>NC_059328.1:167011044-169511044 GCF_018350155.1 Leopardus geoffroyi | reverse complement strand
AACCATCACAGCCAGTTAAAAGAAGTGATAAGATGCTTGTAAAGATGACAGAGTAGTAGAAATCATTTGGAGACCTTAATTTATAAATTCTCTGTGTAGAAAAGAACAGAACTAGTTAATATCCTTAAGCTTCTTTAAACCAAGAGATGAGGATGAATTTGCTGGGTGCTAGCAAGGCTAAACAATTCTATTTGCAAAGGTTGATTTTGAAGTTCTCTACCTTCTATTCCATTGGAACCACTGTCTGAGCCTCCTTGTTGACATCCCTTGAGTCTACAATACTATCATACTGATGTTGGAACCAGAGACTTTTTCTCATCACTATAAGGGAGAGCTATCTTTAAAGATTTAGGAATGGGAAAATGATTCTTAAAAAAGTATCACAGGCTGAAATGGACAAAGAAACAGCTCAGCATTAGACAGAATCTAAGGTGTCTTCCACATATTGGGTTTTGAATTTCAGTTTTCCACTCAGGCCAACACTGATCCTTTCCTTACATTCAAATTCTATTTAAAGAAAACTTCCTTAAAAAACTTCTTACAAGATATTAAAATTCAAGTCTAGGTTATTCATAAATTGACCAGTTTTATCTGGGCTGTGCATTGGTTTACATACAAAGAACCCAAATTAATTTTCCTTATATGTAAGAACATATTGAGTATAGATGACATGGTTAGACTTTAACACGTAGCCTGATTGCTGTCCAAACCAGTATTTTAAAAGCTTATGGCTTGTCTGTCAACCTTGGTCTTATAGTATATATTAAATTCAAGGAGCAAGATTTATATTAGAAGTTAGATTGGAAATCTGGAACTGATTAAAGACATCCACTTTTAACTTATGGCCTTAGTCCCAGAAGTTTCATATTAGCAATATAAAGCATTCCAAGTTAATAGAAAAATTGGATTAAAATTAATGTGAAGTTATTTTTCAAAAGCCTTTGTAGTTATGTCAATGACCTGCTGATAAATGTTCAAGGAAAATTTTCACCAGTAAGAATGCTTTATACACAATCATTGCATCCTGGGCACACCACAGTCTGTTTTTGGCCAGTAGGCACAGAAATATTCGATAAACCAGAACCAAGAAGTAGCCGTGGCAGGGACTGCTGGCTGTATACCAGTGTTTATTCTCTCTTGATTCCCTAGCAATGCAGTTAGGCTAGGGGTCTGACTACCAAGTCAAGGACTACATTTTCTAGCACTGCCACCCTTCCCCCAATCCTTGCAGCTAAACATGGCTATGTGACTTCATTTTCACCGGGGGCGGGGGGGGGGGGGAGTCATTTTTAAAGCTTCTCTACTGTTAAGACTGACTTGCATAGCATTGTGGCAGCTTAGCCTTTTATACTGAATAATAAAGGTGTTAAAGCCATCCTTGGTGTCCCCCCACTCTCCTGTCACATTCTGCTCTGTGTTCATGATGCCATCTCACTCACCAGGACCCTTGGGAAGCTACCTGAATGTGTGCTCTGTTCTGGGTTCTTTCCTTCATGCTCTCAGCCTGTTTGACTTCTAAGTCCCAAGTTCTGTTGCATTTATTCTTTTAGCTATTTTGCACTTTTAAAGGACTCTGATGAACTTAATTTTTTAGAACCTTGTATAGGCCATTACTTCACCTAAAAGTACTTATTGTTTTCCTAAGAGTTGTGACTTAATCCAGGTGAACATATATTTTTTTGTTGTTGTTGGCAGAAGTTCAAGCAGAAGTCCACAGACCATGCCAGTGTCTAATTATATCATAAAATGCTAGACTTTCCCTTGTGTTTGAAATGGAAAGAAGCTTCTCTTACCAGATTCTCAGGGTAGAGCAGGGCTCAGCACCCCTTCCAAGAGAGAAAGAGAGAAAAAAAGAGGCTGGGTTCTTCTCATCTCTGCCACTGCTTCTCTAGGTGACTAGAAGTAACAGCTTACCCCAGTTTTTAATCTGAGGAACATACAGTGCATTTATAATCTCACAGTCGTGAACCAAATAAATACCAATCGCTATCTACTATCTGTAAGTAAATTTAATGAGATGATGTGATCCAATTTATGTTTCAGGGGTTTCCATTTACTTTCCTCCATGACTTAAAAGCTCAAAGTTCTTGAGCACTGCCTTCTATCTTCCAACTTTCTGTCTTTGCAAGAGTAAAAGTGAAAGAATTTGTAGAAGGCACTGATCCACTGATCAATGAGAGTTCATGTTCTCTTAGCCACCCCTACTTGGAAATCAGAACATAAGAGCTGCTCATTGTATATGTCATTCTTTATAACACATTTTAATTTACACTGGGTTGTACTCTTTAATGGGAAATGGAATAACCTATTGGGTCATGGTTGACATACAAAAAATAGGATGAATAAAATAATAATAGTAATAGTAAAGCAGTGTTTTGGGCTATAATTCCAGTAAATATTGTTTCATGGAATTGAGTTTCAATTGTATGTAACTGCGTGTGTGTGTATGTGTGCATGTGTGTGGGTTAGTATGTATTGGGTTGTGATGCAAGAATGTATTTCTTGCTTCATCCATCAGCTCATTTTGGCAACAGGATTCCTCCTCTTCATGGGACCTGACTACTACCTTAGTGTCATTAAATGGAGTTTCTTCATTTGATCTTGCAAGTGCTTCAGTGCCATGGATTTATAAACTACACATTCATGTACCAGAGAGTTGGTTCCAAAGCTATCATTTGCAAAATCATTTAACTCTCTCTGACTTTGTAAAAATCAATCCCCAAATCTAGCACTGTTCAAGCTTACTATGAATAATACCTAGAAATGAAAACATGCCCCCACAGTATCAATATGTTAATGGTCACTAACTGAATTAAGCGCATGGAATAAACATATGCCCTCTAATTTTAAGTTTTCTTAATCATAGACAATCTCATTCTGTAATTTCTCAAACTTGCAGTTCCTTTCCGAGAAAGTACCAATGTACAATTGAACATCAGCTCAGATGATGGATTATTTATCTCAGTAGGAGGAATTTGGTCATCTTTATGCTCAGATCCATATGTAGATTCTGCTATAGATTATCTTTTAGTGGAAGGAGGTTAGGGAAACATTTTTATTCTAAATGCAAAAAAAGTACATATTACTTGGTAGTATCTTAGTGTAAAGTAAAATTGAATAATACATTTAGATTTTAGATTTTTAGGTATAGCATTATTTATATTCCACACAAAATGACTTACAGCTGCATTCATTTATTTAATTACTGTACATATTAAAATGTAAAAAAAAAAACATTTGCCAATATATTCAGAAGCATAAATCAAAGGAAAGCAGAAATTCCTGACCTATTGCCTTAGTTAGAAATACAGACAAGCTAGTTTATCTTATGAATGATCATATTTAGTAGCTCAACTAATAAGCTGCACCATTTTCTATTCTACAGTGAAAAGAAAATTTGACCACAAACATGATTGAACAGTGAGCACGTGAAAATGTTTATACTGCCCTGAAAAATGGTTTAAAATATTCTGCTTTTCAGGAGTCAGTCTTCTGAGAATAATCTGTCAACTCATTAATGTACTTAAAAGTACCAACTTTAAAAATGAAAAAAAGATTAGGTTGCCTGGGTGGCTCAGTCAGTTAAGCCTCTGACTCTTGATTTCGGCTCAGGTCAGTATCTCATGGTTTGTGGAGTTGAGCCCCTTGTCAGGCTCTGTGCTGACAGCACTGAGCCTGCTTGGGATTCTCTCTCTCCCTCTCTCTCTGCTCCTCCCCCCTTGCACTCTCCCCCTCTCTCTCCAAATAAATAAATAAGCTTAAAAAAATGAAAAAAAGATAAAATATCAGAATTTATGCCCTAAGAAGAATAAGTTACAATAATTTTAGTTATTCTAAGATCCATACTCTTAATACTTCAACTGAGGGCTCACTGTTCTATGTTTGAAGCTTTATGCAATGGCTTTATCCTTTTTCCTATGTAACATTATTGAAAAATGGTGTTCAAATAATCTATAGGGTTTACATACTCACTAAAACTTCACCATAAAATAAATCATTTTGTGCTAAGACAGTTTCTGTGAACAGAGTAGGATTTGAAAATATGCAAAAAATAAAAAGCAAAGACAACAAAGTGAAGTTTTCAATCTTCTTGAATGCAAAATTTGTGATTATTCATATCAGACCTAAGGTGTGGTGTATCTTCACATTCTCTCTTGAGGAGAGGGAAGGGGGGAAGAACAGCTTGTTAAGAAAATGAATAGTGTCTGTCCAGCACTGAGGGAGGACTGTTTTGAAACACTTGAGGGGTGTGCAAACACTGAAACTGCCACACAAAGACCACCCTGCTCAACTCAGGTTGGGCTTTGACACGGAAACTATAGCTCACTCCTTCTTTTAATAAAGCAGGATCTCCAGACAGCAACTTTTAGGTACTACTAGTTTATAGAGAAAATAGACTTCTACTTTTCCAGACAGTACGTTCTTCCTAATAAATTTAGATCACAGGTAGTTTTTAGTGCTTTGCCTTGAGCTCCCTTGCAATGCACCAAGGAGGTGTAGTGCATTGGCCTCCCAACCGGTGGATCATTAATATCAGTGAGTCTGCAGACGAATTTCCAAAATTGCAGACTTTTTCTTCTGTCCCTAAAAATGTCCCTTAAGCTCCCTTTTAACTTTGAAAGGTAATTTTTGGATTAGCATTATCTTGTTACTTGCAAGATGTGAACAGTGACAGTGCTATATATCCATGAGCTGTAGGCTTAGCTGTACATAATCATTTTGTGGGAAATATTTTGTGGCCTCCTAAACAGATACACATAAAGTCAATTTACCCTCTTGAAGATGTTAGCTTTAACAAGTGGACACTGTAATGAGTCCCAGGTATTCAAAGTCTCAAAAAAACATCAATGACCAGCTCAAGGAGAAATTTGGCAAACAGAAATTCTCTATAAAAAGAATGTTCTTGGTGTATCAGGAAAGAGATGAGATTCTCAGAAGGGGTAAATGAAGGTAATTTAATCAGGGAGCTACTTAAAAGAGTGAGGTCAAGGTTATGGGTAGGTAAAAAGGATGGTTGAGCACCTGTATCATCCATTACTTGACTCAAAGTGCAAGGCAAGGAAGCAGTTACTGGATCCTAGAGAGAGAGAGAGAGCGAGCGAGGTAGAGCTAATAGACAGCTATACCATAGGAGGATTTTCCTACTGAGGAACCAAGCTGCTGATAGCCCATGGTCTGACATTGAATAAATTCCCCAATTCTTTCCCCTGCATCCTTTAATCACTTTCAAGGCCCTCCCAATGGCTAAGTCCAACTAGGGCAAGAGGCAGGGTTGTAAATTGATGCAGACTATAACTGTCGGCCTCTCAACGCTCAGAGCAGAATGAAGATGCTTAAGGGATGGGCCTGGAGAAACAAGACTCTCCAGTACCACTCAGATCTCCTAAAACTCGAGTAGCTTGAGAGCTGTTGGTAAAAGAAAAATCGCCGCGGAAAAGCATGTGTCAATGTTTCTGAAAAGGCATTTGTGAAACTTTTGTAATTTCTTGATCAGCCTGATTTCCTTAAGGAAGAGGCCTGGACACCTTCATGCTGAATAAATGGGATGTCTTTTAACTCATGAAAAAAAATGGCCTCCTCATTCTCTCCTTCTCCCCTATCCACTAACTTAGTTTATCCACACTGATGAAAAGATTTGTCATGGAACAGACCAATTGGTTAGTGGTGAATAGTCATAGACTTGAACCTTTTCTAGATCTAAACAACTCTTTACTGGTGCCAAGGCAATAGATTGCTTGGCTAAACTCTTCTCAAGTGATCAGTGTTTACATATGGGGTGGAAGTGTAGTTAGGGGTCATGCAAATTCTTGTGAAGATAATGCCTTGAAAGGTCTTCAAAAGATTAATCCCAGGCTCAAGATCAACTTGCAGGAGAAGCACTTATTTATCCTCTGGAGGGCCATTGTCTCTGGAATTCCTTTCATCCAACAGAGTCCTGGTTTATCTACATTCATCCTTGGGTAAGACAAAATTACAACATACGTAAGGCATCTTTGTTTTGCTTGAACTGTTACAGAGTGATGTAAACACCATCACCAACTGTTATTTACTAAACCCTGACTACAAGGATTTCTACAGAACTGATATTTCCTGCTAGGAGAATAGAATCTTTGTTTTTTTGTTTTTTGTTTTTAAGCAGCTTTAAGGGCATATAATTTGCATGCCAGAACATTCCCTCATTTTAAGTGTACAGTTCAGCGACTTTTATAAACTTACAGAGTTGTAAGACCACCACCACAATTTGATGTTAGAATATTTCCATCATCTCATAAAGAAAGACTCCTTGACTTTTACATTTGTGAAACAAGCACAAATAAATGACTCCTTTTTGAGAGCACAATGTAAAAATATGATTATAGATGCTTTAATGTGAACAGTTATTTGATTCGTGGATTTTTGCAACCCAGAATTCCTGAGTTGACAGACTTTGGGGGTAAACATGGTTTCTGTGAGTATACAGCCAAACCATGAAAATGAATGAAATTTGAACTGCATTACTTTTATGTTGCATCAGAGTTTGGCCAAACTAAATAATTTTTTCCGCCAATAAGAAAAAGCAAATATTTTGATATACGCATCCCTACAAATAATTCTACAAGGCGTGGTCATCATTCTGAGAAATGAGACTGTTTCCCCTTAGGACTGCTAAAGAGCACTGGGGCTTGCAATGTATTTAGATCAATACTCAAGTCAGAAAGAAAGAGCAATTTCTGGCCTGACACAACTGTTTTCAGCAGCAGTCTATATATCAGCACCCAACTTGGAAGCGCCACTCCTCCAGAAAAAGACATCAGTCCAAGCAACTTTCTCCATCAGGCAACTACTTTAGTAGAGGCCCGAATCTCAGAAGAAAACTACCCTATTGTTTCCATGTTCACAACTGAAATGGTCCTTTCTGCGTGTGTTAGTTTCCTAGGGCCACCCTAACAAAGTGCCACTAACTGGATGCCTTCAAACAACAGAAATGTATTCTCTCGTAATTCTAGAGGCTGAGAAATCTGAACTCAAGGTGTCCGCGCCCCCCCCCCCCCCACCTTACACCTTACTCTGGACAGAATCCTTCCTTGCCGCTTGCTGGCTTCCAGAGAAGAATGCCCATCCTTGTTTGTAGCCACAGCATTTTCATCTGTCATCACAAGGCCTTCTCCCTGTGTGTGTCCCTGTGTGTCTCTGTCTTCACATGGCATTGTCTCTCCTTATAAGGACATCACTCAGACTGGAGTAGGACCTGCCCTCTTCAAATATGACCACATGTTAACTTAATTATGTCTGTAAAGAGCTTTTTTTCCAAATAAGGTCACAATCCCAGGTGCTAGGGGATATGAGTCCGCCATATCTTTTGAGGAGTCACATTTCAACCTACAACAATGCAGCTTTTCAGGAATAATCTGTTCCATGCATATGCCTCTATTGTGAAGCTTAAAAACATTCCAAAGAGCCAATGAGTCACTCTGAGGTGATATGTCAAGGTTGAAATGAGGTTTTCAAAATTCAGGCCTGTTCCTACATCGTGTGGGTCCTTCTGCACATAAAGAAACAAACAAAAAAAGCTGAAGGAGAAATTTGTAGTCCTTATCTATTTCAATATCTGAAGAATTTTGTGGAACATACTTCATGTTTATTGAACTAAACATCCTTCATTAGTTCTCTAGTTTTTTAAATGGAGCACCCATGCAAATAGTCTGCGATGAAGTCATATGACTCATTTGTTTCTCTTGTGAGTGTGCTTCATAGATGGAGAGAATCGTTTATTTTCCCCTTTGAAGTGCAGTATGGGTTTGAAAGTACAGTTTCTATGGAAACAAGAGCCACAGGTGGGGTTCCATGAGTTTTCCATGTCTTCTGCACTTGCGCTTTGTCGTCCTACTGGTCATAGTTTTCCTTTTTAGCCTTCTCTGAGCTTTATTGACCCAGATTTGTCTTACAGCCAAATATTAATTTGGTGATTTGGGTAAGTGTTTAATACATATCTACATTTCAATGGTAGCAGAATGTTAAACAGGGCTCTTCCTGTTTGGGTTTTAGCTGAGGCTTAAACCAGAGGTGACAAATATACTCCTACCTCACATGCGAGGTGCTAACCAACTCCGGCTGCACTTGTACCAGAAGGAGCTTTTGCTACTCACAGGTAAATACCTGATTCCAACTTATAAAGAAGCTTGGAAGTTCAAGAGAGACGACAGGGTTTCCAGGAGGATTCTCTAGAGAGAGAGAGGTCAGAGTATTTGTGAATCTTTCTCATGAGGAGAAGGTAGAGAGGCATATCCTAGTTACCTCTAGTCAAGTGAGGAAGGCTTGAAGGAAGCCATAAAGGAAGTTTCATATGTATCTTCTGGAACTATGGAGTCATGCCTGAGAGTCTCATGAGAACAATTGGCTGGCTGCAGTAACTCAGCAGGGCAGTAGAGGAGAGTGCCGCTCTTGGAAGTCACTGCATGGCCAGCAGACAGAGGCCCAGATGGGGGCCACATATAAGAGTTGTCAGGTTTTTATTTGAGGGGGAGGGGTTCTTCCCAACAAGGCTGATGGAGCTCAAGGAGGCCTGAGCTGAGAGTCTCGAGGTGACTTTGCTAAATAACCAGGGACTGAAGGAGAAATTCCTGGGGACCAGCTGAAGAAGCTGGGAGACAAAAATGAGATCTCTCTAGTGATAGCGAAACTCAGAAGAGTCCAGGAAAATACCCATATGAGAAAAGAGTCACTTTAAACACCTGTCAAATAACAGAAACTGAAAAGTCACAGACAGCTCAGGGGGCGGGAAAGAGCCAGCCCCACAAAACAGCTTTGAATGGCTGTGAGGTAAAAGAATAAAATTGTTTTATGATTTGTAGTATATATTTTGCTTTGTTCTAAAAAAATGACTCAAATATCCTTACGTATAGTAGGGATCCTTTGGTCAGATGGTGATTGCCTTCTTCTCCTGTGGAGCCTATGGAGGTCACTTACGAAGTGCTGTTACATGCATCACGCACATGTACACAGATTTTCCAGCATGTGACTACTAAACAACTCTTCCCTGAACATTTCAAGCATGCTGCCTATTAATTAACAAGCATCCATTAAAGGCCGTGTGCTGAGACCAAACACAGCAATTAGAAGCCTGTGTTTAGTTAAGCAGTGGTTTACAACAGCAAAAGCAAGGATTTGGAATTTTCTTCGCTGTCCTTCAACGATTCCTCTGATCAGAGAGGTGATGCACAGCACACGACGCAGTTTGTACCTCTCTGTCCTCTGTCCACCATCATTAAAAGTCTTGCCAGGACTCAGAATTTAAGTAGCAGGAGCTCACAAAAAGAACTCAGGTCCTAAAGTGCTTCTTTTCATGCCTGACAGCATGTTTTAGGGCCAGAAGAAAAGTCGTGTCCCTTAAGAAACCACATAGATATTTCAGTCTCATCCTATATCCCATTTCTCAGAACATTCTTACTTAGATGTTATGACCTTATCATAGTCTCTAATTCTCTTTATAGGTCTCCCTCAAATAAATTCCCCTTTCTAACTTCCCTATTCTGGTAAGTGACAGAACTGTTTTCTTTAGTTACCAGGATGGAAATCATACTCATGTTTTCCTTCTTCCTTCCACTTAGCCTGTAACGTCCAACGGTCGCTCTTTATATTTGCCAAAAAGCTCCCACAGCTGTACCTGTTTTTGCAGTCTTATAAAGTATCACCTGTGGCTGGAATTTGCTCAGTCTTCAAAATTGTTATTTCAGCTTCCAATTCTCTTCACTTTTGGTTTATTCCACACAGAGCAGGAAAATTACAGTCTCTAAAATACAACTTCTGCTTATCACTGTTATTTTAAAAATGTTCTGTGGCTTACCACTGCCCTTAGAATGAATATGAAACTTCAGACAGAACTATAACGCCATCCATGATGCAACCTCTTTGAACTTTGTCAATTGTCTACTTTACTCCTGCTCTGTCAAATGCCTTTATATCCTCAAAGGCAATTTCATTCATTAAAAAAAAAAAAAAAAAAATGCCTGTGATTCTGCTACATGCTGGGGACGCAGCAATGAGAATCAGAGACACAGTCCCTGAGTGCATGCCACTTGGAGTCTAGGGCGGTGTGCACACAAGGAAACACGATGCGCTACAGGATAGCAGAGGCACATACCCAGAATACTCAGGCTTGGCTTGCCAGAGAAGGCTTTTCTTTTTCTTTTCTTTTCTTTTTTTTTTTTTCAACGTTTTTATTTATTTTTGGGACAGAGAGAGACAGAGCATGAACGGGGGAGGGGCAGAGAGAGAGGGAGACACAGAATCGGAAACAGGCTCCAGGCTCTGAGCCATCAGCCCAGAGCCCGACGCGGGGCTCAAACTCACGGATCGCGAGATCGTGACCTGGCTGAAGTCGGACATCGTGACCTGGCTGAAGTCAGACGCTTAACCGACTGCGCCACCCAGGCGCCCCCAGAGAAGGCTTTTCAAAGGAAGTGGCATTCACACTGGGGCCTGAAGGCAAAGCAGGAATCCTCCAGCTGAACAATGGGCTAGCGGGACACAAAGGAAAAGACAAAGAACGTGTCAAGATTCAGAGGTGAAACTGAGCATACCCTATTTAAATAACGGAAGGAAAGTTCGCTCTATTGGAATGTAGTATGGCGGTGCCTAAGAAAGGAGAAGAGAAATCCTGAAACCACGATTAAACATCCGGGCTTTATTCTAAGAAAAATATAGAGCTACTGCAGGTTTTTAAAGTAAAAAATACAACCAGCAGATTTGGCTTAGACACTACATTCTGGCTGAAGGGTGCAGAATGGGCCAAGAAGAGAAGCAGAGGACCGGGTAAGAAGCTGCTTCTAGAACCCAGATATGAGTTTGAGGTGGCCTAGATTTGAGTAGTGGCAGTGAGGATGAATGTTAACCAATAAGACTAAGGAATAGCAGAGGCAGAAGTTACAGGAATTCTAATTAATTGTAAATGTGGTAAGTCAGGGTTGAATCCCAGGCTTCTGTTTTGGACAATCGCAAGAATGATGGTATCCTTTTCAGGAGCACCCCGGAGATAATGCAGGTTCAGTTCCGGTTTACTGCAATAGAGTGAATATTGCAATAAAATGAGTCAAATAAGTTTTTTGGTTGTCCAATACACGTAAAGGTTATGTTTACACTATACAGTCGTCTATTAAGTATGCAATAGCATTAAGCTAACAACATGTATATGCCTTAATTTACAGATACTTTACTGATAGGAAAAAATGCTATCATCTGCACCTTGAGAGAGTTATCATTTTGCTGGTGGAGGGTCTTCGCTCAATGCTAATGGCTGCTGATGGATCAGGGTAGTGGTTGCAGAAGGTTGGGGTGGCTGCGGCAATTTCTTAAAATAAGACAGCAATAAAGTTTGCCACATTGAGGGACCCTTCCTTTCATGGATGATTTCTCTGTAGCATTTGATGCTGTTTGAAATCATTTTACTCAGAGTAGAGCTTCTTGCAAATTGGAGTCAGTCCTCTCAAACCCTGCTGCTGCTGAATCAGCCAAGTTTATGTCACATTCTACCTAAATCCTTTGTTGCCATTTCAACAATCTTCACAGCATCTTCACCAGTAGATTCCATCTCAGGAAATCACTGTCTTTGCTCGTCCATAGGATCCAATTCCTCATCTGTTCAAGTTTTATGCTGAGTTTTCAGCAATTCAATCACATCTTCAGGCTCCACTTCTAATTCTAGTTCTCTAGCTATTTCTACATCATCTGTGGCTACTTCCTCCACTAAAGTCTTAAACCTCACCCATGAGGGTTGGAATCAACTTCTTCCAAACTCCTGTTAATATTGATATTTTGACCTCTTCCCATGAATCACGAATGTTTTTAATGGCATCCAGAATGGTGAATCCTTTCCAGAAGGTTTTCAATTTACTTGGCTCAGGTCTATCAGAAGAATCACTATCTATGGCAGCTATAGCCTTACAAAATGTATTTCTTAAATAATGAAACATGAAAGTCAAAATTACTCCTTGATCCATGGGCTACAGAACGGATGTTGTGTTAGCAGGCATGAAAACAACATTAATCTCGTTGTACATCTCCATCAGAGCTCTAGGGTAACTAGGTACATGGTCAATGAGCAGTGATATTTTGAAAGGAATCTTTTATTCTGAAAAGTAGGTCTGAACAGTGGACTTAAAATATTTAGTAAACCATGTTATAAACAGACGTACTGTTATCCAGGCTTTGTTGCTTCATTAACAGAGCACAGACACAGTTGATTTAGCATAATTCTTAAGGCTCTGAAGATTTGGGGGATGATCAACGAGCACTGGCTTCAACTTAAAGTAGCTATGTTAGCCCTTAACAAGAGAGTCTGCCTGTCCTTTGAAGCTTTGAAGCCAAGCATCGACTTCTCCTTTCCAGATGTGAGAGTCCTCAATGACATCTTCTTCCAATAGAAGGCTGTTTTACCTACATTGAAAATCTGCTGTGTAGTGTAGCCACCCTAATTAATGATCTTTGTTAGGTCTTCTGGGTAATTCACTGTAGCCTCTCCATCAGCACCTGCTACTTCCTTCACCTTGCACTTGTATGTTACAGAGACGACTTCTTTCTTTAAACCTCACGAACAAACCTTTGCTAACTTCCAACTTTTCTTCTGTGGCTTCCTCACCTCTCTCAGCCTTCACAGAATTGAAGAGCATCAGGGCCTTGATCTGGATTAGGCTTTGGCTTAAGGGAATGTTGTGGCTGGTTTCATCTTCTGTCTAGACCACTAAAGCTTTCTCCATATCATCAATTAGACTCTTTAGCTTTTGTAATATTTGTATGTTCCCTGGAATAGCACATTTCATTTCCTTCACGAATGTTTCCTTTGCATTCACAACTTAGCCATTTGGTGCAAGAGGCCTACCTTTGGCCTATCGTGGCTTTTGACATGCCTTCCTCCCTAAGCTGAATCACTTTTGCTTTTGCTTTAAAGTGAGAGATATGTCGGGGCGCCTGGGTGGCGCAGTCGGTTAAGCGTCCGACTTCAGCCAGGTCACGATCTCGCGGTCCGTGAGTTCGAGCCCCGCGTCGGGCTCTGGGCTGATGGCCCAGAGCCTGGAGCCTGTTTCCGATTCTGTGTCTCCCTCTCTCTCTGCCCCTCCCCCATTCATGCTCTGTCTCTCTCTGTCCCAAAAATAAATAAACGTTGAAAAAAAAAAAAAAATTTTTAAAAAAAATTAAAAAAAAAAAAAAAAAAAAAGTGAGAGATATGTGACTCTTCACTTGAACACTTAGAGGCTGTTGTAGGATTATTAATTGGCCTCATTTCAATATTTCTTAATTTTTTTTAACATTTATTTTTGAGAGAGAGACAGAAACAGAGGGCAAGCAGAGGAGGGGCAGAGAGAGGGGGAGATGCAAAATATGAAGCAGGCTCCAGGCTCTGAGCTGTCAGCACAGAACCTGACTCAGGGCTTGAACTCACAACTGCAATATCATGACCTGAGCTGAAGTCAGATGCTCAACCGACTGAGCCACACAGGCACCCCTCAATATTTCAGGGAATCAGGGAATAAGGGGGACTGAGGAGAGGGAAAGATACAGGGAATGGCTGGCCAGCAGCACAGTCAGAACACACAGCATTTACGGGTTAAGCTTGCCATCTTGCATGGGTGCAATTTGTGGTGTCTCAACATAGTTACAGTAGTAACATCAAAGATCAGTAATCACAGAACACCATGACAAAATTTTCTAAAGTTTATTTATTTATTTATTTTTTTTTTGAGAGAAAGAGCACAAGAAGAGGAGGGGCACAGAGCGGGAGAGAGAGAGAATCCCAAGCAGGCTCCGTGCTGCCAGCACAGAACTCAATGCAGGGCTGGATCTCAGGAATCCTGAGATCACCACCTGAGCCAACATCAAGAGTCAGATACTTAAGTGACTGAGCCACCCAGACGTGGCCTCACCATAACAAATTTAATAATAATGAAAAAGTTTGAAATATTGTACTACCAAAATGTGATAGAGAGACAAAGTGAGCAAACACTGTTGGAAAAATAGTGCCAATAGACTTGCTCAATGCCAGGTTGCCACAGCCTTCAATTTGTTAAAAACAAACAAACAAACAAAGGAATTACCTGTTAAGCTCAGTAAAGCAAAGTGCAACAAAATCAGACCTGCCTGTACTAAAATAAGAAACACAAATGGAATGGATTTGAGGGTAGATACGATGGTTTAATTTTTGACAAATGGACCTTAAGGTATCCGTGAGACTTCTTAGTGAAGATGCACTAGAGACAGATGAAGAAGTAGGTCTGGATGCTTCGGATAAAGATCTAGGTTCAAAATATATTCTTGAGAATCACAAAGCTATAGACGGTGACTGACGCCCTAAGAACAGATGAGTCCAGTGAGAGACACTGAGGGAAAAGCAGTCTTTAAAGAGCCATATCCGTGAAGATCACCAGCACTTAACAAAGGGTGTAGGACAACGAGGTGAGGCGGATGATTACATTGGCATAGAAGTGTCACCAAAAGAAAAAGGAGTTTCAAGAAGAGGCCAGCATTTTTAAGTATTCCTAAGAGCCTAAGTTAGATGAAGGCTAAGGGCTGCACAATAGATTTAGCAATAATGTCGTGCTGGTTACATTCTGTTTGCCCCATCCTTCTTCAAGTTGTTTCACACCCAGAAGTTTGACCAGTAGGAATGACCTCAATGATTGCCATTGTATTTTCTATCTTCTGTTTGAGTGAGACCAATGGCAAGCACTGGCAGGAGATGATGAGGAGGAAATAAGGGAGGAGAATGGATACTTTTCCCTCAGTTTCTTCTTTGTGGATTAGCTGCAGGCTATGCTTTTCTGTTCATGCCAGATAGTTCTCTCTGTTTACCCCCTTTGGGCCAGTATGGGCAAGCGCTTCCTGCATTTTTTAGCTCTGCAACATTGTGCTATCCCTGGGAGTGGGGGTGGGGGGTTCACTCTACTCTCTCAACAGCCTTTAATCTCTTTATTGTATTCTCTTCAAATTATTCCAACTTGAATGTCCCTTCTCTTTCCTACTCAAGTCTTGATTGACACGATGGTCATTTTGTGACTTTGGTGAGAATCCTTTCAGTTGGTGTCATGGAGGCAGAAGCCAGATTACAGGTGAATCAAAGAATAAGTGGGAGGTGAGGGAGAGGAAAGGGCAAGTAGAGTATTCTTTCACAAAGTTTAGCTATCAAAGGGTGCAGAGAGAAGGGGTAGGGGCCATAAAATATGGAGAAATTTTATGGCTTTTTCTTTTCATATTGGGAAGACTTCAAATATCATTTCATTATTTGTGAGAATAAGTCTGTATAGAGAATGATTTTAAAGGGATGGCTCAGTTGGTTAAGCGTCTGACTCTTGGTTTTGGCTCAGGTCATGATCTCACGGCTTGTGAGTTCAAACCCTGCATCGGGCTCTGCACTGATAGTGTGGAGTCTGCTTGGAATTCTCTCTCTCCCTCTTCCCCTGAACCTTCTCCCATTTGTCCCCCCCTCTCAAATAAATATTAAAAAAATTTTTTTGTTATTTTTTCCAGATTTATTGAGATATAACTGCCATAAAACGAATTTTTTTTTTTTAAAGAGAAAGTGATTTTAAAGATACAGGGGAAAAAAAAGAAGCTAGCAATTAGAGCATGGTCCCCCTAAGGAGGTGAAAGGAAATAGGATCCTCCTCATAGAAAGCCTAGAAGAGACCCCCTTCCATTGTCATAGGAGGGAAGGAGGAAAGTATGATTTCCATGCAGGAAGTCTGAAAGCAGAATGGGAGACTGAAACTATTCTACTTTGATGGCTTCTCTTTTCCTCATGAAGCCGAAAGCAAGGTCACCTGATGAAAGTGAGAGTAAGTGAGGAGGTTGGAGATTTAAGAAGAAAAGAGAAGTTCTAAATATTCTGAAAAAGAGGAGGGGGTTTGTCAGAACTCTTTGAGAACCCTCTTGAGTGTGAAAATCATGCACAGAGGCTGGCACCAATCCGCAAGTGTGTATGAAGTTTGTCCAGGAGCACTGAAGAACATGGATATTCTTTCAGAAAAGGGAAGAATTAGTTGGTCCAGGTTGGGGTTTTTCTAAGTAGTCAGACTGAAAGACAACAGGAGAAGAGAGTTGGGGACTTAGGAAGCAAGTATTTGAAATAATGAAGCATGGAATTTATTTGAATGGGGAAGGTAGTGATAGAGAAAAGAGGAGTCAAGAGACTAAATGTCCCTGAAAGACTGAAGACAGATGTGGTGGGGCTCATAGAGGGGGGCTGGTGATCAGATAGCTGAATGTCCAAGTTTAATACTTCAGTATAGCTTTTCTGAATGCTGACCAGATCCCAGATGCAGCCATGATCCTGGGTGGCTGATGTGGAGAAAAGATAAAGGACACTGGATATGAGACTTAAAGGATTATCCATGGGATGGTTTCCATTCCTCAGGTGATGTCTTCTTTGAATAACCTGAGCTTCTTTTTAGTGCATGTTATTTATAATTAATGCCTCATAAGCAATTTATCAAATTACATTATGTCACAAATATACAGAGAAATATTGAAATGTGAGGTTATTCTTTACAATTCAATTCCAGTTTTCTGGGTCAATTAAATCCTTTACTTAAACATATTAACTTCAGAGATGTATTTTTTTCAGAAGAGAAAACAGGTGGGTTTCTTAAACCAGGCTGCTCAGAAGAGTTCCTCATTTGGTTTTCTAATTATAAAGCACAGAAGGAAGGTTTGGTTTGAAGTTTTAATTTACCAGAGCTATACAGGATTAGTTTTTCTTCATGCAATCCAGTATTTGACAGTTGTTAAATATTTGCTTTAACCGTGAATTTATTTTGAGTACAACACAATTGCACCTACTATCTCTGCATGACTCTTTTAGGAATTGGCATACACTCATAATATTTAACTAGAACAATGAATGATTTAAAAATAGAAAATGCACAAATTACTGTACTCCCTTGGAAACACATAAGCTCTGACAGAAAGTAGAGTAAAGTGGTTGTGTAAGGAGCTTCAACATAATTTTTTTCAAAAAACCTCTTATTTTTATTAGCTTTAAATACATTTAACTCTTCAGTGGAATCTCTTTGGAAAACTTGCTCAAAATCCAATAATGTGTGTCAGGCCTGTGATAATAGGCCTTAACTTTTTTCCCTTTGAAATCATAATAAGTCATTATGTAATGATGCATGTTATATATAATTATAAAATATTGATTAACATATTTTAAATTTGTATACATACACATGTATTCATATACATATGGCATTATGTGCATGTATGTGTATATATCCATATATATCCATGTGTGTGTGTGTGTGTGTGTGTGTGTCTATCAGTGTAGATCTGGATATATATATATATATATATATATATATATATATATACTTATCCTCGTCTCAGCATATAACACTATTAGTATTTATTGAAAAGTTGTGATGGATGCATTTTCTTGCCCTGTTTCTTTTGTGATCAATGAGTAAATTGGGTGATGGGAAAAGGATACAGTAGGTTTCTGGTTAGAAATAAAGAAAAAAGTGCCTCTTGGTGCCAAGAAAACAGATATGTCCAGTTGAATGAACATGAACTTGGTCACATTAACTTCATGATCTATATCAACTGTGACAACCGTTCAGTCATTCATGAAACATTTATCAAAGGTCTGCTATGTTACTCTCTGAAGATAAAGTAAGACGTAGCATTTGCCCAAGTCTGGATCAGGCTTGTAACCGATCTAGTTACATTTAACGTTTCATATGTTACCTGTGGAATTGATGTGTATTCACGCTGGAAATACTTTTTTATGAATCAATCTATGCTATTCTCCAGAATTTTAAGAAGTTTTAGTAGTTTTTAATTATAAATACACTGATTCTCATACATCACTCCTGTTTACATTGTCCTTTTTATGACCCAGAGCATATCTTAATATACGCTTGATTATTTATATTTTCTTCAAAGTTTTACAGATCGTTATTGTATTTTATAGCATTTCTTTTGATCCTATGGGGGGAGAAAAGGATATTTGCAATCACCAACATATACTATACAATATATAAATGCAAACACTCTCCATGTCTATGTACAGGAGGTGAACATTAGAAGAAAAACGCTGATAGTCCAACTATGGGGCTTTGCCTCAATTCATATTTTTTCCCCTCAACCATTCCAGATTATAGAGGCTATACATGTGACCAAAGTCCGAGTATGAGGCAACTAAAACTATTAAAGCATAATTATCGCTTTGTTACTTTCATAATCTGTAACAATCATCTACATATCATCTACTCATCAATAATCTTCTGTATTGATAGACTTTTCTAACCAGATCTAGGTCAACTAGAAGAGCCAGATTATTACATTCATATATTAATAAAAATGATGAAAGCTCTGGCTTATAGTTTACTTGTTTAGAGAATGTTTGAAACACATAAGAACTGTTAATAATCTTCTTTATTATGCCAATTAGCTTATAAAATATCTGACTTTTTAAAAAAGTTAGTTACATTTTAAATATCAAAGATTTGGTTATTCATTTATAATTCATTTTTAAAAGTTTCACAGATCCTCAGGAATTAAGTAAGATTTCCACTAGCCATTGTATTATCAAAATAGAGTCCAGACCCTCGTGGGAGTTCTAGTTGCAGGCTGTATTTATTCAGGCCTGGCATGCCTGTTAGAAGTAGAGATGACTGGGCCTTAGTTCAAAAGATCTGGGATATGGACTAGGAAACGGCACTTTAAAGAAATCATTCCAGGCGATTTTGAAGCACATTCTCAAGTCTCATTCTGATGAAAGTGTTTTTGAATACATCTTTTCAAAATGCTTATCAGATTGTCATTCCTCTAGCTTAAAACCATCCAACAGCTGCCCCCTGAGTTTAGAAAACTTTCAAACTCCTTGGCATAGCTCCTGCCTTCCTGTCTAAACCTCCATTGGCCAAGTGTTTTCTAATTGGTGAGACTGATTTTATTGGCTTGCTCTGCTTCTAAAATTCAGCAACCTCATTGTGTGCTTGGGGGCTATGCCTTTGCTGTTTCTTCTGCTTGGATTCTACCTCCTCCATATTTTCTCTTCATTTGGGCCTCAACTCTAACACCACCTCTTTAGCAGGCTTTTTCAGACCACCCCCGCCCTGAGATTCTCCATCAAATCCTTCCTACAATTGCCTGATTAGGCAAACCTGGGCCATGTGTAAAATATTAGATTTGTTGGACTCACCCCAGATGTCATCAATCAGCAGTTCCAGGAGACGAGCTCAGGACTCTCTATTTTTACTAAGCCACCTGGGTGAGTCATTATCAGGCAAGTCTGGAAAACTATACTGTCAGGTGTCCTAATTACTACCACAGAGGCTATCACTGTCAAAAAAGGAGCTTTTTTTAGGTAAGAGCAAGAACTTTGGGTTGTTCCAAGCTTTGTTCTCAGGAGTTGAACATTATCCGGCACCTTGTAGAAATGGCTCAATAACTATTTCTTGACTGACTTGATGAAACACGGGTTTAGGGGAAGCTCTCAGTCTGGTGTTTACAGGGAAGTAATTGGAGTAGTTTTAGGGTTTAACCATTTGTTTAACCAAAGACAGAGATTAATTTTTAGAGGGTGATGTGAAGTGATTTCAAACTTCTAGCAAAAAAATTATTGTAGTTAGACATTAAAATAAAAATTACTTTTCTTCTCTACACAGCCCTCTTGGTAGGACCTAGAAGGGCTCTAGGTTGGGGCTTTCTCCTGTGACCATCATTTGGACATAATAAATTTGTTACCAATAAATTCTGGGAGTCCAGACCATTTTCAACTCAGGGACTTCGCCTCTTCTTCCTGCTTGTCTGTCAGAGTAGCTAGTCTTTTACTTTTAGACACTTCTAGGTGTGAGTCTGTGTCCCCTGGTTTGAGGAGACATAGGTCGAGGTCACTGAGCAGTCTTACCAAAATCTCTCCAGCAAGCAGGAAAGAGGGGGATACAACCCTACCCCTACTCTTTAGTGTATGTATTGCGGGGGGGAAGCTCACAGCACACCATCAATTCCCTCTGAAAAGTTAATTTTCAATCTCCAATATCTCTTTTGACTCCACCAACCCATTTTGCAGACTGTAAATTGATTCATGGTTAACCAAGAGTTGCAAAACCAACTTGTCCACCTCCTTGAAAAGTCCAATGTAGGTAGTCAAACACCTCCCTTTAGAATATTGAAGTATTTTTCACCTCTTGTTTTATGAACTCAGCCAAAACTTAGGTAAAGATTCCCAATTTAAAGCCTTATAACTATAATTAGTGCCATGTAGAAATTAAAATAAGGCGATGTGATAGGATGATTAGACAATTCCTTCAGATTTGATGGTTCAGGAAGGCTTCTACTGACAAGAAAGACTGACCCATGCAAAAGATCAGGAGAGAGATCATTTTGAACAAAGAGCTAATGAGAAAAGTCCTAAGGCAGGAAAAAAAAATTACTTGAGGATGGTCACAGCACAGCAAGCAGGCCAGTGTGGGCAGAGTGTGTGGTGATAGGGAGATAAGTCAGAGCAATAACCAGACGCAGGACTTGTTGGGCTCTGTAAACCAGAGAAAGAAGTGTTTCAGTTGATGGCTTGGAGGGGGGAGGTAAAGATAAAGAGGAATCAGAGCGAACTCCTCAATATCACCAACTGAGTTGATGCTAGATATTATAAAAACACAAAGGAAAAGTAGAAAAGAGAGGCCCTGCCCTTTTATGAGGAGAAGTCATGTAGCTTCACATCAGGCAGAGACTTTTCAGTTCATGCGACTAAACTTCTGCACAACATTTGACTACTGGATCATCAAGTTTGAATGCTCGCTTTCTGAAAATTAAACATGTGATTCAGTCATTGAAAATGTTGAAATTCATGCCATTTCCTGGGCTCCTTTTTTTGACCCCCTTCCGGCTGTTCTGGTTCCGAGTCTGCCTTATCATGTGTTTGAATTTGAGCCCAGATTGAGAAAGTAAGGGCTTACAAGTAGTCCTCTGTGTTTTAAAATGTGCTACTAAACTGTGTAATGGCCAAGAAATGACTCAAAGAGGAAAGCCAGGAATTTCATTCTAGACTCTCAAGAGCTGGGAACTCAGAAGAGAGCTGTGAGCATCTTCAGAGCCCGTGTTCCCCCTGCAGAGAGAACCTCGTGACGGAAACATCAGTAAGAAGACTGCAAGTGTCTATATTTGGTAGAGTGAATTGGAGGCTAGGATCTGGAGGAAAGCCATGGACATAAAGGAAATGAGTTCAATTTGTAAAAAGAAATGAAAGTATGGTGAGGAAAGAGGAAGTCATAAGATTTGTGAGTTCAAGAGAGAATCTTGATTTTCCCCTGGCTTGTCAGAATGTGGCTGAATGAGAAGCCTGGGGCTGTAGGAGAAGCTCATGGGACCTGGAGAAGAGATAGAAAGCAGAAATGTTGGATGTTGAAACATGGCTTTGTGACATGGTGGTTAAGAGCATGCATGGGCTCTGAAGCTAATCACCTGAGTCAAGCCTGCTTTCTGTCTGATGAGTGACTGGCAAGGCACTTATCCCTCTGTGCCTCAATTTCTTGACCTGTGAACAGGAATGATGATGCTCCATATCTCCTAGCATTGTAAGGATTCGATGAGTGCATATGTATGCAGCACTTAGAATTTGGCCCACACTACGAAGCACAATGTAAAAATAAGTATTAGAGACCCTTGAGATGACACTGAAGTGGCTTCCCCAAGCACACTTGCCAAGATCAGATTGGTAGACAGGGTCCAGTTCCTTCTTCTTTGACAGTTGTGATTTGTATAGGTGATCTGTATAGGTGATCTTAAGAGACTAGCATCTCTGAGATGGAATCAATTAGAAACAAGGCTCATACACGATAGCGGTAATAAGATGAAAGGCTCAAATAGGATTATGTTAATCTAGGAGCACAGGGACAGATAGAAAAGGATGGAAACAGCAAAGCAAGATAGTCTTGGATTAGGTGGTGAAAGCAAACAGGAGAGCAAGATTGCAAGAAAGAAGGGTCAAATGGATAGGCTTAGGGTGAGTGGAAGAGAAAGATATGAGATCATTCAAGACAGATGATAAGGCAGTGGCTATATTAAATAAATAAAAAGATAAGTGGGTAGACAGATAAAAGGCTTAATTCTTTTAAGAGCTGCTGGTAAGTGAAAAGAATCCATTTTGGCTACAGATGTAAATATGGGAGGAAAAGAGAAATGATGTGTTGAAGCTGACAGATTGCTCACTTCAAAAAGATAAAATGTGTTATAGTGTCACCCACCGAGAGAGAAGCCAGACCCTTGGGAAATCAGTTCTATCTGTTCTCAAAAAATTCACTGAGATTTGAAGGGTTAATGTGGAAAAGGGTGTTATTGGTGACAGGAGGCTTTTGGTATTCTTCCTAATACCCAAGGCACAGACCAAACATGCTGCTCCAAGCATAAGGCTAAGAAGGTAAATTTGAAAGAAATGGCTAGAAAACGTGTCTAGTTGTGTCTGCCACATCTTTGTGTGCTCAGTTTAAACTGATTCAAGTGAAAAATCCTGGCTGATCAGCTTTCACAGCTGCTTTGCCATAGGGAGCAGCTGCTGCTGGTGCCAAGTGAAATACTCACATAGGATGCCAACAGACAGACAGGGTGCAGACACCAGACTCAGAGGGCGGAAAGCGCTAAGCACAGTGGGAAACAGTGTTTCAGGTTTCTGAGTTAGTACCTTTTTAAATTTCATTGTATTATTATTATCTTTTTTTTATTGAGGCATATTTGATGTACAACATTATATTAGTTTCAGGTATACAATGTAATGATTTGATATTTGTTTCTTTAATGTTTATTTATTTTTGAGAGAGATGGCACAAGTGGGGAAGGGGCGGGGGGCGGGGGGACAGAGGATCTGAAGCAGGCTACATGCTGACAGCAGAGACCCCAATGTGGGGCTCGATCTCCTGAACTGTGAGATCATTACCTGAGCTGAAGTCAGACACTTAACTGGCTGAGCCACCAGGAGCTCCAATGATTTGACATTGGCATATATTGTGCAATGATCACCACAATAAGTCTGGTTAACATCCATCACCATACGTAGTTACCAAATGTTTTTCTTGTGATAACTTTTTTTTTTTTAACGTTTTTTTTTTTATTTATTTTTGAGACAGAGAGAGACAGAGCATGAACGGGGGAGGGTCAGAGGGAGAGGGAGACACAGAATAGGAAGCAGGCTCCAGGCTCTGAGCCATCAGCCCAGAGCCTGACGCGGGGCTCGAACTCACGGACCGCGAGATCGTGACCTGGCTGAAGTCGGACGCTTAACCGACTGCGCCACCTAGGCGCCCCTCTTGTGATAACTTTTAAGATTCATTTTCTTAGCAACTTTCAACTATTCAATACAATATTATTAACTATAGTCACTGTGCTGTACGTTACATTTTCATGACTTCTTTTATAACCAGAAGTTTGTAACTTTTGAGCCCTTCACCCATTTGCCTACCCCCAGCCTCTGGAAACTACCCATCTGTTCTCTGTTTCTATAAGCTTGTTGTTGTTGTTGTTGTTGTTGTTGTTGTTGTTTGTTGTTGTTGTTATTGTTTAGACTCCACAAGTGAGATCATATGGTATTTTTCTTTCCCTGTCTGATTGATACCTTTTTTAAAAGTCAAAGGTAGATAAGCAGAGATGATGCAAGTATTCTGTAAAGTACTTTGTCAGCAAGCAACAAGACACATGAGGCTCGACTGCCTCTCTTCTTGCTTCTGTTAGGGCATGAATTTCCAGGCTGAAGTTCTAGTATGTGATCAAGTGTAGCTAAAGCAATGTCATTAATACAACTACATTCAGCAATACAGGACTCACAACTTCACCAAGGACAAGAGAGTACTAAAGTAAGGAGCCAAAGAAGGGTGGGTGACTGTTGAAATCATTAAACTCTCAGGCTCTTGGATTTTGTTATCAGCATGGCTGATAATATTTCAAAGTATCTGGATTTCCCGCCCAGGCATTTGAAGCCAGAACTGGGTTTGGGAGTAGGGGTGAATTTAAGAGAAAAGAGGGAACTTTGAGATAGTGGAGGTGGAGGTAGATACTATGTGTTTAGGGAGGCTGAATTTTCAGTAAGGACAGGAAGAGAGATCAGGGAAGATCAAAACATCACATCTAAGCAGCAGGTAGAGAGAAAAAATCTAGGATTAGAAGTGATGGATTGGCCATTAGGAGGAAGGGTAGAGGCAGGAGAACGGGAGGGCCCGTGAGGGATGGCCTGATAGATGAGGGAGTCTAGACCTGTCCTCAGAGCCAAGGGTGTGTAGGTGGAGAGAGCATTCTGGAGCAGCTGCAGCTGAACTCAGAGCTGAAGGAAGTGCAATAAGGGCATAATGTGGTTTAGGATCCACATCTGAAGCAAAGTCAGACTGGAAAGACATTCAAGCAAAAGCCATCAAGGATTCCTAAGATAGCAAGATCAAGAGGCAAAGAAAGATAAGGTGAAAAATCAACACACCTCATTTTTTTTAATTGTGTCCTTGGATTTAACTCTGAGTTTACTAAACCAAAACATATTAAAAATTAGCAAAGTTGGGGTGCCTGGGTGGCTTGGTCGGTTAAGCGTCCGACTTCGGCTCAGGTCATGATCTCACGGTCCGTGAGTTCGAGCCCTGCGTCGGGCTCTGTGCTGACAGCTCAGAGCCTGGAGCCTGTTTCCGATTCTGTGTCTCCCTCTCTCTCTGCCCCTCCCCTGTTCATGCTGTCTCTCTCTGTCTCAAAAATAAATACACGTTAAAAAAATTAGCAAAGCTTTCAGAACTTCTAATGACTCTAACACAGACTTTCTCTACTCCTCTCACCCCACAAACAGTCATATAAGAGGGAATTTTAAATACACATCATTTAGAACAGATTAATGTATTATAGGAAGCAATTTGGTTAGCAGGAAACCAATTTTCTCTTTATTGGAACATTGTCAGCTTCCTAAAACATTCTAGTTCCTTAAAGAAAAAAAAAAGCTGAAGAAATATAGTCTACTTTGCAAAATGAGTCAAGGCAATCTGAGTCCGAAAAGTGGGAGGGAAGAGGTAGAAGGGGAGTATATACCCCAGAGGACCATAAACAGGGCTTGCTGAGGTTGCTAATTTCAGTTCACATACAACCTCAGTGTCTGGGGCCAGATTTGCCTAGCAGGAAGAGGAAAGAAACTGGAAATGAAATGTAGGAAAGTTAAAATTACATTATAAATGGATCAAAAAAAGCCCTCCCACTTTGCCTAGATTGGTGCAGTGTCGAGGACTCGGCCTCGTGAACATTCAGAACTGTTTCTGAGCAATTCTGCCCCATTAGGCTCAACACAAAGCCTGACACCTAATCCAGTTCCTGATTTTGTGATCTAATCCAAATAACGAATCCAAGAATTCTCAAATCAAATTCTGCAACGTGATTCATGAATATTAGATTTCAAGACACTGACAAGTATTATTTTCTATAGAATGAGAAATCCATACAACATTGTCTAAAGCCCTGTAAGATGTATCTATCTTGCTCATCTGGTGAAACAAGATGCTCTGACAAAAAAAAAAAACCACACACGGTTTGCTCAGAATATCCTGAATTATGTTAAGAAGACTTTTCCATAAGTGAGCATCAGATTGGTGATGAAGTAACGAACTACCAAAGTTCAGTTGTATTTTAAACACTGAGTTATTGAAGGAATTTTTCACAGAGAAGACTTACAGATGACTGGGGGATTACTGCTGATATTAATTCAGTGGGTGCATAGCAGTTTTCTCCAAGCAAACACAACCCCAAATTTATGTAATAATAGGAGAAAATGTTATTTCTCTAGAAGCTCCAGAATGTAAGCCCATATACTAGAAAGAGGAGTTTGCAGAGAGGACTGTTAAAGCTGTACATAAAGGTTTCAGAAAGACTTTGATCAAAATGAATACTACGAATCAGAACTGTCGTATTTCAGATGATTTTTTTCTCATTATCATTCATTATATGGTTTTTTAATATCTTCTTTTATTGGTATTTTGTTGATACTAGTATTTTATAATATCTACAAGTTTATCTCCATCTTTGTTCCCAAGATTGCCATGTTCACAACGCGTGTATCTTTGCTCTGGAGAGAATGACTTCGGGCAGTGCTTCTCGAACCATCTACATTGAAGAACTAGCTTTTTTAATGTTCTCTTTTTGTTGTGTATCAGTTCTATCATACAACAGTGGAAATGAACTACTGGCAAAATGAAATTAATAAAGCAAAGGTGTATAGACATAAGCCACGTTTTTATTTTTAAATTCAGTCGTTTTATACTGTTCTGTCAAATTGCTACAAAAGTTTTTAAATGCTTACTCCCAACATTTCTGTTCATGGATTAGCAACACTGGCCCAAGGTTTACAGTTTGGGTTGCGTTGACTTGGAGGGTTCAGATTAACCAAAACTAGCATGATTACCTACAGTATAGAGGGACATTTGAGCGATAGGGGTCCTATCCTACTCCATAGAGTAACTACAGAAACAAATAATATCTTATGGTAGCATGTTTTTTTACTTCCCAAAGTCTTTTCATGTTCATGTTCCCATTTATCTTCAGGACATACTGTTGCAGGCAAATGAAAGCTTATTAATTTATCATCAAGAAGCCAACATATCTTCATCATGGAAATGCATTTACTTAAGTGTACATGTTTTGGCTACTATTTGCTAGTATCATGCTATAAAGATCTGAATAGAACACACCATATGCAAAATAACATAACATAAAATAAAATAAAATAAAATAAAATAAAATAAAATAAAATAATAAAATAAAATATAAAATAAAATAAAAAAAGAACACACTGTATGTAAACCACACAGTGAACTGAGCTACTGACCTTTTTTATTCAATTCAAGAAACATTTACTGGATGCTCACATTCAGTGCTGTGCACTGTGCTTGACTTCATATGCAGGGAATCTGAGAGGTGAATAACATGTTTCTTGCAGTCTAACAGGGCAGGTGAGGTAGCTATCAGTACGTCTAGTACAGGGCACAAATGCAATAGCGGTATTACGTGAGCGCTAACCAAGTGCTCTAAGAGTTGAGGAGAGGCTAATTTTGGCAGAGAGAGTGGCATTTGGGTTTGGTCTTGATGTAGTGTAGCTGTTGACACTGCTGCCATGGACTTCTGCTAAAGAGGTAGAATAACATGAGCAAAGTCACAGAAGTATGAAAACACAAGGAGAATCTACAAACCAGTTCATCCGAGCTGGGCTTTGCATATGCGAGGGTGACTTCTGGGAAATAAAGCTAAAAAAGTAGATAGGTACTAAACCATGGAAAAGTGAGCTAGGAAGCCAAGAAGTCTGGGTCTTTTGGCTGTGCATCACTGAGTGGAGCCTCTCTGCTCTCAACCCTACTCACCTTGATTTAACACTTAATCTCAATCCCCAGAATGCAATCTTGACAATACAAAGGAGAACAAAAATAGATATTGCAGAAGGCATGATGGGGAAACACAAAAAGAGAATTCCATTATGTAATATACAGCAAAACCTAAGCAAAAGTCCTGATTAAACATTTATGTCCTTTTGAAGGACTCACCAAGTTTCTTAATGGCTACAATTTAATTCATCTCTTTTAACTTTTCCTTTTCTTTCCTAGGGAAATTAAAAATCTCTCTCCATAAAAAAAAATCTCTCTCTATGTGTAATTTTGCATTTCCATATTCCTCATCCCATTCACTAAACAAGGCATTATCATTAATATCATCATCCTTAGAATCTATTACAGGAAAGGTATAAATAACATTCATATTTCTTTCTTTTTCTCCAATGGGAATGGTGACATACAGAGATATTTGTTAGATGATTGCTGGCATTAAAATAGTCGTGCAGTGTAAGGGGTTAAGGACCAGGGCTAAGCCATAGAAGCTGCCAGAGAGTTGAGAAGCAGAGACAGAAACGAGGACAGAAAACACATGGTATTTGAGAAACAGAAGCAACAAACCCTGAGCATGACCTTCAGATCCACTTTTAGCTCCAGAGCTACTTGAACTCTTTCTTGGATACCTGCACAATGGTCCTCTATAGCCTTACATCTCTTTTTATTTAATTTAGCTTTAATGAGTTTTGATGATGAAGATACACTGCACTTACTGCCTGATTATAAGGAAAAGGAAGATAATAACTGCATAAATTACCTTCAAAAATGCCTAAGTCACATTATAGTATAATCAAGACCGGGTATTAACTGTCTCCAGAATAATCCAGGCTGATCTTTCTCTCCCTAGTCTTACTGAAGCAGAGGCTGGGAATCTATAGTTTTAAGTTGCAAAACACTTATTCTTGGAAGTTATATTTCCTAATCAATGGAAACTTATGTAGGAAGAGGAAGGACTCTGGAAAATAACTGCATCAGGATGGTGGACGTACAAACTGCTTTGCAGCTCTCCACAATTCCTCCCTTTTTATGAAGGAGAATGGCGAAGAAAACCTAACAATATAATATTAATTCAGAAATGAATTTAAAATTAAGTTAAAAGAGATGAATTTCTTCTCAAATGAAGTAAAAATTTAAAGCTAATGGGTTTGTGATAAAAATCATAGAATCTTGACTCTGCAAATGGTCACAGGCTTTGTAGGCTGAAGTGAGCGCGAGGGTCTGTGTACCCAGCATAAAGATTTCTTCTCACCAGCCACACTTTTACATTGTCTGTATTGTCACTTTGGCCATGAAGGACGTCAGTAAATACAGCACCCTCAGGAAAGCATAATGGGGGCTCATGGACACACTGCCAAGAGAAGACGTGAAGTCACCAGCATGGGACAGAACAGGCTCTCGGTTTCAGAACATTGCATTTGATGATTAAAAAGGGCTGGTGGCTAATAAAATTCAGTGATTATGATATGATTTCCCCAACGTTACTTAAGGTAACACCAAGGTTACTCAAACCAAGTATTTTAATGAATTCACAAAGACCCAAAGCCATTTCTAGATTTCCCAGCTGTAAGGGTTCTAAAATATAACTATCACATTCAGCTCAACAGAACAGTAAAGCAAAAACGCTTATTGCTGGTGACATTCCAGGGAACAGTTAAAATTGCTTTATAGCCTTTGGTAATGAGAGTGGACAGCAGTATAACAATACATAATAAGGTGAGTTTAGTTTTATGTCGTGAGAACAATCTGCTTTACCCTTATGGTTCAGTTCTTTAAACTGTTTCTGTTTTAAGTAATTACAAAGCTAGCTGGCAAGTGACAGTTATAACCGCTGTAGCAAATGGACTTTGTTGTAGTGTTGTAGTTTACCCCTGAGCACTATTATCTTAGACTTCTAGGGCATTCCGTGTCAGTGAGGATGTCACACAAAACAAATGCCTCCCGACTTGCACTAGACTTATAAGGCTCTCCTTCAAGCGACACCAGCTCAGGTGTGTGGCTGGTCGTGTTTTCCAAAGGGTGATACATATAATGCTGGTTATGCTTGAGTTGCTATTAGGAGTCACAAGAAAAAAAAACATGTATTTTTTTTTAGTAGTTACGTTTCTATTTGGAAATTCTCATATGGAAGTTAATATAAAGACTGCATCAAATGCATGATTTCAGAGGTATTAATGTTTAAGATGGATGTATTTTAAAAGTTCATACAAAGGAAAATATTACAAAAGTAACAGTATAAGTGACATGTGGTGGGAAAGGCAAAACTTCTGATGTTGCTGTGTAATGACTCTGGCAGGGAAGTCTCCAAGATGGCTCTGTGGGCCTCAACTCCTGGTATTCATGCCCTTGAATATTTCCTTCCCACACTGAATAGTGCCCACTGGTGACTGATAGGCTATTGTGGAAGTGAAAGAGTCTGACTTCCAAGACTAGGACAGTTTTAACCTTTGGTCATTCATTCTGAGGGGAGTCAACTGCCATGCCATGAAGAAGAGCCCTATGAAGAGTTCCGTGTGCTGAATAACTGAGGCCTCCAGCTCACAGCCAGCAAGGAACGTTATCTTCTTGTTGACAACCATGTGAGAGAGCCAGCGTCTCTGACTGCAGCTTTGTAAGGCATCCGGGGCCAGAACTACCTCAGCTAAGACCCTCTAGAATTTCTGACTCATAGAAACTGTGTGAGATAATACGAGTTTACTGTTGTTTTAAGATGCTAAATATGGGGGGAATGTGTTAGCAGCATTAGATTGCCAATAACAGATAAAGAATACCATACCATGAGCAACACTGGGAAACAATGACAGGGAATCCCATTTACCAGTGCTCCTACTTAGCATTGTTTTTCCTCCTCTTCTCTGAAACTTCTGTTCCATAGAGCTGAAGTCAGATACCTCTTGCTTCTGCTTCTGGCTCAGTCTGCACATGGTACCTCCTATCTGACAAAGTGTTTACCGTCACTTATTCCTTCTGACAAGAGGATTATAGGCTTTTAATGAGTACAGACTCCGTAGCCAAAAGAAATGCGGCGTCTTCCCCACAGCAGGTCCGTCTGAGAGGTGTGACCTAGATCAACAGTTCTGAATCCCAAACGTTAAGTGATTTGCTATTTCTCCTGTTGTTTTTCTGTTTGGGAAGGGGCTCAAAGCAGTCGCCATCTCAGTTCCACCCTCATGTGCAACTGTATAGCTTTCCTGGGCCCCTACCTAGGTCCAAGTAAATTGAGAGTTATAAAGTTGTAATTTAATGCTTTTGTTTTCCCCCTACCAACTTCAAAAATACATTTTAGATATCTTTCTTATTAGTTAACTTTTTCCTCACGTTAGCAGAAGCAGTTTGCTTTAGAAAGTTCCTTGAGCCATTCATCCAGCTTCTCACCTTTACTCAGAGGACTTGGGGGGGGGGGGGGGGGGAAGATTCCCATGACGCTGTCTCTCCCTTAGATTAGGAAGCAAAGAGCTAGTGGAAAGAGCATGGAGAGAGAGTAAGGAGACTTCAGTTCATTTTCTACATTTGCTCACGTATTCCCACTCACCTTTTTCTATTTCCCAAATATTCCTCATCCTGAACGGAAGTTTCTTACTAGGTCTTGGGTATGCATGTTGAAAATTAATTTGGTTTCCACTGTGTTCTGCTATGTCAGCATTTCCATAATTACACACCGCTATTGGCTGTCTCCCAGATGATTGCTAAAATTATATATCATGGGATTTAACTACAGACCAGACCATGGTGTTTTTTAATCTTTTCTAGAATTCCTTCCAAATAACTAGGGAGCTAATCATCCTCTTTCAGGGGGGAGGGGGCGGGGTTCTAGTTTGGGCCTTTTTAAGCACCTCTCTTGCAACAGAACAGAAGTTCTTTATCTTTTAACTTTTCAAGCTGCTTTGGTTCATGGTTTTGGGGTGAAGGAACAAGACCTGCATTTCTTTATAACCCCATGGCAAGGGTCTGGTCATGAGCCAGACTCACTAATAATTTGCAGGATGTCCTGACCCACAGACACATTATTTGCCACATAATAAACTAATAAATACTAAATTTTGGGAATACCTAAATCCCATACTATCACTTCTTGATTCTACCTCAGGAATCCTATTTTTTAGTATCCACATCACAAAGAACCCAGGTGAAAGCAGACATTGGTAGAGATGTAAACTATACCAGGAAAGCTAACTTCTAGTTCTGGCTCTAAATCTCTAACCATGACATGGGCAAACCTCGTCACACTCCATCTCTAAGATAGGAGGGTTGGAATAAATGACCAAAGATCACTTCCAGCTCTATAGGCCTAGAGCCTCGGTAACAGTGATGGCCACTCAAGACACCCACCCTTCCTGTGGGCACATGTTTTCTCAGCCCCTTTGTCCTGGTGTTCCTGCTCACTGGTCCTGCACATTGGCTATTTTACTGTCATAACCAAGCCAGTTCCTTTTCTTTGCTCTATCCTTTGTTTTTGTTTGTTCGTTTAATTCTCCATTCTTTGTATCTCCTAAAATTTCTACAAGGAAAAGAAAATGATAAAGATTTTCTACCTCTTGATATGAACTATGCTCTTCTAGATTCTTTAGAAAATAGATTTGAGGGGCCCCTGGATGGATCAGTCAGTTAAGTGTCTGACTTTGGTTCAGGTCATGATCTCCCAGTTTGTCAATTTCAGCCCCCCCGCACTGCGCTCTCTGCTTTCAGCACAGAGCCCGCTGGGGGTCCTCTGTTCCCCTCTCCTTCTGCCCCTCTCTCACTTTCTCTCTCTCTCAAAAATAAATAAACACTTTTAAAAAAAGAAAAGAAAATAGAACTGAAAAGGGCCTTCCAGAAAAGTTGTCACCCAGTCATTCTTTACATTGTCTATCATTAGAGCACGTATGTTCCCTTTTAATTATTTGGTTATTTATTGATTTTAGGTCTCTCCCACCAGAATGTACTCTCCATAAAAAACTTCCATCTGTGTGCCATGTTCATGTTTTAGCCTGAGTTCTTAGGCCATTGTTTGACAAAATAATAATTGTGGTTGTTTTTATCAGCTTATATGCTCAGTATGCTAAATTAATTAATTGAACCAGAATCCCTTTCAAGGAAATCTGGCTTTTGAGGAAAGGATGCCCCCAAAGACATCAGAGCTATTTAGAAATAGCAGTGGTTCAGAAAACACTTAATGTAGTCACATTGAATCATCCCCAGTGTGATATGAGGCAGAAAATCGAAAAGAAAGGAAAAATTCCTAGACAGAAAAGGGCCTAGTAAACCTTCTCTAAATAGTTGGCCGCTGTGTGGCACGTGGTATGACCGGATAAAGAAACCTAACAAACACATTTGGCTTGGAGAATTCTGGCTGTAATTGTACTTTACATCTCTTTCTGTGGTCAGACATAAGGTAAAGATGTTACGGTCACTATTTTTAATGATCATGGCATCTTAGATTATGGAAATTTCCCATTTGTTTGAGCTCAATAAAGATAGGCTTTACAAATCTAAACCTGAGCTTGTTTTTTAAGTAGGAGCTGTTTCTGAGAAAAAATGTTAAATGGAAGGGAGAGAGTAAGTGAAATGTTAAGAATTAAAATTCATGATTCAAAGGCTAGTTCTACTTTGTAATTTGGTTTGAAAGAAAGAATGGACTCTTCGATTTCAGTAATAAAATTATGTCTGAGTATTCAACTGGCATTTTGGAACTACATTGCTTATTTATTCATTCAAAAGCCCTTTGAGGGGCACCTGGGTGGCTCAGTTGGTTGAGTGACCAACTCTTAATTTCGGCTCAGGTCATGATCTCACGGTTCATGGGACTGAGCTGCTGGGCTGTATGCTGACAGTGAGTAACCTGATTGGAATTCGCTCTCTCCCTCTCTCTCCACCCCTCCAGTCCCCCTCTCAAAGGTAAATAACTTAAAAAAAACAAAAACAAAAACAAAAAACCTTTGATATAATTATGGAAAGAAATACAAATTTAAAAGATCAAAAAGATAGATAAAAGCTCAATTATTTCTATTCCTTTTATATAAATCTAAAATTTAAAGATATGACCCACTGAAATATTGTTTCAGAGAAATTTTGCTGTTTCTTGAAAAAATATCCTGAAGTACTTAACTTATAAAACTGATATGTCAAAGTGAAATTGTTTTGAGTTCTGCTATTCCATCATAAACAAATGTGTCATAATTATGACATTGCTATCAGCACAGTGGCACCTATTAATGTCTCTATTTTTATAATTAAAATTTTGGTTTTGAAGTTATTCAAGCAGAAGTTTAGAAACACATTTCCTCTAGTACTTCTTAAGAAAATTACATAAATATTTAATTGAATGGAATTGGCAATCAACATGCTTTTTTGATGAATGTATAAGGAAGTTAGGAATGAGTAAATGTGATCTGAAAATCTAAGTAATGGTAATGAGAATCAGTGACAGTGACAAATTTAATTTCCATATGATACTTTAAATCCAGAGGATAACCTTAAATCTCTACATGACACAAGACAGTTCATTCACCACAAAACCTTAATTTTTTAATTTTAAAGATTAGTCACACTCAGTGACTTATAAAATTGCAAAAGCAAAGAAAAATAAAGGGAAGAAAAAAGTAAGCCATAGTAAAACCATGTGGAGAGAATCACTGCTAATATTTTTAAGTATTTTACATTGTTTTTCTATTTTTTAAATATAATGAAGATCCTAAAGCTTGCGTGGACTTTTACATATTGGTTTTAAGAAGAAAACCTGAAATTTAATTTTTCATAATTATATAAGTCATATGCTACAGTGCCTGGGTGACTTAGTTAACTGTCTGACTCTTAATTTCGGCTCAGATCATGATCTCACAGATCGTGGGTTTGAGCCCTACCCAGGCGCCTCAATGCATAGAATTCCAATTTGTTATCTCTGTATCATCCTTTGAAATAGCAAAATACTGAAAACGTCAATGTTCATCAGTGGCAGACTGGTTTCATAATTTATGGTGAATCCACAAAAATAGAATACTATAGAGCTATAAAAAAGCCATAAAACGGATGAAAAAAATCTCTCTGAAATGAATGAGTTGAAAAATAATAATTAAAAGTCTCCACAATAAATTTTAAGTGAAGAAAAGCAAACTGCAGAAATTGCAGTATGGTGAATCCTGGAGAGAAAGATATTTTATTAAAAAGTTTTCATCTTGGGGTGCCTGGGTGGCTCAGTTGGTTAAGCGGCCAACTCTTGATTTCGGCTCAGGTCATGGTCTCACAGTTCATGAGATTGAGCCCCACATCGGGCTCTGCACTGACAGCATGGAGCCTGCTTGGGATTCTTTCTCTCCCCTCTCTCTGTCCTTCCCCCTGCACTCTCTCTCTCTCTTTCAAAGAAATCTTTCTTAAAGTTTCCATTCTTGAGGTATTCATTTTGAGGAGTTCTACCTTGGTTGGCATATATCTTAGTTTTTTCAAGATAGATATGTCAGCAATCCATTCTGTAAGACTTTGTCTAAGGTTTGCACATCTGTGAACGTACTTCTATTGTTCCCACACATGAAAGACGATTTGGCTATGTATAAATATTTGGGGGTGTGATTTGCTTCTCAGAGATGTACACATTGTTCCATTTTTCATTTTCTTTTTACATACGTTGCAGACGAAAAATCTGAGCATGATTTTATTTTTTTCATGTTGTAGATCTCTTTTGTTTTTCATTTTTTGGGCTTCTATTTTCTTATTCTTTTTTTTTTTTTAACATTTATTCACCTTTGAGAGACAGAGAGACAGAGCACAAGTGGGGAAGGGGCAGAGAAAGAGGGAGACACAGAATCTGAAGCAGCTCCAGGCTCCAAGCTGTCAGCTCAGAGACCGACATGGGGCTAGAACCCATGACCTGAGCTGAAGTTGGCAGCTTAACTGACTGAGCCACCCAGGACCCTGTCATTGTAAAATAATAATAATCTAATAATTAGAAATAATGAGAACAATAGCAAAATTAAGGTAGTAGTATATAAACAGATGCCATTTATGACAAATTACTTAAAATGGGTGAACCTTGTGGTAGACACTTCATATTTCATTTCATGTAGAACTCAATATGAACCTGTTGAGAAGATATGAAAGTCAAAGTTCTATAGGAGAGGAAACAGAGACCACAAAAGTTTAGGTAATTTGTAAAAGATCTTCTGACTTGTAGATGGAGAAGTTTGGAATTAAAAACAGGGGCACCCGGGTGGCTCATTCAGTTGAGCATCCGACTTTGGCTCAGGTCATGATCTCACAGTTTGTGAGTTCAAGCCCTGCTTCGGGCTCTCTGCTGTCAGTGTGGAGCCTGTTTCAGATCGTCTGTTCCCCCCACCCCTCTCTGCACCTCCCCCACTCATGATCTCTCTCTCTCTCTCTCTCTCTCAATAACACCTAACCATTAAAAAATTAAAAAAAAAAAAAAAGATGATTCTAGAGCAGGGCCATTGTTTTCTCCGTAGAGGTTTTGAGGGTTACTTTTGGCAAATTCTTCCTATACGGTTGTCTGGAAGTCATCTGGATCTCTCCTCATGTAAACCTTAAGTGACTAACACAGTGTTGGCACAATGGGCATCAAACAGGTGAACAAAGGAATCATTGTACCACTCAAAGCATATCTTGGCACAGGGTAGGTCAGGGAAGAAAACCAGTTTAGTAGTCATGGACAGGCACACTTCTTCACATGGTACATAAATGACTCTAAAGTATTGAAAGAGAAATCCAAGTGGAACAAAATATACTATCTGTGTGATGAAACAGGAAGCATTTTGTGGTGGAGTCATATGCGAGAATATTTATATCCTCCAAGGTCCAGTTAAGGTCCTACCTCCTCAAAGACACTTTTCCTGCTAGCTCAAATCATTATTTTCTTCTTTGTTTTCAATTGCATTTACTCGCAGCGAGTGGCTCTTCTGTACATTCTGTCATGCATTATCTTGTTCAACTTTTTTCAAGTGTTTATAAATTGCTGAATAAACCAAGCTTCTTTAGGGACAGGTACTCTTACCTTTCTTTTTATCACCAGAGTATTGCTTGGTGGCTGGCTTAGGAAAAACCACCCAAAAGAAGTTTAAATTTAATGGATGTGAGAGAAGAGCAGTAAGCCATCAGTAATAGCTTTGTAAGGATGATCACAGTAGAGTTCACAAGCTATGCTTCTTCCTTTTATGAATACAACTGAACCAAAGTTGGAACTTTTATCAGTCAAGGCCAGGCAGAAAACAGAAGGCTTTGGGATCCTGTGACCCTGGGGTCATGACCTGAGCTGAAATCAAGAGTTGGACGATCAGCTGACTGAGCCACTCAGGAGCCTCTAACGTGTGATTTTTAATATTAAACTTACTTCTTATTGAAATCTATAATATATCTCCACTTGGTAGCATGTTCTTAGAAACTACTTTGATACCTCACTTTTTCAAATCACAAATACATATTCACTTTAATTATTTAAAACGTCACAAAATATAAGTATTTTTTAAAAATGTTTATTTATTTATTTTGAGAGGGAGAGTTTGTGAGCAGGGGAGGGGCAGAGAGAGAGGTAGAGAGAAAATCCCAAGCAGGCTGCATGCTGTTAGCACAGAGTCCCATGCAGAGCTCAGTCCCAGGAACCATGAGATCCTGACCTGAGCCAAAATCAAGAGTCAGATGCTCAACTGACTGAGCCACCCAGGCGCCCCCCAAATATAAGCATTTTTAAGAAAAAATCCTCTGTAAGAGAAATGTGGAAATGTAATAGTACATTTCTTGCTTGTGGACTAACTTATTAACAGTGTTAGCCCCCAGGAACGAACAAGAAACCACAATAGCCTTGAGAAAGAGACTGAAGACACAATCTATAAATAGATGCCATAAATAAAAAATATAAAAATAAACTCCTAAACTACTCCACAAGACCAAGGGTTCATGACTCACCTTTACAGCACCCTTCATTCACATGCTAAATCAGGCATGAATTCTGACGCTCTAGTTTCAGTGTAGGTTTAACTTGTCCCCCCAAAGCCACATTTCCTATTTTTATTGATATGTTAAAATAATCCAACCATTTCTACATTGATATAATGATTGGCTACCACAATATTAAATCTGGCTGTCATTATATCACCTGAATAGCTGGTGTAATGCTATTTATTGAGTTGGGAAAGATGGAGGGATAAGGACATCTAGAGAGAAAAAAGAAAAATTAAGGGTTTAGTTCTGACATATTGAAACAAAGAGGCGTATTCAAATCCCAGGGAGTAATTGGGTTTGGAGTTCACAGGAGAGTCTTGGACTGGAGATATAAATAGGGGAGCTGTCATTAGGGAAGGTGTTTAAAGGCATTAGCCTGAATAAGATCGTCAGAGAGGAAGCAGAGTAAGGAACCAAGTACTGAACAGTTCTTCATGAATTAAAAAGCATTTGAAGAAAAAAGGGAGCTTTCTAAGTATCAAACCGTATTTTTTAAATTGTAATGGTTAAAGTGATACGATGTTGAATTGCAATAGAGATCAATGATAAAGAGTCCAGAAAGAGACTCAGGTATATATGGGTGTTAATTCATGATAAATGTAACAATTCATGGCATAGATTATCGATAGAACATAATCAGCATGGGAATCTTTCTCCATTTTCTTTGGTTACTACTATTTTTAAAACTTATTGGGGCACCTGAGTGGCTCAATCAACCTGGGTTATGGGATGGAGCCCCAAGCTGAGAGTGAAGTCTGCTCAGAGCTCTCTCTCTCTCTCTCTTCCTCTGTCCCTCTCTCCTGCTTGTGCTTTCTCTCACTCTCTCCGTGTCTCTCTCTAAAATAAAATTTAAGGGGCACCTGAGTGGCTCAGTCAGTTAAGCATCCGACTTCAGGTCATGATCTCCTGGTTTGTGGGTTTAAGCCCCATGTTGGGCTCTGTGCTGACAGCTCAGAGCCTGGAGCCTGCTTCAGATTCTGTGTTTCCCTCTCTCTGCTCTTCCCCCACTTGTGCTCTGTCTCTCTCTCTCTCTCAAAAATAAACATTTTAAAAAATTTAAAATTAAATTAAAAAAATTAAAAAGCAAAAAGGGGAAAACCCTTGTTGCTATTCTACTTTAACAAACAAAACCTAAAAGCCAAAAACCTAGAAAAATATTAGATCCTGTCTTTAATTCATATGGAATTTATTTTAATGTAACTTATTAATGAATAAGTAGCATACAAGTGAAGAAAAACAATTTGTAGTTCTGGGGTAAGGAAGGTATATCTAAGCATGGCACATAAAATAGAAAACATTTAAAAGTCGGTAAAGAATGAATAATGCAATAAAATAGTAAAAATATGATACTCTAGGAAAAATATTTTCGATAAAACTGACAAAGGGGGATGCCTGGGTGGCTTAGTTACTTAAGTGTCCAACTTTGGCTCGGGTCATGATCTCATGGTTTGTGGGTTCCAGGCCCACGTTGGGCTCTGCTCTGAGAGCAGAGCCTGCTTGGGATTCTGTGTCTCCCTCTCTCTCTGCCCCTGCCCCACTTGCATCTCGGTGTCTCTCAAAAATGAGTAAACATTGAAAAAAAACTGACAAAGGATTATCTTCTTAATTTCTCATATGAAGAAGTTTTATAAATCACTTTTAAACTGAGGAATACATCCACAGAAACATAAAGGTCATGTTAAACAAGAAAATAGTCATAAAAAATACAAATGGTAAGAATCGCAAACATCACAAAACAATGTTTGGTATTTTAAGTATAAAAACAAGCTAAACAATAGTGAAATACCATTTTTTACATCATCAGATAAGCAAAGATATTACTCAAAACATATATTATTAATGGAGGTCATGTTGGTGACATAGATCAAAATTCATAATACTGACTAGACAGTTTTCCAAAGACAGCAGCACCTATATATATATATATATACACCTATACATATATATATACATATACATATATATACACATATACACATATATATACATATACATATACATATATGTATATATAAATATATATTTATATTTTATATATATTTTATATATATATTATATATATATTATATATTTTATATATATATTATATATATATTATTTATATATATATATAAACCATGTCACATATTTCTCTTATAAATGTGACATCAACACTCTCCCATTGAGAGGTAGGGTCTATGTCTCCTCCCCTTGAACCTGGGTGACCTTTGTAACTTCTTCCGTTGACGGAATGTGGCAGAAGTGATGCTGTGTGATTTCCAAGTCTAGGTCATAAAATGCAATATGGTTTCACCTGGCTCTCTTTCTCTTGAGACCCAGCCCCCATCATGTGAAGAGGCTAGGTTCTCAGCCTTTGCCTAGCATCAAGCACCAGACAGCTAGAAATAGGAATAACTGACCAAGCCTTCAGATGACTGCAGACCCTAGACTCTGGTCTTCCAGCTGAGATCTAGAAATCCTAGAGTACCGGAGAGTCATCCCTAGCATGTGAAATTCTCACCCACAGAAATCATAGGAGATAATAAATGACTCTTGTTAGTTCAAGCCACAAAGTTTTGGGGTGTTTTTTAATGCAATCACAGGTAACTAATACCTTTTAGCACCATATGTCAAAAGCCTGAATACAGGGTATGTCTGCTGACTAATTTATTTTGAAGAATCACTAGGACAAGAGCACAAGTAAATGTTTAGAGAAATCGACTACAGCTTCCAATTTTTCACTCTCACAAAGATAATGTCAAACAATTGGGAACTGATTAAATAAATTATAATATATCCATATAATGGAATACTCTTCAACCATTCAAAATATGTAGTAAATCTGTATTTGACATACAAGTTCTTCAACTTATATTTTTAAGTAAAAATTTAGATTTCAAAGTATTTTACTTCTAGAATCCCATTCTTTTGGAAAAATTATTCTCTTAATCTAGTAATAGAAAAGTTTTGAAAATAAACATTAAGATTATAATAGTACACGTATTTTATGATCAAGTAAAATAAGCTATTCCTAATTTGGGTATTATAAATAAAAATCACAAAAGACTTATCTCATTTAATACTCACAGATGCTGTGAGATAGGTATTAGTGCTTTTGTTTTCATTTATTTTCTTTCTTTTTAAAAAAATTTTAATCTTTATTATTTATTTTTGAGAGAGAGAGAGAGACAGACAGAGCACAAGCAGGGGAGGGGCAGAGAGAAAGGGAGACAGAATCTGAAGCAGGCTCTAGGCTCTGAGCTGTCAGCACAGAGCCCGTCACAGGGCCCGAAACCATGAACCGCGAGATCATGACCCGAGCCAAAGTTGGACACTTACCTGACTGAGCCACCCAGGTGCCCCAGAAGCATCTTCATATTTATTTTGTCAGATAGTTTTCCTGCTTCTGTTGAGATAATAATATGGTTTTATCTTTTATTTTGTCAACGAGAAATATCACGTTGACTGATTTGTGGATATTGAGCCATTATTACATCTCTGAAATAAATTCCACTTGATTGTGGTGAATGATCTTTTTAATATATTTTGGAATTCAGTTTGCTAATATTTTGTTAAGGATTTTTGCATCTATGTTCAACAGGGATCTTGGCCTATAGTTTTTTGTTTTTGTTTCTGTGTAATGTCTTTGTCTGGTTTTGGTATCAAGGCAATGCTGGCCTTTTAGAATGAATTTGAAAACTTCTCTTCTACTATTTGGAATATTTTGAGGAGAACAGGTATTAACTTTTCTTTAAATGTTTGAGGGGCACCTGAGTGGCTCGATTGGTTAAGCATCTGACTTCAGCTCAGGTCATGATCTTGCCTTGGAGCCTGGATCCTGCTTCAGATTCTGTCTCTGTCTCTGTCTCTGTCTTTCTCTCTCTCAAGAATAAATAAACATACATACATACATACATACATACATACATAAACAAATAAGTCTTTGATAGAATACATCTGTGATGCCATCTGATCCTGGACTTTTGCTTTTTGGCAGTTTTTGATTTCCAATTCAGTTTTGTTACTAGCAGTCAATCTGTTAAGATTTTCTATTTCTTCCTGATTCAGTTTTGGGAGACTTTTTTTCTAGGAATTTTTTCATTTCTTCTACATTGTCCAATTTGTTAACATAATTTTTCATAGTACTCTCTTATAATCCTTTGTATTTCTTTTTATTTTTGAATGTTTATTTTGAGAAAGAGCACATGTGCAGGAGAGGAGAAGAGAGAGAGGGAGAGAGAGAATCCCATGCTTCAGAGCAGAGCCTGATACAGGGCTTGAACTCACAAGCCATGAGATCGTGATCTGAACCAAAATCAAGAGTCGGATGGTTAACCAACTGAGTAACCCCGGTGCCTCTGCATTTCTGTAGTGGTGTTATTACTTCTCTTTCATTTCTGATTTAATTTATTTGAGTTATCTCTTTTTTCTCGATGAGTCTGGCTAAAGCTTTCTCAATTTTGTTTGTCTTTTCAAAAAACCAGCTCTTGGTTTTATTGATCTTTTCTATTGTTTTCTTTAGTCTCTATTTCATTTATTTCCTCTGTGATCTTTGTTATCTCTGTCCTTCTACTAAATTCAGGTTTGTTTTTTCTTCTTTTTATATTTGCCCTATATGTACAGTTAGATGGTTATTTGAGGTCTTTCTTTTTCTTTTTTCTTTTTTTGAAGTAGGCCTGTATCACTATAAACTTCTCTGTTAGTATTGCTTTTGCTGAGTGCCAAAAATTTTGGACCATTGTGTTATCATTTTTACTTTTCTATAGGTATTTTTTTTTATTTATTCTTTTATTTCTTCATTGACTCATTGGTTGTTTAGTAACATGTTGTTTAGCTTCCACATGTTTGTGAATTTTGTCTAATTTTTTAGTTTTCATACCATTGCAGTTGGAAAAGATGTTTGATATGATTTCAATCTTCTTAAATTTATGAACACCTGTTTCGTGGCTAACATGTGACCTACCCTGGAGAATGTTCCACGCGCACTTGAAAACAATGTGCATTCTGCTATTTTTGGATGGAATGCTCTGCATATATCTGTTACGTCCATCTGTTCTAATGTATCATTCAAAGCTACTATTTCCTTATTGATTTGCTGTCTGGATGATCTATTCACTGATACAAATGGAGTGTTAAAGCCTCCTACTATTAGTGTATTATTATCAATCTCTCCCTTGTGTGTATTAATATTTGCTTTATGTCTTTATATGCTCCTATGTTGAGTGTATAGATATTTACAATTATTATATACTCTTGTTGAATTGATCCCTTTATCACTACGTGATGCCCTTCTGTCTCTTGTTATAATTTTTGTTTTAAATAGTGCTTTTGTTTTTAAAGAGGTGAGCTTCTTATGTCATATTTTAAAAAATTACAAAATGCTGCCTTTGTCCTCACACTCCTTGTACATCTCCTTCCCTATTCCTTATCAAACTGGCAAGTTCCCTTCATTTTCTTAAAGAATGTCTAGTAATATGGGAATAGTAATTTATTTGAAGAACGTGCATAGATACCACCCTGAAAATAAAGGTTATTACATTCTTCCATATCAAACAGACTCTGTATAATATTATTATGGCTATTTTTATAAATGATAAAATGTCTTAAAATCTCTAACTGACTTGTTCATCATCAGTCAGAAATTGTTTGAAAATAAGCTAGATATGCCAACTCCAAAATTTATCAACTTTGTACTCTATAGCGAAACCCCACAAAAAGTTTCAAATTTCTATTGTGATATACTAAGTATTATGCAAAGAAAATGATACAGTAACGTTGCCATAGACATTATGGTCTATGTAAATTAATACTCATTTACTTCATGTAAACAGACCGATGAAGGCAAAAAAAGATAATGAATATTACACATTGAATTTTACAAATAGACCATTATAGAGATGATACAATAAAAAAGAAGTTAAGGTTAGTGTTCACTTCAAATCTGTTTTAATTATCTACCAAGTGAATTTATCTATTTAGAAGACTATATCTATGCTGTTTGTTGAATACATTCTACCTACTTTCTACAGTCTAAAATAATAAACATAAGGGACTTATTTCAAACCTTAATAATATAGTACTGGTCCAAGGCATAATTGTTAATTCAGCAAAATTTGTTTTCAGCATTAATTCATATTTCCTTTATCCTTCAGATTTCATTACCTAGACATATGGACATGTGTCTATTTTCCCCACAGGAAAGGCTGACTCTGGCCATAAATTACTATTAGTTAAAACACATTGCCTGATAATTCTATATCATAGGCTCAGAAATAACTAAAAATTTTGACAATTACAGTTTTAAATTAGCTATCCTGTCTTACAGCATTTGACTGATTTATTATGTTGTTTTAGGATGCTACATGGAAATAAGCCATTGAGACTTTTCATAAATACCTTGGTAAGATTTTGCAAAATATTTTCTACCTTTAACATAATTTATATAGAGGTTTGGCATTGATTAGTAAAATGCCCAAGAAATCATCAGCTGTTATCTCACATTCTATATAAGGGAGGAAATCGAAGCTCAGAGAATAGCCTTACCATTTGGATCAAAACCATTTGGAGCCAGAAACAGAAATTTCCTAAATATTAGTCTACTTCTTCTCCCCATGGTTCTATTTCCACTCTATGGCAACCATACATCTGCCTAGTTGGATCAGAGAAAACTAGCAACTACTTTTAGTCCTCCAGGATAGGATGTCTGCTGTCTATGGGATATTCAGAACACAGTGGTTGCTAGATTCTAATTAACGAGACAGTTCTAAATGTGTTCTAAGGATGTGCTTCATACTATAGGTTGCATCCAAAGCCATTGTTTAATTGAGTGGTTATGGCAATCTTCCTAAATCATTGCAAATTATTAAGCAGCATGTGGTACAATTGGGACCAGGAAGGCTCAGGTGTAATAAATGATTGTCCTTTAGAGAGTCATTTCTTCATAATAGGGAAGTAATTCATTAGGGAAATAAAAGAAACTTCAACTGTAGCAATTAAGCATATTGAAAAATCTTTTATACAGAAAATCCTTTGCTTCTTGTCTGAACTAAAACAGAAACCAAAGACCCATTTCTTAAATAGTTATCAAAACCATGCAAATTCACTTAAAAGACAATTGTTCTTTGACTCATTATTTACATGGTGGCATAAAAACAGCCATTATTTTCCATGAAGAATGTTAAACTTACATTTGAAGTATATTTATTTAATTCAGACTTTTATCTTCAAATAAAATACAAAAAAAAAAAAAAAACCAAGCAAATCTAAAAAACTCAAAGGAAAACCTATTAAGTATGATATTATTGGTGTTTAGAGATATATAATATTTTAAAAAGTTGAAAATCCAGGTAATTCATAAAACAGAAGAATTTAAAAACCGAATATGATATTAGGAATAAATCTATAGTTGTGACACCAAAGATAATAAGCCAAGGACTATAATGTCAAGAATTTAAGTCTCCCTGGCTCTGTGGTTACCATGTAAGCCTCATGGCTTCAGTGAAACTGATGGCATCCTTGCTTTTCTTTCTTTTCCATTTCTTAAAACCCATATATATCATGTCTGTCATTTTCTACTTTTCATACACAATTTCTGAAGCATGTTTTCCTTTTTGACTGCATGTTAATTTGTTTTTTAATATTTTTTCTAGACAATAATTATAGATGGATATACCAACAATTAGAGCTACTTTTTTTTTTTTTTTTGGTTATCTTATCATCTCAGCATTCTTCAACATTAGTGAGTCAATTTTATTCAAAAACATTTTTGTTAACCTTTCTTGAATAAGAAGTGATTTGTGTATACAGTACAATTTAAGGGAATCTCAAGACGGATAATAATTTAAGTCTCCAAAAGAAGAAGAAAGACCAAAAGTTTACACATTACATGCCCTCATTAAAAAAAAAAAATCTAACATCTAACATCTGGGCGTCATGATCAGGCATTTAATTAAGGCAAAATGAATGTCAAGAATTTCACATGGATTCCATTAATCAGATTTGCTATTACATCATTTGAATTGGAAATCCTTTATTTCTCCACTTCATAAATATCTCTTCAAGGACCTGCCTGTGCGTGAAAATAGGACATAGAACTCACATTCCTTTGAAGAAATAGATGCAGATAGGGGCATATGACTGTGAGGCTCTCTGTTCATTATGCATACTTAATGCACTGGACCAGGAGAAAGTAAGTTGTTCTGAAATGTACAAGTCTCACATTTCTCTTTAAATATGGACTTATTTTCTGAAAAATATTTTGGAGTTAAAAAAAATTAATTATGGTATGAGTCTTGAAAAGATTTCCGAAAACTGGACAACTTAGTACTATGAAATGTCAAATGAACTAACATAATCTTCTACAAATATAGAACAAGCACATACCTAATATTTACTGAACTCACTAATGATTGAGCCAGCAGGATGATAAAATTGATCAAATAATATTTGAGGACTTGGATATTTACAGGGAATGAAGAAGAAAAGTCAGAATAAGATTGCTAGGTTAAATACAAAACAACATAATAGTCTACAGTCAATACAATCACAATATTTTATACCAGGAAGAATTCATTTGTATCTCTACAAAAAAATATTATAAGTTAATATGAAACTTCACAAAGCCTGGGCCTTAATCAATAGTTAACAGTTGAATAAACAAAGCTCCATTCCTCTAGATAATTAATCTTTGAGTGGTCCTGTGGATGATATGTCAGTATAACACTGAAGGAACATGCAATCCTACCTCATCTAATTCGTAAGTTTTGGATAATTTTTCTTAACACCATTAATACTTAGAATGATGATTTTAATATGTCTGGCCAGGTCTATAAAGATCATGTTTATCAAAGAAAACAGATCTGCAATTCATTTGTTGTTATGTATAGTAACCACTGAGCCATTAATTTGTGTTTTTTTAAGGGAAAAAACCTATAAAATCACTCTAAGGCAAATGAAGTGAAGACATACCACTTTCTAGTAGGAAACATCTCACCCAAGGAATTCTCAATATGATTAACAGCTGATTTCTCACTAGAAACCATTAAGGCCAAAAAGCTGAGGAATGAATATTCAAAGTGCTGAAAGAAAAGGAATGTCAGCTAAAAATCCTATAACCAGTAAAACTATCCTTCATAAAGAGGCATCATTGCCATACTCTCCTTTAGTTCTTTAAACGCCATTTCCTTTAGTTCTTTAAATACCATATTTAGAATAGCTGATTTCGTCTAATTAGTCCAATAGCTGAGCTTCTATAGTTCATTTTCTACTGATGGCCTTTTTTCATATCATGAGCCAAATTTATAACTTCTTGGCATGTATCATAACTTTTTGTTGAAAATTTGACATTTTGAATAATACAATGTATGTACTATGGAAATGAGAATCTCTACCTCCCCTGGGTTTGTTGTTATTGTTATTTGCTGTTGTTTGGTGACTTTTCTTACCTAATTCCATAAAGTCTGTATTCTTTGTCATTTTTGGCCCTTAAAATCTCTGATCTGTTAGGTTAGCAGTCAGCTCATAATTAGGCAGAGATTTCTTCAAATGCCTAGAACTGGGTGAATCTCCTAATTTTTGAAAAAGGGGTCTATGTGCATATTGGAGTATGCCTTGGTCATTGAGCCCGACAGGTAAGAACTCTGCCTTAGCCATTACTTCCTGCTTGTGCAGAACCTCAAGGTCAGCCAGGAGTGAGAACTTAGTGCCTTTTAGGGTTGTTCTTAAAAATTGTACATAGCCCTGGACACATGCACAAATTTCTAGATTACCAGGGATACGTAACAGCTTGTCCAACCCCCTACAAACATATTTCCCAACTTTTCCTTTTATAAGCTTTCTAGTTAGCCTGTTGTTTGCTCCAAATTTTATCCATGACACTGGATAAAACCACAATATTAACAACTTCCTATATTGCTTTTTTTACAAATGCCCCAGAAATTTTTTACAAATTCACACCAGTGAATATTCTAGCCAGGCCAAATAAAGAAAATTTTGCATGGAGGGTCTTCAAGAGAACCACTAGATAGGTCAACTAATGACGGTTCTCTGGGAATGGGACTTTGGAGGGGCATTAACTGTGTTCTGCTCCTTCTAGTGGCTTCCAGACTGCTGGTTTTCACTGTGATTATGGGCTGTTAGTTTTTGAGGCTACCACTGAGCTGGGGAGTGAAGATAAGAAAAGGGTAAGTTAAGGGGCACCTGGGTGACTCAGTTGGTTAAACATCCGACTTCAGCTCAGGTCATGATCTCGCAGTTCATGAGTTCGAGCCCCACATCGGGCTCTGTGCTGACAGCTCAGAGCCTGGAGCTTGCTTCAGATTCTGTGTCTCCCTCTCTCTCTGCCCCTCCCCTGCTTGTGTTTTCTCTCTCTTTCTCTCTCTCTCTCTCTCTCTCTCTCTCTTTCTTTCTCTCTCTCTCTCAAAAATAAATAAACTTAAAAAAAAAGAATAGGGTAAGTTAAGATGCCACAAAACTCACTGCTCTTATCATGATTTAGATGTTTTACTTGAATGAACTCTTCTCAAAATGCTAAAATCCTTCAGTTAATTTCCAAAGTTTTGAAAAAGTTGATTCTGATCATTGTTTTCCAGTTTCCTCATTGCTTACACGGAGGAGAAAGTTTTCAGAAGTTCTGGCTCTGCCACCTTGCTGATATCGCCTGATGAGAACTTTTCAAGAGAAGAGCAAAAAGAGGTAAGGTGTAATAAAAGGTGCAGGAAGAGAAAAATACAAGAAAGCCAAAAGGCGAAAATTACAAGCACCCTATAGTTGCACAGATGTCTCTTCTCTGTATAAAAAGTTATAATTGCTTCTTAATCCCTACCCTACCAGCAGAGTTTCAAGGCCTGAATATACTTACCCTATGTTAACCTTGCAACTTTACTGTTCTCTATTTCTCAGAGTGTATCCATCCTTCCAGGACACAGGAAACCACAATGAGCCTCTGTCTCCACCTCCCTGTTCCTGCCTGGCATCCCACCCATGCTGCAGTTTATTGCTTTGGTCCAGGGCACTAGCTAGAGACTGCATGCTGGTTCTGTCAATGCTCCCAAGTGAAGGAGAATATGGGCATGAGGGATCCCCTGTGACAGCACCAAAGCAGAGACGGATCACTGTCCCTGCCGCATTTGGTTTGCTGATTTCTAGCCCAAAGACTTTTTTCTTCCTATAGGGACAAAATAAAAGTTTTTTTTCCCATTTTTTCAGACTATTAGAATGACCATTTGAATTGGAGTCAGAAACAGTGGAGCAAGGCTACTCTAACCCCAAATCCCCACTGATCAGTAAAACCAGTGACAAGAGAAAGTTGTGACCAGTGATAGCACTATGGAAGATTTCAGACCCCACCCACAGGGATAAGAAACCAACGAGAAAGTGCATATTTAAGAACTGAAAGAAAGGATAGATTTGAAGGGAAAAGAGCAAAGTTAAACGCCGTTCAATAGTTTCTGTGTTGTTGAATTTGAGCCTGGTGCCAAGTGCACACAGGAAGGCTTCTTAGTTGTCTGGTTCACACGGTAATTAGTTATAGTTTTGTTCGAGTTGATAGTTTTACAAAACAGGATATATTAACTCATGTTACATGGGCTAACTGGGTTGTTTCTAAGTCTTTAGTTAAAAGACAAATTTTCCCCTTTATAATAAAGCAGAAATATCAAAACCTCAATGTCTTCAACTGGCCATTTGCCGCCATTTTACTACCCAATCAATAATTCCCATTGCATTGGGGTGCCTGGGTGGCTCAGTCGGTTAAGCGTCTGACTTCAGCTCAGGTCATGATCTCGCCATCCTTGAGTTGGGGCCCTGTGTCGGGCTCTGTGCTGACAGCTCAGAGCCTGGAGCCTGTTTCAGATTCTGTGTCTCCTTCTCTCTGCCCCTCCCCCACCCACGCTGGGTCTCTGAAAAAACGAATAAACCTTAAAAAAAATTTTTTTAAACTAATTCCCATTGCATTGAGTTTGCTTAAGAACCATCTATCCACATTCTATCATTGATCCTCAATCTTAATCATTTAGACATTGTAGGGAAACTCCATTTAAATGACCTGGTAACAGGGATTTTTCCTACTTCTTTTGAAAGGTGGGTAAATATTCAATTGACATCTAACAGGGAATCCCTTGGATTTAATTGCAGAATAAGACATTTATATGTAAAAATTTTGAATCTACACTAGAAAATACTAATCACTCATTCAGTACTGTAATTCAAAGGCCATGTTAAAAGTGTCTTCTTTGAAAAATATTAAAAAATATTAAACATTCCAAATAAATGGAAACAAATATCTCTTTTAAACTCTCTTGGGAAATATACTTTTAAGGAAGTATAAATATTTGAACAGTTCATTACCAATGAAAATGAGCTGCACAGTAATATTACAATAAGCAGAGTTGATTAAGAAACTAAAATCTAGCAAATTCTAAAACTGATGGGGGAGCGCCTGGCTGGTTTAGTCATGGAGCATGCAACTCTTGATCCTGGGGTTATAAGTTCAAGCCCCATGTTGGGTGTAGGGGTTACTCAAAAATAAAATCCTTAAGATAGATAGATAGATAAAATATTTATCAGAAGAAATTCATGTGGTTTTGACATGATCTCAGGTCTTGTTTTTCACATACTAGGCAAAATATTCATAATGCATTTTTGTCTTTTCCCTTGAAAAATAGACAATTGTTGGAGGCATTACATTGATTGTATTTTTTCTTGTGTCTGATTAATCTTGCATACTCAAAAAGGGAAACAGTTGGGATTATTCTTTATGCTAAATTGATAACCTTAAATTAATTACTGGTGTTGTTTGAACATGGATTTTCATCTCTTGATTGAAAAGGACATTAAAACAGATCTTTAGCTCTCTAATGACAGGAAACCAATTATCAGAGTGGATCACAGCATTGCATATACTTAGGAAATATTCTTAACACAATAAACTAGGAAATTTATTTTTGAGGAAATATCTTGGAGGTACCTATCATTTTTTTTTCAATTATCATCAATAATTTAAGCCACCTCTAAATGCAAATCTGGACACTTTTCATAAATTTGTTGCAATTCAAAATTTATCCAGAATGGAAATAGTCAGTGTCTCTCTTGACTACTGAAAAATGTCACAAACAGCTGGAAACTAGCAGGGAATGCAACACTACCAACTAAAGTAACAAAGTAAGATTTTAAAACAAATTGTTTCTTATAGAAAACATTATTTTTCTACATAATAAATAGCTCTAATGTTATCTGCTACATATTCAAAGCGAGCAGAAAGACAAATGTTTCCTCAGAGAGCACCCAGCCCAAATATCAGTAGATTGTTTGACTATGTGACATCCCCAGAGGCAATTCTGAGCTGAGTCCATAACTGCCTGTGGAGCTCACCAAAAGGCCAGATGTTGCTACTAGAATGTTCCAAGGCTTGGCATCTGGGCTTTGGCAAGCCCCAGAGATAGCCTTGGGTCTTGTGTCTATTGCTAAAATAGAAAACGAAAGAAAGTTCCACAGTGGAGTCTAAATGATTTTGAAGAAATATAAAGGGAGGAAAAGTAATTCAAAGTAACACGAGCTTTCAGTAAATTATCGGTTTGTCTATACCACTTAAATCTACTGGGAGAATGTCAAAATAGTTCAAGGCTTGGAAAATCATTTTCATTGACTTTAACTATGTTCTACAGTAATTGTATCAATTGGTGGAATTAGATTCTGGTAACTGAGCATGCACATTTTTCATTAGTGAAAAGAAATAACAGAAAGAAGGTAGTCATAATCTTACTCTCAGACTTTAGGTAGTTTTAGTAGAGCATTTTTAACTATTTTTAATCCCATTTCTATTAAATTTAAGGTCTGAACTATAGAAGACATAATATGACTGTTGGTGTATAAAAAGGAATTATTTTATGGATATGATTTTGTAAAGATATTTTTTTCTTGGGGCTTCTTAGTTGTAGATTTATAGGTAGATTCTGAGAAATTGCATGGCAGTAATAAGAACCTTGAAAATTCACACTTTTAAATTTCCTCACCTCTTAGGAATTTGTCCTAAGAAATTAATTAGATACAGGCAAAGATTTATTGAAGGTAAATAGCTAACTACTGACACAAATATCCAGTAATAGGGGAGGTTACACACAATAGAGTATTCTGTACCATTAAAATAATTTTAAGGACTCTTTAATGGCATAGAAAATGCTCATGATATATTAAGAGTAGGAGATAAAACTATATAAACAAGAGAAACTCAACTGGAAAAAAGTCAGGTGTATGCTGACTGAAGACTAGAAAAAATATATGAAAGTATTAGCATTATTATGAGGTACAGGTAATGTTTATTTTCCTCTTCATTAGTTTGCATTGTTTATGTATTTTAAAAAGACTGTACAGGGGCGCCTGGGTGGCGCAGTCGGTTAAGCGTCCGACTTCAGCCAGGTCACGATCTCGCGGTCCGTGAGTTCGAGCCCCGCGTCGGGCTCTGGGCTGATGGCTCAGAGCCTGGAGCCTGTTTCCGATTCTGTGTCTCCCTCTCTCTCTGCCCCTCCCCCACTCATGCTCTGTCTCTCTCTGTCCCAAAAATAAATAAAAATGTTGAAAAAAAAATAAAAATAAAAAGACTGTACAATAAACTTTAAAAATATTATGCAAATAAAATTAAAACAATGTGCTTTATTATTGTATTAGCAGAATGTGTATGGTTTGAAAATGCTGAAAATCAACCACAACTTCTTTAAACACGAAACACTAAAAATTCTTTAGCTGTTGGGATTTCTGTTTTGTCTTTACTGAGGACACAGCAACAAATCTGAAGAGGAATTCTGATACTCTTACTCTGATAGGAAACTATATGTGAAAAAGAAAGGAAAAATCCATTTTTAAGCTAGAATAACATTTCAGGAATATATATATAGCAGTGCTGCATTAAGAAACAGTTTCCAAAAAGGAAACAATTTCATGATGATAAGTCCCCTCATTATAAAATTTGTTTATTTCAATTTATTTCAAATGTAAAATCACTTATAGTGCCCTTCCCAAGATATATACCCTGTCCCATTTCTCCTATACTTAACACTGAAAATTAGTTGTAGCATTCTTACTGGGGTTTTTTTTAGAGATTTGCAGTATTTCTTATTTTATATTACCCATTTATTTACGTTTAGCGCCTCTTAAGAATATGTATCACCATATCAATGTATTAGATTATACATATTTGCAAACATACCTGGAACTTGAATACTTGAAGTATTTAATACCAATATCTATGTTTCCATGCAAATCTCGTATTTAATGACAAACATAAAACTCTCCTGCTTCTAATACCCTCTTGGCAGCTGGCTTAGTATTTTACTTACTTGGAGTTTAATTTTCACTGAACAGATTTTTTTTTTTAATTCCAAACAAAATCAATGTAATCTATGTTAGATGCTCATTTAGCAATATTTCTGAGAGGTGGGGCTGCCTTTCAACAGTGGCAGCAAGAGAACAATACATTAAATCAGATTCCTTCTCTTTCGGAGGATGGCAGTGTGAGCTCAGCTGGCCCCCAGTCCTCAGCTCAGCCCTCGGCAGAAGCAGTGAATTCAACCATAGCTACGGCAGAGTCTGATCATTCTCCTGATGAAATTACACTGATCTAATTTGCACGCTGTGAAGACATTTGGCACTGGCTGGATCTGAGCCTTGACATCTTCATTGGAACTAAAAGTACACTAAGAATTGACATTACATTTCACATTCTCTTCTGCCAGGTTGTGGCATTTCGTCCTCTTTAAAGGCATTATTTCAAGAACATTGAATTTGGCTTTGATATGCCTGCCATTTTGCTGGGTGGAACATACTGTGCCAGAAAAGCTCAGCTGTAATAAAGTTTGGCACCAACAGCCCACCATATACCTGCACCATCCTGTGCAATTTAATTGGCATTCAGTGGGTTGATAAATGGATTGGCTTAATGAGACAATATACTTGACATATGCAGGACTCTCCTGAGGAATAGGATTCATTTTTTCACTTCACACATCAACATGTTACAGATACCAACACAGTCACCTCTAGCAGTGGTGCTGTAGCCAATGGACGCCCTCCACTGGACTGACCAATAGCATTGTTATCTTCCAACTGTCTCCCTCCTCTCCCCGTCAGTACCAAGCAGAAGACGGCTTTTAAATATCATTGTATTTTGTATTTTCCAAGACACAAGGAAGCAGATAACCCCCATGTTTTATTTACATCAGTCTGTATTTTCCTAGGAGATCAAACAGCTTTGTGGCCTAAACAGATTAGTTTGACCTGCTATAAAACCGTGACTGTCGTATAAAATAAAGTAATAATGAATTCTAGGTATAACTACTGACATGCAATCATGTATAGGAGCGAGTGGGTGCCATTCTAGCTTCAGAAATGCTAGTTTCAGGGATGAATTAATTAAAACAACAAAGAGACACCATTTTTCACTCCTCAGATTAGCAAAGATTAAAAAGAACCATAACGCGGAGCGTTGGCAGGGGAGCAAGGAAACAGTGCGCCATGCTCTGCTGGTGGGATTCTAAATTAATACAACTTTTCTGGAAGGCACACGGTAATATGTGTCAAAAGCCTTAAAAATGGGCAAAAAGAACATTAACTGGGCACTTCCACCTTGGAAAATATATCCCCAAAGAAATAAAGATAAATTAAAAAATTAAGATGAATATTCAACAATGATCATTATGCTGATTATAACAGGAAAAATTTTAAAACAATCTAGATGTCTTATGAAACGGAGATTGCCTAAGTAAAATATGGAATACCTATATGCTCGAATGCTCTACAGCCATTAAAATAATGTAGAAATATTTGTCATGAAAACATGTTCTTGATGTCTTTTATGCCAAAGAAGTATTCTAAAACACTAGCTTCATTATTAATCGACTTTTTGTGAAAAATTTATATATAAATGTATCTAAGTATTCATACCCAAAAAAAGTCAGGTATCAAAATAGTCACAATGCCTGCTTGCCTCTGGAGGTGGAGTTAATTAGAGGCCTGTTTTTCTTGATGCTTATTTTTAAATAATTTATTTCAATGATTTAATGAAGACGGCATTTTAAACTTCTCAAGGAATTTCTGACAACTCCTTTCGGAAACTCTTTTACCATGTCATAAGTCAAATTCAATTCTCGTAGTTCCAGGTCATTTAATATTGTGTTGAATAGCTGTTCAGATAGATAATCCATCTTAGACAAATGAAGTTTCTTTCCACCTCCAGTTTCCTGGGATTTCTCCTTTCACTAGTAACAGCTTAGTAGTAGAGAGCAGCAGATTTTTAAGAACGCAATTGACATTCAAAAGACTTCTGGAGTTTACAACTTGCAGCAACAATCCTTATTAACTGGAAACAGCTTTGGTCTCATTTTTTGTTTTTACAGTGCTGATGATTTTTTTTGAAAGAGAGAAAAAATTAGAAAATAAGGATCCAGACATGAAAAGGCTATTTGTGAAGGCCCCATAGGAACCATATTGTGCCTGGCAATAGGGAAGATTGGGAGATTGGGTACCTGCCTTCAAGTCTGCCCAGGCAAATAGAAAAGGAAAGGTAATCGGGATGGAATGCAAGTGCTTCAAGGGGCAGATCAGCTTAGGGGAGCCAAAGTGCTCCATAAAGACCAATTGGAAGATTCGGTTAGCGTTTCAACCCAGGCAGGGTGAGGCTCCATGTGAACAGCGTCCAGGGCAGCTGCGCCGCTGGCAGCCTTGCTGTCCTCGGCGTCCCCACACTACCTGCCTCTGGCTTCCTTCCTGCCTCTGAGCTGGGGAGGACGCCCACGAGCCACTGCTCCTCATTTCAACTGGGTGCCAGTTTGATGCTCTCCATTCTGCTCCAAAGGAAGTTCCAACATGCAAATAAGCCCAAGGAAATGAAAAAATGAAACGGTGTGTGACAGTTTCTAATTACTGCATAAAAACAACATATGGAAACTTCATTGTCCATTTCATCGCCCAACATGTACCATCAAGTCAGACTTCTTTTACTCAAATCACTCTCTCGAGCATTTGGACCTGGTTTATTTACTTCAATCAGGTTTTTGTTTTTGTTTTTGTTTCGTTTTGTTTTGTTTTTATTTCTGATGGGGATAATAGTATTTGTTTTTTAATTTTAAACATCTCGATTGTTGGGAGGTTTTTATAACCTTGCTCTATTTTCTTTTTTTCTCGTTGTATTCTAGTTAGTTAATTCTATTCCCTGGAGTTACCCACAACCTGGATTGAAGTTGTCCATTCTTCAAAAGTTGAAATTAACTATCCCTAAGTACCTTTTATAAATGCTTGAATGGGCCCCTAATCACTTATTAGAGGAGGCACGAGGACTGATTCAGCACTTGTAGTCTGCTTCAATGTTCTAAAGGCATATGAATGGGAGGTCAGAAAAGAAAAATCAAGCAGGCAATGTTTGGTGACCTAAAAAAATAACAATAAGGCAAATGAGTGAAAACAATGTGCTGAGGTAGAAGGCTGGATCCAGAGTCAAGAGATGTGGGGTCTGTCCCCTGCTTTGTCACAATTATACCTGTGTGATCCAAAGCAAGTTCTTTACTTCCTCATCTGCTTTGAAATAGGATTTGGAGTATAAGATTTCTTTTTTTTTAATTTTTTTTTAACGTTTATTTTATTTTTGGGACAGAGAGAGACAAAGCATGAACGGGGGAGGGGCAGACAGAGAGGGAGACACAGAATCGGAAACAGGCTCCAGGCTCTGAGCCATCAGCCCAGAGCCCGACGCGGGGCTCGAACTCACGGACCGCGAGATCGTGACCTGGCTGAAGTCGGACGCTTAACCGACTGTGCCACCCAGGCGCCCCATGGAGTATAAGATTTCTAAGATTTGTTTCCTCTTTCCTGCCTTCTCAGCCTGTATAGAATGATTTCAGTACTATTTGTTTTCTGTACAAAACACTGCTCACCAAAGGTTGCTTGCATTTAAATGCTAACCTTGGAGTAAAGTTTAAAAGTCGAGGCAAGACCAAAGAAGCAAGGCATATATCAAGTGCCCGTTTGCTAAAAGCAAAACCTTCCAGTTTCTCCTCTCATCCCCCCTGGCCACAGAAGCAGAGTCGGTTAATGAATCAGAAAAAAGCTGGTTACCAGATGTCCTGGCTTATTAACACGCACATCGCATTCTGTAATGGCATTCAAGAGCAAGCTGTGTGGAACCGAGAGATGGCAAAGGCAAAGTTCTCCCCTCAGATGAGCTTCACAATGTGAATATGTTTTGATAAATTTCAGGAGTGGTTGCTACACAAGTTCATTTCGGTCATTGTCAGGCATTCTCTCTAGTGGAGGCTTGCCTGGGTTATAAGGGCCTCTTCTCGGAAGTCACGGGATAGCATGCCTCTCTCAGACCTTCCTCCTTCCTCTGATCTGTGCAGAATTGCTGACGTGATCTCTTATATGTGGAAAGGAAGACAACAATAATAAACTTAGGAGCAATGCAAAGGAAAAGCCAATTCTGTTTGATTGGTTTTCACCACAGCTAATTTTAAAGCCACCCATTGTTCAGTGCTGCAGTCTAATTTTATGTTAATATCCTGAAAGTTGTCAAATCTTGGCAAAACCTATGCATAAATTACACAGAAAGTAGCTCACAGGAGGGGGAAAAGTAATGACTGTCATGGTTAGCCAAACCCATTAATAGTCTGACAAGCAATAACCCAGGAGCTCTGGTCAACTGCTGTAGACATCTGTGAAACTTTTGCAATTAATATCATTTTTTCCTTTTTTTTTTTTTTTGTTATTGTTGTTGAAAGAGGTATCAGCTGTGAAATAGCATGCAACTGACTGATCATTATCAGCTCCGCCTGTAAGAGTTGGGTTTATCATCTCTCTTGGTTGACCATTGCCCTGCTTTTCACAAAAGGCCACTTCTTTTTTTTTTTTTTTTAAGTAATGCCATGTTTTTTAGCACAAAGATTGATAGTCTCTAGAAAACCACACAATGGTGTGTGGTGACTCAAACAATAAAAAAAATAAAGATGCTTTAGTCTCTAATTTGTTATTGATTTTTCTCCCTGTGAGTTTGGAAAGAAATAAAGATGGAGACTTAAATTCCCTCTTCAAAGCTGCACACTAGGTCCTAGCCTCGTTGGTAGATCATCTTACTATGACTTCTCCTACCTTTTTCCATATGTTTTCTGTAGATAAGAGCTTCAGGGAAAAATAAATGTAGCCATCTGATTGATGGCTAAAACATTTTGAATATCACTCCATATGTATGTATGTACTTGTATAACGTATACATATACATATCTATTACTCATTTTCCCAGAGTATACTGCTGGTAGAATTAGCTGGGTTTCCAGGTATGCCTATAAAGAAAGGCTTCTCGGTCTTTCCCCAGAGCTGTAATCATTGATGCATCTAGCATCAGTACCTGGAACTGAGTGGATGCTCAAAAGCATTTGTTGAATGAATGGATAGATGGATGGATGGATGTTAGCAGGGTGTTCTCCCACTTATGACCTTGCCTTTGTAGCTTCATTTGTTGATTTTATACAGAAATTTCTTGCTGCTAAAAATCATTTCCTGTGCGTAGCATTTTCTCAGAAAATGCTGACAGAAAGAAGACTTGCTCTTATTAAAGCTTATAAGCAATTTGAAATGTCTGTATTACAGAATCATTTTGTACCCAAACTCTGTGCCAGGACCTGTGCTTGGGGGTGGGTATAAGAAGATGAATAAAACAGTTTCTGCTATCACAGAACTCACAGAATTGTCAGAGGCAGCTGTGTAGAAAGATGATTCCAAATGAAACACAGCACTTGCCATGATATAGGTTTCAACAGACTTCAAGGAGCAGCCCATTCTGCCTGGTATTGCAAGGAAAGGAATCATGATAGACATTTGGCCTGGATCTCAGTAACAAAAAGGACTGGCAAAGAGAGTGAAGAAAGGCTTTCAAGGCTCACGGTATGCGTGTATCAAGACACAGAGCGGTAAAAGGGCATAGAATTTTAGAAAGTCATGAAATGGTGAGTGGCTAGAAGCAGAGGGCATAGGAAGAAGATGGCAGTTCATCCTGCCGCAATTGGAGGTGAATGGAAGCCTTGAACCAGAGAATCAATGGACAGTAGTGGTCAGGAGAGGTGTGAGGGGGATGGGAGAAGAGAAAGGGGCTGCAGAATCATGATAGGAAGGCCAGTGAGAAAGTCATTCCAATAGCCTCGTAGACAGATGATGAGAAAGGAGAAAAGGCAACAGATTCTGAAGAAACTTCTGCAGCAGAACTGTCAAGATTGGGTGATTGACTGCATGTGGCAGTAAAGTAGCTATGATAGAGGAGGACTCCCAGCCTTGTGTAAATAGCGACACCTTTAATTAAGACAGGGACACAGAAAGTGGCTGGCTGGGGTAGACATAGGAGTGAGGAAACCACAAGGATATAGGAGAAGACAACAGGTAAATGTTCTGGAGATAAGTCTTAGGAAAATAGTGAGTAGCCATACACCAAACCTTTTCCAATCACCACGGATAAAGCCAAAAAATCAAATGAGAACAAAATAAAATCTAACAGATGCATATCAAAGGCAAATGTAACTGGAAAGCCTTCTGTTTAAGGAAATATCAGAAAGAAAAACAACTAAAATATACAGATAATAATTAGTCCTTTGAACTTACATAAAAAGAGCTCATTAACAGGAAGCTGTTTATATATAGCCTCTGAGCTCTGAGCATTCTGAAATGAGTACTGAATGAAATGTGCAGTCTGACCTATTTCGCCTTCCTTTCCTAAATATTATAGTAACATTTACCAAATGAAAATGATATTTATAAAATATAAAGCCCGAAACAGTCTCAGTCTTCAGTTTGGCAACACATGTGGCTTGCTCTCCAGCCTTGTCAGAACGGAACATATTCTGGACAAATCAAGAAAGAAGAGAGTATTGGAGCAATCACATAAATGAATGCCAGTTGTCTGAAAAACAAGTCTGCTGTCATCTTGGGACACATCATTTTTAGAAACAATGACCCATTTGGCAGCCTCACACATGTTCCCATCTCTGAAGCTTTCCAACATTCCAGGCCTTACTTTATTTAGGTTTGAGATTTTCTTGATTATAAATCTTTGGTGAAGCAAGTGCAGAATCTTAATTCCATTCAGTATTACTCATTCCTTTCACACTATTTTTTTTTTCTCATTGTGTTACTGACCCTTGTTTTACTGCCTCAGAGACCTTGTCTGGGCACCTCATATCAAATGGCAGCAGTGTGGAATGTCTAATTATTTCACTATTGAACTTGTACAGCTGTCCTATGTGGTCTGTTTAGTAGTGCTGGTCCTCTGGCTTTTGGAAACAGCCTTTGTTACATGGCTTTCCTTATTAGAAAAAGTTACGTTTTGGCTCAGTCAACATCTGAAGGGCTCTCAGTTAGTGCTGTTCAAAATATCAAGCTTCACTTTTTTTTCATTTTTTAATTGAATTTTTATTGAATACATAGAGTTTATAAAGGGTAGGAAGTCAGATGCCCCAAAATCCAGAAAATATTCCACCTGTCTCCCAGCATCTGACACTATCACTTCTTATTAAATTTTGACTTGAAATGGTTCTCTTAGTATGCAGTGAACTCTAAAGTCCAAAGAAATTTCCTGGAGAAGCTCTAGCCTGTAGACCTAGGTTGAGAGAAATTCTGGGGAGTTCAATGTTTCCGTTTGGAAAGGGAGGTCAGACTAAGTTTCAGGGAAAGGAAACAGGGTCACAGAAGTAAGAGTGGTAATTCAGTCAGAGAATAGGCCCCTTTGTTGGGGAAGCACAACATGGTAGAGCCATAGAAGCAAAGAGACCCTGTCTTCAGTGAAGGCCTTTGACTTCTGAACTCACCATCTCTTCATCCTTTATGGGGTTTTCTTCAATGTCAATTGCTCTTTTGTACATGTTTGCCTTTTAACCTGATTTCCATCGTAGGGTGATGATTCTACCCTCCCCATATTTAAGATCTTTAGACACAAATAGTCAAAATGATTCCTCCAAGTTCTTTGTAGGAATAGCCTAATAGGCTGTTTAAATTTCTGTTTCATTCAGATTCTCAGTTTTAGTTCTAACTGTATTGCTATTAAATGAATGTAATGTTTTCCCAAATTATTATAACCAGAGGTAGTTCGTTCTTCATCTTATAAAATCATTGTCACAACAAAGTCATGTATTAATTCATAATCCTTGGATAGTTATTACCCTGAGACCATCAGAAGTAACAATTTAAAAAATTGAATTAACTCTTTCAAAGACAGTTTGCAGATATTTACATAGGCCAAATAAAATAATAAAATGTTAACAGTCCTCCTTTATAATTAAATGAAAACAAAATTTACCACTTTTCCTGCTCCCAAACATCCTTTAGGAAAACACTAAAATTGAAGTCTCTGTTTTCAGATTATGTTTGAACATGAATGAAACATGGTTATGTTTCTCTGGTGAAGAAAAACTCAATTTTCAACGCTTAAGAATATTTAGGGGGAAATGATTGTGAATGGTATTTCACAACTGTATCAGTTAACATGTATTCTTAAGTCTATGGATACATTCAATAAGTTGATGACATCATTGTGTGAGTAAACACATTCTTTTGAAAAATTAGTACATTACAAAATAAAAAATATGCAGAATGTACTACAGTAGAGATCCCTTTTTCCCTTTAAGATGAATGGGCTAATTCACAACTTGCTGAGGGTCAACAAGGCCAAATGCTCTGAGCAATATGGAGAGAAAACCCATAATGAAATGGCTAAAGACTACAAAGGGGTAATTGATTTATAAAGTGTGCAATCTTCTGGTCTCTGCTTTATATTATGGACATTCCTTTATAACCCCTTTATTTGTGGATCAAGTAAGTCAGCCAAAGTGGCTGCCATGTAGAGGAAGCCTGGGGCCCACATTTGAGCCTCAGATCAGTTTTTTAGTAATTCAAGGTTATAACTTCTCACTTTTCCCACCAAAAATGAAGAAGGACTAGAGAATGCAAGATGCCATCTAATATTCATTCTCTGTCTCTTCCTCAGGAGCAAATATTTATTTGGGGTAGAAAGCAAGCAACCCAAAGATTACGGCTTTCTTCCTCTCTTACATGTAGGTGTGGCCAAATGAGGTTCTAGCCCATGAGGTGCAACAGAATTCTGGGTAGGCTGCTCAAAGGGAACTGATTCAGCAGGGACATTTAATGTTTTGTTTTTTCTTCTTAATGTTTGGACTGCAGATGTGGGAATGGAGCTCTGGTTGCCATCTGGAATTATGAGGTAAACTTGAGGGTGGAATGGGAACCAACGAAAAAGGATTGTGGATTCTTGATGATTATGTGGCTGTCACACCAGCCTGGACCACCTAACTCCAGATTTCTTCTATATGAGAGGGAAATAAACTTTTATCTTTTTAAAGTCACTATTACTATGGGTTTTCTTTTATATGGATCTAATTCAAGGTGGTAAGAGGAAGGGTATTATTTCAGTTCTGCTCTTATTGGGGGAGGGCTATATGACCTTCACTTTCTCCATATATATATATATGGAGATACGTATGTACATATACATACATATACATATATAGTATTACATGTGATAGCATATAATTATAATAATGATATTACTATTATTTAAAACTTTTTTTTTCAACGTTTATTTATTTTTGGGACAGAGAGAGACAGAGCATGAACGGGGGAGGGGCAGAGAGAGAGGGAGACACAGAATCGGAAACAGGCTCCAGGCTCTGAGCCATCAGCCCAGAGCCTTACGTGGAGCTCGAACTCACAGACCGCAAGATCGTGACCTGGCTGAAGTCGGACGCTTAACCGACTGCGCCACCCAGGCGCCCCTTTTTTTAAAACTTTTTTTTTAATTTTTTTTCAACGTTTGATATTACTATTATTTAATAAAAACTTTACGTGAGCCACCATCCAAAGTTCTTTTTACAGGCTTTTACATATACAGTAAAACCTTGGATTGCGAGTAACTTGTTCTGTGCGCATTCTGCAAGATGAGGAAATATTTCTAATAAATCTTAATTTGATAAGCAAGCGATGTTTTGCAATACAAGTAGAGTGTGATGCCGAACATCACATGATCCAACTTAGCCAATGGTGCTTGAAGTTTGTTTTGATACACAAGTGCTTTGGATTACAAGCATGTTTCTGAAACAAATTATACTCGCCAACCAAGGTTTTACTGTATATGTTTATATTGTAATTTAAAATATATTTATATAAGCAAATATATATACACTTTTACAGGTTTTTAACTTAATTTTATATATGTATGTAGTGTAGTTACTATATGTATACCAACAAAACACTGAAGATAGGTGTTATTATTGTCTCTCATGAATAAGGAAACTGAGAAGCCACTTTTAAATGGTACAGCTGGGAACTGAACCCTAGACCAAAGTCCATGGTTTTAATCATGAAGTTAGTTACACTGCCTCCCAGTGAAGGTACTAGCCATCTCCTGAACATTTTTCCATCCTAGGAATAGTGTATTTTCATTTGTTATTCTTTGACCACCAATATGCCTTTGATATAAAGTGGAAACTCCACAGACTAGGATGTGTATATATTGATTCCTAGTCCCATCTTAACAGATTTAATCACAGAGCCCTAGGAGACTACCAGCTGAGCAAAATCGCTTCTCAGACTCAACAGTGCCAACCCTAATTGGAGTGTGGGGTGGGGTGGGGCAGGGGAGTATAGGCCAAATGGGCAGTGCTCCGTGACAAATAAAGTGTCATATCACTGTGGAAAACTAATCAACCACTATGCATTTGTCTTCCAGAATTCTGTTCAGGGTCTGCTTGAGTAAGGCAATAATAACACATACTAATACCGAAGCAACCTTGGAAGGCTGAACAAAGAAAGATCCTTGAAACATCTTCCAACTGTGAAGTGGAAAAGGGCATAGTCTCACTATTTTAAGATAAAAGAATTAACAATATCATGGAAAACAATAGCTTCTCTTCCATATTTGTTTGCTTTTGTTATTGCTACTGCTACTTATTTGGCATGAAATACCATCAAAATATACATAGAATAGGGGCACCTGGGTGGCTCTGTTGGTTGAGCATCTGACTCTGGATTTTGACTCAGGTCATAATCCCAGGGTCGTGGGATTGAGCCCCGCATTCAGCTGAGCATGAAGCCTGCTAAAATTCTCTCTCTCTTTCCCTATGCCCATCTCCCCTGCTCGTGCTCTCTCTCTCTCTCTCTCTCTCTCTCATCTCTCTCTCTCCTTAAAATAAAATTTAAAAAGATATATATATATATACATATATATATATATATATATATATATATACACACACACATACATAGAACAATAGACCATTGAAACTGAATACTTCTTTTTTATCAGGATAGTGTAGGCTTCCTACAGGAAAAAAAAAACAGAACTAAAAAAAAGATCTGCAAATCACAGAGCCCACAGCTAGGGACAAGAATTGCTGATATAAATAATCTGGCACTGCTCGTTAGTCACTTTTTTTTTTTTTTAATCAACGGCATCTAGTAATAGTCAAGTCTAAACATCCTTTGGCGTCATTTGCAGATAAAGTCAAACCAGAGAAAATGCTTATGCTCCATGAAGCTCTCAGATAAACACTTAAAAATGCCTGCTGACAGCAGCCTGGTTTAACTCCAAGAAACTAACCATTTCTGGCAACTGGATTCAAAAGGGAGAAAGGACATGAGAAGGAAGTCCTTCAGAATAGATTATGGCTGATATCCTTGCAGGGGAGAAGGAAGGTCACTACCTCATTGTGGACTCGTAGAGAGAACAGTATTGGTGACGTCCTGAGTATTTGCGGAATGTTTTAGGAGGATTTGGGAAACATAAATAGAGAAAAAAGAATTTCAAAGCCTGATCAGAGTTTGTGTGGCATCATTAGACAAATACATGGGTCGTAAGGTGTTTCCTTCCACCTTCTACATATACTATTTAATAAAAACTCTATGATGATAGTATTTTTCCTGACAATATTTTTCTTCACTCAACTATGTTTTCTTTTTTCTCTCTGAACAATTCTCTGTATTATATTTCATCAAAATTCCTAGTATCCAAATATCTCAACATATCCAGGTGCTTGATAGAAGTTTTCATTCTGAAATCTATTGTATCTAAAATCATATAATTCCTGCCATGATAAACAAACATAATTGCTATTTTAATGGCATACACAATGCAGTTACTACTCTGCCATAATTAAAAAATATATTTTTGTTCTCTTTACGCTTTTAAATCCGGTGCGTTTCAGAGACAGCTGGAAGTCATTTTTAGCTAGCTATCTGTCCTGGGCAGATATAATGGCCCTAAAGTTCAAGATCTTGTGGCCAATACGAGGTATATCTGCATTCCACCTTAGGATCATTACTATTTGATCAAGTTACCCATTCCTGTTTTTGAGAAGCCACAACACATGCCCATTTGTCTGCTCCTTCTGAAGGCAGGGCGCAAAACTATGTTGGGAAGACAGTATGGTGAAGGGAACAGACAGAGTTGAATTCTATGTATCTCTGCAATCTTCTAAACAGCTTTCAACCACTGCTTCCAGTTCCCAGGGATCAATGCCATTATTAGAAATGACCATCCAGGGGCGCCTGGGTGGCGCAGTCGGTTAAGCGTCCGATTTCAGCCAGGTCACGATCTCGCGGTCCGTGAGTTCGAGCCCCGCGTCGGGCTCTGGGCTGATGGCTCGGAGCCTGGAGCCTGTTTCCGATTCTGTGTCTCCCTCTCTCTCTGCCCCTCCCCCGTTCATGCTCTGTCTCTCTCTGTCCCAAAAATAAATAAACGTTGAAAAAAAAAAAAAAAAAAAAAAAAAAAAAAAAAAAAAAAGAAATGACCATCCACACTACAGAGCCTTCTTTACCCAGACTCCTTTGTTTAAACTTCATTTGTTCAAAGTAGCATTTTCCTTAGATTGTTTTCTTATATCGTTTTAGAAGTTCTGGCTATTTTCTGACACAAGAGGAAACATGGGGGGTGGGTGTTAGCATTACCATTTTGTGATTCCATGTTGCTGCCGATAGAGTTTGTCAGTAACGACGGCACAAAGTGTATTTTACGAAGGCTGTGGGAAATCTCCAACCAGGTCTGGAATAAGCAGGTCCCTTGACCATCTGCCACAGAAGGAAATAAAATTCCACCATTTCTTCTGCCTTTGCTACACCCTGACCAATATTCAAAGCTTCAGAATAGGGAGTTTTATTGACTAAATTTATTTCAGGGCCTAATGGAATCTAGTGGAAGAAACAGAAGGGAAAGCAGTTAGTTTTTCCACTCGAGTAGGACTGCACACAGTGGGGAAAAGAGAATTCCCCAAAGGAAAGAATGAGAAGAATGGAGAAGGGGTTCTGGCTGACAGACAAGCAGTAAATGTTCACCTCTCCTTTTTGCTTTTGTGGGACAAGTGACAAGACTCACTGTCAGCAGAAACATTCCATGAAAGACCAAAAAAAAAAAAAAAAGCTTACTAAAAAAACTGAAGCTGAAGAAAATGGATATCTTTTTTTTTTAATGTTAGGCTGCTTTTTAAAAATGTTTATTTATTTATTTTTAGAGAGAGCGTGCACAGGGAAGGGACAGAGAGAGGGAGAGAGAGATAAGCTCAAGCAGGCTCTGAGCTGTGCTGTCCCAGAGGAACTCAATGCAGGGCTCAAACTCACCAACCAGGAGGTCATGACCTGAGCCAAAATCAAGTCAGAGCCTTAACCAACTGAGCCACCTAGGCACCCTGAAGGCAGATATCTTTATACTGAATACAAACAAAAGACAAAAAACTAAACAAAATAAAAACAAAACCTGCCTCCGAGTTGAAATAGGGCTGTTAAATTTTAGTGTCAAGATGTTTCTTTTTCTTTCTTTTAATTATTCTTTCTACCATGATATTCTGAAACAGAACATAGCAAGGCATACCATGTAGTTCTCCTACCAATTTGCTTGACTGGTTGGGCTACTGACTTTTGCAGTATTATTCATTGTTACTTATTTACTTAAATTTCCAAGCCAGGAGGATATAGTTTTGAAGTCTGGACAGACTTTACTCAAGTGGAGGGTAGATAAGGCTGGGTTTGGAATATGCTTTAGCTGCAGAAAGGTGGTGTATTGGGGCATGGAGTAATTTGAATTCAAAGGGATCTTTGGCATCAAATTGAAACGTGACTGGAAAGGCTAAAAGCACAACTAAAGAACAAGTAGTTAGGAAAAACATACGGTAGAATCATAAAATCCTACGGTCATTACAGAGTTACATTGATTTGGGATGGCAAATACTTGGCTTACAAACTCATCTGATCTTATCCTATATTCAAAACATACCTCACAGATCATTCAAGATACTCTCTACTGATTAGCTGCAGGGAAAACGGCCCATTGTTCTGCCCCTTCCCAGCCCACCTACCTTAACATTGTTCTCATCTTTTTAAAATTTCAAAGTAGATCTCTAAGACTCTTGACAGTCTCCAAAGGCACTTATTCCCCAACTCACATCCTCTGCTTCAAGTCACAGTGACCTTCTTAATATTTTCTTGAACACAACTCCATCACTCACGAGTTCACGACTCTATACATTTGGTTTCCTTTTTTCTCAAATACTCTGACCGTCTTACCCACTGGCGAACTTCTTCCCATCCTTCGGAACATTTTGGCCCCTTTTTATCTTTGAGAACCTCCTGAATTCCACCGAACTGAGTTTGTTATTCTCATCTTCTGTGCTCCTATAACACCTTGCGTTTCTCTAAGATAACTTTCACTGAAGTTTAGCGTTTATAGGTCTGTGTCCCTCATTAGGCTTCATGCCACTTGCAGGTAGACATACATCTTGTTCTTCTTTTTATTTGTCTTAACTTGAGGACAGTCTGGCCATGGTGGATGCTCAATAAGTGATACTGATTGGATAAATGAATGTCATTTGAGTTCCGTAGTCATCCCACCATAACCCCTGAGAAAGGAGGGGTCTTTAGACTCAGTGTTACATTTTTCTTCCCATTGAAAGGCACATATCTTAGGACTCGTGTGTATGGTATACGACCTCCCTTCACTTGAAATATTAAATTGAAGTTTATAGTTTTGCCTGTTTTATCTTGCTTTAGGCTTACTTGTGTATTGGTCTTTATAAATATAAAATCTTATGCTATTTAGGGCAGCTGAGAGTAATCAAAACCCCTGTGCTTTAAACAAAATATCCATATTTATCACGTGAATTATATACAATTCTGTTTATTTTAACAACATTTTTCTGGATACAGTTCTGAATCCCATTGAGTAGATGTCCATTTTCCACCACATCTCATCATATAGTATTCACAGGAGTGTTTTGTTTAAAAATGCACAAAGGTATCTTATTAAATAATGTCACAAACATGAAGTTCATTATTATGCAAATGCCATCCTTGGAACAGATTTGTTAATTGCAACTCATTTGCATAATTAATGAACTCCCAAATGAATTATGCCTTTGCAGATTTGTGCAGCATTGTTTTAAAATAAATTATAAAATACATGTCAAAGGAAAAGTGCTTTCTGGGTTCCCATAGCATTGTTTGAAAATTAATTACCAAATGCTTGTCAAATTAAAATGAGTTTGTAGTTTTTACAATGTTATTTTAAAATTAATCACAAAATAAAATGTCACTGCATTAAAGTAAACAACTTGTTATTTTCTCTAAAAGAACCACAGAAAACAGCGTTTTAACTTCAATTATATTGTTTGGTATAGTGATTCTAGTGTTTTATTCATTTCGTTTTTACACTGTGACTTAACAAAGTTGTTAGCATGTTAATGTTTTGGTAAATTGAGATTTAATTTAATTTTATTATGTAGCTTATTTTATACGGTTGATGATTAATGCATCACATATGAACCCAGTATGGGTTTGTTCATGATAAATTGTAGTTTAAAAAACATTCAAGGTCACTTAAATCTGTTGTATAAACGGTATTTTTTAAGATTTATTTTATTGAAATTTTGACTGCTGCCAGTTAAAATGATTAAAAGCGTATAGCTGGGATGTCTTTCTATCTTTTCTGACAAATACAGTACTAGAATTCTTTTCTTTAGTACAGTGAAAGCTTTTGGTCCCCCACACCACTTTCTTCACTCTCTGGAAATTCACCATTCTTGCACAGAAGCCATAGCTACTCCCCAGTCCTGGACTCCCCAGTCCGCATAGAACTCCCATCTGCCCAAAAGTTAGATGGGAAATACCAGTATACTTAAAAAATGATTCGGCCGAAATGACTTTCAATAGATTTGGCAAATAGCTTTCAGGAATTAATGTTGCCAACAAAATGCCTTTCAAAACATTAAAATACAATCATCATCACCAACATCATCCCTGCCTAGCGTTTATAACACCCAATCGTGAAAAACTCAGCCACTTAAGAAGACTTGTTTTTTTTTCTTTTTTTTCTTTCTTTTTTTCTAAACAGTAGTATCCTATCTTTGCTCATCTCTCCTTCTCCTTATTCTCTGAAGCAAACCAATTTTCTGTGGTTTATATTCTATTTTGTCAGTTCTTGACCATGGAAAGTTAATCTGCGGGGGAAGGCCTTTGTTTGACATGAATGCAACTATGCAATTTGATACCAACTAGAAAATAATTCTTTTTTTTTTTAATTTTTTAATGTTTATTTTTGAGAGAGAGAGACAGAGTGTGAGCCTGGGAGGGGCAGAGAGAGGGAGACACAGAATCTAAAGCAGGTTCCAGGCTCGGAGCTGTCAGCACAGAGCCCAACATGGGGCTCAAACTCACAAACTGTGAGACCATGGTCTGAGCCAAAACTGAGCCACCCAGGCACCCCTAGACAATAATTCTTAAGTAAAAGGATAAACCATTTTCTTTCTGTTTTTGTTGTTGTTGTTGTTCTATATATAGCTGCCTTTCTAAACCCCTGGGAGCTATTCTATGTTACCTTTTCTATAAACTGATAAACACAGTAGTCCATTTTGAAGAGATAATATTTCTTCTAATTTATAGCTGGTGTGTGAATAAGAACCCAGTTCATGTAGAAATATGGACTTAAGCTTTTGCCATGTCATGTTACATTCTGGCACAGATATTACTCAAATACTTAAAATATATATATATATATGTGTATATATATATATACATATATATATACACATATATATATACACATATATGTATATATATACTTAAAATACTTAAATATATATATTTATACATATACATATATACATATATATATACATATATATATACACATATATATATACACATATATATGTATATATATACTTAAAATACTTAAATATATATATTTAAATACTTAAAATACATATATATATATACACATATATATATACACATATATATGTATATATATACTTAAAATACTTAAATATATATATTTAAATACTTAAAATACATATATAAAATACTTATATATAAAATACTTAAATATAAAATACTTAAAAAATATATATATATATATATATACACACTATATATAACAATCAAATCAAATATAACTACTATTATCAAAGCTATGATGCTACCCTGTAAGTATTCCTTTGTTTAAATACCTTGGGATACTTTTACTTGACACCCTTTTCTGAAAGTCTACATCATTATGCTTATAAGTACAAGACAATAAAACACCTAACAGACAAACTGTCTCATAACTAACATTTGAACCAATAACCACATACTGAGAGCATAAGTTAATTTGTATAGACACAGGATATTTGAATTAATTAAATTAAATTAATTCCCATTGAATTAAAGCAGAAGTGTTCTAAGAGAGAATTTGATCCACAGTTTATACTCTTCAGTGAAATGTAGTCTGCAAAGCAAGCTGCAGACATTCCAGTCTTTGGAAAATTTCCTAATGATGAGAATACGAGTAAACAAAGACATAATTTTTGTTGATTGAATGTCAACCTTTTGCGAAGCTTTATAAGGATTACTGGTTTCTCTCGATATCATCTTCATTTTATAGAATGAATTCAGTTACACTTGAATTTAGGCTTTTTAGACTGCATTCATTTCTGTATTTCATTAGACAAATTCCAGAATTTTAGACTGAATTCATTTCTGTATTTCATTATATGAATTCTAGGACATGAATAGGATTGCTATCCTGTGAAATAAACCAGAATCCAAGCTTTCTTTATTAAAACCATGGCATTTCAACTGAGTCTGGATGTCAATTTATACAAAATATCATACATGTCGGGCTTGGAGAGGACAGTGGAGTTTATCTCTTAAGCTCTCCTGGAGGCCTTTCCACATCCTCCAAAAGAAACCCTACTGTTTTTTTCTCTGGGGGTTTCACCAAGCAGCTTTATTGTCCAGATCAAGATGAAAGCCCATAAAAACTAAGTCTACCTATCCCTTATTTCCAAGAGTCTGCCAAATAGAAATAGCTCAACCGTGCTTGGTAAATCAAAACTATCTTTGAGGCTGCCATGTCTAGAATGTTAATTTCCTATGTTTTTTGTTCTATTTATCTGAAATCTACTCCTACCTTATCCTTTTCCTGGTGGTATTTCTAGGCATTAAATATACACTATTTCAAATTTGTAAGTTGTATATATATTTCAAGCTACAAGTTGGAAAACATACATTTCTCCCCAAACAAGTGATGAGTTACTTTTGTATTATCACTGGGCATCTGTTGGTCATTTCCTTCATAAATAATTTTGGAAAATAAATTATCTTATTTATAACAATAGAAATAATTCTCTTACACAACTTTTATACAATATCGCTATATTTAAATATCTATAAACTTCAGTCTCTTTGATGGAGGAACACATTTAAAAATGCTCAATGTTATATGGGTAAAATAACTGAATCATATTTGTCCTTCTTCAATTACATGTTTAGTTTGTGTAGATACATGGAAAGAATAATAAGCATTCTGTGGCTGTGTCAGTAATACAGAATTTCATTTTATTTATTTTCTTATTTTTGTGTGTACTTATGCTTCTTTCTGAATCTTGTGATTGAAAGATTCACAGACTTATTAAATATTAATGCATGGAATTTGAGATCTTTCTTCCCTAGAGTTCAAGTTGAAATACATTGTTGATGTATGTCCACTGTGACATGATATGATACTCTTTTGCAGTTATTTTTAATTAGATATAAAATATTAATCCATTTGAGTTTGTGTAGAGAATGTATTTGGAGGAGGAGGAAACTTGAAGAAGCATACTGTGACATAAATTTTAATTTATTTTAAAGAGAAGTCACATTAACTTGAAAGGCAAAAAAGGTCTGTCTTTATTTTTTTTTTAATTTTTTTTAATGTTTATTTATTTTTGAGACAGAGAGAGACATAGCATGAACGGGGGAGGGCCAGAGAGAGGGAGACACAGAATCTGAAACAGGCTCCAGGCTCCTAGCTGTCAGCACAGAGCCCGACGCGGGGCTTGAACTCACGGACTGCGAGATCATGACCTGAGCTGAAGTCGGCCGCTCAACCCACTGAGCCACCCAGGCGCCCCAAAAAAGGTCTGTCTTTAATAGTACCCTTTGTGGTCTAAAGGAAGGAATTCCCAGTAACTACAACTTAACAGAGAACACTAAATTCCCTGTATGGTTTGGTTCCTCTTACTAACCCCAAATGGATAAAACAACTTGTTTTCTCCCAGGCTTAAAAAGCAAGAAGCTGAATTTGTGTCTCTTCTTCAAATCATACATTTCTACCACTAAGGATATCACTTTATGCCAAGTTTCAGTGAAGACAAGGTAAAGCATCTAAAGAAACTATATTGGTGGCTGGACCCCCATCATGCAATTTCAGGTTCCCTTCTGAAAAGAGATCTAAGGCCTAGAATTTAAAGAATTTGTGAAGGGTTCTCTGCTGAGACTATTAGATGACTATTGCTAAGGAATAAGAGTGACTTCCACCTCAGTGGTATTTTGGAGATGTGATTATTTAGAATTCCATCTGGTCACCACCGTTGCCTTCTTAAATCATTGGGTAGCATCAAGAACTAGCTTAGTCTGTGCATACACTGTGAAAACTCTATATGCATGACTTTGTCAGTGAATGTTGATCCATATACTCTGATTCTTAAATGGTTTTTAGTTCCTTCAATTTGGTTCTATCAACTAAAGTGGTGGGTTTGGGGGACAAAGACGACAACTGAATGAGCAATTATCATTTGATACAATAAGCTCAATGATGGTGGTGTGTGAAAAGGCTGCTAGTAGAGCCTGGAGAGAAGTGAGTCAGAGAATCCCACATGTGCTTCCAAGTATTTTGGCACCGCTGGAATTTTCCCCACTTAATCCTTAGAAGTTATCTGACCCATCTGACCATATGATCCTATATGAAAGTATACTAGCAGAAAGCTGATGTAAGATTGGTGATTGCCCTGTGCAACAGCCTAGTACCCTGCAGTATAGGTAAATGTGGACACAGTATTATAGAATGTTACACTAGTTCAGTAAAGACAAATCAGCCCAAATTCTCCACTAATTAAACCCTGAAGTTATCCTATATGCTTTATGTTTAGAGATTCCCCAAATAATTCTGAGCGGGGATTTTATGGGGATTGCCTACACATCACATTACTAATTTGGTTTGTCCATCATTTGGTCATCCTTTCCATTTCCACCCCCCACAATTAAATGCTGAAATTATTTCTCCTTTATTACATCAAGTCAATGCAGAGTTAGATATACTATTAGCCTTCAACTGACTCTGCATGAGAAGGAAAACATAATTGTCATTTCATAAAGCATGAATGACCAAAATCTATCTCCTTTCATTCTTAAAAATAAGTACAAAGTGCTTTACATATTTTATCTCAATTGTAAAAACTGTTTTTGGTAATACTATTATGCTCATTTTACAGGGAAATAATCTGGTCTCAGAAAGGTAAGGATCTTAAAGTCATCAGAAAGTAACTCATTGTGTATTTCTGTATCCATGCTTTTAACTACTGTGCTATGTTGGCTCTACAAAATCACCATACTCTTGACAACACTATGTTGGCATATGCTTCCGAATTCTTTTTGCCTTGCCATAGTAGAATGGCATATCTAAATATAAAAGAAATTGAAATCCCTATGTTACACAATATGACCTGTCATATTCCTCTGATATTCAGAACTTCATCAAAGGTTGTAGCTATCATTTGTTACTCAGTTCTGTCCTCAGGGTGGAACAGCAGCAACAACAACAACAACAACGAAAACAACAACAACAAAAACAAAAATATTCAGTCTTGACACATTTTTCCAGTTAAGGGGCAAGATCTCTCCACAAAGTTTTCTTTGTGAGCCCAGGCTAGAGCCCCAAAGAGCAGCATGAGTCACGATTCATTCATGTATTTAGCAGATATTTACTAAGTAACTAGTGGGCATGTGATCTGTGCTTCCCTAGAAAAGTAACATAAAAGCTGAAATCTCAAGAATGAAGATGAGCTGAAGATAAGAACGATATAAGAAAAGGATAGGAACCATACTGAGAAACTGGACATTTGAAGACATTCCAAAGACGTAAAAACTATGATGTAACTATGGTTTAGAATAAGTCTGATATGATTAGAACCAAGATATCCAACTAAAAAAAATTGGAAAGATGATGATGATGATGATGATGATGATGATGATGATGATAGTTCACATTCATCTCGAACCTACCACAGGACACATTGTTTTTAGCATATTACAATGAACTATGTCATATAATATTCATAACAAACCAAAGATAGAAATATTATTAGTAGCTCAATTTTATAGATGAAATAATTTGATCATAATCACATAGTGAGCAAGTGGCAGAACTTTGAACCCAAGGGTTTTGATTCTAGAACCCAAGTGACCTCTGCTGCCTTCAGATTATGATGGGCCTTTTAGGGAATAAGAAGAATTTTAGTCTCTATCTTTGGCCAGGATTCTCAGTGTATGCTCCCCAACCCAGACCTATGAATTAGAAACTATGGGGCAGGCTAAGCCATCCATGATTCCACAAGCCCTGTAGGTAAATCAGGTACTCAGTAGTTTAAGAACTTTTAATATAGGCAATGAGAAATTCTGCAACATTCAAAAGATTTTTTTTAATGTTCATTTATTTTTGAGAGAGAGAGAGAGCAGGGGGAGGTGCAGAGAGATGGGTACAGAAGATCCAAAGTGGGCTCTAAACTGAGAGCAGCAAGTCTGATGCGGGGCTCAAACTCACAAACCATGAGATCATGACCTGAGCCAAAGTCCGACACTCAACCGACTGAGCCACCCAGGTGCCCCATAATATTGCAACATTTTTAAGCAAAGAAGTGATGGTGTTTCTTGAAAGATGATCATTCTCTTATTTATATACCTAAATGGCAAGTCAAAGGGTTGGGTCTGATGGTTCGCTCCTTGGAGTGAAGGGAGACCCAAGCTTTCTCATTTTCCTCCTCTGCACCTATAAAGAACCATACCTACTTTCCTTCACTTAACACAAAATGAAGTTAAAAATAAATACTACTAAAAGTGGTAGGACTAAAGAGCAATTCAGCCTTCTATTAGAGGACCTCGTCCTGACTGCTGAATTGAAAGAAATGAAAATATCCTTTGTGATCCTATTGCAAGAAAGATGCCACTAATCAGACAGTTGTGACTTAGGTAAATTTTAATCTATTAGACTCGCTTAGTTTTATGAGCCAAAAAAAAGTGCACCTAGTTATGATATTTCTCATTCCCTGACCAAAGGATATTTTTCACTAGAAATAGCTGCAGTAAGAAAAAATTATACACATATTTTCCAAAATATATTTCATGGTATTAGAGTTACATAAAATTTTCACTCCTCTATAAAGGGGCCAAATAATAATATGAATAAAAATCCAATAATCCTGCCTTTAGAAAGTCACATTCAATATAAACTCCAGAAGGATTACCATAGAATAGTAATTTTCAATTTGAAATTGTTTTGTTCCTTTCAACTAAATTACATCCATTTCATTAACTTGTGGTGAATTCTTCCCCTACCAGTTTTCAAATTTTAATGTCCTTTAATCTGACTTTCAAGGATTATATTTAGGGTACTATGATTTATTTACTGAAACTTCAGTTGATCTAGGAACCAGAAATTGTGAAAAGCTTTTCAAAAAACATTCATTTAAAAGTTGATTAAAAATCCCCAATGTGAGAAACACCTGGGTGACTCACTCGGTTCAGTGTCTGATTCTTGATTACCACTCAGGTCATGATCTCACAGCTGGGCTCCGCACTGGGGATGAAGCCTGCTCAAGAGTCTCTCTCCCTCCACCTCTGCCCCTCTCCTGCTTGTGTGCATGCACACTCTTTCTCTCTCTGTCTCAAAAACAAAAGTCACCAATGTGAAAATGACTAATAATGTATATTCCCTTGAAGAATATAATAAATAGAAGCTAATAAATATTGAAAAATTAACAGAGCAAATGAGTAGTTTTCCCTTTAACTTGACTTTGAAATAATCTTAAGGATAAAAAAAGGACTAATCCAATGCCCACACCTACTCACATTAGTGTAAATTATGGTAAAGAAAAAGAGTTTTCCTATTTGTCATATGGCTAGAATTCAACATGTTATGCTTTATTTTTAATTCACAGAAGAAAATGCAGGCTTTCTCTCTCTCTCTCTCTCTGTATATATATATATGCATATATATATACATATATATATACATATATACATATATATACATATATACATATATACATATGTATACATATATACACACATATATATATACAGATATACATATATATCTCTGCATATATATATACATATATATATAATTAAATAAGAAACACCGTAACATATATAACTATATACATAATCTATATATAATCTTATATATTTTTATAATTTATATATTTATTAAATTATTTATGTATTATATATTAATAAATATATTATATATTATTATATATTATATATTATATATTAATATATAATATAATATTATATATTAATTATATATTTATTATTTATAAATTAAATATTTATATAATTTATAATAGTTACATACTTTATATATAATCTATAATAGTCAAATACCTCTTTAAGCCAACCTAACAATTTGATAAACAGAATTTTCATTCTCATTAACTGAAGGGTACGAGGAGAAGTGAGTGCTCAAGGAAACTGATGCCTTGCTTCCTTCTTCCTGAAATATTTCTCTCCCTCTCTTCTCCTCCCACTTTTCACTTATTCCCTACTAGGTCTTCATGACTCAACCTTAACATCATTGCCACTTTTCCAGATGACCAGGATAGATTTCTATAAGCTCTCATAGTTCTCTGTACTTCTTTGCTGCATTTATAATGATTATAATTAAGATAGTAAACATTAGTTTTCTCCAAAAGTGTAACCTCCTCTAAAAGATTAATTTCCATTATGACAGGAAGCATTTCTGACTTGGTCCTTGTTATAAATTCAGCAAGTAATAGAGGGAAGGTAGGAAGGATCTTGCATGGGAAGGGCTCCAATAGCAAAAGGAGAAACACAGACCAGGGTTCTAAGCTAAACCTTCATGTGACTAAATACCACTGCATTTGGCTACATGAACTCAAAAGGTCTACCTTAATCAATATCTCCATGTTTAGGTGAATTATCATATGCTTATTGATGATGAGTGAAAGGAGACAAAGTTATCTTTCTTAATTCAAAGTGACTACAGTGCATTTTGGAAATTATCACACGAATAAGGAAAATTCTGACCAAGGATGCATTGGGTATACCTACTCAGCAGAGACAGATAAATCACTTGATGGAGGGGGAAATAGCATAATTGATCTACATAACTCATGATCAAACATTTCCAAATAGAGGCCACTCTGATCTGGCATGTGGCTTATAAAGGAAGCATGCCAAAGATATAGTGAAATGAGGATCATGAAGAACATGTCTATATAAATAGTCCAGGTAACCTGCCTGTTGCTGCATAGGTGGGCTGGAAGTGCACACTGCTTTCTACTTCTCATAGCCAAGAAATCAGCTCCTGGAAGCAGCTGTTGAAAGAGTCAACCTTCTACTCAGAGTTATTGGAAATCAACCTTTACGTCTCATTTATTCAACCACATTCGACAAATATTTTTTGAGTACCCACTGTGTGCCAGTAGTGTTCTAGATGCTCAGGACACTTCAGTAAAAAAACAGAAGCAGTAGGTGTGGAACACTGTTCTGGGCTTATAATAACTGCTAAATATAGAATAAATTCAAAAGGATAATAGGCACTAAAATGTATAAAATGTAATCCTGGTTGATACACATGAAAACGGTGACCTACCACGAATAACACATGATGAATGTCAGATTGTCTAGTGCAGTAACTCAAACATTTATTTTACATGCTGAATATGTGGGATTATGTCAGCGAGGAGACCACTTTGAACTTGGGGGTCCTGGAAAGCTTCATGAGGAGCTATCTTGAGTGGACCTCCCAGCCAAGTTTAGAAAAGCAGACAAGGGGAGCAAAAGGAAAGATGAATGCTCTCTGGAATCTCATGTACAAAACCCTTCTTGAAAATCATGTACTGGCTACATTGATCAGCTGAGCACCTGCTGTGAGCTGGATATTATAATATGCTCAGTAGAGTACAGTAAAGTAAAATTTCACCCTCAAAAATTTATGGACTAGTAAAGAAGTTGTAAAAACGTGCATTAGTCACTAAAACACAAAGTAGAAAGTTCTGAGAGCGATAAGTAAGAGAGGTGCTGATAAAGTTTTATGACATTTTAGAGGAGAGAGACGTTCACTTATTGCTGGTTATCAGAGGCCTCATGGAAAACAGCTGGCCTTCGGTGGGACCTTACAAGACATGAATGCAAGAAGGAGAAAGTGACATAATGGCAGACTCAGGAAAGGAGCCTGATACACAAGTGGGAGAGATTAGAAAGTGGGAGGGTCATTTCAAAGCTTATTGCAATAGTAAAGGTAGTTGTCCAGGTAAAGACACAGATATTTGTTGACTAGTTGATTTTGTAATTGGCCACATGTACTTTCTTGTTTCTCTCCCATCTCTTATAAATTATTTTGTTATATTGTCTGAATCATAATATAATGTGAAGTTCTCCTCACTATTTCACATTTGCATCCAATTCACATGTTTTCTTGCTTTTGTTTTCAGATCTTCAGATTTTTTTTGTAATTTTTTAAATGCTTATTCATCTATTTTTGAGAGAGAGAGAGAGAGAGAGAGAACCCACAAGCTGGGGGAGGGGCAGAGAGAGAGAGGGAGACGCAGAATCTGAAGCAGGCTCCAGGCTCTGAGCTGTCAGCACAGAGCCTGACGTGGGGCTCTAATTCAAGAGCTGTGAGATCATAACCTGAGCTGAAGTTGGACGCTTAACTGACTGAGCCACCCAGGTGCCCCGAATCTTCAGATATTTTCAATCCCACATTTCATCATCAGATTTGATTAGTCTTCACAATGTTTAATATTATTTTTATAATTACAATCTCAGTTTTACCTGTATTTTCTTAAATAGAGATCAAGGCTTATTTTTATCTATTTTCTCTTGTTTGCTGAGGTCCCTGCGTGAGCTTTCTTCCTTGCCCCACTGACTTAGTATGTTACATATAGACTTCTAGTGATTTATTTTATAACTAAACTGAATGTGGCGAGTTATCACATTATCAGAATAAACAACACTAAAATATATAACTGCATTCCAAGTATTTCATGGTCTTTCTCAGATAGTGACACTAAAGAGAATTGTGTGAAGTGCCTGATTTTTTTCTCTGAGGTCAACTTCAGAAAGCTGAGAATGTACTTGAAATAATATAGTTTTCCACAATATATTTTCTCTGTGAAAGGGTCTGAATGTATGCTACGTGAACAGTGGTATGAGGATGGCCTTGGCCATGTGTGAAAGCAGCAATTTTTTTGGTAATGCACTAAAACCTTTGCTAGTCTCAGAATAAATTATGTCCCATTCTGCTTATGTCCCTGATGGTAGGATATCTGACACCCAGAGCCAAAGGGGGAGGGATTGAGTATGGGCTGAGTAGAGGTTTGGAGAGGGGAGAGGAGCTTAATACCTGGGTCCCCTCTGCTTCCTCAAGGGACCCCCACTATGCACAACAGCCCTAGAAAAGCTAAGAGAAGAATGAATGGAGGAAAGCAGAGGTTTCTCTACTCCTTTCTGTCTACCCATTATTTAATTAAAAAAAAAAACAAAACATGCGTTGGTTACCAACTTTGTGTTGGGGATGTAGTATGAGTTATACTTCTGCCATGAACCTTGACTGCTTTCAGTTCGTAATCCAGTGGGGGTGACAAACATGAAATGAATCACTATGAGCTATCACATCATTACAATTGTGACAAATGCTTCAAGGTGAAAGTGCAGAGTGCTCTGAGGAGAATGGCTAGCGTTCTGCACTGTGGCAGAATCCATCCCCAGAACAGAAGAAACAAGAGCCAATCGAGCTTGAAGCGTAGCACTTACTATCAGGACAAACTATACGACTCTCCTTTCTTGGGGCAACAGCGGTATAGATGATATCACAACAATGGCAAGGCATTTAGAAAACTTTGGGCACGTGATAAATTACGCATAAAGTTTTGTTATTGTAAAGATGACAAGGAATCCCTGGACTGCTCCCCCCACCTTTTAATAACACATATTCCCCATAAAAAGAAGAGAATCTCAATTAAAATCCTATGCACCTGTGTGGCTAGCCAATTATTCACAAAGCATGATGGGTCTGATATATATTTTCTCTACCTAATTCTGTTAGACAGTCAATTTGTAAGGCTAAACAAAATGTGCACAGGAACCTTAAATATAGCATTTCAGATATTCTATGAATATTCCTTTATTGTTTATTGTGGGATATTTACAAAAGTCAGATGTGCACACACATCATCTGAGCACATGTCCATCTGTCATCTAGAATTGCCTATAAATATAAATAGTAGCAATTAAGAAAAGAGACTCTCATAATGAGAGAACTAGGAATGGATCATATAAAATGATCACAGAGCCACATAAAGATAAGTACCAGACAAGTCACAAAAATACATAATAACACGAGCAGTCCTTGACAATTTCTTCAAATACTCTATTTCTAAGGATTTTTGAGGTAATTTTTATTATGTAAATTCTTTCCAAATAAGTGAGAAAAAGAAGAGTTTGTAAATGTACTCCACTGGAAGGAACTTAATTCTAGAAAACAAAACCCAGATTTTATAAGCCCCTCTCTCTCACCCCTTAAAAGTAGAGGCTACTTTTGTCTTTACACAATATAGTCATCAAAATTCTTTAGTTGCATTTACTAAAAAGCTATATCTGGATATATCATTTTTGCCAGCATTCCTGAATTCCAAGCATCTCTAGCTGATATTCTTTTCCTGGGTTCTAGTGCACTTGGGGAGACAGGCCTTGACTTAGAAAGGAAACTCTCTTCTTGCCTGAATAAAGGTCTCTGGGATGAGGAGCGCAGAGGGAGCCGATTTTGAAAGTTTCCTGATCTTTCTAAACCTGCCATTACAATTAGTAAATAAGAAAAAAATAAAGGAGCAAGAAACCCTTTCTCAAAAGCACCTGCCATCCAGGGAATCTCCACACACACAGAAGTAAATGTGCTCCTGGCTTTGCATTGTAGAAAAAATAAACCAAAGGAGCAAATAATGCATCTTCCATTAAAATAAAAATATTCCTGTTTTATAACATTCTTCCTATTGTCATCAAAAATTACAATAATATATAGCATATGTAGAGTGCTTTTCAGACAATGAAGATTTCAACTACTGTCTATTATGTCAGTTCTCTTCTGAGAGGGCTGGAGTTGGTCATGGACCCACCCACATGTGGACAGTAAACAACTTGCCAAGTTATTAGACCACAAATCCCCAGATAGATAGATAGATAGATAGATAGATAGATATGAAAAAAAAGCTTCTTAACTGATGAGATTGAAACTCACAGTTACTTGTTTATTCTAAAAAGTAGGTTTAAGCTGGGAATCATAAAAAACAATACACAGAAATCTTAACATACTAATTTAACTAAAGGAATACACCTACTCATTTCAAATACACCCACTCAAGTTCAAGTGTAAGGCTAAGACTATTTCTTTGGTATGGGGCTACTGGCTGGTGCCCTGAGATGATCATTTGCACAGACAAATCCAAACACATCTTCAATGAATACTACTTATTTTGTTTTATTTGTTTTGCATATGTTTTGTTTTGTATATTTGTGAAATAAGAACTTAAAGATATAGATGAGCAATTTAACATGGAATCTAAGGTTTTCTGATTTTTTCCAAATCTTTTCTGTTTTCTCACCTGCACTTAATTTGATAGCAATGTTAAAGAAATTTTCAAAATTTTCCAAAACATTAAATTTAGTGTTCACAGACATAAAAACCTTTTACAATTACATTTTATTTAATATTTAATTAAATTTTATAGATACAAAATGAGAAACAAGTAGCATAAAGAAGTTCAAGAATAAACACAAGTAATTCATGTTAAGAATAAGGAGTTATGTGCTTATCCTTAGGAAGAGCCTATTTTAAAAGATCATATAATCCAATAATTCCACCACTGGGTGTTTACCTAAAGAAAACAAAATACTAATTCAAACAATATATATGCACCCCTATATTTATTGCAGAATTCTCTACAGTAGCCAAGATATGGAAGCAACCCAAATGTCCATCAGTAGATAAATGGATAAAAAAGGTGTGGTACACACACACACACACACACACACACACTGGAATATTATTCAGCCAGAGTGAAGTACTGCCATTTGTGACAACATGCATGAACCTAAAGGATATTTTGCTAACTTACAGAATTCAGACAGACAAAGATAAATACCACATGATTTCACTTATATGTTCAATCTGAAAAACAAAACAAAAAGAAATAGACTCAAAAATACAGAGAACAAACTGATGGTTGTCAGAGGGAAGGTGGGTGAGGGATGGGTGAAATAGGTGAAGGGGATTAAGCAGTACAAACTTCCAGTTCTAAAATAAACAAGCCACAACAACAAAAAGTACAGCATAGGGAATATAGTCAATAATATAAGGTTGTATGATGATAGATGGTGACTATACTTGTGGTGAGCACTGAGTAATGTATAGAATTGTTGAGTCAATATGTTATACACCTGAAACTGATAGAACATTGTATGTTATGTTATACTATACTTCAATAAGAAGTATCTTTTTAAAAGAGTAAATTTCCACAAGCATGTGGGTGTCATGGGGCAGAAGGAATGGAGAGTTAGCAAGTCCAGCAAGTTGGTCAAGTAGGAGGTGTATTAAGAGAACATCCATTGTGGGGCAGCTGGGTGGCTAAGTCAGTTAAACAACTGGCTCTTGATTTCAGCTCAAGTCATGATCTCCAAGTTTATGGGATCAAGCCCATGTCAGGTTCCTGCTTGGGATTCTCCCTCTCCCTCTCTCTCTGCCCCTCCCCAACTTTCTCCCTCTGTCAAAATAAGTAAATAAGCATTAAAAAACAGAGAGAGAACACCCAGGGGTGCCTGGGTGGCTCGGTTGGTTAAGTATCCAACTTCTGCTCAGGTCATACTTATCTCACAGTTCATGAGTTTGAGCCTTACCTCAGGCTCTCTGCTGTCAGCACAGAGCCCACTTCTGATCCTCTGTTCCTCTCTCTCTCTCTGCCTCTCCTGCACTTGGCAGTCTCTCACTCTCTCAAAAATAAACATTTTTTTAAAAGTTTTTAAAAAGAGCATCCAGGGGCGCCTGGGTGGCTCAGTCGGTTAAGCGGTCGACTTCGGCTCAGGTCATGATCTCACAGTTTGTGAGTTCGAGCCCCGCGTCGGGCTCTGTGTTGACAGCTCAGGGCCTGGAGCCTGCTTCAGATTCTGTGTCTCCCTCTCTCTGACCCTCCCCCGTTCATGCTCTGTCTCTCTCTGTCTCAAAAATAAAATAAAACGTTAAAAAAAATTTAAAAAGAGCATCCATTGTAATTGCTATCTTCCAGGTGTTTCTCAATAATTATTATGGTGAATAAATTAGAATTAAATTTATTTAAAAGCATTTGATAAAAAAATCATTTGATAGTTCTACATTGAATGTAATTTTTTAAAACAGAACATTTCAGGACTATTGTTTGGCATGACCCAATGCTCCCACTGATAAAGAGAATCAGTGACTCTGCTGGCCAAATAGCAGTAGACCTATGCCTACATAGTAGACCTACATGGTATTCTTTTAAAAGCTCCAGGAATACTCTGCATTCCACGCAAATACATGCCTTGCCTACCACTGATACCTGTCTATTTTCTACCCTAGGAGCTATGTTCATTTAAGCAAGTGGGTCTCAGAATTTCAAGGGCATAAGAATTACAGAATGAACCTTGAAAATGCTGATCAGAGGCTCTGACTGATGATTGTGACCCTGTAGTAATGGAGGGAAGCTCAGGAATCTGCTTTCTCACACATCCCAGGTAATCCAAACACTATTTTTAGACGCTATCTACACACAGAAAAGTTTCAACATTATTCAAAATTTCATCATCAAGGACCATGTCTTCTATCTTTTGATTCCAGCCATCCTGGACTACCTTCAGTTCTGGAACAAACTAAGATTTATCTATCCTCAGGACCCTTGTCTAAACAGTTCCCTTTTTTAGGATGATTTTCCCATACTTTTTAGATCAACTTTTTCTTTAGGTGCAAATATCATTTCCCCAGGGGAATCCCCTGCCTCTGTGGACTAGGTTATGAACTCTTGCCATACACTCCATCATACTCTTTACCTTTCCTTGACCAGCAGGTACTACTTCTGTCCAGTGTCTTTCTCTTTGCACTGGTCCCGCCTCCAAATCATGAGCTCCACGAAGAAGAAACCATGTGTGTCTTGGTCATCATTTCATCCCCAACACTTCTCAAGGTGCTGGGCAGAGTGGCCACTTGGCATCATTCCGTGAGTAAAAAACATGAGTGAAGGTCAATATGCAAATCTCTCCAAGACAGGCAGTATTACCTGCACTTCCTCAGTTAGCTGCCATTTAGATCCATTTTTTTTTAAGTTTACTTCTTTATTTTGAGAGAGAGAGAGAACTAGTGAGGGAGAAGAGAAAGAGGGGGCAGAGGATCCGAAGAAGGCTCTGTGCTGACAGCAGAGGGCCTGATGGGGGCTTGAAATCATGACCTGTGAGACCCAACTGAGCTGAAATTGGACATCTAACCGACTGAACCACCCAGGCACCCTGGATCCAGTTTTAAGAATAGGGTTTAGTAGGGAAAAGAAAAAGGATATTTATTTTCAGAAATAAACAGGAGGATATGAAATTTAAAATGGCTCACTCTATTGTTAAGAATCATTTTTTAATGTTTATTTATTTGTTTTGAGAGAGAGAGAGGGAGCGTGCAAGAGCAGGGGAGGGGCAGATAGAAAAGGAGAGAGAGAATCTCAAGCAGGCTCCACACAGTGCAGAGCCTGATGTGGGGCTCGACCTCATGAACTGTGAGATCATGACCTGAGCCGAAATCAAGAATTATGTTTAACCAACTGAGCCACCCAGGCACCTCTGTTAAGAATTATTATACACTAACAATGTCAAGGATGAGAGTTATGAAACTGCTGCTGAAGATCTTGGAAAAGAATTCTAGAGAAAAATGGGATGGTTAATTACATGCTAATTCACTAAGTCGGCCTCTACTATTAGATTTTGAGGCATTCGATTGTGGCTATTTAGCATGATCTCTCAGACTATAACAGCAACAAAACTGAGAAAAAATATTTAATTGATTTTTATTAATAAAGCCATCCATTCAATATACATTAAATAAGCCTGACTGTTAGACAAAATTAATAAAACAAAGTTCCTATACTCAAAAGGTGCTTAATCTGGTTGGTGATTCCATCAACAACCGAGCTGAGCAGCAAAGAGAAAAAAGAATAATAAAAAATGAGAATGGGTTAAGGGAACTTAGTGACATCATCACATGTAATAGCATTTGCATCATAGGCATCCCAGGAGAAAAGAGAGAAAAGGGGGCAAAAAATTTATTTGAAGAAATAATAATAGCTGGAAAAAAAATAAAAAAGAAATAATAGCCGAAAACTTCCCTAAGTCTGGGGAAGGAGACATCCAGATCCAGAAGGTACAGACAGCCCCCAACAAATCAATCTGAAGAGGTCCACATCAAGACATACAATAATTAAAATGGCAAAACATAGTGATAAAGAGAGAATTTTAAAAGCAGTGAGAGAAAAGAAAACAATTACATTTATGGGAGACCCCATAAGGCTATTAGCTAATTAATGTTTTCATCAGAAACTTTGCAGGCCAGAAGGGAGTGGCATAATATATTCAAAGTGCTCAAAGGAAAAAAAAATCCTGCACCCAAGAACACTCTATCCAGCAAGGGTATCATTCAGAATAGAAGGAAAGGTAAAAAGTTTCCCAAGTGAAAATTAAACGAGTTCACCACCACTAAACCCGTCTTATAAGAAATGTTAAAGGGAATTCTTTGAAGAGAAAAAAAAGGCCATTGCCAGAGGTAAGAAAATTACAGAGGAAAAAATTTCACAGGCAAATACAAACATAATAAAAATAGAAGATTAATCACTTATAAAAATGGTATAGAGGTTAAAGCAAAAAGCAGTAAAATCAATTATGTCTATAAAAATCCATCCAGAGATTCATAAAATAAAAGGATGTAAAGTAAGTCATCATATACATAAAATGTGTGTGGGTGAGGGTAAAATTTTAGTCCTTTAAAAATGAGTTCTAACACAAATCAGGGAACTATAGATGCTGGAGAGGATGTGGAGAAACGGGAACCCTCTTGAACTGTTGATGCAAGCCGCTATGGAAAATAGTGTGGAGGTTCCTCAAAAAATTAAAAATAGATCTACCCTATGACCCAGCAATAGAACTTCTAGGAATTTACCCAAGGGATACAGGAGTGCTGATACATATGGGCACTTGTACCCCAATGTTTATAGCAGCACTTTCAACAATAGCCAAATTATGGAAAGAGCCTAAAGTCCATCAACTGATGAATGGATAAAGAAATTGTGGTTTATATACACAATGGAATACTATGTGACAATGAGAAAGAATGAAATATGGCCCTTTGTAGCAACGTGGATGGAACTGGAGAGTGTGATGCTAAGTGAAATAAGTCATACAGAGAAAGACAGATACCATATGTTTTCACTCTTATGTGGATCCTGAGAAACTGAACAGAAGACCATGGGGGAGGGGAAGGAAAAAAAAAAGAGGTTAGTGAGGGAGGGAGCCAAACCATAAGAGACTCTTAACAACTGAGAACAAACTGAGGGTTGATGGGGGGGGTTGGTGATGGGTGTTGAGGAGGGCACCTGTTGGGATGAGCACTGGGTGTTGTATGGAAACCGATTTGACAATAAATTTCATATTAAAAAAATAATAAAATAAAATAACAACTTTTAAAAAGTTAAAAAAATAAAATAAAATAAAAGGTACTTTGAAAAAAAATGGGTTCTAAGAGTATACTTAACTTGATGAGTACAGAGAAATGGATTGAATTACTGACTCATTATATGATATACCTGAAACTAACATAACACTGTATCTTAATAATACTTGAATAAAATATTAGTTTAAAATATTTTTTAAGAAATTCATTCTTTTACCAAAACAAGCAAAAGCCCAAAAAACAAAAATACAAAAAAAAAACCCAAAACAAACAAAAACCCCACACACCTGTGAAACAAACAATGAGATACAATGATTATACAACAATAAACATCTGTTATGTGTCTGTGAAGTTTAGCTTATCTACATGGGTTCACTCATGTGTTTGAATGTAATTTGGGGGCAGGCTAATCCAGGCTGGTCTTGGCTAGATCAACGTGGCCCTGCTTCCTATGTCTCCTGCTCTTATTGTGGGGCCAACAGGCTAATCTGGGCCTGGTATTTTATGGCAAAGGCTGAAGTACAAGAGAATAAGCCCAATCTTTAAAGTACTTCTTCAAGTCTCTGTTTGCATCGCATCTACTGATATCCCATTTGGCCAAAGCCAGTCATGTGCCTAAACTCAGAATCAAGAGGCAAGGAAAATACTTCACCTCTTGATAGGAAAACTGCAAAATCACATAGCAAAGGAAGGGAAGAAAAATCGGCATTTAACTCAATCTATTATAGTAATATAAACAAAGAAGCAAAAGATTAAGATCTAGTAAGAAATGGTCAGGAATGTCAGGATCGAGAAAATCAAGTGTATTACTTTATTTTTATACTATATTTTTAGCACAACTCTACTGACTTATTTTTAAACTTCAGCAACAAGACAATATGCTTGCTAAAACATTACTAACTGGTCAAATTGAAGATCTATCTGAAGGATCAAGAATTCTCCATAAACCCTTGAATCTAAGTTTGCTGAACATTAGAAAAACATCAAGTAGCAAGAGTTTTAATAGTATGGGATAAGAGCTGTGGGAAAAAAAAAAGTGCTTTAGTGCTATTTTAAAACTACTAGATATCAGAATACCACAAGGAGAATGCTCTGAATTGTGTTTCCATTCTTTATTAAGATGCTTTGTGTAATTAGTAGTGTTTCTATCAGAATAAATAGTAATTTGGAATTCATCCAAATTAAAAGCCCAAATGAAACAGGAACATTAGTGATGAGTAGAATGTTAAAAGAGTCAAACTTCTCTAGGGTAGATACGTCTGTGCAAGTCGGAGCAATTTAAATCAAATCTGTAGAATCCATGTGGAGCAAAGCAGAATAAATAGAGAGGATGTTTGTGGGAGGAGGAACCAGGAACCCACACAGACTTCTAGCCAGAAGGGAAATTCACTTCCAGTTTTCTGAAAACTCAAAAAAATTGACTAACTTCTTTATGTGCCACTGTGAAATCTGCATTGGCAACTTAAAAAATAAAACAGTAAAAATGTGTGAAACAAGTTAAAGATATAAGATATAGTTCTACTAAAGGTGGGTGCTACAGAATGAAAAGAGTAACTTCTTCACATATTATAATTCCAGGACTACAGATACAATCTTCCATAGGGAAGGTTGTGAAAGCACTTTCAATATCACTTACCATGTTATCAAGAAAAGGAACTGAGGCCACATCATCTGGATCCAATTTGTTATCATGCCACCAGCACCTTCTTGTTTCAGTGTCTGTTGGCCATATAACAATGATTTGGCATGCCCATACACAGTTATATTGCATCCAGGGAATGATGACTAGTCTGTGATATTCAAATTAAGTCATGTATAATTCCAAGGATAAAGTCAACATGGCAGTTCTGGCCTGTGCCTATCACAGAGGCAATTAATCACGAGCCTGGGATAATATAAATAAGTATAGATATTCAGACCTTACCAGCTCCTACAAAACAGAAGATTCTGATGTAGTGGGCAGAGCTATGACCTACCCTCCCCCCCACAATGAACCTCTTATGCAAAGAAAATTAAGCTCTAGGATTAGCTCATACCATCTGTAGAACAACTAAAATTATGAAACTTCTAGGAAAAAACACAGGATAAAATCTTTGTGACCTTTGGTTGATCAAAGATTTCTCAGATAGAATGACAAATTGGACTTCATGAAAATTAAGAACTACTTTTCAAAAGACCGTGTCAGAAAGAGACAACCCAAAGTCTGTTAGCAAAACATCTACCTTTTAAAAGAATTATTCAAAATATATACAGAATTCCTATAATTTAATGAAGAGAAATGCCACAATTTTTAAAATATTTGACAAAAGATTTTGACATTTCACAAAAGAAGAAATACAGGTGGTAAAACAAACACATGTTAAGATTTCTCAACATCATTAAGTCACTAGCTAAAATCACAGTGAGAAACGACCTCACATCTACTTTATTAACTAGAATTAATAAACGGGAAATACCAAGTGTTGGAAAGGATGCAGAGTAATCAAACACTCACACATTGTGGTGGAAATGCAAAATGGTAGAGCAACTTTAGAAAACAGTTTAGAAATTTCTTGTAGCGTTCAGTATATACCTACCATATAACCCAGCAATTCCATCTCTAGATGTTTACTAAAAATAAAAGACAGACCTGTATAATAAATACAAAATAAATACAAAGACCTGTATGAGAATATTCATAACACTTTTTTTTCATAATAGCCCCAAACTGGAAATAACACTGATGTATATTAATTGGTAAAGAGATAAACAAATTATGGTGCAATTGGTACTCAGCACCAGGAGGAACAAACTACCTCTACGTGCACAACTCAGATGAATCTCACAATCATTATGTTCAGTGACAAGCTAGACACACAGGCTACATACTTTAAGATTTCAGTTGAATGACAATCTTGGGATAGAGAAGAGATCTAATATTGTTACTGGTTGGGAGGGGTGAGGCGATTGACTCTAAAGGGCCATGAGAGAACTTTATGGGATGATGGAAATGTTATGTATTTTCATTGTGGTGGTAGTCACACAACTGTTTACCTTTGCCAAAACTTATCAAACTGTAAAACTGAACATGAGAATTTTATTGTATATAAATTAATCTTAATAAGTTGACCTTTAAAAAAATGAAAGAAACAATGGTGGTTTAAACCAGGTTAAAGAGGGGAAACGGAAAGAAGTGAAGGAATAGATAGAAAGTTGGTGAATATGGTGCCTTAGAGGCTCCTGAACTCCCTTCCTCTCCACAGACATACCAAATGTACAGCCTCACACAGAGCAATTATCTGTGAGAGAAATTCAGAAACTAGCTGAGCAACTCCTACACATCAGGTGAATGAGAAAACACCTACAATGAAATGGGGAAGACTGGCACACTGTTGCCATAAACCCCAACCTCGATACAGTGCCATACAATTGGAAGAGAATTCCCAATGGCCTGCTTCTCTCTCAGGAGAAAAGGGTTCGGACTTCATATTTAATGCCCCCAACTTTTAAGACTTCCATCAGAGGGATGAGTTCCCAAAACACCTAGCTCTGAAAACCAACAAGGCTTTCATCCACAAGACCCACAAAACCAAAGCAAACAAAGGAGCAGTGGTTAATAGGCATGTAAACTCCTCTCTTGGGGCCCAATATAGAGGGAACAGGCATAATCATCCACGTCCCAGGCTTTCCCTGAAAGGGGCCACCCACATAATTTGAAAGCTGCTACCTGCTGCTGATTAGCACACATCTAGGGACTTGCTGTGATCCTCCCGTGAAACCAAGGAAGTTAGTGGACACTTTCCCTTTCATCTACCTGTAGCCTGCTCACTACCTCCTTGAAAAACACTTATATACACACTTTCACCCCAAATTTGGAAGCTACTATCCAAGATACAGGTCCCCAGATCACCCGGTTCTGATAGCCAATGAGTCTTCCATACACAAGTTCCATGTATAGGGGAAAGCTTCTCAACATTGGTCTTGGCAATTGTTTTTTGGATATAACACCAAAAGTAAAAACAAACAAGTAGGACTATATCAAACTAAAAAGCTTCTGCTTGTGAAAGGAAACCCTTAAGTAAATAAGGCAACTTAAATAGTGGGAGAAAATATTTGGAAACATCATATCCAATAAGGGATCAATATCCAGAATATACAATGAACTTACACAACTCAAAAGCAAAAAATCCCACAAGTAACTCAATTAAAAATGGTCAACAGGTACATGAAAAGGTGTCCAACATCACTAATCATGAGGGAAATGCAAATCAAAATCATTTCAAACCTATTAGGATGGCTATTATAAAAATGATAAGAGACAACAAATGCTCTAAGGAAGTGGAGAAAAAGGAACCCTTGTACACTGTTTGTGGGAATTTAAACTGGTACAGCCACAGTGGAAAACGGTATGGAGGTTCTTCAAGAAATTAAAAACAGAACTATTGTATGATCCACCAATCCCACTTCTGGATGTATATCCAAAGAAAAGTCAAAGATTAACTCAAAGAGATATGACCTGCCATGTTCAATGCAACATTATTCACAATAGTCAAGGTATGGAAATGATTCCGGTGTTTGTCAACAGATGAATGGATAATGTAAATATGGTATATGTATAGAATGAAGTATTATTCAGCCTTAAAAAAAAGTCTACCATTTTGACAGCATGGATGGACTTAGAGGGCATTATGCTAAGTGAAAAAAGCCAGAGAAAGAAAGACAAATACTGTGTGGTTTCACTCAAATGTGGAATCTTTAAACACACACACACACACACACGCACACACACACACACACACACACTAAAAAGAAAAAAAGGGGGCACTGGGTGGTTCAGTCAGTTGAGCGTCTGACTTCAGCTCAGGCCATGATCTCACTGCTTGTGGGTTCACACCCCACATTGGGCTCTGTGCTGATGGCCCAGAGCCTGGAGCCTGCTTCAAATTCTGTGCCTCCCTCTCTCTCTGCCCCTCTCCCACTCATACTCTGTCTCTTTCTCTCAAAAATAAATAAACTTTAAAAAAGAAAAAAAGAACCCATAGAAACAAAGAGTAGAAAAGTGGGTGCCAGAGTGTCAGGGCCTAGAGGATGGGGAAATAAGGAGAAGTTGGTAAAAGGCTAGAGACTTAAGGATAGAAATCAAGAAAGATTTTATCATGTAAATTCTAAGGAAACTGAGGACTAGGTGGATCATTGTGAGCACATTGGAAAGGGCAGTAATTAGTAGGCTGAGGGAATATAGGCAGGAGGAACATTCTATGCAATGAGCAGTTTGTTTGAAAACCCAGACACAAATGGTGCCATGGTGCGTTCCCAGAATCAGTAGTGTTGAGGGTGGCTTGAGCACGTAGAAGTGCAAAGGGTGAAGTTGGAGAGGCGAATAGAGTCCAGATTACACTGGGCTTTGTAAAGCATCCTAGGTATTTTAAACTTTATCCTTAGAATAATGGGAAGCCGTTGAAGCATTTTAAACTGGGACAGATCCATTCTAATTTATGCTTCAGGAAAATTACATTGGCTTCAACATAGAGGACTACAGAAAGTAGTGGTGAAATTAATGGAAGGATCAATGGACATAGTGCAGTGGAATGGAAAAAAGTGAAGGATTCCACAGATTCTTGTAGAAGTATAAAATCCAGAGATTGATTGGACATCAAGTTTAAAAGAGTGGTGATAGTCAAGAATTATGCCCAAATTTCTGACTTAGGCAACTTGGAGAATGATCATATCAATTATTAAAGCTAAGAAATAGGGAGCATGTTAGAAGGGAAGATGATGGATACTACATAATCATCATCAATTATTATTATTATTATTATTATTATTATTGTTATTAGGTCATGCTCTAAAGATGCTAGTCACATGGTATATCCATCCCCTTTTTTTAAAAGTCAGTGTTTCTGTGATATTCAGAACCGTAATTCTTTTCATGTTAAGAGCCTTTAATCTTCTCACTTTACAAGACATTTTCTTCCTAAGTCTACTGGCACATTTTTACTATCAGAAAAGGATACAAAGGACATTGGAAGCAAAAGCTGCTTATGACAAAGATGGTGGTTAAAGACTCATTTTCTTTCTCCTCCTTTTTGAACTGATGAAAGATATAAGCCAGTTATCTGAGTTTTAGGCAGAATCAACTTGTATCTTCTTATAAAGTTGCCCGTTTTTTTCTTTATCCAAGTTTAATATGAATTTATTTCTTTTCTACATAGCTTTGCAATTATAATTATCTGTTTACATTCATATTGTTTTCTGTTGTCTAGTACCACCTCCTTCTGTCTCGAAGACAGAGGTTCTGCTTATTTTGAACAACCCAAGTAACTTGGAAAATCCTATGAATTATGTGAGCACTTAATCAATAATTGTTAAATGACTAGAGTCTGTGCCCTGAACCTGCTCATCTAATAACTTGGTTTAGGGGCGCCTGGGTGGCTCAGTTGGTAAGCGTCCGACTTCAGCTCAGGTCATGATCTCACGGTTTGTGCGTTCAAGTCCCATATCAGGCTCTGTGCTGACAGCTCAGAGCCTGGAGCCTGCTTTGCATTCTGTGTCTCCCTCTCACTCTGCTCCTGCCCCACCCACACTCTGTCTCTTTCTCAAAAATAAATAAACATTAAAAAAAATTTTAAATAATAATTTGGTTTAAAAAGTCATTCCATTTTTTAATACTTTTTGTCAAATCCTTTAGCACCATCTACATTACTAGAACAGAGAATGAAGTCTTACTCTAAATAATGTGGGGATGGAGGTGGGGAGGTGTGAAATGGATGAGGGAGGTCAAAAGGTACAAACTTCCAGTTGTAAAATAAATAAGCACTGGGAATGTAATGTACAGCATGTCAAAAAAGTAGAGTAATAAAAAAGAGTTCCATAAAGAAAATTCTTTCATAAAAAATAATGTAAAAATCAATCTTTAATTTGCTTGACATTATTCCCTTTATTTTTAAAATATTTATTTAATCTCAGTCCTTTAAATATTTATGAGAAAAGGCAATTTATCCTTCAAAATGTTTAGTCACTCAGACGTTAGAATACTTAAACTATAGTTGTCTACGATGTGAATGATTGAGTGCCTTTTATGAGTAGTGAGACCACAATAGTTGCAAAAGTACCACGAAACACATAAACCATGAAAACCAGAATGTATGACTTTCCTCAACTGTCACGGATTGGTTGTAAACAGTTAGTGTGGTCAGGTGAAGCTACAAATGATGTTAACAAAACTGTACAGGAAGGTGGTAATCAGAACTTGAATTGTGTTTTGGAATTGGCTATAAATGTAACTTGTGGTTTAGTTCAAACATACATTGTAGGTTCATTGCACTTGCATACTTTCCTGATAACTGAAAGATTCTCATTTGTTTGTTTTTAACTTTTTAAAGTTTATTGATTTATTTTGAGAGAGAGAGATAGGGAGAGAGAACAAGGGAGCACGAGTGGGGTAAGAGCAAAGAGAGAAGGAGAGAGAATTCCAAGCAGCCTCTGTGTCAGCACAGACCCCGATACCAGGCTTGAACCCACGAACTGTGAGATCATAACCTGAGCTGCTATCAAGAGTCCAACACTTAACCAACTGAGCCACCCAGGCACCCCTGTTTGTTTGTTTGTTTTTTTAATTTATGCCATCTGGTTAAGAAAACAGAGCTTGTGATTTGGGTTCTAGTAAAAAATTTAGTCTATTAACATGTATGCTATCTGAAAAAAAATCCGTATCCTCCAAATGAAAGATTTAAAAAGCAAAAGGAAGGAAACGGAAAATGCGTGTTTACCTTGAGTCACTACTTAATCTGATACAGCACAGGGAATGGGTCTAGTATCAGTAAAAACGTCACTGTTATCTGAGCAAGGCCCACATGGCAGCAAGGCAGAGTTCTTTACTCATGGAGGAATTCATCATGGTGTTTGGGAAAAAAAATAAAATACATTCCAGAACTACTATCTATCAGTATTTGTTTTAGAAGGGTAAGGTAGTCTAGGGATTAAGAACCTAAAGGCAGGGTGCCTGGATGGCTCAGTGGGCTAAGCATCAGGCTCTTAATTTTGGCTCAGTCATGATCTCATGGTTTATGAAATTGAGCCCCGTGCCAGGCTGTACAATGAGAGTGCAGAACCTGCTTGGAATTCTCTCTCCCTCTCTCTCTCTCTGCCCTTCCCCATTCACTCTCATGTGCTGCGCCCTCTCTCTCAAAATAAATAAATAAACTTAAAGAAAAGAACCTATATGCAAAATTTGTTATAAAATGTCAAATAAACACCCTGCTTTCTTGGAAGCATCCTTTTTCAACATCATACAATTTTATCTTACAGTTTATATGCCTTTGAGTAGAAAAATAACAAGTATCACTTGACCATATTACAGCAATTGTGAACATGGTCGATTGGTCTATATACTTCTCCCCTGGAATATATACATATATAAAGAGAATAACAGAACAAAATTTAATTCATGCCTTGAATCTCTAATAATTCAAAATTTGGTCCTATTCCAAAGCCTATAGGTCTTCCTTTATAAAAACTGAATGGCCTACAAACATTTTGTGTACTGGACTTTTTATAAAAATTAGTGGATGTGTCCACTAATAAGTTTTCTGTATATGAGGAATTATGTGTTATAAATATGTGATTCAAGAGAGCAGGCCAATAATTAAGTCAGAAATAAATTCCTTGTCTTTCAAATTTCACAGAGACAGGGGGGCTCTGAAGTCAACCAGGAAGGGATAAAGACTAGCTTCTGAGCAGGAACTGTTTATTTTCTTCTCATTGGCAATATTCAACAAAAATAAGAAGGGCATGGGGGATTTACTACTTTATGAAATAAATTAAGTTTTAATCTACATCTGGTTTGGTTCTCTATGAACTAGAGAACCTATAGCAATTATTTTTACATATCATCAATTATTCTCTGATAAGAAAAATTCTGATTTCTGAAACTCAGAAAAACAAATTCTTTGGTATTTAAGTGAGCAGTGAATATATAAAAACACTTACCAGATGATTAAAGGGAACAAGAGCTAATTGATAGTTTACCATATGGAATAAAAGGATTATTTGATTGCCATATCCTAATATACCAGACAGCTAATGCAAAAAGAATGAATTTCTGGATAAGTTGTTATAAGGGAAGAAGATAGGAGAAAGAGCGAAAAGGAGACAATGAAAGCCACACATTTGGGCAGTTGTGCAATCTGAGGAACTCCACGACTACTTTGTGTCCAATTCAACATCTCTTTAAGGTACAAAGAGCTTTTGCAATGAATGCGATTATGCACTGACAAAAAAATGTCTACTCTAGAACCATATGTATGTGACAACAAGGAAAAAGGAAGCATTTCATCACATAAAGGGTGATACAGGATCACATCTCAAAACTCAGCCACTCATTCTCAAGAGATTTCATGAGTCTACATTCAACTGTAACGACTGCATCTGGGTTCAAACGTTTTGCATCTTTGAAAATCTTTGTTCAATTCAAATCTTATACAAAATATAATATCTGAAGCATGTAAAAATGGAACTGCTTTGGTTTTGGGGTAGGGGGTGGCATTAGCAACCCCAAATAGTACCCACTAGCAGCCTCTTTCCCTGCTGTTCCTATGTGGTAGCTCTCCAGGTTAACTCAGTGGGATCACTATGGTTGAAAGATTTAAAGAGCAATTTAGATGTTTCAATAATACAGAATGGAAATACTTTCTGTTAAAATTAGACTACTGTTTGTTGATTCCCCAGATCCCTGGCAAAAACACAAGGCTTGACAATTGTCAACATCTAGTTAACATGGCAGATTGAACAAATGTTTATCACTGCTCTCTAATCCTTAACACTCCTCAAGTAATAGTAAATCAACATCATTACTCACAAAGACAAAAGGAAGAAAAAGAGAAGCCAGTGTTAACAAATGTTGGGCAGATGGAAAATTGAAATCTGTAGGTCCTGGGAAAGTGAATTGATTCATGCCACAGAACCCCAGAAGGGCTTGGGAATTGAAGGCACCAGCTACTACTGAAGGTTGAAATAAAGAGAGAGGATTATTTGAGCTAAGTAACAATCCCTCAGTTATCCTTCCAGGAAAGAGAAGGTTTAATTTCTAGTGAGGACTCAGACTCAAAGATATCTTCCTATAAAAGAAAGTTAAAAGAAATGTGTACTCTCTTTCAGCTCTCTTTCTCTGTTTAGCCTTTAGAATATTGAAAATGGGTGATTCAACACATACAAAAGCAAAAGGAAATCCTCAGGTGTTGGCTCTGGACCATCCTAGAAAAGCCAGTCTAGAATGCAATAGAATATGGAAAGATACCAGAAAGACCTCTCCAGGAATGGTGCTTTTCCTTATTAGCTTTACAGTACTTTAGTGCAGGTTGTTTTTTGTTTTGTTTTGTTTTTTAAGTAGGCTCTACATGGGGCTTGAACTCATGACCATGAGATCAAGATCTGGACTGAGGCCAAGAGTGGATGCTTAACTGACAGAGTCACCCAGACAAACCAGGTTTACAGTATTTTAAACAATCATGTATATGTATATAGGATAAAAATAAATTTCATTACAAATAAAGAATACTCAGTGTTTGATTACCATTCAGGTGAAGGAAAAACAGTAACATAGCTTTCGAAAAAATAGATTTCTAAACATCATTTATTCTTGTCCTTTGAAAAATAGTTACCTTCTTAACTGTCTCTTGATCAGATTCATGAAAAACATTCTGTGTTCAGTGTCTACTTTGGGAGGAGAGAAGGGCTATAAAAGTTTACAGGAAAGTAAGGACTAGTAATATCTACTATTATTGTCATGGATAATTCAATCACAAATAATCTAGTTCAAATAATCCAGTTGACCACTTAAGGAGAATCCCTCATTTGATCATGTATTGTCCAAAGTGAATTTTTGGACACATTATACCACTTCAGAGTACTAATGTTAAAAAAAAAACAAGAGCCAAATCATGTTTCTTCATATACTGCATAAATGGAATTTGCCCCCTTTAAAGTCGAGAGTGGTTTCTTACTTTCTGGCAAATTCATCTGTAAAGATTTCCAACTGGAAATGTATTTTGCATGATAACAGGTTGAAGTCATGAATCACTTGGTAATTCATTAGAGTGACTAGCATCAAAGGATCCCTTAGGAATTTCAGGGAAAGGTAGTTAAGCAATTAATGAAGTTATTTAAAATCCTGATATGGTTGAGCCTGCTTTGAAGACTGCTAGGGATTAATATTTATTTAATAGATTGTCAGTTTCCATGCCAAAAAAAGAAATGTGACAGAAGTCACCCTAGTCTAAATGTAAAAAGGTAGCCCATTTGGAGCATATTTTATTGCGGTAGTTGACACCATTATAGTCTGTACCATTATATCACCATACAAAAGCCATCATTCTCAAGCTGAAATTAACATTGCTGTTGTTTTCGATTAGAAGAATTGGCTCTAAATCCAGCAATTCTCTGCAGTGATTTATATTTTAGTAGCTGCCATCTTGCACCAGGAGAGAACATGGCAGAGTATAAGTGCTCTCTGATGAGACATAAGGTATTAAAATTGATAGGAGATGACAAAATGGGAGAATAGCATTGTAGGGGTAAAGTTTTCACTTGAGAACAGTCTCTGTTATGGCTTCATTCCTGAGACTCTCTGCTAATCTTTATGCTTGATTCAGAACCTAGTTCTTCCCATGGAAATGTAGAGGATGTGAGTCTTGTGTTATAGAATTGGCTCTTATCTCTTGCATAAAGTACTGAAAATGTATTAAGTGCTAGGAAGATCTCATTTGTAAGAATAAATGATAGCTGAGTTGAATGACAGAATGAACTCTCCTAAAGACGTTTTGGTAGTTTCCTTCATTGTATCGAGATTAATTTTTAGATGTTGTAGCTGGTCCCGCCTACTTTTATCACTAACGTCTTTTTTAAAAGCGGTGTAATTAGTGACTTTTACCCTGAAGTTCAGGACTAAAATCTCAGGATATTTCATAATATTTTATCATACTATTTAGTTTTTAAACTACCTTTATCCCTGAAAACAATCAGAACCCTCTAAAATCTCCATTTTGGATTTCTCTTCCTCACCCATGAAGCATTCTGAAATAGGGCTGCCATTAAGAGATAATACGCATAAGTAGAAACTTTTTTCATGTCCTTAGCACAATACCAGACCCCTAAATTAATGAATAAAATGCCACAAGTGTTAAAATTTATGGTAACATATAATTATACAAAAATATTATATACCAATAAATAAGCATGTTAGATTTGATTTCTATTCTGGGTCTTGAGGAGAATGTCCTTTAGGGCTCGTGCATTCCTTATGTCCTAGATACAGTATACTTTTTTACTCAAGGTGCTTTCTTAAGGACTGCATATTCTCTTGTCTGGCTTCTAAAACAATGAAGTTGCCACTGAAGGCTGGTAACTGTCTCTATTGTACCACCTCTAGATGAACATGCAAAATAAATAAAAAATAAAAATAAAATCTTAAGCTTCTAATTTTGCAACAATGGCACAGTGGTAGCCATGGTTGAATGGAGTGGTAAGGTTGGAGATGGAAGAGAATGTATTTTCAAGTGGCTGAGAGCGGCCAAATATCAGTAAATTAGTTCTAATGCCTATATCATAAGACCAAGACCTTGAAATGCATAGTCAATGCCCTGTGAAATGCCTTATGTAAGTAAGACAGGCCAGACAAGTAGCAAGTCAGGCAAATAAGGCATGTAAACAAAGAGTCTTACTGACTGTGACTTACTCAAGAGAAAGTATTTCATGCCATAACATCAGTTTACCACTCACCACCTAGAAATAATTCAATGTCCAAATGTCAAAATAATGTCACCTATTAATAAGTTAGAAAACTTATTAGTTTCATCCCATAGTAATCTTTTTTTAATTTAATATTATAAACACTGAAAATGTGGATATATCTGTGTGAATTCTATCCCCTTTACCATACTTTTCACCTCTTTCCCAACTTCATTTAATAATAGAAAAACCAAGACCCTAGTATTACTGTCCTTGGAAGGTAAAGTTATTTTGTGCCTGGGTAAAAATACCATATGTTTTCACTCTTATGTGGATCCTGAGAAACTTAACAGAAGTACATGGGAGAGGGGAAGAAAAAAAAAGAAGTTAGAGAGGGAGAGAGCCAGAGTGTAAGAGACTCTTAAAAACTGAGAACAAACTGAGGGTTGATGGGGAGTGGGAGGGAGGGGAGGGTGGGTGATGGGTATTGGGGAGGGCACCTGTTGGGATGAGCATTGGGTGTTGTATGGAAACCAATTTGACAATAAATTTCATATTTAAAAAAATAAAAATAAAATAAAATGAATAAATAGCATTAAATTAAAAAAAAAAAGTCATTGTGTAAAAGAAGAATTGTATTACTGCATTCAAGAGAAAAGTTCTGAGGAGGGTTTTCACCAAGCAATTCAGAGATGCTTTTTATCTGCCTGAGGGTTTGTTACCTCTCACCAGTGACTCTACCAATAGAGTAAGACACATTTGAATCCCTCAGATGTTTGAACATCCAAATCTCACAGCTGCATTTTCCTCTTATCTATAGCTATTCCTCCCTGGTCATAACAGTGGCTACCAGCCATATAACCTAGTCTTTTCAAAAACCACATGATATGCTTTCCCTTCTCATCGTCTACATCTATTCTCCTCATACATTGCTAATATGTCTGCATAGAACCACCATTTAAGCTTGAAATTCTTTTTTGACTCCTTTCTGTTCTCTGACATTTTCTAAACACAGTTTCTAAACTATTCTCAAGCTCCCATTATCTCTTTCTCTCTGCAATTGTAATATTCTCCTAGAGTGCATCCTGAATTCTCATCTTTTCCTTGCTGCCAACCATCTCTACGTATTCTCATTATAACCTTACTAAAACCAATTTCCTGATTATTCCACTCTTTGAACATCATAGCAGACTCAAATGCACAATTTTGTGTTTATCACATCATGTCTTCTTCCCAGGGACACAGAAGGACCACATTTCCTAGACACTAGATTAGAACCTCATGACTATATTCTGACATATAGGAAGATGAATTGACATAATGTGTCACTTCTGCCAATGACACATGAAAGCCAATATGCCTCTGCCATTTGTCTCTTTCCCTTCCTTAATTATCTGGGAAGCCATGTCTTCAGATGACAGTGTCATTAGATGGAAGGAACCTGAATCCCCAACTAGGGGAAGGACATGACCACCTCACAGCAAACATCTCATGAGCGGGAATTAAACCCTTTTGTACTAAGTCAATGACTTTTAAGGATTTGCTTGTTGGAGAACTTGGGCTTACTTTAAACCTAACATTCTCAGGAACTTTCATTTCCAGAAAACAACCTCTTACTCAGACACTTAAAGTTCTTCATGATCTGTTCCTAAGATAAGCAGGCCCTGATTAGATGCCAGGCCCTGAGTTTAACGCTACATATGTTGTTTCATTCATTTTTATAACAACCCAGTGAGGGAAACAGAAGTTCCAAGAGGTAAAATAATTTACATTAGTTCACACGGCTAACAAAGCATGCAAGACCAACACCAAAACCCACTCTCTTAACTACACCCAATTTTTCTCTCTCTTTGGCAAGGCCTATCCTAGAGGTGTGTCAAAAACATGCTCTATAGTCCATTGGGCTTGAGACTGCTGTATGTTATACTTTTTCTTTAGCTGTGGGTCTAGTTAGAAATGGGGTCTTAGTTGCCTTGGAATAATTACAAGCACCAAGGAAGTTCTTTCTGATTACAGGGGAGCCTATTTATTCACACTCATTAAAAACTGAAGAGTACTAAGGAAAGGGAGGCATGTGAATGTACCTGCTCTAAGCTGAACATGACATTCTATGCCATAGGAATTTCTGGGGCCAGAGCAGGTCCACCAGCAACAAATCTTACTGCTCTGTTAAAGGACATTGTGAACCAATACACGTGAGAGAGCCTTGAGAAGTTAGGCAGCTCTATGCAAATGTGAAGTAGGACTGTTTACTTTCTCCCTAAGTCTCTATGGAGTGATATCACCTGACCACCAAGGCAACAAACATTAGGACCCTTCCATCCTGACTTTCAAACTCCTCTCGTGTTTCCATTAATATCTGGCAAAACTCCACTGACAGCTGCAAATTTCCAGGGAGCTGTGCAAGCCGCTCTGAAGAATGAGTATTAGTAAATGGCAGAAACGAAGCAGAAGAGAAACCTTATTTATAGTCTTGGGCAGACCTAGCTTCTAGGGCAGAACAGGCTTTGTGTTCAAAGACTCCTCTTAGGTTAAAACGTCCTAGTTTATGTAAACAGAAAGTCTCTGCCGGCAGCTACACCACGTTGACCAGATATAGGATTTTCTCTGTTACTTGGCATAAAGACATGCAAAAGTTTCCTAATATGATATTCTTGTAACTTGGAAAAATTAGTAACTCCCACCATGCAACCCTTGTAGGATCATGTGCTAATGAAGAAGATGCTCTAATAATTAGGCCTAGAGCCCACTGAATGTAACACCTTCCAATTAGCACTCCCCAGCATGAATACTGCCATTATCATTAAACAACAAAGACAAAAATGGGTATCAATCCACATAATAGAAAATAATTGATGAAGTTGGAGGGCGTGATTATTTGTGATTACTTTACAGTCATGCACAGAAAGTAGGAGAACCACAGCTAGTGGTTAATCTCTGGCTACCTCTTTGAAGATAATGAAATTGGCTTCCTACTGATGATTATTCATTAACAATTAATTCTTTCTCAGTGATCTGCCTCATTTTCAGCTTCTCACTACAAACATGCAATGGAATAATTACAAGTGGAAATGAAAAAGCAATTAGTGGCAGATAATGCCAACATCTGATTAAAAAACAGTAGAACAGATTAGCAGTTTCGTAACTGCGAGTCTGCTGCCTTCAGCAGGGAGGTGTAAGTCACCCAGTTATACTGCAGTTCAAGCTGTGCTCTCTCTTTTATTGCCTCCCCTCCATCATGGTCTGCCACATTAAATGCTCTCTTTTATTCTAGGGGGCATTGGCTGTCGTAAACACTTTCCACGGATTAAGTAGCGTTTGAGATGATTTGTGGTCCTACGTGCTGAAATACTAAAGGGCACTGTCTCACAGTATGAGGGCTAAAACCTGTATCTATACACCTTGCTTTGGGGACCACAGAAAATATCATCCTACATTGTTTTGCTTTTGTTTCAACTCAACCCTTGTTTAGTTAAGTGTCTGCAGAAGACGGGTATCATTCAATAAAAAACCAACACCTTCTTCAAGCAGGTTGACTCTTTTGTTACCACATGCATGGTTGCCTTGGTCTTGTAGGTTGGTTTCTCGCTTTGCATAATGTGAGACATAAACTGCCAGTTCATGGATTTTTTACTTAATGTTTATAAAGGGCTAAGATGGTTCCGGCTGCTGTATAAATAATCTCTCAATAAAATGCTTATAATTTCACTGTTCTCAGCAAGCCAGCTGGTGTGTCAGTATTTCATATGATGTAGAACTACATGGGGAGTGTCAAAACCATTGGTTCAGAAGGTAAAAATGTAATTCTCTTTTAAATAATTTGGAAGATATGTTAATTTGAAGCTCTGGTAAGATCTCGCCACAGAACTCGACATGGTAGAACCATAGACCAGAGCTGTTTTAGGAAATTGGGTTTTGTAAAGAACTACGTTGACTATAATATCATTTGGTTATATGTTATTTTACCAGATCCACAAAGATCGACATAATACAGAAAGAAGGTATGACATGGAAATAAAGCAAACTTTCATAGCGTGATATTCAGCTGATATGTACCAGTTTGGTGCTTTTATGAACAGTAAAACAACTGTTCAGTATGGCTGTTGGAGATTTTTAATCACCCCTGACTATTATTAATTTTATTATTCAGATTTTATTAAGCATCTTTTATGTACGAAACTGTGTAGGGACATCGATATTAATTAGATATAGCACCATAGCCCTCCATCAGTTCCATCTCTAGTGGGAGAGAAAGATATGTAAAAAAAAATGAGTGGAAGAAAATGTAATAATTGTCACATTGGGACATTTGCAGGGTGGAAGAGGGAGTTCTGCAGGGTACAAGAAGGGGCAATAGTGACTGGAATGACTTCGTAAGCAGCTAATGCTTGAATTAAGCCTTAGAAAGTGTCCTTTAACACAGTAGTAAGACTTGTTGCTGATAGACCTGTTGTGCTCCCAGAAACTACTATGGTACAAAATTCCATATCCAGCTTAGCACAGGTACATTCACCTGCCTCCCTGTCCATTGTGTCCTACTGTTCTTCAACGAATGGGACTAAATAAGCTCCCCTTTTAACCTGAAAAAACTTCCTCAGTGCTTATAATCAGTCTCAGGTAACCAAACCCCTATTTCCAACACCCAGGGTAGTTTTCAAGATCATCTATATACTGGTGACTTCCAAATTTATACCTGCAGCTCTGGCCTCTACTCTGAACTCAACTTGTGAATCCCACTGCTCAGTCAGCATCTTCACAGGATGCCTACCTAATAAGCATCTCACATCATCTGGTTTTAAACTCAAATCTTGATTCCAGCTCCTTCCCACATCTGCCCTTGTCCCTAAGTTCCCTTCATCAGAGAATGACACCAAAAACCCAGGAGCTGTCCTGGATTCATCTCCTTATCTTTGTTTGTCTGTTTGTTTGTTTCTTGATCTCGTATTCTACATCCAACCAATCCACAAATATTATTTACTTTACCTTAAAAAATAGCAGAATCTGACTGCATCCAATCTCTCCCATTGCTACCTACTGGCTTCCTTATCTGTCACCCAAACCTCTGCAGTAGACTTTTTTTTTTTTTTCATTTTTTTAATGTTTACTTATTTTTGAGAGAGAGAGAGAGAGAGAGAGAGAGAGAGAAACCAGGGGAGGGGCAGAGAGAAAGAGAAACACAGAATCAGAAGCAGGCTCCAGGCTCTGAGCCGTCAGCACAGAGCCCGATGTGGGGCTTGAACCCACGAACCGTGAGATCATGACCTGAGCTAAAGTTGGACGCTTAACTGACTGAGCCACCAAGGTGCCTCTGCAATAGACTTTTAACTGGTCTCCCTGTTTTCCTCTTGTTTATTCTCTCCATTGACAAGGAATTCTTTAAAATATAAATCTTATTACTTCTCTATTCAAAAGTCCCATGGTTTTGCATCATTCCTTGCCATGACCTGTATGCCTGGCCATGATCAGGCCCTTGGTCACCACTCAGTCTTGTTTCCTGCCACTTTTCCCATCACTCACTTGGCTTTATCACAGTACTCTTGCATTCAGGGGATGAGAGTACAAGCTGGTTCACGGAGGGTAATCCAGAATTCAGTCAAAAACATACTGATTGGGACATCTGGGGGGTTCAGTAGGTTTCAGCTCAGGTCATGGTCTCAGAGTCCCTGAGTTTGAGTCCCCTTGTCAGGCTCTGTGCTCTGAGCACTCTTAACGTGGAGCCTGCTTGGAATTCTCTCTCTTTCTCTCTCAAAATAAATAAATTTAAAAAAAAATTGATCTCAAAATCCCTTGACACGTCTACAGATGTCAAGAGAGCAGTTGCAAGACAGATCTTACGTCTCAGCGGGGAGGTCCGGGACTAGAGGTATGTATTTGCAGGTCACCTGCACATAGTATCAGCTGCAACTCAGCATGGATGTTCCAGAGAGAGGAGGTAAGGGACTACAGCATCTGAAGACCTAGAGGAGGAGTATGACATTATAAAAGAGTCAAAGAGACAAATAAGCAGTCCCCAAGAGGCAGGAAGAAAATTGGGGGAGTGGTTTGGACGAAGCCCAGGGAGGTAAGAAACAGATACAGCTGGTATCCGCACTTCTTCAGAGAAATTTGGTAGTAAGGAGGAGATGAAACGGTTAAAGTAGAAAGATACGTGATCAAGTAAAGTAAGTTATTGTTTTAAAATTTTTAAGTTTATTTATTTAGTTTTGAGAGAGAGACAGAGACAGTGAGCGGGGGAGGGGCAGAGAGAGAGAGAGAGGGAGACAGAGAATCCCAAGCAGGCTCTGGACTGTCAGCACAGAGCCCGATGTGGCGCTCGAACCCACAAACCGTGAGATCATGACCTGAACCAAAACCAAGAGTCGGAGGCTTAACCAACTGAGCCACCCAGGGGCCCCAAGAAAGTTATTTTTATACCTGTGATTTGAACATACTTAAAAGCTAAGAATCACACAACTGAAGGGAGAGTGATAAGTAAAATTTTAAAAAGGGGGCAAATAAATAGCATCTCAGTTTAAGATGGTGGGATGCCCCGGAATCACAAGCACAGCGAATTAATTTTGGAAGCTAATCATGTAGAAAATAAACATTTAAAGATGTTTCTTTTAAAAAAATAAATGGTTGATTATCTAAATACAAACCTTATAACTTAAAATTACTAGAGAAGAAAATAAATAAAAGAAATATCAGATAATAAAAGGAAAATGAAACAAAGAAACAGGGATAAACAAATAAAATTAAAGAATAAAAGAAACAAAAAGAGAAAGAGAAGGAGTGGGAGGGCCAGTCCATAAATAATGATGTAAAAATGAATAGAGAGAATCCATTGTTGAAATAGAGATTCCCAAAGTTTGGTCAAGAAAATGAAATCCTACATGCTACATACTTAAGATCTACAGAAAACGTACATAATAAAAACAAATGCAGCTCAGAATGAATGAAAGGAAAACTGTTGGAAAACATTTCTTCATTTAGAGAACAAGAATTTTAACTTGTTATAAAGATGGCCACAATCTATGGTGAAGGTATAATTGTTGTAAGCTTAAAATGCTGAATAACTTAGTATCAAAGTATTTATGAGGCAAAACGGTAAAAAAAAAAAAAAAAGACAAAGAAAAAACAAAACGGTAGTGGGAAACTTTACTATAGCTCTCTCAATCTTTGAAAGGACAAGCAGATAAAAGTGAATATGGAAGTACAGAGGACATGAATAATATCATTAACACATTTTATTTATTGGCTATATCATGAGTTCTATGCCCTACAAAGGGGAGAATCACCATTTTTCAAGTGTCTCTTAAAAATTTACAAAAAATCAGCTATAGGTAATAACCCCCAAATAATCATTACAAATATCCTAACATAGACATAATATGAACCATTTGCACAGATCACAGTGTAATAAAATTCCGTAAGTAATGTTCTCTCAAAGAGCATTTGGAAGAAGCCATTTGCAGAATGTATTTTAATATAAAACATGTCGAGGATAATGAAAAATGTAGAGCTTACCCACTCACTAGTCATTCTCCTTAGCCAAGTATTTATGAAGATATTTATCAAGTGAATATTCATCATTTTCAGAATATTTTCAGTTACTTCTTTCAAAGAATTGTTTACAAGGTAATTCACACCAATATAATAATCTAACTCACTCAAATCAGGGTATGTGTCCCGAAGATTCAGATCTGCAACTACCACATTCATTTTCAATTTCATGTGGAATAAAGTTCACTTGCCTTGAAAGGATAAGTTTAGTTTAGTCAAAGGAGGGAAATATGTATCTTTAATATGCTGATCTGCAAATCCAATCCAAATTATGCATATGCTTTTACGCATTGTGTAGATTTTATCACCAAAGACATGAAGTTTTTCTTCAAGTTACTGCAGAAAACAGTAATTGGTTGCAATCGATATGAATATTTTCTTTAAGGTGAGAAAAAAATAGAGAATTCAATTTGCTTGTCCCTAATGTGATTAAAAATCTTTACAGCTTGATTACTTTGTTTCCTTAAAATTTGAAAGCCATTTCTGATGGTGAAAGCTTTCCTCATGCCCGAAATAGTGAGTAGATCTTGTTTCCAGTACGACAGCTTGAATACATGGAACAAATTGTTGTCATTGGATACCACTGCCTCGGTGCCATCTGTGCATACCCCAATGCATCACTTGCATGTTACTGTTTATCTTGAAGTTATCAGTAGTATTAAAATCTCTTCTCCAGTTGTAAGAATTGGCAAAGCCTGACCAAATGACACGTCTTTGGTCTCCTTTATTCAGCTCATATCTGACAAAAGATCAGTTGAGACGCTAATACCAGGAAATTCATCTTGGAGTCTCCAGGGAATATTTTGGACTTTTCTGTACTAAGGATAATAACTGCTGCTCTACATCTGGGCCATATCTGTCACTGTTGGATAAATTATTGTATTTGACAGAGTTGCCCCATCAGAATTTCTTGCATTGTCCCAGATAGCGTCACTTGACTGGCAGCCAAACAGTAATTGGTGTCTCACCAATCAGTTGAACAACTGAACCTTGGCAATTGAACCTACCACTATAAACAAGGGTTCTGCAACTTTGGTGATTTCATCTCCTACCACCCTGTGCTGATGTTTCTGAGTTACTTGAATACCTTCCTGCTTTGCTTTTAAAAAGTCAAGACTTTCCACAGCAGTCTTTGCACATTTCAGAATTGGTGTTTGGGATAGAATGTTTTCTTGTCAGAATTTTGAGTGTCCCCAAACACTCTGTACCTAAAGGAAGGCGTTTACCGGCCTTGTCAGTCCACTGAAATCCAAATTTTAAATAACTAACATGATATTTTTACACCATATTTGCATGATATTTTTGTTTTCTTTGCAGATGGTGTTTTTACAACAGTAAAGAGTGTTTGCAGGTAATTCATCCATTTGGTCTTTATACCATATCTCCAAAACTGATTTTATCACAATTACCATTGTACCTACATTTCCATCAGAGTCTTTAGCATTCTGTTTCAGAAGACTTATTTTTAAAGCACTGATCCATGATAAGCTCAGGAGAAAAGAAAATCACAGTGTGTATAATCTCAATTTCGATTTATAACTGGTATTTTGCATATTAAAATGATACGCGGGTGTATCACTGAAAAGAATGTCATAATAACAGAAATTTTCAGTATATGAGAATCTATCTTAGTGCCCAAGCAATCCATATTATACTTATATCCTAAAAGCTGAACTACTAAGAGTTTCAATAGGTATGCCTGAGCACCACCATAAAATTCATGTGGCCTATGTGGGTTGCCCACTGTGATCACTACTTTAGCCTCATTCCGCACAAAAATATTTTGAAACCATAGATTTGATTAAAGTTAAACTTTTAAAAATACATATTTAAATGAATAACTTTTGAAAAAGTTTAGCTACCACATGTGTTCCCTTAAATCTCATGCTATGCATATTACACATTTGGAAACATCATGTTTGAAACCACACTTGATAAAGCAGATTTTTTCATGATTAAATTTCACCTCTAACACTTCATAACTGCAGGGCATGGAACAAGTTACATAACTTCTCTAGCCTTCAGTTCTTTTACCCATAGAAGGAACAATACTAGTACATTTATCACAGAGTTACTGTGAAGGTTAGATGAAATTTTTCACGCATAGTGCCTGGAAGATAATAATCTTGGCCACTATAATGGTATACGCTAGATTTTTATAGCTAAAAGTAGCTTTTTAAAAGTTTTGTTGTTGTTGTTAAATAAGAGTATTAGTATTAGAATTTGCATTTGCATATTAACCCATCAGTTCTAGTCTCTAGGTCCTTAAGCAAGAGCAAAGGAGACAGATTACATAGCATTTGAGTACGAACTACCACCCAGATAAACTCAGAACACGGCTGACCCTATTATAAAAAGTGGTACAGTGATTGTAGCTCAGTTCACATGTTTTAACTCAGGGTATGCTCATAGAACATTAGGTCACACTCAGTTACAACCATCCAACCTCTGTAAGTTCAGTAATATATGTCACTACCATTTGCTTGAAAGTTACAGTAGTTGTTATCATTTTCAAAATGTGAAAGAGTGCCACTTTGACCCTGAAAAATGAAAGGATATTTGGTAGGCCAAGTTTAAATTAAAGCTTGAAAATTTCCCCAAATTTGAAAACAAAGTATTATGTTTTAAAATTATTTTCGAACACTCGGGACACCGGGGTGGCTTAGTCAGTTAAGTGTCTGACTCTTGATTTTGGCTCAGGTACTGATCCCACGGTTTGTAGGTTCAAGCCCCGCATCAGGCTCCATGCTGACAGCAAGGAGTCTGCTTGGGATTCTCTCTCTCTCCCTCTTTCTGCCTCTCACCTGCTCATTCTCTCTCTCTCTCTCTCTCTCTCTCTCTCTCTCTCTCTCTCTCCCTCTTGCTCTCTCAAAATAAATGAATAAAACCTAAAAAAGAATAAAATTATTTTAAAACACTTAAAAATTAATTTTGAAATATTTATAAATATCTAAAATGTTTATTTAAAATATTTTTCAGGAGTGAAAAAGAAACATTAAAAGTGCTACATTCATAGTGGCTAAATTACAACTTCATTATTAAGAAAATTTATCATAATGGGGTTATAATGTACTTTAAAATATTCTGTCATAAATTTCGATTTTTCTTTCATTAAAAACTGTATGTGGTAGTTATTTTACTGGACACTGGAGAAATGTAGTAAACAAGGCAGAGAGGTGCTTACCCTCAATGAGCTTATCTTCTAGATTGTCACTACAGGCAACTGATAAGAGAATTTCAGTAGTTTGGAAAAAATTAAACAATACAGAGGTAACTTTTCAATAGCTTAAAGGCTAATAAAATTTTGAGTCCTGTGGATTCAGTTTCTTTCATCTTAGAAACATAAAACAATCTGTAGCTAATTCCAAAGAAGCCGGAAAAAATCCTCAGATTTTACAAGTAATTTCTTCTTTCCTGAAAATAAGTGAATAATTTTATAAGTCGCAATCTTATTTTCCTTCAGATTAAAAAAATAAAAATATTTATTTATTTGAGAGAGAGAGAGAGAGAGAGACAGAGAGAGACAGACAGAGTACGAGCAAGGGAGGAGCAGAGAGAGAGGGAGACATAGAATCCAAAGTAGGCTCTAGGCTCTCAGCTGTCAGCAGCCCCGATGCAGGGCTCAAATCCACAAACTGAGATCATGACCTGAGCCAAAGTCAGATGCTTAACTGAGCCACCCAGCACCCCCAGATTTTTTTTAATCAGCAGTATTCCATCACTACCATCCAATAAACACTGGGAGTTGAAATTGTGGCAGAGAAAACAACAAATTAATTATGAAAAATGATAGGAAAATTGAGAGGCTGAATTTCGGCTCCATGGAATACAATGATCTAAGAATCACCTTTTAGTGGCATCTTATAAAACTAGGGCATATCTGAAAGGGCACAAATGATTCTATTAGTATGTTTGCCACAGTCCATTATATGGCAGTGGGAATACCAGTGGCCAGAAAAGTCTATTTCATGATTTGTAAAGACCTCATCTTTGAACCAGTACCGTTGGCCACATTTAGTTTTGGAAGTCAAATATAGATGTGCAACTTCTATTTGCTCTATTTGAAGTCCTTTAAATGTTTTACTTGGCCATGTTTGGAGGACAAATTGCAATATGGATAAGGCTTCTTTATTCTAACAGCGATTAAACAAATTTAACTAAACACAGTCAAAAATTTTCTGAATATTCCTTTAATTGAAAATTTCCTCTGCCTTCTGATTTATTTGGTATTGCCATACAAAATAAAAATCTCTACCTCGTTGATAAAGTGTAAAACTTAACTTCTAAAATATTGGTGGAAGAAATGCCTTTGGAAAAAATTAAGTTCCTTGTACAAACCTGTTAGTCTCAGGGATGTAAGCAGTAATTCTCCACCCTGGTTTCATATTAGTCTACAGAGCCTTAAAAAAAAAAATGAAAATAAAAAATAAACGTAATGCTGGGACTCCAGCTCAGAACTAATTCAGAACTTCTTAGTGGGGCTCAGGTGTATTTTAAGTGTTTCTCAGCTGATTGTAATGTACATCAAGTGCCGCTAACCCCCATGTTAGAAAAATCGTGCAGAAGGGGGAGCAAGGGAAGCACAATGTAACCGTAATGCATTAGATCATTGGTATCACATCGAAATACAAAGTGAGTAATTTTAAATACTTTTATATCTACATTATAAAAAGTAAAAAGAAATAGGTGAATTTTACTTTAATAAATTTTACTTAACTTGGGGCGCCTGGGTGGCTCAGTCGGTTAAGCGTCCGACATCGGCTCAGGTCATGATCTCACAGCTGGTGTGTTCGAGCCCTGCGATGGGCTCTGTGCTGACAGCTCAGAGCCTGAAGCCTCCTTCAGATTTTGTGTCTCCCTCGCTCTGCCCCTCCCCTACGCATGCTCTGTCTCTCTCTCAAAAATAAAAAACAAACATTAAAAACTTTTTCAAAAAAAATTTTTATTTAACCCCATATAATCAAAATATTATTTTGTGCAATGAATAAAGTTACTAATAAGCTATTTTACTTTTTTATAGTAAATCTTCAAAATATGATGAGTATTTTATACTTATAACATACTTCGGTTCGGAATAAGCATACAGTAAGTGCTCAAGAGCTATATGTATCTACTGGCTACCATATTGAAGAGTGCCTTGCGTGCTCTGTATGTAAGACTTATAAAACCCTAAACTTCATTGAAAAATGCTTACTTCTGATTATATGATGGAAGGCTATGGGCATTCACAAACAATAAAATACTTAGGCATAATTTTAAGGAATTATATTCTATAGATAAATTAGGGATGTAAACTCCCACCCTCCCTCTCTTTCAAAACATAGATTACCCTTACACATGGGTGCATAATATAAATTTTGTATAATGTTTAGTTATTTATTTTGAGAGAGAGAGTATCCAAAAGCTGGGGATGGGCAGAGAGAGAGGGAGAGAGAGAGAATCCCAAGCAGGCTCCGCGCTGTCAGCACAGAGCCCAATGCAGGGCTCAAACTCACAGACTGTGAGATCATGAGCAGAGCTGAAACCAAGAGTTGGATACTTAACCAACTTGGATTGAGCCACCCAGGCACTCCAGGTACATATTCTATATACCTATATAATTGTTTATATGGTATAACATGGAATAAGACTGTATTCTGGCCTCACTGCATTCTATCTGGGTCATTATAGTTAACCTCTCCCTACCTCAGCTTTTTAATCTATAAAATGAGACTGAAAATAATAAATACATCACAGAGATATTATGAGGATTTAATGAAATTTACAAATAAACCATTCACTAAGTGTTAGTATTAATATTAAAAATTTTACCATTTTATTAGCATTGTTCATTATTCTAATACTTGTGTGTCATTCCACACTATGGATATAGAAAACTTAATTTACCAGTTTTCTGTTAGTGACATTTGGGTTGTTTCTAATCTTGGGTATTATAAAAATGCTCCAGTGCGTATCATTGGGCATGCATCATTTTGCACATTAACCTGTATATGTAGACGATAAATAAGTACTTAGAAGTGGAATTTCTAGGTCAAATTTTATATGCTTTTTACATTTTAATGTATGTTGCCAAGTTGCTCTTCACAGAGGCTCTGCCAATTTACATCCTCACAACAATATATGACAATGTCCATTTCTCCTTTCACGGGAAGTTAGCAATTTGAGGTGTTTTTAACATGACATGTGAAATGCAACCCGATATAAGAAGCACTTCTGGGCTTGATTGAAGAAAGCATATTGAACTGATTTTGCATGAAAAAAAAATCATCAAATAATTGATTTTAGAGTTTTAAAATGTAGATCTTGGAAGTCTTAGAACTCTAAGAAGACATACAATATAGGAGAAAAATAAGAAAAGATATCACCACTTAATTTCTCCAATATTTTCTTCTATCTGAATGGAGAGGTCTAATATTTCAATGTCTCACAATAATTAACAAGTTAATTTCACTAATTTATCACTTTAGAAAGTTTAATTATTTCTATAGATCATTTTGAATCACTTTACATTCAATTAAGAAATAAAAGTAGTGGACCTATGGTATTACAATTTAATTTATACATTATGGTTTTATAACTAGCTCATATTATTAAAATAACTTGTTTCAAAATTAGACTCCTTGATTACCGATCCGTGAATTACTACAGCCTATGATTATAAAGGACTAATGATAAAGCTCCTGGGAGACCCCTTTGTCCTTATTCTAGTTAGGCCCATTACCCCTGGGTCAGGGCATGAGCTGTGCCAAAGGAGTGTGCTGCCTCGGGCTTCCCTCTCATTAGCAAGAACAAGAAAAAAAAAGGAGGTCCCAGAAATTTTCTGACAAGGTGGTAGCAAGTACTCACAGTTAAGCAAATTGAATGAATCTGACAATATAATACCTAGGAAGGCAAATTTTTAAAATGATTATGCTTTAGATCGACTGGGAATAAAAATTTTCTTTCTTTTTTTGTTCCATTTGTGACCACGGAAACTCTGAACACCTGCTTCTCTCCTGGCTTTGTTACTTTCAATACAGAAAGAGATTCCTGTTGAGCACTGAGAGGTTAAGTGCCCAGAGATATTGCACCAAAGCATAATATTGTAGAGGGAAAAAATCAGCTATAGAATAGCCTCACTTGGGGCTATTGTTTAGGGGAGGTTTCATCTTGGAATTTTTCCCAAATATCATCTTTAAAGGAAAAATACAGAGGCAACAAATCAGCACTGTGAATGAAATCCTTCTTTGGGGATCTTTTTTTCCTTTAGGATTAATATTAGTCTTTTCATCTCATGAGTTCTTCCTGAATAAGATGGATGGAAGGATGGATGGATGGATGAATGGATGGATGGATGGATGGATGGATGGATGGATGGATGGATAGATGGATGGATGAGGAAATAACATAAATATGGGATAGGTATGAGCTAATGAGAAAGGGAGAGAGCCTGAAAAGAAAAGAAAATAGGAGAAACTTTCAGGGAAGTAATACATGAAGTGAAGGATGGTGAAACCAGATGACTCCCTGAAAAATAAAGTACACTGATTTTGATATTTATGAGTTTGGAGTCCCTAACAATGGGTAACAATAAAACTACCCATGTCATATGCCTTGTAGGGGTGATCAGTGTGTTCATTTCTAGAGTGATAATACTGAGCAATATTCTACCTTTTTTCATAACCCTCCTCTTCATACCTTGAAATAAAATGGGGAAACATTAATAGACAACCCATCAAGTTGAAAAATGGGTGTGTATAACAAAAAAATTTATCATGACCAACTTCACTAAGAGAAATTAAATATATAGGACTAGTTTTTTTTTGTATTTAATGTTTTAGCTTCAATCATGTCCATATTCTCTAATTCTGTATTCATTTCTGTAAGGAGTAAAAATAGGAAAATACAATACTCTTGCTATATTCCAAAATTTGGTAAAATATTAGTTATATATTATTTGTTGTTATATTCTATGCATAGCATTAAGGTTTTATTGCCTCATAACAAAAAGAAAAATCATGAGTCTTTAATTTGTTTTTTTCTTAGGCGAGATTATATCTGAAAATTCTACATGAGAAAATTAACTTGACACCAAAAAAATTTTCTATGTGCTTACCTATGTACACTCAAATAGCCAAATCAAGAAACAGGAAGAAAAAAAAGGAAATGGGTTATATAGCTGCTGTAAGTCAAAAGCGTACTAAACTCCGCACAAAACAAATCCCCAAACTGTCCTACTGTATGGTACAGTAGCAAGTAGCAAGTCTAAGCAAATAATTGATCTATTCCTTGATATTGTATTTTCACCCTGTGCTATAAAATACTCTCATAAGTGACATGACAAGTTTTGTCTCTACTGTGTGATTTCACCGGTGCCTTCTCACAATCAGATGTCTCTATGCTGTGTCTCATGAGCACCAACAGAAAAGACAATTAAGCCAAAGAGGTTCACCCAGAGTTTAAAAAAAAAAAAAAAGTGGAGTCGCCTGGGTGGATCAGTCAGTTAAGCATCCGGCTTCGGCTCAGGTCATGATCTCACAGTTAGTGAGCTTCAGCCCCCTGTCGGGCCCTGTGCTGACAGCTCAGAGCCTGGAGCCTGCTTCAGATTCTGTGTCTCCCTCTCTCTCTGCCCCTCCCCCACTCATGCTCTGTCTCTGTCTCTTTCTCTCTCAAAAATAAAAAACATTTAAAAAATTTTTAAAAAGTGAAAGATATTTGTGTGCATTAAAATTCAGGACAGGCAAAAGCACACCTTAGAAGAGACAAAGTTGTAGATAATTGTAAATACTGATAGCAAAGAACTTATCTATCCACTACATAAAATAACGTTGAGGTAGTTGTTCTTTACTTAACATGACTGAAATCATTGGCTCCCATGGAGAAACTCAACCACTGTGGCAATGCTTTTAATAAAGGAAGAAAAATCAAAATTGAAAATCAGAGTGTAAGAAAGGAGAACTCAAAACATGGACTTGAGGGTTTGCGTTTCTGAGTTTTCAGCAGCGAGTACTGGTTTCAAAGGTAGTGGCATAGGGCGTGTAGCAGGTGTGATGCTAATGACATTTACCATCTCCCTTTTTAGAGTCTGCTGCTGCTATCACTTTTGTCGATGCACATATCATACTCAATTTCCTCATTTATAAAGAGAGAGTATTTGATTGGGTGGTTTCTAGAATCTTCTCCAGCCCTCATTTTCCTAACCTTACACAACCTCTTTGGGGTAGTGACAGCGTGTGAAGAGATGCGAGCAGAGGGAAATTCTCCTCTGTTGACCATTTATTTACATGAGCTCATTCCATCTGCCAAACCACACTTACACAATACAAGCCTTCTTCTCTTTTTGCCAGGTAAAGATGTGATGCCAGGAAGTGGAATAGCTTTCCTCACACAGGTGAAGGGAGCAGGAGCGTTGGGACTCAAATCAGTGACCAATGGGCCTAAGCACTAGCTCTTTCCACGCCAACACAATGCTTAATATTTTATTTGACTTCTCTGAGACCAGTATTTATGTAAGCCATCGACTGCATGTTTCCTCAGACAAATTTCTCCAGAAAAAGAGCTGAAAATATTATTTTAAGAAATCTATATTTTCCTTAAAGTGAATAAATATGCTTACATCTGCTTTTGCTTTTTACTACTATGTAAAAACAGTACTGTGAGGTTCCTACAAATTAGAGTGAATTTTTGCAAGCCTGTATGGTTAAGACTAAAGCAGCTTATGCCTGGCAAAGGGAAAAGCCATGCAAGCACCTATTACAAAACTGTACTTCTCCCTGACTGTGCACCAAGATGAAGCCCACCTACCAAATATCTGTAACCAAATTAATATGGGCTGGAAAAAGAAAAACCAGTCAGTCCTTAGGTACCATGCTAGACACTGGTGTGAACTAAACAGGAGCTTAGAGTGTAAAGCTGGATCAGCCAGCAGGGTCCCCACTAGTTTCATGTGGCTATTTAAAAATAAATTAACTCAAATTTAATGTAATTTTTGGGGGTGCCTGGGTGCTCAGTCAGTTGAGTGTCCAACTCGTGATTTCAGCTCAGGTCATGATCCTGAGGTCTTGGGATCGAGTCCCACGTCAGGCTCTATGCTGCGCATGGAGTCTGCTTAAGATTCTCTCTCTCCCTCTGTCCCTCTCCCCGGCTCTCTCTCTCTAAAATGAAAGGGAAAAGGAAATTCAATGCAATTTTTAAAACTGTTTGTTTATTTTGAGAGAGAGAGTACACAAGCGGGGCGGGGCAGAGAAACAGAGGGAGAGAGGCGGGTGGGGAGGAGAGAGAGAGTTAGCAGACTCTGGGCTAACAACACAGATCAGAGAGGCTTTTGATCCCATGACCCTGGGATCATGACCTGAGCTGAAATCAAGAATTGGCCACTGGGGCGCCTGGGTGGCGCAGTCGGTTAAGCGTCCGACTTCAGCCAGGTCACGATCTCGCGGTCTGTGAGTTCGAGCCCCGCGTCGGGCTCTGGGCTGATGGCTCAGAGCCTGGAGCCTGTTTCCGATTCTGTGTCTCCCTCTATCTCTGACCCTCCCCCGTTCATGCTCTGTCTCTCTCTGTCTCAAAAATAAATAAACGTTAAAAAAAAAAAAAAATAATTGGCCACTAAACCGACTGAGCCACCCGGGCGTCCCCTCCACCCCCCACGTTGGTTTTTTTTTTTTTTTTTTTTTTTTTGAGAGAGAGAAAGCACAAGCAGGGGAGAGAGGCGGGGGAGGGGGAGGGAGAGAGAGAGAGAGAGAGAGAGAGAGAGAGAGAGATTGAATCCAAAGCAGGTTTCATGCTTAGCACGGAGCCTGGCACAGGGCACTTCAGGATCATGACCTGAGCCTAAATCAAGAATCCAATGCTCAACCAACTGAGCCACCCAGGCACCCCAAAACTGAAAATCAGAGTGTAAGATAGGAGAACTCAAAACATGGATTTGAGGGTTTGCGTTTCTGAGTTTTCAGCAGTGAGTACGTATTTCAAAGGTAGTGGAACAGAGCGTGTAGCAGGTGGGTTTGATTTCAAAATTATGTAGGTAATATGTATCGAGGCTATTGTGTGTTAAGAACATTATATGCATTCTTACTTGATAAAATTTCTCACAACTGTAAAGTATAAATTATCTAGTTTATAGATGAGAAATCTGAGGCATATAGAGATTATGCAATTTGTCCAAGATATTTAAGCTGGACCTATCTAAAACCAAGGCCTGCACCTATTAAAAATATGAAATATCACTTCCTTTAGGAAGAAACATCTGTCAGTGTCTCAGTCATACATAATTCCATAAAATGAATGCATTGGGTTTCACGAGTGTTATATCAACCTGAAAAAGATACGAGTTTTTACTGACTGTAATTTTAAAAGGTCAGGGAGCACTGGGCTGAATATCATAGTCTAAATTAAAAGAATATCACACCAAAACTCAAGCAAGTCAGTTTGCAGCCTGGTCACTGTTATTGCTTAGCCAGGCACATTTTCTTGGTACAGTCAGTCCCCCTCTGTAACATCTTCTCCTACTATACAATGGGATAACACATCCACTCTATCTTTCAGAGTTATTGTGGTAATAAATGAGTGAACATGCATAACAATGCATGGGGACAATAGAAATATTCAGGCCGATGATATCTAGAAGCCATTTCGAAAGCTGACCTAGCAAATTGCATAATAGCTTCAGATAAAGAGACAATTTAATCGTAGGTCAACCCCTCTCCAGAACATTCTGCCTCACTTAGCACATTTTGTTCTTTTCATACTAAGTCTACAGGGTGCCTAATGGTCACTTAATATGTTTCCAAGCAACCGTATTTCTTTAACCTAGAAATAGCAATATTAATAGGTGCCACCATGTAGGCAATATTCGTCAGAAGGTCTAAGGATTTCAATTATTTTTATGTAGGAAGAATCTACTGAAAGAATTTGAAGGACGAATTCTTACAAAATGTATGTGGCTTTCATTTTCAGCACTTCCTATTTTCATTTAGTATTTTCTCACGGGACTTACACACTTCTGCTTCTAGATGAACAGTTGAAACCCTAAGTAAACTTGCAGGAGGATCATCATTTCTTATTTTACCCAAACTGACTTATACATCTCTAGTTTCATTCCTGAGTCAGTATAATCGGTTTTGAGGGAGAATTTACAGTGAGGAGCTGGGGGGGGAGGGGATTTACTTTGTTCTACAAAACAGCAGCTTTCTGATTCACCACGTATTGTATTTGGAGATTCTTTTGAATGATTTATTTCTCTAGAAGTAGGTCTTACAAACTCGTGAAGCGTGTGACTTGCTTTTCTTCCTTTCTGGGCATTACCATCTTCCTGTCTCTGCCATGATATTACCATTTTCCCAGCAGTATCTTAACTCACTCTAGCATTTCCTTGCACCATGTCCTTTCTGTCCCCAACGTCCCTAGGGGAGAGCCACATCCACTTTATAGATGAGAAATATAAGAGATTTTGCAACCTGCCCAGAGTGATTAAGCTGGGCCTGTCTAAAGTCATGCAGAAGAGAAAGTCACCTATCTGCCACTTTTATCCTTATCTAAGCTGTCCCAGTTTGGGCTTTATTGCCTCAAAATTCAGCTAATCTAGCTCCAGTGTAGCTCCCTTCTGAGCCCCTGCACATCTTCTCATGCCTCTACCCACAAATTCCCCCACACTACCATTCCCTACCTCAAGTCCTGACTGGAAGTTTTTCCTCTGTCCTGTCCCATTTATACCAGGGATTCTCAGCTTGACTGAAAATTTAACTCACTTTGATAGCTTTTAAACTGTATAAATGCCTGGACTTGACCTCAGACCTGTCAAATAAGACTTTCTTGGGGTGGGACCTGGACATTCGCCACTTTAATATGCCACCAGTGTTGAGAATGACAAGCTTAAATCTACACATTCTTTACATGCCATTCTATTTTTATTTTTTTAATGTTTATTTTTGAGTGGGGGGGTGGAGAGGGAGAGGCAGAGAGAGAAGGAGACAGAGGATCTGAAGCTGGCTCTGCCCTGATAGCAGTGAGCCTATGCGGGGCTCGAACTCACAAACTGTGAGATCATGACCTGAGCTGAAGTCAGATGCTTAACTGATTGAGCCACCCAGATGCCCCTTTAAAAACCATTCTAAATCCCAGTTTCTGAACTATAGCAACCCATTTGGCTCTTATGCTCCTCTGAATGCCTTCCATGTAGTTCCCTAAATTTTTATTATCATTAATAATTATTTTGGATTTTCTCATTATGCATTTAATGAGCACTCGAGTACCTATTGAGTGCCTATTACTTGCAAAACCTTATGTATGTCATATATGATTTTCTCTCTTCAACTAATTAAAACAAGCTTGAAGTTATGTCTGATACTTTTTCTCTAACCAAAATGGACCTATTACAATTATAAGCTCATTTTGTATCTCAATACTATTTGGTGAATTGCTCTAGTTTTGGATTTTGTTCTTTTAGCCACCCAGTTTTGCAGTAAATATTTGTTGAATTCCTAATTATGTAGAAGATACTGTGATAGAATTTTTTGTTTTAAAGTATAATCTTGGGGCGCCTGGGTGGCGCAGTCGGTTGAGCATCCGACTTCAGCCAGGTCACGATCTCGCGGTCCGTGAGTTCGAGCCCCGCGTCGGGCTCTGGGCTGATGGCTCAGAGCCTGGAGCCTGTTTCCGATTCTGTGTCTCCCTCTCTCTCTGCCCCTCCCCCGTTCATGCTCTGTCTCTCTCTGTCCCAAAAATAAATAAACGTTGAAAAATAAATAAATAAATAAATAAAGTATAATCTTAACCCTGCCTGTCTATAACACCCTTATTTTCTTCTTTTATGGTTTTCTGTTTTAATGTTTTGAAGTGACTTGTGGTCTTTTTAAATTTATATTGGACAATGCATCATAATAACTAAACGTATTAAATCTTCTTATATGTCAGACATTTATCTGAGTTCTTTGCATTTATTAATTCAAAAGCCCAGACTTGTGAGATAGTACCTTCACAGGGGGTACTTTCTGAGAGGAGAAATAACTTTTCCTAAGATTATCTGTAAGTAAGAGGCAGACCTGGGACTCCAACCCAGACCTCAGAGCCCACCACTTTGCCTCAGGAAAGAGACATTTTCTGAAGAGACCGTTTTAAAGTAAATGGTATTCCTTCACTTCAGGAAACATAGCCACAGTGTCTTTAGATCCTTGGGCTATGCATGATTATCAACTTGCCAGAAGAATTCAAAAATAATTGTAAAGCAAAACCTACCATTACTGGAACTAAAAGTTGTTCCCACTCAAATGTCACTGATAGCACTAAAATATTTTGCAGAAAAAGGATCTAAGAAACCTCAACAACCAGTGAGAATGGCCTATTTGTTTTAAATCTTTGTCACTTTAGATTATTAAAGAATATTTTGAATCTCTACAACGCCCCCCAGATGAAGTTAGCATTTTTAAGTAGCCACGAACAAACTTCTCCCTTCTAACTTCATGTTTCATTTTTTTCAAAGAGGAAAAAAACAAAGGTTTCAGTTACTAAAGTAAACAGTCTATAAATGTACATCCTGTCTAAAGAGGCAGAGAATATGAAACCAGAGGATTCTCAAAATTCAAGAAAGGCTGAAATTCATAGCTAATTTACAAATATCTTTGTTCTTCTGGACATTTTTCCTTCACCTGGCCGTATCATTTTTCTTCCCCCCATTTCCCTCCTTTTTCATAATTTATCATCTTTTTTATTTCTCTTTCATCTGATTCATTTTTGAATCTCTTTGCAAGTGTGAACAAAATTCTTAAGACATTACAGAAAATTTTCAAAATAATAAATGCTCTTCTCCTTTCCTCATGTATCTGTCTTCTTCATCCATCCTACTCTGCCCATCTTCTCTCTTTTGTCCATCTCGGCACAGTGACAGTCTCCACATCTCACTCTCCATGTATGTGAAATCACAAGGCGTCTCCTTTCAGCAAAACCCAGCTCTTTATTAGGAACATCTAACTTGTGAGGAGTTAGGAATTAGGTACTCCTTCCTCAGTGTGATGTTAGTACTATTCAAAGCCTAATATTTACTTAATAAATTTATTATCAAGCCTCTTGCCAGGCACATTTAAGGTACAAGTTAAGACGATATAAATGGTAAAGTCTCATACTTAGGCAGAATTGAGAACTGAATCAACAGTGAGAGGAAAGAAGACAAGTAACATGAAAGCTCTCAGACATGTCTACCAAGCTATGTATCAAATAGGCATGAACATTTGCACTGAACTGTCTAAAAGAGACCAGGTATGTCTTCTGGGTCGAATCCATCCCACCCAGAAAATACTAAAACAACTGATACCGGCAAAGAAAAGTCAGCTTCCTCTTAGACCCTATGAACCGACTGTTTAAAACAACCCTACCTAAATGTGGCTTGCTTGTGGTAACTCATCCTATCCAGAAACCCAATCAACAGTTTTACACACCAGACCTAAGAAAATAGATAGTAAACATTCACGGTAAATAATAAGCAGCACATTTTCTACTCTTGTGGCCAAAGGCAAAAGATGTTGATTACTAAGCCACAGGCAAAGCAGGTATTTTTACCTTCCCAAGTATGCAAAAAAGGTCATGGTTAGTGTTTGTGTGTGAGTGCGTGCATGTACATGTGTGTGATTGGTAGAATGAATAGTATTGTTATCTTTGCCTAAAGGGCTTGAGGATCCTTGAAAGAGAATACCAAAACTGTTAGAACAAAATGTTTCCATTTCACACATAAAAATGGAAATATAATTGAGAAATGAGAACACTCGGCAAGAACTGCATTCATGTATATTTACTTCACAAATATTTATTGGGCGCTTAATTTGTGATTTACAACACACTGTTAGGTTCTCAAATCAAGTTGTCCTGAGTTCCCCTCTTCAGTACTATGAACTGTTAACTATAATAAAATTAATAAATCTTTTGTAACATTAGCTTAATAATCTCTTTGCAGGGTGAAATTGTATTTATGTTTTATTTATCCAGGGAGGTAATAAACTTTCTATAATCTAATGAAAATTTGGAACAGCATTGCTCACAGCTGTCAAGAGATGGAGAAAACTAGAAATAAATCCATAACAGATCATCTTTTAACTGGTATATTCATATCACGGACAGGCGCTCACTGTCCTTTATCAACACTCACAGGCCAACTGAACACTCATTGTGAAGCGTGGAATTGTCAAGGCTTGTGTTTTCCTTACAGACCCCATTTTGTCGACATACCTCAACTGTTTTAACACATGCTCTGCAAGATAAGAAAGCACACCACATTACAGATATGTATGTGTGTATCTATATATCTATATGTCTAGAGAGAGAGAGAGAGAGATACACTCAGAATTGGTACCACAGGTTCAAACTGTCACTATAGCTCTCCAAACCACAAACAGTGCCTCCACTTCGCGGGGAGAACAACTGAAGTATTTTAAGCAATTTTCTCGTACAATGGTTTCTTTTCTGTTGACAGTTAGCCTGAGCCTCTGCCTTGGCTTGCAGGTCAAGGAAACTGTGCGCTGTAACTTTCGATGCCTCTCCCCTGTTGACTCCTGTGTGGAATCCTTCCCAGTCATCCCTCAGAGGACTCTGCCCTGCGGTGAGCGCTGCTGTGCTTTGTGCGTTGGTTCCACAAGGAGTCAGGATCCAAAGGCCCACATTTCACGCTCTGAACTTCAATCTACACTTTCATTGTTTCACAAGACGTATTTCCCGAAGCACACTGGTGCTTCTCAGTTTAAAGCCCTGTGCTTACCAAGGTATGCGGCACAATTTACAAACTTCCAGTGAAGAGTAAATGGCTCCCTCTCTTTCAAAAAATGTCCCCCTTCTTTAAGGTACACATCGTTGATATCAGCGATTAGTTTCAAAAAGGAAAATAACCAAGATTTTTTAAAATCTCCAAATTTGTGGTATTATGATGGACAGAGCACAATTGTTGAGGTCAGGATAACCCCTGTTTGGATCTCACTTAGGACCTATGTGTCTTTTTTCACCCCCTACCAGGACCTGTGTGTGTGGCCTTGGGCAATTTACCTAATATCTCTGAGATTCAAGTTCCTCACCAATAAAATGGAGAGAATAAATATTTACCTGATACACTTGTGTGGGGTTTAAATGAGGTCAAGTGTCTGGCATTCTGTGGACACTCAGTGAATATTAGCTCCCTTCCCTAGTGTGGGGAAGAAAGCCAACTAAGTTCACAAGCTTTGATTATCATTGAACAAATTTTCTATTATTCTGAGGGGAATTCACAAATTTAAATTATAATACAAAGAGGGGCGCCTGGGTGGCTCAGTCGGTTAAGCTTCTGACTTCAGCTCAGGTCATGATCTCACAGTTCATGGGTTCGAGCCCCACATCAGGCTCTGTGCTGACAGCTCAGAGCCTGGAGCCTGTTTCAGATTCTGTGTCTCCCTCTCTCTCTGCCCCTCCCCTGTTCATGCTCTGTCTCTCTCTGTCTCAAAAATAAATAAACGTTAAAAAAAAATTAAAAAAAAAAGAATAGTCCTCAATCTCTTGTCAAAGAAGCAAGCTTAAACACCAATCTGTCATGACCCATAGCTAGATAAACTCACAAATTTTCATCGTTAATGAGGGCAATAGATATAGATACTCAAATCTCCAGTTCTAGAAGAGACTTCAAAGAATCACAACAGTCAGACTTACCACAAAACCCAGTTTGTAACCATGGTTAATCAAATACCATGGCAGCTGTGGAGTCAGTCAAAGATAACAAAAGGATCATTTCTGTGTCATGTGAAGAAGAGGGCTCCTGTTTGATGCCAACTTTCCCTTTATTGCCAGCTGGTTAGGCGCTCTGTGGACATGGCCCATGGAGGACAGGCATGATATGATTCTAACTCTTGGATCATACACAGAATGACAACTGGAAGCTAAGACTCCAGGACCCTGAATGTACTGCAACCAAGATACCAAGGTGTGGGTAATCTTTTTTGCACCCTTGACATCAAATTAATAAATGAAACCTGCTGAGATATGGCCGCCGGTCCTTTCCAAACAGGTACATGGACTCTGTAGTAATTTTCGATCCTAATTCTGCCACTTAGCTGTCTGGCCTCGGGTAAACTACTTCCTCATCTGTAAACTGGGCATTTTGCTAGTCCCCACTGTATAGGGTTGTCAGGATTGTTAACTAAGTTAATATATTTGTACTTAAAACACTGGCTGGTCTGCAGGAAGTTATTTCATAGACTTTCTTAAATAAAAATAGTACATTTCTCACATACAGGATTAAGATATTCAGAACAATAATCTCAGATCCATGCCAAAATCTTAGTTTTCAACTAGGCAAGGAATCAGACAACCAAGTTTTTTAATGATTGAAATATTATTTCACTTATTTAAATAAAAGAATCAAATACCTAACGTCATATATGAATGGCATATATTTGAAAGAAATAAGGAAATATATAAATCACATATACTATACCACACTTATTATCTATTTAACATGCGAAGGTACAGGGTTCTACTTTTAAGTGTGATCAATTTCAAGATCAGACTTAGAAGTATTTAGTGTGTGTGTGTGTGTGTGTGTGTGTGTGTACAGTGTTTTCATATAGCTCATAACATTTCTATCCTGCAATCAATTAGTTAAGAATATGATTGACTATTGTGAACACATTATCTACACTGTGTTATTTTCAAGTTAATGAAAATCCGATTTTACAAAGTTGGCTGTGCAAACTCAAGTCACTGACTAAACAACCTTGATATAAAGAAACAAGATTATGATGTGGTCTTAACTTAAATAATCACATTTGTGGTCCTCATTCTTTTTGTTTGTTTGTTTTTAAAGTGTTTTATGTATTTTGAGAGAGATAGAGAAAGCAGGGGAGGGGCAGAGAGAGAGGGAGAGAGGGAGAGAAAGAATTCCAAGCAGGCTCCATGCTGTCGGCGTGGAGCCTGACATGGGGCTCAATCCCACGAACCATGAGATCATGACCTGAGCCAAAATCAAGAGTTGGATGCTCAACCGACTGAGCCACCCAGGTGTCCCATGTTTGTGGCCTTCAATTTTTTTTTCTTTTACATTTTGTTTTTGTGACAAGGTGCATGTCCTTCATTCATTAAAAATATTGTAAGAGGATAAGGAAACAGAAGACTTAGGGACTCTCGTAATTTACATTAGAACTTCCAGCATGTCTTGTACATGTACACTTCAAAATTTTTCACTCTGGTTTGCAATTAGGAATACTGCAGAGCTGTTAAGTGGCTCCAGTTTTTCTCCTCTGTGAGTGAGCGTCATATTTCTATTGACAGGCCGACCGGTGGATATTTGAACATATATATTTAAAGCATCATGGGGTATTTTTTGTGGTTTTTCAATATCATATTTGAAGTTAGACAAGAAATGTTTAAATATATAATTATAACCTAATAACGAATTGAACAATAAAAACAAGATAACATTAAGAAACAAAACAGATGAACACAGGAGAAGGCAAAGAAAAATAAAATAAGATGCGAACAGAGAGGGAGACAACCTCTTAAATACAGAGAACAAATTGAAGGTTGCTGGAGGGGAGTTGGGTGGGGGATGGGCTAAATGCATGATGGGCATTAAGGAGGGCTCTTGTTGTGATGAACACTGGGTGTTATATGTAAGTGATGAATCACTAAATTCTACTCCTGAAACCAAAGTTACACTGTATGTTAACTAACTTGAATTGAAGTAAAATCTTGGAAGAAAAAAAGCAAGATATCAAATCAATGATTATTTTACTTATGTGGGGGGTACAAATTCTACTCTCAAAAAATGTGTTGGGTTATTTTTCTATCTCCTCCAATAAGAAATGCTTCCTGGGAACTATGACCCTCAGCTCTTGGATAACACATTATTCATTAAAACACACACACACACACACACACACACTAAGCATCCTACCTATTTCCTTCTTGAGCTGGCATTTTTTGCATAAGTTGAAAATTGTTCTTTAGCCATCAAAACAGTGTAATATTGGATTCAAGCAGGAATTGAAATCAAAGCCCTTGGGCTGCCTGTGTGGCTCAGTCTGTTAAGCGTCCAACTTGAGCTCAGGTCATGATCTCGCAGTTTGTGGGTTTGAGCCCCATGGTGGGCTCTGTGCTTACAGCTCAGAGCCTGGAGCCTGCTTCAGATTCTGTCTCCCTCTCTCTGCCCCTCCCCCACTCACACTCACGCGCGCTCTCTCTCTCTCAAAAATAATAAAATAAACATTAAAAAAAAAGAAATCAAAGCTCTCAAATGACATATTTTGGGAACCATCAAAAAGCTGACTTCATAGGTGCCTGGGTGGCTCAGTCGGTTAAGACTCAGTTAAGTATCTGACTCTTGGTTTCGGCTCAGGTCATAATCTCATGGTTTGAGTTCCAGCCCCACATCGGGCTCCGTGCTGACAGCGCAGAGCCTGCTTGACATTCTCTCTCTCCGTCCCTCCGCTGCTCACTCTCTCTCTCTCTCTCTCTCAAAAATTAATAAGTAAACTTTAAAAAAAAGCTGACTTCATAGTTCAAATAGGGATCACCAGGAGTCATGTGTACACAATGCACATATACAGGTATGGCCATATGCAAGGATAGGATTTTTGTACCTAAATTAGTCATTCACAGCTGAAGACCAAGATCAAACTTTTGTTTAAAACTAAGGCATGGGATACAATCTGCTTTAGTATAATAAATAGCACAATAATAACTGCTTCATCGTAAGAAAATCCTGGAAAAATTGCACATAAATAGTATTTTCGATAATCAAAACTGTTGCAATAATCCAGGAGAAATTGGATGAGGCCTGAACTTCTGTAATTGTATTGCTATCAAAGAGAAGGGGACAGTTTTGAGACACAGGTGTTAGAATGCACAGGTCCTGGTGGTCCAGTGGATGTAGGAAGGAGGGAGGAATGAAAATAATGGTCTAGTTTCAAGTCTGAGTGTATGGGTGGGTAATTGTACTATCTGTTGAGATCAGGAGCACAGGAAAGGAAGCCAATCTCGAGCTTGGAAAGAGGGAGAAGCCTGAAAAGACGAGTGTATTTGGGATATGTTTGAGGTATACGTGGAACATCCAAATGAGGATGTCCAGTAAACAGTATGTCATTGAAACAATAAGGAGCTACACTGAAAGCATAAATTTGGAAGTATTGCAACATAGGCAATCATTGAAGCCATGAGTGTGTATCAGATCACTCCAGAAGATAATGTAGAGCAAGAAGAGGGAAAAGCATAGGTAAATGGTTTGCTATACCATTAAAATGGTCACTAAGAGGTATGGCTTCATTGAAACATCGAAATATTGAAAATATATGCTATGATAGCATTGAGTGATATTGTTTAGCAATAATACTGTAAAGCTGGGCAAGGCTGTAAATTAATTTTGCTTTCTAACCTCTTCCACATCCTTTTGTTACCCAAGTGTGGTTTGCTCAAGTTACCACACGTAACTCCCAGGGCTGTTGAGGCCGGTTGGTTTCACTTTATGCCATACAAACAAGCATATGGCATGAGGTTGAATCCTCCTAGCCACACATTTTATTTATTTGTGTTTTAAAAAATATAGACTTACAACTAAGGAATTTAATTAGAATTATAAACATCTTCTAATTTCTCATAGATAAGTTACTTGTGCAAATGACTGATATCATACATATTTCACAACTGCCCATTTTCAACTTCCTCTCCAGTTTTTTTCCACATCAGCCTAAAAGAAAAGAAATAAGTGATTTGAGTTTTTGCTTTTTTCCCCCAAGCTTTGTTTCTTTCTCTCTTCAGAGTCCAACACCTCACTAATCCCAAGATCTTTGTCAGATCCTAACAGAAAGGACATTCTATAATTTTTAAACTCTATGTTGAACTTTACGAAAGAAGCAGGATTCCATGTATGTCTTGTGAATTAATGTTAAACGAAATCAATATGCACAAACAAAATAATCCCAGGTTGTATGTGTTACTACACATGATTCTTAAACTGGCTTCCAAGACCGTTAGCATTCTAATAGCTGCTATGTACTCCTATGAGATTGGTCCATTTTCTTTAAGTAAAATTAAAAAAAAAAATTTTTAATGTTTATTTATTTTTGAGAGATAGAGTGCATGCAGGGAAGGGGAAGAGAGAGAGGGAGACACAGAATCTGAAGCAGGCTCCAGGCTCTGAGCTGTCAGCACAGAGCCCGACGTGGACTTGAACTCACAAACCATGAGATCATGACCTGAGTCAAAGTCAGATGCCTAACCAACTGAGTCACCCAGGTACCCTGAAATTTTTTAATAGGTCAAGAAATCTGAGTTACCACATAATATCAAATATATGAATCATTTCTATTCCTGTCATAGAAACCAGGGTTCCAAATTAATTTTTTAAGTTATCTTTTAAGTCTGATGACCTTATGAAAATACCCACATGTCAATTTTACACACACAAAATTCGTCTTCATTTATGTTTTTATACATTATAAATTTCCCTATTGGAAAGTCATTGAATCTTCCTTCTCAGCTACAATATCACTAACTTCTATAACTTAAAATGTCTATAAATGTCTATTAGAAAGTCAGATTGTTTCCAAAGAAAGACTGTAATGAGGGCATAATGCTCACTCTGACAGTGTGAATATGACACATTTCTGTGATCTTTGGTACCGTGAGGTATTTTTACTTCCCCTTCATCTTAAAAAAAAAAAATGATGTGTACTCTCAGAATATTTAAGGCAGGAACTGACTCTGAAAGTTTTAGTTTGCCTGTGGTATTAAGCAGTGTTTTCCTGGCTGTTTTCCAAAAAAAAGTATAAAGCTAGGTTGAATATTTCAGGAGTTGTCATTTGTTAATAGAGTAATATTCAGACTCAGAAAAATGGTGGGGAAACTAATACTTCGGTGTGATCCCCCAAAAAGAATCTAACTGCTTCCTCATGATCAAGTGAATTTTCTTAAAATGGAAACAAGAGAAAAGCACCATCACCTATCCTCTATATACTCCTACTGGTTTGAATGGCGTTCACGAGCATCACTTTTGTAAGGGAATGATGTGTGCCTAGAGGAATATTGGAGATGGCTGTGGTGGGTCTGAAGTTCCAGTACTTGCTATCAGGCCAAATCAAAGACAATGTTTTCTCTGCCCTATGTGTAAAATAATAAAAATTATTTGAACATAATTCCTTCCTCTTTACCTTAATCTTGAATATTGATTGGCTAATCTGTCATAAACACTCAGCCTCTAGGTTACCACAGGACTGTTTGTACTGTATCTGCTGTACTGTACTTTAGCAGTCTGCTTGTCAACCTTCCTTTGGACTCGGAGCCCCTCAGGGATAAGAATGGATGCAGAATGAATGAATGTTCATCTATATAAACTCAGCATCTGAAAAGGTATCCGGCTCATCACAGGCAATAATAGTAAGTGTTTGCAGATAAATGTACCAGATAGACTAAATGGATCATGGCAATATTAATTTAGAAAGAGAATAGGGAGGCAGTATGAAGTTGTTAGAGCATAGCTTCTGGCACGTCAACTATAGGTTTAGCTCTCAAATCCATCATTTACTAGCCATATAAGTGGGGAAATTGTTTAGCTTTCCTGAACATCAGTTTTCTTTGTCTAAGAAGGGATTAGTTATGCCTGTCTTTGAGGATTATACGAGGATTAAATAAGAAAATGTATATAAAGCAGTTATCACTGAATATGGCTCAGAGTAAAGCTTTCAATAAATGATGACACAAACAAAATGAGTTTAAATAAACAAATATCTCTAAAAGGAGTATTTTTTTCTTATTCATTGTTAAAAAGGAACTGGACTTTTGGTTCAAAATAATCAACCAAATGCCTATATTTATCTCACCTCTCTCCTGTGAACCCATTTCAATGACAGTAAAAACTTACAAAAAGAATAAATCCGTTACAGTGTTAAAAATAAAACCTCAAGAGAATTAAAAACAAAACTAGCCACAGTGGGAGAAAATATTTCCAAAGGACACCATATCTGATGAAGAACTGTTATCCAAAGTAAACAAAGAACTCTTAAATTCAACAAGAAGAAAATGAAGAAGCCAATTGAAGAATGATATAAACCTGAATGGACACCTCACCAAACAAGATACATAGCCGGCATATTCAACATGATATGTCACTAGGGAATGTCAAATTAAAACAATGAGATACCACTACATAACTATTATGATGGCAAAATCCAAAACACTGACAACACTAAATGTTGGCAAGCACATGGTTCAATTCAAACTCTCAGTCATTGATTGTGGGAATGAAAAATGATACAACTGCTTTGGAAGACAGTTCGGCCCTTTCTTACAAAACAGAACATGCTATTACCGTGTAATCGAGCAATCCTGTTCCTTAGTATTTACCCAAATGAACTGAAAATTTGTCTCCACACAAAAATTTGCACATACACATGGATGTTTATAAAACTTTATTTATAATTGCTAAAACCTGGAAGCAACCAAGATGTCCTTTAGTAGGTGAGCGAATAAACTGTGGTACATCCAGATAATAGAATATTATTCACTGATGACGCGAAATAAGCAATTGAGCCATGAAAAGGCATGGAGGAAACTTAGAAGCCAATTTAAAAAGACTACATATTATATAATTCTAACTATAACACAATCTGGAAACGGTAAAACTATGGAGATGATGAAAAGATTAATAGTTGCCAGGGGTTAGGGAGAAAGGAGAGATGAATAGTCAGAGCACAGATGATTTTTAGGGCAATGAAATTAATCTGTATGATATTACAATGGCAGATACATATCATTATACATTTGTCAAAATCCAATAAATTACACAATGTCAAGAGTGAACCCAAAGGTAAACTATGGGCGTTAGATGTATTAAGTGGGTTCATCAATTATAACAAATTGATTCTTCACTGTGGTGAAGAATGTTGATAGTGAGGTGAGGGAGTTTGTATGTGTACGCATGTGTAGTAGGGACATGGAACTCTGTGTCATTTCCACTCAATATTGTTGGGAAGCTGAAATTGCTCTATAAAATGAAATTAATCAAAAAAGAAAACATATTTTCTTATATTTAATTAAAATATAAATACATGTGTTATTTTCTTCAAAAGCAAAACAAAAAATCCTGGTTATTCACATGCAACGTTATTTGCTACATTATTGCTTGCTATTTTAACTTCATTAAATAATCAGTTATCATGTGATGATATTGAGGGCATCACTTCTAAATGTTGGACATTCTATAATTACTGGTTTCTTAAGAAGTATCTTCATTGATTTCTAAATATTTCATCACATCCCCTTTCCTCTTAGGGTAAAGTATTTTGGAGTTCTCTCTCGTATTTTGAGGTAGCACAACTTCAAATACACACAGCTAAGTGATAAATATTTTTATAGGTATAAAACATACTGGATATTAAACTTTTATTAGTTCATATCCCCTGCAGGATAGAAACAGGAGTCTTATAAATCAATATATGTTAGTTAATGGTTTTCTTCTGTAAACCGCTACCTGCCTTAAGTTCCTATTTTATGGTTAAACACAAGCAAAATACCTCAGACATGATTCAGAAGTATCAATGTATCACTGCAGATCTGTAGAAATTAATTTACAGATTAACATGAATCATTTTTATTTCCATGGAAAAGCAATTAACCACTAATAGTAACCTAGTTTAAACCTTAGTCATTAGATCATTTGTTCTCTTCATTGCTATGGCTGACTCAAGATGGAAATTAAAATATTGATTTAATTTTTACTTCTTATCCTAAGTGTCTGGACACATATTTACAGCCCCAAGTGGTACTGGATTTGAATCCTATAATTAAAATGTGTCCTCATGAAAATTTCCAGAGCAGTTTCGTGTAACAAAAATATGACACAGAAGCACAAATAGAGAAAGATCATGCATGAGAACAAGATAAAAAAGAAATTTGAAAATCTTTTTCTTGTATTTCTCCAAGCCAAGTAAACACACATGCATGCACACGCACGCACACACACGCACATACACACAGCAAAAATTAATATTACATAAAATAGAGATTAAAATGGGAAAAGATGCATTCTTTCAAATAATACATGGCACACACCTTTCTAAAGCATTGATTTGCTGTGACATTCTAGGTTTCTTTATTCTGGTTTGCTAAATTTTCATGAGACAAGGGAGGCACAAGTGATGATTACCAAGGTGGACAGGAGAAGGAGGGGTTGGTATTAAAGTGCATAGATGGGGATGGAGTGAGTACTTTAGATTAATCATAGTTTACAGGAAGGAAGAAAAAATTGGTATAAAAGTCTTCTCTTAGTTTTTGGTTCCACAGAATTCACATTTCTGTTGCATTATGGTTTGAAATATGTAGGAAATACAGAATGTTTATAATCCTATCTAGATCTATTGTCCATGCCCAGGTTATCTACAATGACAGATCAAGTAATTATATCAAAGTCTGAACAAATTACCTAAAAATATATAATGGCTATTCTCTGGTTCTTTAAGAGCGTGGTTTTGTCTACGTAACATCTCTCTGTCTCTCTCTCTCTTTTATTTTTTTAACTCTATTCCAAGTTCATCCACAGCAATTCTGCTCAGTTGTATCATTTGGATTCGTGTACCACCAACCTGTGCACCCACTCTTTCCCTGGCCTCAGTGGAGTTCCTCACCGAGCTTAAATGCTACTTTCCCTTGACCATGGTGATTTGTTCAGTGGTGAAGAATGTAACCAAAGGCAATTCTTCCCAAGAGTTTTGTCAGGGATATCTGCAAAGATATTGTATGATTTCAGAAATATACGAGCAGCATATAAAGAACTGGTAAGTTGTTTGGAAGGATATAAAGGCAAACTTAAATACATGGAAAAGCATACCATATTTCTGTAAAGGGCAGGAAGACAAAAATTGATAAAATATTCTCTACAAGTTAATCTATACATATTATTAATTGTAACCAAAATTTAAGAAAAAAAATAGTAAGAGAATATTGTTTATCTGAAAGAATAAATGTATCAGAATAATTTGGATGGAACAGATGAATTAGATTTAAGTGTTAAAAAGCTGGAAAAGGACTATGACCCTCAGGTATGACTCTATTCTTAAAGGGGAAAGTGATTTGTGTTACCACAGATCTCTATATGGTGTGGTTTCCAGGAATGCATTTTGGACATAAATAAGGACTGGTTGTACTATTCCAGGATGTGACAATGGAATAAACCAACATTTGAGTGAACACTCAAATGCACCCAGAAATCAACTACTGTATAAGGTACAAGACAAATAATGATTCTAATGAAACTTGAGGAACACCACTAAATGAAATTTAATATATTGCTCCCTAACTTACCTTTTTTTTATGACTCTATATGGGGCTAATTGTTTTCCTCAAACCTGTGACAAAAAGAATTGGAGGGAACAGGAAAAGCAAGAACAATCTGGCTCTCAGTGAATTCTCAATAAATAACTGTTGAACTGTAAAAACAAACAAACAAACAAACAAACAAACAAATGAATAGGGGCGCCTGGGTGGCTCAGTCAGTTAAGCGTCCGACTTTGGCTCAGGTCATGATCTCACAGTTCATGAATTCGAGCCCCACATCGGGCTCTGTGCTGACAGCTCAGAGACTGGAGCCTGCCTCAGATTCTGTGTCTCCCTCTCTATCTGCTCCTCCTCCACTCACACTCTGTCTCTCTCTCTCTCTGTCTCTGTCTCTCAAAAATAAACATTAAAAAAATTTTAAACAAATAAACAAACAAAATTGACAAAACTTTGGCTAGATTCACTAGTAAAAAACAAGGACTCAAATACATAAAATCAGAAATGAAAGAGGAGACATTACAATTGATACCACAGAAAAACAAAGGATCACAAGAAACTATTATGAAAATTTATATGCCAACAAACTGAATAATCTAGAAGATGTGGATAAATTTCTATAAACATACTACCTTCCTAGACTGAATCATTAAGAAATAGAAAATCTGAGCAGACTACTAGTAATGGAACTGAATGTAATTTAAAAACAAACAGAAGTCCAATACCAGAAGCCTTCACTGATAAATTCTACCAAAAATTCAAAGAAGAAAGATGAGTCTTCAAACTCTTCCAAAAAATGTAAAAGGAAATGCTTTCAAACTCATTTTATGAAGCCAGCATTGTCCTGATACCAAAACCATACAAGGATACCACGAGAACAGAAAATTACATGGCAATATCCCCGGTGAACATAGATTCAAAAATCCTCAACAAAATTTTAGCAAACCAAATTCAACAATACATTAAAAGGATCATACACAATGATCAAGTGGATTTATTCCAGGGAGGTAAGAATTGTTCAACATCCATAAATCAATGTGATGCACCCCATTAACCAAAGGAAGGGGGAAAATTATATGATCATCACAATAGGTACAGAAACAGCATTTGACAAAATTCAACATCAATTTATGGTACAAAAATTTCAACATAATAGCTATAGGAGGAATGTAACTTAACCTATTAATGTTATATATGACAAGCCCACAGCTAACATCATAGTCAAGGGTGAAAAGCTAAAAGATTTTTTTCTAAGATTAGGAATAAGACAAGGATGTCCACTCTCTCCACTTTTATTCAACATAGTATTGGAAGTTCAGGCCAGGGCAGATAGGCAAGAAAAAGAAATAAAAGACATTCAAATTGATAAGAAAGAAGTAAAACTGTCACTATTTGCATATGACATGATAATATATATAGAAAACTAAAGATTCCACTGAAGAAACTGTTAGAACTAAGAAATTCAGTAAAGTTGCAGTACACAAAATCAATATACAGAAATATGTTCCATTTCTATTCACTAAAAACTATCAGGAAGTGAAAATTCCATTTACAATAGCATGAAAAAGAATAAAATAACTAGAAGCAAATTTAATCAAGGAGATTAAAGACCTGTACTCTGAAAACTATAGGACATTGATAAAGAAATTGAAGAAGACACAAATAAAGAGATACTCTGTACTCATGGGTTGGAAGGATTAATGTTAAAATGTCCATACTACCCAAAGCAATCTACAGATTCAAGGCAATCCTTACCAAAATTCCAATGACATTTTTCACAGAAATAGAACAAATAATTCTAAAATATGTATGCGACCTCAAAAGACCCCAAATAGCTGAAGTAATCTTGAGGAACAAGAACAAACCTAGAGACATCATGTTCCCTGATTTCAAAACCTATCACAAAGCTATAGTAATCAAAAGAGTATGGTACTGGCATAAAAACAGACACTTAGATCATGGAATAGACTAGAGAGCCCAGAAATAAATCTGTGAATAGATGGTGAATTCATTTATGACAAATGAGACAAGAATATACAAGGAGGAAAGAACAGTCTTTTCTATAAATACTATTGGAAAAACTGAATGGTTAAATGCAAAAGAATGAAACTAGATCACTATCTTAAACCACATGCAAAAATTAACTTAAAATGGATTAAAGATTTGAGCGTAAGACCTGAAACCATAAAACTCATAGAGGAAAACATAGGCAATAAGCTCCCTACATTAGTCTTGGTGGTGATTTTTTGGATTTCGCATCAAAAGCAAAGGCAATAAAAGCAGAAAGGAATAAATGGAGCTACATCAACTAAAAGGCTCTGCAGAGCAAAGGAAATCATCAACAAAATGAAAAGGCAACCTATCGAATGAAAGAAAATATTTGTGAATCATGTATCTGATAAGGGGTTAGTATCCAAAATATATAAAGAACTTATATCACTCAATAGCAAAGAAAAAATAAAATTTTTTAAAAGTGTGCAGTGAATCTGAACAACTCTTTTTCCAAGAAAATATACAGATGACTGACATGTACATGAAAATACCCTTAGCATCACAAATTATCAAGAAAATGCAAACCAAAACTAAAATGGGATATCACTTCACATCTGTTAAGATAGGTATTATTAGAAGGACAAGACATAATAAATGCTGGCGAGGATGTAACTATCGGTAGGAATATAAATGGGTGCACTCACTATGGAAAACAGTGTGGAAGTTTCTCAAAAAATTAAAAATAGAACTACCATATGATACAATATTGCACTTCTGGGTATTTAGTCAAAGAAAGCAGACACACTAACATGAAAAGATCTATGCAGCCCATTTTCACTGCAGCATTATTTACAATAGCCAAAGTAGGGAAACAACCTAAGTATCCATCAGGAAATGAATGGATACATAAAATGTAGTATATACAATTGACCCTTGGACAATAGGTTTGAACTATTGTTCACTACAAGTTCACTTATACACAATTTTTTTAAATAAATATAGTACAGTTCTGTGAATTTATTTTTTCTTTCTTATGATTTTCTTAACATTTTCTTTTCTGTAGATTACTTTGTTGTAAGAATAAGGTACATAATAATGTAACATGCAAAATACGTATTAAGCAACTATTTGTGTTACCAGAAAGCTTCCAGTCAAGTAGGTTATTAGTAGTTAAATTTGGAGGGAGTCAGAAGTTATACTTGGTATTTCAGCTGCATGAGGGATCAGCACCCCTAACTCCTGCTTTATTAACTGTAGATACAAAGGAATATCATTCAGTCATTTAAAAAGAAGGAAATTTTGCCATTTGCAACAATGTGCATAATCTTGAGGGTATTATGCTAACTGAAATAAATCAGACGTAGAAAAACAAATACGGTATGATCTCACTTTTAGGTGGAATCTGAAAAAAAACAAGAAGAAACAAGTCCATAGATACAAAGAACAGATTGGTGGTTGCCAGAGGTTGGGGGACGAGGAGTGGGTGAAATGAATGAAGGGAATCAAAAGGTATGAACTTCCAGTTAGAAGATCAATGAGTCACAAAGATGTAATATACAGCATCGTGACTATAGTTAATAATACTGTATTGCATATTTGAAAGTTGCTAAAAGAGTGGATCTTAAAAGTTCTCGTCACAAGAAAAAAATTCAGTAATTATGTATGGTGACAGATATTAACTAGACTTACTGTGGTGAGCAATTCACAATATATACAAATATCAAATCAGTATTTTGTAAAGTTGGAACTAATATAGTATTGTATGTGAATTATACCTCAATAACAAAAAGAGGGATTTGGTTAACAAATGAAGACATAATAATAAAATGAATGCTAAATATCCATTAAAACATATACAGAGATCTATATGATTTTATATGAAAAGAAATTTCTGCCATATTGCAGGATAAAAGATTTTAATTACAAAATGTTATAAAAAAATATGCAATATTAATTGTAATTCAGCTTCCATCTACTGAGTGCTTATCACATGCCAGGCACTAAATTACACACCAAGTGCCATGTATGCAAAAACACACATGTGCAAACACGTACTCATGTATACATGCGTATATATGCATCAAACTTTTATTACTTTGTGGAATGAGATTTCTGGAGCAGAGAGTGGGGGGCAGGGAGAGGATTGAAAGATAAAGAGGCCCAAGTAGGCTCAGGCTCCCTTTCCTACACAGAGCAGTATTTGCTTCAATTATTTTTATCATGGACATGTATTTGCTTTATTATCAGGAGAAAAATCAAAGATGCTTTCATTTTGAGAGAAAAAGAAATATATGATATTTTGTTCATTCTTAGAAAAATTTTCAGAAAGATCAGCTGCAATTTTTGTATAATTTTTATAAAAAATAATTTATATAATCTTTATAAAATATGATTATTTTATAAAAATATAAATATATATAATATAAGCTATATTTTATAAAATATAACTTTTATAAACTTTTCATACTTTTTATTAAAAAGTATAATTTTTGTACAATTTTGTATAATTTTTGCTGTATAATTTGCTTTCCTAAATATGGTATCTTATTCATATTTGCATCTCATATAGTTTCTTCACATGAACAATTATTAATAAATGGTGGCTCAACTGAATGACAATTTACTTTTATTAGAACGTCTTGGGAATAATAAGGTTTTATAGATTGGGTCTATTAATTAAGAAATTAATGCTATAAAATATTCAGTTTTTAAAAATATGTATTTCTCAGGGGCACCTAGATGGTTCAGTCAGTTAAGTATCCAACTCTTGATTTTGGCTCAGGTCATGATCTCATGGTTCAAGGGTTCAAGCCCCACACTGGGCTCTGTGTTGACAGCAGGGAGCCTGCTTGGGATTCTCTGTCTCCCTGTCTCTGCCCCACTCACACACTCTGTCTCTCTCTCAAAAATAAATAAACTTTAAAAAGTAAAAATAAAAAAATATGTATTTCTCCATAATATACTTTTTTTTTTAATTTTTTTTCAACGTTTTTTATTTATTTTTGGGACAGAGAGAGACAGAGCATGAACAGGGGAGGGGCAGAGAGAGAGGGAGACACAGAATCGGAAACAGGCTCCAGGCTCCGAGCCATCAGCCCAGAGCCTGACGCGGGGCTCGAACTCACGGACCGCGAGATCGTGACCTGGCTGAAGTCAGATGCTTAACCGACTGCGCCACCCAGGCGCCCCCATAATATACTTATTTAAAATAATAAACAAAAGTACAATTTCAGCTTTTATGATTAATGTTGCTCTTTGGATATTTAATATTTTCTTTTTGTTGTTTATTTATTTATTTTGGAACAGAGAGAGAGAGAGAGAAAGTGCAAGCAGGGGAAGGGGCAGAGAGAGAGAGAATCCCAATCAGGCTCCTCACTGTCAGCACAGAGCCCTATTCATGGGGTTTTACCTCAGAAACCATGAGATCATGACCTGAGCCAAAACCAATAGTCTGATGCTTAACCAAATGAGCTACCCAGGCACCCCTGGATATTTAATATTTTCAAACACAAACATAGTTTATTCTGTTCCCTTTGGTAAAGAAAAATTCAAGTAAATTTATTAACTACATATTATAAACAAACATATGTATGTCTTTAACATATATATTCTGAAACTAATATGGTCTAAGATAAGAAAAATCATTTGTTTTACAAGAGTTACTCCAGCAAATAGCATCTTATGCCATTACTCCTACAATCCCTTTTTAGGATATATTTGGGCTCAAAAACACATGATTAAAATATCTTGTCATATAATAAAACACTTTGACTCAAGGGGCAGAACTATCCACCCAGATTTAAAATAAGGAGAATGACAAAAAGGGGTCTTAAATTCAATTTTAAAATTCATAAAGGGTCACTGCCACAAGAAACATTTATCACTGAAGGTTTGACATTCTGCATTGCTGTATTGCTACCTTTTTGTGCCACTTACTTTATGAAATATGACCGCATCAACTCTGAGGGAGATTATCCCATTCAATCAAATGAAACCAAATAACCTGAAAAGTTCTCACCTCTGTGGGTTGGAGGATTTTTTCCCCAACAGTCAGGTGGCTATGTGTCAAGGATCCTCTTGATTAAGGTGTTCCATATCTTTGGAAAATAAATACTAAAAGCCAAATAGCATTGCACTAAAGTCACATGTGGAAGTATGTGGATTTGAAAATCACAAATACAAAAGATTGAAAGATTCATTATTTGACACCAAGTCACCCTCCTGAATATGATGCCCTCACTGTGAAAGTGTGTGTTAAACAATAAATGGTAATGTTTCCGTACAAATCCCTGCACTCTTTTCCAGGAATACACTGCTGAAATGATTTTGACTGAGTATTCAAGGATATGGGGCAGCTGGTCTACAGAAGGACTGTCTTTCACAAGAATATATTGTACCTTTTTGCTACAAGATATGTCTCAACTTCAAAATCAGACTTTAAAAATTGCCATTTTGACTCAGAATTCATATATTAAGTAATTATAATTTGGAAAATTGTATGAAATATGATCTTTTATGAGTGAAAACTGTTGGGTCACAAGGCAAGAAGATATTGAGTGACTAAATGACTAGCTATTTTCACTCTTAATTAATACTAAATAAAATTAGCTAAAAGAAGAATGAGGTAATCCTCATTATGAATAAGCAGATAAAAAACAATTAAGAACTGAGCACACCTACATTAAAGGAATATGTTATGGAATAAAGATATGAGATATGTCTTGTTCCCTTGACACTATTTTACAAAGCATTTTGTAATTATTTTGTAAAAATTAAATTCTCTTCTTTGCATGGACAAAGATTACTTTAAGATTACTTAAAGTAGATCTTTAACAGAAAAATCACTTTGAAGAAGAAAACACTTCAGTTTGTGTTTTTGTGTCTAAGAGCGATGAGACTTTAGCATACCTACAACACTGCTTGCTAATTCAGCCCTTGGAAGCATCCTATTGGGTTGGTCATGTTCTAAATGAAAGGTCTGATAGTGATGTTTAAATGCCATATTAAAATATTATCATACCATTTACTAAAAAAGTCTTAGAATGTGAAAACTAAACTGGAAACCAAGAAGTAACTCTTTGGCGCCTGAAAGTACATAGAAAGATACAAGAAGAAGGTCGTTTGGGCAATTAATCCCCAAACCTTATGTCTTGTATCCATTTTTTAAGGGGGAAAATAATGGGCATACCTCAACATATTAATTGTACAAAACCAGAATTAACCAGATTTTAATCTTCTATATTTCCGTAAAGCAAAGTGTACTACTTAGCAACGTAAATCCGAGTCCACAGGAATTGTGGGTGAAAAATGTACTCACCAAGGCTAGTATGACAAAAAATATCAGAGACCTATGCAGACAGTAATCTGAAAGAATTCTTTGAGCAGGAGGAAAAAGTACACCAATTGTTAGCAATGATATTTTGCATGGGAATATATGGATTGTTCTGTGGTTCTAAAAGATGAGAGAGTAGAGATGTGGGGGCAATGAATTTCTAAAGCAAAGGCCATCTCCAAAATGTTTCTTAGAAGGATTGGTTTAGTTTGTTGTCTGGAGATTTGTCTGATTACAAGAATCACATGGCATACTTGTTAAAAAATACAGATTCCCAGCAACGTTCCCCCCAGTCCCCATTCTAAACCAGTAGGCTGGAATGATGACTTAATCGTATTTTTTTAGGCATAAGTAAAGTAGATTTAGGAAATCCTTTACTATTCTCTTTAATTGTTCAACCTTGCTCTTGACCAACATGCCTGATTACTAATCATTCAGTACTGAATAAAGAAAACCACACTCATTAAAACAAGCAAGATCTATGAGGGAACAGTGTTTACATTAGTTCAATGGGCACCAGTCAAAAAGTAGAGTAGTTAATTTATGTCTTTTGCTATCTCAAAATTTTTTTTAGTTATAATGCTGGTAAAAAGTAATTTCCAGAAGTCATAGCATGTTTTCATACTGTTGTTATTTGACATGGATGTCTTTTCATTTAAATAAAAGAATGAAAGAAATATATTTATTGCCGCTTCTCCACTCTTTATTCCATTTTGCCCAATCTTCTCCAAAACAACAATTTAGTAATTTTCAACATATAGCACTGCTACTTACGTAATTAAGATTTTCTGGCCTTCAGTAGTTTTGATGATGTGCCCCAGTCATCTCATGTTGAGATTCTGAAGCCATATTCAATTATTGCTGATATGTATTCAATAATACATATTATATATTCAATTTAATGAAGCAACCCATAAATCAGAAAAAAATTAGAAAGAACTATTTTGCAATTTTAAACCTTTTTTTAAAGAAACTAAGCCCAAGGACAAGTAATTTTTCTTTGCCATGATTATTAAAAGTCTTTAATATTGAGTAATCCTCTGAGGATTTTGGGTGACTTTCTTACATTATCACAAGGACGCCAATCTTCCCAATTGTTCCTTTGTTCCCAAAGTGCATGAAGCTATCCTTCTTCAGAGGATGAGCTCAAATCTGCTCTCATTAAATGCCAACTGAAAATATTGTCTTAAAATAAGATGGCTGCATCTATCTCTTAACTTACTATAAGTACTTCCTTAAATCAATGAACTGGACCAGGAAAAGGCTACATAGTTGAACTGCACAAACTTTGTTCTTCATGGACAACTTCACTGAATATCTATTATTAAGACTTGGGCTTTTGTCAGAGGATCAAACAAGGAACCACACATTACTAGTTTCCTTTCAGGAATATATTGTTGAAAACATGACCCACTGTTATCATAAAATGCATAAAAGGTAACTATGTTAGTCCTAATGATATACAAAGACATATCCTCCCATACAAACTGGCACAGGCACAAATACATCTACACACATATTGTCTCTGATTTTCCTTTCCCTCCCCCCCAAATACTAAGAAAAATCCTGATTCCTTTTTCCTACTTCTCATTTTGAACGTTTTAGAAATAATCCACTTCAGTATTTTGTGGGACAAGGAAGGATTTCCTACTCCCTTTCTTCTACTCCTCGCATATTTACTACTACCACCAGCACCAGTACTAACCAACAATCATTTACCGAAGTTTGGTCCTAGGTCCTAATTTTTTTAAGTCTATTTATTTATTTTTGAGAGAGAAAGAGCACAAGCAGGGGAGGGGCAGAGAGAGAGGAGACAGAGAATCCAAAGTAGGCTGCAGGCTCTGAGCTGTCAGCACAGAGCTTTGATGTGGGGCTCGATCGAACTCATGAACCATGAGATCATGACCTGTGCTGAAGTCAGACACCCAACTGACTGAGCCACCCAGGCGCCCTCCCCCCCGCAAAGTTCCTAATTTAATCCCATGCACTAACCACTGTGATATGTTGTAAATTTTAAACATAGTGATATTAAAGAAACTTGAAAATTTGATTAATTTTGACAGTATAATTATTTGAAATAATAAACAATTGTCATATGTCAGTCTTTATTTTCCATTTTTAGTCGGTGATATTTGTATCTTACAAACAGAGCTTCATACTTTATTGGTTAGGGGATGTGTCTTCTTTTTACTTTATACCATAACAATTCAGGAGGTAAGTCACAGTTATCAGAAAAAAAAAATGGCAAAAAATTGTCAACTTTTAAATAAACAACTACTATTAAACAAAAAGAAATTACTCTCATGTTACTTAACTATTCTGGACTGAAATGCAATACTCCTGTTCTGCTTCACTATTAGGTTACCTCATCACCAACATATTGTGTTATACTCCAAAGTCAAATTACTAACAGAGATGTTAGGAGATATCTATAATGAGCCTACCTTACCTGATTCCCCTCTGGTTCTACGTGCATCCTCAGATCCTAAACCTAATTCTAGGTCACCAGGTACAAGAAGTACACTCTATTATATCTGCCTTAACATAAAATTAGTTTCTTTGCAATGCTCTCCTTAGAAAGATAGATCTTGGAATGCCAACTAGAAGGTAGCCGTCTACATTTTCTGCTAGTGGTAAGCATAAATTAGGCTGCAGATTCTTGGAATACTGCCATGAAGGCAGGTGGTCCCTAACATTTTTATTCAGGGCTCATATTTCTAAGTGCTGAGAAACCACAATGATAGATGACATGAAATGCATGGCTAGATATTCAAGGAATTAGTTTAAGTCAAGTATTTATCAATTCTATCTTTTGACATTTGCTCTCTAGAGTTAGAAACTGGATTTTCAGTTGCCCTAGTCTATCAAGTCATGTCATGGTAGACCTCAAAGCTTTGTATGAAATTTTCTATAAGGCCTGTTCCTCATTTCCATGGAGACATGCAGGATATTCCTGTAAATATGAACGATAAAGATTGGCAATTTATACCAGTTTCCTCAAGCTATTTATTAGCAACATTGAAACAACAGAAACCAGTTTTTAACCTTGCTTGCATTAAATATATATTTTGAAAATGTACTTTATTGCTTTACATGTATACCTAGATAAAGAAAGGTAGCAATCTTCTTTAACAGTTACTTTTATTGGTATAAAAGTGAACCAAGGTTATGGAAGTTCCACATATGCCCAATTTGTACAAGGCAGAAATTACCATCAATCATTCCAGCATCTTATCAATCACTATCAAGTCATGTTGCTTCTTAGCTTCCACATCTAATCAATCATAAATGCTACCCATTGAACTCCCTTACAATTTCTCAGACCTATCCCTTCCCTCCATCACCACTGACATGGCCATTGTTCAGGTTACCATTGTCCCCAGTCCAATTAATTACCATTGTCTCCTACCTGGGTCTACGTCTGTCCTCTTCCCATCCATCCTGTATACTACTGTCACAGTGTTATTTCTAAGATCCAGGCTTAATTGTGCCCTGCTCTTGATTAGAAACTTTTAATGACACGCAACCAACTAAAAGGGCTAAGTCCTGTTTAGTATGTCAAACAAGGTCCTTTAAAATCTGACACGTGCATACCCTTCCAGGATTACCTCTCATCATTCCCTCCACTCCTCCACCACAGGGATTAGGAAAATGCTTTACACTCAGTAGATAATCAGTATTTGTTAAATTAATAATTGTCTGAAGACACTGATACACAGAAAAGTTAAGTGACTTGTTCACAGTCTATACAAGTGATTCGGCTACCAAATGTTGTTTTACAACTTTTTAAAACCATCAAATAATGAAAGAGGTATGCATTTGTATTGACCTTTAGATGATACATCCATTAGCTCACACTTTCAACAGGCAAGCATTTGGTCCTGAGTAAAATTTCTCCCTCCTTTCAAGAAGATAGACAATAAAAAATGGATACAAATGGGGTCAGGCTCTGAGTCAAGTTAAGAAGTTGCTCCTGTATTCATATTCTCTATTAATACCTTCCTCGTTTTGCCATTTCACTGTATAGGCACATCTATTCAAACCATGTGCTGTGAGCTGCCTTGCATATACTTCCCCTATGGGCTATTTCAGGGAAATTACCAGCTTTCAAGTGAGTTCTTAGAGTAATGTGTGGGCTCCAAGCAACTGTGTGCTACTTTACCATGATCCCTTATGTCTTTGACAATTTGCAATTCTATAAATCACAACATAAACATAATTTTAAAATAATTTTATTCATATGTTCCTACTCTCATAGGAAATTTCGCTGTGCTTAATGCATTTAATAAATCATTAAATAAACCAAATGAAAGCAGAATGTGATATAAATAGACATGAAAGGCTTTCCCTGGATAAAATTTAAGTTTACAAATGAGCCAAGAGACTTGACCAATGGGAAGGAAGCCAGAATGTCTCTAGGGGGAGAAAAAGCAATATACAAACAATTGCATATGGTTCCATGTCAAAATGACTCCTGCCTGTTTCCCCTGACATATCGATACAACTATTGGGTTTTATGTTTCATTTACTCTGAATTTTAGAACTTTTTAATGTTACCCTTTGATAGGGATCATCATATAGTGATAGTATTTCAGGCTCTTCTAAGTTCACAAAGGTGAATTATGACTCTTTCTGCCTGAACACTTGAAAGCTCTCACTGCTTTTCCTATGTTCTTCCCAGCATCCCCAGTATTTTAAAAATGTACAATAAGTTAAATATGATTCCTGCCCTTGGTATTCAGTACCAATATGTATTGGGAATTAGGGCTTGTACTATTCTTTCAATCATCTCTTCAACCTTGAAATCTCCAATTCTTTTTTTTTTTAATATGAAATTTATTGTCAAATTGGTTTCCATACAACACCCAGTGGTCATCCCAACAGGTGCCCTTCTCAGTGCCCATCACCTACTTTCCCCCTCCCTCCCAGTCCCCTTCAACCCTCAGTTTATTCTCAGTTTTTAAGAGTCTCTTATGGTTTGGTTCCCTCCCTCTCTAACTTTTTTTTTCCTTCCCCTCCCTCTTGCTCTTCTGTTAAGTTTCTCAGGATCCACGTAAGAAATCTCCAATTCTGATTTTGCAAAATAAAATATATAGTTAATTATGTCAATAAATGTTATGAGTATTCTTAAGACTATTCTTAGAATCATGGATTAAAAATACACTATGCAGCAACTTACGGTAAAAAAAAAAAAACAGTCACTGTGAACAAAAGTTGAAATACTTTTTTCTAATAAGACAGACAGGGAAGGTTCAACCAGTTTTTCTTTTATACCCTTATATGTAGAGTCACATCAATGAACAGTAGTGCTTAAAGAAAAGAAAGAGAGATTATGGAGAAAGATTTTTGTGATGTACTTTTCAAGTAAAGATTTTGCTCTTTTGGTTGTATTTAAGATTATAAGGCCTAATACTGATTACATACAAACTAGTTTTCAGGAAGCTACCTACTCTCCACTAACGAAATCTCAATTCCTTAATCTGGAAATTAGAAACATTGGGTTGGATGGCTTGATCTCTAAATGTTCCCTAAAGCCCTTTGTGCTTGAAGCATTCTGTTCTTTGTGTATATTTTTTCTCAATCCCACTCTACTAATTTTCATGTCTGTCAGAAATGTCTTATTTGTTTTATTTATGGCTCAATGTTAAAAGGAATACTTCCTTTGCATGAACATTGAGGGAACATAACATTTTCATAGCATTTGGGAGGAAGAAGCACAACCTCAGAGAGACAAGATACATCATAAAAAGTCTTCCAATTAAGGTCACATATTTATTATAATCATACCTTGAGAATGGGTGATCTGAACTCTTTATTTTTGAGATCAAATGGTTATCTAGAGTGAAGAATGTTTTAACTGGCCTTTCAAGACAATAAAAAATATTGAAAGCTATATAATGGTCGTATCTAATATTTTTGTAGTTTTTATTGCCAAAAGACTCAGTGCTTTCAAAAAAGATATGATCTAAACAATTGTCACTCCTGAAGTAGGAAAGCACCAAGGAAGCTACTTGATTTTCTACTTAACAAGAGCATTTGAGTCCAATTATTTTCTATTGGATAATGAAAAAAAGACTATATAGTGGAAACTATCTTAGGACATCTGCCCAGCCCATATCATCTTTGAGAAGTCCCTCCCACTGCCCTGTAGCAGCCATTTTTTATACTTTGTTTCCTGCTCACAGATGAATGGACCAAGAGTGGAAACCCTTCCCTAGCATATTCAATCCATTGGCTGAGTTGTTAACAATCAATACTCTCAATAACTGTGTCAAGAGATACTAGCCATTTGGTTAGTGTCACTCAAGCTGGAAGGCCATGTAACCTAAGAATGGGTACCATTTGCACTTTAAAGTATCAAAAGAGTTGGTGTACCTGGGTGGGTCAGTCGGTTAAGCATCCGACTTTGGCTTAGGTCATGATCTCACAGTTCATGGGTTCAAGCCCCGCGTCAGGCTCTGTGCTGACAGCTCGGAGCCTGTAGCCTGTTTCAGATTCTGTGTCTCCCTCTGTCTCTGCCCTTCCCCTGTTCACGCTCTGTCTCTGTCTCAAGAATAAATAAACTTTAAAAAAAAAAATCAAGTATCTACAGAGAAAGGAAGGAGAGAGGAGTAAGGGATAGAGAGTGCCATATTTTTACACTTGTGTTCTAAAATCTACATTCCAAATAAATTCTAACTCGGTCTAATTTGCTTTTTTATTCCTTGTAACAAATCCTTTCCTAAGACCCAATGACTCTGAACTTATTCATGATTCTCTCCCTAAACCTTCTTTTTTGTTTTTTTTTCAATGTTTATTTATTTTTGGGACAGAGAGAGACAGAGCATGAACGGGGGAGGGGCAGAGAGAGAGGGAGACACAGAATCGGAAACAGGTTCCAGGCTCTGAGCCATCAGCCCAGAGCCTGACGCGGGGCTCGAACTCACGGACCGTGAGATCGTGACCTGGCTGAAGTCAGACGCTTAACCGACTGCGCCACCCAGGCGCCCCTCCCTAAACCTTCTTTTACCGGAGCAGTGTGCTATCTAGTTAATGCCCACCAACATTTGCAAAAGCAGACAAGGAGACCTGCAAGGTATAAAACAGTCTCTAGAGGTGCCTAGGTGGCTCAGAGGGTTAAGTGTCTGGCTCTTGATTTCGGCACAGGCCATGATCTCATGGTTCATGGGTTCGAGCCCCACATCAGACTCTCTGCTGTCAGCATGGAGCCTGCTTCAGATCCTCAAACTCTCTCTGCTCCCTGCCCCCATTCGTGTTCGCTCTCTCTCTCAAAATTAAACATTAAAAAAATTTTTTTAAAAAGGAAAAAGCATAAAAATATGACTTCTGACTTTAACAATTTACCCCTAATTTAAATCCCTTTTTTGTGTGTGTATCCCTCAGGTTATATGGGTACATGTGGGTATACTACGTCAATTAGAAAAGCAGAACCATTATGAATGACTTAGAAAAAGGGATTTATAATGGGGTTTTGACCTTTCACAATTGTGGGAGCTTGTTAAACAATTTTTGAACACTGTTGCTTCTGCATCTGGTGTTGGGCCTGAAGTCAGGAGGGCAAGCAATAAATAAGCAAAGTGTGCGAGGATAAACTAGAACTAAAGTCAATTTCTCACAACCTCCCACGAGGATGGTGTGGGTGTCCTTCAGGAGAAACTCATACTCCTTATCACAGAGCTCAGCCCGGACCTGGCCGGGGAGTCAGAGCAGCTGAAGTTCTGGCAGGAGCTAGAGAAGCTTCAGGCCCACCGCGGTCCACACCAACAAGGTGAGACAACGCCTGAACAGCAACGTCTGTGAGCTGCTGGCTGAGCGCCGTTCGGGTGCCCTGAACGGGCCTTCCGAACATAGAAGAACACGCTTTTGGCTTCTCTTCCACCTACGAAATTTCACACACAGTGCCTCTTGCATCTCACATTGATGTGCAAGTAGGTAGGCAGGAAAATTCTGGAAAACTTATTTCCAGCTTCACTAAATTGACATAATGCAAATCCACCATACTGTGGTGATTGCTTGTTAACATCCTCTTATCAGTGAGAAACAAACAATACCCAAATCTTAATGTCTCCATTATTTGACAAGGTATTCTTGTGCTGAAACAAGAAAAATTATAAGATGGCCAAGCTTCAAGTTCCCATATTTTCCCACCAGGAACCTGTGGTTCCTGGTTAATAATCAATGTTAATAATTAATATTGCTAAAGTGAATTAAATCTGATTGAATTAGGTGCTTTGCAACCCACAACCTGGTACTTGACCTCATCCCTTCTTTTTATCTGTGTCAGTCAGTGTCCCTAGATCATAAGGTCAAGTCCATATTTATTCTTCATTTCCTTTCTCTTCCCAGCTCTTTCTTGAGCAATTGCCAGTAATGTACAACATACTGTAACCTATGATTAGTTCCCATGGCTCTTTAAATTGTTCAGATTGTAAAGAGACGGTGTCTGATGACAAATAGCTTGGACTTCTAGAATATCCATCCAAATGGAAAATATGTTACTGGTGTTGTTGTAGTGTACTTGTTTGAAAGCATAAATACAGCACTTTCTTTGTTCTACACTTTGGCTATTTGCAAAGCTTTTTTGGGTTTTACAGTTCATTTTTCATACGAGATAAACCCTTGTCTCCTACTATTAGTGGAGCTCTGGTTTCTCCCACAGTTTCTTACTATTTGCACGCTCATGAGAATGTATAAAGGCTATGCACTCTCCCTTCAAAAAAAAAATACAAATAAATATACATGTATACAATTTTAGAAGAGTCGTTGACCCTCTGGAGCTTCTCTAAAGATCCCGTGAAATACTTATCCATCCGAAATTAAGAAATCCTACTTTTGTTTAATGATGATGGTTATAAAGAATACGTGACATCTCTAGGATATTAATCAAATGTATCTTGTTACATTGAAATCCCCTTAGGATGGGGATGCTTATGCCACATTTTTAAAAGACTTAATGAGTATCTACACTAGGCAGTGACTATCATCTTGAAACTGTTTTAGGGTTTAAAGTTTGTCTCCCCCCCATCCAAACTGTGTCTTATATTTTTGTTACGATTTGATCACCCACCTGGTGTTCTAACAAAATCTTTTGCAGTTAATTGATGCCCATGCATGTATTTTCATATATTTAAAATTACCAAATAGTAATGGATATTTTTTTCTTTATGAAAATGTTTTCAAATTTTCTAATCCTATTTTTCTATTTGGTGCGTAGGCCTCATCGTTATTTTCATTCCCATATGGTGCTGATCGAATATCAAGGTTTGGACCCTGGAGACAATCTTGAAACAAGGAAGAGATTTCAGTTTTAGTAACTAAACCCAGTTACATTTGGAAAGTAGTTTCCCACAATTTAAAAAAAGTCCAGTTTGCATGGAGAATGTTTTTGAGCCTACACACATCTGTATATATTGTCCATCATCTAAATCACAACATGAGGCTCTGATTTTTAATTTGTTCTGGCATGAAATTGAGAGTAACATCTGTTATGCACATGTTTCACCTTTTTACCCGTTTTGCTCATTATGATAGTTTTCTACCTAAAGGTTTCCAACTGCAAATGTTTTGAAACCTTGATCCTTTTTCTTAAAGATAAGAAGCTTTAAAAAATCAGTTTACTGTGCTTAAAATTCAGTAAAAATGATATACTACCAAGGTGAGGAAATCCATCAATTAGGAAAAAAAAAAAGAAAGATTCACATAGCTTTGTCTAAAACTGGCTTCCCTTTAGCGAGGTGGTGAGGGAAGATATAAATTATTATTACAGTATTATCATGCCTTCCTGATCACTGTGGTCTTCCCTCATGCATGGTATTTGTATAGATCAGGCTCCATAGCTTCCTGTATGGCTTTGGAGGCTAATCCGAAGCTAATTAGCCAGAGCTCTACCTCCCTGAACATCATTCGAATGACTCCCAGAAAAGTAAGGAAGAGGGAGAATGGGTTGAGGGACTGGTACGATGTACTGTATTCGAAAGGTAAAGATGTCATAGCAAAATGGTGTGAGTGTAGACAGGTGATAGCAGTATATCTTAAGTAATTTAATGGATTTTTTCCACCTATGTTCGGTTTCTTATACCCTCAGATTTCTAGCTGGTAAACAGGCTTAAAAAAATTTTTTTTAACGTGTATTCATTTTTCAGAGACAGAGAGACAGAGCATGAGCAGGGGAGGGGCAGAGAAAGAGGGAGACACAGAATCTGAAACAGGCTCCAGGCTCTGAGCTGTCAGCACAGAGCCCGACACGGGGTCCTAACTCATGGATCACGGTTCGAGATCATGACCCAAGCTGAAGTGGGACGCTCAACTGACTGAGCCACCCAGGCACCCCTGGTAAACAGGCTTTTAAATTTCTTGTCTACAGATTCTTTTTTTCTTTTTAATTTTTAAAAATGTTTATTTATTTTGAGAGAAAGAGAGTGTGTGCTAGTAGGGGAGGGGCAGAAAGAGAGAGGGAGAGAGAGAAAGAATCCCAAGCAGGCTCCATGCTGCCAGCACAGACCCTGACTTGGGGCTCAAACTCACGAATCATGAGATCATGACCTGAGCAGAAATCAAGAGTCAGATGTTTAACTGACTGAGCCACCCAAACACACCTAGGGATTTTTTTTAAGTTTATTTATTTATTTTTGAAAAAAATAGATTGAGAAAGAGGCAGAGAGAGGAGAGAGAGAATCCCAAGCAGGTTCTGCACTGTCAGTGCAGAGCCTGACATGGGGCTCAATCCCACAAACTGTGAGATCATGACCTGACCCCAATTCAAGAATCAGACGCTTAACCCACTGCTACCCAGACACCCGTCGTCTAGAAATTCTTAAGACATTTCCTTCACTCCCAGAAGACATTCTTCTAGGTGACTGGGAGGGGAGGATGGGGAGGGAGGGTGGGGTGGAAGGAGAGATTCCCTAGGACATGAACACTAGATAGAAAGAACTCTGCAGGTCACATGGGTACGTGTGTGTGTGTGTGTGTGTGTGTGTGTGTGTGTGTGTGTGTGTGTAGGGGTTCCTGCAGTCAGAAGTCACATGCATATGACACTGCCATGAAAATAGTAACCATCACCCACCAGTGTCTGGGAAAAAAACAGGAATAAATACACCAGAAAATTAAAGGACTTGTATTGAAATGGTTTGCTCTTCTACTAGTCTGCATTGAGATTTTTAAGTACTAATTTCTTTTTTAATAAAAAAAGAAACATTTTCACAAAACAAAGATATTAACCTCTTTTAGCTCTGTTTTTCAAAATGGGGGTGATTAGAAGCAAGCCAGTTGGAGCGACATAATTTGGGTGCTTCAAGATATTTTTCTCCAATTACTGCAAGAATTTCTCTCCACACCATTATATGGTAATTTTAAATATACCCACACATGCTAAAGCATTCTTGAAGTGCAGTGCTGTATGTAAAGTAATGCTAGACGCCACAATAAAAGAAGCCAGATATGTGCTAAAATACAAGGTGAAAATTAATAAGAAAGAACTCTCAGAGTAACTTTTTAACATATTCAGTATTGTGCAAACTTATCAAAACTGTAGTTTCTCTCTACACATATAACTGAAAAGCTCTAATTTGGGAGATGTCTCTGAAAATAACTTTTTCAATTATTTAAATCTTTGAGAAATTCCAGTAACTGAAAATATTAATTGTATGGTGAGTGAGGAAATCACTCATGAAGAAAAACAACCTGAAATCCATTCTAAAACAATGCCGAGGGCACAGGGGTGGCTCAGTAAGTTAAGCATTCGACTCTTGATCAGCTCAGGTCATGATTTCACAGTCATGAGATCAAGCCCTGCATCAGGCTTTGTGCAGGGTATGGAGCCTCTTAAGATCTCTCTCTGCCTCTCCTGTAAAAAATAAAAAATAAAAATACTTAAAGCAGTGCTGTAATTTGGTTGAACTATATCCCTTGGTAAGTCACTTTCAAAATGAACATTTAAGAGGAATAAACTGTTTTCCTAAAATTCCTTTTGCAAAATAGTAACTACAAAAAACATAAAGCTTTCTAAATCTGCCTAATTATATCTTCACTTATATGCATATTTAATGAAGAACTCAAAGTAATTGCTAACTCTGTAGTAAGTAATGGAGTATACAAACCTATTTATTTTCATTTAAAAAACACACAGCTGTCCCTTTGAGAGCCTTCAGGAGGTGGTTATATGAGTCACCACTGCAGGAAGTTCCCAGCATTTATAGCTTACACACGCAATTTTTTTCACAACTTGTTCTTTACATTTGGTAGTGAATGGCTTAATTTGGAAAATGCTATGTCTTGTCACTGAAAAATAACACTACACTCTGTAGTCTAAAGACTTCTTTTATACTCAGTAAATTTCTGAAACCCAGAGTGTAAACATGGGTGTAAAAAAATTCCATCAGCCAAGTATTGCATCTTTTAAGTAGTTTTAAAAAATAAACTTCCAGGGAAACCACAGATATTTTTGTCTTCCAGCTTAGACCTACATTACTCTTTATCAGAACTGGGAAGTTTTGCTCTGAATTAATGCAGATTATGTCCTGGGAAGTTAACAAGATATATGATAGTATAACCATAAATAATGAGACAGGTTTTCTCTACCACAAATGGAAATGTTGGCATTCTATTCATTTTCTTACATGGCAAGTAATAACGTTTTCACCAGGTAATTCAGGGTGGTGGGCAAGGACACAAAACAAAGGACAGACAGCATCTGAAAGAAGGGAGAATTGCGTCCAGGCCATGTTTTTCCTTCAGGCACTAACTCACTCTGAACCTTGGTCTTCCCACCTGTGGAATGGACATTATAATAAGTACCATACATTTGATGTGAGGATTGAATACTATTATGTCTGGAAAGCACATAGTCCAGTATCCCACGTAGGAGTCTTTGATGACATTGATATTACTGTGATCATTGCTATGAGGTCAATAGAAATTGTGGCTCATGTCTGTGGTCTGCCAAATTCCCTCAGTTCCCTTTATATTTTCCTGGATCTAGTGTTTTACCTTCCAAAAGCCACAGCTGTGACACTTCATCAGAAGGGTAGGCTACCCTCAGCCTTCCAGAACCTACTTTCCCTACCTAGACAGAGAACAGAAAGAACCTGGAGATTTATGTCGTCCAGGTACTGCCTGTGGCCACTGGCTGATCTTGTGTGGGTATTAATACACCAGTTCCTAAGACCTGGGCCACGGCAATTTGAGGTGTGGCCCACATGCCTCCTGAGTTTGTTAATGGAACTGAGTCAAAGTTAACCTTCCTGGAATTTGGCTTAATAATGCAACCTTACTTGGCCTCCTCTCCAGTCCTACCGTCTGCTCCACTTCCATTTTTTCTTGGGGGCATTTCTCAGTAAACCACTTTTCTACAAATTCTCATCTGAAGGTCTTCTTCTGGGGAACCCTGATCCAAACTAGTGATGAAGAAGGAGACAGAGGGGGATAGGAGGAAGGTGAATATCATGGTTAATATTATGCATCAACTTTATTGCATTCCAAGGTACGTAGATATTTGGTTAAACATTATTTCTGCGTGTGTCTGTGAGGGTATTTCTAATTTTTAAAGATAAATATTTGAATCTGTAGATTGAGTAGAGTACCCTTCCCAGTGTGTGTGGGCCTCATCTAATTTGAAGACCTGAATAGAACAAACAGCTAAGTAAGGGAGAATTCACTCTCTCCACCTGATGGTCTTCAACTTGGGACAAACCTTTGGACTTGGATTGGAGTTTGCACCATTGGCACTCCTGGTCAGATCTTGGGACTTCTCAGCCTCCATAATTGCATTAGTCAATTCTTTATAAGATAGGTAGATAGCTAGCTAGCTAGCTCCTATTGGTTCTATTTCTCTGCAGAACCCTGATACAGAGGAAGATTCAGAAGTAAAGAAGTTCCTAACATTCTTCCTTCCTTTGAGTTTGAGTAGGAATGGGGAGTAGGGGTGTGCAATAAGCCTGACTAGAGAGTTTCTATAGTAGCTGATGGAGCCAAGACCAGTGCTCCTCTCTCTCTTCAAGGAATATGTGGGGGCAGACAAAATGTGAATCAGAAGACTTTTCTTTCCTGTTCGATTTCCAATGGATACAATTACTGTCGATCTGCAACATTTCTCTGTACCAGTCTAGAATTATGCCCCTATGAGCTTTCTTAAGGTCACCTGCTTAAGGTAAGGGGCCACCTGTGAATCCCCAGTGCATATTGAATATTTGATGCATATGTTAGTGGTTGAGTAAATCAATAGAGCAAACTTTACAGAATTATCCCATAAATGCCATATTTTGAGCATCATATTTCATAACATGTATCTTTAAGAGAAATGACACAGCACGATGAGAACAGAGCCAAGAGTCGGGAGCCCTGAATCCTGACCATTGTGTTGTCACGACATACTTCCCTGACTTGGGACAAGTTGCCATTTTTTTGAAGTTCAATTCATTAACATTTTAAATGTTTGAATTTTGAATATTCCATTAGCTTTTTTAAATGTTTATCTATTTTGAAAGAAAGAGAGAGAGAGAGAGAGAGAATGGGAAAGAGAGCACGAGTGCACGGGTGGTAGAGAGAGGGAGAAAGAGAATCCCAAGCAGACTCCATGCTGTCAGAACAGAGCCAGATGCAGGGCTGGATCTCACAAACTGTGAGGTCATGACCTGAGCCAAAATCAAGTCAGTGGCTTAACCAAATGAGTCACTCAGGCGCCTCCGAATATTCTATTAGCTAAACATTATAGTTTGCTACATGAAAAAGTTAGGCTGGGGAAAAAAAAAAAACATGATTTTTACATTTAAACAATGTGTAAAATTCAGAGTGATGACTAGAGACCAATCCTGAGACCTGGGGCATGTAGAATTTTGCAGCCCCCTTTAGGACTACGAAGTTATAAATTCAAAACCCTCTACAAAAGTGTATTTTTTTTAGACAAGAGGCATTCTTCATTGAAAATGATAATGTTATATGAACAACTATATAAAACATGCCAGTGCCTAGCCATTTGTAAATCAACATTGCAGTCCATTAATATTAATATGCAATTTATGAAAGGCTGTGAGTACAAAGGTCTTTTTATTTTTTTATTTTTATTTTTTTATATAATTTATTGCCAAATTGGTTTCCATACAACACCCAGTGCTCATCCCAACAGGTGCCCTCCTCAATGCCCATCACCCACTTTCCCCTCTCCCCCACCCCGCCCCCCATCAACCCTCAGATTGTTCTCAGTATTTAAGAGTCCCTTATGGTTTGCCTCTTTCCCTCTCTGTAACTTTTTTTTCCCCTTCCCCTCCCCCATGGTCTTCTGTTAAGTTTCTCAGGATCCACATATGAGTGAAAACATATGGTATCTGTCTTTCTCTGCCTGACTTATTTCACTTAGCATAATACTCTCCAGTTCCATCCATGTTGCTACAAATGGCCAGATTTCATCCTTTCTCATTGCCATGTAGTATTCCATTGTATATGTAAACCACATCTTCTATGATCCAGCAATAGCACTACTAGGAATGTATATTATTTTAAATGAGAAAAAAGTCAGAACAAATTACAAAATTCAAAAGCTAATAAGTGGTACAAATAAAATTTAGGAAAGTGTCCTAAATTTGTTGACTGTGTATTTTTTTAAGAGAGAGAGAGAGAAAGAGCATGCTTGCTGGGGGGGTAGGCCCAGAAGGAGAGGGAGAATCTTAAGCAGACTCCACACCCAGACTGAAGCTCAGACTCACAATTGTGAGATCACAACCCAAGCCAAAATCAACCTTAACTGACTGAGCCACCCAGGCATCCCTTGGATGGGTGCTATTTGATTGCCTCTCCATACGATGATAATTTGCAATGTCAAATAGAGAATAGGAATATATTTAGTCTTGCTCTTGCATGATTGGAAAGTTATCTTTTATTGATTAGAAAATACTTTAATGATTTTAACATTGGAGGTTTTAAATTCTATTGTAATATGCTAAGGGGGAATTTGACATTTCAAAGCCTCTGCCAGCCTCCTATCATTTTTTTTTTTTTTTGGCTTCCACCATACTTCATACCAGTTATATTTGAATGTTGATCTGATTATCAGTTATGAAAAATATACGAAATTAAATTGAAATTAAGTCATACCTAGTAGGTCAAACCATTTGCTGCTCCACAGTACTGAGCACTATACTTGTGTAATAAATTCTTCTATCATATATATTGACTTACTGATAGATATATGTCAATTTCCTTTCCTGTAAACTAAGTTGATTTTATAGGGTGATTATTTTCATTATAAACTTTCAAATATAGAACAACAGCACAATCCTCATCCATATACCCACGAACTGGACAATTATTAACATTTTACCGTATTTACTTCACATATATAGTTGTCATTTTACAGTACCAGTAACTATGTTGCATGCTATTTCATCCGAACCTGCCAGACTTCCTTAGGTAAAGATGAGCAAGATTCTCTAAAACATAATGTGCTACATTTAGATACACAAAACATGCAATTTGCACTCAGAGGTATTCACTGTATAGTACAGCACTAGAGTTTCTGACAAATTCTATTTTGTGCAATTCCTCCACATAGTGTATATACTGCACATTTAACTATATGCCACATTGACCAGTATATTCCTGATAGAGGAGAACTTGCTTTTTGATTAAGCATGCATGAGAATCATGTCCTCAGTTTCCCAATTTGCTCATATTCTGATTGGATGGCTTTTCCCAGATTAGCTGTGGCTCCACCGATGTTGACCCATTGTTTCCTTCAATCCCCAAGTACTTCCTGCACCAGGCACTGTAGTTCATGTTGTTTTAAGACTTCCGCCCGTGGATAGTAAGAGTGTTCCTAGAAGTCATGCATATCCCTGGAGAGCTAGCAATAACTTCACATTGCACAGTAGTCATTGTGAGCAAACTAAGTACAATGTTTTAAGCGCCATCCTAAATATGTTCACAGTCATTCCAATCCCACTTTGATATGAGTGTGTGTGTGTGTGTTTGGGGGTGAGGAGCAGGGGATACTGCAAGGGAGGAGAAGCCAGACTGAAATGCAATAATGGTCTTAAGCAATTATGGCTAAGACAGTTTTCCTTGACAAGTTTAAAGTAAATGACTTTAAAAGGAGCCTGTATAATTGGGAGGGCCAGAAGTTGTAGTGGTAAGAGCTTCGTGATATATCTGTCTCTGTCTGACCTCTCATATATCTTTGTTGAAAACTAAGTCCAACACATCCAGAGATAGGACTCTAAAAGCATCCTTTGAGTGGGCTTCTGATCATGGAGGAAAATATTTTTAATTTCTTAATATAATAAGCTGAAGTACTTAAAGATGAAGTGTCCTGACATCTATAATTCGTTGTAAAATGACTTGACAAAATCATAAATAGGTATACATGCATGGATGAAGCAAATAGTGCAACATATTAGCAATTGTTGAACCCAGATGCTGTATATATGAATGTCCATTGTACCATTTCTTCTACTTTTCTGTGTGCTTGAAAGTTTTTATTAAAAGTGTCTATGGGGCGCCTGGGTGGCGCAGTCGGTTAAGCGTCCGACTTCAGCCAGGTCACGATCTCGCGGTCCGTGAGTTCGAGCCCCGCGTCGGGCTCTGGGCTGATGGCTCAGAGCCTGGAGCCTGTTTCCGATTCTGTGTCTCCCTCTCTCTCTGCCCCTCCCCCGTTCATGCTCTGTCTCTCTCTGTCCCAAAAATAAATAAACGTTGAAAAAAAAAAAAAATTAAAAAAAAAAAAAAAAAAGTGTCTAAAGGGGTGCCTGGGTGGTTCAGACAGTTAAACATCTGACTTTTGATTTATGTTAAAGTCAAAATCTCAGGGTTCTTGGACATGCTGACAATGTGAAGCCTGCTTAAGATTCTCTCCTTTTCTCTCTCTCTCTCTGCCCCTCCCCTGCTCATACATGCATACATGCACACTCTTTCTCTCTCTTAAATAAATAAATAACTTTAAAAACTGTCTAAAAATAAGGCATCAAATAAACTCACCTACTCAACCAAAACTGAAGCACAGAGAAGTTAATGGACTTGGCCAAGGTCACAGCACAAGCCGCTCTTCCTTCTCTATGGCTGCTTCTCCTGATAAGAGGAACCAGGATTCTGCTTAGGGGCTTTCCCGTAGTAAAGATCAGGTGTTCATTTGATTCATGCTGTAATGGTTCCTTTTTGACACAACAAAAATACACAGATTGTGATAACAACATGCTAGAGAGTATAATTGTTCTCTTCTTCCATTCATGAGTAAGACCTAAGCCAGATGATGACTCTGCTGCCCACTGACAAGCCTGGGAGCCAACACAGAGCACTGTAGCTAATCTCCAAGAGTGAATTTCTTGGTTACATGCTAATTCTGGTGTTTCCTTTGTAGATGTTTGGCCATTTTCTTAGCGGGTATATGGGGTATTATTCTCCCAAAGGAAGCAGATTACTTGGGAAGATCCAGAAGACACTTTCTTCAATGTAGGAAGTTTGCAACCATATGAAAATGGACAAGGAAAAAACCAAAGAAAGGGGAGTCTATCCAACCTCAGCTGCAATCTCTATCGCACTGTGTGGTTTCACTCTAGAGAACCATCCTTGGCAGTTGGGTAGTTCACAAATACATACTGAAGATTTTTCTATGTCCATATCTATCCTAGTACAAGGTTGTTACAAAGTAGACAGTGACTGAAGTAAAGATGCCAAGAGCAAAAAGTACAGGAGAAGAATGCAAGAAATCATCTGTGAATGAACAGCTCTCCAGAGTTAGAGGCATAGTGAGAGTCCCAGTGGAGCAACAATCTTCAGAGCCCCCAGATGATGCATAAATACCACCTAATTAGGGTGATGAGCCTGTCAGAGCCTTAAAAATGCTCACTTTTGCTATTCTAAATTTCTTATATAACCCCACCCGTGGACTGCTTTAGAGAAGCTGGCTCTATGCCTGCTTGCTCACCAGATCAGATAACCAACATCAAACACTCCTCCATATTCCTGGTAATTTACTGTGAGACTCACTGAATGGAAGGTCCCAGGCATTCCAACTCTTCAGGATAGACTTCAAGCCTGTCAGGGAACCCTTCCCTATAGCAGGCCTCTGGCAATGCAGCAGTGATAAAAATGCAGCCACTGCCCTTACAGAGCTTAGAGTTCAGTGGTCAGAAAGATATTAAACAACATATTTTAAAAATTGTAAGTAATTGCAAATTCACAGAGCTTTGCAAGAAAGAAAAGGGAGGCAATCATGTAAATATGGAGAGCTACCTCTTGGTCTATCCAACAGATACGCACAAGTACACTTTACTCCAAATACACTGAGAGCCTTGCTATCAATGGTAACTTCTCTGGTTACAAAGAACAACTCTTTTAAATAAGTGCTCTCAAGTATATGTTAAAATAAAAAAGGGGAGAATCTCGGACATCCTGCTGGGCCTCACTGAATCCCACAAGTCACAGGAGCTCAGTCTACAGAGTCCCTAAACACGCTAAGGAACTAGAAGTACATTGGTTTTCCAGAGTAGCTCTTTCTACTTGGTTAACTATTTGCACCCCTACCAAAAGAGTTGCATCGGTATCAATAGTATTACTGAACATAGATTAGGTCATAGACATTATTCTGACTGCCTTACTTTGATGGTACATAGAGAAGGAAATTAAAGCATAGAAAATTTAAGTGACTTCCTGAGTACACAGAGCCAAGATTTGAACGTGGAAGTCTAGCTCCAAAACTCTCTCTTTTACTTTTCTTGCTATGGTTATTTAATGTTTCTCTTTTTGTCATTACTCACTAACCACCTTATCCTCCACTCTGGATAGTACTCACACTCTTGCTTGTTAGGTGATGTTTCACAGCTTCTGCCACTGTCTTTTCTCTGTGTGTCTTTATACTCTTGTTCTTACTGTCAACCTACTTTATCTCTCTATCTCAAGTTCAAATTTTAGAGGAAATTAAATTGTCCCTACCAAATAAAATTCTGGGAGTAAACCACATACTCATTCTATAATTTGGCGGTCCTCAGGTCAGATGCTTATCTTTATTAGTTGTCTACTGCTGTGTAATAAGTTACCCAAAACTGTAGTGGCATAAAATAGCCATTTATTATGCTTACGGATTTTGCGGGTTAAGATTTCGGATGAGGGAGAGTAGGGACCACTTGCCTCTGTTTCACTATGTCTAGGCCTCTCTCAGCAGACTTGAAGTCTGGGGACTATAAGCATTTGAAGGCTCATATTCTCACTTATCTGGTGATTGACAGTAAGAGGAATCTTGGAAGTTGGGGATAGGAACAGCTTGGTCTCCTCGGGCATCTCTCTCTATGTCCATATCATCTCTCTAAATGATCTCTCTGGGATGGTGGCCTCAGTGTAGCTAGTTTTTATATATCCCAAGAGAAAGGGCCAAGGGCAAACTGTATTGTTTTTTTGTGTGTGTGACCAAGACTTGGAAGTCAGGAAGCATCACTTCCCTCTTAGGCTCAGACTCATCCAAACTCAAAGGAAAGAACCCTAGACCAAAATTAGTAAAGGGACAGTGGCACTGATAAATAGGGAGATGCTTATGGAAATACTTATCTATTTGCTAGTTTCTTCTACGGGCCTCCCTGGCCTCAAACTCATATTCTGCATCTCCTTTAGAGGCTGTGCCACAGTCAGTTGGTCCAAATGTTAGAACTATGACTGTCCTACTAGAAAACTGAATTGTCTGAACGAACTCCCTGTACTTAGCTTGTGGTTCTCTTCCAGTATGGCACCTTCAGGACCATAAAGCAAAGGAGCTATTTATTTTTAATGTAATATGAGTTCATGTGGAAAGAGAAGTAGCTACATTATTACATATGGAGAGTATAAATGATTCTGGATGCCATTTTTTACCCCAACCCCTTGTCAGTGTGGTATCTTTCCCAACCTCTGGACAAGAGTCAGAAAAAATATCTCCTTCAGTTTTGGATTGAGCCAAGAAGATGCTACAGATTCTATGCTATCCTGAGAGAAAAGGGATTCTATTCATCCCCCTTTTAAAATAATTAATTTGCATGTGTTTTACAAGTATGATTGCACTATTTCTTCTATTGTTACAGTCCAATTGTAAACTCTCCTATATTAAATTATGGTTATGTTCCCTAATCTACAGTATGGCAAGTATTTTGTATGATAATATTTTTAGAGAATAGACAGTTATCAAGAGACAATGATTCCCTAAACACTAGAAACATTTTTGATTCTGAGGAGTTCTAAAATAATACAATCAACCTTTCCCTCTTGGAGCTATTATTTGCAGTTAGATTTACAGAGGCCTTTGGTGGTTTGTTTCATTGTTGTTGTTTTCAACAAATTATCTTCTCAAGGAAATCATACTATAATGCTATATTTTTTAAACAAGATAGATTTCTCTTTGCCTTTTGATTATAAGTGATATATTTTCCCTCCATATTAAATTTGAAAGCTAAAATCACTGACTCCAGACAGATAAAATGTGAACAGAAGCTTCTCTTTTGGGGCATTCCCCTCATAGATCATTAATATCCTAAGCATGAAATTATGCAAATTTGCAGCAAGCTTATTCTTTTCTCTCTCCAACACCTTAAGCATGCATTTAAGGTACCCAAAAGATAATTCTTTGACAAGAACTATCAAACTGATAAGCCTCCAGCCAAAATGTCAGGGGAAAAACAGAAAAGACGCAAATTACCAATACTAGGAATCAGAAAGGAAGCATCTCTGCAGATTCCAGGCTATTAATGGGATTATATGGATAATGAAAATTTCATGTAAGTAAATTTTAAAATCTAATTAATTAATAAATTAATTAATCCCTTTGAGGACACAAACAGTGAATCATCACTAAAGAAGAAATGCTAACCTGAAAACCCTATATATACTAAAGGAACTGAAATTATAGTTTAAAATTTTCTCCACAAAGAAAACTCTGGTTTAAATGGATTCATTGGCAAATTCTATCAAAAACTTAAAAAAGAAATTATACCAACTCTACACAATTCTTTCAGAGAATTAATGCTCATTCTATGAAGTTACCATTTTTCTGAAGTCAAAACTGAAAAAGATAGTACAAAAGAAGTAGACCATAGGTCAATATATTTCATAAGTATAAGCAAAAAAAAAAACCCTGTAAAAACAAAAGCAAGTGTAATCCACCAATATATAAAAAGGATAATATATTATGACCAAGTGAAGCATTATCTCAAAAATCCAAGACAGGTTCAACAACTAAAAATCAATCAATTAAATTCACCATATGCAGAGACAGGGAAGATGGTGGCATAGGAGGATGCTGGGCTCACTTCATCCTGCTGATTGCTTAGATTCCACCCACATCGGCCTAAATAACCCAGAAAACCACCAGAAGACTAGCAGAACGGACTCTCCTGAGCCAAGCATAGACAATAGGCCCATGGAAGAGGGTAGACAAGAGGCCCGTGGAAGAGGGTAGGAAGGGCGGAGAGGCGGTGCGTGCTACACAGACTGGTGGGAGGGAGCCGGGGCAGTGGAGGAGCAGCCGGCCCTGCAAGGCAGAGCCCCCGAGTCTGGCTTGCAAAAATGGAGGGGCCGGACTGTGTGAGTTCTGACAGCCAGCAGGACTTAACATCTGGAATGTTAAAAGTGAATAGCTCTGCTCTGGAGGCGGGGGGGGGGGCAAGAGGACCTCAGAAGGGAGAGTTGTTGAGTCCCAGAAGGACAGAGCTTGGGGGGGGGGGGAACAAAGGCGCTGGCAAGCACCTTCTCCTTCTCCCATCCCCCAGCCAAAATTCCAAATGGAACTTGCTTGCACCATGCAAATGCCTAAGACTGTGCTTCTGTGGATCCATCCCTCCCATGGGCCTGCCTCCCTCCTGGTGCTGCAGGGCCCTTCCCACAGGGGACCACCGAGGATGGCAAAGTGAGCTAAGCCTGCCCCTCCCACCCCTGTGCACCTTCTGGATCCACCCCATCTGATAGGCCCTTGGCCAGATCCCGTGGAAGCAGCACCCCAAGCCTGGCAGTGTGCAAGCAGCCCAGTCAGGGGCTACACCACTCCACAGTGAGTCCTGCCCCTGGGAGAGGGGAAGATAAGATAAACACCTGTCTGACTGTGGCCCCAGCAATGGCCTGGGGGCAGACATCGGGTCTGACTACAGCCCTGTCCACCAACACAAGTTTCTCCGGACAGCACAGGGGAAGTGCCCTGCAGTTTGGAGCTATCACAGGGACTACCCAAAATGATGAAATGGAAGAATTCTCCTCAAAAGAAAGTCCAGGAAGTAGCAACAGCTAACGAATTGATCAACAATGATTTAAGTGATATAACAGAACAAGAATTTAGAATAGTAGTCATAAAATTAATCGCTGGGCTTGAATCACAGCAGAGAATCTATTGCTACAGAGATCAAGGGACTAAAAAATAGTCATGAGGAATTAAAAATACTATAAATGAGATGCAAAATAAAATGGAGGCAGCCATAGCATGCATTGAAGAGGCAGAGGAGAGAATAGGTGAATTAGAAGATAAAATTATGGAAAAAGAGGAAGCTGAGAAAAAGATAAAAAAAAATCCAGGAGTATGAGGGGAGAATTAGAGAACTAAGTGATGCAATCAAATGGAACAATATCCGTATCATAGGAATTCCAGAAGAGGAAGAGAGAGAGAAAGGGGCTGAAGGTGTACTTGAACAAATCATAGCTGAGAATTTCCCTGATCTGGGGAAGGGAAAAGGCATTGAAATCCAAGAGGCACAGAGAACTCCCTTCAGATGTAACTTGAATCGATCTTCTGCATGACATATCATAGTGAAACTGGAAAAATACAAGGATAAAGAGAGAATTCTGAAAGCAGCTGGGGATAAATGGGCCCTAACATAGAAATGTAGACACATAAGGGTAGTAGCAGACCTATCTACCGAAACTTGGCAGGCCAGAAAGGAATGGCAGGAAATCTTCAATGTGATAAACAGAAAAAAATATGCAGCCAAGAATCCTTTATCCAGCAAGTCTGTCATTCAGACTAGAAGGAGTTAAAGGTTTTCCCAAACAAACAAAAACTGAAGGAAATCATCACCACTAAACCAGCCCTCCTAAGGGGGACTCTGTTAGTAAAATGTTGCAAGCACCACAAAGTACCAGAGACATCACTACAAACATGAAACCTACAGATATCACAATGACTCTAAACCCATATCTTTCAATAATAACACTGAATGTAAATGGACTAAATGCTCCAACCAAAAGACATAGGGTATCAGAATAATTAAAAAAAAAACAAGACCCATCTATTTGTTGTCTACAAGAGACTCATTTTAGACCCGAGGACACCTTCGGGTTGAAAGTGAGGGGATGGAGAACTATCTATCATGCTACCGGAAGTCAAAAGAAAGCTGGAGTAGCCATACTTATATCAGACAAACTAGACTTTAAATTAAAGGTTGTAACAAGAGATGAAGAAGGGCATTATATAATAATTACAGGGTCTATCCATCAGGAAGAGCTAACAATTATAAATGTCTATACACTGAATATGAGAGCCCCCAAATATATAAAACAATTCATCACAAACATAAGCAACCTTATTGATAAGAATGTGGTCATTGCGGGGGACTTTAATACTCCACTTAAAACAATGGATAGATCATCTAGACACAAGATCAATAAAGAAACAAGGGCCCTGAATGATACATTGGATCAGATGGACTTGACAGATATATTTAGAACTCTGCATTCCAAAGCAACAGAATATACTTTCTTCTCGAGTGCACATGGAACATTCTCCAAGATAGATCACATGCTGGGTCACAAAACAGACCTACATAAGTATAAAAAAATTGAGATCATACCATGTACACTTTCAGACCACTATGCTATGAAACTTGAAATCAACCACAGGAAAAAGTCTGGAAAACCTCCAAAAGCATGGAGATTAAAGAACACCCTACTAAGGAATTAATGGGTCAACCAGGCAATTAGAAAAGAAATTAAAAAATATATGGAAACAAATGAAAATGAAAATACAACAATCCAAACGCTTTGGGATGCAGTAAAGGCAGTCCTGAGAGGAAAATACATTGCAATCCAGGCCTATCTCAAGAAACAAGAAAAATCCCAAATACAAAATCTGACAGCACACCTGAAGGAAAGAAGCAGAACAGCAAAGACACCCCAAATCCAGCAGAAGAAGAGAAATAATAAAGATCAGAGCAGAAATAAACAATATAGAATCTAAAAAAAACAGTAGAGCAGATCAATGAAACCAAGAGTTGGTTTTTTGAAAAAATAAACAAAATGAATAAACCTCTAGCCAAGCTTCTCAAAAAGAAAAGGGAGATGACCCAAATAAATAAAATCATGAATGAAAATGGAATTACTACAACCAATCCCTCAGAAATATAAGCAATTATCAGGGAATACTATGAAAACTTATATGCCAACAAACTGGACAACCTGGAAGAAATGGACAAATTCCTAAACACCCACATACTTCCAAAACTCTAATAGGAAGAAATAGAAAGCTTGAACGGACCCATAACCAGCGAAGAAATTGAATCGATTATCAAAAATCTCCCAACACATAAGAGTCATAAGCCAGATGGCTTCCCAGGGGAATTCTACCAGACATTTAAAGCAGAGATAATACCTATCATTCTCAAGCTGTTCCAAAAAATAGAAAGGGAAGGAAAACTTCCAGACTCATTCTATGAGGCCAGCATTACTTTGATTCCTAAACCAGACAGAGATCCAGCAAAAAAAGAGAACAACAGGCCAATATCCCTGATGAATATGGATGCAAAAATTCTCAACAAGATACTAAGAAATCAAATTCAACAGCATATAAAAAGAATTATTCACCATGATCAAGTGGGATTCATTCCTGGGCTGCAGGGCTGGTTCAATATTCACAAATTAATCAATGTGATACATCACATTAATAAAAGAAAAGAACCATATGATCCTGTCAATCGATACAGAAAAAGCATTTGAAAAAATTCAGCATCCTTTCTTAATAAAAACCCTTGAGAAAGTCAGAAGTACAAACTTAATCATCATAAAAGCCATTTATGAAAATCTAGTATCATCCTCAATGGGAAAAACTGAGAGCTTTCCCCTGAGATCAGGAACACAACAGGGATGCCCACTCTCACCACTGTTGTTTAACATAGTGTTGGAAGTTCTAGCATCAGCAATCAGACAACAAAAGGAAATCAAAGGCATCAAAATTGGCAAAGGTGAAGTCAAGCTTTCACTTTTTGCAGATGACATGATATTACACATGGAAAACCCGATAGATTACACCAAAAGTCTGCTAGAACTGATACATGAATTCAGCAAAGTCGTAGGATACAAAATTAATGTACAGAAATCAGTTGCATTCTTATACACTAATAATGAAGCAACAGAAAGACAAATAAAGAAACTGATCCCATTCAAAATTGCACCAAGAATCATAAAATACCTAGGAATAAACCTAACAAAAGATGTAAAGATCTGTATGCTGAAAACTATAGAAAGCTTATGAAGGAAATTGAAGAAGATACAAAGAAATGGAGAAACATTCCAGCGCATGGATTGGAAGAATAAATATTGTTGAAATGTCAATACTACCCAAAGCAATCTACACATTCAATGCAATCCCTATCAAAATTGCACCAGCATTCTTCTCAAAGCTAGAACAAGCAATCCTAAAGTTCATATGGAACCACAAAAGGCCCTGAATAGCCAAAGTAATTTTGAAGAAGAAGACCAAAGCAGGAGGCATCACAATACCAGACTTTAGCCTCTACTACAAAGCTGTAATCATCAAGACAGCATTGTATTGGCATGAAAACAGACACATAGACCAGTGGAATAGAATAGAGACCCCAGAATTGGACCTACAAAAGTATGGCTAACTAATCTTTGACAAAGCAGGAAAGAATATCCAGTGGAAAAAAGACAGTCTCTTTAACAAATGGTGCCGGGAGAACTGGACAACAACATGCAGAAGAATGAAACTAGACCACTTTCTCACACCATTCACAAAAATAAACTCAAAATGGATGAAGGACCTGAATGTGAGACAGGAAACCATCAAAACCCTAGAGGAGAAAGCAGGAAAAAACCTCTCTGACCTTAGCTGCAGCAATTTCTTACTTGACATATCTCCAAAGGCAAGGGAATTAAAAGCAAAAGTGAACTACTGGAACCTCATCAAGATAAAAACCTTTGCACTGGAAATGAAACAATCAACAAAACTAAAAGGCAACTGATGGAATGGGAAAAGATATTTGCAAATGACATGTCGAACAAAGGGCTAGTATCCAAAATCTATAAAGAAGTCACCAAACTCCACACCTGAAAAACAAATAATCCAGTGAAGAAATGGGCAGAAGACATGAATAGACACTTCTCTAAAGAAGACATCCAGATGGCCAACAGGCACATGAAAAGATGCTCAGCGTCACTCCTCATCAGGGAAATACAAATCAAAACCACATGCCAGTCAGAGTGGCTAAAATGAGCACACCAGGAAACTATAGATGCTGGAGAGGATGTGGAGAAATAGGAACCCTCTTGCATTGTTGGTGGGAATGCAAACTGGTGCAGCCGCTCTGGAAAATAGTGTGGAGTTTCCTCAAAAAATTAAAAATAGATCTACCCTATGACACAACAATAGCACTGCTAGGAATTTACCCAAGGGATATAGGAGTGCTGATGCATAAGGGCACTTGTACCCCAATGTTTATAGCAGCACTTTCAACAATAACCAAATTATGGAAAGAGCCTAAATGTCCGTCAACTAATGAATGGATAAAGAGGTTGTGGTTTATATATACAATGGAATACTACTTGTCAATGAGAAAGGATGAAATATGGCCTTTTGTAGCAATGTGGATGGAACTGGAGAGTGTTATGCTAAGTGAAATAAGGCATCCAGAGAAAGACTGATACCATACGTTTTCACACTTATGTGGATCCTGAGAAACTTAACAGAAGACTATGGGGGAGAAGAAGGGGGGAAAAAAGTTACAGAGAGGGAAGGAGGCAAATCATAAGAGACTCTTAAAAACTGAGAATAAACTGAGGGTTGATGGGAGTGGAGGAGAGGGGAAAGTGGGTGATGGGCATTGAGGAGGGCACCTGTTGGGATGAGCACTGGGTGTTGTATGGAAACCAATTTGACAGTAAATTTAATATTTAAAAAAAGAAATTCAGTCTAAAAAATTAACTCTGATATGCTGTGATGAAGCATAGTTATGACACAAAGCCAAAAATAAAAAATAAATTCACCATATGTATTAACTAAAGAGGAAAACCATATGATCATCTCAATAAATGCAGAAAAAATATTTGATAAAATCCATCATCTGTTCAAGATAAAAAAAATCCTCTCTGCAAATTAGAAATAGACAAAAATTCCATCAAGCTGATAAAGGATAGCTAGAAAATGCATAACCAACATTATACTTAATAGACAAAGACTATATTCCCCCAAAGCTATAGAGCAAAGCAAAGATATCCATTTTTACAACTTCTATTCAAAACTACATTGGAAATTAGCCAGTGCAGTAAGGAAATAAGTGTAGGAAACTTCTCAAACTCAACACCCAAAAAACAAATCATCCAGTGAAGAAATGGACAAAAGACATGAATAGACACTTCTCCAAAGAAGACATCCAGATGGCCAACCAACACATGAAAAGAAAAAAATGTTCCACATCACTCATCATCAGGGAAATACAAATCAAAACCACAATGAGATACCACCTCACACCTGTCAGAATGGCTAACATTAACAACTCAAGCAACAACAGATGTTGGCGAGGATGCGGAGAAAGAGTATCTCTTTTGCATCGCTGGTGGGAATGCAAGCTGGTGCAGCCACTCTGGAAAGCAGTATGAAGGTTCCTCAAAAAATTAAAAATAGAACTACCCTATGACCCAGCAATTACCTACTAGGTATTTATCCAAGGGATACAGGTATGCTGTTTCAAAGGGGCACATGCACCCCAATGTTTATAGCAGCACTATCAGCAATAGCCAAAGTATGGAAAGAGCCCAAGTGTCCATCGATGGATGAATGTATAAAGAAGATGTGGTATATATATACAATGAAGTATTACTCGGCAATCAAAAAGGATGAAATCTTGTCATTTGCAACTACGTGGATGGAACTGGAGGGTATTATGCTAAGTGAAATTAGTCAGTCAGAGAGAGACAAATATCATATGACTTCATTCATATGAGGACTTTAAGACACAGAACAGATGAACATAATGGAAGGGAAGCAAAAATAATATAAAAACAGGGAGGTGGACAAAACAGAAGAGACTCATAAATATGGAGAACAAACAGGGTTACTGGAGGGGTTGTGGGAGGGGGGATGGGCTAAATGGGTAAGGGGCACTAAGGAATCTACTCCTGAAGTCATTGTTGCACTATATGCTAACTAATTTGGATGTAAATTTTAAAAAAATAAAATAAAATAAATAGTTAAATAAATAAATAAATAAAAAGGAAAAAAAATAAAATCTTTAAAAAAATCGTGTGACCAAAAAATTTCTAAAATTTATTATGGTGATGGCTGTCTAATTCTGAATATACTGAATTGCATACTTGAAATAGCAAATGGTATGGTATCTGCAATATATTTCAATGAAGCTACTTTAAATAACTGATCTATAGAGCCAATGCAATTCCATCAGCATCCCAGCAAGCATTTTTTTAAAGAAATCTATAAACTGATTCTAAAGTTTCTATGAAAACACAAAGGAATTAGAATACCCAAAAACATTTCAAAGAACAAAGATAATGTACTCACATTACCTGATTTTCAGACCTGTCATACATAAATCATTACAGTGTAGTATATTGGAAAGGACAGACATATTGATCCATGGCACTGGATAAAGTATCCAGAAATAAACTCTCACTTATATGGTTAATTGATTTTGACAAAGGTATAAAACACATTGATGGAGAAAAGATAATCTTTTCAACAAATCGTGATAGAAAAATTGAATATTCCTGTTTAGTAAACACAACTTCTATCGCTATCTCACACCATATACAAAATATTTGCACAGTTATTTCACCAAAGAAGGTATGCAAGGGACAAATGAAGACATAAGATACTCGACACAATTAGAAATTAGAAATTTAACAAATGCAAATTAAAACCACATTTATATTCCACTACGTACCTATTAGAATGCGTTTTGAAAAATGGCAGTACCAGTTGCTGACAATGATGTAGAACAACCAGGACTCATATACTGGTGGTGGAAATTCAAAATGGCATAGCCATATAAACCTACCATATCACTCAGAAATCTCATTCTTAGGTATGTAACAACAAAAATGAAAACCTACGATCGCACAAAAATGTGGATGCTAATGTTTACATTGGCTTTATTATTAACCCCCTAAACTAGAAACAATCAAAATGCCCTTCAACTAAGAAACAGGCAGACAGGGGGTGTCTGGGTGGCTCAGTCAGTTAAGCATCTGACTTGGGTTCAAGTCATGACCTTGTGGCCCATGAGTTTGAGCCCCAGGTGAGGCTCTGTGCTGACAGCTCAGAGCCTGGAGCCTGCTTCGGATTTTGTGTGTCCCTCTCTCTCTGCCCCTCCCCTGCTCTCACTCTTTCTGTCTCTGAAAAAGTAAATAAACATTTAAAAAAATTAAAAAAAAAAAAAGAAATAGGCAGACACAGTAGGTGACATCAACAGATCGAGTACTATTCATCAGTAAAAAGGAAGGTACTGCTGATATATGCCATTAGATGGATGTCGCCAAGGGCACTATGCTTAGTGAAAGAATCCAGACACAAAAAGGTAAATATTGTATGATTTCACTATGTGATGGTCTTGCAAAGGCAAAACTGTAGGAAGAGAAAAAAAGATCTGTGATTGTTAAAGTCTAAGAAAGGTGGAGAGATTGACTACAAAGGAGAATGTGGAAAATGGGGAACAGGGTGAGAGAACCATTCTATATCTCAATTTGGGTTGTGGTTACACAACTGTGCTAAGTTTGTCAAAACTCACAAATCGTACACCAAAAATTTGGATTTTACTGTATCTAAATTACATATTAAAATGGAAAAAAGAAAAGCAATTAGACATTTATGACTTACAAAAATTTTTCAGAATATTTTATTTTTGATGACTCCAATTTTATATAATAAAAACATTCATAATCTAACTCAAATTCGTGTTTCTAGGTTTTGGCTTTGACAGATTTTATGATGGCACCACTATCCAAAACCAAGTCAATGAGCTCAGTGAGTTTTCACAGTATCAGGACCATAAGATAGTCTTAATGGCAGAAGGGCTTGGAGAGAATAGAGCCAAGTAGTGATCCATTCCAACACAGTGGAACATGCATCTACGATAAACAAGCAGCTCACTTTCAGCTAACTCCCTAGATATCTGTGAGTTTAAAGAGCTGCTACTTTGTTCCTTTTTACCCCATAATATTTTAAACATACTTATGAGGGTGAAATCAACAAGCTAAGAGTAACTGAATAAATACAGGCAATGCATGTGTATTTCCTCCAGCATAATTACAGTTCAACTAGTGAAGTAGATGCTTTCAGAAGACATAATCCCTGTGGGTAGAAAAGTCAGGATGTAGAAACAATATAGAAAATGAAGATGTGCTCCTACGATGGGTATTTTCAAGATAAAATATTGTTATTTCCAGCTTTATAGGTTTTTTAATTTATATTTTTAGACCAAAAAAATAATAGAACTTTAATGAGGAAAAGTAAATCTTCTTATCTCACTAAACTGTACTTTACATTTAAATCACTATCTATTTACTGTTTTCATCTGAGGAAATCATTCAACAATAGAATTTCAAAAGCAGAAGAGATCTTAGCTAAATAACCCTTGCCCTTTACATATGAGGAATCTAAGATTCAAAGAAAACAAGACAGTTGGCAAAGATAATTCAAATAGTTAATGCCAGAACTGGTACTAAAATTCAGGTCACTAGATTCTTCAGGAGTTTCAAATTATAGTTTAAAAAACTATTACTAGCTATCTTCACAGTAGAGAAGGAAACAGGATGGGAAATGTTTAAAATGGCATTAGTACCAAACTTACAAGTTACTTTAGCAGATAATTTAAGATCTTGTTTTAGAACTGATACAGGTAAGTCCATTGCAGTAATATATGAAATAAAGGATAAGAAACGTGATTAAGGAACACAAGACATAGTTTATGTTATCAAAGTTGTGGCCATTTTGCTAAACATTTCAGTTTTCCTTTTTCAATTTTACTGCAATAGTTTAAAATACATAGGATTCACTAGAGGACACTGTGTCCAATTTTGAATTTTACATAATCATTCGTGGAGACACCTTCAAGTCAAGTACACTAATGCCCTTCTAGAAAAGTCCTTGGAGAATTGATAATAAAACAAAGTAACTGAGTTTATTTCTAAATGATTCATGTAATTATACTTTAACATAATTGGACATGAATTTTTATTGAAGTTTAATTTCTGTATTCTGGAATATATATGGTGGGAAACGTTTGGTCGTAACGCATCTTTCCTTCTCTCAAGGATGTAAAAGCCTTTGACATTGCTGGATGATTCTGTCACTGAGGAGATGGGCACCATCTGTCCCTGCTTAGTTGTGTTGAGAATTTTGACCTGACAGCATTTAGCAGAAGTGAAGAAACCTGAATGAGTATCTCCATTCTTTTTTAACATAGTAATAAGTTATCTGGAGTGTTGCAAAGCCATATGAGCTTGTGTCTGCAAAATGAAGACAGTAGAATTATTGTCAGTCTGCAAAAAGATTAATTATGGGAGTTTAGAAAGAGAAAGACTTACACAGAAGCTATCTGAGTTCAGAACCAATAACCTTTTCCAGCTGTCATACAGAAGTAAAGGGGAGAGACAGAGACTCTCTGTTTGCTGATGATCTAATTGAGACTGCCGAGTTAGAGACCTAGGTGAGGGAAGGCATATTAGTGTGAAAAGAGGCTACATTGATTGAGGACATTGTATGATTAGATTACAACAATATTGTACTTAATTCCCAGTAACTTGGGAGGATAGATTTGTAATTGTAATTCACCTTTCATTTTAGTCTATTGTAGTCAAAGACCAGAAAAGAAACAGACACAGATGTTAAACAACTGAAGAGGTTTTATTTTCTCTAATTCAACATATCTAATTTTATTAGCCCATTATCTCCACTAATATTATATATGTGTAACTAATTAACTCATTGTATTCTCTCTGAAATATTCTCTTCCTCCTCCTTGTGTGCTCTCACTTTCTATTAATGGAACTAACATCACTTCAGTTCCAAAACTTGGATTCATTTTAGCCCCATTTCCCCATCAGTGCTTGGTGATTGATTCAACTTCCACAATTTATCTCCCATTTCTTGCCTTTGTTTTCCATATTGCAATCACAATTCCTTTTTTACCATGTGTTTATTCTCTTAAGTATTCACTAGCTGTATCACGTATCCCCAGTCTTCTCTGTGGTCTGATCTATGATTCATTTTCCTAGAGAATAACTCTAGTCACATTTCTATGATGTAAAATTTTTGGTTATCCTGAAGTATCTATTGAATAAAGCCCCGATGCAAGCAATCATCATATCCCCTTCAGTGACTTTATATTTCCTCTATCCGCCTTCATGTTCCCTGCTCTGAGTTTGTCTCTTTATCTTATTTATGGAGTTTCCTCTGTCTGGAATGTCCACTCACTTTCGATTTATCCTTTAAGACCTATGGGGCACCTGGGTGGCTCTGTCGGTTAAGGGTCCGACTTCAGCTCAGGTTATGATCTCACAGTTTGTGAGTTCAAGCCCCACGTCAGACTCTGTGCTGAAAGCTCAGAGCCTGGAGGCTGCTTCGGATTCTAGGTTTCCCTCTGTCTCTCTGCCCCTCCCCCACTCATGCTCTGTCTCTTTGTCTCTCAAAAATAAATAAATATTAAAAAATTAAAGTTAAAAAAAAGACCTAGATAAAATTTCACATTGACACAGAACTTTCTTGGGTTACACAGCTATGAACAATTTTTTGCCACATGAATGTTCAGAGAGTGGGACTAAAAAGTAATCAACCAAGAATTTTATAGGGACAAGGTGTTGAAATCATAAAACTTGACCAACATATTTATCTTTGCAGTTTAGACCACCATGTTACAAAAGAATGATAGATGGCCAGTATAACTCCCTACCCTAAGATACTATCCAAGTATGACTCTGGAAAATAAAGAATGGTCAGCTTTCCCCCCACATCTAGAAATTTGAATAAACCCATAATAAAAAGAAGCACTAGTAAAAACTTAAACACACACACACACACACACACACACACACACACACACAATACCATATGAGAGGGGGGAACATATTTTTAAAGAGAACAAATGCTTGAATAAACCACTAGATTTTTTTGAAAGGATAGATAAGCATGAAAGTGATGTGGGACCAATAGATACTGCAGTTAGACTTCAATGCCAAAGGAATATTTCCTTTCACTCCATCTGCCATATCTATAACAATCTCTTAATATTCTTCACAGTTCTTTAAAGAAGCCATTCTATTCATATGTCTATGCTTATTCATCTTCTTCTTGCTTTGTGGGGGATATATTAAATGTTATCTCTGTTTAAACCTTCCCCCAAAGCAGAGAAATAAATTCACTTTCATCTTTAATCTCCTGGCATTTTGGTCCTATATCAATTATGACACCTCTCACTATAGTGCCTTAAACACCTCTAACTTATAGATAAGTCCCTGGACAGTAGTGCCTGAATAATTATTCATTCATTCTATCACTAAAATTCAGTGAAGTGCCTAATACATAGAAAGTGTCTAATAAATATTAGATAAATGAAAGAATGAAGTTATGATAGAGACTACTAACCCCAAATTTAAAAAGAAAATGAGACTCAAAATTTAAATTAGTTTTGCTCTATCCAGCCAACTCATCAGTAGAGTTAACATCGAAACCCAAGTTTTCTTACTCCAAGGCCAATGTTCATTTCCCAAATAGATGGACTCACTTGAACTTGCTAAATCCTTGAATATTCAAACCAGGCAACACTTTTGGAGTTTAGCTAGGTTTTTGAAAAACAAGAGGCTTGCTTACTTCTTTACACAGAGGCTGGACTGTAATAGGATTAAATACAAATAGCCACATAAAAACAACTACATTTATGAACAAGACACATTCACAAAAGATTATAACGTAAAGCAAAAGATATTTTAAAAATTCTTAACTTTGAGAGAAGCATGCTTTTCTTCACAAACCTGCCCTTCATGTAACTGTAAAGACAGACTTGAATGCAATGAATCTGGGTCTGAACCAATATTTGGTTCAAACGTATTTCAGCATGGTAAAAGACTATGGAGTGCCACTTGGTGTTTGTGATATTAAGAGAACATAAACTGATTAATGCAACCTGCTTAAATATACCAATTTATTATTTTAGTCAGGCAAAAGAACTATATGACTAGGTTTCAAAACAAATCAACCAAAAACAATTGAAATTGTTTTAAGTGCTTGTAAGTGGGATAATAGCAGTCAAATCTTATGTCCATATTGTAAACTGATTAGCCATGCACCCCATTTCATGATTGATTCCAGCTGTGTCTACAGGCCTGGCCATTGAGCAATTCCAAGAAAAATTTCCACCTATCAACACTATCCTTCTCACTGGCAGGACTACTGGCTGAGATAAGAAGGATTGGTTAATCTGCTTATACTAGTATTGAGATGAAACACTCTAAGTTTGACAGAGATAAAAGAGAACATTTTTAAAGGAGCCATTCTGCCCCATCTGATCTCCTTTGTTAATGAATTTTTTTCCTACCAAAACGTGATATTGGCTACTTCGAGGATGAGAGTTCAGACTATGTGGATCGTTGGTATGATGCATTGTAGCCATATTTGTGTTCTTGCCTTATGCTCTCCTTAAGCACTCTTTCTCTGTGCTGATTTTAAAGGGAGATTATGCAATTTGCTGTCGACTTATGCAGAACTGCTGAAGTGTGATGTCACTTTGGTCAAAATTAGATTGCATGAATTCAGAAACCCTAATCTGAGATCATTCAAGTTTTCAAATTATTAGATGCACATATTCATAATTCCTAGGGTATTTTTCTTTTTACCAGCTCTAATTGCAGCCAGAATTTATGACTAGGGAACTCTTAAAATCCAAATGCAATGGCTAAGTGCTTCAAGCCTGGAGCCTTGCCACACTGTTACAGAGACCCTCAGTTGGGTCTGAAAGGTTGGGGCTTTGCATTTTACCCTATTTTCCCTCACAGAATAGTTCACTCCACACTGTTTAATATATACTCACACACTCCCAGAAAACCCTACTGCCAAATGATGGCAACAAAAGCATTTGTGACCATTGATTCAAAATATGTTCACTTTTCTACAACATTTATCTTTATCATGATACATACATAAAATTCAAGAAATCAGAATTTTTCTCCTTGGATTGATCTTAACCAATTTCCATAGTATCTGAATTTGAAAAGAAAAAAAAATTGGAACCTGGTTTCTGTATGCATGTGTGTTCTGAGCTATGAGTTTTGAGTGTCCTGCCTTTGAAGTAACAGGATCTTCTTCAGAGGAAAGGAGTTAGTGAAGAAAATCCTGGTTCATTAAAAAAAATGCTTATGCCCTTGATGGCTGGGAGAAGCAAGCTTTGTTTGGCGGAATATTTCTCTATTCAGTAAAGAGAGTTTATGTGTACATGCACATGCTTACTGGTCAGTTAAAGAGCCATTCCAAAGGCTGTAGTAGGTTGGGTTTAAATGCAAAACTCTTTTGGCCTGATGTAATAGCAAAATCAATGGCAGTATGTTTCTCACTAAAGATCTTTCAATGAAGGCTTCTTTAATGCACAGTCTACTTGGACAGTGATTAATCTGAAACCAGAGAAGAAAGTCTTCAGCCGCTAACAGCTGAGCAGAGAAGCAGGACCAAGACTGAGAACTGAAGTGGAAATGGTATTCCTCAAAAATTTCTCTATATTAAATTTAATTTTACAAATATTTTTGAAGGACTTCTCTGTGCAAGGCACAATTAATGTTGCAGATATAAAATCAGTTCCTGGGTCTTTATCTTAACAAGAAGGGTAAGAAAACTTCACAAACAAAATACAAGGTGTTAAATGATACCTGCATAGGTGAGGAGCAAATTACTGCTGTGTTCAGAGATTAAAGAGAGATCACATTTGAGTAGATAAGAAAAGGCTTTGTGGAATGCATTCATGTAAAATAGACTTGAGATAGAGAAAGAACTGGGTAGGTTGAAGGAGGGGGTGATTTTGTAGGTATAGTGGAAACACCACATGACCAGGAGAACAGAGGCATGGGACAAGTCTAGGTGATATTACATAGTTTGAATGTTCTAGGAACTTAACTAAGAAGAAGACCAAAGAGCTACTATTACAACATACTTTTGGGCTCATATTGGAAAGAAAATTAAAGCCCTAAAGAAATTTTTACTATTTGTGTAGGCCTGAAAGAGGTCTTCAGTGGGAAATTGATTTTCATTTACTTTGCCTTTAAGTAAGGGTAGAGAATTTAGAATTAAATTATAGTTTAAACTGTAGTCTTTGGAAGGGTTAATTAATATTAGGTGCTTATATAGCAAGTTAAATGTGAGGGGATGAATCAGTGGTTATCTAGGACTTATCATAGTAATATAGGCAGGGGATAATCTGGGTTTCAAATTGATCCCCTCCTTCATTTAACAATAACAATGATAGCAATAATTATAACAACTACTCACTGAGTATGGTAATTACTATATGACATAGTATATGTGACCTATTATTTCATTTGCTTATATTATTTCATTTATATTATTTATACTTTATTTATATTATTTAATTATTACAACTGCCCTATGAGGTGAATACCCATTATTTCATACATGAAGTAACTAATATGCCAAATCTACATTAAATACCTAAGAATCCAGGTTAAACTAGCCAGGCTGCACATGCTTGACCACGACTGTCTCATGACTCCCATTGGACACCAGACAATTCTTCCCCCCTATTGGTAGATGTTCAAACACAATTGTCCAAACAGAGCCTTAGAAGAACTTCACTAACCCACTTCTTCTTCAGATCAGCACCTCTGCTCTTGACAAAGTCTATGAGTATGTTAATAGCCCTTCAGGTTTCCCTGTCTGAGACTACCTGAAAGAGTAGACAGCATACCACGATGGTACAGCATGGAGTTTGAAAATGAGCTGCAGAGTTCAAATATGGTCCCTGCCACATGCCACATGGGTGGGAAAATACCCCTCTACTCCTTGGTTTACTTTACCTAGAAAGCAAGGTAATAAAGGTACCACCCTTGTAGATTTGTTTTGAGTATTAAATGAGGTAGCACATGTGAACTATTTAAAATTTTATCTGGCAAATAGTGAGGATTCAATAAATGTTAGTTATTATTTTCAACCAAATACCAGACTCAGTTACACAGTTATACCAAAGGAGAACCAAAACAAATAACAGATTTCTTTATTTGGTGGCACCATGATGCTCCTATTTGTAACTCCCTTTCTCTGTCTTTGGATTCTTTCTTATTTCTATGTAGGTAAGCACAATCCCTGATAAGTGTCTTCCAAGAAACCCATAGAAGGTCAAAGGCAACGCATCTAAAAATAGGAGTCTTTTTAAATCCTCTAGCCAGGAGATCATAAATCACTTGCAGAATACAAAATAAAGTTCAGTTGTAATTATAGAACAGGAGGAGCACAATTATCTTTTTAAAACCACTCTAGCATCATGTAAAACTTTCATCTGTTCTTTTAAAAATGGCAGAACTATTCTTTTTTTTTTTTTTTTTTTTTTTTGAGGATTCTCAGCTATGTGATAACTAGATAAGCAGCATGCAGTGATATAGACAAGATAAAGAAATGAAGGGGGAAATGTAGACTGAAGTCTGATCTGGCCACTGAACACTCATGTGTTCCTATTTTCGACGACCATAAAATTCTCTTATTTCAATAGAATTGCAATTTTGTTTGGATTGTAGTTATAGAGCAGAGAAAAACATCAACATTTTCATCAATATTTACGTCCCAAAAGTTTCTTGGGAGGCAGCCCTCAAAACTTTAAAATACTCTGTGTTAGATAAGGCAATATGGGCTGGCTGTCTGTGCCGCATTTTGACCAGATCTGTTCAAGTCCTTCCCTTCCTGTGCTCTCTGTTACAGGAAGCCACATTTCCCAGGCCCCCTTGCGTCTAGCTTGTAGGTAGGTTTGGCAGATGGGAGGCAATGATAGAAAACTAGAGGAGTGCTAAGGAGTGAGACCAAAGTATTTCTCCCCTCCTCTCTGCCTTCAGTGTCATTGTTAACCTTGACTGAGTCTCCTCTCTGATTCCATCTCCAGCAAATAGCTCCTCGCTCTGTGGTTCTAGCTTCCATTGCACAGTCCCAGTCTCTGGGCTCCAGTTACACTACTTCCGTTGTGTCCTTCCAGTCCTAGGGGGTCTGGTGGCTTCCCACTATCGTTAATGTCTGGATTTGCTCACCATCTCCTATTTGGCTCCTTGGCCCTTACATCACCCATGTAAACAGTGTCCAACATTAACTTCCCTCTGTTTGAAATATTCACATCGGCTTTTTTATTCTCTGACTCTACTAACAGTGTATAACACTTTCATCCAAATGTCATTGGTCAAGGTTTCCCTTGCCACAAGTGTGAGGCAGGCATTTTGCCTTCCATTATTTCCTCTTTCTCATTTTGCATCCACATCCTAACTTCATGTTTCTGTTCAGGGACCTAGTGGCTTCAGAGTGTCAGCATGTGATAACTCATCTCCCGTCCTCACCTAACCTGTGCCTTCTCAGAATGCCACATTGGCAAGTAATCAGAAAGTTAACTTATTATCATAATATCTGACATGTTTATGTGGGATCCGTCCCAGGGTTATTTGATTAAAGTCACTGTTTTCCCCCAAAGCCAGAACCCTTCCAGCATAAATTATATTTTGCAGTAGAATTTTTGCTCTTTTAATTCCTCTTGCTCAAAATTTACCCTCACCATTGTTTCTATAAGCAATTAGTTTGCTTAGGAAAAACCACTCTGGTCTATACAGATTCCATGAGCTGCTTCAGAAACAAAAGGGCCTTGGAGATGAGATGAGGTTCATTGGCTGGGTTTGAGTTTGGGTTGTGTTTGATCAGTGTCCTATGGCTAGCCAAATTCTCTGACATTTAGAACCATTAAAATACTGAGTTTTAGTGCTACTGATACATTTAAGAACTTACCAAGAGACAAGCATGCCAGCTGTTGATATTTATGAGACCTCTATAAAATAATCAAGAAAGAAAATATGTATTTGAACAGTTTAATATTATAGATATTCTGCTAATTTATCTCAGCTAGTGAGAGCTTCCAAAACAGTTCCTAAATCTTTTGCTGAACATCTGTGCTAAATGTAGGTGGTTATGACATAGCAAGTAAATTCAGTTTTGGCTAATTTATTGCCACAAGCTAAAGTTTTTAACACAATTCTTTTATTCAAAATAACAAGGTGCTAAAACCATAGAACATAATGCTTTATATGAAGAAATATTATCCTATTTTCTTTATTTTTTGTAAAATTCAATATTCTAAATATTAGTGTCAAAATATTTTAGATGAAAAAAAAAGTATAGAAATTCTATACATGAGTGAAAACCTGTAATCACTTGTCTGCAACCAGTGGCACCTAAAAATGGCATGGCTAATTTTGGTTCTATTCAGGCCAAATTATCTGTTGGCATTCATTATTTTTTCTCCCTTCTATCTTGTGCTGGTCTGCTCCTTTATTTCCCAATATTAAGCCGGGAGAAATGTCTAGAGTAATGAAGGGGTATACTTATCAAGTAGCTGGCTCCTTTACTTTGCTTATAAACTCTCAGATGAGTGATTATATTGATTATAAACTTCTGTAGTTTTTATAGATGACTTTACCATTCACCCAAATCATTGGTTCCTCTCTGTCTCTCTTAATTCATTCAAACTTGAGTATTTTGAGGACATAAAGGATGACCAATGAGTTGACTATTCACAGTGCAGATCATTATAGGAGACTTTGCAAAAATCCAAGACCCCAAAGTTCCTCCACTAAACCCAATCTTCATTGTCAAGTTACATAGCATGACCATTCTTGAGAGAAGAGATTTAGTTCAAAGGGGATACAACCATCCATCTATCCTAACAGGAGAAAATGAGTCTATTGATTAATATGGGGTTATTTTTATAAATTTAGGCCTGAGAAAATAATAAATATTGCCTGAAATAAAACTATAATTTAGAGGCCACATAAAGAAATTTTGATATAATTAAAACGTAAGAAATAAGAGGAAAAAGGAAAAGCAAGGATAAAATTGATAGTTAATCTCTTTTTTGTAAATATTCAGTCATTGAAGTGGCTAAAAAGTTCAGATAAGTGTATTTATCTTGAATTTGATAAGTGTAATAACAGAAAACCACTAACTCTGAAATAAGAAGAAAGGGAATCTTGGAATTCATACATGTACAGATATAAATTTACATTATTTATCTCCATAATATAAGGCAAAACTATTTTCTGTCTAATTCCCAAATATTTTTTTTTAATTTTTTTTTCAATGTTTATTTATTTTTGGGACAGAGAGAGACAGAGCATGAACGGGGGAGGGGCAGAGAGAGAGGGAGACACAGAATCGGAAACAGGCTCCAGGCTCTGAGCCATCAGCCCAGAGCCTGACGTGGGGCTCGAACTCACGGACCGCGAGATCGTGACCTGGCTGAAGTCGGACGCTTAACCGACTGCGCCACCCAGGCGCCCCCCAAATATTTAAGACATAAATATCTTCTTGGCTTTTGTTACCTAGATAAACCTGGACAGCTCACTCTACCTGACAATTTTTAAGTTGACTTTGGCTTTAGTAGGGTGACGGGAGGGCTAAAGATTCAGGTAATAATTGCCATGCTTTAAATCAAGGAGTGTTAACAAGCTCTATGAAAAAAAAAAATAGATTTTGTATTTTCTTAAGTTAACTTAATCTTAAAATCTAATGAATTTGAAAGAGAATGACAATTTTGGGGTAAAGAAAAATTTTTCTAGAAATCACTTGAATGACAGTCATGAAAGATACAAGAAAATGCATAAAAATGAACAGATATTCAAATATTGCAAAGTTAGCTTTAAAAATATATTTTTGAAGTAGGAAGAGAACACATAGGTATATTGATGGAACAGGATAAAAACAAAGACGAACAAATAAGAATTTAACATATGATAAGGTAACACTTCAAATTAGTGAGGAAAAATGGACTATACAAGCATACTGAGCTCAAATTGGTTATGAAATATATATGTATGTATGCATGTCTACAAATATATATGTTTACCTATATTTATTTACAAATAAATGTATGTATTTATATTTAGATCACTATCATGTACACAATATACATGGCTATACTATACTTTATACCAAATGCCTCCAGGTAAAGTAAAAGAAAAACGTAAGCCAAAAAATATTTGAACAAAATAAATGTAAATATAATTTTTCCTCAATGAGGGAAAGTTCTTTTTAAGTTTTACAAAATGTTGAAACCATAAAACATGTAATTGGTAGATCTGACTACATGAAAATGTAGAAATTCTCTACTACAAGAAACAATTTTTTTAAGAAAAGGAAAAATGGGTGCATAAATATTTACACCCTATATGAGAGACTTCAATTCTATCTGATCTGAACATCTGAATCTGTATGTACATATATATTTATAAAAGAAATAACATCTAGGGAATATCAAAATAATGCATTTTGCCCTGAATAAGCTCTGGTTTGTAGTTGTCCTGAGATGCCCATCTCTCACTGTCAAAACTAGTGGATTCAGCTCAAAAGCTTTCTTCCATGCTTAAAATTTATCCCCAGGGGAGCCTGGGTGGCTCAGTCAGTTAAGCATCCATTTTAAAGCATCTTGATTTTGGCTCAGGTCATGATCTCACGGTTCCCCCACATGGAACCCTGTGTTGTCAGCCCAGAGCCTACTTGGGATTCTCTCTCCCTCTCTCTCTGACCCTCACTTGCTCACTCTAGCTCACTCTCTCTCTCTAAAAACAAACAAACAAACACAAACAAACTTACCCCAGGAACAGAATATAAGGGGAGTTCCAAAGGAAGTTCCAACTAGGCAGGAAGAGCAGGAAAACCTGCTGATTCTACCCTACCTGAGTGTGGAAAAGAAAAATGTAGGGGAAGTAAAGAGTCAGATAAAAGTACCCTAGCTCTTCTCTCTTGAACCAAAATCTGGCAGGAGTGGGGTTTTAATTTTTTTTTTAATGTTTTTATTTATTTTTGAAGGAGAGGGAGAGAGCATGAGCAGGGGAGGAACAGAGAAAGAGGGAGACACAGAATTCGAAGCAAGCTCCAGGCTCTAAGCTGTCAGCACAGAGCCCGACGCGGGGCTTGAACTCATGAACCATGAGATCATGACCTGAGCCAAAGTCAGACGCTTAACCGACTGAGCCACCCAGGCGCCCTAGGAGTGGGGTTTTAGAAAGATGAAGAGAAAAGTCATAAGCAGGAGAGGCTTATCTCCCACTTCCAATTTGAAACTGAAAAAGACAAAAATGGCCACCTGAAGTGATAGTAAGAGAAAGAGCCTGAGTTAATAGTACCAGTCTTTCTTTGGCTCTTGCTGAGCATAAAATGTTTCCAAGGCAGAAAAGTGGAGTAACTAAGCCAAAGCTAGATAGAATGTGACGAGGCTCCAGCTGAGGCTGCCAAGGGGGTCACCAGGCGCTGACCAAGCTGAGACCAGCATCAGTAGAAGATTCCATCAGAGGGCCAGATAACTAGATAGATAATAAAAATCACAGAGTATTACACAAAAACACCTTTGTACCCTTTGTCAAATCACCACCCTCCTCCCCCCCTCCACTGTATGATGGGATCACATAGGGATCACTGTAGGGATCACATAAGTCCCTATCCCTGCCAACACATAAATTTAATCAGATATCACTGTGGTTAAGGAGCAGGGAGAAGGAAAATATACCTTAAAGTCTGAGCATTTACTTGAGATTGAATTATCTAAAGAATAAATCTGTTTAAATTAGAGCTGTCTGAAATATTCTCACTGATACGTTTAAGTTCTGCTTCTACACAACTTTTACCAATCCCCTTACCCAGGAGAAAGATTAGAGTAGTTGTAGAAAATTAATAAGCTAAATTTCCTTCTTTCTTGATAGCACTAAGGAAATCAGTGACTCTCCTACATATATAAAAAGCTCTTTTAATGCAATACAAAGAAAAATGGGCTAAAAACATAACTAACTCACAAAAGAACAAATTAAAAACCTACCATGACACCAACAGTGAACTCTAAAGTAAACTATGGACTCTGGGTGATAATGATGTGTCAACGTAGGTTTATCAACCATGACTCTAGTGGGGGTGTGTTATGCACATGTGGGGATGTGGGGGCGGAGTGTACGGAAAATTTCTTTCAATTTCACTGTGAACCTAAAACTCCTCTAAAAAATAAGGTTTATTTTTTTAAAAACCCTACTATAATAACACATTCGACTTATTAGTAAAAAACTATACATATGGAAACCTGCATTTTCTATCAAACTATTGAACATATAGTTTTTTAAGTGCTTTCTCTTGGTAAAGGTGCAGGGCCACTGACTTTGGTATAAAGTAGTAGGTGTTTCTGGAGGCAATTTAGCAGGTGTATTTTAAAAGCTTTAAAGCTCCTTTTCTGAAATAAGAGAAAATAAGAAGCCAGGTGACCACCTGCTCATGAGACCTTCTTTCATTATCATTTATAATACTGAAAATATGGAAACAAGAAGTGACTAGTAAAATATAGTTGTATAAAATAGGATAATACATTTTAAAATGTTATAGAAGTATAGCTTTGACGAGGAGAAGAGTTTCCCAGTACACAGTTGGGGGGAGTTAAAAAAAAAATTACAAAAAAGTTACAAAAAATATGGACTAAAAAACAACTTTTGTAATTATATGTATATAGATTTAGGTAATACAAAACAGGGCACCAATTGATTAAGACTTTATTTTTTTCATATAATGGAAAAGCGATGTTTAAAATTTACTATTAATTTTTTTATCTTTAATAATGATGTTTCTCCTTTGTTCTAAATGCAACAACTTTTGGAAGCTCTTTCAATTATTAGAATCACTGAAGTACTAGTGGCTAATGTTAATTGAGCTCTCACTGTACCTGGAGCAATATTAAACACATATTCATATATTTAATCCCCATGACTACACATGAGAAAGGTGTAATTATTATCAGCCCTGCTTTATTGATGCAGACACCTGACGGGTAAATTGCACAAGGTCATCAGCCAGGAAATGACAGGGGACAGCTTTAAATGGGAGCTGTCTGGATCCCCAAAGGTATTTAACCATTAGGCTACACACCATCCCTAGCAGAAAGGTCGCTACAAGACCAGTATCTAGTCAATGTTCAGAGGAAAAAATAATAATTAGGTATATTTGGCAAGGCAAGGCCCATCTCTTAGATGCTCTGGATGGGTGAAGCCAGATAGGCCCCTTCCCCCAGGTATTCAATTATATCCACAAATTTATGTAGGAGTCAAGATGATTTCTAGAAGAAAATGGATCAAGGTCAAAATTCAATTCATTTTGTGATTCAAATATCTGCTCTTTTGAAGCAGGGGGTACCTGAATGAGACATGATTGGAGGAAATAATAACTAGAATCTGGAAAAAACTTAGGCAGCTACAGCCAGCAGGTTTGTACTTATGGTCCTATCTCTTGACACTTGACCTAGGCCATCAGGAGACACTTGATTTTGAGAACAGTGTAATGCTAATACCTGATCCAATCCCCTGAGTACCTAGAAGTGTACCTGGAGAAAAAAGTAATAATCACCATATGTTGGCCACAGACTGATTACTGAGAGCTGTAACAATGGGGCTTACCAGTTTAGGAAAGGTATATCCATGACTGAACTTAGCAGCCCAGGAAGCTGCCTCCTTCTCCTGTATGCCAAGGAAGCACTGTGTGGAGTGGGAGCAGTAAGGTGAATGGGGCATACTGAAGGTTGGCCAGGTTCTGCATCAAGGTGAAATGCACCAGAGGGCTTCTCTGGCTTGAGTGTAAAACGTTGGAATTCTTGGCCACATCCTATAAAACGCTAAGATGCATGGAAAGACCAGGGTTCCATAACCATGGGCATACAGAGGAAGTTTTGCAATTTTAATATTGATGGAAACATGGCCTCACATTGGTGTCATAGACTACTGAGTCTTGAAGACATCTGGTTTATGTGCATATTTATGTCTGTGAATTGGGAAGGGAGTGAAGGGAGATGTCTATTGGTGTGTATAAAAACCCATATAAAAGAATAAATACCAATGCAATAGGCATAGCTGTTGTTGGGCAGGTGGGAGTCTCATTATTTGAAATGTTCTTTTGTCTATATTTTCTGATATCAAGTACTGAGTTTTCAACAATAAAAAAGCAACTTTATTTTAGGGGAAACCACCTGAAATTCCAGTTAATGTTGATCTTGCTATTTAGTTTTTCTCCATGATATTTAGTAAAAGTAGGCACTTTGTAACTTACACCTTCTCCAAAATGAACACATTTTCATTCGTCCTTTGACAAGATTCACAACAGCAATGATCTTTTATTTTTCAGCTCAGATGAATATCTCCATTCAAGGTATATGACAGAGAAAATTCACAGAATTTTCTATAAAAGAGATATGTTTGGAGATTAAACATAAAATATTGTTCAGATCATTAAAGCTTTATTATTTGGAGCCGGTGTTGTACTCTCAAATTGGTAACAAAAGTGAAAAGATTAAATCAGATTTGTTAGACAATACTATTTGCAAAATGACCTACAGCTTTCTCAAGACATTAAGTTGTTGGCAAATAACCAAGTTCCTATGCAGGCAAGGCAATGAATGTAAATGAGAGAACTTTTATTCATGATACAATTTAGTGACGCGGCCTTCTTTCCTTTATTCTCAAAGAAAAACGTGAGAAGGATTTTAACATTCATTTGTCAACCGTAAGTGCAGTGAACTTCTGTTGTCTCCAACTTATCAGTGCAGTGCCTACTGGGGAGAGGAAACACCTTAGTACATTCAGTGAGGGCACTCTTATTTCCCCCTTAACCACATACCTCTTAGGACTTGATGTACCCTATGATATCACAGCATTGGCATCTGGTTAGTGGAATCCAGAGGATTTAGTGATATGCTCAGAATAACCATGGTGGCAGGGGCCTCAAGAGGAAATTGTGGAATTAAGACATTTTATAACTAAAGGGACTCGAAAAATCAACTAACCCACGAGTGTCATTTTACAGTTGAAGAAAACAACTGGAGACCTAGAGAGATCAAGGGTCACAAAGCTAATGCTAAACAATGCCAAGAGGAGTGCAGACCTTTTTGTTTCCTAAACTAGTACAAACTTTTTTACCCGAAGTTTAACAAGGTACAAGGAAAGCTGAACCTTAACCTAGTTTTAATTTATTTTGGATTCAAAGGTATTAAGAACCATTCTTCATCCCCTTAAGATTCATTATTGGACTACTTTTCAAATAAAATTTCTAGTGTATATTTTTATTCAATAATTTTAGGTTCTTCTCATGTTTCAGGCATTTTTTAAAATTTTTTTTTTAACATTTATTTATTATTGAGAGACAGAGAGAGACAGAGCATGAGCAGGGGAGGGGCTGAGAGACGGGGAGACACAGAATCTGAAGCAGGCTTTAGGCTCTAAGCTGTCAGCACAGAGCCCTACACAGACTGGAACTCACAAACCGCGAGATCATGACCTGAGCCGAAGTTGGACACCTAACCGATGGAGCCACCCAGGCACCCCTCAGGCATTATTTTAATTGTATGATTAAGCAATGGGTAAGAGTTATCCAGAGAAACAGAACCAAGAGGATGTATGGGGGGGGAGAGAGAGAGAGAGAGAGAGAGAGAGAGAGAGAGATGTATTTTAAGGAATTGGTTCACCTGATTGTGGAGGGTTGGCAAGCCCAAAATCTGATGGAGTAGACCAGCAGACTAAAGATGGAGGGAAGAGTTACAAATTGAGTCTATAGGCAGTCTGCTGGCAGAATTACTTCTTGCCCTGGAAGGTCAATCTTTATTCTAGTACGGCCTTCAACTGATTGGATGAAACTCAGCCAATGAGGGTTATGGAGACTGCTTTACTCAAAGTCCACAGATTTAAATGGTAATCTCATCCATAAAAACACCTTCGCAGAAACATTCAGAATAATGTTTGAGCAAATATCTGGGCACCATGACCTAGTCAAGTTGACACATAAAATTAACCATCACAAGCAAGGCCACAAGTAGATCAGGAGCTGTCTAAACTGAAATCGGGTTTGGCTTTAAATTACGAGAACAAGTTTCTGGTTCCTTAATTACTGATGATGCCTGATTGGATGACTAGTTAGTAGACATATTCTCTTAGGCCCATTCTCTTAATGAGTCACATTTTTTTTTAAGTTTATTTCATTTATTTTTGAGAGAGACAGCCTGAGTTGGGGAGGGGCAGAGAGAGGGAGAGAGAGAGAATCCAGAGAGAGAATCCCAAGCAGGCTCCACACTGCCAGTGCAGTGCCGATGTGGGGCTTGAACCCACAAAACTGTGAGATCATGACGTGAGCTGAAACCAAGAATCAGTCACTTAACTGGCCGAGCCACCGAGGCACCCCTTAATGAATCACTTTTATGGACACAGAAGCGTTGTTAAGAGCTGTAAATTTTCTTTAATTTGTCTTGTCACAAACTCTAGGAAAATCCAGGGACTCACAGGAATTGGTATACAAGGAGACAATACTCAGGTTCTCCATTCCAAACAAGCAGGCAGAAATTATAATCCAGCAGTCCTTGTGTAAAATGCCTTCCCACTGGCAGGTAAAGTGGCTTACTGAATCTTTACTCACAAACCAAAGCTAGTCCTTGTATGAAAATTAGATATCTAATTTCCTGAGAGCTTGGCTATTTAGTGTCCTCCCAAAGGCCTCAAAGTATAAGACAAAGTATCCAGTATATTCTTAATAAGAGAGGAAGGGGAGAAAGACCAGGGATGAAGCTTTTCTTTGAGTGACCTTGGTGTGTTTGTCTTATAGGGAGGTGTGGCCACTGTTTCAGACCATCTGAGGTTGGAAAGAAACCACACTTCAGATGAACACTATAGGATGGCAGGGTAAAAAACATGTGTATCTCTCTCCTTCAGCCTTCATCCATATAAAGAAAAGTTTGAGAGTCTAACCTCAAACCCAAATACTACATTACACCGTGTCAATTACGTAAGTTCCTTCGGAGGAGGTATCTATATGCAAAATATGAATTGCACATCTCTATAAACTACCTTTAACATACTGAAATGAAAACCTGACTTTAATTCCCAAGTAATGAATCATATTCGTCTTTGGAATATGAACTCTACTAAATATAAACCACATACTATATATTTCAAGATGTTTCTAGGCTTTTAGAAATGCTAACTGAACACAGATCAGTATCTAGTTTTATACCCTGTTAAGAATAATCTTTCTCCCTGGGTTTGAAAAGCACAGCAGGTCGCCTAGTTCAGTATACTCCCTCAAGCTACATAAAAGAGTGCCATTATGCCTACTAAATTCTTTTGGTTTTTTTCAAGTTTATCAGAACCAAGGTAGCTTAAATGTCATATGATCACTTTGAGCATTAGCAGTATAATAAAACAATAATTAGTTCTTTAAAATGACTTGTTGAAATAGCTTATCTTTCTTGATGATTTCTATTCATTCATGAATAAAGAGACACTTTAGGATAACTAGATGTTTTCAGTATAAAAAAATATCAAAATGTATAAGAAACTGTCTGCAGAAAGTATCAAAACTCAGAAAAAAAATTCCTAAATTAGTCTGAAATTTTGAATGTCTCAAACATCAGCTGGTGAGCCTTGGAAAAATATGTATTTTGATTAGGTAAATCTTTCTGTGATTATTATCATTTTTTAGTACTGATGTCTATCCTGTCAGACTCAATTCTAATATATTCAATGAGTATGTTTTTGTCACAATTCATTTTCACTGACATAAAAAGGTACTTAGAAATTTCCTTTTTAGAGGGGATACTATGGCACAAGTTCTCAGAAATATTTGGCTCTTTTATCACTTTATTCCTGGAAGTTTAATCAGGACCATCTTGAATTAATACTTCTTATCTGAACTTGAATGACAAAGATAATGGACTTCTAACTAAAAGTATTTACATATAGTCCATATACATCCATTAAGAGAAGAGATTCTATTAGCATAGAAATCTTTGAAAGTTTTGGAAATGTTCAATTAGTGAAAAATATAAATGATTATGATTCGGGCTCAGTAGTTAAAGTAGCTCATAATAAACACTTTAAAGGATTCTATTTATAGAACAATGTGTGTAAATACAAAGGAAAGTTGAACTAGATAGATAATTGCCATAAAGTTAGCCTCCTTTTAATATTTTGAATAAAAAAATTACTTAGAACTAGTTAAGTGAGAGAGAATCTGAGATAAAGCTAGAAGTTCTGAATTGCAAGATTTGACATTAATATCACTTGAGTTAACTGTGGAACAAGAGTTAAACTTTTCCTCTGTGAATCAGGAGGGTCACTAAAGAATCATCCTAGAAATTAAAATACCGTGAACCTAATCTAGACATCATCATGTTCTCATCTCTTTCCAATCTACATTGCATCGCTGAGGAGTCCTTCAAAAAGTGTAAGTATACTTAAATGTGTTTAAGTCTTCCATTCGTGACACACACACCCTCTCTTCTCACGCCCAGAACCTGACATCCCTCTTCAACGGCCACTCTTGATAGCCACGTTCAGAGTTGTTTATCTCTTGACCAACTTACCTCTTCTTTTCTCATCTCAATACCCTCTGAATTCTGCTTCACATTTTAGTTGTAATTCTCACCATATTTTTAAATCAAATTCTTTGTTTCTAAATCCAAGAAAACATGATTTCTCAGTGTCTGGAACTGCTGACCCCTTCCTCCTGGTAAAACACTGGACTTTCAGGACAATGGATTCTAGTGGATTAGCCCATCGGCCCAGTTAGTTATTAGTCTCACTGACAGACTTTTATGTCTCATATCTGATTTTTATTTTATCTTATTTTATTTTAATGTTTAACAAACATTTATTGAAAAATACAGCTGGGGTGCCTTGGTGGCTCAGTCAATTAAGCATCTGAGTAGAACTCTGGTGGCAGGGAGAAGCCTGCCTGGGATACTCTCTCTCCCTCTCCTATGCCCTTCCCTTTCTCATGCTCTCTCTCTCTCTCTCTCTCTCTCTCTCAAAATAAATAAATAAACTTAAAAAAAAAAAAAAGTACCAGTCCACATTCACCTGCTATAGGGAACTTCACTCAGATGTAGGTAGCATCAACTAATTAACAGGGCTAACCTAAACTTAAAAAGCAGTGGCCACAGCTTGGCGGGGAAGCACAGGAGCTGTTGTGTCCTCCCTGCTCGTGGGCGTCCAGGGCCTGGCTACTGGAAAGCTGAGTGAGACCTGTAGGCAACCCCCAGCCCTGGAGCCCTGCCAGTGTACCCCTGCCTCTCCTGGGGCACCTGGGATACAGGGGAGCCCCTGGCCCCTCACAGGCTCTGGAGGCTGCAGGAAGAGCAGCAGGTGCATGAGGCCCCCATGGGACAGGCTGGACCTTGGGCCCCGAATGGACCAGCCTCTGCCTGAGGTGGTAGCCTTCTCTCCTCAGCTCCTGGGGCTCTCTCTCTGCCGACAGAGGGGCCCTCCCACTCTTGCGGCCTCTCCCCTTACTCAGGAGGACGGCCTCTTTGTAAGAGGAGGTGGTTCTCTGAGATTTTCTGCCCAGGTCCTCAGCCATCTTCTTGTGGAGACCTCGGGTCCCACAGGTGGCATCCAGGCTCCCGCGTGCCTTGGGAAGCTGCTTCTCTCCATCTCCACACGATGTTTCCTGCTCAGCCCGCTTTCCCTCCAGTTGCAGGACATGCTCTTCGCACGTCTCACGCTGTATTTGGAGCCTGACCTGGAGCTGCTGAATCTCACTTTCCAGCTGGGCATTTTCGACGTGCAAAGACACTTCCTCAGCTTGGAGGTGTGTCCTTTGTCCTATGAGGTCTGCAATCCTCTGATTTTCCTCCCTCAGTTCCCTGGACAGCTCTTCTTTCTCTGCGTTGGGACTGTCTAAGGGTACACTGAAGTCCCCATGGTCAGCGGCACCTGTCTGAGGGACTGCTGACAGGCGGACAAGGCCCCCACTGGTCTCCGCCTTCCTGCTCCCCACTGCTTTGGAGCCCTGGAGCTCAGGTCTCTCTCGGCCCAACTGCCCTACGGCACACCTAGAGGGAGGGTCGTGGCGGGGCCATGCCATCTCCCTCCTCTGCATGTGTGCTTCTGGCATAATGGGACCTGTCTATGGACCAGGATCATCCCCCTATTCACAGCAGCCTGGTCCTGCTACGAATGTCCCAAGATCTCCCCCTCTGAGGTTCCCTCTGCCTTTGTCTTTGGTTGAAAAGGGGGGCGGGGTACAACTGAAAGGTGTCCCCTGAGGTACCAAGAGCCTAGATTTCAAGTTGAGACAACAATGGAACTGGCAGGGTCTGAGATTTTCATGGATGTCAGTGCCGCCCATTTTCCACATTTAATCCAACTGTCCTGGAAGGGGTGATCTACTGTTGGGGAGGGGGGGCGGTGACACTAATGTGTCACCTTTCTTATTGTGGCCCTGTGATTTTCAGCTAATTCTTCTCAAGGTGTCTCTGGGGAACAGTCTCAATTCACCGAGTCATCTTTGGAAAAGGCGTCTGCACAGGGCCTGGTCTTCCTTTGCCTGAACTTGCCACCTCTCATTTGGCCATGTGTGTATTTTAAATCCTGAACCTCTTCATGGGTTTTCCCTTCTCATTTTTACACGGTCATAGTTTTTATCATAGGCTGATCAATTCCAAATTAACATCTCTAGAACAGACATCTTCTGCTCTCCAGATTCGTGTGTCCAGTTGCCTACTATGAAATTCCAATTAGAGCCTCAGCAACACCTCACACTAAACATTCCCCAAATATCGTCCTCTGACAAATAATGCAGCTCCTCCTCGTGTCGCCCATCTCAAGTTCATATAAAAGCACAAGCTCAGAACATGATTACCATCTTTTAATTTCCCTTGCCATCAGCCCCGTACACGAAATCTTTTCCAGACCCCCTTCATAAAATGCCATCCACTCAATACCCCCTACCTTGTTTCCATGATTTCTTCTTCTCCCTGGCATTTTTCGTAACCTAACGCACTTAATGTTTTACTGATTCGTCTTGTCTACTGGCTGTTTTCTCTTCCTACACATAAGTTCTCTGAGTTCAGAGAGTGTCTTGCACACAGCTGGAACTAGTATCTGCATAGAGTAAACTCTTCTTGTCAGCACTATTTCTAGGTTCACTTTTATTGTTTTATGACCTGATTATCAGATGTTTTTCCTACTTTTCTCAATGTGTAATAATTTTTTATTGAAAGCTGAACCTCGGGAATAATATATTTGAGAGGCTCTGCAGGATTTGTCTTCTCAAGGCAGTTGAGTTTTGTTATGGCAGGCAGTTATGTTACTGCAGATTTATCTTATCGTGTTGGGACCTGGTTTGAGGCTGTTAGGATGGCCTATTCTCATTTTGCTTTTACTCTTAAAACATGATAGTTTCTCCTACACTGTGCTTTCTAGGATCCAGTGAAATGCTAGGAGTTTCATCAGGGTCTCCTCACTCTGGCTCAGCTTGCACTCCAACATCTTCCCTGCACTGAAATGTCTGCTTAGCTCTCAGCCTTCTGGAAGAGGCTCTCTTTTGGAATTTCATCCTACACATGTATAATTTAGGAGTTGACCAAGGACCTAAGAAGGATTTCCAAGGATTTCTTGAGTTTCTTCTCTAGAGGTCTCCCATATTTGATGTCCTAAACCCAAATATCAGCCAACTGAACAGTCAACGAACTCCTTCATTTGGCAAAACAGATGCTCTTGAGATCTCACTCCCGGTATGAGAGTCTGAACTATGTCCTTGGAGAGAAAACCTGTGTAAATCTGGAGGTTACCTCATGTGTTTTTCCTTTCCCAAGGATTGTAGCCCAACACTGAGTGGCTAGGCAATGCCTACAGATACTATTTTATATATTTTGTCCAGCCTGCATAGTTATTTACAGTGAGCATGCATATCTAATATCAGGTTTTCCATAATGCTCAGACACAGAAATCCAACAAATATTTTTCGAGTGGATCAATCATCAATCCTGTTGATTCTATCTTCTTAATATTCCTGGAATCCATCTTTCCTTTTTCCTTAGTGCCTCTATTTTAGCTTAAGCCACCATTACCTCTAGCCTAGCTTATTGTTACAATACTCCGACTGACCTTCTCATCTCCAGTTCTGCCCCACTCCAAATCCAAATCATTCACCACATTCCAGTTGGTATTTCATCTTGTTTTAAACGTTAATATTATATGTTACTCCTCTGTGGAAACCCTCCAATGGTTCTTCATTGCCCTCAGGATCAAACCCAAACTCTTGGTATTCCTCTATAACCTCATCTCTCCCTGCTTCCCTCCTCCACTCCCTTCTCCCCTATTGTATACTATAAGTTACTTTCAGGACCTGGACATTTATGGTCCTCTCTCACCTCTAGGCTTTCACATGCTGCTTTCCTCTGCCTGAAACGATCACATATTCTGCCTGATTCCAGTTACCCACTCACATGCCATGGCTTCTGGGAAGTCTGCAGGGCTTTCCCTGGGGTGGATTAGGTGCCCACTTGTAATTGCTTTGCTCCACACTTTTCCCAATCATCACCTTCATTGTACACTTTTATAATTCTGCATTTACTTCTCTGTACTCCCACCACACCAGAAGCTTCTTTGAGGCAAGTTCCCTCGGTCATGAATTATTTTAGTCTATTTACTAGATTACCAAATATCTCTTGAATTAAAGCATATTAATTTTTAGCAAATTTCCTGACAAGAATATATTCCTTTTCAATGATATGTTCCCATTTTATGCAATAAAGAAGTAAATGCATAAATGCACCCACCTCCAAGAGCGAGTGAAGCAGAAGTCAAGGGACACATGTTAATAAGAGTAGGTCACTAAAGTTACACAAAACAAAATGAAAAGCTTTGGATATATCTGTGTCAGATATCTAATACACTAAAGCCCCCGCATTCTGGTTTTGTGTTATATGAGTCAGGTGAACACAATTTTGAGGAATTATCCACTTAAGTTGTAATACAACTGCTACAGTATATGCAATTATGCTGACTTCCTACTATCTTACGAGCACTACACAATAGTTAGTGAAGGAGTTCACCCTCTTCATAGACGCAGAGCTGAGTTTGAAGAAAACAAAGTGGTCTGCCTGAATTCCCAGTTAGTTGGACGGTAGCACTATACCCCACGTTTCCCGCGCTCCCCCGATTGTCTTCCAATGTATCATGTTCTGTATGAAAGAAACATAGACCATCACCAGCATGCACTAACATCAAAGGAAATAACTCCCTCACCCCCCACATTCGTCTCTTATCTTAGGACCCAGTTAGAGAACTACCAAAAGAGTAACCACAAACACATTAGAGGAACTGAAGATTGGGTGGGGTCAGAAAGAGGGCCTTCCATGAGGTGTCAAAGACCGCGATAACATGACCACTTGCTGTCAATTTATAGTCAGCTCATAATCTAAAAATAAATAATATGGCTGTTTAATCCCAAGCTTTCTGACAAGTGTCTGTACCTTAGGAAAACATTTCTTACTCAGTTTCTGTTGGATTTTAATGAATAACACATGCAGCAGAGATGTGTTCGGATGAAACTGAGAAGAAAAATATTGACTTCTTTCCATCGAGGTATTAGTACTGAAAGCCACAAGATGACAAAAGTAAGTACATTTTTTGAACATATTCAACAAGTGGTTTCCAGTGGTCTTAAATCCGTTTTAGAACTAGGTGGGGTAACTTAGAAATGAAAAAGCAAATGAGTTTTAGGTTTGCTTATAATAAATGAATGGCCAAAATCAAGTAGTGGAGTGGACACAATCTAGGAATCAGTTACATTTCAGCAACATTTCTTATTAACATAATTTAGGGATCCAGATGCTTAAAAAAGTGTATTAGAAAGTGTCTCATATCATGGCATTAATGTTATTGTTTTGGAAAAGTTTTGACTAATAAGTTGAGTTATTATACAAATCATTTTCTGGTCCTGCTTTACACCTCCCCAGAAGAGCTAAAAGTGCTTGTAAGAATGGTCTTATTTTTTTCTCCCAACATAGCTATAAGCAACATTGAACTAATCTACATTTTACAAACAGGGACAGGTAGGTATTTGGGGTTCACACTTCTTATCTAGCATCATAAAACCATTTAGCACCAGCCTCAGAAAAGAGGGAGAAAAACGGATTAGGCTCATAAAGTCAACCTAGTTCTGAAGGCAGATAGTCACGTGAAAGTAAAAGCACTGCCAGCCCGGGGCTCTGCCCAATGGACAGTCACATTTATTCATACTTTTGATGTGCAGAAACAAATTGCTTTATAAGCATTAACTCATTCAATCTGTCATTATCTCCATTTTATAGATAAGGAAATAGAGAGGCACAGAGTTTACTTGCTTTAGTAGCCCAGGATTTAAAGCAAGAAGTAACAGAGCCAGGACTTAAAGTCAGGAAGTCTGGCTCTAGCATCTTTATTCTTAATCACTTACCCTGTTCTACTGGCCCACATAACCCACCTTTCTATTTTACCTCACAAATGCTGCCTCAGTGAGAGAACAAGTTCTTCCTCAATTCCCTTTTGATCTTTGCCTTCTTCAACAAGCACCAATAAAACAGCTGAACATTTTTATTTTATTAAAATGAGTTCACTTAGGGTAGCAAGGATTTTAAAACTCAAGGCTAGAATTAAGCAAGTAGGGACCTCACAGGAAATGTTTATTTGTCCCAAGAGAATCATTACAGCTTAAGAAAGTGATACAGTATATGCTTTTGAGGATTCAACATAACCCTTATGTCAGCTGTCCCAGCCAGAATTCGCCAGAGAATTCCATGTATCTAAGGTCTCATGCTCATGTTTTAAAATGTCCTGAAGAATATTAACATGATGACAATGCCAAAAATCAAGTTCCAAATACTTTAGCCCAGACATATGGCTTTCATCAACTCCACAAATCTTGAGAGATATTCTATCAGCCCCTAATCAAAGGAAACAGCAGGAGCCGATACAAACAAGAGACACGGGCAGCGTACTCCACTCAAGCACACCCCAGGGCAGAGCATCTCCAGGAACAGAGACAGCACATCAGCATTTGGCTGTAGTAGTCCAATGAATGAAGGTCTCATGAAAGGCAAAGCCCTGAAAACAGGGAGTTTAAAATAAGATCCTGATTTAATATGATGAGGTCCTCACTCAGGTGTATATTGCTATAAGAGAGATCTTACTCATGTGAAGGTCCTGTGAACTTGCTTTCAAACATGAATGGAGTGAAGCACAAAAATCATGTGACTTTCTCAAGTGTGCTTAGCTCTGAACAGATAAAATGGCTTCATTTGGAATCATAAGGGAGGAAGAGGGAAAGGCATCTGCAAACCATGAAGCTTATTAAACAAATTTGTTTCCCAAGTACTTGAGGTACTCTCAGTCCTAATTAATGTCTCCTGCAAATGCACCCTCATAGCTAACGCTCACTTTCCTAATCTAAGCCATATGTTCTTTCTACCATTTTAAGGATATAAATGGAAATCATTGGTGTTTTTTCACTGAATATTTCTGTTACAAAAACGCTCTTTCCAAGCTGATGCTCTGTGCTGAGATCAGTGAGTTAGAAAATCCCTCCCTGGAAACAGTCCCCCACTTTTTTGTCTCTTCTTATTGCCCATATCCAGAGTTGAAGCCTTATGTGTGACTTTTAAATGTTGTATAAAATACCTCCCGAATTGGAAGCAAGCTTCTCTAGTGGTACAACTTTCCACATAAAGAGCAGGTAAATTGACAAGGGTAGCTGAGTCCCATATAATGCCTGTATGGTTGACGTACAGTGATCACATCCCTCTTAAGAAGAGGTTTAAGGTTTGCAGTGAGGTTTAGAAAATAGCTTGCTCTTTTTCAGAAGCTAATAACTTAAATTCCTTAACCTTCTCTAGCTACTGCTGTATATCTGTATCCAGTTTAAAAAGCACTCTCTATGTATGTGACGACAGTAAAGAGAGATGTGTACAGATGTGCAAGATTCCAGAGCCAGAGACCCAGCAATGACCCAGTCAAGTGGTCAGTGAGCCTTTCTGTGTATCCCAAACACCTGGTGAGCTTGGAGACTGGTTCTTCCCCAGAGACAGTCCAATAGACCTGATGTGGACCTGATGTAGACAGATATGTTATTTTTCAAAAGCACCCTAGGTGATTCCTGTATGGGGCCAAGCTCAAGAAGCATTGATCTTGTTGACCCATCTCTTTTGGGGCCAGTGATATTACCTTGTTTTCTTTTATGTCCATAAACAGTTGTTAGCGGCAGAGGCAGGACTATAAACTCAGGCTCTAGGCCACGCCTATGACTTGTCCTCCACATTATATACTTCTTAAAATCTGTGTTTTTTCAAAAAAATAGAATCAATTTGGAGACAAAAACAAAACAAAACCTAGAACTACTCTCTACTCTCCCCTTTCCAAAGACCTCCCCCCCATCTTTTATTTTTCTGTTAGTACAGTCTCTCCAGAATGCCAGCTGTACGTTAATAGGTGTAACTACATAACCCCAGAATTCGAACGAAAGTATTAGTGAACACATTCCAGCAACACACACACACACACACACACACACACACACACACACACACACAGTACGGCCTTTAATGGTGCAAGACACAAAGAAATGACTCCTATTTGCTCTCATATTAAATCATGAAAGTAGCAGCCAAGTAAGCAGTCTGCGCCAGGCCCTGTACCCTGAGTGCTCAATTGAGATCATCTCATTGCATCCTCAAAACAACTCAATGAGGTCAGTATATTATTATTCCCATTTTGTGAATAAGAAAAATGAGCCACCATAATTCAAGTTATTTCCCCAGTCCCCCCAGTTTAAGTCATTTTGCATGGCTAGGAACTGGTAGTCAGCTTAGTCTCAAAAGCTATAATGTGACACTGCCCTTCAAAAGTAGCTTTCTGTAATTAATCATGATAAAATAATATTTCCAAGGCATTTTTAAAAAGAACACTTTACTCATCATTCATATGATCTCATTTAAACATTACAAGATTGCTTAACATCACCATTTGGTTGGAGAGAAACCACGGCTTGGGGAATTCAGACTGTCCTCACAGGTCGTAGGTGGCCAAACCCAAATGGGAGCCTTTGTTTGTGACATGTGGGGTGTTGCACTCAATCCACCACACTGCTTTAAGTCTGAAGATTGTTTCATGGCTCTAATGAGCATTTCATGTGATCAGTGCTGCTAGGAAATAGTATAACGCTGACTATAAACAGCCAAAAAATGAATGCCTTGCTGCTCAGATTAAACTGTTGATTGTACTGAAATTCATGGGTACACTAAGAAACAAAATAAATTGCAGCAAATCTCCCCAAAGATTTTGTTGTGCATCCTTTTATTTTTATTCACATCATCTGTGTTTACTGAGCTGCAGTAAAGGATGCATGGGCTATTTTTATTCAGAGAAAGGCGATAGCACCAGCCAAGCAGAAGGACCCATCCATGACCAGAATGCAATAGCCTTCATTATCTTCCAACTCACTCCTAAATGACTCACGGAGAGCTGGCAGATGGTGTTTTCTCTCACCCCTTGCCTCGCACTTATTTAATTATTTTGACTTACTTTTTGTTCTGCTACCATGATACCTAATAGGCAGATATATTTCAGAGTTGGTTTCTTCTTCTAACATTAACCAGTGTATCTAGAAAATCTCTCAGCCTCTAAATTCTGGATCAAGTGAGGGTAGAGAATAATGATGACAAAAAAAAATTATTACTAATGATAACTAACACTTACTGGGCACATACACCCTGCCAGATACTGAGCCAATGAATTTGCATGCATTCCTCATTTAATGATCCGATGACTCACAAATGGGGAGCCTGAGGGTTAGAGAGGTTAAGAAACCTACTCTGGGTTAAAGAGCTAGTAAATGGTGGAGGCAGAGAATCTGAACCAAGTCCCTACTCTTAATCTTTATGCAACGTTCATGTGGTAGCAGTTATAAGCTCTAATACTGTAGGGAAATGAACCAATACAGCAAAATGATAAGGAAACACACAAAGTTAATAGACATGAAGTTGTAAATAAGGCATCATAGAACTGAAGGCTTCCAAAAGACTCAGAGATGCACTGCCCTCACCCCCCGCCCTGTGCAGCCATAGGAAGCAAGATCAGGGGGTAGCCTCCAGCAATCAGCTCCAATTGGCTTTAATGGCAGAGAGCCACCTCGCCCACAGTTTCACCCTACCTGGGTAAGTCTGCATCCTGTGACCAAGCCAGGCAAGGGTACAAAAGTCCAGACATTTTGGCCCGAGGCTCTCACAGGGAAGGCCTTCTTCAGAGGTGCCTGCTGGGTTCACCAAGATTTTGCTAAGTCTGCTTCACAATTTGACTTCTTTTTCTGACTTATCTTAGTTTCTTCCCTTCTCTCCCACTGGTGTTAATTCCTGATAAACCTCTTGCATCCTAACTCTGAGAAACTAACCTGTAACAGTGCATCAAAGACTTTTAAATAGAAAAATACACACACACACACACACACACACACACACACACACACACACACACACATTGCTAGGAACTTTTTGAGTCTCAAGAATTCATACATGTGGATATACCAAATAGTACATATTTGACACTAGTCTATAGACAAAGAGTTTCCCAAAGGGGTGAGGTGGGGGGTGTGTAAAGGTGGTAATCCTTCTTCAAACTAAACTGATTAGGTAGTTCAGAACTTTCTCTGTTTCTGGCACAAAAGCAGGAGGTCAACAGGTCCATGAAACCCTCTAAATGAAGGTCTGTATAAACCACCATATCCTCTTAGATCCATAGTTCTCCTAAAAGGTTGTCCCATATTATTATCTGATGCAGCATGACCTATGTAATTATGATATCAGTTCCATGTCAGATGATTTCTATAAAATTATTTTTAAGACATTTCAAATATAAAAGGTTCTCCTCAATATTCCTCAACAGTTAAATCCTGTTACAGATGGAATCAATATTCTGCATAAAAGTTGCTAACTGAGGGGTGCCTGGGTGGCTCAGTCAGTTAAGAGGTGGACTTCAGCTCAGGTCATGATCTCACAGTTCATGAGTTAGAGCCCTGCATTGGGGTCTGTGCTGACAGCTCAGAGCCTGGAGCCTGCTTTGGATTCTGTGTCTCCCTCTCTCTCTGCCCCTCCCCTCATTGTGCTCGCTCTCTCTCTCTCTCTCTCTCTCTCTCAAAAATAGACATTACAAAAAAATTTTTTTATTAAAAAAAAAAAAACTGCTGACTGACACACAACATAGAATCACCTGAATCAGTCTCCATTCCTTGTAACTTTCCAACCCTTCAGGTACACTCCCATCCATTATGATGCCTGTTCTAAGTGCTATTTCACTCTATTACTGTTAACTGTATCCTATTAAAGCCATCTCAAGAGAATTTGCATTTTTAAAGGCACTCTTGGAACCCAAGAAAACTTTCTGGACCCCATACAATGAAGCAATCACGGTGGAATTAAAAGGCATATGGCTCATGTTTGGTGATAAAGGACTTTCTGTCACTCTCAGTGGAGAAGCCAACGTCAGGCCCTGTGGCCAGGCTTGTAGATGAACCATGTGTTAAAGGAGAAGGTGAGAGAAAGCCAAACACATGCTCTTTCCCTCTTTCTAGTGTTCCACCTCACCACAGAATAAGGATTAGTTGGCACAATTTGATAATGGTTTTAGTTGAAAAACTGGTCTTCATTTCTTAACAGTGTGAAACACTTGAGTGTTTTTCAGAATGTTAATCCTACAAGAAAAGTAAATTTATTTTAAAACGAAGGCATAAAGAAAGAGGGAGAAAAGAAAGAGACGGAGAGAGAAAGAGGGAAGGAAGGAGAGAGAAAAAAAAGAAAAAAAGAGGAAGAAAAGAAAAGAAAGGAGGAAGGAAGAAGAGAAAGAAAAGAAAAAATGGAAGGGAAAATAAGAGAAGGGTAGGGAAGGGAGAAAGAAAAAGAAAGAAAGAAAGCAAGAAAGCAAGCAAGCTTAATCTTGATTAACTCTTAGAAATGTGTATCTACAGGATCCTGGAGAATTAAACAATTGGTGCATAATATAAACATGCCAGTTATGTGGGTAATGACTGACATTAAAAATTTTGATAAAGAGGGGCGCCTGGGTGGCGCAGTCGGTTAAGCGTCCGACTTCAGCCAGGTCACGATCTCGCGGTCCGTGAGTTCGAGCCCCGCGTCGGGCTCTGGGCTGATGGCTCAGAGCCTGGAGCCTGTTTCCGATTCTGTGTCTCCCTCTCTCTCTGCCCCTCCCCCGTTCATGCTCTGTCTCTCTCTGTCCCAAAAATAAATAAAAACGTTGAAAAAAAAATAAAAAATAAATAAAAAAAAGAATCAGTGATGGATATCAAAAAGGGAGAAGAGAATAATAATATTTGGTTGTAATCTTACAATAAATCACTCACTTTTTAAATTGTATGTATTTAAAAAAAAAAACTAGTCACAAATCATGGAGATAACTATTGATCAGGTCCTAAAACTTGAGCAAATAAAAAGAAATACATATTTGGAACTGATATGCTGTGTCTCTTACACACAAAAATTTCATAAATTACTTTTAAATCATTCCAGTGTTCTTTCATTCCCCAATGCTGAACTGGTTTTCTATTCTCTTCACTAGGCTCTCAAGTCATTAAAACTAATCTAGGAATCTACAGTTTAAGCAGTGCCTAGATAAAATGAGTTACTTCAAAGGTACATGTTTTAATGAAACATTGTATGTGGGCCCCACATCCCAGGAGTCCTGAGCGCTCTTCCTTCTGCCTCTGCTACTAAGGCTAACCCCAGAGGCAAGGTCAACTGCTCTTGTCACCAGAGGACACTGACCAACCTTTGGCACAAATAAAAGTGGAACTCATTCTGCAGTTTCTATCTCCTTCTAGATAATGCTACCAGCCTCAAATTTTCCAAACCAAATGTATATTGTAAATAAAGTAGGAAAGCCAGATTAACAGGTAAAGACATAGTACCTGCAAAGGAAAACAGTCGTTGGAATCCTCATTTTCACATACCTTATTTTAGTTACTTAACACTTTTATTTTTCAATGTGGTTGGCTACCTTCTTCACTAGAAGAACTATAGACATCACTATGTCTATGTATTATTTTGATTTTACTTAGATTGTTTGAGGTCCCCCAAAAGTTACACTATTCTTTTTTTTAAATGCTTTATTTATTTTTGAGAGACAGCATAAGCAGGGGATGGGCAAAGAGGGAGACAGAGAATACCAAGCAGGCTCTGTGCTGCCAGAGTCCAACGAGAGACTCAAACCGAGGAACTGAACCATGAAATCATGACCTGAGCTAAAGTCAAGAATTGGCCATTTAACCAACTGAGCCACCCAGGTGCCCCAAAAGTTACACTATTGTAATAGTTGAATATTTTTTGAGAGCCAATCCAAATGTGAGATGTAAAATTATAGATAACCTATTCTCCCAAACACTTGACTTGAAAAGGCAAATTAAGTGTGGTAGGGAGACTTTAAAGTAATAATAAGGAAGCTTACATATGAGCCATTCTCCATTTTATAGATCCCAGCCATGCATACTCTGGCTGCTAACATAAAACAACCAATCAAAACCTACTTTGTGTCCCCAAATGTATTAGTTTTCTGTTGACAGTGGGATAATCTGACCACTTGTGCTGTGATAGGAGGGGAGGCCATGCTCCTCAACTGTGTGTTGAAGCAACTGACCTCAGAATACTTTTCTACTGACCTGTGTCAATTTGGCCAATTGGGCTAGCTTTTCTGAGCTTCCATTTTATCGAATGAAAATGAAGATATCTTCCCTTTTTTAGAGCTGTAGGAAGAAAGAAACAAGAAATACACACCAGGTGCCAGGCTCAGGGCTTGGTAAATGGTGAATACTTGTCGTAGTAATTATGGTTGTAAAGGTGATTTTCTTTTCATTTCTTTTTAACATTGGTAGCAGTTATTCCAAGGAGAAGCTAGCTGGGAAAAGATGGTATGATAACCACATGTTCCCCAGTGTTCCTGAATTCTGGTCAGTAAGGCAATTATCTGCATCACGTAGCTTTTCCTGCTGTAATACATCCATACGTGGGAAAAGAACAAACATGGGAGAATATCCTCTGTCTATACTCCAGGTCACAGGCATAAGCAGAGAATTAATCATCCAGAAGAAATCATTTCAGGATCCAAAGTATCCACCAATCCTTACACTTTTCCATCACTGGTAATTTTTGGCAGGACAAATACAAATTTGGTTCTCCAAATATTAGATACAAGATGTAGTCCACTTACAATATATCCGGCACAAGATACAAGAGAGAAAAGATGAGGAGTGCTCCCTTCCTTTCCCTTGAGGAGCTACAGTCTAATGGAAGAAAGATGGGCATGTAAACAGAACAGTGAAGGGACCAGGAAAAGAAACCAGCAATCAAAGATGCAAGAGGAAAACACTGAGTAAGAGGAGCAGTCCAAAACTCCCGGGGACTGGGAGCCTGTAGATGGAAGCCAAACACAAACACTTCTACCCATGCCTGGTTTTCCATTTGTGTTCATGGTTCCCTGGGTGTTCCTTATACTTTCTTTTCTTTTTTCTTCATTTATTTATTCATTTTTGAGAGAGAGAGTGAGCAGGGGTGGGGGAAGGGAAGAGAGAGAGGGAGAGAGAGAATTCCAAGCAGGCTCCATACTGCCAGTGCAGAGCCCGATGTAGGGCTCAAACCCACAAACTGTGAGATCATGACCTGAGCTGAAATCAAGAGTCAGACGCTTAGCCAATTGAGCCACCAGGCGCCCCTTAAACTTCTCTTTGTAAAGCCTCTTTCATGAGGTGAAGAAGGTGGCACATTTGGTCAATAGCTATATAATGTATCATTAAGCCATAATTCTAACAATCTATGCTAACCCCTCAAATCAGTTGTAATATTTCATAGGGTAGCACAGAGGCCAAATCCCACATTCCTTTGTTAAGATAGAGACATAATTTCTAAGTATATACTAAGACACGTTTTCTACGTTTATTTGAATTGAATGAGGATTCACGCATATTACAAATGCTAACCAGAACTTTTAAAACATCAGTACACTGAGAAAGTTTGAAAAAGCCATTGAAGGAATCAGCATAAAGAAATCTTATTAGAACTTTCCTTATCTGATAAAAGTAGAGCCTCCTGTAAATATGGTTGCTACAACCCCCTTCTGGAGCACCTTCCAGCCTTCTTTCAGGAAGGAAACTGCCCAATAGAATCTCCCATGCTTTCACACTGAAGCCCTAATACACACACACACTGATATATAAACCCTTACCTCTGGCTGTTCTGCTGGCTACTCACTGCTGAGTTCAACCACATGCATAATAAATTTTTCTCCTGTTAGGCTGTCTATCGACAATTAATTCATGGACCCCACAATGAAACCTAAATTGGAACCATTCACTTTCCCACATGAGATGAGGGGGGAAAAATTCTTCCCTTTCACTCTACAGGCAACCTACTATAGATCTGAAGTCTAGACTTTAAGCATGTTTTATGATTTATATTTGTTGATTTTTTTTCAAAATTTATGGAGTTTGGGCAGTTTTGTCACATAGTCAGATGCTATTCCTCTATTTAAGGACCAAATCAGCATGCCTTTCTACTGTATCTTGTTAATTTTTGCAAGATGTTATAAAATAATAGAATTTTTACTTAATACAAATGTTTGTGGTTAACATTTTTTGTTTGCTAAGTATGCTTACATCAAAAATTCAAATGCACTGAACAAAGTAAAAGCTGTTTTACAGGATATCATCTCCAACAAAGCAAAGTGTATGTAGAAACAAAGCATGAAAAGCACTAAAAGGGTGTTGTGTGATCTTGGTTTCATGGACTCAAATTGAGAGAATCATGCATTAATTGTGGTGGTCACCACACCCAGAACAGTGATGTTTCCGTAGTAACTGATACAAAGAAACACAAGTGATATGGAAGAAGGAAAAGAAACTAGAGTGAAAAATAGAAGTAACTGGCCTTGAATCTATAATGACAGCAAAAAAAAAAACCCACTAAGGTAAGCCATGTCAAGATGGTGTTTTATCTCAGGAAAATATTAGAAACTTAGAAGAGTCTAAGATGAAACTTCTTTGAATCTTCGTGTAGTCTAAAATAGAGATGTGCACGTAATAGGCACTCACATACTTGATGGAGAAAGAAAGAGAGAAAAGGAAGAAAGTACAGGGGAAAAGGAGGAATAAAATGAGAACATCCAAGAAAACAAACACTTCTGTACTATCAAATCAAAAGGCATCCAAACAATAGGGTAAATATCAGGGATCTCTTTTGCCATCAATTCTCATACATAAGGATAAAGGGGAAATGGCCCTTATTAAGACCTATGATTGCAGGTGTTCATGAATTCCCTTCGAGTCAGTCCTGAACTCTGGTTGCCACTGTGCTAAGAAAGACTCAACCTGAAGGTGAATTATTTTCCTAAGTTTGAGTTTAATTCATTCAGCCAGTTTTGAATTCTGAGAAGAGAAAAACATATGTTTCCTTCCCCAGTGGCAATTTTACACTCAAATAAGTAACTATTCTGTTAATAACTCAAGTAATTAAAAAAAAAAGCACGATGTTAAAGATTCACACACTTAACGCATGTGGACATTTTACAGCATGTTGGTAGGTATTTCAGTTTTTCAAACGTGACCTTTGGGGTTTGATTTCATTTTGAATTTTCTGTTCTAAGCCTATCTATCTTTAAGTTTACAATAGTAATTAGAAATTAAACCAGCCAGGGGTGCCTGGGTGGCGCAGTCGGTTAAGCGTCCGACTTCAGCCAGGTCACGATCTCGCGGTCCGTGAGTTCGAGCCCCGCGTCAGGCTCTGGGCCGATGGCTCAGAGCCTGGAGCCTGCTTCCGATTCTGTGTCTCCCTCTCTCTCTGACCCTCCCCCGTTCATGCTCTGTCTCTCTCTGTCCCAAAAATAAATAAACATTGAAAAAAAAATTAAAAAAAAAAAAAAGAAATCAAACCGGCCACACTGGAGAGATTAATTTATTTGCGTTGCAGATTGAAACAAATAATTCATGCTGTATTTACAAAGCAGTTTGCCTCTATAAACCATAATGTTCTCTAAAAACATCATCTAGAAGTCCAAATTTTGAATTATTATGCTGACTGCATAGAAACCAACCGTGTGCTTCTGTGACTTGAATGTTGCACACACATCCCTGAGACCTTGTTAATATACAGATTCCGATTTACAAGGTATGGCCAAGGTTCACCATTTCATCTAGGCCATCCTGAAGCTGCTTGTCCGCAGAACACATTTTGAGCAGCAAGGTTTTAGAGAACTAGAATCTTTCCTTAAATATTTCCCATTTTCTTTCTTTATAATTTGTGATTGATTCATTTAGAATTTTAACCTTTAGAATAGCTAAGTGTTCCATCTCTCTATATTTTTTTAATACATAAAAAACACCGCACACACAGAGCTTCTTTAGAAATCTGTAAGAATTACTCACTCCAAAAGGTTAATTCGATTGTCTTTCTGTCTTTGGTAGAGATAGAGAGTCCTGATTATTTTAAGTCTAACTGTTACAACAAGTTTCACTAAATTTACAAAAATGTGCTAATGTTAAAATCTAAAAGAAATAGTCAACAGTACAGAAGTATCACAAAACCTGATCAACAATAACATTTTTGGCAACATATGGAGGAACAGGAAGCTATAATGAGTTTCTTTTAGTCCAAACACTAACCACAAACATATCTCCTACTGTTATTGGAAAAACAGAATCAATGTCCTCCATACTGGCCCGCAAAAAAAGACTCCATTATAATGCTGTTGGAAGCAAACAGGAAGACAGGGAATCTTTAGAGAGTTCTCCCATGGCCTCCACTCTATTAAAAATATAATACATACACATGAAGATTCTCATGATTTTTTACATTGAGCTTTTTGTTGTTTTCCATTTATACACATAATTTCAGTACAATCTTGCATAGGTAACCAGGCAATTCAACCTGGCTACATACCCACCTACCTAATTAATTGTTATTTAATTGATCTTATTCACCTGGTTAATATGTTACAGTTTTTAATGAATATAGATGTTCAATGAGCAGAATACTTTATAAGGAAAGAGTAGAATTATGCAGATTTATGTACTTTCATACTAAAATAGAACAGAATTTCAGGAGGTAAAGCAAATATATAGATATGACAGCAACAGTAATTATCATTTTTTTTCAAAAGTATGATGTTCAGCTTCTTCTAATACAGATGTACTAACTTACCTCAGTTATCTTTGCTAAAAGCTAGTGTGGACGCTAAAATACTGTTATTACCATGACTTCCTTTTTCTTAATTTGTCTTATAAGCATGCCTCTTAAGACAGAGTGAAAAAAATGGTTCATGATTGACTATATACATTAATGTGAGTCAAAAAAGCAAATTAAGTGGGGTTTCAGGTGCCGAACTCTTTTCAAAACCTCAATTCATGCACATTGGATTCATCAAAGACACTAAATTATTGTAAGAATGTAAATTTGATGTGCTCAAAATGTTTCAAAGTATAGTTGTAAATACTGTATTTGTACCCACAAACAGAATACAATAACTTTAAATGATCTGATTCCTATATTAAATTGGCAAATACATTCACCGAAGCATTTTTTAAATGTTTATTTTAAGAAACAGAATGTGAGTGGGGGAGGCACAGAGAGAGAGGGAGACACAGAATCTGAAGCAGGCTCCAGGCTCTGAGCAGTCAGCACAGAGCCTGACTTGGGGCACAAACTCCCCAACTGTGAGATCATGACCTGAGCAGAAGTCGGATGCTCAACCTACTGAGCCACCCAGGCGCCCCTCACTCAAGCATTTATGAAACAATTCCCCAAAGCTCCAGAACTCTGAAAGGCATCACAATTTCCTTTTGATGTCTGAAGTTATATTAATCTTTTTCATTTGCTATGCAACTGAGGGCAAAACCAAAAATCCCTAATCCATGAGGTTGTACAACCTCCATTTTATTATTACTTTTTTAATGTTTATTTATTTTTGAGAGAGAGAGCAGGGAAGGGAGAGAAGGAAGGAGGGGGAGAGAGAGAGAGTGAGAGGAAGAAAGAATCCCAAGCAGGCTCCACACTGTCAGTGCAGAGCCTGAACTTGAATTCATGGGCTTGAACTCATGAACCGTGAGATTATGATCTGAACTGAAATTATGAGTCAGAGGCTCAAACACCAAGCTACCCAGGTGCCCCACAACCTCCATTTTAAAGCACAGACACCCTAGAAAAGTAAGAAGAATGAATTTCTTTCACATTTGTTCCCAGTATCTTAATTATTCATGCCCTTATGAGGATATCATATCCTATTTGGTAAGACATTTCACTAAATTCAGAATGGAATGTTAAATTATAATGGGTGACACCAGAATTTCTTATAATAAAGATATTTTCTTATATAGTCAACATTTTCGATTCTGTATAATGCAATTGTACTTACAGTTATAGAAACCAACCCACATGATGCTAAATACATTTCCAAGATTCTACTAGAACACAAATGTTTTCCTTCTGATGTAAATAAGAAGGAAATATTTGCTGAACTTTCCCTTTTTATGCACGAATCAATTTTTCAAAGATTATTATGAAGCTTAACTGATATAAATAAAGGACAAAATACCATTCCTGAGATTCTATAGGTCTTGATCTAAACAATTAGTGATCAAAGTTCAAAAAACCTGTCTTTTCAGTTACCTCAGTATCACTGTTTCCTTGGAGAGCCCATGGGACCTTTCTTTCTCTAATCTAGAGACTGCATCCAAAATGCCATGGGCCACATTCGGCTTAAACATATGGGTGGCATCATGAGTATGTTTCAGTGTGGTTTGGTTTTTGCAATTTGGTATTTGGAAGGCTTTTAGATGGGGCCTGACCTTGCCGCATCACCCCACATCTCACTTTTCCCTTTTGTTTAACATTCCATCATATCCACTCATTTTTCTTACCTGTCTGATCTCTGCTCTAGTCCCTGAATCATGAGCCAGCATCAGTGGAAAACCCCCAAATAAAACAGCACCCACTGAGACATCTTCACATGGAGGGAAAGCGCCCCTATTCTCTTGCCTTACACTGTCATTGCTAAGTGTCCTTTCATTTTATACAACAGCGAACCAATATTTGAAACGCTACGAAATATTCAGCACAAACCAGTTTGGGCAGGATTTCAGCAGCTCTTTTGACTGTGAGCATCCCGGAACTCTGCTGATCTGTATGCTGCTCAGCTTGCTATCTGGTCTGCTTTGCAACATTATCTTGCACAACTGAATGAAAACGTGAGATCTTCCCTGTGCCCTATCCCCCTATCCTCCCAACCCTTCAGATGATGGAATTTTCCACCAGAAAGAGACACTATAGTACTTGAAGGGGAAACTCAGTTTTTTGTTCTCCTTCTTGTGTCCACTATAATACAAAGCTTTGCTCCCCCTCTCGGGAAAATGTAAGGCTGGCTGGCAGTCAGTTTGACAGAAGGAGAGCAGTGCAGCGGAAAATTGGATAACAGGATAAAATCTATGGGGCCACAGGAATCCCATCAAAACCGGCTCCTCCTGTCAAAACCTAGACAAGTGACAAGGACAAATATAGAATGTTATTTATATTTAAATATTTCTAATGATATCATAATTATACTCTGCCTCTCTTAGGCAGCCATTTTCCTGTGAGCCACCATTCTGCAAACCAAATGTTGTATGTTGGAGAAAATCTGCATAAGAATCAGACAGCTTCAATCAGACATCTAGGAAAATCCTATAAGCTCCTCAAATAGCTCTTTCTAAAGGACAGAAAATAACAATTTATTTTTTCAAAGACATTTTTCCTAGAATACAATAGTCAAGTTCAATAAAAACAAATTATTCCCAGCTCTGTGGGAATGGGAAAACTAAGCCATCTAGTAGGTAGCTAACATATCGATTTCACTTAAAATTAGGGCTGGTATTTTGGAAAATTTCCTATTTTCTTTCTTCGCAATGTGTCATCTTGACTCATTCTATAGATGGGGTTATTGACGGTCTTAATTTGTGGAACTTCACAGTAAGTTCAATAAACTAAAATGTAAAATTGCCAAAAGATGTAAAATTTATAATTTTAAAACTTAGGGAAAATTTTTGATGTAGATATTCTAAGTCAATATTTATTATACTTAATTCTATTATTAAAACATTATGGAGCACTATTTTAATATACTATAAGTGATACCAAAGAATTTAGTAACATGATGGAGGGCATTTATAAAGATACACTCTATACAGAATACAATTCACATTAGACTTTCATAGAGCTTTAATTGTAAGATTCCTAAGCCCTTAATGGTCATCTATAACACATATGTACTTTTTCTCTTTTGTAGACCTTTACAACAGAAGATTATCAGCACGCAAACTCATTAATTGATATTTAAAAATATAGTTATTGCTCATAATACACAAGACAACATGCCACATGCTGGGAGAAAAAGAAAATATAAAGGGGTATTCAGTCACAAAAATATGCCACCTAAAACTTAAGTTGGGAGTACTACAAGCAGAGAATAGAGGAGTTGAGGAATCTGTATTCATTTCCAGTCTAAACACCTCTGGCATGCTAGGAAGGCTCCCGATGACTTGAACCCATTTTACTGAGCAAATTTAATTTTTGCCTTCTGCTAATTCCTTCCGCTCTGTTTTAAATGACTCTCTCACTCTTGCTAAGATGTACTGTTCTCATCCTTGCCTTCTCTTGCTTACGCTCTTCCTCTGCCTGCATTGTCCTTGACCTCTCTCTCTCTTGAGCAAAGCCTTTAAGATTCAGCTGAAGTGTCATTTCACCTTGAAACCTTTTTTGACTAACCCAAAGGACTGTTGACTTTGTGTAAGGCAATGTTCAAAGTGCTTAACATATGTGACCATATCTATCACAGCTTCGTAGGGAGATAGCACTCTGTTTCAGAGATGCAAAAAGCTCAGAGCAGTAAAATAGCTGCCTCAAGATACACAGCAAAACAAGCAGTAGAGTCCAGATTCATGCCCCATGTATCTGATTCAGACACCCGTGTAGGTAAGGAATTACTCTGTTATTTTGTTCCCTTTCTCATACTTTTCTATCTGAACTCATATTTTACACAGTGCCAAATTATTCAGCACTTAATAGTTCTTGGGTTCACGGTTACTACTCTGGGCTCTTCAGTTAGACTGCAAATGCAGAGAAGTTTGTCTACCACTCCAGCCTAAGACCATGCATTTCACTTGATGGGTTGAAGCTCGTTAATCTACAGCATTCTAATGTATTAGACAGAAAGCTATGCTTCTCAGATGATTACTATTTTGCCACTGGTTTGGGTTGTCTGTAGTTGTATTCACTCCATGGGACTCTTTGCCTTCTAGTACACTATAAAATGTGAAGTTCCAAAGGAATATCTTAATTTTCATTCAACAAGTCTTTATTGAGTGATGATTGTGTGATAACATTTTGCCAGGCAGATGGGGAAAAATACCAAAAAGGCTTAAGGCAATCTCTACTCTTAAGAACCTTATTATCTTGTTGGAAAGAGATTTTATCTATATTAAATTGTAGACATATGTTATTTTATTAAGTATATGTTACATGTAAGTATATAATATACATATGTATATAAGTCTACACACAAAACATGAGTTTATACATAAAATATGCTTTAGTACAGTGTGTAGCATATGGTAAGAACTTAATAAGTAATTTATTAAGGGGTAGGGATAAGGGGATGGGTGAAATAGGTAAAGGGGATTAAGAGGTACAATCTCCCAGTTATAAAATAAGGAAGACGTGGCAGTATAATGTATATCATAGGGAATATAGTCAATAATATGGTAACAACTTTGTATGGCGACGAATGGTAACCAGACATTGTGGTGATTGTTTCATAAAGTACGCAAATATCAAATCCCTATGTTGTACACCTGAGACGAATACAATATCGTATGTCAATTATTCTTTTTTTTTTATTTTTTTTTTCAACGTTTATTTATTTTTGGGACAGAGAGAGACAGAGCATGAACGGGGGAGGGTCAGAGAGAGAGGGAGACACAGAATCGGAAACAGGCTCCAGGCTCTGAGCCATCAGCCCAGAGCCCGACGCGGGGCTCGAACTCACGGACCGCGAGATCGTGACCTGGCTGAAGTCGGACGCTTAACCGACTGCGCCACCCAGGCGCCCCTCAATTATTCTTAAAATATCCATCCAGTTGTCGTAAATGGAATATAGTGCACAAAACTTAATCTGCCATCATTCATAATAGCTATCATTTATTGCCGCAGATATCATTCAGCAAATATTTAGCATGTTTCTAAACAGAAACTTAACAGTCTGTCAAAATCAATGCTGAGAAGGAAGTATGAAAAACATAACAAACTGGACTTTTTCTTATGGAGCTCTCTCCTGAAAAATGCCTTCTGGACTAATTCCTTGGTATGAGCTCACTTTTTCCAGTAACATTTCTTTCTCCTCGAAAATGGGATATAGGAAAAAAGGACAATATTTTTGTACATCTAGTTCAGATGAACTCTGATTCTTATTTTATTCTAGTATTAACATCATCAATATACAAATGCTCTCTTTTATGATTGTTTACATTATATGAATTTGTATACACCAGCTTAGGGTGAGGTAAATTAAATGGAAAGATATCATCGTTAGGTCTAGTATCAAAAACCTTATGTGGCTCTTCAATTCTGTGACTTACTTAGTGGATTACAATGAAGCCTCAGCTAAGGGGCTGGTAATTTAAATTATAAGCAGAGGGTTCAACGCTGTGGCTAATTCATTACTCACACATCTCTAGTTGAGGTAGTAATTTAAAGTCATGTGTGTCACATTAATTGTAATCTTGTTTCCAAATGACAAGATAAATATCTCAAGGAACATAATGTATTATGGTCATAGGTCAAACCAAATGAATGTCTAAAATAGATTAGCACTAAGTGCATGCAATATGTCATGTTTATAAATTTTGAAAAGGATAAATTATATTAGCATTTAGCAGATTGTTCATTACACATCATCAATGTTTAGCTTTAAGTGCATTAATACTTAATTCAGTTACCGCATTGTCTGAAAATACCACACACGGAGATGCCACAAAATCTCTTACTAAAAATCTAATATTTAAAAAAAAAAAAAAAAAAAACCAGAGCAAGCTAATTCATACCCTCTCCCACCAGGATTTTATCACTTTGTTTCACCTATGTGTGAAATCGATATATTGTGGCCCTGACTTGAGTCAGATAAGGGCAATGTTACAATTGGCAAAAGAAGAAAATTGCCAAAACGCCAGGTCCCTACCAATTTGCATGTATATCTCTTCTAATTTAAGTCTCTCCATCAGCTGGCACTGCATCAGAACCTCAACCACTGTCCTAGAGTAGAAACCCCAACACCACATGGCAAAATAAGTGCAAAATAAGGATGCAGGCTGCTACTGAAATTATAAAATAGACAGCTGGTTTTTAGAGTTGAGCTGAAATTTAACTTGTGATTTCAATATGGATTCATCAGTTTTCCTATCTACAAGCCGTGACATCCCTAGTGATTTATCCAACTCTCTCTCACCATCTCTACAAGTCATTGTACACTGACATCTTAGCTTCATATTACTTGGATCAGTATTTTGAAAAGCCACTCAAGGTAGGGTGAGGACACGGAAGAAGGAGCAGCAAACCAGCTAACCCCAGCTCACAGAAATATTCTGTTTAGCTAGCACAGGTGTCTTTGTGGTTTTGCAGTTTGTGTGTATGTTTTTCATGGAATTGGAGTGTCTTTAAAGCAAGGCAGACAGCCCCCAGCTCATCAATGGCTTCCTCTACTCCCTCTTTCCTTACACAAGCCGTCCCACAGCAGTGTGAGCCACAGGCAGTAGAGTTTGCAATAGATGGTTGCTGCTCCGCTAAAGATAGGACGTTTGTTTTGCCAAGTGCAGTTTGCATGGATCCAAAATGATCAAGACAGCAGAGGAGGTTTTTAGGGTCTCTGGAAGGGAAGAGAAGGGGAAAAAATGGCAGCTGAGACCACTGGGAGGGAGAGGGAATTTGAGGATGAACACCAAACTAATCATATGGAGGTTCTGCTGGGCTGTGTGGAGTGGGAATCCTACACTCTGGTACAAAAGAGTCTTAGTAAAATATTAATACCTCATAAATGTGTTCTAAAATTGGATGTGTTCTGAGGAACCAACCAAGTGTTCAGTGCCTCAGTACGAGGCAGGGATTGAGGATATCTTGGGCTACCTTTGGCTTAACACAAAAGAGTAAATCCATGCACTGGGAATTCTTTCTCCATCCATGTTATTACATGAGAGTGTCCTGCCACACGACTAAGAAAGTTAACTGTATTTAGCTGGCAGAGAGGTGTCGGGTCCATGACCAAGGCTTGGCCAGTCAGATGTTGCTGCTGGCATTTAGAAACTTGAGAAGGTGAAGGAGAAGGACACAGCGACAGTTTGAAATTATTTACAGTTCAGTGTATCCCAGGAAAACATTTAGTCATAAGTGGAGTTTTTCAAATAGTCCAGAAAACTCAGAATGGATCTTTTACTCTGTTCTAATGGGGACCAAAATATTTTTTTTTAAGAATAGTTAACATACGGTGTTATGTTAATTTCAGGTGATTCACAATGTAGGTGATTAAGCAATTCTACATATTACTCAGTGCTCATCATGAGAGGTGTACTCTTAATCCTCATTTCCTATTTCACCCATTTTCCCTACCCATCTCCCCTCTGGTATAACCATCAGTTTGTTCTCTATAGTTAAGAGTCTGGTTTTTTTGTTTTTGTTTTTTGGTTTGTCTTTTTCTGTTTCTTAAATTCCACAGGAGTGAAATCACATAGTATTTGTCTTTCTCTGACCTACTTTTCTTAGCTTTATACTCTCTACATCCATCCATGTGGTTGCAAATGGCAAGATTTCATTCTTTTCTATGGCTGAGTAATACTCCATCACACACACACACACACACACACACACACACACACACACACACATATATATTGCTTCTTCTGTATCCATTCATCTATCCAACCATGGACGCTTAGGCTGCTTCCATCATTTGACTATTGTATATAATGCTGCAATAAATATAGGGGTGCACCTATATTTTTGAATGAGTGTTTTTAGGTTCTTTGGGTAAATATGCAATAGTATAACTACAGGATCATATGGTAATCTATTTTTAATTTTTGAGTGAACCTCTATACTGTTTTCCACAGTGGCTGCACTTGTTTGCATTCCCACCAACAGTGCACAAGGGTTCCTTTTCTTCACATCTTCACCAACCCTTGCTGTTTCTTCTGTTTTTTATTTTAGCCATTTTGACAGGTATAAGGTATTATCTCATTGTGGTTTTGATTTGCATTTCCCAGATGATTAGTGATGCTGAGTGTCTTTTTTTTTTTTTTTTTTAAATTTTTTTTTTTCAACGTTTATTTATTTTTGGGACAGAGAGAGACAGAGCATGAACGGGGGAGGGGCAGAGAGAGAGGGAGACACAGAATCGGAAACAGGCTCCAGGCTCTGAGCCATCAGCCCAGAGCCCGATGCGGGGCTCGAACTCACGGACCGCGAGATCATGACCTGGCTGAAGTCGGATGCTTAACCGACTGCGCCACCCAGGCGCCCCGATGCTGAGTGTCTTTTAATGTGTCTGTTGACCATCTGGATATCTTCTTTGGAGAAATGTCTATTCATGACTTCTGCACATTTTTTAATTGGATTATTTGTTTTTTGGTGTTGAATTGTATAAGTTCTTTATATATTTTGGATATGAACCCTTTATTGGATAGGTCATTTGCAAATATCTTCTCCCATTCTGTAGGTTATTTTTTAGTTTTGTTGATGTTTCCTTTGCATTGTAGAAGCTTTTTGTTTTGTTGTAGTCCCAATAGTTTATTTTTGCTTTTGTTTTCTTGCTTCAGGAGATATTTCTAGAAAAATGTTGCTAAGGCCAATGTCAGAGAAATTACTGCTGGTGTTCTTTTCTAGGATTTTTATGGTTTCAGGTCTCACATTTAGGTCCTTAACCCATTTTGTGTTTATTTTGTGTGTGGTGTAAGACAATGCTCCAGTTTTGCCAACACTGAGACCAAAATAATTTTTTAAACTTCATATTAAGCTTATTTAGAAACTACATCAACATTTTCAGTTTAAAAAATATGTACAGGATACAAAATTCACAGGGAAAGTATAACTGGTAAAACCTTCTTGCCTGGATTTATTAACATACAGTATTGTGGATTCATTTTGAGAGCTCACATTCCAATTGACTATTATCAACTGTGTGACTGTGGACAAGTCACCTCCCTGTGCTTCGGTTTCTTTATCTACAACTTCAACCACTAAAGGCAAAGTGGGGGGTGACTAGCATAAAGGGCAGCAGAGTCACAGCTGCAATCAGAATAGTCTGAGTCGTGCAGACCTATGGTGTGAACTAGTATTAGTCAGCTGGAACTGCCCTAATGAACCCCACGGACTGGGTGGCTTGTACAATGGAAAGCTCTTTTCTCACACTCTGTAGGTGGGAAGTTTAAGGTCTGCTTCCTCCTGAGGCCTCTCTCCCAGACCTGCAGATGGTCTGTGTTCTTGTGTTCCTACATTTCTCTGTGTTCCTACATCTCTGGTGTCTCTTCCACTTCTTCTTTTCTTGATGTTTATTATTTATTTTGAAAGAGACAGGGAGCACAAGAAGGGAAGGGGCAGAGAGAGAGGGAGAGAGAGAATCCCATGCAGCCTCCGTGCTGTCAGTGCAGAGCCCAACTCGGGGCTAGAACTCCTGAACCAGGAGATCATGACCTGAGCGAAGACCAAGAGTCAGACACTTAACTGACTGAGCCACCAAGGTGCCCCTCTCTTCCTCTTCTTGTAAGGACATCAACCATAGTGGATTAGAGCCCCCACATTTATGACCTCATCTAACCTCAAGTACTTCTGTAGAAGCCGCATCTCCAAATATAGTCTCATTGGGGGTTAGGGCTGCAACATACTGGTTTTGGGGAGACCAATGCAGTCTCTAATAGGTATGAAGAGTGCCTACTTCACAGTGCTGCTTGGGTAATCACATAAGTTAATATCTGTAAAGTATTTAGAACAGTGGCTGGTATGGAGAAGGGCCATGAAAATTGTTTATTAAGTGATTTTGAAAAAATGTAGACTTTTTTAAACCTGAGTTAATATCCTCATCTCTAAAATGAGAGAGGCCTTTCTCTCTTCCTGACAGGTAAGAAGAATCAGGCATGTATGTTAGTGACCTATTTCTACATAACAAATTGACCTGAAATTTAGCAACTTAAAACAAAAATAAACTTTTATTATCTCGCACAATTTCTGTGGGACAAGAATTCAGGGGCAGCTTAACCAGGCCATTCGGGCTTAATCTCTAATGAAGCTGCAATCAAGGCATCAGCTGAATGCTTAACTGTGACTGGAGGAGCCACTTCCAAGATGGGTTCCCACACGTGGCTGACAAGTTGGTGCTGTTTTTGGCAGGAGGCCTCAGTTCCTTACCATGTCTACTTCTCCAAAAGGCTGTGTTAAGTGCCCTCACAAGATGGCAGCTGGCTTCCTCTAATGCAAATGATCCTTGAGAAAGCAAGGCAGAAATAACAATGTCTTTTATGTTTTGGTCTGAGAAGTTACAAACCATTACTTCTACCATATTCTATTGGTCACACAGATCAGCCCTAATGCAATATTGGGGTGGAGCTGGGAGGTCTGCACAAAAGCATGAATACCAAGTAGCAGTCATCGGTAGGAACCCATCTTAGAGAATGGCTACCATACTTGGCCAGCCAGATGCTCCTGCCAGGACTTCAAAATCTGTGGAAACGAAACAAAGATACAGTGGCGGTAAAGATTACTCATATCAAGTGGGAAAAGCACTGGTTATAGCCAAAAAATTATCCTGGTGTGTCCTGCACTGTATTTTTGATTGTCCAACTTTTTTATTTTTTTATTTTTTATTTTATTTATTTTTTTTGTCCAACTTTTTTAGATTCTCATTCTCTAATCCTATTTCCCCGTCTTCCAAACAATTCTGTGACAGGCCCAATATTTTTTCAGTAATTTGTTTTTTAATCTGGTGTCAGTTGGCTTCCATTGTTTGTGACCAAGAACCCAGACTGATCTAATGTAGAAATCTTCCCCACCCATTAATCTTCTTCCTCCCTCAGACTTCATATCCCAGGTCACATACTATTTCCCTCCCACCCCCACCCCGAGCCCTCAGACTAGAACAAAGCAGAAAACATGACTATCATGTTCCACACTATATACCTCACATCTCATGTGGCAAGTCTCTCAAAAAAAAAAATGAAAAATAAAAGTCTAATACAAACTTTTTACTCTCTTTATGATTTTTGTGAGAAAGTGGACATCTTTCAATCATGCATTTTAGTTTGAACTGAGAATGACACCACCTTTGTTTATTTTTACATTTTCCAATGCATTTGTTTTATTAATTTTGAAATTAGTGTTATCAAAGTTCAGTTTAACGTTGCCATCCTCTGCCACCAAGGAGTCCAGTTGAATATGAACTTTATTTAGTAAAATACATACTTCATTCTTTCCCTATGGAGAGGCTAACATGTAAGTTTTCTTTACGAACATGGAATTTAAAAAGGAAGGGGTTAATTATTTGAATTCATTGTTCAATGGCATCTGGCTAAGGAAACATAACTGAGAAGGGAGATACTCCTGCCAAGATGTCTGACAGGTCCCTGAGCCAGGACTGCCAGTGCAGTCCCTCTGCAGGGATGGAAAGTGCCAATACTTGACTCTCTGGCCCTCATTTTTCTCTGCCGACCCACGACCCCTCCTCTCTTCCACTTGTTTTACTCTTTCTTGAGATACGTTCCTAACACCCACACCTAAATTTGATGTTGTGGGAATAATTTATTTTAATTTTATGCTGATCAGGTTCAGAAGCTAGAAAGCACAAGAAGGAGTTGCAGAATTCTTAGGAATAACTCTTTAAGCTTTGGTTTCTGTTTTTGTGCATTTTTAAAAATTAATATGGTAAAATCAATGTGGCCTTCATTACCAGCTTGAGGTATAATTAAGATCATAAATCTTTTTAATATTCAAATTAATCATTCAATTCCCCACAGGACCAATTTAAAACGAAGTCCAATGGCTACCTCTTGAAATCTTTCCCTTTCTTATGTAACCCAATGGGGTCATCTCTGTTTCTCAGCTACTCATTGTTAGCAGGAGAATTAACAAAGGAGGCAAGGAGGAAGGGAGGGAGAGAAAGAGAAATACTAAAGAAGGAGAGAAGGCAGGCACTCCAGCTGTCTGACCAGTACCAGCCCCAACATTCAACTGTCATTTCTGTTGTCACCGCTATACCAACTCACTGCACTTAACAGATCTAGTCCAGTGCAACCATTTGAACCTTCTGCCCTCCCCAGTGATACAACACACCACAAAGGTACACCACATATAGGCTTCCAAAGTTACAGGTCTCCTTTTACCCTTTAGGGACATTGTTCTCACAATGTGCCTGTTGTGACAGAGAGGTCTTCCAACCACAGACCATTAAGGGATGAATCTTCCTTCATAATGTTCTAGAATTCGCTAGTCAAACATCTGTCTTCCCTCAGGGCGAATGCTCCTTCAGAGACATAGGGAACTTATTTGAAATCATCTCAGTCATATGATGCTCTTCTGATAGATGGTCTCCATTGAAATGGGGAGATTGTTTCCCCCTTAGAAGTCTTTGACAATGCAGATTTACTTCACTTTCCCAAAGCTTGCATAGCAAAGGTTCTTTGGGGGAAACCTTATCAAGCCACAAAATATTCTGATATATACTTCTCCTAAGTCAATAGTTTCTCATTTCTTCCATTTGAATAAGAAGAGAGCTTCAAGAAACTCCTCAGAATTAAGAAAAATTGGCTCCAATTTGGACCCTTTGGCTCCAAACTGTCACCTAGCAGAAAAGTAGCTTGCAGCTTCTTCACCATGCAAGAAAAAAAAACAAAAAACAAAAAACTGTTCTCTCTTGCTGGGTATCACTCATACCTCTATTTCAAGGAAAAGATATAGCCCATAATTATTAAGGATATAAGAAAATGTGGGACTGACATAAAGGGTATAATAGATAATTGCAACATTTGGCAGAGTTACCTTTGGTAACAGTACTCTAAATTTTGTCCAAATATCAAGCCATTCTAGATGAAGCCTATGTGTTTGCAGTCAACTGATTCCCCACTAGCATGTCTATGAAAGGAAGCACATATCATGAGTCTAAACTAAGTCTCTTTCCCTGGACACAGTGATAAGGGATGGGTCCATGGCTCAATATCAGTCTATAAGAACAAAGTTTTTGCTCTACTCTTGAAGGAGAGAAGTTCTCTTTCCTGTTAGATATGGAACCACCACTAAAAAGCCTATTTTAAAATGGAGCCGACCCAGAGGAAGCATAACTAGCAATAAATCCTGGTCATGGCAGATACAGAGTGTTCAGTTAATGAAACAACAAACTTCCTTTTTGGTTGACTTATTTTGGTTTGGGGTTTCTGTTGCTTTCTCTCCAAAGATTTTCATATGATATCTATGAACAAATTAGCATATCAGAAGGTTTGATGATGAACTGGGTAAAAGGAAAAGGGTGGGGAAGCACATTTCTTTTTCTCTTTAAATCTGTGCCTCTTGTAACCACTATAACAACAGGAAGTACAGTTTAATTGGAAATGGGCTAACACACTTCTAAGAATAATCATGCAAGGCTAACTGCCTGGGTAGTTTTGAAGTCAGATAAATTGGCTCTCTTGTTATAAAGTGCATCTCTCCTGATTAGTACTTGATTAAACACCAACAACAAAAATCGCCTCTTAGAACTGACATATCAACAGCTTTCTGGATTCCATTTTCCTTAGCAAGATAATGAGCATAGTACACTGTTTAGAATATTTTTAATTGGATGTATATGAGATATACATGTTCTTCTATCACTGATGCCTTGTGTGCTAAGAATTTCATTACATCTCAGAATTACCACATAAGATTTTCTTTGTATTTGTCACAAGAATATTCCTACACACAGAGATAATCGCCACACCTTCACCATATATGTTAAGCTTTTCTTTAAAAGTATCCACTTGAAAGCTTCTACTTTTGACCATGATTTGTCCTTTTTCAAAACAGATATATTATATATATATTATATATATATGTAACATATATATTATATATATATATATATATATATAACATATATATTTTATAAAGGAAGAAAATTTGAGTGGATTTTTGTTTCAAGAGTAAGTCCTAAGCAGCTACTGATGGTGTACTCCATGTAGTTCTGTAAGAAAAGAGAAAAGAAAAGGAAAAATGTGGTCCTTGCCCTTTAGAAGTTCATGATACGGTTCTAGTTACAAAACGGGCAGGGTGACAATTTTTTAGCACCATTTACACAGCAAAATACAAACTAATACAATCCAAGATCATTATATGATGAGAAAATATTTGGTAAAAAAGCTCTTAATAAATATTTGTTGTCTCTTGGAGGGAAATGAGTTAGCAGTCTTGTTAAGCATTCATCGATACCTAGAGTAACATTGTATCCCCAAATCAATGATTTTTATCATTAATCTATTCAATAAGTGATTATATACATTCAATGTTTTAGCTGCTGTGTTAGACACTCATGGTCCTTCTGGTTTTAGTCTTTTACATTGATGCAATCAATTGTGCAGAATCATTATCCTTGGTTAATGATACTATCATTGATTCATTTGGGAGCCACAATTGGGTTGTTTCCAGTGTAGGGCTATTATAAACATATTATGTTTCCTAGTACACATGACTGTGTATATATATATATATATATATGTAGAATTGCTGAGTCAAATGGTATGCAATGCTTTCATTTATAAGATACTGCCAGAAATAATTATCATTATTATTACAAATAATTATTTTCTATTTATATCCCAAACAGAAATGAATGAGAAACCCCAGTGATCCACATACTCACTAACACTTAGTATTATGACTGCTTAATTTTTTCCAGTCTATTGTATGTACAATGGTATCTCACTGTGGTCTTGTTTTCCTAATTAACCCTAGGTTGAGCATCTCTTCCTATATTTTGTGGTAATATATGTATTTTCTTCCCTCCTATTATTGGCTCTGTTAATATCCTTAACATTATCAGGTACAGATATAGATATTGAAAATAGAATAGCAAATAAAGATTCTAGGGTCGCCTAGGTGGCTCAGTTGGTTGAGCATCCAACTCTCAATTTCGACTCAGGTCACGATCTCATGGTTCATGGTATTGAGCCCCACATTGGGTTCTGCACTGACAATGCAAAGCCTGCTTGGAATTCTTTCTCTCCCTCTCTCTCTATCCTCCCCCAACTCGTGCTACCTCAAAATAAATAAATATACACTTATTTAAAAAAAGGTTCTAACAAGTCAACAAAATATGAAGGATCACTTAAGAGCTAAAAGTCTCTCATATTCTTTGCTTTGTGTGTGGTGGGATGGATATGTGAAAGAAAACTTGTACTTCAGTCTAGTAAAGAAATATTAACTCCAACTATTATTCACCTTATATTACATTAGACAGCTTCGCATAAGAAGACCTCAATTTCTCAGCCTTTCCCAAACATAACCTCATTCCTATGGCTCATAGAATTCCAATCAAGTCAAAAGAAGAAAGTGTGGACAGAAAAGGCCCCTTTTACACAGAATGACTCTGAGTGGCTGAGAGGTTCATGAGTTCTGGTCATAGTCTGAAGATTGGCCAGGAATACAAAATTCTCAGGTACCCCTGGAGCCACCCCTGATGGCCACATTGGGACGATCACACTGTGAGACTACAGAAAATTGCTTCAAGTAAAAGTAGAATTGGAATATACATTACAGTCAGAGGGCCAAGGAACATTTGCTTTAACCACATGACAGAATATCAATTATAGTCACACTCTCATGTTTTCAATTTCCAAATGTGAAAGAAAGATAATGATTGCGCAAAAGCTTTTGCTTCCCAGAGAGTCTGACACTTACTGAAACGCACAATGAAATATTGGAGACACTGTATAGCGATAAAGACAAACCAAAAATAATTTAACAAATTAACATAAATTTTTAAGAGGTGGAAAGAAATATATACATATTCAAGCCATATTCAAAATCTGTAAACTTTTTAAGATCGTCGTTTGTTTTTTCCTCCAATGAGAGCAAGAAATTACAAAGCTTCAGGATCCAGTTTCCAAAATAAGCCTAAGAGATGGAAGAAGTCTATTGTAAAGTTGTAGTGGTCTTCATTTGCATTCACAGACTGTTGTCTTAATCCACTCTAGCTGCTATAACAAAATACAAGAGACTGAGTAACTTACAATCCATAGGTTTATTTCTTACAGTTCTAAAGGCTGGGAAATCTAAGATCAAGTTGCCAGCATGGCTGCATTCTAGTGAAGACCTGCTTCCTAGTTCATAGCCTGTGCTGTCTCATGCTGTTCTCACATGGAAGAAGGACTAGAGATCTCCCTGGAGCCACTTTTATAAGGCATGAATCCCATGCATGAGGGTTCCACCTTTCTGGCTTGAGAACCTTTCAAAGGTACCACCTTCGAACATCACCATCGCGGTGGGCATTAGGGTTTCAACACGGAGATATGGCAGAGATACAAACATTTAGACTATAGTAACTATATTCCTATTATATTTTTCTTCAACATTCTAGTATTTTCAGAAAAGGCAGATGTTGAAATTTGCATTTTTTACCACTGGACAAACTGAGTCAAAGAGAATCATGGCTTTCCGAAAGCCACAAGGGGGGTTAGCCCCACAAAGAAACCAAGAAGTCACATCTCCCAAATCTTACTGGCCTGCAGTTGGGCAAACTTCTTTCTGTTTCTCTTGTGCTAAATAAGTGAAAAACAAATAAACAACAACAACAAAAACAAGTATAATTCCAATAGTACAACAACTCAAAGCTTCTTTAAAAAAAAAGAGCTATAAAAGTACCATGTGATCAGCCATTTTAATTCTGTGTATATATAATCTATAAAAAGCTTATGAAACTAGTTACCAGTCACCTCAACCCTTTCTGTGTGTTCTTATGAAAAAATTCCCAGATGTCACAATTGTCACACCTACTTGTTAAATTGGAGAAATTCTTGAACCACAGTAAGCAGATGCTAGAACAGATGGAAAATTTCTTTTTGGGCTGAGAAAAAGAAATTTCCAATTAAGAAATGCCTGGACACTATTTTATCTCCCTTCTAGTTGACTGAACTATGAGATTTCCTTATGTCACCATTTAGAATTTTTAAAAAACTTTCTATTGCCTCCAATATTCTTTATTTCTTCATTATATCCATAAGCATTAGCTTAACATCTGCTCATTTTTATATCCCCCTCATAAAACTGCTACGGTGCTTTCCAAAAAAGTAGGAAATTAATAAAATATTTTCATGTGATGTTTATATTTAATGCTTTTATCCTTATGCACGTTGTATCATGTTTGCCTCATACATTTTCTCTCTGTTCGTGTACAACTGTATACAGTATCTATTAAGTGCCTAACACTTGTTTCGTCAGTATGTTATCCCCAAGCTACCCCAAAAGAACCATTACAAAAAGCAAAATGTTTTCCTTGAACAAATAAGGAAGCAGAGGTCAGTTTTTCTACCAACTATCATCCCAGCCCCCCAGATGCAATCTCCAACCAACAATTACCTTCCTTAGTATCTTTCTGGAGGAGAGGTGAGCTGGTTGACTCCTGAACCAACCACCTGGCAACTGCTCCTCTGACAGGTACTCTCGCCATGCCCTGATTCTTCTTGTGAGGCCTTTCATGCTTCACTGCTGGCACAACCCCAAGCTCTTTCCTCCCCCAATTTACCACTAATCAGAGGATACAGAGAGCAGCCTTCCTAGAAGGTCTGTGGCATTTCAATGTCCCCAGCCATTTCAATGTGCTTAATTTTGTAGTGCAGTTTTACTTTCACAGCAAAACTGAGCAGAAAATAGGGAGAGTCCTCCTATACCCCCACTCCCACACACGCTTGTTCCACTATCAACACCAGCACCACAGTGGTATGTTTGTTAAAAATCAATGGACCTATAATGACACATTACTCCAAATATATGATTTACATTACGCTTCACTCTTGGTGTTATGCATTCAATGGACTTTGACAAACGCATAAGGACATGTATCCACCATTGTAATATCACACAGAATAGTTTCACTGCCCTAAAAATCCCCTGTACTCTGCCTATCCGTCCCTCCCTCTGCCTACCCCTGGAAACCACTGATCTTTTTACCATCTCCATAGTTTTGTCTTTTCCAGAATGTCATATAGTTAAAATCATACAGTATGTAGCCTTTTCAGTTTGGTTTTGTTTTCACCTAGTAATATGAATTTAAGGTATTTTCATGGCTTGATGGCTCATTTCTTCTTAGCATTGAAGATTATTCTACTCTCTGGGTGTACCACAGTTTATTTATCCATTTACCTCCCAAAGGGCAACTTGGCTACTTCCACGTTTGGTTCATGATGAACATTATGAATAAAGCTGCTATAAACATCACTGTACAGGCTTTTTGTGTGGACAAAAGTCTTCAGTTCATCTAAGTAACTACCAAGGAACACATGTGCTAGATCATATGGTAAGAATATATTTAGTTTTGTAAGAAACCACCAAACTGTCTTCCAAAGTGGAAGACCATTTTGCATTCCCACCAACAATGAATGAAAGTTCCTGTTTGTTCCATATTTTGTCCAGTGTTTGGTGTTGCTGGTGTTTTGAATTTGAGCCATTCTAATAGGTATGCAGTGGTATCTCACTGTTGTTTTCATTTCTAATTACCTAATGACACATGATGTTGAACATCTTTTTGTATGCTTATTTGCTATCTGTATATCTTATTTGGTGAGGTGTCTGTTCAGGTCTCTTGCTCATTTTTTAATCGGGTTGTTTGTTTTATTGTTTTATTGTTTTCAGAGTTCTTTGTATGTTTTGGATACCAGTCTTTTATGAGATGTGTCTTTTGCAAATATTTTCTCCTTGTCTGTCTTCTTGTTCTCTTGACATTGTCTTTTCAGGAAAATTTTTCATTTTAATGAAGTCCAGTTTATCAATTATTTCTTTTATGGATCCTGCCTTTGGAGTTGTATCTAAAAAGTCATCACCACACTCGAAGTTGTATGGATTTTCTCCTATGTCATCTCCTAGGAGTTTTATAGTTTTACATTTTACATTTAGGTGTAGGATTAATTTTGAGTTAACTTTTGTGAAGGATGTAAGGTCTGTGTCTAGATTCATTTTTCTGCATTTGGATGTCCAGCACCCTCAGTCATTTTTGCAGTGACTGCACTTCCAGATTCCCTGTGCTTCCCAAATTCCTGTTTTTTTTTTTTTATTGTAAAATAGTTTTCCTACTTTTAATATCCTTAGTTCTTCCAGAGGGTTTCATTTTTATAACCAAACACACTGATCCAAAGAAGCAAGACACTCCCTTACGACATGTCCTCCATTAGCATGTTAGGGAACATGTGGGTAGGAGGGATGTGCTCACTGACTTTGCCATAATTTTGTTCCAACTACAGATAAAACAGATCCAATGATATCATATAAAAAAATAAGAAATTATTGTGCTGGCATATTTCCAATTTTCATCTTGTGCTTTTTCATTCTTATCTTTCTTTCTCCTCTTTTTCAATGTTTTGTGAAATAAAACCACAAAGAGCCTTGATAATTAAATCCTGATTAAAGAATTTAAGAAATGATGGGGCACCTGAGTGGCTCAGTCACTTGAGCATCTGACTCTTAATTTCAGATCAGGTCATGATCTCATGGGTTCGTGAATTTGAGCCCCAAATTGAGCTCCACACTGATGGTGTGCGGCCTGCTTGGGATTGTCCCACTCTCTCTCTCTCTCTCTCTCTCTGTCTCTCTGCCCCTCCCCCACTCTTTCTCCCTCTCTAAATAAATAAATAAATAAACTTAAAAAAAAGAATTTGAGAAATGAGATTACTTCCTGTGTTTTATTTACATGTATGGTCTCTATATTTTATACTTTATGTATCTGTTTGTCAATATTTAATAAACCCTCTTAATTATCAACTTTCAAATGTTTACTCTTGTATCAGGATTCTGGCATTTCTTAGCATCATGTTTTCTAAGATATATTTTTTATATTATTTTATTTGAGAAAGAGAGAGAGAGAGAGAGAGAGAGAGAGAGATGGCAAGTGGGGGAGAGGGGCAGAGGGAAAGGGAAAGAGAATCTTACCCAGGCTCCATGTTCAGCACAGAGCTTGTTACAGGGCTTGATCCCACGACCCCGGGATCACGACCCGAGCCGAAATCAAGAATCACATGCTCAACAACTGAGCCACCCAGGCGCCCCCTAAGATATATTTGAAATAAGTCAACACACTGTAGGAAATCTTTTAGTAAGTGATAAAGTACCTTCTTCCCACTTGCTTTCCAACTTCAAGAGAGCCACTGTAAAGAACAATTATTACATTTCTTACACAATTCGAGAAAAGATTTGAAGTGCCAACTATTGTGATTCGTTTGCAAGGTATAGTAGAAAAGTTTCTTAAGAAATTATATGTCATTCCTATCCCTGATGATGTCATAAAATATATGAGGAAAAATAAAGTAGTGAGCGAGAGTAAGAAGTGCCCACCACATAGGAAGTGAACGCTGGGAAATGTGAGGGAGCGTTACAACAAAGTATCTGTGTAAATAAGGAGTTGACGATCAGAGAGCGGGAGGTGTTTTCCTGGGGTTCCACCTGTGTCCGAGCCCATTAATTTTGGGTAAATGAAGTTCCGCTCAAGTTCCTTAGAGTCTTCAGCTTTGAGCTTCTATAAAAATATGCCTTAATTGATTTTGAAGAGTTAGGAATATTTCACAGACACTAACACTTATTATTCATTTGTGTTTCAGCCTTTACTTTCACAGGCCTTATAACAACTTATTGAATAAGTTGTTATAAATATTTATAAAGACACTCCTCATATCCTGGAGTAAATTTGGTGTTCTCCTGCCTTCTATGAAAGCAGGTAAACAGAAACAGAGAGGAATTAAATGAATTTTTTTTAAAAGATAAGAGAAGCTTGAAGATACACAGGCAATCATTCTAAACTTTCTTCCCTAGAAACTATTTCCTTTCTACCAAACTTCTGAAAATGAAAGGACTTTCCAGTTAAAAAGGAGGAAATGTCTAAAATCCAACAATGAGGGTCACATATAAGCATCAACACATAATTTTCCTCTAACAATTTAAACATTAATTGCCAAGGCTCTATAAGACTGGTGATAAATTAAGATTTAATACCAAAGAAAAAGTTAAAAAATAAAACTTTAACCTCATTACAGAGTTAGGCTTTATAGATTTATCCTTTTTTCCTCTTTAAATTCTGTTTAATTTTATATGTAATTTGTAGGTTCTCTGCTATTTTTCAATAATGCCTTTGTTTTCCCAAATAAAAGATGTAATGATCTCATGAATTCGCTCTAAATTAAAGTTTTACAGAGACACCTAGGTGGCTCAGTGAGCATCCAACTTTGGCTCAGATCATGATCTTGCAGTCTGTGAGTTCAAGCCCCGCGTCGGGCCCTGTGCTGACAGTTCAGGGCCTGGAGCCTGCTTCTGATTCTGTGTCTCCCTCTCTCTCTGCCCCACCCCCACTCATGCTCTGTCTCTCTCTCTCTCTCTCTCAAAAATAAACATTAAAGGGGCGCCTGGGTGGCGCAGTCGGTTAAGCGTCCGACTTCAGCCAGGTCACGATCTCGCGGTCTGTGAGTTCGAGCCCCGTGTCAGGCTCTGGGCTGATGGCTCAGAGCCTGGAGCCTGCTTCCGATTCTGTGTCTCCCTCTCTCTCTGCCCCTCCCCCGTTCATGCTCTGTCTCTCCCTGTCCCAAAAATAAATAAACGTTGAAAAAAAAATTAAAAAAAAAAAATAATAAACATTAAAAATAATAATAAAAATAAATAAAGCTTTAAAGTAAAACTCGTTACCTCTTTATGTTGTTCGTTGCTTTTCTTCAGAAAACAAGTTTGAAAGTTAAATACCTCCATCACAAGCCAACAAAATATGATCAGTTGTTTTTTTTTTAAACTACTGCCCAATGCTGCATTTGGGGCCTCTTTCGCAAATGTGTGATTACATTTTTATGCAATTGAAGCAATAACAATTTTTCCTCCAAATTACTTTGTATCCCCCCAACCAAGTGGGCTTTAGTGTATAAAACAAAAGTTTACTGAGGTTTGAGAAGACTGTCCGAGACTGTCCTATTCAGAGACTTGGCTGATTTAATCTAAAATGAGTGCGTCTCCATTTTTTACTCACTGCAAACAAAGAGCTCCCAGCTTTTTGGTAGCAACAATGAGAAACAATTAAAGACTGGTGAGTCACTGTTCAAATCATCAGCCCAGCTGAGGAATTGGCCATTGACAGCTGGACTGACGGAATATTATGAGTCGTCAAAGGAAGCCCATAAGAACCATATGGAGTGACATACCAACACTTTTAATGTGCCCATCAGAAACTCCCACAGCTGATGGCGTTCACACAGCTGTAGGTTATTAGGAAGGAGCCTTAAATGAACGAGGGAGCCCTCTTTAGGGTCATTCGCTATCATAATAATGTTAACTAAAATCTGCTGGTGGCAAAGCAACTTCATAGAGAGGAACCATATATCGCAGTTTTTTGACACCTGACATAAGCTATAGGGAGTTCTATCTTTTGTGTGTTTTGAGAAATTAATTTTATGTCGGAGTTTTATAGTGATCTCCTAGGGCTAATAAATGTAGCTTTTTTACCTGACTTGCAGAGCTCTTAAAATTTCAAAACATGCCTTTATTAAATACATAAAATTTTACTTAAACTACACATAAAAAAAAAGAGCTGAAAAAATAAACACAAAGAGCCTCTAAATAATTTCTTGAATATCTCAAGTAAATAACCAAATAAATTTTTTGGTCTACAACCAACATGAAAGTTTTGAAATATTATTCTGAGTAGCCAAGGCTCCATTTGAAGGGAAGATATAGGAGTAGGTGCACTTCTCTGAAAATTATTTCTATAATGTTACTGATAACAGGTTAAGGATATATTACTTATTAGTAAAATCAATCACTAAGTAAAGAGTAGTTTTAGGATAAACCCAACCTGTAACTGTCATTCTACAGTGGAGAAGCCAGGTTCTTTGCCCATTTGAATTTCAAGTATGCCAGAGTTTAGAAAATTATGGTAAAATAAGTCTCACATATCATAGTCCAAAAACATTCTGTGACTCTCTCTACCGTTCTTTCAACAAACATTTAGTAAGTACCTGTTATGTGTAGGATCCCAAGATCCCCATAATTAATAACTCTGACTCAATTTAAGAGCTTCTGTTTCTGGACATGGCTAAGAGAAATGAAGTCAAGAATTAGGCTAAACATATTGGCCTCTGCCAATAAGGAAAGCCAGAGAACCACTCATGGCTCATTATAAGATATTGATGAGATTTTTCTCATATGTATAGATGCTTTACTCAACAAGGTTAATATGGTTGAATCAATAAAGCACTTAATCAAAAAGCACCACCAAGAAATCTATTAACTAAAAGAAAAAGAAAGTTTTTAAGGTTTCCTTTTCCATTATAAGGCTTCTCTATAGACGAATAGCACCTGAATTAGGACCAAGGCTAACAGAAAGCATTACTTTGATGCAATATCATTTTTTCTCTTTCCTACGCACAGCTGTCACTTCATCCACAGACCACCACATGTGGCATTCACGTAGATGAGAAGCTGCAGCCTCAAGCAGGTTTAACTGCTGACAATCCAACGAGCAAATGTCTAAGAAGCACATTCAGGGGAGGCTTGGTGGAAAGTGACTCCCAACTCCAGGACATTCCCTTGATTCCCCTCTTGATTTTTAAGTTTTTCCGTTCTCAAATTTCTGTTTTGTATTATTTTATGACATGGTCAGGGATGGCCACAGGAGGAGACAGAGGAGGGACTCGGGAAAACAACATTCACTGTACTCACAGGTGGTAGAGACAGGAGGCATGGCAGGGCAGGGCACGGTGCGCAGAGCCACAAGGAAGCTCACCAGGTGGCCAGGAGGCAGAAGACAGGAATGAGGGCAGAGCTTGGGCCTCAGCATTTACTGGGGTTTCTGCAGAAAAAGCAAGCCAGGGCAGATAAACGGTTTGGGATTGGCTTGTTTGAATAATTTCAGCAGTCTGTGGACTATGGAGATGCTTCTCCAGCTGTTCAGGACCCGGCCCTGGGATGAGTAAGGCAAAGAACTGTTATTCCCAGGGTGTAGGAGCCAGATAGAGATGTGGCTCTGGGTTGGATGGTTTGCATATAAAGGCATGCTCTGACTGGGCCCTCCGCTATGCTCTCTCTTAAGAATTCTCTAGTCCCAAGAGGAACAGAGTCTCCCCAGCCAGAAAGATTTTTGTTAAGATGTCAAAACATCATAATATACAGTATATATATATATATATATATATATATATCCACAGACACACACACACACACACACACACACACACACACAACACATTGCCTTAGAATGAACTCAAATAAGGAAGAAAACCCTTACATTAATTTATCTTTACACAAAAACAGTAAATGATGGCCATTTATACATTAGGCTTTTCGGGGTGCTTTAATAAGACTGATACTGATTTCTTCCCCATCCACCCTTTTTAAGCAGCAATTTTTTCATAATTAAGTAGCAATTAAATCATAATTCAGCAGGGGGCGCCTGGGTGGTGCCAGTTGGGTGTCAGGCCCTTGATTTCAGCTCAGGTCATGATCTCATAGTTTGTGGTATGGAGCCACCCATTGGGCTCTGCACTGATAGCAGACTCTCTCCCTCTCTCTCTGCCCCCAAAATAAATAAACATTTTTAAAAATAATAATCAGCAGAAAAACCAAATAAAGCCTCAGAAGTCCCATGGTCTTAACCTCATTTGTTCTCTCACCTTTGAGCTGTGTTTCCAAACCCCATTTTTCTTTCCTTCCTCGTACACTACATGAAGACTTGGATACGTAATGTTTGTTTCTACCTAAAATGGAGCACAGCATAACAACCAACTCTTTTGACACACACAGGTTGAGCACAAAGTGTTCTCTGGCTGAGACTCAGACTTTTATGGAGAAGACAAGCAAGGAAATTTTGAGGCCCACTTTGGTGAGGCTCCAGGCTCTGGGGAAAATGTGTGCTCAAGGCTGAAGAGAAAGGGACTAGCTGAAAATGTTCACATCAAAGGATGTAAAGACCCACAAGAAATAGATGATGTCCGTTATTTCTGAAGTGATAAAGACTCTGGGAAGATTTGCCTTCTCTATGCTGCATGGCTAGGTGGTCACATATCTTGTTGGCCCCTTTCCCTGCCGGTTTACACCTGTTGTTCCCGGGGAGTTTGAATAAGCACTCTTTTATTTTCGAAAGTGTCCTGATGCTTTTAATTTAGACTCTACCTCCACTGTTCTCTAGGAAAACTGGAGCAAGTTTCCTGATGTCCGTTTTATCATGTGTAAGTGGTAACAGTGGTACCTCCCTCATAGGAGGCTTATGAGAACTATAGTAATGCCTGTGAGGTGCTCAGAATAGTGTCTTGTACTTAGCAAGTACTAAATAATAGTTATGATTTTCTGTCGTGGCATTTTTTTTTTATGAATCAAGAACTATTATGTGGTGGTTTCTTACATTTTGGAGTCATCATGGGTTATCTGCCTGTAAATGTGAAATAAATATCAGATTTGGTTTCTAGAAAGAATACACATTCCTATGGTATATAATGTGTAATTTTTTGGCCAGAGGTAAATAAAAAAATATATATTAGTTGATTCTTTTTTTTCAAGTTTTTATTTAAATTCTAGTTGGTTAACATGTTAGTTTCTCTGATTCATCACTTACATACAACCCTCAGTGCTCGTCATATGAGGTGCCCTCCTTAATACCCATCACCCATTTAGCCCATCCCCCACCCACCTCCCTCCATCAAAACTCAGTGTGTTCTCCACAGTTAAGAGTCTGTTTTATGCTTTGCCTTTTTTTCCCCCACTGTGTTCATTTATTTTGCTTCTTAAATTCCATTTATGAGTGAGATCATACGGTATTTGTCTTTGACTTTTTTCACTTAGCATAGTACTCTCTGACTCCATCTACATCATTGCAAATGGCAAGATTTTATTCTTCTTTGTAGCTGAGTAATATTCCAGTGTGTGTGTGTGTAGGTTGATTTTTTTTAATTGGAGTTTTTGTATATAAGTAAATGTAGAGTATGCTATTCAATACGAAGATGTATTTTTATTTCAATAACTCTCAATTCAGAAAATAGCTTGCAATCAATGTATATAAAAGTGTGGTATTCCCTATTCCATAAATTTGTTTTATAATCATGAGATTTAGAATCATGAAAATAATATTTCGAAATATATACACACACTTATATATATGTATATATTTATATTATATGTGTGTATATATATCAAATATCACCTTTTCATATGTGTGTGGATATGTGTGTGTAAAGTGGTTTAATTAATAAAGATACTGACACATTTGACCATATTAAAATTAAACAACATTTTAAGAAAGTGATAAAACTAGCCACAAAATGGGAGAAGGTGCTTGTAACACATATAACTGAAGGTGATAGTATCAAGAATATATAAAAGGCATACATATCAAGAAGAAAAAAAATAGAAAAAACAGGGGAAAGTCAGGAATAAGTATATCGTATACAAGAAACACGTTTGGCCAACAAACAGATGAAGTTGGTCGCTGTCATGAAACACCTTGACAATGTATATTAGACCACAATGGAACATCATCTTTCAAAATATGCAGCCAAAATTAAGAAGTCTGACAATACTTGGGGCGCCTGGGTGGCTCAGTCGGTTAAGTGTCCAACTTCAGCTCAGGTCATGAACTCATGGTTCGTGAGTTCGAGTCCCACATCCAGCTCTGTACTGACAGCTCAGAGCCTGGAGCCTGCTTCAGATTCTGTGTCTCCCTCTCTCTCTGCCCCTCTCCCTCTCATCTGTCTCCCTCTCTCTCAAAAATAAGTAAACATTAAAAAAAAAAGAAGTCTGGCAATACCAAGTGTTAGAAAATGAAACTATCTCAGCAGTCTTATGAAAACAACTTGTAAAGTTGTAGGTCTTGTAGATTTGAACATTTGTATCCCCAAGGCCAGCAAGTGACTTCCAAGGCGCACATGCAGGGTAAATGTTTGCATGTGTGGACCAGGCACCCACACGAGAGAGCTCCTACACCGCACTTCAGGGTGGCAAAAGCTTTGAAGATGCCAAATGTCCATTTGCAGGAAAATGGGCTCATTGTGGTGCATGTTCATGTGGTGTATGTTTGTTATAGACTAATTTAAAAGTGAATGAATTACAAATACGACAACATGGATGAATCCTAGTTACATACATGTTGAAAAGAAGCAAAAGTAAACAGAATCAAACAATGCGTTGCATAGATATATGCAGATCTTCATGCTTATGTATTTATGATGAAACTATTTGTTAAAGGGGATAAGTTGGGGTGCCTGGGTGGTGAAGCATCTGGGTCTTGATTTTGGCTCAGGTCATGATATCATGGTTACTGAGATCAAGCCGTATGTTGGGCTCTGTGCTGACAGGGCAAACCCTACTTGGGATTCTCTCTCTCCTTCTCTCTTCCCTTACCCCGCTTATGCGTGCATGTGTGCATGTTCTAACTCTCAAAAATAAATAAATGTTAAAAATAAACAAAAGGGATAATAAATAAATATGGGATATTGGTTTCCTCTGAGGCAAGCGACGAGGGTCGGAAAAGAGTGTACGGATTAACTTAAGATAAACATAATATTCCGGTTTTGGGCTTAGGTTGTAGGCTCATGGGCATCTTTATATTATAAAACAAACAAAAGAAGGTCATGCTTATTCAAATGATGATGGTATATCCTGGAGCAAAAAGTATGACTAACTCAATTCCAAGCATCTGGGGTCAAGAAAAGACAGCAATTGGCTTTAAAGGATTAGTGGTGAGTGGGTTATTTGCCTTTACAGACTTTGCTTGAGCATTTTGCGTCATACTGAGTATCTTACGAGGGTCACTCCACATGTCATTACTTTGCCTTTTTGTAACCAATGTCAAAAGTTAGAGTTTTACAGAATAGGAAAACATGTGCTTTGACATTTTACAGTATCTACTATGGTGATCACTGCTTGGCAGGGTGTGGAGAGCAGAGGTGATGACTTCAAAACTGTTTGGGTAGCATAAAATAAGACAGAACAAGCAAACAGACTAAAAATAATCTAGAAAAGTCTATTTGTTTTTCTTAATTTTTCTTGCCAGTCACATTTATTTGGCAGATCTTTGGGTGCTGCGGCTGCCATGTGTTCCGTGTTCCCAGTGAGAAGCACAGATCAGGTGGAGGTGAATAACGTCCATTGTCAAATTTGAAAATATGAACGTGAGGGGTACCTGCGTGGCTTGGTCAGTGAAGCAACCGGCCCTTGATCTCAGCTCAGGTTGTGATTTCACGGTTCGCGAGACTGAGCCCCATGATTGGTTCTGTGGTGACAGTGTAGAGCCAGCCTGCTTGGGATTCTCAGTCTCCCTCTCTGCCCCTCCCTGGCTCTCTCTCTCTCTCTCTCAAAATAAATAAATAACCATTTAAGATACAGGTTTATATTTTCTTCCCCCCCCCCCAAGTTTTGGTTTAAATTCCAGTTAGTTAACATAGAGTATAACATTAGTTTCTGGTACAAAATTTAGTGATCTATCACTTAACATAGAACAACCAGGGCTCGTTTCGAAAAGTGCCCTCCTTGATACCCATCTGTAGGTACAATTGGAGAGAAAAATGTATGGCACAAAATGGTTTTAAAAAGACTCAAGGAGAAAGAGCTTTTGAAATTCATTAATCTTCTAATTATTACTCCCTACATTCAGAATAAGATGTTACAGAAAAGCACAGCTTTAGACACATTATGTTTTGTACTTGGTCATTTAAAGTTTAAAATTAAAATTCGCTACTGTGATCAACTGAACTCCTGGCAACAGAACAAAGAATACATAATTTCGAGGTGTCCTAAATGTAATAAAATATCGTAGGCAGATCAATATACTGAAGATAAGAACATAAAACCCTGAATTCGAGCCAACCTAACAAAACCTGTTCATAAACACCTAATTATTTACTCTACATAGAATAATCTTGACTAATTCCAGAAATGAAAAGGCAGCACTTTTCTCAGAACTTTAAGACTATGACAACAGACTTGGCGTTTGATCAAAATCTCCAAATTGGTGATGTCAAAAAGTTCAGCTGAGGAGCACATGTGCATCTGTTTCCTCACATGGTCGCTTCCGCGGCCACACTTCACGAGTCATCTGTGCTTAGCCAGAGAGCTTTCTAGTTCAAGAGGAGTTGGGAGTGGGGATATAATGAGCAAGAAGGGGGGAAAGACCTGTGTGGCATTCCTTCATCTGTGCAATAAATATTTATTCTGTGTCTTCCACGTGCCACTTGCTGTGCCGGTTGCTAGCAAAACCGGCTGAGCAAAAACAGCAAGCCCCCTCCCACCCACGCCCTGCAACTTACCATGGGGGGGGGGGGGGGTTGCAGCCCAGAGAATGGAGATGCAGACTTCGGAGACACGTGGGCTGTGACAGAAGCACCAGGGGCTATAATGCTTGCAGCAGTCTGAACTTTAACAGTCCACAAACACAGGGGTGCCTGGGTGCCTCAGTCGGTTTAGCATCTGACTCTTGGTTTGGGTTCAGGTCATGATCTCATGGACATGAGATGGAGCCCCACATAGGATTGATTCTCTCTGTGTCTCTCTCTTTCTCCCCCTTCGGCATCTCCCTCTCTTTCTCTCCAAAAAAAAAAAAAAAAAAAAAAAAAGAAAAGAGAAAAAGAAAGAAAGAAAGAAGAAAGGAACCTACAAACATAGTCTCAAATCCAAGTGTTCTTGTGTAAGAGTAAACCAATGTCTGCACATTAGGATCACCTAGGATTGTTTATTTATTTATCTATTTATTTATTTGAGAGAGAGACTGTGTGAGCTAGCGGGGTCTGGGGGTGGGGCAGAGAGAGGAGGACAGAGGATCTGAAGCAGGCTCCATGCTGACAGCAGCTGTCAGCACAGAGCCCGATGTGGGGCTTGAACTCACGAACTGCAAGATCATGACCTGAGCTGAAGTCGGAGGCTCAAGTGACTGAGACACCAACGTGCCCTATCTCCTAGGACCTTTTTAAAATTGCAAAAGCCAGGGTCACCCTCCAGATTGACCTAAATGATAAGCTCTGAGGATGGAACACAGGCATTGGCAAATTTTTAAGTCCCCCAAGGGATACTAATGTGTCCACAAGCTTGGGAATCGCCAATCTAAAAACAGGAAGATAAACAAAAGCCAACTGGAAATGAGCACTGCATAATGGACTCGGTAGCATTTTCAGACTACGAACTACAAACTCTGTGTAAATGACTGCAACTTCTCTTTTAAGGCCCCAATTGCACAAGGTGGCTGAAGTTTCTCTTACATCTTCCCTTTGTTCTCAATTCACTAGGGCTGGGGGTGGGGAGAACGATAAAATACCAAAGCAGCAGAGAGGAGTTGGCAGTGATGAGGTTCCATCTCACCTCCAGCTAACCTCCCCCCATGTTGACTCCACTCAACACACATCTTCTCAGTGTCAGTTTCTGAGACCCTAGTGCGGCTGCTAGGGTCATGCCATCCACAGGGACTCTGGGGCCCCTAGGTCTGCCGCTCCCAGCCTCACCGCTCCTGGCCACTGCCCAGACATTCTGCTCCATCCCACTTTATACTGATGTTCAAGAGGGTAGGGTCACCTTTAAAAACAGTGTAGGAAGGAATTGCTGGGAATGAAAAGCACTGTTTAGTAATATATCAAAATAAATCTTGATTCTTGTTTCTCCCTATCCTCCATTAATTAGGCAAAGAAACTTTTACATTAAAATGTGCTTTGTCTGTATTATCAATATTATCTTCAACCCTCTGCTTCTTGCCTGAACTGTTTTTTAAGCCACTTGTCCATTTGGTCAGGGATGATTTTTTTTTTTTTTAATTTAAAATACAATCCATAAACCTCCTTAATTGAATGCACAAAGCTGCAATACTGTGCAATATTCTGAAAGTTACCAAGCTGGGAGGATGGCTCTATCAGACTGTCCACTTCAGAGAACTCCCAGGATGCCCTCCAGAAACCTCCTGAATCCCAGGTGACTCAGACCTGGTTAATAAGGCAACAGTGTCAATTCCTTGTTAAGAGCAAATTTTTCATAAATGCAGGTTAAGCCCATGTAAAGATGAATACTGGCCAGTTTCTGTCTCACAGTACTTTAGTTCCTGTGTGAATCTCTATTTTGCAAACTCGTATCAGGATTGTGTTTCCAGCATCAGCTAATAATAAATGATTGAAGTGAGAGCCTGTGTCTGTGGTTGGCGAAATTATTGTTGATTTGTGATTTTGTGCTATTTAAGCTTTTAATTTCATTAAAAGAGTCAACAATCCACTGGAATATACCAGGATCATTTTTGTTAGGTGAGGAAATATTTAACATGAAACATAATAGCAGTTCAGCAAAACTTTTACCAAGTATGCTTACCACTAGGTAAAAGGTGTCTGCAGATTTGGAAAAATACTAGAAGGAAACAAGAAATCAAATTAGTGATTATGTGTAAGGTAGCGGGGAAATGGGCATTTTTCTTTGAGGTGTCCTTGAATCCTTTAGTGATTATTATAACACTCCATATTTTTAATAGTGTCTTGATGCTTATTATGCTAGATATAAACACAACTACAACTCTGCTCACTAGAATATAGTTTAGGGCGTGTCCAGGCTTGAGTAAAGTTTCTTAAAGTAGACTAAAACTCCCAAACTGTTTATAGTCTGTGGTACGAGAATTATGATAGTCCTAAGCATCAGCATTATAAAGGACTACTGCTTTCTACACAGGCTTGTCTACATCTGAGAAGTAAGGGTTCAAAATGGTAGGCTTATTTTTAAACCGCAATATGGTGGTAGGGCATGCCAAAGCATTTATCATTCATCAATAAAAATTGTGCTCAGGCTGAGTGCTTTTAAATATGCATGACTAAGTTCCCAGTGTACTCTGTGGTCGTTTATTTGCTATGTGGCAGCTTGCCTGATTGCCTGTTATCTGATCAGAAGCAGTCCAGAACTCGAGGTGGAATAGCAGAGAAAGTTCAGGTTCAGAACACTAATTCTGAAGAGTGAGTGCTACTGGGGCGCCTGGATGGCGCAGTCGGTTAAGAGTCCGACTTCAGCCAGGTCACGATCTCGCGGTCCGTGGGTTCGAGCCCCGCATCAGGCTCTGGGCTGATGGCTCAGAGCCTGGAGCCTGTTTCCATTCTGTGTCTCCCTCTCTCTCTGCACCTCCCCCGTTCATGCTCTGTCTCTCTCTGTCCCAAAAACAAATAAACGTTGAAAAAAAAATTAAAAAGAAAAAAAAGAGTGAGTGCTACTATATGGTGTCTGAAAGAGGAAATAAAAAGTTCTAGGTGAGAACAAGAATGAGCAAATCCGTTGCCTTTGCCTTTTTACTGAGAAAGGAATGGGAGAATCATCTTGGCTAGGATCAACTTTCCAGGAGCATCATCCTGGCTGGGATCAACTTTCCAGGAGCATCATCCTGGCTAGGATCAACTTTACATCTCCCAGATCTTCCTGTACAGTGATGCTTTTCCTCCTTGAAATAAGCAGATTCCAGGTCACAATCTGAGCCACAAAAGTGAGTTTTTGCAGACATTGCGGATGTAGTATCTGGGCAGTGAGAGAAACAAGAGGGTTGGATGGCCCCACCTTCTTCTGTTAAGAAGTAGATGGACTGTAAGTTCTGAATGAAATGAAAATACCCAAACACAGACACTCTTTCCTCCCTCTCTTGGCAAATGCAAATCAGACCAAGCTTCAGCTATATTTAGGTGCTATTGACAAAGACTGTGCGAGTCCAGAGACAGTCTGACCTCATGCATCTTCTAGTCAAGTAAGAGTATATAAGTGTAAACAGCTAATGTACAAGGGAAAGTTAAGGAATGGGCCACAGAATAGAGGACTGAAAGTTTAAAAGAAAGTAAGGAGGCTGGCCGAGAGGATGAGGAAGAGTTTGGGGGGACATAAAATTTGAGGTGGACTACCATGATAGGTAAGATTTCAATAGACTGGATGTCAAGAAGACATTCCTGGGAATAAGAACTACAAGAACAAAGGCTAAGAGGTGAGACCATGGAGGTCACTGTGGGAAAAAGGCAGGGCATAGAACTTAAAGTCTACATAGGGGAGAAAAATATACTACATATAGAAGGAACACACTTTCAGACCATAAGCTGAATTTAGCTATCTAATGACTTGTTTGACCTGGTCAATATTTACTTTTCTTTTTTAACTGAAAAGAGAGAGAGTTTTGTTTGAATGAGCTACCAGTATTTAAATAATGGGAAGTTACACATAAAACTCTAAATGTTTGGCTTCTCTTGAAAAAATCAAAAGTTCTGGCAGCAATGCTAGGCCTGTATTTCCACATATCAGTAATTAGGAGAGATGAGAAGCAGACCTCTGAACAGGGCCCAAAGTCTGTTGATGGCCACAGTTCCTATCACTTCCTATCACCTCTGCAAATGTCAGTTACCATTTATTATTATGACTAGGCTGCCTTATTCTTGTTGTCATTTGTAGTAAAGACACAAGTTTTTCTTAAACCTTGCTTCCCATATGTCTGATGCCTGTAGGGTATTTGAGTTGTTTTTACCTCCAACATAAAGGGAGACATTGAACATCAGCTGGAAACATTTATTCTTCCTTTGGTAGCCAGCAAAACTTTGAAATATTTGGAGAATTTAAGTGGCTGAATGGTCTGTGCCTTAAGAAGTGTAATCTAGAAAAGGAAAATGAATTAATGGTAGAGGGAAAATCGAGGTGGAAAAAACAATGAGAGGCCAATTCTTCAGTCAAGTAAGAGTAAAGAGGGTTGGAGTTTGGCGGCATGAGTGGGGAAAGAAGGCACACACGTCAGAGATACTGCAAAGATAGGAGCAAGCAACTGCTGAATTGGAAGAAAAGATGAAGAAGGCGCAAGCAATTCAAATGACACTTAGGGGCGCCTGGTTGGTTCAGTTGGTTGAGCACCCAGCTCTTGATTTCAGCTCAGGTCATGATCTCACGGTTGTGGGATAGAGCCCCACATTGGGCTTCATGCTGAGCATGGAGCCTACTTAAGATTCTCTTTCTTCCTCTCCCTCTGCCCCTCCCCCCTCCCCTGCACACACACTCTCCGAAAGAAAGAAAGAAAGAAAGAAAGAAAGAAAGAAAGAAAGAAAGAAAGAAAGAAAGAAAAAGAAAATGACAGTGAGATCTGAGACCACAGTAGAATGGTGGTTCCAATAACAGAAATAGAAGTGAATTAAGTAAAAAACAGTTAAGTCTAGAGTGGCTGCTATTTTTTGCCAGGGGAAACTATCACTTGCTTTAAGGCATGGTGAGTTTGTGTTGCCTGCTGAACATTCTGGTACAAAAATTCATCAAGAGGTGGAAACTTTTCTGAAAGTCAATAGAGCAGAGCAGTTAAAAGCATGGGCTTTGCAATTAGATAGAGCTCAGACCCCTCATCTATAAAATGAGGGTAACATGAGACCCAACTTTCCCTGAGAAGCTTAACAAGAAAATGTGTAATGTACAATGGCTGCTTAATTAAAAAAAAAAAAAAAAAAAAGTTGTTGGGGCACCTGGGTGACTCAGTCTGTTGGATGACCAACTCTTAGTTTTGGCTCAAGCCATGATCCCACAGTTATAAGATCTAGCCCCACATCAGGCTCCACCCTTACCATGGCGCCTGCTTGGGATTCTCTCTCCCTCTCTCTCTGCCCCTCCCCTGCTTGCATGTGCACGCTCTCTCTCTCTCTCTCTCTCTCTCTAAATTAACTTAAAAAATTGTTAAGTATTTGAGCTGAGAATGGAAGCTATGAGAATGGAAGAAGAAGCTAAAGAAAAGACTGTAGAAAGAGAACACGTGATATGAATGTCACTAAAAAAAAAAAAAAAACAACTAGAAATGCAGTGATAACTAAGCCAAGCTTTGGGTGATTCGGGATTCAACATAGCTTGACAGTCCCTGGGTGCAGAGTTAGGGACCAGAAGTCTCAGGGAAACAATATACCTGCTCTTAAACTTCCAGGTGGTCTCTCCTTTTTGATTGTTAATCTGTTTGTATGTGTATGACTGGAAGACTTATCTCCAGAAGTATCTACTGGCCTCATGTCACATCCCTCCTCGATAGACAGGACTGGTGACAGAGAGGGGAGGTGATGGATTGAATAGTACTGCCAGAAATTAAAAGGATTTTGTCAAAAGATCTTAGCCTAAGTTACAGATACAGTAGACTCCTGAATTAGTAAATTTAACCTTTTCATTTTTAACCTCTCACAAAAGGCAGTAATACTCAGACAAAAGAGAAAACTGGCCAGTGAATAGACCTAGTGAAGTGTCGCATTTTATCTCAACATGTCTCTCTTGGCAGATAAATAAGTAAAATAACAAACAAACCATTTCCAACTTCTCTTCCCCAAGATCTTTAACCCTAGAGCTGGCAATAGAAGGAAAGAAGCCCATGAAAGTAGGCTGCGATGAAAGGTTGTCTGTAAGACTGGAATGTTCGATTCAGCAGTGCCTTAGTGTCTTGGATTAATACGAACATTTCATATAGAAGCAAGTTCAAGCAGTCGAAGAGCAGTCTTCACCTATACTCCAGCCAGAATAAATGTTGTTTACTTAGCAAGAGAGAAAATTTCATTAGAAGTTGGAAAGGTGGTTAAAATGTGGTAAGTGGCACAAACATTCACTTGTTAATTTGGGAAATCAGGAGATGTCCTGGGTCAAGGGTATACAAATAGTGGTGAAGGTGAAGGGGTTAAACTGAATGACCTCTAGTTTTGAGACCTTCCAGCTCTGACAATTCATGACACTCTATAGAAATAGGTTCTCCAGTATATACTGTGTTAGTTTTCCATTCTTTTTTTTTTTTTTTTTTTTTACACGGCTCTAAATTGTATGTTTGGGATGCATAAAAGAGCTTCATCTGCTTCACAGAAAACATTGATTTTTGTTAATTTCCTTCAGTACTAGGTTCCAGAATGACTATAAAATGGAGCCATTAGACGAAGGCAATTTTCCAAGTGAATAGTTGGAATAGGGTAGCCCACAGATCACTTCCCAAAAACAAGATATGTTTCAAAGAATTTCTAACCAAGAGAATCACAAGGGACCTCTCTTAGCTTCTCTTTGCACATAGTTCAGTTAGACCCTTAGCCTCTTATTAGTTCCTCAACAGAGGCCAATATCTACCTGGACTCTGCTCTGCTTGCCAAATTCCCTTATTCAAGCAGGAGGCAATAGTGCAAAGTTTCAAGGCACTCAAAAGTGCCTCAAATTAGGATATATAATCTAATATTACATATTTTAAGTTTATTTATTTATTGTGTGTGTGTGTGTGTGTGTGTGTGTGTGTGAGAGAGAGAGAGAGAGAGAGAGAGAGAGAGAGCAGGAAGGGCAGAGAGAGAGGGAGACAGAGAGAATCCCAAGCAGGATCCTCACTGTCCATGCAGAGCCCAATGTGGGGCTCAAACTCATGAACTGTGTGACCATGACCTGAGCTGAAACCAAGAGTCAGATGCCTAACCGACTGAGCCACCCAGGCAACTCAATCTAATATTATATATTTAATGGCTCAGTTATGGTTCTTGACCAAACCTTGTTAGAGTGAGGGCAGCACGGGTTATGGGGCCCAGTCTCTAGCTTCCTCACACGTATCTGGATTCAGCTGGAACAGACATATACAAAACAAAATCATCAGAACGATTTTTCCTCAAAAGATACACTGATTGTTCTTCTCTGACTGAATTCTGTTCATCTTGATATACTGAAAAGCGATTTGTAGTAAGAAAAAATATATATTTCTCAACAATATTTTTATAATAACTTTTACAATTTTAAGGTTGAAGAATTTATTTTGAAATATTTGACCTAAATCAAAGTTTGACTGATTTTAGACTATGCATTCACAGGGCAAAGCTCTGCTCTTTGTGGCTTTCATTATAAAAACAGTCCCAGTCTGCAAAACTCCAAACTGAAACCGTTCTGTATCAGACTCCGAAATCTGTTCCACTTGCTGGATCTGACTGCTAAAACAGAAACGTATTCAAAACACAAAAAACATTTCATCGGCACAATGTGGGCAAGGACCCCTTAAAGAGATCACAACGCATGCCAAACAGATCACAGTAAGTATGTTCAGATATGTTCAGAATATCAAGAATTTATGAGCGAGTTATAGTATATCTGACAACTCTATGGTGTGTACTTTCACGAGTTCTAGAAGCTCTTCCTTGAATAAAATGATCACAACAAAACTGGATAATCAGAGTTACTCTCAGCCTCTTTGCCTGGGTCACACGGTACTTGTCATTATTTTTAGAGTAGCATCTGAAAATACTGATGCTACGAAATAGTCCCTTCAGTGTCAGAAGGTCAGAGCCTTCTAATTTTAATACTAATCAAACTATAAACCCTTTGGAAGCACCCTGACTTCTCTTGCTTCTGTAGCTTATTATATTCATTACCTCACTTCCATCAGGTTCTGGATGACTTGTTTCTATTCTAGGCAGATTCCATGTAAGAATGGTTTAATCATACTAATAAGGATTGGCCTGATTCTCCCATCCCAATGCTCATGTAACTTCCATAAAGCTACAATCCCCCTCAAAGTGCCTTAATCTTGAAAATTCATGTGCTGCCCATATGGGAGTATCTGTACATCTTTAAGATGATTGGAGGTTTTTGCCATTATTATCTTCTCAAAACAAATAGAACAAACAGTGCATGTCAGGCCCATCTTTTTCAGACAAGAAATCTCCATGAAGCACTTAATGGGCCAACTGGAAAATGCTCTAACAATACAGTCTTTCCTGGTTTTTCAATTTACTACAGGTGGATAATCTCTGAAAAACCCAAGACAGTGAACAGATTGAATCACTTTTAATAATTTGAGTCTTGAATGAATTCCAAAGTGCTTAGAGTCAAGCTGTTTTTCCTTTAACTAATACCTCAAATAAAGATTAAATAATTTTTCTTTGAAAATTGGCCCAAAGTACCGGAAAACTGTATGCTTCAGAAAACCACATTCATTATAAAATGAGCATTTGGGCATTATCATTACTCTGATATTTTAATTGGTGTTGCCATAAGTTCTGGGGCAGGGAGTATCTCTTCACATTTTTCTTTGGTATGCTGAAGTTTTCTAAAAGAGACACAATCCTAATAAATTGAGAATTAAAACATAACTGGGAGATTTTAATACATAAATATTATAATGGGGCTTTGAAAAGAAAAGTGGCAGACTTTCAATACCAAATACACTAAAGGTATTTTTCAACATTTTAATGGGCCTCAGAATTCTAGTTTTGTATGAAGTCTATCACCAGAATCATAAAACTACTCTAAATTTAGTACCAACCAACATTTTAGGCTGAACTTGCCATCAGCTGAAAAGTAAGGTCAGGAGTGCAAATGTATGTATGCATATGCCTTAAAAAAAAAAGATGGCATAGGGGCGCCTGGGTGGCGCAGTCGGTTAAGCGTCCGACTTCAGCCAGGTCACGATCTCGCGGTCTGTGAGTTTGAGCCCCGCGTCGGGCTCTGGGCTGATGGCTCAGAGTCTGGAGCCTGTTTCCGATTCTGTGTCTCCCTCTCTCTCTGCCCCTCCCCCGTTCATGCTCTGTCTCTCTCTGTCCCAAAAATAAATAAACTTTAAAAAAAAAAAAAAAAAAGATGGCATAAAGTCCATTCAACTATAATGCATACAACAAATCAAAATATAAAGCTTGACCAGCTAGCATGCGATCTCTGAGATTTAATTTCAGAAAACCTGAAAATAATCTCTTTTCTAAATATGCATATTTCGATGTCTTCAAAATTCACTTCAATTTCCATTGTTAATGAGTATGGCCAGAACTACCTTTTACTTCCTTGATTTAAATACGGCAAATGCTAAAGAGAAAGATAGGTTACTGATTCTTGACATAAATGAAATAGCATTAGCAGATTTATCATCATGTATGAAGAAAATATACTTTTTATAGTCATCCTGTGTCAAGAAAAACCTTTCAATCAAGCCATCTCATTCCCCCATATGCACAGGAAACATTTATCGTCATAATCACAAGGGTCAATGAACAGTGTAGAAACCACACTCAGAGGTTAAATGAGCATAGACTTTGCCATCACTTTCAGGCTGACAAATGTGGCCAAACTTACATTGATTCTGGAAGAATATGAGATATTGAGAAGGAGGCATAAAGACAATTTATCCTAGCAGTTGCTTTGGAGTTTGAACATTAGAAAAAAATGAAATAAAATAAAATTTGGCACCTGTGTTGTCTAAAATGCACAGCTACATAAGAAAATCTCATCTTTTTGTAAAAACTTCTGTTTCCCCAGTTGCACTGCTTGAAAGTGAATCTGTGTACCAGAAGGTTGTTCAGGATTATGAAACTTAATGCATTTTACCACAAGCAAATATAAACATTTTCAAGGAAAGCACAAGGCAAGAGACGTGAAAGACCATATGTTTTCAATGCTCTCCATGTCAAAACAATACCAGTCTCCAAGAAATCACTGCTAGTCATATTGAATTATTTTGCCAGATATCTTCCAAAAGTTACTTGGAAGAAAGTGCAGGGCACTCCACGTACCGTGTAATAGATAAAAATAGATTTCCCCAGACCAAACATATTACATTCATGAATTATTTTATTGGCCATAATACTTGAGAAGATTCTGCAGTTCTACTGCTCATGGGTTAGTGGCAAGGTAAAAATGAGATAAGAGAAAACCGAGACTTAATTCTTTGGAAAATGTTTCTTAACAAGCTGTGTAAACTCCTTTCAGATAAACCAATGTTCTTAATACACAATAACAAACAGGGCATTTTCCTCTCTCTCCCAGAGGCTAAAATTATTATTATTTTTTCTTCCTGCTGAGAGTCTACAACCTTTAACAGGTTCACGCCATTCTTTTTTTTTTTTTTTTTAATTTTTTTTTTTTCAATGTTTATTTATTTTTGGGACAGAGAGAGACAGAGCATGAACGGGGTAGGGGCAGAGAGAGAGGGAAACACAGAATCGGAAACAGGCTCCAGGCTCTGAGCCATCAGCCCAGAGCCTGACGCGGGGCTCGAACTCCCGGACCGCGAGATCGTGACCTGGCTGAAGTCGGACGCTTAACCGACTGCGCCACCCAGGCGCCCCGGTTCACGCCATTCTTAACATGCTCCGTTTTGAAGTTCAAACACACATACAGAGGACAAGAACAAATCAGCCTGGAAATGGAGGGGCTGAGGTGAAGGTTTTATAATGCCTTCAGCTCTAACATCCCCTGGGCTACCTTTTAACTGGTATCAAAATACCACTCAGGTGAACGGGTAGACAGGCACCCCAAATGAGGTGTTCAGCCAATCATCCTTCCTCACACCGCTCTAGAAATGGCCTCTTAAATTGCAAACCACTTTCCAGATAACGCTATCAAAAGCTTGGGGAATGAGTCCTCAAGAACAAAAACTCTGTTACCAAAGGAGCAAGCCATGCCCTAGAAATAGTCACTGATACTGAAGATAGGGAAAGAGGAGGGAAAGCAAGATGGAAGGATTCTTCGCTTGTGATTCTGGTAGGATTATTTGTCCCTTCCAGAATTTCCTTTCTCATCTCTTTATATTTTGAGCACACCCCGATTTGCTTCCTAATCCTGCTACTTATTGAAAGTCTACTATGTATCAGACCCTTTGTGAAATGTTTACCATATCTTACCACATCTAATCTTTTCAGCAACCTAATGCACACCTTGACACACAGAACAGACTAAATAAATTGCAGGGCCCAGTGAAAAATAAAAAATGTGTGGCCCTTGGTTCGATAAAACAGGTAAAGAGTGTCATTATAGACACTAAAATCGAAGGACTTCCTTTCATTTGTGGTCTCTGTCTCAGGTGCTTTTGTTTGTTTGTTTTTGTTTTGTTTTGTTTTGTTTTGCTATGCAATGTTAGTTCCCTTGGGCCGAGGCCAGTCAGCACAGCAGCTCACAGAGCTGTGGCCTCACCCATCATGTGGTGTGTGTGCTCATCTACAACATGTGGACACTCATCAGCTGCCAGGTGTCCCTTCTTGCCAGTCACTGAACACACACACAGTACCCCAGCTGGGGTCAAGGGTACTGAACCAGGCATCTTCATTATCCTCCCCTCCCACAAGCTCAACACCCCAGCCCAAGACAGATAGGTTATACTAGTTACTTAGATCGGGAGTGGGCAAAAGGCTGGTCCCCATGTGTGCAATGCACCAAGGCCCAGCTCTTAGATACTGTGGGATGGGCAAGACCCTCTCCTCAGCTGTGCCCAGGACCCTGCAGAGGGAGGAAGATCTGGGAGGCCAGAAAGGGTCCAGGGATCAAAGGAGCCAGCAGCTAAGAACCACCTCAGGGTGGCAGGGCATCAACTGGGAGGTCCTCAATTCTTCTCCATTGTCATATCCAATTTCACCTACAGATCACAAAATTAAGATAAAATGACTAAGAATCTTAGGATGGTGGCCATAGAAGCTTCAATCAAGTGGGAGATCCTGCTGACCATGGAGCCCTTTGCAACTGCACTGGTCACATGCCCATGAAACCAGCCCTGCTGATGTAGAGAAGACAACCCCTACGTACCTGTTCCTGTCTCTCTCCCAAACTTTCCCTCGCTCTGAGAACCCCAAAGGAAAAAAAGAATCATTTTTTTGCTCTTATTTCCTTTTTTCTTTTTAAACAAATGGAAAGAGTGATGCAGAGAAAGCTTAAGTGACACCTAAAACCGCGGCTCCTTGTGGTGTGTATGTAGTAGGCCTGGATCTAAAACCGGGGCCCTTGGCCTCTTCCATTATGTGGAGCTGCTGGGGTAACTGAGAGGGAAAAATGCATAACGAAGGCTTCCTAACAAATACATTGATATCTGACAATGTTACAACCCTACTTATACGACTGACTTTTAGGGAAAAAATAACCAAAATATCCTGACACTTTCAGCAAATGTTTGCGAAATATTCTCCTTTTGTGTGTTATGGTTTTAATGGGAATGCAACATTTATTAGAAGAACAAAAGTATCTTTGAAGCTGGCCATCATTAACTTGTTAATTACTCACATATGGTATCATTTACAGATGCCGTCTCACTGATTTATACTTTAGAAAGAAGACATACCTAACTGCAATCCTATTCTTGTGATAGTCTTGAAATGCATTGTAAAATTAATCGTTAAATGGTCTTGAAATACACATGTGTGTCATTATATATTATATAAGCCAATGTATTTTAGATAACTTTTGTTTTATTCCTTAATTCATATTAACCAAAACATCAAAAAATCATATTACAGAAAATTTGGAATATAAGGAAAAGCAAATAGGTTACCCATGACCTTTCCAGTCTCACACAACCAGTTTTAATTCTGGAGTATGTTTGTCCTAATACTGTTATATAAGCAACAATAGTAGCCATACTGTAGTGCTTTGCTTACATAAAAGGAAAATCTAAAACCAAAGGTAAATGTCCCTACATGATTTTATTATTTACCTAAAGACAGAGACATGGGCTAGATCTTTTAAAAGATACTTTAAATTATAACTACTTTTTTTAAGTTTACTTATTTAGAGAGAGAGAGAGAGATTGAGAGAACGTGTGTGTGAGTGAGAAGGGGAGGGGCAGCGATAGAAGGAGAGAGAGAATCTCAAGCAGGCTCCACTCTGTCAGCGCAGAGCCTGACATGGGGCTTGATTTCACAATCATCACGAGGTCATGACCTGAGACAGAATCAAGGGTCAGACACTTAACTGAAGGAGCCACCATGGTGCCACCCAGTCACCCCTAGAAGTGAAATTATAATTTCTTAATTTGAAAAATACTAAAGAGAAAAAAAAAGTAAAGATCTCCCAAAGTTCACCTTAGAAGTGAAAGTTTCTCTCTATTCCACCCACCCAACTCCATCTCCTAGACTTGACTCTTCAAGTTTGGTATGCATCCGGCCCCAAATTTTCCAAACCCAGATAGCCACATATCGATGTACATGAATATACACATGAATTTTTATAAAATATGAATCATACTACAAACTGGTCTATAACTTTATTTGTTTATTCAACAGGTTATAACTGAGCTGGTACTAAAATGTTAAATCACAGGTTTTTTAAATATTTATTTTGAGGAGAGTGCAAGCAGGGGGGTTGGGGGGGTACAGACATCCTAAGTGGGCTCTGCATTAACAAGCTGACAGCAGCAAGCCTGATGTGGGGCTTGAACTCACAAATTGCTAGATTATGACCTGAGCCGAAGGTGGACGCTCAACCGACTAAGCCACCCAGGTGCCCCCTAAATCACAGTTTTGACCTGCTTATGTTTATTAATGTCTATCTAAATAAGCCTAAAGGGCTAAGATATTTTCAGGTCAGAAAATAACATTTCTCGCACTGACATACCTAGAGGTTTTTTGGTTTTTTTAACATGAAGACTCTTTTATTAATTCATCATCAAAACAAACCTAATGTATCTTGTTTCTCCTGTAGTTATTAGAACAGTGCCTTGTATAAAATATGCCTTGTAGTTAATGTTTGTTGCTCAAACAAGTGAATGAATGACAGATGTGATTTACTTCAAGTTGTTTCACTAACAGTAGTATGCTTTGCACTCATCAGTCCAGATTCTCATGTAGTCTTTGTCATTAACCAATATTTGACATGACAATTCAAGTTCAGTAAGTGAGAACTACTGAGACAACCAATAGACCCATGTAACAACTAAACTTGAAGCCTTGTTCTCTATCCTGATCATGAACAGGGGACTTGCATTAGGCATTATAGCCTTTAAAAATATCCTCTTACATTTGATCATCTTTAACCCATTTGAGTAGCTCAAGAGAGTAACAAGCTTCTAAAACCTTGACTCTTTTTAATCTCTAGGAATAAATAATTATTCAAATAAACCTTTTTTTGTAAGATTTGAATTTACAGTCCTATCAAATTACATACATATGTCTTTATTTATTAATGAATACACATATACATGTCTTTGTGTCCGTTTTAAGTTCTCTATTCTTTTTTTAAAGTTCATTTATTTTTGAGAAAGAGAGAGAGCATGATCTGGGGAGGGGCAAAGAGAGAGGGAGACACAGAATCTGCAGCAGGCTCCAGGCTCCAAGCTGTCAGCACAGAGCCTAACGCAGAGCTCGAACTCACGAACTATGAGATCATGACCTGAGCAGAAGTTGGATGCTCAACCAACTGAGTCACCCAGGCATCCCTTAAGTTCTCTATTTTTACACAACCCTGACCTTACAAATAGTATTTTCCCTTGTTCAAGTCCCTGGTTTTTTTTTTTTTTTTTTTCAGGTTTTGCTTATGCAGATTTTCAAATGTACACAAGACGGAATAGTATAATAAACCCATCCTAAAATTTTAACAATAATCTACCAGATGTTTACAATCCCAAAAGTGACATAATTTGTTCCCAGAGAATCAAACAGCAGTTCTTGTCAAGCTCCTTTTCAAGTGCTAGACAAGTCTCTCTGCAAAAGTAAACAGGACAAGAGTCACTTCAAAACAAACGATCCTCAGGAAGTGAAAACCGGAACCACATGTGCACCCTAACTGCAGCTTTCAGTGCAGGACAGGCTTTATGCTTCAGCATGTTGCTCACAAGGTAGAGCAGTAGAACACAGAGTTAGGAGAAGTGACTGCATGTGACGAAGCCTGCTGCGTGCACAGAATTGCCCCGGACCTTCTGGAATGCACCGAGAGGGTATGAAGCATAGTCTTCGCCATCAAGGAACTCATACATTTATATGTAGGAAATAATAAGCTATCCAATTATCAGAAGAAATATATGCATGTAATTTGATAAACCAGAAAGAAATTATTGCGATGGTGTTGAATCATTTATACTCATTGTATGTTTTTTCAATCTAAGCAAAAAATGTCCTTGTTTTCAAATCACTAAGCAGCATGTTAGTGATAAACACATAGTTTGGTAGAAAATTCCAAATTTTTTACCTTTAACTATTAACCAAACCATATAAAACTAAACAAAAAAACTTAAAAAAATAAAAACTCATGTCATACATATGTTACCAATAATCTTTTTATTTGTTGTAGCCCAGGAGTGATCTTAGCCTGCTAATATATGATAGAACAGGTACCTTCTTTTTAGTTGACTTATCTGCAGCAAAGTGTTAAAGAAACTACTCCCTCACCTTACTCTGTTGGTATCAATTCACCCTGGCTTGAGTAGATTAGAAGGTCAGCCCACTGTTGGGAGAAAAGAGAGAAAAATGGAGTGGAATCATGAGATTTACCCCAATCTCTCCTCCACATTATGGAAGTGTGGTCCAAGGACCAAGAGCAGAGGCATTCCCTGAAAGCTTGTTAGATATGCAGTAATGAAGGCCTACTCAGTTCTACTAAAGCAGAATTTACGTTTCTATAAGATCCCCTGCTGATTGGTATGCCCATTCAAGTTTGAGAAGTATTGTCTTAAACTTTATCTCTAGGCAGTGACTATGACACCACAATACAACTATCAATTGAGTTATTTTACCACATTTCTGATAACATGGTCTCTCTCTTGATTAGAGAATCAGGTTTCACATACCTTTTTTGAATGATATATATGTTCACAGATACATTTGATGTAGTAATATTTTGTGTATACATCTCGAGCTAAAAGCCTAGCCCTTTTCCTGCCCCCCACTTTAAAGTTAATACTTACAGTTCAGACCTTTGATTTCTAGAAATCAGAAATCTAAGCTAGAAAAGAAAATTATTTTACATTTCTTTAACAATCAAAAGATTCATCCATGATGCTCTGTCTCAGCAAGAGAAAGAGTAAACACTAAAACCAAATATTAGATTGAATAAATGGAAATATTGCCATTAGCATAATCTAACTCAAGACATTATAAGAACACACACACACACACACACACACACACACAATTTCATGGCATCTTTCATAGCCATTTTGTATAGAGAAGATAAGAATTTAAACTTTAAAAGATTTTAGTTTCTGAATATCTGCAAATTACTTTTAACTGGAGAAGTATGAGAAGGCTAAAGTACTTCCCATTTTATTACATTGGGACATTTAGAAAACTCTGGCTTTGAAAATTATTTGAAATGTTAATAAAATATTTTTATTTAACTATTCCTACATACATTTGACTTAAGCAACGTTATAATACAGATATACAATTTAGCTTTGTCCTTGTATGTGGGTTAGAATACATGTGTCACAAATGTCTTTATGAATCCACAGAGTATTTAACAAATCTCTCCCAATTTACTACTTTTATTTATTTTAAATTTTTTTTAATGTTTTATTTATTTTTGAGAGAGAAAGAGTGCAAGTGGGGGAGGGGCAGAGAGAGAGGGAGATACAGAATCTGAAGCAGGCTCCAGGCTCTGAGCTATCAGCACAGAGCCTGATGCGGGGCTCAAACTCAGAGATCATGAACAGCGAGATCATGATCTGAGCTGAAGTCAGATGCTTAACCGACTAAGCCACCCAGGCACCTCTTTACCACTTTTATTTAAACATACATACACACACACACACACACACACACACACACACACACACACACACAGTCTGATCTCAGTAAACTAACAGTTCCTTTGGAAAACTAATTTGGAGTGGAAATGAGATTAAGTGGCAGACCAGAGAAGAGTTTGGCTTGGGTAATGGCTAAAAGGACAGACCCAAATATTGGGTATTTGGTTGACTCTAGGATGGGGTGTCCCTCTTCTTTCTTCTCTCCACATTCTCCTCCACTTTTCCCCCTCCATCATCAGGGCCAGGTCCTATGCTCATCCCTTCACAGATCAAGGACTCCTCTCCTCACCCCTTAGGAAAGGCCAGAAAACATCTTTAGACTGTTCCCAGTAATTTGCCATAGGCAGATTATTAGGGACTATCCTTGAAGACAGAAACACCTAGTGGTCTCAGCTTTAAATTAATTATATCCATGATTTTAACACAGGTCACAAAATAACAGGTATGATCTTAGTAGTTAAGAACCTCCCTGGGGGTGCCTGGGTGGCTCAGTCGGTTAAGCGTCCGACTTTGGCTCAGATCATGATCTCGCGGCTTGTGAGTTCGACCCCATGGTGGGCTCCGTGCTGACATCCCGGAGCCTGCTTCAAATTCTGTGTCTCCCTATCTCTTTGCTCCTCCCCTGTTTGTTCTCTCTCTCTCTCTCAAAAATAAATAAAAATTTTAAAAAAAAGAACCTCTCTGAAGCTTTTATTATAAAACACATCTCCTTAGTATGTTTGATTCATAAACATAAGAGCAATTCAGCATTGGACTTGCCAAAACTTAGGCTGCTTCAGAAAGGGAAGATTCTGGAATTAGGCAGACCCAGGACAAAGAAATGAAACTAAGTTCATCATGGTTCCAGAGGACGTGGGCAGAAGTCTAAGCAAGACCCTCCAGAAGGGCCGTGGAGAGGCCCATTTTAGCCTCCGTGAACAATGGGACCCAGACCTGGGTCTGGCAGCAGTAGGCAGCAGCAGGCACTGTGATCAGGGATAGTCCTCGAGGACAGCCAGGTGGTAGCATTCTTCTGAAATATTTATCTTATTTTGGTAAACAATTATATTTTGGGAATTAGACATTTGAGGCTCTTATAATAGTGTCTAATAGTTTTTCCTAAGAAATACTTGGCATCTTTGCTCCTTTTGCTTTTCTTATGCCAAAACCCTCTTAAATTTTAAATTCTCTTCTCCAATCTGAGATCATCTTGACAGACCCACAAGCTGTAATGAGACATTTCCTCCTCCTGAGAGACCCATGTGTTTTTCATCATAAGCAATGGTATCAAAAAAATCATGTTCTTCAACATTATTTGTGAAGTCAGTGTTTCACTTCCCTTGTTCAACTTTCTGTTCCAAACTCTTCTTGACTTTCAAAAGCAGGAAGAATTTTTTTTTTCAATTTCTGCCCATATACTCAAACCATTCTGTTTCTATATTTGAATTAAAATTTACAAGAAACACATTCTACTTCTTTTTCTCAGTGGTATCATTTTCTTCTTGGTGTATTAGTAGAAGCATGTAGAAGTTGGTAGGCGGTAAGAATCTTGACACATCTCGCGATTTGCCATGGACACTACGTCAAAGATCACTATTATTCTGTAGAATGTGGTTCTGCTTCAGCAAAAGGTAAGAGTTCATATTTTATGAGAAAAGCCTTATTTGACTCCGGAAGTAGTTTCTTCTTCAACCTTTCCTCTGTGATATAACACGTGCATTCACTTGCCAATATTTTAACCTTAATATTTGTTTTCCTACACCTCCTCAAACTACTTATTTTGTGTCTGGTTTTTCGTGGGTCTTAATGGTTTGTCTAGGAGCTCTTCATCCTCCCAAATTAGTTAGAGTGAACCCAGTCCACTCCTCAAAACGTTTTTCAACATTTTGTTGTGTTTTTCTCTATCATGTAGTAGCAACATATTTTACATACTCTATCAGGTATTGTCAAGCTTTCCATATGTCATCAAGCTTTTCTTCTCTCCCAAAGGACTATGTTCTCTTCAGAATGTATTAATTTCTTTTTAACCACCACCACAACCAGCATCACCACTACTGGGCCTCACACACTGATGACATCAAATAGAGATCTAGCAGTGTTTACTGAATTACAAAATCAACCAAGACCTATTTCTATTTTGACCATAATTCTTTTAACTGCAAATGGATTACAAACTCGTACAGTAGAACACTACCGCAAATTCCTGAGTAACAGGGGGTCCCTTTGAACTCTGTCTCCTTCTTGGGTCCAAAAACTAGTAATCTTCTGTGTAGTTATCAATTAGCACATCGTCATCCACCGAGCCCAAACTCCTTCAATAACCACAATAGCACCCTCATATTTTTACCAGCAGTGAAACAAAATATTTCACTCACCTCTTCCTGCCATTATGTATATCTCTTATTGCTTCCTGCTTTGGGAACATGAGAGTTTTAGGAATGCTGTTTTAAAGCCTCGTCCGGCTATTTTACCATCCCTTGATTCCTCCTGTGGGAAATTTCCTTTTCTTTTTTCGTTTTCTTTTGAGAGAAAGAGAGTGAGTGAGCATGTGCACGCATCCAAGCAGGGAAGGGGCAGAGGGAGAGGGAGTGAGAGAATCCTCAGCAGGCTCCACCCACGGCCCTTCCAGGGGCTCTGTCTCACGACCTTGAGATCACCTGAGCCGAAATCAAGAGTCAGATGCTTAACTGACCGAGCCTGAGCCACCCAGGTGCCCCTTCTGTTAGAAATTCTCTATTTCTAATTTAACAAAATATTAGATTCCGAAGAGTAAATAAATTTATACTCTACATTTGCATAATCAAAGTGAAACAGAAAACAAAATTATAAATCCTGTGTAACATTTTGGTCATTTTACCTTGGTTTCCAAATATCTTTAAAAATCTTTTCATAATTGCATAATAACAACAAGGGAAAAAGATTCTTAAATGGCGACAGAGATATAGCATGTAAAGAGTTACAGTTAGAATTGAAAATCAAACTCCAAGGCAGCCATAATTCAATAAATGCTAAATACCAGCAACATACTGTTCACTGAAAGCTACTTGTTATCCATAAATCTTTACAAAAATTATTCATCCTTGAACTTGTAGGACCTAGCATGGTGCCTAGCTTGTAATATGTCAGTTTAGCTGAATTATACACAGTATTGGATCAGGTACTAAGGAGAGCTGTGACAAAAATTAAGGATATTTACTTTTAAGAAATCTGCAATTTAACGCCTGCAATATATATAACAAATGTAACATAAGTATTGGAGCTTATACTAATAAGATTGGATACAAAGTTAGTTTCCTTACTGAAAAAGTTCTTAGAACATTTAATACATTCAAGTGCACTAAAAAAGATAGATATAGGGAGCAGAATGAACCAAATTTAGTTTACCATGAATTTCTTTCCCTACACCTCCGAAAGAACACTTATTGATATCTTTCAAGAAAACAGTGGTCCCTAAAAAACCTTTCAGAAAGTGATGAACTAAGATAACGGCACTGACTAAACAAGACGTCGTTAAGCAAGAGAAGATTCCTAGACAGAAGTGCTGAATTGAATTTTGACACGTTTGGAAAAGATGGGGAAAGACATCAGAAGGCAAGACTAACACAGGGTCTTTCACTCCCATGGAGAAGGGTTGCAAAGAATTGAATATAGACTAGCTTAACTGTAGTGGTATCAGTAAACCAAAGCTAACAAGGAAAGAGTATTTAGGTAGAATTTACTAGCGTAGATGAAGAGCAGACCCAACCTTTAAAACGGAGGTTATGCAAAGATGGTGTTTGCAGGTACATTGATATTGATGTGATCATTGGCACACGTTCAAATTATAACAGCATGAAAATGAAGTCTGTTACTTAACCTAAGTAATATTAATCTACTCCCATGTGTCACTACTTCAAAAATAGCTTCCCTTATCTGTTTGAGAGACTAAAGTCCTCTTCCAAAATTGAGGGTCCGCTTGGACAAGTTGAAATGCATTCAAGCTTTTGTATTTCCTCACTGAAAGGAGGAAATAGGAAGTATGTGGGAGTTGGAGATTGGAAGGACCTAGGGAAAACCAGAGGGAAAAAAATGATAAATAATGTGATGCCCTGGCATCCTTCTGCCAGACAGTTCTAAGGATAGGTTTTGCAGCATATAAGGAAGAAAAGTTGGATTCAGAGCTAAAGCTTCTATTTTCCAGGCAAACTCTGAGATCATGGACTCTGGCACCTAGATAAAACTTTTAAATGAATATGGAAAAAGAAGCATCCCCACCACTGTTCTGAATAAGACTGGAAACATCTGGTGAGGGCTGCAGAGCAGTGGCCAAGCACCCCTGAGGCCAACAGAGACCAAGGAAGCTGCTTTCCCAGAAAGGCATCAACTGCAGGGGTTGTAATGCGATACCTACTCCAAATGACTTGGTGGCAGCATGGTAGAAAACATGAGTGATTTTTTTTTCATGTGCACATATGAGACATCACGGAGATTTTAAGAAATAGGTGGTGCTAAGATGTGTAGTCAGGTATATAGAAGAACCATAATTATTTAGCAATAATGTTAATGAGACTTTATTTGAACTTGTAGGTTGGTCAGACCTGGCCATATTTATGTAAGGTAAAAAGATACAGTGTTTTTATATGGTATCAGATGCATACATCTAGATCAGGAATTGCAAACAGTAATGTCTTTGAGAGCTGTGCAATGAACATAAATAGGAGTAGGACACCAGGTATGATGCAATACGTACAAAACAGATAGTATCCAATCCAGCATCACTCTTGCTGGATGTTATGTTTTAAAACACTATCCAGGCATAACATGAAGGCTGTATAAAGCTAACAGACCTCTGTTGTTTCAGCTTGCTCTCAACGCTTCTCTTGACCCTTCCATTACTCCCCATGTCTTAGAAATAAAATCTACTTTCATTGGCTTGTCACATAAGAGTCCATCATAATTTGTTCTATCATTTCGTCTTCATTTCTCATCGGCCCTCATATATGCTCTAGTGTTCAGCTGAAAATACATGATGAATAAATAAATAATAAATAAATTTCATATCCAAAACACTACTAAAAGCATGGTTGTGGGGCTCCTGGGTGGCTTAGGCAGTTACACGAACCAACTCTTGATTTCAGCTTATGTCATGATCTCACGACTCGTAGGTTCAAGCCCTGTATCAAGCTCCATGCTGACAGTGCAGAGCCTGCATGGCATTCTCTCTCTCTCTTTCTCTCTGTCCCATCTCTCCCCCCTCACTCTCTCTCAAAATAAATAAAATAAACTTTAATAAATAGCCTGGTTGGGACAAAACTTGCCTAACTTTTCATCAAGAGTCTGAGCCAACACTTCTCCATGAAATGGGCCGAGACTATAGGACAATAACATGAAATAATTAATGTCACAGAAAAAGAATAGTTCTAATTCATTTGCGGTATGCCATTATTTGGATGAAAGATTTCTGTATACCAAATCCCTGCTTGCAATTGCTCACAAAGATGCAAAACCTTCCTGGTACCAAAATGGTTCTGCATTCTTTAGTCTTTTCAAAGCTGGAGAAGCTGAAGCTTACCTATAGACTAGGCTTGTGAACACATCCCATAATGTTGCCATCATTTCAGCATCACCCTCTTCAAAGGCCCTAAGATCCAGGACACAAAACTTCATTCCTGTAGACCCTCTCCATCCTATCTAAATAGAGATACTGAGGGAAGTCACCACCCACAAATCACCAATTTCAATGAAGGCTTTCCTGCGATGACACTGCTACTCATCTACAGAAATAATTACTGCCAATGTTTCTCTGCTTTGCCTAAATTAATACTATTAATCACTTCTGACCCCTGTCCTTTGGACTACTCTGTATTAGTCATTGAAATAAAATCTGTACGCCATCAAGAAAAGACCATAGATCCGAACACATTCTTCCTGAGGGCTACCCCTCACTGTAGTTAATGGATTAGTTGCCCCCCAAGCTCTCTCTCATCAAGATGCTGCAGATAAACTACTCCACTGACATATAGCAAATGTATTTGGTTTGGTTCACTAAGACTCACATGTTTCCACAGTAAAAATTGCTCTTCTGGGTCCCAGCCTAGGATAATTCGAAGTAGGATTTTGAAACTTCATTTCTGGTCACTCTGCTTTCTCTCACAATAATAGACTAAAATATAGTATTTTCCTTAAAATCATTTTTTTTGTCTAAAAGTATTTTGAGTCTACAGTTATGTTTGAAGAAAGCCAACAATGATGAAAATATAACTATTTACTAATTGAGCCAGGTAACTAAAAAGATGTTATATGTAACTTCTTTAGGATACAAATTGTCTTCAGCAGGAAACTGTTGAGACAATCACTTGGTCAGGCTCATCTTCTCTTTTTGCTGACGATAAGTAGGCTCAAGAACCTTCCTAGCTCTCTGGTGCAGATGCTGCCTCTTGATAAAGTGTCTTCCTTCTCTGTAACTGCCTTGGGAGACATGCCAGCTACATATAGTTAGTGCAAGGATGAAATTTCAGATTCTTGGAACATTAAAAGCACTACCACCTGCAGGATTTGAAAAGGTTACACCATAGTAACCCCTCTGATATGGCATAGCTGATTCCTCTCCCATTTAAAAGGTCATTTCAAATCCTTCATACTTTTATGTCCCATAACCAACATCCATTTTACAAGCCAAGTGCACTAAATCTAAGACTTCAAAGAATCGCAGGCTTCAGATGGAGTTTGAGGAATTACTGAAAACAAATTCTTGCTTACAAGGAATGCTACACTTAAGCCATCCCAGAAAACTACCCTATTTTTAAAGACCATCACAGAAAGTTTTTCTCAGTTTGCATAACTATCCTATTACAAACCCCTAGCAGTCTTCCTTCACAAGAAGTTCTTAGTCACATATTATCAAAATCTTTCACATCCTAGCTTAAGTACGTTTTCCCCTACTCCAATCCTTTGCTAACTCACCATCTTTCCTACCAACTTCCATTGCTTATTTCAGTTGATGGCATTATTCTCTTTACTTATCAGGGGTCTAAATTGTAGCCATCTATCTTTTATGACTGCCAAGTCATCACCTGACTGATCACCAATCAATTCTTCTTCTACAAACTTCTCTGAATCCATTTGTTTCATCCACATTCCAAGAGTCTCCAAGCTACTCACTATGCTGTCTAGTAAATGGGGTAAAATGGAAAGAATGCTAAACAGAATCCTGGAAACATCTCCAGCATTGGTTCTGCTCAAAATAAATTAATGATCTTGGGTAAGTCTTTGCATTTTCTTGAGTAAGTCCTCCTCAATAAAATGAAAGAATTAAATTTATCAGGTTAGTTTACCACTTACTACTCTGTAAGTTTATGATTCCTCAAAACTTGTTAATGGGTTCTCTGTTTTTGTATTCCCCTCATCTGCACACTGTCATGAAATTAAAATTCTCAAGATGCCATCATCTGTTCATGAGGAAACTAAGGTTTAGAGAGAGTAATTTACACCTCCAAGGCCACATACTTCAGAAGCGATAGAACCAGGACATGTTTAGGGCCAAGACTAGGATCAGGCAGACAAAGTACACAGGGAACAAAATCTAAAGTAACACTTACTCTCTGGCTACTGCAAATGCAAAGTTGGCACCTAAAACTCTACCCTGAGTGCCTTATTTGCTATATTCTAAAGAAGTATATTCTCTTAGCTCTGGAATTATATGATCATCATGACCTTTAAATTTTGTATTACTATTATTTATGCCATATTAGGTATGAAAGGACATAAAATTTTGTTCAATAAAGCACTTCCACTATTATTCATCTTAAATAAAATAAAGAAACATGCATCCTGTTTTATTTTAAAATAAAAAATTCCAGAAGAGAGCAGGAAGATAGCAATGGACTAGGAGGAGCCTAGGCTCACAAAGCTAGATATCCCAGAAATCAACCTGAAGACTGTCAGAATAAACTCCACAACTAAAGGGAGAGAAGAAGCCACATTCAGGAAAGTAGGAAGATCAGAGACATGGTTTAGGGGAGAAACCAATCATGGGTGCTGTGATGGGGAAGGAGACATAGTCACAGAGAAGGGCAAGAGAGAGAGGAACACACAGGTGAACACACAAGGGAAATGTTTCCCCAAAACCATTGGCTTGGAAAATGAGAGGGGCTGAATTTCTTATGTTCTTACAAGAGGACTCAACCAAAGCAGGCCAACATCAAGACATATAGTAATTAGATTTGCAAAACATAATAATAAATAAAAATCTTAAAGAAAGCAAGACAAAAGAAGTTATTAACTTACAAAGGAAAATCCATAAGGTTAGCTGGTGATCTTTCAAAAGAAACTTGGTAAGTTAGAAGGGAGTGGCATGATATATTCAATGTACTGAATGGGAAAAATCTGCAGCCACTAATACTCTATCCAGCAAGGCCATCATTCAGGATAGAAAGAGAATTAAAGAGTCTACCAGACAAACAAAATAAAGGAGTTTGTAACCACTAAAGTAGCCCTGCAGGAAATATTAAAGAGGACTCTTTGAGGGGAAAGCAGAGACAAAAAGTGACAGTATAAAGGCAGGAAACACAAAAACAGTAAAAATGAACATTTATGGAGAAGTCAATTAACTCACACACCAAAAAAAAGGATGTAAAATATAGGGAGCCTGGGTGGCTCAGTCAGTTAAGTGTTCAACTTTGGCTCAGGTCATGATCTCACAGCTAGTGAATTCAGACCCCACATCAGGCTCTGTGCTAACAGCTTGGAGCCTGGAGCTTGCTTTGGATTCTGTGTCTCCTTCTCTCTCTGCCCCTTCACTGCTCTGTCTGTCTCTCTCCCAAAAATAAATAAACATTAAAAATATTTTTTTATAAAAAGGATATAAAATATAATAACAAATACCTAAAACATGTTGATGAAAGGAGAAAAGAATGGGTTGAAACTTGAATAACCATCAACTTAATATAGACTGCTATATGCAGAAGATGTTATATACAAACCTAATAGTAACCATATATCAAAAACTGCTAATAAACATGCAAAAGAGAAAGAGAAAAATCCAAACATACCACTAAAGAAAATAAGCAAAACATTAAAAAACAGAAAGACAAGAATGGATCAGAGAACATTTCCAATAACAAACACAAAACAAGTAATAACATGGCAATCAATACATGTCTATCAATGATTACTTTGAATTTAAATGGACTAAATGCTCTAATCAAAAGACATAAGGTATCAGAATGGATTAAAAAAATAAGACCCATATATATGCTGCTTACAAGAGACTCATTTTAGACCTAAAGACACCTGCAGATTGAAAGTGAGGGGATAGAGAAACATTTATCATGCAAATGGATGTCAAAAGAAAGCTAGAGTATTATATTGGACAAACTAGACTTTAAACAAAGACTATAACAAGAGACAAAGAAGGGCACTATATAATAATAAAGGGGACAACCAACAAGAAGATATAGCTATTTTAAATATTTATTCACCCAAACATGTGAGCACCCAAATACATAAAACAATTAATAATGAACATAAAGGATCTAATTGATAATAACACAATAATAGTAGGGGACTTTAATATCCCACTTACATCAATGGACAGATAATCTAAAGAGCAAATAAACAAGGAAACAATGACTTTGAATGGACCATATGGAGTTAACAGATATATTCAGAACATGCCATCCTAAAACAGCAGAATACACATTTTTTTCAAGTACACATGGGACATTCTCCAGAATAGATCACATATTAGGCCACAAAACAGACCTCAACAAATTCAAGGAAACTGAAGTCACACCATGCATCTCTTTTGACCACAACACTATGAAATTAGAAGACAAACACAAGAAAAATCTGGAAAGACCACAAATACATGGAGGTTAAATAACATGCTACTAAGAAAATAAATGGGTCAAGAAGGAAATCACAGAAAATAGAAGAACAGATCAATGAAACAAGAGCTGGTTCTTTGAAAAAATTAATAAAATTGATAAACCTCTAGCCAGATTTATCAAAAAGAAAAGAGAAACAATCCAAATAAAGTCACAAATGAGAGAAGAGAAATAACAACCAACACCACAGAAATAAAAACAATTATAAGAGAATATTTATGGGGGCGCCTGGGTGGCTCAGTCGATTAAGTGTCCAAATTCGGCTCAGGTCATGATCTCACAATTCATGAGTTCAAGTCCCACAATGGGCCATCAGGCTCTGTCCTGACAGCTCCAGTCCTGGAGCCTGCTTCAGATTCTGTGTCTGCCCCTCTCTGTGCCCCTCTCCCACTCACACTCTCTCTTTCTCTCAAAAATAAACATTAAAAAAATTTTAGAAAGGAAAATATTATGAAAAACTATATGCCAACAAATTAGACAACGTAGAAGAAATGGATGAATTCCTAGAGACATATAAATTGTCAAAAATGAAACAGGAATAAATAAAAAACTTAAAAGATCAATAACCAGCAAAGAAATTGGATCAGTAATCAAAAAATTCCCAAGAAACAAAAGTCCAGGACCACATGGCTTCATAGGCACATTCTATAACACATTAAAGAAGAGTTAATACCTATTACTCTCAAACTATTCCAAAATATACAAAAGGAAGGAAAACTTCCAAATTCATTCTATGAGGCCAGCATTACCCTGATACCAAAACCAGATAAAGACAGCACTAGAAAAGAGACCTATAGGCCAATAACCACAATGAACATGGATGCGAAAATTCTCCATAAAATATAAGCAAACTGAACCCAACAATGCATTAAAGAATCATTCACCAAGATCAAGGGGATTTATTCTTGGGTTTCAAAGGTAGTTCAATACTCACAAATCAATCAACATGATATATCGCATCAAAAAAGAAAGGATAAGAACCATATGATCATTTCAATAGATGCATAAAAAGCATTGGACAAAGTACATCCATTCATGATACAAATTCTCAACAAAGTAGATTTAGAGGGAACATACCTCAACATAATAAAGGTCATATATGAAAACCCCACAGCTAATAGCCTCCTCAGTGGGGAAACACTGAGAGGTTTTCCTCTACAGTCAGGAACAAGACAGGGCTGTTCATTCTCACCACTTTTACTCAATGTAGTACTGGAAGTCCTACCCACAGCAATCAGACAACAAAAAGAAAAAAAGGCATCCAAATCAGCAAGGAAGAAGTAAAACTTTAACTATTTGCAGAGGACATGATACTCTATATGAAACCCCGAAAGACTCCACCAAAACATTGCTACCACTAATAAATGAATTCAGTACAGTCACAGTACACTAAATCAATATACAGAAATCTATTGCATTTCTATATACAAATAATGAAGCAGAAGAGAAAGAAATTAGGAAATTGATCCTGTATATAATTGCACCAAAAACAGTAAGATACTAGGAACAAAGCTAACCAAAGAGGAGAAAGACCTATATTCTGAAAACTATAAAACACTCATGAAAGAAACTGAAGATGACACAAAAATGGAAAGACATTCCATGATCATTCATTGGAAGAACAAACATTATTAAAATGTCTATACTGTCCAAAGCAATCTACACATTTAATGCAATCCCCATCAAAATACTCACAGCATTTTTCACAGAACTATAACAAACAATTTTAAAATTTATATGTAACCACAAAAGACCCTGAATAGCCACAACAATTTGGAAAAAGAAAAGCAAAGTTGGAGGCATCACAATTACAGACTTCAAGTTATATTTCAAAGTGGTAGTAATCAAAAAAGTATGGTACTGGCACAAAAATAGACAATTAAAACAGTATAGAAAACCCACAAACAAATCTCTAATTATATGGCCAATTAATCTTTGACAATGCAGGGAAGAATATCCTATGGGAAAAAAAGAGTCTCTTCAACAAATAGTGCTGGGAAAACTGGACAGCAACATGGAAAATAATGAAACTGAACCACTTTCCTACACCATACACAAAAATAAATTCAAAATGGATTAATCACTTAAATGTGACACATGAAACCATGAAAATCCTAGAAGAGAGCCCAGGCAGTAACTTCTTTGACATTGGCTGTAGCAACTTCTTTCTGGATACGTATCCTGAGACAAAGGAAACAAAAATTAATTATTGAAACTACATCAAAAGAATAAAGCTTTTACACAGTGAAGGAAACAACCAACAAAACTAAAAGATACCCAATGGAATGAGAGAAGACATTTGTAAATGATCTAATAAAGGGTTAGTATCCAAAACATATAAAGAGTTTATAAAACAACACCCCAAAAACAAATAATCCAATTTAAAAATGGGCAGAAGTCATAAATAGACATTTTTTCAAAGAAGACATACAAATGGCAAACAAACATATGAAAAGATACTCAATATCACTTACAGTCATGGAAATGCACATCAAAACTACAATGAGATATCACCTCACACCTGTCAGAATGGTGAAAATCAACAACACGAGAAACAGCAGGTGTGGCAAGGATGTGGAAAAAGGAGAACGCTTTTGCATTGTTGGTGAAATTGCAAACTGGGGTAGCCACTCCGGGAATATAGTATGGAGGTTCATCAAAAAGTTAAAAATAGAACTACCCTATGATCCAGCAATTTCACTACTACGTATTACCCAAAGAATACAAAAACACTAATTCAAAGGGATACATGCACCATGATGTTTATCCTAGCATTATCTACAGCAGCCAAATTATGGAAACAGCCCAAGTGTCCACCAACTAATGAAAGGATAAAGTAGGTGTGTTATATACATACAAGAGAATATTATTCAGCCATAAAAAAAAAGAATGAAATCTGGGACACCTGGGTGGCTCAGTCGATTCAGTGTCTGACTTCTGCTCAGGTCATGATCTCATGGTTCATGAGTTCAGACCTCGCGTCAGGCTCTGTGCTGACGGCTCAGAGCCTGGAGCCTGCTTCAGATTCTCTGTCTCCCTCTCTCTCTCTGCCCCTTGCCCACTCACGCTCTCTCTCTCTCTCTTAAAAATAAATAAACATTAAAAAAAAAAAAGAATGAAATCTTGCCATTTGCAACAACATGGATGGAGCTACAGTATTATTATGCTAAGTGAAATAAGTCAGTCAGAGAAAGACAAATGTCATATGGTTTCACTCGTAGGTGGAGATTAAGACACAAAACAAATGAGCAAAGGGGAACAAAAGAGAAAGAGAGAGAGAGAGAAACCAAGAAAAGACTCTTAACTATAGAGAACAAACTGATAGTTACCAGAAGGGAGGTAGATGCAGAAATGGGTTAAATAGGTGATGGATAATAAGGATTACTTGCAATGAGCACAGCGTTATGGAAGTGTTGAATCACTATACCGTACACCTGAAACTCATATTTTAGTGTGTGTTAACTGGAATTTAAGCAAAAACTTTAAAAATTAAAAATGGCACAGAACTTGAAACAAAATAAATAATAAAGAATTCCAAGATAACTGTATAATATGATTATTCTATATTTCTTCATTTGCCTACAAATAAACAAACATGATTTACACATGGATGTTCACATCATAATTTTGACCATCATACCATCATAAGATGTAAAGCACTAAATTTTGAGACCCTCCTCTGCAACCTTTGAACTAGAAGCAGACCTATTACTTCTGAGAGGACAATGAAGTTTCTCTTCAAAGACCCAGATGCAGTTGTTTATTTTATAATGTATGATGGTGGCATAAATTCTTGTCAATGAACATGTCGCAGACTGAGATTCAACTCTGCTGACTCCAGGATTCAAGCCTGAGTGGACATATTAGGGAAGTGTTAAAACCCTACGTCCTAGCCTCAGGGACTAAGAATCTTCTCATTAAACAATCAAAGAGAAAAGATAGTAGAGCTATACATGTTTTAAGAACGGTAGGTCAGTTTCAGAGGAACCAAAGTTTCTAAAATAGCATTCATTCAATAATCATTTGTTGATCCCTTATTTTGCATCATGTGTCATGAAAGGTGCCAGACATGCAAAGGTAAACAGGACCCATTGCTGCCCTGAGTACTTCACAGTCTGGAGTATTGGGAAGGTTACCGTGTGTCATGTCATCATACGTTTCATGGGGTTTAGAGGCCAGGCGAACGTGCTGTGAGAGCACTAGGGGCAGCTCTCCCCCACACTCGGGCAGTCAAGGATGCTTTCCTATGGGAAGTGACCTCTGATCTGAATCTTGAAAGGGAATCAAGAGTTATCCAGGCAAAAATAAGTATGAAAAGCATCTCCAGCAGAGGAAGCAAAATGTGGCAGAGAGAAAAGACAATAGTTTCTACTATTGGGAATGCCCTCTGTGTTGAGGCTATCGATTCACATTATAAGGTAATCATAAGGTAATTATAAGGTAATCAGAAAAAAATATAATCAGTAAAAAACAAAAGAAATACTTCTCAGAAATCTCCATAGGTTACCAAGAAGACAGAGTGTCAACTCCATCAGTACCAATTGTCTCTGCAATGACAAGAACACAGTGCCCTGAATATCCTTGAGGGATTAATGGGTATAAATAGTTATCTTAAAGTTTTTAGCTGACATTAATAACAAACATGTAAAGAATTTGGCCTTGCCTGAAGACAAGGGTTGGCCTTTGGTAGGTAATCTCAAATTCTGGGAGGTGGTCTCTCCTGATAGGAATGACTTTAGTTACCTTGGGACCTCAGGTCATGCTGCATAGTCTAAGGAAGTGATTTAGGGTGGGAAAGGGCCGCACCCAATGGTATTTAGGGTGGGGGCTGACCACGTGACTGTGTCTGAACAACCAGCAATGCAACCTATGGCTGGGGTGGGGAGGATTTGAGTCATACATACCCAAATGGGCTAGAGACTAGAGATTGAGATCAACCACATGGGCATGCCTTCATGGTGGAGCCCGCAGTAGACACTCTGAACACCATGGCTCAGGTGGGCTTCCCTGGTTTGCAACGATCTATGTATCCGGTCACACACTGATAGCAAGTAAAGCATCCTGACTCCAGAGGGAAAGACCAATGGAAGCTTTGTGCTTGGTGCTTCTTCTAGATTCTGCCCTATGTGCTTCTTTGGCTGATTTTAATCTGTATCTATTCCCCATAATAAGCTGTACCATAAGTTTTCAGTGAGTTCTTGGTGCCTTTCTAGTAAGTTATCAAACCTGAGGGAAACCCCTAAATTTGCAGTTGGTCCTGGAATTGAGGGTAGTCTCTTGTGGGAACTGTTTCCCCTAGCTTATATTGGACCAAAGTTCTCACAAAAGATAAAAGTTATAGCAAGCCAGAGAAGGAGAAAAGAAAATGGGAGACACTGTTTATGGAGAATAAATGAAACATCCACTGACAACTTCTAAATAATTTAGTAGAAAACTGACAGGGGCTAAAATTCTCTCTGAGTAGGCAAGGGTGTGGCTGAAAATTTTTTCTTAAAACTATTGTTATGATTGTATTTTAACCCTTTATCTAGTATAGCCTGAGAAATACAGGATGCATTTTACTGTGAACATTCTATTTCCTGTCATGGCCAAATAAGCTCCTCTCAGGCAAACCCTTTTGTAGGTAGAACTACAAAACTCTACATAAAATGTAAAATAAAACTACTTGAAGATACTGGAGACTGAAAAAAAACAGGATGATACTGTAGAGGATTCAACACTTAAACTAAGGAAAGGGCATAATGTGCTTCCTATTTTTTTTTAAATGTTTGTGGGTTTGTTTGGGGTTTTTTTTATGTTTATTTATGTTTGAGGGAGAGAACATGAGCAGAGGAAGGTCAGAGAGAGAGAAACAGAGAGAGGGAATCCCAAGCAGACTCTGAGCTGTCAGGGCAGAGGCTGATGTGGATCTTGAACTCATGAACCATGAGATCATGACCTAAGCTGAAATCAAGAGTCTGACACCCAACCAACTGAACCACTTACACACCCAGGTTTGTGGGTTTTTTAAACCCAAATGTAGGATGGTGCTATGAAGGGCACGTATATGGGATGGCTAGAACTCAGATAGAAAGCCATGGTCTTATGACCTAAACCACAGGCAAAGTTTAGGACAATTACAACTGCTGGAAAAAGGGGATGGATTAGGAGATAAAACCCTCATTTTGCACGGGGAACAACAATTAAAATGAGTGTCTACATCTCAGCAGAAACACTGGGAGCTAAAACACCAACAAACACCTCTCATGAGTTGAAAGGGAAAATAACTGGTCAACCTAGAATTCTATATCTAGTGAAAATATCTTTCAAGAATGAAGTCGAGATATACATACAGGGAGACGCATGCCAACGAAAACCGTGTAAGTACAGAATTATTTGCTGTTTTATCCCTGCTTTTTCATTCCTATAGAAAATGTGTTTCCTAACTTGCTTCAAAAACTCGAGATTTATAACTGTTCACGTAAAGCACCCTCTACCCTCCACTCAGTATTAAAATGTTTACCTGCTGGTTTACCCATTACATCAACATGTTTTTAAACTTTATGGGATTGGGGATATACCTTTTTATATCTTTTCAATGTCTTCCATGGTTATATCATTGCCTTTATGAATGTGAGACGTGTCATGACCCTCAGCCATCAACAAGAAAGCTGACAATACCTCCCTTAAAGAGTAGGCCAAGAAAGGGTTTGGGATTACATCAATACTTTGAGAGCCTTATGCAAAAGGATATCAGAATGTTGTTTACAGCAATATTAAAAAAAATTAAACTGTTTGGCACTCAGATGTAAACATAGATCCTTAAATTTATATAAAGTGTTTTGAATTTCTCTGACAAAATAATCATGTAAACAGAGCATATTCAGATAAAATGATCCTAAATATTCCAGATGTCCTAGATGATAAACATCAATATAAACATTGCTGTATCCATTTTTTTCTTTCTGTTTCTTAAACCTACCAAGTTAAAATGTTTCTTGGAGAAACCTGATACAGAGAGATTTTTGTTTTCTCTTTGCACGAATATTAATCTTTCATGAAACAAAATATTGAGTGTTGTTTATGTTTAGAATATTGGTTAAGACTCCTGAAGATTATTTTCCTTTCTTAAACATCTGGTTGTCAAACAAGAAATGTCAACAGACTTCCAAGTTTGAGAAGCCAAATAAGCAGAAATTTTTTCACAATGATGCTCGTTTCAGAGACTCTTCATTAGCCTTTCTGGTGAGAGTTCTGACGGGGGAATCGAGAAAGCCATGTGGAAAATTCTACTGTTAACTGCAAAGTTCTCAGCCAAATACTTTGGCTTTGTGGCTTGGTTTTATACATCAACCTTCTCATGTTACATTCACTAGCCTTAACCCTGATATGAACTCTTGAAAACTGAAGAGTCATTTTAAATAAGCATTTTCCCACCACACAAAGTATTCTGTAAGAATTCTGCCATCACAAACCACACACTCCAATTGATGTGTTTGCAAATCTTCCCTCACATTGGTCATTTTCATTCTTCAAAGTCTCACTTGCCCTGAGTTATTCAAGAAATAACCACTCTCTTCTTGTGTGAGAACACCAAATTATTTTTTTCTCATTTTAGAATTTTTAAATCCACGCTCTGTGTTTGAAAGTCAAGTTATACGTTATAAAGTAATTCAGCGTGGTTACTGGAATTGTGACAATGCAAGTGAATATATGAACACTCGTAAAGCTGTGTCTTGCTGCTCTGAATGCCCCTCTCTCCTTTTCTTTTCTACTGACAATGTATTTTATGCTTACCCAATACCAGCTATGCCAATAAGTTTTTGTATGCATTCCCTGACCTCATATTCACAATTGTAAGATGGTATTATTTTTCCCATTTGAAGTTGAAAAAAACGAAGCATATTTAACTTGTGTTAGTGAGTAAGGGGCAGACCTAAGATCTGAAACATCAAGTGGAGTAGATTCTATTACTTATGCTACACTGTTCTCCTATTGTCTCTCTTTTAATAGAATATATTTGAATTATGTGTATATATGTCACAAAACTACATAACTATATATGTTTACATAATTACACATTATAATCATACATTGTAAGTATATGGTTATTTTATATATTATACTTAAATAACATATAATGTATAATTATGTATGTTATAGTGTAAATAATATGAATATGTATTAGAAAATCATTATAGTGTAAATAATATGAATATGTATTAGAAAATCATATAAAATATATCTAATTCGGGACGCCTGGGTGGCTCAGTCAGTTGGGCGTCTGACTTCGGCTCAGATCATGATCTCACTGTTCGTGAGTTCAAGCCCCACATCAGGCTCTGTGCTGACAGCTCGGAGCCTGGAGCCTGCTTCAGATTCTATGTCTCCCTCTCTCTGTTTGCCCCTGCTTGTGCTCTGTCTCTCAAAGATAAATAAAGATTTTTTAAAAATTTAAAAAATACATATATATATATATATATATATATATATATATATATATCTAATTCATGGGGCGCCTGGGTGGCTCAGTTGGTTAAGCATCTGACTCTTTGTTTCAGCTCAAGTCATGATCTCACAGTTCGTGGGTTCGAGCCCTGCATCAGATGCTTGGAGCCTGTTTAGGATTCTCTCTCTCTCTCTCTCTGCCCCCACCCCACTCATGCTCACTCACTCTCTCTCTCTCTCTCAATATAAACTTTAAAAAATCATTTAAAAAATAATATATGTAATTCAATACATACATTATATATGCAATACGTGATTATAGCATCAGGGTTCCAAAAAATTTGTAATCTATAAGCATAAAGTCATGAGAACCAAGGTGTTCTGCAGATATAACTGAACAGGAGTCAGCACATTTTAGTCCTATCTCATACTTTGAAAACATCCCTGTTCCAGACCTTTATAGCTCTCAAATTATGATTGCCTCTTCACACAAGCCAGTCTAATAATGGCCCCATAAATTATGCCACTCTAAAAGAATTATGACTATTTCAGCCAGGAGTGGATGTGGCAATAGTTTTTGTTAAAGCAGCTTGTATTCGTTACAATGAACAAGACTTTATTTGTAAAACTAGTCATTCTACTGAAGATCATGTGAAGCTATGGTTTGGTGACATAGAAAGAAAATAACCTGCTGGCAAACGTGTTGCTGTTTTTCTTTATGTTGACAAAGATCTAACAGTATCCATCAGAAGAGTATACAGCAAATGAACATGTGTCTGCCATGATTAGTTGTTTCCTGTGCTATATTGGTTAAGTACTTTTAAAGTAACCCTAGATGCATAATAAACACAGCTTGAATTTTCCTGTGCTTGTGTGGTAAAGATAAAGATTTAATAAATGGCCCTAACACTCATATTTTAGGCATTTGGTTTAGAAATAACAGCATACATTTCCTTTGTGGTCCCTTTAACTCATTTTCAATCTACATCAGTAGATTTGGGCTGGATAAACTTGTTTCTGCCAGATAAAAGTACATAGTCTAATGAAACATAATATTCAAATAAAGGAGACTGAAGGCTATTTTTTATTCAAGAACAAAATTTCAAAGGACTAAGATCAGCTTTAAATGATCATTTGTTTTTTTTATATGCATGCACCAGAGTGGACATCCACATATATGTCTCCATTTTCTGTGACAGCAAAGCAGATTTAAAATGTAAGACTGACTATTTGAAACTTTTACTGGATAAGCTGGTGCTTGGTTTTGTTTTTGCTTTTTTGTTTGTTTGTTTTGTTTTTTTTTTGTTTTTTTTTTTTTTTTTGCGCTGAGATCTTAACTTGCCAAAAATAAGCTCTTTATCTTATCTTTACCATTTCTTAATAGTATGGTATATACAGCAATGATTTCAAACAGAAATATTTTCTACTTTGCTTTTTGGTAGAGCAGGCTATTTCACTGCACATAAGAGAAGTGATATGGGCAGCGTATAAAGGAGCTAAAACTAATGAGCTCTAGTATTTAAGAAAAAAAAAGTGTGAAGCCAAGTTAGAAGTGGGTGAGAAAAATGTATACAAAGTAACTACAAGGGCAAGCCTGAGAAGTTATGCAGGCATTAGTTTACGAATAGGTGTGAATATAACTTAAAATGCTTGCAGGAAAAAAAAAAAAGTGTAAAACAGGGTGTAGAATAAATTAAGTGCATGTTTACAGCTGTGATGCCTAAAAAAAAAAAAAAAAAAAAAAAAAAACTCTCACCAACCAGACTAAGAATCATGGGGCCTTAAAGATACTGCCTGGTCAGAAATAATGTAATTTCCATAATGATACTAATAGTTGTCTTTGAAAGGCTATAAGACATCTATAAAGACATCTACGCTGGGTTACTGACTAAGGATAGCTTGGAGTTTCCAGCTGGGCAGTTTTGATACTCCTAGAAATCGGCTCTCTTTGACTTACAGTTGAACCACAAAGAATCTCACTATGCATTTCATTCCCAAGAGGTAGAAAGTGTGTCTGAGTGGGAAGACACAAATTAACTTGTCATCTGGAAGGAGTGTGGGACATAGAATTTTAAAAGATGGGTAAATACCTGAAATTTTTTAATGCTTTCTTTTCTTCAGTTTAGATTTGCCTTAATTTTTAAAGTAAGCCACAGTTAGACACATTTCCATATAGATTTTAGGTGTTTGCCTTGACATTCTTTTATTCTGTGTTAATTAAAACATTTATGATATGTGTTCTTTGTGAAATAAAGATCATGGGATTTGGAATCAGAAAAAGTCAGTTTAGTTCTGGCTAAACTCAAACAAATCATTTATTTTGCCTGAGTCTAAGTTTCTTGGGGCTATTAAAATCTTAAAAGCATTGAGTAAGTCAGTCAAATGATAATCACTATTTTTTTTAAAAACAGAGTAGGTACTAAGATGCTTTAAAATTATAATTCATTTAACCCTCATAATTCTCAAGGAAAGGATTATTCGTTTCATTTTTCTGATGAGAACTAAAAGCATAAAGAGGTAACTAATCAGCCTCAGCTCACACAGGTGGTAGGTGTGGGAGCCACAAATTAAATCCAAGCCTGTGTTATCTCAAAGACCGAGTTCTTTTCATTATGGCACCTTACCCCCCCCTAAAGGATATGACTGTATTTTATAAACTGAGAAGTTTATTCAATGTTATTCTAATTGAATGCAAGGTTAGTGATTAGGATTTTTATCACTTAATATAATCAGTTAACCCTTTGCTTCATATTTTGAGCATGTCATAATACACTGTAGCAATTTCTTCTTTCCACTTTCTATCCTGGTTGACATGTAAACGAAAACTCAGGAAGAAACCTGTGACAGATATTTTCCCTCCCTTCTGGGCCCACAGCCAGACCACCTTTCCCAGCCTCCAATTCAGTTACAGCAGGCAATGTATTTAAAGTTCCAGGTGACGAACCATGGGCAGAAGTAATGTACAGAGCCTCTGGGGCTGGCCCACAACACTTTCCATTTTTCTTTCTTCCCTTACCAGCTGTTTCAACGCCAAGGTCCCAGAAGGGGACTCCAAAGCCCTTGGGGATGGTAGAGCCATTAGACAAAAGGAATTATGTCCTTAAATAACTACATAAAATAGAGCTTCTTCTACTCCCAGACCATGCCATCCACACTCTGCTCTAACTTGAGTAATCCACCTTTGCTGTCTTAAACCACTCAGATTTGGGAGTAATTCATTACATTCGTTAGTCTGCCCTGACTCATTTAAGAGCATACCTAAGGAATGGTTTACTGAACCTGACCTGTGGCCCATTTAGCTCAGGTGCCTGTCTCACCTTTGCACAGGGGTACATTACATAAGAATAATGAAGTAACAATGGCCGCTACAATTCTATAAAGTACCTACTATGTGCTAAGCTTATAGTTAAATGTTAAGTACAAGCCACTGACCTCAGCTTTACATATTTTATTAAATCTTCACCCTATGAGAAGGGCACTATTCATTATTTTCACTTTACAAGAAAAAAAAAAAAGATTCTAATTCAGTTTAAGTCACTTGCTCAAACTCTAATACAATTCATTCTGACTCCTAAACTATAAATCTGTATCCATTATACAGGAAGGTTTTGTTGTCCTGGATTCCTTAAATAATCTAACCACAATGTATCATTATAAATTTACCTAAACATTTAAGCAATGTATGTATAGTTTCAATTTGAACCACCAATATTTAGACCTTTCCAATCTTTACTAATTTCTTTACATGTCTTCGAGCTTCTTGCTTGGAGCTGTAAGAAGTGACCCCTCATTCTCTGCAATTCACTGGCTTTCCTGATGCAAAACCTCCAAAATATAGCTTATCATGTAGTTTTTGAAACTCTATTTTTAAAATAACTTCATAAAAGTATTTTGGTTGACCTCAAAGAGGTTTTCTACTAACTTCCAGGATTTCCTTTTTGGTCATGAAAGAACGTTGAGCCAATTTTTTTGAAAAAAAAAATCATCTATAAGTTGTCCATTAGTTCTGAAATAAAGTTCTAATTATTCTCCGTAAAGACAGACTTACCCTCCTCTGTATCAAAGTTACTGGCCATTTTCTGCTCACTCTCAGAGCCTGCGGTTTTTTTCTCCTCTCAGATTTTACTGGCCAGAAGAGACTGTATCATATATAAACTTGAACATTTCCCTCTGCCTTCTTTACTCCAATACTGAATAAAACAACATCACCGCCACTAATCTGCAATGGACACTAGTGGCAGTGCTTTAGGTGGTAAAATAACTGTTCATCATTAGTCGGTTCTTGGTTTTTTTAAAGCCAGTTCCCAACCACTGATGTATGTGGAGGCTGTCTGTGCCCGCACAAAACCAGAGGAATGATGGGGAGAGGGGAGGAGAGAGGAGGAGGAGACTTTGTCATGACCATTGAAATGGGTAATGAGAAAGATACAGAATTTTATGTTTATCTCATGCAAATGAGGGCTCTGCATAAATTGGTTTGTTTATAATGAAGAGAACTGTTAGTAACAGGATTCATACTTGCTCTTAATGCAACTACTTTTTTTTTTTTTTTTTTTTTTTTCCGCCATAGGATAGTTTACGATTCTTTTTGGGCAGTGAAAAAAAAAAGTGTTTATTATCTTACACTCTTCTACCTTAATTTTACCACTCTGTACACTTATCCTTTCTAGCTCTTCACTATAGATACTGGAAACATAAATGATAAAAAGTAAAGACTGGATTACCATATCAATTAAATTAGTGACCTCTAAATAAGTTACCCAGATCAAAATTTTGCCTCTAAAAAAGCTCCAGCGGTAATTGTTTTCACCTCTGTGGCCCCCAAGGAGCACAGTGTCCATTTTTCCTTGATTGTGGGTGAAGGCTGGGAGCAAAGCCTCATTACTTCCCCTACTACTCTTTTCCCCTCTCCCTGCCCTGCCCCCCATAAGTTTCTCTATCTACAGGGAAGGAAAAAATTATCATACAAAAAGGAAAAGACAAGTTTTAGACTCTGCTCTTAATTTTCTGAAGATTTTCCATGAGGAGATTCTAGATTGCCCTAGAAAATAAGCATTCTCTCCGTTTCATGTATCATGGCCCTCAATTCCACCCTCTACAGAGATAGCAGGATAACCTCTCTAAGACATAAGGTGCAGGTTTGGGGGCGCCTGGGTGGCTCAGTCCATTGAGCATCCAACTCTTGACTTCAGCTCAGGTCATGATTTCACGGTTGGTGGGTTCAAGCCCGCCTCCCCACCCACGCACCCACCCACCAGGCTCTAGGCGGACAGTGTGGAGCCTGCTTGGGATTCTCTCTCTGCCCCTCTCCCACTCACTCATTCTCTCTCAAAATAAATAAATAAATACAAATTTAAAAATGTAAGTTGCAGGTTTAAAACTCTAAAATGACTTTACCCTCCCCCTCCAGAATAAAGTCCCAGCATCTTCACAAAGCCACCGTCCTCCTGCACAGTGTCTACTCCCGGCCGACCCGTCCGGTCTTCCCATCTCAGAGATTTTGCATCCACAGCATAGCACTAACACAAGCAAGCAGTCTGCAGTCTGTCACTTCCAGGGCTTGGTTTATACCTCTCTCACCCTCCACTCTGCCTATTGCCCCCACAGTCGCACAATTCCATGTCACCTCCCCAGGAATCCTTCCCTGAAACTGTCATCCCCTCCCCTACCTCCTACACTGACTTTCCCTTGGATGTCATAATAACCTGCGCCCAACACCATCACTGCTTTTGCCCCGTTACGTTTTAATTATCTATGTACCTGTCTTCATCATTACACTGTTAGCTGGAGGGCAAAAACTTTGTCTTTTGTTTTTACATCTCAAGGTCCTAGCGGATGTTCCAGCACATAGCAACTGATATTTCGCAAATGAAAACGTTAAGTGTATTCACAGTAAGCTCATGTGACCACCCAAATTAAGTTCTGACAAACTTCACTGATATGCATGTCTATGGACGTTGCTGCCTCAAATCTGGTCTTCCAGCCTTCTTTTTAACTGAGGACCTCTTTTAACTATATAGGGTTTTTTGCGTTGTTTTTTTGTTTTTTGTTTTTTTCCATGTCTATAATCCTGCTTCTTTGAAGGTTTTTTTTTTTTTTTTTTTTTTTTTTTTTTTTTTTTTGGTACCTTATCAAACATTGTCTGGGTTTTTTCTTATTTTTTTCTCTTTACGTTCTCATACAGTATTTTGGTTACTTGGTAATGGAGTGAAGTGGTTGGCAAAAATTATACTACAACTTGTGTGTTTTTTTTAATTATCCTTAACTAGTTGTACATGCTATGACATTTTGATAACAAACTATGATTTAACCAATTTAAATTATTTCAAAGTATGTGCATCTGCACCCATTTTGACCATCTGTAGATTCAAAATTAATATCGGTCTATACAGTAGCTTTACTGATTATTGGTTTCAGATTATGCTAGTCCATGGGTGTTTCAAATTTCTGCATTCTTGAAGCTGAGGGTTTCGTCAACTTCCTTTCCTCCACCTCAAATTTTCATAACAAATTTTGCTGCAGTTAGGACATACCAACAAATATACCTATGGGCAGAACATTTTGATTGTTTATAATGCAGCAGAGTAAAAAGGTACTTGATTTTATGATTAAAGTAAAGCTAAAAATGACTTCTTGTGACAGTTTTTAGCGTCTAAAACTTTTCACCTCCCAAAGTGCAAAGTAAAGACTGTGCATATGTTATGCTACAAGACACACAAAACATACAAATAAACCAGGAAAAACTTTGCCTTGTACATATAGAGTAAGTCTATTTACTCTACAAAGAAATTGACAACAGTGACTTAAAGAAACATGGCTTGTTGGTACACTAGCAATACGCAAACACTAAAGTAAGACATAATGGATATCAAAATGTATTTCCAGTAAAACTTAAATGATTACATCGAGATGTTAATAGTATCTCTCTTTAAGTGGACAAAATATAGGCTTTTTTTCTTCTTCTAGATTTTCTGGATTTTCCAGTTTTCCAAAATAAAGATCTGTTCAAATAGGAAAATTACTTCTGTTCCAAAAAAGAAATAAACAAAGACAGTATCTCTGTCTTTCTATAGCTCACATTTCTAACCATAATCTCTACTAATTTGCAGGTTTTAATGTATTTTCACATTTAAAATGTCATTTAATCCACTCAAGAAAAGAGAGTCCTGCAAATGAGAAAAATTAGGCTCAAAAATTAAGGAAACTTTCTTAAGATTGCCCAGCTAGCTATTAAGTGGCAGAGACACTTTTTAAACAAATTCTGATTCTATCTTGAGTACTGACTATTTTGTTGAAAAAGGTAATCATAGACATGTGAAGAAGGTACAGGAGGGAGAGAGCCACAAACCTGGAGAACAGGAGGGGTTATCAGGAGGAAAACCAAGAGCTAACACTCACTCATTTTGGACCACATGCCCCACACTGAGTTAAAAGGGCGGCACAGAGAATGGCCTTTAATCTCCTATGAAGTACTTATTATTACCATCTCAATTCTACAAAAAGGGAAACAGAAGTACAGAGAGGCCACGAAAGTTGGTCAGTCATGGAGACGTAAGGGGCAGGGCCAGGATTCAAACCCACACATTCTGACGCATTCTGGGTCAACACATTCTGACTCCAGGGCTGCTCCATGCTAGCTAGTGGCATAAGCATAGAATCACCAAAAGACCTAGTCAAGTTTCAGGTTTCCTTGAAAGACCAGAATGATTAGCAATGAATCAGTTTTCAATCAGTTCAGCAACCTATGATCTTTTAAAACTCACCGTTTAAAAAAATAATTAGTTTTTGTTGCTTTTTAACAGATGAAGGGAAAGCAAAAGATTAAACAGCAAAATGTAACCGTGATTTAACAATCTTTTTAAAACCATGACTGTAGGGCACCTGAATGGCTCAGTCAGTTAAGCATCCGCCTGTGGCCAAGATCATGATTTCATGGTTCCTGATCTGGAGCTCCGCTTGGGATAAAACATGAGCCCCGCTTCTCTCTCTCTCTCTCTCTTTCTGCCCCTCGCTCACTTGTGCCCTCTCTCTCTCTCTCTCTCTCTCAAAAAAAAAAAAAAAAAAAACATGATTGTGGGAGAAAAAATGCTTTTATTGCATGAAAATAGAAATCAACTGGTTGTATTAATCATGAAGCAGATTCAACAGCAGAATCGACACTAACAGAATAACCATCTGATTTTCAGGTTACAGCATCACTTCAACCTTCCCCGTTTACTTATAAAGCTAACATCCTGGCTTTGGTTTTCCTCTTGCTCAGAGCCCTAGCTGTCACCATTTTAAGTGGGAGAGCAAGGATATGTGTATATATATGTGTCTGTGTGTATATTTGCGTGTGTATGTAACAAATACACATCGACAGAAAGAGAGAGACTTTTTAAGGGTCTTGCCTTCTCATACTAAACCCACCAATGGAGTATTTTACTTTGGACTTTACTAGACTTTGCTGAAAATAAATTTTCTGACCCATGACGCCTCCTGAGTCAAAAAAGAATTTTTTTTTTTTAATCTTTGAGTTCTATAAAATTAGATTTGAATTTAACCACTTAGCCATTCCAGATTACAAGTCTGGTTTCCTCCTGGGTATAAACCCAATGAATATAAATCATTATCTATTGCAATCCCACTTGAACATGGTACACTTCATAAAACAAGCACAAGAAGAGTGCAGCTAGATTCTACCGCAAACGCTAAGTCTCAGGTTTATTTAATTCCCTTTAGACTTTCTACATGGAATTTAGTGAATCAATTATTAAATATTAGCGTCACTCCTGGCATTAGATAATCTACTAGCTTTCCTGACCTAAGTATTACCAATTCACTTCCTTTGTCTGCACTGATTTTCCAGAGAGAGAGAGACCCAAGATAAATTGCCTGGTAGATTTTAAACTCTTTACCTTTAGACATTTCCTTTGCTGTTTTTTTTTTTTTTTTTTTTTTTAATCCTTGCAAATTTAGACACGACAGAAAACTGTTATTTGCCTCATAATGGCCTCTTCAGTGTGTTTCACAGTCTTTTGTAGAGAATAATGACATAATGATAGTGTTCTCAGACCTATATTTTCTACTTGATAAACTAGCAATTATATGATTAAAGCATTTTTAGAAACTCACATTAAGTATATGATACCCTAGAAACCAGTCCATCATGTAATTACACAGTCAGGAGAGAAATAATTTACATAACTAAAAACCATCTGAAACAGTATTCAGGACCAATATGTGATTTTTCTAGCAGATTAAGTATTTCAAAAATATTAAATAATTTAATTATAATATACTTTTAATGTTAGGATTAAAAATTCTGAATTTTATAAACTGTATTTAAACTTTAAATTTTTGTACTTAGTGAAAGGAAACTATGCGAAACTCTGCTGAAAACATGTGCTAATGTGCTGGGTACATTAGGACCAGCATAGAGAAACCTTATGATTTCTCTTCACAGAACACATACTTACAACAGAGAAGGTTCTGTTCTAAGCAGGCTATGCCTAGGTATTCAAGCTCTATGATGAACATCAACTTTGCCCCGGACTTTTCTTAGATATAGCTTATAGGCAAATTTGATTAGATCTTTGTGATTTTTTTTTTTTTTAACATCAGATTACTACACCTACATTGTGTTGAGTTGGAAGAGATATAAACATATTCGTACATATCATTTTCTTTAGAAAATAGGAAAGACACTTAATGGATGTCCAAGAGATTCAAACACCATATGCCATAACCAAAGGATATAAACACCATCCTTAAAACATCAAGATAATGTCTCTTTTCAGTTTTTTGCTCAGCTTCTGGAAGAACCAGTTACTTTGCTTTTCCCAAATTCACTGAGGAAAACTATAAAAAATTATAGAAGTATATCCTGAGGTCTAGCCCTTCAAAGGGATAATTTCATACACATAATCACAGCAGTGAGAACTACCTCAAAAAGTAAGCATGCGTTATTAAGTAAAAATAAGGGTGCCAAACTCTGTGTATTAAGACACTGTGTGTTTAAGAAAAACAATGTATATTTATATATTTGCATGGGGTTATAAGCATAAAAAGTTATTTCTGTGAATATACACAAGAAACTTATACCTGGGTTACCTTGTTCATATCCATGGCGGGGAAGGATGTGTGTGAATTAAGCATGTAGGCAGGAAACCAAGCATGACTTTTCCTGTGTATTGTATACTTCATGATTTTCGAATCATTTGAATGCATTATGTACTCGAAAAATATGTCAATCTTAAAAAAAAAAAAAAAAAAAAAAAAGAAAAGAAAAAGGAAAAGAATGCAAGGGGTCTTGATCCGTGTGTGGAGATAAGAAATATAGACCAAGTGTGTTCTTAACTATGATACCAAGTGAGTTTTAAGAGCAAAAAACAGCAAAATTAGATGCCTCTTGTTACTAGTTTATTCCACCACCACTACCAGCCCTCAGTGAGGTTGGCTTTTATGTTTTCTAACTCAAAAAGAGTTATGTTAACATTTTGTGTTAATAATGATAGCAATAGAATCAGACCACCACAAGGCATTTGGGTATCCATATCTGATGATCAGCAAAATCGTAAATACCCTTGACAGTTTCTGAGAGATATGATGAGGAAATCAGCCATGGCCAACAACTAATTGCCACCATTGTATATAAAGCTTACCTTGACCCTCAGTAATGCAATCGGGATATCCATTCTCAAAGCCTCTGCTATCTAAAGCACTACAATGGGGTGGAGATAAAAACAAAGATAGCAAGGAAGTACATAAATACCATCACAACATCCCTGATCTGACCAAACTTATGTGCTGTTATCTGTTTTTTCCAGATCTACACTTCCTGAAACATTCGCTTTACAACTGAGTAACCATCCCCTCTGATATTAGGAAACAAGAAAAAAAGAATTGTTAATTTGTCAGTCCTGTGTAAAGAATAATAATGATGGAGATACCATCTGACATTGGCATAAAGCTTCACAGAACTATCGCTTACAGAACCTCATGGCCCCATCATCTCTGGGAATTAGGTAGGCTTGGCCTCATTAACTGTACTTGGCAGGGGGGGGGGGGGAGGGTGGGGGGAGGTGGGGGGGAGGGGAGAACCTATTTCAAGGCTAGCAAGTGGCAGGCCTAGGACCCATCCCAGGTCTTCTGAGCTCATGTTCACTGCCATTATATGCTGTGTGTCTTCTCAGCATCTGGGTCTTCTCCTTCCCCAAAGAGCAAAGGCTTTCCGCAGTTGTGGACAGTTTGATACATAATAAAGTTTACAGCTCCATTGAGGAAGGAGGCCAACAACATGCTGTTGTCTAGGTCTCTAGTGAAATTTCTTTATAAAGATCAAAACTGTTAAAAAGGAACTGCAGTATTTTGCAAAATGAAACAAACATTGATTGCAACATTTGAGCTTTCAACTGGGACTTAAGAACATCGTGTCCTGTAATTTTGATTTTAGATAACCAATTGTAACTACTGATACAACTCCTGGCTGACCTTGTCAGTTTACATCTAGGGATGCATGAATGGAAAAAATACTGAATTGTTTCTTTATTCTATTTCTGCCTGCTCATAAAAATCCCATCTTCCTAGCCACAATGGGAGGCAATGTGGTAGCATAGCAATATAATACACTACAGAAATGAATCAAAACTTGATGGGAAATCTAAATCACATTATACTTTGGGCTATTCAAATAAGAAAAAAAACAACCTTGAAGAAGTCTGTTCTGAGTTTATTTGCACTGCCCTTTGGTATATGCTGGTAGAATTTCATTGCACCGTGTAAGGTCTTCAGTGTAAACCTTTAGAGGTCTTGAGTTCAGGCAGGCTACGCTGTTGTCACTAATTTCTTGTGCTAATGTTATACTGAAGAAATTTTTAATCTTTTGGTATAAACAGAGCAAGATAAAAAAGAAAGCTTTTCAAAACTAGACTTTCAGAAAATTAAAGACAATAATTATGACATTAAAAAATGTCACCATTTGTGCCTTGATAATATGACCTATCACAAAAATGCCATTTTAATTGTTTTACCATATATTTAAACATTTTTTGTTGTTTTTCCCAGTAGTGCCAAGCTTAGTTTAAGACCATTTTTAAAAATTTTTTTAATGTTTATTAATTTTGAGAGAGAGAAAGCACCAGTGGGAGAGGGTCAGAGAGAGAGGGAGACACAGAATCCGAAGCAGACTCCAGGCTCTGAGCTGTCAGCACAGAGCCCAACACAGGACTCGAACTCACTAACTGTGAGATCATGACCTGAGCCGAAGTCGGACGCTCAACTGACTGAGCCACCCAGATGCCCCGAGACATTTTTTTACTAGAAATCATGATACTACTGAGCTCTAAGGAAAACGCTATCCATCACACTTCTGTTGTAGTCATAAAATAATTACTAACGCTTACATATAAAGTATATATAACGTAAATATGTGTATGTGTATAACTTGACAGGTAAACTTTTTAAATAAAAAATAAAACACTTTAGTTTTTCTCTTTTCCATAAAACAAATCACGTCTAATGAATTTCACTTAAATTTTACAGATAGATGAAACAAAAGAGAACACAACGCAGCAAAGAATTTCAGTGTATGTTGAACAGCACTCAGGTCCTGTTGATAAAGACACCTATCAGAGGAGCAGATAATCCTGGGATTTGGGGGCAGGTACGTGAAAGGCTCTATGATAACGCTGCTGGTGGGTGCTCTTGGGGTCAGAAGATGTGGAGGCCATCCCTGACCTCTCCTAACCTAGCCATCCACTCTACGCTTGAGAGCCGAATTCTCACCGTCACATCTTTACAATGGAGATCACCATTCCTGTTTTAGGTGGTATTTGGGGAAAATTAAATTCAGCATCTAAATGAAAATAGCTAATATACTGTAAAATGCCACATAAATGTAAGATAGCACTATGACTAATAATACCTGAATTTTAATGCGAAAGACCATGCTAAGATTGTAGCGTACAAATTCAAACAGTACAAAACGTTGTAAAAGTGAGTAGCAAGAATAAAATAGGCTATCATTTTAATTTTTATTTCATATGTTTTTAAAAATATAATACAGATGCTATTTATACTGGGGGAGCAGCAAAACATCTGTACCTATTCTTAAAGATTCATTTACATCTCCTACTCCTTCTTCTCAGGCAAAACACAAAATGTTCATCTCCTACTTGCTAGATGGAACACATAGATGTTAATAGCGTTATTTTTTTAATGTTTATTTATTTTTGAGAGAGCAAGAGAGAGAGCACAAGCAGGGGAAGGGCAGAGAGAGAGGGAGAGAGAGAGAAGGAGGGAGGGAGAGAGGGAGACACAGAATCTGAAGCAGGCTACAGGCTCTCAGGTGTCAGCACAGAGCCCAAAGCGGGGCTCGAACTCACAAACCATGAGATCATGACCTGAGCCACAGTCATAGGCTTAACCGACTGAGCCACCCAGATGCCGCAATAATGTTACATTTAATAAGGCAGTATGGGAGTTGGGGTCTTGAATCCTACAAACCTCCCAAAGTCCGCTAATTTTGTGAGCATGGGAACATAATGTGTTTCTGTTTCTTCAGTTACGAAAAGCAGTTAACAGTCGTACCAAGGCCTCAGAAGACTTAGGGATATAAATGAGTGATCAAAGGTTTAGAGCTTAGCACACTGTCTGCCACATAGTAAGAACTAAAACATGTCTGCTGTTTCAATATGATTATATATTTCCTCATATGGGCATTTCAGACATGCTGACCACTTTCCAAATTCTATTTATAAACACCAAGGAGATAGGAATGCAACCCAGTTTCACTTTCTTTCATGAGTTGGGGCACTTGCCCTATAAAGTCCATTCAGATGAAATCTAAGCGATCTTGCTTTCAAGTGTAGCTAGTGAACTTGATAACCAAGATCAACTCACCAAAAAAAGTTCTAACACACTCTAATAGCTTAACAACTGTATTTTCTAATCTTTAAATTTTTTTTTTAACGTTTATTTATTTTTGAGACAGAGAGAAACAGAGCATGAACAGGGGAGGGGCAGAGAGAGAGGGAGACACAGAATCTGAAGCAGGCTCCAGGCTCTGAGCTGTCAGCAGAGAGCCCGACATAGGGCTCAAACCCACGAGATCATGACCTGAGCCGAAGTCGGACGCTCAACTGACTGAGCCACCCAGGTGCCCCCTCTTCACTTATTTAAAAAAAAAAAAAAAAAAAAAAAAAAAGGTATTTATGGAGCCCCCTATGACATTCTAGGTATTGTATTTGGTGGTGGGATACAAAGTCAAGCAAAAATACCTCTGCTTTCCTATTTTAAGAAAGATTGACATGGGGCCCCTGGGTGGCTCAGTCAGTTGTGCATCTGACTTTTGATTTTAGCTCAGGTCGTGATCTCACAGTTCCATGAGTCTGAACCCCACAACAGGCCCTGTGCCCTGGCCAGTGTAGAGCCTCCTTGGGATTCTCTCTCTCTCTCAATCTCTCTGCCCCTCCCTTGCTCGTGCTCTCACGCTCTCAAAATAAACTTTTTAAAAAAAAGATGGATATTAATCACAATCACTCCACAAAATGAATATAAAATTACAACTGTAAAAACTACTATACAGGAGGAAAATCTAGCCCTAATGGGAGTAGGTCATTAAAAGGAAATGAACAAATTATGTCAATGGGGAAAGCTTCCCTGAGGAAGTGAAAATTGAGTTAATATCTGAAGAAAGAGTGGACTTAACAGGATAAGAAGTGTAGAAGTGTAAGCTACTGTGTTACAAGATTTACGATCTGGGTACCGGTAGGAAGGAACTTGGCCCCTTTTGGGCCTAAGGGAAGGCCAGTGAGACTGGACCTCAGAGAAGCAGCAGCCGGGAGGGCATTGATGAGGCTGGTGGACTGAGCCACGCCCTGAAAGCGTGGGTAAGACTGTTTTCTTATCCTACCCGCAAAGGAAAACCACTGAAGAATGTTAAGCCTGAGTACGTGAGTGGTTTTGAGAAGAGGAAGAGGTTGACAGGATCCAATATGAATTATGTGTATAATCAGTTTAGCGGGGGTCAGAGTGGTTGTGGAGAAAACAGTTAGGTGACTGCTGCTGGCGTTCAAGAAAGAGAATGTGAAAGCTTAGATTAGGGCAGTTGGGCTGGATGTGCTTATAAGTGATAGAGCAAGAGCCTGGTTTTCCATAATGCATGTATTCTTCTCTTTGATTGCACAGGCCTGTTTTTCATGTAAGACATTTTTCTCTTGAAACGTTCTCTTGAAAGGCCAATGGTGGGTATGCCATTTAGAAATGCCAATTTCTAAATAATCAGAACCACCTCCCTTTGGTGAAAGCCTTGTCCTGTATTTCGGTAAAACATGGACTGAGAATGAACCAAAAGAAATAAGGTCCATTGAAATACTCTTTTGAGTGTGAAAATGCCACTGATTAGCAATCACTTAGGAAAAATTAGATCAAAGAGCAGTAATATCTTTGAAATGAAGCCGAAAGACAGACAAACACATCCCGGAAAGGAAAAGAGTCAGAGGAAACAGACTCTACTAACAGTAGTAATTCTAAAATAACCAACGGCATCATCTTTAGACTCTCCCCCAAAGACTAGCTGCTGCCTTAGCAAAAGTACCTCCCATATTTTGGCCACTATTCAACCATACCTAATACATAAAAGTGACACACAATAGTCAAGACACCTTATAGTACCACACACCAACTGAATGCAGAAATACACACACATACACACACACAGCACTGGAATGAAGCCCACACATATCAAAGGATTAAGCAGAAAAGCAAAAAGGATAGCACAAAACATACCTTCATTTTGCAAACCAGACACACAGAAGCATCCATTACAATTGCCTCTAAGACAAATTGTATCTCTCAACTGAGACGGAGAAAAAAAAAATGAAATCGTTGGCAGCCTAGTTCTCCCTGAGTAGAAGTGAGACATTAATTTAGATCATTGGGCACATTGAAAAGTTATTGCACTGCAGGGATTTCCAATTACATAATGCAGACTCGGAACTCTGTTTGGGTGTCACTTGGCTGCCAGCATCCATGGGTGAGCTGTGTAACACTCCTCTGTCATGTAGCTCATGTGAGAAAAGAATTCTGCAGTTCCAAGAAATGGCACTCATCTTGGAGACCTTCCCAGTTACACAAAAGAACATAATTTCCACATTATCCCCAGGCATACTGTCTAGGATGATAACTCTATGAGAGCTTTACGTGTAAATTATACACACAGTTCTACTAACGAAAGGCATGCAGACTGCCTTTTGGTGGTGGCAGGGCCGAGATGCAACACCAATTTGTTTTTCAATTTTTTAAAAATGACACCTGAGCTCTCTAATAATCAAGTGAGACTGTGAGGGTTAGGTGGTAGATAGGGTAATTGCACCATGGTTATGTAACAGATCAGAACTAGAGCTGACAAGCAATGTCGAAAGTGCAGACCTAACAACCACCTCGTAGGTGGTTTATTTCAGTACTTCAGATTTAAGTCCTTCAAACTTTTAATTTCATACTAATCTCAATTTTTCATCAGGAACTGCACTCTTGCATTCTGGTTTAATTTTTCTGAAAAAAATGGAATGAAAGCACACTTACGAAAAAAAGAGGCCGGAAGTTAAAAAAAATAAAAAGATGGATATTTTCATATTTATTGTCTATTTGGTGACAAAATTCCACATGTAGTACACAGTGTGCGCCAGACATGAGATAAACCGGAAGACGAGACCATGTTCTTTTCCTCTAGCACCTCACACCTCCCTTTCTAAGAAGTCCAAAATATGAAAGCTTCTGTGTACTGCTTATCAGTACCATTTGGAGGACTTACTTTCTTGTACTAAATTCAATCACTTTAAACCAAATGAAGAACAGAGATTAGAAAAGTGAGGCAGGCTTAAGAACACGGAGCATTTGTTGAGAATTTACTATATATATGTAAGCTTTGCACATATTTAAACCTACTGACGGTCTTGCCATTAGATCATTATGTTCGTCATTTTAAAGATGGGGACACTGAAGTTTACACGAGTTAGAACACAAGATCACAGATTTAAGAAGTGTAGTGTGAATTCAAACCAACGTGATCTGATTCCACAGTGCTCTTTTAAGTAGGTGACACACAATGTTACATTAGTTTCAGGTGTGCAACATAGTGATTCAGCAAGTTTGTATGTAATGTTGTGTTCACAAGTGTAGCTACCATCTGTCATCATACAACACTATTACAATACCCCTGGCAGTTATCAAGTTTTGTTTGTTTAAGTTCATTGCTTGATTTGGGAACTTTTTTCCCATCCATTCTCCCTTTTATCTTATCTAGAAGAACTTATGGAGGAAATTAACCAAGCGTTTTTCTGGGTTATTTCATTATTGTTGAATATATAACCATGCTGCTCTCTCAAACTATTCTTCTCTTGCTTTCAGGCTAAAATTAATTTACTCAGCACCTGTCATCTGCCAAGCACTGGGTTATATGCTTTATGAGTAAAGATATGGTCCTTGCCCTATACTTACAGGAAAATCAGAATTAAGGTAATAAATAAAGATCCAGTAAGTGATATGGTAAAAAGAGTGCAGGGTGCTAAGGAAGCAATGGCCAGCAGGGGGCTCAGGTGAGGCTACTTGTAAGAACTGGCATTGGAACTGTTGCCTGAAGCTTGAGGAGTACCTGGACCAGGTTCAATCTTTATGTCTCCCACCTTGACCTATCTCCCAGAATGTGGCTTTTCTCCATACTGCTCAACTAAATTTGCATTTTCATTGGCCTCCAACCATCACCTAATTTTCCAACAGAAACTAAACAGCTAAACTCTCCTGAACTCTTCTCCCTTTATTTTTTTTATTATTTATTATTTTTATTTTATATCTAGCATTTGCCTTTATTTTTAGTCTTTCATTCAACATAATTATTTTTTAATATTTCTTTTTTTAATTTTTTTTAATTTACATCAAAATTGGTTAGCATATAGGGCAACAATGATTTCAGGAGTAGATTCCTTAGTGCCCCTTATCCATTTAGCACATCCTCCCTCCCACAACCCCTCCAGTAACCCTCAATTTGTTCTCCATATTTAAGAGTCTCTTATGTTTTGTTCCCCTCCCTGTTTTTATATTATTTTTGCTTCCCTTCCCTTATGTTCATCTGTTCTGTGTCTTAAAGTCCTCATATGAGTGAAGTCATATGATATTTGTCTTTCTCTGACTAATTTCGCTTAGCATAATACCCTCCAGTTCCATCCACATAGTTGCAAATGGCAAGATTTCATTCTTTTTGATTTCCAAGTAATACTCCATTATATATATGTACATCTTTTTTATCCATTCATCCATCAATGGACATTTGGGATCTTTCCATACTTTGGCTATTGTTGATAGTGCTGCTGTAAACACTGGGGTGCATGTGCCGCTTTGAAACAGCATACCTGTATCCCTTGGATAAATACCTAGTAGTACAATTGCTGGGTTATAGGGTAGTTTTATTTCTAATTTTTTGAGGAACCTCCATACTGTTTTCCAGAGTGGCTGCACCAGCTTGCATTCCCACCAGCAATGCAAAAGAGATCCTCTTTCTCCGCATCCTCACCAATATCTGTTGCTGCCTGAGTTGTTAAGTTAGCCATTCTGATAGGTGTGAAGTGGTATCTCATTGTGGTTTTGATTTGTATTTCCCTGATGATGAGTGATGTGGAGCATTTTTTCATGTGTCGGTTGGCCATCTCAATGTCTTCTTGGGAGAAGTGTCTATTCATGTCTTTTGCCCATTTCTTTACTGGATGATTTGTTTTTTGGTGTTGAGTTTGATAAGTTCTTTATATATTTGGGATACTAACCCTTTATCTGATATGTCATTTGCAAATATCTTCTCCCATTCTGTTGGTTGCCTTTTAGTTTTGCTCATTGTTTCCTTCTCTGTGCAGAAGCTTTTTATTTTGATGAGGTCCCAGTAGTTCATCTTTGCTTTGGTTTCCCTTGCCTCTGGAGACATGTTGAGTAAGAAGTTGCTGCGGGCAAGATCAAAGAGGTTTTTGCCTGCTTTCTCCTCGAGGATTTTGATGGCTTCCTGTCTTACATTGAGGTCTTTCATCCATTTTGAGTTTATTTTTGTGTATGGTGTAAGAAAGTGGTCCAGGTTCATTCTTCTGCATGTCGCTGTCCAGTTTTCCCAGCACCACTTGCTGAAGAGATGGTCTTTATTCCATCGGATATTCCTTCCTGCTTTGTCAGGATTACATTAGTTGTCAAGATTAGTTGGCTATATGTTTGTGGGTCCATTTCTGAGTTCTCTATTCTGTTCCATTGATCTGAGTGTATGTTTTTGTGCCATCTTCTCCCTTTTTTAAATACCTGATTTAAACTTTCCTCACCTTTTTTTGTTGATTTTCCATTGCATATATGATATTATTATATATTTATATATAAAACATGTAATGTGGTATATTAGATTATGTACTATATACGACATTAATGAAAAAATTATAAATTCAGTTAAAATATTTAAAATTGTATCCCTATCTTAAAAAAATATTCTGTTATGTTATAGGAATCATTTTTGTATTATATGTGGAATTAACATACGTTAAGATTCTTTTGAAAAGCAAATAGATTACCTATGCTTGGAAATAACAATAAAAAATTGCAAAGAATAATAAATACGTATTCATACCCAAAATGCCATTGATCCCCAGACCTTCCTTTTGATTTATCAAGGGACAGAGATATTAGTTTTTTGGATTGGAGCCAGAAGGAAGAGTGGCATTTTTTTCACAATTTCTAAAATTGAGAGATATGTTACTGTCTCTTCAGATAATAGACTTCATGTAGAAATGCCTATGGCTTTCCAACAGCCCTACCATTCAAAAGTATCAGAAACATGAGTGAAACTCTATACTGAATGGGATAAATCAACAACATCTTTATTTTGTCACAAAGATGAAAACCCAAGTATTTCACGAAGTTAGTTGAAAACAGACTTTGAAGCTGGGAATGAATAAATGTATCTGTAGGAGATTACATTTACTGAATTTACTATGGAAAATGTAATCATATGATTGACATGAGTTAAAATTGCATCAGCTTCCTAAATTTGTCATCTTTGTAGAGTAAAAGAGAACACTCAGAATTAAGAATGTTAACAGTTCATTAAAAGGTCATGGATAGGTCTATTTTTAGCACTTTGAGGAACCCCCATACTGTTCTCTAGAGTGACTGCACCAGTTTGCATTCCTGCCAGCAATGCCAGAGGATTCCCCTCTCTCTGCAGCCTCGCCAACACCTGTGGTGTTTCTTGTGTTAATTTTAGCCAATCTGACAGATGTGAGGTACTATCTTATCATGGTTTTGATTTGTATTTCCCTGATGATGAGTGATGTTGAACATCTTTTCATGCATCTGTCAGCTGTCCATTGACTGATGAATGGATAAAGAAGATGTAGGATGTATGTGTGTGTCTGTATACACACACACACACACACACAATGGAATATCACTTAGCCAACAAAAAGAATGAAATCCTGCCATTTGTAATAATGTGTGTGGAGCTAGAATATATTACGGTAAGCAAAATAAGTCTATCAGAGAAAGAGAAATATCATATGATTTCATGCATATGTGGAATTTAAGAAAAAAACAGATGAACAGGATGAAAGGGAGGAGAGAAGAAAGAGAAACAAACCATGAAAGACTCTTAACATTAGGGAACTGAGGGTCCATGGAGGGAAGTGGGTGGGAGATGGGTGATGTGTATTAAGGTGGGCACTTGTAATGTGCACCGGGTATTACAGGTAAGTGATGAATCACTGACTTCTACTTCTGAAATCAATACTGCATGTATATTAGTTAATTTTAATTTAAATTTTTTAAAAAGGTCATGGAATATATTCTATGTATGAATAAATTTTGTCTTTCTCTCCTTGCCTCCTTCTCTCCTAGTAAGGTAGGAGTTGATGAGGGAGTGATAGGACTGTAATGGCCCAGCATGACACATGGTACTGTGGTGTTAGAGCCCAAAAGGGATTAGGAACTTGATTAGTTGATTAGGAGAGATGGTGGGCAGAAGCCTGGAGCATAGTTGGAACCTGAGCAGGATAAGGAAGGTACCTATTTAGGAAGCAGTGGTACTGAGGCATGGAGGTGGGAAGTTTTACATACAGGGGAGGTCATATTAGTATAGGGAACCTATACTCACTATACATATGATTTCTTTATGGAAAGGGAGAACACTGAAATGAACTTCATGGTATTGGATCAGAATTGTAGTATCAGTGTAAATTCAAGGTTTTCATTACTCATTAACAGATATAATAATACAAAATAAGTGTAAATTTATGTGTGCATATACTCCCTAACACTGTCTACCAGGAGAACCTGGGAACATTGACACTCCAGCAACAATAAACACATCTAACACCCAGATGATGGTTTCTAAATACCATCCTTTAAAAAAAGAAACAGAGACACTTGGAGAAAAAGCCAGGGCAGAAAAAGTACAGCCATGTGCCTTCTTGTGCCAGAAAGTAAGAAACTCCTCAGTGAATTGAGGAACATGCTAAAAATACACAGAAACCAGAATAAACTCCCACTGGCAAATCTGGGACAAAATAAGCATCAAAATAAGTAATGATATTAGTAAATGATAAGTCATTGGATAAAACAGGAATCCATGAATTCATACTAATAAAAATAAATAAGTGATTAAATGGGGAGAATAGGATTTTTCTTACAGTAGACTACAATTAATAAATGCAGAATGAATGATAGAATTCAAAAATCACCACTTGTCAACCATCACAATAATTCAGTCAAGAAACATGAATAAATGTTAAAACAAGGGGAGTGAAAGTTTGATAAGAAATGAGATACTTGCATGGTTTCAAATTATCTCCCTACAAATAGTGATTAAATTATGAAGGGAAATGAGTAACTTTACAACGGAGAAACCTAACAAACATAACCTTAACCAACAGATCAAAGTTCCATCACCAGTACTGAGATAAATAAAGTGAAGCAGCGGGCTATGTAATATCCTGGAACAGGGTACAAAAAAACATAACATCCCTTCTGTAATATTCACACCACAATTGCAAAATCTAAATCTAATATTGAGGAAACTGGAAACATACTTAAACTGAAGAACAGTCTACAAAATAGCTGACCAGTGTCTGGGTTACAAAAGCAAGGAAACACTAAGGAACTGTGCCAGACAGAAACTTTAAGAATCACAGCATTGCAATGTCACATTATCCTAAACTGGATCCTTTGAGACAATGGGTGAAACTTCAATAGGTTCTGTGGATTAAATGGTAGTAATGTATCAGTGTTAATTTCTTGACTTTGATGGTGGTACTGTGGCAATGCAGAAGGAAGAATATCCTTGTTAATCGGAATTATACACTAAACTATTTGGGGGTGATATGGCAACTTGGTATCACCTTACTCTCAGAAAATTTCTTTATATTGGACTTGTCACTTCTCAGTAAAACTGATGTTATTTCAAAATAAACTTATATACACATTTGTGTGTGTGTGTGTGTGTGTGTGTGTGCGCATGCACATTACACACACAGGAAATACGTGAAAGTCAATTTTCAATCAGTCTTTTTTTTTCTCTCACAAATTTTTTCACTTAACATGTGCAAAATGTGAACTTTCTCTCTATAGTAGAAAACCAGCATTAATTTTTGTCATTTGCTAAGGATGTTTTCAGTTCTGAAGAAAAGCTTTATCCACAAAAGAATCCCATACAAGTAACACTAATGTAGAAATATACGGATATTCTTACTCTTTTATCTAGCATCTACTTTTCTATATGGCACAAATGGGCATTTCTTCCATTTGAGCAGGGAAGGACAGCTGCTGAAAACTGAGGGGAAGCTCCACAGTACGAGAAAAAGAGGAATTTTCCTAAGGACAAAACTGCTAATTGGCTCTGGAGGTCATGCATAATGATCAAATAGAAAGAGAGCCCCCCAAATGTGCTTTAAAGTGATGGGTAAGCCAAAACACTCCAGAAAAGAGCTATCTGCATGGATTTTGTTTTTGTCAGTAAGAACCTTCTAAATGACACTAACATTTAAAATCAAAGGGCCCATATTCATATTCTTGCCATTTTTTCTTAAACTGACTTCACTTGAGCTTTGGTCAGAACCATTTTACCCAAATTGCTGTTTCTAAGACCACCAAGGACCCCCATATTGCCATACACACTGGTTATGTTCATTTTCGTCTCATTCTGTCAGCAAAATTTTACAGTAGTGGTCACCTCTTCCTCCTTTCTTCACCTTGCTTTCATGTCAACACTAATCTTCCAAACTCACATCTATGGAATGATGTGCAATCTTGGAATACCCCAGAGGAGGGACCTTAGACATCTTCTCTATTCATATATTTCTTAAGTGATCTCATCCATCCTCTTAATGCAATCTATAGCTCTTAATGCAATCTATTGAGGCTGGACCCCTCCCCTGGTTCCAAATTCCAACTAAGAAATTGTCCACTTAATACCTACTAAATATTGAATAGAGGTAACATGTCTACACTCCTGACTCTCCCTTCTAAGAGCTGCTTTTCTGTCTTCTTATCTCTATTAATGGCAAATCCACCTTGCTAGCTGATCAGAACAAAAACTCTTGGAGCCATTCTTGACTTTCTTTCATACCCATATCAAATCTAATGCAAACCCTGTCAGCTCCAGCTTCAAAATATATTCAGAATCCCACTGCATTTGACCACCTTCACTGTCACCTTCCTGGTTCAAGCTACCTTCATTTTGCCAAGAATACTAAAATGGTCTTTTAAGTAGTCTCACTGCTTTATCCTTTGCCCCTGTAGTCTATTTTCAACACAGAAGCCAAAATGATCCTTTAAAATTCATCATATTATATTATTGTTCTGGTGAAAGCCTTCCAATGGCATCTTATTTCAAAGAGTAAAAGCCAAAGTACTTACAATGCTGTATAAAGTCCACACCATCTACCATTCTATACTTCTTTTCTTTAACTTCACCTTATAGTTCCTTCCACTTGGTCACTCTACTCTAGCCCCTCTGACCTCCTTTCTGCCTCTAGAATATTCCTGGCATGGGCCAACCTCAGAGCATGTGCTGTTTCCTCTAGTAGGAAAGCTCTTGCCCAGATATTTACATGGAGACTTCCCTTTCGTCTTGTCATCTTTTCAGTGAGGCCTTCCCTGGTTACTCTACTTAGAATTACCACTCTTCCCATTTCAATCCACTCCAGGCTCTCAAATTCCCCTTTCCTGCTATATTTTCTTAATAGATATGCATAGACAATGCCTAACATCGTCTATCTAATATGCTATATAATACCTTTATTTTGTTTCATGTTTATCTCCCTGCTAAAATATAAAACACAAACATATTTTTTCTCATCTTTTAGTTTACTGTACACATTTCTAGTACTAAATGCCTGGCACAGGGTACTCCCTTCATAAATATATTTTTTAATTATTTTTAAGTTTATTTATTTTAGAGAGAGAGCAATCAGGGGAGGGACAGAAAGAGAGGGAGAAAGAGAGAATCCCAAGCAGGCTCTGTACTGCCATCGCAGCGCCTGATGTGGGGCTTGAACTCACTAACCATGAGATCATGACCTGAACTGAAATCCAGAGTCAGGTGCTTAACCAACTGAGCCACCCAGGTGTCCCTCTGTAAGTATTTATGAATGGATGAACCTTCATGGGAAAACAATAAAGTAGGTCACCCAGCAGCTAGAACTTGATGGACAATGTGGTAAGGTAGGAAAGAGAGAAAATAGAAACCACACCCTTATATAGCATAGATACTAACCTCAACTTGGCAGTGAGGTCAGCCTGCCAAACTATAGCTGTTTGAAATCTTCTTGGGCAATGAGGTATCTCAGCATGAATAAGAATTACACCCTAGTTACTTCTGATCTCATCAGTGCAATGTAGTATGTACTGAAAGGAAGAAAGGGCCAAGAACTTAGATCATAGACTTTGACAAACTAGTGTCTATACAGAATTTCAAATATTAAAAGTTAAAATAATCAGCACAAAGGCTGATGTTAGTTTAATAACTGTGCTTTTAGCAATTCTAAATATCACAGGAGAGTGGGACTGGTCATTAGCTGATTTTAGCTACTTAAGATTTGGCAAATCACAGAATCTTGACAATTTATATATATATATATATATATATATATATATATGAATAGTATTTTTAATATTAGAACCTCTTGGGAGAATGAGAGCAGTGCTTTTGAACCTACACAGAATACAATCTCATCTCTCAGACATGTCCCAGGTCCTTTATAGACACTGTATAGATTCCTTATGTATATTTGCAAAAGGTTGTCTGGCAGCATGACTGAGCAACTTAAAGCTCATGCTATGAATGTTGAAGTATTAGTTTTGTGACTTTGAGGGAATAATATAATCTTTCTTAACTTTATTTCCCACCTATAATATGAGAATAATAAAGATAACGTCTTCACTGGGTTGTGAAAATTAAATGAGATATTGTGGCCTATTACATAAATGTTAACTACTACAGTCACTAGCACATATAGTAGATATAAATACAGAAAGAATATAATGATTAGGACTCACCTAGGTAAGTAAATACGACATAATTTGTGTTTGTAGGATATGTCCTAAAAATATTTTTTGCTCCTTTCTTGCACTCTCTCATTCTTTCTGCTTTGAATGTCCTTCTCATATGGCCAGTATTCACGTATTTATTCTACCCTCTGATTTTAATCATCAGGATCTCATAAATGAAAATCTAAAAAGTCTAATTTTTTTCCCAAAGTAATAGCTCTTAAAGAGGTTATCCTTTAATTGCAGGGTTTGACCAATCTATAAGCAAGTAGCAATGATAGTCTTTCTAGTATCAGGAAATCACAACAAATGTGATTTCAACTCAATCAGTTTCTTCATTTGAATACCTGCTATGTGATGGGCAGCATCAAGTGCCGGGGATACAGTAGTAAGCAGAGATATGTTTCAGACCCCCCAAAGTTTACAATCTAGTAGAGAAAGACATAAAACATGTAAATAAATAAATAATTACAGACTATAAGTGCAAGATGATTAAGTCCCATGAAGATAACAGGCAAGGCACTATGACAGAAAACCAGAGTACTTAGATGAAAAGTTAGTGGATGGGAATGCAAGCTGGTGCAGCCACTCTGGAAAACAGTATGGAGGTTCCTCAAAAAACTAAAAATAGAACCTACCCTACAACCCAGCAATTGCACTACTAGGCATTTATCCACGGGATACAGGTGTGCTGTTTCGAAGGGACACATGCACCCCCATGTTTCTAGCAGCACTATCAACAATAGCCAAAGTATGGAAAGAGCCCAAATGTCCATCGATGGATGACTGGAAAAAGAAGATGTGGTATATATATATATATATATATATATATATATATATATATATATACACACAATGGTATTACTTGGCAATCAAAAAGAATGAAATCTTGCCATTTGCAACTACATGGATGGAACTAGAGGGTATTATTCTAAGTGAAATTAGTCAGAGAAAGACAAATATCATATGACTTCACTCATATGAGGACTTTAAGAGAAAAAACAGATGAACATAAGGGAAGGGAAGCAAAAATAATATAAAAACAGGGAGAGGGACAAAACAGAAGAAACTCATAAATATGGAGAACAAACTGAGGGTTACTGGATGTGTTGTGGGAGGGGGCATGGGCTAAATGGGTAAGGTGCACTAAGGAATCTACTCCTGAAATCATTGTTGCACTATATGCTAACTAATTTGGATGTAAATTTTAAAAAATTAAAAAACAAATTAAAAACAAAACAAAAAACAAAGCAAAAACAAAAACAAAAAGTTAGTGGAAGCTTGACTTCAGAGGCATTATTATTTAGGTCAAGACGTGGAAAATGAGAGAACATCAGTCATACCACAAAACAAAGGGAAAAACATGCCACGTGGTGGTAAGTCTCTAAAGTAGGAAAGAGTTTGGAGTTTTCTAGAAAGTAGAGTTGCCAGTGTGACTCAAGCCTAGTTAAGAAGGATGTAGGGGCACCTGGGTGACTCAGTTAGTTAACAGTCTGACTCCTGGTTTTGGCTCAGGTCATGATCTCATGATTCGTGGGTTTGAGCCCTGCATTGGGCTCCATGCTGCCAGTTCTGAACCTGCCTGGATTTCTCATTCTCTCTCTCTCTCTCTCTCTCTCTCTCTCTGCCCCTCCCCTATTTGTATGCTCGCTCGCTCTCAAAATAAATGAAACTTTAAGAAAAAAAGAAGCATGTGAAGAGTTCAAGGTAATGTTGGACAAATCTCTTATATCTTGTAGGACATTATAGGGTGTTTGGATTTTTATTTTATGTGCAATGAGAAGGATTTTTTTTTAAATATGATTTGACTTGGTTTACAGTTTTAAAAGTTCACAAAACTTCTATATAATAAATGATTATGATGGGATAAAGAGGAAGCAAAGGAAGGAATAGGGAGACTAGTTAGGAGACTGTTACAGTAATCTCAATGAAAGATGTCTGTACCCTCAACTAGGATGACAGAGGTAGGGATGAAGAGAAATGAATATACATTTAAGATATACTATGGAGGTATAATCTATGATTTGCTGAAGGATTGGGTATTGGTCATGAAGAGGAAGGAGAAGTCAAGAACGATTTTCAGATTTAAGTTTGAGCAACTTGTGTTTGCTGGTATCACATACTGAGGGGAAAAGCAGCGTTAAGAGTTTAAGACAACTGTGAATCATCCAAGTAGACAGATCAAGAAGCTAGCTAGACAAGGCTTCCACATGCAACCAAAATGAAGTTGGAACAACACAATAACCAATTATGAAATACATTTTCCAAGACATTTGATATGAGCTGAGTCTTAATATGATCTCATTTAAATCCCTGAGAAAGTTCCCACGAGGTGGCACAGGGAAAGGGAACATGGCAGATGCCCTGTGTTGAGTAGACAGAGCTAACTGTATAGGAAAATCAAGAAGGCTAGAGTTCATAGGACAGAAAACTGGAGAAAAGAGAGCTGCACTAAGAGAGAACTCTGGAAATCTACAGAGAACTCCTTTAAGTGTTCAGGAGAGCACTGACCATTACATGCATTTGAAGAAACTACTTGAGCACTGAGAAAGAACAACCTGGAAGGATGGGAGGGAATAAAACTTAGAGTTTTCATGGGCTGGGAACAGTCCTGTACACAACAGCCAGACTATAATTGATGGGGCATTAGGTAAGTACTCAGAAGATCTTGCTACAGTAACGGTCATTGCTCTAAACACTGCTCTAATACCACCTAACAAATCTTTAAAGATTTAAGAGAATCAAATGGTTTCCAAATAACTTAAAGGCATCCAAAAACAAGGCTCAGGATTATAATAATAAAAAAAATCTAACAGGAGCAAGGTAAAATTTACAATGCCTGGCATCAATTCAAAAATTACAAGACATGCAAAGCACCAGAAAAATATGACCCATTATAGGGGAAAAAAATGAATCAAAGCCAATCAATGAAACTGATCTAGAAATTACACAGATTTTAGAATTAACATTCTAGAATAATTATTATAAAATTGTTTTCCATATTTTCAAAAACTCAAAGATCAAGATATAATAAAAGACAACATTTCTGAAGATGAAAACGACAATGTCTGAGATGAAAACTACACTGAATTGTATGAACAGCAGGTTAGTCATTGCAGAAGAAAAGACTTAATGAACTTAAAGATATGGCAATCAATCGAAATTATCAAAATGAAAGAATGAGAAAAAAAGAACTGTAAAATGAACATAGCTTCACTGAGATCATTCTAAAATTCATAAGGAAATGAAAAGACCTAGAATACCCAAAATATGTTTGGGGGGAAAAGCTATAAGAGTAACACTACCTTATCCAAAGGATACAAAGGATACAATTGTACTACTAGGTATTTGTCCAAAGGATACAAAAGTGCTGATTCGAAGAGGCACATGCACCCCAGTGTTTATAGCAGCACTATTGACAATAGTCAAAGTATGGGAAGAGCCCAAATATCCATTGACTGATGAATGGATAAAGAAGATGTCATGTATATATAGATGTGTATTATATACATACATATATTCACACACACAATGGAAAACTACTTGGCAATCAAAAAGAATGAAATCTGGCCATTTGCAACAATGTGGATGGAACTAGAGTGTATTATGCTAAGCAAAATAAGTCAGAGAAAGACAAATATCATATGATTTCACTCATATGTGGAATTTAAGATACAAAATAGATAAACATAGGGGAAGGGAAGCAAAAATAAGATAAAAACAGAGAGGGAGACAAACCATGACAGACTCCTAAATACACAGAACAAACTTATGGTTGCTGGTGGGTGTCGGGTTAGGGGAAAGGCAAGGGGCATTAAGGAGGACACTGGTTGGGATGAGCATTGGGTGTTATATGTAAATGATGAATCACTAAATTCTATTCCTGAAAAATAAATAAATAATAAATAAATAAATAAATAAATAAAATTTGATAAAAAAAAGATTAACACTACCTGATTTCAGTATAAGCTACATTAATGAAAGTCATGTGGTACTGGCATGAAAACGCACATATAGATCAATGAAACAGAAAAGAGTTCAGAAAAAGACCTACATCTATATAAACAACTGTGTTTGTTTTTGTTTTTGTATTTTGTTTTTGGCACAGGTGAAAAGGCATCTCAATTGAGAAAGAATAGTCTTTCCAAAAGCAGTTTTGGAACAATTGGATACCATATGCAGAAAAATGAAGTTTGATCCATACCTCATACCAAAAAATACTATTGATAATTAATTCAAAATGGGCCTTAAACTTAAGTGTAGAACATAGCATTATAAAAATTCTGAAAGCAAATACAGGAGAAAATTGTTATGACTCTGGTTTAGGCAAATATTTTTAAAATACGACCCCAAAAATGTGATAACAGAAAACAAAAGATCAGTCAATTGTACTTTATCAAAACTAAAGACATTGCCTCTTTGAAAGGTGCTGCTAAGAGAATAAAAAAGACAAGCCACAGACTGGGAAAAAGCATTTGCAAATCATATGTCTGGTAAAAGACTTGTATCTCAGTAAGACACATCCCAATTAAAAAATAGGCAAATACTTTGAACAGATACTGTACCAAAAATGATATGCATGTAGGAAATAAACACAGAAAAGAAACTCAACATTACATGTTATTAGGGATATGCAAATTAAAACTACAATGAGATAACAGTACACACCTATTAGAACTAAAATTAAAATTCTGACCATAACAAGTGTTGACAAGTCTAAGGAATAGCTAGAGCTCTCCTACCCTGGTGGTGAGAATAACAAAGGCACAACGACATTAGAGAACAATTTGGCAGCTTCCCCCAGTTTTTAACATATGCCTACCATGTGATCCAGCCATTCCATTCCTCAATATTACCCAAGATAAATTAAAACATATGTCCATACAAAGCCCTAAACAAATATTTATAGCCACTTTATGTGTAATAGCCAAAAATTGGAAGCAACTCAAATGCCCATCAGCAGGTGAATGGATAAATGAATTATAGTGTATTCATACGATGGAATACCAGTACGGTGGAATGCTACTTCTCAGCGATAAGAAGGAATGAACTATTGATAAATGCAACAACATGCGTGAATCACAGAATAGTTAGGATGAGCAAAGAAAAGCCAGACCCCCCCCAAAAAAAGGTAAAAACATTATTTCAAATAGCTGTTTAACCTTTTTGAGTTATATTTTGTCATCGTAAAGCTACAGCCCTGAAACCCTTTAAGTACGAAAGAAACTTTCCATTCATTATATCAAATCTTTCCATTTATATACAATTCTAGAATATGTAAACTAATGCACGGCGACAAAACAGCATTTTGGTTGCCTAGAGACTAGTGAGGGGGCAGGAAAAATGAAAGGAATTAGAAAAAGTATGAGGAAGCTTTTGGAGGTATCATTAAGTTCACTCTTTTGTTTGTGGTGATGGTTTCACAGGCAAATACATATGTCAAAACTTACTACATTTTACATTTCAAACATGGGCCATTTATTTTATGTGAATTTTTTCTCGATTAAGCTTTTAAGTGGAAAAGGAAATGCAGGAGGATGAGGAAGAAAAGGAGTTAGAGAAGCATGTTTGCTGCAGATCTAAATGTGGTACTCACTAGTGTGTGGAAGGTACCTCAAATCTTGGGAATGAATGAGGCCACCTAGGGAAAGAGGACTCAGAAAAGAGATGGGGACCTGGGATTCTGCTTTAAGAGACACCAAAATTTAGATGATTAGGAGAAAGAGGTTCATGACAAACTCTTTGGTCTTCTTACGTTGTTTAAATCCAACCAGTATCAAGTTCGAAGTATCTCTTCATCATTGTTTTCACTACAGGCTGAACCAGTAGGAATACAGATTTATGTAAGATAATTTATAACTTAGCAATTACTATGTCTTTTTATACATGTTCCTTTTCATCAGTCCTTAGCATTTCACACAGTTATTCATCTTAACTTATAGAAGTTGTCTTTTGTTTTGTCCCCAATGTTATTATTTTCAAAAGTGCCACTCAAAACTCTCCATTATAGAGAAAATATTTTCTTATATTTCTATGATACATGCTAGCATATTCTGAAGATAAAATGCATTCTAAATTAATGTTAAACTAAGTGTTTTACTTGCCAAGTATCATCAACAGAGTATTGATACGACGTAGTCACAGAAATGCAGGTGTGAACATTGTCATTTTAATGTTTTTAAGCATGTATTCATTTTTGAGAGAGTGCAAGTGGGGGAGGGGCAGAGAGAGAGAGAGGGAGACACAGAATCTGAAACAGGCTCCAGGCTCTGAGCTGTCAGCACAGACATAGCCCGACACGGGGTTCGAATTCATGGACCACAAGATCATGACCAGAGCCGAAGTCAGCCGCTTAACCGACTGAGATGCCCAGGCAGCCGGTGAACACTGTTGTTTGAATTGATACTCATGAGATATGTGTGTGTCCAAAATTAAGCTCATCAGAGTTCAAAAATAAGTAAAATTTGTGTCTAAGCTTAATATAATTTATTCCAAGCAACTGTTTAAATTAACTTTGTCCATTCTATGTCTATTTTGTTATATTAAAGTGATAGCCCTGAAACCTTCTAGATACCACAGGAACCTTTTAGATGAAATCCTCAGAAGTGGATCAGAACTGGAGTTCTTATTTCCAGAAACAAAATATGAAGGGCACCTCTTCCCTCAATCTTCTCTCTAGCTCAGACTACCGGCTCTGCTTCTTCCTGCCCATTATCAGGTATTTCTGCAGGTGCTGTTCGTGCTCCCCGGCTTCACTTCTGTTCTCTCAGCCAGTCACTCTTCCGAAACTGCTCTCTCAAAACCCCCATGAAGTCCCAGGTACCAGCTTCCCTGAGCTCGCTTCTGTCCTCCGTCACTGAGCTTTTGCTGCAACCCTTGACACGAGAGACAGCTGTCATCTTCTCCCAACCCCCTTTTCCTACTGCCGGGTTTCCACCCTTCTTACTTAGCTGGCTACTACTTTTCAGTGTCTGAGCTTTTCCTTCTCAGCTCTCATTTTGAATTGGCCTGCTTCTATTTTCTACCCTTTTCTTTTTCTTCCCTCTTCCTGGACAATCTCATCCCCATCCCTCCAGCTTCATAAACTATGTGCAGTTCTGCAAAAGAAAGACAACTCTCCCCTTTGGAGCCAAAACATCTCTGCCTGCCTCAGTTTCTTGGCTAATTTGTACTGGATCTGGAAGATGCAGACCAAGACACTATGTTATTTTTAATGGCTCAGAAGTCATGTCCATTCCACAAGAAGCAAGTCTACTAACAAGGAAAACACTTTGCTCTCACTATCCGAAAGTAGAGTGCTGCCATGAAAACTTTTGTAAGCCAGAATGGAGAAAAGCAAAAATGCCATTACCGTTAATTTACATGGAAAAGATGTTGAGCATTCCTAGACCTCAAAAATAACCTCTCTCAGGCTTTTCTGATACCTTAGGAAATCTTAAATGGAAGCACAAAATACACCTAGATGAAGCACAGATACTCTCAGACACAGTTCAAAGCTATGGCGGCTCGATGCTGAGATACTGGGCGTGGTTCCTGGGAAAGAGCTCGGTGGGGCCTGCTCTCATTGCTGGGGTGCACACAGCCTCTATCACTGCGAAACAAACACTGCTATTTTTGTTTTTTGGCTTTTCTAAAAGCAAAAGTTCTTTTCATATTTCTCTCAGTGAAAACAGGTACCAGTATAGGTCTCAAGCGAAAGCAAAGCGGCACAAACAGACATTCAAAATGAGGGGGATACCTGTAACTGTGTCCTAATAATATGTAAAGTGACAGCCAATCAGTTCCGATATCTAACACATTTACTTGAGAGGTTGCTTTCAGGAAAACAAGCAAAAACAAACTTATGGTTATCGCTTACTGAGCAGTATATAAAACTTGTGGGGAAAAGCTCTAGAAAATGAAATACAAGAAAGATTCTGAACTTCCCACTTGGCCTAGAGCCAGGGCTCATTCTACATGAATCATGTAGACATCCTGTCTAGTTGAAAGTAAATAAAAGTAAATTAAGATATAATTTGCAACCAGAACATACACCATTATGCCGAAGCCCAGAGAAGCTCTATTCCTCATATCTGGGACTCTTCAGCATCCTAGATGGAGCCGACTTTATGCGCAGACTTTTGCAGTATCACCCGCCCTGGACAAAGCCCAGATGTATCTACAGTGAGGTCCATTTTATTGGTTGAGAAACCCGGAGGATTTGGAAAGGCTTTATTCATGTAGATGACATTAATGGAAGAATATGTCTCATTGTCACAGAAGCATTTTGCTAAACAAAATGATTCACTGAAGAAATTCTTCAACAAAATCATAGTTTATGAATAATAAAACATATATAATTTGTATCTATGTGTTCATAATCATGTAAAATTAGCCTATTTGATTTTTTCATTTTTAGGAACATTTTCTCTGCATGTTCTAAATAAAATTTTAGTGCTTCTAGCTGCCACTATCTGAAATTATATATCGACCTCAATCTTTCAATTTTCATCAGAATATTCATGTTTGCATGTGGTAAAGAAAAAAGTGTCTGTGTGTGTGTGCGTGTGTGTGTGTGTGTGTGTGTGTGTGTATAGAAAGAATATAAAACAGAATGGAATTAAGAGATGGTAGAGAAATTAAGCGTTTATTCAAATTAATTTTGCAATAAGATAAATAATGTGTGGGTCATAAAATATTAAAAGTTTTACTCCACACAGCAAATTTTAGCTATGAGGTTTTTAAATTCTTAAAGATCTCCATATTCACAGGTAGAAATGCTTGCATATTGCTCATTATGTTTCCAGTAATACATCTATTTTTATTTTTTTAGTTTCATGATTTTCATACCTGAATCACATTAAAACATTTAGTGAGCTTTCCAAATTAAATTATGTTTAAACCTATTTCTCAGCACTTCCTATTATTTAGAGAGTAGCAGATAACATCAGTACATGTGTATAGTTAAAAGAAAGACATTCTGTTTGTTATTCTTTGGTGACCCTTTACTGAAGTGAATTATATTCATGTAGTTTTAACATGAGAACAGAAAATTATAAATCTTAGAAGAGACTAGAAGTATGGAGTAGATAGGTCAATGACATTTATAAAGAACATTATCTTAAACAGCTGTCCATTAATATGCTTCTGAGCATGTTGCTTGACAGACACATTTATAATACAGAGAAGAGTCCGCTAAGGCTTTTATTTCAATTACTGTAAAGATTCTCCAGGGTGACTCTAGGTGTTCAGGATGAAAGGCCATTGTAGTTAGTCAATACATCTTCTGCTACTAATTTTCTCTACTATTTTCTCTACTAATAAGATTGAGATACATTATTTAATTGTTTTAAGTTCCAAGACCTTAAAAAGGGTGAAGATGTTAGACTTTGCAATTAAGCAAAACCCTAAGGTACTGGAGGGTTCTCTCTATAGAAACCTGTCTTGTCAAGAGTCATTGAGCTGAAGTCTAATGTCTATACTGACGCTTGTCAGAACATGACTGGAAGGACTGCCACATGTTAATACTGAAAGTAAGCTTCTCAGCTCATCAACACATGTAAACTTCCCCAAAATTCTGAGAGCATGGGCTTTCAGCATGGCTTCCCTATTTAAGAAATCTAGCTCATTAATTTTAAAAAGGACACTGCAAAGCGCCCCCCCCAACTCCTCCCTACCTCCACCTTTTCAGAGGAATTCATTTAAAGCAACAAAAGGTAAAAGGTCAATCATGAGACCACAGGAAGAGCATCAGCCTGACTTACCCCTCTTTATATACTGCAGATTTCCTCCAATGTTGCTTAAAAAAAAAAAAAAAGTGAAAGGGTATTTCCATTTTTTTAAAGTTTTGACATATTTCTTTTGAGCTTTGCCAGTTCACACAATCAACACTTCTGTCCTAAACAAGTGATTGTCAAAGCCCAGTATTTGTAGTGAAAGAAAACAATTACTAATACCAGCAATTTGTTGGTTGTTGATTATTAAGAATGCATGTTTGAAATTCAAAATTCTTACATGGTGTTAGTCTATCACTCACCCTATGTCTCCTTTTCATATTATGCACATTTGTTTTTGAGAAAAGGAAAAGAGTTTGGTTTTATAAATATGTTCATGGAAGAAATTGCTTAAGAAACCTACAGCTCAGAAAAAAATTCTTAGGATTTTCCCCCACCCCCAACTTCAGGATTTAAACGTCTTTTTCTCCTCTCAGAAAAATAATTTTTGAACTAACTTAAAAATGTCCAAATGGTTCGTGATGTGTTGGCTCACTTTCTTTGTATTAGGATAATTTTTAATGTTCTTCTCAAGTTATACCATTGATGTTCATCTTTTTTTTTTTTTAATTTTTTAGAAAGAGGGGCGCCTGGGTGGCTCAGTCGGTTAAGCTCCTGAGAGAGTGTGCAAGTAACAGGAGAGGGGAAAAAGGAGAGAGAGAGAATCTTAAACAGGCTCTACACTCATCCTGAAGCCCAACATGGGGCTCGATCCCACAACCCTGGGATCATGACCTGAGCCGATATCAAGAGTCAGTCACTCAACCGACTGAGCCACCCAGGCATCCCCTTTGATGGTCATCTTTAGAACAGTCATAAGCCAGAAACCCTGTAAAGATAGGACAAGTAGCACACTTCTATTGTAGCAAAACCATTTGTGTCTTCTAAAATCAGTCACTATGAAATTTTATCTTTCCTTCAGGGAGCCTAAGTTTAGAATTAGTATCCCTAAATTATACTATTTAAAGTGAAGACAAATGGGTAACTGAAAACTGCCATCCAGTGTCTGTGAAAATAGGACATAATCCCACCCTTAGAGCTGGTAGGAAATACAACCAAGACTAATGAATATAAAGCTCAGATGACTGAAAGCCATGATAAAATGGATATATTCATTCTTACCTGAAAATACGTTTTTTCCTGGTCATGAATTGTATTGTTAATGATTCAAACCGTATATTCTGCCTCTGCTTTCTTGCATTTCTAAGACAATGAGACTTTATTTTCAGAATGTATACCATTTCTAACTCGATGTTTTTCCCCCCAAATTTCTGAGAGCTCCATAGAGTTCTTTTTATGTATGCAAACATGTTACCATTAATCACTGTTGTCAGCCTCCCAGGTATACCTCCCTGGCTCAGGAGCCTTAAGGGCCCTAGTGAACCATAAAAGGCCCAAGCAGTCAAGAATCAATTTCATAGTGTTTCTTCAGAACTCCCCAAAGATGATGGGTAACAGCCACAGACCGTCAAGGACTCATTGCATGAAAAACAAACGTAAAGTACATAGTAAAAGACAAGTATCTTTTTCAGAGAATGCAAGGAGATTTTAAGTGGTAGACAAAGGCAAGACTTGAGTATGCTTCCTGGAACCTCTAGCAGAATATCAACACTGACTTGCAAAGGAGAGTCTTTAACTGGGGCGAATCAGCCAGCAGGAGTCAGAGGCTGACACTGTCAAGATGGGGGTGGAGAAGGATGCCGTGAAGCATACCCACCAGTGCACACGAAGCTGTATCTCACACTGGCAATTTTTTAGTTGCCTTTCAGCCATCTTTCAACCTTCTGACTCCCTTTCCACACCCTGCTCAACCATCAACCTTCACACTCTTCCCCAGATAACCAACCTTTACAATCTGGCAAGCTATTTCCGTACCCATTCTCATGAAATCATGGATAGATAGAAGCTGTGGTCACTGCTTAGGGTCCTGTCGTATACACATTTCTGCATCTGCACTTCTTCCTTAATCCATTTTGGAAACCCTTCAATGATATCAATCTAATGCATTCTTCTCCATAGTTGGGTAAGACTTCATGTTATATCTCTCAATTCATCTGAGCATTCTCTTACCAATGGGCATATTCCTGCTGTTTATTTGCTCATCTGCTACTATCCAAAATTCATTCGGGCAGCAGGTGTTTATTATATGCCCTCTAGCACTTAGTGACTTCTAGGAATGGAGCAGTGAACAGAGTCCTCACCCTCACAGAATACCCATTCTAGAAAGGGGACAGACAACAATTTATCCTGTAACATAATGTTGTATTTTTCTAAAGCTAAATAAGGAGATAGAAGTTAGAGAAAGTTACTTATTACTTTAAATGCAGTGGTCAGGATGGCCTCTCTGAGGGGCTAACTGATCAGAGACCTGAAAGGTTTGAGGGAGCAGGCCAGGGACAGTGTCAAGAGAAGAGCAATCAGGTAGACCAGAGTGACTGGGAACGGATGGCAGCGCATTGTGACTGCTGTGTGATGAGGCACCAGGATGGAGGCAGACAAAGGGGTCAGCAAGATATCCTGCCAGGGGCCCGGATGCTGTGGGGTGTGGCAGGCTGTGGTAGGCAGTTTAGAAAATACCACAATAAACGTCACAGATCTCGCTAGATTGGCTTCCAAAAAAGCTGTCACAATTCACATTTCTACAGGCCTTCTAGGAGTGTATTTTTCCCTGAAACCAGGTGCAATTTTCTACCTTTTAATAATCTGATGTGTGTAAAGTGATATTTTATTGTTACTTTAATTTTCATCTCCCTGTCTCCTGGGGGAGTTGAGCATTCACTTACTTCTTTCTGTCTACTTGATAAAAACACAAGAGCACTTGCTATGTGACAAGCCCTGCTGTTAACAATTCATATGAATTATCTCATGTAACAACCCAGTGTGGTAGAAACCATTACTTTACAGTCATGGAAACTAAGGCAGATGGCAGTTAAGCATCTTATCTAAGATCACATACTTAGGTAGCAGTGGATTAAGAATTTAAATGTCGGCATTTAGGCTCTAGAATCTACACAGCTTTTTGCCACCCATTTGAGTTTGCCATTGATTAAAATCCACACATAACCTACCAAGTATCAACAGAAAAAAATCTTTGCATATAAAATCTATACACATGCAAACTATTCTTGTTAGTTTATCAGGACTGTCAACCCAAAGAGAGGTCTAGATATCAGATCTACCAGTGAGAAATAGGACAGTGTTGCTGTGAAAAACAAAATCATCTCAGGTTGGGGAAAAAAAAAAAAAAGAAATTCTGGTGTAATCTCAGGTCCAATGGCCTCTACAATAGTTGCCGGAGCCAGACCTGGAGACTTCAAATTGGCACAAAGAGAGCACCAAACTATTGGATGGGATAGGCTGCTAAGAGGCCCAACATGTATCACACAAGAAATAACGGTCTAGGTTGGAAGGAAGTGCTCTCTTAAATATGTCAAAATGCCAACTTTCAACTGTAATTATAATAAAATAATTTAGGTCAATAAAAATGTGTACAATGTGTAAAAATCAAAATTAAAAGGACTTTTTAAAATTATCATTGTTCAATCTTTTCTCAAAACAGCTGGTCTTATTTCTTAATTGATACATCTTAGTTGATCAACCTTACATTCTGTGAGGGAGGAAAGGGGAAAAGTGGAAACAGCCTGAAAAAAAGCACAAAAGCCCTAAAGCTCAATGGGAGGCAAAGTCTTGAAGAACACGAACCACAAGTATGTGTCAAGTCTATGTTGCTTTTTCATGGCAAGGCAGGTTTAAGGATCCCTTAATAATCTAACACAATATAGGAAAAAAACTGCTTCAAACACTGAAACCTATAGGATTTGTAGATGATGATAAAACACTCATTTAAAGAAGTCATGTACTGGAGTCCCTGGGTGGCTCAGTCGGTTAAGCGTCTGACTTCGGCTCAGGTCATGATCCCACGGCTCGTGAGTTCAAGCCCTGCATCGGGCTCTGTGCTGACAACTCAGAGCCTGGAGCCTGCTTCCAATTCTGTCTCCCTCTCTCTCTTCCCCTCCCCCATTCACACTTTGTCTTTCTCTCTCTCAAAATAAACATTAAGAAAAATAAATAAAAGAGCCATAAATCCCATATTCACCAAAAGGAAAGTAAGAAAAATCTTAGACATGATACTGAATCCACCCCAAGTTTACAGCCCCTGATGGGGGAGAAAAGAGGAGGCCTGATGAACAACAGGCCTTTTCCTTTGTGGGTTATACTAATTTAAGTTTTAATCTGCACTTTGGGTTTAAAGATAGACTTTTAGAATGAAACAGCAAGAAGAAAATCTTCTTAAAAGCCAAGGAATGGGGCGCCTGGGTGGCGCAGTCGGTTAAGCGCCCGACTTCAGCCAGGTCAGGATCTCGCGGTCCGTGAGTTCGAGCCCCGCGTCAGGCTCTGGGCTGATGGCTCAGAGCCTGGAGCCTGTTTCCGATTCTGTGTCTCCCTCTCTCTCTGCCCCTCCCCCGTTCATGCTCTGTCTCTCTCTGTCCCAAAAATAAATAAACGTTGAAAAAAAAAAAAATTTAAAAAAAAAAAAAAAAAAAAAAAAAAAAAGCCAAGGAATTAATGAAACTTCAGTTATATTTTCTAGCCATCATCTGGCTTTTAAAATTCCAATAATCTCCCATCAAAAAATAAAGCATTTCCTCTTGTCCAGACAACATAACCTGCTTCCTTCTCAGGGCATTTGGGACCCCAGACTCTGTCCCATTTCACTCACACTGTCTATGGCGCCACAAAAACAGGGCCGTAAGTCCCTTCCATGCCCCAGATAGGGAACCCTGCAAAGCGGTGCCTTCCTTCCTAGCATTCTTGCCCCAATGCCTTTATCAGATTCTGTTTTGAAAAGCATTTGTTCCTGTTCTGTTTTGTTTTTTTTAACTTACCTTCTGAAGTTTCATCCCTGTGACACCTGACAGTGGCTTTGGGTGTAGGCTAACTAGAAAAGAGAAAGCAACAAGTAGTGGTTAGGGAGGTGGCTTTCTGTGGAGCAGACAGATTGAGCAATCTCACACAGAATGTGCCAAGTTCAGGTCAGCCGCCAAAGAGCAAAACTGAAAAGTCAACGGTAGTGTAACATCAGGTGGCTACACGTTTTCACTACATCCACACTGAGAGTAGTGAAGCATTCCGGCTGCGTAATTTTAGCTACAGACTTCTGCTTTTTAAAAATATTTCTTCCAGCTTACAAAGATTTTTATAACTGTATTCTTGAGAAAGGGAAGCCTTCTTCCTGTAAGCTATATTATCCAGGAACCATGATATGCATCTCTTAGAATGCATCGCTATTGCATCTTCTAAGTACCTTCAGGCGAGGATCCGTCTTGTGTTTCTTCACATTCCTCATGATACCGGCACAGTGTGTTCGCAGGAGGTGAAGGTGTGCATGCACATGTTGTTTGCTTATTGGTTCATCCACTCATCCATTTATTCGTTCATCTAATTTATTAGCCATACACATACTAAGCTTCTCCTCTTTGCGTCTTGAGGCCATGATCACAAATAAAACATAGTTCCTGCCTTCAACGAGGTCATAAAATCTTGCTGGGGAAAGAAAACTGAGCAAGTAACTGTGACTATCGTGTGAGAGATAGGATAATAAAAGTGTATACAGAATACATTGGGCCCCAAGTGGGGAGATGGGCAATCTAACTGGAGTGAAAAACTTGATCAAAGGAGATTTTTAAAAAATTTTTTAATGTTTATTTATTTTTGAGAGAGAGAGAGAGAGAGACAGAGCATGAGTGGGGGAGGAGCAGAAAGAGAGGGAGACACAGAATCCGAAGCAGGCTCCAGGCTCCGAGCTGTCAGCACAGAGCCCAACACAGGGCTCGAGCTCATGGACCTCGAGATCATGACCTGAGCTGAAGTTGGACGCTCAACTGACTGAACCACCCAGGCGCCCGATTAAACGAGATTTTTAACCATTGGTGAAACTATTGTGTGGGCATTTTCCGTGCAAGGATATGCTTTCCCCACTGGAGTCCCCTAGTGTATGTACAGATCCAGAGGCACAAAATAGCTTAGCATGTCTTGAGAACTTCAGACAGCTCTATACTGATAGAGTACAGAGAATCCCGACCAGGGATGACATGGAGACATCAACAAGATGACGTTTTAATGTCAGGAGGCATTTCTCTCACAACAAAAATAAATGGCAAGCGTACCCATGTAACACTTATGAAATATTTTAAAGATTGATCATTTTAAAGAAAATTGTGAACCAAATGTATCAAGGTGCTTTCAATAATATAGCCCATGCCAAAAAAAAAAAAAAAAAAAAAAGATGTTGGCAGATTTTCACAATGGTGAATGTTCTAAATGCTACCTCATGAAATACATTTTAAAATTCTAATCCCTTTTGGAGAAACTATATCCACTTTATTTTCATTTAGCATAATGACTTAGACCTAATAGAAAATCACAGTAGCTTTAATAGTATCTGGCACATGGTAGGCACTCAATAAATAGACGTTAATGGAAGCACCACATACAGCTGCATTTGGCAAATAAAGAAATGCTTTGTGTACTGACCCTGGCTCTCCAGCTTGTACCTGCCACTGCTTCTTTGATACGTAGTCTTTTTCCCTTGGGACCCCTAGAGTAGCATTCTCTTGGTCTCTTTCTGGTCCCTCCTCCTAGCCAACATTTCCTCTATTCCACAGAGAGCTTGAGATACTTGAAAATGTGGTCTCTAGGTGTGTCCGGGACAGTTTGAAGGATACAGTCATCGCGCTATTGACCTTGGACATGCAAACCAAAGGAGCAGAGCAGCCATTATTGCCATCAGTGGCAACTGAAAATGTGCAAATCTAAAAGCGGAAAGCAAGAGCTCCAGGAAGCAGATAACCCATTTACTTTGTGCTCTGCTCTCTACTGTTTGGGTGCACGTGGCCAGGGGGCACGGTGGTAAGGACACTGAAAGAAGTGCAGGAGAGAGAAGAGAGTCATTCATGAACAGAAGGCAGTCTAAGGTAGACATGTAAATTCTCAGGCCAGACCCAGATACCATTTCAAACTACAGAAGTGCCCACTCTTGGACCCTCCTGCCCCACTTAGCTCACCATGTCTTGGCATGCTGCCAATCACTCCCCCCTCCCTTCCCATCCTCTTTAGAACCTCTTTTCTCTGACTCCTTTCATCCCTTTGTTCAGAAACCACTCCACTACTTTCGTTTCACCAAAATGGATCACTAATAAACTATGAACTGGATGGGATTTTGGAGACCACCCAACACAAACCCCTCATTTCACATTTGAAGAATGGAAAAGACATCCGAAGGCAGGAAAGGTCTAGCTTCTCCTCAAAAATGGTGTTTCTGGTGTGTAGGGTTGAACCTCTGTCTCCTGACAACCTACCCCCACCTCCACCAAATTCAGGCATTTCACCATCACCAAGTGATCACTGCTCCTACCAGCTTGGTAGTGAATGATTATGGCTTTAATATAGGTACCACAAACTACATCTAGACTCTGTCCTCGTAACCCTTTCCAACAAATCATCAATTCGTGTTAGGTCCTTTTTTTTCCCCCGTGCTCTGTGCTTCTGTTCCATTTTCAGTGGCTCAAATACTTTTTGTTCCAGCCTCAGTTGTCCTGCCCTTTTACGAATCAATCTATCTCAATGTCACCACAGTTCTCCATCCTTCTTCCAAACTCATAGCACCTCTCGTCTGAACTTTATTTTGGAGGCATGTGTTTACTTTCTTGATTAAGCTCTTGAATTGCTATTTGGTTTACTTGTACACTTTGTTCTTGCCTAGAAAATAATCATCTTGAAAGCAGAAACCATATTTTATTTGTTTCTGTATTTAGCCAGCAGCTAGGATTACGCTATGCACAGGATTTAAGAAATATTCGCACAATGAGTAGACCCTAACAAAATAGGTGCTTTAATGAAAGAAGGTTGCAATGAAAATAAACATTTCTTAGCACATAGATTTCAAACACCCTGTAAATCTTGCTATATAGCTAGCTTGCACTATACCAAGAAGAAAAATGGGCCAAGCAAAGGTGTGACGATTCTTTAGCCCTAACCTGTGTTTGTGAATTAAAGGAAGAGGAGGATATGCCTAACTTGGTGATCTCTGAAGTGCTACCTGGCTCTTAAATTCTAAGTGCTACACAGCGAAGGAAACAATCAGCAAAACTAAAAGGCAACCAATGGAATGGGAGATGATATTGGCAAATGACGTATCAGATAAAGGGCTAGTATCCAAAATCTATAAAGAACTTATCAAACTCAACGCCCAAAAAACAAATCTTCCAGTGAAGAAATGGGCAGAAGATATGAATAGACATTGTTCCAAAGAAGACATCCGGATGGCTAGCAGACAAATGAAAAGATGCTCAACATCATTCATCATCAGGGAAATGCAAATCAAAACCACAACGAGATACCACCTCACACCTGTCAGAATGGCTAACATGAACAACTCAGGCAACAACAGATGTTGGCGAGGATGCAGAGAAAGAGGATCTCTTTTGCATTGTTGGTGGGAATGCAAGCTGGTGCAGCCACTCTGGAAAACAGTATGGAGGTTCCTCAAGAAAATTAAAAATAGAACTACCCTATGACTCAGCAATTGCATTACAAGTTATTTATCCAAAGGATACAAAAGTGCTGATTCCAAGGGGCACATGCACCCCAAAGTTTATACCAGCACTATCAACAATAGCCAAAGTATGGAAAGAGTACAAATGTTCACTGAGTGATGAATGGATAAAAAAGATGTGGTGTATGTGTGTATATGTGTGTGTGTGTGTGTGTATAATGTGTGTGTGTACATATATATATATATATATGTACACACACACAATGGAATATTACTCGACAATCAAAAATGAAATCTTGCCATTTGCAACAACATGCGTGGAACTAGAGTGTATTATGCTAAGTAAAATAAGTCAGTGAGAGAAAGACAAATATATGATTTCACTCATATGCGGAATTTAAGAAACAAAACAGATGAACATAGGGGAAGGGAAGCAAAAATAAGACAAAAACAGAGAGGGAGACAAACCATAAGAGACTCTTAAATACAGAGGACAATCAGGGTTGCTGGAGGCGTGTTGGGTTGGGGGATGGGCTAAATGGGTGATGGGCATTAAGGAGGACACTTGCTGGGATGAGCACTGGGTCCTATATATAAGTGATGAATCACTCAATTCTATTCCTGAAATCATTATGACAGTATATGTTAACTAACTTGGATTTAAATGAAATAAATAAAAATTAAAAAATTAAAAAAATAAAATAAAATAAAAATATAGTTTTAAACACTAATCACTAGCAGGAACTAAGAAGATGTTATAAATTACAATTGTATATTTTTCTATTTAGAAATTCAGCATCACCTGCTAAAGAGTGGAAAGAAAGCTGTTCTGATTTCTCCTGATAAATCTGCATATTACATAATGGCAAAATGTATAGTTTTAATAAAATAGTTCTGTTTCACCAGTTAATTTAGCATTTGTGGTTGGAAGGGAGTCAAAACATAGAGCGGCACTGTATCCCAGGGTCATACATATGAATGTGAAGCAGTAATGTGTTCTCAAGGTCAGAGGAAAATGAGCCTATAAACTACAAGAGTTTTGGAAGTTACCAAATAAAAAATTAACTCATAAAAAATCTTTTTGTATTCATAAAATATGACTGTTACCCACCAGTGGCAGAATATGCTTTGATAGAATATTGGTCTCAGAAGGCAAAGCACTTTTGGGATTTCAATCTCTCTACCTTTAAGTTGAATATCCAATCTCACATGGTGCGAGATGTAAACAATTTATATGACTAAAATAGCGAGAGTTATGTTTTCTTGGTGAGCCTTACCTTCACCTTAGTGTTCAAAGCAGCATTCTGTCTCCTTTCTCTTCTCTACAGCAAATGTGAATAATCTCTCCAGGCTTCAGGAATGTTCCTGAGGGTTATACACACATTGACAGTCCTCATGATAATGACTATCTTTTATTTCTTCTAGTAGAGGCCTATTTGAAGTAGGTGCTCATTTTGCAGATTACAATAAAGGAGCTTGAGATACTACAAAAGTCTATGTTATTCTTAATGAATTTGTAACACTGGTAGGTTCAGAACACTGCAAAAGATGCTTGTGGGGATTATATTCTTCTGTCCTCTAAAGAAAGTAATAATATACCTAAATTTGATTAAATCAATTTCAGTTTTTAGCAGGATTTATATTTAATTTACAAAGATATGCCTGCAGAAACTTCCATTCAAATAGGTACTTTATGTAATTAGTTTTGACAAAAACTATTTTAAAATGTTCTACTGTAGAATGTGAGAATATAGTTTGAGAAAATATAGTCATCATAATGAAACACTTTTTGGGTAATTTTGAACATAAAAATAAGTATTTTGGAAAATGTATAATAGAATGAAGAGGCAACCCTAAGTTTCATTGTCTGGTTGGACTGTATGTTAAATTATCACATACAATATTAAACAAAATTTCACAGTTGAAAATTTTGTTATTACTTCTCTTTTCCTTTGTCATTAAAAAAAACATTTTGTGCACTTAAATGAATGAAATAAATGAATTAAAATCATAGCTGTCCCATAAAAAAAGATTCTAAGTGCTACAATTTATGCTAATAGTTGGGATATGGAATAGTTAGATTTACAACATTCTTCAAAGTGTTTTCCCAGAATCACACTGAAAATCCAAGCAAGCAGCCTCATTCTTTAGCCTCTTCCTTGATGAACCTCTGTCTTGTTCCGGAGAAAATATGGGAGGATGTGATCTAAACTATGGGTTTTAGTTTGTTTGTTTGTTTGTTTTATGTCAAGACTGGAGGTCAAGATGCAAGTATGTTATGGGAAATTACCTCGGATCTCAGAATGTTTTTCCTTTCCTTAACAATACATAGAAAGTAGAGCCTAAAACATAATTAGTTTAATTAATTCTATAGTTGAAATATAGGTAAAATAAATTTTACTATTTAGACTGAGAACAAAAGCTACTGCCAATTTTATATATGGAAATCTGCATATAAAATTCTAGAATACCAAATTACAAATAGGCATTTGGAACAAAATCTGTTCATATATTAAAGAATGTTTGCAGCTACATTTTATCCAGTAAAATCAATGCTCTTGAACTTTTTTTTTTAATTGAATGTGGCTATACATTTGAGTGTATCTATAGTCTTTCCTTAATTGGCCCCGTAAGAAAGGAAAGAACTTACCATCTCATCACTTTGCAATTTCCTTGCAATATGTTTTTACTTCCTTAGGAAGAAATGAACTACCATATAGCACTTAATACATGCTACCTCTCAGGACAAATTTCACTTCTCGGCATGAAAATTTTAAACCGTATTCAATTTAAGCTTTAGTTATGTATACTCATTTTGAATTGAAGCAACACTTGTCCACTTAGTTCAGTTTAAACTAAATTACCTTAAGGTGCCTGGTGGCCCGGTTGGTTAAGCGTCCAACTCGGTTTCAGCTCAGGTTATGATCTCACAGTTCAGGAGTTCAACCCCCCCCTCCCCACCATCGGGCTCCATGCTAACAGTGTGGGGCTGCTTGGCATTGTCCCTCTCTCTCTGCCTCTCCCAGGTGCACACACCCTCTCTCTCTCTTTCTCTAAACAAACAAACTTTAAATTACCTCAACTGGAAACGCATAATATTTTTAAGAGTTTAATATCTTGCTCTTAGCCAGAATCACATCTTATCTGAAAAGGTGGCTGGTATATATCCTATACACAGCTGTATGTGAAAGTACAACAGAGGTCTTCTTTTAATTCAACCAACTGTCAAGCGTGAGTTACATGTAGGAACATGTATCAATCTAATCTCGGAGTCCACTGAGTTTAAAGGGTGCTCTCTCTGCTCTCAGGCAAGCTTCCATCACTTGGTAGGGCACATCTGATGTCTTTATCCACATTATTCAGGTGACATATCAGCAAAAACTGGACTCAACTTTTTAGTGCGAAATTTCCAGGAAGCATTACAGGAGTGGCATGGCGTGGAAGAGCTCAGTCAGTCTTTAGAGACAGATGTGGATTTGAATCCTGGCTCTGCCTCGTATTAAGCAATCTGATTTGGAATAAATTAATTAACCTTTCTAAGCCACAGTGTCTTTCTTCATATGTAAAATAATGCCTACCTCTGCGGATGATGTTCAACTACCACAGAGTTACTACTGGTTAATAAAAACTCGAAGCACTTGCATCTTTTGGGAAATGGCTATTGCCCAAATGCCACCAATCCCCATATCCCACCCTACACCAGGATCCTCTGGACCTCCCCAAAATTCAGGAAACCAAAGAGTCAAAACCTCACCACCAGAGAGTCTTCTGGGATTCCACTCCAGTGCTGCTATTCTGATTGGTCAGTACCCTTGCTCTACTGGTTGTTAAACATAAAACAATAAACATAAAATACCTCACACAGTTATTCTTAGGATTTAGTGGGATAACAATGCCTACCATTTAGCAGGGATTTGTGCTCTATGCTGTCAACTGTTTTATCTATATTCAGTCTCAAAATACTGAATGTGCCTGCTGTGGCTTATCAAGAAAATCCCTCACTTCATAAGATCACAGAAGCTTTTACCCCCAAATCATTTCCTTTCTTTGATCGCTGGCAATTCTGACTTGTATGTCTTTAGTATGCATGTATTTAGTGATCTTAAAATGCAGGAAAAATCCAAGATTTCTAAACTATCAAAATGGGTCAGTAGATGGACTTTGAATTTCAATTTTTTTTTTTTTTTTTTTTACTTTCCTAATGCTTAACTCAGTATGAGTCTGTACATTGTTTCTCTGTTTGCATGGTTTGTCTGACATACAATCGCATATACCCAAAATGAAGGAGAAAAAGTAAGGTTTGTAATTTGGTTTAACTCTGAAGGGGGAACCTCATTTTCATTTCCTTGTTTCAGGCAAAGAAATGTCCAGTTCTCAGAAATCATAAAATAAATTCCTTTTCTCCAACTTTACAGCTAAAGACAATGGCTAATTCAGAAAAAGCAAAATGCAAGAACTATATAAATCTCTGACTTTGAAATGACCAAGTATAAAAGCAAACAGATGCATTGCAGAGATATTTGTGTATTTCCCTGGTTTTGCCGCTAGTCCCTCTAGCAGGGAACGAAAACGTGACTGTACATCCCTGTGCATTTCTACTCAAAACCGACCCTGTGTCCATTGCATCAGAAGCATTTCTGCTCCGCTCTATTCCTGTTGGCCTTCTAGGGCACAATTAGCATCGGACACTAGATAAGGCAAAGAGCAGGTAGCTTGCCAATCAGATTTACTATTGAAACAGTGGGTGTTGCCCCTTCTAGCCATTTCTGACAGTACGGTTAGGAATTAAATCATGGCATTAGCCAAGCGCTATTTGGCTGTAGAAACCTAGTAGGTCATCAGTTTATGCCCCGCACCCTCCAGACAAGTGGCAGGTGGAACACCGCTGGCCCCTGCTAACACCACGAGCTAGAGGCTCTGGCCAGTAGATGAGACTTGACGGGGTTTTGTTTTTTTTTAATTCATCAGGCCATATGCTGCCAGGCTCTCATGCAAATAGACAAAATTACAAATAATAAAAAAGGACCAACTGTTTTAGTGGTTGGCTGTTTTCGGTCACTATTGCCATCTATGTGAGAGGCCAGTTAATGAAAGAGGAGTCTTGGACTCCCAGTGACATCCACCTAAAGGGATGGGATACTTCAAAATCCAAGCTTCATTCAAACCATGTTAAACCTCTGCCCTAGGGTAACTCAGTGCCAGGGTCTATTTGGCTGAAAAGCAGGGGAGCCTGGCTTCCAGCTGGCCGAGAGATCGGGCGAGCTTTTCTAATGCTCCCTGCAGCTGAAACCCATTGTCCGCTCATGTGAGCAGAGAGAAAAAGGTTAAGTTGAGGCTCATGAGTTTATCAGATTCAAACAGAATAAGCAGCTTTTGAAATAAGAAAGATTAGTCGACGCAGTTTTCTGTTTTAAAATTACAAGAAAATTAGCATTGATAAAAGCTGGTTGGAAATCCCTAACTTTTTAGTATCAAAGACTGCAAGAAAATCTCTCCAAAAGCATATTTAAACTCTTCCCCTGAAACACATTTAAAATTAAAACGTTGCTAAACTTTTGTATAATTTCTGCTATTTCTATATTCATAATTATTACCAAGTTTCCAGTCTGTACAAATGGAGGATTTCACACCCTTGATAGCATTCACACATCTATTTCCCATTTTCAGGCAATAAACTTCCAAAAAATGAAGTAGACTGACTGCATTCACGTCTATATGTGTGCATTTAAAATGATTCCATTTTAGAAATGTGCTAATGTTCATTTGCACCTCTACCAGGTTGCTTTGGAGCCATAATTTATACCTTTTTAAAGACAATTCAAAACCAGTTGTACTTACTATGCAATGTGCTACAATCAAGAATTATCAAAATGAGAGTACCATGGAAATATACATCCATGTATGTGTGATACTGGGTGAAGTTTGTGATGAGAATCTCTTGTTCAACTCTTGCTATACAACAAGGATATACTGATGAGTGCTTTGCCCACGGTAGCCGAGGCACAGAAAACGTCTTCCAGGCAACAAAATGCAAATTATTGTCCTTCCTCTTTCCCTACCATGTTACCAAAACCCGTATTCCTTAGTATATCACTGGGTTTGTTTTTACCTCCTGGCTCGTTTGTAATCTCAGGTGTGCTTACAAAACACACATGGGCATAACTCTATCGTCAGCAACAGTTCCCAGATCTACTGAGGGGGCAAATCACAGTCACAGGCTGCAAAGGTTTGCCTCCAACAAATTGTCATATATACATTTTACCAAAACCTGACAGCTTTCCAATGATGGAAACAAGTTGGTTCATAGATTAAATTAACATTGTTAGAAAAACTATTTCATGTTGCATGTAACCAAGAAGGGCAGTGAAAGATAGTGCTATTCAAAAGAGAGCGATTATAGAGTCCTGTAACAGGGAAAAACAGACTCTATTTTCACTGATATTCATAATCCTGTATTCCAAATCAAGTTGAATTTTTTTCTAATTTGAAAGGATTTACTTCACTAGGAGGCAAGGCCCATCATGTCTTACAAAGAAAGGTCTACCTTTGCCACAAATTTAAAGCTCAGAAAACAGCACCCAGATTGGCCCTTAACTTGAACATACATTAAAGCAAGGAGTAATTCAGCCAGTTCATGAAGGATAAATGAAAAGATTTTCTACCATTTTCATTCTATGGGAAATTACATAAGAGCAATGGAAGAACAGGCGACATCCTAAAAGCTGGTGGGAAATTACAAGATGTACTACTTTCCACAATGAATTCTAAAATTTACAAATTCACATTTAATGGTGATAAAAATTCTTCCCTCACATGAAAATGCACATCCCCAACGGGAAAATTTATTTACATGATGCAAAAATGTACCTGGAAATTACAATGTACTCAGGTATGACAGCTAGCCATACATTTTAGGAACAAAATGGCTAATTAAATTTAGCGGTTAAAAAAAAAAAAAGAAAAACAAGGACATAAACAACTTACTGATGAAGGGGCGCCTGGGTGGCTCAGTCAGTCAGGTGTCTCTTTGGTTTTGGCTCAGGTCATGATCTCAGGGTTCATGAGTCTGAGCCCCACATCGGGTTTCGCACTGACAATGCGTAACCTGCTAGGGATTCTCTCTCTCCCTCTCTCTCTTCTCCCCTACCTCATTCACTCTCTCTGTCTAAATAAATAAACTTAAAAAGAAAAAAGGAAAGAAAACAACTTACTGATGAAAATCTCACTTTTGATTGGCTAAAGTGATAAGGCCATAAACAAAATGCAGATGGTACGTGTGTGTGTGTGTATACATATACACACACACACACACACACACACACATATATATACATAAACACATACATATGAAGCAAAACATTTAATCATATCCTTTAGTGATTATTTTATAAATGATAGATCCCATCACATCTTTATCCCACTGAACTCCAAGTAAAGCTGTTTTAAAGAACAAAGAGGCTGTACTCTGGGGACACAGCTGAGTTCATGCACTCATTCATTCAACAAATATTTATTGGACTCCCCTGTATGTGCCAGGCATTCAGTTTTTCTAAGCACTGGGCATCCATCTCTGATCAAGAGAGTCTCGAGCCCCACGGAAAGGCAAACTCTAAAGAGGAAAATAAACAAACAAACAAGATCATTAGAGGCTGTGGTAAAAGCTATAAAGAAAATGAATAGGTTATATAATCCAGAATAACTGGCTGAAAAGAGCCATTTCAGACAGCTGAAAATGATTCTTTCCCTAGTATGAAAAGTGTAATATCATTTACTTATGCCATATTCAGAGAGACACAAAATCACAGAGTCAATTCTTTTCAGAGCTAAAAAGGGCCTTAGAGAGCACTCAATGTTACTCCCTCATTGTATACAATAAAACCAAACTTCAGGTTGGTTAACTGGTTTACTCAATGTCCCCTAACTTTAGCTGAACAATTAGCTTTTGCTGTGAAAGAGTAAAAGGAAAAGTTTTGTTGGTATACATTTACTAATTATTCCATGTTGGTGGGACATATATCTAAGTGGCATAACTAAATCTGGTTATCAATTTAGTTACAATGGGAAGAAAATACATAAATAAGATCTTCATCTAATTAGATTACTTCCTAACTCTTATATGGCACGTGGACCTGAATATTTTACATTAAGTTTCCACTTTTATCCCTTCATAATAAGGTTTTTTTTCCCCTTTCAGAATGATCTAAAACAACTCTATTCCTTGAATATAAGATACATAGGTAGTTGGATAGAAAACATTAGCAACAAAAAGCTCTCCTGAACTTTGTAAGAAAGATCATCATCATCATAAAAGCTATAAGGCCAGGCCAGATCTTAAAGCCTATTTAGCAACCATCATCATCATCATCATCTCAATCTCATGTATTTTCACTAGGACACTTATCCCCTCACAAACACATATCACAGAATCATTGGGTACTTAACACAGTGCCAAGATCCAGGACGGAAAAAGAGACATGTTCTTTATGCTCCAGCAGCTCATAGTGTAAATGTGTGTTCCCTCTCTCTCTCTCTCTCTCTCTCTCTCGCACACACACACACACCCCAAAATGGATCAGCTTGCTTGAACAATGAAAGCAGAAATGGCCCTCAGCAGCCCGATCTTCCTTCATGGTGTCTCACTCACAAACATTTCCCTCTTCAAATGTCCCATTTGTAAATTCTCAGCCACGAAGGTATCAATAGTTCCTTGTGTTAGAACACTGTCAGGCTAGCTTGTCTCCTCACTTTCTAAGGGTCATGTTAAAGAACACACCAAAGAAGCGCATATGAGGCATTATAACAGACTAATCTGCTTCTACCATTAACATAAATGCAGTATATTTAAACTGTAATGGACAAACAGAGGCAGCCGGAGCCAAAGAAGTGCCCCAGGCATCAAAATGGTTTCATTAACTAGGAAATTTGTCCCACCAGGCTAAAGAAACCCACTACAGAAAGACGGATTATTCCGTCATCTTGTGGCCAATATTGCTATTATGTGAGTCCAGCTCAGCACAACGTCCCTAACCGCAGATGAGTTAGCCATTGGGATTGCAATTGCTCGCGCAGAGGCTTGCTTGTAAAGCTCTAAAATGGCCCATTACATCAGGTGGTTCAGAGGCATTTCACAATCCTGACTTCCAGAACAAGCATAGATAATTAATAAGGCTGACAGAGCCCATTATTTTTACACTCAAGTGCATCACATTAAATTAACAGACAGAGGCCACATGATGTGTGACATTTTTTCCACTGATAATCATTTACGTGGTGCCACTTTTGCTACCACATATTTCTCTTTCGCTGGCTGAACTCCAATCGCCAGTCGCTATGCAGCCGTTCTTTCAGCACCCAGGTTTTTGTTCGGTTTTGTTTTGATTTTCCTTAACTGGGAAAGCTATTTTGAGTCATTCTCACTGGCGGGACTTTGACATGGTGGGAAAGAAGTTTGACATAAAATATTAGCATAAAGCAAGACAAAATATACAGCTGACGCTGTTTCAGCCAAAGGACGTTCAATGTTGATAGCAAAAAAAATATGGCCTTAGAGTGTCTGCTAGAAAATATTTGACTCTACCTTCATATATTCAGAAATGGTATTCGCGGATTTTAATGAATCATCTCATAAAATGCAATGGTTCTTTGAGGAATTAAAGAAAATATTCTTATTTGCTCTGTACTTTCCAGTTACATGATGTGTTATAAATCCTCAGGTTTAGACATAAAAAAATACTTAGAACGTCTATTATCAGTAATGATACAAACAGTACACTTTTGCATTTTGTGTGGCTTTCGTTATGGAAATAATAATTGAAGAGTGATCGCTAAAATTAAGTAGTTCAAGTGCATTAAATCTGACTGGAGAACAGTGAAACCTATTCGGGACAAACGCACTGGAACATGTATAGTCAAATGTTTGCTGCCATCACAGTCTCCTCGGAAGACATCGTGAAGCCAATGTTGCTCCTATTTGAAACTAAGCAAGAATTTGCAATACATGAGTGTAAGAGTGTTCTTCATAGTTACATGGTCTTTCTTCCTTCCCTTTTTCTTTCCTTCCTTCCACCCACCCTTGCTTCCCAATCTGTCTTTTGACCTAAGACAGTTTGCTAGAAACTGACCACCTAATTTATCACATATGGTGATCTTCATAAGTAAAATATCAAATCGACCTTAAATACTGAAGGATTCCCAGCAGTCAAATATTCACCCACCACATAGCTTGTATTTGTAGTGCAACCTGCTTTCCTACGGAACTCAAAATTGTGACAAGTATTATTAGCCTTTAAACACTACAAACATATATATATACATTCACTAAGGCTCAATATAGCGACAAATCCATTTGACGGGGGGTACTTCTGTGGCTATGTAGAAAGTGCTCACTCCCAAACAGAGTCTGTCTAACTGACAGTAGACAAATTCCACTTTGAAAATACTATTCCAAATTATTAAATCAATTAAGCTTTCAACTTGCTACAACAATGTCACTTACAGACCTCACCTGCGACTAGAAAGCTCCTCATCCCAACCCCTACATAGCCACCTTTACTTCTCCAGCTTCCTGGCTTTATTGGCTAAGAAATTAAAATCCTGGAGTTATCATGTTGTTTTGAGACATTCCAGTCATATAAAAAGAACACCTTCTCACCATTCTGCTGATACATTTGAAACATCGGCATCGAAAATTTTCAAATGGTGTTCTCTGAGCTTTGTAAGGCAAACTTTGGCCGGCGCACTGCCCTAGGCTCTCTGTCTCACTGATTAAGTCTGTCATTTATTGGAGAGCTGCAGGCTTCTCCCTGTCAGCTCAGGTTTGTGTGCAGAGAAGTCATGTGTGTAAAGCACATGGAATGCCACACTAACAGATGCCCATAAAACATGAGATACGGATGTCATTTTTAAAACATCTCAGAAACAAAATCATCTGCTGAGGCGGTCTTAAGAGCCTGATAAGCAAATGTAAGTTTTTTTGATTGACCTTAGGTTGATTGGTTTTACAATCAGTTTCTTACAAACCTGAGAATGGAAACATCCCTGTGTAGAAAGAAGACAGAACTTACATGAGGACAGAAGCCATGAGGACAGAAACCACTTGGCACAGTATGATTCAAAAAGGTATACTTGATTAGGTCACTAGTCTCCGCCCCACCCCTCCCCCCCGTCCCTCCCTTATTACCCTGCCTGGCTTTTGCCATAATGCTATCTTCATTTTCTCCTGTGTTAAAGACCACAAAAGCTGAGGTGGTGGAGGGGTAACAGAAAGGATGACTTCAGTAGATCAAGGTACCACAGATAAAATTCTTTTTCTCACACTCTTAAGACCTTGCTTGATTATAACGACCTAACTCCATAAAGATGTAAACAGTCTTTCCCCACTAAGTAACGTCCTCCGTTAATTTTGAAGACTACCAATCCTACCTAATGCCTCCTTTTCTCCCATACTTAAGGTCTACTAAATTAGATGTGTTTTAGAAAAATTGGTTTATAGAAAACACTATACCTTGATTTGTATCTACTTGTTGACTGTCACTATAATTTTAGGATTCAAAAAACACCAGCCCTAAAAATTAATTTAAAAAAATCACCTTTGTGAATATTAATGGTTACCCCCATGTGTTCTGCATAAGAAAGCCCCACACACCTGGGGCTGCATGGCCACTGACAACCCATCCCTACTTCGAGAGTCTAGAATCTTAACTATTCTCCTTTCCCCCAGATTTGAATTTGTTATTATCATACTTTCTCAATCACTTCGCCCTGTGGATCATCACAAGGACAAGATCATTAAAGAGCTAACTTCCAAAATTTCCCATCTTGAATCATATTTCAGATTATAATTAATCTCCTTTGCTATAAAGACTGGAATGTTTGTGTCCCCTCAAAATTCATGTTGAAACCTAATCCCCAGTGTGATGATTAGAAGATAAGGCCTTTGAGAGATGATTAGGGCATGTGAGCAGAGCCCTCATGAATGGGACCAGTGCCCTTACAAAGAGACCCCAGGGAGTTCCACTGCTCCTTCTGCCCTGTGAGGTTACAGAAAGATGACTGGGGTCTATGAGCCAGGAAGCAAGCCCACATCAGACACCTTATCTGCTAGTGCCTTGATCTTGGACTTCGCAGCCTCCACAACTGTGTGAAATAAATTTCTGTTGTTTAGAAGCCACCCAGGCTATGATCTTCTGTTATGACAGCCCAACAGGATAAGAAAAAAATTTTAACCTGCCTAAATGTGCCTTCCTTCCTCTTTTAATAAAACTTGGGGACTCCTTTATTTCAGCTCCCCTGCAAAGCATTCTATACTCCTTGTAGCCAGTGCTTTTAAGTTTTTACTTCAAGCCACTTGGGCATCTAGTTAAAATGCAGATTTGGATTCAACAGATCTGGATGGGGCCTGAGATTTTGCATTTCTAACAAGCTCCTCAGTGATGCCTACATTGCTGATTCTTGGATACGCTCTGAGTAACAAAATTCTCTCCTATAACGGTATCTACTTCCTCCAAGAAGGGCAGAGCAGGCACCATGGATGATTGATCCATGTTTATGTCTCCAGTGAATCACACTGTACTTGACACATCACAACACTCAATAAATATTTGTTGAGCAAATGACTGACTGAATGAATAAATGTGTAACATTCACTCTGGCACTTAGATAATTCTGCTTAAAAGAGAGTATTTTTATATGTACTTTTTCTTTGACTGAAACTCAGTTGAGGGCGGATGACATGTTGTACTTCTTTGTATCCTTACAGGGCTGTATATACCCTACGTGTCCACCAAAAATAGGTACTCAATGTAGTATGGATTATGCAGTCAGTTGAGAACAAGGATTGATTAAGTATCTGGCAAAAGAGAGGTGTCGGGTATAACCTGCACATGAGGTATCTGAGAGGCCAAGGTCATTTGACACACTGGCCGTACTTACACAGAGAAAGCTTCAAGTCCAGCAAAAGACAGAGTAAAGGGGCAAAGATATTAAAATGAGCAAACAGGAAAATAGGCCCTTTGTAGACACAGACACATTCTAATGAAAAACGTGTTCCAGTTAGTTAAAATGCCAAGCCAGTGGTTGATATGCTTGGGAATAAAACCAAGCATTATTACATGGGTAGGCAGATGGTGCATTTTTTTTTTTAATTCAAAGCTTCACTTTTGTAAATAACAATGGAAATTGAACAACTGGCACATACCAAGCTTTGCAGACTGTGTTAAAGGTTTTCAGACATGAATTTCCTCAACCATTTCTGCCTTTGGAGTATTTAAATGTATACTGACTTGCAGTAGTTTTTATTCACTATTTCACATCTGTGTGTTATCATCTCCATCAGGCTACAGCCACCCAGGGGTTGGGACCTTACGATGCATATGGTGGGCCCACGGTGACGCTTGTCGAATGAATAAAATATGCGGAATAAGTTGGAAGGCACACCATTCTGGTTCCAGATGTGGATCTAGTATTAGGCAGAGAAGAGCAGGAAAGGTCGGGAAGTGGAATCTGTGGCATGTGACTTCAGTGGGTTCCCAAAATGGAGAGGGACTTCACATGCCCTGAAGACAGATATCTTTCCTTTCCTTCTTTCTTTCCTTTTCTTCCTTCTGGCCTTTCTTTCCTCCTCCTTTCTTTCCTTCCCTTCTTTCTCTCTTTTTTAAATTCCATTTCCAGAAGGTAAACTAACTTAGAATTCTGCCAATTACTGTTTCTTAAAGATATCATGTCATGTAAATAGATGACAACCTTGTTGCCCTGGAGCTTCCCAAAGCACATCACCAAACGTTGGCTCTGTCTTCAAATTACAAGTAGGCCAGATACAAATAACTTAGCAGTAGAGGCAATATGTTATTATCTTCTCTGTCAGAAAAGTAATTGAGGTGTTGAATTTTAGAAACACACACACACACACACACACACACACACACACACAAAGGCTCCGATAACTATATGGTTGAAAATTTACCTATAATGCTTCAGATTCATGTTGTAATCTATTAACTACCTAGTCTCTAATTACTTGGACAATTATGCTTTAATTCCTCTTAAAAAGAATTCTGGAAGAACAAAGGGGCTTCTCATAGAGTTTCTAAAATAGAATGGAATTAGCAATCTGTAACTTAAAATTCTACATGACATTTAGCTTCATTTAAAATTAGAGCGCCAGAAGAAGCAGATTTCCATGGCATTTTCATTATGCAGAGAGGTAAACAACAAATAAATAAGCCATACATGAATGTGAAATTAACAGCATGATAATTGCTTTACTCCTACAGCGTATATGATATTAAATCCTCAAATAAACACTTACTTAACCTCATTCTCACATATGCCTATTGCTTTTTATCAAAAGCAGCATACCTGGAAAACTCCAACTAAGACAGCTTCCACCATGTGGCACCAAGTCCACAGACATTACTGCCATCCCCTGGACATTTCAGAGCGATTTCTTTGTAAGACCTAGGATCGACCGTATAGTCCAGAAGCAGAAAAGTGAGAGGAAATTTAGAAGTCGATAAAAAAAAAAAAAATGCATTTTACGTATCATTGTTATTTTGTATATGACATCATACTTAACTTCTCCGCTAGTTCTTCGAAGCGCCTCATCCAGATCATGGGCACAACCATTCCAGGGAAGTGCTACCACCTGCCCAGACCAGGCCCAAGCTCTCCCTCTCTAACACAGACCGCTGCCAACCTGTTTTACAACATTCATGCAGGAAACTGGTAACCCTTACTTCTGCTGAATTTTTCCTTCTCTGCAGTAAGCAGAAATTTTTTGTAGTTTCCTTATGGCTCCTAATAACAGCTGAAGCCCATCTTATGCTCTGGGCCCAGCCTTGCCCTAAATTTAACCCCAAGTAATAGTTTCTCTATCTTACTCAGAACCTGAAACTGACTCATTTATGAAGAGGTTTCTGGCACTATTGGAGTTTTCCAGTAAGCAAGAGTTCAAGGGCCAGTAATAATGTTACCTCTGCCCTCACAAGTATGAAACTGTTGAGTTTCATAGAGTTCAAAGTTGTTTGATAGAACTCGAAAAATGTCTTCTCATTTTCCATAGCGTACTCAAAGGTAAGGTTCGGAAGGGAAGTACGGCTTGTGAACACGTGACGCGTTCTTTCCTTGCACAAAGTATCAACCACTTCACTGCAGAGCCAGGGACTAAAAAACAAAAAGAAAAAAAATAATAATAAAACAATTACAAGATCCCAAAGGAAAAAAAATCTTGTCCAAAATTCGCATCTTTAAAAATTAGGAAGTTCTCTTGTTCCAGCAATGAAATTAGTAGGTCTTTGTTGATCTAAACTTAAATTTGACACAATGGGTAAATTTCGGCCCGAGGCTTGTATGCCATTATCAGAGCCTCTGTCAGTGAGTGCTTTAACCTAATTACATTTGATGCAGCAAATCAACAAAACCACTGCTGGTTATGACCTCTGCCAAGAGCACTAGCGAGCTAGACAAATGGAGCTTAAGATGCTATTAGTTTTTCTGTTGCAAAGTTCCAGATACAACCCGACAGGAGGCTGTTGCAGGGCTTGGGCGTGCATCCTCCAGATGGCATTCTGCATTGGCTTGTGGCAAAGCTCACAGGGATACTGGCACATTTTCTCTGTCAAAATGAAAGTTTTCCAATTACAAGGAGATAATGTGAGGAGATGCAAACTTAATCTCTTGAACAAAAGGTTGCAAGCTGTGTAACAGCCATTTCAGGGGAGAGATTTCGGTATCGTTCAATTGATTTAAACATTACAGATCACAAAATGGGCTATCTCTCCTAATAAAACCAAGGAATCGGCTACAGTTGATTTTATTTCCTAGAACAATGTTGTAATGGTCTCATCATCTAAGGGAGGCTTCTAAATGAGGTCTCTTCTGAACTGAACCTTATGATTGTTTTCTTCCCCTAATGTGTTAACAGGTACAAAGAAGCCATTTTTCCTTTTAGTTAAACACCAAATGCCTTACATGAAGTTTCAGGTGTCATGTTATCACAAACCACTGTGGGATATCAGATCACAGGATTTCATTAGCGAGACTACACATGTTAAGTGTCAAGAAAGCATGATCGTCAGCAAAACCTGTGAGACAATTTAGCTAAAAAGTTTGCTTCTTCATTTTCTAATCTAGAGAGCACTAGTAAAAACCACATGTAGAACTATCAATAGGTATGAAAACGAAGGGATCTGCCTCGATATTGTCCAAAGATAACTGACCCATCAAAGCAAGGCAGTGGGAACTTTGTTACAAGGAGACTTCTTCTCTGGAAGATGTGGATTTGTCACTTGACATGACATGCTGTGACAAAGGAGACCCACTGTATATCCGCTTCTACGAATCCAATAGGGACCTTACATCGGCTGAGAGCGTGAGAGTGCGCATGCGCTGGCTTCCCGCGGAATATTCACGGCTAGCTGTAACCACACCCCTGTACTGAATTCGATACCCAGAATTTCAGCAGAAGGTAAATGCAAATGATCATACCATTCCAGTCTTCTCATTGGAATCAGAGATCCTTCAGTATTTATGCTCGATTCCTTTGTGTGTGTGTGACAAGGAGAATTATCAAATCCAAAATTTCTAAGCACGCATTCAGAATGTTAAAAGGGACAAGGTAGGCTTCCAAAAAATTAATTACGCTAACCCCCACACAGAAAATACTTTTACATCAAATTCCAAAATCATTTCAAATATATGTTTTACCCATTCGATGAAGATCAATGTTGCAAGGTTGTATAAAACACCAGATTGCAGTCGATAGGGTAAAACCATAGTAGGCAGATGCCTTTTGTCGTTTCCACAGGAAGTAGTGAGGAAACTGTCATTTCTTTACTGAAAATTCAGGCAGCTAAATAAAGCAGGATTATAAATTCTAAGTAGTCTCAACTGTAACATTGTAAGATGTGTAAATCAGTCAGAAATATAAGCAGGCCCTTCAAATCACGCAGAAAACTTAACAGATTCCTACTGAAGAGTTAACATTTTCAAGCAATGAGCATTTTTAAAAAGTCTCAGCATCAACATAAAGTGGTCTAGAACAGCTGTTGTAAAGCTCAACATCAATTTTATGTCAGCTCAACTGCTAAACAGCAATCACAATGACATCCCTTAGGAGGCATTTAAGGGCCCAAGTGTATAGCAATTTAAAAACTGAGCAGGAAATCAAAACTAATTCCTCGTCTGTTTACAAAATTACTTCTCCCTGTGTTCTTGTACCACCACCTAGTGGTTACATAGCTCTCAATCGGCCCATTAATAAAAACCAAATCGTAGCTGTTGTGATATTGTAAAATGAAAAGGAGAAATAAAGGAAGAAGAGAGGGAAGGAAAGAAGGAGGGAGGAAGCAAAGAAGAAAGGAAGAGAGGGAGGAAAAAAACAAAAGAGAATATAAAAAGAAAAAAAGGAAAGGAAAAAGTAAAAACAAGACAAAAACAAGCACACATCTAATTTCCAGGTCTTAGGATCTACTTCCTCATAAATTCATAGAATATTATCAATTTAAATTAAAAGATTATTTAAAACCACTTTTTCCTTGTGCATTTATCAAGTACATGAAAATTCTACTGTTGAGAGAACCGCCTATTAAGAAAAAAAAAAAATGGGTGTATTTCTACGGAATTATTCCACACTATAGAACCTACAGATTCTACAGCCTGTACAATTATTTGTGATAGCTTTACTGATGATCAGCAGAGTTGTTTACATAAATCATGGCACATTCGTAAAGAATGAAATAGATCTTTATCTTGCCATGGAACAATCTCTAAGAAATTTGGGTATGTGGGGGGCAGAGAGCATACTACCACTCGTATTAAAATATAGGTCTTCCTTTACATGCATACACTCTGAAGGATTGACAAGAAGCGGGAAAAATTACATCCACAGAGGGGAACTGGGTGAATTGGAAGCCAAGGCAGGAAGGAGATCTTCATAGTTTACACCATGGGGATATAGTCCCCATTCAAAACTATGTAAATTTGAAACCTAAAAAAATAGTACACATTAAAAGACCACTTAGGGGCGCCTGGGTGGCTCAGTCGGTTGGGCGGCCGACTTCGGCTCAGGTCACAATCTCGCGGTCCGTGAGTTCGAGCCCCGCGTCTGGCTCTGTGCTGACAGCTCAGAGCCTGGAGCCTGTTTCAGATTCTGTGTCTCCCTCTCTCTGACCCTCCCCCGTTCATGCTCTGTCTCTCTCTGTCTCAAAAATAAATAAACATTAAAAAAAAAAAAAAGACCACTTAAATAAATTTTAAACCTAAAAAATAAGATTCTGATTAAAAGAAACTAAGTATTTTACATGTGGCTTTTTTAAATCAATAAAACCATCTGTGAAATTTTTCATTTAAAGAAATACTTGTCACATTGAATGTGAATGTGAATTTCATGTAACTGTGACCAACACTGAAGTTTCAATTTTCTCCTGTAAAAGGAAATACTGCTGTAGTTCAGAGGGGAGAAGTTATTTGTAAAAGGCATAACATTAAAGTAATGAAATTCTAAAACCATTTCGCCCACAGTTTGACGAGGTCTGCAAACCCGAGTTGGGGCCTATGCTTGCCAGAAGAGCCAGGATGTTTTGGGCCCTCACGCTCTGGGCTGAACTGCGTGGGTGGTTAGGAAGGTCCACTGGAGGAATACTAACTGCTCATCAGATGTCTAAAGGTAAAAAAGTTGAGAAATATTAGGGAGTGAAAAAAAGTAGGGAAGGTGTAGGAAATCTTGAATAGAGGTGAAATGAGACCAGGACCATTTGTACTCAGCTCAACCTTCACAAAGAACCATGCTGCTAGAGGTTAGCCATTTAGCTTCCCAGCGGCACGACACCCATAAGCCACAGGGAGAGATGGGTACAACTGACAGAGGAATTAGGTCCACTGTAAGGTGATGTGTTTAAACGTTCATTTGTTGAATATACACATTTAGGGGCGCCTGGGTGGCTCAGTTGGTTAAGCATCCAACTCGCGATTTCAGCTCAAGTCATAATCTCGGGTTCATGGCTTCGAGACCGATGTCAGACTCCATACTGACAGCACGTGGAGCCTGCTTGGGATTCTCTCTCTCCCTCTCCATCTCTCCGCATGCTCGCACATGTGCTTCCTCTGTCTCTCTCAAAATAAACTCGAAAAAAATTTTTAAACATACATATTTAACATATACCATTGTTTCTGTACTCCTGACTTGGCAGTACAGTTGCTTCCCTTTTGTTATGCTGGGAGTCTCGCAAAATGCAAATCTCTGAGAAGTCCTGGAAAAGATCCTGAGTATGCAGGAGAAGCTAGAAAATACGTTTAGAAAGGAAAAGACAACAGGTGTTGGGTGAGACCTGGGGAAAGTGAGGTCACAGGACTGGAGAAGAGCATATGAGAACAGCAAGGTAGGGAGGTCCGGCATGGGTGAACACAGACAAGGAAGTGCTTTCCCTGCCTGCTGCCCTAAGAGAAATGCACTGGAATGCCTGACTTTTCTTTCATGACCCGATAAAAACTTTCTACTATTGATATGCCTCTTTTGATATTCATACCATTCACTCTATTTCAAAGGTCAATATAAGCTTAATTTTGCATGTCAACTTGCCTGGGCCATGGGGTACCCAGATATTTGATTTAATATTATTCTGTGTAGGTCTGTGAGGGTGTTTCTGGATGACATTAATATCTGAATCTGAGGGGTGCCTGGGTGGCTCAGTCGGTTAAGCATGGGACTTTTGGTTTAGGCTCAGGTCATGATCTCATGGTTCGTGAGTTCGAGCCCCACATCCAGCCCTGTGCTGACAGTATGGGCCATGCTTGGGATTCTCTCTCTCTCTCCTTTTCTCTCTGCCCCTCCCCTGCTCATGCCCAGGCCCCCTCAAAATAAATAAATAAACTTTAAAAAAATATATCTGAGGGGCACCTGGGTGGCTCAGTCAGTTAAGCGTCTGACTTCAGCTCAGGTCATGATCTCGTAGCCCTGTGAGATCAAGTCCTGCGTCGAGCCCTGTGAGCTGTTAGCTCAGAGCCTGGAACCTGCTTTGGATTCTGTGTCTCCCCCTCTCTCTGCCCCTCCCTTGCTCATGCTCTGTCTCTCTCTCTCAAAAATAAATAAACATTAAAAAAATTAAAAATATATATATCTGAATGTGTCGAATGAGTAAAGCAAATTACCCTTCTCAATCTGGGTGGTCCTCAACCAATCACTTGAAGGCCAGGTATAATAAAAGGCTGAGTAAGAAAGAATTCTGCCTTCTTTGAGCTGGGACATTAGCCTTCTGCCTTCACACCCAAGCTCAGACTGGAAGTTACTGAGAGAAATTTGGCATATCTGACTCCTTATTGCTTCTATTTCCCTCGCGGCTGTGACCCATAACTTAAAAACTACTGATTAGCCCTGCACATAGACATGTTACAGATGAGATTTGCAAAAACCACTCTCTACCCAAAACCTACCCTGCTCAAGGAGATAAGGAAGTATGTACAGAGACAACTATGCTATGCTTAAGATTTACGGGGATGACACAACCAGATTCCTATACGCAAAGATCAAATGACAGAGGACAAAGTTGCATAACTTTCCTCAGATGTCTACAGACGTCAGTCACCTTTTCATTCCAACCCCCTCCTTCTCCTTCTGCTGACATAAAAGAAGCTTGGATTTCATGCAGAGGGCAGATGGTTCTTTGAGACAACAGTCAGCCATCCCCTCGGTTTGTTAGCTTTCCAAATTAAGTTGCTTCTTCTTTGTCTGTTGGCTCATTGGTTGGTTCTGTGGTGAGCAGAAGAAATCTGGCCTCAGTTATAGTTTTACCATCAACATTCCTGGTGCACAGACCTTCAGATTCAGACTGGAAGTACACTTGGTCCTGGACATCTCAGCCTCCATAATCAAGTAAATTAATTCCCTATAACAAATAAACACCTATATACTTACCTACAAACATACATACACACGTCCTATTTCTGTGTCTCTGGAGAACCTGAGTACAGCTACTTTTCCAGGTGTTAAATTCTATAAAAAGTTCTTAAATAAGTAAATATGTAAAATAGTCTTTAAACTACAAACAGATAGTTTCTGGAAAACTTGGCATCAAATCTGTACTACATCCTGATGAGGGTAAGAGATAGCCTAAATCAATGCATGCTGTAAATAGAACATTTGAAAAACTGAAAAATATTATTGAATATTTTAGCATATTTAATTATCAGAAGTGACTAGGGTCTGTTTGGGCAAAGATATGGGGAAGAAGATGTGTCCAAGAAGCAATATGAAAGAGCGAGATGTTCTCTTTGGGACAGAAACTCGTGACCGCTCACTCATACGGGCGCTGACCCTTGAAAACAACATAATAAATATATTTCTACGTTAAATCTACCTAGTCTCTTGAACTTAGCTTTTTAATTTACAAAAATTAAGGTTTTTATTTTGAGATTCTTGTACATCAAAATTCAGTTGTAAGAATACAGGAGCTTCTGTACACCCTGTACCCAGGGTCCCCTAAGAGAAACATAGTGCAAAAGTATTGTGCAAAATCACAACCAAGACATTGACCTACACTCAAGATATAGAATATTTTCATCACCAAAAGCATCACTCATGTTGCCCTTTTAAAGCCACACCCAGTCCTCTCCAACCCCCACCACCTTCTTAACCCCTGGCAACCACTAATTTATTTTCCATTTCTATAATTTTATCATTTCAAGAACGTTGTATAAATGGAATTATGCACTATGTAACTTTGGGGGAATCGGTTCTTTTTCACTTGGCATAATTCTCTGGAGATTCATCCCAGTTGTTGTCTCTATCACTAGTTCATTCCTTTTTATTGCCAAGTAATATCCCATCACACAGACACCACAGGTTATTTAAACATGCACTTGTTGCACGACATCTAGGTTGCTTCTCGTTTGGGGCTGTTACCAATAAGGTTGCTATAATTATTTGTGTACAGGTTTTCACACGATCAGAATTCTTCCTTTCTCTGGGACAAATGTCCAGGAGTCCAATTGCTCAGTCATATTGTAGTTGCATGTTTAGTTTGTTGTTGTTAACAAAATGCAACTTGCTTCCCAGAGTGGCTGTACCATTTTACATTGCCCTCAGCAATGGAGGAGGAATTCAGTTTCCCAGTCTCCTTGATACGGTCACTGTTTTCTTTTAGCTGTTCCATTAGGTGTATATAGATAGCTCATTGTGGTCTTAGTTTGCATTTCTCAAATAGTTAGACAGTTGAACACCTTTCCCCTGCTTATTTGCCATCCGTATAGCCTCTTCGATGAAATGTTTCTTCGCATCTTCTGTTAATTTCCATACTGGATTTTTTCAAAGGTTGGCTTTTGAGAGTTTTTAATATATTCCACACATTAATTTTTTGTCAGATATATTTGTAAATACTTTCTCCCAGTCTGTCATTTTCTTTTTTTTTTTAATTTTTTTTAATATTTATTTTTGAGACAGAGAGAGACAGAGCATGAATAGGGGAGGGTCAGAGAGAGAGGGAGACACAGAATCTGAAGCAGGCTCCAGGCTCTGAGCTGTCAGCACAGAGCCCGATGCGGGGCTCGAACCCACGAACCGTGAGATCATAACCTGAGCCGAAGTCGGACACCCAACCGACTGAGCCACCCAGGCGCCCCTGTCATTTTCTTTTTAACCTCTTCACAGGGTCTTTCCCAGATCAAACGTTTTATTTTTGAATTTTGATGAAGTATAATTCTTTTTAGGGATTGTGATTTTGCTGCCGAGTTTAAGCACACTTTGCCTAGTTGTAGGTCCCAAAGATTTGCTAGTATTTATTTTTTACCTAAAAGTTTTAGAATTGTATGGTTTACCTTTAAGTACATACTCCAATTTAGTTAATATTTATATAAAGTGTAAAAAAGGTTTTCTATAAATAGTGAATTCAAATTTCAATTTTTGGCCTATAGATGTTGAGTTGTTCTAGCACCATTTTTTTTTTTTTTTTTTTAAGAAGAGAACAGAGTTTTTATTTTTTTTTTTCAACGTTTATTTATTTTTGGGACAGAGAGAGACAGAGCATGAACGCGGGAGGGGCAGAGAGAGAGGGAGACACAGAATCGGAAACAGGCTCCAGACTCTGAGCCATCAGCCCAGAGCCCGACGCGGGGCTCGAACTCCCGGACCGTGAGATCGTGACCTGGCTGAAGTCGGACGCTTAACCGACTGCGCCACCCAGGCGCCCCGTTCTAGCACCATTTTTTAACAACATTGTCTTTCCTCCGTTGAACTGCTTTTGCACATTTGTCCAAAATTAGTTGTGCATATTTATGTGAATCTATTTCTGGGTTCTAGTCCTCTGTGACTACCCCACAGTCTTGATTACTGCAGCTATATGACGTCTTGAAATCGGGTACACGAATTCCTCTCATTTTATTCTTCTTTTTCAAAATGGTTTTAGCTATTTTAGCTCCTTCGCTTTTCCATGCATATTCGAAACCAACCTTTTCTCTATCTACAAATAATCTTACTGCAATTTTGATCATTGAGTTAAAACTCATATATTGATTTGGAGAGAATAGACCTTGGCTTGGTATACAAAGTCTGCCAATCTATTAAAATGGTATGTCTCTGCAGTGATCTAGATCTTTGATTTCTTTCATTGGTGTTGTAAGTTTTTAAGACCCAGGTCCCACATGTTTTGTTAGATTTAAGTGGGTTTTTTTTTTTTTGAGTAGTTTTAAATAATACTGCATTTTTAATTTCAATGTCCATGAGCTCATTATTAGTGCATAGAAATGCTATTTATTTGTGTTTGCTGGTCTTCTATCTTGTGGCCGTACTGAACTCACTTATTAGTTCTAGAGGTTTTCTGGAGATTCCTTGGGATTTTTTACACAAACCACCGTGCCATCTGCAAATATGGACAGGTTTATTCCTTTCCAATTTGTATTCCTTTAATTTCCTTTTCTTGCCTTAATGCACAGACTGGACGTTCCAATGTCATGTTTAATAGGGATGGTTAATGTGGACATCTTTGCTTTGCTCTTAGAGGGAAAGCATTCAGTGTTTCACCACGAAGAATGACATTAAGTGGGGCATCTGGGTGGCTCAGTCAGCTGAAGATCCAACTTCAGCTCAGGTCATGATCTCATGGTTCATGAGGTCGAGCCCCACCTGGGGCTTTGTGTTGACAGCTCAGAGCCTGGAGCCTATTTTGGATTCTGTGTCTCCCTCTCTCTGCTCCTCCCCCATTCATGATCTCTCTCTCTCTCTCTCAAAAATAAGATAAATATTAAAAAAAATTTTTAAATGATGTTAAGTGTAGGTATTTTATAGATTACCTTATCAGGCTAAGGAAGTTCTCCTCAATTTTTTTGAGATTTTTAATCATGAGTATTTGTTAAATTTTGTCCAGTGATTTTTCTGCATCAATGGATAGGATGTGACCTATTTTTTCGTTAGTCTATCAGTATAGTGGGTTACATTGATTGATTTTTAGATATTGAAGCAGGCTTGTATACCTGGAACGAAATCCATTTGGTCATGTATCCTTTGCAGATACTGCTTAATTCCATTTCATAGTTATTGTTAAGCATTTTGGGGTCCATATCCGTGAAGGATATTCATCTGTAGTTTTGTTGTTGTTGTTCTGTCACTGGTTTTAGTATCAGGCTATTTTTAGCTTTATATAAATTGGAAGCTTTTTATAAATAAAGTCCTCTTTACTGGAAGACATTGTGTAGAATTGGCATGAATTCTTTTTAAACATTTGGTGGAATTTTCTTATGAAAATATCTGGGCCTAAAGGTTTCTTTTTTGAGAATATGTTAATTACGGATTCAATTTTCTTAATAGTCATAGAACTATTTTTTTTTAACGTTTATTTATTTTTGAGACAGAGAGAGACAGAGCATGAACGGGGGAGGGTCTGAGAGAGAGAGAGAGAGAGAGGGAGACACAGAATCTGAAACAGGCTCCAGGCTCTGAGCTGTCAGCACAGAGCCCGACACGGGGCTCAAACTCACGAACCGTGAGATCATGATCTGAGCCGAAGTCGGAGGCTTAACCGACTGAGCCACCCAGGCGCCCCAGTCATAGAACTATTAAAGTTATCTATTTCTCATTGGGTGAGTTGTAGTAGCTTGTTTTAAAAAAAAAAAAATTGTACACTTCATTTAGCTTGGCGAATTTAGGTCTGTATGTAGTGTTATTGATAGTGTCCTCTTATTGTACTTTCGAGATCTGTAGGATGGATAGTGATACCTCTTGTTCCAGTCCTCCTAATATTGGTCTTTTGTGTCTTTATTTTTTTGGTCAGTCTTGCTAGAGGTTTGTAAATGCTACTGAACTTTTCTAGGGACCAGCTATTTTATTTGCATTGATTTTCTCTATTGTTTTCTCTTCTCAATACTATTGATTTCTGCTTTATTTCCTTTCTTCTTCCTTTGGGATTATTTTGCTTTCATTTCATTTCAGTTTCTTGAGGTGGGCATTTATATAACTGATTTAATATTTTTCCTTTAATATAGTCTAATATAAATATTTAGTGCTATAAATTTTCCCTTCAGCATTGCTTCAGCTGTGTCCCAGAAGTTCTGATATATTGCATGTTTATTTTCACTCAGTTTAATATATTTTTTTAAATTTCTCCTAGAACCTCCTCTTTGATACATGGATTATTTAGAAGTATATTATTTCATTTCTGAGTATTTGTAAATGTTCCTATCTCTCTTTTGTTCACCTCTAGTTCAATACTGTTGTGATTGTGGTCAAGAGAACACATGCTATATGATTTCAATTTGTTAAAAGTTGATTTCATTTTATGGCTCAGGATTTGCTTCATCTTGGTATATGTTCTATGAATACCTAAAAAGAATATGTGTCCTGTTATTATTGGATAGAGTGGTCTATAAATGTCAATTAGACATTGTTTGATGGTGTTGTTGAGTTTTTCCCATATCCTTACTGATCTTTCTAGCTCTAACAATTGGTAAGAAAGGGGGAATAAAGTCTCCAACTATATTTGTGGATTTTTCTATTTTTCTTTTCAGTTCTACCAATTTTTGCTTCATGTATTTTCCATCTCTATTGTTTAGTGGATATATATTTAGGATTACTATGTCTTTAGGGTAGATTGACATAACATTATAGAATGTCCCTCTCCAGGGGCTCCTGGGTGGCTAGGTCGGTTAAGCATCTGACTCTTGGTTTTGGCTCAGGTGACAACTTCACAGTTCATGGGTTTGAGCTCCACATCAGGCTTCATGCTGACCGAGCAGAGCCTGCTTGGGATTCTTTCTCTCTCTTCTTTCTGCCCCTCCCCTACTTGCTCTGTCAAAATAAATAAATAAAACTTAAAAAAAAAAAAAGTGCCTCTCTGTATCTTATAATGTTCTTTGCTCTGAAGTCTATCTGATATTAATATAGTCACTCCTGCTTTCCTCTGATGAAAGTTAGCATCATGTATATTTTTCCATCCTTTCACTTTCAACCTGCCTATATAATTACATTTTAAGTAGTTTCTTACAGGCTAAGTAGTTGGGTCTTGTTTTTTTTTCATCCGTTCTGCCAATCTCGGTTTTTTAATTGGTATAGAGCTTTTATTTAGTGTGTTTATTAATATGTCAAGGCGTAAGTCTATCATTTTATTTTTCATTTTGTTTGTTCTGTTTTTAATTCTTGGTTTTCCTTTTCTTGCCTTCCAATGAGTTACTTGAACATTTTTTAATTTTATTTTTATTCATCAATTGTGCTTTTGAATTTATCTCTTTGTACATCATTTTAGTGATTATTTTAGATATATGTTATCTACATCTAACATCACAGTTTACCAGTCCAAGTGAAGTATAAAAAAAGTTACCTCCCTATAACATTGCTCGCTCTTCCTGTTTATAATGGTCTTAAATATTTCCTCTATGTACACTTAAAACCACACCGAAGAGTGTTATATTTTTTCCATTCACAATAAAACATAAATTAGAAAACTTAAGAGGAAACTTAAATTCTATTTCCCTATTTTTGTAGCCTCAGAACTGGAACCACCTGGTACCTCTGAAGGCAGGAGCATGGGCATGGAGAACTGAGTGAAATTTAAGTTTGTCTAATTGGCAATTAGACACCTAGACTCCCAACCCCCACCCTGTAGAACCTTCCACTATTCTGACACTATCAGTGCTTCCAGGACAGCAGACAGCTAAAGAAAGGGTGAGATATCTATGGGAAACAGGGATAATGAACCAAGTATCCGCATAACAGCAGTAATAGTCCATTCCTCATCCCTTTGCAACATCACCTCACACCACTCCACTCAGATGCTGGCAAGCAAGATGATACTCTGAGACTGAAGACTGGAAGATTCCTTTTGTTAGTGAACTATACCTCCCCAACCCCCAAAACATCCTACATAGACTGGCCCTTTCGTGTTTTTACCACTAAATCCTTATCATCCTCTGGTGAAACCCACACGGTGAGGAAGCACAACCATGCACACAGAACTTCCAACCCGCTTTGTAGAGACTGACTCTTAAATGTGGACAATCAAGAATCACCTGGCATTTAAGGAAATCTTAGAAACCGAGGAAGATGGATAGGAACAGGAGAGTTTTGGAAGGATCAGGACAATGCAGTAAGCTGAAAAACAATTGAGAGAGAGAGAGAAGATATTGCATTCATAAAGAGGATACCAGAAAAAGGAACATTCACAGAATATGAAAGAGCTCTCGAAAATAAAAAATATAACTGATATAAAAGATTCCACAATAGATTGGCAGGTAATGTTGAGGATACCCCTTAGAAAACAAAAACAAAAAACCAGAAAAACCCTGAAAATAAGAGAGAAGAAATAAGAAAACAGTAGAATCAAATGAGGAAGTCCCATAATCTAGTAATAAGCGTTCTGAAAAATGAGTTCGGATAAAATGAACAGGAAAGAAATTAATAAACAATAGTAGAGACTTCAGATTGGAATGGAAGACAGTTCAGCAGTGCTGACTTTGAGGAAAAAATTGAAACTGATTAGTTAGCTATGTGTTAAATTATAGTAAGCATTTTAGAAATCTACAGAAGAGTTTCAAAACAAGAACATAGAAAAGTAAGCCACATAAAATTAGGCAATTTTCTGGAGGGGGAAGGGAAGGGAAGCAAAAATAATATAAAAACAAGGCGGGGGACAAAACATAAGAGACTCTTAAATACAAAGAACAAACTGAAGGTTGCTGGAGGGATTATGGGTGGAGAGATGGGTTAAATGGGCAAGGGTTAAGGAGGACACTTGTTGGGATGAGCACTGGGTCTTATATGTAGGAGATGAATCACTGGAATCTACTCCTGAAATCATCATTGCACTATACGCTAACTTGGATGTATGTATGTATGTATGTATAAAGAAATAAATAAATAAAATGAAATGAAATGAAATGAAATAAAATGAAATAAAATAAAATAAAATATTTTAGGAAGAGGCAATTTCTCCCTGGGTCTCCAGCCTGCCAGCGTACTTTACAGATTTTGCCTTTGCCAGCCTCCATAAAATCATGTGAGCCAATTCCTTAAAATAAACCTCTCTCCTTTTTTATCTATCAATCTGTGTATTTCCATACATCCTACCGGTTCTGTTTCTCTGGAGGACCTAATACTGTAGGGTTTTAAGGATATATTGAGAATGGATGTGAAAACAGAGAGGAAGGAGTCTGAACTACTTGAGTAATATAAGATATGCTCTAAAAGTCCTTAGGAAATGGAAAAACAAAGATAAACTGGTTAGGTGTTTTGCGTGCTTTCTGTACACAGAACTGCATAAAAAGGATGATTAATATGAGGCATGTTCAAAGATTTAAATTTTCATAGTAACTTAAGAGATGCCATGCTGGTGGTTGTGCTCACATTAATACAGCTGCAATTCTTTTTTCACTCAAGCCGAAGACCCAGGAACAAATTGGGAGAGAAGCTGAAATAGTAGAAAGTAGTGAGGAACCAAACTAACTTACTTTCCGATCCCTGGAGATAAAGTCAGGTTCAAATCCTTACTTTGTCTTGAATTTGCTGTACAGTCTTAGAACAGGTAATTCATGAAAACACTGTTCTCATATATATACAAATGGGGATAATTATACTTCTCGTGTGATTATAGAGATAATTAAATAAGAGGATGCATGTGAATATAAAACCCACATCATGTTGGGCAAGAAGTCGTTAACAAGTAATGAATATTTGTTGCTGCCAGGGAGCACTGTAAAGGACACAAAGTCTTAAGTGACTCTTCCTGGCAGGGGACTTCCATAGCTCTCTTATCAGAACAGAGGAAAGGACAAAGGAAAGGGGGAGGGGAGAGGGAGGGAGGGGAGGAAAGAGGGAGGCAGGAGGGAGGGGGAACTCTGATCACCCTGAAATAAAATGACTGCATGTAGAAAGAGAAAGTAGGAAGAGTGTCCAAGTTAGTGGATGCAGAGAGCTTGAGGTTCAGGAGCAACTGAGGAGGAAATGGAGAAAATATTTCTTGCTTTATTTCTCATTTGTCACTGTAGGCATAGTGAGGTTAATTTTTTACTAGGACTTGAACAGCTGGCACCAGAAATCCTCCTAGGGAGAGACGGTCTTCGTTCAGTTAGAAGTCTTGCTTGTGTGCTCCTTCCCCCCTTGGCTCGGAGCTTGGTGCCAGCAGAAAACATGATGTGAAGGAAGGGGAGCTGCTCTGCACTGGATGAAGGGAGAGATTTTTTTGTTTTCTCCCCTCCGGATGGAATGAGTAAAGGTCAGATTGAAGGAGGAAGGGGAAGCCAGCAATACCTGGGAGAAGCTGAGAGGCATCGGTGAACCCCTTGGGTGGTGGAATGGCCAAAGAAGAAATGCCTGATGTGACTGTGCTCTGTTAGGGTATTTACTTTGCTGTTGTAGACAGCAAGATGGAGTCACTCATGCCAAGCTGTGGCCCCTGTCAAGCAGCGATGCAAACAGCCAAGGACATTGCAGCTAAGACCAGATATGTCCAAAACCAGCCCAGGCTGAAGACACTCAGAACTGACAACCATGGGGCGCCTGGGTGGCGCAGTCGGTTGAGCGTCCGACTTCAGCCAGGTCACGATCTCACGGTCCGTGAGTTCGAGCCCCGCGTCAGGCTCTGGGCTGATGGCTCAGAGCCTGGAGCCTGTTTCTGATTCTGTGTCTCCCTCTCTCTCTGCCCCTTCCCCGTTCATGCTCTGTCTCTCTCTGTCCCAGAAATAAATATTGAAAAAAAAAAAAAAATTTTTTTTTAAATAAAAAAAAAAAAAAGAACTGACAACCAGCAAAACCAGAGGCCTACAAAAGGCCAAGACTGATTAAACTCTTTTAAGTTTTTAAGGGAGAACTTTTGCAGCAAACTATCAGACTCTCCAGATGCTGACCCTGTCAATTGTGACCATATCACAAAAGCAACTGCCCCTGAAGGCCCTGCCCAAGTGATCTCTGACCACAACAGACCCTCCACTGTGTGAACATAAGAAGCGGTAAGTGCCAAGAGCTGACCCAGACCAAATAGAGGCCCCATTTCAATCGCACGCTCATGGACCGACTTCATATTTGGTTTGTTAACTTCCTATCCCTGGTTATATCTTGTTGGTTGTGTAACTTTGTATTGAGCTTTGCTTTGTACGACATGTATGAAGCCACTTTATTTATCTGTTGACTTATTTTAAATGTTTATTTATTTATTTTGATAGAGAAAGAGAGCAAGCAAGCAAGCACACAAGCAGGGAAGGAACAGAGAGAGAATCTCAAGCAGGCTCCACACTGTCAGTGCAGAGTATGATGTGGGGCTCGAACTTACCAATCCTGAGATCATGACCTGAGCCAAAATGAAGACTTGGACACTTAATATACCAAGCCACCCGGGCATCCCTGAAGCCAATTTAAATGCATACTGAAATGTCATTGAGTTTGCAATCCTGAGCCTGCCTTACAATTATGATAACCTTGCTTTGTGATCAAATAAAGCTGACATTATGAAAAGACACAGCCCATGTGTGCACCTTCATAGTATCCTGGAGACAGTTGCAATGCGAGTTCCCACTGCCATTGTCCCCAACACGGAACTTTTGTAGGAGGTAAGTTCACGGATGTTACAAGGGGCTTTTATCAGTACATTGGTTCTTTTATTCTCAGAAACTTAGATTTTGAAGACCCCAGGGCAGAAGGTGTTGGATGGGTCTCCTAAGTCTCAAGGAACCTACTAGTTTTCAAGAACTCACTTTTCCAAACTCATTTCTCATTCCTTCTCAATGCAACTATTCTCCTAAAACTATTTCTTAGCACATCACCTACCAAATGCACTTTTTTATTGTCAGAGGTATTACCATTGTCCCCTCCCATCTTCTTCTCCCTGTTAAATCTCTTTCTCTTTTTTTTAATGTTTATATATTATTTTTGAGAGAGACAGACAAAGACAGAGAGAGAGAGAGAGAGAGAGAGAGAGAGAGAGAGAAAGCAGAGGAGGGGCAGAGAGAGAGGAAGACAGAATTGAAGCAGGCTCCAGGCTCTGAGTTGTCAGCACAGAGCCCAGCGCAAGGCTCGAACTCATGCACTGTGAGATCATGACCTGAGCTGAAGTTGGACGCTGAACCGACTGAGCCACGCAGGCGCCCCTCCCTGTTTAATTTCTATACAAGATTCAGTTCAATAGCCTTTCTTCCCTTAAGCCTTCTTGATTAGTCTAACGAGCTTTTCTCTCCACCTCCATCCCTCACTTGAATGTCTTCATCACTTCTGTGTGTCATTAATTTGCTCATGAATCCTTATCTTTTCATATCCATATACCTCAGTCTCTAGACCACTTCAGAGAAGGGGCAGTAAATTCAGCACAAGTAACCTGTAACAGAGTAACCCATGATGGTTTAATGTTGTAGACTAAAAGGCCAAGTTGTCCAAGTTTCTCAGATTTTCAGCGATATGTTTCCAGTAGAACCGTTCATAAAAATCAAATTGGATTCTCATTTCTTTGAGATTTTATGCCAATTCCATGTCACAATGCTTTGGCGAAGACTCCCAAGTTAACCATCATAATTACAAAGAACAACACATGCTATGTTGGGAGGGTAGGACTTGGTCTCCCCAGTGTGTAGAGCAGATCTTCTCTGTGTACTGCTCAGATAGAAGATCAGTGAAGTATCCTTGCAAAGGACTCCCTATTAGTACTAAGTATAGTTTTTTGGGCACAACATGTTTTTGGCTGAGGGTCTTCAATCAACATCTCACGCCTTTAATAACATGGAGAGGTGCAGCAAATTATTTTTTGATCACTCTATAAATACAGAAATAATGGAATTTTGGAGCCACAAAGCTGTTCACAGAAACACTTTGCTTTTTCGTGGTCACTTTCGGTGTCAGATGACACTGTTCAAGAAATCAAGGTAATGATGACATACCATGTTCCCTACGGGACCCATTTTTGCTTCCAGCTGCATTGAGCATTACATTGGTGTAGCATTGCATAGCACTATCTTTGGCTAACTCCAACAACAACCACTGCAGATTACAACTACAGAAATTTAAAAAGAATAATGCCATGAGAATCGAACACAAAATGAAATACTCCTCTCACTAAAGCACAGAAACTCTTAACCATCAAGTGATACCTTTTTAGAAGGCCATTGTTATAATATACGTATCTTGACTGCAGCGATGATCATAAGCAGATAAAAATGATGGCTTTTTGTGTCTCTATCTATCTCAGAATATCTATAAGAAAATGAACAACAGATGGTTGTAGAAAAACATTTAGAAGGGAATGCTCTTGCCAGTTATCCTGGGAGTAATGCCTCCACTGCCAATGACACTATATTGCAACAATGGCGTGTCTACAAACGTCTTGACCAATTATTTTGACTTGTGGGACCATACTTTAAGAAACACTGCTTTGGATCTCAGACAGCAAAGGTCTTACGCTCTCTACAATGAGAAATGGAAATAATGTTGCTGGGTCTGCCCCCTCTCCACCCCAGTATTGTTCCAGACCTGAGTCAATCTGGGCTCTAAGGCAGGTAATCATGTTGAGAGAAAGAGCATGCTGTACTATGTAAGGAAGGACCTCAGCGCTGTATTTTTAGTGATTCAATTGTGTGGATAAGTTTCTCTAACTAAAGAGTTAGCATTTGATGCAAATTGAGGAAGAATGATTGGTTTCCTGGCACTTCAGTACATAGGATCATTTTTATTTTTTATTTTATTTATTTATTTTAACATTTATTTATTTTTGAGACAGAGAGAGAGCATGAACAGAGGAGGGTCAGAGAAAGAGGGAGACACAGAATCTGAAACAGGCTCCAGGCTCTGAGCTGTCAGCACAGAGCCTGACGCGGGGCTCGAACCCACGGACCACGAGATCATGACCTGAGCCGAAGTCGGATGCTTAACCGACTGAGCCACCCAGGCGCCCCCATAGGATCATTTTTAGAATTGGGGCACAGTACTAGCAGCACAAGAAACATCCTTTCTAAGATAGGGTGGCTTGTGTTCCTATTTACTATGGTGTAACAAAAGGCCACGGGCTTTGCAGTTACAGCATCCTGAGTTTGCATCCTGCTTCTGCCCCTTGAAGGTTCTCACCTTGGGCAAATTAGTCTCCATAAAATCTCTTACGCTGTGTGTGTATCTGTGTGTTTTAAGCAATCAAAGAAATCTCATATGGAGACGACAAGGCACAGAAGTAGTGAGTTCTCACCCTTTCTTACTCCCTTTCTCAGTAGCATTTCTTGTCTTGATTAACCATATGACTGTGTAGAAAGTCACCCACACTAGAAGGTTCAGGGTGGTTTTTAAAACTTCACCCCCTTTGTCACGTGTCTTATCCAATTAGCCACCAAGTCTACCAGCTCTGCTCCTGAAAACCTTATTGACTCCCACCTGCTCTATCGCAGATGTTTATACTTGGTGCATCCTTTATCTAGAATGTCCTTCCCCTTCTACTCCTCTCTAGGAGAGGGATGTCTCATGCTCTCAGAATGTCACAGAGCCTTTGATCATTCAGTGCTGCCCAGACTTCCCGAGGATAACAAGGCAGCTATGTGCCCCACAGTGCTACAGGCAAAACTGTGACGCTGTACAGGTGGATTACTCCCTACAATGGAGTTCCTTCCTCATCTGGACCCTTTCTCTAGGGGTTAACGAGTGACCTTTTAACACAAGCTCTGGTGGAGTGCTGAAGATGGTTGTCATCTTTAATGTATATCACCAATACCTGCCTCTGCCCTCTTGAGACTCCTAGGGCTGCCCAAGTGAAACAGCCTACTCCCATCTCTCCCTGGGGCTAACCTCTTAGGAAAGACAAATGAATCTCCTGGGTCACAGATAAAGCCATGGTTTCAATTTGCGTAAAGGAGTTTCCCTTGAGTGTAGTTAACAAACGGAATTAAGATACAAAGACCATCTATGCTAATTAGAAATAGACCTAGAAAACAAAAAATCAAGAGACCTTTCCAGAGAAAAAAGATTTCTTTTCAAGAAGGAAAACCTGAATTACCTATTTAAGAATAACTATGTGGAATTTAAGAAACAAAGCAGATGAACAAAGGGGAAGGGAAGGAAAAATAAGATAAAAACAGAGAGGGAGGCAAACCATAAGAGACTCTTAAATACAGAGAACAGACTGAGGGTTGCTGGAGGGGAGGTGGATGAGGGATGGGCTAAATGGGTGATGGGCATTAAGGAGGGCACTTGTTGGGATGAGCATTGGGTGTTATATGTAAGTGATGAGTCACTAAATTCTATACCTGAAATCATCGTTACATTATATGTTAACTGGCTTGGATTTAAATTAAAAAAAAAAAAAAGAAAATTTTTAGATACATGAATGAATAAATGAATGAATGAATGAAAAACATTTCAAATGACCTACCTTGGAACATAGCTACTCTATCTCCCTACCTTGGTTTCTCCAAATAGTTTCTGAAAGCTAAACACCACGAATTACATGTTAGGAAACCAATAAACATTTGTTAAATAAGCGATTTTCAGAAACCAATCAATTGGTTTTCAAAATTCATATACAGGTAGACCTAGATATAAAAAAGTACAATTACACAAAATATAAAGTGATGATTGGAACGAAATCCAAGAAGAATGCTGTTGCTTTCATCTCGCTGCTGCCCATTCCTGGAACCTAATTGTGAAGTCTTGAATGTCAATGACTGAGAGCACAGTTATAAACCCAGCGGTGGCTAGCTTAAAACTGGCAGGGAGAGAAAAGCGGCATGTGTGGGCCCCAGAGACTGGTCCATCATAAATGGACTTAACAATGATTAAGAGATTTATTCAAACATTTGCCAAATCAAAGACAGCTTCGTGAGGTTACTACAAGAATGTGTCCTGGGACTCTGGTAGAAGCATTGATGTTTCTGTAATATCATGATAAGGAGGCTTTTCTAGGACACAAGTTCCCTACCGCTTTATTATTCTTCCATGGCATTTTTAAAAGGTCATTTATGGTTGGAAATGCTTATGCCAACTAAAGAAATAAGTCCCCTGTAAGAGGGTGAAGTAGGTACAGTTAATCACAAGATTAGAGCTAGAGAAAAAGCAAGGCTAGTCAGACTGTCTAGGCAATAGGGTTCCTTTGCTGGAAACAAAGATTATCGGGAGCTGTTTGATACTGTGTACATCCAAAAGCCATAACTGGCATTGACAGAGCACCTACTCTGTGCCAGGCTAATGCAGAGTTGTGCTACAGTCTTTGCAGCCCTGGTCTCATCCGATCCTTACAGCAACCCTATGAAAGAAGCACTAGTTATTACGTTTTACAGATGAAATATTTAAGCCACAGAGAGGTTCAGTAATTTACCCAAGGTTAAAAAGCAAACGTGAGGTAGAGAGCTCATGTTGTTAACTGCCACACTATCTGGCCAGTCTTACTACGTAGTACTGAAATTTGTTTTAGCTCATCAAATTTTGTTTACTTCTCATGAAGTGAAAAAACAAAACAAAGTCTTGTTACCTTGTTTAAGGTAACTATCAACTCATTCTTTCTGTCTACTCAACGTAAAACTAAAAGATTTAATCAATCCAGATAAGTGAATTATACCGTGAAAAAGGTACCAGGGCACTCGGAGAAAGGGAAGGTGTTGTCTTCATGAAAATGAGGTTGTGGAAAAGCCAGCAATGTTCCCAAGGTCTAAAAGTTGTCCCATTAAAAGCAAAAAGAAATCAAAACTGTACAAATGGCTCCAGACTGTATGAATGCAAGACCTAGTTAACATCTTTTTATTTTAAACTCATAAAACTCACAGCAATTTAGATCTACAACCCTCTCCCAAATAGCAACAATACTAAATGTAGAAATAAAATTGATGCAAAACATTTGCTTCTACTTCCCTAATGTCACATTTTAAGGTAAGAATGAGCACTTTTTTAGTCAAAAATCCCCACCCCCTCTCCCACAGGAAATTATGCCAGCGAGTGGGATACACATGGCTGGCTGGGCAGAGGATCTAGAACACAGTTAGGTAGGACACCGCCTGGTTGATGAGCACACACCTCCCTGAAAGAGGAAGGAGAAAATGCTGAGCCTGGATTGGGCTAAGAATGGTAAGAAACAACTCCTAAAGCAGCTTCAGAAGCATCCGGAACAGTGTGCCTCACCAGCTAGCCCCTCTGATGATAGGCTGGGGGGGGGGGGGGGTCAATTTTACCAGGAGAAGGAACAAAACCAAAACCTCAAGTTCCTAGCATTGAAGTCGAAAAACTACCCCCTCAATTATGCTTCATCCACAAGAATATATTAAAGGCACGAAAATGTGACAGTCATCAGGTTAGACACTGAATATAAAAAAATGACAACTCTGTTTCCAAGGAGCCTATTTGTAGTCTAGCATGAGACAAACAAGATTTTCAACAGTCCCCAGCTACAGGGAAGGGTGGGGGGCTGCTGAGTTCATCGGGAATAGAAAAGGAGAAGCATGGGTTCATGATACGGAGGAGAAATTGGGCTCTGCCAGCCTTGATAGCTCCCACCTCCACGGAGGACACAGCCTTTGTGTGAAGTGCTGGCACCCACCACACAGGGGTGGGGTGGCAGCGGCAGTAGCCACAGCCACGGCCAGTGGGTTCTCAGGCCTACGCTGAGAAGTTCATCAGAAAAAGTCCAGGTAGCTGCATTTCAACAGAAGGAACTTTCCAAGCAACATCTCCTTTATTAACTAGAGAGACATTTGAGGGACCAAAGCACAAAATATCTGTTGACACATCTTCTGATAGGCCCCCAAGGCCAATGACCTAGGGGAATCATGTCTGTTATGTATGAGTATAAGGCCATCTTTAATAGCAAGTAACTGGTAAGTATTTCTTGAGCTACTATCAGCATGCTAGACCCTGGGCATGCAATGAAGGAGTAAGAAGGCATGGTCCTTGTGGTCACCTGCTTGAGATGCTCAGGTGGGGAAGACAGACAGTCAGCTAGATACCCAAATGAGAAAATATCCTAATTGCAGACTAAGCTGATTTCTCCTAAGAAAAGAGCCTGGTTTTATAAACCATATAAACCACAAATGAGGGGCACCTCGGTGGCTCAGTCGGTTGAGCATCCAACTTTGGCTCAGGTCACGATCTCATGGCTTGTGAGTTCGAGCCCCGTGTCGGGCTCTGGGCTGATAGCTCAGAGCCTGGAGCCTATTTCAGATTCTGTGTCTCCCTCTCTCTGCCCCTCCCCTGTCCTCACTCTGTCTCTCTCAAAAATAAATAAAACATTAAAAAATAAATTAAAAATAAATTTAAAAAACATATAACAAAGGAAACTGGCCTAAGTGGGTTGGTGAGGTGGAGACAGTTTCCCATGTGAAAATCTTTTATACTAATAGAACAGTATGTAACTGAACTGTTAGCGTTGAAAGTTACTGAAGAAATCCATTCACCATAGTAGATGACCTATAGGATTCTAGAAATATGTAGGGAAAAGAAATGTGCTCTGGATTGATTTGTTCAGATTAGCACTGCTAAGCAACCAGCCTCTAACAAGCAATATTTGGTGGATCTTATGATTGCAGTTTCATACAGTAGCTGTTAGGAAATCAGGGTTTCTTAACTAGTTCCGCTTCTAACACCCAGGTGTGGCATGCGATGCTTTGTTATTAACAGTTCTCACCAGTTCCCAATAAGGAAAGCTAACGTTCTTAAGTTCGTGCCCATGGAGAAATTCCACAAACCACAGCACACAGTAGCTCAAATTGAATGGCTGTACATTCATGAAAGGAATAAAATGAATTTGAAAATGAAAAAGGTATGATCTCCATACTGAACATGTTTTAAAATGTATTTTTAAACATTACATTTACCATATTTAATCTTTGAGACAAATTAAATTGTGATAACGCTTAAGCAGAAGCAATTATTTTCAAATACTGCTCTGTGAAGAGTAAGGAGCTGTAACCACATTCCTCATAATGATGATGATAGCACATTCAGAGAGACTGAAGAGAGCCGATTTAAATGGAAAGGGAGCCGCTAGTTAGAAAACAAAAATCTGAGTAACAGTTCTGTACTTTAGGTTGTTGCAGTAATGATTACGACCGAAATTCCTTTCAAGGGAACTTACTTTAAGTTATAATACTTTTATATTTAGCCTATTTATCTTTTAACTTAACAAAAATAGAATACGCATTGTTCTAAGGAGATACGAACTCTGAAAGTGAAAAAAATTTAAGAATTCTCAAGTTCTTAAAATATTTCTGTCGAAGTTTTGAAGAGGTTTTCCAAGACAAGCCTGCAACATTTAACATAGTATTGGGGACGCCTGGGTGGCTCAGTTGGTTAAGCATCCGGCTTCAGCTCAGGTCACGATCTTGCGTTAAGTTTGAGCTCTGTGTAGGGCTCTGTGCTGACAGCTCAGAGCCTGGAGCCTGCTTTGGATTCTGTGTCTCCTTCTCTCTCTGCCCCTCCCCCACTCACACTCTGTCTCTGTCTGTCTCAAAAATAAACATTAAAAAAAAAAATTAAAACAGTATCATTCCTAATTCCCGTTGAATATCCTTAAGCAAGTTGGAGATTTTAAGAAATTCAACCCACCACGGCCAGGAATCTGTGACATAAATAATTTTGAGGTCTGTGCCTACTGAAATTATGTTGTTTATCCTCCTATAAATTAGTATGAAAGGCATCAATACAAAACCTTGATCTTACTGTGTGTGGCTAAGCTTACAAAGACAAAAAAACATCATGAGAGCTTAAATGACATCTGCTAGCTGATATTGTTTTGGCAAAAATAAGAATACTGGGCTCACCTTTGAAGCATGTCAGGAAGCGCCCACAACTCAGAATTTCAGCAAATGCTGGGGTACCAGCTCGGTGAGAGCTGCAGACACGCCTTGTGAACATGTTGTCGAAAGCACCACTACCCCAAGTCTGTTCTTGGCATCAGAAGTCAGAAAGACAAATCCGTGGTCCAAACTACTCAAATAGAATCTCTGTGGTGGGGCCCAGCAATCTCTCCACGTGATTCTTGGTTGCACTCAAGTGCAAGAACTTCTGGTCTAATGGACCCCCGCAAGCTGCGTGAAAGGACTTGCTACAGACAAACAGGTGAAGGAGTTTAAGTTCCTCCACTGACAGCAGCATGGACATCACCTGGGAGCTTTGAGAAATGCAGAAACACCTGCCCCAACCCTACAAAATCAAGAATCTGCATTTTAGTTGGCAACCTCCTGTGTTCTCAGGAGGTTTTAATCAGCCCTGCCTGCTCTTAAGCAGTAGCCACAGGGCTCTGGGCTTCTTTCACTCTCTCCTCCATCAGGATGTCCAGTTACCCAACAACTTGCTTAGCCAAGGGTGGACAGGGATGAGGAGTGATTTTTCTAAGCCAATGAGCTTTAGTGTATACTCACTGATAAAACTCAACGTGTTACAGATTCCTGTAAATATCAGTATTAAAAAGAAAAGATTTCTGGAGGTGACTATATTTTAAGCCAAAGAATGAATCTCTAATGGTAAGATTCTAGGCACAGCGAGAAACTGTAGAGAAAATAAAGATTTTGTGAAAAGTATAGTTTTGATACGCCACAGATCAGGCCAGAGATGAGCTGAGCTGGTCTCGGTCTTCACTTGGATTCCTTTATATTAAACAGAGAATTCACCCCCAAATGGGACTCTAGTCACCTCTACTAATCAATCACCTAGATTTGTTGCAACTAGATCGCAAGCCCAGTGTTCGGTGTGTTTTAGGCTTGTAACAGTCTCGTGGCTCGAGCAGTCCAAGAATTAAACTGAGCACACACCTGGGGTGGGGTGACTTTGCATCAGTAAATAGTATCTGCACCGGTACTTTGCAGCACCCTAAGGAGTCCTGGAATCGCACATTGGCTTCCTCCATCCACCTACCCCATTGCCAAATCTGGAAATCCAGGTTTCCAAATATCACGGTTACAGGATGGAGACGGTGGCCAGGAAATACACACAGTTTAAAAAAACCTTTCTAGGCAATTCTGATGCGCATGCCCAGCTTCTCCAACTGATAATCACTGATCAGCTGTGTAAGTTTTATTATTGTCCATGAATTTGACATATAATTCAATGGTGGCTACTGTGTTATTACTTGAAATGATCCATATCACAAAAGTGCAAGTTTTTTTCACACAGGTGAAGTTATTTTATATCTCAATTTGATCCACGCATGATTTGATATATAGAAGTTCTGAATCAAAACATTGGTTCACGTATGCAAAATCAATAGCTCTTAGGATTTTTAATTTTAAAAGTTTCTCTAACTTCACTGTAACTCTTTTAATCTTGAAGCTTTTAAAATGAAAACACAGACTTGAGGGGAGCTACAGTTAATAGACACTTCTGCATCAATATTTAGTTAACATTGACAATGCACTAAAAACTAGAGCAAACAGCCTCCTGGGGTTTGGACAATCATTTATTTTCAATTAAAATTCACAGTAAAGTTTGAAAATATGACCCTGTACTGCCAGTTTAAGCTTGGTTTCTGATTTAACTGATATATTTGAAGTAAATAAACCAAACCAAATCTTCTTGAATTTCAATTGTTTACAACGTACCTCACTGATATGAAACAAGCCTTTATGAAATGGAGATTGTGGCCAATTTTTAAAAGATGGACAATAAGGGAGAAATCATTTTTTTCTCTTTATTTATTATAAAAACAATATTACCACATAAAGGGGAAGATTAAACTCACCCACAAATCCACCACCCTAACATCTTTTCTGTGTATTCTTTAAATCTTTATCTACAAACATAATATTTACATAGTTATAATCTGCCTATTTATACAATTTGGGGAAAATCACTTTAAATACTAATATACAGGATTATATGTAGACTCCTCTTGAAGGACATTGTGCAGTGTAAAACCTACAATATGCCTCATGATCCCCAAATACCCAAGAGCTTAAAACTTAAAAACTAAATTACAACTGCCTTTCTTTCCCTCTCCACTTGAGTACGTGAACTAAGACGACTCTCACATGAGGCTGAGTTCATAATCTCTAAAACAGTATGTGGAAAATATAGTTGTTATTGTCTTGGTTCAGCACATCGTCTTTGTATCATCCTGCTAAAATCTTAAAACTACATCTCTAACATCCCCATACTAACTTAACCGATAACCACAATGATTCTTTCCTATTTCACTCCTCTTGAACCTGTTTTATAGGCAAGGTAGTTAATACAAACGATAGACGAAGGGGAATCTGCACGTATGTACACTTCCATACCTAAACAGCACTATTTAGGTAGAGTAGGTTCTGTGTTTGCAGAAATACCAGCCTGGGTCCGCGAGACGCCAACTATGTGGTCTTGGGCCATTTTGTCCTCTTGCACTTCAAGTTACTCTACTGGAAAATGTAAAATGAATATTTGCAATCTATCTCTTTGAGGCTAGTATGGCAACATCAGAATACAAGTGAAGAATGCTGCAATCCTCAGACAAAAGGGTTCATTTTTTATTAATATTGATTAGGACAAATATAACTTATTACTAACCTATATGCTAAAAGTTCTCTGTATCATTCTCATTGAAAATTAAAAATGAGTTCACCTACCCCGTATGTTTCAAAAATGGATCTAGAAAAGCACGCGGAACCAGTTTCGTGTAGTGACACACTGACATCTAGTGGAGATTTATGGTGCGCTATGGGACACTGCAGAGCCCCAAATAACTTCACAGTGCTGGTGGGACCTGAGAAAAGCAAAAGCTCTTTTTTTGGTCTTTATGCAAAGCATCAAGAAAAAATGTAAGTGAATTAAAAAATAAAAGTACACTTCTTGTATACTAAAATTTTTGTTGCCAAAGTAAAAACACTGACCGATTTTCAAGAAACTGAAAAGTTTACAGGATGATATGAGGGGGTGGCAAAGATCTGGTTGGTGTTGCAGTTGTGAGATATCCCCCAAACCCTCCCTCTGACTCAGTTTAAAAGAGCGAGGATGTGTAACTGTGTATTCACCTGCTCTTTTCCTTCTACAGTGAATGCAGGGAAGAGCTGGCAAGGAAGGGGAGAAGGTAAATGTGGGGGGAGTAGACTTTCTAGGTTTTTCATGATGTCCCTTGAATTAATTTCTGTACTTCTTTGCGGTGAGAATTTTATTAAATCCAGAGGAAAAGTTCCTTTAAGCAAATATACATGTAAGATTTTTGGCATATCACTAAGCATTTACCTAAACACGCTCATCTAAATACACTGCATTTACTTTGCAACAAAAATATAAAATAAAATGTTTCTATTACCCTGAGCTTTCACAAATACATAGCACCATCAGCAAATTATGGCTTTGCATTTCAGGTCTGTCCTTTCCAAAGACTACAGGAAATACATGTTGAGTGGCCTTAGGAGAAAGTCAACTTGGCACCTACATACTCTAACATGTATTTAAATTAAGATCACAAATATTCATTGGAAGGTTGTCACAATCACATTATGTCTGCTACAGTACTAGTTACATGTAAATGTTGTCCCCTCCTCCCCCTTTAGTGAATGTGGAAAGGACGGTTTCATCTACACAGGCCCATTTCCTTGTTTTCTACAGAGCTCCAACCACTGGATGGGACTTCTCTACACCACTGTTTAAGGGCTTCATTATTCCAATGAACAGGAAAGGTTGAAGAGGAAGAGTTCTGAAAGCTGGAATAATTTTTTTTTTTTTTTTAAACTGCTGTGTGCTTAGCCTCTGGTTCTGGGAGACACTTCACCACACCTCTTCTGAAAAGAAAAAAGAAAGAAAGAAAAGAAAGGAAAATGGGTGGAAACATCTTACTGTTGGTCTGGAGGAAATAGCATGGAACTAAAAGAAACCTCCAGGATCAGGAAATGTGTGATTTTTCTCTGGAGAAGAATGTGCATGAGTTTGTTCCCACCACACCCAGAATGCTTTTAAATTCTTTAACTTCTTCACTCTTTCGTGGATGTCTGGGAATCGGAAGAATCATCTAGAAATGATTAGACTAGACCAGATCTGACATGTAAAATCCTAGAAGAATCTTAAGGCAGCTTAAGACTCAATCTTAATTATAATCAAACATTCTTTAGTAAATATGTATCTGTTATTGGTGGTGTTAAATTTAAAAGAAGAAATATACTCACTATGTCTTTCTTGGCAATTAATAGCAAACTTCCATCTTCAGAGCCCAGAGACAAAAACAAACAAAAAACAACAAAAAAAAGATGCGACACAACCTATTAGCACAAGCAAAAACAATGTTCTAATAGTGAAGCTTCATGCTGCACTCAAACATGTAATTATTCATACAATTTGCAATTGTCTTGTTTTGCTGCTTTAAAAAAGTCTTTCCAGATTGCTTTTATGATGCCCAGTGTTTTACCACTCATTTTTCCCCATCACTAAATGTTTGTGCAGTGTTATTGTCTTTCGTTCAATTATAGAATTAAGAAAATTCAGGCCCAGAGACATTTAAAAAAAAAAAAAAAAAAAAGGAACACCTACAGAGCAAGACATTAAGAAATTCGAAAGCTTACTCTACCACAGGGTGGTGGTTAATTAAACTTTTGGCTGCAGAGTTCAGTATCCCTAAGACCCACAGTACGAACTGAAATAATTATTGGGTGTTTTACCCACAAGCAAACTATTGTAATAAATCAGTGACTTCTAATTACACTAATTGGTAATACAACTTTAAAAGTTGTATTTAAAAGTTGTGACCTCCACGGGGCGCCTGGGTGGCGCAGTCGGTTAAGCGTCCGACTTCAGCCAGGTCACGATCTCGCGGTCCGTGAGTTCGAGCCCCGCGTCGGGCTCTGGGCTGATGGCTCAGAGCCTGGAGCCTGTTTCCGATTCTGTGTCTCCCTCTCTCTCTGCCCCTCCCCCGTTCATGCTCTGTCTCTCTCTGTCCCGAAAATAGATAAACGTTGAAAAAAAAAAAAAAAAATTAAAAAAAAAAAAAAAAAGTTGTGACCTCCATATCCATTTCTTTCAAGAGAAAGTGTCAAAATGCCAGGCTACAACGCTTGGTAATTAGTTTCCATATATATGTAATATGGATTCCACTTGAGGATACAGTTTTGTTTTGGAAAAGGTGATTTTAAAGACTCCTGGGCAGGACCCCACCTTTGGAGCTAAGGTTTACAATCCCTACTGTGTTGAATAAGCAGAGTCCAGTGATTTTCAGAGAGGTCATCAGTCATCGTGGGGAGGGGGTGTGTGTGTGTGTCCTAAATCACTCTTCTAGTTCCGTGTTCCCAAACTATGCATATGCCACTCTGTGGTAGACAGGAAGGGGGTCTTCCAGACATCTGCAAAGTGTACATGCTAAAGCAGAGGCAACTTACTATTAAGAGATTGGTCCATGGGTATGAGATGTGAAAAGACCGAGAGCTGTGGTCAGGGTAAGTGTACACAACACATTTAATGTCAGAAAAAGAATTTACAGTAACATTATAGACCCAATACTAATATCCCCACCACCAGAATCCACCAGCCTTTATGGTCTTGGCGTCCCAGGAAATGTAGAGAAAACAGAGACAAGTCTGATTTACAGAATCTGAAGAAACTTTTTATTGATCTCTTTATCCTTCCAGCATTATGAGAGCAGGCAATACAATATTTTAACCCAAGCTCAGAAGAGTATACCTTTCCCCAAAGTTTAAAATGGTCTGGACATTTTCTCCGCGGTATAGCAGCACCCTCTTCTAAATCAACCATCATTGTCCTCCATCAACACTGTAACCCATGACCGAGTGCAGAATAGGGTGCTTTGCTATTTTTCTTGAGATCCCCACTGGAGTGTTATCTTGTGAGCTTCTGGCATCCTATATTTAACACCCAGCATTCCCCAAATGATAACTACAGAGTTATGAAAGAGTTATGAAGAGAAAAAGTACATTTCTAGCTAATCACCAAGAAGGCTCTAACAAGCTGCACATCAGAAAGAATACAAAACGATTTCTAATTTTAAGTAACAAAATATAGGGCTTTAGAGATGTTTTTCAATGCAGTCTTCCAGCCAGGCCTTAAATAAGGAAATGCTGTCTTAGTGAGGTGCCTGAGAAGAGGTGTTAACCAGGGGGAATAAACGGAAACCGAGGACAGATGACCAATATGAGACTTAAAAAACCTCTGTTCCTTTAAACTCCCTTCAGCAACATTTGGAAAGCTTCCCTTTTGATCTTAACTAACATTAGCTTAGCTAACAGTTAACTTTAAATCTGCAAAGTTTTATATGCCTGTGTTTAAATGTGGCCAAATACTTGTTAATCTTAGTAGAAACATTATCACTGTAATGAAAATAAAAACAAGTTGGAGCCATATGCCAAACTGATACACGGTGCTTATCCACTGATTATGTACTTACTACACCTGTAATATCATTTCATGAAGGTGCTTACAGTTAACATGGAAGCTAAAAAAACATTTCCAAATATTCAAATCCAGAAAAAAAAAAAAAGTACAAAGTTGCCCACTCATCACTGAATTATTCTGGACTGAACAGAAGGCTCAATTTCAGCACTGCCAAATGCTCTTAGGCACAGAAGCAATGCACCATCTGTCTTGAAGCACCAAGTATATCAATTCGGATTTCAAATACTGGTGTGCCTTGCGGTGTATCTGAAGCAATCCATTTGCTGATGCTTGAAACCTCACATGGCCAGCAACAAGGTTGCATGCGTCAATACTTTGAACCGCTACTTGGAAAAGAAATTGTAAAAATGTCAGAGCATCAAACGAGTTGTGGTCCTAGGAACAGAAAGCCTTGAAGAGTCAGAGGATTAAGGAAGTGTTCTCAATCAGTCACTAATGCTATTTCTCTGAGAAAATATTTTTAAGTGATAGATGGAACCGCTGCCATTGGCAAGAGCGACCCTGGCATTTCACTACAGAACGAGGGCATCTGAAGCTGCTATTGAAATAGATGCTGCTGGACTCATCACGGGAGCACATGGAGGTCATGACACAAAGCCAGGGTTCTAAGGGGTTTGGACTTTATTCTGTAAACAATGGGCAACCACTCAAACGCGTCTTATGAGCAAGGAGTATCCTGATAAAGAGCTTACTCTGGGAAGATTAATGTGATAGGGGTGTGAAGAAGAGACCAGAGTCCTTTGTATGGACAAGAGGTTAACTTAAAAGGCTCCTATAGATAAGGGATAACTGTGAGGGCCTGAATAAGACAAGGACTAGAACACGTGGCTAAACCTAAGCACTTAGAAATTAAAATTAAAAAAAAAAAGAAAAAGAGGCTAGAACTGGAAAGGAAAACAGACCATGAAAATACGTTCTTCAGAAATAAGGGAAAAAGAAAAGGCAATTAGCGTGTAGAGTACATGTGAAATATTCTAAAGGATATTGTTATGATGAACTAGAGAAAGAAGAGGCATACCCTATTTCTTTAATTTCAGATCATAAATACAGCTGGGCTTAAATGTACAATAATAATCACAGCAAAGGTAGTGTTCAGCAAGACTCAATCAGGAAAAAAAAAAGTTAACTTGTAAGTATTTGTTAACTCTTGACTCTCTAGGCAAAATTAAGTGGTTGAATCGATCATGGATCAGGCCTGACTGGGTTTTCAGAGAAAATAAGCTATGTCCCCTTTCTTATGTATGAACCTTGGGGAGCAGAAAGTCAGGACTGTAGCAGGGAAAGGAAAGCCCACCAGGTGGGGGCCTTGGTCATGGCTCACTGCCCTATGGGTTCTCTGGAAATGAAACCTGCTCTTCAAATTCCCTACTTCCTGGGTAAGATGGGGCCCAACAGGATGAAGGCCTGCAACTACTCAGGAACTGTTTACTGTGGGACTAGGTTGGAAGTCAGGGTAACGGGGGTTGGTGTGACTATGTCTTTCTTTGACCATCACATCCACAAAGCAGACTTGGGGTAAAGAATGCTCAATTTCCTAGACTCATCTGAGTAAGCAAGAAAGGACCTACGATAAGCCATTTTGCTCTGCCCAATGCAGAAAAGTCTTCTGCCACATCATCTAGAGGTGCTTCCAAAGCTCTCTGTACTTACCTAGGACATCCCTTTTCTCGACTAGACTATGATGAGCTCCCTAAGAGACCTAAATTTCTCCTGTTCCCATTTATAGCAGTTTAGCATTCAATGAATACTTAAAATTCCTCTAGTTAAAGTTGGTGTCAAGGTAGATCCTTCAATGACAAGGAAGATCAAAGGAAAGAAAATATTAAGGTGCTTAAGACTGAAACCAACTAACAATTGCTGACCATATTTGGATAAAAAGAGCCATTCCAAATGCTACTGGAATTGCTTCATTATTAACATGTAACTATGAAATTGAAGGCCCACCTACATAAAAAAAAATCACTTAATCATACATGTATTCTCCAGGGCACAGAGGAGTCACACAAGCACATTAGCTCTGGTCCTCTCCCAGCTCAGTTTCAGCCAATAACCACCTCCTATTTCATGGAGGTATAAAAGCAACAAGAAAGCTTCCTCCTCCATCTACCCTCCAGCCTGGACCTATCCGCTTGTCCTTTGCCGATTTTCCTGTGAACTATGGATGGGATGACATTTTGCAGTTCCCAGCAAATGACAACCACTTCCTTTGTGTGTTAGATCCCATTCCCTCCTGCCTACCTAGGAGAATTCAAGAATTTGGTGAAGACCTGGACTGCTGTAAGTGGGGGTACTATTTCCCAAAGAGTTCTCGAGTCTAGTCAGAGAGAAATGTCCAAGGCAAGTGCAGGGAACTTTGGAAACACCCTCGGCAAACAGCATAGTGGATGATCTTCTCCAGGACATTGCCCCTCTGCCCCACTCATTCGTTTCCCCCCGCTTCAATTTTCCCATGAACAGTTTTTCCTGTTAAAAAAACAAAACCCAAAACTCCCAACTATCCCCTATTTCTCTACTGCAACATTGGGGTCTCCAATTTCTCTTTCATTACCTTTGGCACCCCCTCCAATTGAGCATTTGCCCTCACCACTCCAATAAAACTGTGCTAGTGAAAGTCACCAATGCCCACCACCCATTGACTGCTAAATAAGATGGGCATTTTTCAGTCCTCAGCTTATTTGATTTAGCAGTTGCCCTGTATCCAGTAGATCACTCCCCCCTCCATGATACTCCTCACTTCCTTTCCAGGTACCCACACGTTCCTGGGATTTTCCTTTTCTTTCTTTCTTTCTTCTTCCTGCACTTTTGTTGATTCCTCATCTCCTCAGCTTAATGTTGGAGTGCCCAGACTTCTTTCTTCTCTAGCAGCACTGACTTCCTCAGTGATCTCATACAGTCTCACAGCTGTATCACCTATCCACTCTTGAGTCCCAAATGTACATGCCTGGCACAGAACTATTCTCGAATTCCAGACTGGTGTATCTGCTGCTCTGACACCTCCATATGCATACTGAAGAGGCATTTCAAACTTAACCTGTCAAAGAACAGCTCTCATTTTTCCCCAATCCTGCTCCACCTCCAGATTCCTCATTTTAGTTGATTCCAACTCCAGCCTTAATTTGCTTAGGTGCCAAATGTTGATTCCTTTTCCACACCACTTAGTTAAATGCATCACTAGCCAATCTTGTTAGCTCTACCTTCGATCAGAATCTGATCACTTCTTACCATGTATTATTAGCACCCACCAATGCTATTCAGGTAGGAGTCATCACTAGCCCTTACCCTGCTCTCCCCCCTCCTACTCTCCTCCACCAAGGCCCTTCCCTAACAGTAATCAGAGATTCTAATAAAACACATCTTATCTTACCACTTTTTGGCTAAAAAAAAAAAAAAAAAAAAAAAAACCTTCCAATGGCTTCCCATCTTATTTAGAATACTACCCAAACTCCTTACAACGGACTACAAGACCTTACGTGGTCGGTCCAGCTGTCATGGTCCTGACCTTGCCTTCCATGCTTTTCCTAGTTGCTTCCTCTTTCTTCTCCACCTTCCCAACTCTTGCGGGCTTTGTGTATGCACTGGGCATGCTCTCAACACAGGGTTTTTCATTTGCTATTCCCTTTGCCTGAAATACTCTTCCACCATGTGGCTTATCCCCATCTTTAGCTCCTGATTCATCTTTTGGATCAGATCTTCTCTGACTACCCATTTTATGACTGCACCGCAACCTTCCCTTTCCCCTGCCCAACAACACCCTCCCTCTTTTACTTCCCTGCTCTAATTTTCTCCATAACACTTACCATCGTGGTTTTTGTTTTTAAAACTTTGTTTCCTTGCAATGTCAAGTAAACACCATAAAGACAGGGATTTTCATGTGCTTTGTTCACTGCTAATCCTGAGCACCTAAAACAAATTTAGGAGAGTATACAACTAGTAACTTATTAACTAAGTGAACTGGATCCTTGATTTCTAGGGGCTCATGATCAAGACAGACCACATACAAACACAAATGAAACGTGTCATTAAAAAGAACATCATCTCACATGTATGTTTAAAATGACTTTTACCATTTGGGAGCTGAGTGGCCACAGTTCAGCAGACGGCAAAAGTGCTCTGAAAACATGATTAAGGAATCAGAACAGGGGTACTCGACATGTAGCTTTATTCCCTCACTCCCTCATGTTCTTCATAATTACTCTTCTTCCTCACTTTGTAGATGAAAACATGAAATGCTCATGTAAAGATCTGTCACAACACTCTGATTGTCGGGACATCTCTTTGTGCCCAATACCTAACCCATTTCTCCACAGTTTACCATTTTCCCCTCCTGGTCTGAGGTGGGCCTGGAGCATCAGGCAGCCAGCCTGAGTTCGCTCAGCCGATCCGTGAAATACTCATGTTACGGTGTGCGAGAAGTTGCTGGAATTACATTTCTGGAATTAGGGAGCTTCTACCCAGTCACCTTTCAAGTAGATCTATTGATGCAGAAATAACGGGGCAATAAAGAAAAAAAATGGACCCTTTGATTCTTTATTCTATCCCCTTATCTCACAGAAGCTAGAAGTGAGGAAGAAAAAGAAACAAAAAGACAGAGACCGTATTTCAATAACCACCTTTCAACGCTCAAGGACTGCCCCCTCCATACTATATAGTATACTAATTCCTTTCCCCTGAAATATTTCTCTTAACAGAACTTTTCTCAAAGGCTCTAACTTTTCACTTTCCTCTTACAGTCTCCTCAAAGAATACTGTAAGCAGGTATTCCTTTGTATCTTTTTTTTTTTTTACCAATAAAAGAGAATAGAAGAAATAGATCAGTTAAGAAGAGAGTTATGGCAATGGAAAATTATGTAAACTTTACAGGACAAAAAGCATTTTGGTATACTTAAGGTCTTTTAAAATTACAAGATTAATTCATTCTCCATTATAAACACGTTATGGGTTATGGCAACAACCCACTGAAACTTCTATTTCAAGTTGACAGGACTATGTCCAACATCTACTACATACTAAGCACTGAATCAGTATAAGGGGGAATTAAAGAAGACATGACTGATTTGCTTCACGTGGTCTTTGGATAACCTTCTGGAAAAGATTTATACCCATAATATTAATTCATCCAGCAAATATATATCATGTTAGATATTAGGCTGAGATAACAGAGACAAAGAGTATAGCTATTATCTTCCAAAAACTCGCTATCCAGAAATGTGTATAAGGTGTTAAACTGAATGTAATAAAATGCCAAAATGCATGCTGGAGACACTGGGTACTAAGAGTAGTTTGAAAGACAGTAATTCATTTAAAAGCATCAAAAAGTATTAAGTATGTTTAATATCGTATAGATTGGGTAAAACTTACCGATTATACTAATATTTTCATAACTAAATCAGCAGGGACATCTGTTCAATTTCTTATTCAACAGAAAATGGAAACACATTAGCAAAGATGTGTTCTCCTTTGCTAAGATGAGGCAAAAATCTTATCTGGGCAGGAAAATGATGAACTATTTAAGGATGTGACAAGGTATTCATCTCTGTATGCATCATAGTGCCCGAAAGGATCTTCAATCAGTAAACAATCAAAATCTGTAGAATGAACTGGAGGTCAGTTAAGGGGTTGTACAGCATAACCAACCTCCACCTACCGCCCCCCCCCCCCCGCCATTGGAAGGAAAAAGGAAGAAAAAGAAGGATTCTTCCCGAGGAAGGCACCTGGCACTTGGAAATACACACATGCTTGACTTCCTTTTATATCTGAGGTCTATGCACATGGGCTCTCTGAAACCGACAGACTAAAAGTATATGACAGTAAAACAGAAAGGCTTCATGAAAGGATGTGGACTTGAGATAAACTTTAGGGATGGAGGACTTAGGGAAGGAAAAAACCTGCTTTTCATGTTTTGTGCTGGGTAGGTTGGCATAATTGGCTTTAGCTTACTGGATTTCAACAAGGTAACCTATAGCTGTGGAAGATTTAAATTGAATTTACACTTGATCATAGCCAAAAGGCCGAGAAGCGATAGATTTAAATTGAATTTAAATTTCTCCAAATATACTCATTGGTAATATCTAGATTTGTTGAACAATTCCGTTCCTATGTCACTGTGCTGCTTGTTTCTGAATATATCCAGGGCTAGGACGCAGAGCTCTGCTGCCTAATCATAGTCGAATCACTCTTTCTCACATACAATCAAATTAATGATAAGTAATGTCAAGGGATGTTTACACTGTCCTTGTACCTGTATCTGAGTAATCTATTGCCTTTTTTTCCCCCCAAATTTAGCATCTGAATGGTCTTACTAATATAACTTGAAAGACAGTAATTTATTTAGACATGAAACAAAACTATTTATTTATATACTCATCTCAATAAGGAATGCTAACTTTCAATAAGTGGATAATGTAATTATTATAGACTCATTATCTCAGCCTTAAAATAATTTGCAGTGGTTTTATAAAAATAATGTTTTCATATCATGCCATAATTCTGTCTAAAGATCACAATATAAATGTCAAGTGACAATGTGTTAATGTACTGCATTAACATAACACAGCTTAATATACAAAGTCATAGGACTACAATTGAATTAAATTTTACATTATAGTCATTCTTGTATTGTTCTAAGAATATACTTGGACAAATTAGTGGGCAACACCTAAAAGTTCTTATTAGGAAGAGTAGCATATACACATGGGTCAATTCAAACCACTACTGCCTAAAGAATTTTATCCCTGTGACGACTTAAGATTTCCTGCCTTAAAAAAAAAAAAAAAAGGCAATGTCTAATGTCTAGACAAATAATACATCTTTGTTATTTTGAAACAGGTAATTATTAAATGTTTGACAGACTTATCAATATAAATTTCCTGATATGGTTTTTTGTGATGAATGGTTAAAAAAAAAAAAAAAATTAAGATAACATTATTTAGGGACGGCTGGGTTGCTCAGTTGGTTAAGCATTCTGATTTCAGCTCAGGTCATGACCCCAGAGTCCTGATATTGACCCTGCTTAAGATTCTCTCTCCCCCTATCACTTCTCAGACTTTTGGCTAAGATCAAGTGAGGATTCTCTCTCCCTCTGCCTCTCCCCCCACTCGTGTGTACTCTTTCTCAAAAAGGATAACTTTAGCTTGTGTTCCCAATTTAAAAAAAAAATTTTTTTTTTAATGTTTATTCACTTTTTGAGAGACAGAGCATGAGCATGAGCAGTGAAGGGGCAAAAAGAGAAGTAGACACAGAATCCGAAGCAGCCTCAAACTCACGAACCGCGAGATCATGACCTGAGTTGAAGCCGCATGCTTAACTGACTAAGCCACCCAGGCACCCCTCGTGTTCCCAATTTAAAAAAGGGAAATTAGTAATGTTAAAAGTATTCCTATGACAGCCTCATATTCACTGGAATCAATCAATAAAATCTTATTTTGTAAGGTCACATTTGAAACTTTAAAATAGAGTATTAAAATAAGAATTTGATACAATGCAAATTTTACTTTATCCCATAGTCCTTTTCAGAAGTTATCAACCTATGTGTATCTAATTTTACATATATACATATATATAATCAACATGAGCTGTGATGTTATGCACTGAAACATGGCGAAGAATGGAGACTGTACTTCCTCATCATATTAGCTGTGTAATCTGGGCAAGTTATTTAACCAGTCTATGCATCAGTTTCACTCCGTCAACCAAAGATCACTGGAGTGTCTCCTGTCCTAAAGCTCTTCAGGGGATATTAAAGGAGATAAGATGCATCAGTAACTAAGCGGTGCTGGCCTGCAGTGGTATATACCACATGGCTCCTCTGAGGGCACATGACCATAATCAGAACACTCCAGGCTCAATGGGATGCTCAGTGCCTTGCCTACTCTTGAACACTTACAAAGTGACATTTGGACTTTTACTTGTAAAAACTGTTCTTAATGGATAAGAAAAAAAATCTGGGTTCTAAAATATCACAGTTTACATCTTAGAGCAAAGTTTCACGAGAATAAAACCTACCCTGTTTGTAGTATACATAGATGAATACTTATGTGACTAAAAAGCGGATCTACAGTTTTCCAGAAATAGAAAACAAGGTAAAAAATTCAGAATTTTAAGGGAACTTGATAGGAAGAAACCAAACGATAATTGTTATTTTTCAGTCCATTGGAAATTGTGGCCTGTTTCCTGAAAGAGAAAGCAGAACAAGTGTAACAATGTTACAGGATTAGAACTACTGAGTTTGAAGAAAATAATCAAATTCAACTTTCGTTTCATAGATGAACAAAATAAAAAAGAAGTTGGGAGTGTTTTATTCAAGGCCACAAAGGTAGCTTGTGAAAGAGCCACAAATATTTTTAGGGAACCAGTTCCCTCTTCTCTGTCCCCAGTGAGTATGGGATAGAGCCTACAAATAGCAAAATAGGTTGGTGGTAGTAATTAGGGTGCTAACAAATAAAGGAAGTCCAATGACAGCATCCCAAACATCCTAATATTCAGTATGATGAAAGCCTTTCTAGCATCAAGACAGAAGTTCATTACTCTAGGATGCAGAATGTACGTTACTGGAAGAGGGGAAAAAATAACCTTCTGCGACACACCTACACAGAAAACCTTACAGCTTACATAAAAGGTCCCCGGCTCTCATCACATTGACTTGAACTCCATTATAGATTATTACCACCTAAAATAGTCAAGGCTCAGAGGTTTTCATAGATCCAAGCCTGAATCCTTCAAAACACTACCTATTTGCTTAGTGTTCCTTTGAAATATGGAGATATTGGGGGGGGGGGGGGGTAAGTGAAAAATAGGCATATAAATGTACTTTTATTTTTATACTAATTTAAGACTTCTGTTGACCAATACTCAAGTTGGAGGTCCACTATTCTTAATAAGGGTGTATGCAACTATAAATGTTTTACTTTATGATCCTGAAGCAATGTATTTTTATGCTAATAACTCCATGCTATAAGTTTTAAAATGGTACTCTAAGAGGCTCCATATTTAGGACTGGAAAAGACATCTGTTCCATATTGCACAACCTTAGCTACAAGACCAGAAAATTACCTCAACAACTATTGTAGTAAAAAAATTAAAAAAGGCACATTTATACTATTTACCAAACTTGAATACTGCAAAGTAATTAACTCCTATAAGAAATCTAACATTTAATAATTGTAGCCAAAAAGAAGGAATTTATATGATCTGTAAAACCCTTAAAATTGGTTTGGTTTTGTTTTTTCCAATTGAGAAATAATGCTGCATCTGCACACTAATCCAGAGTTCTAGTCCACCTTCAGAGCAGACAATGGTTTCTATGTTCAACTCTGCCTCTAGCTCTATCTGCTGGCTAAGTGCCACAAAAAGAATGGTAATGCACACCATACACCACAAAAAAGCTAGACAGGATTGGAAGTAAAGTAAAAAATACACCGACACAGAAGCAGTATCAGATTAAAGTTATTTGACAATATTGTCCAATGGTGGATGTTAATCACCAATTTGGAAACAAAATGTCCTATAAGATAATACCAGATTCCTGAGGCAGGATTTCATATTATCTTGTGCTCAAATATGGTCTTATCAAAGTAGAGCTTCATGTGTTTTGAGATCAATGGCTTAAAACCCAGTGTTGCATCTTTAAGCTCATTATATTCTCTCATCGGTACTTAAAGGGGAAAAAAAACTCTACACATTTAACAAGATTTCAAATGTTTTCAATTTAACAATTCATTTATTTGTACTGGTCCTTAGTAGTCAATCTTCATATCCGCATTTTTATTTCATCAACAATCATCTCAGACACACCTTCTAACAAGATTGACTTAAAATATTACGACAGGAAACTATGCCTTCAGGAGCATGTTTATTGTGTTTGAGATGATACATCAGGTGCTCTCTGAGCTACAAAGGGTAAAAGGAAATCCTCTCATTACAAACTGACAAAGGTAAAAGGTAAAACATTTTTCACAACAGCATGAACCACATACTCAGAAATAGATCTGGGTTTAATACAAATGACGTAATTCCTAGTCATCTACGGCTACTTTTATAACTTCATACAGATAATGAATTAGGCTAAAATGCACTATAATATTTGGTAGACTTCAGGACCAGTATCCTTAGTACATCACAAAATACATTTTGATATCCCAAAGAAGCAAGACTTGCAAGTAGGCGTTTTAAACATAACTAATCTACAGCTACAAAGTTCTACTCTTGATAGCATTTACCTTTTTGGGGAGGCTCCCAGTCTCCAAAGGATAAAAGCAGAGAGTAGAATCAGTATAACATATACACAGAAGTCCGTATTGTAAAGGCTATAAAGATTTGCAGCACAGTGAGAAGAGGCCCTCTGCTCCTTCACACTGCATACAAATTATGTGAATTATGTGGCGTATCTCTTGGTCCACTGTCTGGCTATCCTGTCATGTTCTGCTCTGTTGGTCAAATACTGAGTGGCTATGCTTCCAACCAGAGGATCCGCTGAAAAAGTAGAAAGAACATTAAAAGATATATTATATTATATGGAGTCTTAATGTCACAGTTTTAAGAGTCGATTAAATCAAAACACTAATTTTCAAGGCAGCACCTCGACAGATATATAATGGCTAAATTTTCAAAATTAAAATACTTAACATCACATAATCAGCTGTATATTTTAATATTCAAATTAAAAAAGCCCTTTTAACTAAAAACAATGCATGTTAAGTTACTAAATTTGATTTTAAATGTATGCCTTTAATAAAATATAAAAACTATTTTTCACTCTTGGCATTTTATTCAGTAATGCTAAGATGATTATATTTCTACCTTCTTATGGATATTTAAAAATGAAATTTATAGGGACGCCTGGGTTAAGCATCCAACTTCAGCTCAGGTCATGATCTCGTGGTTCGTAAATTCAAGCCCCGCATCAGGCTCTGTGCTGACAGCTTGAAACCTGGAGCCTGCTTCAGATTCTGTGTCTCCCTCTCTCTCTGCCCTTCCCCCACTCACTCACTCCCTCTCTCTCAAAAAATAAACATTAAAAAAAATTTTTTTCAATGTAATTCTTAAATAAAAACTCAAATCTTATAACACAGTGCTACTCAGAATGTTTCCTTCATTCTGCAATAGGATTCAAATCCTTATCCTTATCTCCATTTAAAAACTTGTCATTTTGTTTTAAACAGAATTCTAAACTAAAAATTGAATCTGAGCTGTAAACTTCTACTCTGAATTTGTTTTTCAAAAAGGTAAATATGTACACACAGCATAATATTTGAAGTGCACCAAAAGAAAGCCAGTGAAAAGTAAAGCCCTCTTCCCTCCCGACTCCCAATTACTCAAGAAGCTTCTCTGCCTAGCAAACGATGTCACCTGCTAACAGCATCTCTATTCAGGGACAGTATGCACACATACACGCATTTAGAACAGGACTGTTATGCATACGTACTTTTCTTCGGTGCCTTGCTCTTCCACTTAATATATCTTAGAAAGCTTTCTGTATCAGCTCATTTAGAGCTGCCTTATACTCTTTTTAATCCTGTTTTTCTACCTTTGGCATATGTATAACTGTTGGGTTTCAGACAACAGTAAAAGCCTTTGGTGATTAGCCCAATATTTAGAAAGAGTAATTCTACTTCTTTAAAAATGACCACTTAGTTAGACAGATAAAATATACAAGATCTCAGGATTAAACGTCACTTTCTCAAGTCAACTACACATGTTAATGCATGGCAATTATGCATTTCCTTTTTTTTTTTTTTTTAATGTTTATTTATTTTTGAGACAGAGAGAGACAGAGCATGAACGGGGGAGGGTCAGAGAGAGAGGGAGACACAGAATCTGAAGCAGGCTCCAGGATCTGAGTTGTCAGCACAGAGCCCGACGTGGGGCTCAAACTCACAGACCGTGAGATCATAACCTGAGCCGAAGTGGGACGCTCAACGGACTGAGCCACCCAGGCACCCCTATGCATTTCTTAAAAATGTTATGGATTATATATTAATGACTTTGCATTTCTATAATCATAATCCTAGTCCAACTCTCTCATCAACTATCATTTTAATATCCACTATTACTACACCTAAAACAACCAACTGTAAGCCAAGACGGGAGAACAAGAAGCTCTTCATTACTCATTGATGGCTTTTAAAGCACATGGCAGCATGGAAGGAGCAAGGAAAGGATGCACTGGTGTCCGAGTCATTATTTTACTCCTGGCAAATATGATCTGTAGAGCTACATTAATTCAGAAAAAGTCCATCAAGGACAGAAAGAAAGTAACTATAGGTAGCACGCCATTAATAAACTCAAGAAAGTTACTGTGAAACTTCTGGTCTATCTAACTGAAATGGCATTGATCATTTCCTTGCAAAATGCTTTAGGCTGATCTTTCCACCAGTAGCACTTACTTTCTCAACTCAGTTAAGGTAACCAAGAAAACACACTGGTTTTTGTAGCCTCACTGTATGTGTTAATAAAGATTTGCTTACCAGGGTTGCAATCTGTCAAAAGCGAACAAATCGACAGCAAAACCTTTGAAATAGTCAAAGCAGGACTCCAGTTGTCTTTAAGGATGTCCAGACAGATGACTCCCTGACTGTTGATGTTGCAGTGATAGATTCTGGTGCGGAAAGTAACCTAAGGACAGTTCCATTAAAAACAAAGAAAATGAATGCTTTATTACCAACTAAAACTCTCACCAACAAAAGTGAAGGGTAACACAGATACTAAATAGAAAATAATTTGACTGAAGAGCTAATTAAACACTAGGTGGAAGTAATATCAAAAGTAAATGGTTTCTATTTATTTAATTCAGTTGAAAGACATTTCTTTTACCCAGTAGAGCAGGAACTTTCTTGATTTCACACCAAAGTGAGTAGCTGATTTGGATGGTTTTCTCTAAATGAATGATACAATAATTATAGGTACCTATGACCATATATGTACCATATACACATACATGTACACACGTGCACATACAGCCCTCTGTTTAAATATGGCAAGTGAGAAGTGTTTTACTGCCAAAGGAAAGAAGGAACTGGTGAAGAATTTTTTTTTCACCATAAGACAAAAGTTACATCAGTTTCTTAGTAGAAAAGATAAGTATCAACTCTGCTAATATTCTGTCATGTATCAGAAAATACTGGACAAAGATTTAAAGGAAGGCTGATGAAATCACCAGTCTATTTTTCAGCTTTTCATTTCTCCAGCTAGTTCAATGTCTTATTAGACTAAGAGAATAAAATAAAACAAGCAAGGTACTTAAGGTACTGAATAAAGGTAACTAATATATCTCGGAGATATATGAAAAAAGAGAATAAATCATAGGAATAAATACTGGCAAGTTTCAAAAACAGTCACAAACATTAACAGGGTGGTTAATTCTTAATTTGGAGTTGCAGAGAAAAACAAAACAAAACAGTTACTGATGTCTTAGAACTAGCAGCGTACTATGATCACCCACATGGAGTCTAGAAAGAAAATATTAAAAGCCCTCAAAAGTGTATTTCTGATAATGGTGCATAATTAATTAAAAACAAGAAAGACAGCAGTGGTCTAGTAAGGGAGAAGGAAAAGACTGTACTTCTAGAACCTGTCTAATAAAGTACACATACTAGTTATATGGATCTTAAAATGTGGGCTAGTTGAAGTGGGCTAAAAATGTACAACACATACCAGATCAGATTTCAAAGACACTACCAAAAAGAGAATGTAAAACATCGCATTAACAATACTCTTACATTGATTTCATGTTCAAATGACAGTATCTTTGGTATACTGGGTTAAATGTTATTTCGATTAATTTCACTCTCTCTCTACTTTTTTTTTTTTTAATTTTGGAGAGAGTGGGCGTGAGCAGGGAAGAGGGGCAGAGGGAGGGAGAGAGTATCTTAAGCAGGCTCCACAATGAGCATGGCTCAGCAGGGCCCAATCCCAGGACCCCAGGACCCTGGGACCCCGGGACCCCGGGACCCTGGGACTATGACCTGAGCCAAAACAAAGAGTCAGATGCTCAATCAACTGAGCAACCCAGGCGTCCCTCTATCTTTTTTAATGCAGCTTGTCGAGTATTTAAAACTACACATGTAGCTTGCATTGTATTTCTATCAGACAATTCTGTTCTAGAATATGGGAATAATATGTTTAGATCATTGACAGCTGACTACTCAATAGATATGTGTAGTTTACAAACATGATGCAATAAATAACTTTGAATCCTTTCAGCTATTAATAATCAATGAACAGAAGATAATTAAACTTGTACTATTCCGTAGAAGTTCAATACTTTATCTGAACTTCAAAAATAATCAGAACTGTATAGAAATAATTGTACCTAACACCAAGGTAAGAGCAGAGGTATTATTTCTTTTTCACTTGTCCAACTACAGATCCAAATAATGCTTCATAATACTGTGTAAGATATCTCAGGCAAGAAAAATGAATCAACATGGAAAGGTTAGAAAATTAAAATACTGAGACTTCAGCAAAAAAAAGTAACATGCTAAAATAAAACATAACCACTATATTAACCAAAACAATTGATAAATCATATACAGAACTATAGTTTGAAACCTGTTAGAAAAAGAAAAATAGAACTCTTTTCCTTTCCCTGATATACAAATATAGTTTGTAGAAAATAAACCTTGCAAACTTTTTTCTGCTAATTTTGCTACCATATAAAAACCAATTTCAAGAAAAATGAGGCATGTAGAAGTATCACTATTTATAAATACAGCCATGAGCTATTTTGCTAAGGTTTTGTTTTCTGCAATACAGAAAACTTAACCACTGAATGCAAATTGAGCAGTTAATGATATACCAGCATTTAACATGTATCATTCTGAATGTGAATACAATTTGTAGTATTATTAACATGGGGGCTTTGTTCCTTTATTTGATCTAGCAAGACATACTCTACATACTTGGGAACATTAAATAAGACAATCATTTACAGATCTTAAATTCAGATGAGATAGTATAGTATTCAAAACACTGGTAATTCCAGTAGACAGCAAATACCTCTAGGTGATAGGGAACCTTGGTGTCTGTACTTTGAGGTAGATACCACTAGGTGGAACTGTTGTTACATTATTAGATAATGGAGAAATAACCCTGGGTTTAAAAAAAAAATCCTTAATTTTTACTCTCTCTCTTCTCCCACCCTCACCAAGCATGCATGTGCACGCAAGCATTAAATTGCTACATGTGTTTTAAATAGTGTAGGGGACATAAGAAACTATGTTGAAAAGAAAAACATTTCATCATAGTTAAAGGCCTGATAACAATATACTTTTCCCTGACATGTCAGAAGTCTCTGTAACTAAACCATAATTATGTTCAGGCTTAATATTGGCAGTTTTTACCTGCTGGCTTGACCATTTTATAACGAGAAGAGGAGGAAACCATTCAGGTAACTGTTATATATAAGACTTGAAAAATAATTGCCAAGGCACAACTCAACCCTTGTGTTACCCATCTAAATTCATACTGAGAGACAACTAAGGCTTAAGCCACCCAGCCCACCCTCATTCTCATTACTACATCCTACCTACAGAGGGCACAAAGCAAGCTTTTTGAATAATAGTTTCCTTCTTCTTTGCTGCGGTTTTCTAGTTTTGCTGTGAAGAGATGGTATTGAGCACAAAATTCAACTTACTTCTTATTTCTGCAAGTTGTCAAACAGCTTTACTTTTAATCCCGACAGGTATCTCCAGGAAGCTTCTTAGGATATTTTCCCTTATAACATAAATCTAAAATTTATCTCCTTTATTGGTGTGCAAAGTGGCATATTTTTATTTACAATTAACAAACTCTTTCTGCTGACTATAAAGTTATCTGTATAAGGCAGAAAGCAATTTCTGTCAGTTTCAAAATTCTTGGTTATAAGAGAGTTTCCATATCAATTCATGAAAAGCAATGCCATGAAAATGATTACATCAGTACATATTTAACCTCTAGAATTTTAGAGAAGGCTAAAGATTAAAGAATGGACTTGCAGGTTCTTACCTTTGGTGGCTTAAATGGATAATCGGACGAAAAAGTAATATCCAGAAAAAACACACCACCTTCATATACAGAACCTGGTGGACCAAGTATAGTCGATCTCCATTCATAAATGTTATCTCCTTTAGGCCCAGCACTATTTAAAAGAAATTAAAAATCAATGTGTATATCTATAAGCAATAAATGTTAACATCTTAAACCTATTAAGTATTAAAGGTAAATTAGCAACCTAGAGCAATAAGCAATAAATATGAAAAGTAAAAGAACTAAGTCCCAATGTATGTATACATATATGTATAAACTTATTTGCAAACATTTCAAATTTCCAGAAAAACTGCAAAACCAAAGAACACCTGTATAACTTAACCCAGAAACTACCTGTTAGCATTGTACCCCACTAGCTTTTTCATCTTCTCCCTCCCTCCCACACCCTCTCTGTTTCCCTCTCTCTGTATGTATGTATGTGCACATACACACTGACACCCAAGGCTTTTTTTTCTGAGCTATGTGAGAGTAAGCTGAATGCATCTGGCCCTTTCCTCATAAATACTTAAGTTTTCACATTTCCTATATTACCCTCCAATATAATCAGAGTACAGCCACAATTTCTGTAAATTTAAAAAAAAAAAAACACTTTAACCAATTACCTGCAAAATAATGTTGTCAACTGACCCAATAATAATGCCTTTTAAAAAAATTTAATTCTCATCCAGATACAGAATCTACTCTTAAGATCATCTATGGCCTGTGTCTTTAGTTTCCTTTAACATGGAACTTTTTGGCCCTGACTTTCATAACATTAACATTTTTGTTAATGAATACAGTCATCCTCCTTCCCCATCATCTCCTACTTCTTTCAATAGCATGCTCATCTTTTTGGAGTTATCTGATGTTTCATGGTTAGATGCAGACAGGGCATTCCTGGCCACAACAGTGCAGAAGTGATGTGTTCTCAGAGTACCAAGGTATTCATTCACCTGTCCCTAACCGGTGTTGTTAATTTTCATTACCTGGCTCAAGTGATATCTGATTTTCCTACTGCTTACTTACTATCTTTTTCCTACAATAAGCAACCTTTGCTCTTCAACCAAATTTCTCCCCTACATTTAACATCCAATTGTGATTCCTGACTGAACTAAACTTTACTATGATGGTGATAAAAATCATAATTTTCCAACTTCAGCATTTACTCTACATTTACCAGCTGGCCCTTGATTCCTCTCTTCTCCCGTCTGTATGAATGTGTGTATTATTCACATGGTCTCATGGATTCTTTTTTTTTTTTTCTTAATGATTTATATAATTCATTACTGCCTTTAATTGTTTTGATGCTCAAATTATCCCAAATTTGGCTAGTGGGTGCCCTTTCAAAATGGCCCCTCTATTCTTGTGAGAAGTTGCTGTATTTTTATAAATACTTCCTTACTTTCACGGCATAACACGGCACAAAACTGTTCCAGGATCCCAGGCTTGGAATCAGCCATTTCCTCAAGAAGCCCTGGTTCCTTTTAGTCCCACATTTAGGGAATGTTAAAAAAGCAAAGTCTGAATGCTCGATGCTACTAATTCCCAGGTACACTGCATTATGCTCAACAACATCATTTCATTTATAAAATACAAACAAGAAAGATAATTCAAATAAAATCTAAACTCACAATTATTTGCTGGTAAGGCATACCCAATATTCCTTAAATTCTCTTCAAATTTACCTTATAGACTTCCATTTTTCCCTAACCTTTACATCATAAATTATCTTGACTTTGTGAACTAATGTACAATACATCTAGGGCATTTCTTCTTTTAAACTGACCTATTAGTTTATAAATGATCTGCATGTTTGATTTAAAATAAGGGTAAACCAGCATTGATAAATCAACCCCTTGATAATCAACCTATTGTATTAATTATAATAGGACTTTCAGGTATAGTCAAAATACTGTGTATTATTAATTCTGTAAAACAAACTGAACTGTAAACATCAGGTAAGTGATGCTATCAAATCAAACCTATGCTCTAAAAAATAGTCCATAAAGGATGTAGAAAACTTGATGGTATAATCAAAATATTTGCAGCATGCTTTAAAAACCTATATTTAAGGCAGGTGCATGAACAATAAAATCTCACTATTTTGGCCCATTTAGGGAAAAATATTTTTTAACATAAATACTGTTTTATACGTCTTAAGTGTACACAGCAACTGAAACTAATTACAGTAATGGCTCACTGTCCTGTCATCATTTGAGAATCAAGTATATTCCCTAAGTGAATTTTCATTGTAACTAAAAACATAATATTGAGCACTAATTTTGTAAACAAACAAAAAAGGGTTTAACCTGATTCAACAGCATTTCCTTTTCCAAGTTAATTTTTCCCTTGGTGGCTTAAGGTAATCATCATAAAATGAAATTATAGTGTCAGAAACTTTTATGGTAGAGCTGCTTCACTAAAATGATTCTAAACTATACATGTCACACACTGGTAATGTTAATAATAGTAGTCGTCATAATAATAATAATAATAATAATAATAGTTAAGATTTATTCCATCCGTATTGCAAGCCAGGCATTGTTCAAAGCATCACAGCATAACTCATTTAATTCTCCTTACAAATCTATGAAGTAGGTACTATTAGTACATTACTATTTTTAGATGAGAAACAAAGGTTCTGAGAGTTAAACAACTTTCCATATGTCCCACAGTCACAAAATGACTCAGAAAGAACTTGGACAAAGTCTGTGAACTAGTCTGTATTGTCTTCAACAGTGTGCTGTATTATATTTCTAATTTAATTTCCGGTCAAATTTTGCTAATATCTATTTGTGTAAGAACCCAAAGGGAGCTGTTATCCAAAAAACTAAAAAACAAAAACAATAATAAAAAAACAAACCATAATACAAAGTTCCTCAGTAATATTTCTTAGTTCTTAGTAGAACTATGTTATGCTTCAGAGAATACGAAGAAGTTGGAGTGGGGTTACTATACTTTTTAATGAATCACAGAATTTCAGACTGAAAAAGAACCTGGTTGAAGCCAATCCCATCTCTTTATACTTGAAAAAACCAAGACACAGAAAGTAAATGGTACATCTTAAACCCCCTCTGCCAGTTGGCAGTAAGAGCTGGGATTCCTACACCAAACTGGTACTGGTTCTTAAATTTGCTTTCTTCTCACTTATACTGTTTTGTCCCAGGGCAAAGGAAATGTTTATTACAGCAGAATATTAAATGTGACTTCCCTTGTTGTCTTAGAGAAGACTGGGCAAGGCCAAAGCTTATGGTAGTATGATTCCTTTAATGCTCCAAGAATACTGAGCCTAAGGCAAGCAATGGCTAAAATCCAGCCCTAGTGCTGGCTGCCTTATTTGGAATAAGGACACCCTTTGCCTTCTTAGAAGGTGCCACCTGCAAATCAAGACATTCTTAGTGGGGGTGGGGGAAGGAAGGTGTTGGATACAAGAACTGGCTCCACCCAAATTCAAGCAAAGCATTTTTTACAGGCTGCCTTCTGGTCTGCCACTGAGGCTTCACAGCTGAGGAGAAAATGAGTGATAAATGCTGACAATCTCAAGACAGGTGCTATTCATACCTTTTCACTAGTTAGTTCCGTTCTCTCTGTTTTACACAAGGGTAACATTCCAGTAGTTCCACATGCCATTCTAGATCATTTGTGTTTCCCTCTCTGGGGAATGATGTTCACAAGAATATCACGATAACATTTCCCCAATCTTTATTAAAAAATAAACCTCTATTACTCTACCCCTCCCAGCTCCCAGCTCCCATCTCAAAGATCTCTTAACAGGCTTTTTACTCCTTATCACTACACTGAAACAGCACTTATCAAAGGTCACCAGTGACCTCACCACTAGACCTAATGCTCATTTCTCAATACTCACCTTATTTGACTGCCCTAGCAACATGTTGACACATTCGATCACTTTTTTCTACTGGATATAAACTTCTGTTTTGTTACTAGAATAACACACTGGTATTCCTCCTAACTCTCCTGGTCCTTTCTTCTCAACTACTAGTGCTATTCCTTATCTCCCTAATCTATAAATAGAGTCAGTCCTTCAGAACTCAGTTCCTGGACCTCTTGTCTTTTCTTCTCATATCTACCCTTTTGTTGATCTCATGCAATTTTATGGCTTCCAAAAGCACCAGTAGGCTCTTAATTTCCAAATCTGTATCTCCAGCCTATGTTTTTATGCTGAATTTCAGAACTACACATTGAAATGGTTATTAATAAACAGTCTTTATAATATTTTGAATCTAATAATTTTGAAAACTGCCTCATATTTAACATGTCCCAAAATGAGTTCATGTTCTAACTCCTCCTACAATCCTCCCTATTTCAGTTAAATGCCAACTCCATTCTTCCAGTTCCTCATGGCGAAAGCAAAGACCTCTTCTTTAACAACACTTTACCTCGTATCCAGTATATCAGCAAATTCTATTGATTTTTTCTTCAAAATAAACCCAAAATTCTACCTGACCCTGATTCAAAATACCAGAATCCCCTCCTGGCTAGTTACAATAGCCTCTCTGCTTCCACCTTTGGCCCTACTCCCACCATGGTAGTCTATTTGCAAAAGACAAGCCGGCAAGGCAACAGGCAGAAAGTAAGTCAGATCATGTAATTCTAGTCAAAACTTTCCAAAGGCTTACCACCCTCCTGTTCTGTGTTAAGATCAAAGCCTTCTGACCTACAAGGCACTGTATAATTTGCTGCCACCATTATCACCATCATCCTTCTTATCTGTTTCTCTCTTCCCTGTTCAACTGGCTCTAACAACCTGTTTCTCCAACACACAATGTACAGTTCCACCTCAGGGCTTCTGCACAGATGTATCTCTGCCTAGAATGTTCTTCTTCAAGATGGCAACATGGTTTGGATTCATCACTTTCTGCAGGTCCTGATTGCAAAGTCACCTTCTCAGTGAGGCCTTTCCTGGCCACTCTATCTAAAAATGTCATACATCATCTCCGCATATTTTATTATTCATATTTTCTTCTCCATATAATTTATCACTAACATATAGTTTACTTATTTATCTTACTGTCTCTCTCATCAGAATGTAAGCTCCATGAGGTTATAAGATGTAGACTAGGCTTCTTTCAGTGGATGATACTTTTATGCCTTGAAAGTTAGAAGTATTTTGGCAACTCAAAGTGACTGAAGAGCTATGGGATCTGCCCAAGGTGAGAAGGGAGATCTCAGAGAGAAAGTTTAATAGCAGGGGGAAGGAGAAGGAGGAGAATGAAGGGAAAGGGAATGTTTTCTTACCTTACCTCCCTCCGTAAAGAAAGGTTCATTTATTTACTTCACTGATACAGCAAAGTAAAATTTATTCCAGTTCTGAGTCAAATTATGAGAAAACAGAAACAAAATTGTTCACTGACACCTCACTATGCACAAATACCAAAAAAACAACAGAAAAGACTGTTAAATTCCATAACGAGAGCTCAATTTTTTTGTTTAAATGTTATTACGAAAATGAGAAGTACCTTTATTCTATTGCTTTTTTCCCCCCTACAAACATCCATCCCTCCTTTTAAATACCGTATTTCCCATAAGTTAGTATACGTTCTACACAAAACAACAAGAGTAAAAAGCATGGAGAAAGTTTAGATTGAGTGACAAACTTAGCCTAAAATTTTTGTTACTAGCTGCTCTTACTGTTAACAAGTGATATAATTTTAAACATTAGCAGCATGAGGGCAGATATCTCAGCAAAATTCATTTTCTCATTGCTTGAATATTAATTCAACAATTACTGTTACTGCAAGGGTCATTAACACTGCCTTTTTCCAGCACTGGAATAATTCCCAATACAATGTTTCAAATGCTCAATTTAATAATAGACTCATTTTACACAAATGCATTTTTTTAACACAATGCTTTCCACACACACAACCTTTTAACCCCTACCAAACTAAATGCCAAGATTCCATATGCTTTCTATCCCGAAGGCAGGAAGTTCTACCTTGAGCTGAACTAATTCAAAGAAAAAAGGACATAACAATGACTTAAGCCAAGACTTGACAGAACTATGAAAACTGTGGTGTAACGGTGAAATGTTCCATTTTAAATAATTAAAATGCTAAAATGAACATTTCTATGCGTGCAGGATGCATTTAAAATGAAAAAAAAAATCTTACTAATACAAAGTTTCTACTGAAGCATGGGTTACATAATGAAAGACCTTGAATTAAAGACGCCATATTGGCATAACTTCAATAGGACTTATCCACCCTCACTGAAATCTATTAGAAATATAGATAAAACTAAAAAGGAACTAAATACAAGGAGAGATACTCTATGTTCATGCATAAGAAGACTCAAATGTCAAGATGTCAGTTCTTCCCAACTTGACCTATGTGATCAATCCAATCCTACTCAAAATCCCTGAAGTTATTTTGTGGATATCCGCAAACTGATTTATAAAGTTTATATATGGAGAGGCAACAGAAGAGCTGACACAATCCTGAAAGAGAACCATTTCAGACACTACCCAACTTCAAGACTTACTATAAAAGCAACAGTAATCAAGTCAATGTGGTATTGACAAAAGAACAGAAAAACAGATCAATAGAAGAGAAGAGAGAGCCCAGAAATAGACCCACATAGAGTCAAGTGACCTCTGACAAAGGAAATAGAATGGAGCTAAGATAAAGACAGTCTCCTCAAAAAAATGGTGCCAGAACAACTGGACATCCACAGGTAAAAAAAAATAAAATTTAGACACAGACCTTATATCCTTCACAAACATTAACTCAAAATGGATCAAAGAATTACTCTAAAATGCAAAACTATAAAAACTCCTAGAAAATAACATGGGAAGAAACCTTGGTGACTTTAGGTATGGCAGTATCTTTTTAGAAACAACAGCAAAGGCACAATCTATGAAAGAAATAACTGAAAGTTGGGACTTCATTAAAATTAAAACCTTCTGCACTGCAAAAGACAATGTCAAGAGAATGAAAAGAGAAGCCAAAAACTGGGGGAAAAATATATGCTAAAGACACATCTGATAAAAGACTGTTATCCAAGATATACAAAGAACTCCTAAAACTCAACAATAAAAAAATGAATAACACAATTAAAAAATGGGCAAAAGACCTCCACAGACCCTTCACCAAAGGAGATACACAGATGGCAAATGAATTTATGAAAAGATGTTCAATATCGTATGGTGTTATGGACTGAATGTTTGTGTATCATCAAAAGTCAGGTTGAAATCCTAACCTTCAGTGTTGGTATTAGGAGGGAGGCTATCAAGAAGTTATTAGGTTATGAGCATGTGCCCTTCTTAAATGAAATTAGAACCCCAGAGCTCCCTTGCCCCTTATGCTATGGAAGGACACAACAAGAAGACACTATCTATGCATCTGGAAGCAGGTACTCACCAGACACCAAATTTTGGACTTCCCAGCCTCTAGAACGTTAAGAAATAAATTTCTGTTGCTTATAATCCACCCAGTCTAGGAGCACCTGGGTGACTCAGTCAGTTAGGCATCTGACTCTTGATTTCGGCTCAGATCGAAATTTTACAGTTCACGACATGGATCTCCGTGTTGGGCTCTGCACTGAGCATGGAGTCTGCTTGGGATTGTCTCTCCCTCTCCCTCTGCCCCTACCCTGCTCTCTCTTTCAAAATAAATAACTTAAAAAAAGTGCCACCTAATCTATGGTGTTAGATACATGTCATGAGAGAACTGCAAATTAAACCAACAATGAGGTAACACTATACACCTATTAGAATGGCCCAAATCTAAAACACTGACAACAATATATTCCTAGCAAGGATGTGGAACAACAGGAACTCTCATTCACTGATGGTAGAAATGCAAAATGGTACAGCCATTTTGGCAGACAGTTTGACAGTTTCTGAAAAACTAAACATATTCTTACTATACAATCCAGCAATTGTGTTCCTTGGTGTTTAATGGATTGAAAACTTAGGTCCACACAACACCTGCACACAGATGTTTACAGTAGCTTTATTCATAACGACCCCACAAGGTGAATGGATAAATTGTGGTTCATCCAGATGATGGAACATCATCCAAGGCTCCAAAGAAATGAACTATCAAGCCATAAAAAGACATGAAGAAAACTGAAATGCATATTACTAAGTGGAAGAAGCCAATGTGAAAAGGACGTAATGTATGATTGCCAACTATATGACACCCTGGAAAAGGCAAAACTATAAAGACAGTAAAAAGATCAGTGCTTGCTAGGGCTTAGTGGGGAGGGAAGGATGAACAGGCAGAGAAGAGATCTTTAGGACAACATAACTATGATACCATGATACTACAATGGTCATTACACATTTGTCAAAACCCATAGAACGAAGAACGAATGAAACCTAACACAAACTATCAACTTTGATTAATGATGCAGCAAATACAGGTTCATCAACTGTAAGAAACATGTCACTGTGGAACGGTAGTGGGGAGGCTGTGCATGTGGGGACAGTGGGTATATGGGAACTCTGCACTTTCTGCTCAATTCTGCTATGAAACTGAAACTGCTAGTAAAAATAGTTTATTTTTTAAATGTTTGTTTATTGATTTTGAGAGAGATCAGGGGTGGGGCAGAGAGAGAGGGAAAGGGAATTCTAAGCAGGCTCTGCATGATCAACACAAAGACAGATGCGGGGTGCCATCTCATGACTGCAAGATCATGACCTAAGCTGAAATAAAGAGTCGGACGTTTGGAGAGCCTGGGTGGCCCAGTTGGTTACCTGTCCGACTTCGAGTCAGGTCATGATCTCGCGGTTTGTGAGTCGGAGCCCCACATCGGGCTCTGTGCTGACACAGTGTGGAACCTGCTTGGGATTCTCTCCCCGCCCCCCTCCTTCCCTTGCACGCTCTCTCTCAAAACTAAAGAAAATTTAAAGAAAAAAAAGAGACGTTTGACTGAGCCACACAGGAACCCCTAAAAATAAAGTTTATTAATTTAAAAAATACACATAAAGTTTAGATGAAGTAGATGTTTCTATATTAAAGCAAGAAGTAGAAACTATTTAAGTGTTGGTCTATTAAAAAGTTTCCAACCTACAAAGGGATGCTTTCCAAAATTTTGTTTTAAAATCAGGTACTTAAACACATTTTAACTGTGGTAATATAAATGGTGGTTTCAATGCTGGCTCACAAAAGTCAATTTAAACCACTTCCCCCATAACTTTTGAAGGCCACCAAGAATACCTATCCTCCACTACAAACTGCTAATTCAAACACCCATCATCCTCTTTCCCCCTCCCAGGTACTCTATTACCTTTCAGCTGCAGGAAGGGGAACAAAGATAATCTTAAATTATCAATGAGGAGTTCACTTTAACAAGATTATCAATAGTGGTCAGGGCTTTGGAGTATCTCTAGCATGAAGAAGGAATTTAACTACATTAAAGTACCTCAAATACTAAATGGACATGTGTGAACTAGACTGGAAATCGAAGCAACCTTTGTATTGGGAAAACATGTGCTGTGATAGCAGCTTCAGCAACAACAGCAACTACCCGCACTGACTGAACACTTGTATGTTGCCAGGAGTCACTATGTTAAATGCTATGTATCTCATTTACTCCTCACAGTAATACTATGAGATAGACACTGTAACTATCCCAGCTTCAAAAATGAGAAAGCCAAGGCTCAGAGCAGTTAAGAAGCTTCCCCTGAAGTCTCCGGGTTCGTAGGAAGGCAGACACAGCAAGTATATCTAGAGAACAAATGCAAGCTTAACCACATCTCTCTATTTCTTTCCAAACTTCGGGCAATTTAAGTCAACAGGTGCTATTCCTGAGTGCTCTGGAAATAGCCCTATTTCTCTAGGTTGAGCGTAATTAGAAGTTCACAACTTACTAGGGAGAGATACAAAACAATGGAAGAGGGGAGATGGCTTAGGAAACAATACAAGGAAATAATTCTACTAACTAAAAAGACTGGTCTAGCTTTCTGCTAAGCAGTTCACCATTATCTTATTATCTTCCTATCCCCTCCCCCAGAATGACCTCTTTCCAGTAAACATAAGACCTGTGAAGTCTGGTGAAAAATGATGGTACTTACTGCTTATTAACCCATACTGTGCCTTGTTGAGCATATGAATTCACTCAGAATCTGAAAACTGTCTCTGAGATTTTACAATATCAAATTACAGTACTTTGTATACTTTCTACAGAAGATTCAATGGAGAAAATAGAAATAAGTTCATTCATTCACTAAAGATTTAAGTGTCTACTATTTTGTGCTGAGCACCTACACTGGAAACTAAAGACACAATGGCCAGTGCCTTCATGGAGATTACCATCTAGCTGGGGATAAAGATATTAATCAAATAAACGCGTGCACACACACACACACACACACACACACACACACAAATAAAATAGAAAATTTGCTACAAAGGAGAGTTATACCTTGCTCAGTGTCAGGGGAATGTGACCTAGTTAGGGAAGATCAGGGAAGTTTCACAAAGGAAGCAATGCTGGAGATAATATTTGAAACACCTAATGGTGTTTACTAGAAGGCAAAAGGGAAGAGCTGGGGAAGACTGAATAGCAAATGCAAATGCAAATGCCCTGAGGCAGTAAGGAGCAAGGTTGCGTAGCAGGACTAGAAATAAACCCAAGATGATTAGAAACAAAGAGAACAAGGGAGAGTGCAATAAAAGATGAACTAAAGAGGGAAGTAGTAACAAATGTCCATGCAGGACCTTGTCAGGCTATATGAAAGGTATTTGGCTTTATCCTAAAAGCAACAGAAAGCCAATAAACATTTTAAGCATGGGAGCGGGTCATACTAATATTCACATTTTGGAAAACTTCCTCAGATTGCTGTGTGGAGAATAGTCTGGAAGAGGGCCAGAGGGGCTGTGGGTGGACTACTGTGGTAATCCAGGTGAAGATGGCAGGCTGGACTAAATCAGTACTAGATACAAACAGAAAAGGATGGATTTGAGGGGGGATTTCGGAGTTAAAAATCAACTGAAGTTATGTTTTTGCAATATGGGACATGAGAAGGGGATACCAAGAATAGCTCATAGTTTTTTGGAGGGTACAACTGAGATGGCTATAGATACATTTACTAAGATAGGGACCCTGGAAACGAAGCTCATTTTGGACATACTGGGATTAAGACATCTTAAAGATATACAAGAAATAGCTATCTCAAGGAGATATATGTATCTAAGACTCAGAGGTAAGGCCTGGGCTGTATATACACATTTATGAAACCTTGGTACTTAGGTGGGAATTCAGGTCTTGCAGGTAGGGTGGACCAAACTGAGATAAGGGACACATGAGATGAGATCATGTGTCACAAAAGGCAGACCTGTAGTAAGTGTATATAAGAGAAGGAGAAAGAAAGTAAATGGAAGCAAAGCAAAGGAGAGATTAATTACCTGAAGAGACGTAAGAACAAACTGAGTTTGAAAAAGGATATCAGAAAGTAAGGAAGACTTCATCTGGTAAGGATAGGATATGGGGATCATACCAACTCACAGTGAGGAAAATAAAAAAGTAATCTAGAAATATCTCCAAGATATAGGTTAAATTAAGAAAAAAAAAAAAAAAAAAAAAAGGAAGGTGCAGAGCATAGGTATAAACTACAAAAGCTTTCTGCCATGTGTATGCTGGCAATAAGAACAGACTCCTAGAAAGATACATAAGAAAATGCTAATAGTGGTTTCCTCTAAGAAGGATCTGATGCTATGGAATAAAAAGGAACCTACTTTTCATTGTATATTCTTTTCTATTCTTAATTATTTACTTGTTCAAAAAGCATTTAATTTAAAAAAATAAGGGGATGGGGCGCCTGGGTGGCGCAGTCGGTTAAGCGTCCGACTTCAGACAGGTCACGATCTCGCGGTCCGTGAGTTCGAGCCCCACGTCCGGCTCTGGGCTGATGGCTCTGAGCCTGGAGCCTGTTTCCGATTCTGTGTCTCCCTCTCTCTCTGCCCCTCCCCCGTTCATGCTCTGCCTCTCTCTGTCCCAAAAAAAATAAATAAACGTTGAAAAAAAAATTTAAAAAAAAAAATAAATAAATAAGGGGAAAAATCCCAGTGAGTTTTGTATCACTGAACATCTAAACCAAAAAGGATTTTAAATATGCAGAGTGAATTTATATGATAGGTTTTGTTATCCTCACACTTAAAACTGGAGAATTGTGGTGCCAGAGATCCCCTAATCCTGAAATAACATAGATCTATTAAAAAAAATTTTTTATGTTTATTTGTTCTTAGAGAAAGAGAGAGAGAGAGAGAGAGAAACACATAAGTGTGAGCGGGAGAGGGGCAGAGAAAGTGAGAGACACAGAATCTGAAGCAGGCTCCAGACTCTGAGCTGTCAGCACAGAGCTCGACGTGGTACTCGAACCCACGAACTGCAAAATTATGACCTGGGCTGAAGGTGGACACTTAACCGACTGAGCTACGCAGGTGCCCCTGAAATAACATAGATTTAATAAGAGCTTTTAGATATCTTAGCTAGTATTACTTACACTTTCTCAAGTGTACTTTCTCAAGTACCTTCCTTCTTTGTACATTGTAAAATTAAGGGCTCATCCAAACCTTAAGCCACTTTGCCAATATACTGTGAATTCATATCAAAATCAATCACATTTGATTGGATCATCTCATTTTTATTTTCCACCTTATACTTTAAGACAGACTATGACTGGGTAAGATACAACTAACAAGATGATAAATGTGCCAAGCTCTAGTCTAGTTTACTGTGAAGTTTAAACGCAGACTCTAAACGTACCTGTTTGTTCACTAGTTTTTCTCTAGGTTTTTGCTTTGACACTTGATATGAAGGCCAGGTATGCAAATGCATACTTCTACCAGGAAATGTTTGTGTTGTGAGCTGCATCTTTGTTCAAAACTTATGTCCACACAGAATCCCTACCTGAAAAAGACTTTCAAAATTCAATAAAGCTTATTTTCCTACTTATGTTCTGCTTTACATAAGATCTTTTTCCTCAGTGGATAATGTAATTATAAAGCTTAAGAATACAGGTAGTGCACGTAGATATAAAACAGTGAGGTATTCCCAAAGCTCAGTGTTAATGATTCATTCTTGTAACATTTACGGAGTACCCATTATGTGTTGGGCACGGACAGGTACTAAAAACAGAGTGATGAACAGAACAGATATGACATCTGCCTCATAGAGAATATGCAAATAGTGAACAAACAACATAAAATTATCAATATGAAATAACACCAGAAAAATGCAAAGTCACTTATGTAAGCAAAGTATCTACCAAAAAGAGTACAAGGAAACAGTACTTAACATATTGATCCTTTGGGTTTTTTGTCCTAACACATCTAAGGCATGGGCTATACTCCCATCAGTTAACACTGGTTCACTCAAGTAGTAAGGGGAAAAGGAAGGAATAAGGTGGAGAAATCTTCCAGGTGATTTTAATAAGCAACCCCTTAAGAGCTACTAAGTTCACCAATGGCATTACCACATCTAAAACCATGGATCACAACTCTGGCTGCGCACAGAGCTTTAAAAATTACTGATTCCTAGGCCCTACCTAGGAGATTCTGATTTAATCAACACAGCTGTAATCCAAGCTTAGAGAAGTTTAAAAACTTACCAGGTGATATAATGTGCAGCTGAGATTCAAAACAACTGGGGGAAAGAGATCTGATACGCAGGAAGAATGGGAAATGAAAGCATGGAAACATAAGAACATATTCCAATTCTCAGGTATGATATAACTATCTGGGCTCTGTATCTGTTACTCCTACTGGGCAGACAGATGTAAGAGACTTTAACAATTTTTGCCAAACTCATTACAGTTTTTGGATTATAGTGAATTTACTAAGGTAATGCTACTCTGGCGGGCTCAGCCAGAGGCATGCCAACCTCCCTGGACAACTTCCCTAATCACCGCATCTTAAAAAGCTGCAGTGATAACCAGGAGAATACAACTTTTTTCCAAACATTGGTCACATAAGGGAAGGTCTCAAAAATATTCTTACTCATATAATGCACAAGTAGTTTTGCCTATGATATATTTGCCATTAAAAAGTAAGATCCTTGCTCTTTCTGCTCTATGCTGTCTCGCCATTTCCCTTTCGGCTTATAAAGCAGAAGCAGACTTAAAAGCATAAACACGAAGCACAGCTATCAAAATAGGTAAAATCTTATTTCAAAATCCTACTTAAAAATATCTATTAAATTCTCTCACATTACATTCAACATTTAGAAATTTCTACATAATGGGAAAATATATTATTAATGATATACAATATATAATTATTAAGTCTACAACATTCACCAGTAACATCACTAGTTACTATAGGATCGTTGTGCTACAAAATACTTTTAAAACAGAACGGAACAATTTGAGACCTGTACTTGCCATTCAAGGACTTTAGTAATACCTTATCACCTAAAAAAGCAAAGATTCACTAGGAAGATCAAGAATACATTAATCTAGGGGAGCCTGGGTGGCTCAGTCAGTTAAGCGTTTAACTTCAGCTCAGGTCATGATCTCATGGCTTGGCTCATGAGTTCAAGCCCCATACTGGCCTCTGTGCTGACAGCTCGGAGCCTGGAGCCTGCTTCGGATTCTGTGTCTCCCTCTCTCTGCCCCTCTCTCTCTTTCTCTTTCTCGAAAATTAAACATTAAAGTATTTTTTAAGAAAAGAATACATTAATCTATGTGACACAGAATAGTTTTATTGGTATAATAGTGGAATACTGAGACTGGGTCAGAAATTTGATATTACAAAAGCAGCCGCTACACAATAAGCAAAAAACAAATACTCTTTAGGATATGCCTTACAGAAAATTTAACCTGCTACTAATGTAAACCCACATTGTCTATCATCTCCAGCATTCCCTCTCACCTTGAAAGATTCTTTTCTCTACTTCCATCCCACATTATCTGGGCTTTCCCTGAATGCAGTTCAGCCTTTGGCTTCCTACTTTTTGCTGTATGTAATGCCACAGATATCATCACCCATCCTATGTATATTTATTGCTTAGACATATCCTCTTTCATAGTTTCTGAGTCTTCAATTGTAGCATTATAGATCTGCATTTATCATTCTGCTTCCTCAAGTACTAGACACTGTACTTGTCTGTCCTATTGTCACCTGAAACTCAACGAAGTTAAAATAATTTTCAAAACAAACCTGGGCCTTCTAAAGTCCAAAAATTATATAGCACTTGACAAAAGTGCAGGAGGGACAGTTCTGCTTATCCACAACTGGTGGGAGGAGAAAGGAGTACAACTTCCCTAAAAACTATCCTAAGAGAATGAACACAGATGTGGACGAAGATTTTTTTATAAGGAGGCTGAAAGCAATGTAACAGTAGTGAGACTCGAAATAACTTCAATGTCCAACAAAAAGGTATTAGGTTAAATCATTTGTGGTTTTCAAAGAACAATGATAACTAATAATCAAGTGTTGAAGGTTATTTAGTGGCATGGAAAAATATGATAGATTAAGGTGAGAAAGGTCACAAAACTGTATACCAGTAGTAACCTAACTATGTAAAATATGTATATGAATAAAAACATTAACAGTGGTTATATCTACAGTAAACTCATAGCTGATTGTGTACTGTTTTGCCTTTGTGTCTTAGCAAATATTCTATAATAATTATACTTTTATAATCAGAGAAAATGTTTGTTTTTTGTAACAGCACTTTATCACCACCTATGTAGGCATAAAACTAACTGTATCCGAAGGTCATGGAAGTCCTTTAGAATCCTTGCAAAAATTCTTCAAGTCTCTGCTCAAGCCATTTCTTCTCCCTCCCTAATCACTCCTACTTCCTTCAATACTCTTTACCTGAATTCATTAATAAACAGAAGGCCCTCTGTAATGCTAAAAGGGACTCCTCCTTCTTTTTGAACTTATCCAGTACACACTGCTATTTGGCTTTTTGGTTAGGGCACACTGACAGAAGACCAACTAGAAGAAGTGCACAGCAGCTTGCGGTCAAGGCAAAAAACAAGAAACGTGTAAACAACCCCTGAAGGCACAGAATAGTAACATGTTTCAAAATAACAGCCTTGTGTTAATAGGAAAAGACTGAGTGATGTTCAGCACATAATCTGTTTCCTCAGCATATATTCCGTAAAACTTAAAAAGTGCTTAAAATGAACACGTTAGACCAAAAGACAGGACAACTAAATTCAATGTGGTATCCTCGGATGGACCCTGGAATCAAAAAAAAAAAAAAAAGGATATTTGTGAAAAACTGATAAAATATGAATAAAGCCTGGAGTTTACTTACTAGTAAACTAATGTTAATTTTCTAATTATCTAATATTAACCCAATATTAATTTCTAGTTACTAACACTACTTAGTTTTGACCAATGTAGCAGAAGGCTTCATAAATACTTCTCATTTGCAACTGCTTTCTATTGCCTAAGGGACAGTCACCAGTACAGTACTAAGGCAACAGTAGTGCAAAGGAAAGCCGGTATGACCCTCCACTCTGTGGTGGTAGGGATGAAGTCTCCACCTGGCACACCACGGCTCCCCTGGACCACAATGCCTCAGGTCCAAGGCTTGGTTTCCATTCAGTTCACGGAATGAAAGCATCAGCCATTACAATATTAAGAATCTTTGTATTTCACAGCATTCACAGAAAACTCTGGCATCCATTTTTAACAAATAGTATGGAGCTATACTGACCATTTATATAAAAAATATTTCACACTAAGCTTCTATTTCCTGTTCAATGCTCCTATGAGGAGAGGTAAAGGTTTTGTCTCACATTTGACACCCCTGTATGAGGACCAAAACCTACTCGAAGGTAAAAAACAGACAAAAAATGCCATTGAATCTTCGTTGTACTTCTTTAGAGAAAAGGAAATGTGCTGAAGCATCAGAAGGAACCACTAAGAGCCTACTTACGAAAATTCAAGTCTTCCGCTCCCCTAAGGTAAAGAGTATTTCATTTACTGCACAGTCCAACTCTTCTGATCAACTTAACAATATGACAGTAAGGAGAATGGTTTTATAAAAATCCCAGGAAATGTTTTCTTAAATGACATTTAAACTATGATTATTTTGAATAATAGCTGCTGAAGTGATTTCCTTTGTCATCAGACTAAACAGTTTTTCTAGTATTTTTTTAAGCTGCGATCTACCTAAAAGCTCTAGTGAGATTACCTATCCTCATCCTTTGTATCACACCTTACGCTAAACACAGATTACATTTCATTCTAACCTTAAAAGTTTAGATGTTACAACATTTATGTATGTCCCAAAGCAGCTAGTATAATGCTTTCCACATAACACTCAATGGATGCTTGCTGAATAGATGTCAAACATTATAAAAGGCATCATGGCACAAGATTAATTCTTTATAAAAATTGTTTTGTCCTATCCACCAATTTTTTACTTAATGTACACCAGAAGCCAGGTACTGTAGACTGGGGTAAGGATAAATAAGATGCCACCTAAGTTTACAGATATGAAAATGGTTAAACGCAATGGAGTATAACAGGTGCAGAACTAGAGACAGTTCAATGACCCATGGAAGGAGAAGAGGATGTATCAATTGTGTTCAACTGAGTAGAACAGGAAGTTGTATGCACGCTTAAATATACTGCATGCCATTTTCCCAGTAAAAGGAGAAAAAAAGTTTTTCCCAATTTAAGTGTATCAATTTTTGGAATGCCAAGAAAACCGTCACATGGCCACTTAAATTATTTACTAGTTTAGCAACAGATATTTTAAATCACCCAATATAATAATAAATTAACTTGCAAATAATGCTTTTTTCCACTGTTTCATTAAAATTTTATTCAACTCCTTGGGGTGCCTGGGTGGCTCAGTTGGTCAAGCGTCTCTTGGTTTTGGCTCAGGTCATAATCTCACAGTCATGAGTTCGAGCCCTGTGTCAGGCTCTGTGCTGTCACTGTGGAGTCTGCTTGAGATTCTCTCTCTCTCCCACTCTTTGCCCCTCCCCTGCTCTTTCTCTCAAAATTAATAAATATTAAAAAGATACTTTTATTCAACTCCTTGACGTTAGTGTTATGATCGTCACTAGAAGGCTTTTCTAGAGTATATTATCTTCACTTCTAAGTTACTGAGATGCAGCACTTTTGATTCTGCAATTGATGCTGTTAAATTTTATCAGCCAAAAGTACTATTTGTAAATGTTAAGACCAATGTTTTTTCATTCAGCCTAAAAGGGTGTTCATTATATGCTCAATATAACCATTTATTATACTCTTCTAACTGTTTTAATCAGCTTGGTTGAGGTATAATTTATTTATAATAAAATTCACCATTTTGAAGTAAACAATTTGATGAGTTTTGACAAATGTATACAATCTTATAACATCACCACAATCTCGATAGGAAACATTTCTACTACCTCAAAAGAGTTCTGTGGTGTTCCTTCTCAGTTAATCTCTTCTCCCCACCCCTTGGCTCCTAGGAACTACTGATCTACTTTCTGCCATTTCAGTTTTGTCTTTTCTAGAACGTCCTATCACTGGTAGCATGCAGCATGTAGAATTCTGTAACTGAGTTCATTCATCTGGCATAATCCCTTTATACTCATCCATGTTGTGGTGTGTATCAGCAGTTCATACACTCACACAGATACATCACAATTTATTCGTTCAACAAACTAGTAGACACAGGACTGTTGTCAGCTTTGGGCAATTAGGACCACACAACTGTTATAAATATTCAAGTACATCTCTGTGGAAGTATGCTTTCATTTCTCTTAAGTAAAAGCCCTTAAGTGATATTACTGAGTGTATTAGCTTCCTAAGGCTACTACAACAAAGTATCACAATATGGGTGGCTTAAAACAACAGAAATGTACTCCCTTACAATTGTGTGGGCAAGAAGTGTTTCAAGGTGTAGGTAGAGCCACACTGTCTTGAAGTCTCTAGTACTAAATCTGGTCTTTCCTCGTCTCCTGGTCCTGTCAGTAATCCTTGGCAGCCCTTGGTTTACAACTGCATAATTCTAACCACTACCTTCCATCATCATATGGCATTCTCCCTTTTTGTCTGTCTTTATGTGGCCATCTCTCCCTTCTTTGTCTCCTGTGGCTCTCTCCTCTTATGAACACAAGCCACACTAGATTAAGAACTCCCTACTCCAATATGAGCTTCTCTTCAGCTGCAATGATCCTACTTTTTATTTTTTTGAGAGAGAAGATGGAGTGGCTCGCATTTGGGAGAGGGATTGGGGGGGGGGGGGAGAGAAGAGAGAGAGAGAGAGAGAGAGAGAATGAGAATGAATATGAATTTCTTAAACCAGCTCCACAGCTCAGCTGGAGCCCAATGTGGGGCTTGATCTCAAGGCCGTGAGATCATGACCTGAGTTGAAATCAAGAGTCAGATGCTTAACTGAGCCACCCAGGTGTCCCCATTGGTCACATTCTGAGGTACTTAAGGGTAGGGCTTAAATATACACTTTTGAGGAACACAATTCAATTCACCGTACTGGGTCATATGGCAACTGTATGTTGATAACAACAAAATGCAAACCTATTATTCAAAGTGACTGTAACATTTTGCCTTGTACCTCAACAGCAATGTAGGTCAGCTCCACATCCTTCCCAACATTTGGTGTGATCTGTTCTTGTTTTAAAGTCCATGTGTCGTTGTATCTCACTGTGGTTTTAATTTGCATTTCCTTCACAACTAATGATGTTAAGCATCACTGTAATTTATAAAGCTTTGGAGGTGACACTCCTATTCAATCTTTTGCCCATTTTGAATTTGCTTTTCTCACAATTAAGATGTAAGAGTTCTTTGAATGTTCTAGATACAAGTCTTTTAACAGATACAGGTTTTGCAAATATTTTGTCTATAACTTGACTTTTAATTTTCTCAACAAAATCATTTTGATGAAGTCCAACTTACCCATTTTCTTTTATTTTATGCTTTTTGTGTCCTAAGAAATCTTTGCTTAATCTAAGGACATAAAAACTTTGTTTTATTCTTGAAGTTTTATCACATTAAACTTTTACATCTAGACCTATTACCCATTTTGCATTAATTTTTATGTATGATGAGTGGCAAAGGTCAAAGCTTGTTATTTTACAAATAGGTATTCAGTTATTCTAGCATCATCCGTTGAAATCTTTCCCCACAAGAATATTTTGGCACTTCTGTGAAAAGTCAACAGATCAGTTATGTGTAGATTTATTTGGGGACTCTCTATTCTGTTCCACTGATCTACGTTTATCCGTCTGCCAATACCATACTACTGTGATTCCTGTAGCTTTATATGGCATGTGTCAGAATCAGGTAGTGTGAATCCCCTCATTTTTTCCACTTCCAAAAATCAGAATGTCCAAAATGATGCCAGACACAATCCAGTCCCTCCATTCTATCCATTTCAATTTACAAAATGTGACATTTCAAAGATATCATCCAAAAAAATGACAATCATATCTCTGCTGTTTAATGAATATACTATGTTAATATCAGCTACAACACCAGAGGCTTACTTTATCACATACCAAGAGTTCAATTTCATATAAAATCAATCTTGAACTCTACGACAGCTGACTACTGAAAGATCAAAAGAATTCATTACCAGCTTATATGGCTATTATTAAGCCTCCTCCTGCCCCCATGTCCCCAGTGCAAGAACCCTGAAAATGTACGGAGTGAGATTTGTATTAGCAATAACAATTATCTAAAACTTAATTCATACTCTTTAGAAACATATAAAAATTCAATAAAATGACAACTGTTGCATATAAAGAAAAATACGTCATGATAAGGACTGTATAATGACTAAAATACCTCAGAAAAAGAGATAATATATATAGATCACTCTATATACTCTTAAATTATCTCTTAAATTTTATATACTCTTAAATTATCTGTATCTATCTACATACCTACCTGCATACATTTCCATGTACATATTGCATTATACAAATCACAGAACAGGTACCTTAGGAATTTTTTACTTATAGGTTTCACTAAAAACTACTGAAAATGGTGTTGTTCCTTAAAGAGAACGCATACAAATACTGAAACAAAACAGTTTTCTGTAATATACACAAATCAAAAATTATGAATACTAATTCTAAAGTACTTAAGTTACTTAGTTTATGAATGGTTTTTATATTATAGATATTATGTAATTTTTCCAAATGAGATTTTGCCATTTACCTAAATAGAATTTATCTATTAGTCAGTTAAGTATCCAACTCTTGATTTTGGCCCAGGTCATGATCTCACACTTTGTGGGATCGAGCCCCACATCAGGCTCTGCATTGTCAGTGAAATGCCTGCTTGGGATTCTCTCTGACCCTCTCCACTTGTGCTTTCTCAAAATAAACTTAAAAAAAAAAAATAATAACCCAGTATTTATCTACCTAAAATTATCTAAATACTAGCACTTTTCTTTTTTCTCTACATTTCATAAATTGTAACTATCAAAATTTCTTCTGTGAAAATGTTATCACATATCCTTTAAATGTGTTTAGAAAAATCTCCATGACAATGACAAAATTGTGTTTAAGTTCAAATTCTGATTTTTTTCTATTACTCAAAGCATTTCACCTGTTGAAAGCGATATTTTGTTCTTCTCAATACCTCTTATGAAACATCAATATAAACAGAACTTAAGAACAATGGAGTGTATATACTATAACTTGAGTGGGGCATAAAATAATATTATGACATGCTAGTTCCAGGAAATTTCAGGTAGAGTTTGATAAGCCTAAAATTATGCTTGCCCATAAATTTCAATGGTTCTGAATTATAGTTGGGATAAGGAAGTAAATTTAAAAATTTTATGTTTTCAATCTCATTTTCTTTGTAGGTTCAAATTATAATGATACACTTAAAACTTTATTTTTCAGACTGAATTTTTCTTGAGAAAAATATTAGCTTTAAAAAAAAGCTTTACAGTTAAAAAAATGTATACAAATGAGAAAGTGCTAAGATACAAAGAACATATTCAAAAGCACAGCCATGTTTCACTCTGATATTTTTTTGAAACTTCATTATTTTATCTACATCATCTACACTAGAGAGATTCCCTATGACAGGAGCCATTTGAATAAATTAGCCAAATGGTTTTTCTGTAGTCTATTTATATGCAAGAATAATATACATTTTTATCAGATAGCAGAAGCTGACTCTCCAGAAAAATAAATGTTACCACTTAAATATTAATGTTGAATATGTGTTATTTCACGCAATTGCTACCAGATGAATAAGTAAGGCCAAGTTCTGTTTTCCTTTTCTTTTAAAATAATGATGTTCATTTTAGCTTTCATCAGATACTACTTCAACACAAAGCTTCATATTGTCAGAGACATCTCCCAAGGAAAACTGGGCATAGAATGTGCTCCAAGTAGCACTGGAAGCTTCTGCTTCCTCAAAAGAATAAAAACCTCAGAAGAGTGATCATCAGCAGTTTTTGGTTTCCAGGTCTGGCTAATGGGGTACCCGCCTGATACAGGTTGCCCAAAGCAGAAAATAACTTCTGGACGATAAGAACAGGTTACACGGCATTTCCAAGTCGGCTTTTGCTTTAGACAGAAACAACAGCATTTAAAAAGTCATTAGTCTAGAACCATTTAAATCAGGGAAGAAGCTGACCAAGTTAAACTGTTCCGTAGTCCTGTATTATAGGAGAAGGCACTAACATATTAACTTAGGACTCCTTTCAGTAGGCATGGTAAAATTTCAAAAGAACTATAATAAAACTGAAATAGTGTATATCTTCCAAAATGGATATAGAAAAAAAACGTAAAAAAACCTAATAAACAAGTAAAAAGTCTTCAATAAATTTACAAAGGGAGAAAGAAAAAGGGGAGGAAGTAGTAAGACAGGGACAGAAAAAGAAAAACAGGAAGCACTAAGTAGATGGCAGAAACATACCCTACAACACAATAAATATAAACAGATCACTTTTCAGAGATTGTCAAACTCAATTCACAGGCATACACACACTTACATATACATACAGTAATATGGTATTTTTAGAAGACAAAAAAACAAAAGCTATGAAGATAAATGTTTCAATTTAAAAGCTATGAAGATAAATGTTTCAATTTATTGAGGCATATATCATTTAAAAAATTTTTTTTAATGTTTATTCAATTTTGAGAGACAGAGAGCAAGCAGGTGTGGGGCATAGAGAGAGGGAGACACAGAATCCGAAGCAGACTCCAGGCTCTGAGCTGTTAGCAAAGAGCTTGACGCGGGGCTCGAACTCATGAACCGTGAGATACTGACCTGAGCCAAAGTCAGACACCTAACCAACTGAGCCACCCAGGCGCCTGTGAGGCATATCATTTTTAACTTGCTTTTACCTAATAAAATATTGTCAAGATACACCGCTAACAGGAAAGATGAGACAAATGCATACCTTCCTATACTTCTTGTTTTGTTTTTGATAAGTCAAGCAGGGAAAATAAATGAAAATATAGAATATCTGCACCACACAATTAATGCAGACATACAGAACTTTATATAATGGAGACATATAGAACCTTACACCTAACAATTAGAGAAGACACATTTTTCCCAAAGTACTGAAAATACTTACAAAATCTAACCATGTGTTAAGCCAAAAAGCAAATTTCATCAAACATTTAAAATCACAGTATCAGAGGAACCAGTAACTACAGGTAAAGTTACAGTGTGGGGGCTTAAAGTAAAAAAGCTGAAGATCAGCAAGCTAAACACCCTACAACTACAAAAAGAACTACAGTATAAAGCTACAATAAATAAGGAAGTTACAAAGGTAAAAGTATAAATTAGTGAAACAGAACACAAACACAAAACATACAATCAACAAAAACACAAAATAAAAAGCTTATGCACAGCGAAGGAAACAATCAGGAAAACTAGAAGGCAACCGACAGAATGGGAAAAGATATTTGCAAACGACATATCAGATAAAGGGTTAGTATCCAAAATCTATAAAGAACTTACCAAACTGTTTTGTTTTGTTTTGTTTTGGCTAAAACTCATAAAATAGATAAAGCTAAGATAATACTGAATGAGAGATGGCACAAAACAACAGACATGCATAAATCTTAGACAAATGATCCTACTCTTAGAAAAATGTAAGTTACCAAAAGAAAGCTACTATGAGAATACTGCTATAATCAATGAAGTAATTGATTGGTAGTTATCCTCTACCTTTTTCTCCACCACAAACCACCACAAACGCAAAACTTCCAGTTCCAAATATTATTTTAAAGAGTTCTAACAAATTTTAACAGATCATTCAAATTTCCAAAAAACTCTTCTGAGGCCAATATAACTTTGATACTTAAAAAGGCTTTAAAAAGACTTAAAAGCTAATCTCATTAATGAACACCGATGCAAAACTCCTAATAACAGACCATACACAAGACTGTTTTTATTAAAAAGGAAAATATACCATAACCACACTGTGATGTAAGTTATTTTGCCATCATAAAAATATACAAATTTAAATTTTCATATTAACAGATTAAAGGAAAACCATGATTATTTCTTGATAGCAGATAAACATTTGAAAAATTTAATAACCAATAAATATTTTACATAGGAACACCACTAACAAAAAAAAATATTTTCTTAGAAAATTAGAAAAAAAGGGGGATGGGACTTTCATTAACTTATATAAAGACTCACAAGAAACCTCACATTCAAAGATGAAAATTTGTATCATTCTTTTTTAAAATCTGGAACAAGACAGGAGGCACACCTATGACCTTGTAGACCTGAAAAGTACAGTAAGAAAAAGAACAGAATGGAAAAGGGTTTCAAAAAAATAAGGAAAACGGTCATTCAGATATAACAGGATTGTCTACACAGAAAGCTCAAAAAGTACATAAGCAAATTATTGGATCTGATAAGACTGTAGGTAAGGGTGCTAGATATAGATACAAAGACAACAGAAAAAAAAAATCAACTTAATTTCTATATAGCAGGACAGGAACTGAAATTTTTAGATGATGTAATTTATAATACCATCAAAAGTATTAAACACCTAGCAATAAATCTAACAGAAATGCAATATTTATAGAGAACAAATTATAACTGTAATCAAAGAAATCCTAAATTAGTGTGCTATGTTCATGTACAGTGAAGAGTCAACATTTTTAAAAATTTTACTTCTCCCTAATTTGATAAACATATTTAATAAAATTTCAATCAAAACTGCAAAAAGAAATTTTCAAGGAGTTGATAAAATGATTCTCAAATTATATGCATGAGTTAAGCAGTTCTTGGTAGAGATGTGGATTCTTGCCCTACCAGGCATGAAGACTCATGAGAACTATGGTAATTAACACAGTATAATGCAGTATTTGTGCAGGGACAGACAACTTGATCAATAAAACAGAAGAGCTCAACATAGAAACACACATGTGGCACAAAAACAGACACACAGATCAATGGAATAGAATAGAGAACCCAGAAATGGACCCATAAACCTATGGCCAACTAACTTTTGACAAAGCAGGAAAGAATATCCAATGGAATAAAGACAGTTTCTTCAACAAGTGGTGCTGGGAAAACTGGACAGCGACATGCAGAAAAATGAACCTGGACCACTTTCACCATATACAAAAATAAACGGGATGAAAGACCTAAAACAAGACAGGAAGCCATCAAAATCCTTGAGGAGAAAGCAGGCAAAAACCTCTTTGACCTCAGCCACAACAACTTCTTACTCAACACGTCTCCGGAGGCAAGGGAAACAAAAGCAAAAATGAATTATTGGGACCTCATCAAAATAAAAAAGCTCTGCACAGCAAAGGAAACAATCAGCAAAACTAAAAGGCAACCGACGGAATAGGAAAAGATACTTGCCAACGACATTATCAGATAAAGGGTTAGTATCCAAAATCTATAAAGAAATTACCAAACTCAACACCAAAAAAACAAATAATCCAGTGAAGAAATGAGACAAAAGACATGAATAGACACTTTTCCAAAGAAGATATCTAGATGCCTAACAGACACGTGAAAAAATGCTCCACATCACTCATCATCAGGGAAATACAAATCAAAACCACACACCCGAGATACCACACCTCACACCTGTCAGAATGGCTAACATTAACAACTCAGGCAATGACAGATGTTGGCGAGGATGGGGAGAAAGAGGAACCCTTTTGCACTGCTGGTGGGAATGCAAACTGGTGCAGCCACTCTGGAAAACAGTATGGAGGTTCCTCAAAAAATTAAAAATAGAACTACCCTACGACCCAGCAGTTGCACTACTAGGTATTTACCCAAGGGATACAGGGATGCTGTTTCGAAGGGGCACATGCACGCCAATGTTTATAGCAGCACTATTGGCAATAGCCTATATAGACACACACACACACACACACACACACACACACACACACATTCACTCACAAATACAATGGAGTATTACTCGGCAATCAAAAAGAATGAAATCTTGCTGTTTGCAACTACGTGCGAGGAACTACAGGGTATTATGCTAAGTGAAATTAGTCAGAGAAAGACAAGTATCATATGACTTCACGCATATGAAGACTTTAAGATACAAAACAGATGAACATAAGGTGAAGGAAGCAAAAATAATGTAAAAACAAAGAGGGGGACAAAATGTAAGAGACTCTTAAATATAGAGAACAAACAGAGGGTTGCTGGAGTGGGGGGGGGGGGGGGAGAGGCTAAATGGGTAAGAGGCATTAAGGAATCTACTCCTGAAATCATTGTTGCATTATATGCTAACTAACTTGGTTGTAAGTTAAAAAATAAATTATTAAAAATTAAAAGAGGGAAAAAATAAAATAAATGAAAATAAAAAATAATTTTAAAAAGTAACACACATATACAGAACCATGAAATGACACAGGTGGCACTGCAGACACTGGAAAGAGAATTCAATAAACAGTATTAGAATACTAGAACAGTCACTCAGATGGGGAAATACAACTGGACCACTAACTTACACTGTCCAAAGAATCAATTCTTGACAGATTTAAAATAATATCCTCAAGTCCTTAGAGCAGGTAAACAATTCTTAACCATGACATTTAAAAAGGGGTTAACTAAAAAAATAAAATAAAATAAAACAAAAAAAAAAAGGACTAACTATACAAGAGACTGGCAGAAACAAAGTTCATTACACAGAAATAAAAGTTGGAATGGAAGATAAACATAAAAAATGTTCAACCTCATTATCACCCAGGAAAATGCAAAATTAAGCCATGACAAGATACCATTTTTACACACATGAATTAGGAAAAAATCAAAAGCTCTGAAAATTGTCTGTGTTAAAAAGCATACAGAGCAAAGGGAATTACTACACTCTGCTGATGGGATCGCACAATGGTGCATCATCTACTTAGCATTAGCTTGTATGGATGAACATAATACATACTCTGTGCCCCTCCCCCACGCACCCCCATTCCACTCCTAGATATACAACTAAAGAATCTACTCACATATACTGGAACACATGTTAAATAATCTTCACATTAAAATTCCTCATGACAAAATATTGAACACCCAATATTCCCTACTACAGTAGACTATATCACGGTATATTCACATAATAAAATGGTATACAGCAGTGAAATTTACTGAACTATATATCTACATGCCATGACTCAAACCATGAAGTAAGATTTAAGACAAAAGGCAGTTTCTCCTCAAGGTAGCAATGTAGGAGGATCCTGAACTCCCCACCTCCCACGGGCACACTGAAACTACAGCTACATATGGACCAGTTCTCTCTGAAACAAACCTAAAATCTAGCGGAGTTACGCCTATACATTGGGTGGACAAGAAAAAACCCACAATGAAATGGGTAGAAGAGGCTGAGACATGGATCTTGCTATTGCTACCCCCCTGGTATGGAAATCCACATCAGGAGAAACCTCACAACTGAGTTTCTCCCTGAGAAACAAAGGGCTGCTTCTCCCTTAAGATCAAAGGTTTGAACCCCACATCTGGCACCACAACATTTAAAACCTGCACCTAAGAGATGGGCCCACAAAACATCAGCTCTGAAACCCAACAGGATATATATCCACAATACCCACAAGGTTACTGCAAACTAAGAATCAGGTCTTAAGAGGCTCACACATATTCATGGAGGCTACACCACAGGACCCAGAGAAGCAGCTGATTGAAATACCCAGTCTTTCCATGAAAGAGGCCTAAGTGCTTATCTAGAAAGCTTCTAAGGGGCAGGCATCTAATTTAACACCTATCTACCAAAATATTCTCCAAAAAACTGCAAAGGCCAGTGGGCACTCCCTTTACCTCACTCCAGGTCATGGTATCCCCTAGAAAGGAGCTTACGCACATGTCTGGTACCCCCTTGACAGCCCAGCTCTGATGGCCAGCAGGGCTTGTGTTGACAGGTTCAACAGATGGCAGTAAACAAAGAAACAAGTTCTTAATTGGCTTTCACCACAGAGCTCAGTATAGAGAGAGCAGAGAGAACATCTATCTCCCAGTGGTTCGTGAAAAGAGGTATAACTGCATACTTTAAAAGATACTACCTAAAAGCCCAGCTTCTAATCAACCTGAATCCATGTGCTGGCTGAGATCCTCCCCCTTGGAACACTGACAAAAGTTAACACACCCTGAATTACTGGAAGCAACTAAGAACAAAGCAGGCTGAATGGACAATCACAAGATTTGAAAGACAACTAAGAGCTGGGGCAGGGTTTAACAATGGGGTTCATCTAAACTAGGCCATTCCTTTAAAACTGGGGCGGGGGGCGGTAGCTGTTTTATCTAATGCATAAAAACCAACCCAGAAAGTCAAGGAGAATAAAGAAACAGAGGAATATCTTCCAAATGAGGGAAGATAAAAACCTTAGAAAGAGACCTTAATGAAACAGAAGTGATAAAAAGTTCAAAACAGCAGTCATAAAGATACTCACTGAGGTCAAGAGAACAATACATAAAGACAGTGAGACTTCCAAGAGAGAATATACAAGAAAATACCAAACAGAGGCACCTGGGTGGCTCAGTCGGTTGAGTGTCCAACTCTGGATTTGGGCTCAGGCAATGATCCCAGGGTTATGGGATCAAGCCCTATGTTGGGCTCTGTGCTGACCATGGAGCCTGCTTGGGATTCTCTCTCTCTTTCAAATAAAAAAACAAGAAAGGAAAATACCAAACAAATCATACAGCTCAAGAATATAGTAACTGAACTGAAAATTACAATGGTGGGTATTCAGCTGACCTTAGGATCAGCCACCTTAAAGACAAAGCAGTAGGACTCATCCAATCAGAGCAACCACAACCGTTTAAAAAAAAAAAAAAAAAAAAGACAAAGAAAGAAAAAACAGTGGAGATAGCTTGAGGAACTTATTGGACAACATCAAGTGTACTAACATTTGCATTATGGAGTCTCAGAAAGAGAAGAGAGAAATACAGAGGCTGAAAACTTTTGTGAAGAAATAAAGACTGAAAACCTCACTAACCTGGACAAGGAAACAGATATCCAGATCCAGGAAGCCCAAAAAGGTCCAAATAAGATGACTCCAAAGAGACCCACATCAACACACATCATAATTAAAAGGTCAAAAGTAAAAGACAAAGAGAAAATCTTAAAAGCAGTCTGAGAAAAACAGTTTGTAACATACAAAGGATAGGTAACCCCTAGGACCATAAGTGGATTTTTTAGCAGATATTTTGCAGGCCAGAAGGGACTGGAAAGATATAATTCAAAGTGCTCACAGAAAAAAAGAAAAGAAAAAGGAGCCAAACAAGAATACTCTACCAGAAAAACTGTCCTTCAGAATTCAAAAAGAGAGTTTTCCAGACATGTCAAAGCTAAAGGAGTCATCACCACTAGATTGGCCTTACAAAAAAACGTTACAGGGACTTCTTTTTTAACCTGAAACTAGAGAGTGCTAATTAGTAACAGAAACACATATGAAAGTACAAATCTTTCCTGTAAAGCAAATATAAAATAAAATTCAGAAAATTCCACTGTTGTAAAGGTGGTCAGTTGATCATTTGGGAATCTAGTTTGAAGGTTTAAAAGATAAAAGTAGTGGTAACTATAATACTTTGTTAATGGATACACAAGACAAAAAGGTGTTAAATAGTGGTAACATAAACATAAAACATGGAAAAAGAGAGTAAAAATGTAGACACTTAGAATGAGTTCATTCAAAGTTAAGCTGCTATTAAAATGAACTGTTAGAAGTCATTTAATGTAAGCTTCATGGTAACCACACAGCACATCACTACAGGAAATAAATCACAGGAGGCGAGCAAGAGAAGAACAAAGGAATTTACAAAACATCCAGAAAACAATTAACAAAATGGCAGTAAGTCCATATCTATCAATAATTACTTTAAATGTATATGGACCGAATTCTCCAATCAAAAAACAAAGACTTTTTGCACTAAAAAACCCACAGCTCCCTATACATTCACTCTCAAGGTTCACTTTAAATATAATGACAGAGACTGAAAGTAAAAGGATGGAAAAAGAATCCATGCAAATGGAAAGCAATCAGACAAAACAGACTTTATTTTTTTTTTTATTTTTTTTTCAACGTTTATTTATTTTTGGGACAGAGAGAGACAGAGCATGAACGGGGGAGGGGCAGAGAGAGAGGGAGACACAGAATCGGAAACAGGCTCCAGGCTCCGAGCCATCAGCCCAGAGCCTGACGTGGGGCTCGAACTCACGGACTGCGAGATCGTGACCTGGCTGAAGTCGGAAGCTTAACCGACTGTGCCAACCAGGTGCCCCCAAAATAGACTTTAAAGACAAAGAATGCACTAAGAGACAAAGAAGGTCATTAGATGATAAAAGAAAACCCAACAAGAAGATTCAACATTTGTAAATACTTATAAACCAAACATAAGCACCTAAATATGTAAAGCAAATATTAACAGGTACAAAGGGAGAAACAGAAATAAAACAACAGTAGAGGACTTTAATACTCCCTTTTAATCAATGGGCAGTTCATCCAGACCAAAAATCAACAAGGAAACAGCAGCCTTAAAGGACAGATTAGACCAGAAAGGCTTAGACATACACAGAACATTTCATCCAAAAGCAACAAAATATATCTTTTCAAGCACACATGGAACATTTCTAAGATAAATCATGTTAGGCCATAAAACCACTCTTAATAAACTTAAGACTGAAATCCTATCAAGCATCTTTTCCAACTACAATAGTATGACACCAGAAATCAATTATAAAAAGAAATATGTGAAGATTAAACAATATGCTACTGAACAACCACTGGGTCAAAGAATAATTTTTAAAAATTTAAAAATACCTTGACACAAATAAAAATGAAAATACAATATACCAAAGCTTATGGAATGCAGCAACACCAGTTCTAAGAAAGAGGTTCATAGCAATAAGTGCCTACATTAAGACGAAAGAGGTCAGGGGCACCTGGGTGGCTCAGTCGGTTAAGCGTCTGACTTCGGCTCAGGTCATGATCTCACAGCTTGTGAGTTCGAGCCCTGTGATGGGCTCTGTGCTGACAGCTCGGAGCCTGGAGCCTGCTTCCGATTCTGTGTCTCCCCCTCTCTCTGCCCCTCCCCTGCTCACGTTCTGTGTCTGTCTCTCAATAATAAATAAATGTTAAAAAAAAAAAAAAAAAACTTAAAAAAAAAAGAAGAGGTCAATTAAACAAACCTAACTATACCTCAAAAAACTAGAAAAAGAACAAACTAAACCAAAAGTTGAAGGAAGAAAACAACAATGATCAGAGCAAAAATAAATGACACAGAAGTTAAAAGATAAAGCAAAAGTCACTGAAACTAAGAGCTGGTTTTTTGAAAAGATAAAAAATAGACAAACCATTAGCCAGACTCACCAAGAAAAAGTGAGAAGACTCAAAGTTAGAAATGTAACAGCAGATATAACAATGGATACCAGAGAAACACAAAGGATCATGGGCTAATATTAACAATTATGCACCAACAGACTGGACAAAAAGAAGTGCATAAATATCTAGAAACACACAACCTACCCAAGATGTAATCATGAAGAAATAAAAAATGTGAACAGACCAATTACCAGTGAATTAGTAATCAAAACCTCCCAACAAACACAAGTCCAGGACCAAATGACTTCACTGGTGAATTGTACCAAACATTTAAGAAGAATTCATACCAATCCTTATCAAATTCTTCCAAAAAATAGGAGAGATGGTAACACTTCCAAAGTCATTTTATAAGATCAGCATACTCTGATATCAAAACCAGACAAGGACACTACGATAAAAGAAAATTACAGGCCAATAACCCTGATAAATATAGATGTAAAAATCCTCAACAAAACATGAAGAAATCAAATTCAACAATACATTAAAAGAATCACATACCATGATCACATTAGACCTATTCCAAGAATGCAAGGATGGTTCAATCAGTCAATGTTATACACTACATTAACAAAATGAAGGATAAAAATCATTATCACCTTGGGGTGCCTGGGTGGCTGGGTTGGTTAAGCATCTGACTACTGGGCTGACTGTTGGGTTTCAGCTCAGGTAATGATCTCACAGTTGGTGAGTTTGAGCCCCACATCAGGCTCTGTGCTATTAGCTCTGCTTCAGATTCTGTGGTCTCTCTGACCCTCCCCCACTTGCGCTCTGACTCTCTCTCTGGAAAAAATAAACACTAAAATTTAAAAAAAAAAATCATTATCATCTCAATGGTTGAAGAAAAAGAATCTGATAAAATTCAACATCCATTTATGATTAAAAACTCTCAAGAAAGTGGGTATAGAGATTGTACCTCAACATAATAAAGCCAATAATCTCAAGCACATCATACTCAATGAAGAAAAGGTTAAAACTTTTCCTCTATGATAATAAGATGATAACTACTCCCACCACTTTTATTTGATACAGAATTGAAAATTCTAGCTAGAACAATTAGGCAAGATTAAGACATAAAAGGGATCCAAATCAGAAAGGAAGAAGTTAAATTGCCTCTGTGCAGATGGCATGACATCATATAAATACAACCCAAAAGATTACACCAAAACACTGTTAGAACTAGTAAGTAAATTCATTTGCGGGATACAAAAAAAAATCAAATACACAAAACTCAGTTGAGTTTCTATACACTAACAATGATGTAGCAGAGAAATGAAGAAATTAATTCCCATTTACAACTGCCATCAAAAAGAGTATCTAGGAATAAATCTAACCAGGAAGGTGAAAGACCTTTAAAATAAAAACATTAAGACATGATGAAAGAAATAGAACAAATAAATAGAAAGATAATCCATGCTCATGGATTACAAGACTCAAGTTATGAAAATGTCCAAACTGCCCAAAGCAATCCTCAGAGTCAGTGCAATCTCTATCAAAATTCCAATGACATTTTTCACAGAAATAAAACAATCCCAAAGTTTGTATGGAAGTTCTAAAGACTCCAAACTTCTAAAGACTCCAAATAGCCAAACCAATCTTGAGAAAAAAGATTAAAGCTGGAGGCATCACACTTCCTAATTGTGAACTTTATTACAAAGCTATAGTGATCAAAACAGTACAGTATTGGCATAAAAATACACACATGAAATGAATAGAACAGAACAGAGTCTAGAAATAAACCCATCCAGGTTTAGTCAACTGATTTACAACACAGGAGGCAAGAATACACAGTGGGAAAAGGACAGTCTCTTCAATAAATGGTGCTTGGGGAAACTGGACAAACGCTTGCAGAAGAGTGAAACCATACCGTTATCTCACGCAATATACAAAAATCAACTCAAATGGATAAAGACAAGAAGGTAAGACCAGAGACCATAAAACTCGTAAAAGAAAACATACACAGTTAAGTTCCTTGACATCAGTCACCAATAGCAAAAGCAATGATAGAAAAAAATAAACAAGTGGGACTAAATCAAATTTAAAAGCTTCTACCCAGCAAAGGAAACCATCAGCAAAATGAAAAGGCAAACCACTGAATGGGAGAAAATATCTGCAAATCACCTATTTAATGAAGAAGTCAATATTCAAAATATATAAAGAACTCATACAACTCAAAAGCAAAAGAACTATCTGATTAAAAATGGGCAGAGGGGGGCGCCTGGGTGGCTCAGTCGGTTGAGCATCCGACTTCGGCTCAGGTCACGATCTCACAGCTCATGAGTTCGAGCCCCGCGTCGGGTCCTGTACTGATGGCTCAGAGCCTGGAGCCTGCTTCTGCTTCTGTGTCTCCCTCTCTCTCTGCCCCTAACCCACTCGCATTCTGTCTCTATCTCTCTCAAAAATAAACATTTAAAAAAAAAAAAAAAATGGGCAGAGGATCTGAATTCAGTTTCCCAAAGACAGATGGCCAACAGGTACATGTAAAGAAGCTCAATATACTAATCAGGGAAAAGCAAATCAAAACAACAGTGAGGGAGTACCTTACACCTGTTAGAATGGTTATTATCAAAAAGACAAAAAATAACAAGTGTTGGGGTTGTGGGGAAAAGAGAATCCTTGTGCACCATTGGAGGAAATATAAACTGCTGCATCCACTACAGAAAATAGTACAGAACTTACTCAAAAAAATAAAAATACAACTTCCATATGATCCAGCAATTCTACTTCTGGGTATTTATCTGAAGGAAACGAAAACACTAACTTCAGTAGATATATCCAATCTCATGTTCATGGCAGCATTACTTACAACAGCCAAAACATGGAAGCAAACGAAGTGTCCACTGATGGATAAATAAAGAAAATGTGGTTTATATATGGAAGGGAATATTAATCACCAATAAAAAAGAATGAAATCTTATCCTGTGCAACAACATGGATGGCCCGTCAGGGCATTACACTAAGTAAAATAAGACAGACACAGAAGGACAAATACCGTATGATCTCACTTACATGTGGCATCTTAAAACCAAAACACCAAATTCATAAATATACAAGTGTATAAATATAGAAAAGACACTGGTGGTTTCCAGAGGCAAGGGGAATGGGGAATGATCTAAATGGGTGAAGGTGGTCAACAGGTACAAACTTCCAGTTGTAAAACAAGTAAGCCCTGGGTACGTAATACACAGCACGGTGACTACAGTTAACAATACTATATTTCAAATTGAACGTTGCTGAGACTTAAAGGTTTTCATCAGAAAAAAGGATGTTTGATTATATGTGGTTATCAATTATCAATGTTAACTAGATTTACTGTGGTGTCATTTTGTAATATGTACATATATCAAATCATTTTTATAAACTTGACTAATATGTTACACATCAACATATCTCATTAAAAAACCTTTTAAAAAACAATGATAAAGATAAGAAGATTGCAGAAAGTCTACTTCAATCCCATGAATCATGAGATGATGACCTGAGCCAAAATCAAGACTCAGATGCTTAACCAACTGAGCCACCCAGGTGCCCAAGAACCTGTATTTTTAAAAGAGTAAGGAAGTAATTTTTAAAGCTCTCATCTGGATGAGGGGAAGCACAGGACTGGATAAAGATGAACATTATAGATAGATTCAATGATTTGTTCTGGTTCAAAAGTGAAGAAGTTATCAATGTTTATTATTATGTTCATAACCTGTGACACTTATTCTTTTCTATGCATTATGTGCTGCATAAATACTTAAAAGTATACTGACATACAAAATAAAAGAGTATACTCTTTCTGTAGAATGAAATGACTAAGAAAGTAGAGCTATAGTGATGCTGGAGTGAAAGATAGAAAATAAAAGTCAGCTGAACTACATTCAGCTTCAACAGCGTATTTAAAAATAATAATAGGAACTGGGGCTTTTCTGTCAATCTACAAGACTTGTAAAAGATACAATATTCTCTAGTACTCCTGCTTCTCATAATTATATGAGTTTTTTTCCTCAGACCTTCAAATAAAAAAAAATTTCTAGCCTCAGTGATGTATGAGCAACAAAAACTTTTTAAAGTCTACAAACAAATGAAGTCTTGTATTTTTTTTTAAGTTAGAGTTCAGAATTAAATGACTTGACATCTAGGAATTCCTGGTGAAATCTTCTCATTTAATAGGTCAAATAGCTCTCCTTTCAAATTTATTTGGCATTTTAAATTATGGTTAACCATGCCTCTCAATTTTAAACAAGAGGTTTGGCTGGTCATGATACTTACTAGTATCTTATCCAGAAAAACCAAAAGCAGGGCATTAGGACTATAAAACTTGTCCACACTTTTTGTTACAATCGATCTTTCATTTTAAGATCTAATTTATACATACATGCACACACATAAATTATTTGCTACCAATCTGAAATTCACATACATTGCAAAATATATAACCTTTAACTTTAAAAGTTACAGATAACATTTTATTATTTTTTTAAAGTCTATTCATTTATTCTGAGAGAGAGTGCACATGTGGGCGGGGGAGGGGCAGAGAGAGGGAAGGAGAGAATCCTAGACAGGCTGTGTGCTGTCCGTGCAGAGCAGAGCCTGATGTGCAGCAGGATCCCACAAAGGATGAGATCATGACCTGAGCCAAAATCAAGAACTGGATGTTCAACTGACTGAGCCACCCAGGTGCCCCACAGATACTGATTACCAAAAAAATTTCCAAATAAATATTTAACAGACATATTAAGAACATTCCTAAATGAAGTGTAAATTAGAAAGACTAGATAAAATTATAAGTTTGAATATTGTGCAAAATTCTCATTCACAAATCTGACAAATAAATAATTAGCTTCATGGACAGAGATATTTGACTGATTAGTAAAATTCAAATTGAAACATTTAAAATAACAATTGCCTGGGTAACTGGTTATCAGCCTTACCTACGCAATAACTATAAAAATTCTACAAAATGCCATATGGTCAACAGACTCAGATTAGACATGGATTTCAATCAATATCAAACTAATAGAAGTTTACTGACAATATATGTACATTAGTAATGCCATTACCACAGGTTTAATTAAACACAGTCAACAGTGCTTGACACAAAAGACATATGTGTCTCAACTACAAAGAGGCCAGAGACAAACATTTACATTAATGGCATTATTGCAACTTGAAGAACACTAATTAATCCCATCTAGTCCTCATTAGATGCAGCTTTTCCATCCTCTTGTTTCTCAACCTTTGGAGGGCATTTCCATGGATTATCAAAAAATGGCTGAAAGATCTAATAACTGACTGACAGAAAACACACACACACCCCTCTTCCCTACCTTCGAACAAAAGACATACAGAAATCAGCAGAAATCCAAATGCTCCATGACAGAGTATAGTTGTCTTTTCAGGGAAATTAACTGAAGCAGTTACCTATGGTTTATTCAGTGTCTCCTTAAAATAAAAATTAAAAAAAAAAAAAAAAAAAAAAAATTCAGGTTACCAAAAAAAATGCCGAAACAATTTTTTTAATGCTTATTTATTTTTGAGAGGGAGGGGGGTGCGGGGGGGGGAGTGAGCAGGGGAGGAGCAGAGAGAGAGGGAGACAGAATCCAAAGCAGATTCCAGGCTCTGAGCTGTCAGCATAGAGCCCAATGGAGGGCTCGAACTCACAGACTGCAAGGTCATGACCTAGGCCAAGTCGGACACTTAACTAAGCCACCCAAGCACCCACCAGAACAATTTATAGAATATGTACTCTATATCTGGAATACTCAAAAACTTGTTTTTCTGTTTCCATGAAAATGTCTACAAATATTAGCCTCAAATCATTATATTCCAAATCTTTGACTAATCTTTCAAAGGGTTTGAGTTTGCTTTTTCAGTTTTTCCTGATGTTTTAATTAGAACTATTTATGTATTCATTATCCCAACACACTTGATCTTACAACAAGACCTTCAGTTGTCTCTTCAGTTCTTTTTTTGAACAATAGTAAGTTATTTATTTACTTTGAGAGAGAGAGAGAGAGAGAGAGAGAGCGAGCAGGAGAGGGGCAGAGAGTGTGAAAGAGAGTGTGAATCCCGAGCAGGCTTGCACTGTCAGTGCAAAGCTGGACATGGGGCTCAATCACATGAACCGTGAGGTGATGACCTGAGCTGAAACCGAGTCAGACGCTTAACCTACTGAGCCACCCAGGCGCCCCAAGTCTCTTCAGTTCTATCACCATTTTATTAACTATTCTATGGACTCTCTAAATGAAATAAACATGCTTCTTGGTATTATTCAAATTTTAACATTTTTGTGAACGCTAAAAATAATCTGTACACATTTCAGACAAAATGTGAGTGCAAGTTTATGTGAAAATTTCCATAAATCCATTTCCTGCTCCTTTGAAAACTGTTTCCATATAAAACTGAACTTAGAGTGTCTTAAAAACAAAAAATAAAGGGCTATACATTGACATTAGACTTGTTCTCACAGAAGATAAGGTGTGAATTTAAATTTTTTTTCTTTTTTATTAACTCTAACAGATTGTCAATAAAATGCATCTCTACTGCTAATGTATGTAGATGTGATTCTCAAATATTATTAATAGCCAATAATATGATTCAAATCCTGAATTAATTTAATATAATGACCATGTATTTCCATAATTTCTGAGACAAGTTCAATAACACAGCATGGTAGTTGCTTAAATCCAGAAAGTGATGTGGTATTTAACAACCATAATTAACAGTACCTCTAAGATAACTGTTCAAAAAGTGTACCATAAGACGCATACATTCCAGGCAATTATACCTGTTTTCACAATAAATCAGGTAGAAAAATATTCAAGTTATTTTGCCTAACAAGGCTAAACACATTTTAACACCAAATACCAAGGAAAAAAATAGTTAACATCTTCAATGACAAAATCAACATAATGACACCATGAAGTCTATTCATTTGTAAATAAAATGCTGGTAATAAAAATGAAAACATGTTCAGAAAACAAACTCACTTCACTGACTATATGTTATTAAGAACAGGATTTCTGCTCTATTTAGGAGAGTGTCTAGGCTAATGAATATGGTGAGGAATTCAAGTACCTTGGGCAAAGTGGTCTGGTTGTGTACCTCTAAACAGTGTTGTCCCTAAAAATTATTTGCTATTTTTTATTCTCCAAGATTACTTCCACATTCGGTCCCAAGAACCCTGACCACATGTGAATGACTGAAGCCACATAAAATGGTTATGCAGGATTCTAAAACTCTAGTTAATAAAACTATTTTTTCTAAATTGGCTATCCTGCCAATGGGAATATGAGAATTATTCTGCTACTGTTCTACTTCTATTGATAGAGCTAATGTGAAATAATATTATATATCACAAAAACCTATTTTTGAAATTGTATTTGAATTACTACATACAGGTGGTCACTGTAAAATTTTTAGTTTTGTGGTAGGTTTTTAACATTTTCATAATAAAATGCTGAGAGAAAAACAGATTTCTAGAACACTGACTCATATCTACCCAGCAGCATGTTGCAATTACTCTTTACAAAATCATTATATATAAAATATAAAGTTTGAAAATAAATTGAAAAAAATGCAAAGTGTAATTTATAGTTCTATAATTCTATTTTACTGTAGCTTTACCTATCTTGGTTACTGCTCATTCATTCCATGATGACTGAAACTCAGTTTCTAAAATACTAAATATTAAATCTTCTTTTTTGAACACTCTTCTGTATGATTTTTCATAGAAGACAAGTGGATGACAGGATGGCAGGATGGAAGGACAGTCTCACTTTTTCCCTAAACGAAGTCTTAATCCATAATTCACTTTAAGAACCAATCTTATATATACACTGTCAACCATTTTCTGAGAACAAGTCAGTCAAAAGACTAATCTTGGAAGAAGATAGAAGAAGATATTAAAACAAGTATGTTTTGGGGAATGAAAGCTGGTACAGCCATTCTGGAAAACAGTATGGAGGTTCCTCAAAAAACTAAGAATAGAACGACCCTACAACCCAGCAATTGCACTACTAGGTATCTGTCCAAGGGACACAGGTGTGCTGTTTCGAAGAAACCTATGCATGCCCATGTTTATAGCAGCACTATCAACAATACTCAAAATATGGAAAGAGCCCAAATGTCCATCGATGGGTGAATAAAGAAGATGCGGTGTTGTGTGTGGGTGTGTGTGTGCATTCATATGTATGCATACACACACACACACGTATGTATACATATGTATGCATACACACACACACACACACTACATAGTATTACTCAGCAATCAAAAAGAATGAAATCTTGCCATTTGCAACTACATGGATGGAACTGAAAGGTATTATGCTAAGTGAAATTACAGAAAGACAAAAATCATATGACTTCACTCATATGAGGACTTTAAGAGACAAAACAGATGAACATAAGTGAGCGGAAGCAAAAATAATATAAAAAGAGGGAGGGAGACAAAGCAGAAGAGACTCATAAATATGGAGAACTGAGGGTTACTGGATGGGTTGTGGGAGGGGGGATGGGCTAAACGGGTAAGGGGCACTAAGGAATCTACTCCTGAAATCATTGTTGCACTATATGCTAACTAATTAGGATGTAAATTTAAAAAAATAAGAAATAAAACAAGTTAAAAAATAAAAAATAAATAAATAAAAGAAAGAGAGGATTAGGACTTTGCTTTTGTAAATAGGCACAAACACCAAAATTGAAAACTTCTTCAAAAGATACTATTAAGAGAATGAAAAATAGCCCACAGAATGGGAGAAAATATTTGCAAATTATATGTCTGATAAGGGACTTGTATCCAGAACATATAAATAACTCCTACAACTCAACAATAAAAAGACAACCTAATTTAAAAAAATAAATAAAACAAGTATGTTTTAAAAAATCCTTTGGGGGGTGCCTGGGTGGCTCAGTCGGTTGAACACATAACTTTTGATTTCGGCTCAGGTCATGATCTCACGGTCTTTGAGTTCAGACCCCACGTTGGGCTCTGTGCTGACAGCTCAGAGCCTGGAGCCTGCTTGGGATTCTGTGTCTCCTGCTCTCTCCCTCTCTCTCTGCCCCTCCCCGGCTTGCCCTCTGTCCCTCTCTCTCAAAAATAAACATCAAAAAAATTTTTTTTAGAAAGAAAGAAACTGAAGCACAAAGAACTTAATAGACCTAAATGCACACATCAAGTAAGAGATGATACTAAGATACAGCCCATGCTCTTAACCCCTTTACTATACTGAATGTCCCTGATTTTTACACCCAGAAATACCTGGAGGTTGGGAGAGTGGGGTTACTTAAAGAGCATGACTATAACTGAGTAAAGTAGTGTAAGGCATGCTGCATGCTCACTACAATGATCAAAGTCCTCTGTCTTCCTTCTCATACCATACAGTAATTCATGATTAAGTTCCAGATTCCTCATCATCAATGAAAAGGGCAAGGCATTACATTATTCGTTACAAATATCACTGATAATAGAGATTTTGTTGCTACACTGAGAAATCAGAAGACAAGGAGGATGTACTATTTACCATAAACATAAATTTAGGAAATTAAGATAAAAATTATCTGAATCCAACCATAACAACTTAATAACTTAACTCATCATTCTTTCACTGTTCCGTATATAGTTGATCCTCATTCATTCATGGATTTTGAAATTGAATTCACCGACTCCCCAAAATGTATTTATATACTCCAAATAAACACTAGCGGTGTTTTTTCAGTCATTCGAGGCATATGTAGAGTGGCAGAAAATTTGAGTCCCAGCTGAGGTAGAATAAGGCAATACTCTGCCTTCTTGTTTCAGCTCTCATACTGTAAGCTGGTATTCTTTTCAAGGTCTACTCAGTACCAAATTTTTCGCATTTTTGTGCTTTTCACTGTTTGAAATGGCCCCTAAGCACAGTGCTGAAGTGCTGCCTAGTGTACCTAGGTGGAAGAAAGCTCTGGTGCACCTTAAGAGAAAATACACATGGTTCTATCAATAGGCTTCATTGAGGCATGAGTTATATAGTGCTACTGGCCGTGGGTTCAATATTAATGAATTAACAATATGCATTAAATATGGTGTCTTTAAACAAAAACATACGGGTGCCTGGGTGGCTTGGCTGGTTGAGCGTCCTACTCTTGATTTTGGCAGAGGCCATGATCTCATGGGTCATGAGATTGAGCCCACATTAGGCTCCACGCTTAAGATTCTCTCTCTCCCTCTTGTTGTCACTGTCTCTAAACAAAACAAAACAAAACAAAACAATCTTAAAAAAAAAAAAAAAAGAAAAAAGAAAAACCCAGGAACATACGTCCTATACTGACATGTTAATGAAATGTAACCAGAGGCTCACAGGAACCTAACCCTGTATTTTTTCTAGGAGGAATGGTTCAGTGTTCACCAATTCAATGTTCATGGCAACATAACCACTGCAAATAATGATAATCAAATGGATTTCCTTTTGTAACCATCTGATAAATCTTCCTGAAATGAAAAGAGCTAGCAAAATTAATCTTATTTTCAAGAGTCTTACCGAAATGCTTAAATTTCCCAACTATCAGATAACAAGCATTCTTTTTAAAAAAAGGTGGTCCATGGGGCGCCTGGGTGGCTCAGTTGGTTGAGCGTCCGGCTTCGGCTCAGGTCATGATCTCACAGTCTGTGGGTTCGAGCCCCACATTGGGCTCTGTGCTGACAGCTTAGAGCCTGGAACCTGCTTCAAATTCTGTGTCTCCCTCTCTGCTCCTCCCGCTCATGCTCTGTCTCTCTCTCTCTCTCCTTCAAAAATAAAATACATTTAAAAAATAAAACATTAAAAAAAAAAATAAAAACATTTAAAAAAACTAAAAAAAAAAAAAAAAGGTGGTCCATGATTCCTAAAGTATTACCATAACAAACATTAATTGAAAGCTTTCAATACACATTCCCACTTAAGTTCTAATGTCATTGTTAATGCTATATTACCCCATCTGTACTGCGTCCTAATGATTTCCAAAATGATACACACATTATCTTATCTTTGTAAAAGTTGTAAGTGAGGTAAGGTAGCTTTTACTCTTAATAAAACAACTGATCAAAAGAGAAAAACTGGTGGTTTCACATACAAGCAACACTAATGTCATGGATTCTCAGGACTGTTACTCTGAATCTGAAGATGCACTTGGAAATCATTTAAGTAAAAAAATTTCAAAAACATCTTCCAACCTACATATGGTTCCTGAAAAAGATGAAATATAAACCAAAAGAAATAATTAGTCTAAAAGAATATTAAGGAATCTATCAGTTCAAATATCACTAATCACTTTACTCAATTCCATGACCACAGATATTAATACATTAATTACATACACAACTAAAAAAAAAGTTGTAAGAATTATTTACAATTATTTTAATAATTTTTAAAATGTAGATTAAGAAAAGTATAATTTAAATGGATATATAATATCAAGAAAAAAACAACACTCCACTGAGATTAATAATCTTGTTTGCCAGTAAAAGCACCACAATCCTGACTTATGTTTTTTAGTTGCAGCTATGTTATTATACAGGCTGGACCACAAAGATTGGTATACTGCTGAAGCAATTATCTACTCCTTATTTCTGTACCCATTAATCCACCTTTCTCCAAATAATTACTGCTTTTTTATGCATGGTTGTCTATAAAACTATTGACAAAGTATGCAACAATCTTTTCATTAATTTCAGAAACATTAAAATACTAAAACATTTCTAAATAAAATACTATGAAACAGGGAAGGATAAAATTCCCCCTTTATTTTCTGCCTTCTATCATTCTCTAAATCTAAAAAGTTAATAAAAATTATAATCTACCCAGTTAGATTTTATACTAACATCAAGGAATTCCTGGATATATTAAGGTGAATTTAAAATTTGCCAGTTCCGGGGCACCTGGGTGGCTCATAGTAGGTTAAGCGTCTGACTTTGGCTCAGGTCATGGTCTCACAGTTCGTGAGTTTGAGCCCCACATTGGACTCTGCTGACAGCTCAGAGCCTGGAGCCTGCTTCAGGTTCTGTGTCTCCCTCTCTCTCTCTGCCCCTACCCCACTCACACACTCTCTCTCTCAAAAATAAGTAAACATTCAAAAAATTTTTTTTCTAGTTCCTATGACTAATATTTTCCTTATGCATTCCATTGAAATCCACTTTTAACTGTTCACCAAAAGTTCTTTCAGCCTTATACGAAAACTAGTTTGAACATTTCCTCTGCATCTACACTAGGGCTTTTATTTGGTCTTAGACACCAGAAACAAAAAAAAGTTCGGTAACATTTGCTCAACAGATGGAAAGGTGGTAGTGGCAGTGTTGAAAGAATTAGGAAATGACAAGTAAAAGGACAATAATTTGGTTTTAGTACATTATTATTTATGATCATAATCTTAATAGTTGTGATGGGTTGAATTGTGTCTTGTCCCTCCCCCCAAAGATGTGTTGAAGTCCTAACCTGTAGTACTTCAAAATGTGACCATATTTGGAAACAGAATCATTGCAGAAATGTGCTGAGATCATACGTAAGTAAAGTTGGCCCTTAATCCAATATGGCTTCCACCTTTATAAGAAGAGAAGAGACACAGACACACTCAAGAAAGTGGCCATGCGACAAAGGAGGCAGAAACTGGAATGATGTATCAATTAGCCAAGGGATGCCAGCAGACACCAAAAAGTTAGAAGAGGCAAGGAAAGATTCTCCCCGACTAGTTTCAGAGAGAGCACAGCCCTGCCCATACCTTGCTTTTGAGAACTTTGGGCCCCCAGAACTGTGAGACAATAAATTTATGTTTAAACCCATCCAGTTTGGGGTATGTTGTTCAGGAGCCCAAAGAAAGTAATACATCAACTTCCAAAAAAAAACAAAACAAAACAACAACAACAACAACAAAAAACCCAACACCTAATAGCAATTAAGTAGACCAAAAAAATTACTGGTGCGTTATGCCCTGCAATGAAAATGAGTTTTGCTCTAATAATACAAATGAAGTTCCCAACTCCTCGGAGTTCTGTGGTTGCCATTGTTTCTTCAAAATGCAGAATTAAAATAAAATCCATGCTGTGTTTTCTGAAGTAACAACCTGAAACAATAAGTTAAGAATGCCACTGCACACTGTATTTTCAAAGTTTGAAAGTTTATACTGGTAGGAGGGAAAGAGATTAATACAAAGTTAATATGCTTCTGAGTGACATTTATGGGCAGAAAATTTTGAGCACTGGCTGAACATGCTCCATGATTTAATGTCTGTCAACTAAGAATTTCACAGACCCATATTCTCATCAATTTTAGAGCAGCAAGGGAACTTCAGAATTTTAGTTTCCAACTTCCTCATTTTATAATGAAAAATCCGAGACCAGAAAACCTAGATCTCTTCTGCTTCTAGCCTAGACAACTGATTCAGGAAAATAATTCTCCCCTATACAAAAGCCATGAGCTCTTCTAGATCCTCCAGATACTGAGGGAAAACAAACAAACAGACAAACACTATGATCATTTATTGAAATATTACCACTGTATCAAATCAAAGATGAAGAATCCTGGTTGAATGACAAACAAGAATGAGAAAACCTAAACTAACTCCTGGGATTAAAATAACTTCCTTATTCAAGCTCTTCAGAACCTGCTTATATTAAAAGGTCTAGTAAAATAACGAACATTAGAAACTGAAACAAAGGGTGCCTGGGTGGGTCAACTAGTTAAGTGGACTAAGGCTCAGGTTCATGAATTCGAGTCCCACATCAGGCTCTCTGTTGTCAGTACAGAGCCCTCTTTGGATCTGCTGTCCCCCTCTCTGTCTGCCTCTCACACATGCACACTCTCTCTCTCTCACTCTCTCTCAAAAAAAAAGAAAAAGAAAAGAAAAAGAAAATGAAAGAAAGGAGAAAGGAGAAAGAAAGGAAAGAAAGAAAGAGAAAGAAAGAAAAAGGGAGAAAGGGAGAAACTGAAACAAAATGTAAAGGTGTCAGCAATAAGAAAGGCACACAGTTTTAACTACCTACACTTTCTGCATCCTTAGGCCCAAAAGCTAATAATGAATTAAACATCTACATTGAAATACATGTATATACACACACATATATATATACACATGTATATAAATACACAACACTCCTGTAGATGTACAGTACACACTACATCTTCCTATAGGTCAAATATATTATGTATACAGATGAAAACACTTTTTAAATGCTTATTTTTGAGAGACAGGAAGAGACAGAGCACGAGCGGGGGAGGGATGGAGAAAGGGAGACAGAGAATCAAAGCAGGCTCCAGGCTCTGAGCTGTCAGCACAAAACCCAACGCAGGGCTTGAACTCACGGACCGTGAAATCCTGACCTGAGCCAAAGTTGGATGCTTAACCAACCGAGTCACCCAGGTGCCTATAGAGATGAAAATATTAACCACATTTGTAAACATGGGTGCTTACATGTGATATGTATTTATGTATGTATGCATGTACGACGCCAGAATACACTCTTCCCAGAGAGGCAGAATCTTTATATATAAATGGTATTCTTCATATTTTAGTGTCATAAAGTACTACTGTAATATAATCTTATTAGTTATTCAAGAATAGCCATTTTAGAAAATATGGCCAATGAAATACCAAAAGCAAAGCAAAAGGAAGTCCAACAGGCACCAATGAACCCAAAGCACAGTCAACTTGGCAGTCTCCTTACACAGAACTAGGTAAAAATAAAAGGACAGAAACAAAAACTAAGGTGAACTTCCACGTAGAAAGAGAAGGCAGAAAGTAAATACTGTAGAAAGAAAATGGAGAAAAAAGTAAACCAAACTGAGAGGGAACTGGAAGATGACTGTTGACAACATGAGAGGGGGGATTCCTGTGACCCAGAAAACCTGAGGCAGTGGGACACTCAGTGTCTCAGGTCAGTCACTCTCTTTATAGAGGCAGACTGTCCCCCTCCCCCTGCTCCTATCCTCTGATTATGAAAGCTCCCCTTTTTAGCTGGGAGTTGAAAACCAAGGCAAGCTACAGGAAAGTATTATTAAATTAAAGAAAGTTTTAAGCCTTTTTTTTACTAAGCACTGTTTATAAATAAAAACATGTTAACACAAGAGACTAGGAACCTCTACACAAAACCGGTCAAGGGAGAAAGCCAGAGCTAGAAGGGACAGATGAATCAACTCTACAAGTAACCATATTTACCAAAAGGGTGGTGTACATATGACTACCACATTGAAAAAAGATGATTTCAGACAGTATACAAATGGTCTTCTGAAGAAAATTTCCTAGAACTGTACTACTCATGGTCCAGTCTTAGGAGAAAAACAGTTGGTTTAATACTGGAGAGAATCATACTTGGTTATCCACCCCTGTGCTCCCAACTCAGCCTCTAGGGTCCCAACCTTAGATGTACCCACACCTAAGCTTTCATTTTGGAACCTCTCCAACCGGCCCTGCCCTTCCCTGTCCCACTGATCCCCCCGGGGCCTCAGCCTTCACCTGAGCAGTCCTTCGATCTCTGGAGAGCTCTGGCCACTGCCTAGCTTTAATCTGAGCTCCCAGTACAATGCTTCTTCCCTACTTCCCAATCCCTGTGTCCCCTCTTCAGGCTCTACCATCCTTCCCTCTCCCAGAAAGTGTTCCATCCCCTCCGTTCCAGATGCTGATAATCCAGGTGCCACTCCTGGCCCAACTCTGTCTCCTAAACCCCACCCCCCCACCCCACCCCCATCGCCGTACCCCGCCCACCGCACTCTTTTAAATCAAATGCAGGTGCTCCTCACTCTATTCCCATCTTCTTGTACGTGATACAGTTCTCAAGTGGGATCCAAACTGCCAGTCCCAAACCTGCTTCTCTGAAACGTTCTGACATTTCCAGGCTCTGGCCTCCAACTCAGAGAGATTTTTCTCTCTCCGGTCCCTTGGTTCTTCCTATCTTTCAAGTAACTTTTTCTTATTTTTTTCTAGGGAAGGAAGGAGAGCTCCTTGCCTTTTGAGTCTTTCATACCAGTTGTTTAGTTTTATCAGGCAGTTTCCTTCTGAAATAAATTTAAGTAAAATATATATAAAGGAAAATACCAAATAACAGTAATAATGACACACTGATAAGACAACAGTTGTTAAAATGGTACAAAATGCATGAAGTTTGTGACATACTAATGCCATGTCAAAACCATCAGTCTGGGGGTCAACAGCCTTGAGTTCTAGCTTTATCACTTGTCAACTCACCCAGCTTCATCTGTAAAATGGAGCTGACATGGGCAGCCTCATGGGGCGCTTGTAAGGATTAAATGAGAAACTACTAAGAAAATGACACTGTGCCTGTCACACAGTTGCAGCTTAATAAAGCTGAGTTTTGTCATAGCTCTGACTGAGAAGGTAAAGGTTTGTGCAGCTAAACTAGTAGCAAATTTAGGATTAAAATTCAGTCCTTCGAACACGAAACACGTTACAGTGTTCACTACCACTCATTTCAAAGCCTGCATATGAATGCCAGTGACAGCATGTAGATATTTTATCTTCCTACGAATTTCTGTAACTTGATAAAACTAGATTAACTGGACAAATTTTAATCTTCACTGGCAATTACTCCAATCTAGTTTTCATAGCTCTAACACGCTCCCTGGTATTTTACAACATTCTCCACAGGGCGAGAAGAGGACCCAACTTCTACTTTGGGCTCTTACAGTATAGTTAGCTGCAATCTCTGTGAATCTTATCTCTAATAAGTGGGGCAAGGACCAAGTGACCGCTTACTGATTATACCCATTTCAGACTACTTTGCATTCTTTTAAGTAATTGCCAATTTTTTGTTACCATTCACTTTTGACGGAATCTGTAGCATCTGTTTTTTAAATGTCTATTACTTCTTGGGGACTTTCTAAGCCAATTAGCTTGTTTTTACCAATTCTTAACTGTTGAAATGATAAATGCAAAGTAAAACATAGTCTTGCCTTTATCATTTAATGGAAATTGTTCATTTTTCCAAGAATGTGGACATTGTCTTTTAACACTGCCACAAGCTTGTTTCCACAAGATTACACTTTACCATTTGTTTCACCACTTGTTTTTATGTTTTGTTTTGTTTTGTTTTAAATAAAATCCTTTAGGGGCACCTGGGTGGCTCAGTGGGTTGGTTGAGCGTCTGACTTTAACTCAGGTCATGATCTCGCGGTTTGTAAGTCTGAACCTCACATGAGGCTCTGTGCTGACAGATCGGAGCCTGGAGCCTGCTTTGGATTCTGTGTCTCTCTCTCTCTGCCTCTCCCCTGCTTGCTCTCTCTCCCTCTCTCTCAAGAATGAATAAAACATTAAAAAAATTAAAAAATAATAATAGTAATATAATGTTTTACATTTGTACATCTTTATTGCAAAAATCCATCAAGTACTATCTATTCCTGATCTTTTTCAACAAATACTGCAGTTATTGACAAATGCTCCAGATTTACTGGAACCAAAAAAACAAAAAACAAAAAACAAAAAAAAACAAAAAAAAAACAAACCCAAGAATTTAGCTTGGGAAGAACACATACAAGCTTACAAGCTACATGATAAAGTGAAGCTAGGTAAAAATCTGATTTTGAAAACTGCCTAATGCAGCCACAGGTAGGAGTGGCTTTAAATATTGGGCCATAAACACCTTATTCCAATTTTTAAGTATCCTTCTGCATGCCCCTTTAAACTAAATTGACAAGATATATACAGTTCTGCCCTCATCTTTTTTTTTTTTTTTTTCCCAACGTTTATTTATTTTTGGGACAGAGAGAGACAGAGCATGAACGGGGGAGGGGCAGAGAGAGAGGGAGACACAGAATCGGAAACAGGCTCCAGGCTCTGAGCCATCAGCCCAGAGCCTGACGCGGGGCTCGAACTCACGGACCGCGAGATCGTGACCTGGCTGAAGTCGGACGCTTAACCGACTGCGCCACCCAGGCGCCCCAGTTCTGCCCTCATCTTTCTCTCTCTATTGATCCTTAAACATTTAAAGGTGTCAAGCCCCTCCCCCATTTTAAAAAGGGATAAATTGCATATAAAAAAAAAAGTCTCTTTACTTCATATTCCTCTACAGCTACTGGCCTCGGTCCCTCTCCTCCCACACTGACTAAACTTCTTAAGAGCTGCCTCACCAGGCATCTCCACTGCCTCTTTTTCCACGCATTTTTCACGCTACTCCCATTTGTCTTTACCACCAACTCTTCAAAAACATTTTTGCTAAAGTCACCTCCAAGAAGCCAAATCCATCGAGCAACTCACTTGTCTTTGATACACCCTTGAAACACTGTCTTCCTTAGGTTTCCTTGACTTCTATCCTTCTGGTTTTTCCTCCTACCTCTCAGGCCATTCTGTCACTCTTATTGCTGAGGTAGCCTCCTCCAATCAACCATTAGAAGATGTTATTCCTCAGAGCTCTTTTCTAAAATTTATCTTCTCTGTCTACATTCACCTAAGTGAACTTTACTGATACCTCTACATCTAAAATTGCCATCTATATACCCAACTTTTTGAAACAATTATTTCCAGCCCAGACTGACAGACTAGCAACATTCCATTTTCAGTCAATGTCTCTCATGTAACTCAAACTCAATTCATTCAAAAACGAACTTAGAATCTTCCCCCTAACTTAGCCCACCACAACCACAACCACAATCACTGAAAACAAAAACAAAACAAAACCTCTATCCCCACTTTGGCCTTTATTCAGGCTTCCCTATCCCAAATACAGTACCACCTTCCCCTGACTGCTTGTGTCAGACACGCGGGAGCCATACCTAACATACCTCCTTCACCATCTCCTTCACCATCCACATCTTTCCAATCACAAGACTCTGTCCATCTTCTGCCACATCTCTCACAGGTATCTGCTTCTCTCCATCCCCACTGCCACCACCATCATCTTTTCCTGAACTACTGGAAGCGTATTAACGGGTCTGCCAGCACCTCCTCTTGCTATCTTCCGCAGCAGATTATATTTTTCAAAAATGACCACATCAATAGTTGTGGTGCAAAGGTTTCCTAGAACCTTGTCCCTATCAAGAAGCATGGTCCATCTCTCCTCTCTGGAATTTGGGTGGGACTTTGGAATGAACTTGATGAAGAGAATACAGCAGAAGTGATGCTGTATGACTTCCAAGACTAGATCACAAATGACAATCAGGCTTCCGTTTAGTTCTCTCTCTTACACTCTCTCAGAATGCTTGCCTCAGTGCTTACTCTGGAGGCAGTTAGCTCTATATTATGAGGACATTTAAGCAGCCTATGAAGAGGCCTATGTGGCGAAAAAATAAGGCCTCCTGCCAACAGACAGTGAGGAACTGAGACCTCCTGCCAATAGCTATGTGAGTGAGCCATTGAGAAAATGGATTCTCTAATCTAATCAAGTCTGCGGATAACTACAGCCTGCTGATACCATGACTGCAACTTGATGGAAGATCTTGAGCCACAACCACTCAGCTAATCCTCTCCCAAATTCTGGACTCATAGAAAGTGTAAGTTAATGATGTTTCCTATTTAGCCTGCTACGTTGTCGGGTAATTTATTAAGTAGCAGTAGATAACTAATACAACCCCTATGGTACACTATCATAACACTTAGTGTTTTTTCTTTGTTACACTTAACATCTTTGCAATTAAAAAAAAAAAATTAACATGTATGTCTTCCTAAATAAAGAAGAGAATGTGCAGAGACAAAGCCTCACTTGTTCAATGTTACATGTCTGACACCAAGTAATGACAGCAAGTTTTGTCTGATGCATAGTAGGGACTTCAGAAATATTCAATGAAAAATGTCAACATTTACCAACATCTCTAAATTCATAACTACAAATGTGTTATAACGATTAAACTTTAGTTTAATGTGTGATGCATCAAATGGCTTAATACCTCAATTTAAAACATAGGGGTTTACTTACAAATAAATAACATAGAAATAGAAGTGGGGGGGTGTATGTGTGTAAAACAAAATATTCGTATATATAAAACATACTGCACTCATTTTACTAGTTATATCTTCCAAACTGGCTTCAGGCATAACAAAGAGATTACTTTGTGGCATTAAGTGTTAAATCTCTGATAATGTGTGGGTGTCACATAAATGACTTAGAATCAATTACACACACAAACATGAATCCATGAAAATGTGTGTACATGTGCATGTGTTGTGTATACACATACACACAGACACACACAAACCCCTTGACCATATGTTTGTTTTTTAAGGGCTAGCAAGGTACCTAACACACACCTAGGACATAATGTAAATCATAAGACAATACTGATTCCAATGACAACTGTAACTAACAACCATCTTGATTTTTTATCAACTGAATAAAACAAAATAGAATACCTAAGTTATATTACAAACTTACAGCAGACACTATTATATATAACAGATTTGCTAAAACTAATCTAATTGGTGTTGCTAACAGCACTGCTGCATAAAAAAGGAATATGCATACTATTCAAAAATGTCATGCTTGGCAGGGGGTAAAACAAATCTGTAGCCAGTGACCAATCACATTGCATTTTCTCAAAAGAAAATAATTTTTCCACCTCCCACCTAGTAACTGAGTTCTCTACCTAACAGTGAAGCAAAACAGAGCTGCCCTTCCACATAAAATGATAGTTTAGTTCTGAAAACACTGAAGTGACAGGAAAACATGATAGAGTCTATGGAGTCCACTTTGCCTACCAAACCATACTCAGCGAATTTAAAAACGAATAAAAATAATTGTCCATAAAGTGTAATTAAATAATCAGAAAAAATGTTGGTCAATCTTTATCATATGTTCTTCCTAAAAGCAGTTAAAAGGAGGACATATGGTATGTTCATTTCAAAAGCTAAAATAAGAACAATAAATAATGGTATGATCCAATTTTTATAACACTACTTGCCAGAGGATCTCAGTGATTAAACTGTTATAGCTCACACAATGCTGACATTAAGATGAAAGTTGAAAAATGGAAGAACATTAAGTGGCAACTAATATAGTTATAAATGACACTTCTATATCATGGTTCCTTTGCAGTCCTTGGGTTATCTTTCTAAACGAAAATTTTGTTTGAGGAGAACTAGAAATAACACTGGACTGGAGCCTAGAGATCTGGACTTTTGTTCTGGCTCTGATCAAAAATGAGTCAGGATCTTGTGGCCAAGTCACTACACTAAATCACTCTTTGATTTTACTAACAAAGTGAGGGGCTTATAGTGGATAAGTCCATAATGGCCCTACCTGTCATCTGATGTGCAGCTAAAGCCAGTAGTAAGTCTTCAGTAGGAAATTTTAACTCACAACACTAACAAGGAAATGAGTAGGTTCATTTTTGCAGAGGTGCTCCAAACATACATAAAAGTCTGAGACATTATTTGAATATTGCCAATAAGCACATCCATGTAAGAGTAAAATAAAAAAAAAAAAAAAAAAAAAAAAAGATGCAACAGAAACTGCCAGCAGGAGGTATATATATTCAATACTATAAAACATCGTACTTCTTTTTTATCAAAAAGGATTTTTTTTTCCTAACATCAAAGGCTGTTTTATTCTGAAGTCCCACTAGAAAACACTGTTTATCCAAACACAGAAAAGAGAAAGTATAATATGATATTGAGAAAAATTCTACTAGTCACTGTTTCCCTTTTATATCTAACTGTAAAACCAACTTCACATATAACTTCTGGGTCCTTTTTTGGCAGCTACAAAACAATTGCCAAAATCTAACTAAAACAGTGCCAATCCTACTAGAATTTTTACACCATAGCAAGGAGAATTTCCAATCTCATAGAAATATTAAAAACTTGCATAGTTTCTGCAAATAATCTGCTTTCCTATTAGCAAAAAGCACACAAAAAGATTAAGACACATAGGCAAAACTGAAATATATGACTATCTCTTTGACTTCTACAGCTAAGAAAATCAACCACTAGTCTTATTTTAAAAAGGAATCAACTAAAAGCAACTACCTCAAAAAATAACCCTTCAATATTATAAATGATAGAACAAATCAGAAATAGTAGTACAGTAACATGTTAACAACCAGTTCTAACACACCTGAAATTGTACCTTCTACATACTGTTTTCTTTGAATGAACACAAGAACTATATAGGGAAGCACAACTAAAAAGAATACAGCCTACCTACCACAAATAGGTATCTTCTAATTATTATACCAGAGATACAGTAGACATAATTCTTTGGCAGCCTTTCATCTTATTCTGTTTCTAGTTCATAAAACATTACCATGATCTAGCTAGGGTTTAAAAACAAAAATGGATGGGGCTGGAATCACATTACAACCACGTATCTGGCTAGAACAGAATAGAAAACAGTAACCGCATGCGCAAGATCAAAATGCAAGTACATGAGAGGACAACTAAAGAGTAAACAAATGTATTAAACTGGAATAGTTTATCAAGAAAAATAACAGATTGCACTTTTATGATAAAAAAACTTATAAAGTAGCTAAGCACCAATGTGCTTCAATACCACCTTGCAATTCTAGATATTAACAAATTCTTAAAAAGAATGCTTTGTACATTTCTTGGAGAGGTTAGTATTAGCATGTACTTTAGAGTACAGGAGCCATATGAAATTTTCACAATCAACACTTTAGGAGAAGAAAATAAATACTGAAGGAAGAAAATTATATTTGTTCACTGACTCCAAACAGTTCTATACACTACAAATACAATATGATAATTTAATAATTCATAGATAGCTTTACAGATAAGTAATAAAACAGATCATTTACTTTTCAGTTACTTGTTTTGTAATGTGCCCAATCTGTCAATATCAAAAATATTACATGCCCAGAAAAAAACATCACACTAAGCATTAAATTAACAATTACTGAAGAAACTCGGGGATTAAATAGGATATTCTTTCAAAAGGAGCCGGTAGGTGACACAGTGTCAGAGTTGGCTTGAAGAAATAACTACTTCCTTTGCCTTTTTACCATTTTACACAAATCGTATAAAATTGCTGATTTAGAATAACCATCTTTAGCATTACTACAGTATCTAGTGCATCAAGACCCAATCTTATTCCATTAAAAATTATAGCCTAGGCTGATGAGGAAAGAAAAACACAAGACTGACAAACTTTGTCAAAGACTACCACGGTGAAACACGGTCATAATCTAACAATTATTTCAGATAATTATTTCAAGCTCTCAAGAAATTAAACCATCACCTCTCAGTAACTGTTTGATGTCTGCTTGTAAGAGCTGACCTGCCTTAAGCATGCCCACTGCTCCCTGACCCACTTAAAGTGTGCCCTTTTTCCCAGCCCAAAGCCACTGAGGAATTCCCTTCCCTCTCCACTACCCTCTTTTACCCCCATACACTGTTGTCAGAGCCAGGTCCACCTCTCACTGCTAGAACCCAGAGCTGCCTGTAGAACTGCCCTCAACGGCTTGGAACTGGGAAACCTTTCCTGACACAATCAGGGCTGTAATATATACCCTTGGACCTCAGCTGGAACAAAGAATGCATTTTTCTACCAGAAGTCAATTTCTATGCATGCAAACAAAATACCTGTGGCCACTTTAACAACTTGCTAGACCAGTGCAATGTAGCACTTAAACACATAAACTCTGGAATCTGAGTTCAAATCTTGGTTCCACCTTTTACCAATTACATGATACTAGGCAATTACCTTAACTCTCTGTGCCTCAGTCTTCTCATCTCAAAGTGAAAAGAACTTTCCTAACATTCCTGCTATAGACTTGGAACAATGCCTGGCACATAGTAATTATTCAATAAATACTAGCAGAATCATTTGCAAAGCATCCAGCCAAACCTCAGGTAGAAAAATGAAACCCTTATGCAAAATAACTGCCTGTTTGGCATAGCAGTCACATTCGTTTATACTGTAGAGACCCCATGATGTCACAACCAGTAATATTATCGCTAAAGCCAAAGCTTTAATGGATTACCTCGGTATTTGTCAAGTCCTACTTTAAAAAGCCAGACTACAGACTATTCAGAATACAAAATACTGTATTTGTATGGTTTTACTTTCAGTGTATGCTTGGGGTATAAGCACAAAATGACTTTTTCATTCCTGTAAGGAGTTTGGATAAAAGTTCAAGACTCCATTCACAATATGGCAGCCACTAGCCACATGTGGCTATTAAACGTTTAAGCGAGTAAAATTAAATTACAAGTTCAGTTTCTGAATCATACTAGTGACATCTAAAGCGCTCACTCCCCACATGTGGCAGGTATCATACTTTGCTGTCACTGTACAAAGTTCTTTTGGACAACGCTGGTGTAGACCAAGCCCTGAAGCGCTACCACCTGCTCTACCGGCCTCCATTCCCGCTCTTGCCTACCACTGAGTGGTGGCGCAAAGAACAGGTTGATGCAGTGCTGCTCCTGCAGAAGGAGTAAAGCTGGAGACCAAAACTGATCCAATGGAAGGTCCAGTGGCCTACCTAATTCTAGCTCCAATTTCCATCTCCTCACTAGAGAACAATGTTCAACAGCTAGCTATCAGCCCAGGTATTTCCAAGCACAAAGGAAAAAAGAGGTGATCAATTTTTATTTAGTTCAGTTTTACTTAGTTCCACTTCCTCTTCTTTTCCCAGTTCAGTCTATCTGCTTTATAAAACAAAACAGAAGTACTAATCAGGTTTGTTTACCAATGGAGAGCTAACAGCTGGAATTGACTAAGCAGTTGTGTGGGAAACAGGTCGGCCATGTTTCTCCCCATGCCATACCACCCACTGTCCAGATGAAGGAAAAGGGCAAGGAAGTAAGCTGCTCCCATTTGACTCAAGAACTCTGAAAAACTGAAGGATCACTTCTTTTCATTTTCTCATCTTACTGAAAGGGGTGGTGGGCATATAGGATCTGATTTAATCAAATTATAATTCCACACTTTCATATCACCACAAACTGCAGGAAAAGACAGGATTGCCAAATCTGGGTCAAGAGAGTTAGAACAATTCTGAAACACTGAGGGATGAAAGAGACCTGAGACTATCTGGCTCAAAATATTACATGCTCAGAGATGCCACAAGCTAAGTTAGTTCATTGTTTCATAATACTTTCCTATGTATTATCTTTAGAAAGGAGACTAAATATAAAATACTCTAAACTCTGCATGGCTTTTAAAAGTAATTTTATTCTGAAATTTAGAAATGTTTAAGCACTTTTCGTAGTACTTTCTTCAAAGATTATGATCTTTCCTCAAAGATTATTCTTTCAAAAATCAGTCTCCTATGAAGTGTTACAGCGTCCCCAAAGGGTTTTTTTTTTTTTATTTAAATTTTTTCTTTTAACGTTTATTTATTTTCGAGACAGAGAAAGACAGAGCATGAACAGGGGAGGGTCAGAGAGAGAGGGAGACACAGAATCCGAAACAGGCTCCAGGCTCTGAGCAGTCAGCACAGAGCCTGACGCGGGGCTCAAACTCATGGACCGCGAGATCATGACCTGAGCCGAAGTCGGACGCTTAACCGACTGAGCCACCCAGGCACCCCAAGGGTTTCTAATTAGTATGTATTATTTGTGAAATACAAATGTTTGGAGGTTGGGTTGCCTTATGATGAAAAGACCCAGAGAGGGCTGCCCGATTTAGCAAATAAAAATACAGGATGATCTCCCTGAATCACTTCTTATAACTGGACACAAATCTACAATTATCTCAAAATAAAAACTTTGATTCAAGGAAAACATAGAATAACTGGTTAAATTTGAAATTTAAGATAAACAAGGAATATTTAGTATAAGTATATCCTGTGTATATTTGGGACATACTTATACTAACAAGTTGTTATTTACTTGAAATTCAGATTAAATTAGGTATACTGTATTTTACCTGCCCTTTCTAGACCCAAAGGTATTAGCCTTCATGGAACCTGCAAAGGCAAAGAGTGGAAGCTGATAAAATCTGAAATCACAATCAATATGTATATAGTAAATACAGATACTACAGAGAGGTGTGCTTTTAAAACAAGTGAAAACATGCCTCTGAGCAAACCCTAAGTCTTTGAATCTAATGCCAGTTCAAGAGAATCTTGTTAGAGAAATTTTTTCTACATTAGTTGTGCTCAATTCTAGCTCCCACTCCAGCTCCCACTCTGTTCATTTCATCCTGTTGACATAAATCCCAAATAGTGTCACAGACTTGTGCCTCTCTACCCTCTTCAGTTCAGGCTTGAGCTCAGAGTGAAGGACTCTGGAAATGTCTCCTGATTTTATTCCTACAGAAGAACTAGGCTTAGACCCTCTCCATTCCAGCTATGCCAGACACCTACCCCTCAGCCCATCCATTGGATATTTAGATCAACAGCTCTTGGTTTTTTTTTAACTATATACACAGGCCGAAATTTTGGCCACAGGCTCTTCTAAAAACCTGTCAGACGCAGTTCAAGACATCTAGCTCAGGTTTAACCAACAAGCAAACTTGTTTTGGTAAAGTCATTCCCAAAACCTAATGAATTCAATTCTCTATACAGGCATACCTCATTTTATTATGCTTTGCTTTATTGTACTTCACTTTACTGTGCTTCACAGATGCTGTGTGTTTTTTGTGTGTTTTTTTTTTTTTTTTTACAAACTGAAGGTTTGTGGCAACCCTGCTTCGAGCAAGTCTATCAGTGCCATTTTTCCAACAGCATTTCCTTACTTTGTGTCTTTGTGCCACAGTTTGGTAATTCTTGCAATATTTCAGACTTCTTCATTATTATTATATTTATTATAGTGATGTGTAATCAGAGATCTTTGATGTCACTACTGTAATTGTTCTGGGATCCCATGAACTGCAACCATAATATGAGGAACTTAATAAATGTTGTGTGTTCTAACCGCTCCACTGACCAGCCGTTCCCCGGTCTCTCTCCCACTCCTCCAAACTCCCTATTTCCTGAGACACAACAATATTGAAATTAGGCCAATTAATAATCTTACAATGGTCTCTAAGTGTTAAGTGAAAGGAAGAGTCACAGGTCTCTCACTACTCCAGTAAACACACTAATGATAAGAAAGCGAAACAGCCTTATTGCTGATATGGAGAAAGATTTAGTGGTCTGGACAGAAGATCAAACCAGCCACAACATTCCCTTAAGTCAAAGGTTAATTCAGAGCAAAGCCCTAACACTCTTCAATTCTATGAAGGCTGAGAGAGGTGAGAAGCTGCAGAAGAAAAACTGGAAGCTAGCAGAGGTCAGCTCGTGAGGTTTAAGGAAAGAAGCTGTCTCTGTAACATAAAAGTGGAAAATTAATCACCAAGTCTTGATGTAGAAGCTGCAGCCTGTTACCCAGAAGACGTAGCTAAGATAATTAATGAAAATGAGATCTAGCTAAAATAATTAATGACACTGGCTACATTAACAAACAGATTTTCAACGCTGTATGAAACAACCTTTTATTGGAAAAAGATGTGATCTAGGACTTTCATAGCTAGAGAGGAGAAGTCAATGCCTGGCTTCAAAATGTCAAAGGACAGACTGACTCTCTTGTTAGGAGCTAATGCAGCTGGCAACCTTAAGGTGAAGCCATTGCTCATTTATCATTCTGAAAATCCTAGAACCCTTAAGAATTATGCTAAATATATTCTGTCTGTGCCCTGGCAAATGAAACATCAAAACCTAGATAACAGTACATCTGTTTGTAACATGGCTTACTTACTAAATATTTTAAACCCACTGTTGAGACCTACTGCTCAGAAAAAAAAAAAAAAAAGATTCCTTTCAAAATACTTCTGCTCACTGACAATACATGTAGTCACTCCAGAGTTCTGATGGATATGTACAATGAGATTAATATTGTTTTCATGCCTGCTAACACAATATCCACTCTGCAGCCCATGGGTCAAGGAGTCATTTCAACTTCCAGGTCTTACTATTTAAGAAATACATTTTGGAATGCTATAGCTGCCATAAATAGTGATTCCTCTGATAGATATGGTCAAAGTAACTTGGAAACCTCCTGGAGAGGGCTGACCATTGTAGATGTCATCAAGAACATTTGTGATTCATGGGAAGAGGTCAAAATATCAACATTAGCAGGAGTCTGGAAGTTGATTCCAACCCTCATAGATGACTCTGAAGGGTTTCAAGATTTCATTGAGAGAAGTAACTGCAGATGTGCTAAAAACAGCAAAAGAAGAAGTGGAGCCTGAAGATGTGACTGAATTGCTGCAATCTCATGATAAAACTTTAATGGATAAAATGTTGCTTCCTATGGATGAGCAAAGAGAGTGGTTTCTTAAGATGGAATCTATTCCTGGTGAAGATGATGTGAAGACTGCTAAAATGACAGCAAAGGATTTAGAATATTACATGAACTTAGTTGATAAAGTAGATGCTGGGTTTGAGAAAATGGACTCCAACTTTGAAAGAGGTTCTACTGTGGTACAATGCTATCAAACAGCATCACATACCACACAGAAATCACTTGTGAAAGAGTCAATCAATGCAGCAAACTTCACTGTTGTCTTATTTTAAGAAACTACAATGGGGGCACCTGGGTAGCTTAGTCGGTTAAGCATCCAACTCCTGATTTTGGCTCAGGTCATGATCTCATGGTTCATGAAGCCCCAAGTCGGGCTCCACCCTGGGTGTGGAGCCTGCTTGAGATTCTCTCTCTCCTTCTACCTCTGCCCCACCCCTGCACACATGCTCTCTCTAAAAAAAGAAAGAAAGAAGAAAAAAAAGAACTACCATGGCTACCCCTACCCTCATCAACCACCATCCTGATCAGTCAGTAACCATGAACATGGAGGCAAGACCCTCCACCAGCAAAAAAAAAATTAGGACTCTCTGAAAGTTTAGATGATGATCAGCGTTCATAAGCCATAAAGTATTTTTAAATTAAGGTATCACATTTTTAATACAGTGCTGTTGTACACTTAAGAGATTGCAGAATAGTGCAAACAGAACTTTTATACACACTGGGAAACCAAGAAATTCATTTGACTCACTTTATTGTGATATTTACTTTATTACAATAGTCTGGAACCAAATCCCCAAAATCTCAGAGGTATTGCCTATAAGCATCTTTGCTGCTCCACAACTCAAATATATTTATAAGAACATCTAAGACACAGATATCCACAGATTGAAACTATAAAAATAAATCTGTTAAATTGAGAGAAATAGACATTTATATAACCACAACAAGTTCTTCAATAGTTCTTATACCAGGAAGCTATAAATCAGGGGAATCAAATTCAAATGCTCTAAAGTGCCAAGCAAGTAATGTAAATTAGTTAAGTAAGCCAGCGTACTGGGAAAAGTGAGGACTACAGTGAAACAGAAAATGCCTGCCACCCCAAAAGAGATGCATATTGCATTTGCTACTCAGCTCTATTCACTTGACTTGTAACCCATTCCACATTTGCAGCCCTTCTCATAACCTATATATAGAGTTATACAGGTGGAGTTAATGTGACAGAGTCTCGGGGCCAGAGCAGTCACCTAGGCATGAACCATATGTACATAACATTTCACTCCACTCCACTCACCCCATTGTGACTGATTCAATGAAGAATCCAATTAGTGTTAATGAGATGCAATTAGAGTTGTGATGAAAACACTGGAGCCAGGACTCACACTATTTCACACTGCATATGAGCCTGAAGGATGTAACTGGGTGATACCAGCAGTTACCTTGTGACTCCAACAAGAAAATCTGTCTCATAATGGAGTCAACCAAATGGAAGAGGTAAGTCAGATGCCGGGGACATGCTTAAAGGCCAATTCAATCTTGAACTTTTCAGTAATGGGAAACAACTTATTCAATTGTGCCATTATTCAGTTATACCTACAAACAGGTTTTTCTTAAGCCAGTTTGGTTTGAGTTTTCTACTACTGCAACCAAATGAGTCTTGATACAGGCATTCAAAGTCAATCTTTAAAAATAACACACACAAACACACAGTGCTGAGTTTGGCTTACAGGCTGCCAATATGCAAGTATATGCAAATATAAGCCTTTGGGTTTTATTTAAAATTCTTTCAAAACATTTTCTATACAGTAAGATACAGACTACCTTAAGGTGTAACATACAAACACTAGCCTTCAAAACTACAGTTGGCAAAAGGCCAAGAAGCAAAGGCGGTGGTTGTCACTACATAATATGTATTACTTTTTTTCACAACAGACTATAATGCCTCCACCTCTTTAAAAAGAAACAAGCCCTAAGCATGTGCATTCAACACAAACATAAAATGACAAATATTCCTTGTCACAGGGTATCGTCTAAACCGATTATCCTTACTCTTTCACCCCTACCCACACACACCTGATGCCATCAGAACATCTAAGGCAGTGTGATGAACAGCATGACCTCTGGGATCAGACACACTTGAGTTTGAATCTTGTTGCCATCATTAATTAGTATGTCTTTAGACAAGTTGCATAAGATTTGAGATTAATAAATCTCAAAGATTTATTCTTATTTTTTTTTATGTTTTTTATTTTTGGGAAAGAAAAAGAGAGAGAGCACGAGCAGGGGAGAGGCAGAGAGAGAGGGAGACACAGAATCCAAAGCAGGCTCCATCCAGGCTCCGAGCTGAGCACAGAGCCCAATGCGGGGCTAGAACTCACGAACCGTGAGATCATGACCTGAGCCGAAGTCTGACGCTTAACCGACTGAGCCACCCAGGCGCCCCTATTTTGATTTCTAAAAAGATGATAATAATATCTCCCTGAGAGAAGTGAAAATAATACCCGTAAATTACCTAACAAAGTACCTAACATAGTAAGTAATAGCTATTGTTTCAAATGGGCATGCACACCTGCAACTAGGTGACACTTGTCATAATTCATGTAAAAAGTAAATGGCAATAAAAATGTAGAAGACCAGAAGTCTTGGAAAATACAGTCTGGTTTTACCATGCACTATGTGCAAACAAATAAATTTTGTTTTAGGAAGTTTTTTAACATTAAAATTTAGTGTTCAAAAACAACAATTGCCTTATGGCATTAGAGTAGTGAATAAAAATCACAACCAAAAAATGGAACTAACGCTATCTTATTTATAGTTTATATCAAATAAAGTCCAACTATAATGAGATTAAGTCAACTTTAAAACCTGAAACAATGTCATCCCTCCTAGAAGTTCTTAGACATAAATAATTAGAATTAAAGTTATTTACAAAGTACTTCTATAAATGTCCAGAGAAAATTACATCTGTTCTCTAAAGGTTGTCTGAAACATGAGTACTGCTAAAAGCAAGATTATCTACAAGATCAAACATTTATAAATATGTTAGCTCATGTTTGCTTAGAAGGTCTTAATATAAAAAAGTCATACTCATAACAAATGACATTTCAGCTTAGAAAACCAATGAAGCCAATGAAAAAAGAACAGAGAGACTCCCTCTCAATTCATGCATATACTACCATAAGATACCAATAATGAAGAATCATGGGCAGAGAGATTTGGGTTTCAAAACAAAATCCTCTGGAAAACAGCTTGCATTTCTGTACTGACTGCTGAACTTTTGGACCTTTCACATCTACCTGTAGCCAAAAAGGGTTATTAATCTTCCTTTTATAAACAGGGGTGTGCCCCAGTTCTTGAAATCTATGTACAGTAAAAAGAGGTAAAAGGGAGTAAAAGACAAGTTTATCCATAATATGTGGATGGACACAGGACAAACATTCTAAATACAGGCTATCCGATACAGTAGCCACTAGTTACCTGTGGCTATTAGGAAGCACTTACAGAGTGACTAGTGTAAACTGAAATACACCAAGTGTAAAATGTACACCAGATTTCAAAGATATTGTACCAAAAAAAGTTAAAATAGTTCATTAATAATCTTATCTTGGTTATATGCTGAAATAGTAATTTTGGATATCTGAGTTAATGAAAATACATTAAAATTAACTTCACATATTTCTTAATTTTTAATATGGTCCCTAGAAAATAAAAAAAATTATATATGTGGCTTATATTATGTTTTTATTAGACAGCACTGTTTTAAGTCATGGCACCTAAACTTAACAGAAAATTTTCTTCATTTGTAGTTGTCTCTAAACTCGTTTTTAACACAAAGAAATGTATGTGCCACTTTACACAATCTATGTTTCCTGTCCCTGTTCCACACATTTTCATACAACTTCTCAGGATGCCTTCCTAACAGCAGCAAACGATATGAAATAAATGTTAATTAATATGCTATAGATTACTCTTGAAAATAGATCAGAAAACATTATGCTGTTACTAATGTACTAGTGGTTTTTATCATGTAGCCAACAACTGATACACATTTTCATTAAAAGAAATTCATGAAAACATCCATTCCAAGAGGTAGTTAGAGAAGCCAACCATTAAGTCAATCCAATTCCTAAAATTCCATCTACCAGCTAGGTGTGGAAGGCCACATATACTTCCAGCTAATGCCAACTGGGTTTCTACTGTATTGCCTGTTATGATATTTAAACCCTGGAATCTCCATGTGCAGCAGCTAGAAAAGTACAAACAACTTCCTTGTAAACTTCCAATATTAAAACATAGAGACATGGACAAACATCACAGTTTTATTCTTTAGTAACTAAATATCTCATAGCAAGGAGAGCATCATCTTACTGGAAGATTACAAAAATAAAACTGTCAACAAATCTCCTTAACCCCATTTGAAAATATATTAACATATTTGAAGTTGAACTGCATCCAGATCATCCCCCCCCCCCCGCTAATCATCTATTTGTCAATTAGTTACCCAAGTCTGTTTAATCACCACAACTCAAGCTGCAGGCTAATCCATTACTTCTAAATCTCAACTCCTCTTTCAATACCCTGCAAAGACTTCTCATGGCCCTTACATATCAGGATCCTTACCTTCAGTTTTGAGAGTTCACAGAGCCACTTCAGGCATGATCTCTACTTTTTTTTTCTACTTTTCTGCCTATTCTTTCCATTGTGTTTGAGGTGCTCTTTCAACCCACCCCTTCTCCAAATCCTCTTTTTTATTATATTTCTCCTTCTTGTTCCCTTACACATTCAGAGCTGGCAGGTGGACTTCCAGGACTCAAAGCAAAATATAATTTTATTTTTCTTTTCCCCAGCTATTTAAGAAGCTCTTTAAATTCTACTTTCAACATGCAAGCTCTCAACTTTCTGGAGGCTATACAGTTAATTCTCTCCCACATATCTTTCTTGGAAAAGTGTCATCTTTTACTTTGTTTCTTTGTACTAATTGACATCAAATGTAATAATTTGTTTATAAAACTCCAGAGCTTAGAAAGAACTCTGTCGTCCCCTAAACTTCCTGTAATATCACGCGTAAGTATTTTTCTGAATAGCTGCTTCACAGCTTTCAATAGGTTTTTGAAGTAGTCCAAGTAGTGCAACCCCTCCAATGTCGCTTCCAGTTTTTGCCTCTTTTAGAGCTTCTGTGAATTCCTATCTTTCACCTGATCGTTACGAATGGTATCTTTATCATAGACACGAGCTCCTTATAATACATATTCTTTACAATGCTGATGCAAGTATTTTTCCTGTGTGTTTAAAGTTTTGTTCTTTTTCACAGCACAAGAACTCTTACTTTACATATTAGAATTTCAATCATGTCCTTAATTTTGCTTATGGATTCAAAACTAAAGTTAATCTTTGGGGTCTAAACATGGCCACCACACTGCACAATTCCAAGGGTGTCACTTATACTAGACTCTGTGCTGTGGTGTGTTGAACAGAATACAGTATAAATGACACTCCCTGGAGTTGCATAATGCGGATGTTCTGGAACAACCAACAATATATATGCCCAGTTTCCAAAGTTTTCCAACACTTTGACTTTTTACAATATACTTAAGATTTTCATCCACGTGGAGCATATATTATATTGAAAAGTTGTGATTAACAATTTTTTAAAACATTATTTGCTTATTCCAATTTCACTTAATAAGTAATCTTAACTCCATGTTTTGGAAAGTTACTTTAACAGAGTATTTTTAAAGGTATTTGTTTAATACACTAAGTCTCAATCTGAACTTCCATTCAACAGAACTTTAAAAGATACATAACGCCAGGAACTGTGCTAAATGCTGACAATAAAAAATGTAAAAGATGGTTACAGAACACAAAAATCTTAGTCTTACCACAGAAGTCAATGACTAGAGCGTGTCATTTTTTTTAATGCGGTCCCACTCATCGTTGCTACGTGTGGACTAGAAATATTTTTTAAATCTTTGTACATAACTGGGGCGCCTGGGTGGCTCAGTCAGTTGAGCATCCGACTTCGGCTCGGGTCATGATCTTAAGGTTCATGAGTTCGAGCCCCACATCAGGCTCTGTGCTGACAGCTCAGAGCCTGGAGCCTGCTTCTGATTCTGTGTCTCCCTCTCTCTCTGCCCCTCCCCTGCTCACGCTCTGTCCTTGTGTCAAAAATAGACAAACATTAAAAAAAAAATTTTTTTTTTAAATCTTTGTACATAATTGACTCTAAATATCTCATTTTTCAGTCCTTTCATAAATATGCTGGTTTACTTTTCCATGTAACAACTGCCATTTACCATTACATGCAACATACACCAGGTACGTAATATCTAATACTAAAAAACAGATGAAATAGGATTATTACCCACATTGACAAGAGTTCTCTTAATCCTTTATTTAATTTCTATTAAATAACTTGCTCAAAATCTCAGTTACATTGTGGAGCTGGGACTTGAACTTCTATTTGTCTAAGTCAGTTGGAGTTCCTGGATATACTAAAAAAGGACAAGGGCACCTGGGAGGCAGTCAGTTGGAGCCCTGGGTCGGGCTCTGTACAGGCTCTGAATGCTGGGCTGGCCCTGCGGACCCTGCTTGGGATTCTCTGGTCTTTCTCGCTCTCTGCCCCTCCTCCGCTCACGCTCTCCGTCTGTCTGTCTGTCCGTCCGTCTCTCTCTCTCAAAAAAAAAAAGTTCTACAATATAAAGGACATTTTGCGTGGGGAGTGGGTAGAGGTTCTATCTGTCTCCACCTTCTCAATATTTATACCTGTTCTTTTTCAAACTTTACATTATAGTCAGTTATTATAAAACTATAATGGGGGCATCCTTGGCTTTACTCCCCTCAAATTAAAAGAACTGTTCACAAGTATTTTCAATAAGCAGAAATTGGCTTTTTGCTAAAGGGAAGGAAGCATATTTTATTATTTTAAGGGAGAATACCTTTCTACTTCAATGTTTAAACTGGGAGTCAGTTAGAATATACCAAATAACGCACAGTACCACAAGTCATCAGGGAAACAAAATCCAAACCACAATGAGATCCCACTTCACAACCACTAGGATGCGTATAGTCGAAAAACCAGAAGAGGTGTGACAGAATGTAAAGATATTGGAACCCTTCTACACTGTTGGTGGGAAACTAAAATGCTACGGCAGTTTGGCAGTTTCTCAAAAACTTAAACAGAGGCTTACATGGCAATTCCACTCCTAGAAATATACCCAAAGAACTGAAAACAGGTATTCAAACAAATGCTTGTAGACAAATGTTCGCGGCAGCACCATTCACAGTAGCCAAATGGTGGAAATGACCCAAATGTCCATAACTGATGAATGGGTAAAATATACCAAATGCTTTTATTTTGTATTCTAAATTTCAAAATGTTCAATAATTTTTCTTCTGCAGCCTATTGTAGTAATATGTCACAGGACTGGAAGCCACCACTCTGCACAGTCTTGTAACAAGCTCCCTTTGTTTGAGGAGTATAGCCTAATAAATGAATTCTACTTGTTTTCACTGTTGGTCTTCGATGAAATTGGACAACGGTCATTTTGGCAGTGTTGGGTCGTGCTTGAGGATTTAGATTATACCTGCCTCAAAACCGGCTTAAGGTAGTTTTTCATGTTTTCCTATGCTCTCGAATAAAAGATAAGAAAATGTCTACGACTTTAAAACATCTTATCCGTAAATCTATAGAGAAAAGTATTCAACAAAAGTATAAAGTAAGAATTTTTTTAAGTCACTTTACAAATAAACTAATTCATGTTTTCAAATGACTCATCTTCTGTTAATTACCTGAAGATACTGCTGTTGAAGTATTTTATTTTCTTGTTTTTTAAACAGAACCATATGAGTGAGATTTAGAGATATCTCTGGAGTTATTAGCTCAGTCATCTTCTTCCAAAGTTGCATCTTACTAAGTTCTGATTTACTTCGGCTTTCAGCTGTTTGCACTAAAATTTCAAGTCCTCAAGTCATTAGTTACACACACACATAGAGTCTTAATGTTTAGCAGACTCCTCTACATACACTTTTGCCAATACTTTGGTATTATGGCACCGGCATTTGAAGTATAGGGGATGCTTAAGAAAATAGCTAGCCATTAAAATTAATTAAGAAATGCACATTTAAAATGTGCACATTCTTAAAATGCACATTCTCAGGCCACCCTTGGAACTACTAAATCAAAGTCTCTGCTCTGAATAATTGATGACAAGAATCTTTCTTCACCAAGCCAAACCAGAACAATGCCCTTGCCCAAGTACAGCATGACCCAATAATTTAGCATACTGACTGGGGCATTTCTGAAAGTGAAAAGAAATGCTATTAATAATTCACCAAGAAAACAGATATAAGCCAGGATGTATGGTCAAAACAGGGTTCCCATAGTGTTCCAAACTTTGAGAATTTGGCTAGTTTCAGAACCACTTTCAACCAACAAGTTCATTAAAATTATTCTAAGATGTAATGCAAGAATATTACACTAAGAGCTGAAAATACACAGAAACCTGAGACCCATACTCAGGTCTGGTGCCCAGTTGGAAAGAAAGGGCAAATGACAACACGTAGTAAGTAGCAGAGAATAAATAATAATACGTAGGCCTCTTAAAAGAGAGGCTTCACTAAGTGCAGGACTTGAAATGGGCCTTCAAGGATGACTACTGCTCGGAGGATGAAAGCCAATCGAGGGGATGAGAGAAGATAAATAAAGATTGAAGAGCCTAGAAAACCCATGTCATGCCCAGAAGGTGGGAAACAGACCCACTGTCACTAGAGCACAGGGCTTTTATACAAAACAGAAGATAAAAATAAAGTGAGGAGCCAAATGCAGAAAAGGTTGATGGACAATCCCGGAGATTTCTGAGGAGATTCTGTAATCAAAAGGCCCTCTGACACAATGTGGCATGAGTACCCAGGGGAGATAAGAAGAGATTAAAAAGATACACTCGTGAAAAAAGAATAATACCACATGTAAGTGGAAATACTACATACTTAAAAAAGAGTAATCAGGAGAAGAAAGATTTCAGAAACAACAGAAAAGTTGAAAAGTAAAGAGACATAGCAAGGTGTGTACTGAAAACAACAACAAAGAAATTACAAATAAGTCTTATGAAGAAAACACTGACAGCTAAGATTACCAGAGGACATTTCTGAAATAAAACAGAAGAGGAAAAGCCAGATTACAAAACGATGAAAGAAACACAAAACAGAAAAGTGTAAAAGTGGCTGTATACACGGCTCAATAAAGATGAATGGGAGGCCAGAGAGTAGGTGATACAGAGAAAAGATGACAGAATTAAACAGGCTTTTAGATAATCTCTGAAAAACAGGAAAGATTAATAGAAAGAGATTAGAAATAAAAGAAAATGAAACATTCAGTTTGAGGCAATAGGCTAGCAGAAAAAATCCCATCAGGTAAGCAGGTTTTCCTGTAAATAAAATAAAATTCCCTGAACAATAAAAACACCAAAAGAATATTCAGAGACAAATATGTATTTGCAAGAGAGTGTGTTAATACATATGTTAAACTCAGGCACAAAGTTCAAATTTAGTATGAGAGTTCAGAGTTCCGGGGAGCTGTAAAAAGAAAAAGGGTAGAGGAAGAAAACTTCTACTATTTTTTACATAGAAGACAATTCTGGACTGAGCCACCCAGGTGCTCCTAGACCAGTAATTTGTAACTAGAAGTGATTAACCCCTTCCCCCCTCCTTAAGACATTTGGAAATGGGAGAAGGTGGTTTCTGGTGGCCATAACCCTAGAAGGGGCCCCACTAGCATTTAGTCAGCAGAATCCAAGGATGCTCAATGTCTTCCAAGGAAAAGCACAATCCAGCCCAAAATGCCAAGGGGGTCCCTGAGGAGAAACACTGTGAGTAGACAAGGAAGGCTGCTTATCCTGCATATTTTAGATTACAACAGGGTTGATTTTTAAATTCATTTCTTGTGATAAACTAATTTGATTCTAATAAAGGTCCTTGCATTCCAGCTTGATTTATTTTAATTCAGAACTTAAAAACAGACCTGTTGTTCTAATAAGGGTATTTCAGTCATTCTAACGTTAAGACTTACTAATTACCCATTAACAAATGATAAAGTGTGGCTAAGAGAATGTCACCATGTTTAACAATAGCTAAAATACGCATTCCGGTTTTTTTGTGGTTTTTAAAAAATTTTTTTTAACGTTTATTTATTTTTGAGACAGAGAGAGACAGAGCATGAACAGGGGAGGGTCAGAGAGAGGGAGACACAGAATCCGAAACAGGCTCCAGGCTCCGAGCTGTCAGCACAGAGCCAGACACGGGGCTCGAACTCACGGACCGCGAGATCATGACCTGAGCCGAAGTGGATGCTTAACCGAATGAGCCACCTAGGCGCCCCTGCATTCCGCTTTTGAAATAATATCTAGGGCAATGGTTAAGTTGAATCGATTTGCATTATTTTTTACCACCAAATATGCCCATGCAATTTTTATACACCCAAAGTTTCCTAAGGCACAGCAATTTAAGCTTAAGTTTACTTAAAATTAAGACAGTGTATAAGGATTATTTAAAATGGCAATATACAGAAGTACTGCAATGATCTGGAACACAATAAATAATGAGTTCACAATGATTCTGAAACGGATACTAGGGAAACCAACTATTATTTTGAAAAAAACACTAAAAATAAACTAGTAAACGTAAACAAGGGAAAAAATTAAGCATTTACTCTACGTTCACTAGGTAACTTACCCCATTGGGTAAACAAAGAAATGATGTGGTAAGTTTCTCTTCAGAGATCTATTCCAATGGCTGCTAACATCACAACAAGAAAATCAGATCTTACAAATCTCCTGACAGAAAAGCACACTTATGAGGCAACTGTGTCAAAAAAATAAGAAAGAAAGAAAGAAAGAAAGAAAGAAAGAAAGAAAGAAAGAAAGAAAGAAAGAAAGATCAAACTTGAATTGGATCAAGCCTCTTGACCTAACTCAAGACCGGAAGTTAGAGCAAATACTGAACCCAAAGAAAGCTTTAAACTACACCATACAAATTCAGTAAGTAAAATCCAGACTCTCAGAAACCCCACCCAGTTCTTTCATTAAATTGCAAAAATAAGAGAATGAGAATTAAGTGAAGAGTCCCTATCTCTCAAAAATGCACAGTGCAATACTTGTCTTTTAAAAATGCATATGAAATGATGTCTGAGATTTGCTTCACTGTAATATGGGAGGGTAAAATGAATGGGATTATAGATGAAACAAGACTGGCCAAGGGTTGGGAACTACTGAAAACTGGGTGAAGGCTAGCTACATCGGGATTCATCATACCAGGGTGTTTACTTTCTTATGTGCTTAAAATTGTCCATAATGAAAAGTTAATTAAAACAAACAAACAACAACAACAAAAAAAAAAACTAAGAAACCTCTGCAGGAAGGGAAAGCAATCATTTGCAACATGTTTATTCTAGGGTTTAAAAAATAAGAAAATGAATGCTTGGCATAGTCCTCTAACGGATACTGGGATAATAAGCATCTGGGAAGATAGAAATATCTTTTAAAATTGTAAACAGACACTGGTGTAAATAAAATAAAGAAAATGTAAAGGTATACTAATTAAAACTGTCACTCAATTCCACATGGAACACATGCATCTAAGTTCATGTTCAAACCCATCAAATGCCAGATTTTTCCACACTGTGATAGCAGGTAAATTTACTACGAGCATATATATCACAAATCCAACAAATATTACCAATACCCTTAGAAACAAGTGTGTAACAAAAATAAAACCATAAAGCCAAGGCCTTATGGTGCCCTCTATATTTTGTTGTTGCTACTGTTTAAATTGAGAAGACTACAGAAAGCAATAGGAAGCCGTAAAAAATATGTAGCCACAATCTTCCAAGATCGATTCTCTTGGGGACCCTGAATAAATGGATTCTTGACCTACTAAAATTTAATGTGAAAAAATGATCCATTTGTAAAGGACCTATAAGATTGTAAATGGCAAAACGAACTACAAATAACCACTCTCAGAAAGGGAATGTATGTTGTTTATAAAAAGTGAGAGGCATGGATGTAAAGGGAGGATCATCATGATGATTTATAAGTAAAGGAAAATAAAATAAAAAGGTAACAAAATTCATGTTTCCCTAGGCCTTTCATTCAGACCAAAACATGTGGAGCTATACTCCCAAAAGCAATTTCAGACAAGAGATGTCTTTATTTTTCCCCAGACAAGCTAGAAGTTAAACAGAATGACAAAGTGTATTTGCTCTGGGACAGTGAAGCAGCGAAGAAACTTTGGAATGCTATAACTGGTCCAAGTGCCTCCAAAGCAGGCAGGCTAAACCACAGACAATGAACATGGAAATATTGCAATTCCCTTCAGTATTGTTTGTTGCAAATAACCATTAAATTAAAATAACTACTATATACACCGAGGATCAAGAGGGGACTGAAATTTTTTTAAATGTAATGATCCTAGAAATTTTGCCTTACTGCTGTTATTTTTTAGGTTAATCATATCCTATGACCACCACATCCAAAACAGGTGTTATAAATAAGGTTATGCTGTTTATCTGTATATGTAAAACCAATGAAGTGTCAACAGAGAAAATATGTCAAAACTTCAGAATTTAACTTTAATACTGCCTTTAGACAAAATGCAAGACAGAGAATGATACATGAAACTCATTAGTTTCATTAATCTAAAATGAACTATATAAACCTAGCAGGTCACCCTGAGAACATCAGGTCTATTTTATTTTACTAATTGGACCGGCTCCTTTTCTAAAAAGACTCATAAGGGAAAAGCAAATCCCCATACTATCTGGGAAAATTTTCTGTATAAATTCACAAATTTAGGGAAAACAGTGATTAAATGAACTATAAAAAGACAAAATTAAGAGGAATCTAATATGAAGCCAAAGTTGTTAAAAAGTGAGATCTAGTGCCAGTATTAAAAAATAGTAAGTGCACATGCTGCTGAGAAATCAGTATTAAAATTCTCCTAAAATCCTATATGATTCAGACTTTTCTCCATAAAGCCAGAAATTCTTATCTGCAGAGGGATATTTTTCCAACTTCAAAGCAATTCATAAACATGGACTGCTTCACAATACCCTAGAGAAAAAAGGAGAGGTAGATTTGAAGATATTCCTTTGCTCACAGGAAAGCCATACACAAAGAACTACATGGTAGAGAACAAAGATTTGCATTTTCCGTTATGATCATACTCAGTCCCTGACCTTCTTTCTTACAGGGGAAGAGAATAGGGCAGGAGAGATGACAACTGGGGGAATGCTCCCTGAAAAGAAACTGCTTAAATGATTCCAAAAAAAAAAAAAAAGGGTAAGAAGAGTCTAGTACCCCAAAGCCAAAGAAGGAAACTCTTTTTTTTTTTTTTAAAGTTTATTTTGAGAGAGAGTGAACATGTAAGCAGGGAAGGGAGGAGAGAGAATCCCAAGCCAGGTTCTGGCTCCATGTTGTCAGAGAAGAGCCCGATGCCAGGCTCAATATCATGAACCACGGGATCATGACCTGAACAGAAATCAAGAGTCAGATGCTTAACCAACTGAGCCACTCAGGCTCCCCAAGGAAATTTCTTTTCTTCTCCAACTCATCATCTGAACCTTATTTGCCAGGTTCTAAACCCTACATGAAGTGTATTCTTGGATCCTTCAAGAAACTATGAATAAATGGGACACACTTCAACTAAGCATGCACCTACAGACCCACAATCAACTCGAATGTTTTTACCACATTTCTCAAGCAGCACTGTACAAAAGCAAAAGTGCTTACTTTTATATCAAAAAGTAAACCCAGATTTTTGCCCTGCATCTATTATATATATGCACTACATATGTGACGTAGCAATTTTCTCCACCATTCTAAGATTCAGTTTTGAAATCTTAACAAGAATGATTCTTTATAGGCTTCTTTTGGGAATTGAACAAGTTACTGTATTAGTAGGCACTATGCTATGGAATCCAGGACAGTGTCAGGCTGGATGCCCAATTATCTCCTCTTTTGAAGTGAGAATGAAAGCCATCTATTCTTGGAAGTATACATCCTTTGCGGCAGAAAAATTGATTTCTCATTGAATATCCATATGCTCCCCCCACATTTTCCAGCCCCCTTGCAGTTAGTTGAGGCCATGTGATTAATTCATGTCTTCCTTCCAGACCAGAGCACTTAAAAGCTGGCACATGACCCTCTAGCTCTTTGCCCGGACACATGTTTCAAATGACAGAGCCACAAGATGCAAGCAGCACAAATCAGGAGTCCACACATGGAAGAGCTACCCAGGAGAGCTCCTGAACCTACAGTGGACTTCATATGAGCAAGAGAAATAAACCTTTATATGTTTATGGTTATAAGCCGCCTAGGTTTGTGAACAAAGCAAAATTTAATGTATCCTCTTATAGCCCAATTATACTCAAATGCTGCAGGACAAAATGTATACATAAAAATGGCAAGTTCTCTGTTTAATATTAAAGGACATCTTGTTTTCAGTATAATTTTGTATATTTAGAAAAAAGGAAATGATTAAAAGATAATATTTAATAATAAACTGGAAGAGGAATCCAACATACACAAACAACTTAAAAAGAAACTGATATTTATAGTTTCACCTTAAGGGGAAAGAATTCTAAAAATCAAGAGTCTAAATTTTTTTCTAGTTAAGCATACAAGTTATACAACATAAACAACAAAAAGAAATTATCCAAAAATAAAAAGTGAAAAACTAAAAACAACTATTAGGAAACAGGTAAGGAAAAGCAGACCAACTTTAAAACACTTTTTCACTGTAACTGGCTGTAGTCAATAGTCATTGTAATAGAGGTAGTAAAGGACCACACAAGCTTGCCCACAATTCTGAAATCCCAAAGCCCTAAAAATCAAAGACTTTCAAAATAAGTTTGGAGAAAAATAATTTAGCAGCAACACCAAACATGAACTAACCTGAAACTATTTGTAGTTTCTACTTATCCCATTTAGTATAAATATTCATACATTTTTGGTGTAGAAATATGATGTGCTTGAAGATCCCACTGGGGATGTTACATAAGATACAGCAAACACATCATCATATTCCCTTTCTAAAATCTAAAATTTTCTGTACTCTGAAACACATCTGGCCCCAAGGGTTGGAAATAAAAGAATGTGGACTTAGAACAACAATAGAAGTGAATATTCTCTGTACTGTCTTAATGATGAAAATAAAAATCAAATCAAGAGCATGGCTTTCTAACCTGTTTGTAATTCAATGTAAAACAGAATTTTGATGATTTTCCAAAGGTGTTTCTCCTTGATGCATTGTACTTCAATATTTCTGGTAGAACACAGATACAACAGCCTAAAGCTAGATCATGCAGGGGTATAATTAACTGGTAGAAGACAGAAAAGAAATAAAAATACCGCCGAAAGCATTTCTCGCCTCAACAGACCATAATTTAGCAGGTGTTCAAGGTAGCCATTCCTGTGGTTTCACATAAAAAACACACACATATGTCAAAAAATATACAATGAATGTAAACCACAGTACAGGAGGAGCAGAGGTAGAGCCATCAGCTCTAAGGAAGGTGCAGGACAATGTACTAAGCAGTCATTATTAATAAGACAGGAAAATGGTAAAAAGCAAATTATGCAACAACTCAGGAGGCAAGGTATCAGAATAAATGTCTACAGCAGGCTTGCTCAACCTGAGCACTACTGACTTTTAGTCCAGATGATTCTTTGCTGTAGAGGGGTTGTTCTACACATTGTAGGACATTTAGCAGCATCTGTGACCTCTACTCACGAAGTATCAGTAGCAACTCCCTCTTCCCCCAGTTGTGAAAGCAAAAGTCTCCAGGCACTGCCAACTCTTCTTTAGGCTTTTTTTTTGGAGGGGGGGAGAGGACTGGCAGGAAGGAGTAGGGAGGCAAAATTTACCCCTAATTGAGAATCATGGATCCAGAAGCAGAAGAAAGATTTGAAGTTTAAAGAGTTTCTTCTTCTAGAGGTGCCTGGGTGGCTCAGTCAGTTAAGCATTCGACTTCAGCTCAGGTCATGATCTCAAGGTTCACAAGTTCAAGTCCCGTGTGTGGCTCTGGGCTGACAGCTCAGAGCCTGGAGCCTGCTTCAGATTCTGTCTCCCTCTCTCTCTGTCCTTCCCCCACTCACGCTCTGTCTTTCTCCATCTCTTTTTTTTTTTTTAATTTTTTTTTTTTAATGTTTTATTCATTTTTGAGACAGAGAGAGACAGAGCATGAACGGGGGAGGGGCAGAGAGAGAGGGAGACACAGAATTGGAAGCAGGCTCCAGGCTCTGAGCCATCAGCCCAGAGCCCGATGCGGGGCTCAAACTCACGGACCGTGAGATCGTGACCTGGCTGAAGTCGGACGCTTAACCGACTACGCCACCCAGGCGCCCCTTTCTCCATCTCTTAAAAACAAATAAATAATAATAATAAAAAAAAAACTTAAAAAAGGTTTCTTCTTCCAGATTCTAATAAAATGCCAAATATACTTCCCTGTCAAAAGAAGAAAAAAAAATTCTATTTCTCTAGATCTGTTAAGTGGTTTTATCGTATGTTTTTAATCTCAGTTTTGTAGGGACGATGAGAATGGCAGGATCAAACTCCCCATTCTCAATCTGAATGCCCCTGCACTCTAAACAAGAAAGAGTTGCTGATTTTCCCATAGCTAAACATATCCATCTGTTGTTACAGCAACTCTTTCAAGGAGGGAATGAGATACCAATTGGTTAGCTATAGAAAGAGACAACAATTGGCAGTAAACGTCCACACTGTTTTCACCTACTTTCTAACTATATTATCTGCTTTGAACATTATATGTCCCTAATAAAAATGTGACCTTTTGGGGGAAGAATAGTGTTTTCAATCACATCATTCTTTTGGAAAAAGTTTTTAGTCACAACAGCACCAGGTCTTCCTGCTGCACCGGCATATAAGAGAGAAAAAAATTAGGCTTACTATGATTATCAATTTCCTTTTATAATAGAAGCAGTAGCTAAATGCCTTTGAATAATATTAAAAATTCTAACTATGAAAAAAAGTAAAGAGTATGTGGGATTTTTAATTGATTTTCTCCAAAGTCACTATTTTGCCTGAAAGTTCTATTCCTGTTGGTCTGACAGATTTCGATTATCTATTAATTTAACAAATCTTCACATGCAAAACACTGTATAAAGCAAGAGTTACAAAAACGTATAAGACCATCCTCCTTTCAAAGGAACACTTACTCTTACAGAAGGTAGACAAGCAAATAATCACAGTATATAGCATTAACATACTATAGTATTTCAGCTATGCTGGTTAGTATTAGCTTCAAGAAACATAAAACATCACTTAAAATTATGAGTAATGCCCAAGTCTCCAAAAAATCCTCATGATTTTTGAGAGACTGTGCCGATGCCAAAACTTAATAAATAATATCCACAGTGGGGTGGATAATAATGACCCCAGTGGGGTGGTAAGGAAAACAAACACCTTCAATCAGAGTAGCTGTGTATTTATCTGTTTTAGAAATCAAGCTTCCAAATAAGATTTAACTTTTATAAAAAAAAAAAAAAAGGGGGGGAGTTCTAGGATTGTTTTTGAAGAGTTGAAAATAAAAGGAATTAACTGGATAAATGGGATACAACTTTGTTTTATAAAATAGGGAATCTTTACCTAGCACACACTAAAATCAACAATAACAAAAACCAAATGTATAAGTAAAGAAAAAAAGCTATCTATATGTGGGGGCTTTAAAATCAAGTGGTGTGTAAGGAACCAACTAAGCTATAGATATCACGTGTTATTTTTATTATTACCTGCCTTCATATACCAATTACAAAAAGCTTCCAAAGTCACAGACAAGGAAAAAAAATTGCTGTTTAGGTAACTGGTAAACTACATCAATTCAGAATCTAATTTTCCAAATATTGATATAATTTCATTCTCACTTCAACTGTAAATTTTAATAACGATATTTAAAAGAGAAAAAATAACATCCTTATTTTAAAATTTTTCATTACAATTTACTACAGAGACAGAGCATTCTCTATGAATTATCATTAACTTTATGCATATTCCTTTAAATAGGATACACTATTTCCTCATCTTTGCCCGATATTCTTAGGTTTTCTTTTTTACTTAAGTTCCAAGGAACTCCTTTTAGTTATATACATATAAATTTTTGCTTAAATGTTCTCAAATAAACAACTGTTAAATTGATTAAAATAAAATTACTCCTATAGTAGGATGTTGATGCACTGGAGAGAATGCTAGCAAGAATGAGGGCATGTGGCTAAACTGCCTCTTTCCCTTTAATCATTCTGTGGCCACTTTACTGACCCAATTTACACCATTACCAAACTTTAAAACATATTAACATTTAATCCTCACAATAAACCTATGGGAGGGGGGATTATTTTAATCTCCATTTTACATTGAAGAAAACTGAAAGAGAGGGGCGCCTGCGCAGCTCACAGTCGGTTAAGAGTCCGACTTCGGCTCAGGTCATGATCTCACAGCTTTTGAGTTCGAGTCCCGCATTGGGCTCTGTGCTGACAGCTCAGAGCCTGGAGCCTGCTTCAATTCTGTGTCTTCCTCTCTCTCTGCCCCTACCCTGCTTGTGCTGTCTCTCATAAATGAATAAATGTTAAAAAAAATTTTTTAAAGAAAAAAAGAAAACTGAAAGACAGAAATACATCCTAACTGATCTAAGATAATACAGCTAATAAGAGGCAGAGCAGGGACCGGACCCAAACCAATGCTTTAGAAACCTTAATATACAAACAATTCCCCTGGGAATCCTCCTGAAATTCAGTTTTTGACTCAGTACTTCTGCAGTGGGGGAGGCAAGATTCTGCATTTCTGACAATCTTACGTGTGATGCAGACACTGCTGATCAGAAGATTCACCCTATGGGCGGCAAAGTTCTAAGCTACCCTAGAAAATGGTGGCAAGTGGTGGTAACCCTCAAAAGGAGGTAGAGTTCACCCACCGTTAGACAATGCGAGGCATAGGAGTAAATCAGGGGTTGCCAACTTCTGGTTTAGAACTTAACTGCTTCTTTTATTAATTTTGTTTTAAAAGAAGGATGTTAGCAAAATTACAAGTACTATAGTACTTTTCAGGTTTTGCAAGTGAACACATTATAATAAATACTTGCTACTATTACACCTCCCTCCAAATAAGGCTTTTCCCACATCTAAAAACTATTACAAATGCCCCTGAATATCTACCTTTAACACAGATTCAATCTGAACATATTGAAGAATATTTTAAGAGCGTACACTTGTGCTTTCTCATAAATGGAAAGAATTAGAGGTGGAGTTAAAAATCCAGCAACTTCCTAAACTTCTGCCACTTGTAAAAGGGGTTACTGTGATCAGACAAGGGCACTCCCTGGGAAACAGATGGAAGGAACATAAACGTCTTAAGAGCACACTACTCAACAATTCTAGTCAATCACTTTCTCCAAAAACAGGAAAATGCCCAAACACAACCTCCCTCCGTTCTCACTGACGTATCAACTATGTATACCATAATCTAGAATATAGTATGCAAACAATATAAACTAAAGCCACTATATAAATATTATATCCCTATGTTTTGAATGCTCTGGCCTAAGGCACTCCAACACCTAAAAACTGAAATGCCATCAAATCATTGGAAATAACATTTTATCAAACTTTTATACCATTAGGAAAAGAAATATCGTTACTATCGACATATATTCAAATATGTTTAAAGTCACACACTTAATTCAACAGTTAAGTCTATCCTAAGATCACCTATGGTGTACACATGTTAGACACAGCTATATACTAAGGGAATATATAACATAACAAAAAAAATATTTTATAAATAAAACACAGGAAGGGAGGAAGGGATCTAAGAGAAATCTTAGTCTCATTGGAGTAATTTTGGTTTTGCTGAGTTTTCTTGTATTTCAATCAACTTTTTCCTGAATGTACACAAATATACTTTACATTTCTTCCCTGAGGAAAAATTAAATCCGTCAAATACTGACAAGCTGGTAAAAATTATTTTCGAAACCATAATGGAATTCTGATTAATTAACTACACATGAAAGTCCAACATCAAAGTCAGAAAAGTATTAGGTTTCATAGATTTCAGGCAATATGAATTCACACATTTTAGAATTTAATATAGAATCCCATTTTTAACTATAACAGAAATTAATAAATTTAACCTGTACAATCACTATAAAGCTAAAATTCTCACCCATGCACCTGTGAAGTACAAGAACACCACAATCTGTCACATATCAGACGTGAAGATACAAATACAATACAAATTCAGACTTAGCTGTCAAAATCCTGAAATGCCTCCACTAAACACTCAATATTCCAAATTCCTGCTCAAGGACAGGACTAGATCATATTCCACCTCCCAAAAAGCTGAAGACACTTAAAATAAAAGACACAAAAGGATCTATTTTGCACATCGGGCGCCTGAATAAGAACGTCCCCAAACTAGTAAGACACAACTTCTGCCAGTTCCCAGTTACGACTCATCATTTTCTGTTTGCTTTCTCTTTACTCACACAGCCACAAATAAACTCATATATTAAAGAACTAGAGAACTGAAATATATAATTTGCATACTTTACAACCATCCCAAGTTGTGACAAGGGAAAGTGTAGATGATGTATTCCAGGTTATTGTTTGCAAGCCCACACGTTTGTTCGTTTGTTCGCTATTTCACTGATCACTAAAGGTGAAGCATTTCATGGACTGAAACAACATATGGTATATAGAGAGAAAAATAAACAAGTTAAACTTTCTGCCTCCTAGAAACATTCTACTTCCTCTAAAATAATCCTCAGTGACCTTGTGGAACCATTCCCGGGTTAAACATGTAAAGCATACTTCTTCAGCAACTGCAACATTACACTACTGCTCCAAGGGCATTCAACACATTCTCTACTGGGTTCTCTAGACTTAGGCACGTATGCTAGTTTGTGAAACCTTTAAAAATGTTTGACATTACATGCAATTTTAAAACATTTAAGAGTTCTGAATTGATAGATCTTTGTATCTTTTATAATGAGAAATATTAGAACACCCTCTGCAAGTTAAGTAATTCTTCAGAGAGCAAATTTAACTTGACCTCGCTAAATGGCTACAGATTTGACAAACCATTGAGAAAGGTGGAAGGATTTATTTATTCTCTAAAGCAGCACTGTTCCATAGAAATATAATGCATGCCACATACATAATTTTAAATTTTCTAACCACATTAAAATGGTAAAAAAGTAAAATTTTAAAACATTCCATAAAACTTATCACATCCAACATATTATCATTTAAACACGTAACAGATACTTCTAAAACCCAGTAAGGTATTTTACATTCTCTGCTTCATACAAGGTTTTCCAAAATTCGATGTGTGTTTTACACTTACAGCACATCTCATGGTGGACAATTAAAGCGGTCACTAGCCACAAGTGGCTAGTGGCTGCATTACTGGACAGCACAGCTCTTAATACTTTGAGATCTGACGTACCACTACCTGTTTAAAATTAGTTTACATTCATGTTTACCTTTTGAGCTGACATAGCTAATTACAAATATGAGCAAAACTGTTAATTCACTGAATAAATCAGAAGATCACCTTATCTAAGGATCTGGTTAATACACACAAGAGGCAATTGAATTATACCCAATTATATCTCAAGTAGACTTCGGAGATAGGTCAGATCATCACAAGTGAACACAACTTGTAACAAAAATATAGGTAAGACAAGAAAACATTTTCGTATCAGACCGTAACACTGCCTGATTTCTAGCTGCCACTCTCACCCTGGAGCACATATCTCTATGCAAATTATCTACACAACTGTCCTTTCTAACTCTGATATATTTTGGAAGCCATATAGTCACTGGTGAAAAACAAAGCACTAGGTAAGACAAACTGAAAAAACGTTTAACGAAAAAAATTATCAACCAGTCACTTTTAATGCACCATATGCCAACTGACAATCTTAAATTATCCTACAGGAGTTTCACTGAAATGAGTTCTTCCTACAAATTCCAATTCATATACTGCTTTTCACACATGTATTTCAAGGACCAAAATTACCAAGAATTTTCCCAAGTAATTAAGACATTCGGTTAAAATGTAAATAATTCCAACAATGCATTCTCCAGAAAATAACTAGAAGCATTAGCTTAGCACATAAAATTTGTCCTTAAGGCACATTACTGAATAAATCAAACAGAAACTATACCCTTGTTTACTGCATTTACATTTTGTAACACCACATTCAGCAATTTCTAAATTTGGAAGGTCAGTTCAGATTGCACACAAGCAGTAACTTTAAAGCTTAGCAAAATTTTCGAAGTTTCTGCAATATAGTTCTGAATAAACACTCTACAGCAATGTTACAACAGAACAAAATCAGCACCATTCACACTAATCTCAGTAAGAAGCACAAAATCAGTATATTCATAAATTCCAAATGTATGATACATGCTAAAGAGTATTTTCCCCCAAACTTGTTTAATTCACCTTAGACAATTTTTGTTTCATGCACTTGCAAAGCTGAGAAGAAGCAAACGTAGCTTCTTCTGCAGCACACATATCCCAAGCCGATACATTAATCTCTTGCTATTTTTGCACATTTTGAAATCAAAACAAAATTTGTTTCTTACCTGCAGTTAGGAGGAGGATCGAGAGTTATTTCAGCTAGCTCCTTCTGAATTCTGTTAGTGAAATGAGAACAGACAAAAAGGATTTGAGATAGTCTACAGAATAACCGGGGAATTACACTGCCCTCTACCACCATGCAGTTAAATGCAAGGCTCGCTTTGCCTTCAGTAATGCTAACATGGCTGCTTCCTCTTTGTTCTCAGAGGCATAACCCAAATCCCTTAACAGAAACTTTGCAGCTTTTTTTCTCACTTGCTACTGTAAATAAGTATGACATTCACACCAGATCTTAGAAATAGTCCTCTACTAGTACTCAATAAAGGCTATAAAATCTATTTTAAAACACTTTTTACCAAAGAAATTCTCTTTTCAAGCTTATATGCAAATGAGACAAGAAGGGAGGAGGGAAAGCACTAGAATTTTTGACAATGACTTTAAGTCACTTTTACAGAGGTAAGAATTAGCAAGCTATTACATGAGCACAGTAACAGTTTTGACAATATTCTGTGTCAAAAAAAAGTTTAAAATTTACAAACATCTTGACCAGTGAAAAACTTCTAAAGGACTCTGACCTTACTTAACCAATTCTGTTTTCCCTAATCTTAAGTACAGCACTAAAATTGAAGACATTTGGGGGAAAAGAAATAATAAGATATATAGCCTTGAGTTAAGAGGAGGGGGAAAACAGTTCTCTGATTTTATTCAAATGTAAAATGCTTTCAAAACTTAAGATGTGTATTATATGTCCCTCAACAGGATTACAGCAAATTGAGGATTCTAAATTATTTAAAAGACTGCTATTATTTAATAAAATATTCTCAAGTTATTAATACTTGATTGTTGATATAGTAGAGGTGAAAACCCACAGAAAAATAAGAGTTCTTCTAAATCACTTAGAGAACTCAATATTTGAACAGGTTTTATACTTCTTTTTCCTTTCGTTGTGATCAATAAAAATCAACAAAACGTCAATACTGGCTAATGCTACAAACATTTATGACGTATAACTAATAGAATGCATGGATATTCCCCTCCCTATTGCTACCAATGGAGTCCCATTGACATAATCTTTTTTTTTTTCACATCAAAGATAATGTAAACCAACAGGAAACAAATGACCTTTCAAATATACCCAACAAAATGTTTCTTCTGCTGTTGAGTAATAACATGTCAAACATATCCACAAGTTTTAGAGTGAAGAGTCACTAGCACAATGAAAGTTTTCAATAGCCAACTGCCACCCAAAATTGTAAATGGCTATGTTTCAGTTTTATTTACACTCACAATAATATAGAGGCATAACCATAAATTAACTACAAAAAGTAATAACCTGGGATGCAATGACTTTGTCACATTTGTAAAACTGAAAGCAAATTGGGAGCACAATTTTAAATCTGCTCTCAAATGTTGTTAAGGCCTTGAATTTACAAATTTTCTAGCAACCATAATTATTTCTAATCATTAAGTTTCATGAAGAGTGGCGCTGCTGATCTCTAGAAGTGTCAATTTCAATGAAGAAGAGTATGACTCATAAAAAGGAACATCCTCAATGTACCAGCTAATTTGGGCTCACCAAATTTTCCTTGCCAACTCCTAAAACAATCTGTCAAAACGTTGGTCCAATCTCTACTCAAGGACACTTCTTTACTGAAGTTACCAAAGTAGAGAGTAAGTTTGCTGAAAAGTACAATTACAATTCTAGGGAGGTGGCTTATATGCCACCTAAAGAATGACAACTCATTTGAGTGCAAATAAAAGTGATCACGAAGTAAATATTTTTGAACTGCTGCTACAGATGTAAAACCAACAAAAGCGTCCAACCATTTGGAAGACAACCTGATAATGTGCTTAATCCTTTTACACATTACCTTTTAGCACTAGTGGATAACTTAGCAGTGGTTTTGCTAGAGAGTTTGGTGTTTTTCTTCTGCTGGGTGGCAGAAGGTTTTCTTTCTTCTTGTTCTTCAGGCTCTGGAGCGGCTGGGTCTCGCTGGTCCGCATCTGAACTACCACTGCTGGTGCTGGGGCTCTCATCATCGGACCTTTGCCTATCACTGGACATCTTGGTGAAGTTATTTCTTGGAAAACTTTTAAAGAGAAAAGGAGGAGAGAAGGGAAATGTTAAGTCCAAGAAATAGACCAGGAGCATTTTCTTCTCTCAATATTCACCTAAAATTGTCATTTTAATGAAAACACTTCAAAGTGCTCACACTTATCTCATCACACAGCAAGGTTACAGGGGAGGTGATGTGTCTCACAACGCCAGCGTTCAAGGATTTACCGAACTCAAGTTAGAAAACCCACTCACATTTTTTTCCATCCCTTGGACAATCTATCAATTGTCTACTTTCTCAGAAGGCATGAAGCAGATTTGCCAGGGAACTTAGGCAACGAGCATTAATAACATATGACACACTGTAAATAACAGATCTCGCTGAAAAATGTTAAAAAGTCACTAATAACGTCTAAATATTTACACACTGACATTGGTCAAAGCTACCAAATTCCCTTTCCGAGAGGAAAACATACCCTGTTAATCGCCCATATGCTTATTTAAGGTGGCGATTCCTTCTCTGTGCACGTAAGCCTTTAAATACAACACTTAGGAATTTAAAAATCAACTAACAAGCTGCTCTAGCCGTTTCCACGGCCAGCAGCGAAGATTCATCCGGCCAAGACCGAGCTGCCACCCTGGGAAAAGCAGAATCCAAACTGCACCTTCTGCAAAGCTCCCAATGCCATCAAGGTTCCTCGCTCAATTTTTACATCACGCACCGACATTTTGTCCAAAATAACGAAAAAAAAAATCAGAGGCAAAACAAACAAACAAAGCCCCAAGAAGTGCAACAAATTTCCGCGCCCGCGGAGGCGAGCCGCGGCCGGCGGCGGCGGCCACGCAGCTCCGCGGCCCTTTGTGGGGAGGGCCGCGCGGGGGCCGCGGGCAGCGCTCGCCGCGCCGGGCGCCAAGTGATGCGAGCAGCCCGGCCGGCCCCGCCGCGGCTCGCGGACACCGGCGGCGCGGGCGCCCGGCGCGAACAAAGCTGCCCGCCCCCGCCCCCTCCCCCACCGCCGCCGCCGCCGCCGCCCCGGCCGCCCCCCACGCGGCCCCCCGGCCCCGCCGCCTTACCTCGGCCGCCCGCCCGGCCCGCTCGCACGCCGCTACGGTGTGGGGGAGGGAGAGAGAAAAAAACCCTTCCTTAAGGAAATGGAGGCAGCTGGGGGGGGGAAAGGGGGGGGAGGGAAAAAAAGAAGCCGAGGAGGCTCTGGCCGGGGAGTGTGGAACATTGAAAGTCGGAGGGGGTTGTGCAGTGCCGGGCTCCGGCCGGAGGGTGGCGCCGCCCAGCGCCTTCGGAAAAAAGGGGGGGGTAGGAGCTCGGCTGGGCGAGGGCGCGAGCTCCCGGCGAGGCGGAGGGGACGCGGGAGACCCCCGCGCGCTGTGGCCTCGCGCCGCCGCCGCCCGGCTCGGCTCCTCCCGGCCGCGCAGTCAGCAAGTTCCGAGGCGAGCGCGGGGGGGGGGGGGGGGGGGGGGGGGGGGGAGGGGCGGGCGCGGCGGCGGCGCGCGTGCTCGCTGCTTGCCTGGCGGAGGGACGCGCGCCCCCGACGCCCGGCGGGCGCGAGCTCTTCCTGCGCGCTCCCGCGCGCGCTCTCCGCGCCTCCCTTCACCCGGGGGGCGCACGCGTCGGCCCGCGCGCGGCCAGGACAAAGAGCGCGGCGGGGACCCAGCGGGCTGGCCCCTGCCGCCCTTGGCCGTGGAGCCCGTGCCGGAGAGGGCGGGGGCGCGGGCGCCGTCTCGCGGGGCCGCTGTGCCGTGGGGTGGCTTCCGGCCTGAGCCCGCCTCCGGAGCGAGGCTGCCCATTGGGCTACCCGCCCCGCAGGCTGGGGCCGGGGTGCCTTAGGGGCAGGCAGGCTGAGGTCATCCCCAGGACTGGCCATATCCCCTCTGCCTGCGCTGGGACCGGCGTGGACCTCGAGGCCCCTACGCTTGGAGAAGGGCCCTGGACGCGTGGTCGGGAGTCCCCCTCTGCCCTGGAAGCCTGGAAACTAATGGGTGTCGTTGAGGAGGCCAGGCACGCCCGCGGAGGAAAACTGCCTCTTGCCCCCTGGGAGCCAAAGGGGCAAGATGAGGTCTAGGGCATTGAAGGAGGAAAAAAGGATTTAGAGATTAGGGGACCAATCTCTGCTTCTCTTTGGCCCTCAGCCTACCAAAGGCAACAATCCTTCGGATTGCTTTAAAAATTTTAAAATCCAAAATCCATTATTTTAAATGTCCTGCTCCAGATTTTTTAAAGTGAAGAAAGGGAGTTGGGGGGGCTCAAACCTGACTTTCCTGCGGGGCTATTCTGATGTGCATGCTAGACAACAGTTCTGGAAAAAGAATCCCTGGATGATACTGGGTCAGAACATCCACACAAAAAAACTTCAGATGGGGATAATGAAGGTTAGTTTTGTTCTACCATTCTCTTTTACAGTGTCCAGGTGGACGCTGCAGTTTTTGCCCCAGGCATAAAGTAGCCAGAAGTACAAAAACTTCCTGTTTGCAGCCCAGATCTCCTCCAGCTACTGAGAAGTTGCTCCAGTGATGGAGCCCCAGAGGAATTTGTGGATTTCTCTCCCACGAGTGTCCAGGGGCAGGGGTGCTGGGAGAATGTGGAGTTCACAGAGGGGGTGAGAATGGCAGTCATAACAGATGAACCAGACTAAAAAGAAAAAAAAGGAGGAAATAAAAAAAAGACTAAATGAGCCAACATATTTACTTATTTTTCCTCCAAACAGAAAAGTTTTGGTAAAGGGTTGCTTACAACTCTGAAGAGTAAGTTACATTTCTGTAATTTTCCAAACACAGAGCCATTCAGTGAGCTTTATGGAGAGCTGTGCCGCTAGGTGCTGGACACAAAATCCACTCATTCAAATGCTGTGTGAGACTAAAGCCAGTTCTCTCTGTTCTGTGCCAGAAGCTCCCAGTCCAGAAAGGGAACAGATCATTAAAGTTCCCAGGTTGATAAGGAAGAAGGATACTCTAGTCAGAATGAACAGCATGTCTCAGGAAATGATAAAAAGTATGGTGTGTGTGTTGACAAGCATTTTGATTTGAGTGGATCAAAGGGTGCTTGTGGAAAAAGCTTGTTAGTGTAAATATAGACAGAAGGTACCCCCCAACTTTTATACTGATGCTACAGGACAAGGCAGCCAATTTGGAGTTTGGGCTTTGTTTGGAATGGGGAGCCATGAAAGAAAAGATATTTGGGGACGCCTGGGTGGCCCAGTCGTTAAGCGTCCGACTTTGGCTCAGATCTCAGGTCACGATCTCCTGGTTTGTGAGTCCCCAGCTCCATGTTGGGCTCTGTGCTAACAGCTCAGAGCCTGGAGCCTGCTTTGGATCCTGTGTCTCCCTGTCTCTCTCTCTGCCCCTCCTCCATTCTCTCTCTCTCTCTCTCTCTCTCTCTCAAAAATAAATAAATGTTTAAAAAAAATTTTTTTAAAGAAAGAAAAACTCTTTGTAAAAGTGGATTCTTTTAGAAAATATGTACCACAGAAATAGCCTGAAGGTCCAAAGGCCCATTGCTGATAGGATTTGTGTGGAGCTAAGAGATTGGGAGATAAAGATATTTAGTTGTGTTTTGGTGGCATCTATTTGGGGCTGAAAAGCTAGAGAACTGGATTCTAATCTCATTCTACCAGGTTTATGTGACCTCTGGTAAATTACCTGTTCTAACTTAATTTTTCTCATGTAAAAGAAGCTTGTAGTTTGCAAAGTTTCTAAGTACTCTCTTGCTTAACAACTCCATGGTTCTGGGGCACCTGGGTGGCTCAGGCCGTTAAGTGTCTGACTCTTGATTTCTGCTTAGGCCATGGCCTCACAGTTGGTGGGTTTGAGCCCTGCAGGGGGCTCTACGCTGACCATGCAGAGCATTTTTGGGATTCTCTCTCTCTCTCTCTCTCTCTCAAAAAATAAATAAACTTTTAAAAAAATGTTGTTTTGAATTCCATGATTCCTCAATGTGTTTGAAGTCATGAAGCTCCACTCCACTTTCACTCAACAAAATATGGTACTTAGGAACTACCAGATACTGGGAAATTGGAATGAAACATGGGCACTGCTCTTATGGAGCCCAGTACATAGTGGGAGAGTTGGAAATGTAGGCTATGGAGCCCATTAAAGGAGTTAACAGAATTAGTAGAGTGTTACTATCAACTAATGGGTAATGGGATTATTAATTCAGCCTGGGGTTATAAGTCTTGGGTGGGTCAAAAGAGGTAACAGTGAACTGGGCCTGAAGGAATGAATGGATGATAATGTAGATAATGCTCTGGGCAAAGTAACTGGGACGTAATAGATGTTCAATAAGTATTACTTACCATATTGTTAAAGTCACCATAAAGAGAATGAATGGCTCCTTAACATTAGGGAGAGTAGTGGTCTGCCCCCAAAATATTAGGTACCCAGTTGCCTTTATTCACCCGACTAAATGACTAAACGTGTCATTCAAGTGATTCTTTCCAGCTCACAGTTCTGCAAGGTAAGATAGCAACTTGTAAATTATGAATTGTTTCTAACATGCAGTTCTTCCTCACAAGACACCTTTGTTTGTAATTATTTTATCTGCTTCTTGTATTTGCCATGTCTACCCTTGAAATTAGGGATCATGTTTTATAGGCACTCCTGAGGGCATATAAATTTGACCTAATGCAAATTATTCCATAAAGTATGTAATAAAAATTTTCCCATATGACCCCTCAAAACTACCACGAAGCAGACACCAGCTACTACAAGAGGATTGTTTCCTCTCAGTCTGCTGTTTTTCTCTGGTTGGTATGGGGTCCTGCCAACTTCTTACAACCCCGAGAGAGGTAGAGGTAAGAAGAAAGATACCAAATCCAATGGCAACAGATATTGCCATAATAACCTTCTCTTTTTGTGACCAAAAGGGACCTGGCATTATAAGGACAGAAAAGGCAGGCCCCAGAATCCTTTAGTTTAGGAGATGCTTTCTCTCGAACCTTTCCGTGAGCCTCAGTGTTATATGTGTACATAAGTATATGTGTGTGTAACTAAGAATTTTATAGGAATATATCATTTGCATCACCTAAGCAGTTTCTGAATTGATGACTTGTATAAGCTTTGGTGAGGCTAACTGATCTTTTTCAATCACACACCATGGCCAGCAGTGTACCTCACAACATAATGGAGATAGGATAAAGCTAAATTCGTTTTGTTGTGTTCAGAATGCTTTTGTTCGTTTCTTTCCACTCCATATCCCTTCATTTTACCCCTTTCTTTTTCTCAGGCTGTTTCAGAACCTACCCAGGTACTTGTATCCTTTTGTCCTCTGACTATAATTTTTTTTTCTTTCTATCCATACAAATGGATTGGTTTACAGGGAAGTCATTTCTTGGCCCAGACTTAGTTTCAGAAGCCATGTTTGTTTGCCATTGTGAGTCTCAGTGGCTCTGGCCCTCCAGGATCCAATACTCTGCTTGACATCTGTGCGCTCTGTCCATTGCATCATGGATGGAAAGCCTGCGGTGTGCTAGACCCGAGGTTAGGCCCTGGAAATGGAAAGGTGTTTACACCTTCCTTGGACTCCAAGGACTTCAGGGCCCAAAAACTCAGTGATCATTTCCTGCTTTTCTCCTTTGAGAGAACTCTGGTGGAGGGTAAATGCCAAAAAGGCTCATGTCTTTATTCCCTAAAGAGCTCATACACATGAAAATAAAATATAAGCATGTTAAATAGAACCAAAGCATGATCCGAAAAATTTGCAAAGAACTACATTTATTTAACCTTATTAAAAAAACAAACAAACTCAAATCTTGCTAGTTATCAAAAAGGGAAAATTAAAAAATAATCAACAAAAACAATTTTAGTGATATAATCATTGCAAATTGGTAAAAAAATAAAAATTAAAAAAAGTTCTCTTTGTCCATTTCCAGCGGTAATGAAAGTTAGTACTAACCTTTTGAAAAGCAATCTGGAAGTTTGTGTCAAGAACCTTATATGTGTTCATATCCTTTAACCAACTTGCTCCATTTGAAGACATGTATCTTAAGGAAACATTGTAAATGTGGAAAAAATAACATTAAAAAATTGGAAAAGTCCAATTCTAGGAAAATGATTACTTAAACTGATTCGCATGACATAATGAAATTTGCAGTTATTAAAATAAGATATATGAAGAGTATGCAAAATACAAAAATAAATTATGATAAAATGTTAATGAGGGCAGGAGTTGTCTATTTTGTGAGGTCAGAGCCTGACTCGATGCCTATTAAGGTATCTGGGACAAAGTAAGTACATAATAAATACCTATCAAATACATTTGTACCACATCTTTACAACTAGCAAGGCAAAACTATCTGAAAGAAATACTCTCCAAAAGGTTAACTGTGATTATATTTTAGAGTAACTATGAATAACTTTTTTCATTCTATATTATTTTTCTAATTATTTTTAAATAAGCAGGTACTACTTTTATAATAAAAAAAGATATGAATAATTGTGGATGCATATATTTGGTGAAAATCCTGTTTGAACAGTTTTTTTAATATTTTTATGAACAGTTTTTTAAATTGTTATTTATAAGCAAAAAGAAATGAAAATTCAAGCAGACTGTTTTACAATTTGTCAAAATTTTCATACATGCACCAAGTTGAAACAACGAAATAGACACAATAGTTTGCACTATAAGGTTTAATATAATCACATATAATTCTGTATAGGCTTATAAAATTATCAACTCAGTATAGACAGTTAAAGAACATGTTAGAAATTCGAAGTTATTCATAACAATACGTTGCCTTAAAAACACACCAAAAAAGCCACTAAAAAATGTCTATTAAAGTGAGGCACTACATTCTTGTCCACAAAATTTGCAAATCTAGAAATTCTATGATGTCAAATACCTGTGAGAATATTATGAGAAGAGCACTTTCCTATATTGCTGGTGGCATTGTAAATTGATACAACCTTTTTTTGGAAAGCAATTTGGCAATGTATTTCAAGAGTCATAAAAATGTTCATACCCTTTAACCTAGTAATTCTACTTCTGGGAATCTATCCTAAGGAAATAATCCAAAATATTAAAAAATGCCATATGCCTGACAATGTTTATCCCAGTGTAATTTATACTATATAAAAATGGAAACCACTCAAACTGTCCAACGTAAGGCTATGCTTTAGTAAATTATGGTCCATTCACTCAATGGAATATACATGAATATAAAATAGTGAGCACTGTATCATTTTTACCGTCATATCCTTTTCGTGCTAATCCTTTTCTATGAGATCAGCTCATGTCCTGGTTAGTTCATAAGACTAACAAAAGATGTTGTGCATCAACTTTTTAACTGATGTTTTTACTTAACATTATGTCACTTAAATTTTTCTGAGATGCTTTACAGTATCTCAAGTGTAAAATCAATTTAAGTGTATGCTTTATGCTTCAGAAAACAAAATGTGCAATATGATTGTCTGGAAAATGTATAAAAGAGATTTGGAAGAAATATGCAAACAATCATTTTGGGTTTAAGGGCCTGTTTACTTGTGATTCTGGCTACTTTTTTTTTATATTATACAAATGGTTATCCATTTGGAAGAGATTCAGTAAGAAATGATATGCTTTAATGTGGGGCTGCAAAAAAATGGTTTAATTTGACATGATAAATAAGTTTACATTTTAGTTGAATGCCTTTATAACTAAAGAAGAAAAATAATGTATTTTATTTTTTTGTTAACTTTTTTTTTTAATGTTTATTTTTGAGACAGAGAGACAGCATGAGCAGGGGAGGAGCAGAGAGAGAGGGAGACAGAATCTGAAGCAGCCTCCAGGCTCTGAGCTGTCAGCACAGAGCCCCACGTGGGGCTCAAACTCATGAATTGCAAGATTATGACCTGAGCAAAGTCGGATGCTTAACTGACTGAGCCAGGTGCCCCGAAAAACAATGTATTTTAAATGGGGATATTAACTAAATATGTTGTGAGTTTTCCTTGTTTTTTTTTGGGTCCAAATTCTAGAAGTTTGTCATCATTTATCGACGATCTCAAAGGTATACCTAGTAAAATGTCAGAGTGCATATTTTATCTTCGCTGGATTATAATGTCTCAAGATAACTCGGATGAAATAAACATCACAGAATGATATGAGTGGGTTAAAAAAAGTGTTAATTTTTAGTAAGAATATATACTCAGTGTTTGGTGGAGGTAAGAAGCATAACCAACTTAGACTCAGAAATACTATATGATTTCCCTAAAGTCTTAAATGTAGCTCTTGACAGAACTGGAGATAGAACTTTGGAATTTTGTCCCTATTCCACTATACTGTCATATCCACCAGAACATATAGTCCAGTTTCCCCAGTCACCAGCTCCTGTAGAGATGTCAAAAAGATGTCATCAGAAAGTTCTTTTAAGTGTAACAGCCTTTTCTCTCTCTTGTTCATAAGCGTGAGAATGATTTTCTCTGACACATTGATATAATATTGGTAATTCTATTATAATCACTCCTAATACCCTATATGTTTTCTATAATACTTATCACATTTTATAAATAAATACTTATTTGTGTGATTGTTTCTTTAATATGTTTCTCTCCCTGAATGAGAGCAGGGACCATATCTGGTTTTTATGTCCCATACAGTGCCTAGCATATAATATTTAGTAAATAATTCCTGAGTGAATGAATAATTGAATGAATGGATGAATGGGCAACATATCTTCACACTCAAAATCAATGGAAGGGAATGTGATAGAATAACAACAACAACAACAAGGAACAGAAATTTTTACAGTGTCTAATATACTTATGGATCTGATTTTTAGGAAAAGTAGTATAGGCCGACCACACAGGAATGCAAAAGTATTTAGACAAATTAAAAGACACTAGAATCATACATTCAAATAAATCAAGGGTGTTTGGCATGTGACCCCAACCTCTGAAATACATGTCAGGAGAAAAATGACCACATTTTCTCACCAAACTTCTTACAGAACCATGGTCAGAGAAGGAGTACTGGCTTATACAGTAGGGCAGTAAAATTTTTCTTCCTGTTTATGAAATGTCTACATAGAAGAGATCAAGTCATATGTTCTATAAAGCTAAATTTTAGCAACAAAGATTAAAATCAATCAACCTCAATCTCAGACCCATTGGCGGAGATATTTAAAAGGACTGATGGAAAAATAAAACTGTTACAGATTTGGTCCATCTTTCTCTAGCTCTTAATCAGAACATCGTGGTCATTGACCCTGAAACCTGGCATCTTGGGTTTTAGTTCTGATTACATTGCTTCAGCCTTCTAGATGCCAGTTTCCTCATCAGCAAAATGAAAGAGTCCAGAGATTCTTTCCAATTCTGGAATCTGTATGATTTACGTGATTGTATAAATAAGTCCTGTTGAACAAACTAAATTAACTAACATAGCTGGTAGTGCTTTTTAAAACACTAACAGTGCTTAATGGCAAGACTTGTGCCAGCAGTGATTTAAGGCCATATGTATCCACGCGAATTGATTAACTGCTAAAATTCAATTTGGCTTTTAAAAATTTGAACGTCTTTCTTAAATAAAGGCTACAGTAACCAGCCACCCTACTCCACATCCACCCCAGGACATCCCCCAGTTACTTTGGCTATATGAATATATATATGCATCCAAAGCAACTATTAATTTCACTGGGAAAATATATACCTGAAATTCTAGTTGTTTAAAATTTTGTAAAGAAAATAACCAATGTTATTTTTATGTATCTATTTTTTAATGTTTATTTATTTATTTTGAGAAACACGTGGGTGTGTGCACAGGGGAGGAGCAGATAGAGAGCAGAAGAGAGAAAAGCCCAAGCAGGCTCCATGCTGTCAGCGCAAAGCCCAGTGTAGAGCTCAACCCCACCAACTGTGAGATCATAACCTGACCCAAAATCAAGAGCCAGACCCTTAACCGACTGAACCACCCAGCCACCCTTAATCAATGTTATTTTTAATATGGTTGTTTACATCAGGTGAGATTCCCACTTCCTGGTCAGATTCATTCTAAAATTAATTTTCTTTTGCCCCTAGAAAAATTTTAAGAAGTCCATAACTTACCAATGGCCATTTTTACCACACCCACAAAAACCCCCACAAAACTGAACTTAGCAGATACAATCATTTGCATATCTGACACTTTACTCATCTAACAAATGGAACATATGCCTTTTAAAGGACAAAGCACAGTGCTAGAAGTTATGTGCCAAACAAGATAGGATACCATCTCTGCTATAAAGTTTATAATCTAGCACGATAGTTTAAGAGGGAGGGCTTCAAAATCCAAGAGCAGAAGTTTCTTGCCTAAAAAATAACAGCAGAATGTCATTCACCTACTTTTCATGTGATAAGCAACCCCTTGGAATTGTGCTTTTACTGCCTTCAAATACATTACCAGAAGCCAGAGGATGTAAAGGAGGGATTTATATGCTTACTCAACAAACAAACATTTTGAACCTGTTGAACAAATAAGAAAACGGTATTTTTGAATGTGGATAGCATGCCCTTCACCACAGACACACTCACACTCTCTCTCTCTCTCTCTCTCTCACACACACACACACACACACACACACACACACAAAGCAGGCTCTGAAGAAGTAGGCACTGGTTGAGTACATGAAAAACAAGTTCTATCTTAGGGTAATTACATGGTGAAAAAAACAACAGTTCTATTAATTTTTGCAATGTAGTAAGTTATTCTTTTGTTTTGTTTTGTTTTGTTTTGTTTTAGGAGACTATAACTCAGAGTTCAACCTTCCAGCTAAGGTACTTCAGGTATTGGTCTCTTTCACTGACTCCCTCCCATCACAGCTGTATCCTCAGTGCCTAGCACTCTGTTGGAGTTCACTAAAAATTTGTTGAATGATAAACACTTCTATAATACTTACTGTCTTTTATGCTGTATTTTATATACATTGACTGATTTAATATTCCCAATAGCCCCAATGAGGCAGGTACTGTTATCATACATTAAAGTTGCAGATGAAGAAACTAAGGCACAGAGAGATTAAAGCAACTTGCCCAAAGTCATATGACTACTAAACGATGGACCCTGGCTGGGACCCCCACGATCTTGACTGTTACGCTCTGCTACTTCTAAATAACTAAATGGCATTCCAAGTGACAGGATGGGAGGGAGGAGAAGGAATCGATAGCATCATCATTGGCCCCATAATCAGAAAGGTAAGAATTGGGGCCTCTGGGACAGGCTGGAGACATTGATAGCCGGTGAAGAATGGAGAAGTGCTATGATTTTAGGACACCAAAGGGGTTACTTTTGGACAATCTATGGATAATGGAGTTGACAGAGACTGCCCAGTGAGAAAGAGACTTGTAAGAAGCTCCTATAAAAATCAGAAATTATTTGTGGTCCTTCCGGGCAATTTTTCTTCTGACAATCTCTCTTCTTCTAGTTCATCCTCCTTCTTCATGCCGTACCCTTTCTTTCCTGTGCCTGTCTCTTTCTTCTACTATCCCTTTTAGGCTGTTCTAATGTTGGCTGAAATTTTAAATTATTGTATGTATTAAATGAAATGTATATATCATCCCACTCTGTCTCTGAACTTCTGTGAAAACCACTGAAGTTATTTCAAAATTATTCCTTATTAGTGCAGTAAATGCAGGCCAGTGACTCTTAATAGAAGAAAAGTCTCCCAAAGTAGACTAATTCTTAAAAAGCAAGAGATCATGAAAATAAATCTTGGCACTCCATCAATTCAATATTAGAAGAGATTGCCAAATCTTAAGTACAAAGCATCTCATGTTGAAATTTAACATTTTCTTTTAAGTTAAAAAGTATCTCCAAATTTAGATTTAAGAACATTTTAACTTTAATTAGACTCGTCACTTTTAGAACGGGAGAAAGAGTTCTCTTGGGCCTAACATCAGGAAAGGAATTGTTTATAGAACACTGAAATTTCTCAGTTTCTGAAAAAAAAACCCACTAAAACACTGATAAACTATATTTGTACACTTAACTATGTTCATGTATGAAAATAATAGTGAGTCATTAAGAGGAGTTGTCTAGAGAAAATTCTCACCATCACCAGGCAATTTCTGCCTACTCTGGTACAAAGAGTGTATGGATTAATGACTTAATCTGAACATACTTAGTCTAATTAGTAAAACAGCGCAAATACAAACATACATATATTGTGCATGTGTGCACAGATAGTTAATTTGCCAAAAGAGGAAACACTTGTTTGTTAAAGACTAAAAATAAGGATTAACATCGCAGCATTCACAACCACATAACTTAATAAACTACATAACTTAGGTGCTGCAAACATGGACAAAGTAAAAACCGGTATCGGGGACTGACATCAGGAGCATATGCATAGACTCCACATTGCCTAAGCTAAGTAGCTACAATGTGTTTTGGCATATAATATGTGCGATGTAAAATCCAAACAAAGGAGATCCCATTTTAAAGAGATTGATTTGGGGTGAGGGAAGGGGATGTGATATTCATCTCCGTAGAGCTTCTTAAAACTGATTTACTGCAGTGGCTTGTGGAAGTAACAGATGTTTATTTGAATGAATATTCATTCGCTGACATCAAATCCCAGTAGATGACACTTTCCTCTTAAGAGGTCATATTTTCCTCTTACGGAGTGTTTGCTATTGCGGTTGCCAATTGTCTATTTAGAAGACATAACACTAAGGAGCGATGTAAAGTGGAGTATTGATGTATAATGATGTAGAGTCTGAACCCAAGGTAAATATGCTAATTAGAAACAGTGATAACGCCAGGTATAAACATCATAGTGACTTACCTTATCCTTCTTGACAGCATCATGATAGCTTCTAATCAGCCAATCATGAATTTTCTTTTAAATTACCTCATTAGTACATTGCTTGAGTTGTAAAAACATTTATTTAAGAAAGAACATTACCATGAAGTGAGGTGACTTTAAATCACCATAGAAACCAAATAGAGAACTTTATTGTGAAGAAGCTTTAAAAAAAATCATAAAATTCTGTGTGAATGGAAATTATTATTATTTGGGGCCTAGCCGCATCTCTACCGCTTCCTGTACAAAATCTTGCTTTTCCCCGTGTGTGTTTTTAGAGAAAACAGCAATATCAGAAGTACACATAGCCTATTAGAATTGTTTGTTTCATAAATTTATGCATTGCGGCCAGTTTATCGTACCTAAATTTACTTTGGCTCTGCAAAGGATTATTTTGGCAGAAGTTTTATTAGTGTGTCAAATTGTCTTTTAAGGATATTGGCCAGGATTACTGCCCAAGATGGTAAGTTATAATTTTTAAATCTTATTACTATACACTCCCACTCCCCTCCCCCAAGACAGTAGTACCATCGAATTTCCTGGTGCTACCATTCAAACACAAATTTGTTATAGAATTCCAGAAACAAATAAGATAATTTTAGGAGCAGAGTTACAATGAGGTAATGATCTGGTTGTATTTCTTGGTCCATAAAGTGCCTACAGTATTTAGCAACATAACTAAGTCTCAATTATCTATGATGTTAGGAACAGATATAATCTATACTGCAAAATCTGTAACTAATTCAAAAGTATCACTATAAGCCATTAGGGTCAGCCTTCTTTCTCACACTCGCAGATGTGTTTTCTATTATCTAACCCTTTTCTTAGTGATTCTCACCTTAGGCTGCACATTAGAATCATCTTGTGATGGTTGGGAGCTGTTAAAAATCCTGATGCACAGGGGTACTTGGGTGGTTCAGTCGATTAAGCATTCAACTTTGGTTTAGGTCATGACTTCGAGGTTCACAAATTTAAGCCCATGCATCAGGTTTTGCACTGATAGCTCAGAGCCTGGAGACAGCTTCAGATTCTGTCTCCCTCTCTGTCTCTGTCCCTCCCCCACTTATGCTTGTGCACTCTCTCTATATCTCTCTCAAAATAAAAACATAAATAAATATTTTTTTTTAAATCCTGATGCACCGGTCACACACCTGATTAATTAAATCATATGCTCCGGGAGTGAGATTCAGACATCCGTAGTTTTTTAAAGGTCTCCTGGACGATTCCAATATAAGCTCAAAGTCGAGAACTTCTTAATGGTAGGGATGCTGAAAATTGGTGAAGTGGAGAAAGAAGAAGAAAAGAACCTCTACTTACTAAATTAAAAAGTAAATGTCAGTGATTGTCCAAACTGCTTTACACCAATGATCTGTAGGAACAGATTAGGCTATTTTTTTTTTTTTTTCAGATTACTTCAAAAATCATTATCTTCAGTTCCATTTATTTATTTATTTATTTATTTATTTATTTTTAACATTTATTTATTTTTCAGAGACAGAGACAGAGCGTGAGCAGGGGAGGGGCAGAGAGAAAGGGAGACACCGAATCTGAAGCAGGCTCCAGGCTCTGAGCTGTCAGCATAGAGCCTGACATTGGACTTGAATTCACAAACTGGGAGATCATGACCTGAGCCAAAGTCGGATGCTTAACCAACTGAGCCACCCAGGCACCCTTCACTTCCATTTATTATGTGAGAGGTACATTTCTAGATTTTAGAAGTGTTCATCTATTTATTAAGATTGAAATATACCAGTAGTATGTTTCCCCTCTATCTCAATGTATAATAATTATTCCTAATTTGTGTCTTTTCCAAAGAAGCAGTTTTAAATACTTACCAAAAATACTTTACTAATTAAAAAACTATATAATATACATACATTGTATAGTCATGATGCAATGATGAAAATGAATGTTTTTCAAATGGTAGTTGGAGTTAGCAGTGATGTCCTTAGGAAGTGGATTTTAGCCATTCTCAATTTAGGGAAAAAAAAACAATAAATCTGTATTTTGTGATGATACTCCTTGAAGTTTAATTATTTTCATAAAGTATGTTTTCTTGAGTTATCTTAAAAGAATTATCCTACAAGGAGGATGAATCACAGTAGAGACAGAAAAATTCCCCCAACTTTAATGTAATGTCAGTAAGTTGCAAGCAGTGATTTATTTGCCTAGAAACAATATAATTAATATTGAAGGCAGTATAGTACAGTGATCGGATTCAAATAAACCAGGGTTCAAAACCCAGCTCTGCCCCTCCTGGCCATATTTCCTAGAACATATCATTCACCTAGTCCAGGACTCAATTTTCTCTCCTATAAAAGGGGCATATTTATATCTTCTGTGCAAGGTTGTTAGTCCTGGGAAATTAAATGGGGGAATGTTGACAGAGCCCATAGCATAATACCCAGTACATGGTAAGCCCTGAATAAATGGTAGTTATTTTTCAATTATTCAAGCAGGTTTTTTGAAGGCCTGTTTTTCCCCTGAGTAATGCTAGTATGCCAGTTTTTAAATATATGCTATTTTTTTTAAGTACCCACCACAGACTTGACATTCATGAAGGTTACAGGAAATCTTTGCATATTCTTAAATTTAGATGTAGAGTGGCAGGGAGAGTGTGAGTTGCTGCATGGGTGCATTCCCAGCTCTGTGACTCGAGTGCATAACCCACCACGCTCATTCACAAACTGAGGTACTGGGTCTGTGACCAAACAGAAAACATGCAATATATGTCTCAGCAAAGCCAAAATCATTTCCCATCACAGACTATCTCAGTTACTACTGAAGAGTGGAATCAAGAATGTTAAATCATCATAGTATAGGATCTCCTGATTCTATATATATTGCATTTCATTGATTCTAATGTGCACGTTTTAACATCTCTGAAATCAAAATGTACCATCCAATCAATGATGTCTTAAATCACTCTCAGCCAGGAAGCACTTCTGATGTGGCTGGCATTGCCTGTGACTGCATGAGCTTGGCCATAGCTCTTCTTATTGTCGTGATGCATAATAAATACCCAAGGCCAAGTACATTTAAGAAAATTCTTTAAATAACTATCAAGTAAAAATTCTAAGTGATAAAAAATAGTGTCATAGTTTAACTGACAGTACTGGCATAAAATAATAATGCATTTTAGAATCTAAACTTCAATTTGATATAATATTCTGTGTAATAATCTGTGGTGGTTTTTGTACAGCAATTTGCCAAATATGCTTCAAAGACCTTCACAATGTGCATATATCCAACAATTTCACTGCTTATAATTCATCCTAAATAAATAATCAAAATCGAACCACATGAATACTTCTCTCTCGGTTGCTGTTTAGGCCAAATTTGTTAATCTGATAGAATAATGGCCCCCAAATCCCACACAAAAACAGAGGTCTGTATCCTAATCTTTGGAACCTATGAATATTAAGGTCACATGACAAAGGAAAATTAAGGTTGTGGATGAATAAGGTAGCTAATCAGTGGATCTCAAAATAGGGAGAGTATCCTGGATTATCTAGGTGGGCCCAATGTAATCACAAGGATCATTAAAAGTGAAAGAGCGAGGCAGAAGAAAAGGCTCTGAAAAGGAAACATAAGGAAGGAAGAGGTTGGAATAACAAGACATGGTATGAGACTCAATCTGCTGTTAGTGACTTTGAGGATGGAGGAAAGAGGTACAAATCAAGGAATGTAGGAGGCCTCTGGAACCAGGCAAAGGCAAAAGCGAGGGGATGCTTTCTCCCCCAGAGCCTGTAGAGGAGGATGATATCTAAGCATACCTTGATGTTAGCCCAACAAGATCCAGGTCAGACTTCTAACCTACAGAACAAGAAGATAATAAATGTTTGTTGGTGTAAATCACTACATTTGTGGCAATTTATTATATCAGCAATAAGTAACTAGTATGGTTGATAAGGTGGAAACATTTTTATGATTGATTATCCGCATTAGGTAAGTAGTTACTAGTCTTGTAAATTTAATAGACCAGTAAAAGTTCCAAAACTTGTTAGGGCCAATTCCCAGTGTTTAATTTTGCTGCCTTATTCTAAACTTAACTGCTTAGAATTATAACATGACATCAGCATATTGTCACATAGCTTTACAAAAGAATAATAAGATAAATATAACATATAGGAGCAAATATTTAAATGAATTTAATTTAGAAAAAACATTCTCTTCCTCACTTGATCCAAGGACCAATAAAAATATTCCATAGCAGCACTATTCTAAGGATCAAACATTTGCAAATCTCTGTATTAGCTGTGTTTTGTTGATTTCAGTGTGAAGGTCTTAGAGTCCTCTAAAAAGAGGGAGATTGGCATAACGACAAACAACAAAATCGCATTTGTGAGGGCTCCACTCTCATGACCTACTCACCTCTTGAAGGCCCTACTGCTATTAACACCAGACTCGGGGTCAGGATTTCAACATGTGAATTATAAAATATGTATGAAAATAACCCAGTTAAAAATGGGCAAAGGATGTGAATAGACATGTCTTAAAAGAAGACATACAAATGGTCAACAGGTACGTGAAAAGAAGCTCAACATTGCTAGCCATCAGGGAAATGCAAATCAAAACCACAATGAGATATTATCTCACACCTGTTAAAATGGCTATTCTCAAAAAGACAAAAGATAAAGTGTCGTGAGGTTGTGGAGAAAAGGGAAACTGTACCCCTTGGTGGGAATGTAAATTAGCACAGCAATTGTGGAAAACAACATGGAGGTTCCTCAAAAAATTAAAAGGAGAACTATGTACCATGCGATCCAGCAATCCCACTTCAGGGTATATAGCCAAAATTAATCTGGATCTCAAAGAGGATAAAAGGGGAAAGAAAAACGTAAATTAAAGTCTGCCTCATCTTCAGCTCTCTCACAATCAGTGTCAATAACTGAGAAAATTGAATGACATTTTCATATTTAAAATACTGTAGTATTACAATAAAGAAATAATCTCCACATGTATTAGAGTGGGAAATGATCACATTTCTTTTTAAAAAAAATTTTTTTTTTCAACGTTTATTTATTTTTGGGACAGAGAGAGACAGAGCATGAACGGGGGAGGGGCAGAGAGAGAGGGAGACACAGAATCCGAAACAGGCTCCAGGCTCTGAGCCATCAGCCCAGAGCCTGACGCGGGGCTCGAACTCACGGACCGCGAGATCGTGACCTGGCTGAAGTCGGGCGCTTAACCGACTGCGCCACCCAGGAGCCCCAAATGATCACATTTCTTAGCAACACCAAGCATCTGGGGTCCCAGTTGCCTGAAAAATCCTAAGATTTTTAGTTCACATGGCAGAGGGCGTGTGTTCAACTACCTGACCTTCTTTCTCAGTGCTTCCATAATCCTTTTTCTTTTTCCCCTATCTCTACCTCAAACACAGAAAAAAAAATCCACATCTCCTTTGTGGTCATATAAAAACTACAGCAGTAACTGGAAAATATCAGAATACTGATAATTTTATAGCCCAAAATATCCCACAGATTTTCAGAAAGTTGCCACGGAACAATTTTTACTACTACTCTCACTAATGACCACCACTGCCACATGTAGTGATATTCATAGTATTAAGAATCATATTTGGATGGGGCGCCTGGGTGGCTTGGTCGGTTGAGTGTCCGACTTCAGCTCAGGTCATGATCTCGCGGTCCGTGAGTTCGAGCCCCCGTGAGTTCGAGCCCCGCATCGGGCTCTGTGCTGACAGCTCAGAGCCTGGAGCCTGTTTCAGATTCTGTGTCTCCCTCTCTCTGTGACCCTCCCCCGTTCATGCTCTGTCTCTCTCTGTCTCAAAAATAAATAAAAACGTTTAAAAAAAATTAAAAAAAAAAAAAAAGAATCATATTTCGAGTTGCTACCATTTTTAAATTGAGCACCTACAGTGTGCTACAGACTTGGCCTGCATATTCTCATTTTTTTCTCACTATAAATGTACACCATCCCACTATAAATGTGCACCATTTCACAGTGAGACAAACCGAGATGAAAGATTTTAAGTAACTAACCTATGGTCACGTAGTAAGTGCCGAAGCCTACATTTGAAACCAGGCAGCCCTCAATATTCTATGCTTTTTAAGCATTAAACTTAACTGCCCATCAGTGTTCCGAACTTACCAAATGGAACATCTGAAAGCAAATTACATTAGTAAGAATTTTTGTTGCTAATATTATAATGAAAATTCTTTGAAATTATTTTTAAAAAACGTTTAGTGTTTATATGTTTTTGAGAGAGAGCATGAGCGGGGGAAGGGCAGAGAGAGACAGAAACACAGATTTCAAAGCAGGCTCTAGGCTCTGAGTTGTCAGCACAAAGCCTGACACAGTGCTCAAACTCATGAGAGCTGTGAAATCATGATCTGAGCCGAAGTCAGATGCCTAACCAACTGAGCCCCCTGGAGCCCCTGAAATTATTTTTAAACCCTGTACTGATGTAAAAAGTAACATTCTCAGATTAAAATTAATCAGTGTAGATACTTTTAAAATCTACCTCAAAAAGCACTCTTTCTTATTTTTTTGTGGCTTTCTTCCACAATTATTTTATTTTACTTTGTTTTGTTTTTAGTTTATTATTTTATCTTATTTTATTATTTTATTTTAATTTACTTTTTAAATTTACATTCAAGTTAGTTAGCATATAGTGCTACAGTGATTTCAGGAGTAGAATCCAGTGATTCATCCCCTACATATAACACCCAGTGCTCATCTCAGTGAGTGTCCTCCTTAAAGCCCCTTGTCTGTTTAGCCCATCCCCTGACCCACAACTCCTCCAGCAACCCTCAGTTTGTTCTCTGTAAATTTAAGAGTCTCTTGTGTTTTGCCCCCTCCCTGTTTTTATATTGTTTTGCTTCCCTTCCCTTCTGTTCATCTGTTTTGTATCTTAAACTCCACATATGAGTGAAGTCTTGTGATATTTGTCTTTCTCTGACTGACCAATTTAGCTTAGCATAACACACTCTAGTTCCATCCATGTTGTTGCAAATGGCAAGGTTTCATTCTTTTTGATTGCCAAGTTATACTTCATTGCATATATATACTGCATCTTCTTTATCCATTCATCTGTCAACGGACATGTGGACTCTATACTTTGGTTATTGTCGATAGTGAAAAAGCACTCTTCTTTAACTAATTGACAGTTTGATAACCCTACACATTTTCTCTTGGGTTGTAATTGAGATCCATGGTTTTAACTAATGCCAATCCACTGGTGAAACCCAAGTCTTTAACCCTAAGACCAGTTTCTCTTCCTAGTTCCATTCTCTGCATACATTGCTTTGGAACTTTCCAAGAAGATATTCTGTCATTATCTAAAAAATAAATGTCTAAAAATACAATTTCCCCAACAACACTATTATATATAAATCCCCTCAGTGTCCCTTAGCATACTAGTTTTCCCCTTTATTCTTTTTACCACAATTTGTAATTCATATTTATTTGTTCATACGTTATTCTCCATCACTAGAGTGATTTCTAGTTGAAACAAACAAAGGTCATTTAGTACAAGAGCAAATGAAATCTGTATCTCCTCCTGTGTTCAGGGACTCGGCAAATATCAAGACCGCCCACATTCACATGGTCCAAGCCAGAAAATGTTAAGTCAACAAAGACTCGCTCTTCTTCATTTCCACTTTAGTGACAGTTCAGGTCTTTTATTTTCTCTTTGTATAACTTCTATAGCCTCTTTTTTTTTTTTTTTTTTTTTTTTTAATTTTTTTTTTTTTCAACGTTTATTTATTTTTGGAACAGAGAGAGACAGAGCGTGAACGGGGGAGGGGCAGAGAAAGAGGGAGACACAGAATCGGAAACAGGCTCCAGGCTCTGAGCCATCAGCCCAGAGCCCGACGCGGGGCTCGAGCTCACGGACCGCGAGATCGTGACCTGGCTGAAGTCGGACGCTTAACCGACTGCGCCACCCAGGCGCCCCTTCTATAGCCTCTTTATTGGACTCCTTCCTACTGGCTTTATCTTCAAATGATTTTTCACTCTCCTGTCAGAGTGGTCTTCCTAAAGCAGTATTTGTCAACATTGCAACCTATGCCTTCTAAGATGCTTTCTTCCTTTACCTTCTGTGAAGTTCCAGAGATCTTATCAAACTTTACTTTCTGCTGTTATATCACAAAATCAGGAGATATACTCATATGCTTTTAAAAAGCAAATCCTCCAAGATTTGGGCCTTGCTCTCCATAGCCTCTCTCATTTTGAGAAAGAATATTGTTGTTAACATAAGCTTACTTAAAAATTTTCAATGGCTCTACATCGTCTAGCATTGATTTTCAAGTCTGTGATTTTTATAACACTGGTAGTTTTGCTTAAGCTGGATCTCATTTTGTCATTTCATTTTCATAACTGAATAAGATATGTTTACATTTGTATTTTTACTTTCGTGATGATCTAGAGCAATTTAAACAAGTGTAATGTGGATGATCTCAATGACTACCTTATTCAGTGTCCCCTTGTCTATTTTTATGTTTATGATAACATGCAAGAAGACTAGTATAACTATTTGTGTTGTGGGCTAAAGATGAAAAAAACACAATGAAGTATAACACAGATTGCAAGTTGCCTACCAATAATCTGTCAATAACCAGTTGTTCCTGTTTCCTCAGTAACAGAACCAAAAGGCGGCCTCTAAGAAAGGCTTTGTTTCCCACCATCCCCTGCAGCTAGGTGTGACCACAGGACATAATTGGAGGTGGCATGTGCAGCCACTGGAGAGCATCCTTAGTGAGAGAATGCACATCCTTTTCCTTCATTTTTCTCTATTCTGTGGTGTAGAATATATTCTCATGCCTGAACTCTTCTTAGCTGATGAGATATTTAGGGCTCATTTAGGTCCATTTAGGGCCGGCAAAATGACAGTACAAAAGAAGCCTGGGTCTCTGATACTGTAGAGACTATACCAAACTGTATCACCTTCCCAAACATATACAAGAGAGTAATAAACATCTATCCATTTTAAATTAAGTATTTGGATTTTGATCACTTGTAAATGAACTTAATCCTATTGAGTACATAGATTCAATACTCAAAACATTCTTAAGTGAAGGTCAAATGACATCAAAATGGGTCATACAAATTAGAATTCATAGTAGTTCAAATAGGAAAAAGTGTGGGATAAATGAAGTCATTACATGATGCACAATCATATCGACATGCTGAACTCTGAAGATCTAGTGCTGCAACAGGAGGCAGAATCATAGTCAGTGAGGAAGCTCCAATTGAGCTCAATAAACAACTCCATCCCACAATTGAAATGAGTGTTATTAGATTTAAATTCTATTGGTTTCACAATTTCTTTTTACATTTATTTTCTTTATTTGAGAGAGAGAGAGACAGAGAGACAGAGAGAGAGAGAGAGAGAATCCCAAGCAGGTTCTGTGCTGTCAGTGTGGAGCCCAATGGAGGGCTCAATCTTACAAACTGTGAGGTCATGACCTGAATCAAAATCAAGAGTCAAACACTTAACCAAGTGAGTCACCCAGGTGTCCCCACAATTTTTCTTTGAATTTCATTTGGAAATACTGGTGGCCAGTTCCAGTTTGCTTTTCCTATTAAAAACAGTCCCTATATTACACTAATTTTAGAAACACTGACCAGCTTACTATAATGTTTAATTCTGTTTCCAGAATCTGATTAAAGGGTTCTCTGGGGGAATGGGGAATGTGGGAATCTATAACTTTTTTTTTTTTTTTTTTTTTTACATTTTATTTATTTTTGATAGACAGAGAGACACAGAGCACAAGTGGAGGAGGAGCAGAGAGAGAGGGAGACACAGAATCTGAAGCAGGCTCCAGGCTCTGAGCTGTCAGCACAAAGCCCGATGCAGGGCTCGAACTCACGGACCGTGAGATCATGACCTGAGCCGAAGTCGGACGCTTAACCGACTGAGCCACCCAGGCGCCCCGGGAATCTATAACTTTAATAAGTGTTCCAGGTGATCCTAATGTAGCTAGTGTTCTGGGAACAAATGGGTTTATCTGAATCCTTAAATTGTTTCACAAATCTTTTTAATGTCTGCCCCTGCCAACTTTTCCAGCTTCTTTTCTCACGGTCACCACACACCTTTTTCCTTACAGCTACAATAAACAACTTGAAGTGCCTTTAAAATTGCAAACTCTGTTTCTACTGTTCTGTGACATACACCTTCCTTCTGCTTGAAATACTTCCTTCATGCTTTCCTTTCATTGACTAAATCCCATTTATCACTCAAAATCAGTCATGACTTCTTAAAGGAAGCTTTCTTTTATCACCCTAATGCCCCTCCTCAATGCACCAGCATCCAGGGCCAACTGTTATTTCTGTCAGTCACCACCCTCTGTTATCACTGTTATTTGTTGTCTACCCTGTTAGACCTTAAGTTTCTGGAGGGCAGGATTAGTAATATTCCATTTGGTATCTGGATTGCCTAATACAAGTCCTGGTCATAACAGGGACTCAACAGATGTTTTCTACCTGAATTAATGATAAAGGGAATGAATGAAGGAATGAACAAGCCATATAACATATTCCAAACATATGGAGGTTCTGGACATTTTAAGATTTCACCAAGATCTTTGATATAAATTTACCCTCATCACACAAAACACAATAGGGCATTGTAGTCTTCTAAGGTTAATTATGGAAATCACTGAAAATCAGACTATATAATGATGTATTTATTCACAGAAGACCAAATTTAATATAGTTAGCAGCCCATTCCCAACACCCAAAACTTGACTGGGCAAATTTCAAGACAGAATGAAAACTGATGTGCTACATAGCACACAATGTTATGTTGTATTAGTTATTACTGTTATGTAACAAATTATCCTAAAACTCAGTGGCTAGAAACAGCAAACATTTTATCACTTCAAGCAGTTTCTGCGGATCAGGAATCTGAGTAGCTTAGATGGATGGTTCTGGATCAAGGTCGCTCCTAAGGTTGCAAGCTAGCGGTCAGCCAGGGAAGTAGACTCCTCTTGAAGGAGTATCCACTTCCAAGCTCGCTCATGTGGCTCTTGGTAGGGGGTCAGAAGATTTACTTCCAAGATCACTCTCATGCACCTTCTCACAGAACAGCCTGACATTATGGCAGCTGGCTTTCCCAAGGTCATTCAAAGAGAGCAAGATTCAAGGGAGAATGAGAGAGTGAGCAAGAGAATCCAAGACAGGAGCCAGTCTTTTTATAATCTAATATCAAAAGGGGTATGACATTACTTTTGTCATACTATATTTGTTAGAGGTGAGTCACTAAGTCCAGTGCATATTCAAAGGGAGGTGATAGAGTGTGGATATCAGGAGGTGGGGATCATTGGGGGCCATCTTACAGGCTGCCAACCAATACATATTCTCTATATTTCAGATATTTTAAACAGAACAAAATAGCAACATATTTAAAATGCACAAAATTACAGTGGTTAAAATACATAGCAAAGAAGAAAGCCCTTAAAATAATGTTCAAACTATTTTTCCAGTTTTATTGATATACAACTGATCTATAACATTCTATATGTTTAAGGTATACAACATGATGATTTGCTATATGTATACATGCAAAATGATCACCATAGTAGGATTAGTTAACAACCATCACCTCACATAGTTACATTTTTTTCCCCCTTGTGATGAAGTCAATTCTTTTCACAATTTTCAAATATGCAGTATATTTAACTATAGTCATCAAGCTGTGCATTACATCCCCAGAACTCATTCATCTTATCACTGGAAGCTTGTACCTTTTGGCCACCTTCACCTAATTCCCCCACCTGCCACCCTACCTCTGGCAACCACACAAATGTTCTCTGGTTTTTAGGAGTTTGGTTTTTATTTTAGATTCCACGTAGAAGGGAGACAAGTATTTGTCTCCTTAAACTCAATGCTTAAAATGGATGTATATTATGTAGAGGTGGCTTTTGAGACAATATACTATGGGCACAATCTATCTAACAGGGGGCACCTGGGTGATTCAGTCGGTTGAGCATCTGACTTTGACTCAGGTCATGATCTCATGGTTCGTGAGTTCAAGCCCTGCATCGGGCTCTGTGCTGACAGCTCTGAGCTTGGAGGCTGCTCTGGATTCTGTGTTTCCCTCTCTTCCTGCCCTTCTCCCTCTAGTTCTCTCTCTCTCTCTCTCTCAAAAATAAATAAACATTAAAAAAAATTTAATAGTTATGGTTTATGCCTATTTTGAAATTAGAGTCAGGTTAATGCCTTAGTTCCGAACATAAACCAAAAGTTCCTTACCATCAAAATATAACAAGCGAAAACAATCATTTGCTATGGATATTGTATTTAACTATTACCATTAGCATCATCTGACTTCATCTCTTAACTGAAGGGGAAATAATGTTCTTTTAATTATCAGGTTAACCGTATTCCACTTATAACACTCACATATGTCTCTAGGTGGTTCGGTGTGATTCCTTAAAATAAACTAGCAGTTAAGGTAATATTATCATGAAATAGTATTTCTTTCTATTTCTGATGGGCTTTAACAAAGAAATAGGTAAGAACACAAGACTTTGAATTCCATGTGCCTTGAAAAAGCAGCAATAAACAAATGCCTGTGTCTGAATCATACCAAAAATTTCCAGTCATGATTAAAAGCAATTGTATGTTATTGGCTCCATGCTCTTTATCCGTATTTAATAGAACTAGACTTACAACATGAAAAGCACATACCCATTCTTCAATATTCTTCCTTAAATAATGGTTTTGAAATTGAATACACTTTAATATATGTACCTCTCAGGCCTATGTTTTCTTACCCTTCTTGAGAGAGATCTAGTTTTAGTTCTCCAAAGCCCTGGGGGACCTTTGGAAAAGAAATGTTGTAATTGTCCCAGAGGATGCTGAAGGTGAATACTGAGAGTAAGCACTGGAGCACCTGGCCCAGAGTCAAGTTAGCATCACGGTCGCTACTACCTGGAAATCAGCTAGATCACCTTTCACAAGAGGTCAGTCAGGGGCTCCTATTTCAAGTAAACAAGTAGTGTTTGCTTGACTACTTTCAGGAATTCAAAAAAGCAGAGAAAGATCATGAAGGACACAATTTGGTTGGAGAGACGAGACAAAGCCATAACAAAATGGCAATTTGGAGTATCATATAATAGATAATGAACAGCATTGCAATTAGACACCACACTAACTTTTTATCCATTTATTTTACTTCATCATGTCCCCTAAATTATTTAAGGTAGCTTACAAGAGTTGCATGAATATGACATTAAAAAATAATTATATGAGGCTTCAGAAGAGAAGGGGGTTCCCATAGGTCGGCTTTATAAGGAAAAACTGATACAGATAAGCAGAGAGAGAGATTATTTTAGTCAGGAAATAAGGAAAACAAGAAAGATGGTATTCCTCTTGTATGTCTGAGGACAACAGTTCAATTTATCTCAAATGAAAAATTTCAAGTTAAAAGTTGGTGCTAGTTTGCTGGGATTGCTGTAACAAAGCATCACCAACTGAATGGCTTAAACAACAGAAATTTATTGCCCCACATGGAGTTCAGCAGTCTGACATGCTCCCTCTGGACATGATGGCAAATGATTTATTCTAGGACTGTCTCATAGCTTCTGGTAGTTCCTTGATTTGTTCTTGCCGTGTGCAAATGTCTGGGCCCAAATTTCGCCTTTTATAAGGACCCCAGTCATACTGGATGAGGACCCCACCCTGCTCCAGAATGACCTTATCTGAACTATTACACCTGCAATGATCCCATGTCCCCTATTACCAAATAAGGTCACACTCTAAGATACTAGGGGTAGAGACTTCAGCATATGAATTTTGATGGGGACGCAATTCAGCCTACACCAAAGCCTAAGAATCTCCCTGAGTTCATAGGCAGTGGTGAGTTACTAAGTGACTTTTTTTTCCAGTTTTCTTTGTGTTAGGAAACTGATGTGTTCCAGCAGATCTTTTTGAAAGATATATCTAGTTCTAGTGGGCGAGAATAATTGAAGAGGCTGTAACCCGGAGGCAGAGAGGCAAATTTTATCCTGTTTGATGTCTACAATGTAGTACATAGCCTACAAAGGGCTGGATGATCTGGCCACCCTACCTTGGCAGCCTCAGGGCAAACCATTCTCCTCCTCTCTTTGCCCTCCATCCAACTTGGCTTTGTCCCAGTATTCTGAACGCCCCAAGTCCTTTCCTCCTCAGTTTTCTTGAACACCTTGTTCATTACGCCTAGATTACTTTCTCCTTGCTTCACTTAGTTAATGCCTCCACTTCAGAGCTCAAAAAAAAAAAAGGCATTTCCTCCAGCCATCTTCAACCTGAGCTCTGCAGACTAGATATGTTCTCTCTAGTTACTTGCTCTTACAATTGTCAGACTTTCTTCCATCAAGCATTACCACAGTTGTAGTTGTAGGATTAATTCTGTAATTTGTCATTTACTGTCTATCCACCCTGCTAGACTAGACATTCCATGTGGGTAGGAACAGCCTCTGTCCCAGTATCATAGCCTTGTGCACAGTAGGCACTAAATACGTATTTGTTGCAGGAAAGAGGTAATGAAAACCTGTGCTAGGGTGGGAGCCATGGGAATAGAAAAGGACAGAGAACAGGTTCAGTGGTAACTGGATATGGTAGGCAAGAAAGGAGAAGTCAAAGATTGCTCAAAGGTTTCAAGTGTGAGAGAAGAATGGTGCCAGTAATAGAAATGATGCTAGTGGGAGGTAGCCTGGGAGTCCCATTTTTGGCACTTCTTTTTTTTAATGTTTATTTTTGAGAGAGAGAGAGAGAGAGAGAGAGTGAGCATGAGCGGGGGAGGGGCAGAGAAAGAGGGGAACAGAGAAAGAGGGGTTCTGTGTTGACAGCTCATAGCCCAATGTGGGCCTTGAACTCATGAACTGTGAGATCATGACCTGAGCCAAAGTCTGACACTCAAGTAACTGAGCCACCCAGGTGCCCCTTTGGCACCTTTAATGTAAGGTGGATGATGAGACGCAAGTAGAAACACCAATTAGTCAAAAAAGGAAGGTAGGCAGATACTTGAGGTTAATGTGTGCATCTCGGGCAGATTCCAGGAAGCACTTGATAATCACTCTTGAAGGACAAGATGTTCCATCTTATTTGATCTGCATTTTCAATACTGTATCTTCATATGTGTATAAGTATTTTTTTATTATTAAAATGTTGTTCTTTAATGTAGCTAATTTGGGCAATTAAGAAAAATATAGAGGTGCCTGGGTGGCTCAGTTGGTTAAGTACCCAACTCTTGGTTTTGGCTCAGGTCATGATCTCACGGTTTTGTGGGTTCCAGCCTGCGTTGGGCTCCGCACTGATGGTGAGGAGCCTCCTTGGGATTCCCTCTATCCCTCTCTCTCTGCCCCTCCCCCACTTGCACCATCTCTGTCTCTCTCAAAATAAATAGATACGCTTAAAAAAAAAAAAAGAAAAATATAAAAAAGACCTTGTAAGCTAGGTACACCTGAGTAGAAAATTGGCTTGCTTACAATAAAAATACATAAATTGGTGTAACACTCATGGATGGTCGTTTGAAAATGTGATATAAACCATTTAAAAATAACTGTATACTGGATTGTCTCTATGTTTAGGAATTTAATCAAAATAATTAATCAGCTATGTGTATAAGGTTTGCACTCACTTTACCTAGATATGACATGGTTGAATTTTCTTTCAGGAAAACATTTTTTTTATGTTGGGTCTTACTGTATGAATAGTTTTAAAAACTCAGGCAGGTCATGCAATACATACTATTTCAAACTTTACCTTTCCCCCCTATCTTTGGTCATAATCACATATATTAGGTTATGTCATAATAACCTAATAATTAGAGGTTTTTTTCATTATTTCTTTTATAAACATACTATGATAAACATCTGTATACAAATCTACTTTACCCAAAGATGATCAGCTGTGAGCACAAAGTAGAAGTGCTGTGTTTTTTAAAGACTCTTGATGCATCGTCAAATGATCTTCCAAAAAGTTGAACCAACTTATACTCACACTAGCAGGACAGGACATTTTACAATGATAACAAATTCTGGCCAAGTTTACAGTTATCTCTGATCAGACCTAGATGACTCGCTGGGTCCATTCAATGTCAAATAGGCATTGTCTGGGCTTGAGAAGGAAAAGAAGGAAAGGAGATCACCACCACACATTGGTCATTAGTGACATAAATTTAGGGTAAATGGACTTCAAGCAATGTGATATATATTTCAGTCTACTTACTTCAGTTGATTTGAATTGAACATAGGTATAGCTTGAATATAGAACCAACATCTCTCTTAGAAATGTCACTTTTTTGCCCTCCAGTTTTATTTCTCAGAGAAATGTTCAGTTTTTGATTGAGGCATTATGGCACTATATGTGCTATAGGTGAGTATCAGGGTCTTAACTGTGTATGTTGGTCTCTACTGGATTCCCCTCTACTCTCTGCTGCATTTAAAGGAGAGGATCCAGCAGTATTAACAGTTACCAAAAGGAAACTATTCTGAAAACATTTTTCTTCCCAAACTGGGATTCAGACTAAATAAGCGATGCTCAAACGTTTTATGCAAGGGTTATTCTCCAATGAACTCTTACACATTATTTCATCATAGATGTTTTTAAACTGGGAGCATAACTTATTGAATTGCATTTGCTGCACTAGAAACCATGAAAAGCCTCTTTGCAGAGACAAATGAGAATCCCATTTTCTAGAATAGAGATACATAATGTTGGGCAATTTGGGGAAAAAAAATCTGCCACTCTTATAAAAATTCCATTCTGAAATGGAGAAAAAAATTAAGTCAAACAAAAATAGAGAAAGACAGAATGGAAACTGAAGATCACCTTAGAAAAGCAGCAGAATCAAAGAACAAAATAAAACTAACTTAAAGGGACAAGTAACTCTGAAATTCAAATGTTTTTTAAGTTGAAAATTCCTTTACATTTTATTGCCTCAACTAAGATAATTTTACAATTTTTAAATTATGCCCTTTCTCTCTCCTCAAACACTACAAAATTAATCTTCCATTCATGAAAAGCTTTTATATGAACATCAATGAGGAGTGTTTTTTCTGCATGGATGAAGAAATTTGGCTTAAAAATTTGATTAGTTATACATGTTTGGAAACAGCTTATGTGTAATACAATGGTTTCCACTTAAACATGAGGTTGTGATTACATACATCCCTGCAGATGTGAAATTTAAAAATAACAACATTTACTGAATGACACCATACATTATTTAAAAACCCGTAGCAGACTGAACTGTACTTTGCTATTTTAAGACTTTTTTGTAAACGTTAAGAATTCATTGGTAGAGCCAATTCTATCCGAGTTTTGATGAAGGTTTTAGATGAGTGTAGTATATTTTTATCCAACCAATATTTATTTTCCCCTTCATCCTTACTAATGAATTCTCATTTTGTTCAAGGCAACAAAGTGCATCACTAAAAATACTGACTTCCTGATGCTGCCATGGCATGTAGGGTAGATAACGTGACACATTTCTGGCCAAAGGCAGACAAGTGTCTGCTGTGCACCTAATCTCCTGAGATAGGTACTACCCCTTCACCTTTCCAGCTCATTCTTTCCTGAAACAGATGTGAAGTGTGGTGGGGTAAGAATCATCTTGCAACAATGAGGCAACAAGCATGATGAGAATGGCTAAGGATAGAGGAACATGAAGATGGAAGGAGACTGGGTCCCTGATGATGTCACTATGCATCATTATATCCAAGCCTTGGAATGCTCATATCTAGTCTGGTTTAGTGGGTTTTTTTGTTTTTGTTGTTTTTTTTTAATGACATGAAAAACATTTCTATTAAGCCCCTGTGGTAGAGTTTTCTCTTATTTGTAGCTCTGCACATTCCTAACTCATGCAGTGACCAGTTCTTTTACAGTTCTTTGTTGTTGTTTTTTTTTGTTTGTTTAGGTGAGCAGTACCAAGTATACTTATGAGAGAGAGAGACAGAGAGAGAAAGAGAGAGGCATTTTAATTAAAATAGAAAACAATTCTATGCAATTTGTAAATAGCCACTACCCCAAGCCTTCCAAGTGCCAGACACTTGCCCTAGTAATCTTGGTTATTTCCCTGAGGGCTATTGGATTCTCTATCGTCCCCCATGGATCCCAGCTCAATGTCAGGCACAGCAAACGGCCTCCAGAACCTTGCTCCACTGGGCCCTGCATCCTTCAATATAGGTCTTCCTTCTGCCTTAAGGTTGTTAAATATTTTTAATGTCATCTTAGGTAAAACATGATTTATTTATAAGAACAGCATCAATGATATTTTATATACCTTAAATAATATATGCTATATTCAATTCCCACTTACTGTTCTTATAGAAAACTTTCAAAATTTCCCTCTTTTAGTTTTAACCACATATCCATACATTTATTTTCTTTTATGGTAGATAACCTGGATAACAAGCTTTTGTTCACTTCTAGACCTACCAATGCTTTTTTGATTTTCTGTGCCTATCATTATTTAATCTTATGCTCCAGGCACCTGCATCATTGTCAGGCCTCCTCATCTGCTTTGTCTTACCACCTTATTGCCTTAACTAAGGGACGCAGAACAACTTGGATATTTGTACTGGAAAAAACTGTGAGTCATCTGTATTTAATATATTCATCATCATAGAGCAGGTATTTCTTACTTTCTTTCCAAATACTCAGTTTTATAAGGTCTCAGCTCTTTCTATGATCACCTCAAGCCAAAGAACATGTATTTGGCTTCCTTCCTTTCTCCTTACAGATGTCACAAGGAGGCAATCTTAAAATCTGCATTTACTTTTCCTCCTCTTCTCTTTAAACTTTATATCCCATTATGGAAAGGGAAGCCCATTTTTACTTCTCCAACTCTATTCTGTGTCTAGTCTCTATTTTCCTTTCCCCAATTTTACTTTATGTAATTAGATGCAATGGGAGGGGCTCACCATTGTCTTACATTAGAATTGAAATCCTCACAGTCATTGAAAGTCTATACAAAGGGAATTTCGTGGTTGGACAGGGTTAGGAAGAGATCACTAAACTCAGTAAGTTGCTTGCTCTGTTAGGTAATATATTTTTAGAATTATTTTAAATTATAATATGTATGTATTAAAGGATAGATTTAAAAAAATCTTTAAATGTTAATTTACTATTGAGAGAGAGAGAGAGAGAGAGAGAGAGAGAGAGAGAGCATGAGCAGGGGAGGGGCAGAGAGAGGGGGAGACACAGAATCCAAAGCAGGCTCCAGGCTCTGAGCTGTCAGCACAGAGCCCGATGCGGGGCTCAAACCCACAAATGGCAAGATCATGACCTGAGCCGAAGTTGGTTGCTCAACCAACTGAGCCACCCAGACTCCCCAAAAGGATAGATTTTTAAAGGATAAAATCATGTCTCTCATACAAACAAAAATGAACACATGTCAAAGATTTTATGTAGTTTAAAAGACAACTTATAGTCAGATGAGAAATGCTGAAATGAATATATATATAAATAAAACACAGGCTAAAAGAAGTCAATGTCTAGAGAGCAATAATCAATATAGCATTTTACCAGACAATTTGCATTTCTATGGAAAAGAATTATTGCATTATTATTCATTTTCTACAATTTCTATCTCTACAAAAGTGTAAAATAGTCCAGTAAAGACAAGCAAAGGTGATCACCAGATGTATAAACTAGCAAGGATACCCCATAATTTTAGTCCTCCAGTTTTTCCTTACATAGGTAACCTGGTGAGACATAGCCAAAAGGTTGTGCTCTTTCTCAACCTCCATCCTTGGGAACAAGCTTTTTAGACTTTCCTAGGAGCAGATAAAAATAAGGGTGAGGGAGGGCAGTTTTAAAGGATAAGACTAGGAAACTGAGTAAGAGTGAGACAAATTGTCCTTCTTGCCCAATTAGGGGTAAGTGTTCAAAGCTTGGGCCACAGTTTATGGTTCAAAACCACAGTTTATGGTTCAAATCCCATTTTGGGGCACTTACCTATATGTCACCTCCTAGGCAAGTTACTTCATCTTTTGACTATTTTATCTGGATAATGGGATATTTAGTAATTCCTTATTGGTAAGTTTATTGAAGGAACCAAGTGAGATGACCTAAGTGAAATGTTTAACATAATAACTGGCATGGCAAAGTGCCCAGTGTTAGTTGTCATTGTTAATATTTTTGTCAACATTATAATTTTCTCTTAAGTGAAACGAGTATGTCCAAGTTAAACTAGCTCAGAAATATATAGCATCAAATTACTTTTTAAAAGTTTTATTAATGCATAATTAGTATATAATAAACTGGATATAAAGTTTACAATTTAAGTTTGATATATAAGTACTATGAAACCATCACCATAATGAACATGTCCATCACCAGGAAAAGTTCCTTCATAACTCTGTAATTTCTACCTTCTACTGTACTCTGTTTCCCATCTCCATCTCCAGACAACAACTGATCCAATTTTTGTCACTATACATTAGTTTGCGTTTTCCTTATTTTATTTTTTTTGAGAGAGAGAGAGGGAGAAAACGTATGAACAGGGGAGGGGCAGAGAGAGAGAGGGAGAGAGATAATCCCAAACAGGCTCCATGCACAGCACAGAGTCCACAACAGGGCTCAGTCTCACAACCGTGAGATCATAACCTGAGCAGAAATCAAGAGTCAGACGCTCAATTGACTGAACCACCCAAGTGCCCCTAGTTTGCATTTTCTAGAATGTTTATAAAAGGAAACATATGGTATGTATTCTTTTTTTGTCTGGCTTCTTTAACTCAGCTAATTCTTTTGAGATTCATTCATTCTATACTCTATTAATAGTTCATTCTTTTCAATTGTCAAGTCGAATTCCATTGTATATATATATATCACAATTTATTTACCCATTCAGGTGTTGATGGAATTTGGATTTTTGGTCATTACAAATAAAACTGTGATAAACATTCATGTACAGGTGTCTATATGGATGAATGCATTAGTTGGGTAAATACCCAAGAGTGGAATGGCTAAATCATATGTAGGTACCTAAATGTTAACTTTTTAAGAAACTGCTAGGCTATTTTCCAAATTGGTTGTATGATTTTTCATTCCTGCCAATGTGTATGAAAAGTCCTCTTGCTGTACCTCCTTGTCAACACTTGGTATTGATCAGACTTATAATTTTAGCGATTCTAATAATCACATGGTTAACACCTCACTGTGGTTTTAATTTATACTTCCTTAATAGTTAATAATTGAACATCTTGTCCTGTGCTTGTCATGTACTTCTGAGTTTAATATGAGGTGCTTTGCTAAAACTATTGTGGGACTTTGGTCAGTTGGGTAATAAATTCATGTGTAATACACTTCATCTTGTTGAAACCCATAGCCATAACAGATGAAATGTAAAATCCGTAGACAGAATCCACAACATGTAAACATCTACATGGCTCATAAACCAATAGAAATATGAATAAGTGGGACTGAAGTTGAAGTCCTGCCAGATGATGAGTCTGGAAACAGAAGTGGGGAAAGGATGGCTCCCATTGGTAATGAAGATTAAAAATCCTCCATAGGAGACAGGGGACGTGGGCTGACTCATAGCTTAAAGCCAGTGGCTGGAGTGGAAACTTTCTTACTCACCCCTATGAAAGGAAGCTGAAATAGGAAAGGCCCCATATTTTTACCCTCCACCTTCTTGCTGCTGACCCTCTGTCTGGGGCTCACAGGAAGGTGTAGCTAAGCAAGCAGGAAGCAAGGAGACTTGTGACTGGAAATTGAGTCAAGCTGTCCTCTGGCCCTGGGCCTAAATCCATTATAAACCCATAGGTCGTAATAGCGTGAGATCCCAAAACACATTATAAGACTCAATTCTGGACCAGAGGTCTGACAGAGTGGGAGAAAAAGTAAAAGCAGGATAGGTGGAAGAGAGAGACTGAGGACTGAAACAACAAATCACAACAAAATCTAACCCTCAAAATGAACCTCATGAGAAAAGTAAGGATAAGAATAAGACAGCCAACAAAGTTAACAAGCAGAACATACATTCACCCAAAATGAAATCAGTTCCATGGCACAAGATGACAAAGATCTTAAATAAGTTTGTTCTTTCAAAGAAAGAAATAAAAAATTACATTCATTACAAAACAAGATTTTATGATACAAAATAGGCATAAAAAGAGAATATATGGATATGATAAAAGAGTTACAAATATTAGAAATGAAAAACTATACTTGCAATACAAAATGTAGATGATGAATAAATTCTAGCCAGGTATGGGAAACTGTGAAGAATGGCCATTCATTTTTTTTGTAGCTCCTGCCATCAAAAAGAGGAGTCTACTTCTCTGTGACTTGTTTTAGCCCATGGATCACTAGCAAAATTGATGCAAGTTGAGACCTGGAAAGTATTGGGTCTTACATACTCATACTGGGAACACTAAAGCCACCATGGAAGAAGCCTTGGTTCAGCCACCTCAGCTGTCCCACAGCTCAGTGAAGCCAAGACTCTAGCTGACCTGCCAGGTAGCTATAGTGCATGAGGGGGTCCAGACAAGGCTTTCAGAAAAGCCACTTCGCCAACCCACTAACTCACGAAGCAATAAATTGTTCTTATTTCAAACCAGTAAATTTTGAAGTAATTCTTTAGACAATAGATAATTGACACACTGGCATAGGAAAAGACAGAATTAGGGAATGAGAAGATAGCCTGCCGAATTCACCCAAAACACAGCACAGAGGGACCAAAGAGATTAAAATATGAAAAGGCAAGGAAGAGATGAAGAGGACAGATTTGAAGATTCTAACTCCTTCTAACAAGAGTCTTAGGGGAAGAGAATGGAGGGACTGGCAGAGAGGTAACACTGGAAGCAATGATAACTTGGAATTTTCTGGAACTGAAAACACTCATGAGTCTGTAGCTCCAAAACTACTAAGGTATATTTTATGGAGTTAATAATTTAAACATAAATTAAAACGTACCATTCTTATAAGCTGTTTCCCTATCAACTTGAAGAAAATGTGAATCCTGCTCAAGTTAAACTAAAAAGGGGCAGTTTCTCATTTTAAAATCCAAGCTTTTTTAAATTCGACAAGTGGCCAGGATGATGGTGGGGAAGGCCTCCTTGGAGCATGTGCGGGCATCCTGAACATGTTTGGTTTTTTGTCAAGCCTCTTTCCCACAAGCCTTGTGGTTTCCATTGTCTCTACGTGAAAAATCCTCAATTCTAGCCCCACCAGTGAAGGGAGAAGGTATGAACCAAGATACTCCACAGTTTTGTCACTCCCAGGAGTTAGACACTTCAAATAAAGTCATTATAAAAATGCCATGCATTCTTGTATTGTACTCATACAGCATATGTTTCTTTCATTTCTAGGGATTTGGAAAAGGAAGCTGAAGCACACACATGCGCTCTGTCCACCGTTTTGATTTCATCTTTCTTGTGCGTTCTTATTCTGCTTAAGTTATCCATTTTTCAAAACCGCAACAGATAAAAAAGCAGCAAACTTAATGTCAGGAAAAAAGGCTGCCAGAGACAGATTTATTAGCAGCATTGAAGAATGACAGGCTGGAGTCTGATAGTAAGGAAGAAAACCAGAAAACTTTAAAAAGGAGACGCTACTAAAACCACACATTAAGAGCATGCTAATGTAGGGGGGCACCCGGGTGGCTCAGTCGGTTAAGCATCCGACTTTGGCTCAGGTCATGACCTCACCATTCGTGATTTGGAGCCCCACATCAAGCTCTGTGCTGACAGCTCAGAGCCTGGAGCCTGCTTCGGATTCTGTGTGTGTGTCTCTCTCTCTCTCTCTGCCACTCCCCTGTTCATGCTCTGTCTCTCTCTATCTCTCTCTCCAAAATAAATAAACATTAAAAAAACTAAAAAAAAAAAAGATCATGCTAATGTAGGGATATATATATGCTTCAGAAGAGTCTGAGGGACTCCACGTGAGTTGAGTATACAGCAGTGGTTCTGTGGGTCATTAAGACATTAATTATTATTTTTTTTTGGCATTCTCTGTTAAGGCAGGAAAGTGGCAAATATACCCATATATTTGTAAAAAGACTTCTATCAAAACAAAACTTTTAGTGCTTAAAGGTATGAACACTCATGTGTAAAATTTATTCCATAAGGACCTGAGAGATTTTACTCCATTAGCTAAAATCTGACAGTTCAGAAATTTATCAATATTTTTTGGGTTTTTTTCACTTTGTCATGCTCATGTTTTCATAAAAAACACTCTAGAGTCCCATGCTGATAAAAATATAATGTTTCTCTTTGCTTGATATGGTATGTAATGTTTTCAATTTTATCCAAGAGAAATTTCTCTTCTCTGTGTAATTCAAAATAGCTTTATTTTTCAAAAGGGAACTGTGTGTCATGTTAGGTTCTTTGTATTTAATGCACTGACTACTGATTGTTCTGAGTCACAAGAAGATCAGGACCTAGTTATTTTTGCTACTAGAAAATTGAGTACAGCCTTCCCCAAGTATGCTCTTTCAGACATTTTTTGAGTTATGTTAAAAAGCATGCTGGGCAAAGACTCATTTATCAGATTAGGAAAATAAAAAGATGAAACAAAAGCCCAGGGATCCCAAGTTAGTTACCTACCCAGGTTAACTAATTTAGTCGTCATTTGGTACTACCCTTCTTTCAAAGCAGGGATGAAGCTCCTGTGCAAAACTCTGATGACTGACATCCAGTCTCTGCTTCAATGCTTCCGGTTACAAGGGGTTCCGAACTTTACAAGGCATCCTATTTTACCTCTAGACAGCTCTCATTGTTAGAACACTATGTTGCTTATACTGAAGCAAATGTGCCTCCCTGTAACTTAGACCATTGAATTCAAAATCGTTCTTTTTGTTTCTACATGTGAGTCCTTAACCTCCATGAAGACAATGGTCATGCTTCCCCTTCTGTTTTCATTTGTCTAAAATAATTTTCCCTAATTTCTTACATAGCCATCTTTTCATAAATGAATGAAATACAAGCCTTCTTCTTCCCTCTCTCTATTCATCCCTCCTTCACTTCCACTTTTTCTTCCTTTTTTCCTAATTCAGTCCAAAAGCCATGAGTTGCAGCTAAGTCGGGTAGAGGTGTACGTGGTGGGGAGAAAGGTGATGATAGAACATAGGGTATTGGAGCCTATATGAGATGAGGACACTAGGGCTTGACTGCAGATATACAGTCAAATGATCTCACCAGGTACTACCTCCATCTCTTGGCTTCCACAAAGGAGCAATGTAACCACTCTAGCTCTAGACTTATTCATACAAAAGTCTGGGGTTTGACTCTCTCAATCCTAATGCTGATTCAATGTCTGTGGCTGGCTGGCAATACAATGATTGCTTGAGATTAGGTCATATGCCAACTTCTTTGTTGAACTTGGGTTTGAGTTAATTCTACCCAGTCATTGAACAGAGGATAAGAGAGGGACAATTGCAAAGTCTAGGTCTTGTTATTAGGAAAAGGAGAAAGAGATACTGGGTAAACTAAAACATGTCCGCTCTGGTATAACACTTAATATTTTGAGTAATAATATCTAGACTTAACTTTTTTTTTCATTTTTATTTATTTGAGAGAGAGAGAGAGGGAGTACTTCAGCAGGGAAGAGGGGCAGAGGAGAGAGAATGCCAAGCAGGTTCAACACTCAGTGTGGAGCTTGACATGGGGCTTGATCTCATGAACCATGAGATCCTGACCTGAGCTGAAATCAAGAGTCGGACTCTCAAATGACTGAGCCACCCAGGGGCCCCCTAGATGTTTTTTCATACAGGTATGTTTCTTACAATGGGATCATTCTCTGGCAATTCTATTTTTGTGACTTGTTTTTATTTTACTTAGAACCAATAATAAAAATATTTTCATGTTAACGAATATTCCTTTAGAAAAACATTTTGGGGGCGCCTGGGTGGCGCAGTCGGTTAAGCGTCCGACTTCAGCCAGGTCACGATCTCGCGGTCCGTGAGTTCGAGCCCCGCGTCGGGCTCTGGGCTGATGGCTCGGAGCCTGGAGCCTGTTTCCGATTCTGTGTCTCCCTCTCTCTCTGCCCCTCCCCCATTCATGCTCTGCCTCTCTCTGTTCCAAAAATAAATAAACGTTGAAAAAAAAAAAATTAAAAAAAAAAAAACATTTTGATGGCTATAAAATACCAATTTTATGTAACATTCCTTTACGTTTGAACAAGTTAAGTTCTTTGCCTATTTTTCTTTGCTAAATAACACTGTGAAGATTCTTGGCTTTTTATTTATTTATTTATTTATTTATTTATTTTTAATTTTTTTTTAACGTTTATTTATTTTTGAGACAGAGAGAGACAGAGCATGAACGGGGGAGGGGCAGAGAGAGAGGGAGACACAGAACTGGAAGCAGGCTCCAGGCTCTGAGCCATCAGCCCAGAGCCCGACGCAGGGCTCGAACTCACGGACTGTGAGATCGTGACCTGAGCTGAAGTCGGACGCTTAACCGACTGAGCCACCCAGGCGCCCCGATTCTTGGCTTTTTAAAAAAATAATTAGTTTATTTAAAGTAGGCTCTATGCCCAGTGAGGTCTTGAATTCACGACCTTAAGATCAAAAGTCACAGCCAGGCACCCCCAACACAGTGAAGACTCTTTGCACACAATCCTTTGTGTACTTATCCAGGTATTTTCTCAGGATAAATCCTTACTGGTAGGCCCATCAGATCAAAGAATATGTTAATTTTCAAATTTTCAACCAATTTTAGGTACCATTCTTCATTTGGCATTTGAGAAACACTCTACACTATCTGTTGTCTATTATCTTGCCTACATACTCCAGTTTGTCAGTGTCTCTCTGTATCAGTGCCACAAAGAAGCATAAAACTCCTAATATACATACAGATATTAGGGCGAATACTTCCTTTTTGTGAAAAGCATACATTTATTTTTCCACCGTTTATAATTGTATTGATCTGTAAATTTAACAACACTGGTATTTACACCTTTGTATTGTCCCTTCACGTGTTTTATACAAATTGGCCTCCGTGACCAACAGAATACAACAGAAATTATGCATGTTCAGTTCTGAGATTCAGTTACAAAAGAGATCATGGGTATCTCTCTGTATATCTTATCTGTATCTGTATCTATCTGTATCCCTGTCTTGTATCACTCACTCAATGGTAAGCCAGCTGCCATTTTGTAAGGACAACAGTTAGTCAGCCTAGGAGAAGCCCACAAGGGGAGGAACTGCCAGTCAATGACCAGCGAGTCCTGCCAAAGACCTGTGAATGAGCTGAAGGTGGATTCTCCAGCTGAGTCTTCAGATGACTGCAGTCTTGGCTGACAGCTTGACTGAAATCTCGTGAGAGATTCTGAGCCAGAAGCACCCAGTTGAGCTGCTCCCTGATTCCTGACCCACAGAAAGCATGAGATAGTAAATGTTTGTTCTTTTAAGCTGTTGTGTTTTAGGGATACTTTAACCCAGCAATAAAAAGCTAATATACCCTACACTGTTAAAAAGATTGAACTTTTCATAAAAACCTTTCCACAAAGAGAACTTCTGACCCAGATGTCTTCACTGGTGAGTTCTATCAAACATTTAATTAAGAAATAATATTAAGGGGTGCCTGGGTGGCTCAGTCGGTTAAGCGTCCGACTTCAGCTCGGGTAACGATCTCGCGGTCCTGAGTTCAAGCCCCGCATTGGGCTCTGGGCTGATGGCTCAGAGCCTAGAGCCTGCTTCCGATTCTGTGTCTCCCTCTCTCTTGCCCCTCCCCCATTCATGCTCTGTCTCTCTCTGTCTCAAAAATAAACAAACGTTAAAAAAAACTTTTAAATAAAGAAATAATATTAAGCTTACATGACTTTTTCAGAAAATAGAAAAAAAAAAAACACGTCTCAATTTATTTTGTGAAGCCAGCATAATGCTGTTACCAAAACCAGATAATAAATGCCACAAGAAAAAAAAAAAAAAAGAATATTGCTTCTAACCATAGATGCCATAGATGTAGAAAACCTTAACAAAATATTAGCACATCAAATTAGAGTAATATATACTAAAACCATAATAGATCATGACCATGTGGGGTTTAGACATAAATGCAAGATTCTTTTTTTAAATGTTTATTTATTTCGAGAGAGAGGGAGAGAGCACAGACCCTGATGAGGGGCTTGATCTCACCAACCATGAGATCATGACCTGAGCTGAAATCAAGAGTTGGACACTTAACTGACTGAGCCATCCAGTCACCCTGCAAGATTCTTTTAACATTAAAAAATTGACGTAATTTAGGTTAATAGTTTAAGGTAGGAAAAAACCACAGTCACTGCAAGAAATGCAGAAATAGTGTTTGGCAAAATTTAGCACATATTCATAGTAAAAATTCACAAAAAAATACAGATAGAAAATTCACTCATCTGATATGACACATTTATGAAAAGCCTACTGCTCAGTGTTGCAATGTTAAAACTTTCCCCACTACTCTTCAACATCGTACTATTTAGGCATTCTAGCTAATTCCATGAGAAAAACAAAAAGACAAAGTTTGAAGGCAAACGTAAAACTATTTTCAGATGATATGATTATATACTGAAAATCCTAAAAAAAAAAATCTCCAAATACCGACTAAAAGTAAGTGAATTTAACATGCTGAGAATCCAAAATTAGTATACAGAACTCAATTATTTTTCTCCATAATAGCACTGAACAATTGAAAAAGGATTTAAAAAACAATCAGCATTTGTAGTAGCATCCAAAATCATAAAATACTTAGGAATAAACTTAACAAAAAATGTGTAGAACTTCTACACTGAAAGCTACAAAACACTGCTGAGAGCAACTGAAGCAAACCTAAATAAATAAAGATATACCATGTTCTTGGACAGGAAGATTCAATATTTTTAAGATGTAAATTTTTCCCAAATTGATCTATATATTCAATGAAATCTTAATTAAAATGACTGTAAGACTTTTTGAGAAATTGTTAAGCTGGTTCTAAAAGTTTTGTGAAAGATTTAAAGAATATAAAATGGCTACAATAGTCTTAGAAGTTGGAGGGCTTAACATTACTTGATTTCAAGACTTATCTAAAGGTATAGTAAGCAAATCTCCTTATGAAAGTATAGTGATATAGTGTGATATTGATCAAAATGTAGACAAAAGGACCAATGGCACAGAATAAGGAGCCCCCAAATAGACCAATGTATGTACAGACAAATGACTTGATACAAAAGTACCCAAGTGGTTCTATGCTGAAAGTATGTTTTTGATCAATGTTATAGGAATATTTGGATATCTAGATGGGAAAAAAATGAACACACCTACACTACCTTTTCCACATTATACACTAAAATTAATTCAAGAGGACTTACAGACTTAAATATAAAGGCTAAATTAATAAAGTTTCTAGAAGCATTCATTATAAAATAGCTTTGCAACCTTGGGTAAAATGAAAATCTCTTAGCAATGACACAGAAAGCATTAATCATAAAAGGGAAAAATGTTAATTGAAGTTCAGAACAATCAAAAACTTCTGTTCTTCCAAAGACACCACTAAGAAATGAATAGTCGATTCACAGACCCCGGAGAAAATATTTGTAATTCTTTGTAATATATCTGACAAAAATACTTGTTGCTCAGCATTATCAAGCACAGGAAAGCAAATTAAAACCACAAGGAGATACCTCTTGCCAGAAGGGTTAAAATGAAAAAACACCAAAATCTTGCAACACCAAATGCTATCAAGGATATGGAACTTTCAGAATTCTCATAATGCCAGTAGGAATAAAACTGTTAAACCACTTTGGGAAATAGTGTGGCAACTTCTTATAAAGTTAAAAATTATATATTTACATAACATCGTGCTTCCTGATGTTTATCTGAAATGAAAATATATATCAATATAAAGCCAAGTAGAAGAACGTTTATAGCAGCTATATTCATGATAGTAAAAACTGGAAACTGTCCATGTGTGTGTCCATCAACAGAAGAATAGATAAACAAACTAGTATATTCATACAATGGAATACTATTCAGAAAAAAAGGATTAAATTAGTGTCACACTCTGCAGTATGGATGTAGCTCAAACAATATTATACAGTGGAAGAAGCTAGAATCCAAAAAGTAAGTATTGCCTGATTCCACTTACAGGATGTTCTAAACCAAGTGCAATTAATATTTTGTGATAGGAATCTGAAAAATGTTGCTTTCTGGGTGGGAGGGATTGACTAGGAAAAGGGCACAGGAACTTCCTAAGGAGAGCAATGGCCTATATCTTGAGAAATGTGTGGATTACATGGGTGTCTACATTTGTTAAAACTGAAAGTACTCCTAAAATCTATGCATTTCACTGTCTTAATCATATATCAATAAATTTTAAAAGGGCATAGAGCATGTTAATTGTTGCTCTCCAGTATAGCCTCCCTTTACCATTTCGTTAGTTAGCACATATTGGGTAGGGCATTTCAATTGCCAGTGAATCAATCCATCTTTATTCAGTCAATGTCCATTGTTTCCAGGGATATAATGAGTTACTTCATCATGTTAAATAAAGCTATGCTGTGTTTGTAATTCTCTCCAATATGTTAATAGAACCAGTCATTCTAACTACTGATGAGATTAGACACAGAAGTCAGTTTTAAGTTTCATAACTCTTTAAGTGTCATTTTTTTGTACTTATTTTTTTAGTTCTTATCCCTTGTGCTATATTTATGTTATCTACTGTGATATATAATTCCTTTAATATCATATAGTGATTACTGCCTGGCAACTTGGTTTTTGTTCCAAAATGTGAAATAGGAGTAAATATAAAATCCTTCTAAATTAAATGGTGGGGGTGCTGGGAGGAGGAATATTGGAGTGGGGAATTGAACAAGAGAGAGACTGAGTTAGGGAGTCACCAGATGAGTTACTTAAGGGGTTGTGCGAGGAGCTGTCCGAGGTCTGAATGAAAGAGTTGTCATAGAGCCACCTTTTCCAGAATGGTCAAAAAAATGGCAGAAGACATCATGAGGAAGAAGCCTTCACTTATTTACAGCAAGTCCATTACAAACCTCTGCAGTTAAAGAGGCAATTATGGCAAAATACTGTTATCCAAAAATGACAAATATTCTTTGTAGAGGCTTGACTCAACTAAAACCATATTATTGGAAATATTCCTCTCCGTAACTGCTGTACAGATTTTTTTGTTGTTGTTTTAGTCGTTCTTGAGTTCAGTCAATGGCTGTCAATGTCCAGCTAAAGGGCATTTGTGTATTACAGGTAATACTATTAAGTATTAAGTATGTTCTCTTATTTTAGAATCTAACTATTTTAGATAGTTATTACTGCAATGTATAAGAATTATTTATAATGTTGATGATGATGATGATGACAGCTAATGTTCCTTGAGTTCTTGATAAGTAGTATTAAAATACTTTCCATGGATTTATCTATGTAAATCTTGGCAACACTAGGACATAGCACAGCAATTATTTCTATATTACAGATAAGGCAAGTGAGCTACAACAGCATGTGACGCACATTGTTACTTAGCTAGCAATGGTGAAATCCAAATCTTTCCTCTTAATCAATATACCATGATTCAAAGATGTTAATTTATCTTATGTGGATCCTGAGAAACTTAACAGAAACCCATGGGGGAGGGGAAGGACAAAAAAAAGAGGTTAGAGTGGGAGAGAGACAAAGCATAAGAGACTCTTAAAAACTGAGAACAAACTGAGGGTTGATGGGGGGTGGGAGGGAGGAGAGGGTGGGTGATGGGTATTGAGGAGGGCACCTTTTGGGATGAGCACTGAGTGTTGTATGGAAACCAATTTGACAATAAATTTCATATATTGAAAAAAAATTAAAAAAATAAAAAAAAACCAAAGATGTTAATTTACATATAATTGAACACTTATATAGATGCTCTTTTCTTTTAAGAATACTCTATGCATAACATGTTGCTGTTTTCAAAGACTTTTTTTCCTCCTTAGGGTTGTTTATTGTTTATTTGTGACAGCATCTTCAAAGAACAGGGACAGCAGTCTTATTTCTATGTTCTTCAGTGTAGAAATGAAGCTTTTAGCTAGCACAAAAATATTAATACAATCTTTTCTCAGAGAGATAGATTATCAGTGAAGGTAAACGACAACATTCTCTGGCAATAAAAATAACAAGACAGACAGGACAAAAGTAATGACATCCTCTAGCATAATCTTGGCAGAAAATAACTAAATCACCTTGAAGGAGATAAATTGTTACAAAACACTATCCTTGTCTAATATGGATTGACAGGGAATGACAGTATCCTTCAAGAGGATGGCAGCCTACAGGCCCATGTGCTTTCAAGGGATCAAAGGGACTGACACTGCCTGCCAGCCCCATCTAAGCAGAAAACAACTAGATTCTCTCCAGATGGATATTTACACTAAGATATTATTTCTGGGAAAAGATAGCTTATTTGGAAAGGATGACAGCATTTTCCCTACATGTATTGTCATCTGTTACAGTAGGACTGGAATGGGGGGGTGGATGTAGGGGGAAATCTACCAAACCTGTCCTTGGGATCCAAATTTGTCATAAATCTTTAGCAAGCTAGGAAAATTGAACTATTCTATAACAATTGTTTTAAACATAGAACATGGGGAGCATTTGGTTTACAGATTGTTATTAACTTCCCTTCTATCAATATAAAACTTTTAAAAAAGTCTTGAACTTTCAAAAAATGTGACATGAAATCCTAATCCCTACAAAAAAGACTGATTTGACTACATAAAATTGTAAGGCATGATTAAAAAGTTGAAGAAAGGATAAACTAGTAGAATCAACATTCATGATCAATATTAACATCAGTTACTGTTATTAACATAATAACTTATAAATTATTAAGGAAAAAAATGACACCCAAAATGGCAAAGTATGTGAACAGACACTTTACAGAGAATGAGATTCAAATGGTTACCAAATATATGAAGCGATATTCAACCTATCTGCTAAAGCAAACCCCAATAGCAAAGAGATCTCATTTCTTATCAGATTTGCAGTCAAAAGAGGGACAGTGTACATTGATGTCAAAGTGTCAGAATCAGACTATCTCCTATATCATTTGTGGATTAGCAAATGGCACATGGGAGTAAGATAGAATTTTTTCAGTTTCTCTAAAAACCCAGAATGTGTATATTCTTTGATTTATCAATTCCACTTGGAGTTGATGTCATAGTAACAGCTTTAGAATGATACAAGAATGTACATACCTTGATGTTCACTAGAACACTATTTACAAAATTTACTCTTGGCATAATCTGAGGCTGACAGAAAAATCACAAGAATAACCAAAGAATATAACTTTTATCCCAAATTCCCAAATATTAATACTTTATTACATTTGTTTTCTTCTCTTCTTTTTCTCTCTCCACACACCCTTATACAACTTTTTTTCCTGCAGTGTTTGAGAGTAAGTCGTAGACAGAGTATTCCATTACTCTTAAATACTTCATTACATATTTCCTAAAAATCCAGAACATTTCTGTATAATCTCAGTACATTTATCAAAGTTAAGAATTTAATAATGATATAATACTATTATCTCACCTAGAGAACTTATTCAGATTTCTTCAGTTTTCCCAGTAATGTTCTGTAGGGCAAGAAAATCCATGGGTTGTGTTCATTGTCATGTCTCTTCAGTTTCATTTATTCTGGAACTGTTTCCGTGTCTTTCTTTGTATGTCATGACATTGACATTTCTGAAAGAGTACAGGCCAGGTAGGTTGTAGACTTTGTCTTCCTTTGGGTTAGTCTGATGTAGTCTCACGATTAGGTTCGTATTATGCACTTTCGGTACAACTACCACTCAGTCCTTCCCTTAGTGTATTAGACCAGGAGGCACATGCGGAAGAAGTTTTATCTTCTTCCTGGTAATGTTAACTTTGAACACTTGGCTAAGGTGTTTGCCAGGTTTTCCTAGTGTAAAAATAACATTTTCTCTTTGTAACTAATAGGTATTTTTGTGGGTAAATGCTTTGAGACTAAAAAAATGTGGTTCCGCCTCAAACTTTCACTCACTAATTTAGGTTCTGATGTTGATTCACACCCAAGTCAATTGTTAACCTGATGGTGATTTTCTAATCTCATCATTCCTTCTATATGATTTGCTTTCCACTGTAAGGAAGAGCTTTCTCTTTTTCTGCATGTCTTTAGATTTTGTCAGTATGGACCAGTGACTTCTAATTTTAGTCAATAAAATAATTTTTATTAATATATAATATTAACAACATTATCTTAATTGAGATATAATCTTTATTTTTTTCAAGTTTTTTTATTTCATTGGGGAGAGAGGAAGAGCTAGAGCAGGGGAGGGGAGAGGGAGGGAATCCTAAGCAGGCTCTGCGTTGTCAGTGTGGGGCCCGATGCAGGGCTCAAACTCAGAAACTGTGAGATCAGACCTGAGCCAAAACCAAGAATTGGACGCTTAACCAACTGAACCATCTAGGCGCCCCTAATCTTTATTTTTTTTGGTACTCAAATTTAGACCAGGTTTGACAAATGGACCCATTTAAAGTAAACTTCTATGTCCTTTTGACATAATCCAATCATTTTCAGAATACTTTCCTACATTCCGCTGTAATAAGATGCTCTAGGCTCACTGTCCTTGTCCTGGTACTGGAATCAGCCATTTTCCTAGGAGTCCTAGTTCCATTTAGTGGAGATTGGTATTTACAAACTAGGACCTGCTCAGTGGGTATGTAGAGTACCATTCTTTCTTTGTTTTTTATTTTGTTTTTTGAGTATCATTTTAAATAGCAAAAAATTAGAAACAATTTAACATTTATCAGAGGAATCAGTTAAAGTATGTACATGGATGGAATACTATACAGCTATTAAAAATAATGAGGAATCTTTATTGCACTGATAGGGAAGAAGGTCTAATGTATGTTACATTTGGGAAAAACAAGTTAGTTAACAGTTGGTATAGTTTATTTTGAACATATGTAAATAGATACATAGTCAAATAGAAAAATGTTTTAAATCTGGAAGATTACATACCAAACCACAAAAAATTTTTTTAAGTTTTTTTTTCTTTTTTTTTAGTAATCTCTACACCCAATATGGGGCTCGAACTCATGACCCTGAGATCAAGAGTTGCAGTCTCTTAGACTGAGACAGCCAGGCGTCCCAACCACAAAATCTCTTTAAATTTCTGGCAGTGGAATAAGAAATAAGATTGAACAATAATGTCAAATGAAAATAAAAACTGTTTGGGTGTTAATGGTTTGCAAGAGAATAAAAATAATTTATGGGAGAGGTTAGGGAAACTCGACCTCATTGTACATTAGTAAAATTGCTAGGATTAGTAGTCCCTAGTCAATTAGTTTGTAATAATTGCCTCAATCAGTAAGTCAATTTTCTCAAAGTCTCATTCATTTAGGATCCTCATTAGTTAAGTGTTTTCATCTGTAAATAGATTTTCACTTACCAGGGCACAAACTTGTTAACATATCTTGGAATCAAGACTAGTAGATGCCACTGGGGCATGATTTACATTTTCTTGGTCCAGTTTTAATTTCAGCTGAAGCTACAAGGGGCAGTTCTGTGCCAGATCAGGCTCAGCTTTCACTGAGAGTAACCAGGCTAGATCACATGCAGCATACTTCCACATTTAGCCAGGGGCTTCTCAACTCTGTAAGATCACTTGGTTCTCTTATGTGCAAGACCAGGAAATAGGGGAGAGACAGAGCTCCTCCAGAAATCCTCCAACAAGGGTGGATGGGAGCTTGAAGATAAATGCTCTAGAATAGGGCTGGTAAATTTGTTCCTCAAGGGGCCAGATGGTAATTATATTAAATTTTATAGGCCATAGTTTCTGTGGCAACTATTTTTTAAAAGAATTTTTAATGTTTTATTTATTTTTTGAGAGGTTGAGAGAGAGAGAGAGACTAAGCATCAGAAGGGGAGGGGGCAGAGAGAGAGGGAGACACAGAATCTGAAGCAGGCTCCAGGCTCTGAGCTGTCAGCATCGAGCTCGATACGGAGCTTGAACTTACAAACCGGGAGATCATGACCTGATGTTTAACTGACTCAGCCACCCAGGCGCCCCTCTGTGGCAACTATTAAGCTCTGTCCTTTTTGCCCCAACACAGCCATAAGCAATAAATGAACAAATTATCATGGCTGTGTTCCAATAAAACTTTATTTTCAAAAAACCTACCGGCCAGATTTGGCCCATGGGCCATACATAGTAGGCCTACCCTTGCTCTATACTCCTGCCTTGAGGTGGACCACCATGGGAGGAATTTTACACAGGCCTCTGAGGAAGCTCCACTGGACTTAAGACTGTTGCTCACAGCAGTGGCCTGGGTCATCTCCCTTTGTACTGGCTTTTTCTTCTTTCCTGTTCACTCTGCTTGCTTCCTCACTCTCGCTCCCTATGGTAGCTTCTACATTAAAGCTTCCACGTACACCCAAGTCCAAATCTCACATGATAAATGAAAACACTGAGTTTCCACATTAAATTGTGCTGTGAATGAACCAAGAATACAAATGGAGAAGGTAGCACCTTTTAATTTGTATGGAGTCACAAAAAGAGAAATAAATTTAAAGACTGTGCTGCCGACAATACCTCATACTCCAAAGAGGATACACTTAAAGTGTAAGGTGAGTAGGAAGGGAGGTTGCATCATGCTCTATTTTTTATTGTCAAAATTACTTAAAGTGTTTCCTATGAACAGTGTAGAACTTGGAGGCTCTCTGAGATTTCACACTGAAAAATAAATGATACAATACGGATCTAACTTTAGGCAATGTGTATAATAGACAAAGTTTATCTTTAGGACTGACATATTCTCTTAAAAAATTTTTTTTAATGTTTATTTTTGAGAGAGAGAGAGAGACAGAGCATGAGCAAGGAGGAGCAGAGAGAGAGGGAGACACAAAATCCAAAGCAGGCTCCAGGCTCTGAGGTGTCAGCACAGAGCTCAACGTGGGCCTCGAACCCATGAGCTGTGAGATCATGACCTGAGCTGAAGTCAGACGCTTAAACGACTGAGCCACCCAGGTGTCCCAGGACCTACGTATTCTCAATTAGATCTTGCTTCTCTGCTCTCCTATACACCATTCTCGCAGCGATCATGCAGTTTTTTGATCTAGAGCACCTCACTGTATCAGAAATTCATTCATTGAACAAATAGTTGCCGTGTGCCAGGCACTGTTCTAGGCACCAGAGGCACAAGAGTGAACAAAACAAAGTCCTACCCTCTAGGAACTATTGTTTAAGTAGCAAGAGAATGACACAAATACATATGTAGTTAGTCCAGGGGTGGTCAGGGCCGTGAAGGAAAATTAAAAGTAGGTAAGGGGGATGGAGTATTAGATGCTGTTTCGCATAGTTGTGCTCAGGAAAGGCTTTTTGAGAAGGTGATCATGGAGCAGACACTTGAATTAAGGTGTGCAGATAACTGCAGGAAGGCCTTTTCCAGGCAGAAAAGCAAATGCAAATACCCTGTGGTGGCAGTAAGTAGGAGGCCAGTGTGGATGGCAGTGCTGAGGGCCATCCAGCAGAGGGTAAGAGGTGGGATCTGAGAAGAAGGCGGGGAAATGTGGGGAACAACAGGAGGGTGGAAGAAGGGGAAGATAATTAACATGGATTTTATTTTGAAGGATCAGATGAGATGAGACATTAACACTGAAAGGAAGGCAGCTGCCATTTACTGACAGACAAGAGAGTGGAAAGAGAAAGCTTGGGGGAAATTCGAATGGTGAGTTTTGTCACGTTAGATTTGAGATCCTTATTTGATATCAAAGAGGAAATGTAGGAGTTGTGAGCTTGGAGTTCACAGGAGTGGTTGAGACTGGAGATAAAAACAGAGTTGTTCATTTCTAGATTGAATTTAAAGTCATTGAACTAGATGTGACCAACTAGAGTAAAGAAGAGAGGGGTCCCAGGATTGACCTAGGATGCTTTAACACCAGGTTGGAGAGAAGATGCAGTGATGTAAATCGGCTTGGGGAAGGGAGGAGATACGGAGGGCGGGGAGGGCAGGGGAGAAAGAGGAGAAAAAAAGAGAGAGGGGGAGAAAGAGCTAAAGAGAGTGTGAGAGATGAGCTAGCAGTTACATATGTTCATATTGGGCTCTTTTTTCCTCTTCTTTCTACTTCTATCAAATGTATCCTTATACTTTATTTTTAATTTTTTTTTATTTTTATTATTTACTTTTGAGGGGGGGTGAGGGGCAGAGAGAGGCAGGCACAGAATCTGAAGCAGGTTCCAGGCTCTGAGCTGTCAGCACATAGCCCGACGTGGGGCTCAAACCCACAAACTGTGAGATCATGACCTGAGACGAAGTCAGACACTTAACTGACTGAGCCACCCAGGTGCCCCTCCTTATACCTTACTGAAGTAAATGATTATCTAGTATTAATAGCATCAACTTCTGACTGAACTGTTGGTATTTTAACAGGAATCTTTAAATGCCTAGGATACCAAAGTTTGGGATCATTGGGAATGCTCTGAAATGTCGATTGAAAGAAATGTTTTCAGGTGTTGTTGATACTGATATGGGGATTCCATATATAACATATGGGTCAAGCAGTCTTTTGACACATGAGCTTGACGTTAACTCTAAAAGAAACATACCTGAAGTAAAATAATCCTATCATCTTAAGAAATGAAGTTTTATTTTTTTTTAGTTTTTATTAACAATTTGTTTTTACATTTTATTTTTGAGAGACAGAGAGAGAGCACAAGAGGGAGAGGAGCAGAGAGAGAAGGAGACACAGAATCCAAAGCAGGCTCCAGGCTCTGAGCTGTGAGCACAGAGCCGACTCGGGGCTCGAACTCACAAACTATGAGATCATGACCTGAGCTGAAGTCGGATGCTTAACCGACTAAGCCACCCAGGTGCCCCTTTTTAATTTTTATTTTACATTTTTAACATTTATTTATTTTTGAGAGACAGAGACAGAGCACGAGCAAGGGAGGGGCAGAGAAAGAGACACACACACAGAATCTGAAACAGGCTCTAGGTTCTGAGCTGTCAGCACAGAGCCCGACATGGGCTGGAACCCACGAATCATGAGATCATGACCTGAGCCAAAGTTGGATGCTTAACTGACTGAGCTACCCAGGCACCCCAAGAAATGAAGTTTTAAATTTGGTGAGATAAAAGTATGAAAAGCTATTCTTTAAATAGAAAATGCACAAATGAAAACACAGGTAATGACCACTGGCAAAACTATCAGTTTAAACATAGAGATTATTTCTTTTTTTCTTTTTTCTTTTATTTTAGAGAGAGAGAGAGTGCAAGCAGGGGAGAGGGGCAGAGGGGGAGAGAAGGGGAGAGGGGGAGAGGGGGAGTGAGGGAGAGAGGGAGAGGAGAGAGAGAGAGAGAGAGAGAGAGAGAGAGAGAATCCAAAGCAGGCTCCATGCTTAGGATGTAGCCCAACACGGCTTAATCCCATGCCCCTGGGATCATGATCTGAGCCAAAATCAAGAGTTGGACACTCAACTGCCTGAGCCACCAGGCTCCCTGAGGCTATTTCTTTTAAGAAAACAACTAAAGATAAAAAAAAAAAAAAAAACTTACCATTTTGGAATTACCAGGACACTTTAAAGTGTAATAGGAATAATTAGAAAAGATTCTTGGAACTAAAGGAATTTCTGGGAAGATTTTTAGCTCTACTTACAAAAAATGTATATAGTTTTTGCTTTGCTTAATAAGATGCTCTGCTTTTGAAGAACTTGGTCCCTGCTGCATCTGTAATTATTAAGCACTATGTGGGAAACTTCCTTGTATATTCTGTCTAGATCATTTCTCATACATGTGATCATGTATCATTTCAGTTTCCTAGTTCTGTTGTAATGGTATATTTGCTAGAAATATTTAATTCCTATAACATTTTATACATTATTTTAAAAACGAATAAGTGAACAGGACAATCATTACTAAGAGGCAGACTGAGTGTGCATTTCACTATCTATCTAGCTTGTGTTTAAGGATAAATACATAGAAAGAGGAATACATCTGTCAGGAGAGTATAGGCTATGCTGTAGTAACAAAAAGAAAACCCCAAATTTTAGCGGTCATAACCATAAAAGTTTCTCACTCATGCTACATGCTCACTGCTAGGTAGCTGTGGCCCTTCTCCATATTTTCTAATCTCCAGGTATAGACTGAGGGCCCTACTCTTATCTTGGATGTTGCTGTTCCCGGGGCAGAGAAAAGTGCTGTTCCCGGGGCCAAGCACAGGCTGGCTCTTAAAGCTTCCGCTCAGAAGACACACATGAACTTCTAAGTTTCATGACCATTTCTAAGTGCAACAGGAAAGGATCGTACATTCCTCCCACAGGATCGTACAGTGAGGAATACTGCAGGCAAAGAAATGAGAAGATCTGGCAAGAAGACATATAGTGTGTTACAAAGGATGAAGAGTTGAAGTTGGAAAGGTCTCTGTCTTTCCACGTCTCCAATATACCGACTATGTAACACCACATCTTTTCTTTTCTTTTTGTTTATCATCTGTACTCTTCTTTACTTATTCACAGTGCCCAATGGAGTATTTCTCAGCAACCAGAGATCCTAATCGGCCTTTTAAATTCATCTTAGGATCCGTACCACTTGAGAAGAGAGCAAATTCTAGAGCCTGGGCCATTGGCATTCTATCATTGGCTAGTTCTTATCTAATCCTTCTGTGTAACAGCTCTTTACCCCCTTGGCCCCTCCAGTTGAGGACCTTGCTATTTAAATCTGCCCTCATTGAATATTACCTCTGCCTCTATCTCTTGAGACCTTCTCATAGAATTTTTAAAGAAACCATAAGCGTCCTCACAGTGTTAACATCGTGAAAAGAACACACTGTTTGAAACACAACGTTTGAAATGAGAGGAGGTCTGCGCTCACTCACGGCCTGGTGCTGCATCCCTATCTAGCTTTTTCACTTCAGGCAAGTAACTGACAGTCTAAGAACCTCAGTTTTGTTTTGTTTTGTTTGTTGTTGTTGTTTTTAATCTCTACAATTGGAATAATCACATCTACCTTAAAGGGCTGCTATCAGGACCAAATAAGAGCACATGTAAGGTGCTTTATAATTCCAGAGGATGGGGAAGTGTTCATTGATGTTACAGTTGCTGCTGTTCCAGATGAGTTAGAAATACACAATTCTGGCATGTTATTAATTCTGGAATGAGGGAAATAAAAGAGTTTTATGAGGCCCTAACATGGTGCTTTTGTTCAGATTTTCTAGTGACTAAAATATCCTATTTTGGAAAGAGACCAAATGATGGAATAAATGGAAAGAATCTCCTAACCTACAGGCCTAGCATCACTGTTCTATGTACACAAAAGATCCGACTATAAAAAATGAGTTTCTGTTTGTCAGGGTTCCAGTTCCTTTTTGTCACAACTTGTCAAGGTTGCCAAGTGGCTTCGGTGGAAGCAACCTTTGTGTTAGCCACCTTGTCTCTGGTTAGCATTGTTGTAACTGATTAGCTCCTGAGGGAGCTACTCCACAGGGTCGGGACCTATGTGTAGACATTTACAGAAACCTTCGTGTCAGGATTTCTTATAAGACTAATCTGCTAGGCCTTAATACAGATAAAATATCAGGTCCTAAGTAGATCAAGTCTGTACACATTGGAAATTCAGTACATTTCATATACATCTTCAAGTTTGCCACCATATGGAACAATAATTCTGAGGTACTGGCATGAGAGAAATCATAGTAATCAAACTTCACTGAATAACGGTTTACTTTTACAAAGACCTTTCCTGCTTCATTTGGTGCTGCCAGGGCTTTATCCAAAGGAAATCTGTATGGATTGGGAAGAGTATTTCTCCAGATTTTTTCGGCTTAAACCAAAAAGGAAAACATCTGGTCAAACTCATTTATCACACTGTTTGTCTGTAGTATGAAGATTTCCTTGGCCATATTCTTAGCTAATTTGTACTTGCCAGTAACTCAAAGACCATAAAAAAGTAATAAAGTAGGAAAACAGATTTCAAAAAATTCAGTGCAAAGACAGGTATACTTTTAACTTAAGGACTAAAGTGATACTTGGCCTATGATGGGTAAGAAAAGTCTTTCTTTTCTTTTTTAAAAACATTTTTTTTGAGTGTTGGAGATGTGTAAAACATGGCATTGAAGTGAAAAGATCTCAAAGAAAAAGAAAACAAGGAGGCTTTAGTAAGAAATCAGCATGATTGTGTAAGGAGCATTCTGATTAACATCTTTTGATTAAAAAGATGTGCAAAAAAGTGAAGAAGAGACTTAAAAAAATAAGGACCAACTCAAGAGTGCACCAATAATATCAGAAAGATTGAAGCCCTGGATAAACTGAGGATTTCAAGAAAGTGATTGGAACAGCCCAAGTGACTTTTTCAGCTGTTGTTCAGAGCAGGAGAAAGAATAAGAAGAAAGGGTTAGACTCAATGTCAGAGGTAAATGATTTCATGTTTCTACATTTCAGAAACAATACCCAGACCCTGTTTTGTTTTCATATTTGGCCAGGTTTCCAAATAAATATGGAAAATGAACAAATTATAGAAGCAATCATGGTATGCTCAAGGTATGTAAGGAAGTAACATGAAACTTTTGGTAGCTACAAATGATTTTGAGTCTCCAAAAGCATGAAGTGTCAAAGAAACTTTTACCAGTTGCCTAAGATCTTCCTAGAAATATTCGAAAAATTCAGAGTCTTGCAAAGGTTCCCTGAGACTTGAAGGATAAGAATTGCGCCATTTCGGAAAAGTAAAAACCTATCCATTGTGAAATGGTAGCATTATTGTGTAAGTGATTAAGATTTAGAAAAGAATCTAAGATTTTACATGGTTTCTTTAGGATAACACATTCCAAAATATTTGCTTCTACTTTATCAGAGTTATTAGGTTGGTTAATACAAAATGTTAAGATCGGTATATAAGGATTTTAGAAAAAAAGAATTACTGTCATAATATCCAGATAAGCTGGTAATGTAGGTGGGAAAATAGTCCAGCTTGGTGTATTGACAGCTTATTTAACAATCATAGCTAAAACAGTGATGGTTACATTACTTTTAAGTATTTGCTAGCTTTGTTTCTCTTGGATATATTGCACATTAGGTTAAGGATATTGAGGCTGTCTCTTTCTTCCTGATGTTGTCTGAAACCAGATGGCAGTTTCTGTTGGCAGTGATAGAGCCTGTTTTCCTCCTCAGGGTGAATACAGATCCCACTGGAAGACACTACAGTACAGAAGGGAAGAACTAAGGTGTGTTGCAGTACTCCCTGAGCCATTTGGCAGCCGTGTGGCCTTGTAAGTATCCCTACCTGTCAAACAAAGATATAATAACTGCTGTAACTCAATCTTCTAGGTGGCTGCAAGGTTTAAACAAGATCGTGGTTTTCAAAGGTTTTTACAAAGTATACCTACGCATGAAAATGCAAGATAAGGGTATCAGCAGTATCTCTGTTTCAGCCTGCAATGAGAACAAACACGGAAGACCAGAGGATTCCTTTCCTGAAGCTGTCCCAATCAATACTTTCGTCATGGAAATAGAAGACATAACTGTTAGATTTTAAAAGGTTAACAATGGTAGCCTTAAGATTCAAAACTTTCTTCTCCACCACTGCCAAAGTATATTTCCAGGCAACAAATATCAGATCAAAACAAGAAGAAATTTAGCAGGAAAAAAAGATCTGCTCCCTAGACTTAGACATGCAAATATGGAAGTACAAATCAGTAGGGAAAAACAGCAGTTCCTGTGAAACACTGTGCAGGTTTCGCTGACCACATGGTTTAAAAGAATATTATGAAGAGTGTAGATCCTTTCGTTCTGAGATAATCAGACCACATTGGCCCAGTGCCTGGAATGTAATAGACACGTGAAAAAGTTACTTTGCTTAATTCAGCACTCCTTCCCCCTTAATTCAAGAGAGACATCTACAATCAGTAGTGACCAGTAGATGCTGGCAGGGTCAGGAAACTATGATCTACAGGAAGAACTGAAGGAACTGAGACAGGTTAACCTTAGGAATCACACTAGTGAAAAACCTTAACAGCTGTCTTCAAATATCTAAAGAATTGTCAAGTGATGTTATAGGGATCACTTTCACTCTGTCATTCCAGAGAGCAGCGCAGGAATCAGGGGTGAGAGCAAAAAGAAGGCAGATTGTTGACTCAGAGAAACAACTTTAAAATAACACTTCAATCTGTACAACTAGGAGACGGGCTGCCTGGTGAGAAAAGAAGGTCTCTCTTGCAAGAGTTTAAGCCAAGGCTGGCTGTAATCTATTAGGGAATCCATACAACACGATTCTGCTTCAGGCTGGTCTCTGAGGTCCTTGCTGACTCTCAGGTTCTATGATTTTCTTAGAAATTTGACTTTATTTTCAAGACTATTATATGTCCAAATGTTTATTTTTACTTCTCTTATTACATAGATATCAAAAGACACCTTGCAGTAGATGGTCTATTATTTTCCTACCCATAGGCCATTTTGAAGAAGCTAGTCAACCCTTAAAAATTGCTGATTTACCATCTTAGAGGTTTCTTTACCTTGCAGAAGTAATTTATTGCACACAGTTATGATATGTAATATGTCTAGCTTATTAAGCATGAAAAAGCCATGTTTCTGTGCTATTATGGTTAAGTTTTCTACCTTAGAAAGCCTTAGCATTCATAGCTAAGGTTACTATGGTAACCACAACTCAATCCTTTGTGACTATAAATTATTTCTTATTCCTATATGTTAACTTTGATTCTTTATGTCCATATGATATCTAACTATTCAAAGTAACAAACTATAGTCTCTCCATAAAGAAAATAAATGGGTTAAAGATCTTTCCCCCTAATGATATAAAAAGAACTGTTTGAAGTAGATAGCGATGGCAAGAAAGAATAGAAAAATTAGAATTTTGTGTGATAAGGGAGGGCAAAACAGAGGGCCATGGTAGACAGAAGCATGGATGAGAGTGAAAAGTGAAGTGACCATAAGTCAGTGAATTATATTGTATGTAAGATGTACAAAGTATGCTACTTCACAGATGATTAGGGATGGAAAAAAATACATGACCTGTATACGACCGCTTCCCCTTTCTACGCCCATAGTAAATATCAGTAGTTAATTATGGCAACCTTTTTCTATTGATCTCAAACGAGCCTTCAAATCCTTCACAACACAATACTGTACACAGTGACAATCAATTGATCTCAATTCTTCTCACTTCTTCCAGAAATGCCTTCATTATGAATGTTGAAAAGGTAATAGTCTCCATAAATTTTGCACTGATCAGATTCTGCAGTTTCCATGGAAGCATCTAGGAGGTTGGTTGGAGGATTTACCAAAAGGAACCCTGATTCTGACAGTAGTGATACCTCAGGAAAAGGTGCCCAAGTTTCACTGAGACGATTGGGGCTTGGACTCAAATGAGCCCTAACTGTGGCACTTGGGTAAAGAACTTAACTTCTCAGGGTTCTGATTTCTTTATCTGTGAAATGTATAGAGTAATAGTCATTAACAGTGTTGTTCAGAGGAAAGCACTCGCCATGTCATGATGGTGTACTCCAAGCTGGGCTAAGTGGCAAGGGAAAGAAGGTACACTTTTCATGTCAACCGATTCAATACTGATGGTAAATGGGGTCTGGATCGGGACAGACAGATCATCTTCACTTTCAAATGAATGTGAAGTTTATGCTGTACGACTCAAAAGAACTTGGACTAAGTGTGGCTTGTGACCAGGTTTGGATGATTATGATCTGTTTCATTTCCCTTGCTAGACTGAAATTTCTCTGTGGGCAGAGGTAACACTTAGTTTGACTTCAAGTCTGTACAAGAGCCTTGTATTTGTAAGACTTGGAAAATATTTTAAGCTGAATTAAAAAGTTAAGTGATAAGTCATATGAGGGATAATTTTAACCTAATACCACTTAAAAATTATAGATAAATATAGAAATTACTTCTGTTAGAGAACATCAGGACACAGGCTTAAACTATAGCATGATGAATGTAGCTTAGGTAGAAAATAATGTAACACCACTATAGAAGGCTATAGGATACTGAGAGAAGTATGGTTCCAACTCCGTTCTACAGATTGACAAATCAATGCTATCTTTAGAATATTACCCTGACTTTTCCAAAATTATTAAATATCAGATTAGGCTGCCCATAGAAATGATAAATGATCAGCTAGATTATTAAAAAATGAAAATAGTTTTCTGATATAATTACCTAGGCCATCCTCAACATCACACTTATTAATATATATTCCTTTTGACTGTAATTAGTATATTGCATATAAATATATCTGCATTTAAAATATTAATTAGTACTAGATCACTAATAATCATAGCAATAGTAATAATAAAAAAGAATAATAATGAAAATATCTAGGAAGCTATACATTGTCAGATTGGGAAAAATAATTATAACAGCTCAATAACAACTTCTACAATGACAGTCAAGTGAAATTCATGTGGAGTATGACTCTATGGATGATTTAGAAGAAAATACTTAGGAAGAGAAAACTTAGAAAGGAAAGGAGAAAACATTAATAAGAAAGAAAGCAGTATCTGGCTGAAAAGGCTAACCATTGCAAATGTGAAAAGGGATTTCTGATTTCTCCAAAACAGGTTCTGAGAAAAGAAGAACTATACACAATAAGCCTGAGTCATACAAGACTAAACAGGGATCAGTAAACAATAACTAGAAAACAAATGATCAAGAGGAAGACAATACCATGGACCTTTCAGGAAGGATTTTAATAGTCTGACAGGTCTCATCAAAGAGGCTACTCTAGTTAGGATCAGATCTAATTATAGATAGCACTATAAATTTTTTACTAGGGGGCATATGACGATTGAGCTTTGTAAGTAATGGTTTTACTTAAAAAGTTTCTTCTGAATCTTTTATGGTGCTGTGCTCTAAATGGGATCTAGAATTATTAACAGCATCATGTTCCCAATTTGAGTCCTCTGGTCAACTGGCCACAAAGACCTGGTATAATAATAAATTAGCAATAAAATGTACCAAACCTGTTGCTTGTGAGAACAGATTTAAGCAATTGCTTTGTTTTTGTTAAAAATCCTGGAGGTCTGATTGTTCTTTTGTACATTACTGTTTACAAAGAAATAGGACTATGTGATATCTTGCGAACAGTGGACATTTTTAAAGTGGTAACTTTCTCTTATTATTTTTCTTCATAGTAATAAGAGAAAGTTACTACATGTGATAAGTTGTTACATGTAGCAACTTCAGAAATGTGATTAAAGAAAAGAAAGAAAGAAAAAGAAACTCCCACTGCAAATTCTGTCTCCAGCGGACATAGCCACTAGTTCATAAGCTCCTGAGGGCCAGGCCCAGGTCCTTCTTGGTCACTGCAGTAAACACTGTGAAGAGCACAGTATCTGGCACATGGTAGTAATAATAAATATCTGTTAAACAAATGTTGCCATTTTGGTGTATGCCCTCCCATTAATTTTTTATGTGTAAATATCCTTTTAAAATGAGATGGTACTGTGTACATTCTGAATCCTGGAGAGTAACTGAATTTTGAACATCAACCTTGGATTGAGAATACATTCTCTTCATTCACATTGTAAGATTTTGCAGATTCATAAAGTAGGAAAAGTGGAAGGGAACTCCAGTCATTTAGTCCAAAGCTTTCATTTTATATACAAGCGAAAACTTGGTCTTAAGGTGGTAAACAGATACAAGGGAGTTGTAAAACCCAGGCCTTTCAATTACGGCCAGAATTTTTTCTGCCATGTGACTCCTTACACAGTATCTTAATTCAAACTTTTTGAAATTGAAGTTGAAAATTCATGCTTCTTTATGAATTTTGGTCACTTATACTTGGGTATTACTTTGAATACTTCTCACTCTGATATAAACATTAAAGTGTTTGGCTAAATTCCCTGGGAAGATAATTTATTGCTAATTACCAAGCCTAGGTAATTTCAAATATTTATTTTTATTTCTTATGTTATTCAGCAACTTACATTTAATATGTAAATTTTATATTTTTATTCTACTTCAAGATATATACGTATTTATTCTAACTTGATTGATACATCTTTTGAAAATGCCTATGGCTTTTCTATCAGCAGAAAAAGCAGGGAACCTCCACAATTGAAGTAAGTTGCTATCCTTAAGAGGAAGTATCTGCCTTCCCCCAACACCAGTCAGTGATTAGAAAGATTTATTTTCCTCCCAAATATTTCCATTCTTCATGTACACTGCTTCTTGTACTATTCGTCTTATTTGACATAACATGATTTCAATTAGGGTTTTAATGGTCAAGATCCATGTATGAAGATTTTGAAGGTGAGTACTTACAAGAATGCCCAGCATCTGTCAAAATACTAATGCCTCAGGCTATTTGAGCAGTAGAGTCAAAAAAGGAAGCATCAAATTAGAATCATTAGCATGGTATATTTTGAATGTCACCGTGCAATATTATTCAATATAATCAGAATAAACCAAGTAATATTAACAAGGCAACAGTTCCACACCTATCTCCCATCTACCACCCCCATGCCAATTTAAAGTGATTTCCCAAGCTGAGAATTTACAACCAGTCGTTCTTGAAAGTGTACATGGTAAATCTCTAAGCCATGTTAGTCCCTTCCTCCCCCTGCTTCATTCAGTCTCTCTAGACTTTCTGAACATGAAAAAATAAATTTTAGTAGCCAGCCCCCTTCCATACGATCCTGTTAAGTACAGGCTTCTCTTCTCTCTCCTTTACCATATTAACTCAAGATTGCCACTTTGAGGAAGACTCTGGCCCTTTCTAACAAAATGAAGAAAACGGCAAAGCTGTAAAACAAATCCTGACTCTCAGAGAACAGAGAAAAGGAAGAAGACAAGGAGAGGGAGTGGAAAGCAGGAAAAAAAGAATAAATGATACAGATACTATGACTTCCGGTTGGTGTTCATTTGGTAGCGCTATTTTTCCACCGTACGTTTCCTTAATTTTTTTTTTTTTTTTTTTTTTACTTACAAGGAGAGGTTGAACAAGAGGAGTAAGCAATTCCTCTGTCTCCTTTCTCGGTCCTCCCATCCTGGGTCTGCGATCATCTGCTCCTCTCCAGCCGGGAAGTATTTGCAGTGGGGCTCCAGCTTAGCTTTCCCTCTAATTGCTATCCATCTGTTTCCATTAAGCCTCTAAGCCATTTGTCTCATTTAAATATCTCGTTCCTTTTTCTAAACACTTCAAACCAAATTCTGACCTCAAATATTTACATAGCATTTCCACAGATTTCTGGATTTGAGGACAGTGTCATTTGTTATTTTTTAAAGAATGTTACTCAGCACTGTTCACACTGTGAAGTGTGAAATATGTGGTCATTATTACTTGGATAGTATGGTAGTAAAAAAAAAGTTGAATGGAGTGTTAAGTTCATCCTCTTATAAGATATTCTGTAATTTAATTTCACGACAATAGTATTTCCTCTGATCCAACTTTAAGATAATTCTCTCTCTCTCTTTAACATTTGAGGCTTTTTTTTTTTTAATTAAGGTATGACTGACACACAATGTTACATTAATCTCAGGTGTACAACATAGTGATTCCAACAACTCTGTATGTTATGCAATGCTCACCACAAACGTAGCCAGCACCTGTCACCATACAATGCTATTACAACACCATTGGCCATATCTCCTATGCTGTACCTTTATATCCCTGTGACTTATTCATTCTATAACCGGAAGCTGTATCTCCCACTCCCCTTCACCCATTTTGCCCAATCACCCACTCCCTCCCCTCTGGCAACCATCAGTTTGTTCTCTGTATTTCTTTTGAGATATAAGATCTTTATGATTAAATAAAACCAGTCAGCAGTTGGAGTTACCGTAATAGCACTAGAATGTTCTTGCATCAACCTGAAACAATATTTTAACAACATCCCCAGTCTTTAAATTCTGTTTTAATTAAACATACGAAATGAAAATCTCAAAAAAAGTCCTGAGTAAACATATTCCACTCCACATTTACTATGATGTAAGCAGTATTTTTCCCAGAGGTAACTTACTGGGTGTAAAACACTACCTCCAAAAGACAATGATAACAATACTCATACACACATTTCTCGTGTGTGTGTTTAATTGGTGGCTGCGTCTGCAGTGTGAGAACAGTTTTAGGAGTCGCCAAAGCATCTCATAGATGTTGCTTCCCCACTTGTTAGCCAGCATCCATCGCCAGTGATCTTAGGTGGCTGTTTAACCTGTGAAAAGACGAAAAGGAAAAAAAATTAAATACTGTTTTCATCATATTTTCTTGGCTCCTGTAAGTTTATTTTTAAGGCTTTTTCCATGATTACTCATTGCTGTCCAAGGTCATCTTTCTATTCCTCTATGCATCTCTTCTCTTCCCTCTTGATTACAGTCCCTTATATGCATTTTTTACATCCTCTCCTTTGTACCTTGCTCATGGAGTTTCTTTCTCATTAAGTACCTGTCAGTCACCTTTCCAACAGACCAACAGTTCAAGACCCAGCTCAAATTTAATTCCAGCCAATGATTCACCTTGCTCTCACCAACTCACTCTCCTCCTTGAACGTGTTTTCGGTCTTTGCTATGAACGGAAGCAGGTGTTAAGTGATTACTTACCTTTTTCACTTTTTCTATTCCCAGCATCTCATCATATTGTACTTATTTTATGTGTGCTTTTCCTCTAGTCAATATTTCATTCAAGTTTTAGGATCTGCAAGCAAAAGGAAAATTCTCTTGTTAGTAGCCTCACATCCTAATAGTCTCATATACGGGAAGTTGTCAGTAATGCTTCTGGAGTTTATCTACAGAGATACTTCTTTTATGAGAAGAGTTCTCTTTATCAGGATTTTGCATTAATATGTACCCTAGAACTTAATTATGATAATATCTTCAGGATCCACTTAAGAGAATGCCTTATAATCGAGAATGTTCTACATGTGGGATTCCTATATTTCATGAAGTAAAAATTCCAGGAGAGGATCCAAGATGATTCTTCTATGTAAAATTTATTCTAAATTCAACAGTATTATAGCATGGCTACACAATCCACTTGCCATATTTAAATTTGGCTTGAGGATTTCTACCATGTTTCTACTCTGGTAAAAGTTGGCAAAGAGGGGAAACTTGCCAGAGATTTGGTACCTCAAAGAGTTAGTGCCAAACAGCTGGTTCAAGGTAAATTCTTGTCTGATTTCCTCCTTCTGGACCTTTATTTCTACCCCATAGCCTTCTCCACCTCATTTTCATGATCTCTTTCTTGGGCTCTTTCCTTTTCTGGTGGTTTTTGGGTCCCTCTTCCAGTTTGGGAGCTACCTCTCCCCATCTGTTTTTATTCATTATTTCAGGAATTTTTTCCATTTGGGAGCTATACATTTCTACATTTTAAGGTATACTTTGGTGTTTCTATCTCTAGATAATCTTGAAACTATTTCTTTTGTGTATTTTGCTAATTTCTTCTGTCAGTTCCCAAATGTGCCTTTCCTTCCTGTCTTGTTCTGCAAAGGCTGGTTCACGACTTACAAACACCTACACAAGATAAAGGCCAATTGATAGCTGGCTTGTACATAGAAAACTGGTAGGGAACCATGTCTCATCTCCATGTTGCCTTACTTTACTTACCTGAACTTTAACTCCCTTTAGCTTCCATTTTTTTCCTTCAAATTCCTTCCATTCTCTCTCAGCCAAAAGTGAGGACAATTTTTTTTACCTTCACTCCTTAAATTTTGAGTCAAGTCCATTATATGCCCCAGTGATTTTTCTTGGACATTATTGACTTCTGATTTAATTGGCTTGACATGAATTAATCTTGGGATTTACCTGTAGCCTCCTTTGTAATTCTTTGTTTGGCTAGTGCTCAAGTCTTGATTTTCTTGGCAGTAAGTTCTGAAAGGAAATGCCTAGTTTTCTATGTAATACATGAAGATCTCCTAGAGTCTATTCACAAAATTAGACAAGTAGATTATGTAAATTGAGCTGAGGTCTTCTTCCCTCCACTATCCAATCAGTTCTCCGGGTTCTGATAACAGAAATAGATCAAGACATGGGAACTGTGCAGAGTATTTATCACTATGTATAGATATTTTAGTATGTGTTTATGAATATCCTTCCCTGCTTTTTTAGGTAATTTGGCTTTTTACCTTGAGCGTCCAGTTAAAAGAAATGTGGGCCTTTTCTATTTCATTGCATCTCTTTCAGTGCTACTGTACAATTTAATTTGTATTCATTGGCTTTTCTTCTTTTATTCTTGGCACCAAATTTGATATGAAATACCCAATACCAATATACGAAATGAATTGTTTCTTTTTCATTACCCAAAACTTTCATTTTCTTTTATTTTCAAAATCCAACTCCCCATTAATAATTTCCCTTTTTCTTTTTTATATTTTATAAGTCCTATCCTCATAATCTCCACCACATATTAAAACAATATTGAAGAAATTAGGTAGCATATAAGGCTTAAAGAGTATTTCTGCCTTTATTCTAGTTTATTCAAAAATAAATGGTAGTTGGGCACTTGGCTATATTAGTCATTCTTTCCTCTGAACTTCAAAATTGTGGATTAAGATGGAGTCACTCTGCCACTATCTATTTGGCTAGGTTCCAAATCTTGATCTCTCTTTGCTCATTAGAGAACTGGGCTTCTGTTCTACATATTTTTTGGTTCCTGTAGAATTAGTTTTCCTGAACTTTGATGCTACAGCATCAGCCAGCTTGGGGAGATGTTGTGAGGAAAGGCCTCTGACACTACTTGTATGGATGTATAGCTGTGTTGTTGATGATGCCATTTACTATATCAAAGAGGGTCCACTTTCGGATGATGCATGGGAGAGATGTCTTGGCACCAGATGTCAGCACCAGGAAGAACCACATCTCCTGGCATTTGGATCCCATGTATATTAACCAATCCTATTTTTCCCATCAGCTAAATTTAGTCCTTCTCTGGCAAGTACATTGAGCCATATGCATTCTAACCTCACTTTGAACTTTGACTTATTTTTCCTACACTCATTTTTTATTGATCTCAGGTTCTGTGACTATTTCATGTTATGGTGTAGCCATTTATAATAGGGCATTGTAATTCTGTTTGGGAAGGGGGTATAAACAGACAAGCCAATAAAATCACACCACCTATTACTTGTATATATAAGGGCAGCTCTACAGGTATACTTTGAAGTATATATCTCAACTTGAGAAAAAATACAGCTGCAGTATAGAAAATGATGGATATTGAGGAATCACCAAGTTTATGTTTGTACTTTAAATGTTGATTTTTAACAGTAATTTTCTCAAAGACAAGGAATTAGTATGTTTGAAAATAGAAATTAGTTACATAGTTAAAATGTAAAATAAGGCAAGCCCCCAAAATTTGTATATTAAAAATATTTTTGTTAATTAAAAAGTTATAATTTATGGGTAATATTAAAATTATCTCCATAAAATGTTATTTATGATTTTCAATATTTAGGACATAGCTAGTTCTTAGACTATTATTGTTCAATTGTTCTTATAAATCATTCATTAAGGCTTATTTGCAATTATTATTTAGAATTCTTGTACAATTTTGTCTTTGTGAAGTTTAAAAAATATTTACATAAGACATTTATTCTCACACTATTCAGTAGCATGTTCTTACTTTCCAATTAGTACAACATGCTACAGACATTTTGAAATTCCTCCAGATATCCTTGTGGCCCTCTGCATTTCCTCAGGGTATGGAATAGGAACAGCTAGACTATATTGTTAGAGATCTTTTGCTCCTAAATCTAAAGCTTAAGAATTTAGCAGCACCCCAGCCCTTTAATGGAGAAGCTAGAAATGGAAATAAAATATATCTTTTAGGGGGGCCTGGGTGGCTCAATCGGTTAAGTGATCGACTCTGGCTCAGGTCATGATCTTGCAGTTTGTGGGTAGGAGCCCCGCGTTGGGCTCTGTGCTGACAGCTCGGAGCCTGGAGCCTGCTTCGGATTCTGCGTCTCCAGCTCTATGCCCCTCTCCACTCATGCGCGCTCTCTCTCTCAAAAAAATAAACATTAAACAATTAAAAAAAAAAATATATATATATATATCATTTAGGTTTCTAAAAGGAAAACTGCAAATGGCATACAGTATCTGCATGCCACATGGCTCTGTGTGTGGAGGGAGTGGGCCACTTTCATGAGTTAGAGTTAATAGGATTCATCAATGTCAGTAAATACGCCCAAGACATTTGCAGTTTGGAAACTATCACCCTTCAATTAATGATTCATTCACCACACACTAGTTTTGATCATGAGAAACTTGCTCTATTTATGTAAACTATAGCTTTTAAAAAATGTTAGTTTCACAGACCCATAAGTGGGCAGCTAACAAGAGTTGAGTTTTTAAAATGGTAATAATTATGACAATGGCAACATGTTTAGCACTGTATAAGTTAAAGTGCTTTCTTATATTATTTCTTTCATTCCTCAGAATATTATTATTTCAAATTTACAGCTAAGGCAACTAACAAAGAACTCACCCAGGGTCAAACAGACAGTGAGTAGAGTAGGAGGGACAGGAACAGCAGCCCTCTACTTCAGTCCCCACAGTGTTTCTAGGACTCTGCTCCACATCTCAGTTATGTGTCATCTGTAATATGCACTTTTGCTCAGGAGCATCACGAACTGCTGTTAAGTAAAGTTGAATAGAATAGTAATATGGAGGGGCACCTGGGTGGCTCAGTTGATGGAGTGTCTGACTTTGGCTCAGGTCATGATCTCACCATTTGTGAGTTTGAGCCCCACATCGGGCTCTGTGCTGACAGCTCAGAGCCTGGAGCCTGCTTCAGATTCTGTGTCTTCCTCTCTCTGCTCCTCCCCGTTTGTGCTCTCTCTCTCTCTCTGTAAGAATAAATAAACATTAAAAAAGTTTTTTTAAAAAGAATAGTAATATGGAATCTTGAGAACTTTCCATAATTATAGTAATTAATATAAAGCTTACTATTTTTTAATTTGTAAACTTGTGTCAAATCCTTTTATAGAACACATTTGTCATTCTATTATCCTGGGCAATATGATAGGACCCCTGCTGCTATTTACCTTGGTTTACACAATATAGAATTGCCCCTTCTAGAAGAGGTTTAGCACAGATTAGTTCCTGGAATTTAGAATACTTTTTTCTTGCATCTCATTCATGGCCATGAAAGAATAAAACGATTATTTGAGAAAATCACGCACATTCAAAAGATAAAATATTGATTTCTTGTTTTAACATAGCATGTGGAAAATCACCTATGTTCTTTTTTTAACTCCATTATGATTTAGGTAGTCCAGAGGCTCACTAACTAGCCTTGAGACATAAACTCATTATCAGAATAATATAAATCTTTGGGTTTACTTTTCTCTTACAGGGCTCGAAATAGTGTCAAATTTCAGACACTGAAATAATGCTACATTCCTTGGTGTAATATGGTGTTCCTCAGGCCAGACCGCACTTTAGACTCATCTAGGATAATTAGGATCATCCTAACTCAAAAGAGAATCTCTGGAGAAAGGACTTGACATGGGGCATTTAAAAAACTTTCCACTTAGTTCTAATCTGCAGTCAAGGGTTAAAAAACATTAGTATACTTAGGATTCATACTGGAAAGGAATGATCGTTTTCTCTGCCACAAAAATCTGTACACAGCCTTTCTTCTCAGCTGGTAGACAACCTTCCTTTGCATTGTACTTTGCTGTCAACTGCCCTCAGCCATCCACAGCTCCTCTGACTAGAAGCCTCTGTTGCTCCCCAGAGATGCCCTCAACATGAAATTAAAATGAAACCAACTTTATTTTGAAATAATTATAGACTCACAAGAAGTTACAAAGGTAGTGCACAGAGGACCCGTGGACCCTTCACTCAGTTTCCCCCCAGTGGGTCCATCTTACATAATTGTAATACAGTATCAATGACAGGAATTAGATGTTGACACGATGTATGTGTATAATTCTGTGTTCTCCCATGTGTAGGCTCCTGTAACCATCAGTGCAATCAAGATGGGGAATTATTCCACCACCACGAAGATCTCCCTCCTGCTACTCCTTTAATAGCCACACCCCATTCCTTCCCCCCATGCCTGGTAACCAATAATCTGTTTCCCATCTCCATAATTTTGTCATTTCAAGAATGTTATATAAATCGACTCACAGCATATATGTCTTTGGAAAATTGTTTTTTTTTTTCACTTAGCATAATGTCCTTGAGATCCATCCAAGTTGTGTATATCAATAGTTCATTTGTTTTTATTACTGAGCAGTATTACATTTTGGTTGTTTCCAGTTTTGGGCTATTACAATAAAGCTGTTACAATAATGTTTCATTTCTCTGAGATAAATGCCCAGGAGTGCAATTGCTGGATTGTGTGCTAAGTATATGTTTAATTGTTTTGAGAAACTGTCAAACTGTTTTTTCCAGATTGGCTGTGCCATTTATATTCCTACCAGCAATGTATAACGGATCAAGCATCTTTATAGTCTTGCTAGCATTGAGGATTGTCACTATTTTTATATTTTATCATGCTGAGAGGTTTATAGTGATATCTCATCATGGCTTTAATTTGCATTTTCCTAATAGCTAGTGATGCTGAACATTTTTTCACATGTTGACTTGCCATCCATATATTCTTTTCAGTGAAATGTCTCTTTATGTGTTTTGCCCATTTTCTAATTAGATTATTTGTTTTTACAGTTCAGTTTTACAACTTCTGGATGAGTGCTTTGTCAGATATGTTTACAAATATTTTCTCTTACTCTGTAGCTTGTCTTTTCATCCTCTTAACGGGATCTTACGCAACACAAAAATTTTTAATTTTGATGAGATCGATTTACTGTTTTTCACTTTTATGCGTTACATTTTTGGTGTCATGTCTGCGAAATATTCACTAGGTCTCAGGTCCCCCAAATTTTCTATGTCATCTTCTAAACATCTTATATGATTTATACTTTATATTTGAATCTGTGATTTGGATTAATTTTTGTAAAAGTTTTGAGGTTCAGATAGAGCTTTATATTGTCTTGCCTATGCATATTCAATTGCTCTCGCATCATTTGTTGGATAGCCTAGTCTTTCTCCATTGAACTGCTTTTGCACTTTGGTCAAAAATCACTTCCCCATGAGGCATCTGTGATACCACACTGGTTGGGATGGGGAGGGACAGACATCTCCTTGTGGCTTTCCACATCACCTCCACCAGCACTGCTGGGTTGTCTCGGTACCACTGAGCAGTGGCAAAAGTCCTGACTCACCAGTAAGCCCTCTCTGACACCCCCCCAGTGGGAAGTAACAGGGGTGCTTATTACCTCCGGGTGGGGGTGGGAGTCCAAGCTTCCCCCTCCCCGAACCACAGTTTCACATGGCACCATGGAAGGAGTCCTCTTTACCACCTGGTAGAGATGAAAAAGTCTCAGTTTCCCACTCTGCCTTCTCAGACACCACCCTGGAGGTGGGGAGAGAGAGTAGCACTCCCTAAAGCTGGACAAGGGTGAAAGCATTGGCTCCTACTGGACCTTTGCCTGCGAGGGTGGGGCTGTAGTAGTTTCTGTACATTTTTTTTAAAAGTTTATTTACTTTGAGAGAGAGAGACAGACAGAGCACATGAGCAGGGGAGGGGCAGAGAGAGAGAGGGGGAGAGAGAGAATCCCAAGCAGGCTCCACACTGTCAGCACAGAGTCCAATATGGGGTTTGAACCCACAAACCATGAGATCATGACCTGAGCTGAAGTCAAGAGCCAGATGCTTAACCGACTGAGCCACCCAGGCGTCCCTTCCACACATTTGACTGGATAGAATGGCTATTGTCTAAATGTTGTCTGTCAAGCTAGGCTGTTCCTTTCCTGGTTCATTCACAGGGGAGAATAGGTTTTTCTTGAGGCTTTATTTCTTGGTTCTGTGTCATTAGTGTTTTGGGGGTTTGGGCTTCTTCAGTACCCAGTCTGGGATGTATGAAGTGAGAAGAAAGTCCAGGGAAGTCACAGTATAGTTCTTTGGGTTCTAAGTTCCCTAGTCTGCTTCGCATCTTGGTTCTACCTTGCAAAATCTCCATACATATAATATCCAGGACTTTTAGCTGTGCCTAGTGGGAGGAGTGGGGAAAAGCACCCCTACTCAACCTCCCAGAAGCAGAAGTCAGCATGAATTTTGGATATGACACCTGGCTTGTAATTTACATGAGCCTAACCTCCAAATTTGATAAAAATCAATCTGCAGCTTTTGGAGACTATGGTAATAAGCAGAAAATGAATTTCATTTACATATGTAATCATGACAATAGCTAATAGTTTTTTTGGCACTTAACTATATTCCACGTCATTTAAAACTCACAACAATACTATATCATACAGAATATTATTTCACTAAGAAATAAACTTAGGTTAAATAATATTCCTTTTGTTACCTTGGTCTTCCTGATTCCAGAACTTGTGCTTTTTAACCATAATGCAATGTCGTTTTAACAACGCTCCCAAAGTTTCTTAGAATAATAGAGTGAAAAAAAATTGTGGTAGGAGCCAAGGGACACTATTTTCACACAAATTACACAAAATTCATTTTCTGAATCTGGTCAAAAACTTTCAGCTTTCTGACTCTCAGTTTTCTCGGTTGTAAAATGATGGGTCAATCTTGATTGTTAAAATCTTTTCTTGAGCAATAGCTTTATGAATATCTAAAAATACAGAGAGAAATACAATTTGAAATTTCAAGGTAGGAGGGGCATTCTAAAGTCTGTGGAGTCCTGTGTACAATAGTGTGGCTGGGGGTGGCCTTGACAAGTGACAAAGAATTAAGTAGACTGGTTCAGAACTTTCATCTTCCAGCTTTAATACTTGTCACCAGATGCACACTTGCAAATACCTGCTTGTGAGTACACAGGTTATGTGAACCATGGAAAGATCTCATGCGCACTGAGAGAGTCAAGGCTGAGACGACAGGGTGAGAAAACCATTGTCATTTGGTTTTAATGTAGAGGGTACATGGGGATGCGTGTGCTGGAAATCTGCTACACCCCAAGTACTGAGGGAGATTCATATACATTTGGATGCTTCATTAAATGGAGAACTTCAGTGGTTAACGCCCTGATTAAAGCTCACCTAGGTAACATCTCTTATGTCTATGCCATGGTTTTCTGCCAATCATTTTCATTTTCTCTGCTTTGCATCTCAGCCTATTTGTAATATTTTATGTTCCAAACTTGCTCAAATTTTCTGAAAGGAGGAACATATTGCCATGCAAAAAGATAATGGATCTGTACATCTGCTGAGTGCTCTTGTTCTCACAGAGAAACTTCATATGTACAAGAAAAAATAATTCAGCATAAGTTCTATTTTTTTTCTGTAGCTCCCCTCAGCTGTTATCTTTCTTTAAAACTATATTACATAAATGTCTAGTAATGAACAAAGTGATTTTTAACAGATGTTTAATGTAACTTCATAAACCTTTGTAAAACATCTCAAAGTTTCCTGGATGGGTGGTAGGTGCTGGGGGGTGGGGGTGGGGCTACTAATGTGATAGCTTAAATGGACTTTTCTAGAAAGAAAGCTATATGTATACTATCTGTGTATGTATAATACAATTTTTCTAAATGTTTTTTTTTTACGACACCATGTATGCCATTGTTTCACAAACTGTTTTTCTTCTAATATTAATTGTACTGGATAAGTGGATTAAATAGATTTAGTAAGTTTCTTTGCTACAAGAATTTTGTATAATGAACTTTGGATAATGCTGCTACAAATAAATAATTCAATTCGAAGTACAAATTACTGTGGAGTTATTCAATAAGATTCATAGGTAAAATGAAATTATCCAGGACCTGATGGAATTTCAGGTTGTTCTAGATTTATATACACTCCATTTATACACATCCTTTATATACAAGAAAGGAAAAGCTCGTGGTTATGTGAGTCCTCATTCTTTTCCCTTTTATTCTTCTCTTCTCCTCTGCTAACTGGTCCCAGTGCTGACATCACAAGACTGTGGTCCAACTCTAGGAAAGCAATTGTCAGAGGAATTAATCAAGAAAGAAAGAAAGCAATTTGTACAAAAATATTTATAACAGCACTATTTTAAGCAGTGAAAAGATAGGGAATGATTTAAGGCCATAAGTTTGGAGACAGGTAAGAAATCCACCATGGAATATCACAAGGGCATTACAAAAGACAAATATGTAGACAGACTTGCTATAAGGTATTGTATGTTAATATCAATCAAAAAATCTAAATCCAAAATCACATATGCACGCTAATTATAACTGTGATAATTCTGATCTAAATCGAGAGTGCTCGAAGAGATATGTTACAAATAGACTTGTATATTTATTCATTTTTTTTTTTTTTTGCATAAGTATTTCTGTTGTTCAAATAATAATTGTAGAAAGAAAAATGTCATCTGGTTTGCCTCTCTCGGGCTGGGTTTTCTGGAGGCAAATGTGGACATGGGTTTTAGAGTACAAGATGTAAACGGACGGGGAGGAAGCAGGACTGGGCAGAAGGAGAAATTGAACTGATATGGGCCAACCAATCATTGACCAATCCAGCAGGAGCTATCAAGGGACCATTGCCCTTCACGATTTTTCTGCCTTGGACCAAATGCTGCGGCCTTTCAACTCTCGCCTTGTTCAGTCAGCAGATGTGGGCTTTCTTGGGAAGGATGTGATCACAGGAGAGGTGGCTCCTTACAGCTGAGGTGAACCCTGGAGCCACTGACTGTATCCTTGAGGGTTGGGTGGTAAGTACTTTCTTGAGAGGGATCTGGACGAAGCATCTTGAAGTGCACCCCACATTCCTATTACCAAAGCCCATAGAACTGCTCTCAGGTAACCTGAGAGAGAAGCCATTTCTGAAAGATTTTTTTCCCTACTCTTTGGAGACTTTCCTCAGTGGCACGCCAGGCAATTGCTCCCTTTGCAGAAGTTTTGGCTCAAATTGTCAAATTATTGCTTAGTGTTCCAGATGAGGCCAAGCACCAAATGCCGGGCAAAGACATGAAACTGCTACTTGACCTTAATGGTCAGGAAACATTCGGCACTGTTGAAACGATAACATTCACATTCACGGTTTTGACACTTTCCAGGGGAATAACTGTGATTAGTTTAGATGAGGCAGAGATGATCCCCACTCATTTTTTGGCATCATTTCTCCTGGGCAACTGCCTCCATCACAGAACCCAGACAACTCCCTTCTTTCTAAATCTTGGTTACTAGTTTATGCAAAGATCCACAATAAGAAAAATGTCAAAATTTTAAATAAGGACAGGATCAGTAAAGTGCTGTGCTGATCCATATTAGAACAAGAGGTAAGAGGGAAAAAAAATCAGTAACTGATTTTATTTTTATTAAAAATTTTAGTGTTATGTTCATCGTGGAGTTTTCGCATTCGTTTCTATTTTTAAAAAATATGGCACTAGAATATATTTCTCTTTGATTACTGAGTTTTTGGAACCCTTTAAATTTTGTTCACCTCATCCTAGTGCCAGCCGTGGTAACTTAAAAAAACTCGCTGCCTATAGTTTCTCCTTGTTATCTGTTGTATGACTGCTTTTCTGTCCTGGAAGCGGAACCCACAATACTCAGAGGCAGTAGTTTTGTATAATAAAGGTTGAAGGCTTTCAAAGGGCCTGTACAGTTTCTCTTACGCAGAGAACAGAAAGACCTCAGTTTATAAAATATCAGACATTCCTTTTGTGGTTATGAGGCCTCATCAGTTCTCCCTGTCACATTTAAAGCATCCTCACCCACTAGACTGATGCCAGAGTTGTGTGATATTCATCTTGCTCTCCCCCCGCTTGTCCCCTGACCCCTAAGCAGGTATTAGATGTTTGTTCCAGATACTGAAAAAAATGAATGGCTCTAGGAAGCATGAAATATATTAACTAATGAGTATTTGATATATTTCCTTTTCATTTTAGCATTTGTCATTTTGTTGGAGAGCATAATCTGGACCATGAAAATAATGCTACCAAACACTGTAATTATAATTTTTCATAACAGAATCATACTTAATATTAAACCCTATACCTCAAATGATATCCTAAATATAGGATAGTCTATTACATATGGACTATTTTAACATTTTTGACTGGATAGTAAGGGATACATTTGAATTATATTACGAAATCTGGGACAGAAAGAAGGGAACAAATATATGACTACAAAGAGGTATAGTTATTCGCTACTTTTTCAAGTCGTATGTTATTGTTGGGTTTTGTTTTTTTTTTTTTTACTAGAAAACTGATATGTAACAAAAGCGTGTAATAGAAAGGTGTGCCATAGTCTGGAAATGTTTTCTCTTCTTCAATTGAGTCCTGAATATAACTGGGCCATCTTGAAGCTTGCCTCATGTCTCCTGTCACATCCAAAAGAAACACATATGCCACTTCAATTAGAACAGAAAAAGTCTTCAAAAGCAGTGGAAAACTTTATTACATTTTATTGAGGGCACTGTGGGGAGTATTAAACAGGCATCATACAGGAAAATATATTAAATTTTTCTTATACATCTTTCCCCTAAACCCCTACCTTTATTGTAATTTCCCCCCACCTCCCCTCTAAACCCTCCAACTCTCCTGTGTTGGATTTTTCCCTGATCTACGTCAATCTCTACTCTTCTCTTTCCCCACCTTTTCATTCTCTTTCTTAACTCTTAGTGGGCCTTTTATTTGCTTCCTTCTTTGCTCCCCAGGCTTCATTCAGTTGCAGAGCAAAATCACTCTGGCTGGCCGGCTTCTTTAATTCTATATGCATACCTATCATCTCACCACCCCTCTAAATCAACACAACAAACAAGCGTTAATCAAGCAACTCAGTCTTTCTTTCACAGGCAGGATAAAGAAGAAAGATAGTGAACATTTGACTTTTAAAAGTTTCTAGGGGCATCTGGCTGGCTCAGTTAGAAGAGCATGTGACCCTTGATCTTGAGGTCATGAGTTTAAGCTCCACGCTGAGTGTAGAGAGTACTTAAATAAATTTAAAAAATAAATAAATAAAGTTCCTTATGTCTTCTATCATATAATTTGTTTCTGGAGATTATTATCTTGTTTCACACAGTCTTGGTCAGCTACAAGTACCTAGAGTTTATTGAGATCTATAGAGGCAGTTGAGAATTTATAGTTTGTATACATTTATAGTTGAACATGAGCACATGATATTTTCTACCAAAGTCATGATGTATCCTGTGATACACAGTCTTAAAAGAGACCCTGAATTTTCAGCAGCCTTTTCATAATCACTAGATGCAGTTAAATCTGACACCCGAGAAGCTAGGGTGACACATGTTAATTTCTTTCTTTATCATGAGATTTACGTGACTGATTATCATGTCAAGCTTCTGCCTTCTACAAATAAGGGCTTCGAATATTTCTAAGCAGTCCTTTGGGGGCTATGGTCAGGTTGGCTGTAGTACAACTATGAATATATATGATACTTCTCAAGCTCTCCTGTCAGAACAAAACTGATGTCCAGCAAAACGTGTTTAAAAGCATTTCCACCAACCACCACCCCACCCCCATGAAGAGGAGAAGGAGAATAACGTTCCTGTTTATTGTGTGAGAGCTTTAGGAGAAACCAATAATGAGAGGCTTTTAATTGGTTTTTGCTCTTATTTTTTTGTCAAGTCTTGTATTAGGGTATAATCAGGGGATACGAACCACAACAGTAATTTGAACAGGAAAACATAAATAGAAAGAATTATCAACTAGATTTATGACCGTTAACTACTAACACAGGTAAGCATTCTGAGGTAGCAACTGTAGAAAGGACTCCTAGAACTTAGGGGAAAGCAAAAAACGAAAGGAAGGAACTTCAAGAAGAAAGGCTGAAATTCAGATCTCTGACGAGAGGCTGTGGCGACTGCAGAAACATGCTACCTGATGCTGGCTTGATGCACATCATGGAGAACAACAATACACTGGACAAGGAAAACATCCCTCCCTCCTCTTCCCGGTTTGCAGGCTCTCTCTGGCCCCCTCTATTGGCAAAACCTAGCACTGAGCCAGCTAGCAAAAGAGGAATGTGATCTGCAGAGCCTAATTCTGGTATCACAAAGTGGGGCAAAAAGGATGTGTGGGGAGACAGAAGATGATAAATCAGGAACTAGAACAACCCACTTTATCATTGTCATTAAAGAAAGTTAACTCACTAAGCAGTATGGTGTTTTTATTTGATGCACGGTAACTTGGATGGTAATACCAACAGAAGCATAAATCAAGTTTCCTAAATTTACACTAAGTTTTATGTGACATGTATGATTCAGAAGAGAAGGGGCTTTCGATTAGCTGTTGCTTCATTATACACAACATAAAATCAAGGAATGTGAACATAGGAAAATTCTTCAGGGGTCAAACCTACAGAATAGACTTCCATTAAATGTGGGGATTCTGGTAGAGTTCACCATCTAAATTCCTTTTGAGTACTTCTAACAACCAGAGACTAAATTCATGAGCTGATAAGCCATTTTCTTATCTAGAAAGTTCTAATTTTCAGAAGGTTTCTTCTTCGCCTGTGCCAAAATCTACTTCTTAACTGCCTGCCATTGGGCCTCATTCTGTCATATGGAATGTACTAAAAACTACTGTGATAACCAGTATGACAGCCCTCCAAATATGTGAAGGCTCTGTTTCATCTTGTCTCAACTGTGGTCATTAACCATTCCTCATATGGCAGTTTCTGTACCCTGACATCATTAATGTCATGATCCAAAACCTCGCTATTTCTTAACATCTCTCTTACAATGTGATGCTCAGAAATAAACCTTGTTGGACGTCATAGGACTGATGCAAAATACTGTGGGTTTATTACTTTTAGGATCTGGATGCTGTATTTCCATGAATGCTGCCGAAAGGTTTGACTGGCTCTTTCAACAGTTACATCACATTTTTGCTTTCATTACCCACCCTTCTTCCCCAGCCCCCATCATTCAGAAAACCGAGGCATCTCTTTTTGAAGCATCAATGGTTGATTGAATTGTTCTTATGCAGGAAAAACACGTAACATATCTTGTTCCAAGAATAATATCATTTTACACACTAAATTATCTTTTGCTTCCCCTAAGACAACCCTCCCAACTGGGATGGCAGGAAGAGGTGGTGTGGAAGCTGTTCCAGACTCCTCCAGGCCTCCTCATAAGCAGAATTTCCTGTAACTAAAAGTCCTTCCTAAAAGGAAGAATTTCCTTCCTCATAAGGAAAGCAGAATTTACCTGTAACTAAAAGTCAAAAGTGAAAGCTGGATATGAGGTTAAATTATTTTTTAATTACTCCTCGGGGAGGGCTCATGACATATTTATTTCTTCTAAATTACCTAATAAAATACGAAACATGCCAGGACAGAAATGATCCTTTACAAAGCAGGATTTCGTAAGGGATGCTGCTTCCTTTGATTTGCCTACTCTGGGATCCAGAATCTTGCTTGTGGTTGTTAGTAATGTCAAGAAGCCATGGAAATCCGGGGCGCCTGGGTGGCGCAGTCGGTTAAGCGTCCAACTTCAGCCAGGTCACGATCTCGCGGTCCGTGAGTTCGAGCCCCGCGTCGGGCTCCGGGCTGATGGCTCAGAGCCTGGAGCCTGTTTCCCATTCTGTGTCTCCCTCTCTCTCTGCCCCTCCCCCGTTCATGCTCTGTCTCTCTCTGTCCCAAAAATAAATAAACGTTGAAAAAAAAAATTAAAAAAAAAAAAGAAGCCATGGAAATCCATCTCTAATGGCTTCTGGAAGGTTTTTTTTTGTTTTGTTTTGTTTTTTTTAACTTACCGTTTTTGAAAAAGATTTGCCTGCAAATGATAACTCATGCTTCAAAGGTACTTTAATATATGTATAATCATCACGTAAATAAAGGAAATATTCATTCTACTACATAAAAACTTGAATGTAAGTGCCTACAACAATACCTGAGCTACATACTTCTAACCTAGAATTTTCTCTTCCCTCAAATAGCCGCTTCACCAATTCCTTCATCTTTTTTTAAATGTTTTTTAAGTTTTATTTAGTTTTGAGAGAGAGAGAGAGAGAGAGAGAGAGAGAGAGAGCAGGGGAAGGGCAGAGAGAAAGGGAGACACAGAATCCAAAGCAGGCTCCAGGCTCTGAGCTGTCAGCACAGAGCCCTACGTGGGGCTCAAACTCATGAACCACAAGATGGTGACCTAAGCCGAAGTTGGACGCTCAACCGACTGAGCCACCCAGGTGCCCCTCCTTCATCTTTTTCAAGTCTTTGCTGAAACAGCCCCTCTCCCATGAGGCCTGGCTTGAACAACTATTTAATATTGCGATTGTCCCTTCTCCCTTTCACCAGCACCACTTTCTTTTCTACTCTTTTTCATTTTCTAATTTCATTCTTTCCCTAACATACTCTGTCACTTACTTACTTGTGTTTAATGCTTGATACCAGTCTTTTCTCCCCTCGTGCTTCCAGCCCCTCAGTGTTAAGTTCCTTGAGGGCAGACATTTTTGTCTCCTGGTGTTTCTTTGTACCCAGACATAACACAATAAATATTTGTTGAATTAATAACATTAACTTTCGGTTCCTTCTCACAAACTGGTAATAATTATTTTCTTCCCAATTGTCCAAGTTCAGCTGCTTGGAGGGCGGCACACAAGTGCACTCTATAATATTTTATTCTTACAGACTGCCCCGATGGATATTTTTGCTGTTTTAGCCCATTCTCCAGCTCTGTAAACTTAAAGTATAGCCTTTAACAAATGGAAACAAGCTTTGCTTGCCTTTGAAATTCTCTGCAAAATGTAGGCAGTTGGCTATGTTCACCCTGCAGCTCCTTCTAAAAGTCAGCTCCAGCCTCAGCCTTCTTTACTGGTCTCTGGGGAAGGTTACACTTTCTAATTGTCCTGTTTACTGAGAAAAGTCCCTTTCTGACTGGAAGCTGCAATGACACTCATGTCTTAGAGTGCAGCACTGTGACACTTCCTGAGAGGCACCATTAGACAGCCTCTTTGTGCAAGCAGTAACTCAGGAGCATTTCTATTTAACCATTTCCTGCCTGACTTCTCACCAGTATCCTTAACCACTTTGCATACAGCTTTCTGTGTTAGCCGATATGGGCTGCGCTAACAAGGAACCATAGACTTGGTGGCTTATAAGCAACAGAACTTCATTTCTCACAGTTCTGGCACATGGAAGTCCAAGATCAGGGCGCCACCATGGTGGGGTTCTGGTGAGGACCCTCTTCTACGTTGGAGACCACTGACTTCTCACTGTGTCCTCTACGGTAGAGAGCAGAGAGGGGAAGCAAGCCTTCTGGTAACTCTAAAAAGGGAACTAGGGGCACCTGGGTGGCTCAGTCGGTTGGGCGACCGACTTTGGCTCGGGTCATGATCTCACCGTTCGTGGGTTCAAGCCCCGTGTCGGGCTCTGTGCTGACAGCTCAGAGCCTGGAGCCTGCTTCAGATTCTGTGTCTCCCCTCTCTCTACCACTCCCGTGCTCACGCTCTGTGTCTCTCTGTCTCTCAATAACAAATAAACGTTAAAAAAATTTTTTTTAAATAAAAAATAAAAAGGGAACTAAACCTATTCACGAGGGTGCCACCATAATGACCTCATCTGATCCTACTTACCTCTTAAAGTATACTCATAGTATACTTAAGTATACTTGAAGTATACCCATAGTAACGTATACTCATAGTACCATCCTATGGAGGGGGAAGCTTTCAACATGCACTTTTGAGGGGCACAGACATTCAGTCCATAATACCTTCTTTCCCTATTAGACACAGAACTGACACCTCCATCATTCAGATCTCAACCTAAATGTTAATTCCCCGTACAACATTTCTTGGGCTATTTATGGTGGGTAATTACCCTTTATACAAATACACCGTGCCCTGGTTATTTTCTTCACAGAACATGTAACAATTCACAGCATTTATCGCTTATTATCTGTGTCTCCCACTTGACACTGGACTGTAGCCTCCAGTATGTCTGTTTTATGTGCCCAGTCCAAGCACAGGACCAGAGCTGGCATCCAATACATAAATGGATTTGAGGGTATACTGGCATGTCGTCAACTTATACTACCTATTCAATATATATGATGAGTTGACCTCAATTGGTGCTTATTTAGATGTGGGCCTGTATCTCCTAAAGACTTGGTATAACATACCCTAGTCATTCTTATATTTAATAACTTGTCAGTGGATACTTTCTTCATTAGAAGCCCAGGACAAGGCTGGGATCATTTACCTGTCAGCATTCAGAACTATTCTTGCTTATCATCATATTTGCTGTCTGTATTAGCATGTGGTTTTATGTTTATATATATATAACCTGGATTCTATAATTTACAGAATTGAGATCATAAATGTGAACACATTCAATTCAAAAAACTCCTAGCACATAGAAGTACTGGAAATGTCCATAAGTTCAACAAAATCTTTAAAATAGTAAACAATGCATCCTACAACTTGTACTAGAAGGAACATATTTCATAATTTATATTTGTAAAAAATAGTCTAAATGAACTGTGCTAAGTCTCTGGATGCCTTATCTCATTTAACCTCACTTCTACGAATTCAGTTTATCTTTTTTTTTTTCAGTTTACAGATGAGAGGACTGAGGTTTAACGATTAATTAACTTATTCAAGGTCATACAACAAGAAAAGGCATCAATTTTGTGAACGAACCATTGATCTGAACCACTTTGCCCTACTGCTCCAAAGGATTATTAAAATGATCACTCCCTAGTACCATTGCTTATGAAAGTAAGAAATTTTAGTCGCTGCAACATAAAAACAGCACTAAATGAAATAGGAAAGAAGATGGTTGTTTTACTTTTTTGCAATTTTCTAAAATGAAGGTTACAGATCTCCAAATAAAGAAGGCAGCAAATCAATTTTTCATATAATTTGCGAATAGTATCCATGGTTCCCTACAGACATTTGAGTCAGGATGGGGATAGGTGGAAGCATGCAGAATCATCTTTGTGAGTTTGCATTCATTGCCTTCTCCGACATTGTGAATCTACCACCTTGCACTGCTGTCAAGTCAAGGTTATAGAACATCTATTCTGTAGTCCAAAACCCATGCAGAAAACACCCATAAGTACTCTGTTTTCATGGGACTAATTCATTTTTATAGCTGCTTCCCTGAGGCCCTAAACAGAGAACTAACGCTGAAGATGGGATTTCCAAGGTAATTATATCTGACAGACAGCCAAGAATGTGAGACAGACATTGAAAAATTATAATAACTTGAAATCCAGAGCTAATACTCCATCAATTCCTACTATGATTAGTTTAGTTTGACACTTTTCGAAGTACAAACCTAAGCTATTGAAGTGATTTGTGTTTCATTTCACTTTGTAAATGCTTATTTTTCCTTAGAAAGTTTCGAAGCTTTGACTTGATTGACAGCCGGTTGATTTTTACATAAGAGAAGAGAGGAGACCATGAGACAAATGATAGTTTTGTGTCTTTCTGTTGTAAAAAATAAACAGTGGTAACCAAACTGGTTCTGATCTCACTAATTTTTGGTCAAGTGGTCAAATTTTGTTCAAGCGGATTCTTTCTGTGTGGCTGTCCACACGACTGTAATATCTGTGAGAGACCTCATAGAAAAAAAAAACCGGTATAAAATTGTAAACGAAGAGAGGTCATCCCCTAAAAGTTGGTCAAGGCTTAAAATGAAATAAATGAGGAGAGTGTACTTTTTTTTTTTTTTTACAGAATGTCAGAACTTTGTTTATGGAAGCAACTTCAGATAAATTGTCACAGTTCTGGTCTTTTTAGACCATTGCTAAAGAATGAAAAATTGAAAGAGTAGAGAAGATATAGACAAAGAATTTGACAATGTCTTCATTTAATATCAAAAGCCCTGATGACAGAGTTGATCTTGAAGTGGCCAGGAGTGGGATTCGGTAGGGGTGATCGATCAGCGGCAGCATAAGATGTCCATGTGAGCCTGCAGCAGACCAAAGCACTTCCCAGGTGGCTAAGACTTTTACTATATCCTGATGAGGAGGGATTGATTAACCAATTAATACCAGAACAATTTTCTGAAGCTTTTGAAGTTTATTGCATTATAGTAACCTCTCAGGTAAACAGTATATAATTTTTTTTAATGGCTTTTTTTTTTTTTTTTTTTAGAGAGAGAGAGAGGGAGAGACAGTGCAAGTTGAGAGGCAGAGAGAGAGAGAAAGAGTGGGAGAGAGAGAGAGAGAGAGAGAGAGAATCCCAAGCAGGCTTCGCACTGTCAGCTCAGAGCCCGATGTGGGGCTCGTTCCCACAAACTGTGAGGTCATGACCTGAGCCGAAATCAAGAGTTGGATGCTCAACTGACTGAGCCACCCAGAAGCCCCTGTAATTCTTAATTCATAGTGTTTGGTTTATTCACTCTCAGTGAACAGTTTGGGTGTCTTTGACAGAGTTCAAAGTTCCAAGTTAGAGAATTCCAAGTGATCTGCAACAATGCGTGAAGAAGTTAAAGTATTTTGGTATTAACAATACTAAGCACAGTTAAAGAATTGTTAACAATAGTAGGTATGGTAGAGACAAATACTTGAGTAGGATGAGCCTCTAAATGGTATTCATTGTGAACAAAAGAGATAACCTGCTCAAACCCTGCAGCATAGTGTGGGAAGAAGGTCAGTTCCTGTCTCTGTGTTACAAGTGACACAAGTGACTATTGTCCTTTGTGATGCAATGCCAGTTAAAATAGGAGGAGGCAGCTGCCTGGAATGCAGACTAAGCTCCCAGTTGTTTAAGGGCGTTGCTAGACCACCTGCTTCTTACCAGATAACAAAACACAAGCCCTCTCCTAACATAACTGACAACCCAGCCCTCAATGGGGGCCACCATGGGTGTGCGTTTTCCTACTTGACATGAGTATGATTTTACAAATGATCGAACACAATTACACATGTCTTTTTTTTTTTGCCCCCCCCCCCCCAGTGTTTTTTAGAGGAAGACTTTGTGTTTTGGAGCATAGCATTTGCAGCGTTTGAATTGTACGTTGATCAGATACATAAAACAATAGAAACAATTGCATACTGTTTACATACTGAAATATCAAAGTTCGAGACACATGCACCTTGTCTTCACGGTAAGAGCAGTTTCTTGTAATGTGAACTTGTGTAAAGGCATTGCTGACTGCATCTGGACAATTAGGTCAAACGAGAATCCTTCTAAACAGACCTCAGCAATTCCTCTATGGCAGATAGTGTTTTATTTACCAGAGCTGTCAGAATTCAAAAGATGAACTTCAGTAATAGTTGATGTGGCACTTTGTAAATAGCATAAATCAATTGAAAAATGCATTACTCATGCTTTGTGACCAAAATAAAATAACAATGATAAACTCATCACAAAACGGTCTAGGAATGGGGGGAAATGTGACAAGGGCAAAATATTAGTAACAGATTATACAGACAGACAAAACTATGACTTTGGAAGAAGGAAACTTGACTTTTACGTGAAATATGAACTCTCAGAGCGGCGCTGAAGTAAGTCACGTTGAATAATTTGGACCATTTACCTCGAAACACATGTTAAGTCTGTCTACCTTTACTATTTAGCTGGTTGAGATGATATCCTCAGCACACAGTGATATAGTCTACTGGAGAGATATTTTTTCAGTGCCCTTTGATTCTAAGATGGCTCATGTACCTTTTATTTAAAGGCATGTACTTTTTATTTAAAACTCTTTGTAAATAGCATCTCACTAAATTGAATCCACCATGAAATCATAATGACTAAAGGACTTCTGAAGGTTGCAGAATGAATTTGTTAGTTGAATATTCATGACAAGTCCTTGCTATTTTGGATGATAATGCACATATATATTTTTCTTATTGTTCATGATGCCTATACGTATACAGTGTCGGGAGATTAAAGGAAAAAGAAACCAAGACCCAAAGGAACACGCCAATTCATACACTGAGAATTAGCTAATTATATTGTTGAACAAAGCAAATATCCTGCATGCATGCAGGTAGCTACAAACTTATAGTGGATTTTTCAGGTCTATTTATATGGAATGAAAGCTATGGTTTTTACACATCAGCCTACTTTTAGCAAGCAGTCGGCAAATATTCAATTTGCATCAGTAGCTACATAGAGCTTACTCTGAGGTTCTGCTCTTTCTTTCATAATTCTCTGTCAGGCTTACTCCGAGGTTCTGTCCTTCACAATCCTTTATCAGTACCTCCTAACGCTGCACCTGACAGTGTCTAATATATGATTGGTCAGATCCTTTAACATTTCTCAGTGAGGTTAGATTAGGTTTCTCACAACAGGCAATTCCCAGTATATCAAAGACTCACTCTTCTGGATCATACAGCTTTATCCTTGCTTCCTTCCTGGATGCATCCTTTCTATCCTACAGAAAGCCAGGCACACATTAGGCATTCAGTAAATACATGCTAAAACAAAGCCAAGTGTCTCTCACAAACAGTAGGTTGAGCTGAGTAGAATTCCCACAGAGAATCCTGACCACAGAGCTCCTCCTTTTTGTTCTCTCCTATTTAAATGTTACAGAACACACAATATAAGCTGCCTTGATGGTACTGTCGTCTCACCCCACGTGGCAGCTCATCCAAGTGAAGGGAGTTAGTGCAAGGACTTACAGGGACATCTTGGGTAAGGAAGAAAGGTGAGAGAACAGGGAAAACCCCGGGACCACTGATGCCCAGAAGCCCTCTTCCCTACTCTCATCTCCACTCCTTCCCTTCCCACATTCCTACTTCCAGGGCCGTGGGGTAGCAACTGGATAAGATATCCAGCAGACAAAGCGGAGTCCCCATATCTGCTACAGATAGCTACTATGAAAGAGGGATGTCCATGCATTCAAAGGTAGAACTCTGAAGGTAGTTTTCAAGAGGGAAAAATTTTAAATCTTTTTTTTTTTTTAAGCTTATTTATTTATCTTGAGAGAGACAGAGGCAGCATGAGTGGGGAAGGGACAGAGAGAGGGAATCCTAAGCAGGCCCCTTGCTGCCAGCAGAGCCAGATGTGGCTCGAACTCAAACTTGCAAAACAGTGAGATCACGACCTGAGCCCAAACCCAGAGTCGGACACTTAACTGTCTGAGCCACCCAGGCGCCTCAGGAGAAATTTTATTCCCTTTTACAAGTTGCTTACAAAACTGTTTCTAATCTGCTTTAGTAGCATACAAATGATTGTCCATCTCAGAAAGTTACCTACCATGTCAAAAAGTGTTTTTAATTTCTGTATTTTTTTTTAAATCTTGTGTTTTATTTATCAATGTGGTCATGTATTCGCATGTAATTTAACATTTTCAGTTCCACAAGTTTACACTGTGTATTTTTTTAAATGTGAAAACACTTAAATTTCCTCAAATTGCCATGCAAAACTTTGCAACTTGATCTGTTAGAAAGGCTTTTAGTGGAATGTGCTGGGGCGGGGGCACCTAAATCCCCCCATCAGGATCGACACACTCATATCCAGCTGCTAGTGGTGTTGGCTGAGGGCTGAGAGCAGAGTCTCCTTCTAGGAATTTCCTTCCTTCAGAGAAAGCTGCCTCACTTAATCTTTGGATTTGCTCCTGGTCCCATGACTGGTCAATGGAGTCAAAGGCTCCCTTCCTTCATCTGGGGCAACTCAAAAGAGCTATCCCAGCCCCAGGACCCCTCACGAAGCATTTGCTACAACCACTTGTCAGTTTAACTCCCCTGGTCCAGTCCTGCTTCCCTCCCTCCCTTGGGAGTGTTGTTCCCACAGACACACAATTCTTTTCCTCAGGGAATCCAACTTAAAATAGAGAAAAAACACTACATTCCTTCTGTCAACTTAAGGCTATCTCTCATGACTACTAATACTTCTTCATACTTAGTATGATAATTATGTCAGCATTTACACCATTTAAATTTTTACTCAAACAATATGTATACATGGCTTAAAAAGTTAAATAGTATTGCAATATTTACCGTGGAAAGAGCTGTGCCCTGTTGCATACCTCTCTGAGAGCTTACACTGCAATTTCATGGATTCTAAAACTGTAGTCATTATTTACTGACTTCCTACTATAAAGAATTAAGATTTAAATTTCTTATACTCCTCCATATTCCCTGATATCTACTCCCTCGCTAGCCAATTTGGAAAATAGTCTTTGTTAGATTATCATTAGTATACACGAGTTTCATAATAATCCTTTCTAAAAAATTTATTATTTTTTTTAATCTAATTCCATGCTAGTTAGCATATAGTGCAACAATGATTTCAGGAGTAGATTCCTTAATGCCCCTTACCCATTTAGCCCACCCCCTCTTCCACAACCCCTCCAGAAACTCTCTGTTCTCCATATTTAAGAGTCTTTTATGTTTTGTCCCCCTCCCTGTTTTTATATTATTTTTGCTTCCCTTCCCTTGTGTTCATCTGTTCTGTGTCTTAAAGTCCCCATATGAGTGAAGTCATATGATATTTGTCTTTCTCCGACTAATTTCGCTTAGTATAAAACCCTCTATTTCCATCCACATAGTTGCAAATAGAAAGGTTTCATTCTTTTTGATTGCCGAGTAATACTCCATTGTATAGATATACCATATCCTCTTTATCCATTCATCCATCAATGGACATTTGGGTTTTTTCCATACTTTGGTTATTGTTGATAGTGCTGCTATAAACATTGGGGTGCATGTGCCCCTCTGAAACAGCATTACCTGTATCCCTTGGATAAATACTTACTAGTGCAATTGCTGGGTCGTAGGGTAGTTCTATTTTTAATTTTTTGAGGAATCTCCATACTGTTTTCCAGAGTGGCTGCACCAGTTTGCATTCCCACGGTCTCATAACAATCTTACTGCAGAGCCACAAAGTGTGTTTTGGTGACATTTCCTTTCCTCTCTTGAACAACTTCTTTTTTCTCCTGAGGTTAGTAATTTTCTTTTATATTTTAAAATTTGGTTTGTTTAGTTTTCTTGTACCTATTGTTTTTTTTAATTTATTTTTTATTTATTTATTTTTTTTTAATTTTTTTTTTCAACGTTTATTTATTTTTGGGACAGAGAGAGACAGAGCATGAACGGGGGAGGGGCAGAGAGAGAGGGAGACACAGAATCGGAAACAGGCTCCAGGCTCTGAGCCATCAGCCCGGAGCCCGACGCGGGGCTCGAACTCACGGACCGCGAGATCGTGACCTGGCTGAAGTCGGACGCTCAACCGACTGTGCCACCCAGGCGCCCCTACCTATTGTTAATTCATCCCCAAACCTTATGTGAAATGCCTCTTCCATGGTAAAGTATATTTGTTCATTTTTCAGGTCTGTATTTTTTCCTGTAGAGGACATCGGGCATCTGTCTTGGTGCCCTCTGTCCTACCCAATCTAAACTGCTTGTGCTCCCTGCCTGGGCCTCAGTTGTCATCTGAGGTCTTCTCTTCATTCTTGCCCTGGGATTTTTCTAGTGTTGAATTCTGTGTATCTTGAATCGCATGTCTACCTTTTGCCTGGCTTACACATTTGTTTTGCTTGAGCTTATTCTCCAGAACTCTCCTGAGAATGGGTATATCCCTGGAATAAATTGTTGAAGCTGTGAATGTGTGAATTTGTTTTTATTCTACTCTCATGACTTGCTTAATAGTTTTCTTGGGAATATACTTATAGGTTGGAAATAGTATTTTTACTCAGAATTTTGAAGGCATGGGGAGTCTGGGTGGCTCAGTTATTTGAGTGTCCGACTTTGGCTCAGGTCATGATCTCCTGGTTCGTGAGATTCAGCCCCACATTGGGCTCTCTGCTGTCAGCACAAAGCCCGCTTCGGACCCTTTGTCCCCCTCTCTCTTTGCCTGCCCCCACTCAAGCTCTCTCTCTCTAAAATAAATAAAGCATTAAAAAAACTTTGAAGGCGTATCTCCATTATTGTTTTGAGAATTATAATGTCTCTTTGATTATTTTTTTTTGGATATAACCTGTTGTTTTTTTGTTTGCTTTCTCTCTCACACATGCTTTCTTCTGAAGATTTTCTTTTTATTCCTGGTGTTCAAAATTTAATTATGAGGAAGCTTGTTGGGGGTGAGTTTTTACTCATTGGACTGGGAGCTCTCTGAGCTCTTTAAATCTGAAAGCTAGTGTACTTCAATTGTGAGAAAATTTCTGGTATTATTTTATTCATAATTTCTTTTCCTCTTATTTCTCAGTTTTTTCATTTTGGAATTCCTATTAGACATCTGGAATCTTCTGAAATGATTCTCTTATTGACCATTTTTTTTCCATCGAATATTTTCCTTGTCTTTGTGAACTGTCATTTTTTTGTTTTCCTTTACAAGTAACTTACTCAACTTCATCTCCCAAACTTCATAAATTCTGTTTGCACATTTTTAATTTATAAGGGCTCTTTATTCTCTGAATGCTACCTCACTTTTTTAAAATCAGCACTCTGTTCTCGTTTTATGAATACCCCATCTCTTCTTTCCCAAAGGAGATTACAGTTGCTTGACATTTTATTCTGTTTCCTGATATGTTCTTTGTCTTTTCCAGTTTTCTTTCATTTTCTTATTTCTTTGTTTTGCTCTGGTCTTGCAAGCTAGATTCCCTCTACTTATATCTCCTGATCTTTGGCCATCCGTTCATTTTTAAAAGTCAGATTCTAGGGGCACCTGGGTGGCTCAGTCGGTTGAGCATCTGACTTGAGCTCAGGTCATGATCTCACAGTTCGTGGTTTCGAGCCCCGCACCAGGCTCTGTGCTGTTTGCTCAGAGCCTGGAGCCTGCTTCGGATTCTGTGTCTCCTTCCCTCTCTGCCCCTCCCCAACTCACTCTGTGTCTCACTCTGTTTCTCTAAAATAAATAAATATAAAAAAAATTTTTTTAAGTGAGATTCTAGGGGCACCTTGGTGGCTCAGTTGGTTAAACAGCATCCTACGTGGGCTCAGGTCATGATCTTGTGGTTCCTCTCATTCCTCTTCAAGGACGTGAGACTCTGGCTTGGGGGGAATTCGTTCTATTGCTCATGCCTGGCTTCTACATAACAATAATATCCTCATAGTTAGAAGATTACAATTGCAATTGTTTATCAGTAATTAGCAACTAAAAACCTGCACAAGAAAATTGAATAGGGTTTTGCATGATAAATAGGAAATGACAGTTTTAAAGCTATAAGTTGTACTGCTTTTTTTTTGTAAAATATATACAGTCTATTTTTAGAGGGATGGGTTTTGAAGTGACATATATAGGTAATTCATCAGGGTAAAAATTCAGTTACTATCATGATAGCTTTCATATGTGTGTATACCTCCAAAAATTTAAAATTGAATTGCTACAAAGTTAGCCTACGAAATGCCATACTATGCCATGTGGCATATGGCCTGGCATATGGCAATAATCACCAAAATTTGTGTTAATGCCTTCAGAAAAAGTAAGAAATTGTCCCTGCAGTGGAGCAACATTAGCAAATAAAAATGAAATCTTTTGCTTATATTTACGTTCATTTCTTAAGGTTTAAAATATGACCCGAATAAGCATTTGGTATGTGTGTGTATATGTGTGTATATATATATACAGGCCTATATATAGGTCTAAATCTTTAAAAAATTTCCCCACTAACACAATTAAAATTATTATTAGATAGCTTTGTTTTGACAACTGATTTGATAAATTAACTTCACTTAATTCTTTTGTTCAGATTCAGTTTAAATTTTCTCTCTTCATTACTATGGAACATTAATTTGTTTTATTACTGGACTTTGAATAAATTTGATTTATTCTTAAAAGGCACTTAATAAAAATGGTAATATTTATGGCTTTTTATTTGTTTTTAGTTATTTCAACTTACATAAAAACCTTATAAGTTTTGAACATTGGAATAGTGCCTGGTGCAAATGATCATATTTTACATATTGAAAATCAAGTAGGTTGCTGCACAAAATTAAATTTGTATGTTCATGATTACTTGCATTTAATGTACATTCATTTGACAATATGACATCATAAAATTCCTTTTCTGTGATTGTTTTTTTCCCTAAGTAATGGTAGGAGAACCAGGTGTTTTAGAAAATCACTATTTTCTAAATATTATGCCAAGTTGCCAAGTTATCCAAGTTGTATATATATATATATATATATATATATATATATATATATATAAAATCTCCAAGTTCCTGACAATGCAGGAAAGCTTCCATCATTAGAACCTTACCTGCAACCCTGCCCTAAATCTTAGAAAAAGAATGGAATACTTCAAAAACCTTGGCCTTGAATATCAATGACTTTGTCCTAAAATGAATGACTGTCACCTTCTTTGGCAAGTGGCCCTCAGGGGCACCTCATCATTGTACAGGCTACATTGCTTTACACTATCTCTAAATACGTTTTGTACCCTCTGTATCCACTGTACCCTCATTTTAAAAGTAGTTATGTCTGTTAAAAGAGATTTCCACATAGTCTGCCTCAGAAGGTTCATTTAGCCAACAACTATTTATTTGGCACATATGTATTAGATACTGTTTTAGGTACTGGAAATGCAGTAACAATCAAAACAGACAAAAATCCATGCTCTTATGTTTTTGTGACATTCTAGTTTACATTCTAGTGGGGAAAGAATATATTAAACAGGATAAATAAGAAACATATATAGCATGATAACCCAAAGTAAATACTAAAGAAAAAAGGGAAGGAAGATAGATGGTTTCTAGTGCTGGGAGTAGCTATTGAGTTTGGGGTGACCCGGGAGGGAATAGCTGTGGGAGAGAACTTTGTGACTATTTGGAGAAATCATTTTTTAATGGGGGAAGAGGAGTAAAAACATCCTGAGGCTGGGAGTTCTGAGGTGGACTCCCTGGGCAGGAGTTGGAGATGAGGTCCAAGAGATACAGAATGTGTATGGGGGAGGGGCTGATCATGTGGGTTTAAATTTTTTTCTTGATGTTTGTTTGTTTATTTATTTATTTTTGAGAGATGGGCAGAGTGCAAGCCGGGGAGGGGCAGAGAGAGAGGGAGACACAGACTCTGAGGCAGGCTCCAGGCCCTGAACTGTCAGCACAGAGCCTGATGCAGGGCTCGAACCCACAAACTGAGATCGTGACCTAAGCCTAAGTCGGACACCTAACTGACGGAGCCACCCACGCATCCCTGATCATGTGGGTTTAAAACCAAGTAACATTCATGCTGTGAGTGAAATGGGAATCCACTGCAAGGTCTCCAGCAGAGGAGAACTGTGTCTAACAGGTTTGAACAGGATTTTGTTGGATTGCTGGATTGGTGGCAGTATTTAAAGGAGCAAGATCAGAAGCAGAGACCTGATAGGAGGTGAATGCAATAATCCAGAGGGACACCAGTGACTTGAACTTTGGTGGTATCAGTAGAGAGTGTGGGCAGTGGTTAGATTTTGAAGGTAGAGCCCAGAAGATTTGCTAATAAATGGGTGTTGAGGGTGACCAAAATGGAGACGTGAAGATTGGTTCTTAGTTTTGGCTTGAGTAACTGGAGCCGTTGTAGAGTTTCCATTACCGCAGCTGGGAGGACCCCTAGTGGAGCAGCTTAGTGGGGGTATGAGGGAGACTGATTTCTTCAAATGAAGAGGAGGAATGGGCAAGTTGAATATACAAACCTGGAATTCAGAAGAGAGACATGAGCATATAATATGGGAGTTATCAGCATATGTGGATGGTATTCAAGGCTGCGAGACTGATGATCCATTTCATGCAAATGTGACGGCTTTTTGCCATTACTAGGGAGGTCTATCATATTAGATTTTAAGAGTAATGCTATTTTTAAGGGAATGCTATTTTAGAATAAGTTAAATCTCTGTGTTTTCTGAGACTCAGTAAATTCCTGCAGACTTAGAAGAGCTGCAGGCCATAGTGTTTGATATACAAAACACAGAATAATGTTATTCTTATGTTAAGATGTTAAATAAAAAAGGAATTTGCAAAATTATAAGCATTATATAATCAGAATACTGTAAAATATACTTAGACAAAAATGTGAAGAAAATATGACATTTTTAATATCGATCATCTTGGGCCTTGGGAGTATGGATGAGATTTTCCAACTTTCCCAAATTTTATTTATTCTCTAAATTTTCCAAACAAGTATGAATTATTTTTCAAAGGGAGGGGGAAGATAAAAATTTATCTTCCAAGACTATGCAAATAAAATTGTTTTCCTGCTTGATTAGTTAATGTTTGGATACGTAACAGGACCCAGAGTGAGTATTCGCCCAGGATTTCATGATTTATGATTGTATGGAGTATGATATAAAAACACAGAAAGTGAAGATGAAGGGCATTCACCACTCTCATCTGGATAGCACATTCAAACATATTTGGTTTACTGGCAGTTGATTTATCAATACCCAAAACCAAGTTTTCTAGAAAAACCAAGGGGAAAACAGGCCCCGTAACCAGCCTAGTCCACGGACCTCACTATATTCAGGCTGCACATTATTTCCAAATCAAATTGATGTAATTTCCAGCTCCTGTTTTGGTCTCTGATCTCCTTCTCCAGCACACAGGCTCCCTTTGGGATTTCTTTTCTAACATAAACTTTCACCACGGGGTTTTTTTCACCTTGTTCTTCCAGACACACTGAAGGGTTTTGATTCTTCAAGGTTTATTTCAAAGTACTTCAAAGATCGACCTCCTGAAGTGGGGTAAAATAGATTTAACAATACCAACCTACCTCATAAGGCTGCTGTGAGGAATAATAATATAAAGGACTACAAAGCACTTTGTAAATATAAAGTTCTATACAAACGCTTAATAATAATTACTGGGTACAGCACAATGCAGTCTTTTGTGCATTTATAGAAGTGCCGATGAGTAGGATAAGTTTCCCTCCTCCAGCCTTTTTTCAATTTTATAATAAAAGTATTTTATTTAAAATCATGTACAGAACATCCTTGTGCTCCAGGCCTTGGATGTGTTCCCAAGTAAGAACTGAAACAATGTCAGGCTGTGGGAAAAGAAGCAGAGTGTCCTGGGTGCAGTTCTTTTCATGTTTGAAGATACTTTGGCACAGTAGGGAAACCTTGCTATTTTTTTTTCTCTGAATGGGTACATAGAGGTATATAGATATCTTCCATATATATATGGAGCTGTAGCCCAGCCTCTGGTATGTGTGTTCCGTTCTAAATTCCATAGCAATCACTCTCTCGTAAGCCCCAGATAGTCCTGCACTGTCAATATGCGATCTTCAGAAAAGAGTCATAGGGGACTCATGTAAGACGTCAGCCCTTCTCCATAAATTTCCTCCTCCTCTTCAGCAACTTGCTGTGCAGATTCTTCTTTTCACTGCTACTCTGTACTCTAATCTCTTCCACCTAAGGTCAGTAGGAAATCCACGCTCTTTCTGGATTCTAGCTTTATCTTCTGCGGCCAGGAAATGGTCTCCAGGTGGAATCAGCACAACCGTGAGCCTCCCCTCATGACTTTCTTTTTTCCCCCAAATCAGCAAATCAGCACATTCATTAGAGCAGATTGTGGCACGAAAGCTCATATTTGGGCTTCTCATGTTGAAAAGATGAGTCAACATCAGTTCCGGAATTTTAGGTCTTACATTTAGGTCTTTAACTCATTTTGAGTTTATTTCTGTATATGAAGGAGGTGGAGAGATGAGCAAAATAAGCGAAGGGGATTAAGAGGTACAAACTTTCAGTTATAAAATAAGTAAGTCACAGGGACTTAAATATAGATAGGGAATATGGTAAAAAGTGTTGTAATAACTTTGTATGGTGACAGATGGTAACCACACTTATCATGGTGAGCATTTTATAATGTATATAAATGTTTAATCACTATGTTGTACACATGAAACAAATATAATATTGTAGGTCAATTACACTTCTGTTAAAAAAATTAATCCTAAAACAGTCCAACCAGAAATATTTCTAACTGGTGATTATTAACACAAATGTCCCGTTCTTTCTGATCCTATCACTGTACATTATTTTCCATGTTTAAAATTCACTTCCTCTTTCTTTCCAAACTTCTCTGTGCTCTGTTTTCATTGTAAGCATGATTTATTCCCACTTATCAAGACATAGATACTGCTTCTGTAGATTGAGTCTGATTTGAAGCTTGATGAGAAAATAATTGAGAGAAATACACTGTCATTATTACCAATTTTTAAAAAATTGGTTTCATTAATACAAAATTTTTCTCTTTTCACCATAATTTCCCAAATCTTGGCATCGTATAACTACTACCTAGATTTAATTATTAGAGAATATAGATTTTTTTTTTTTGACCAATGCTGGGGTCTATGAGTATTAGTAACATTTTATCAAAACCACTTCTTACCACTCAATCTGGATTCTCATTGCTCACCATCACTTAAATACCAATCCTGATAAATAGAGCTGGGAATTGAATCACAGTGACTTAAAACTGTACACTTAGATGCAGTTCATCTGTTAAGTCAGTATGAGAGTTCTATCACTTCACCATTCTGATCATGAAAACCTGAAGGCAGTTTGATGTAAACAGATGGATACTTCACCTTCAATGTGAGTCAGCTTGTGATATTCTACTCCTTGCGAGGGGACAAATAATGCTACTAAGGTACATTTTTGGAATGCCTTTAGACATGAGAAAATAACATTGGATATTTTTTAAATTGATTGCTTAGTTAAAAAAAAAACATTATCTCTACAAAACAATCACCAACAAAATCCAGTTACATAAAAATAAGTTATAAGTTTTGTATATCTTTAAATTGAATCCCTTTTCAATCTTTTAATATTATGAGAACGCTGAATATGAAATTTGTTCCCTACATATTATGGATAATGGATTTTCAACAGTTACTAGCAGAATGGTATTGTTAGGCAATATGTGTCTTCATTTATTTGCAAAGACAAAAATCCTTTTAATCTCCCATTAGAATATGATGAATACCATTGTTGCATTCACTTTTTATAATCCTCAAATTTTTGTTAAAAACAGGTATCTACTGAATAGGACGTATCTCACTCCATTTTCAGGCAGAGTAAATGTTCACCTCTAGGGAATGATTTTGAAGCAGGGCAAAGCCTGCCTATGTAACTTGGATTAGCTCACAAGACTTTTTTTTTTTTTTAATTTTTTAAAAAAATGTTTACCCATTTTTGACAGAGAGAGAGAGAGACAGCGCACAAGCATGAGCAGGGGAGGGGCACAAAGAGAGAGAGACACAGAATCCAAAGCAGGCCCCAGGCTCCGAGCTGTCAGCACAGAGCCCCACATGGGGCTCGAACTCACAGACCACGAGACCATGACTGAGCCGAAGGCAGACGCTCAACTGACTGAGCCACCCAGGCACCCCTCACAAGATTTTTAAGTAAGGGTATCAGTCATGGTCCTGGCAGGAAACTGTACAGATGAGTGTCTTGCGTGTGATGAAATGGCATATTCACATTGTAATTTGATAGCAGATTAATAAAGGGGGTGTTAATTGTGGGCAGAGTGTGGGGAAACTACAAGAGATACTCCAGTAACCAGGGCTAGTAACAGCTATCACTAGTTCCAGGCAAGAAGGGACAGTGGAGGGAAACAGTGTCCAGAGCCCAGATTATCAACCAGACAAGAAGGGATATGAGGGGAAGGGAGTAGTACTTGAAAATCAGAGACAGGAAGTCAGGTGAGAGATCTGCCTGAAAGTAGCCGTGACTTTTGTTAGAGGGATCAGTCTGTGTCACAGACTTCACTCTCTTTCTTCCTTTTGACCTCATGTTGCTGTTCTTTACTATCCAAACCCAAAAGGAAGCTAATGAGCAAGGGATCCCATTATAGTCCACAAATATTGTACTCCCAGAGCAGGGAGCAGGTAGTGAAGAGTGGAAAGGTATCTATAGGGCAAATGAAAGATACCCTGTACTAAGAAAGGGGAAAGAAGAACTTTTCTAAATATATAAGAGAAAAACATTTGCTTTCAGAGTTTGGGTTTAACAAAAATATTTTCATATGGATAAAATTTTTCAATGATACAAACCAAATTCTAGAAAATCTATTTTGAAAGTTTATGCAGAAGTTGGACTACTTTTCAATTGAATCTAACCATGTGCTCTATATATGTACTAGATAATGATATGTACTTGATCGGAAGTAACATAAGTGTAAGTGTGCTAAGAGTATATCCCAACTGTATTTTATTTCTATAATTGTATCTCAATTATCTATAATTGTCTCAAGTTACAAAACTAAAGTTTTTTATATTGTCTTGAAAAAGATAGAGATAAAATATTCAGCATATTTTCTGTTGGAGAGTTTTTTACCTGTTTCCACCACTTAATTCAAAGAGCGGTACGTTTAAATTTCTGGGTGCTAAACTAAGTCATTCCATTACTGTCTAAAGTATTTTTAACTCATGATAAAATGAAACAGACAGGTCTCATGAATTCTACACTCGAAAGAAGCTTTGTCTTCTTAAATGTGGCTAGTATTTAATGTTATTAATCCCGCTTAGTGGCAATAATACCAGCTCCCGTTTTTAGAAATGTCGATTCTACACTGTGTAGTTGGAAGGAGAGGAAAGAAATGGACAGTGAAACTTGAAAAATGAATAGAAAATCTTTCTGTCCAAGATATTAATTTTTTCCTGTTTTGTCAAGATGTTTTTGTTTTTATTCATCTTTTTGGGGGGAAGGAGTAGTTGGATAACTAGAATATATGATTTCTGAATAGTTCTATTAATTTGCTGCTTATCACCTTAAAAAGAAAATGTACTCAAATTGATAGCTACTGTAAGGATTGGATTATTGATAATCAAATCTAGAAAAAAGCAATACTAGACCAGCATGGGTCCAATATGGTTTTTGTCATATTAATACAACTTAATTATCAACATATCCCTTACTAAGGAACTGTGAGTAAAGATAAAATAAACATGATCTTGTGCTATATGTTTATGCATGCATTTAGCACTGTTGTGAGAAACAATTTTTTACTACTATAATCTGTGGATAAGAGAGAAAAAGCAAGTCAGCTCACAGTTACAATATACTTATATATGCCAGGCCCTGTTTTAAGCATTTTATATACAGCTATAATTATTTCATCCTCTAACAACCTTATACTATGATAATCAAAAGGAAACTTTGTCACTTTCTCAAATCACACAGCTAATAAGTGTTGAATGGACATAGTGAGTCTGACTTTAGACTTTGGGCTCTGAACTAGTACTTGATTCTACCTCTTACTGAACTTGAACAGAGAAAGCCCAAGTACATTCTTTTGAAGGGATGCTAAGTACACCAATAATTTTATTTTATTTCTGAAGCTAAGAAAATACTCTCAAGTGGCTTTCATACGATGGTAAAAAATAATGTGGACAACCTTTAGATCTCCTATTAAACCAAGTCAGTCCGTTCTTTTGCCTATACCAGATGGCAGAGATCATTTCAACTGGTTTATTCATTAATGCTCAGTTCTAGGGAAGAACATGTTCATTACTACTACTTTGGCATTATGTAGATATAAGCCATGTGAGTGACTGTTAAATTTAAACATGCTAGTTTTAACATTGTCTCCAAAATAATTACTGTGCTATTTAGAATAAATGCCTGGACATTTCCCCTGCATAATTTATATTCTGGATATAAAGCTATTTTTAAAAATCTACTGAAACTAAAAAAAAAAAAAAAAAAAAAAAAAAAGGAGAAAAAGAAGAAGAAAGCTTTCACAGGGCATTCCCTTTCAAAGAAAGATGGCTATATTAATATACTAAAAGCTGAATGCATTCAGCTAACTGTTTAATGAAATGAGTCGATCTGGGCTCTTCAGGAAAGGATTTCTTCCAGTGGCATTGCTATGCTCACACAGCAAAGGCAGAAGACAATTCCTCTATTCAATTTCTATTGGGTTTTGTAAAAAAATATTCAATTAAAAATGCATTCTTTCTCTAACCTGGGGCTCTCCCATGCATTTTAAACTTCTCTGAATATTTTTACCCTTGCTCATATTAAGAGATTCTATACTAAGGTATCTTTAGTGAAAGCCTTTTCAAGCATATTTTATAGGCACCCCGAGATGCAGTAAAATAACCCATGCCTAAGACTCCAGTCTGATACACCGAATATAACATATGATCTTTGGAATGATAAATTTACACTCACAGGGCTATGAAATACCAACAATTCATAAAAACACTCATGAAATAGTTATGGAAGATTTAGAAATGTAGCACTTAAAAGCATATTTTTAAGGACAATGAAGTGAAAAATCAATACAAAGAGAACCAGGATTTTTATTTTTCATCAGAGTACTAAGGGTGCATTGCCATAGAAATGAATCTACACAATTATTCACCACTCATGATATACAAGGCTATCAGCAGTTTCTCAGATATTTAAGAAAATTTCAGTTCCCATGACAAAATTTTACCAAGGCAAAAAGGTCTCTTTTCACCAATACATGGACATGCTGGCTAAAAGCTAACACAAGTTTGTTTTTGTTTTTGTTTAAATTTTTTTAATGTTTGTTTATTTTTGAGAGAAAGAGACAGAGAGACAGAGAGAGAGACAGTGTGAGCAGGGGAGGGGGCAGAGAGACAGAGACAGAATCTGAAGCAGGGTCCAGACCCTTGAGTTATCAACACAGAGCCTGAAGCGGGACTCAGACTCACGAATGCTGAGATCATGAGCTGAGCTGATGTTGAATCAACTCAGCCACCCAGGCACCTTCACATGTTCTGAATAAATAGCCAGTCATTAATCCAAGAAGAAATCCCATGTCCCAGAAATTAAGAAGAATCTGAAAGTCAGAGTGAGCAGGAGCTGAGGCAAAATGTTAGGTGTTATAAAAACAAAACTTAGGCTAGGATGGCAGGCTTGTACAAGAAGAAAGGGTAAGGGAAGTGGCCTCTTACACGTGAGCGGCCAAGGAGTCCCATCGGATGACTCCTTGTGGTCTGAGAGCTAGGGTGGAAATACTAACACAAAGCCAGGATTAGGAAAGGACTGCCTTGGGGCACTTGGGTAGCTCAGTTGATTAAGCATCTGACTTCTTGATTTTGGCTCATGAGCTCGAGCCCCACATTGGGCTCTGCACTGACTGAGAGGAGCTTGCATGGGATTCTCTTTCTCACTCTCTCTTTGTCCCTCCCCAGCTTGCTCTCTCTCTTTCTCAAAATAAATAAATAAACATTAAAACCATTTTTGTTAAAGGAAAGGACTGTCTTGACTGAAAATGGTGCCCAGAGCACCTTATGACTAAGCAGTTTGACTTCTCTCCGTGAGAGTGAACACAGTGTAACTCTCAGAAACTAGAACCCTGGCCGTGGGCGCTCTAATGTCTAGTACATGTCTAGGCACACCGTAGGTGGGCAATATTTAGTGAATGAATGAATGAATGCTGTTTTTTTCATACAGGTCCACAGACATGTACCTAACATAATACTGTCTCCAATTTTCTTGAGCACCTACTATGGTCTAGGCATGTTCACTGCTGGGGATACAAACAATGGGAAAAAATGCTCACTCTGATAAAATTCACATTGTAGTTGTCTGAGGATCAACCACAAATAAATACATAAATATAAATATAAAATATGTCATGTGATGACAAGTGCTATGAAGAAAAATAAAGTTGAGTAGGATAGGAATAGAGAAGGGAGCACTATTTTAGATAGAGTCAATAGGGAAGGCTTTACTCATGAGGTGACGTTTGAGCAGGCATAAAAAAATTAGAGAGTGGCCATGCAGATATCAGAGAAAAAGCACTTCAGGCAGGAGGAAGAGTGAGGGTAAAGGCTTTGAGGCAAGCTGTATGTGGTTGCTTCAAGAAACAGTCAGGAGAGGGGTGAGGAAAGGAAATGGGACAGGAGATACATTGAGGGAAGTTGTTGGGAGCAGCTTGTATAGGGTTTTATGAGCTCCGTTAAGGACTTTGGTTTTTAGTTTCAGTAACATGATCTTAATTTAGAGGGATCAATAGCAGGTGTGTGGCAAATATCCTAGAGGAAAGACAAGGAATTGTGGGAAGACCAATAAGAAGGCTATGCAGTATGGATGTTGGTGAGAAAATCTTAGATTATCACCATATCAAATCCACTGGTATTAAAAAATAACTCATAATGGCAGAGAAGGTTTATATTAGAAGTATAAAGAAAGATTACCATCAGAAAAGCCATGAGAGCAGTACAATGTATTAGTAGACTAAAAGGATACATAGAATAATCTCAATAGTTTCCAAAGAAGAAACTTACAAAATTTGAGTTATTACATGGAAACTCTTTGCAAGCTAGGAATAGAAGAGAACAATCTTCGCTCCATAAAGAACAACTATCAAAATCCCTCTCAAATATTTTGGTGGCAAAACATTTGGAAGCATTTTGACGAAGTCAGGATAAGAAGGCATGCTGTCAGCCTATTATTCAATATTTTACTGAAGAATTGGGCTAAGGCATTAAAACCAAGATATTTTAAAAAACAGCATAATGATAGGAAAGGAGAAAGATGATGGAATACACATCAAGTTCAATAAAATATGTAGACAAACATTAGAATGAAAAAAGAGAGTATAAAAGGGTTTCTGAATACCAAACAATCAGCACAGGGGCCCATGGGTGGCTCAGTGTGTTAAGTGACTGACTGTTGATATCGCCTCAGGTCATGATCTCGAGTTTCATGGATTCAGCCCTGCGTGGGGCTCTGTGCTGACAGCGTGGAGCCTGCTTGGGACTCTGTCTCCCTCTCTCTCTGCCCCTCCCCTGTTCACTTGCATGCCCAGGAACACACACTCTCTCTCAAAACAAAGAAACTTAAAAAAATTGGCACAAAAAATAATTCTGTGTATCAGCAATAACCAAATATGAAATCTTTTAGAAAATAGACACCACTCAAAAAATACAAATACATAGCAGTGAACTTCACTAAAGATGTGTAAGAACTGTATGAAAGAAAAAAATACTGTATGAAAGAAATGACAAAATGCTATTTACTGAAGGACATAATGAATGTGAAAATTTGCTATGGTTATGGATGAAAAGACTCAAAACTAGAAATATGTCAAATATAACCCTTATTAGTCCACAAATGTCATGCAATTCAAATGAAATTCTTTTTTTTTTTTTTTTTTTTTTTTTACTGTCTAATTTTGACAGAGAGAGAGAGACAGAGCATGAGCAGGGGAGGGGCAGAGAGAGAGGGAGACACAGAATCCAAAGCAGGCTCCAGGATCTGAGCTGTCAGCACAGAACCCCACGCGGGGCTCGAACTCACAGACCACGAGATCATGGCCTGAGCCGAAGTCGGATGCTCAACCGACTGAGCCACCCAGGCGCCCCTCAAATGAAATTCTTAATAGAATTTTATATAGAACCAGACAAACTGAATCTGAAATCTATATAAGGGGATTATGGTCAAAACTGAGAAAGTAGAACAAAGGATGGGGGTGTCTTTCCTAGCGTATTTTATGACAATATAAAGCTCAGTAATTGGAATAAACTGGTAAAGACCTAATGTTAAACATTTGTGAGAACTTAGGATGTGATAGAGGAATCATTAGAATTCAATTGGAAAAAGAAGGCAGTAGTAAATAAGTGATATTAGCAAAATTGGTCTTCTGTATAAAAAAATGACTTTCATATGAATTCATTTATCAGTTTTCATTTACATGTAGTAATATTTCATAGATAGCTTCTAAAGTATTTTTTTCCGTAAGCATTATCCTAAAGAAAAAATGTACCTAAGCTCAAATTTTTCAATCTTCTTTAACCAAAGTGCCTTTTATCAGAATTGGGTAAGATCTAAATAGCACTGTGGTAACTGTCTGACTTAATGAAAGAGAGTAACTGAGACTCTGGAGGCATTAGACCAAACAGACCACATGCAAATATTCCATACTATTTCATTATAAGATTCTAATTTCAATGTTGACCTCTCTTTTGATGTTTTATGTGTTTTTCTCAGCTATACCATATTTTAATAGTTGAAAAAAAGGAAATGTTTAAAAACAGTATGCTTTTTATTTCAAAAGCCATTCATAAGCAGATCCACTTCTGGTCAATTAACTATAGGAAATGGAAAAATGCGAAGAGCAATTTTCTGTGATTCATAATGACTTAAACACAGACTGATTGATTAGGGTTTTATAAACAAATAATATGATATTAAAAATGTTAATCAAAAAACTCTAACACTAGGACTTTAATATGTAAGGCAGTCCTTGAAGGGAGTAGGTAGGCAGTGATCCTTACAGGTTAGTGTGCAGACTAACCCTTGAGAAGGCTGTTAAAAATGAAGATCCCCATGGGGCAAGGGGAGGGGTGAAGTGGGGTGGAACTCAGTTGGTTAACTTCTGACTTTGACTCAGGTCACGATCTCAAGTTCGTGAGTTCAAGCACCCTGTGCTGATAGTTCAGAGCCTGGAGCCTGCTTCAGATTCTGTGCCTCCCTCTCTCTCTCTGTTCCTCCCCTGCTCACACTCCGTCTCTCTCTCTCTCTTTCTCTCTCTCTCTCAAAAATAAACAAACATTAAAAAAATAAATAAAAAAACCCTGAAAATTCCCAGAGGCCATCAAGAGAATCGATTCAGGTGCAGGCAGGTTCTAGAGGCAAGCCTAGGACTCTTCACTAGGAATAAGCCCCTGTTTGACTTTATGCAAGAGCCTTTGGCTACCTTTTGGGAAAGGTGGGGAAGGAGAATCAGGGGATTTGACAGGCACCATTGCCATCTTCCTTTCTCCCTTTCTGCTCCTACAATGTGAAGAGGAAGGTACTTGAAATGGACATTGGCTGCCGTGAACAGGAAGAGAAATACGAATTCCCTTTATACTCTTAATCTAATCCTAAAGTCCTTTAAGGTGTATTTGGCTATTTATTTGAGGTTCTCTGTTATTTTTGCACACAGTGACTTCGTCCAAAAGACGTGGGTGCTTACTTTATAACTTATCGAACATTATCTATCGCTTGAGTTCTGAATACCAAAACCCATAATTTGGCCTAATTCATAGGGGTGCAGTGATGCTGAAAAGAAATAGCATAAGCAAAATGATATGTGATGCAAATGTAAAGTCTTAACTTCATCACTGGATTTTATTTATTAAATCTGGCTTCAATATTCTAAAGATAAGTGTCCACACTTTTTTGACTATCAGTAGTTGTTTAAAATCATTTATTGAAACGATTTTATTGAAAAACCATAGTATGAGCTCTAAATAAGAATTGGAATCCTCCAAACTGAACAACGTATTCATGAATCCTTGATTTCTTTTTTTTTTTTTAACGTTTATTTATTTTTGAGACAGAGAGAGACAGAGCATGAACGGGGGAGGGGCAGAGAGAGAGGGAGACACAGAATCGGAAGCAGGCTCCAGGCTCTGAGCCATCAGCCCAGAGCCCGATGCAGGGCTCCAACTCACGGACCGCAAGATCGTGACCTGAGCTGAAGTCGGACGCTTAACCGACTGAGCCACCCCGGCGCCCCGAATCCTTGATTTCTTAATGAGCTAGATATAACCAGAAAGACCCACTTCTTCAGCCAGAACTACGGATACATTTAATTTCTTTCCTTATGTTTTTGACACCTCCTCTAAAATCTCTCTCTTAAGACATCATTGGGCTAGTTGTCCAAACTTCCGGGGCGTATTCAGCGTAAAGTTGTTGGAGCTGCTTCCGAGCACAAGGTGGGGAGCAGTGGAACATTCTGATGAGTTCACTGCAGGTCCCTGATTCCGTTGCCCTTGCCTCTGTTTCCTCTACAGAGGGTTGCAACTCTAATTTGTTCCTTTGCATCGAGTAAGGACTATCCTTTCTCATTCAATCACTAAATCTTTGTTACATCACAATGCTGTACTTGGGATTCAGACTACAGCTTTTTAAAGTCACATTCATGTGCAGAACACTTCTTTTGTACCCAAATGATGAAACAAAGAGGCTTAAAGGCAGGTCAGAGTTTCTTAGCTGTGTTACCGATGAGCTTCTTGGTCCCAGTCTCGAGTTCCTTCTCCCTTATATCTTGGCAAGATCCTCTTTGCAGTTGGCTGCATTTCTACCAATAACCCTCAGGCAGACCTGAGGACAGAATAAGTTAAATTGAAATCCCTTTCTCTCTAGTAGCTTTATTGATAGGATGATTTTCTCCCTCCTCCTCTGTGACATCTTGCATTTCAAGAGGGTATTAAGAGTAGCAGCCTTGGGGCGCCTGGGTGGCTCAGTCGGTTAAGTGTCCGACTTCAGCTCAGGTCATGATCTCACACTCTGTGAGTTTGAGCCCCGCGTCCCGCATCGGGCTCTGTGCTGACAGCTCAGAGCCTGGAGCCTGCTGTGGATTCTGTGTCTCCCTCTCTCTCTGCCCGTCCCCTGCTCATTCTCTGTCTCAAAAATAAATAAAAAGCATTAAAAAAAAAAAAAAAGAGTAGCATCCTTTATCAAGCCAAAAATTCAATGTTTTACATTCTTCCCATGAGTACCTGGGTCCGACTGGCATTTGTAAAATAGGAGGAGCTGGTCCAGTAACTCTTGAAACAAAGAATAAATGCTCCAAGACTACTTATATTTTGTGAATTCCACTTACACAATGGTTGCAAACTGCTGGTTACCATTTGAAGAAATCCCTTGTTTAGCTTGAGTTGTCAATCTTAGCACAGAATTTTGAAGCGTTTGTGCTTGAAGGCTTTTAAGTGGCATATATGCTCATTTTTCCTTACCTATCCCACTACTCCCTGTTACCTTATGTTCACAGTCCTTTTGCAAATGCATATCCACTTAGCCATTTTCCTTCATACACCTCTTCAATATTGGCTCAAATGTGACATTTTTTGCTTAATAAAAAAAGGCTTATCTTATCAGGCACTCTTCTACACAAATAAAACTGTTCCTAGTTGATTCATATATCAAGAGATTTTTTACATTGTTAAATACTATGTTAGGGTTCAGTTATATACTTTAAGTTTTATCATTAAAAATAATCTAGATATAGGGGCTCCTGGGTGGCTCAGGGTGGGTGAAACATCCTACTCTTGGTTTCAGCTCAGTTCATGATTTCATGGTTTGTGAGTTCGAGCCCTGCATTGGGCTCTGTGCTGTTCCTGTGGAGCCTGCTTGAGATTCTCTCTCCCTCTCTCTTCCCCTTGTACTCTCTCTCTCAATCTCTCTCCAAAAAAAACAAAAACAAAAACAAAAACAAAAACAAAAACAAAAAAAACAAAAAAACACTTAAAAAAGAAAAAAATAATCTAGATATAGAAAAAAAGTTCTAGTGGAACACATAATACCTTGTTTATGAGCTTAAAATATCTTTCTGCACAAAATATTTGCCAGCTTGTATTCTGTTCACGTGCTCCTATGGAAATGATAATGCATTTGATGATGGTGATCATCAGAAATTTAATACCCACATTAAAGGTCATTTCATTTTAATTTAAACTTTTTTTCTAGACTATGGTTATTTCAAGTATGTAACTGAGAATATGAGCTTCTTTGAAATGAAAATATCAGTAAACTAGAAAACATGGACAATAAACCTGTTTTGCATCTGATGAGGCAAAGGCATGACCTCATTGGATTTCCATTTTCTCTTATGCAGAGAGGGGATATAATAGCTCATGCTGATTTTGTGAGCATGATGTGAGAAAAATACATCTTTATGATACATTATTGAATAGTTGAACTTCTAAAAATTGTGTGCAGATTGATTTTTTTCAGGTTGAATTGGAAATGCAGTAGGAAAAATATATTTAGGTAATTTATAGTGAATTCTTTTATGAATGATATTGCTACTTCTTAATGCCTTGTACATTTAGGTTAAGATTTAATATATTATTTTTTTAATAGAAAAAATATTTAACCACATAACAAAATCCTCTGAAAACATTTTGAAAGAAAGCTATAATATTTTTTAGGATATCTTAACTTTTTTAATTATAGGAAGGTAAACATTCTAACTACATTTTTTATAAATAGTTTTTAAATTGTGTAAAAATTTGAATAATTTGCCAACACAATAATTGCCTTTTTTTGTTTCTCATTTTTTCAAATACTTAGGTAAACAAGTTTCAGGTTTAAAGACTAAATTTGGAAGCTTTCAAGGATTTGGAATACTGATAATGGTATCAGAAAAATGATGGGATAATTTAAAATAAAGTTTAGTATGTAGGTTAGAATTCCAACTTGAAGACAATGATAAAAGTTCTTATCAAATAAATTTGGTAAAACATTAATAATTAACAAACACAACAAACCTTACTATAGGTTGTTTAACAAATACAACATTACCAAATTTTGTGTTTAACGAAAGTTCAGTTTAACGCTAAATGGTACACATTCTCATGAGTGCACTGAAATAATTTATTGCTTATAAATATATTTCATTGTACTATATGGAGGTAGGTCCTTACTAGTCATGTTCATTTCATAATCACTACATCTACATGCAAACTCTGGGGAAGAAAAAGAAAAAAATATATACTAGATGTATATTCATACTTAAATTACACTTAACTGATCCTTAGTTTTTGGGTTTTTTTCCAGTCATGATGTTTATACATTTGCTTCCTTCAAGTTACATGATTTTGAATTTTTATCTATAGCTAGATAGATCCGCCATCTTGGCTCATGAGAATTATGAATCAATTGTAAAGAAAAATGGTGATTTATAATTACAGCTAAGAGAATAAGTTACTTAATCATCAATTAATACATAATCTATCTTTTCCAGTACTCACTGGTTATGTGAGGCACATTCTGTCCTTTTACACAAGACCTCTTTTCAAAAAGAAAACACATAAGAAAAATACATTGAAAAAGTTTTTCTATCTGTAGTCTTTTTTTAAAAAAAGAGTTCCATTATTTTTTTGCTAGTCTGCAAAAATTTTCCCTATTTTAAAAATGTTTTTCAAAAATTTCAACACACCACCATTTTCACTGTATCCTTAAATATTTTATATGCTTCTATTTTTAATGACGCTGTATATTCCCAGGGATAAAAATGCCATTAGCTCAATTGTCTTTTTCCTCTACTTGGTTTATAGTAGAAAGACTGATTTGTCTTTTATAAACATACAAAATGACATTGCTCAGTTTTCTAGGTCTCTTAAGTGGTAATTTTGGGAAAAAATAGTCTCCAACTATCACTGTTGTTCAAAATGACAAAGGTAGAAACAACTGCTTCTGTCCCAAAGGCACAACTGTCCACACTCAAAGTGAATGCCATTCCAGGAATCAATTATGTGTTGAGGAAAAAAAAAAAAAAACACACACACACACACACACAAAACACTCAAGGCACTAGAATGTATTTTCAAAGAGGAAAACAAAGATTTCTAGTTTACAGGTCTTTATTAGAGGAGAAAAACTTAGATTCACTCTTTTCATTCTTTTCTCCTGTTTTTAGATGGCTTTAATCTCACAAATATATAAGCACATTATTTTACATTTACGGTCCAATTTTTTTTTTTTTCCAGTGGAAAACTGTTTCATTACCAGGCAGCAGCCTTCATCTGGCTAAGATGATGTTTACCCACAAATGTTACATTTTAACTCAAATGTCCAAAGTAGAAACAGCTAAGATTTCTTTTGGCCATAGCAAACAATATAAATTTTAAAAGGATTTTTACAACCCATCACAATGAATATTTTTACATGTTTATAGTAGGGAGATTATGTTCCATAATAACCAAACACTGATATTTAAATTCTCCCCTTTTGTTCAATGCAGATAATTCCCCCTAATTTATTAGTGGGGAATTGTTCACATCTGTGAAAGATGTTCCTTTTCAAAGAGAGGGACTGGGAACTCAGCAAACATGGGAACAGTCAGAGGGAGCAGTACTTGGAATCTAGGCTGTTAGTTCATGTGAAAGCCAATCCCACTGATATGGATGCAGAATTAAGTCCCGTAAGAGACTGGGAAGAGCCATATGCTTGCCAGGCCCGGGCCAAATGGGAGTTGCTATTTTCACTGGATGAAAGCAAACAAAATTTGAGGCAGACATCAAATCACAGGCTTATAAGGAAGAGACTGACTACTGGGCACATTTTAATATTGTAGTTAGCATGCTGAGCCGCGGCCTTACTCTAGGCACCTCCAATCCTATCATTTGAATGGCCATATTCATTGCAAAGCTCTTAAAACACTACAGGACTTTGAAGGGACTGCCTCTGGGATCAGGTGGTGGAAACGTATTAGACTGAAGTTACTTCAACTCTTGACCTCTCACATAGGACAGGGACCGACACTACTTCAAACATTTATAAATACTTCAAAATTATTCCTAGAAAAGAATGTAAGATGCACTGAGCAAATCCTGTTATCTGCTAACTTGAACAACAGAATCTTCTAGAGAGAGATTCCATTCTTTTTTTTTTTTTTTTTTTTTTTTTTTTTAATTTTTTTTTTTTTTTTTCAACGTTTATTTATTTTTGGAACAGAGAGAGACAGAGCATGAACGGGGGAGGGGCAGAGAGAGAGGGAGACACAGAATCAGAAACAGGCTCCAGGCTCTGAGCCATCAGCCCAGAGCCGGACGCGGGGCTCGAACTCACGGACCGCAAGATCGTGACCTGGCTGAAGTCGGAAGCTTAACCGACTGCGCCACCCAGGCGCCCCTCCATTCTTTTTAAAATCAGCAGATACTCCAAAATGGAGTCCGACCCCAAATTCCTCATGGAGAACACTTTTGACAAGGCTTCTACTGTCTCTACTCAGTAGGCCACGAACGTCACAAGACACGCTATCACTGCATGCAGTGTTCAGAATGCAGGTATACAGATGCAGTGACAATCTACATGACTCCATGAGAGGCAGTCTTAGGTCGCATTTTTAGCTGATCACCACTACTCTTCACTAACCCTCAGTGCACCAGCAGCCTAACTTAACGCTAAGGAAGTAGATTCAAAGGATTTCTCTTACAACTGAGTCTGGCTTTATATGCTGTTATTTAGTACTTTGAAACATTTTACAGACTCATGTCTACAAGACTCATGCAGGCTCTACCAGTGTGACACTAAAACATTTCAACAGCTTCAGAATAAGGTTCCTGCTTCCTTCTTATCCGTTATCTACCATACACTGTACTAGATAACTGTTTCCTTTGAGTGCATTTTAATTGTTTATTTCCATCTTAAATTAATCTACCAAATTCTAATTGATTTACTATTTTAGCAAACTATTAGCACTCATGCACTTTTTTGTATAATTTCTAATGTTTACTTATTTTGCAGGAGTCAAGGTGGCATTGAAGCGTTGGGTTTGAATTCTACCCTTGCCAATTGCTTGATACGAGATTTCTTCCTCAGCAAGACAACCATAGTAATATATCCTTCTTGGTTCGATGAGGATTCTCTAAGATTAAATGGGATAGCCTATGTCAAGCCCCTAGTATGATTTCAGTTATATAGCAGACCTTGAACATTTGGTAGTTCTCCCTGTCTACTTTTAAAATTTTTTTTTTTTTTCAACGTTTATTTATTTTTGGGACAGAGAGAGACAGAGCATGAACGGGGGAGGGGCAGAGAGAGAGGGAGACACAGAATCGGAAACAGGCTCCAGGCTCTGAGCCATCAGCCCAGAGCCCGACGCTGGGCTCGAACTCACGGACCGCGAGATCGTGACCTGGCTGAAGTCGGACGCTTAACCGACTGCGCCACCCAGGCGCCCCATCCCTGTCTACTTTTAACTTCCTGAGTTTTGAGCCCTTTCTTCTGAAGATTCTAAATTTCTTAGTGTTAAAAATTAATAATATTGGTAGAAATATCATTATTTTTTCATGCACATGTTTTCTATATTAATGTCAAATTTATCAATAGTTTCTTTTACAATATGCACTTATATCTTTCAAGATATATGTATGATATATGTACTCCATATGTAAGATATATGTGCTCCAAGATTACAAATATATTCCCTTAGCATTCTAGGGGAATATATTTGTAAATTATTTAATATAACAGTTTTATTTTATTAAGATGTTAGAAATAAAATAAAATATTTTAAAACTATTAATAAAGTAGTTTTTAAAAAGTATTTTATTAAATAGTTCAATGCTAAACTACTTATATGTTAGATATTAATATTTATATAATTGTATATAATGCTTACATAATTATATAATATGTATTATATATAATACGTATTATATATAATCTGTATTATATATTATGATATATATCTAAATTTTTATCTAACTTATATATCTAACTTAGATATATATATCTAAGTTTTTACCTTAGATTTTGCACATTTGCATTAGTTTTATTCCTAGTTATTTTCTTTAATTCTCTATCATTTTCAATTATGACCAGGGCTTTTTTTTCATTAGGTTTTCTGATATGTCACTATTGATTTTAGATAGGTATACTTCATCAAGTTAGGAAAGTTTCTTACTGTCTTATGTACTTACCAAATTAAAAAATGCCATTTTTAATAAATGGACTTTTTGCATTTGTTAAAATAATTTTGTGGGTTTTTTCTCTTTAATCTTTTAAAAAACAAATTAATTAAACCATTTTATAGTGTCAAACCTTCCTTGCATTTCTGATGTCAAGCAACTTTTAATACACTGCTATATTTAATCTATTAAATTTTTATTTTGAAGTTTTGCAGCTATACTTAAAAGTAAAGTTGGCCTATGGTTTTATTTTTTGTGCCATGTTTGTTTAGCTTAGGGATCAAGATTATAAAATTATCTTAGAAAGATACAGAAAGGTTTCTCCATTTTTCCCCCAATGCTGTGCAAGCTAATTATCTCTAAAAATTCCTAAAAGTTCTAAAATCTCTACAGAATTATTCAGTGCCTATCTTAAATTCTATTTTAACTTGTCACCTGTACCTTTATTTGCTAAATGTAACAACCATCTCTTAGAACAAACAATACCTGGCACAGAGTAAACACTTTGTAATTGTGAATGGCTCTATGATTTTATTGCTTTGAGATCAGAGAATTTTGAGATTTCTTTTGTGGACTGAAAAATGGTAGTTTCATGAATGTTCCTTTGACTACAAAGTTCCCTATATATTTACTATTGATAAAACCAATTTTGAAAGTTGTGCTTTTGAATTTTTTTCTGTTTATTTTTGAGAGAGAGAGACAGAGCGGTGGGGGGAGGGGGGGAGGCAGAGAGAGAGGGACACACAGAATCTGAAGCAGGCCCCAAGCTCTGAGCTGTCAGCACAGAGCCTGACGATGGTCTAGAACCCACAGACTGTGAGATCATGACCTGAGCGTGTCGGACTCTTAACTGACTGAGCCACCCAGGTGCCCCAGTTGTGCTCTTGAATTCTAAGCAGCTTTAATTATTTTTAGTTTACTTGATCTGTCAATTTATAAGGAAGATATATTAAAATCTCTGACTATGTGCACTTACTAATTTCACTTATTTATCTCTCTTTTTATTTTATATATTTCTGCTGTTAAGAACTTGAGGTATCAAGAGTATACATTATTTTTATATTGTTCCTTTCATCTCCATATAATTCTTTTTCCTTTCCATGCTTAGTCTTGATTTCTACTTTGCCTGATATTGATATTTTTAAATCTGCCTTTTTTGTTAGCAATTTTCTGTTATATTTTTCTCCATTATTTCTCTTTTCAGATATCCTTATAGCACGTTGCCTTAGATAGAGCTTTTGTAAACATCACACATTTAGATACAGATTTTGTTTGTTTTTACCGAATTTGAAAAATCTCTTTCAGTAGAAGCACATATCTCATTTACATTGTGCTGTCACTAGTGTCTGGACTTTTCTTACCATAGTTAAAAAAAAAAGTTTATAGTTATCAAATCTTCTATCGTATATACATATTCTCTGTCTTCTTTCAGTATTTTTTCTAATACGAATTATTTTTGTTGGCATAAGCTTCTAGTTTCAGACAGTTGTCTCCTTTAAAGTTTTTGAGAAATGTTCTGCTGTCTTTTTACATCTATTTTTTTTTAACTAAAGTCTATCTCAATCTCATTTCTGTGGAATTAAATTTTTTACTTCTGTCTCTTCATATTTTGAGGACTTTCAAATTTTCTTTTCTCTTTTGCGTTTTTCCAAGTGTCTCCAGGCACTTGTCCTTTTGATTTATTCTGCTTAGCACTACATGGTCCATTTTAAATGGAAAATTGATGTATTTTTTCAGCTTTCAGCATCCCCTACCCCTTTTAACTTTGATGGTTTCCTCACATGGGTTGACTCTTCTGGATTGTTCTGTCATATTTCTTTCCCTGCCGCCTGTCTGTCGTGTTGGGCCGTACTATAGGAGAATTCACTGCCTTAACAGGCTAGCACTCTAGTTTACTTTTCCAGCATAATTATGCAGCTATTCAGTCCATCTCTCTCTGTCTCTCTCTGTCTCTCTCACTACTAAAAACCACTATTTTTTATTTTCAAGATTTATAACTCAGCCTGTTATTTTTCATGGTTAAGACAGCCTCTCATATCCCTATGAAAATATTTATGATTCTTTAAATTATTTGTTGCTTCCTTTTATTACAGTTTTTCTTCAAATGTTTTGTGATTTTTGATAGTATTCTTATGTGTGCATTTGAGAAGACCTGTCTGTGAGAGTTAATTTTGATTATCATTGCCAGCGTTTAGAGATTGTGCATGTGTGCATACATGTGTGCATGCACATTTACTGCTTTAGCTGTGGGTAATTTTTCTCTCATGGCTTAGCACAAGAGAGGAGGGTGGAAGGAATCACCCTGGCAGGTATGTTTGCACCGTAATAATTGCCTCAGCTTCTTTTCTCGGGCCTTCTGTCCATGCCTGTGCATCTGGAGCAGCACCTTCCTCAGAGCAGGCTCTCCCACACTTGAGGGTCATGGTTTTTCCTGCCATCCCTGACTTGTGTAGGCTAGTCTTCATCTTCTGGGGCTTGGACATATTACCACCAGGAGAAAAATCAGGGATTTTTACCAAAAGGATCCAGGAGAATGGCTATTGGCTAAAGACCCAAGAAGGTGTCCCCTATAGAGCTACTTTATCTAAAAATTTCACTAACGCGACACTTATTTTATTCTCCTAAATACAAATTATTATTATTTTTTAACTGGTAAAATGCACATGGTTTAAAATTCAGGAAGTGTGTGCAGCGAAAATTCAGTGTCCCTCCTAACCTATTTCTTAGCCAGTTAGTTCCCCTCCCGTGATCAACCATCCTTACCAGTCTTTGGACACCTCACTTTTTGATAAGGCTAGGTAAGACAAGTATTCCTATATTTGTCATTCAATTACACAACAATGGTTTTTCAACTGATTGGATATGCAGGTTTTTGTTCCTTGCTTTAGGCATGCGAATTCCTAAATCACATGAGATGTTTAGCATCTGGGGGACTCATACCTATGAACCCTAGAAAACTGATTCCACAACTTATAATGGTTAATATGGTGCATGGTCCTTTGTCGATCATAAAACCAGCCAAGTATTCCCTTGCTATTATTTTCTTGTGTACCGCAAAGAAATGGGGTGAATGTTCCATGGAGGAGCACAGAAATACCCCTCTTCCTCCAAAGTCCAGTCCAGGCTCCCCAAGTTGTAACAGCAGGAATAGGGCAACTGTTGGGACTCCTACCCCACCCACTCTCCATCATCCCCCTTAGATGTGTCCCTAGTCTACTTGGTTTCCCTGCACTTCTGACCCTCAGAGGAGTCTGTGATACCTAAGACTTTATCTGCCCCAGTATCGTCTCTGATTTAGATCTGCTCTTTAGACCAAATTGCAATTAGGTTAGCCTCCAAAGAGGAGAAAATATAACATTTTAAAAACTCTGATCTACAATAAGAACTACACTTCATATCTTTCTCACATATACACATTTGAAACAAAATGCTAACAATTCTTACCCCTATTATCTATAATGCAATGTCATTTTAAAGTATTATTTTTCATTTTAAAAATGTTATGATCAACTCAAATGGATTTCATTATCCACTAATGCAAAGTTCCCTGAAATTTGAAAAATACTGCCTAATGACAATAAGCATCTTGTCAAAGACATTCCTCCTGTAGCCATAAAAAAGAAATTTCTACCATTTGCATATAATTTACCACAAGACAGATATTTTTATAAAGTGACTATTTTCATTTATTTTGATTCAGACCTAGACTTTTCTGGCAAAATATTATTCCAACTGACAAATCTGGTCAGTGCTGGTCCACCAGTACTTACAACGTTTACTAATCCTGAACTAGGTCCAGTCTTGGTATGTGCCAGCGATCAGGGACCTCCACCAAATCACTTCCCTTTGCTTTGTTGTCCAATGACAATTTTTCATTATTTTCCTTCCACTTGGAATTTTTAAACTCCCATTCGTGTTCTCTCAAGACTACATAGTTTTTGCTTTTACCTCAATTTGGAATCTGTTTTATATATTTGTTGATAGATCCCTTAGTTCTCTCTCCACACTGCACCCCACCCCCACCTATGCCTAACACAGCTGTGTTGCAATATTATGTTTTTCTAGTAGACATATTCAACACATGATTAAGTCATTCAGAGAATTCCTTAAGTCTTAAGCTTTGGTTTATTTTGTAGAATATTTTCTTTATAATTACTGTGATTTTTTAAAAAAATGAAGTTCATTTAGAGAGCTTTAGCATGTATCTGTTTAAAAAATATTTAATTTTCAAGTACAAACTTTTAAAATCAGGGCTTTCCAAAGTTATTAGCACTTACAGTATATCTCTGTCCAGTGGAACAGATGTTGCCTGTATCTACAAATATTTCAAAAACAGATTGAAGGCATGCAATATGCAATTTCTTTTGGCACGACTCATGTACATTTTGCCAGAAAACATTTGAACAGATTTTAAATCTTTCTCCTCATTATCTTTGAAAAATATACAAACTCACACACATTTTTGCAAGGTGTCTGTTATGAGTTACTTGCTGTGAAGAGTACCTTTTAAACAATATGCCTCTCGACATCAAAAAAATTTTGACTATATAAAACTTGGAAAGTTGAAGAAAAGGTCATGTAAACTGTAATTGTTAATAGTAACATCAGACAAGTGTATCTTAATACAAAATATTTAGCCTGGTAGGTGCATATAATTAAACTCTTTGAGAAAAATTAACAGCACCTACACTATAACACATTTCAGAGAGATGGTACTTGATTCACGAATAAAAGCTATCTGCAATCGTTATTTTTCCTGTCTTATCATCTAATTATGTTTCAGAGTCCAGTTAAATTCTATCTTTTGACATTTCTCAAAGCTCTTGGTTCTCACGTCTCTTTAAACTGTTTATTCTACCCAGAATATTCTTTTTCCCTTATCTTCACTTAGAGTGTGCAGAGTTTGGGGAAGTTTCATGTAGTTCACGGTGATGAAGGGACAAGGTACAGCATTTGAAGGTCTGCCAAGAGATAAGGCTGGGGAGGTGGACAGGAGCCAGATAACTGTAGAGACCCATATACAATGCTAATTTTAGGAGTTTACAATTAGCACTGAAGATTTGATAAAAAGCACAGGAGGATTTTAATCAAGGAGATAAATGACGGGATTAGAAGTACATTTTATATAATCAAATCCAGATACATCATGTAATATGAATTTAAAAGAGGAAAGCTGGAAGCAGAATAGCCAGTTAGGAGTTTGCTACAATAGTTGAGGCATGGAATGTTTACAATTAGAATCAGTGAACCCATCGTGCTGCACATTCCTGTGATTTGTGGTTACTGTGCTTAATTTAAAGCTTTCCACTGTGTGTTTCCCATGTTCCCATCGCCATGTTGAAAAGGTTTCTCTCCTGCACCCACCACCTCCCAGACCTTGCACATTACCTTCTCTGACGCCTATCTTAGTCAGTCTATCTCTCCCACATCTTTATCTTCTGCACAGACTGGCGATCCTGTTCCCTGGCTTTCACTGAAAACTGGTTTCTTCAGCATCTGTTTAAGTGGGTGCCACCCACTTCCCACACAAAACTAGGGTCAAAATCCTCATTCCTCAATGTCATATCCAGACTTTTATGACTCCTCATCTTACTCCTTCTTGGAGGTTCATGATGCTTTTAGGGTATCACCTTTCATACCTTTGTTGTTCTCATAAGTTTTCCAGTCACTATTTTTCATTCATCACATATTTTGGCACCTGAAGCATCTTTCTTTCTACCCCTGTTCCTATCTGGAGTAGCTTCAGGGATCATTGGGTCTCCCAGCAAACAGCTTAGCTTCCCATTAGCTTGGCTTTTCCTACACCAACAGTCTTCATACCCGCTCCATTTCAGAGCACCATGTCCACATCTCCAGCCCAGACCCTGTTTTCACCCAACAGCGCCCCTTTCTGAAATAGTCACAGCTGCTTTTGTACCACAAAGTCTTATCTTTCTAGTTCTTCTCACCATTATTTCCACAACCTCATTGGGATCTATAATTTCTTACTCCCTGTCTTTTGATCTACAATTCCCTCATATTTTTCACTTCCTTTTCTGTCCAAGCTCCAATGTTTAAACCCCTTTCTTGCCATATGTCTCAACTCTGGCCACTTCCCCTTCCCTTGCTTCTACCAACAAAACCAAAGTTTAAGCCTCTTTCATTGGGCTACTTTCCTGGGCTACTAAGCACTACTGGAGAAAATTAGCACAAATAACAGATTGATAGTCTGGCAAATGAACAGTTTCAGTAACAACTGGGTCCTGAAATCTGCCTGGAAAATTTTCTGACTTTCTCTTGCTTCCCTTTTTCAATTTCCACAGCTTTTTCAAATTTTCTTTCTCCTGAAACCTTTGATCTCTCTCTGTTTCTCTCTTCACTTAAAGCACATAATTTACAAAGAAAATAGACAACAACAGATGGATGGAACTTTCCTCAGACTCCTCCCTCTGTATATTTGCAAACCTCCCAACTCCTGCCCCCTTCTCTTGCCTCTCTTCCCTCTGTCATGGTGGAGTAGATGTTCCTCCTTCTGATCAAGGACCTCTCTGCTTCTGTGTACTAGAGCCGTCTTCTCCCATCTCATCCTTACCTCTTTGGTTGGTCGGCCATCCATCTTTTTTCTCAAGACCTATAAGCACCCTCTCTGGAAGATTTCTTCCCATCAGCACAACCATGGTTAAGTCTTCACTATCACATCAACAAGCAGCCAGCCAAACTTCTTCCCCCATCCATCTTTCTCTATCATCTTTATCTTTTCACAAAAAATTGACTATAAAGCTTGTCTTGCTTTTTTCTCACCTTCTATTCATTCTTCAGCCTAAATGTAATCCAGCTTTTGTTTCTAGAATGCAAGCGAATCTATGCTTGTTAAGATAGTTTGATGCTATATAAGCCCCTATTTTACTTACCTCTATCACTGCATTTTAAACTGGTGTCTATTTTTTCCTCTTGAGATGCTCTTTCCTTGCCTCCCTCTCCCCACGTTGGCCTATGTGACATTGCAGTCTCTGATTTTTTCCCCCTAACTCTCTGGCTGTTGCTTCTCAGATTCCTTCATGAGCTATTTTTCTGTTTTCCTTTTAAAAGGTGTCAGGTCATCAGAGTTCATCTTCAAACTTATAACAACCACAGCAATAGTAATAATAGCTAATATTCATCAAATTCTTACTTGTATTAAATGCTTTTTAGAGATGATATTTTATTTTTTATAAAACCCTATAAGGTATAAAACCCTATTAATATGTCACCTGATGGAGAAGTAAAAGATGCTTAGGATGGCCCCCAGGCTAGCAGGTAGCAAAAGCAAGATACCAAAGATACCCAAAGCAAAACCGAGTTACTCAAATCTGACTGAACAGAGACTGTCCCTTAATTGCTTGTTGTGTGTTCTTACCCTTGGTGATCCCATTCACTTGCATGTAATCCCCTGCCCAATGCTCGTGCTTCTCAAATCTAGTGCTCCTTCCCAAATATGGTTCCTGAAGACCAAGCCCCTATGTCTCACTGACTGCTGTTTTGCACAAGCAAGTAAACACCCACATTTCTCAAACTAAACTCCGCATCCCATCACTCCCTGCCCTTGCAAAATTTTCTTCGTGTTTGTCTCATTTTGGTCAATGGAGCCCACAGTTCACGCTCTCCACCAGGTCAGAACCTTGCTTTCATCCTTGACTCCCCTCAATCCTTAACCTCCTATTTCCAGTTAATTGCCAAGTCTTCTTACTTTTGCTTGTTTAACATTTCTGGTCTCTATATGACTTCTCTTCAGTTCCACTGTCTAGATCATTAAAACAAGCAGGGGCTCCTTGCTACCAGTGCCTCTGCCATTCTAATCTGCTCTTCACAATGTCACTTAATTCAGTTTCTTAAAGTGCAAATTTGATCATATCAACTCCTGCCTTTAAAATCTTCAGTGCCAGAGAGGAGGTGGGTGGGGAGATGGGTGAAATAGATAAAGGGAATTACGAGTATACTTATCTTGATGAGCACTGAAAAATGCATAGAATTGTTGAATCACTATGTTGTACGCCTGAAACTAATATAACACTGTATGTTAATTACATTTCAAGAAAAATCTAAAAGTTAAAAAGCAGTTTGACAGAATTTTCTAGTGAAACAAACAAACCCTTCTAGTGGCTTGTCACTGACCTCCAAACTCCTTAGGATGGCATTAAAGGCTTTATGACCTGCCTTCTACCTACTGTTGTAGTCTAACTTTCTACAGTTACCTACCTCACATTCTATAATCCAGCCATATTGCATTATTATCATTTCCTTAAATGTGCTGAAATATGCTGTTTTTTCTCTTGATTCTGACCTGTAAATAATGATGTAATCTCACCTATGCCCAGAATGTTCATCATTCTCATAGAAGTTAGGTTTCAACATATACAACATCTGTTCTGGAAAGTGGTTTCTAATAACTCAAGGCCGTGCAGGTGCCCCTCTGATGTCTGTCCATAGAATATTGTGCTTATCTCCACTTGAGCACATACCACAGTGTGTTATAAGTATCCATTTATTGTTTGCTCCAATAAGACATAAACAATTTGAGGGTAGAGGTGGTATTTGAACCTACAGTGTATGGCACTATGTCTAGCATATATCAAGTGATCAACAAATGTTTATTGAATTAATGAATTAATGACTGTCTACAAGTGTCACTCTAAAAAACAGAAGCCATCTGTTGTACTTGGAAACAGATAATCTCTGCCAGAAAACCTTCATTAGGGTTGAGCAGGTTAGAAATGAATGGGGAATGAGGAAATAGAAGATTAGACTTCTCATTCGAGAAGCTTAGCTATTAGTTTAATTCATAAGAGCAATGGTAAATAAATAACTAACCCACAGGAATAACCTTTTAAGAGTCAGGCAGGATTTATAGGAAGAAGGTTTAAAAGCTTGACTAGAGGGTATAAAAGGAGATGAACACCACATGGTGAGACATACCATATTTCTGGCTAGGAAAACAATATTGTAAGATAAAATTATTTTCCTAAATTAACTTACAGTTTCAATGCAATGTAACACAAATTTTCCATTGATTTTTTTATTATGAAAATGATTCATATTTGTGGGGGAAAATCCAAACCAAGTCTCTCATTCTCTTACTTTCTCTTGAGTGTGTGTGTGTATGTGTGTAAGTACTCACACATGAATATATATTTATACACACACACACACACATATATGATAGTCGCTTTTTTTTTTTTAACACATATGGACTCTTTCTTTATGTACTCTCCAACAACTATTTTATTTAACTTAGCAGCATAACTTGGATATCTTTCTACATCAATACATATGGATCTACCTTATACATTTTTAAACTTCTAAAATTGAAATTTATCATACATACAAGAATACAGAAATCATCCCTCCCTCATGTCCCTTTCCAATCATGACTCCCTAAAAGTAAACACTATTATGACTTTTTTTCAGCACCTATTAATGTTACCCATTCTTGAACTTTATGTAAATGAAATCACACAGTATGTTATTACTGTGTCTGGTTTCATTCTCAATATTTAGGAGTCATTCAGTAGTTTGGCTTTTCATTGCCATATTACATTACATGACTATTACATGACAATTTACACATTCTTCCTTTAGTAGATAATTGTGTTATTCCCAGACTGAGAATATTATGAATAGAGATGCTGGGAACATTCTTGCATGTGTCTTTTTATGAACATATGTATATATATCTGTTGAATATATACCTAGGAGTCGAAGAGCTAGGTGATAGCGTATTCACATATTTAGTTTTAGTAGATACTGCCAAAGAGTTTTCTAAGATGATTATAGCGGTTTATTCCATAGTGGTATATTCCAGGGTGTATACCATAATCTTTTTAAAGACCTAGAGTATCGCATTGTGTAAATACACTGTAAATGTATTTAAAATTGATTATTTTCATTTTTTTACTAGTACAAACAATTTTTAAATAAACATTTTGTATAGGTATTTTTGTTTACTCATGTGAGTGCTTCTTTAAGCATGTCAATAAGATAAAATCTAAAAAAAAATTGAGAACATAATTTTAAATCTCGCTTGAAAAAATTAGTTTTTCCAAAATAAAATTAGGGAATAATATCTTTTAAAAAGCTGAGTAAAATTAAAATGTTTTATAAAAGTTGCAATCCTTAAAACTGTAGGTACAAAAAAGAACATGTGCATTAGTGAATAGGAATGATAGCTGTATCAGCTCCAAAGAGGAAAAGTGAAATTAAACTGAGTATTTAAAGCAGAGGGAACTTAACGCAGGGGTTAAGCTGGTGATAAAAGGGTCTGAGAAGCCACTCAAGAGGAACAATACAGCAACAGCTGCTGTGCCCCTAGGCTGGAAGAGAAGCACAAGAAGGGGGCAGAGTTCCTAGAGCTCAGGGCTGGGTCAAGTAGGGAACTAGGTAAGATCGTGGGATGGCTGTCTAAGCAGGGACAAAGTGCTAGAGAAGTGGAGCCTCTGCCCAAGGTACCACCTGAAGCAGAAAGAGGGGAGAGATACGTTGGCTCCTCTTTTCCTCTGATCAGTGCCTCCCACCAGAAGTGCTGATGGTAAGTTAGTAAGGAGTGTGGAAAGTCTCTGAAGGTCAGCTTACTTGAGATGACAGAGCAGAGCAGCAGAAGGACAAGGAGGCCAGCAGGATGGCAGAATAGAATATAAAATAAAGATGACATCACAAATCAGGCCAGACAGGAATGATGGTTTAATAAATGCTATTGACATCATTGTTACCCTTTATGAAATTGGACTTTTCACCTCCTACCATAGCCCCAAATAAATTACAAGGATGTGTAGCGTTAAATGTAAACAACTGAAGTCTCTATGAAAAAGAAAATTATGTATATTTTCAGGAATGGGGATGATTTACAGTGCATAAAAACAACAGAATAAATCTAAAAGAGGGGCACCTGGGTGGTTCAATCAGTTAAGCGTCTGACTTCGGCTCAGGTCATGATCCCACGGCTCGTGAGTTCAAGCCCCGCATTGGGCTCTGTGCTGACAGCTCAGAGCCTGGAGCCTGCTTCCAATTCTGGGTCTCCCTCTTTCTCTGTCACTCCCTCACTAGCACTCTGTCTCTCTCTCTCTCAAAAATAAATAAATATTAAAAAAATTAAAAAAAGAATAAATCTGAAACTATGATGATTTAAATTTAAAATAATAACATAAATAAAATTATAAGGTGTATAACACAGTGGGAAAATTACTGGTACACATATGAAAAAGGGTTAATACTGGTAAAGTCTCATAGATAAATAGAAAAGTGGGCAAAATATACTAACAGATGTTTCATAAAAGAAGATAAAAATATCAGTAAACAAAGATAAAATAATATTTAAATTTCTAATAATTGAAGTCATACAAATTTAAGTAAATATATATTTATTTGTCGATTAAAGTGACAAATACTATAAAATATTGTTAATCCCACAGTGTGGGAAAAGTGTATTCTTCAACAATAAATGGATTAACATGCTGCCATTAAAATTATTTTTTGAGGAATACTTGACAAAGATAATATTCTTTTTTTTTTTAACTTTGTTTTTAATGTTTATGTATTTTTGAGAGATAGAGACAGAGTGCCAGCGGGAGAAGGGCAGAGAGAGAGAGAGACAGACAGACAGACACAATCTGAAGCAGGCTCCAGGCTCTGACCTATTAGCACAGAGCCCGACATGGCACTTGAACCCACAAACCATGAGAACATGATCTGAGCCGAAGTAGGATATTTAACCGACTGATCCACCCAGGTGCCCCAATAATATTTTTTTTCTGATAATATTCTTGATATAATAAGATGAAAACATTAGGATTTAAGCAATATTAAGCTTAAGTTAAATTTTTGTTACAAAATAAAACAACCCACACATACAAACACATAGTACTAGAAAGAATATATCAAAATATGGTAAAGAATGAACTGAAATAATCATTTCTGGACCATGGGATTACAGTAACTTTTATTTAATTATACATTTCTGCATTTTTCAAATATTCTACAGTGAAACTTTATAATCTAAAAAAAGCAGTGACCATACATAACAATACAGTGAAGTCAAAAGATGGTGAAGAACGCATTATATGCCAAGAGGAGGAGATTTATGCAAATTTGCAGACTGAAAGGAAAGAGCCAGTGGAGATGAACCAATTGTAGATTAAAAGGTCTAAACTTGCTGAAGGAAGGTCTTGGAGGAGACTGGTTGAGCTCCAGAGCATGGATGGGGGAAATCAGGATTGGATAAGAGTGTATGAGGAAAAAAAAGCCTCAGGAAGGAAGCAAGACCGAGAACCAGACCCTGAGGGAGTTCATACTCTATGACCTTGATTTTCTCTCTGCTGAGAGTGAGGAGTAAGGGTTGAATAGTATACATTTATAGAACTGTGGAGATTCTGGAAATTTGCTCAGGAGAACTCATCGCTAAAAAAAATGAAAGGATTTAACAGGTTGTCCTGGAAGTTTCTTTGAGATAAGAAATCTTAACTTTGTAATGGTGGCATGGTTCTCTACAATTATGTGAGATTTTCCACCAAGGGTATGTATTTTTAAGGACAAAAGCCTTGGAAGTTTGGGATGTTTTCTAGTTGAGAATTTGCAGAGTAGACAGAGGTAAAAGACAGAAAGGTTAGGAGATCGTAGGAACCGTGAAAGCACAGTCTGCTCCTGGATCTACGCTGATCAGGAAAGGAAGGAAACCTGGAGTGGGGGTGTGGGACAGGGAGAGTGGGTCTTTGGAAGCACATTCCCTCAGTGGGCAAAAGAGGAGTGAGAATACATTATCCACCTTAACTGAGCACCCAAAGCCTTTGGATCAAACTTTTGGCATTTACCGCACTCTGCCTTGTGTTTTAGTTGATTGTACTTTTCTTTTTTTTAAACCACACCCCACCCTCATATGTGGCTGTGTATTCCTGAGGCACCTACCCAAGTGCTCTGCACTTGGCAGCCGTTCAAGTACTGTTGTTGGAAGAGTGAAGGCAACCAAATATGTTAATTTTTGGCATCATGGCAAGCGCTTTGGTTAAATTTAGAACTACTCTTTTGAAGATCGTGTAGTCAAAAGTATTTATTAAATTGGCAACAGTGCTTGCCAGCAACATCAATATGGCGCGCCTTGGGAAGAAGCCAATGGAAGGTGTTACTGAGACTATAGCAAGCTCAGGGCATCGAATTTAATTGCACTTCAGAAAGCACAATCTTTTTAAGCTTCACACTAATGGTGAAAAGACCTGTTTCACGTGCAGGCACAGCTTGCTCTGGATTGACTATCTTGCGGTTGCAGGAATGATAACTGTGAATGTTCCTTGCTCAAATGGTATCTAGTCAAGGGGTGACAGGAAACCTTTTGCTTTTCCCTAAAAGCCTGGTTTCAGAAAGTGAATCTTCCTAACACTACATTTCCAGGGCATACTCTTCTTAGTGTATACTCTTTAATTTCTCTAAAATCCCCTAATTTAAGTAGAAACTCACAAGATCTAAGTCTTTATTTTATAGGAAGAGTAAAGATGAGGAATGTATCACTCTGGTGGTGGTGAGGCTTGGGGGTTGGGAGGGAAGAAGAACTACAATTCCTCCTTTTGGTAATCTTAACTGTAGTTTTACACACACACACACACCCACGCATGAGTACACACACACACACACACACACACCCCTAAATTCACTCATGCACACTCAGTCACAAGCTCAGTTACTTGCTCACTCACTCATGCAAACATCTCCAATCTTATTTCCAGTTGGATGTTAAAATCACAACTCCACTGTTTCAATTTTTAGTGTTTTCAAGGCTCTTTCTTATATATTCATGAATCTAGGAGACCTCATCCCAGTGAACATTCTTAATTACAGTCAATTGCCCCAAATTGGCTTTCCTGAATTTAAATGCATTTGCCATTTCATTTTTCAAGGTGAATTTGATTGACTGTCTTATAGTGATTGATGCAAACTCATTCAGAATGTGTGAATAATAAATTTATTGCTCTCTGGAAATCAGTAATAGATCAAAAAATCTCTTTGGTTTAATATTTTACTGTTAAAGATTAAACAGTTCTTCTAAATAACTTAGCAACCCTTTCAACCTCAAATTGTTTAGCTCTCTGTGTAAGGAAACTATGGAGATCGTTTCAGTTCCCTTGGGTGCATTTGTGCAATTTGGATTTAGCTGGTCTGCAAATTGTACTCATCTATGTTACTGTTTCTGTAATGCGAATGATCCAACTGTGTCATAACCTTTTGGCTCTTAACCTCCTTCATTTACATAACCTTTTACTTCTCATTTGCACTAGTCTTGCCATTTTAGGATGAATACATCAAACTCCTTCCTTTTTCTCTCACCACCTGATTTTGTTGCTAAAAAAAATCAATTAGTTCGTCTTACATATGAGAAAACCATGTTGTTCACAATAGATTTTTCAATATTTGAAAGATGTTAGGTGTTTTAACAAAAAGAAATGAGTTAAAGGATTTTAGCACCATGTTATGATTTTAAGAAACAGTAAATTATTTTTACTTTGAAAAATATTTTCAAAGATGAAAAGATTTACAAATATAGACTGTTAAATAATTGACTTATAAGCATATTTAGTGACTTGCTTAGAATAGAATATGTTATAATTTAGAGTAGTGCTACTACTTAATATCTTAAATATATATGTCAAAAGTATATATGCATTAGGGTCTTTTATATTTAAAATTATGCCATTTATATACATTTACACACACACACATATTCACAGGTGTTGATTTTTAATAACGTATCATAAAATTTGGCCTCACTAAACTAAAAATATAATTGGGAATTGTGTTTCAAAAATTAATGACAGAAGTCGTTTGAATAGCAAATAGGACACACATTGAATGATTTGTTTTAAAAATCTTATTTATGGGGCGCCTGGGTGGCTCAGTCAGTTAAGTGTCTGACTTCAGCTCAGGTCATGATCTCACAGTCCATGAGTTTGAGCCCTGCGTCAGGCTCTGTACTGACAGCTCAGAGCCTGGAGCCTGCTTCGGATTCTGTGTCTCTGTCTCTCTTTCTCTCTGCTCCTCCCCCACTCACGCTCTGTCTTTCTCAAAAAATAAATAAACACTGGGGTGCCTGGGTGGCTCAGTCGGTTAAGCCTCGAACTTCGGCTCAGGTCATGATCTCGCGGTTTGTGAGTTCGAGCCCTGTGTCGGGCTCTGTGCTGACAGCTCAGAGCCTGGAGCCTGCTTCGGATTCTGTGTCTCCCTCTCTCTCTGCCCCTCCCCTGCTCATGCCTCAAAAATAAATAAAAACATTTAAAAAATCCTATTTACATGCAAGTTTAAAAAAATATTATTAGCTATTCTGTTTGTGCTACTCTGAAGAAGAAAGACCAGGTGTGTAATAGGAAAACCAGATGTCATCCAGCGTACCAAGAAGGGCTTCCCTGAGGACATGTCATTTGACCTGAGTCATCTTTTTATGTGAACCTGACCCATGAGCCCCTCCCACTTTGCTAAAACCTGCAGCAGCTTTCTCGAATCTTCAGCACCGCTTGTGCACTGTGCATGATCTGACTTACTTCTGCCACCTCTTTCTCAGCGGCACTCATCCCATTGGGAATTTTTGTTCAGTGGCCATACTCCTAGAGGATGAACATGGACCTTGTATTGTCAGAATCACATCACTGTTATATTGTAGGGACCAAGCAAATATTTGATGAATAAATGAGGGTGACATAAAACACAAATCCTTAAATTTGTTATTTATTTATTTAATTTTTTTTTTGTAATTTACATCCAAATAGCATATAGTGCAACAATGATTTCAGGAGGAGATTCCTTAACGCCCCTTACCCATTTAGCCCACCACCCCTCCCACATCTCCTCCATATTGTTTTTTCTCCATATTTATGAATCTCTATGTTTTGTTCCCCTCCCTGTTTTTATATTATTTTTGCTTCCCTTCCCTTATGTTCATCTGTTTTGTCTCTTAAAGTCCTCATATGAGTGAAGTCACATGATTTTTGTCTTTCTCTGACTAAGTTCACTTAGCATAATACCCTCCAGTTCTATCCACGCAGTTGCAAATGGCAAGATTTCATTCTTTTTGATTGCTGAGTAATACTCCATTGTATATATACACCACATCTTCTTTATCTATTCATCCATCGATGGACATTTGGGCTCTTTCCATACTTTGGCTATTGTTGATAGTGCTGCTATAAACATTGGGGTGCATGTGCCCCTTCGAAACAGCACACCTGTATCCTGTGGATAAATGCCTAGTAGTGTAATTGCTGGGTCATAGGGTAGTTCTATTTTTAGTTTTTTGAGGAACCTCCATACTGTTTTCCAGAGTGGCTGCACCAGCTTGCATTCCCATAAATTTATTTTTTTAATAATTTTTTTAATGTTTATTTTTGAGAGAGAGATAAAGAGAGAGAAAGAGACAGAGTACAAGTAGGGGAGGAGCAGAGAGAGAGGCAGACACAGGATCTGTCAGCACAGACCCCAATGTGGGGCCCGAACTCACGAACTGTGAGATCATGACCTGAGCTGAAGTCGGATGCTTAGCCAACTGAGCCACCCAGGAGCCCCACAAATCCTTAAATTTTAAAGATAATGTGTCTGGGGTGCCTGGGTGGCCTAACAGTCGGTTAGGCGTCTGACTTCGGCTCAGGTCACGATCTCGCGGTCCGTGAGTTCGAGCCCCGCGTCGGGCTCTAGGCTGATGGCTCAGAGCCTGGAGCCTGCTTCCGATTCTGTGTCTCTCTCTCTCTCTCTGCCCCTCCCCTGTTCATGCTCTGTCTCTCTCTGTCTCAAAAATAAATAAACGTTAAAAAAAAAATTAAAAAAAAAAAAAAGATACTGTGTCTCATTCATCATTATAAGAATTGTAGCTACCACTTACTAATAAGCACATGTGGTAAGCACAGTCCAAGATAACAAATGTGGTTGATATCAACTCCCTATTAGTGATGAAAAAATGGAAGTTTGGGAGTTCAATAAATTGCCCAATGTCAGGCTGTGATTTGCGCTATGATATTTAAAAAAGATAGAATCACTAAATTGTCTCAGTATCATCTGGAGAGCACAAAAACTAGTCTTGATGTAGTTCATCGCAAATATCAATGCTCTTATAAAGATTTTGTTTCGGGGCGCCTGGGTGGCGCAGTCGGTTAAGCGTCCGACTTCAGCCAGGTCACGATCTTGCGGTCCGTGAGTTCGAGCCCCGCGTCAGGCTCTGGGCTGATGGCTCAGAGCCTGGAGCCTGTTTCCGATTCTGTGTCTCCCTCTCTCTCTGCCCCTCCCCTGTTCATGCTCTGTCTCTCTCTGTCCCAAAAATAAATAAACGTTGAAAAAAAAAAAAAAAGATTTTGTTTCAAGTGAAATGTTTATGTATTATTAAATTTATTCTCATTTTAAGGCATGAAATTCATCAGACTGTCAGACATGTACTATATATAAATAAGCAAAATATATGATATGACATATATGGTCTTAACCATATATGGTTATGGGTGAGGTTATAATTGGAGTTGGGAGAGTGGCCTGGGGAAAAATATATACGTTATAGTAGAGGTAGCCATAAAGTCTTAAGAGTCATAGAGTTATATATATTTAAAAAATATTTAAAGAGTGAATAATATGTCCCACATGTTGTTCTAGGCACTAGGCATACAGTGGAAACAGGGTCCTTGGTCTCATGAAAAATATACTCTAGAAATGAGACATTAAATTTAATTGGGGAGGCCTAATTAGGCAGGGCTTACCAGAATGAGTGATATTTTAACTGAGTCTTGAGAGATGACTGAATAGTGTCATATGCTGATGGGGACTGTATTAGTTAGGATTAGATTAATCCTTGAGTAGTTGAAACCCCAAAATACTACTCTCCCTCTGTCTCCTCCTCCCCTAATTGTCTCTCCCTCCCATAAAATAAACCTGGACATAATTAGTCTAGCTGTTAGTGTTGGGCTCCAGAAATAAGAATCCAGGGTGTTTCCTCTATGTTGCTTTCTGCCTTCTGCTTGTCACTTCCAGCTCAGGCTCTGAAAAGGCTGTTTCATTCCCAGTCATCATATCTGCATCCCAGCCAGCCAGAAGGGAGGGGGTGGTAGGGAGGACGAGCATACCCCCTTTATTTCCAGACACTTCACAAAAGTTGCATACAGTGATTCTACTATTTCCCAGAATCAACCACAAGAGATGTGGAGAGGTGGAAAAATGATGTGTCTTACTAAAAACTGAGAGTTTTATTACTAAAGAAGATAGGACGAATTAATATTGGGGTTTATGGTAGTCTCTAGCATACAAAAAAAGGCAAAGTATAGAGGGATAATGGCAAAAGATTCAAGAAAATAACTTGGAGAATTTTGTGTGGGACATGGCTGGAATTGTTCCATATTTGGAACAATAGAGAAGGGAATAGAATGCAAAACTAGGTCAATGAAAGCATTGATTTGCCATACTCAAAAACATTATCATTTAGGAATATATAATAATTCAAATATTTTTCTATATTATATTTAATATATTTTATACTTTACAATAGCATTTTTCATATATAATCTCATTTAATATTTACAATAATCTTACGGAATAGCTATTACTCTTGTTTAGCAAGTTAAATCACCAAGATCCAGATGAATTTTCTATTACACCTTAAGTATCTAATATATTCAGAGAGATTAAGGAAGATATTACATTCTTTAAAAAAATTTTTTTTATGTTTATGTTTGAGAGAGAGAGAGAGAGCACAAACAGGGGGGCAGGGCAGAGAGAAAAGTAGACAGAGAACTTGAAGCAGGCTCTGTGCTGTTAGCACAAGGCTGATGTGGGGCTCAAACCCACAAACCGTGAGATCATGACCTGAGCTGATGTTGGGTGCTGAAGTGACTGAGCGACCCAGGTACCCCAAAGATATTACATTCTTAATGCAAGGACAGAAAGGCAATGCAAAGGGAACTACTAGAGAATAAAAAAGGGGCTCCTAGAGATTAAAATATGAGCACTGAAGTAAAAAGAAAAATTGATAACCTCCCAGAAAGTTAATGGAAATTAGAAAGATATGGAAACATTAGTGAAAAGATGAGGCATAGAGTTCAAATATGGAACGTTCAAATTTTGATTAAAGTCCTAGAGAGACAGGACAAAAAATTGTGTGTGTGTGTGTGTGTGTGTGTGTGTGTGTGTGTATGTGTGTAAGTGTGAGTGTTGGTGATGGTGGAGGAGGGAGTATTGTCAAAGACAAAATGGAAGGAAATTATCCAAAATGGAAAAAAGACACGAGTCTGCACAGTAAAAGGATTCACCAAGTGTCCAGAACTATAAAAAGATGCCCACAAAGACATAATCTTTTTTTTTTTTTTTGAGAGAAAGAGAAGGAGGGGGAGTGAGGGGGAGAGAGAGAGATACAGAGAGAGAGAGAGGGAGGGAGAATCTCAAGCAAGCTCCATGCTCAGCTTGACACAGGGCTCGATCTCATGACCCACCATGAACCATGAGATCCTTTACCTGACCCTAAATCAAGAATTAGATGCTTAACCAACTGAGCCACCTGGGCACCTCCAATATTCTAATGAAATTTTACACAGTGACAAGGATAAAAGACACTAAAACCTTCTACAAGAAGTTCTTCAAAGTTCTAAGGAAAAAAATTATGTTCAAACTATCAGTCAAATATGAGGGATGTTTGAAAATACATTTAGACATGCAAAGATTAAAAAAATTAATTCTTCATCAACATACTCCAGCAAAGCAGGAGAGTACAGAAAGAAAGGAGACTGTGAAACAGGAAACAGTGGGTTTATTTTCAATGCTTATTTATATTTTAGAAGGAGACAGACAGACAGACAGAACGTGAGCAGGGGAGGGGTAGAGAGAGATGGAGATAGAATTTGAAGCAGGCTCCAGGCTCTGAGTTGTCAGCACAGAGCCCAACATGAGGCTTGAACCCACAGTTCTATGAGATCATGACCTGAGTTGAAGTCGGACACTTAACCAACAGAGCCACCCAGGCACCCCCAGGAAACAGTTGATTTAACTTTGTAAAGAAGTCAAAGAAATCCCAGAACTACAGTTTAGGATAGTGTCACATTAGAGATGAAGAGAGAGAACTCTAGGAAGTTGATCATCAGCAGGGGTTGGGGGGGAGGAGGGAGGGAGGGAGGAAGGATGGGAAATAAAGGAACTGTAGACAATATGATTGAGAAGGTGGGTAAATGTGAGCATGAAAAGGTCACAAATTCAAGGAACAAAGAATGCAATGAGAAATTTCAGAGAAAAATATGAAGCAAAATGGAGTGCCTGGGTGGCTCAGTCAGTTAAAGCATCCAACTCTTGAACTCAGTTCAGTTCTTGATCTCAGGATTGCGAGTTCAAGTCCCGCACTGGGCTCTGTGCTGGGCATGAATCCTACTTAAAAAAAAAAAAAAAAATATGTATATATATATATATATATATATATATATATATATATATATATATGAAGCAAACCAAGATGTAACACAACGGTAAGCAATTGTAGAACGTTAAAAAAAATCATTTCAAATTGAAGTTAGAAACGTCTTTGTATCAGTGATATATACATACACAATTGTAGAGGCTGTTTACACCATAAGGCAATAGGCATTTGATGTTGGACCTTGAAGTTGTCTTCAGGGCAGACAATGGGGAAGGTAAGATAAATAAAATAGTGGGAAGTAAACATACTAGAACCAATAAACACTAGCTGAAATCTACAAGAACAGACTGAAATCTATGCCCATTTGTCACTGCCTCCAACTTCAATGATATGAGTATGTATGTTCTTTAGGATAAGCTGGGGCCTTTTGTCTTGAAATTCAACATCCACCTGGCCTAGATGACAAAAAGACAGAAAGATCTAGGGAAAGATGCAAAAACTGATGGCCAGGCTTCTGCTCCTGGCCAACAAGGTGAACCAGAAAATAAGCAAAACATGTGCTAGAGGGTCACATCCCTTCTTTCCCCTTCCTTAATCTTCTTGTTACGGAACCAGGCTGGAACGCTGGTGGAAAAACCAAACAGCACGCAGAGATCTTGGTGGATTGGATATTTATTTAACACCAGTGGGCTCAGAGGAGGCTCTTTCTTCAAAGGTCTGAGCCCGGAATGCAAGTGGGGAGGGTAATTGATAGCCGACAGCTTCCATATCTGGGGGGGTTTTCACGTGCACAGCAAACAAAGGAAGAAGAACCCAGAGGAGGGGTCTCGAAGCTAGAGACCAGAGTCTGTGTGAGCCCTGTCGGCCATCTTTGGCATACTTTACTTCTCCAACATTCTAAGCATAAAAACAATAGGACTGCTTCTCCATTTCAGCCCTCAGAATTTCACACAAAGTGTCTCTCCGTGGCTCACTCAAACATGAAGCAGACAGAGAAGGAAATTCTGGGGAAATGTAGTTCAGCCTAGCCTAGCTGATCGTGTTATGCACGGACACATTACATAGCTGCCACGGTCCCCTCTGAGTGTCCCTGGGAGTTGTAACATTAGAACTACAGAGACAAGCAATGCAATTTTAGTATAGTATTTGGTCAAACTCTGAACAGTATTTACATAATAATGATAATGTAAATGTTGTTTCTGGGTCACTACATTTAGAATCAATCTGTGGAAAAGCACAGCAAGCTGGGCTGTGGTTACAAGAAAAGAAGATGAATGTTAACCTTGAAAACATAAAAATAAAAGGTAGGTGGTAGAAGGTGGAACATGGAAAGGAATGGAAGAAAAATGAAAGGAAGGGGAGAGAACCAATATTGTAATTTTTTTAAGTGAAGAGTTAAGGGATCCTTCCTAAAATTAATGAACAAGAAACAGAGGTTTAAGGGTAGTATTTAAAGTGACAAATGTAAGCGATAGGAGAATTAAAGATAATGATCTAACTATAAACACTGGGAGAAGAAAACAAAGGTGAAAAAAAAGAGAGTATAAATACGGTAAATCTCAAAATTCATAGTGTTGAATCAATAGATAGTATCAAGAGTTGTTAAGACACTAAACTGATGTATATAGAAACATGTTAGTTACTAAACAGAGATGGTTAAGAGGCTGTTTCTGAGAAATACGAGTGCATTAGGAGAAAAGTAGAGGAATACTTTTGCTTTTCATCTTTTTTTGGTAGTATTTGAGTAGTTATAATAAGCATACATTACTTTTATTATAATAATTTATTTTAAGGGAGAGAAAACAGAAGAGATCAGAGGGTAGGACCTTGGCTAAATCCTGCAGTTAAAGGGCAGGTGTGAAGGAAGAAGCAAGAAAAGAAGATGAAGTTAAGAGAATGTTACCTAATAGCATATTAACTTTTTAACAGATTTAAACAACAGAAACCTTATCTTTACTCTAACTTTACAATGGATTTGGCCACTGTCTACGATGACAGTAGATATACCTGTCAAACCATTCCTTTTCTCTCTTGAATGAGCCATTCTGATGAAAACTTATGGCAATATCCACCAACTACAATTTTATAAAGCATGAAACCATAATATTGATTTATTATATTACTATGTGTTCTATGTCACTATGTATACTATATTACATATGTATCATTTCTATTCTATCCTATTCAACCATACCAATGTTTCTAAATATTTGAGTGCTTGATGTTTCATAGAATAGGCTAAGTTTTTCAAAAACTCTTATTTGCCAGTATAACATAACATTTGAGTATATTCACAATAGAAATTAAATTATTCTTCTAAACAGAATTCTAATCAATAATTAAATTACATGGGTATCACATAAATATGGTATTTAGGATGAGAACTTTACATACTGGTTTATAATTTTCTATAATTATGTTCAAGAGCATTGCTCATGCTATTATAAGTTCTAAATGTTCTGATTCTTCTTCTTAATTATTAGTTACTATGTATATTTCTGGACCAGTCATATCACTAAAATATAAAAGAACCATGTTAATGTCATTCACATTGATATTAGTATATTTCTAAACCTTGCCTATTTCCCATCGTTACATGTTTTCCTTTGATTAAACATCTCTGCCAATTATCGTCAAGTGAATTACTATTAACTTCAACAAGTTATGTTAGTTTAAATCATTTATTCTGTTGAAATACTATATTACATAACCAATTTCTGCAAATCTGTTAGTGATTTGAATTAATTTGTTCTTTAGAAACTGTACTAGAGTAATTATGCTTTGATCTTATAAATTAGCCAAATGGAATATTGTTTATAATATAATTTAAATGAAAACTGCCATTACATTAAATAATGTTTCTTGGCTCATTGCTTAATGGATCTCAGTTAATGTGTTGTTCATGGGGAAATGGCAGAACCGGATCCGCTGGGGTTAACAACATATCAGAAACATGGTTGTCCTCACCGATGTTTTCATTACAAGGCAAATAATACAAATCAAATCTACTTTCAACACAAACTTCAGAGTGTTATTTAATAATTTATAAGGTAGAGCTAAGTTGTTTCTGCACGATGCTTACATTAGTGAAAATCAAAAATGTTAAAACTGCCTCTTTTGGGATCTGTCCCAGAACCCTCCAGATTCTAAGATTTAATCAATGACAGTGGCCACCACATTCACACATGTGAGCTACCCAGGAAACCCTGGTCTCCATCCTGGACCTTTTTATTCTCTGGAACTATTTCATTCTAAACTCTATTATCTTGTCTTTGGCCAACTTGAGATTCTTTTGACCCCTCGGCTATTTACTCCTGCTAATCATGTCTTGAGTTCATGGAGACCTCCATCTTCTTTGCCTGTTCATTTTCTTTTAGCCAATTTACTCAACATAAACCACATTTACTGAGCACTTACATTGTTGTAAGTGCTTTTACACACATTACCTTGTTTAAACCGTATGAGGTCCCCAAGAGTAGGAATTACTATCCCATTTCACCCACGAGGACATTGAGGCATAGAGAGGGTAAATGAGTTACCTCACAGAGAAGTAGGTGGAGAAGGGTTCAAAGTCAGGTGTAGTTGCTCCATAGCTTATGCCATTCAGCTCTGACATTCTTACTCCCTTTCATATTCCACCTGAATCTTGTCATAGTTCACTCAACTTCTCTCAACTGCTCTCTCTCTCATACACACACTCTCTTGTTTCTCAGTGCCCTCAACTCCTTTATTTTCTAGTCTTGTGAGCTACTGACATCCTTAAAAAGTTCCAATTCCAGGGGTGCCTGGGTGTCTCAGTCAGTTGAGCGACTGACTCTTGATTTTCACTCAGGTCATGATCCCAGGGTCGTGGGATCTAGCCCCATGTTGGGCTCGGTGGTGAGTGTGGAGCCTGCTTAAGATCCTCATTCTCTCTCCCTCCCTCCCTCCCTCTGCCCCTCTCCTCATCTTGTGCTCTCTCTCTAAAAAAAAAAAAAAAAAATCCAATTACATTAACCAAACCATTCCCCTTCTCTGTTCTTACACTCGGAGTGCTGAGCGCATGAGCACTACTGGAGAGATCATAAGTGAGTGAGTGCTGCTGCTACTACCCATTCATTGTCTCTAGCCTCAGGTGGGTCCTCAACGCTACCCCTTTGTGTGTCCTTTGTCAGCTCCCTTCTCTATTCCAAACTTAATTTCTGAAAACCTCCTGCTCTACCATTTCCTGTTCATTTAGCTAACCCAAAGACTTTGATGGCCAAATTGGCTCACATAAAAGACAGATCTTCAAGTATCAAGCTTTACTAGTATTTTCAAAAATGCAAGCAATCATGAGGCACAGGGGAAGCATGGAGAGGTCTAAGATATCCTGCATAGCTCTCACAGTGCCTCATTCCTGTGCTAGACATTCACTGTGTGATCCAGAGTAACAGATGAGGTCTCTAAGAAATATTCACGGGTTATTACCATATATAGTGGGAACATTTAGGTTATAAAATATCTTCATTTTGTACCCCAATAGTTACTTAGCTTGCATGACACTCTCCAGAGAACTATGCTTCATAAATGCATGCAACCTAGGTCCCTTTATCATGAGCAATCCTAAAATAGGAGTATCCTGTTAAAAGAATTCCAGAGATAAGGGCTCATCTTCTAGCAAATATCAATCTATTTACAAGGGGTTCAGCTATCAGCATGTCTATGAGGATCACCTGATTTCTTTCCTTCCCCAGAAGTTTCCTCTGACACAACTACAAACATACACAGGTCAACTGCTTTAACTCTTTCCATCTTTCATATTTAGTTAAGAATCCTGCTTTTGGGGCACCTGGGTGGCTCAGTCGGTTAAGCATCCGACTTGATTTTGGCTCAGATACTGATCTCAAGGGGCTGAGATAGAGCCCCGTGTCAGGCTCCAAGCTGAGTGTGGAGCCTGCTTGGGATTTACTTTTCCTTTCTCTCTGCCCCTCCTCCATTTGCACACACTCTCTCTCAAAATAAATAAATAAACATAAAACAAAAAAAAAAAGAATCCTGCTATTTTATAAAAAATAAAGCATCACCTAGGTAGGAAAGTCCTTTGACTTCCTATTTCCAGTAATATGCATTATTAGATATCCATATTACTCTCTTTCTCCCTCAGGGGGGAAAGTGTCATTTATTTTGTCCAAATCCAACCCTTTTCTCAATGATTTGTTTCTCCTTTGCTTTCTCTTCAGAGACTCTGGATATTTTATTAATCAATTGCAAATCCACCTAATTACATTCTTAACTACTCAAGACTCCTTAGCAATGATTTATTTTTTTATTATTACTTCTATTGAGCTCTTTATGTGCCCAGCATTTTAGTAATGCAAACTCAATCTTCATAACAACCATGTGAAGAATACATATAGAATCCCCAGCCTCCATATGAGAAACATGAGTACAAGCAGAGGTGAAGTAACTTTTTCAGAATCACACAGCAGGTAAGTGGTAACACTAGGATTTGAACATAGCACTTTATACTGTGCTACAAGTTACCTTCTCTAATGTCCTTTTTTTAAATGAACATATTTCAGATTTACAGAAAAAGTTACAAAAATAGGTCAAAGAAGGTGCTGATAGCTCTAATCCTCTTTCCCTCTAATGTTAACATTTGTACAATTATCAAGAACAGGAATGCAACTTTGGAACAATATTATTAACTAAACTAAGATTTTATTTTTATTTCAAAAAATTAATTAGTTAATTTGACTCGGTTTTGCACTAATATCCTCTTTCTGATCTAGGATCTACCTTGAAGTCAGGAATGATTTCTTCTTACTTGTCTCTAGTCTTTAAAATTTTCTCAGCCTTGGAGCGCCTGGGTAGCTCAGTTGGTTAAGCACCTGACTCTTGGGTTTGGCTCAGGTCATGATCTCACGGTTCCTGAGTTCGAGCTCTGTGTCGGCCCTGTGCTGACAGTGCAGAGCCTGCTTGGGTTTCTCTCTCTCTTCCCCTTTCTCCCCCCTCTCCTCCTCTCTTTCTCTCTCTCTCAAAATAAAGAAATAAACTTAAAAAAAGTTAAAAAAAATTTTTTCAGTCTTGTCTTTCATGACTTTTGTGAATACTTACTTTTTGTCATTCTTACTATTTTCTCCTAATTGTATGTTTAAATTGTCCTTGAACCCATCTACTCAGTTCTTTGCTTCGGTTATTTTAACATACAACAATATTTACCATCTCAACCATTTTTAAGCATACAGTTCGGCAGTGTTGAATATACTTGCACTGTTGTGAAAGAAACCGTCAGAGCTTTGTCACCTTGCAAAATGGAAACTCTCTACCCATTGAACACCCCCTCTTTGCCTCCTCTCGGTCCCTGGGAACCACCATTCCCCTTCCTATTTCTGTGACTGACTACTCTCAACAGCACACACAAGTGGGGCTCTGCAGTTTTGCCTTCACACCACACAAGTGAAGCAGTCTAAATTCTTCATTGTTTCACGTATTCATTCAAGGAAATCCTTTGAGAGTAGAAACCATGACACAATGTTTCCCACTTCATAGGACAATGAGCACAACTCTGAACATGTAGTTCATTCCCCAAGAGCAACGAATTTGGGGCACTGGTGTGGGTTAAACTGTGTCCTCCCAGAATTCAGAGGTGGAGGTCCTAACCCCCAGTAGCTCAGAGTGTGACCTTATTTGGAAGTAGGGTCATTGCAGAAGTAATTAGTGGAGTTAAGATGAGTTAAACTTAAATAGGATGGGTCTTGACCCAATATAACTTACGACCAGGGTCCTTATAAAGAGGGGAGATTTGGAGCCAGCACACAAGGAGGATGCCATGTGAAGGCACAGGTGGAGACTGGGCTGGTGTTTCTACAAGCCAAGGAACGCCAAAGATTGCCTGGAGACCACCAGAAGTTAGGGTGAGGCAAGACAAAGATTCCCCTCCCAGCTTTCAAAGCAGTCGGGTCTGCTAGAACTTTGATCTTGGACTTCTAGTCTCCAGAACTGTGAGAAAGTAGCATTCTGCTGTTTAAGCTGCTGAGTTTGTAGGAGTAATTTGTTATCCAGGGCTATTGACTCTTAGATGGTCAATGACTGACTCACAAAATTATATATAAAATTGTGTGTGTGTCTGTAGGTACACATTTGTTTTCCTCTTTTGCACAATTTCACAATCTCCTCTTCCTGATTAGTGGCTGGAGCGTAATCAAGAGGGAAGAAAAAAAAAACAGGAAGAAATGAGCCTCTGAGGTGGCATTTGTCTCTGTTTTAACTTTAGGTTCCTCTTGGTGTCTTCAGCTCATGACGGTTTCACATCTTATGACAGAAAGAACACGCACCTATGATCTTCAAGATCCACCTGAGCTTTACTCAGGACCTGGCATCCAAGGGGACCTCTTGCATCTTCCCCATCATAAGCATTAAAAGTGAGATTACAAGTCCACAAATAAATCAATCTTAAATGAAAACCAGGGGAGGGGAAGGAAAAGATATTCTGAGATAAAGGGAAAACAGATTATCTCTTGGAAGCTTTTCTGTTTAACAGATTTGGAAATAGAGAATGAGCGACAGCTCTCTATCAGTTTCCTAAGGATGCCATAACACATTACCACAAACTGCGTGGCTTATGACAACAGAAATTTATTGTCTTACAGTTTGAGTCCAGAAGTCCTGTCCCTCTGAATGGTCCGGGGGAGAATTCTTTCTCATCTCTTTCAGCCTCTGGTGGCTCTAGGCTTTCCTTGACTTATGGCAGTAAAACCCAAATTTTTACCCATTTCTTTGCAGCCTTCTCTAAGTCTTTTCTTCTCTGAGTGTGTTTCTTCTCTGTGTGTCTTTTTTAAGGATTCCTGTCATCGGATTGAGGGCTCACTCTAAATCCTTGCTGACCTCGACTCCAGATCCTTTATTAATGACACGTGCAAAGACTTCCTTTGCCAAAGTAGGTCACATTCACAGGTTTCCTGTGTTACGTTGTATACATACCTTTTTTTGGGGGGGGGTTGTAATTCAACCCAATACAGGCTCTAACATTATTGAATTCTAAAAATAAATGAAGAATAAAATTAGTCCAAAGAGATTTGAGTTCTAGAACTCTATTTCCTAAGAGACCAAAAGTAAACTCTTAACTATGAGTCAACTACCCACCAACAAAAGGACCTGAAAATATTTACACTGTGAAAATGGGAACTTAAGGGGTGCAACTGAGTCCAGCTTCTTTTTGAAGATAATAAATTCAATATTCCAAACACTAAAATATTTTTGAGGAGGATAGGTGATATGATTGTGGTCTTCCCCTTTTTATAGAATGTCATGTAAGAAAAGGATTAGATGTATGCTGTGAAGCTCTCTACTTTCAGGAAGTTTCAGGAAGGTGCAATTTGAACCTAATTAAATCCAAACAATTCCATTAGCAAAGGTATATAGAGACAGAGTAAGCAATGTTGTGAGTTGTGAGTGTTTTGCACAGAAGTCTCCAGCTTTGGGTAGGGGGTTAAGTTAGCATATTTTCAAGGTCTCATTCAAGTCTACATTCTATGGTTCTGCAATCTTCTTTCCTCCACACAAGTAAAAATTACTTATGGATATTTTTCAAGTTAGGGACACTGAACAACAACGTTTTGTTTAATAGCATTGCTCATAAGCTCCTAGTCGAAACAACTGAAGCATTTGTAGGTTGGGCATGTAGAACAAGACAAAAATAAGCTAAAGGTGTGCTCCAGAGTATTTGAAAGGAAGGAGTAATAATTGTAGAATTTGGGCTGACAAGGATTACAAGGGGCTATTAATGTGCATCTGTTGTTCTGTATATGAATTTAATAACCAGGATCATCTGCTATAAGTTCAGGTAATGAGGCATTTCATTTTTCATAAAGGCATCTTTAAATCTATTTCTTTCACTTTGTTATTATAAAAGTACTTCTTTCCCCCTAAAATATTCGATAACAATGAGTAGGCAATCATTAGACCAATATTGTGTTCCAAATAGCTTTGAAATTATGCCATGGGATCTAGGGATAAGAGCTCAGGGGAGGAGAAAGCATATTATAACAAGTAATAGTTTCATATATTTTTTTCTCCGTGTGCCAGAACTTTTTACAGATGGGGGTTTGAAATTGGATGAGATTCAAATAATCTGGTGTAATAAATAATGCCAGGTGCAGATCAGGTCCAATTTCTTTTTAAAAATGTTGAATCCAACATTTCAAATAACCAAAATATGTTAACATTGGAAACTGGTCAGAATAGCTGGCTAAGGCAGACACTCTGAAGCAAGTGATGAAGCTCCATCTAACCAGAGCTCTTTGGCATGGGGTCAGAAAGACAGCATAATGCAAACTCTAAAATGATTTTCATCACTAGGGCAACTTGGCAAGCAACTAGGAAGGGTCAAGGTCTAACAATCATGAAAAATGTTACAATTTTCAATGTACTAAAGTCCACTGAACTTGGAGGTTTTACTTGGGTAATAATAATAATTTCTCACAACGCATCAGGTGTTATTTCAGATGCTTTATTTATGGCATTTTATTTAATCTTCATTTAAATCCAATGAGGGGATTTGCTTTTCCCATATTTCAGATTAGGAAACTGAGTGTTGGAATAACTTGTGTTGGGTCCCCCAGCTAATAGATACATAGTTCAGTCCAGATTCCAACCCAATCAGCCTGTCTCCTTGGGCTCCTCTCTTAGTTCCTGTACTATTAAAAGTTCTGTCTCAATCGTAGGACATCTCCTTAGCCTGAAACTGCAGCCAATTAGTTTGCCTTGGTGAACTTGACGATTCATACTTTTATCTCATTTGTTTAAAAAGAATTTATATGGATCATGAAATGAAATACTATATAAAATACTATGTATGAATAGAATAATGAAATACTATATAAAAGAACTGACCTTTTGAAAAGCAGAAAATGATAGAATGTAATATTCAAAACTCATTAATTTGTACAACTAATATTAATTGATTGCCTCCTACATGCCAGATATTGTGAAATGTACAGGGGGAAAAAGACCTGTTTCCTGCCCTCAAGATGTATATAGACCTTTGGGGGGGGGTGACAGACAATAAGTAGAGGATTTTACATTTTGCTAATTTTGGGGGGAGGGGAACTCATTTAAGCTGAGATTAGATGGTTGAGAAGAAACTAGCCACAAGAAGGGAAGGCAGGAAAGAAGCAAAAACATTGTAAGCAAAGAAAACAGGATGTGCAAAGGTCCTGAGGTAGGAAAGAGCTTGGGGTTGCTCAAGGAACTAAAATGCCAGTGAGTCCAAGAAACAGAAAACAAAAGGAAGAAACAAAAGGCTAGAGATGAGGCTTCAGAAACAGAAGGCAGAGGGTATTGGATGGTCTGATGTGCTGTTTGAATTATATCATAAGTGGCTAAGAAGATATTGGAGGGTTTTAAGGAAGGGGAATGAAATGATCTGATTTGTGTTTTAGAAAGTCCACTTTGGTTCCCATGTAGGGAATGATTTGAACATAGATTTTTATATTCTGGACTCAGATTTTCAAATTCAAGCATCTGGAGCTCTCCTCAAGAGCCGTTAGAAAAAAAAAGAAGTTTGAAAATTATTTCTGTGAGTTGATTCCCTTTTTGTTTAATTCCAAAGAACTCTAGCTGTACTAGATTTTTGTTTTATTTTATCTGTTATGAAGCAATGTGGACTTACTTCTATGTTATTTATTTTAAAGTATTTAGCCTGTGATTGTAACCTCTTCATGTATCCATCTTTTTTGTCTACAAATGAGAGATTTAAAAAAATTTTTTTAATGTTTATTTATTTTTGCGAGAAAGAGAGACAGAGCGTGAGCAGGGGAGGAGCAGAGAGAGGGGGAGACACAGAATCCGAAGCAGGTTCCAGGCCCTGAGCTGTCAGCACAGAGCCCAGACTTGGGGCTGGAACCCACGAACTGCGAGATTATCACCTGAGCTGAAGTGGGTGCTTAACCGACTGAACCAACTAGGTGCCCCAGAGATTTAGTTCATTGACAATGATCTTCCATAGATATCATAAAGTCATTTTGTACCTTTCCAAATATATGAATGCCATGTTAACAGAACATCTGTGAGTTTATTGCTTCTTTCACATTTTATCTGCCAGTTTAGTGTCATGTCATTTAGAAAATGTGGGTAAATAGGTTATGTTTCTGGCTTTATTGAAATTCCAGTTGACTGAAATGATATTTTGAAAACTGTCTTTCATCTAAGACCTTCAAATGCATTGTAGTCATTTAAATTATCCTCCAAGGGGTGCCTGATTAAGCGTCAGACTTCAGATCAGGTCATGATCTCACGGGGTTCATGAGCTTGAGCCCCGCATCTGGCTCTTTGCTGTTAGCACAGAACCTGCTCTGGATTCTCTGTTCTCCTCTCTCTGTCCCTCCCCTGCCTGCACTTGTGCACTCTCTCTCTCAAAAATAAATGTTAAGAAAAAACAACAGAGTGACAATAAGTAAGTAAATAAATAATAAATAATCCTCCAAAATGCAGACAAGGTTGAAAGGCTCTGGAAGATCATCAGGTGATCCAAAAAGAGAAGGCTTTGGATCTCTTGGTCTTGTCTTCATACTTTATATCTTTTAGAGCAGAGGGAATAATAACGCCACCATAGATACTTTTATTTTCTTCTTTGTTTCTCCTCAACATCTAATATCTGCCTTCCTTTTTAGAAAGACTGCCCTGGGCATTGTGTCATGGGGATCCAGTACCCCTCTCCTGTTATGGAAGCTGAACGGGAAAATTCCCCCTCTCCCCACCCCTGGGTGGACAGAATCAGGAGTGGTGGGGTTTGCATGAAGGTGTGGTGTGCCATGGCAGTGAATGTCCAAGCGTTAGTAGTGTTAGTGTCTTGGTGACAACATTCATGGCACCTAACTTCCCAAATCCTTTTGGGTTTCACACGTCTTCCAGAACGACTTCTCTCCAGTTTGCAGATTTTACATTCTTCTGATAATTTCACTCTGGATAGCTGGTCGACTCTACTGCTTGTACCGTGAACCCTACAATCATTAACCTGTACCCGCGGGAAGGCAGCTAACGGGTCATTGTGGAAACGTGATTGAGCTGCTTTGTGTAGGTCATAGATCTGGTTCTGTTCTTGACAGAACAAAAGAACTAAGGTCCTACCTTCTCCCTCTCTAACTCTCAAGTGTGATGACTGAACAAAACATATAAGTAAATGTATGTTACAAATATACTTTTAAAATTTCAAAACGCTGAGAGAGTTCTGAAATAACTGATGAAATAAACCACTTTTACTAAAGTTCAGAAGGAAATACGGTCCCTGTTACCAAACATACGTATTTTTATGCTACATTTCTGTTTTCCGAAGGAGCTGTTTTACATCGGGGTAGTATTAAGACCATCTTCTGACAGGCAACTTTCACTTCTCAGTGTCCTCCCTGCAAGATTCCTTCATGTTATCTTTTAAACAACCTTTCATCTTAAACAAGAGCAAAGTAATTTATTCAAATTGTTGTGGTTGCTGGAAAATGGTTCCCCCACTCCTTTTACCGTGTCTTCTGGGAAACTTAAATACAATTTGAAAACAAATGAGAGGTCAGGACTCAATTTTCTTGCTGTAAGAGGAAACTGGAGAACAAATTTTTAAGTTCAGGTTGAAGCATTTAGGTTTCGATTTCAAAGGGAGTTCTGAACTTGTCGTAACACTTTTTTTGTAGGAGGAAAACAGGCATGGAATTATACAAAGGGAGATGCTAGCATCTTCCACCATCTCCTATCTTATACCTCCTGTGCTGTTTAGTTGTATGTTCACAAGAGTGCCTGCATGTTTTTCTTTTGTTTTGCCCTCATCAAGGGGAAAATTCAGCATATTGCCTACTAATGGTATTTACATTTAAGTTGGCTGATGAAAATTCTCATTTTTAAACCAGTGAGTACTGTTGAAGACTAGAGAACCAACGAGCGCCATAGTCAGAAAGGATCTGAGCTGTTCCCTTTCCCACACTCTGAGATGCCACTAGTGTTAATTATTGTCAGTGCTTATTTTCTACTTGGGGATAAAGACTAAATCTTAATCTATGTGGGAAAGTATTTTGACTACAGGATCTGACTAGATAGTTGAGTTAGACAAATGGTCAATTCATTTCAGTAAGTGGTTTGACCAATTTGGTAAATTCATTTTCAATGATTAAATTGTTCATATTGATACATAATTTCTTTACTTAATCAGGAAACATTTGCAGCCTGCCAGGACTATGCTAGGCATTAAACCTCTATGACTTCTTTATCTTTTATTATTTTTATCAGTTGCTCAATTATCTTAAGGCTAAACTGAGATAATGGTATTAATTTACTTTGTATTAAATTGCATTAATTAAAAGTACGTTGGATTGATTAGAGCAATGACATAGGAGTTGTTATATTCAAATGAAACTAATCTTATTTTTGAGAGAAGTAAATTTTCTCTTTTTAAAAAAATTTTATTTATTTTTGAGAGAGACAGAACACGAGTGGGGGAGAGGCAGAGAGAGAAGAAGACACAGAATCTGAAGTGGGCTCCAGGCTCTGACCTGTCAGCACAGAGCGTGATGCAGGGCTTGAACTCAGGGAACTGTGAGATCATGACCTGAGCTATAGTTGGACACTTAACCGATTGAGTCACCCAGGCGCCCCTCTAACTCTACAAGAGAAGTGAGTGATCTTTAGGCTAATTCATGGAAAATTTGGTCAAACATCTTGGTAAGATTATACAGGGAAATCCATATTTCAAAATTATTTTGCCACCTGAAGAATCAGACAAAATGTGGGTAGTGCACAATAATTGTTTTTTAAAAATAATTTTTATATTCATATGAAATTAGAATAGACATCATTAAATTAATAGAGATCAGTCTAAAATAAGAAGTCTTTAGTAAGTATAAAAGAGTAATAAGTTATAAGAATATATTGTTTACTCAATGATTATCCTCAAATAATCTTTGCTCTTTATTTTTGAATTGAGGGTCAAATGCCATCCTACGAATCCTTTCTTAATTCCCACATGAGAATTAATTACTCTCTCCACTGTCTTACCACAGCAGTTTTATACCTGTATTACAGTGCTCAACACAATGACTCTTCATTATTTTCAACCCGTCTTCCACACTGGACTGTTAGTTCTGAAGTAATGTTTTATTCACAGCTGTGTGCCCACAGAGCCATTCAGAGTGGGCAATCAATAAATGTTGTTGAATGAAATGAGTACAACATTCACCTAAGCAAATATTTTACTAATTTTCCATTTCCCTATTCTATTTTTTTGGTTATTATTTCCTAATGCTTATCTTTTCTTGTCTTCTCATTGCATTTACCTCTTTGCAAATGTTCACCTTACAGTCTTTGCCTACCCTTTTCACTTTCAGAATTTCCTCTGTTTGCTGCAATTTCCCTGTCTCCATTCCTTGTTTCAAATGGCTCGCACTAGTTCTTGTCTGATACTGGAAATCCCTTCATGAGGTCATACCACTTATTTTGGAATCTAAAGCCTCTGTCGTCAAAGTGTTATCCTGCAATAATGACTATTGAACACAATTTATCATCTTAAGAGTGTTGGCAACATTCTACACTAATCCAAAAGGATGGTCTCATGAGGGAATTAAGAATTAAGATTTTGGGGTGCCTGGGTGGCTCAGTCAGTTAAGCGTCCGACTTTGGCTTAGGTCATGATCTCGCAGGTCCGTGAGTTTGAGCCTCGCGTCAGGCTCTGTGCTGACAGCCCAGAGCCTGGAGCCTGCTTCAGATTCTGTCTCCCTCTCTCTGCCCCTCCCCTGCTCATGCTCTGTCTCTGTCTCTCTCTCAAAAATAAGTAAACATTAAAAAAAAAGAATTAAGATTTTGAACAAAAGTATATTTTATAAAACTATTGCCTTGTTCAGTAATAAAATGGAACCAAAGATGATCTTTGGGTAATATACTCAAAGATCAGGAATTCTATGACTTAAATTAGTTCACGGGCTGTTTTGGGGACTCTTAATACTTTGCTTCAAGGTTCTGGACTTTTCATGCCAACCTTGTGAGGGTAAGGTCCACAGTTTATTGTTAGGTCCTTGCATACCTGTTTGGGTCGAAACTGGTGTCTGCAATGATTGTGGTGTGGTAGAAATTTGTGTGTTTCAGGAACTCCATACGTTCAAGAAGGTAAGAAAATGCATGCACAAGTAACATCATAAATTGAAAACAAACCAGACTAACTTAATTAGAAAATGAGAGGTATTATCGGTTCTGAATTTTTAAATTTTTACTTTTTCTTCTCCTTCCCTCCTTCTTCCTCCTCCTTTTCAGCTACAGAGTGGAGTTAGTCTTTTCAGTTCATGGCACAGTGTCAGCACTGATCCCCACAAGACCCCTCTGTTGTTTTGTTAGCATATTCCTTCTTATGATATTATCCTTTAGCTGCTGCCCCTTGTATGGACAACTATTTTAATATGTAAAATATATAGTAATATTTTTGCATATATATTATAATTTACATAAAGTTATTTTCACCATAGACAAAGACAAAGTTTTGTTTTTTACTTTTTCCACACTATGTTTTGAGATACATCTTTGTTCTGAGGACACACATGAAAAAGTTTATTTCTTCTAATGCTCACTAATATTCTGTAGTAGGCATCCACTACCTTTACCTGCTTGGTTCCCCCAGTGAGGATTATCTAGATGCCCTCACCCTGCTACGAGATATATACTCTCACATGTCCCCTACCTGAGAATTTCTTCCTATTCTTCTAGAATAGCTACACCATTCTACAAAACACTAGCTGAACCATGGTGGTTTCTGTTTCCCCATATCTATTTTTCCTCAATCTTTAGGGTTTAAAATGAGCTTTCAGTGTCTTCATTCACTTTACTCTCCTTATGAATCAAATTGAGAACTTCTTCAGATAATTATTTAACATTTGGGCTCCCCTTTTTTCTTAGATGACTGTCAAGTTTGGGTTTCTTCTTTTTTTATTTTCCTGAAGTAATTCCTTCTAACCTCCAGCATATGTCATTTTTTTTTTTTTTTGGTCAATTTTAAATGCTGCAAATCTCTTCTCCTATAGTGCACTAATGGTTAGCTTTGTCTAAGACATTCTTTTCTGAACAAATATCCTTATTTTTATGGATCTAAACCCATTGATATATGTATTTTTACTTAAAGATTATACTTTGGTCGTCTATTTTAAGACCATTGGTATGTCTGTATGTTACCAGGCTAGATGCCAACCCTCTTCCTCTAGTTTAGTTCATTAAAAAAAGGTTAACATAGTTATTCATGGGTCTATAATCTGTTATTTATGTATTTTTTTAAAACATGATGTATTCTTCTAAAAAAATCTAGGTAGATTTCAATGGTGATTGCACTGCTCCGACACATAATTTGTAGAAAATAGGTATCATCTATAATAAGTCATCCTTTACACAAGCATAGAATATCTTTTCACTTCAGAGGTCTTGTGTCTTTCCATAGAGCTTTACAACTTACTTTAAGAGGTCTTGTAAGTTCTTTGTTAATTCCTATATATGGAGAGCATTTGTTGTTATTGAAAATGATGTATTTTCTATTTGCTGCTTAGAAAAAAGTGCCAGAGAATTTGTACATTTATCTTGCATTTCTCTTGACAATGTATTGCTGGATACTGCTTTTTAAATCTAATCTGATTGTCTCCGTCAGTCTGGAGATTGGAATTTATTTATAGTTATTACACTTGTTTCTAAACTGAGACTTTAAAAATTCTATCTCATTTTATGTTTCTCTTTACATATTTTCATTTTTCATTCTTTCCTGCTTTGCATTGAATAAAACAGATTGTCTTTTGCTGATTAAAATGCAACATATTTTTTTTTCTTTTTCAGTTGTTGTCATTAACATTTTAAAGCACATGTAAGGTTAGTTTTAGTGGCCAATTTTATGAATTTACCAATATCTACATTTTCACTCAAATAAAAGAAGTATTTCGTACCTTTTCACCTCCCTACCTTTGGGGTTCTGCTACTATGGTAGAGAATTTAAGTTCTACAATTGTAGTGTTGTGTTGAATGGATTTCCTTTTTTCTCCCTTCCTTCTTTTATTTCCTTTCTTCCTGTTTGTTTGCCTTTTCTTATTAAACAATTTTTGGTCTTTGCTATTTTACATCATAATAACTTTATCAAGTTCACCCATTCTTTTCATATTTTTAGTAATACTCTCCTTTTTATTGTAGTATTTCCTCAAAGAATGTTTTCAGATGATCTCTGTTACACCAAATTGCTGAAGTCTTAAGTACATAAGAATGTCTTAATTTTACCCTTACATGTAAATGATGGTCTAGGAAAATTACAGTATTCTCAAATCAGAGGTTTTTTTCCTTCCATATTTTATTTATTTATTTATTTATTTATTTATTTATTTATTTATTTTAATGTTTGTTTGTTTGTTTATTTTTAAGACAGAAAAAGAGAGAGAGCACACGCATGAGATGGGGTAGGGGCAGAGAGAGGGAGACAAGTTTCCAAAGTGGGCTCGGTGCTGACAGCAGGAGGCCTGCTATGAGCTCAAACTCATGAAGGAACCATGAGATCATGACCTGAGCCGAAGAAGTCGAATGCTTAACCAACTGAGCCACCCAGGTGCCCCTTCCTTCCATATTCTAAATATTGTCTTATTTCCAGGGCTTTTACTAGGGAGTCAGACATCAATCCAATCTTTTTTTTTTTTTTTTTTTTTTTTGACCGGTATGCTCTTTCTCTTTTAGAAACTTTTCTTTACTTGATAATCTGGAATTTCAAGTATAGAAAATTTGTTACCTATCATTTTTGTCATGCTAAGAATGCATTCTATCTATTTTAATCTTTTTTTTTTTCTTTTCTCCAGAAACTCTAGTTTTCTGGATATTGGAACACTTTGTCTGTGGTAGAATTTTTAAGCCCCATCTTCCAGGCACTTACTAGTTCAGTCTTTGTCACTACACATTCTGCTATTTATGACTTTCATTTTGTTTTCCCCCTGCAAGTTCATGTATCACTTAGCTTTAAAATCAAAATTATATGTGCACAATTAAGTAAAGTTCAATAGTACCACAAATTGCGTTATGAAACACAGTAGGCCCCCAACCCTTCCCACTTTCTTACTGGAAACCACCACTCTCAATTCTTAACTGATTATTTGGTATATTTTTCTATATATACTAAATAAAACGTGGCAGTTCTGGTTTTTTGAGTTTTGGCATTGTCTATTGACTTGATAATTTGGAAGATAAAAATTTTCACTCTCTTTTAACTTTCCATCCAATTACAAGCTCCCACCCCCACCCCCAGTTTCCCAACTGTATTCCATCAATATGGTTATATAATTACTTTGGTTACAAAATATACATTATTCCCATTATTACATCTTTTAAAACTGGACACATAATAAACTGTGATTATTTTTGCCACATGATAAGTGTGCTTTCCCTAAGGTTAGTAATTGTGTTTCTTTTCTTTTGTATGTCCTGTTACTAGTTTAGCTCTAAGCTCTTGTCAAGTGTATAAATATCACTCAGTATGTTCAAACATACTAGTACTTTATTAAGATCACCTTAAGTCTTTCTTGGACTAGCCATTCTCTAGACCTGCTACATCCCTCTACCTCAAGTGGTAATCAATTTGGGCAGCCATTTTTTCCCTAGGGTCTTAGCTTATAACTAGCTAGGTAAGAAGGGTCTTCCCTGTAGACAGTATTTCCTCTGACAGATTCCAAGTTTTAGACGTGTGCATTGAGAATCAGGGTCCATTTTACTTTAGGTCTTAGCTATTTTCTGATGACTGTTCTTTGTGTGCATTCTCTATTGATTACAATTATATAAGGGGAAAAGAGTGGAATAATTTGGGCACTGTATTAGTCAGGGTTTTATAGAAAAATAGAACCAATGAGACATACTTATGTATCTCTAGCTCTAGTTCTAGCTAGAAAGAGGTTTATTATAGGGTATCATGTGATTCGGAGACTTAGTATTCGCACGATCTGTCTGCTGTAAGCTGGAGGCCCTGGAAAACCCATGGTATTGTTTTAAGGCCTGATTTCTGGAAAGTTGATGGGAATATAGATTCCAGTTCCAGTCTGAAGGCCTGAGAACTAGGAACTCCGAGAATAGGAGGAGACTGATATCTCAGCTCAAGCAGTCAGGCAGAGAGAGAATTCAACTTTGTTTAGCCTTTTTGTTCATTTCAGATCCTCAACAGACTGGATGAGGCTCACCCACATAGAGGAAGGCCACCTGCTTTTCTTAGTCCATGAATTCAAATGATAATCTCCTCTAGAAATACAGATACATTCAGATACAATGTTTAGCTAGCTATCTGGGCAACTCCGGCCCAGTCCAAGTGACACATAAAAATAACTATCACAGGCACCCCTCAACACTCCTTATTTCTCTACTTTGCAAAGACCTGATACAATTTTCAACACGGATCCGAAATGGTCTGTGGATTGGTGTTTGGGAACCATTAAATGAGCTCACCTACTCTTCAGATTTCACTAATACCTATAAATGGACAACTATTGTATCTATATCTTTAGCTCAGCCTTCTTTTTAAAATTTAAGACTCACATCCAGTAAGCCATCTACCAATAGGATGTTCTCTGAATAGGTCAAATTGACATCTTCCCCACCAGAGCTATCCCTTTCTTGGTATTCTCCATGGCAATAGGCCATGAAACATGCCTATTGTCACATGTGGCATATGAGAGGCAGTCTAGATTGGTGGTTAGATATATGTATTCATGAGTCATACTGCCTGGGTAGGAGTTCAAGTGCTACCACTTAATGGCTCTCTGATCTTGACAAAGTTGCTACTTGGCCTCTCATCCACAAGAGAGGAATAAATAATAATAACGTTGTTGTGAGGATTCAATGCATTACTAAGCACTTAGAATACAACCTAGCAAACAGTAAGTTCTAATGGGCATCTGTTAAATAAATGAATAGCAAAATGAAACAAAAACCCATGTTAGAACCTTGAAAGCAACTGTGTATTCTTCAACTGCAAGCCCCCATTCATCTATTATATTGCCAATTATTGATAACTACCAATAACTACCAATTTTGTCTCCTATTTATTTCCTAAACAACTCTCTAGACTATAAACTCCATAAAGACAACTACTATGCCTGCTTTCTTGTGATGTTATTTCTAGTTTTTAAATATCACAATACCAGACACAGTGAGTATTCAATATAATTTTTGTCGAATAGTTTAATGAATTATACATCTCACATTATAGCGTTAATTTTATAGCATATTTTTCTGTTAATATATCTCCCAAAGTAGATTAAATTTCTTGAGTTGTAAGAATATATCCCAGTACCTGGGATATATTAGGTATAAATATATATCTGTTATATGAATGAATGAATGAATGAATGAAAGCATTTGGATAGGAGAAGGCTTCAAGCTGAATAAGTTAGACTTCTTAGTGGCAGTATTGCTCTGAGAAACACTTAGACTGCTGAAGTTAATAAGGCAGAAGAGCCTAATGTTATGTTGGCTTTACTTGGTGTCAGTTTGAAAAAAAATAACAAGGATTTAACTCAGACAGACCATCGAAAGTAACTAAGACATCTAAAGCACATGAAAGTAAAGCCAATTATCCTGACAACTAGGGGTATTTTGTGTTTGCTAGGCATTTAATTCCCAGAGCTGAGGATGCATTTTTAGCAACAATTCAGAGGGTAGCACTTCTGGTCCTCTTCATATAATTTGAAGAACTCTACTCTAAGAATAGAATAATATTCCTAACCAAGAGGATCCACGCTGCTATATTTGTGTCAAGTTAACTTGTAAACCTAAAGTAATAATGAGGAAAATAGTAAGACTATAAGCATTCTAGGTGATTAAAATGTATTATTACTGAATGCAATAAACATTTTATTCTTAATAATGTACATGCTTGAACTGTATCTAAATATCATTATAATTTATAATGAATGACTGGTAATTGGACTATCTATGAAATGAATTTAAAAAAATTTTAAATCTTAATTAACCTTGTGCTATATGATAAGCAAAGCACCAACAGTACAATGCATTGTTCCAGTAAACAATTGACTGATCTACTTTACAGAGAGAAGCAAAGTGAACAGAGCAAAGTAAATGATATGAATTATAACAGATAGAGGTAATGCAGATAACAGATATGCTGATTTACTTCCTTTTACATAACACATAAAATCATTCTTTGTTAGCATGCACAGCAAACTCTTTTATTTGTATTTCCCTTCATATTACACAAGAAAGAGTGTATTTAACATTGGCAAGGGTAAACATTCCAAACAAGCCACCAAGTATTTCTTAAATATTTTAATTTTATGAAAATATTTCAGATGACACACAAAATGACAAAGCTGTGCACCTCCTTTTGCTATGTTCATTACAGTTGTATTGAACAGGCTATTTTTACACTGTGGTATTTCCATACCATTTGCAATGCAGTATTTTAAGTCCCTTTAAAAATTCCAAGAGATTGTTACTTCTCTGTAGGAAACTATGATCCAGAAAAAAAGTCATGCATTAAACAATTTTAATGCTATTTTATTTAATAAATATTTATTGCTCATTCCCTCTGTGCCAGGAAATCTGCTAGGAGATAAAAATAAACAAAACTCAACCACGCACACACACACACACACTCACACACACACACACACACACACACACACTCACACACACCCCAGGAGTGTCTTATCTCTTGGTGTCATAAAAGAACTCCAGCAGCAATGAAAGGATGTTTAGTGAAAGGGGCGAAACAACTGCTGGTTTATAAGAAGAGAAATACTTTAGGGAGAAGTAAACAGGTGAATTGGGCATTGAAGAATGGGCAAAACTTTGACAGGTAGAGATGATGGGGAGGGGACTGGGGAGAAGTTCCACTAGGAAAAGCACAGAGGCAGGAGCTGTGAGATCAGAATCTCAGCTGGGCGGATGATAAGGGAAAGATGTATTGGAAAGCAATAGGAGGTAAACCCGATTCATATAAATGACAATCTTAAAGACCTGCCTAAGGAGTTTGCACCTTGATGATAATTGAAGGGGAGCTGTTACAGGTTAGCATATATTTGAGCTCAAATATTTATTCCTTGCTTGAGCATTTCATTAAGTTTCATTTTAAAGACAATTTCTAAACAGAGTTTTAGGTTCATAGCAAAATTGGTAGGAAGGTATATAGACATCCCATATTCTCCTTGTCCCTACTAATACATAATCTCCCTCATTATCAACCCCATCTCCCACCAGAGTGGTACACAATTGATGTTACAGTTGACTGACACATCATTTTATCCTAAGTTTGTGCTTTACATTAGGGTTCACTTTTGGTAGTATGCATTCTATAGGTTTGGACAATGAATAAGGGCATACATATATCCACCATTAGAGTATCTAAAAGAGTACTTTTACCTCCATAAAAACTTTTGTGATCTACCTTTTCATCCCTTTCTTTCCTCTAACCTCTGGAAACCACTGATATTTTTACTCTCTCCATAGCTTTGCCGTTTCCAGAATGTCATGTAGTTGGAATGATATGGCATAGAGCCTTCTCAGATTAGCTTCTTTTATTCAGTAATATGCATTTAAGGTTCTTCCATGTCTTTCATGACATGATGGCTTACTTCTTTTGAGCAATGAATAATGCTCCATTGACTGGATGTAACACAGTTCACTTATCTATTCATGTGCTCAGTTGTTTCCAATTATGAATGAAACTACTATAAACATCTATGTGCAACTCCTTTAGATAAATATGAGGGAGCATGGAAGCTGGATCATATGGTAAGAGCATGTTTACTTTTGTAAGAAACCACCAAAAGTCTTCTAAAGTGACTATACCATTTTGCATTCCCAACAACAATGAATGGCAGTTCCTCTGGATCCACATTTTTTGCTAGCATTTAGTGTTGTCAGTGTTCCAGATTTTGCCCATTCCAATAGGTGTATGCTGGTATTTTGTTGTTATAATTTCCATATAAATGTGGAACATTGTTTCACATGCTTATTTGCCATCTGTATTTCTCCTTTGATGAGGTGTCTGTTAAGGTCTTTGGCCCATTTTTTAACTGGGTCATTTGCTTTCTCACTGTTGAGTTTTAAGAGCCCTTTGTGTGTTTTGGATAACAGTTCTTTATCAGATATGTCTTTTGCAAATATTTTCTCTCAGTCTTTGGCTTGTCTTCTCACTCTCTTGACAGTGTCTTTCATAGAACAGAAATTATTGATTTTAATGAAGTCTAGCTAATCAATTATTTCTTTCATGGATTGTGTCTTTTGTATTATATCTAAAAAGGCATCACCATACCTAAGGTCACCGATGTTTTCTCCTATGTTATCTTCTAGAAGTTTTATGTTTTACATTTTATATTTAGGTCTGTGATCCATTTTGTTAAATTTTGTGAAGAATGTAAGTTCTTAGTACAGAGACTCACATTTATGCATGTGAATATTCAGCTGTCTCAGCATCATTTGTTGAAAAGACTATCTTTTCTCCATTTCCTGACCTTGGCTCCTTTGTCCAATATCAGTTGACTGTATTTATGGGGGTCTATTTCTGGACTCTTTATTCTCTTCCATTGATCTATTTGTCTATTCTTTTGCCAATACCACAAATCTTGATTATTGTAGCTTTATAGTAAGACTTGAAGTTCAATAGTGTCAGTCCTCCAACTCTGTTATTTTCCTTTAGTATTGTGTTGGTTATTCTGGGTCTTTCTCTCTCCATATAAACTTTAGAATTGGTTTGTTGATGTCTACAAAATGACTTGAGATTTTGATTTGAATTGTGTTGAATCTACAGATCAAGTAGGGAAGAACTGACATCTTACCAACATTGTCTTCCTATTCACAAACATAGAATATCTCTCCAAATATTTTGTTTTTAAATTATTGTTCATCAGAGCTTTTACACTTTTCCTCATGTATATCTTGTTCAATTTATACCTAAATACTTCAAATTTTTTATCCTAATACAAAATAGTATTGTGTTTTTAATTTCAAATCCCATTTGTTCATTGCTGGTATATAGGAAAGTGATTGATTTTATATATTAACCTTATATCTGGGAGCCTTGCTATAATTGTTTATTAGTTTAAGAAATTTTCTTGTTGATTCTTTCAGGTTGTTTGCATAGATGATCATGGCATCTATAAAGAAAGACAATTATGTTTTTTTTTTCTCAATGTGTATACCTTTTATTTCCTTTTCTTGCCTTGCTGCATTAGCTCCAGCATGATATTGAGAATTGATAAAAGGAGACATCCTTGCCTTGTACCTGAGCTTAGTAAGAAAGCTTTGAGATTTTCACCATTTAGTATAATATTAGCTGTAGTATTTATGAATATTCTTTATCAACTTTATCAAGTTGAGAAAGTTCCACATTGATATATTTTTATTATTGAGGAAGGCTGCATCCTTGGAATAAACCTCATTTGTTTATGATGTGTAATTTAGAATAATTACAAGATATTTTTGAATTCTTTTTACTAATACTTATTAAGAATTTGCATCTATATTCATGAGGGATATTGGTCTACAGTTTTTTGGTTTGCTTTTTGTTTTTATTTATTTTGGTACTACTCTGTTTTGTTTTGGTATTAGGGTCAGATAAGCTTCATAAATTGAATTAAGAAATATTTTCTCCTCTTCTTTTCTTTGGAATAGACAGTGTAGAACTGATGCTACCTCTTTACTTGTTTGGTAGAACTTCTCAGCAAAACTATCAGGACATGAAGATTTCCTTTCAGAGAAATTTTAAAACTATAAATTCAGGACACCTGGGTAGCTCAGTTGGTTAATTTTGGCTCAGGTCATGATCCCAGATTCATGGGATCCATGCTGAGCATTGAGCCTTCTTAAGATTCTCTCTCTCTCCCTCTGCCCCTGTACTCCTTCCCCCACTAGCATTGTCTCTCTCTCTCTCTAAAAATAAAAATAAATTAAATTAAATAAGCTATAAATTCTATTTCCTTAATAGTTATGTGGCTATTTCAGGTGATCTATTTCATATTGGATGAGTTATGAGTTGTTTGGTCTTTTTATGGAATTGATCAGTTTTGTCTAAGTTGTAAACGTATGTCTATATATTTTGTAGTATTTCCCCATTATTTTGCTGATATCTAGTGATTTGATAGTAATATTCACTATTTCATTTCAGATGTTGGTGATTTCAGTTACACCTCTCTTTTTCTCTATTTCTCTCCTTCCTCCCACCACTTTTTCCTTGACAGTCTTGCTAGAGATTTGTCAATTTTATTGATCTTTTCAGAAAACCTGTCCTTTAGAAAATTAACAAGGAAATAGTGGCTTTGAATGACACATTGAACCAGATGGATTTAATAGATATATTCAGAACACTCCCCCCCTAAAACAGCAGAATACAAATTCTTTTCAAGTGCACAAAGAACATTCTCCAGTACAGATCATGTATTAGGTCACAAAAACAAGTCTCAACAAATTCAAAAAGATTGAAGTCATACCATGCATCTTTTCTGACCACAGCACTTTGAAACTAGAAATCAGCCACAAGAAAAAAACTGGAAAGAGCACAAATACATGGAGGTTAAATAACATGCTACTAACAATGAATGGGTCAAACAAGATATCAAAGAAGAAATAAAAAAATGACAGGGAAAAAAATGAAAATGAAACACAATGGTCCAAAGTCATTGGAATGCAGCAAAAGTGGTTCTAAGAGGGAAGTTGATAGTAATACAGGCTTAGCTCAAGAATCAAGAAAAATCTCAAATAAACAACCTAATCTTACACCTAAAGTAGGAAAAGAAGAACAAACAAAACCCCAAACAAGCAGAAGGAAGGAAATAATAAAGATTAGAACAGAAATAAATGATTCAGAAACTAAAAAAAAAAACAAAACAATAAAACAAACAAAAAACAATAGAAGAGATCAACGAAACCAGAAGCTAGTTCTTGAAAAGATCAACAAAATTGTTAAACCTTAGCCAGACTCATTAAAAAAAAGAGAGAGAGAAAGAGAAACACAGAGAGACAGAGGACCCAAATAAAATCGCAAATGAAAAAGGAGAAATAACAATCAATACCAGAGAAATACAAATAATTATAAGGGAATATTATGAAAAATTATATGCCAAAAATTTGGACAATGTAGAAGAAACAGATACATTCCAGAAGCATATAACATACCAAAACTGAAGCAGGAAGAAAACTTGAACAGACTGATTAACCACAATGAAATAATAAAAAAATAATAATGAAAATCAATAAAATCAATGATCCAAAAATTCCCAACAAACAAAATCCAGGACCAGACAGCTTCACAGATGAATTCTACCAAACATTTAAAAAAGAGTTAAGGGGCACCTAGGTGGCTCATCAGTTAATCATCTGACTCTTGGTTTTGGTTCAGGTGATGATCTCGTGGTTTTATGGGTTTGGCCCTGCATTGGGCTCTGTGCTGGCAGCATGGAGCCTGCTTGGGATTATCTGTCTCCCTCTCTCTCTGCCTCTCCCCACTTGGGCTGTCTCTGTCTCTCTCAAAATAAATAAATAAACTTAAAAAAATTTTTTAAATAAAAAAGATTTAATACATACTCTTCTCAAACTATTCCAAAAAATAGAAGAGAAATGAAAACTGCCAAATTCATTCTATGAGGTCAAAATTATCCTGATACCAAAACCAGATAAAGACACAACAAAAAAAGAGACCTACAGGCCAATATCTCTCATGAACATAGATGCAAAAATCCTCAACAAGATATTAGCAAACCAAATCCACCAATACCCTACAAAGATCATTCAACATAATCAAGTTAGGTTAATTTCCAGGATGCAAGTGGTTCAATATATGCAAATCAATCAGCAAGATACATCACATCAGTAAGATAAAGGATAAAAACCATATGATCATTTTTAATAGATGCAGAAAAAGCATATGACAAAGTACAGCATCCATTCAAAATAAAAACCCACAACAAATAATAAAGATCTTCTATGGAAAAACACAGCTAACATTATACTTTATGGGAAAAAACTGAGAACTTTTCCTCTAAGGTCAGGAACAAGACAAGGATGTGTACTCTCAGCACTTTTATTCAACATAGTACTGGATGTCCCAACCATAGAAATTAGACAACAAAAAGAAACAAAAAGCATCCAAATTGGTAAGGAAGAAGTAAAATTTCTACTATTTGCAATGACAAGGTACTATATTTAGAAAGCCCCAAGGACTCCACGAAACAAAACAAAACAAAACAAAACAAAACAAAACAACTAGAACTGATAAATGAATTCAGTAAGGTCACAGGATACAAAACCAATATACAGAAATCTGTTGCAAATAATGAAGCAGCAGAAAGCAAAATTTGAAAAGCAATCACATTTACAATTGCACCAAACATAATAAAATACCTAGGAATAAACTTAACCAAGAAGGTGAAAGACCTGTACTTTGAAAATTATAAAACACTGATGAAAGAAACTGAAGATGACACAAAGAAATGGAAAGACATTCTATGCTCATGGATTGAAAGAATATTGTTAAAATATCAGTACTATCCAGACCAATTTACACATTTAATACAATCCCTATCAGAATACCAACAGCATTTTTTGACAGAACTAGGATAAAAAATCCTAAAATGTATATGGAAACACAAAAGACTCTGAATAGCCAAAGCAATCTTGAAAAAGAAAAACAAAGCTGGAGGTATCACAATTCCAGACTTTAAGTTATACTACAAAGCTGTAGTGATCAAAACATCATGGTACTGGCACAAAAATAGACACCTAGATCAATGGAACAGAATAGGAAATTGTGGGTTTATTTCTTAAACACACAATTATATGACCAATTAATCTTTGAGCTAGGAGAAAAGACATGCAATGGGAAAAAGACAGTCTTTTAAGCAAATGGTGATGGGAAAACTGGAAAGCTACATGCAAAAGAATGAAACTGGATCACCTTCTTACATGACACAAAAATAAACTCAAAATGGATTAAGGACCTACATGTGAAATCTGAAACCATAAAAACTCTAGGAGAACAGGCAGTAATTTCTCTGACATTGGCTGCAGCAACTTCTTTCTAGATGCTTCTTCTGAGGCAAGGGAGACAAAAACAAAAATAAACTATTGAGACTACATCAAAAGAAAAGTCTTCTGCACATTGAAGTAAACAACCAACAAAACTAAAAGAAAACCTAGGGAATGGGAGAAGATATTTGTAAATGGCATATCTGATAATGGATTAATATCCCAAATATAAAAAGAACTTATAAAACTCAACACACAAAAATAAATAATCCAATTAAAAAATGGGCAGAAGACATGAACAGACATTTCTCCAAAGAAGACATACAGATGGCCAACAGACATATGGAAAAAATACTCATCATCACTTACCATCAGGGAAATGCAGATCAAAACTACAACGATCATAAGGTAGTTCTATTTTTAATGTTTTGAGGAAACTCTAGACTATTTTCTAGAGTATCAGCACCAGTTTGCATTCATAAAATAAGGTTATCCTCAGGAATTCAACAGTTTTTATGTTCTTTCCATTAAGTGGAATAAAAGCATAACTTTATGTAAAGATTAAAACAGGATTAATTTTAAGAAGCGATAAATGTCACATAGAATCCCTAGGTATTAAATACAGATATTTCATTTTATCTTTATTTTATGTCAAGAATTACTGAAATTAAATTTCTTTAAAGCCATCATCACCATCAGTATGACTCACTTGCCTATGATTAGAATGGATGGAAAAGGATGCCTGGAACAATCACTGATGTAGACTTTCATTCTCACTGAGTTCGATTCCCGGTGATGGTGTGTTTAATCATTGTATGAGTAATGACTACTGAATTTGGTATGAGAAAAGGAAGTACCAGATGTATTAAAGAAAATTAGTAACTATTTTTGGAAAATAAAGCATCATGAGATGAATCATCCATATTCTAATTTTTATGGAGCTCCGGTCACAAGGGTAGTGAATTCTAAATTGATAAAAATCAATTTATTTTCTATGGATATCTCTTTCTCTGATTTTGTATTAAGTGTTTATTCATTTTTAGTAATATTAGAAATAAGTCTCACTCAAAATTAAAACAATTTTAATAAGACTTAAGAATGAATGAAGCCCATTTGTGCATTTTAATCTAAAGAATATGTAGAAAATGCTTTATGTACTTAGAACGTAGGTAAATGTGAAGCTCACTGAAATTCTCTGCTCAATAAATTAGGAATGTTGATCTTGCTGTCTTACATGATATCGTCCTACATTATATTTCTTAGGCTTTAGATAAGATCAAATTTATCTTTAACATTTGAAAAGAGAAAGAAGCATGGCCAGCATGACTACAGTCTAGAACAGCACTGTCCAGTAAAATTTTCTGCAATGATGGAAATGTTCTAATTCTGCACTAAGATAATAGCCAGCAATGACATTAAGACACTGAGCACTAGAAATGTGGCACTGCAATAAAGAACTGATATTCCATTTTATTAAATTGTAATAAATTTAATCTTACGTACAAATATCACATTTAGCTAGTGTTTATCATGTTGGACAGTGCAGGCAGAATCCTAGGTTTTCCAAATTTGTCATTTAATTGTGTTGAGTCTACAGATCAAGCAGGGAAGAACTGACATTATTCACCAAGTCTAGATGTTATATAACTCAGAGGACCAGAAAAATAACTTAATATTTGAAATATATTAATTTCTTTTTAATTTGGACCCTTCACCGAGGTCCATATTTTCAAGGGAAATTAAATTATTCTGTAAAATTACATAGCTATGTATTACATTAACATTTTAAGAGCTGGAAATAATAAGAAACCACATTTTTACACTGCAAATGATTACTGCCATAAAATCTTTTATGTAAATCTCTTTAGTGCTTAGTATTTAAATTATAAATTAAAAATTGATGAAAAATTGTTGCATGTATTCTATACGGAGGGTAAAAAGCACAAGAAATCATTTTCTCAGACTCCAAACACACAAGTTAAGTTCTGCATTGGTTTTTCAAAAAATATTTCTATAAATATTTATATTCAGAATAAGAAATAGTATATAACTACATAATTTATGTTAAGCATCTTTTTGGCAAGTGAATTTCAGACATTAAGTATTGTCTAGACTTTCTCTAATATTTCTTAATACTCCTACCAAAAAATGTATATATACCAAATATACATAATTCCATATATAATTAAGACCAACATGGAATCCTTTATTAATAGTGCTTAAATGAATGACATCATTAGTCATTTTATGCACGCACACACACACACCCACAGAGATAAAATATTTTGGAATGACAAAATATAATTTAAAAAATTTTTAAAAACATAACCTTCATATATATATAAAATAAACACATGTTAAAGATTTTTTATTTTAATACTTTATAATATGTTTTTAAATTAAAGAGTAAACCAGTAGAATGGTAAAGCTGATTAAGAGGATTTTCTGAACAGCATTTATATCACTAGTCAGTAACAGAATGTTGAAAAAAGTTTGCTAAATTATTTTTTTGCATGCTCCTACCACAGAACTTTTTTGGTGCAATGCTCAATAAGCGTAGGTATCCAACTCCCTTGCATCTCTTCTATTGAGCTGTAGGAGTGCTGACAATACTGACTTCCTCTTTGGCCCTCCATCTTGTTCATGCCCACGCAATGACCTCTCTCAGTGCTACACGTTCCAGGCCTCTTGGAGGTTAATGTAGGCCCAGAATGGAAAGTGGGAAGGCTTGTTCTGATCTTCCCTAAGGTGACATACAGGAAGCACCACTTTATGTAACTAATAGAGATGGCTGGTAGACCGATGGTACCACTTTGGATAATTATCCTTTGACCTCACCACAATGCCCCTCACTCTGTAAGAGCTGGATTGGGTGGAGAGTGGCTGCTGAATGCTTGGATCATCTGTCCACCTGGTCCACCCTGTCAGTAAATTACCCCGAACAAAACTCAGTAAATGGTGTGGAGTGGCTTGCTTCGTTTATCGGACTCAAAATCGCCTGCTCCATTTGGAGGATACTTTACTGTTCTCCTCCACCCTCAACCACCAGCAATCCCAGGAAAATGCTCTGCCTACTCTGCCTACTGTGACCTGTATCCATGCTGTAAAGTTGAAAATTATCATCCACAGACCCCCAAGCTTGAGGGACTTTCTGCTAGAACTAATTAATGGGACCTTGATTAAAGAGGTTTACATTCTCCTCCTTGTGAAATTGTGGGGTGCCTGGAAAATAATTTGAGGAAACCCAAGTAGTTCATAACAAACAAGTCAGCAAACAGATAAAACAAAACAAGAAAATCCCCACAAAATGACAGTTCTTCTCCAAGAAAAAAAACAAAACAAAACAAAACTGCACAGGCTGTGTGTGTGTGTGTGTGTGTGTGTGTGTGTGTGTGTATGTGTGTGTGTGTTTTCTAAAGTGAGAAATTGAAGCAAAAGAAGATGCCCAGGTAGGATTGTTTTTTTCTGTCCTGGATAGTGGCAGAAAGTTCTCTCCCAGGTTATTCCAGAGATGCAGTGCAATTCAATTCAAAGCAATGAGGGAAATATTTGCAATAATAGATATCAAAACATATTGTAAACTTAAAGTAGTGAAAAGACAGTCTCAAGTAAACAGGTCTTATTGCAGACAAGAATTCAGAATATGAAAAATGGCATTACTCGGGACACCTGGGTGGCTCAGTCGGTTAAGAGTCTCTTTTTTTAAATTTTTTTTTTTCAACGTTTATTTATTTTTTTGGGGACAGAGAGAGACAGAGCATGAATGGGGGAGGGGCAGAGAGAGAGGGAGACACAGAATCGGAAACAGGCTCCAGGCTCTGAGCCATCAGCCCAGAGCCCAACGCGGGGCTTGAACTCACGGACCGCGAGATCGTGACCTGGCTGAAGTCCGACGCTTAACCGACTGCGCCACACAGGCGCCCCAAGAGTCTCTTTTTAAAAATTTTTTAAAAATGTTTATTTATTTACTTATTTAATTTTATTTTCATTTTTTAAAATTTACATCCAAATTAGCATATAGTGCAACAGTGATTTCAGAAGTAGATTCCTCAGTGCCCCTTACCCATTTAGACTATGCCCCCCTCCCACAACCCCTTCAGCAACCCTCTGTTTGTTCTTCATATTTATGAGTCTCTATGTTTTGCCCGCCTCCCTGTTTTTATATTATTTTTGTTTCCCTTCCCTTATGTTCATCTGTTCTGTGTCTTAAAGACACAGAGTGAAGTCATAAGATATTGGTCTTTCTCTGACTGACTAATTTCACTTAGCATAATACCCTCCAGTTCCATCCACGTAGTTGCAAATGGCAAGATTTCATTTTTTTTTTTTTTGATTGCCAAGTGAGACTCCATTTTATGTATATATACTACATCTTCTTTATCCATTCATCCATCGATGGACATTTGGGCTCCTTCCATACTTTGGCTACTGTTGATAGTGCTGCTATAAACATGGGGGTGCATGTGTCCCTTTGAAACAGCACACCTGTATCCACTGAATAAATGCCTAGTAGTGCAATTGCTGGGTTGTAGGGTAGTTCTAGTTTTAGTTTTTTGAGGAACCTCCATACTGTTTTTCAGAGGGCTGCACCAGCTTGCATTCCCAATAATGTTTATTTATTTTTGAAAGAAAGAGAGAGAGAGAGACAGAGCATGAGCAGGGGAGGAGCAGACAGAGAGGGAGACATAGAATCTGAAGCAGGCTCCAGGCTCTGAGCTGTCAGCACAGAGCCCAACGTGGGGCCTGAACTCACAGAGTGTGAGATCATGACCTGAGCTAAGTCGGATGCTTAACTAACGGAGCCACCCAGGTGCCCCAAGAGTATGACTTTTGATTTCAGCTCAGGTCATGATCCCAGGGTCATGGGATTGAGCCTCACATCAGGCTGCACGCTGAGCTTGGAGCCTGCTCTCTCCCTTTCCCTTTGCCCCTCCTCTGCTTGCTCTCCCTCTCTCTCCCTCTCTCTAAAAAGAAAAAAAGAAAAAAAAAAAAAAGTGACATTAAAAATATTATACTAATGCTCTTATTAAGATTTTGAGTTATTTTCATTTTTTTCTTTATGATGGTTTCTCTTTTCCATATCTTTAAGAATAAATCTGAATTGCTTAATGTAACATATATAGCATATTGTATCAAAATGCAAATTCATATGGCAACCATAATGTACACACATATTCACACAAACATACATACACAAATGTTACACCTCACACTTCCATTAAATTCGTTCATTAAAGAATTTAAGTATGCTATTTTTGAACTTGTCAAAATTAAAGAATAATGAAGTATATACAATATAAAAGAAGGCAAGGAACAAAGTCTTCCATGGCTCAGCAGATTGGATTGCAGAAAGATTACTTTACCATATACTGCCCAACATTTTAGGTTTCTCTGTTTTTCATCAAAGCAGAGCTGGCAGAGAAGCACATGTTTTCAGTTTTATTCCATGAAAAGATAATCTTCACTTTCGCATTCATTATGCACAATGTATGCAAAATGCAATGAGCCAACTGACTCACACTTTGGTGTCATGCAAATAAAACCTAAACACAAGGAAGTGTAACGTCTAGTAAAATGTGCATAAAACCACAAAGGCTAAGATAAGAAAATGGATAGCTAAGAAATGCAATTAGCACATTCTCGCTGAGGGCAACTAGTAGGATTTGGAGATGAGCCATATAAATATAATTTTGCACTATTGGCTAAGAATAACATAACATTTATAGGCAAACGTAAGCTCAGGTTTGCCAAGCACTTTCTGCATTTGATAAAAAAAAAAAAAAAAAAGAAAACTTCTATAAAGATAGGTGGAGGGCAGGGATATAAATACGTCAGATGTGATCTTCTAAAAAAAAGATAGGTGCATGCATGTTTCCTGTTTGATATTTCAAATGGTGTTCATGTTCTTTTCTAATATCTGAGAAAATATTTAATCGGCCAACATTTAGTAATTTAGTTAAGAATCAGACTTTCTTCAAAAAGATATGAAGGTTGATTTTTTTCCCCTAGAATAGTAGTTCGTTGAATATATGTGTCTGATGTATCTATTTATCTATCATCTATCTCAATAAATAACTGTATGTGTGTGATTGATCATTTTTGTACTTGGGTGGATAGGCTTCTTTCAATCAATGGCTATATTTAGATATAGAAAATCAGTCTGACTCGTTTGTCTAAGTGACAAATTATTATTTTTTAAGAGATTGTAAAAAAAGTTTATTTATTTATTTATTTTGAGAGAGAGTGCCAGCAGGGGAGGGGCAGATAGGGAGGGGGATAGAGGATCCAAAGTGGCTTCGTGCTGACAGTAGTGAGCCCAATGTGGGACTCGAATTCACATACCCTGAGATCACAACCTGAGCCATAGTCAGATGTTCAACCAACTAAGCCACCCAGGCACCCCTAAGTGCCAAGTTAGAATTGATTGTGAAATATATAGAGCTCATATATTTAGGTAACTAATGCTAATGGACTATAATATAGCCAATTATTTCAAGTAGTAAAGTTGTTTTGGGTTGTGTGGTAAATATTGGGAACATGGAAAATTTGGGGGTAGCAAGAAGTTTTCTAAAATATAAGGAAGTCACTGGAAGGAAAAGGATGAAAGATAATTTTTTCTAACATCAGCACTATAAACAAAACTCAATAATCAGCCTATTTCAGTGGTTCTTGAACTTCCTGGATTTGTGTCCTCACTCACAGTGATTACCACATAATCACATTCACAGTATAATATCTCACCAACCTATACAAGCAGCGATAGTCATCACAGGACTCAAGTGTTGCCCTATAGCACTGGGTCTCTGCTTGAGAATAATTGATTATTGCAGATGAATGCTTTCTTAAAATCCCAAGAGGCAAAGATGAGAATTTACTAAGGAACCTTCCAAGTTACTTTGAAACCAGTTTAAAGACACACCAGTTGGCTTTTAGTCCTAACCTGCTCCAGGGCAAATCTCAGGACCTCTTTTGCTCCACACTCCATCTGAAAGACATCTCAATGACCATATGTATCCTTAGTTATAACCAAAATACATTTTACACATTGCTCAAAATTTGGCAACGCACTCAGGAAACATTTATGGTGTATGGGCATATGCCCCAGCATGCTGGTGAGGGGCAACTGATTCATGTGATCATTTCAGTCACATATGATCACAGATGAGGCAAACAAAAATGTTTGACAAACATGACCTGCAATGTAGGAAAGAAAGAAAGAAAGAAAGAAAGAAAGAAAGAAAGAAAGAAAGAGGAGAAGGAAGGAAGGAAGGAAGGAAGGAAGAAGGAAGGAAGAAAGAGGAAGGAAGGAAGTGAGGGAGGGAGGGAGGAAGAAGGAAGGACAAAAGAGGAAGGAAGGAAGGGAGGGAGGAAGGGAGGGAGAGAGGAAGGAAGGAAGGAAGGAAGGAAGGAAGAAAAGGTGAATAAGTAACCACTAGTTGACACTGGTTTGGAGGAGAAAAAGGTATTTATGGGGGCAATAATAGAATAAGATTATAAATTTGAAACGCTCATGTAGAGTTCTCTATTCTGCATTTTCTTCTAATTGACACTGGAGGATATCCAAATGTTTGTTGTTGATGTGTATTTATGTGTTAGAAGGGTGCAATCTGTGAGCTCCGAGAGGATCATGACAGCTGGTAATTTATTTCTATTTTTAGTTTATTAATATTTACCAAGTATATTTCTTGTAATTATTTAGTCAAGAATTGAGAAGTTAGATAAAATTCCCTATTTAGAACTTTTTAGTCAATATGAGTTTGGTTCCAGTTATAGAAGAGACTAGCTGTGTAACCTTGGGGATGATACTTGTAATCAAGGTCTTTGTTGTCATATTTATAAATGTGGTTAATTAATAAGACCTACCTCATATGATCATTGAGAAGACTAATACATGGAAAACATTTAGCATAGTACCTGAAAATAGTAAGTGCTCAATAAATGTATCCTGCTATTATTTCTAGCCTAGTTTGATTACATCCAGATATTTAAACCCCTGGAGTGGTAAGAACATTATAACTCTAAAATTACACAGTAACCAAATTTAGGATGTCATTGGTCCTGAGAAGCTTAAATTAGCAAGATAATGGTGAGCAACTTCTGGGAAACAGTCTGAGAAAGGAAAACATATAAACAAAAATTATTCTGTGTAAAAGGTATCTATCATTTAATGTAGGATTTATAAGAGCCTAGGCACATAAACTTGTTCCTTCAGTGCTCCACAAAATGCTTCCATGTATCCTAGGCAATGAGGGAAGACCATGGGAGTCTCATGATTATGTGAAAATGGAGAATTTCGGAGTAATTATTGCTTTTCATTACTGAGTAACTGTTTTCAGAATCCATTTGGCAGGCATCTGTTTCCTGTGTCCAGAAGTATCCAGAAAGTAGTTCTATAATTATATTTCATATGTGAAAAAGTCTAGGAACACAAACAGATGTTCCTGAAAAGAGCAGAGTTATTTTGCTAAGAGATGTTAAAATGCCAGACTATTTGAGAAAACAAAGTAGGATGAGCAGGTACTTGCTGAGAGAAGTGGGGCTAAGTCTGATAACTCACATCCAGAAAGCCACTCTGGAGAGTAATGCAACCAGAAGTAGTCGTCCCCAAGGCCAGTGGGCATTTCAGAGGTGTCTGATTGGCCCAAAGGTGAGCTCCGCCTCACTGAATGCTAGCTTGGGTTCCTCTCTTACTTATCCATCTTCTACTAATAGGCTATGGGGAGACCCCCAACTTCAAAGCTGATCTTTCATTTTCAGGGGAAAATTAAAGCTTACAAAATAAAATGCCACAGTCTCTTCTCCCATGGTCAGTGACAGCACCTTTCAAAGGAGGAGTTCTATTTAGTTGAGTGGCTCCCTGATGTGCTTGTAGCTTCTTGAACATCTTGGGGTGTTTTGTTTTGTTTTGTTTTTAAAAGAAGCCGACTTAAAGAAACTGGAAGGCATAGTTCTTCCTCATTTTAAAAATAAAAGTATATTTAAAAGGTGATAGCTGTGTGTTTCTGATTAATACACATAAAGAAATCCAGAGCCATTTAAAGCTTAGAGATTTTCATGAGCCTTATAACAATTCTGATTTTTTCATTGTAAAGGCTATTTCATTCTTTTGAAAAAAATTATAATGTTTATTTATTTATTTTGTGTGTGTGTGTGAGAGAGAGAGAGAGAGAGAGAGAGAGAAAGCACAAGCATGGGACAAGCAGAGAGAGAGAGAGAGAGAGAGGGAGAGAGAGAGAGAATCCCAAATAGGCTCTGTGCTGCCAGCACAGAGTCCAAGCAGGGCTCAAACTCACAAACCATGAGATTATGACCTGAGCTGAAAACAAGAGTTGGAGGCTTTACTGACAGAGCCATCCAGGCACCAAAGTACATTTCATTCTATAAATTAGTCCTGGGGCACCTGGGTGGCTCATTCGATGAAGCCTCCAACTCTTCATTTTGGCTCAGATTATGATCTCATGCTTCTTGAGTTTAAGCCTTGTGTCAGGCTCCAAGCTAACAGCTCTCTCAAAGTAAATAAATACACTAAAAAAAAAAAAAAATTAGTCCTACTTATCCTAAACTACCATGCCAAAGAGGTAAAGATCTATCTTAACACATGAACCAGCTATGTTACTCCTAGGGTCCAGCTCCTTCCTTCCAATAAAATAGTAATGATTCAACCAAATTAGCAATTCTTTAAATCAAAACATGACTTTAGTGTGTTCCCCCTTATACCAACATTATGGATCACTGCAATATACTTCCCAATTTGGATACTTAAATTTAAAACATAAAATAGAAATTCTTTCTGGAGCTTCTAGCTGGCTCAGTCAGTGAAACATGTGACTCTTGATCTCGGGGTTGTGAGTTCAAGCCCCATGTTGGGTATAGTGATTACTTAAAGATAAAATCTTAAAAAAAAAAAAAAAAAGGAAAAGGAAAGAAATACATTCTTCCTGATATTCCATCCTGACCTAAATCAGAAGTAATTTTTAAACTACCATTAGCCTAAAATTAGCCTAAAGCTAATTTTCAAATGCAAAAAAGTACAAATAATCTCACATATTATAGCTTCTAGAATCTAGAAGCAAAGTTTTCCCTGTGCTTTTAATAATAGTAATTTCTATCAATGTAACAATAACTGCCAATAATTTTTGCAGTGAGAATCACAGAAATTAAAATTTTAGAATTAGAAAGATTCCTTAAAAATCATTAAATGCCGTCTCCTTCTGTTTTAAGTGAGGTAACAGTAGTGGACAGCCAGCACAGTGCCTGGATCTCAACCCATCCTGTGCTGCATTTATCTACCTTTTGTTCAAATTTCTAAAAAAATGCAGTTAACCCTTAAACATGTATAACACCATAAAAATTTTATTCTATTGAAAATAATGCACAATTAGGAACTGAAAAAAATATTTATGGAAAATATGATCCACAGCAAGAGAGAGGGAAAGGAGGAATTGCACTTTGCAGAGCTATTTTATTACCAGATTACCAATATGGGTCAGCCTGTTTGGAATACTGTCATTTTGGCTTTCCTTCATGATATAAGTAATAGGTTCTACACCTGGACCAAACCATAGGTTAACTCATTTGATATATGGCTGATTTTTCCAAGAAAGGTAGAGTAGTTGCTACATGCCATGGGTTGATCAATAATATACAAGCAAATTGAAATTCTATAGACTTATACAAGTCTAGCCATAGGTAATTAAAATAATTCAAATTTAATTGAGCTGTCAGAAAGAAAGTAAACATTTCTGGGTCTAGAGCAGATTGCTAATCAACTCTATAGTTACACATTACCTTAGGTTGGGTTTCCCTGGAGCTCAGAGAGTAGTATTTGAGGTGTAGGTAGCTTATTTGGGAAGGGATCCTAGGAAGCACCAATCAGGAAGTGGAGAAGTAAGACAGAAAAAGGTAGACAATATATGATGGGATTAATGAACAATCTAGAAAACTGGGTGCTTGTGACTCAGTTCCACTGGAATCCCCTGGGAGATGATGTAAAATAAACTTCAGAGTTGTCATATCTGGGGATGAGGAGGCTGGAGTTTGTCACTGGTCATGGGCTAAGCTCTTCAGCACCTCTGGTCTTCCCTCCTCTTGGCTGTGGCTAGAGCAAATCCTAATGGATGTAAGTGCCAGATCCTCAGTCATTTTACACATGTGTATATATGATAATGTCTTGTCTACTTGATTAGCATCTTCAGACAAGTGATAGTGCAATGGGGAAGTCTGAATTTACCAGGTTTTCTTGGTCGCGAGTAAAAAAGATATAATAGCAAGATATTCTTACAATGTGGGAATAAGGTCACTGTAAGGATAGTATGGAAAATTATAGTGGATGATAGGAGGTTTCTTCAACCTATTTATTAGAGGGTAGCTTTAGGTGAATCCTGCCTATAACATTGTGTCTAAGCCTACTGATGTAGTTAAACTGTGTTATCATAACTTAATAAGCATGGATTTAGTCAAAATGAGGTGTTTAGCAAAAAACATTAAAGAGCACTGTGAAAGGCAAAGCAGTTAGCTGTGCTCATGCAATATTCTACCATAACTGAGGCTGGAATTCATGGGACTATGGCTCTCTTTGGAGCATGGTGGATCAGGCTCTAAAAGCCTGAAAAGATGCCATTAATGATGTAGGTCATATTGCTAGCTCCTTTTGTTTTGATCCATGGTCACCAGAAAAACCTTCCAATTTTAATCTGGCTTTCCAGGTAGATCAATCTACAAAGAGAAGAGATGCTAGATAGAGACGATGGCTGCCTGGCTGCTTTCACAACTGTGTTTTTTACCGTAAAGTGAATTTTTTTAGGATACCTTTGGGGTCAATATTATGATACTGGTCACGACAAGGTCAAGTTTCAGGCCTGTATCATGGTGACTTCTTCAGTATGCTGTGAACCACCTGGTAATGCTTCTGTGTGACTATCTGGGCAGCATTTCTCTGGCATAACCTCTACAACTACAGCAATGCAGCACTGGCTTTCAGGGACTGGACTGTAGAACCGTGATGTGTCTACTTGCATTTCTTTTTTTTTTTTTTTTTAATTTTTTTTTTTCAACGCTTATTTATTTTTGGGACAGAGAGAGACAGAGCATGAACGGGGGAGGGGCAGAGAGAGAGGGAGACACAGAATCGGAAACAGGCTCCAGGCTCTGAGCCATCAGCCCAGAGCCTGACGCGGGGCTCGAACTCACGGACCGCAAGATCGTGACCTGGCTGAAGTCCGACGCTTAACCGACTGCGCCACCCAGGTGCCCCTCTACTTGCATTTCTATAAACACTTTCTTCATTTGTAAAGAATCAGATTTTAACACTGGTTATCATAGCAGTGACTGGAATAGAAGGTGGAGTTGAGTTTAACTCTAGGTCTGAATCAATCAGGAAGACATTCAGTGTCCTGTGTGTTCCTCAGAACTTTTCATTTCTCATGTGCTTTGTGAAAGAGTTTCAAGGTCTAAGAATTTTGGAAACATCACACACTTTATTTCTGTTTAGAGATTCAGAGTTGAGAAGTCTTGAGGATATCTCTTTAACTTTATTTAACACAGCATTTTCCCTCTCTTCTCCACCTCTTCCCCACTTTGTTTAACCAAATATTTATTAATATCCCATAGAACACATTTGTGGATTATCATTACCATCAATCTCTTATCCTATTTCATGTTTTAAAAGTCATTTAATATTATTAAGGATTGTAATTGGGAAAATTAATCTGGTTTTGCACATTTATAAAGGTTGAATGCATCGTGGTTATTTACTTTGCTCTGCAATAATATTCAAATCAATTTCTGCTTATCTCCCGTTTACATGAGGTTTGTCCTGTTAATAACATTCAGTTTACCACTTATGGCAAAAATGCATTTTCATTTCTCACATAGCTAGAAAATCTTTGCAGTATCTGTGCAAATAATTTTCTTCCTGCATTTCCTAGTGTACATCTATTTGCATTGCTCTGTCAATATGCTTGAGTTGCAAATGTAAACATTGAAATGATCTGAAATTCTCTCTAACAGAGAGGTTTCCACCACTGATATTCATTTCTCATTGTATATTTTGCTGTGTGAACAATTCCTTTCTTTGTTCATATATTAAGGCTTTGCCAGAGGCAGACGTTTATGGCATTAATACACAGAATGTTGTGTGTATCTCTTTCATTATCTGGAAGGAGAGCAGATAAAAACAACATGGAACTCTAAATGCATAAGGAAATACAAAGATTTCAAACACTAAGTGGTAGCTAAGGTTTTCCTGAAGTTCGATAGGTAGTCACCTAACACTGGTGTGGGGTGTGTGTGTGCCCACGTATGTGCATACTTGTATGCAGGCATGCATGTGTATCTATCAGAGAGATGGAGAAAGAAAAATTTGCCTTATAGCCTTGTTTCAAATGCTACCCTTGTTCTTGCCTCTAAAAGGAGACTAGCGATACAATTTTGTAATACGTTAATACAAAATATAATTTTGAATTATCACAGTGATTCTGACATTACTCATAGTAATGTTTAAACTAATAAGGAAGTTTACATTTGAGGGGGAAATATGATGAAAAGAGAGAAACATTAAGCTGCAGATAAGAATTTTTGTGAAAATCCTAAATGAAATTTGGGGTTATCCAGAGTAAGCAAAAGAAACCAGAAGATCCACCACTATTATCAGACTTTCCCAGAGGTTAAGTGATTGAGGGGATTAGGCATTTTCACTAATGAGACTCAGGCTTAATCTCAGCTTTAAAAGGGACTTTTGGAATTTGTAATAATTCTTCCCAATGTCCAGAGCACTCTGTTTCTCCATCTATCTTTCTTTCTTTCTTTCTTTCTTTCTTTCTTTCTTTCTTTCTTTCTTTCTTTCTTTCTTTCTTTCTCTCTCTCTCTCTCTCTCTCTCTCTCTCTCTTTCCTTCCTTCCTTCCTTCCTTCCTTCCTTCCTTCCTTCCTTCCTTCCTTCTTTTCTTTCTTTCCTTTTTTCATTAGGCATGTCTATTATGAACCTCCATTATGTATCACTTAATTTCCATTTAACCACATCTCTGAGGAATTTAGAACTGTGTGGATATTTTCAGACTTCATTATTAATCACATTTATAAGTGTGAAAAAGGGAGCAGTCATATCATTCCCATTCTATAGACAAGGGAATAAAAACTGATTTGCTCAAGTTCACAGAGAGGACTTAGAATGGATGCAGGTAAATAAATTCTGTGCCTTGACTAGCCCAAAACTCACTATTGCTTCTGTAGAGCCTTGAAGCTGGAAAACAAGCCAGTGATGTGTCCTTGGGGGTGAGAGGCAAAAAAAAAAAAAAAAAAAAAAAAAAAGGGAAAGTAAGGAATCACTTCCTTCCAGTATCCAGTATTGTAGCACTATTCACGCAATGAGATGGTCCCTGTGCACATCTTGAACTATGAATTCAGGAAATGAAGTAGAGCCCACAAGGACTGACAGTCAATGAATGGAATTAACCCAAGTTAATTTGTTTTCCACATACTCCTACTAAACAAGGGCAGCCTTGCCCTGCTTGTCATGACAGTCTAGGAAGATTGAAACTCAGGAGGAGGTATGCACATGCTTTTCTGCTTCTCTGTGCCCCAGCACAGCTAGAAAGGAAGAAGCCAATTAGCTATTGCTACATTAAGAAAATCTCATTTTTACAGCCGTCAAGAAGTTGCAGTTCAGGACTCATGTTGGGAAGCAAGCTGCAAATCATATGAAATTCATGGCCCCCATCACAGGTCAGACCAGAGATACTTCTAAGCCCACTGTTAGATCTGGCACAGAGACAGACACTTGAAAATCAGAAGAATCCACATTTCATTTTTTTTAAAGCAGCATTATTGAGGTATAACCAATGTACAATAAACTGCACATATTTAAAGTGTACCCTATGGTACATTTCAACAATTGTATACATCCCTGAAACTATCAACATAATTAAGAGAGTGACATATTTGTCATCCTCAAATTTTCCACATTGCATGAGTTCCTGTCCAGAGAATTCCGATTTCTGTAGTGCATCTCTATGAGCAGTGAAATAGCTCAAGCAAATAGCCAGAAAGCTACCGGATGAGAAGTAAGAGGCTTAGTCCAGTTGTCTTCAGCCTCTGACATTGCTGTGAATTGCTGAGTCCCTGACATTCATACCACAGAACATCACACTGCCCCTGTCAGTCAGTCAGCTCTTGCATTAGTTTCCTATTGCTGCTGTAACAAATTATCACAACATTGGTGGCTTGAACAACATCAATTTATTATCTTTCCGTCCTGGAGGCCAAAGACCCAAAGTGAGCCATGCTGGGCTGAAATCAACATGTCAGCAGGCTGCATCCCTTTCTGGTGGCTCTACGGGAGAATCCATTTCCCTGCCTCTTCCAACTTCTAGAGGCTGCCTGCATTTCCCCGCAGTGGAGTCAGCAATCGCAAGTTGAGTTCTTCTCACATCGCACTACTCCAATCTCCCATCACCACATCTCCTTCTCTGGTTCTGACTGGGCTTGTCCCTCTCTTCCACTTTTAAAGATCATAGGATACTCTCCATATCTGAAGGACAGCTGACGAGCGACTCTAATTCCATATGCAAACTTAATTCCTCAATGTCTTGTGCCCTGATGTGCTCAGGTTGTGGGGAGTAGGATGGGGACATCTTTGAAGAACCTTCATTCTGCCTAACACAGTGCTGTAGCAACTTATCTCCTCAGCCACTATCATTTTGTCCCTGTATAGACATGGGTGTTACTACCGACTGAAAGTTAATTCCTACTTTGGTTTACTCTCGCTTTTTTACATTTACCAAATATTATCACACATAGTGCCTCTCTTAATTCTTAAAAAGTGTAACAAACCCTAATTTTACAGAAGAAAAATGAGGCAAAGAGGGGTTAAGTGACTTTGTCTTATTGCACATGCAATGGTGGCAGAGCTAATATCGAAGTCCAATTTGACTCTCTCTAGATTTTATTTTATTTCTGCTATGCAAATCTACCTCCCGTGTAGCTACACATATAGTAATAATCTATGTAAGTACAAATGGACACTTTTATTTACACATATTAATAAATACATACACACATTTTTGGTCTCTCTGTTGACTGATGAAATGGGGTGATACTTCTCTGTCAAAGTTATGAAAGAATTAAAGAGAAGATATTTAGTGTCAGACCCCTGGATAAGGGCAAAAAAGTGGTATCTTCATGACTGAATTTTGCATATCTCCCCTCACCCTCTCCGAAGGTTTGGTTTGTCTAAAACAATGTTTAAAAATTAGGATTTGAGGGCCTTCATATGGGGCTCGTACTCTCTAGCACCTGCCAATCCCTAGGTTTTATACCAAGCTGAAATCAGGACTTTTCACTACCTGCCTGGGCCCTACAGGAATATAAGTTTGTATCCCTGAGATAAGGCAATAGGGAGAAATAAAAACCTATGGATATTTTGAGATATCAGTTTTTTCTTAAATACGCAAATACCCACACCCACTGGGTAAAAAGCAGTGCATTAGATTTCACTTCTTTTCCTCAGGTAAATCAGGAACCAGTTAGCAGAAAGATACCATACATAGAGACACCAAAGGTTCTGGAGGGAGGGGGCATGTAATTAAAAAATTCTTTAAATGCTGAAATATGTAATCTGTTCTTCCACTGTGAGCAGGTTTTCAGACACAGTAATCTTTAGCATCAAACTACATCAAATCATTTTCTTCCTCTCATTTTTTTTTCTCCTGCTAACTAAAATTCAAGATAATGCTCTATGGCTACTAAATGATGTTCCAGAATTGTAGGTCAGACTTCTTTGACAGAGGAAGTTCCTTTCACCTTATCATGGCTGATGAGGAGCTATCAAGGGATAAAGCCCTGACAGCATTAGCAGGGGATTCTGGTACTGAGAATAAAAGCAAATTAATTATTCTTTCCTGTACATATATTTTATAATATTAATGATTCCAGAACCAAGGGAGAAATACATAATTTGAAAAAGAATAAATGGATTACATGTAGTAATCTGCACAAAACTCTATTGCAAATAATATATCCATTTTAGTACTAAAGTGAAGTCTGCCCCAAAAAGACTTGAAATTGATGCACAAAACATTTTCACCTAGAGTTCAAAGCTATCTATAGAAGCAGCAATTATTTTTAATTTAAAAAATGAGTATAAAACATATCCATAGAAAATAGGTACTCCACTAAAGAGAACTAGCAGATAATCTAACGCTGAGTGACTCTGTATAAAGACTTCTTCTTACTTATAACTAACCTCTTCTGCAGGTAATTTTTTTTCAGTCTGGGCTATTTTCCTCCATAGAGTAATTTTTTTGTGTTTTTGATTCCAAGCAAAAGGAATACATTTTAGGAATATTGATAGTTACAGAACAGTGGGTTATTTAAAAAAATAACAGTGGGTTATTTAAAAAACATTACATTCCAAAATTGTTCAAAAAGGATAACAATAAGATGTTCATTTCCAGCAACTTAAAATAAAATCTAATGAAAGATATCAGAAAACATTAAAAATTAGGAACAGTATCTCAGAAAATAAATTGATTACATTAAAAAGCCATTACAAATTCTGTTTTAAAATATTATCTGTCTTATATGTTTTGACTTATCTTCTCTTGATTTCCCACTAAAAAGAGATTAGAAACTCTCAGTAATACTTAAAAAAAAAACATGACATGCTTTTAGTAGAATTTGGGGATAAGATCCATGAAGCACTGGCATAATGGCCAGCATATACTTGGCCTCTGTGACCCAGCAAAGTCCCCTGTTTGGGGGGAAAAAAAAAGTGGTAGAAATGAGAAAAGGTGTTTTGGTATTTTCTATTCTCTGGCCTAAAGCTTAGGAATTGAGAATTTGAACCATGCACAAAACTGAATAGTGGTCCCTTAGCTCATCTTTAAGTATCTTGAGGGCAGGATATAGACCTGCTTTTGCTGACACTTTGTAATCCAGGACCTACTAGAGTGCCAGGAGGATATAGCCTAACTATATTTTGAAAGAAATAATGAATAGGAGTAGCTAGTAAGAACTGAAATCCAACAATTAAAGGAACATTAATAAAAATTAACAAGCAAAGACAAGTTCTTGAGCTAAAATAAGATTTATAGACGTGGACAGAATGCTCTCTGCTAGTCTGAGGCAAAATGAAGAGACTCATACCTATAGATATTCTGTGATTTCTTTAAAATTCCAAGAATAAGGAGATATTTACAACACTTTGGAAAAACATCCTTTTCATAACTTTCCAGTACAGGGGGAACATATGCTGCTGAGGAACATCCCAGGACTGGGCCTGCTTTGGAAAAGTAGCTAAACATAACTTGGCCAAGAATAGAAGTGAGACATTTACTCTGAGATCTGTCCTACACTCACATACTAGGAGTTTGGTCACAGAGAGACTCCTGGCCTATGAATCATAGGACCATGCTTTTGGCTCAGCTAATTACTAATTAAGCATGTCATTTCTTGGACCTCAGTGTTTTCAGCCTAAACAATGAAGAGTTGAGACTCCTAAGGGTGCCAATTTGGTGACCTGGGAGCTGAATTCAGCATATACTTTGGAAAGAACAAAGTAAAATGGCCCTTATTTGTAGGAGATATAATTATGTACAGGGAAAATCCAGATGAACCTATAAACAAATGATTAGAACTGGCAAGTGAATGAACCTTTAAACAAATTATTAGAACTGATAAGTGAGTTTGGTAAGGTTGTATGATACAAGGTTCATTAACAAAAATAAATAGCGCTTTTACATTCTAGCGATGACCAGTTAGAAATTAACAACAACAACAGAAAAACATTAAAAAAACTTGTCTTCAAACTCAGGAATAAATTTAATGAAAGGTTTACTAAGACTTGTACACTGAAAACTACTGTTACTTAGGTAAATTAAAGAAGATTTGAATAAATAAATCTATTACATTAATAGATTGAGAAAGCTCAGGATTTCTAGGTTTTAAGAATCTCACATTTATCTATAGATTCAATCAAAATCCCAGCAGACTACTTTATAGAAATAGACAAGCTGATTCTAAAATTCATATGGAGATCCAAAGAAGTAGAATATCCAGGAAAATAATGAAGAAAAACTGTTGGAAGGCAACTTGATTTTGAGAAAAAAACATAAATCCACAAATATTAAATTAGTGTACTATTAGCATAAGAAAGAAAAGACAAATCAGCCGACAGAATACAGTTCAGTAACTGATTCACCTGCATATGGTAAATTGCATTTCGATAAAGATACCAAAGAAAGTGAGCAGGAAAATATTTGCAACAAATGTTGTTTTTAAAATTGGATAGTCTATAGAAAAATGAAACAAATAAAACCCTTGACATTCTTCCTAACACCATATATAAAATTTAATTCAAAGTAGCTCACAAGTAAAATCTAAGTGTAAAATCCAAAATGATACAGCTCTGGAAGAAAACAGAAGAGAATATTTTCCTAACTGTAGAGTAGGCAAAGATGTCTTAGGGCACAGAAATCATTAATTACAAAAGAATAAATTGTTAAGTAGGAATTTATCAACATTAAAAACTTCTTGGGGTGCTTGGGTGGTTCAGTCAGTTGAGTGTCCAACTCTTGATTTTCACTCGGGTCATGATCTCAGGGTTTGTGGGATCAGGCCAAGTGGTGGGCTCTGTGCTGTCCATGGAGCCTGCTTGGTATTCTCTTTCTCCCTCTCTCTCTGCCCTTCCCCATTCATGTGCACACTTTTGCTCTCAAAATAAATAAATAAACTTAAAAAAAATTAAAAACTTCTCATCAAAAAATACTCTTAAGAAAATGAAAAGGCAAGTCACAGATTGGGGAAGATATTCACAATACATATATCTGACAAATGGCTTTCATCCAAAATATAAAAGATATAATATAAATATATATAACAAATATATAATAATATAAATAAAAATGTATATTTATATTTTTAAATATATAATAATATAAATAAAAATGTATATTTATAAATATAAATATATGATTTAAAACAGATAATTAATTTGCCTTAAAAAACTTCACAAAAAGTATATGAGTGCTTAACAAGCACATAAAAAGGAGCCAAACATCATTAGTAAACAGAATACTGTAAGGAAAACCTTAAGAAGGTACCACCCTACATCCATAGAATGGCTTAAATTAAAAAGATTGATTGTACTAGGTATTGACAACAATTTGGATCAACTGAAAATCTAATATATTGACAGTGTAAGATGATACAACCACTTCCAACAAGTAAGAATTTTCATAAAGTTAGAAATACATCTTTACTATGACTCAGAAATTATGCCCCCCGAAATGAAAGCATATGTCCCCAAAGATTTGTACAAGAATGTTCATAATACCTAAAAGCCAAAAATGACTCAGATGTTTGCCAACAGAAAATCACTAACCAAACTGTTGAAGTATCACATAGTAGTTTTTACTTAGAAATTAAAATAGCTATTGATACACACAACAATATGGATATATCTCTAAAACATTATGTTGAGTGAAAGAAACCAGGCAGAGTATACACTTATAATTCCATATATTTCTGTTCAAGAACAGTAATACCACTCTAGAACAGGGGTTAGCAAACTTTTTCTGTAAATATTAAATATTTAGGCTTTGTAGTGATAAAGTTTTTAGTTATCTATATCCATTTGTTCTTGTCCAGAAAGTACACAAGAAGTTTCTGGATCAGAGGCAGACTACTATAGCAGCAATAACTGCCTAATTTCCCCACTCCACATCCTCTTCCTTCTAGGGCAATGTGATGAAAGCCATAAGTTTAGGTCTGTAATACCAAAAGGAGGGTTTTGTATCATAGGAAAAGAATCCTATAATTATGAATCTGAGAATTTACATGGCAACTGCTATGCAGCTCCCCTCCACTCCTGAAGAAGGACATAAATCTTACCTCCCTAATGTACATAAATCTTGACTAGGAAGAAAAGAGGAATGTTCCTAGTTTACAGTCCTTTGAAATGAAAACAAATAGCTCTCAATTTCATCTCCTTTAGCAATGTAAATATACACCCTTCAAATGTGAAGAGCAAATGTTTCTAGGGAACAAAATAAGGCATTCTCTATCTTTATAGCATGCCAATTTTCATTGCTCAGAGGCTGGGTCTCTGCAGGATCTCTGAAAAATCCAAAAGAGACTGATACCCAAGTGGTGGCCACAATGTCTGGGTCTCAACTACTTAGCTCTGCACTTGAGCCATGAAAGCAAGCAGTATAAAATACAATAAAAAATAGGTATGACTTTATTCCAATTAAACCTATTTACATAAACAAGTGGTAGCCTCCTGGAGGAGTCAACATGGTAGAGAAGTAGGGGGACCCGAAGCTCCCTTCCTCCTCAAACACAGCAGTTTTGAGGCCAGAAGCCTTGGAATTCCAGGAATCGAGGCTACACAGTGACAGAAACATCTCTAGGGGTGCATGGGGACAACTTGATGGGCCATTGGGAAAGATAAAACAGGTGGCATAGGCACAGAGGGGAGGGATCCCCTTCTGTAGAGAGACAAAAAGAAGAGAAAGAGAGGCTGTGGAAGTGTAGGGTTGTGTTCAGACAAGAGAAAAACCATGGACCGGGAATGGAAAAAATGGAGAAAGAACAAATTTCTAACTCTATCCAGGGTTGTAGGGCTTTATCTGGACTGGGGCCTGCTGCTCTGTACATGCGCCTGGGGAAGAGGGGGAGCTAGCCCTGGTCTCAGTAGCAAGATCAGAGGCACAGTTGGAGACAGCAGTCCTCTCCCTTGGGTGCTGTGGGAAGAAGGTATGTAGTCATTCCAAGGACAAAAGACCCTGCAGGCGCCCACCAGTCAGAGGCCCTTTGTTGGCTGGCTGGGTGGAGTAGCACTACCCAGGAACCAGGGCATGTGGAGTCGGATCCTTTAAGATACAGAGGTTTGAATCCCAGTCAAGTGCCTGGGAGGCGCGGGAAACTGTGGAGTGGAACAAACTGGCCCACTCATACCCTCGCACAACACACAACACTGTGAGGATGGCCTGAACAGAGTGGTTTAGAACACACGTTCTGGGGAGGAGAGACTGGGGTGTTGCCATTTTTCTCCCCATTACCAACAAGGTGTGGCTTCAGCGAACAGAGAAACGGTCCCACAGTGGAGGTGGGACTGGCCTACACCAAACCACCCCTCTCCACACCCGGTAACACCAGAGCAAGATAGACACTGACTGAACCAGACGGCCCCTCCTCCAGACCAGCACAGCCACCGGTTTCAAGGCACCATCAGATATTGGTCCAATAGTTTTTCATTTTCTGATATACATATATATATACCTGTATAGGTATATATATATGTATATATACATATTTTTTTTTCTTTCTTCCTTTTCTTCCTCTTATTTCTTCTCTTCTCTATTCTGGTTGTTGGTTTGTTCAAGCAGACATTTTTAATCTATTCTTTTTACACCTCTTCTTTTATACCTCTTACAGCCCCCCACCCCCACCGTTTTAAAATTTTTTCCAGGATTACCTCAATGAACAAATCAAAGCACACCTGGTGGAAGGTCCAAACCATCACTATGAGTAGGGAGATAAAGCAACCAGAGTCACAACAACAGCAAGCATGCAACACACACCAAAAACACCCCTGAAGGGCCAGGCTCTGGACAGTGTATGGTCCTTTTTCAATATAGTAGTGCTTGCTGATGCAGGACACATAACAGACTATTAAACAAGCTATTAAAACACATAAAGGACAAAAAACTAGCCAAAATGATGAAACAGAAGAATTCTTCTCAAAAGAAATTCCAGGAAGAAATGACAGCTAGAGAATGGCTCAAAACATATAGAAACAATATATCTAATAAAGAATTTAGAATAATAGTCATAAGATTAATAGCTGGGCTTGAAAAAGGCATAGAAGACAGCAGAGAATCTATTGCTATGGAAATCAAGGAACTAATAGTCACGACGAATTAAGAAATGTTGTAAATGAGTTGCAAAATAAACTAGATGCAGTGACAGTAAGGATGGAGGAAACAGAGGGAAGAAAAAGTGAAATAGAAGATAAAATTATGGAAAATGATGAAGCTGAGAGAAGGAAAGAGAGTAAAATACTAGACCACGAAGGGAGAATTAGAGAACTACATGATTCAATGAAATGTAATAATTATCCGTATCACAGGAATTCAAGAAGAAGAAGAAGAAGAATAAGAATAAGAAGAAGAAGAAGAAGAAGAAGAAGAAGAAGAAAAAGAAGAAGAAGGAGGGAGAGAGAGAGAAAGGGGCAGAAGGTTTACTTGAACAAATTATAGCTGAGAACTTCCCTAATCTGAGGAAGGAAGCAGATATCCAAATCCAGGAGGCACAGAAAACTCTCTTCAGATTCAACAAGAGTATGTCTTCACCACAGTATATCATAGTGAAACTGGTAACATACAAAGATAAAGAGAGAATTCTGAAAGCAGTTAGGGACAAATGGGCCTTAACCAACAAGGCTAGACATATAAGGGTAGTAGCAGACCTGTCCACTGAAACTTGGTAGGCTAGAAGGGAGTGGCAGGAAATATTCAATGTGCTGAATAGGAAAAATATGCAACCAAGAATCCTTTATCCAGCAAGGCTGTCACTCAGAATAGAAGGAGAGATAAAAGCTTTCCAAGACAAACAAAAACTGAAGGAGTCACAACCACTAAACCAGCCCTGCAAGAGATCCTAAGGGAGACTCTGTAAGTGGAGTGCTGCAAAGACTACAAAGGACCAGAGACATCACCACAAGCATGAAACCTACAGATAACACAATGACACTAATCCATATCTTTCAATAATAACTCTGAATGTAAATGGACTAAATGCCCCAATCAAAAGACATAGGGTATCAGAATGGATAAAAACAAAAACAAAAACAAGATCCATCTACATGCTGTCTCCGAGAGACTCAGTTTAGACCAGAGGACACCTTCATATTAAAAGTGGGGGGATGGAGAACCATTTATCATGCTACTGGAAGTAAAAGGAAGCTGGGTAGCCATACTTATATCAGACAAATTAGATTTAATTAAATTAATTAATTAACTAATTAATTTACTTTTAAAAATTTTAATGTTTATTCATTTTTGGAAGACAGAGACAGACAGAGCACAAGCAGGGGTGGGCGGAGAGAGAGGGAGACACAGAATCTAAAGCAAGATCCAGGCTCTGAGCTGTCAGCACAGAGCCTGACACGGGGCTCAAACTCACAAACTGGAAGATCATGACCTGATCCAAAGTCGGATGCTCAACCAACTGAGCCACCCAGGCACCCCAAGACAAATTAGATTTTAAACTAAAGGCTGTAACAAGAGATGAAGAATGGCATACACAATTACAGGGTCTATCCATCAAGAACTAATAATTGTAAATCTTTATGCCCCCAACTTAACAGCACCCAAATATATAAATCAATTAATCACAAACATAAGCAATCTTATTGATAAAAATACAGTAATTGCAGGGGATTTTAATATTCCACTTACAGAAATGGACAGATTTTCTAGGCAGAAAATTAATAAAGAAACAATAGCCTTGAATGATACACTGGTCCAGATGGACTTGATATATTCAGAACTTTTCATCCAAAAGCAGCAGAATACACATTCTTCTTGAGTACACATGGAACATTCTCCAAAATAGATCACATACTGGGTCATGAAACAGTCCTCAACAAATATAAAAGAATTGAGAACATACCAAGAATATTTTCAGAAAAAAATGCTATGAAAGTTGAATCCACCACAAGAAAAAATTTGGAAAGCCTCCAAATGCATGGATGTTAAAGAACTTCCTACTAAAGAATGAATGGGTCAACCAGGCAATTAAAGAAGAAACTAAAAAATATATGGAAGCAAACAAAAATGAAAACACGATAGCCCAAACCCTTTGGGTTGTAGCAAAGGCAGTCCTAAGAGTAAAATACATTGCAATCCAGGCCTATATCAAGAAACAAGAAAAATCCCAAATACAAAACCTAACTGCACGCCTAAACGAACTAGAAGCAGAACAGCAAAGAAACCCCAAAGCCAGCAGGAGAAGAGAAATAAAGATTAGAGCAGGAATAAACAATATAGAATTGAAAGAAAAAGAAAAATCAGTAGAACAGAACGATGAATGTAAGAGCTGGTTTTTTGAAAAAATAAACAAAATTGATAAACCCCTAGCCAGACTTCTCAAAAAGAAAAGAGAGAGGGGGGTGCCTGGGTGGTTTAGTTGGTTGAACATCCAACTTCGGCTCAGGTCATGATCTCACAGTCCATGGGTTTTGGCCCCTCATTGGGCTCTGTGCTGTCAGTTCAGAGACTGGAGCCTGCTTTGGATTCTGTGTCTCCCTCTCTGCCCCTCCTCAACTCATGCTCTGTCTCTCAAAAAACGAATAAATGTTAAAAAAAAAATTAAACAAAAGAAAAGAGAGATGCTCCAAATAGTTAAAATCATGAATAAAAGAGGAGAGATCACAACCAACACCACAGAAATACAAACAATTATTAGACAACACTATGAAAAAATATATGCCAACAAACTGGACAACCTGGAAGAAATTTACAAATTCCTAGACACCCACACACTACCAAAACTCAAACGGGAAGAAATAGAAAATTTGAACACACCCATAACCAGCGAATAAATTGAATCAGTTATCAAAAATCTCCCAAAATGTAAGAGTTCTGGGCCAGATGGCTTCCCAGGGGAATTCTACAAGACATTTAAAGCAGAGTTAATACCTATCCTTGTCAAGCTGTTCCAAGAAATAGAAATGGAAGGAAAGCTTCTGTACTTATGCTATGAAGCCAAGAATCTCAAACCAGACAGAGACCACTAAAAAGGAGAGTTACAGGCCAATATCCCTGATGAACATGGATGCAAAAATTCTCAACAAGATACTAGCATCAAATTCAACAGTGCATTAAAAGAATCATTCACCATGATTAAGTGGGATTCTTTCCTGGGCCGTAGGGCTGATTCAATATTTGCAGATCAATCAATGTGATACATCACATGAATAAAAGGATAAGAACCATATGATCCTGTCAATAGATACAGAAAAAGCATTTGACAAAATACAGCATCCTTTCTTGATAAAAACTCTCAAGAAAGTAGGGATAGAAAGAACATACCTTAACATCATAACAGCCATATATGAAAAGCCCACAGCTAATATCATCCTCAATGGGGAAAAGCTGAGAGATTTCCCCGAGATCAGGAATACAACAGGATGTCCACTCTTACCACTGTTGTTTAACATAGTGTTGGAAGTCCTAGCCTCAGCAATTGGACAACAAAATGAAATAAAAGGCATCCAAATTGGCAAACAAGTTAAACTTTCACTTTTTTTGCAGATGACATGATACTCTACATGGAAAACCCAAAAGACTCCACCAAAAAGCTGCTAGAACTGATACATGAACTCAGCAAAGTTGCAGGATACAAAATCAATGTACAGAAATTGGTTGCATTTTTATACACCAATAATGAAGCAACAGAAAGAGAAATCGAGAAATCAATCCCATTGACAATATTACCAAGAACCATAAAATACCCAGGAATAAACCTAACCAAAGATGTAAAAGATCTGTATGCTGAAAACTATAGAAAACCTATGAAAGAAATTGAAGAAGACACAAAGGAATGGAAACTCATTCCATGTTCATGGATGGGAATAACAAATATTGTTAAAATGTCACTACTTCCCAAAGCAATCTGCACATGCAATGCAAACCAATCAAAATTGCATGGGCATTCTTCTCAAAGCTAGAACAAACAATCCTAAAATTTGTATGGAACCAGAAAAGACCCTGAATAGCCAAAGTACTGTTGAAAAAGAAAACGAAAGTGTAAGGCATCACAATCCCGGACATTAGCCTCTACTACAAAGCTGTAATCATCAAGACAGTATGGTTTTGACACAAAAACAGACACATAGACCAATGGAATAGAGCAGAGAACACAGAATTGAACCCACAAATGTATGGCCAACCAATCTTTGACAAAGCAGGAAAGAGTATCCAATGGAAAAAGGATAGTCTCTTTAGCAAATGGTGCTGGGAAAACTGGATAGCAACATGCAGAAGAATCAAACTGGACCACTTTCTTACACCATACTCAAAAATAAATTCAAAATGGGTGAAAGAACTAAATGTGAGACATGAAACCATTAAAACCCTAGAGGAGAAAACAGGCAGCAATCTCTTTGACCTCAGCTGCAGCAACATCTTACTCGACACATCGCCGAGGGCAAGGGAAATAAAAGGAAAAATGAACTATTGGGAACTCATGAAGATAAAAAGCTTCTGCACTGCAAAGGAAACAATCAGCAAAACTAAAATGAAACACAGAATGGGAGAAGATATTTGCAAACGATATATCAGATAAAAAGTTAGTATCCAAAATCTATAAAGAACTTACCAAACTCAACACCCAAAAACAAATAATCCAGTAAAGAAATGGGCAGAAGACATGAATAGACACTTTTTCAAAGAAGGCATCCAGATGGCCAACAGACACATGAAAAGATGCTCAATAGCACTAATCATCAGGGAAATACAAATCAAAACCACAATGAGATACCACCTCACACAGGTCAGAGTGGCTAAAATTAACAACTCAGGAAACAACAGATATTGGTGAGGATGTGGAGAAATGGGAACCCTCTTGCACTGTTGGTAGGAATGCAAACTGGTGCAGCCGCTCTGGAAAACAGAGTGGAGGTTCCTCAAAAAATTAAAAATGGAATTACCCTAAGACCCAGCAGTCACAGTACTAGGAATTTATCCAAGGGATACAGGAGTGCTGATTCATAGGGGCACATGTAGCCTAATGTTTATAGCAATGCTATCACCAATAGCCTAATTATGGAAAGAGCCCAAATGTCTGATGAATGGATAAAGAAGATGTAGTTTTTATATACAATGGAAAAAAGCCCGGTTGGGAAGATGGAGGCATAGGAGGACACTGGGCACACCGCGTCCTGCGGTTCACTTAGATTCCACCCACACCTGCCTAAATAACCCAGAAAATCACCAGAAGAGTAGCAGAACGGATTCTTGGGAGCCAAGCGTAGACAAGAGGCCCACGGAAGAGGGTAGGAAGGGCAGAGAGGCGGTGCGCGCTACACGGACTGGCGGGAGGGAGCCGGGGCAGAGGGGCGGCCCGCCGGCCAAGCAGAGCCCCCGAGTCTGGCTTGCAAAAGTGGAGGGGCTGGATGGAGTGTGTTCTGAAAGCAAGTGGGACTTAACATCTGGAAGGTTATAAGTTAATAGCTCTGCTCCGAGAGCAGGAAGGCTGGAGGACAACAGGAGGGAGAGTTGTTGAGCCCCGGACAACAGAGTTCAGCTTGGCAGGGAACAAAGGCGCTTGCCAGCGCCATCTCCCTCACCCATCCCCCAGCCAAAATCCCAAAGGGAACCAGTTGCTGTCAGGGAACTTGCTTGCACTGCGCAAACAACCAATGCTGTGCTTCTGCGGATCCATTCCTCCGGCCTCCGGCGGCGGTTCTGACTCCCTCCCGGTGCCACAGGACCCCTCCCGAAGCAGACCTCTGAAGGAAAAGCGAGCTGAGCCTGCCCCTCCTGCCCCTGTGCACCTTGCCGATCCACCCAGCTAATATGCCAGATCCCCAGCACCACAAGCCTGGCAGTGTGCAAGTAGCCCAGACAGGCCACGCCACCCCACAGTGAATCCCGCCCCTAGGAGAGGGGAAGAGAAGGTACACACCAGTCTGACTGTGCCCCCAGCAGTGGGCTGGGGGCAGACATCAGGTCCGACTGCAGCTCTGCCCACCAATGCAAGTTATTCAAGACAGCAAAGGGGAAGTGCCCTGCAGTTCCTCACCACTCCAAGGACTATCCAAAATGATGAAACAGAAGAATTCCCCTCAAAAGAATCTCCAGGAAATAACAACAGCTAATGAACTGATCAAAAAGGATTTAAACAATATAGCAGAAAGTGAATTTAGAATAGTAGTCATAAAATTAATCACTGGGCTTGAAAACAGTATAGAGGACAGCAGAGAATCTATTGCTACAGAGATCAAGGGACTAAGTAACAGTCAGGAGGAGCTAAAAATGCTATTAATGAGCTGCAAAATAAAATGGAAACGACCACGGCTTGGATTGAAGAGGCAGAGGAGAGAATAGGTGAACTAGAAGATAAAATTATGGAAAAAGAGGAAGCTGAGAAAAAGAGAGATAAAAAAATCCAGGAGTATGAGGGGAAAATTAGAGAACTAAGTGATGCACTAAAGAGAAATAATCTACACATAATTGGTATTCCAGAGGAGGAAGAGAGAGGGAAAGGTGCTGAAGGGGTACTTGAAGAAATCATAGCTGAGAACTTCCCTGATCTGGGGAAGGAAAAAGGCATTGAAATCCAAGAGGCACAGAGAACTCTCTTCAGACATAACTTGAATCGATCTTCTGCACGACATATCATAGTGAAACTGGCAAAATACAAGGATAAAGAGAAAATTCTGAAAGCAGCTAGGGATAAACGTGCTCTAACATATAAAGGGAGACCTATAAGACTCGTGACTGATCTCTCTACTGAAACTTGGCAGGCCAGAAAGGAATGGCAGGAAATCTTCCATGTGATGAACAGAAAAAATATGCAGCCGAGAATCCTTTATCCAGCAAGTCTGTCATTTAGAATAGAAGGAGAGATAAAGGTCTTCCCAAACAAACAAAAACTGAAGGAATTTGTCACCACTAAACCAGCCCTACAAGAGATCCTAAGGGGGATCCTGGGAGACAAAGTACCAGAGACATCGCTACAAGCATGAAACCTACGGACATCACAATGACTCTAAACCCATATCTTTCTATAATAACACTGAACGTAAATGGACTAAATGCGCCAACCAAAAGACGTAGGGTATCAGAATGGATAAAAAAACAAGACCCATCTATTTGCTGTCTACAAGAGACTCATTTTAGACCTAAGAACACCTTCAGATTGAGAGTGAGGGGATGGAGAACTATTTATCATGCTACTGGAAGTCAAAAGAAAGCTGGAGTAGCCATACTTATATCAGAAAAACTAGACTTTAAATTAAAGGCTGTAACAAGAGATGAAGAAGGGCATTATACAATAATTACAGGGTCTATCCATCAGGAAGAGCTAACAATTATAAATGTCTATGCGACGAATATGGGAGCCCCCAAATATATAAAACAATTACTTACAAACATAAGCAACCTTATTGATAAGAATGTGGTAATTGCAGGGGACTTTAACAATCCTCTTACAGAAATGGATAGATCATCTAGACACACGGTCAGTAAAGAAACCAGGGCCCTGAATGATACATTGGATCAGATGGACTTGACAGATATATTTAGAACTCTGCATCCCAAAGCAACAGAATATACTTTCTTCTCGAGTGCACATGGAACATTCTCCAAGATAGATCACATACTGGGTCACAAAACAGCCCTTCATAAGTATACAAGAATTGAGATCATACCATGCATACTTTCAGACCACAATGCTATGAAGCTTAAAATCAACTACAGGAAAAAGTCTGGAAAACCTCCAAAAGCATGGAGGTTAAAGAACACCCTCCTAAAGCATGAGTGGGTCAACCAGGCAATTAGAGAGGAAATTTAAAAATATATGGAAACAAACGAAAATGAAAATACAACAATCCAAATGCTTTCGGATGTAGTGAAGGCAGTCCTGAGAGGAAAATACATTGCAATCCAGGCCCATCTCAAGAAATAAGAAAAATCCCAAATACAAAATCTAACAGCACACCTAAAGGAAATAGAAGCAGAACAGCAAAGACAGGCTAAACTCAGCAGAAGAAGAGAAATAATAAAGATCAGAGCAGAAATAAACAATATAGAATCTAAAAAAACTGTAGAGCAGATCAACAAAACCAAGAGTTGGTTTTTTTGAAAAAATAAACAAAATGGATAAACCTCTAGCCAGGCTTCTCAAAAAGAAAAGGGAGATGACCCAAATAGATAAAATCATGAATGAAAATGGAATTATTACAACCAATCCCTCAGAGATACAAGCAATTATCAGGGAATAGTATGAAAAATTATATGCCAACAAATTGGACAACCTGGAAGAATGGACAAATTCCTAAACACCCACACATTTCCAAAACTCAATCAGGAGGAAATAGAAAGCTTGAACAGACCCATAACCAGCGAAGAAATTGAATCAGTTATCAAAAATCTCCCAACAAATAAGAGTCTAGGACCAGACGGCTTCCCAGGGGAGTTCTACCAGATGTTTAAAGCAGAGATAATACCTATCCTTCTCAAGCTATTCCAAAAAATATATACAATGGAATACTACTTGGCAATGAGAAAGAATGAAATCTTGCCATTTGCAACAACATGGATGGAACTGGAGGATATTACGATAAGTGAAATAAGTTAGCCAGGGAAAGACAGATATCATATGTTTTCACTCATATGTAGAATTTGAGAAACAGAAGACCCTGGTGGAAGGGAAGCAGAAAAAATAGTTTCAAAAAGTGAGGGAGGCAAACCATAAGACACTCTTAAATATAGAGAACAAACTGAGGGTTGATGGGAGGGGTGGGAGAGAGGGAAAATGGGTGATGTATACTGAGAAGGGCACTTGTTGGGATGAGCACTGGGTGTTGTATGTAAGTGATGAATCATGGGAATCTACTCCCGAAGCCAAGAGCACACTGCATACACTGTATGCGCTGTATGTTAGCTAACTTGACAATAAATTATAGTTAAAAAATAAATAAAATAAAAGGATTAACTCATTAAATTAAAAAAAATGACAGTGATAGCTCATATTTAACTAGTCTGAGCTGTTTGCCAAACCCTGTTCTAGAATATTCTAGAATGATTGAAGTCATAGCAATGGTTTCCTCAGGAGTGTAGCTTATTGACTAACAAAGAGGTCAAAGGAATTTTAAGTGTGGTGAAATTATTCTTCATTTTTTATTTGGGTGACCATTATATGGGTGTATATATTTGTCAAAACTCATCAGACTATGCTGTTCAGATATGTGCATTTTACTTTTGTAAATTTACCTGATTAAAAAAAAAACACTATAGATTGCTACCACCATTAAGAAGATAATAAGGGAATACCATGAATAATTTTATGCCTATTAATTCAACAACCTAGAAGAAAATAGACCAATTTCCTGAAAACCACAAATTGCCAAAATTCAACAAAGATGAAATCATGTGAATAGCCATATAACCATTAAAGAAATTTAATTCATAATTTAAAAGCTCCTGAAGACTATATCTCCAGGATAAAATGGTGTCACTGAAAATTCTACTAAGCATTTAAAGAATTAACATGAATTCTACACAACCTTTTCCAGAATACAGAAGAGGAGGAAATACTGACCAACTTGTTTTATGAGGGCAGTATTGACCTCATATCAAATCAAAGACAATACAAAAACCACACAAAGCAAAACTATATACCAACGTTCCTCATATAGACACAAAAATCTTTAGCAAAATATTTGCAAATGGAATTCAGAAGTATCTAAAAACTATTATACACCATGATCAAGTGGATTTTTTTCCGAGGATGCAAGGCTGATCTAACATCTGAAAATCTATTTTTGTAATCCACTATCTCAACCAATCCCAAAGCAGTAAAAATCAATTTGCCCTCAGATTTCATTTTCCAACACTAAATGCTAATGAAGTCTCCTATATTTACATGGTAAATAAAATACAGTATGTTCCTAATTAGAATTCTTATAGAAAATAGACACATCTTTACTCGCATGTGCACACCTGACACACATATATACTCTTACACACAGATAAATGAAAAAAATGACGGATATATTTTTAAAATGGTGATGTTTCTAGTAGCAGAATTATAAATGGTTTGAATGTTCCATTTTTAAAATATACTTTCTACAATGGGCGTGAATATTTACATTCAGGAAAAAAGTAGAAGAAAGTAATATGAAGAGAGATATGCACTGGTATTTCTCCTGAGTAATTTTACTCATTAAAAAAAAATCTTGAACATTATATCTGATATCAATATGAATAATTCTATAATTTCAAGAAACACTAAGCTATTATCATGGATAATTCCCCTCAAATTTATAACTTCATAGGAATATTCTAAAGGGCAACGTGTGAGACATTTGACTATTACAGCTTTAACAACTGACCACCAAACCAGACTTAAACAGATTGCAAGACGGATTAACACTGACATATTGAAAAAAATGATACAGTTTTACGACATGAACTATTGCGGTCGAGTCACAAGGAATTACCCTTTTAAAATATACTTTAAAAACACCAACTTTACATTATGACAAATTAGGTGTCTTCCATAGATATATGCTATTATGAAAATACAAATGAAAAGTATATCAGTGGCCATTATTATACTAATGTCCAGCATTAATATAATGTCGAGGAATCAGATGTAATTACAGTGAAAGCCCCACGGCTTAGATCTGCCACTGGCTTCTTAAATAATCAATCCGAGAAGCTGAAATAGTGAGTCTGGGGCATCTTTACCAAATGGCAAATTACATTTTCATTAACAATAACACATTGATTTCTATTTTAAATGGACATTAATGAATAAAGCATGTATTTAATGTCATAACATAGAATCCCAGATAACTGTCTTTCCTGGTTAATGTGTTTTATATTTTCAAACAATTCAACTCCCCCAGTTTAAAAACTGTAAATGTGACCTTTATTCCTTGAATGAAGGAAGGTGTAGAGATGAGTAGAAAAATAACTGTAAGAGTCTTTCTTTGGTGGGTCCTACAGGAAGCATGCGCCTGTGCACACATGCGCGCGCGCGCGCGCACACACACACACACACACACACACACACACACACTGGGGGTATGAGTACTAGCAGTATATCCATTTATCCATAATACAGGGGGTGTTAGAGAAGGAGAAGAGCAAAGGGAAAAGGGCCACTTGAAAGAAAAATAGTCTGACTTGGCACATACCTTCTCTACCTTCTCTTTCTGCTTTGGAGCTCTTATTTATTCTGCCCTAGAAACCTCCCCACAGTCTAATTAATAACAATGACACTATCATAGGCTCAAGCTCTTCTAGGTTTCCCACATACCACAGAAGTATGAAACCTGCAAACTACATTGTGCACACCCTTCCTGCCAGCAGGATCCTAGGTAGAAATGACCAGTGAGAGATCATTGCATGAGATTTGTAAGGAAGAAAAAAATAAGACCCACTATCCTTTAGCTTTGGATAAACCCTAGGTAGATGGTAAAGGTAAGGCTTTATTTTCCTTTAGCATTTAGAGATCCTCCCACATGTCAGCCACTTTGTTGCTATAGGTATCTGAGCACTTTTTGGTGGTAGTTTTCCTGTAATTCTTTCATATACAGATTTCCCAAAAGAGGCCTTCCCGGCCTTCACTCCTCCTACCTTTCCACAGTTGTGTGAGCCTTTAATTCCACGTTTGATCCACAAAACAGCAATTTCATTTGCTTCAGCCTAAAAAGAATATAAAATCGAAATATTTTCGGTAAAAATGTAATAACAATACTGTCAATCCCCAAATGGGACACATTTCCATTTTAAACAAACAAACAAAAAATGACCTGGAAAACATGTATTTCTTTCATATGGGAAAGTATGTCTATAAGAGATATAATTCTAACATCCCACACATACACTATGTTATGGTAGAAGCATTCTTCCTTATTGGCCTCCACAGTTCTTGATGAGCGTGGATCATTTATCTCCTACTTGCATACTTCAGTCTTTTTCTGGACTCTAGAATAGCCCAGGCTTGATGAACGATGTTCTAATGTTACTTTAGTCACACACCTGCACCCCACTGTACAGATCCCACTCCTCACTTTACTAGCTGAGCCACTTTCTTCTTAATCGTCTCTCTCCAATAAATCTGAAATTCTGTCATTTATTTTTTTTAATTTAATTTATTTTTAGAGAGAGAGAAAGATAGAGTGTAAGCAGGAGAGAGAGAGAGAGAGAGAGAGAGAGAGAGAGAGAGAGAGACACCCAGGCTCCAGCTGTCAGCAGAGCCTCATGTAGGTCTTGAACCCACAAACTGTGATATCATGACCTGAGCTTAAGTGGGACACTCAACCAACTGAGCTACCCAGGCACCCTGAAATCCTGTCATTTACTGAGGTCCTGGCTACTGTGGCCAGACCCAGAAACCATGTGTGTGACTGGGCTCCAGGGTACAGATCCTTTGGGTTCCCTGTCACTTTGCTCTGCCTCACTACCAGGTTACCATTTTTTTTCATTTTGGATCTCAGGGTGTTGGTGGACATACTGAATGGTGACCAAACACTGCTATACTATTGTGCACATTGCCTAGCATACTTCATTAATTATTAAATGAAAGACTAAATGAAAAAATGAACGATTGTTCAGAGCAGGCCCACGTTAATGGGAACCCGGTGTAGGAAACCAAAAAACATCTAGACAGAGCCTTTTATACAAATTTACCTCAGGGATTCAGTTCATGTGGGCACTTGATTTAGGTTAAGCCCAAGTCTTTGCCTGCTTGGTGAAAACGGACTCCAGAGAGAGGTTGATTTTTTCCATGAAAAAATACAGACCTGGGCGGACAATGTGAAGTAGCGTGTCTAGTCTTCATCCGCATGGCTGAAGCTGGCTGAGCAGCCCCTAACCCCTTTTTGAAGCTTGCGGGAAAAGAGGAAAAAATGGAAGGAAACCTACTTCCTTTTTTAGACAACCTGACCTGGAAGTTTCATATATATCACTTCTGCTCATTTCCCAGTGGCCATTATCATATGACCACACTCATCTTCAAGGAAGTAGTTTCAAGAGGTAATGCCATGTGCCAATCTCAAATTCAGGGGTTTTATTACAAACGCAAAGAAAGAGCAATGGATCTTGGGGGTCAGTCAATGGGGTCTGACATACATGGATTTTGAATTCGGCTCTAGGTGAAACCAGTCTCGCTTATTTGTTTTACTGTGCTATGCTACTTCTCCACATTATAGGTTAGAATAGGTATAAAAATTTTAAATAGAGATTCAATATAGTCAGATTTGTATTCTGAATGAGCGCTTTGGAGAAATTAGGCCGTTAAGGCAACAGAGGATGATTTAAAGAGTCAGTTCTCAATCTTTTTGGTTTTAGGACTGATTTACCCTTTTAAAAATCATTGAGAATTTCAAGGAACTTATGGTTATCGGGTTATACCTACTGATCTTTACTATATTAGAAACAAAAAGTGAGGAAATTTTCAAGCACAAGAGCATTACAAACACATATGCTGTTAGTCATCAGACTAATGATGTCGCCACGTGTCATGCAGCTTCTGGAAAATTTTGCTGAACATTTGGGAGACAGTAGGAGTAAAATACGCAAATAATATCTTAATATTATTATGAAATTGTTTTGACCTCACAACACCTTGAAAGAGTCTTGGAGTCCCCCAGGGATCCTTGGATACTTTGAGAAACACCGGTTTAAACTAAGGTCATGTCCACAGAGACATCAAGGAGAAATAAGTTTAAAGAACTTATAGGAATAGAAATGACAAGATTTAGTGACCTCCTTCAATAAGATACAATTTACAAACACAACCTCACTCTAGCATTGGTTAAGTTGTTATTGTTTTAAAGTTAACCTTTAAGGAGCACTGTACTAAGTGCTTTAACTATTTAATTTTATTTCATCCTTACCTATGATATGGTGCTATTAAGTTTTTCCACAGTCAGTATGTGTAATGAGTATTGTATAGTTGTGTATAGTGAACAGTGTATAATTTCCTGGATGACTGGAACCAAAGTTTATTTTATTTTATTTTTGTAAATATTTATTTTTGAGAGAGAGAGAGTGCAAGTAGGACAGGGAGAGAGAGAAGTGGACAGAGGATTCAAAGCGGGCTCTGTGCTGACAGCAGCCAGCCCAATGTGGGGCTCAAACTCACACACCATGAGATCATGGCCTGAGCCAAAGTCTGATGCTTAACTGACTGAGCCACCCAGGCGTACCTGGAACAAAAGTTCTTTTAAGGCAAGTAAAGTTTGCATAAAAGGTTTTGGCCAATGCTTTAAAAATTACCTGGTGCCTCCAGGGAAGTATTGCGTGCGTGCGCGCGCGCGCGCGCGCGTGTGTGTGTGTGTGTGTGTGTGTGTGTGTGTGTGTGTATGTGTGTGTATTTGTTTTTCACAGCAAGCCTATAAGATTCTGATCTCTGTTGCTTCTTCAGTGAGTCGACTTCTGTAATTTGGGGTTCTGGTTCTGACACTGTTCTTGTTATGGTTATTCAACATTGCTCACTGCTCATCTTTTCTTCCATCTCTTTAACCTAGATTCCATTCTTACTACTCAGCCAAACTTAGTTACTCAGCACCTGTTCCAACTTTCCTCCTACTTGTAGCACCTTGTTCTGGTATGTAAATTGTTTCCCATATTCCAATTGGCAATCTGGTCCAACTGTCCTCATATATTCTGGATTTGTCTTTGGACATTATTTGCAAGGTGACACCACAACTATCTACTACTCACAGTTCTCCCTGTGTTGTGTTAAGCCTTTGGTTTTTGGCATTAGCCCTTCTGGGTCATTCAGTAGAGATGGGATACCACAGGAGGAGAAAACGGGGCAAGACCAAGAGGTGTAAGCTCCATAGAAGAAAAAATTGCTCTTTTTGACCTATAGGAATTGCCAATAGAGTATCTGAATGTTTTATTTGTTTGCAAAGTACATTAATCATAGTTACATGTTATAGCTATGAACTATATTATGAAGATCAGATTGTGCTGAATGTTCAAAGTGATAGTGTTACTAAGAGAGTCTTCCAGTAACAATGTCTTTATATAGCAATTTAAGAAAATGTTATTTAGAATACTTGCATTTTAATTTTTTCTTTATTTTTTTAAAAAAGTTTATTTATTTATTTTGAGAGAGTGAGAACGAGCAGGGGAGGGGCCAAGAGAGAGGAAGAGAGAGAAACCCAAGCAGGCTTCATGCTGTCAGTGCTCAGCCTGACTTGGGGCTCATTCCTAAAACCACAAGATCATGACCCGAGCCAAGATCAAGAGACAGACTCTTAACCAAATGAGGCACCAAGGCACCCCACATGTTTTTTTGGCAATAGACAACATGTAGGCTCTTCAAAAAAAGTAGCCAAAATATCATATCATAAACAAACAAACAATTCAATAATTAAATATACAGTTAGTACTCCCATTTCTCTGGTTATCAACTTTTAAGGAATACATTTTCTGTTCTATACATTTTGTTTCTTGGAATCAATATTCAAACAAGTCCACATTTTGCAATTATTTAACATGTCTCTTAATTCTCTTTAAGTTTATAGATTCACCTTTATCTCCCTCTTTTTTTCTTACATTTGTTCATTTAAAAACTAGGTATATGTTTTAAATTTTATTTATTTTTTTAAAGTAATCTCTACACCCATCGTGGGGCTCAAACTCATGACCCCAAGATCAAGAGTAGCATGCTCTACTGACTGAGCCAGACAACGCCACCCCCTCCGCCCCCCGCCCAACAGGAAGTTTTCTTATACTATTTCCAACTGTCTGGAGTGTGCTGGTTGCACCCCTATGATGTCTCCTGTTTTTCCTGTGTATTGACTGTTAGATCTAAATTAAATTAAATCTAAATTACCCTTGTGTAATACTTATTTTGTACCAGGTACTGTTCTAAGAGTTTTATGCATAATGTTCCACAATTAAGTAGGAAGTTAGCTTTTTGTTTTTTTTATAAATTCCTTTGATTAGATTTAAGGTTTACTATGAGAGAAGAATTTTAACGGTAATGGGTGTCAAATTTTGGTAAATCCTTTGTCCACATCTATTAAGTGGATCACAGATATTTATTTTGTTAATATCATTAATTTCATGGTTTATTATTTTATTTAAATTTATCATTTTTTTCTTTTTACCCTTTTACCTTGTTCACACATTCCTCCCTCCCCTGACCCTCTGCCCATGGCAACCATAAGTCTGTTCTCTCTATCTATGACCTTGTTTGTTTGTTTTTAGAGTCCATGCATAAAAAGGTCATATGATTTTTGTCTTTCCCTGTCTCATTTATTTCACTTAGCATGATACCTTTGATGTCCATCCATATTGAAATAGCAAGATTTCATTCAATAATGAATATTCCATTGTATACATTCTGTGTATACAATGGAGACTATTATTCCATTGTGAATAATACTCCATTGTACATATATACTATATCTTCTTTATCCATTCATCCATGAATGGACACTTGGGTTGTTTCCATATCTTGGCTACTGTAAATAATGTTAATGAACTTGGTGCATATATTTTTTCAAGTTAGTGGTTTTGTTTTCCTTGGTTAAAGACCCAGAAGTAAAATTGCTGGGTCACATGGTAGTTCTATTTTTAATTTTTTGAGAATCTTTTATGTTGTTTTCCACAGTGGCTGCACCAGTTTATATTCCCACCAGCAGTGTACAAGGGTTTTCTTTTCTCCTCCTTACCAATCCTTGTTATTATTATTATTATCATCATTGGTAATAGCCATTCTGACATGTATGAGATGATATCTCGTTGTTTTGATTTGAATTTCTTTGATGATTTCTGATGTTGAGAGTCTTTTCATTTATCTTTTGGCCATCTGTATGTCTTCTCTGGAAAAATTTCTATTCAGACCTTATGCCCATTTTTTAACTAGATTGTATTTTTAATTTTTCCTGAGTTATATGAGTTCTTTACATATTTTGGATATTAACCTGTTATCAGAGATACAATTTGCAAATATTTTCTCCCATTCTGTAGGTTGTCATTTCATTTTGTTGATAGTTTCTTTTGATGTGCAGAAGCTTTTTACTCTGATGTAGTCCTACTTGTTTATTTTTAATTTTGTTGCCTTTGCTTTGTGTCAGATTCAATAGTTCACCAAGACTTATATCAAGGAGCTTACCGCCTATGTTCTCTTACAAGAGTTTTATTGGTCTCAGACCTTATGTTCTTTAATCCATTCTGAATTAATTTTTGTATATGGTGTAAGATAGTGGTCCAATTTCATTCTTTTGCATGTGATTGTCCAGTTTTTCAACATTATTTATTGAAGACTGTCCTTTGCCCATTGTATATTCTTGGCTCCTTTGCCATAATTTAATTCATCACATATATGTGGGTTTATTTCTGGGTTCTCTGTTTCATTGATCTATGTGTCTGTTTTATGCCAATACCATAGTGTTTTAATTATTATAGCTTTGTATGTAGTTTGAAATAAGGGGGCTGATGCCTCCAGTGTTGTTCTTCTTTTATAAGATTACTTTGGCTATTTGGGGTTTTTTTGTGGTTCTACACACATTTTAGGGCTGTTTGTTCTATTGCTGTGAAAAATGACATTGGAATTTAATATAGATTGCACTGAATTTATAGATTGTCTTGAATAGTATGGACATTTTAACAATATTAGTTCTTCCAATCCATGAGCATGAAATATCTTTGAATTTATTTGTGTTCTTCAGTTTCTTACATTAACATCTTGTAGTTGTTAGTAAATAGCTTTTTTTTTTGCCTCAGTTAAATTTATTTGTAGGTATTTTATTCTTTTGATGCAATTGTAAATGGAATTGTTTTCTTAATTTCTCTTTCTGATAGTTTGTTATAACTGTATAGAAACACAATAGATTTTGGTGTATTTATTATGTATTCTGCAACACTGCTGAATTTGTTTATTAATCCTAGGAGCTTTTTGATGGAGTCTTTAGGGTTTTCCATACATAGTATCATTTCACCTGCAAAGAGTGACAGTTTTACATCTTTCTTTCCAATGTGGCTGATTTTATTTCTTTTTCTTGTCTAATTGCTATGGGTAGGACTTGCAATAGTATGTTGAATAAAAGTAGTGACATTAGGCATACTTGTCTTGTTCCTGATCTTGGAAGAAAAGCTTTCAGCTTTTCACCATTGAGTATGATGTTAGCTGTGGGCTTGTCATACATGGCTTTTATTACATTGAGGTTTACGTTGAGGATTTGTTGAGAGTTTTATCATAAATGGATGTTGAATTTTTTAAAATGCTTTTTCTGCAACTATTGAGATGATCATGATTTTCATCCTTCATTTTGTTAATGTGGTGTATCGCATTGACTAATTTGTGGATGTTGAACCATCCTAGCATCCCCAAAATAAATCTCACTTGATTATGATGTATGATCCTTTTAGTGTATTGCTAATTTGAATTAATATTTTGTTGAGGATTTTTGCACCTGTGTTTTTTAGAAATATTGGCCTGAAATTTTCTTTTCTTGTGTTATTCTTGACTGGTTTTGGTATGAGGGTAGTGCTGGCCTCATAAAATGAGTTTGGACAGAACTTTTCTGTCCTCTTCTATTTTTTGGAAGAGTTTGAGAAGAAGCATTCTTTCAGTGTTTGGTAGAATTCACCAGTGAAGTCATCTGGTCCTGGACTTGTATTTATTGAGAGGTTTTGATTACTGATTTGATCTCTTTACTAGTAATCAGCCTGTTTAGATTTTCTATTTCATCATGATTCAGTCTTGGTAGGTTGTGTGTTTCTAGAAATTTATTCATTTCTTCTAAGCTGTAACTTTTTTTAAAAAATGAACTAATATTTTTAGATATATTGAGATCCTTAGATTTGGGTCATTTCATTAATAAGATGCAGAAAATTAGTTACAGGAAAAACATATTTAACATCTGATTTTCAGCTTATAAATACAAAACATACAGTAAAAAACATAATCCCTGAATGGGTAAAAAATTATGCTACCTTTAGACAATGGCATATCATTTAGCACTCAAAGAAATGAGCTAACAAGTTATGAAAAGACATGAAGAAATTAAATGCATATTACTACGTGAAGGAGGCCAATTCAAGAAGACCACATAGTATATAATGCCAACTATTTGATATTCTGGAAATGGCAAAACTATGGAAACAGTAAAAAGATCAGTGGTTTACAGGCATGGGAGTGGGGAGGGATGAATAGACAGAGAACAGAGGATTTTAGAGCAGGGAAAATATTCTGTATGATATCATAATGTATAATTACTATATATTGTATATTATATTGTAATAATGGATACATATCATTTTACATTGCTCCAAACACATAGAATGTGTAACCAAGTATGGATTTGGGGTGATTATGATTTGTCAGTGTGGATTCATCAGCTGTAACAAATATAATTGACCCTTGAAAAATACAGGGGTTAGGGGCAGCAACTCCCAATATGGTAAAAAAATCCACATATATTTTTTGAACTCCTCCAAAACTTAATTACTAATAGCCTACTGTTGGTTGGAAATCTTACCAATGACATAAACAGTTGATTAACACATATTTTGTATGTTATATGTATTGTATACTTTCTCTTATAATAAACTAAGCTAGAAGAAATATTATTATTATTAAGAAATCAAAGGGAAAAGAAAATACATTTATAGTATTGTACTGTATTTATTGAGAAAAATCTGCATATAAGTGGACCCCTGCAGTTCCAAATGGTTTTGTGAGTGATACTGATAATAGTATATGCTATGCATGTGTGGGGGAGGAGAGTATATGGGAAATCTCTGTATTTTCCACTCAATTTTGCTATGAACCTACTCTAAAAAATAGGTTGCTCTAAAAAATAAAATCCTTTAAAAAAAGATATAACATATCCTAGGTTAACACTGATATTTTTAATTGAAATCGAGACCCATTCGATACTTACTGAATCTATTGATCTTACATTTTTACCATCTTTTCTCTCATGCTGAAAATTCTGGTTCTTAATGACACCAATACAATTATTCATTTGCTTTATTCTGCACTACACACAAAGCTATCTCAGAATAATACCAACAGTATCGACAATAGTATAATTCATAAAAGACATGTTTGCAGTTCTTTTTTTCCTCCCCCAGTAGGGAACTATTATTGCATTTTCATGCTATTTTACATTGTTTCTGTATAGTTGTGCTACCAACTGAATATGCATCTAGGTTTATTTCATTTAACTTTTGATTTAAAATATTTATCTTTTCAAACTTAAACTGAGAAAAAAAAATGTTCAAAGATGTCAAACTTCTATCTCTGCCCTTCCCATCCGGTTTTTTCTTTCCCACCTGTCTTTTGCACCTCTTTCTTCCTTCATTCCTCCACATGAAAATAAAATTTTAGTCTAAACTGGGACACGTTTCAAGAGTGAAAAGGGGTTATATTGACAATTACACCTTGGAAACAAGTATAAACCAGGGCCATCTGCGGCAAAACTGGAGTAAGTGTCATTGTATCTTGAAGACGCCATTTACATTTGTTATCTTTTTGACTCAAAAAATATAGGCATATACTTATTTTTTGAATTTTTTTAAACATTTATTCATTTTTGAAAGGCAGAGAGAGACAGAGCGCGAATGGGGGAGGGGCAGCGAGAGGGAGACACAGAAACAGAAGCAGGCTCCAGGCTCCGAGCCATCAGCACAGAGCCCGATGCGGGGCTCGAACTCACGGACCGTGAGATCATGACCTGAGCCGAAGTCGGCTGCTTAACTGACTGAGCCACCCAGGCGCCCCTAGGCATATACTTTAAGTAGAACCACATCAAACTGCCAATATGTGGCTGCTTTTTAATGGAAAAATGGCAATTGTGTATGCTCTATCTATATGATGTAAATATTCATGTCCCTACTTTCCTAAACAAATGGTGGCATATTATACTCACTCTTCCTCACTTCACTTTTTCACTTACATATACGCTGGAGTTATTCCATAGTAGTAAATAAAGACAGTGCCCATTCCTTTCACAGGGGCTTTGACTATGTTGTATAAATGGACAATCGTTTAGTCAGCCAGCCCATCTTAGTTGACAGTTATTATTTATATATTTTTTATTTTAAAAATAGTGCTGTAATCAATAGCCTTGTACAGAATGTCTTTTCACATTTTTGCCAGTGTCAATTTTGGGATAGATGTTTAGAAAAGGAATTGCATACAATCAATAATGTGTGCGCAACTTTTCTAGAAGTTGCCAATCATTATTTATAGAGATTGTACTTTTTGTCTTCACATACTAGCAACGTGTGAGAGGTCTTACACACCCACATATCACACAAAGTTTTGGTATCTGTCAATCTGATATACACCGTGTTCTTTTTTTTTTTTTTTTGAAAGAAAAAAATAAAATTTTATTGGGATATTATATATAACACACAATCCACCATGTTCTTTAATTTCACTGTGACTCTGTACATGTCGGGCTCTCTTTCAGAGCATGTTTAATCTTCTCTATACTTAATGAACTTCCCCTCACTGGGGCTGCCAGTATTTCTTTGTAATGTTCCCCAGCAAGCAAGGCCTGACTAAAGACGTGGGCCTGGGGTTTGTAGGGATATGCAGATATTTAGGTACAACCTCATTTCTGGCATTTGGTCCTGTGATCTGTACTAGATTCTCCATTCCCTACTTGCCACAAATCATTCTTTGAGATTCTAATCAAATGTTGTCACTTCTATAAAGCCTTTTTTAACTCTTTCCTCTGTTCCTTTAACACCTGCAGACACTTTTATTGCAACTATTATCACATTGCACTTAACCATTTACAAGACACCCTTCCCTCATTAAACAGACTTCTTAAAGTCAGAGACCCCATATTTTTGAGATTTCCAATGTTAGTGCTAAGCCAAGTCTTTAGCACAAATAAAGATTTATTTTTGAAAGAGTGAAGCAGACAAGGTATTATTAACTGATAGGAAGACTTTAACAGTTACAGTGAAAAATTTTTGATCTAGAGAGCAATGGGGATCTACTGGAACTTTTTTCTTGTATATGTCTAAGTATATATGGTTTTATCAGATTAAAAGAACAAATTATACTTGAAATAGTATTTTTTATGTCTGAACAAAATATTCTTTTCATTTTTCATATTTCAATTTTTCCACCCATGATCACACTATTGCTTTTCTACTGATTTACAGTGTGTTATAAAACATACACTCTTTCAAGGTTTTATTCCATGTGTGTTGTGCACATTAACTGCTAGTGTCTGCAAAAAACACTCCCTCCTAAATTGAATTACATTACAACTAAGTGCCATATATTTGAGCTGAGCAATACATATGTACACACACATACATGCATTCTTATTAAATGACTGAAAAGCAAAAAGTTCTAGACACTTTAAGATGGTTAGTTACACCATTTAGATGGTATAGAAGGAATGGCAGAGAGAAAATGCTCCTTGCATTTTTTACCTAGGGTCCCTCTGCAGTTAGGCAGGGCCATGCCACTAATCCTGGCCAGTGACACGTGAACACAAGCATGGTATGCTATTTCTGGATTAGGGAAAAAGCACGTGCAATTTCTTATTTCTCCCTTTCCTTCTTATTTCTCCCTTATTCCCCACTAAGGAGGCACTATGACATACTATGCAGCTGTGGGGTAGTGAGATCTCTATCTGTCCATTTGCATCCTGAATGATAATACAGAGTGGAGACACTTGCTGATGTGCCTAGGATGTGGGGCAATAGTAGAAATGAACTTTTTTTGTATTAACCACTGTAGTTTTGTGAAGTTTGTGGACCACCAACTTATACTTGGTGTATAAAAAAATGAGCTAAGTTATAGAAGAAAACACACAAAAGATTAGTAAAATAATAACATCTTTAAGATTATTTTTGAATTATAAGGGACCAGAGATAAGGTAATAGAACTTGAAATAGCTTTGAAATGTTTATTTTGAACAAGGAATTGAATTAAGTGATGGGTATAGAAGTGAGTAAGCAGTGATAGACAAGACTACATTAAATGATGACCCAGGGGGACATCAGTCTGTCTGTTTATTTATCATTTCTTATGTGACTGACACTGTATTAGGCTCTGGGGCTATAAGGATAAACAAGGTAGACAATATCCTTGACTTAATGGAACTTTTAGCCCAGACAGAAAGACAGGCAGCTAATTAAATTATGATAGATTTTTGAAAAGTGTTATGAAGAAAATAGGACGGGGGGGGGGTGTAAAAGAAAATAATACTGGAGAGGTAGGGCTGGGGATCATACTTAAATAAGGTGGCCAGGAAGAAAATCTTTCTAGGCAGATGATATTTAAACTGAGACCTGAAGGGTGAAAAGGAGCCAAGAATTCAAAGATGAGAAGAGCATTCACAGCAGGGGAATAGCACATTCACATTCCTTGGGCAGGGAGGTAAAGTGTGGCTGGTAACTATCTGGCAGGGGAGACAACAGAAAGTAATGTTCCCAAGGTGGGCAGAGGCTAGACTCTACAAACAAGAGTAAGAAGTTTAGATTTCATTTTAAATACAACATCTAGAGTTCTCCATTTTATTCTAAGTGAAACTGGGATGTGATATGATCTACATGATGTTTTAAGAGACTGCTTTTTTCCTTCATGGGGAATGGCCAAGAGGACACCATAAATGGACACTGAGAGGCCCTAGGTGGTGACTAGGGCAGGGGCAGTGGGAGTGGAGTGGATGGATTTGGAATATGTTTAGGGAATGTAACCACCGGAAGTTGCTGATGGACAGGATATGCGGAAGGAGGAAGATGATCCCTAGCTTTTTGGCAAAAATGGCTGTTGGAAAGTGATGGCATTTCCTGAGATGAGGAAGAGGAGGAAGCAGGTTTAAAGAGAAACCAAAAACGTTCACTTTGGATGTGTGAAGAGTGAAATGCCTTTGGGACCTCTAATGTTAACTGAACAGTTGACCACAGGAGTCTAAACTCAACAAGAGATGTGAAACAGAGATATAAATGGGAAACTATCTTTTGAAATGTGTCTAATGTAACTGGAAAATGTGTCTTTTCAATAGCAATCAGTGATGGGAACATAGAAAGCTCTAAAAAGCTCAAAAGCTTTTCTGTTTTGTTTTAATAAGACTAAAACATATTTTGATTTTAAAGAGATTAGTGTGAAGAACACTGGCATAATTTGTTTTTGGATGTTTAAGTTTGAAATCTTTAATATAGCAGAACCCATTTCATCCCACAAATAAAAATGACTAAGATGGAGGAAAAATCCTGGTGTGTCTAGATACACCTTAAAAACTAAGGTACGCTTAAGACAGTAGCAAGATGATAAAAAATTTATAGTACTAGGGATATACATTCTATTACCGTGATAGTTTATGCCTATCTGGATAGTCAGATTAAAGGTAACTTTAGAACAATAGATGGGATTTCCAATTGCAGACCCAAGGTGCAATTTTATAGACATATAGACTCTCAAATCTCTAGAGGGAAATGTAGAAAAATAAAAACTTACTGAAGTAAAGCAATGTGCATCCTACATTATTATGGCAACAAATCGATAATGGTATTACAATAAAATCTGGTGTAATCACATTTTCCTTCTTTGGTATTGCAGCATTAATCTCTGTCTCATGGGGGATGGGATACAGCACAGGATATATAATGGGATGCAGAATATTTTGCCTGTTACAACCAAGGCAATGGGACTGGCAATTACTGAAACTTTTTATTCTCAATTGCTGGTCGCTTTTTTCAGCCCCTTTAACAGTTTAAGTACTCACACCTCAGAGCCCGCAGCTCCACACCAATGCTATTGATACAATGCATTCTAAACATTTTCCTTCATCCTCTCCCTGAACCTTCTAGCTGAAAAGCTTGGAGCATCCAGGCATAGCTTTGACACCGAAAAAACAGAACAAACAAAAACTGGTACTGCCTGAGCATCAGGCTGAGGGGTCAAAAATGGGCTGAGGGCTACTCTCTTGTCACCGCAGTAAAAGTGTGGCAGAAGAGAAACATATACAGCTGGTTTCCCTGGTGCTATTTGTTCTATAATCAAGAAAGTATCCAGTAATTTACAGAGGAATAAAAGACATAAAGCTATTTTAAAAAATCAAATCCAGCTAAGATTTTGTTTCAATACTTTCCAACTGCCTTGGATGAATTCAGTAGCTCTTGTTATGATGATAAATTTATCATTCTGTATACAGTCTATACCATGGATTTCCAATTTTCTGTTAAAAATTATTGATTGTCTTAAAAGTTCTCGGCACACACAAAATTCTGTAACTATGTATGGTGATGGATATTAACTAGACTATATTAACTAGACTATCATTTTGCAATATATGCAAATATTGAGTCATTATGTTGAATGCCTGAAATTAATATGTTATGTATCAATTAATTATATCTCAATTAAAAAGTGTTAATTGTAATTTGTAGGATTAATGACTCCAAATATGCAAAGATCTTTCTAAACCAACACTCCACTGGAAACAAGCATCTCTAAAAGATACATTTAATGTACTGTCCACTGCCTACTTATTTGTGTTTATTATAAGCATATTATGGCCCTGTGTTCAAAAACACACATTACTAAAATGAGGTTGCATAACCATAGACGTAAACTCTCACTCTGTAATCAGCACAAACATTCACCAAGGCAAAACATCAAAAGTATTTTTCAAATGAATATTTCTTCTGAGAACTGGAGCTTGAGAACTCGAGATACCCTGCTAAACATTCAGATAGTAGTCAATCTTATCAACTAACTGTTTTACAATTCTAGGTAAGAGTAGGATATCTGAAATATTTGTAATACCTGGAGAGAATCCAAATTGCCAATGAAACCAAATAATCACACGAACAACAACATCTTATTTCTAGAAACAGTCAAATGAAACCCATGCCAGCAGTTAGTATCACATCCATTTTAAGCCTTCTGTAAACAATTTCCGTAATCTTTCCTGAACCTGCTTCCACGGCATTCATTAGTATTCTTTTTCCATCGGGCATCTGGTGCCTCTGTGATAGATATTAAATATCTTAAGGCAGGCAAATCTCACTAGTATGCAGAGAACAGATGCAGAGGCTCATGTAAGCCAAAGAAGCCTGTAGGCAAAACCGCAGAGAGTGATAGGTCACAGCTGCTAGTTCAAGGCCAGGCTGTTGATGGAGCAAGGCCCAATGCCAGAGTGTTATCCCCACTCAGACACATAAGCCACATGATCCTTAAGATGATAAGGTTGGATTCTCAAAGTGCTTCTCCTCACTCCAAATGGAGTCTGAAATTGTCAATGACTTGCACATTTTAGATGCTTAGGCTACACAATATTGAGGTAAGCATGTTGGAGGACTGAAGTTGATGTGTGTATGAAGAAATAGCATATCTATTCGTCTATCCACTCAACACATTCATTTGTTATTTAGTTATTGAACATCTATGATGTGCCACTCTGTCTCATTCTCAGTTTACCATACTTTTTCTCTGAACCTCCTGGTTTCTAAACTTTGGGAAGGGGAACTATAACTTCAATTGTGTTCACTTCTTTTCCCTCAGATGTAAAGCTAGAATAAATCATATTTCATAACCCTAGAAAGCTGTGGAATTTTTTAGCATATTACTAAGGAATCTTTGTTCCTGGATTATTGGGAGCAATGTTTAATAGTTTATCTGAAGATGCAAAGGCAAAGTCCAATCACATTTAAAAAAATTTATTTCAGGATGTTCTCAGTAAGATGTACAGTTTTGTGTGTGTGTTTGCTCTCTAGATCACTATTCTGAGCTATTTACATGTAAAAAGTTAATAATCAAGATATTGATAAAGCACCAAAGTGATTGTCCTGCTTGAAATGTAACTTGGTACCCTTAGAACAGTCACCTTTTTAAAGTATATTAGTAAAGAAATATACTTTGTATGTTAGTGAAGCATACATTAAATGCTAATATTTGCATATTATGTTGTACATAATAAATTGTATATTACATAAGGTAACTGAGAAGTTTTGGCTTACACAGGAGAACGTGTCCTCAGTGAATGGATTAGAGTAGGCATTTTTCACCACATATAGTGTCTCAATCAGGTTTGTAAGGTGTCATAAGTAATTAAGTACTGATAGTAGATAGTACCAAAACATGTGAAGGACTTGCCTTAATAATAACTTAGAGGTGGTTCAAGGTTATCTCCCTATCAACATCTCTTGAGTCTGTCTTGGCGTGTGCTTTCTGGAGTGTAAGAAAAGGAGTTCAAGGAACTGGACAGAGTGTGACACACATGTGACCTTTCTCATTTATGTCACAAGGTAAACGGTTTGAGAATTGCTGCTTTAAACGAAATGAGAAATAGACTAGTATAATTCGGGTGGCCATGTAATTTATCACACAAACTGAGACACTTCCAAGAATAGAAGGGGGAGCTATTTTTAATTATACGTGGTTGTAAATAGGAACTTGAGCCGTGAAGTGAGGAAAAACAAAGTTCAGCTCCCGATCTCCCATTTATTAGCTATGTGACATTGGAACAGTTGTGCTCTCAGTCTATTTTCTAACTGCTACCTTGTGAAAGCCCTGTCAGTCGGGTTACAAGCAGAAGACAGAAAACTCACAGTTACTTGAACAGTGTGAGTTTAACATAAAAAAATTGTTAGCTGCACCAGGGCACTGGAGGTAATGGAGGACTGGCACTCTACAGAGCGCAGCAATGGCAGCTCATTCGGAGCAGCCATTTCCTGAGGGCTGAGAGAGGGCACCCAGGGAAGAACAGTGGGATTTGCTGGCTGCAAAGGGGAACGAGAAGGTACCGGGAAAAGCCATCCGCAGGGAGGTGCTTCTCCCACGGGGCTTGACTGTGAAGCTGTCTGACTGACTGGGTGTTGAGGAAAGTTTGTGGCCACTGGTCCAGCTAGCTGCAGCACTAGCAGGAGCCAGATGCTAGGGAAGGTGTGCTCTCTGCAAAAGCCTGGCAAGGGGAGCACGCCAGACCCAAGAGGAGACACATTCCTTCCTCCTTCAGTGTTCTCCAGCACTTCCAACAACAAAGTGTAGCTTTGCACTACTTTGCAGAGGAAAAATACTTAAAAGTTCAGCTCTATTTTGTCACAACAGAGAATGAAGGATAGAGTTGGTAGTTGAGAGGCAATGAATTGATAAATAGTACACTCACACTGATGATCATATGAAGTACTGTAGCAAGCATGTTTAATATGTTTACATTAAACACGTTTAGCACAGCGACTAGAATATGGTAAATGATTAATACATATCATATCATTATTATATTTTCTATATACAGTAAAACCTTAGATTGCAAGTAACTTGTTCCACAAGTATTCTGCAAGATGAGCAAATATTTCTAATGAACTTTTTTTTTTTAATTTTTAATGTTTATTTATTTTCGAGACATGTGAGCGGGGGAGGGGCAGAGAGAAAGGGAGATACAGAATCTGAAATAGGCTCTAGGCTCTGAGCTGTCAGCACATAGTCCGACACGGGACTCGAACCCACAAGCCGTGAAATCATGACTTGAGCCAAAGTTGGACGCTTAACTAACTGAGCCACCCAGGTACCCCTGTAATAAATTTTAACTTGATAAGTGATGTCTTGCAATACAAGGTACGTGATGCCGAATGTCACATGATCACAACTGAACCAGTGGTTCTTGAACGTCGCTTTTACATACAAGTGCTTTGGATTACAAGCATGTTTCCAGAATGAATTATGCTCACAAACCAAAGTTTTACTGGATCTCATTCTAATTTTATTACTAAATAAGGCTGGGGTACTAATTAATGACTCTAAGAGTTGTGAGGCAATGGATAATGTTTAGAAGGATGAGATCGCATCATTTTCTATAGGGTCTCCCCCTCCCCACCCCCCCACCCCCCGCAAAAAAGAAAAAGACTATTACTTATTTACCTCTTATAGGCTAGGGAGCATCCTGACCTGTGATCACTTTTTGAAACAGAAGGATAAGACCCTAAAATAGCAACAAGGCTATTTTCTTACAGTTCTAGAGTGGGAAATTTCAAGCTTAGAATTTTTAACATGCAAACAAAACTTTATTTCTTCATTAATAAAGACACTTTCCCATTGAAGCTTCATCACCTTCCTTTTGTATCAAATGGAATTGTATTGTTGTTGTCTCATTAATCCTCAATGCTCTCGGGAGGCAAGAGTATGGGATTTTCTATCCTATTTCACATTGCCTTTACTTCTCATAATTGGTTTAATATTATGTTATTAAAACCGAGTTCCCTACCTTTTATTTTCTTATTGCTAGCAAAAGATTAGCAATTTTGATCCTGAATCATATTCTGTTAATTTGGCACATAGCTCTTTATGTTTTCCTTTCATTCCTCCCCCCCACCCCCCCACACACACCATAGTGTGTTCTAGTGTCCCAGATCACTGATTTAAAGGTTAAACACCAGGGTTTTGTATTTGTTGCATTTGTCACATCTCCTTCTGTATTCCTGACTGTTCTCTAAATCCAGTCTTCATTTACTTAATAGTTGACTCCCACACTATGTTTTATTTAATGTTTCTCCTCAGAATTAGTCTTTTATACAAACTTACATGTCTTGACCTCTCATTAAATTAGATTTACAACCTTCCACAGTTTTTCTTCTTAATTATTTATTTTAAATTTTACCTGTTTTTTTTTAAACCTTTGAGCATATATAATGATTACTTTAGATTTTTAAAATTCAACAGCCTATTCTTTTTATTCTCAAAAAATTTATCTTCTTGGATATAATAGTTATATAATACAAAGTTCAAGAGCCTCCTTTTGTTATGTTTTTTGAGCCAGGAAGATGATCTTCAAATCTTTTCTCTATCATTAGCTCAATTCTCTTTTATATAAATAGTTACCTCTTTGTTGATGTTTAAGGTATTTCTGTCAGTGGAGAGATTAAATAATGAGATTAAAGGTATGGAACTAGTAGGAGTTCAGGGCAGATGAGATATCAATCAAGTTTACCTTTTCTTAAAATACATTGTTTCATTGCATTCCTGTCTTGTGTGAAATGTCTGTTAAAAACAGTCTTATTGGGAGCTAGTGCATTTGAGAAAGAATTGGATATTTCATATTTTACTTTGTCATGACCATTTTACTTATGGTTCTAAAAATGTTCTGAGGGTAAAATAATAGTTAATAAATATCAGAACCAATTCTAAGTCTGGACACTGGAATTCTGTAGTATATAATTTAAAACATTTCTTTGTAATTTCCACAGTCATTTCTTAAAAGACACTTGGTCTTAACCACTCTTCTGGAATCTTAACTACTCTTCAGGGATCTCCTCTCCTTCAGATAGCTTTAGACGCAGCCACATTTGTATAGTCACTGTCCCTTGATCAATTATCGTGTTTCCATTGCTTTTTGCTCTTGGCTCTTCTCTGAAGAAACCTTCCATACTCTTGCCTACTTCCCCAATTCCCAACTATACTTCAAGGTTAGCTCAGATCTTCCCATTTCCTTAAAACCTTCCCTGATCTTCCTAGCTTTCTCTTAAACTCTTGCATAACTTACTGCTCTTACTGGTTTCAGTCATTTTACAGATGACATTCATTGCCTTGTACCTTGGGTATCACCTAAATTACACATATGCTATGTATTACCTATGTGTTCTAAGTCTCCCCCCCCCCCCACCAAATAGTAAGTCTGTAACACTTTTTATATAATTCGTGATAAGTGGTCAATAGCCAGCTATATGTTAATTGATTTAAACAAACGTTTGTTGAATTTGTATGTAGTGCTACTGCTACAGTATACCAGATACTGCGTTGGCTGGGGGGAAAGAAGACACAAAGTTCAAGGAAAGATTCCTCATAGGAAGCTCTGTCTAGTAGTGAGAAATACGCAAGCAAGTGTGTGAAAATAGCTGAGCCCAGTCTAGACACAGTGTTCTGGAGAAAAGGGACTCTGCGGTGTGCAAATCACGAAAGGTCTGGCAGAGGTCCTAACACTGGAGTTGAATCTTAACATAGGTGGACAGAAAACAAATTCTAGGCACAGGTAAAAAGGTGGGAAGATATTGCTGCCTCTAAAGCAATACTTCAATTGTGACAGAGATGAAATCTTACCTGAAATCCTAAGTTAAAGATTTATCCTTCATGAGACTGAAACCTGGAGACCAGTGCATTTAGCATGTTTTTGTAGAATTGGGAAACCCCATACATTCTCATCTGAAACCAGCTTGGTCTTAAATATGTGTAAATACTGGCAAGATTCTAATAGGTACCTAGTGTCGTTATAGTAGAAATAAGCTAATGCAGACTAAGTTAAAATATCTTCCTTCAGGCAAACACAAGGAATATTTCCTTTCCAAGATTTTGTAAGGCTTAACACTAAATAGTAAATTGTATTTTAATGTCAAAATATTTTCAGAGATATGTTAAGGTTAAATTAATTTTCAAAGCTTTTAATCTTGAGTAAAATTGGAGTAAGAAATTATTTCTTCTTAATAAACACTATAGCTCTTGGTAACCCTGTGATATAAGCTCTTAATAAATGCCATGAATGCAAGTAGAAATTTGAGGCATAGTATCCCTAAACAACCTTCCACATAGGCACTCCTGCTGCAGTGTTTGTAAATGCAGTTCTTCATGTAAATGCTAGATTAGACTGAATGATGAATTTAAAACAAGTGGGTGCACTCACTGTGGCCCAAATTAAGTCTGTTCTAAAGTTGCTATAGCAACATTATCTGTACCAAATGTCCTGCTCTAAAAAATAATTGGAAACATTTCCTGTTATTTAGGGGAAAAAATAAAATCACTATTAATTTTTTATATTCTACTACACCAAATGTATTATTCTCATGCAAATATTTCTTTAAAGCAGCAAAATTCATCAGTGGGTATATGTAATTTTTATATAACTATAACTGAAAAATCAAGAAGAATAAAATTAGTTTTCAGGCATAATATGATATACCTAAAAGTAAAATAAAGTATTTGAATAAAGATACTTTTCTTCTTTCTTTCTTAGTTAACACTTAAGATCAGAGAGCCATGAATACCTTCTTTGGGCTTTGTACACACACACACACACACACACACACGAATCGTTTACCTATGGAGAACAGCTGAAGTTTTACTATTGATAGAATAGTAAATACACATATTCAAACAACATAAAAACACATGACATTCAAGAAGCAGAAAGGTCTAAAATGTTTTATGAGGGTAACTCAAATAAAGCAAAGGAACCTATGTTCAGAATTTGACCACAATAGCTACCTGATATAATAAAACTCCAGGCCCAGATGCATTTTCTTTCTGAAAATGACTGAAAATCAAATCTATCAATAAAATTGTTCCCATAAGAAATTATTAGAAAATGTCATAATGTTGAGGTAAAGCAAAGATTCACATAAAATAGTGGGTAAATAACTGCCACAAACAACATACTGTTTATTGGCTACATATTCAACATTTTAATACTATTTTTTTTCTTGAGTTTTGGAAAGGCACTTTCTTTCAATGTAATTTTAAAGTGCCATTTCATGCTTCATTATCTCTGAGTGGGAGTTGTAGTTTGTAGTGGGACCTCAGCTTCATTTGTGAATCATGGGTGGTACATCTGAGTATATTTTTCTAAGCATTTGAGTGAAGTAAATAATACTTTTCCATATTTTTCCATATATATATATATATGTGTGTGTATGTATTTTAGGCTTTCCTATTTAACAACACTAGACTTCAAAACGAAAGTGGCATTTTCTTCGAAACTGATGAATGTATGTATACAAACTGCAACATTTTGGAGAATGCTTAAATTTATTTGCAAAATAAAAACATTTTATTTGTTCAATCCTTGTCCCCACCCCTGTCACTAATTCCCATTGCTCTTTCTACCAGGTCTCAGTCATGCTGAATATTACAGCACAGCTCAAAGCAAACATGAGTAAAGAAGAAGATTCCAGGTTTGTCGTTTTGGTTTTAACAACTCTTGAGTACTAATGGTGGCAGCCAGCAGGCACTTTCTCACCTCCTGTAATAAATGCGGACCTTATTCTGAAAGCTGTAGCTTTGCCCATTATACACATATAAATGTGTAAGTGCATTCATTAACTCCAAAAGAAACTTAAATTTGGCATGAAACCGGGAGAAACTAGGATTAAATTAAACTTTTCCACCAGAGGGTTATGTTATGTCTGTTCCATATCAATTCCATTATAATTACAATTAAGCTTATAATTAAGCTTTCCTTGTCACTCATCTCATAAACCCAGTTTATTTTTTCTGTGTGTTCACCTGATCTGAGATGTTCTCCTTTAAGTTTTTGCTAAATCATTCACGTAGTCTCCAAGAAATTTTCCTTGATGGATGTCAACCACTGTTACCCTTACTACCATTTACTGTTTATTGTCATTTACTTTCAATGAAGTGTTAGTCAAAGAGAGTATTTAAGAGCTTGAATTCTGGAGTCAAGTTCAACTCAAGTTCAAATCCTAGCACAGGTGCTTAGTAAAACAAATTAATTGTATAAATTAATTATGAGGGCCAGCTGTGGGCCAGACACTGTTATAGGTGCTAACATACAGCACTGAGTAAGGCAGACAGAAAAAATCTATTCTTGAACTCATGTTTTAATGGTGGTAGAAGAGAATGAGACATGGGCAGACAATTAAAAATATTATAGACCCTATAAAGACTTACAAAGGAAATAAGCAAGCAGTCATGTGATATAGAGTAAATGGGGGCTGCCACTCAAGTTGGGGCAAGGGTCCAGAAAAGCCTTGATCAGGGGATAACATTTAAATTGAGACCTGAAGGACTGAGAAGAAGTCATCTGTGCAAGGTCAGGGAAAAAAAAAATATGCCAGTCAGAGGAAAATCAAGTACCAACATCCTGAGTAGGATATAACATTCAAGAAATAAAAAGAGCAGTGTGGCCAGAATATGGGTTGGGGAAGTAGGGAGCAAGAGCTGTATTTGATAATAATGAAGACTATTAAAAGGGGTTTGAATTTTATTAAAAAAATTTTTTTAACATTTATTCATTTTTGAGAGACAGAGAGAGACAGAGCATGAGTGGGGAATGGGCAGAGAGAGGGAGACACAGAATCCGAAGCAGGCTCCAGGCTCTGAGCTGTCAGCACAGAGCCCCATGCAGGGCTCTACTAACTCACGAACTGCGAGATCATGACCTGATCCCAAGTTGGACGCTTAACCAACTGAGCCACCCAGACGCCCCTGAATTTTATTCTAAGATTGGGATCAAATATGGTGACTTTGCTTGGCTCTTACATAGATTTTTAGAATGCTGAATTGGATCTAAATATTTAAAAATTATGAAATGCTACATAAATTCCCAGTATATTATGCATGTACATATATGTGTGCTGTACACGAAGATTTGCCTAATTATGAAAAAAATTGTGTTGAGGCACTTTGGGTGGCTCATTTGTTTAAACAACCAACTCTTGATTGTGGCTCAGGTCATGATCTTGAGGTTCTTGAGATTCGACCCTGTGTCTAGTCTGTGTCTGACAGTGCAGAGCCTGCTTGGGATTCTCTCTCTCTCTCTGCCCCTCCCCTGCTTGTGCCCTCTCTCTCTCTCAATAAATAAATAAACTTAAAAAAATTGTGTTGACTCAGTTTTCTTACACACTCCAGTTGAACACAATATTCTGGGTGATGGTTAGACCAAGGAAAGAAAATATTCCTTTGTCTACACCAAGTCACAGCACAGGACAGTGAGCCTCTGCCTCTTCCATGTCAATAGACTCTTCTACACAATGGTGTTGACAAAAGGGATAGGTGAGGAAACAGAATTTTGAGCCTGGAATATGGGAGCAAAGTCAAGGCTGGTCTTGTAAATTTGGGCATCATCAGAGTTTAGGTGTTTGCAAATCAAGGGAATGAGATCATCTAAGAAGACAATAAAGATAGAATGGGGAACCAAAAGGAGCCCTGGGTCATGCTAACATTTAAAAATAAGTTTAGGTAAAGGAACAGGTATCATCAGAAGAGACTAATTAGGATCATAAAGTAACAGAAAAATCAGAAGAAAAAAAAACAATTAAAGGAGGAAGACATGGTAAACTGTGAGATTGCATATTATGAAAACAGTTCAAGAGGCCAGAAATCCAAAGGCAAAGTGTCTGCATGGTCGGTTCCTCATGGAGACTGAGGGAGAATCTATCCTATGTCTCTCTTCTAGCTTCAAGGGATTCTGGCAATTCTTGGCAGTCCTTGACTTGTGGATGCATCACTAATATCTGCCTCCATCATCACATGGCCTCTCTTTGTGTCTGTGGGTCTGTGTCTCTATTTTCTCTTCCTATAAGGACACTAGTCATTGGATTAGAGTCCACTCTAATATGGTAAGACCAAAGACCTCATTTCACCTAATTACATCTTTAAGGACCTTACTGCCAAATAAAGTCTCCTTCTGAAGTTCCAGGGAGACAGTAATTTGAAGGGCTGGGGTGGGGGAATTACTCAACCCAGTACAGATAGGTTGCAAAAGTGTGGTCCAATGCATACTACAGTTTACAAACACTGTTACAAAAGCATAAACAATGTTTGAAGTCCTTTTAAACATAATTAATTAAACAGGGTGTTTCACACCATTGAAATTGCTTTTTTTCAAATGCTAGAATACCTATTTCACTGCCAAATATAATAGCCCTCAAGAATTTATGTGTCGGGGGATGGAATAAGGGGTAGGGGTATACACTCCTCAAAATCTGAGACTGATCTGTGACGAAAAGAGCATAACATTCATGTTGTCTATACCAACCTCTAATGTCTTTGCTAAAATTTTAGAGCTATTTTTTTTTGAGAATGTATAACACTGCTAGCTACTCTGCGTTTCATAACAATGGCAATATATTTTAAGTCCATATTTGAAACCCATTACTTGAAAAGGATGTTGGTATTGCTTCCAGGTGCATAGTGAGAGTGGCTTCTATGGGTTGAAAATAAAATTATTGCCATTTTCAAAATATTGATGGTCAATGAAGAGAAGGGATAGACTATTTGAAATCTAGGAAGTTTTAGAAAAACCCAGAGAATACCCTTCCTGAGCCTCAGAAAGAACAATGATAACGGTCTTGGAAAGATAAAATGGAATGCATAAGAAAATATATTCAATTTCTTAATATTATTAGATAATTGATCCAAGTTTTGGAACTGTGGTGATTTTTTTTCCCAATTCAACTGAATGTTTCCAGCATTCTTCTAACAGAATTGAACGCAAAGCAAATGAGAAAGGCATCTTGGCAAAAACCTATCTTTGTCATAAATTTATTATGGTTCTCTAATAAAAACCTGTTTTAACTCAACTGGGGATTTCAGAAGGTTTTTCTCAGAGAAAAGAAAAAACCTTCTATGTATTCAAAACTATGTGATGTTTTCCTTATAAGGGAACTTATTACATTAGCATTTGATTAGTTTGAATGTCTAATTTCCACTCTAGAGTAAAAAAGGGTCAGCGAGGACTATTTTTAAAAGGAGATGTATTTATTATCGTCATAATCAATGTAAATCTCATCATTAAAATTGCCCACAATTCTTCACATTTGACAACTTCTTTCTGTTCTGGTTTTGAGCATTAATATGTCAAGCACACCAAGGTGTTCACTAATAAAATCCTTTCAAGTAGAGTCATTACCAGGTGAGCAGTTAACTGTGATGAGGGCTTTACTTTCACAAGGCATAATACATGCAGAAAATCCCACAGGTTGTGAAGTCACTAGGATAAAGCATGGGCTGGATTCTGGGCCCCTACCTGCCTCACAGAGTGACCTGGGACAAATAACTTCTCCAAACTTAGAGTCCTCATCTACATGATGTTGCACTGTTCGTAAAGCTTAGCAACATATTTTTGGAAATATGCCTGCCACGCATATTAGTCACTTAATAAATATTTGTTCTTTCTTGTCTTTCTAATCCCTGACCACTTCTTTCAAATGGAAACACCAGCTGCCAAGGGCATCACAAACATTCTGAAGGGTACAAGTTGGTCAGAATTTATTGGAGCCTATGCTGAGGGTGAGAAGAGGCCCGCAGTGGAACTTCTCAATGGACCAGCAATAGCACCAAAGTGGTAGGAAAATAAATCATTGTGGTAATTTATGATTTAACACAGAGATGGAAAAAAAAAAACAGTATTTACTGAGAGCTGGTATAGTCTTGGCACTTTTACTTATTCATTTAATTCCTATGTCTTCCTTATATAGTGAAATAAGTAATTCTTTATAGAAAGGGAAACTGAGGTTCAGAAAGCTGATGTAACTTGCTGAAGGTCACATATAGTATATAGCAGTATAGAAACAAGACACTGATGTTTGATATAACTTTGCCTAATCCAGTGACACATACTGATAAAGATCAGTAAGTTGTCTGTTCTTTACATCAAAGAATAAGAAGATCAAACTCTCTGATTGGTAAATCATCCTTCAATTTAGGGCAAGCACAAAAATATGAAGGGATACAGGTATTATAACAGAGAACTATAATAACAACATTAACTTTAGAGTCTGACAGTGCTGGATTTGAATCCTGGCTCTGCCACTTATTATCTATTATCTATTATCTATGTTTCACTGGGGAAACTATTAAACTTCTTAAGCTACACTTCCTCATTAAAAAATAAGGATAATAATGTTACCTACTTCATAGGTATATATGTATGTATAATAATAAATAATGTAAATAATGCCTCTAAAATACTTAAGACAGTTCCTGGCATATAATAATGAATTTATTTTTAGTTGTAATAAGATACTGCAGTCTCAAAGTGTTTCACAAAGTTTGAATTAATAACTTCTTGTACCAGATTCCCTAAGGATCTTATTAAATAAGAAGGTTCCTGGGCCTAGATTCACACCTCATGAATCAGAATATTTGGGCAGTAGGAATTTGCTTTTAACAAGTTGCCCAGATATAGTTGATATCAGATCCTGGTGCTATCCATCATTCATTCACTCCTTTCCATTTGGGGGACTATACTACACCAACCCCCTCTTTTTTTTTTTTTTTTACTTCTGGTGGCGAATCTACCTGTCACTGTTGCCTGACTGTTATTCCCTGGCCACAGACACTGGGACTGATCTGTCCCAATTGGTACTGATGTGATGTATATAGGCTTTTGCTGAAATAGGAGGACAAATATAAGCACTCTCTCCTGTTGGATACAGACCTGAAAGGCTGTACCTCTGGGAATGTTGGCAGCCATCTTGTGGCCATAAGGCAGGGTGGCTATCTGAGAATGAAGCCAGAGGAAGCAGAGCCAAAAGATAGAGACAAAAGTCTCAAATTGATGGTGACATCTGACACCACACTAACTCCTATACTTTTCAGTTATAGAACCAACAGATTCCCTTTTTTGGTTACACTGCTTTGTATCATGTTTATTTTTGTTATAAAAATACCAAAGGTCGGGGCGCCTGGGTGGCGCAGTCGGTTAAGCGTCCGACTTCAGCCAGGTCACGATCTCGCGGTCCGTGAGTTCGAGCCCCGCATCGGGCTCTGGGCTGATGGCTCAGAGCCTGGAGCCTGTTTCTGATTCTGTGTCTCCCTCTCTCTCTGCCCCTCCCCCATTCATGCTCTGTCTCTCTCTGTCCCAAAAATGAATAAACGTTGAAAAAAAAAATACTTTAAAAATACCAAAGGCCATAACAAATCAGGTAATATACATGCAATTATTTTGTCAAATGCTTACTAGCTAGGTCTTAATTCCGTACCCCTGCATACCTTGATATATTTGGCTGGACCATATATGGGCCCTAAGAATTCTTTTTGCTTAGGCTTGAGGCAAGGTTAGGCTTCCTAGATCTCTCTCTTCTAAGCTGATACCTGGATCTTGGCCTTCTAGGGCATGTAAAACATATCCAAGAATACACCAACCCTGATGCTTTGACTGAAACTTGATTCTACTAGCCAGAGGCATAAATTCAAATATGTAAAGGAGCCATGGAGGAAAAATGATTAAGCAAAACAGGCTGGAAGTCCAAGGAAAATACCAAGGCAAATCTGGTATTAAATGTTAATAAGACAATGGGGAATAGGAAGATAAGAGTATTTGGGGGCTCTTGCCTCCTTTAAAAGGAGCAGCTGTTACTCAACTCCAACCAAAAGTTGCAATGGAGGGATGCAGTTCCAGTATTACCATCCCCCCATCCTGACTTTTATATGAAGTCTTCTGAATTTTAAACTTTAACAACTAGTTGAGATTTTTGACATATACAGTGCAAGCTGACACAGTGAGGGCCAAACTACATGCAGACATGAGGCACCCTATTATCTCCTTGGTAGACCTTTCAAGAGGTGGCAGAGAAGAGAGTTATTGGGGATACTTTCACAAATAGGATTCACCCCAAGTCCATCTACAGATACATGGAAGAAAAGAAAAAGATCTATAACCAAATACAACAAGCAGAAATGTCTTTAATCATAAGTTTGTTTGGTGACTACCATCTGGGCTTCTTAGGAATGCATTATACTCTTAACTCATATAAGGTCTTCTTCCTCTCAGGGGGCAGGTATATTTTTTCCCCAGAAATAAAGTTGTGATGCTAGCAGAGTCTATGCATCTGTTTTCTTATTTTTCCCTTTTTAAAAGCTGGTAAGAGGGTCTTCCGGCTTCTTTCTCTCCAGAAGGCATGATTAGCCAGAAGTCTCGCGCCAGGCAAGTACAAATTGACATTACAATTCTAAGAGAAGCAGTAACTTGAATCCATTTGATTAATAAAATCAAATATTTGTGTTTACATATGCTTTCAACATAGGCTTATCTAAACTGTGGTAATTTCCTCTTACTCAACACATATTCGTTCCACTTTTAGATTTTCAGATATCTGGGAAAGGCACAGAGAATCAATGATACAAATTAAAAAAAGAAGTGTTTCTAATTCAGTCCTTCAAGATTGAGAAGCCCATGAAAATTCATAACACATGGTCTTCTCCGTCTAAACATTTGTAGGTAGGAGCATGCTAAAATGAGCATCTAAGGCAGCCAAGAAAGGAGAAGAAAGACTCCAGGAAGGCTAACATAAAACCTTTGGGATATGGAGTGATGGTGTGATTGTTCTCATACTAATGAGTAAGTGCGGAGATCTCATGGTTGCTTAGACCCCAAAAGTCCATTTCCACTCTATCTACCATCTCAGTCCTCATCACATACACAAAAGTATTCAGGGTTCTGAGCTATTGCTCTAATTTCTAATTTGTGGGCTCTTGTATCCTAAGGAAATCGGGAGAAGTGGAGGACTAATAGAGGACTATTTCTCACATGTTCAGGGAAGCTACTGGTTCCAGGAGTAAATATTTGCTATTTTCTTTACTAGCGAATGGGGTGTTTAGAAAAAAATATCAACATAAATTTAAGGTGCAAAGAAGATGGAATTGGAACCCAAACAAGAGTTTACTGGATTGCTGGCCAAACATGTACGAAATCACTAGTCCCTAAGTAGGACATCTCCCAAGCTAAATAAACAGAAGTTCTAATTCTATACTACAACTTGGATAATTTTATCCTACTCAAGATAACTAGTTCATCTGAAAGGTGTGGTGAACATTACTAATGCTTACAAATATCTGCTTCTTTTCTCATCCCTAGGACATACGAGACTAATTCTCAAAGCCTCATAATTAGGTAGGTCATGTGCCTAGCTCTGAGCAATAGAATAAAAGCATAGAAGAAGTAGGTGAGGTCTTTATACACTTCCTTCTCTTAAAAAAACAAAAATAGGACCACACATCCCAGATGACACAAGTTTGGTTAGTGGAGCTCCCATCAGCCAGGAATCCGGAGTGACCATACAGAGGAGAGCTCCATGTTGACAGAAAATAAGCAGGTAACATGGGCAAAGAATAAGCTTTAGTTATGTTAAGGCCATGGGATTTCAGAGTGAATTTTTACTGTAGCATAGCATAGTCTATCCTGACCAGTAAAAAGGGATGCCAAGAGAGCAAGGAGATTGCCTTATCTCTGGGGTTAGGGGAAAGAAATTAGAAGCAGAGAAGGCAGCTAGGAGTAAGCTCTCCTATCTTCCTTCTGTCCTCCTGCCTTCCTTTAATCCTTGTTCTCCACACACACAAAAATGCACGCATTCTGTCAACTTTCAGTTCTATATTCACACATATGCCAACTTTACAAAATGAAAATAACTGGGAAAACACGTAAAGTATACAGCTTAGTCTTGTGCATAATTTAAACATTTAAAAATTTTTATGTATTCAAATGCATTCATGAAAGGAGACATTAGCATGAAAAGCAGATTAGAAGTTGGTTTTTAGTTCTCTTAGTCTTACTGTTCTTTGCCAAACATTTTCTTGGTAGCACATACCTATCTCCTCTTCTCTTCCAAAGATACACAGGGTCCTAGGAACTTTTTCTACCCTATTAAAACCCACACTCAGAAAACACTATACACTCATTCACTTACTTAGTCTTTGACACAACTTGTGTGTGGCATGTGTTGTGTCTCTATCTACCCTCAAGGGACTCCCAGGTAAGTAGGAAAGCTAGTTTGCAAATAAATCCTTTGCAAAGTGAAGTGTGTGGTATAGATGTCTGCACAAGAGCAGGGACTAGGAGAAGCAAACACATATAATGTGATCATCTTGGGACATCGAGAAAAGATTTACTGAGAAGGATGTGATGACTTCTCTTTAAAAGACTTACCAGAGATATTCTAGTCAATTGTTGGAGAAGGGTGAGATTAGAGGCAAGAGGCAATGGATTCATAAACTAGGACAGTTAGCAAGAAAAATGGAGAAAAGAGGACTGTGGCAGAGATATTAGGAAGCAGACACTAATTTGGATTTGAGGAGTAAAGAAGAGGGAGGAGTCCAAGAATATTCTAGACAAAGAGTCAGTGAATTTTTTCTACAATGGCCTAGCTGGTAAATATTTTAGACTCTGTGAGCCATATACAGCCTCTGTTATATGGTTTTTATTTTGTATTATATTTAAAAAATATAAATGTCATTCCTTGTTTGAGGCATGGATTTGACCCACAGGCCATAGTTTTTGCCAACCCACCTTCTAGGTTAGGATACCCCAAGGGGAATATATTGACTTAGATTAGAGGAGAGAAGGGTCAGCCTGAAAAGGAAACTGAAAAGTATGAGCTAATACTACTAACTAGTTCACTGTTTTATCACAAATAGAAAAGCTCTTTCAATAAGATTGACATTTCGGCATACTGATTGAATTTCCCTTCATTACAAAATCCATTTTTATAACATGTTCTTAGTTTTGGAAAATAAAACTTTCATTTATTACTCTTATAGTGCTTAAGAAAAAAAAATTTAAAGTTTTAAGTCTTATTTGCCCAGTATAGGCTTTTGTGTCCTACTTGTCAGTTTTTGGTTATAACATCCTAAATACTTGGAATTAAGGATATAGGTTTCTTCAACCCTAAAATTTGTGTGGAACCACAAAAGACCCTGAATAGTCAAAGCAATCCTGAGAAAAAAGAACAAAATGGAGGTATCATGCCTCTGGATTTTAAACTACACTTACAAAGCTATAGTAATAAAAACAGTATAGTACGGGCACAAAAATAGATGCATAGACCAATAGAACAGAGTAGAAAGCCCAGAATTAAATCCCAGCATATACAATCGGTTAATACTGGACAAGAGAGCCAAAAACACCCAGTGAGGAAGGGATAGGCTGTTTAACCAATGGTGCTGGGAAAACTGGAAAAAAACACATGTAAAGCAATAAAATTGAACTCCGATCTCACACCAGTCACAAAAATTAACTTCAAATGGAGCAAGGACTTAAACATGAGACCTAATACCATAAAACCCCTAGAAGACAGTGTAGGGAAGGCATTCACTTATTTGGTCCTGGAAATGATTTTTTTTTTGAATGTAGCAAAAGCACAAACAACATAAGCAAAAAATTAACAAATAGGACTACATCAAACTCAAAAGCTTCTGTATAGCAAAAGAAACAATAAAACTAAAAGACAGCCTATGGAATGGGAGAAAAAAAATTTCCAAACCATATATTGGATAACGTGTTAATATCCAAAATACATACAGAATTTATATAACTTAATGACAAAAAACAATGATTAGAAAATGGGCAGAAGAACAAAATAGACATTTTCCCCAAGAGGGCATCAAAGTGGTTAATAGGCACATGAAAAGACGCTTAACATCCCTAATCATAAGGGAAATGCAAAACAAAATCACGAGATATCACCTCACACCTGTTAGAATGGCTATCATCAAGAAGAAAATAAGTGCCGGCAAAGACGTGGTAAAAAGGTATCCTTATATGTTGTTGGTGGGAATGTAAACTAGTCTAATCACTATGGAAAACAATATGGAGGTTCCTCAAAAACTTCAAAATAGATCTGCCATATGATCCAGCAGTTCCACTCATGGATATTATGTAGACTATATACATAATGGAATACTATTCAGCAATGAGAAAGGAGGCTATCCTGCCACTTGTGACACACACATAGATGGGCCCTGAGAATTCTATGGTAAGTGAGATAAGTCAAAGACAAGTACTGTATAATATCGTGTATATGCAGAATCTAAAAAAGTCAAACCTGTAAACAAAACAGAACAAAACAAAACAGAATAAAATGGTAGTTTCCAGGGGAATGGGGGTGAGGGAATAAGATTGATGATATTTAAGAGTACAAATTTGGGGGCATCTGGGGGTTCAGTCCCTTGAGGCTCCAACTTTCTCTCAGGTCATGATCTCATGGTTTGTGAGTTCAAGCCCCTCATTAGGCTCACTGTTGTCAGCACAGAGCCTGCTTCGGATCCTCTGTCCCCCTGTCTCTCTGTCCCTCCCCCGTTCACACTTTCTCTCTCAAAAATAAACATTAAAAAAAATTTTTTTAAAAAAGAGTACAAATTTGTAACAAGTACTAAATAGGCCACAGAAATCTAATGTATAGTATATTTAATTTAGACACTCCTAAATATGTAATGTGATAAATACCATTATAACCACAACCATATTACAATGCATCAAAATAATACTCTGTATACCTTAATTTTACACAATATTACATGTCAAACTTATCCAACTTAAACAAAAAAAAGCTCCAGCCCTCCTTTGTCATTATTTGCATTGCTTGCTCTTTTTTTGGATACTTGTATTCTAGAGAAATAAACAAATGAAAAAAAATGATAATAATAATAATAACAATACTACTACTACTAATAATAATAATAAAGAAGTAAATGCAATGTGAGATCCTGAATAGGATCTTTGAACATACACACAAAATGGATATTAGTTTAAAAACTAGTGGAATTCAAATAAGGTTTACAGTTAATGGGATTGTACCAAAGCTAATTTTCTGGTTTTGGTAATTGTGCTATAGTTATGTAAAATGTTTACATTAGAAAAATCTAATGTTACTTCTACAACTTTTCTGTAAGGAAAAAATGAGTTCTAAATAAAAAGTTTAAAAGTAAGAAAAAAAAGAATACGGGTTTCTTATTACAAAGCCATAACCCATTATATTCTTTAATAGTAGATGCTTTTTGGCTTGATGTACAATAGATGCTTAACACACGTTATTTGAGTCAATTAATTAAAATGATAAAATATCCATTGAAAAGTAAATATCTATTCATATGGGATATAATCACTAGTTTCACAAGGCTTAAAAGTTTTCAACTTTGGGAGTATATAAATCAGTTAGGAGAGATGCCTTTCAATATTATCTATATTTTTACATTTGGATTAAAAGACGACAATGGAGGGGCGCCTGGGTGGCTCAGTCAGTTGAACGGCCGACTTCAGCTCAGGTCATGATCTCTCCGCCTATGAGTTCGAGCCCCGAGTCGGGCTCTGTGCTGACAGCTCAGAGCCTGGAGCCTGTTTCGGATTCTGTGTCTCCCTCTCTCTGACCCTCCCCCATTCATGCTCTGTCTCTCTCTGTTTCAAAAATAAGTAAATGTTAAAAAAAAATAAAAAAATAATAAAAAAAATAAAAGATGAGAATGGAGAAATGTCTTTTATTATATCCTAAATAGAATTTCTAGACTTTCACTTACAGAAAACTGCTCCTTTTCTTTCTAATTATTATTACAGTATGTGCACAGACAAGCACATACCATTAATTCCTGTTTATCTGAGGGTGGATTAAGTGGTTTCTGGAATAACAGGTTTGTGGATTAGCCAGTTTTCAGATGGAGGTGGTTAAGGTACAGCAGAGATTTGGGATTAGGTCACTTCCCCTACAGAGGCATATCATCAAGCCCTGGGGCATTAGTCCTAATTATCAGTTCCCCAGTGGTTGGATGACAGGATTCCAGGTCATGCAATCTGGCACACTTGATCTACTCTACTAAAAGCCCTACCCAAGGTTTGGCTTCCCAGCTCCTCACCTTGGAGAGCTGTCCTTCAATTCCAATTTCATACATTACCTAATTGTTTAGCCTCACTGGAGAATGAGATCTTTCCAGATGGCAGCTGCGGTTTATCCAATGTTTGACTGATCTGCAAACTGGCCTCACTACTTTGAGGTAGTGAAGAGTTGACTGTCTTTAAACTTGTGTGGTTTGGGCTTATCTGTAACCTATTTTATTTCCACGTACCCTAAGATTATCTCTGATAGCCAAGTATTGAATGTAATCATATGTCATCCCTTAAATTTCTCTAAAAATATAAATTTTACAGCATTCTGACTAGTTCTGTTTTATCTTACAAAATATTTATTTCATTTCAGGGATCCTATAACATAGTCCTATTTGTTTTCAATATGATACTTCTGTGACAATGTAAAATTCTCCAATTCATAAGTCTGTGTTTTTAATATTCAACTCAAAAAAAAAAAAAAAACTAGGCTGAAATTTATATTTTTACTTAGGGACAGGTTTCCAAATGCTCAGAGTGACCTGAATATTAGTATCAACTCTTTACCCCCAAATGTATTCACTTTATAAACATCATCCATATCTTGTAACTTTATACTGCATTCTTTAATTCTAAAATACAAAGCAATACATACAAAAGAGCTTAGGGAAAGTTAAGAAAAATGCCAAATAAAGAGATCCATTCCTAGAAACTGAAACCCAGAGAGGGTTTATCCTTTCAATACCAGGGGAAAAAAATGACCAGAATGGGTCAGTGAGAAGGAGGTATTGGAAGGACATAGGAAGAAGAAGCAATTAATGAATCCAAGTGTGAAAGAAAGCAAATGAGAGAAGAAAGAAAGAAAGAAAGTGAAAGAAAACTTAGAGCTCTTGCTGGCCTCATTTCAAGCTGTATGCCTCTCTTTTCAATAGTTTGTATAATGTAAGTAGAAAAAATACTGACATTTGTAGCAAGGCTGAAGGCAAGGCACACAGAGACACGCAAATTACATGTATGCTTCTGAATTAAAGCTGTTGGGTGGGAAAACAGAGTAACCTTTGTTCCTCTAGGTATTTCCAAAATGAGTTACATTTTTATAGTTTCTCCTTCAATCTTGGGTAGATCCAATTAGGTAAACCTTGGAGGATGTATTAATCATCACAGCTCTCAGTTTGCATGTACCATGTTGTATCTGGTACCATGTTGTTAAATCAGATAGCTCAGGGAGCGAAGTTTACTTTTGGAATACTTCTAGTTCCTTGATCATGGCTAAACATTTTGTTTTCCTCCTCAATCCATTAAACTGAAATGTTTAAACAATATATTGAATCAATTAATGAGTATAAAAATCAATAAATAGAATTCCTTCTTTTTCTGCTTTTTTTATTCCCTTTTCCGGTTCCCTGCACATTCAGGCTTCGTCTGGGATACCCAGAGCTCCAAGGATGTTGTTCTGCAGGACTTAGGAAGCTAGAGACATTGAAAGCCTCTACCTGTTTCCTCCTCAACTTCAGAACTTGCATGTCTCTGGAAGTGACATGCTTTAATGAAAGCTTTTCAGATACTCCAGTTCTCTGCCTCCCAGGCATTATCTGTTTCCTTGCAGTTGAGTAAGTTCACATCACTAGTTCTGGTTATTAGGTTGAGGGTAGAAGCAAGAAATATCTCTTCCAGGCCAAGGCATTGAATTACTAATGCAAGACCCTCTAGAGTGCTTTTTGCCCAGACTCTAGTGACCAGTAATATTTGAGATAGTAATTACTCTGTTAACCTGAACCTCAGAGAAAAGAGATGTGGAGCAGAGCCCCAGCTCAGCTGCAAAAGGCATGAAGTGAAAATGAGAGATAAACCATTGTTTTCAGACACCAGTGACTTTGGAGAATATATTTTTCTGTAGCATAACCTAGCTTGTACTCTGACTGATACATCATCCAGTACTTCTCCCCTCCCATTTGGATACATGAAAATATTGACTCATCGAGGGCAGAGACCATCCATGTTGTGATATTCTCTTGGGTTTTGTCAGTGACTTCTCAGTGCCAAGAGTATGGGCAATAATCCATAAATATTTGTTTATTCTAAAAATAAATGAAAGAATCTACTTCTGGTTATGGTGACAATAGGTTATATGGGGTAAACAAAGGTAGTTACTCATGCAAATGAATCATGGTTCTATTAGCTAAGTCATAGTTTTTTGTTCCCAGTACTACTTAAGTGGTTGCAGATGCACTGGAAGGCTGGCATACAAGATGATATTAGTTAGATCTGGGCTCTTTAAGAAAATGTCACTTGAGGGGCGCCTGGGTGGCGCAGTCGGTTGAGCGTCCGACTTCAGCCAGGTCACGATCTCGCGGTCCGTGGGTTCGAGCCCCGCGTTAGGCTCTGGGCTGATGGCTCAGAGCCTGGAGCCTGTTTCCGATTCTGTGTCTCCCTCTCTCTCTGCCCCTCCCCCGTTCATGCTCTGTCTCTCTCTGTCCCAAAAATAAATAAACGTTGAAAAAAAAAATTAAAAAAAAAAAAAAAAGAAAATGTCACTTGAGCAGCCACTTGACCGTCCTCATGAAAAGAAAGGCTCCAGATTGGGGTGCCTGGATGGCTCAGTCAGTTAAGCGTTCGGCTTAAGGTCATGATCTCACGGTTCATGGGTTCGAGCCCCATGTTGGGCTCTGTGCTGACAGCTCAGAGCCTGGAGCCTGATTGGGATTCTATGTTTCCCTCTCTGTCTACCCCTCCTCTGCTCATGCTCTGTCTCTCTCTATCTCTCAAGAATAGATTCACTTAAAACAAAATTAAAAAAAAAAAAAGAAAGGCTCCAGATCAGTTTATAACTAGATATGAGTTAATGAGGGAGCGATTTGGCACAACTGAGAGGAAGACAGAAAGAGCCAGATTGAGCCTTGATAGTTGTGTTAAATAAGGCTTAGCTGATTAAATGGATCACTCCTCTTGTAGTTATTAGTCTTGTAACTTAATTGTAACTTAGTTAGTTGAATTTTAGGAGAGATTCTAGCTGTGAATTATTCAGGTCAGTTCACTTTTTTTTAACCAAAAATTTTTTTAATTTAATTTTTTTTTTTTTTTTTTTTTTTTTTACTTTATGACTTTTGAGCAAATAGAAAAGCTTCAGTTATTTTGTCATCTGGAATTTACCTCTTCAAAAATACTTTTTGAAATGCCTACAAGAAGGAAGATTTTATATAACAGACACACCGCTGTGATTATAGTCCCTAAAAACCAAAATCAGTTACAATAAAACTATAAACATCTTTTACCAACAGCCATATTGAGAATTCCATGGCAGGCTAGTGCTAAGACTAGAAATATTTAAGAACACTTCTTAGAAGCTAATCAGGCCTAACTGGACCTTGAGCATCATCTAATTATAACATCCAAAGGTCATGTCAAATGGGTTCTAGCCAGACCATCTAAAATGGGGGAGGGTGGTATTAGTGTAAGGGGGTGATAATCAATGATCCAGAAGGTGTGTGACAGTGCTGAGGTCCTAAAGCGTGCCTCACTTTTTATCCAGATAGCAACCATATAACAGTAGCTAAATAGACTCCTAGTACAGAAAATAGAAATGGAGGCTGAGAAGGAAGAGTGGAGACCTTGAGCTCTGTAAAGGCTTGGGTTTCAGAACCCAGTATCAAGTGAGACGCCAAGAAAAAGCTGACAGTGACAATCAGAACATGAAAATAAATATACATAGATAATCATCCCATGGGAAAATTACATTAAATTAATTTTTTATAATAATTTATTTTCATTCCACTGAAAAGAGTAGATATGAGTTAAAAGATAAGAGTGGTGGGAGGTGGGTGGGGGGATTGGTGGCAGGTAGTGGATGGAAGATGTTTGTTTACTGACTGTGACAGTCTTCTGTGACCACTAAACATTATGGAAGTTATCAAGTCTTAAATTGTCTTGTTTTACTTTTTTAGTTGAGTATTATTAGTTTCCTTTGTTCTTAAAACTTAGCTTCTTCATAAATTCGCAAAACAAAAAGATTGTAGATATTGTAAATATTCAGCCATAGAACCATTTGTAACAAAAAGGATATAAGATATCCTTTAAACTAAACAGTACATTTGTAAGCAAACACTTTATTTATCATATATTTAAATATTTGTGAAAGGTGAGGTACTGTTAGATTTATGATGAGTTATAAAATGTTTAGTCCTTGACCCACTGATCTCTTTTCATCTTCATCTTGGGTGATATCATTTTCACTCATGAATTTTACTCTATGATATTATACCTAGATGACACAGGATAAAATTCAGAGTGCAATTTGAGGCTATAAGCTCAGACAACCTGGAGGTTCAATCCTGGCTCCTAATTATAACACTTACATTTGATCTTCTGCATCTGTAAAATTTATCATAATAATTTATGTCTCTTAAATTCATTCTGGCCATTACTAAAGTTGCAAATGTAAAGTCCTTGATCTGATTAAATGATCTGTAAATAGCAGATGTTATTTACTACCTACAAATGTGAGCATCAGACCTGCGTAAGTAACTAACTGTCTGTTGGCAAAGTCCTTGGGATGTTGCAGAGGCACAACACATGTTCAGTCTCTTCAAAAACAGAACTCACCATCTTGACCTCTAAATTGACTTTTTGTCTGTAATCTCTGCCTAATTGCTTTCAATCTTATTTCCTGGATCTAACTAATCACCCAGATCTACTGATTTTACCTCATGTATGTCTATCATTGCCTTAGATTACCTTCTCCCCCTTGGTCAGTTCCTTCGTCAATGCCCTGCTCTCTCATATCAGCCTCATACTTTGTCTCCTTTCCTCTATTCCAGTATTCCACCTCTTAGACCCCCTCTTCTACCCCTTCAATTCATCCTCTATAGGCAATCAGAGTCATCCATCTAATCTAACTAAAACCTAATTTTCCTTTAGAAACTCCCAGTGGCTTCCCATCACTTACAGAAAAAGTGTGAGTTCATAACATGATTTATAAACTGTAGGTCTCAGCTGGTGTTCTGGTCACCTCTCATTTTCATTTGGGGGATCCAAGTTTTACTCCTTTTCCCCGAGGAAGATGTCTTTGTATCCAAAGTTAGGTAAAAACACCACACAATTTGCTCAAATAGAGTCTGTTCTTACCTCTCATTGATCACTTCTCTATATCATACCAAATCACTCTTAGGATGGTCTTTGCTAAATTACAAGCTTTTCAATTACTATGATTATGGCCTGCTCATATTTGTGCTATAAGAGCCTGGCTTATAGTTGATTCTTAATGTTTTATGGAACTGTTGGCCTTCATTTTAGTTAATTTACTCCAGTATTTCCCACCTCCCTTCTACCTCCAGGAAAAACAACAAACAACAACGATGAAGACGATGTCAGCAACAACAACAACAACAACAGATTCTCTGCCTCTTATAGCTTCCATATTTCTGAAAAGGCTATATAGCTCTATTCACATCATTTTCCAGTTTAGTTTTTACTTCAGGAGTTGAGATTCTGGGGTATAAAAAGCATACAAAGTTCCCATAACGCAAATGATTATTTAAAAAAAAAAAGGTCAAGTCTGTAGAACACTTTGGAGATGTTGGATCAAACTTACAAAGAATTGATCAAGCTCAGGGGATTTGAGTTTGCCTGGCATCGAAACAAAACAAAACAAAACAAAACAAAACAAAACAAACAGGTGGGAGAAAAAGATGTGACCCCCCTTTAAGGCTATACCAACTCAGATAACTTTAAGAGCTTGGCTGTCCAGTATAGCAGTCACTAGCCATATGTGGTTACTGGCCACCTGAAATGTGGCTAGTACCAAAATGAGATGTGCTTTAACTGTAAAATACACACCATGTTTCAAAGACTCCATACAAACATAAAGAATGTAAAGTATCTCAATAATATTTTAATATTAACTTCATGTTGAAATGACAATATTTGGGATATGTTGGGTTAAATAAAATATGAGATTAAAATTAATTTTACTTAGTTTTACTTTTCTTAATATGGATACCAGAAAATATAAAATTATATATGTGGTTCATATTATATTTCTATTGAACAGTCCTAGTATATGGAATAACATCTTATAATTAATTATTTTTTCCTTCAGTTGGGACCCCTGAAATGCTCCTTTGGGGAATATGATATCTTGTCTGGGAAGGGCCGCTGCAGAACCAACTTGTATATTCAGGAGTTCCTAGGACCATCTGTGAACAAAAATAGATTACTCCCCTAGGAGTCAAGTGTTAGTCTAAATAGGTGTTCTTAGGCAGAACTACTTCTAACTTCTACTCCTAGGGAGACTTGGGATTCAGTTGAACAAGTCATGTGTTCCCCATGGTTAAGTCATTTCCAATGGGGCATAAACAATGGTTGGGCGCCTACCTACTGAATATCTACTGAGCCAGCATGTGGCTAATTGGCCATATGCCCAGATTGTTAAGGCTCACTTTGGGTCAGTAACAGTCCTGGTCCTTGGGTGAATAACTGCTCACCTTTCTGAGGTGAATTAACTCTTTCAGGGCACTAGGGCATCATTTAGCACACTGAAAAAAGTAATTTACATAATGGCTCCCTAAGGACACCCTGAATGCAGAGAGAAAGTGCAGCAATTCAAAGCTCACACAGCAATCCTGCAAAGCCAATTAGGGGAGCAAGATAAATTAGATGGAAGTGTGCTCTGTCCAATTGAGATATAAAAACAGTTTATATGAACAGGATGTAATTGCCTAAGTGGGAATCTGGCTAGGAACATGAGGCTTTTCTGAGAAGGATTTTGGAAAGAATAAAGCATGGCTAAGACCTCAGTTCTATACAAAAGCAGATCGTATGCCTGTGTACTTTAAACGTATTTCCAGATGTGAGGAGTTTTTTGTATTTTGTCCACATTATAACGATTATACCTAATTTTTGAGTAATAAGCTGGGAATCAAGAAACTTAACTCCATGCCACAGTGCTACCACTAAATACCGTGTGATCTTGGGCAGGTTACTTTTTCTTCATGGGCCTCAGTTTCCCCATTAGATGATGTCAGAGATTGTGTTGGGATTGGGATGTTTTTAGATGGAATTCAGGGAAAGGACCCAGGAATGTCCGAAACCTACCCAGACAACAGCTAACTGGGACAGAGAGATACAGGCAAGGAATGCTAGCCCAAGGAAGCAGATTATTAGCCATTAGCAGGGCTCCTGTCCCAAAGTCCAAGCAATGCTCCGGTAAGCTGAGCTGGTGCACACAGCTCAAGGGAGTTTTTTTCTCCTTACACCTGAAACCCTAAAGCAGACTTACCACACTCTGGTTGGCTGCAGGAAGAACTGAAAGAAAGAGTGTAAGTGCGGGTTTTGCTTTAAGAAAATAGGCTCCAGGTCAGGCACTTCCTATGCTTTGAGAGGAACCCAGTACAGTGGCCCCATTTCCCTTTCCCCGTGAAGACTGCCTGCCTCATGAGATTCCTCAGCTCTAACTCCTTAGCTCCCCTTCAAGAAGAAGAGTGAGGAAGGGGTGGAGGCCTTCCTCAGGGAAAAGATGAATGAAGTTTTCCTTCTTTAGCAGCCTCCCTGCTTCTACCCTTTCTAATGTTTCATCGTACCATCTGCTTGGAAGTCTGAGGCCTTAAATGCTGACCTGACAAGTGATTCCGCAGGCTCCTACTTTGCATCTCCAAGAGAGAGAAAAATGTCCTGTTGGTTGCTTGCTTTGCCTACCTAAAGGGTTGTTTGAGATCTTTTGAGAAAGCTTATTAAGACCCTTATCTTGATAATTTGGAATAATAGCTCCTCTGACAATCAAGCAATAATAATGATATTAATCACTCTCACTCATGCAGTGCTAATTATGTGTCAGGTGTCATTCTAAATGCCATGATCTACCAATGCATTTAATCTTTACAACGAGTCTAGGAAGTGTTTTAGTTATTATTGGCATTTCTATTCTACTGATATGAAAACCGAGGTACAGAGTTGCAGGTGTCATGGCTCAGAGGCGGCAGAGCTAGGATTTGAACCCAGGGTCAGGGTATTTACAGCCACTAGGCTCAGGGCTGTTCAATGTCAGTCCTACCTCTTTGGCTATACATTTCAATCATAAAATCATTTCCATTTATAGAAAAATCAGATTTAAAAGTTTGAAATTCCACTTTTACATTAATTTAAGTGCTTCTAATCATATGTAAACTACTTATACACAAGTGAACGGTGATTATTAAAGTGCTGTAATTAAGAACACATGAACATATTTATATTTGTTGTAGCTAATGTTTTAATTGCATAATAAAATTTTGCTAATACACTGCAGTAATTATAAAACATCAGAAAGTTTCATTTTATGCAAAAATGTAATATAATCACGAGGGCTAATGATGTTCGGTGACTTTATGCTCATCACCTGTTAATCAGGCAGAGATGCTTATGAAAATTAAGCATAATACGTATTACTGACCTATGCCATCATCTTGTTACTCATTAATTTGCAAAATTTAGCAACTTACAATGAGTGCTACTGTTATTGTGCTAGAGAGTCCACATGATTTGTGAAAACTTGTCCCTTAGATGTCTAGCAGGGACTAGTGTTGGTAAAGGACTTTCACTGATTATACCTCCTAAGGGAGAAATTCTGAGGCCCTTACATCAGTCAGTGGCTGCTCGGCACACAAAAGGGCAGCGGTTTGAGTCCCAAGTGTTCTAAATAATGCAGCAGGTAACTACCTCATCAGGGGTTTAAAATCCCCTAATGCTTATTTAAATTTTTCTTTACAAACACCTACCTAATGAAAACCTTTCACATTCGCCACAATTAAATGCAAAGCGCTTGTGATTTGGGCCCTGAAATCAGAACCTAACTGTCTTCACCCACATAAGTTTTAGAAATATTAAACATTGTTTCCACCTTCTCTGACTCAAAAGATTACCAGGAACAGGAGTCGAAATATAAGGCCTCTGCTGGTCACATTTTCTGTAATGGCTTTGGAACAATTTCTGCAAGTTCCTTTTCCCCACGTGACTAGATTACATGCTATTTCATCATTGAGGTCGAGTATGCATTTTAGGTGTAGAAAGAAGTATGCTGACAAGCAAAAGGCTCATTTTCAAACACCATCTTTTTCTTATTTTCGATGTAACTTTTGTTGATCCCTTTTTCCCTTCTTGTCTCACTTTTTTTTTCTCTATGAAACCTTATTTCAGCCTTTCTCCTCCTATCTCCCCCTATTTCTACAATTTGTCACCTCAGAGGAATATAACATGTAGAAGGGGTGGCATAGGAGATTGTCACAGCTGGACAGAGGGAGGTAGCAATATCCTTGAATTGTCACTGCCTTAACAAAGCCGTGAGGATTCACCTTTTCTTCCCTCTGTGTTTCCTACCTGAACACATTTCATAAATGCAACAATATAAATAAAGCTCCTAGTACACAGTAGGTGCAAAATAAATGCTTGCCCAAGCATCATTTTATAGCAGCAAGTGGGACTTACTTCATCGGCCTGGATTTATATTCTAATGGTGGGGACTAAATTCTCCCCTGCACCTCTGTTTCTGTGTTCAAATTTCTCTAGTGGCATTTTTAAGGAATCACAGCACATAATTTGTTTTGAAGAGTAGGGACTCTGTCCATATTTACTTATAATTACAGGCTATTTACTCTCAAGGCATACATTGTCACATAAGCCTGGTATGATTATTATGCACAATAGGACCAAAAGGAGACACAGGTTAATGAACATGCTGTGTTTCTCTTCCCTTATGTTATCACCATTTGTCCTGGTTTAACCTACAGACACCCATCTTCCTGCAGACATATTGCTATGTCTGACCTTACGGGCTCTGCTAGTGGATTCCAGCTCCTCAGTCAACCACCAGTTCTGTGAGGCTTGCCATCTCGCCTGGGACACACTGAAGCAACTTTATGTGGCACCATGGGGTCAGATCATCCTGCTCTGCGTCAACTCTTCATTTTCCTTGGCCACCCATCCAAACTGCAAACCTCTGATCATTTCTCTGGATCTTCACCTGCTCACATGCACATTCTCTGTGCTCATCCCACTGACCTCCTAAACTTGCCATGGCACCCCAAGGAAGCTTCGCTTCCTGTGCCACCACCCTTCATTCCTCAACCCACTCAGAGAATGCTGCCTCCAGCTCTCTGGCTCTTCCTGGAGGCCCCTGCTTCTCTTCACTCATCCAGAGTAGAAGCAGTTCGTTCTTCCTTTCCTTTTTAAAAAATTTTTATTTTAGAGAGGGAAAGAGAGAGAGCACAAGTGGGGGAGAGGGGCAGAAGGAGAGACAGAAAGAATCTTAAGCGGGATCCACACTCAGTGCAGAGCCTGACATGGGGCTCAATTCCATGACCCTGGGATCATGACCTGGGCTGATATCAAGAGTTGGGCGCTCAACCAACTGAGCCACCCAGGCGCCCCTAGAAGTAGTTCATTCTAAACCCTATGTGGCATGATTCCTGGAAACTAAATGGCCTTTACCAGCTCTGAACACTGATATGGCTATTTATAGAGCACATTCTATGTGCCAGGCACTAAACTAAGCACATTATGTAGATAATATTTATTCATCTTATCGTCCCCGATTTATATATCAAAAAGCATCATTGAGTGATTCTTATATGGCAGGCATTATTTTAAGCACTTTATTTGTTCTACTTTGAGTTTTCTCAGAAGCCAATCCTGAAAAAAGGATTTAAATAAAAATTGTTATTTTGGGAGTAGATTCTACGGGGAGTGGGCAAGTGATACAGGAAAGGGAAAATACCCAATAAAGTGTACATTATCAAACAAGTTACCATGTTTGGTAAAATCTGGGAACAATGGGGAAAATCTAAGAGCCAGTGTAGAATGCCATCCTTAGAGTTATCCTATTCAGGGAAGGATAACTTAGCTAGAGACACTTAAATGGGTTTTTAGACAGTGCTGAGATCTGGCTGGAGTTGGAGACCATGCACTTGTAATAACCCTAGTCTTTTCATTTCTGTGTGACTGCCCATTGGCCCTCCACCCAAAGCCTTGATACTCTTAATCTTCAAACTTGTCTGCGCCAAGTCTCTTCTTCTTCCTTTGTTTCTCGCAGTGGCTGCTGTCCCTCTTCCTTCCCTGGGCAGCATCATCACCCGCCTGCTCAGAGACTGAGCCATCACCATCTTCTAGTTTGGTTCTATCTTCAACCTCTTTGTCATGTTTTCATTTTATTTCATTATCACCCCCAACTATGAACTTGGCCAAACCTCTCTTTTCTTAAAAGTAGAAAATATTCTTGATCCTACCTCCTTCTTAAACTGTTACACTCCCCACCACCCCACCACCCTCTTGCTTGCTTATACATACAGTCTCACTTTCTCCTCTCCTTTTCCTCCTCCAGCCCACAGCCTCTAGGTCTCCTTGACCCATCCTCCATTGAAACTCTTTCGTTGTTCCAATGGGCTTTCTTCAATCTTCATGTTAATTTACTTCTCCATAGACTTTAAATATCATTTTTTTTTAATATATGAAGTTTATTGTCAAATTGGTTTCCATACAACACCCAGTGCTCATCCCAAAAGGTGCCCTCCTCAATACCCATCACCCACCCTCCCCTCCCTCCCACCCTCCATCAACCCTCAGTTTTAGACTTTAAATATCTTAAATGACTTTGACTTCCTTGAAATTCTTTCTTCTTGTCTTCTTTATTTTCTTTTTCCTGGGCTTTCCTGGATGTCTTTTTAAAGTTGACTCTATAGATCTGCACTCTTTTAATAGTACTTAAGTATGTATTTTCTCCAAATATTCTCGCCTTCAGCTGTTTCTCTTCTTTACATATTTTCCCTAGAAATCTCCTACATCTGTAAATTCAATGCTCTTTATTCCAGTAACTTCAAATTCTATAGCCCATCTCAAATCTCTCCAATAAGCTCCAGATATGTATTAAGCACAAGGTAATTACCATCTTCTCCCAAATCTCCTCTTCCTTCTCTTTTTTTGGTTAGGGTCAATGTTATCTCTTTGGTCATCTTGAAAAACGAATAAACTCCAAACCAGATTTTGTACTTTTGTCCTCTCATTCATCTCTCACATAGAATTTGTCTTGAGTTGAATCTGAGTCCACCACTTTGGTATCGGTCAAATCTCTCTCCTCCTGTGAATGACTTACCTCAGGTCTTCACCTTCACTTCAACAGCATTGTAAGTGTACCTCCCTGTGTCCATTTGTTTTTACTCATCTCAAGTCTTCCTCACTCCTTTTCCTAAAATGACCATGTCACTGCCTGGCTTAAAAACCTCCCATAGCTCTTCAGGACCTTCAGAATTAGTCTTAGGTTCTTTGGCAAAGCCTGTGAGTCCTTTATTGTGGGACATCTTCGTACCTGCTCACAGATGCATGGTTCTGTGCAATTCACATATCTGCCTGGGACACCCTCGGGCTCATTGCCCCTTGCTCCCAAACAGAGACATACCACTACTTGCTTAAAAAATGACTAGCTATTCTTCTAGCTCGGCTCAGCTCAAGCTCTGAGAGATCTCTTTAGCCTGCAAGATCTGGTCTCCATCATACCAAGTTATCTCCAATAATAAACCTGAGTTTGTTACTTAAAAGGACCACAATGTATACAATTTTGTAGTTTAAGCACCTAACATGGTGCCTGGCATAAAGCAGGTGCTCAGTACCTAGTGTGGAATCCAAACCTTACAGAATTCCTGCCCTCACACAAACACTCAATCCATCTCTTAAGAAAAACATTTAATGGCAACATTTCTTACATAATATTTTCTCTCCTTTTAGAACTCCTATTTGGCTGGAGTTTCTCATTCCACCTTCCACATCCCTTACATATTTTAAAAACATTTTTGATATAAAATTAAATGAAATTAGAAGGACGAACTTTTGATTTCTTAAAACATACTTACAAGATGGATGATTGCAAAGATGTATCCTTAGAGACAACTAAACTTCATCAATTTAATGTAAGTGTGAAACGTCCACTAGCTTCCATCATGATGACTGAACACTTTGAATAGCTATTTTCTTAAGTAATTTTTTAAAATGTGTACTTCATTTATGTGTCAGGAAAATGCACCATTTCATTTGATTAGTGTAAATCAAATTGCTACAAACTGCTCTCTGAACCAACACCACGCTGTTTCAGATGTGCATTAAGTAGTAAATCAACTTTATTGGAAATGCTGGGTCTCATCTTTTCAGAGCGAATGCTATGTCCTTTTTTCAGAGATGCAATAATTCTTTTACATTTCTGGATTCTCTATTAAATTGCTCCTATTTAGTAAATTATTACTGTACTAAGTAGCCCCAAGTAATGAAAGTATTAAAAAGTGTCTAAAAGTTACCTCCCTGTTGTATTCCTGAATGCATTTAGCCTTCTCTCCTTACCCTTTCAGGGTTTTCTCAATATCTTTGGCAAATTTTGACAAAGATTTGCCAGCATTTATTGACTGGGCATTATATTTTATTATGACCTGCTTCTAGGGAGCTTTTGGACTAAAAGACATTCAGTAATTAGAGCACAGTGAGGTGCTTAGCGAAAGAAGGCAAAGCTACCAACAGGCAGTGAAAGCTATTGTGTGTGGCCAACATCACACTTATGGGCATCTGTTAAATTAATTCATCTTCTATGGCTTTTCTCATTTTGATAGAAAATTTATCAGCAGCCTAAAAGAGAAAGACTGGTTCAGTTTCACATTTCAGTGTGTTGCATTCAGGAGCTGTGAAGTGTGATTTTAAGTACTGCTCAGAAAACAATATCTGTAATGTTAAAAAAGCTTTGTCAGGTAAAAAAAAAAAGGTGCATTTTGGTTATGAAAAGGTTCCTTGCTGGGCAGCCTGAACTATGTGATAGTGAAGCCTTCCTCTTAAATTAAAGCAATTTAGCCTGGCCTTTTCAACATAAGATGATTACTTACTTCTATTTTACTGAAAATGCACGTGCGTTGAATCTGCTCAAATATGACAGCTAGCGAATGTTTTCTAATCTCTGGTCATACACATATTAAGTTAACACATTTTAACTGCCTTGTAGGATGACATTTTCGCCCACATGGTTTTAGAAACAGTCCCTGCTATATGCTTCATCAGTCGCAACTGTGGATTGAATGGTCCTTTGAAAGCACGACCATAAATATTTCCACAAATGAGTGATCTGTTCCCATTACATCTGCTAATGCTATCTTATGGCAGAGCAAAACAAATAGTTCAGACATCACATCACTGCACACAGGAACGGTAAGAGGCACTCTGGCGGGGTGTAGCACATCACTGAGTATTGCATCACTGATTGTCTCTGAGGAGCTAACCTGTCTTTTCAGAGACATGTTTCTTGACAGCCTGTCACAAGTAGAGCCGTGGATGTTCAATGAACAAAAAATAACGCCAACACTGTGTATGTTAAAAAGTCATAAACTTTAATCCCTACAGTGAAGGAGGGCAGAGTTGGCAACTCCCAAATATGCCTCCTTGGTATATTGGTTATTTTAACTTAGGTATTTTTTTCAAAGAAATGGTAGACATAAAAAAAAAAAAAAAAGAAAGAAAGAAAAAAAAAATAAAAAGCTCTGAAAACTGGGTCAAAGTTACCCTTTTGTAACATTTATATTTATAAGGAAAATCTCCATTTGTAAGGATGTCTCCCTCCCTGTATCAGGTAAAGGGGGAAAACTCAATGTCTAGAAATTCTTCTCAATGGAGAAGGCAGTGACTTAAATTTGTGTGACAACCTTACCCTTGTTTGCTGTGCTTTTCCTGGTAACCTTCCATAACTGACTCCCCATCCCCAACACCTTTTGTCTTTAGCTGAAGATGGCATTTTAGGTGATGGCTTCAGCCATTTCTGAGTCTTAGGCAGTTTTTCTGGGTCTCTTCTATGTATATATGGCATAGGAGGTATACGTGTTATTAAATTTCTGTTTGCTTTCTCCTGTTGAGACTATGAGACCAGCCAAAGAACCTAAGAGGATACAAGAGGAAATTTTCTGCCCCTATTTTGGAAACCCAGATGGGACCTTCACATACTGGTGACTGCTCATTCCAGAGCCACTGCAGCTGAGAGATCTTGGGATCTCTGAGAAAAGCCAGCAGAAGGTAAGAATTCTCACCATATCAGTCTCCTGGATCTCTGCCTTCAGGGTCTAATGGAAGCAAGAGTGATCCAGTCCTTTTCTTTGTCTAAATTTAGGTGAGCAGGAGAAAATATTTGCGTGAACTAGTTCACTGGGTACAGTGGCTTTTGTAAAAAATTTGCTATCAGTACCTTTGTTTTCTATTGATCCCTTTTCTCTCAGAGACAGTCATTGTTTCTTTTTGTCTCTTCCGTCTTGTTCTAAGCTTGAGAACCTGGTTTTATGACCAGTGAGAATACTCTTCTTAGTCTCTGTCAGCTGGAGGGTACATGTATAGACATGCATCTGATGAATAGCTAACTAGGCTGTGGATCCAATAAACAGTGTTCTCTTTGTCCAGCTGTGCCAGCTTTCAGGGGAATTTGTCATAAGTGGTCCTGGTCCATAAGGGGCCTTTGTCATCTCAACCTTCATTCCCTTGTTAGTGCTGGAAAAGTCCCAGTCCAGTAGAACCTACCCAATGTCACAGATTAACAGGTCTGCAACTGGAGGCATCTCATGTTCTCATGGGAAACCAGAGATACCATTTATACTGTGCTATTCTTACTGCCTATGAAAGGAAGGCTTCTGCTATCCTAGGCTAACTCTGAAAGTGAAAGTTCTGGATCTTGTGAGGCCTGCAGCTTTTGCATTCTCCTTTGGAGATGGTCTTGTATCCTTGGTTAAGCCATAAAAAGGCTTATTGGTTTGAGTGGGTATCGAGATTAAAATAAGATCCTATTTGTCAATGGCCAGATGATGGATCCTTTGAATTGGGCAAACTTTGATATTTGAAAATTTTCCTTCCTTCCTCCCTTCCTCCCTTCCTCCCTTCCCTTCTTCTTTCCTTCCTTTCCTTTCCTTTCCTTTCCTTTCCTTTCCTTTCCTTTCCTTTCCTTTCCTTTCCTTTCCTTCCTTCTCCTTCCCCCTCCTCTTCCTTCTTCTTCAGAACTCTTATCCTAAACAATTTTCTTATTAGTACCTATAGAAAGACCAAATTTAAAACGTGGACACAAAGAAGTATAATGGCTAGTTTTAGCAACTCTTTTGATGAGAAAAAAAAGAACAAAAATTGGACTTAAGACAAAAATCAATGTCCACATACAACGTAAATTCCTCTTCTGAAAATCCATCCCATCTGCTTATTTTAGCTTCCTCTTTTTTACAAGATTTACAGGGAGCACTCAGCCTAATCTCTAGACACAAAGTATATAGTTAACACATGTAAATGCTGAAAGCCAGGAAATGAACTTAACAGAAACACCCAAGATGGGTGGTAGGACTCGCTTTGCTGTCCTTTACAATCCCTCCCATCTTCCAGGGCTCCGTAATTAGGCTCTGCCAGCTTCAGGTCTTCCTATGCAATGTCCTTTGAGAATGTATGCAAGACCCCCACTACAAAGAATTCGTGTCCCCTGGACAGCAGCAGATCTTTTAAATTATAAATCCCTTTAATCGCCCCTTTCAGAAGATCCTACTAAATGTAGAGAGAAACTAGAAAGATTAGTGGCCATTCACAAGCCCATTCACTGAAGAAACAGATGACAAAATTTTTTCCTAACCTCCTATAAATTATCAGCTGAAGACATGTTCGGGGGCTGATAGAAGCTAAGTTTCAACTGCACACTCAGAAATAAGGCTTTTGTTGGGGTGCCTGGGTGGTTAAGTCAGTTTAGTGTCCAAGTCTTGATTTTGGCTCAGGTCATGATTCCCAATTCCTGAGATTGAGCCCTGATCTGACAGCAAGGAGCCTACTTGGGATTCTCTCTCTCTGCGCCCCCCCCCTCCGCCCCGCCTCTCTCTGCCCCTCCTCTGCTCATGTGCTTTCTCTCTCAGAATAAATAAAGATAAAAAATACATTTAAAAATAAAAGAAGGCTTTTGTTAAACTACTTTACACAAACTTTACAAAGGCATAAATCTTTTCATTTCTATCTTAGTTGGAAATTTCCCTGCCATAGAGAAATGAGGGTAGTTGGAAAGGCAGGTCGGTCCTTTGATATTCAGGCTATAATCCAGTTATTTGGTGAATTGGAAACAACTGTCTTTGTTTCGGAAATCTCTACAAAACCAGAAATGTGGCTCTAGGGGCCATCTAAAGCTCACCTATCCTTACCAATCCCCAAACCTCCACTAGTGGTCTCAAAATACCCATAGATATTGAAAAAGGTCAGGACATTGGAAACAGAATTATCTTACACTTAAGGAAAGAAAGAAATTAAATAGTAGTTATCAGAGTGCCTGCGCGGCTCATTTGGTTGAGCATCTGATTCTTGATTTTGGTTCAGGTCTAATGCTTGTGAGATCAAGCTCCGTGTTGGGCTTCATGCTAAGTGTGGAACCTGCTTGGGATTCCCTCTCTCTCTCTCTCTCTCTCTCTCTCTCTCTCTCTCCCTCCCTCTGCTCCTTCCCCACTTGATCTCTCATAAATAAATAAATAAATAAATAAATAAATAAATAAATAAATAATAAAAATAAATAGTAATTATCCTAGTCTTCTGAGAATAGTCAAATATGGCCCCAAAACTCCATCTTGGAGAACATTTGAATCATCTTTGTGATTTAGATTATCTCTCTGTCTTTTCTAGGACCTAAGAGCCATCCTTTGAAATGAAAAGTTTAGAAGGAGATATTTCTCATCAAAAGAAAAAAAAAAAAACTACTGTGGAGAAGTATTTGGAAGTTGGGCTATGAAAAAATCTTAAGTGTCTTCTCCACAAATATTAGTCGAAAAACTAGCTATCTGAGCAGGTGAACTTAACTTATTCTAATCACCAAAACAAAATTTGGATCCAACTCTTCTTTATAAACCAGTGAGTTTTGTGTTGTGCCTGACTAATGGCTCAAATTTTAAAGCAGTGGCTATGGGGTCTCTGTGTCTGTTTGCATATTTATGTGTGCAATACCTCTGGGTGGTATTACCAAAAATAATTTGTAAAGAGCTCTATATACTTGACTTAAACTCAAGTACGTAAAAATTAAGCATTTCTAAAGTTCTCAGAAATATAACAGAAACTAAATGCTTTGTAGGTTTGCATGATCTGGAAAATACTCAGTATTAAAGCTAATTTAAGTTCATTGATTTAGTTAAAATACATATGTCTTTAGAGTTATCAATAGTGAATATAACACACACATATAACTTTTATCCTGCCTAGGTTTAGTAGTCAAATAAGTTCATGTTTTATATCTCTGTTATAGAAAATTGTCAGCAAGAAAAATAGCCTAGGATGATGGCTGATTTTGTCTAATGGCTCATGAAGTTTTCATGGGTAGTCTAAACGTAATTGTTGGGAGGAAGTGATTTAGAGAGATGTTAGTGGGGTAAGAGTTTTTAGGTGAACTTTTTAGCTATAATTCCATTTTATGGTATGTGTACTTAAAAATACTTACCAAAATCTTTTTTTGGTAACTTGAAACTTTAGAGTTTTGCTAAGCTAAGTTAAATGATGGAAATTTGCTCAATATATAAATCATTTCCAAGTAAGATAAAATAATAAAACAATTACTGAACAATGGTTTATCTACTTCTGGCTTCTGGACTACAGAGAAACTAAAGATAAATTTGAGTCTGTTGGTAAACATGTCTTGTGCTTTACTGAAAGATCATACTATGAAGCAGCACATGCTTCCAGAAATTATAAAATGTATTCATAAATTTGCCAATCTAAGGAATACTGGTGTACCAGACTGTTCATAATAACTTACTTTTTAGTTTTCACTAGAAATTAAGGTTTCTAAGGGCTAAGAATTCTAATTAATATTTGCAACCAAAACTATTAGAAATGATAATGGAAATATCTTCACATGCAAAGCAAGTAGGATGTGTGTTTTTAATAAAAGAAGGTATAACAGATGGAAATGCATTTTTTTTTCATTTTTGTTGAAGGGGAAAAAAAAGTAAATTTGTCCTAAAGTAAAACTGGTTATTTCAAGAGGAAAAGAGGAAAAAAAAACATATGATAAAATCTGAAAGTTGTAGGTTTGTGGAAAGAAATCTTTAGAAGGGAATTTGGGGTGACTGGGTGGCTCAGTCAGTTAAGCCTCTGACTTTTGTCATGATCTCACTTTTCATGAATTCCAGCCCTACATTGCTCACTTGCTCTCTCTCTCTCTCTCTCTCTCTGCCCCTTCCCTGTTTGATCTCTCTCAAATAAACAAACAAACAAACAATAAAAATAAATAAATAGTAATTATCCTAGACCTCTAGCAATATCCAAATATGGCCTCATGACATGGCACAGCCTGCTTGGGATTCTCTCTCTGACCCTTGCTCATTGAGTGAGTGAATTTCAGTATCAAAAGTAATCTTGGACTATTAGTCTCCTCTTCATAAGAGACTATAAAAGGTTTTTACCATTTAAAATAATCTGCCTAAAAAGGGAAGATTTTGTACTTTATCAAAATGGTTGTGCTTCATGTTATCTCTATCATCAGGTCTTTGATTACTTAAGTAAACCTAGTCCTCTCAATATTAAAAGAGCTAAGTTTTGCTCAGAACTATGTAACCTTCTATATTTGCCTGTGAAATCTTTGTCATTTTGGTTAAATACATAAGTATTGTTGCACAGTAACTATGACCTTATTTAGTCATGAAATCAAAATCTATTGATATTTTTAATACTTACTTATTTTTGAGAGACAGACAGAGACAGAGCATGAGTGAGGGAAGAGCAGAGAGAGAGGGAGACACAGAATCTGAAGCAGGCTCCAGGCTCTGAGCTGTCAGCACAGAGCCCAACGCAGGACCTAAACTCACAAACTGTGAGATCATGACCTGAGCTGAAATCGATGCTTAACTGACTGAGCCACACAGGTGCCTCAAAATCTTTGATATTTTTGACAGACTCCACCAAATCAAATTCTCAGTGAAGTTTTTTTTGATTTGGAAGAAACTGTGGGATAATCTAAAGGGTCACTGGAATATATTAACAGATTTGTTAAACTAATTAGGCTTATTTGGTGTGTTAAATTGCATGGGAAGCATTATCAAGTGATATTAAACCCTCTCATATTATATCTGTATAGATACATGCTATCAATATATTAATTATTTATAACATTAATATGTTATGAATAACATGCTATTAATATAAGTGTCCTAGAAGCCGTATATGATTACTAAAAATCTAGTATGTCCTGGTAAAATGTTATCACTTGTAATTCTAGTTATTATCTTGAAGTGTTGTGTGTCATAGAAATAACCAAATTTGTTTTTGTTAACTGCATTGTAATAAACTCTCATCAGATTTTTAGCCATGGCCATTTTTAAGTCTTTGTTTTGCTCTGATGCTTTTGCAAAATTTTTTGCCAAAATGCTTCATCTTCAAGGAGTCTCCTGGAAAGTACTCTAGAATACAAGTTTCCGGTGAAGTTAGGATCATAAACACAAACTGGGAAAAAAATGTCCAGAACTAATGGATAAACTAGATTCAATAGAACAAAATTAATAACATGGGACTGAATGAACTGATGAGGATGGTTATAATTTTTGTGACTTTTTGTTTTATTGCTGATTTTTTAACTGTTTTTTTTTCTAGGTTTAAGGAAGCTTTTTCTCTTAAGTTAATTATGACTTACAGCAATTCAATAAAATATACCTTTGTGAACAAATTGAAACAATTATCTTTTTCTCCCTACTTGATCCCTCCAGATTTCAAAACCTCTGAGTATTCTTATATTTTCACCTTCATGCAATATATTTTTTTGCATAAGTTCAGTAAGAATCTCTTCTCTGTGTAATAGGATATACTGGAAGCAATGGTTTTATTACCAAGACTTTTCTTGGAATGCCATATTTGAGAGAGGCATGCATAGCCTCAGATATGATCAGAGAGCTGTAAGGAACTAAGGTTGACTTTATGCAGCCAGAAAAGCCCCTCTGAAAAACAGCCTGGTACTTTGCTTATAGAGTTCCCGGGAATATTACCAGGTGAGTAAGGAAGGTTACTTCCCTGCAGGTGCAGGATTCTTAGGATATTTTGGGGATCTAGAAAAGAGAGGAATTTAACCAAACATACAGGATTGTAGGCAAGTCTGATGACAAATCCTTGGTTTGGCTTCTTGGCCTTGAGGGGCTTTTAAAAGTTCAATCTGAGACTCCTTATGAAAAGTTTCAGCAAAGCAGATTTTAAAAGAGCCTATATAGTCAACTGCTATTCTTGCTGCACTTACATAAATAATCAGACAATGTTTATTAAAACTAAACTTACTTTACCAAAAAAATTGTCTTAATTTGGCTGACTGGATAGAAATGAAGGTGATTTTAGACAGTAAAATTATGTTTCAGTAACATACCTTTCTGGACATTAGATTCTAGTTTTGATTGTCTCTGAAGATTTGTTGTTTGCCTATGAACTGCACTGGATCCTGAATTCCTCTCGTTTCCTCAAATATCTGGCTATGACTTTACAAATTAATGTTTCCAATTTTCTCCCATCCTTTGACTTGGAATCACTGCCCATTTTCCTAAAGCCCTGAAAACTGAAGCTAGACGATTTGATACAAACTTCAGAGAAAGCACCACAATAGCTCATGTTTAGACAATCTTTGTGTCTGTTATATGGGTCACTCAAAAAAGTTTACTAGTACACTCGATGACATCGTCAGATACATTCAAACTGCAAACCAGCACAATCTGTCAGATTGCCACTGCCCGCCCTCACTCCATCTCAAGATGCTTCCAGGCTGATATCTAGAAATTGTCTCTATTGGTAGCTCTCAGGACTCAGACACTGAGTTTATAATTTGCTGTGACCTTTAACTTTTGGTCTTCTTTGTTTCCACAGAAATGCTTCATATTAAATACATGATTGCTTACAGAACATAAGCCTAATTTTGGGATCCCACCTGCATCATCTGCCTCCTGAAATAAGACACAACTGTTTAATTGAATTTAGCTATTCTCAAGACTGAGACTGGTTCAATGAACTATGGAACAACCTATCAACTTAGCTTCTAGACTGCGAAACTTCTTTGAAGTTTCAAAGGTGGGACTGAAGGGGATCAGATTTTGCCACCCCAAAATATGTCTCTTTGGCATATTATTTTAAGCTGGTTATTTTTTTAAAACAAGTTCTAAAACCTGAGTAGAGTTATGCTTTTGTAAGAGACTTACATTTATAAGGGAAATCTCCATTTGTAAGGGTGTCTTCCTCACTGTACCAGGAAGAAAGGGATAAACTCAATCTCTAGAAACTTTTTTTTGTTATTAAATTTTTCATTTTAATGGCAGTATAGTTAACATACAGTGTTATGTTACTTTCAGGAGTACAATATAGCTCTAAAAACTCTTATCAGTGGAGAAGGCAATGACTTAAATCTGCTTAACAACCTCACCTTTGTTTGCTATGCTTTTCCTGGTAATGACCCATAGCTGACTTCCCATCCCCAACATTTTTTGTCATTAGCTGAAGATGGGATTTAAGGTGCCGGTTTCAGACATTTCAGAGACTTACTCAGTTTTTCTGGGTCTTTCCCATGTATAGAGGAGGTATACATGGTATTAAATTTCTGTCTGTTCTACTCCTGTTGGTCTATCTTACATGAATTTAGTTATTAGAACAAAGAACCTAGAAGGGAAGAAGGAAAAACTTTTCTGCCTCTACAACATCTACCAAGATGTAAACATCTTTTTAGGGCCAATAAAACTCTGAAAAAAAATCACAAGAGATGGGCACCCTGATAGCTGAAAATAAAAATATTGCATCTAACCAAAAAATATTATCTACAATAAATTTAGAAGGTTTAAAATAATGTGGTTTTTTGGGTAAACTTATTTTATGTTTGAAGCCCAAGCAGGTGTTATCAGTATTATGCTGATAATTTCACTTTTTTTTTCTGGAAAAAATTTACCAGAAACTGTTTATACCTTTTCTCAATTCAATGAGCATTATTTATTTTTTTTGTTTTTGTTTTTGTTTTTTTTTTTTTCAACGTTTATTTATTTTTGGGACAGAGAGAGACAGAGCATGAACGGGGGAGGGGCAGAGAGAGAGGGAGACACAGAATCGGAAACAGGCTCCAGGCTCTGGGCCATCAGCTCAGAGCCCGACGCGGGGCTCGAACTCATGGACCGCGAGATCGTGACCTGGCTGAAGTCCGACGCTTAACCGACTGCGCCACCCAGGCGCCCCAATGAGCATTATTTTTATTTGTGTAACAAGTGAATGTTAAATTATTTTCCACCTTGATAACAATTTGAGATTTTTCCTTCTGCATGAGTGGTTAAAAATGACTGATGTTTTAAGATTTTTTTTTTTAATAAAAAGATGATTTCTTGTAGTTTTGAAAGGGAAGAAACTTAAATGGAGGAAAATATCTATATCTTGTAAGGCAGCTCAACCGATCATGCAGATAATATTTTTTATGATCAGACATATCATGTCACATCATCTTCAGCATGAGCTGATCACAGCAACAGATCCAACAGCCATAAAGGCAAGTTTCTCCTCTCTACAGCACAGCCACTCTGCCAATGAAAATCCAAATGCTTCTGCTTACCAAAATAAAATAAAATACAAAGTTACATATGTAAAATAAAATAAAGAGCTTTAGTACTCACGAAACTTGACGAATTCTAGAAGTCTTCTAATGTGCAAGCCTTGGCATGCTGCATTTGCCCTGAGTTTGACTAAATAACCTACATTTTCCTGCCTTCTGCCTTTGAGATTGCTGAGATGTGTATTCGTCCTATAGATGAATACAACAAAAAATTAAAGAGATTCCTTCAAGAACAGACTTTGTTGTTCCAAGTGTTGCACAGGGGAAAGCTTTACAATCTACTTCAGAAATGTACTCAGAAAAAACTGTTGTGTTATAACTAAGAATGTTCTTAAAAAATGTTTTAAAAGGAGAAGATGGAGGCATAGAGAAATTATGTGATTTCTCCAAATTGCACTGCTCATTGAAACTAGGACAGAGATCTTTTGATTTCCAAACTCGTGCTTTTACCTACCCCTGCATCTTCCTTAGCAGTTACACAGACTGTGGCACAACAAGTTCCTGGTGCAATGAACTCACCCTCTTGGGTGGCCTCTGCTGGAATCTCAGGCACCTCTTTCCTTAGTTTTCCTGACTCCCCAACCTAGTACAAATATACCCAAAATATGTGATTGTCTTAGAGCATAAAGGGCCACTATTTTTAAACTAATATTCCATTTCAAGAATTTGCTGTGGTATAAAATAAAATTGGCTACATAACAAGTGTGTATAGGAATTTAGCATATGCAAGAGAAGCATTACCACCATCGCCAAATAGACTTCAGACGAAGCCCGGAGGGAAATTCTACATGTCACACACCAGATAACAACAAAAACAACAAAGCAGCAATCAGGTGGTATTTCCCAAGTCTCTACTATGCACTGAGACAGATTCTCACCTGCAGCTACACAGACCACCCTGTTTACTGGACTTGTACTCAGACTTTTACTAGGTCATGGTTTTGTTAGTGAGTATGTTTAGGGAGAAAAGAAATTGCAAGAGACACAAGTCACATAATCCTGGTTACTGTCTTCTGAAAAGCTAACACAGTTATCTTTATAGGTACATTTGGTTCTACTATGGGCAGAACACTGCTGTGGGAGTGAAGGAATAACAGCATTTGAGAAAGACATATTCTTTTTCTTGCTCCAGGAGCTTTAAGTCCACTTAATCAGGAGCTTGTGCCCACAGCCAGTATGGGGTTCCCACAAAAGAAACTAGTCCAACCAATAGTGATTTGGAGCACTCTTGTGGCAAATTTATATTCTCAAGCAGTTGAGGGGAAACCCACCCTGAGGACTCTAAATGATCTACTGAGAAGCAGTATCTTTTCTGCGTATTTCCTTCCCCCTTGGAATCAATGAGAAATAAGAGACTGGAATCCAATAAAACTCCATCTAAATGTATTCCCCATAGCTCAGGTGTGCTGACTTAATCCTAGTACTACCCAGGGATTTGGAAAGACTAATAGTGGTTTACTGTTAAGCAGTAACATCATAACAGGGAATACTTTCCTTAGCTATTGGCCCGTGTTTAGAAATATATAAATACCTACAAGCATTACATCTGATGATTTGAAACACAGAAGTAATCTATCTTTTTCATAAATAAAACAGACACACATACAAGCAAAACAATGGAGGAGAAAAGATAGTGTCACACTAAAATCTTGTGTTGTATCATTTCGTAAAGGCCTCATAATTAAAGCTAAGTATGTACAAACTGTGCGAACATCTGTAAACAATCTATGATCTAGGACATCTCCTAGACAATGTACTTTTACAAACAGCTCATGGCCAGAATGCCCTTCTATATATAATTAGAAAGGAAGGAAAAGGAAAGAAGAGATGGCAGGAGAGAAGAAGGAAATGAAAGAGACTTATATTTTCTTACCAGGTATAAATTTTATTTATAAAAGCAAAAGAGAACCTGGAGGTAATATTTTGTTTAGTTTCATAACGTTACAATAAACAATGTTCAATTACATTTTGGAGTCAAATAAATAGTGTTGAATATAACTTTAAGATTGACTGAGCCCCTTCTGAAACCCTGGTGAGTCACAATGCCAACTACCTTGAATCAATTTTCTATTTGCTCAGTAGTTAGTTATGCACAACCACTTAGAGACATGCATCACATAACTTGTATTTTGTCACTAAGTTCCAGGCCCTGTGTCTTCGTATGTGACTCAGAGGCAACTGAGGCAAGACATATCTTTTGCAGTCTCCACTACTAGGTTCAGACTCTATTTGCTACCTCCATCTAAGCTAGGTGTGGTGCACAATTGTTCAGAAGAGAACTTATTACCAGTAAGACCTTTAAGAATATCTTTTAAAAATTTTAACATTTATTTATTATTGAGAGACAGAAAAAGACAGAGCATAGGCATGGGACGGGCAGAGAGAGGGGGAGACACAGAATCCGAAGCAGGCTCCAGGCTGTCAGCACAGAGCCCAAAGTGGGGCTCAAACTCACAAACCGTGAGATCATGACCTGAGCCGAAGTTGGACGATTAACCGACTGAGCCACCCACGTGCCCCACCAGTAACACCTTTAAACACAGCACAAGATTTAATGAAAATACATTATATCCTAATTAGGTACTTTTCATTACCAATAGAGGAGTTGGGGACGATTTTAAGTTCTCTTGGACTATTGATTATTCTCGCTTTGAAGCATTTTCAGGCAATCATCATTATGTCTGTGAAAAACTTTGAGACCTTCTTCACAAGCTGAAGGTGGAATAGTGCTGTTTTCTGAGAACCCTATTCATGCTTTACAGGCATTCTTTTAGCCCATCTTTAGACAGGTAGCCCTTATTCTGGAACCATCTCTGAGGCAGACTTGACACAATCCAGGAACCAGTTAGAGAAGGAAGACCAAGTGGCAGACTGGAATGAAGTATCTTTAACAATGGCTCGTCTGCAATTAAATAGCAGGGCAACATGCTTTAATAACAACAATAAAAATAAGAGATAAATGAGGTATTTATAAAAAGATGAAACATTGCATTAGAGAGGCTAAACTTGTTTGTGATAAAACCAAACATATACATCTATTTAATTTTTTCATCAATTATGGCTCTTTTCCTTTTGATGAAAATTGGTAATGGTTAGCACTCTAAAAATTAAGACTTAATATGTTGCAGTGATGCTGCTGAGTATCATTTTTAGCAGTATTCAGAGATATAATAAGATTCTTATGTTAAAATCTGTGTGTGTGTGTGTGTGTGTGCGCGCGCGCGTGCGTGTTTGGTGACTGGCTCTGTATAAGGACCCTTGTATTGAAAACTATAATTATTTAATTTAAATGAGTTTTAACCCTAGGTATACAAGTTCCTGTATTATTTTTGGATATAAGTCTTGCTTTGGTTAGAACCAGAAATTTTTAAAGAAGTTAAAATTATAAAGACCATTTATAACTATGAACCAAAATAGAAAAAGCAGGCAAAAACACAGGTAAACTTAGAAAGCTCTGATCCCACGATATTTTGTGCTGCTATCTCACCTCTCCTGACATAGTCATTTCTACTCCCTCCAGTCCTGAGCACAATCCTTTCCTCATACCACCATTACTCACTTTCCATGTTATTCTAAACAGAAGGAAAATATCTGGGAGGCCCAGAGGATCCATACTGTGAATACCCTGAAAGATTAAGGAAGAACACTATTGTGGCAGGTCATAAGTTCTGGTAAGAAAATGTTACATTAAATGAGGGAACTCCTAAAAGAATCTATAAACAGAGATAAGATGGTAAGAGCAGCAATTGAAGTAGATGAGCTGAACAGTGGTGTGAAAGATGGGCTTCAATCCAGGAGTAAGAGGTAATTGCCTAGACAGAGACACTGAAATGGTAAAAATGGAAAGGGATTCACACCTTCAATGCTCTAAACAAGGAGTAGGCAGGACTCAGGGAATATTTAAAGATGGGAGGGATTAAAAAACAACCTTAAGGTCTTTTTTTCCCCCTTTTTTATCATACTTGGGTAAGACAACAATGGAAAAATGACAGCATTAAAAATGTAAGGAAAAATACCAGTTCTAGATGGTAAGCTATTTAATGGGCTTTCAGACATCCTAAATTTGAGGTAACAATGAAACATCCATATTAAATTTTACAAATACGTAATAGTCTTCATACTTGAACAAAAGTTTATGTTTTCAAGGTATCTGCTCAAGTTATTTTGTTAGATCCTCCCAATTTTAGGTGCTATTACTAGGTCTATTTTATAATTAAGAAAGTGAAAGTCAAATAACTTCAATGAATTATCTAAAGACAATCAACCTATAAGTAGCAGAACTAGGATTCTAATACAAATGTTCCGATTCCTAAATTTAGAATAATTATGCTTATAGTTGGTATTTGGATACAGAGGATTAGAATTTGTCCCCGAGATTTTGGAAGTAACTAAGTAAAAGAAAATAATGAGAGCCAAAACCAGGCAATCCAGGAGAAATCCCAGAGGGACATAAGACTCACTGTAATTTACTCATCCATCTTTCCTGGGTTGAATTGTTATCTACTTTGATTTCCTTCCCAGTCTAGCAAGAGCACCTTCAAAATGACTTGAAATCTATTCTTTTCCTTAATTGGTTCCCATACCATCATTTGCACCCACTGCCTGCCCTTTCTCATGGTGATTTTCTTGCCTTTTGTTTCTTTTTTAAAGGCCATGACAGAGCTCTTATTATCTATCCTGCCATTCTTGCCTACACTACCACCTTCCTACTTCTGACTTTTTTCAATTTTGCTTTGAGCATCAAGCACCACTGAAAATCTGTAAATTACAATCTGGTCTCATGTCCCATGAGTCTCCTCAATTTTGCTTTAAGAGTAAAACCATGAGCTCAAGCAAATAATTTAAGGTAAAAGTAATCTTTAATCCAGGAAAGAAAGGAATTAGTCAAATAGCCCCACATCTAGTCCAGTTAAGTAACATGCCTGGACATGCCTATCATGTCTCTGTTTTCAACCATTTTTCTTGGAAATTCCCAGGAATAGAAATTCAAGTTATCTGGAAAGTCTTTTTATTTTGGATGCATTATTATTATTTTTTTAATTTGTTTAAATTTTTTTTTAATGTTTATTTATTTTTGAGAGAGAGAGAGAGAGTCCAGAGACAGACTCTGAGCAGGGGAGGGGCAGAGGGGGAGGGAGACACAGAATCTGAAGCAAGCTCCAGGCTCTGAGCTATCAGCACAGAGCCTGACGTGGGGCTCGAACCCACAAACTGTGAGATCATGACCTGAGCCAAAGTCGGACACTTAACTGACTGAGCCACCCAGGCTCCCCTGGACGCATCATTCTACAAATCCTGAAAAAATGAAAAAATAATGTATTGTGTTAAGGGACATTTTTAGGAATATAAAATAGATCAAAGAATTGGTCTTTTTGTAGGACATATTCCCTGTTGGGGTGGAAACTGTATACATATTGTGTGTGTCTGTGTGTGTGTGTGTGTGTATGCAATATAAGATGGCAGAGGTAAAGTAATATAAATTAACCATTGTCAGAACAAAAAATAATAGCATGATGATATTTAGTTGAGAAGGCTCTCTAGAGGTTTGGAAGGGGAGTTAGGCACTATAGGAGGGCCTAGATCTGGTCAGTTGATATAAGATGGGATTCCAACTGGGGAAAACTAAAAGAAGGAAAGGCAAAGGGACTCACTGGAACCTCTACTAACATGTACAAAGGACACGGAAGATGTGGGCCTGATTAGGAAAAATAAGTAGGACCAAATTTAATTTGAAATCAATGTCCCCCACTTAAGCCTTGACTTTCTAGGATTAGTATAAATAGTATTTCTACTCATTTGATCCATATTTTTTTCTCTCATTTGTGTTTTCTTTATAATAGTGAGTGAAGCCTTGAAGACAAAAAATTACCCAATTAATGTTTTTCTTCAGAGTGGCATTTTAAAAATTTAATTAAAACAATTTATTTATAGATTTCTCCCCTAATTAGAGGCTCCAAAAAAAAATAAAGAGAAACATTGGTCTTCGGAACGAAGATTGATGTAATAAGCATAATGTGCAATTTTCCTGGCCGGCATAAACATATTTAATGGGCAAATAGTATCAAATGACAATATCGTGCCATTTAAAGCCAACTAATGACATTTTTCTGGTAGCCCCTGGCACATCTGTTCTCAATTTCCTCATAATATTCCTAAAAAGGCTGAGAAAAACACAAGTCACAATGGCACCAGCAACTAGGTCTGACAACGCATCTCTCTCTGATTTGGGGTACAACCTGCTAAAGTGCAAGACTACTGGAGCCAGGTTGGCAATTGCAATGAGAGAAGTAAAGTTCTAAGACTGGCACTCTTGAAGGAAGCAGAAAGGTCCTTCAGGCACCACCTTCCCCAACCCCAACCCCAACTCCAACACCATCACAGCTTGATTCCAGAGTACCAAGCTGTCTTCCTCCTGCTGTGTGGCTATTGTCCTTGGAAGGATTAGATTTGGCATGGTGCCATCTTATCCTACATACATTCAGAGTTTGTAGCTCCAAAATTCAAGTGCAGAGAAAGACAGTAGCCTGAGAAGGTGAACAGGCACTGATGTTGCATCCTGAAAAGTGCTGTGAGCCGGAAAATAGTCTGGGTGGGATTCTTTTCCATGTTGTCCTGGTAATCTTTGGCTCTGTCTCTTGGACACTGGGCTGAAGGCTTTATTGTAGATACAATGGTCTGTGTTCTGGTCTTCAACTGTTTGAGGAAACTGTGGTCAGAGAACCATATCATCGTATATCTTTCCTTCAAATTCTCCAAAGCTGGGAACCAGCTCAGTCACAGTGAAGATTCTCCTTAAACTTGATCTGAGTGCCTTTCAGATTTTCAGTTGTTTCCTTGAATTTGGAATAGACTGATGAGTTGGTCAGAGTTTGGATTGCAGAGATTCCTCGCGATTCTTACTTTTGAGTTTATTGTTCCCACAACTGTCGTTGCTGTTGTTATTTGTGGTCTTCAGCAATGGCAATGGGGGGAAATACCTATCTCAATCCTCAGGCCACCCTTGTTCATCTCTACTCTCCAACTGGAGGATATTAGCAAGATTATTTTTTATTTGAATTCCTTCCACTTTCTCTTATTTTTCTTCTACTTTCTTGCATTGCTCTGTCAAGAACTGGTGTCATCCTGTAATTTGATTCAATTGTATTATGCAGTGAGATGAATATTTCTATTACCAGAACTACACTCAGGAAAATTGCTGAGAGGATTTGGAAGAAGTGTTTGATGAGCAACTTGGGACATGGAGGTGAGATGGCAATGAGCAGTCTCAAGTAAAAATAGATGGCCGTAGATGGCCCTCCATAGGGGTGGTTTCCATCAGTGGCAGGACCATTCACCGGAACAGTGGTGTACGTGTTTGGTGGAAAGTAGAAAATAATTTCTGAACTGAAGAGAGAGAGAGAGCCAGCATAGTTGGGCCTCTTCCAGTTAGCCAATTCCCAGCCCTTACAGACTCCCTATGGGGTCTTGAGAACTTTCAGCTGTATTTCCTGCCATTCTAGGGTCTTCAGATTCAGTGAACCTGAGCTGCAATCCGAGTACCTCCCTTAGTCATTCCCCAGTTACTGCTCAGGACTTCTCTTCGAAGCCTGAAGTCTCTAGGATGACATTCAGAGAAGCCAAGCACTGAGCGCATTTGAATGTATGGCAGGAGTGATGGAGTTAGTGGGGGAGAAAATGCATGAAGAAAGTAGATATCTGTGTTTAATAACGTGAATATTCAATATTCTAGAATTTGGTGGCTTTAGATAACTTCTCATAGGCTCTCCTTCTCTAGTCTTCAAAAAAAGGAAAAAAAAAACCTGGAAAAGTCTCATTAGTTTAGCTGGAGTCAATTTTTCCCACTAAACTCAGGATAGTAACTAAATCTTAGGCAATTACTAAACATGTAAACTTTGCATTGCAGATGAACATAAAGTGTGAGAAGACGGGCATCACGTGAGGGATGAAGAGATGTGTATTGCACCCCACTGGATACTAAATTCAGACTTTGCTCAGATGTTGTGTTAGCAAACTACCATTGTATTTCTAGACCTTGCTAACCAGAGCAGGAGCATTTTAATAATGAAGAAGAAACTCTGTGTGTGTGTGTGTGTGTGTGTGTGTGTGTGTGTGTGTGTGTGTGCGCATGTGGAGGTACAATGCAAAGTAAGGTAAATCCCCCAAATGTCTATCTATTTTAATATTTCTCAAGGTTTGAAGTCCCTTTTGACTGGAAGTCACTTGTTTGAGTCACTGTAAAGTTAAGCAAGATTTGTTTGAACAAGATAATACCATTATTGCAATCTCACTGACCTTGGCATAAGGTCCAGAGGATGCAGCATGTCCTTTCAATGTTACACTGGGGCACTGCTGGTGAAACCAAAAGTCCTGGGTTGCTCAGGACTTTCCTGATTTTAGCTTTGAGAGTGCAATGTCTGGGAAATCCCTCAGTTCTTAGAAAACTAAGACAGCTGGTTACCCCATTTATCCTGAAGTTAAGTGCCTAAATGATGCATCTTTGTTTGACTTTGTTATTTGCTATTATTTAATGAAATTACATGTTGACTTGTAGATTTTGCCTAGTATAAATGCAGATAAATTGCTTAGTAGAAAAGATAACTCCAAAACTTATGTTTTTCTTTTTAAACAATTGTTTTTATTGCTCTGTATCTCCCCTAGAAGTCTTTTTTTTTTTTAAATTCCTTTTAGAAGCTCCTGCGTAGCTCACTCGGTTGAGTGACTGACTCTTGGTTTCACCTCAGGTCATGAATTCAAGGTTTGTGAGTGTGAGCTCCATGTCAGGCTCTGTGCTGTCAGTGCTGGGTCTGCTTGGAATTCTTTACCCTCTCACTCTCTGCCCCTCCTCGGATCTCTCTCTCAAAATAAACTTTAAAAAAATTATAAAATTCTTTTTACATGCTTATAAGTATCTACTTTTAAAAAACACTTTATTAGTTCTCACCTTAATGCCTTAATAAATCTTTGTTGTGTTCATTCTAGATATGTGTAACAGGTGTTAAATTAATTAAACAAGGAGGCCATTAGACTGAGGTGAATTTGGTGCCTCAGTAGCCTATGTCAGCAAACCAAAACCTAAGCCTGAAATGTCTCAAGGCTAAGAAATTAAAACCTAAGGATAACCTATCAGAAACAGCCAACTAAACTTTCCCAAATATGGCTTTGATTGGCTAAAACATAGTCAATCAAATAATCTCCTAGCTTTGCTTCCACCTCCTCTCTGTAAATGTCTTTCCCCTAGCTCCTGGTGATGGAGTACTTCTAACTTCTTCTGGTTTGACAGTGTCCAGTGTGAATCAGTTTTTACTCAAATTCTTAAAAATTTAACATGTCCCAGTTTATCTTTTAACACAGTCATATTTTAACTTTTAAAAATGCATGCTTGGCGGGGCTCTTGGGTGGCTCAGTCATTTAAGCATCTGACTCTTGATTTCAGCTCAGGTCATGATCTCTGAGATTTGTGAGTTCAAGCCCCACATCAGGTCCCACAATGACAGCCTGCTTGGGATTCTCTGTCTCCCTGTCTCTCTGTCCCTCCCGTGTGCACGCTCGAACTCTCTCTCTCTCTCCAAGTAAATAAACATTTTTTAAAAGTTTATACTTGGGTATCACTATAGACCATCATGATTTCAATGCAGTTCTTTTAGATAATCATATTTTAGCCAAGATGCCCATGCATTTCTTTAAACTTTAGTTTACTTATCTCCAAATATGACATTAACTTAGGGTTTTTATAATGATCAAATGAGATAATATATGTTAATTATGAAGCAATATGCCTCATATATAGTAAGTCTATATTTATGCTTTACAGTCACGGTTATCAACTCATTCCCAAGTTTCTTCCTCTGGAATTTTGAACACCTAAGAATAGGAAAATATTTCTGCTAACTTTTATCAGTGTAACCTCATTGGAAAAGTCTACATAATTAGATTCAATATATTATGATTCAAAACATGGTTTGCTTTCTTTCTTAAGTCTTTTTTCATATACTGTTATTCAGAATACAGCCTCATTTTATATTTGTGGGGAGAATTAATCAGTTCTAAGTGCACTACCCTGAATTTGTTCTTATTGAATTTCACCACATTTAATTCAGACTCTCAATTTTTTAGCATCAGTCTGAATTCTTTCCAAATTACTTGGTCTCTGACATTTTTGTTATCTTTTGTGAAGGTAATACATATAACAAGGTAGAAATCCTTCATGAAAACATTAAGTTTTTCCAGAATTGAAGGATCTGAGAAACATTACTAATGATATAATAAAGGACATTTGAATCCAACAGTAATTTGGTTCTATATTACATACTTTGAACATTTCTCTAATTTCTTAAATATAATTAACCAATTAGCCTCCAGAGATTCCCATTAATGTAGCTGAAGGAAGATAATTCATAAATTTATGTGCTCAACACTATAAAAATATTATTAAAATATTCCAGATTTTTTTTTGCCTTATTCTTAGTATCTTTTCCTTTTCATGATATTTGAAGTCATTATAAAATGTCATAAAATCCCTTTAGGTAAGGCACCAAAGTGACAAAGGGCATTATTCTTTATTACAAATGCAGTATAGTATAGTGGGGAGTATTTGGGGTCATACAGGCTGAGCCAAAATCCAAGCACTGTCACTTGCTAGATTTTGAGTTAATTGCTCTCTCTCTCTCTCTCTAAGCCTTAGTTCACTGATATGTAAAATGGGGATAAGAACACTGATCATTTAATAGGAGGTCTCTGTTGAGTCAATGAGATAATACCCACAAAGCACAGAGTAAGGCAGCTGGCACATAGCATTTAATACGTTTTAACTGTTTCCACCATCATTGTAGGATGAATTACCAGTTCAAAATATGCAAATCCAACAATAAACACATATTTTATAATCATAAGGAAGAATCATAAAGGAGAACAGAGTGATCCAATATTGGCAGGGGATTAAGACTTCTCTTGCCTTTCCGCTTTCCCAATTATTATGTTACTGAGCTTTGATTCTGAAAAGGTGATTGTTTGATATAATAAGTGCCCCCAGCAGGTTTGAGAAGCAGGGCACAGATAGACATCAAGGTAGGACCCTTAACTCCACTTAATACTTACAAAGTGATTAAAGGATGGGGTGGGAACCAGGCTGACACGGATCACTCCCAAAAGATGCAGAGTCATATCCCTCTTTGAGGGTCCTGCATTTCTACACCCATACTGCTGAAGCAGTATCAGAGTCTTTGAATGGATATATATTATCAAGTGGTAATAAGATCTCAATTCTTATACTTACTTCTTCAAGTCAGTAGAAGACACAAATCCAGTTAAGAGGAAAGCCATTTTATAAATTCGTGTGACCAGCAAAAAAAAAAAAAAAAAGCAGAACTTGGTTTATTATGGCAAAATTTTCTTTACCAAATGGCATAGTCAATTGCCTCAGCCACAATCCAAAGCAAGCACTAACTGACTTCAGTGTCTCTCATTAAAGGCACCCACCTATAGCTTGCCTATGTTCAATAGGAAGCAGGAGATAAGGGCAGAGGATAGAAACCTTCTTTTAGATCAGGAATCAGCAAACTATGGCTTATGGGACAAATCTGGCCTGCAGCCTGTTTTGTACTTCATGAAAGCTAAGAACAGTTTTACAATTTTTTGGAAACAAACAAAAAACCCAAAGATTATGCAGCAGAGATCGTTTGTGGACCCAAAGTCCAAAATGTTTACTATCAGGTGCTTTACAGAAAATGTTTAGCTGACCTCTGCTTTATTATTTAAAAAAATTTTTTTTGTCTTTTCAGATTTTTATTTAAATTCTGGTTAGTTAACATACAGGGACGCCTGGGTGGCCCAGTAGGTTCAGGTCATGATCTCAGGGTTTGTGAGTTTGAGCCCCGCATCAGGTTCTGTGCTGACAGCTTGGAGCCTAGAGCTGCTTCAGATTCTGTGTCTTCCTCTCTCTCTGCTCCTCCCCCACTCGCACTCTGTCTCTCTCTCAAAAATAAATAAACATTAAAACAAATTTAAATTCTAGTTAGTTAGCATACAGTGCAATAATGGTTTCAGGAATAGAATTCAGTGCTTCATCATTTATATACAGCACCCAGTGCTCATCACAAGTGCTCTCCTTAATACCCATCACCCATTTAGCCCATCTCCCTCTCACCCCCCTCTATCAAGCCTCAGTTTGTTCTCTATCTTCAAGAGTCTCTTATAGTTTGTTTCCCATATGCCCAATTCTAAGAGCCTTCTAGAATACATGTCACCGAACTTTCTGTAAAGGTCAGAGAGTAAACACTTAGGCTCTCTGGATATGGTCTTTGCTGCAACTATTCAACTCTACTGCTGTGATATGAAAGCAACCACAGATACCAAGTAAATAAACAAGAGTGGCTGTAATCCAATAAAATCTTATTTGGAAAAAAAGACAGCAGGTCAGATTTGGCCCTATGGTCATAATTTCCCCTCCCCTATTCCAGAAGATTGCTCTTATATCTGAACTTGAACTATACACTTGATTTTCTCATCATATTGTTACTTTGTTCTCTCTGAACTCAATTCATTTGTTACGGCATTTTTTTACCCTCCTGTTGCCTTCTCCAAATACCAAGACTTAGCTCCCAATAAGGACTTTCATTTTTCTACATTTCCAGACATCTTGGCAATGACTTCTTGCTCACTTGTATCCATATTACCCATTAGGTCATGCCTTATATTTCTTAATTTATCTGTACTGGAGCCCAAGATCAGAGCAATGATCCCCACCTTCCACCTCCCTTTTATTCTTCTGACTTAGACAAAGTTCTTAAAAACAATGCTAGTTTCAAACGAATCCCCATTCCCACACAAGAGGCAGGCTGACATCCACAAAAGACTACAGGTTTGGCATAAGATAGAACTAGGTTCAAATCTTCATTTATCAGCTTTCTACCAGAAAGAACCTGGACCAAGTTTTTTTTTGTTTTTTTGTTTTGTTTTGTTTTGTTTTGTTTTGTTTTGTTTTTCTGAGCCTTTGTTCCCTCAATCTTGCTACCTCTATTTCAGGCTTTTTATGAGGATTACATATGGAAATATATATAAAATGTCTGGCATGTCACAGGCAACAACCAGTATTTGATGATGGTAACCAAAAATCATGATTGCTGTAATTGTCCCCTAGAATGATTCTCTTTTAGTCTTCTTTCTTTCATTTGTTATGCACACAAATGTTAAATTAATCTTTCTGTGATCTTTTTCAAAATCTTTCTTCTGAATTTAAATACCTAAAATGATTTCCAGTTGTGAGGATGGGATATGATATTCTAATAACTTGAGCCCATTGATCTTGTTGGGACCAAATTTTCTCCTTTGGGATCACCCAGACTAGAAATCCTTTGAGAAAAAGGAGTAAAGGTTACCTTGCACCATAATAAATTTGACTTTTTCACACAAACGTTCTACTAATTTCTATACAGCATTCTCTCATGCACTTACACATACACAACCAGGTAACAAAAATGATTCAAATACGGCCTCTTCATCAGAATCTGTACCCATATCTATACTTCCTTTTTGACCTAAATTATAGTGCAAACTTACTTGATTACTGAGTGCCTATTTTTTAACCCTTGTATAATATATATTTACAATGGAATGGTAAAGACATGACCCTGTCTCTAAAATATCTTGGACACTAATAGGGGAGTGTCAGTTCAGTCCTTTTGGAAGCAGAAGCTGAGACAGTTAGGAGTGCAAAAGGTTTATTGTGAGCAACGCTTGTGGGTGATAAAAGGAAGAAGAGGAGGAGGAAGCAGGAGCTCTCAAGTCAGGAGGCAAATCTGACAAAATTGTGGTCAGCATGGGAAGCTCCAGAACAAACCACTACCTGCTAAAGGAGTCCTGCATTTGGCCAAAATGGCCAGGAACCACCCCCACCCCCCCACTCCCCCATACCTCTGCAGAACTACTGCACTATGTGTTGCTTAGGAAGGGTTGACCTTGGCCTGAAGGCTTAGACAGATCCTGAAGGTTTAGCAGCTGGAGGCTGTCAGCGCACTACATTCCTCACAGCTGAATTAAGTTTTCCTTGAAGGAACAACTGAGCAGCAGAGTGCTTCCGCAGCTTGCACTTGAGACAAAGGCAAAAAAGGTACAATTCCTGTGACATATGAAACAATGGAAGTATATAGGAGCAAAAGGAGCTAAATTAATGTATCAATGCTAAGAAACATAATTTGAGCACAAGCCAATTTGAATTTCATTCAAATTTGGAGGAGTGGAAAATAAAGTATTTCAAGAGGTATGCTTCAACGATCAACATGTTTTTAGAGACAATACATATTTTAAAAGTTTATTTATTTATTTTGAGAGAGGGAGAAGGAGAGAGAGGAAGAGAACGAGCCAGGGAGGGGCAGACAGAATCCCAAGCTGACTCCGAGTGGTCAGTGCAGAGGCTGACACACAGGGCTTGATCTCATGTACTGTCAGGTTATGACCTGAGCTCAGATCCAGTAGGATTCTTAACTAACTGAGCAACCCAGGCACCCCGACAATATTTTCTTTTATTTTTAAACTACTGTTTGTAAAACTTGGTTAAAACTTCTGATTCTATAATTGCAGTTTTATGACTGAGTGGCTGGACATTTGATTCAATATATTGCATTTTGTTAAAAAATAGACTCTAGTTGCTCCTGGGTAGCTCAGTCGGTTAAGTGTCTGACTTTAGCTCAGGTCATGATCTCATAGTTTGTGGGTTCGAACCCCACGTCAGGTTCTGTGCTGACAGCTCAGAGCCCGGAGCCTGCTGGGTATTGTGTCTCCCTTTCTCTCCCTCCCCTGCTCGCTTGCTCTCTCCCTCTCTCTCTCAAAAATAAATAGACATTAAAAAAATAGGCTCTACTATTATAAATTCATTCATAATTTCTCAAAGAAAATTCCCTGGTTTGCTGTAACACAGAATATTAATCTAGATATTTTAAAAATGTTTCCATGCTCAAACTAAGTATGGAAAGAAAGGATAAAGAAGACGGACATAGATATTTACTGCAAAATTTCTCAGGGCCTTTCAAATGGTAGAGGGACAAGGTAAATAGAATATCCAGAATTTCTCATATTTAATAGAAAACCAAAACTAGTTTGGGAATTGCTGAACTGATGAACTTTAATAAACTTACATGAAATGATATAGTCAATTGTTTCATTTTTTTTAATATCCAGAAAACAGACTAATTATTTTTTCAGTTTTTATCTGCATATTTGACATTAGACAAAGCCCAATTTTCTGTTTCTTTGCTAAAGGAAAATGCTCTTTCTGAAATAAATCTCTTATTTTGAAACCATTAGTTAATAACACTAACTAGAGGCTAAAGGCAGCTATAATTATTTGCATCATCATCTGGAATTGACTTTCCTTTTAATAGAGTCCATTTGCACTATAATAAAAAGCATGATAGGAACTGATTAAAGCTGGCTGGAGCAGTTTTCATTTAAGAATTTCTCTTCCTGTGTCAGCCAATGTTTCTCTCTTAATGTTATTTTAATGCAGTCATTTTATGTTTGAAAATGAAGGCAATCATGTCAGTCCACGAGCTGGCAAAAGACAGTTATTGATTTTTACAAATCAGTCACCTATAAAAATCCATATGAGATGAATATTTATTATTTTGCAAGTACAAATCAGTTTCTGTAGAAACAAGAATGGATGCATGATAAAGCAATGCATTTTGAAAGAATGGAAATGTGACAAGAAATAGCTTTCCTTAATGTGTTCCTTACATTGTGTCATTGTAATAAACATTCCTCATTGATTATTTCTTCCAAAGTATCAGCAATTTTCATTGTTTGCAGTGTGCCAGGTGCAAAGACTGACAAGCTTCAAAAATGATCGACTCTGGAAGCACCTTTTTGCTCGTTGAGTTATTGCAACTCACATGTAACAATACAAATTTGTCAAACTCCAATAGAAGTTTTTCTTATAACCCTATGCTGAAATGGTTTTGGGAAACTATATCATCTTATACATGTATCAGGGCAATAGTTTTTGAACTGTGTTCTTGTTTTTGAACTGAGCCTTTGGGCCGAGCACAGAGAAGAATTGCCTTAGAGGTTGGCTCAGGGATAAGGAGGTGGGGAAGAGCACTCTGGATGTATGCCCAGCCTCTCCACACCCTCCTTCTACCAGGGAAGGTACACATTAGAGTTCTATGTAATAATCCATTTGTGGCTTAAACAAACAAAACAAATCAAAACCCGAAATGGACAAACTTTGGTAGGGGAATTTTCATTTTTAAATGTTTTATCATCATGAATCCTTTACAAATAAATATTAGCAACAAATTATATTGAAACAGGTGCTTTTTACATAAAACCAAATGTTCACACAGAACTCCCCGAATAAGTAAACCTGTGTATGGCATAAAGATGATAAAATATCCTTGGATAACAAAAGGCCCTTAATAAGATTTGAAAGCTTTTTTTTCCCTCCTCTCATTTTCTTTCATATCCTTAATGTCAGAAGGGAGCTAGGAGTGGAAAATGGTTCCAGAGAGTCTGCTAAAGGCTAAAGTATGATGAAAAGGATTATTTTTTACTAAGCTCAAGATCGTCCACCTAAGGCGGCAGGGCAAACTATTATTCAATCAGTGGTGTTGACTTCCGTGTTAGAAATATGTATAAAGTTTCCTCCAGATTCAATCCTTGCACTACATTTCATCCCTGGAGGAAAGCAGTTCTTTTACTTCTCACTGGCTCCAGGTCATGTCCTGCTAGAACTGCTGCCAGTCTTGGCATTTAGCTCCCCAGAAATAATTAACTTGACAGAACAAATAAAGGTTAAAAGATCTTCAAAATGTGAACAGGCATTCAAACAGGTAGCATGCACTTTGACAGCAGGTTATGGACAGGTTAAGGCAAATCATAGCCAATTTAGTGGACGCCTGCACCCCAACTAGAGAAAACAAGATTCCTGTTATATGAGCTGAGGAATTTGAAGCAGGTTCTCTGAAGGCTGACAGAGAAAGGTGCGGCCCATTCACCCTTTTCTTAGCAAAAATGTCTTGTTAGGGCTACAACAACAACAGAAGTCTGTCACGTTGAACACAAGGAAATGAATTTTCAGAATACAGGTCTCTTTCAGACATTAAAAAGCCCATTGACCCAGCCTACTGAATTTTTAGTTTGATGATCCCAACCTGCCATATTCTAGAGAAAGCATCTCAGTCATACAGAAATAAGAGTACAGTCAAAGAACTGTGTGTGCGTGTGTGGGTGGGTGGGGGGCCGTGGGGGGCGGGGATTCAGCATTCCTGAAAAGCCCTGTTTCTGGTTGAGTAGCTTTTCCTAGTCTCCCAACCATTTTTGCCATCACCAAGTAAGGGATGTCCTGCCACTTCCTAGGAGCAAGGAGTCTGGTACCTTCCAGGATCAAGACTCCTGCCTGGGAGAGGAGTCACTAAGAAATCAGTGGAATAAAAATATTTATGGATCATTCCTAGGAAAAGTGAGGTTGGACTATGGCCAAAGGTGCTCCATGAGCAAAAGGAATGCCATGTTGATGGGTAGAAGGTAAGAACAGACAGGTTGGGGCGGGGTCTTTGGGTTCAGGGCCAGGGAGAACTCTATAAAAATTTGGGATCAACATCATGGTCTCATTCCTGCACATCAACTAAATTGTCCTACAATGACTTTAACAGCCTTAATTCTCTTTTGAAGAGATGGAACCCTCAGCTTTAGTTGCTGCCCTGTTGTACCTAGATTTTTCTCAGATAAAACAGAGACCAGAATCACCTTAGTATTATTATTTGTAAATGGGATAAAGTTAGTGGATGGGGAGGTTAGGCTCTTATAGTTGTGAGGTTTTTGAAATCCACACAATAAGGATCCTGGCAAATGAGGGGAAAAGTCAGAAGAGCCATTAGCTGAGCCCATTAAAAAAATCATTTTAAACTGGTAATGTTTATTAATTGTTAGGAGAACTGGGAGATGGAAGAAAAGAAAGGCAAGAAGACCTCATTTTAGGGTATGTTGAATCTTGACATGTATGGATACATTAAGTGTTTCACCAAACACATAAAAATAAAGCAAAAACAGAAGTAAGCTTCCTAGGGGAAGCACTGGGTTTAGCCATTAAAGAAATAGCAAACGCACAGTGTTTCTCCTTTGAATTGCTTTGTATTTAGTGACGAATTTAATCTTTACAACACCCCTATGATGCAATACTATTACCATAACCACACTGTACAGAATAGGAAACTAAGGCAGAGAGAGGTTAAGTACCTTGCTCAAGGACACACATCTAATAATGACAGAGCCGGAAGTCTGACCCAGCTCCAACTGTCCGGTACCCCAAATTGGAGTTCTAAACACTTCAGCTTTGGCTTCACCTGGAAGCTTTTTAGAAAATGCAGATTATGGGGCCCACCCCAGACCCACTGAATGGGAGTCTAGACCCCTAGATGATTCGAACGTGCACTAAACGCTGGTTGGACTGAAGCCTGCCCGCTGCGCGCACTGCCACGTGACACCACCGCGAGACGTGCACAGCCGCTCTCCGTCAGAAGGGAACTCTTGAACTTGCTCCTCCGCGTTATGGATCAGATTCGGTTAATGGGAAGAATAATTAGGGAGAAACTTACTGGAAAAACTGCTGTTCCTTCACTGGAGGGGATTGGGATTTTGTCGAAGGCGCTAAGGTTATTTCATGTGTGTCCAGGGTTTATAAACATGACTCCGGGTACTTTATTTTTATTTTTTTTTCTTTTTGGTTAAAGCTCCCTTAACTATTTCTATTCCTGACAAGCTGTTTCATGAAAAGTGCCTCATTTCAGGATTAAAATGCCCAATCTGTACCAATATTCAGAACTCCAAACTTTGTTTAAAAGAAAGCTTCTCCCCTCACTCCCCACCCGCAGGGATGCAAGGTTTAAGGTCTGGAAGTTGACCCTGGGACAGCATGTCATTAACTGTGGTTTCTTGATAGTCTCCTTGCCACTACCCCACTGTCCTGACCACTCACTCTAGGGTCAAGCTCAGGAAGAAAGAGACTAAGTGAAAAATGGACAGTGTGGCACATTTTGGTAGGCACAACATTGCTGTGTGTTTTGTTTTTATTTCACAAGGGTGCCCCTTTGGAGGTTTCCAGGTGACATCCTGTTGGGAACTTCTAGGGGCAATAGCATGAGAGAGGCATGCCTCCCCCCTCTGACTCATGGCGCTCCTCCCTCAGGCACAACCATCTCTCTGCTGGGCTTTCTTCTCTCCATACTGCTTTCCACTGCACAGTTTTTTGTTTGTTTGTTTGTTTTTGTTTTTTTTTTAATGGCTGCAATGAGCTCCCCCTCATAGGATGACCTGGCTGTCAGGCAGGGGCAATTTGAGCCTCAATCACTTCTCCTTAGACTCTTACCAAGAGTCAGAGTCCAGTCCCTCAAGCTCTAGGAGATATTTGACTGATTGGTAAGAATGGGAGATCTAGGGGTGCCTGGGTGGCGCAGTCGGTTAAGCGTCCGACTTCAGCCAGGTCACGATCTCGCAGTCCGTGAGTTCGAGCCCCGCGTCAGGCTCTGGGCTGATGGCTCAGAGCCTGGAGCCTGTTTCCGATTCTGTGTCTCCCTCTCTCTCTGCCCCTCCCCCGTTCATGCTCTGTCTCTCTCTGTCCCAAAAAGAAATAAACGTTGAAAAAAAAAATTAAAAAAAAAAAAAAAAAGAATGGGAGATCTAAAGGGGCACCTGGGTGGCTCAGTCGGTTGAGCGTCTGACTTCGGCTCAGGTCATGATCTCACAGTTCGTGAGTTCAAGCCCCACGTCGGGCTATGTGCCGAAAGCTCAGAGCCTGGAGGCTGCTTCAGATTCTGTGTCTCCCTCTCTCTGCCCCTTCCCCGCTCCCCCTTCCCCGCTCATGCTCGGTCTCTCTCTCAAAAATGAATAAACGTTAAAAAAAAAAAAAAAAGGAATGGGAGATCTAAAATGATATGCAAATTGTCTCCAAAGAAATGCTCCCTCTTGATACTTTAATACTGCTCTCTCCTCCTAGACCTATATTCCTTCCCTCTCTCCACTCCTCTTCTCTCTCTGTCTCTGTCCCTTTTGTTATCTGTCTGTTTCTCCCCCTCTCCCTTTCGCCCACCTGGAGGTTGTTGCTCTTTAATACTATGGACCTGATTATATAGACTCTTTTACCATATCCTGTATAGGTGGTCCAGCACCTCACTTTAAAATGTACAAGTACTTGGTCTTGGCCTTTGGGCCTTCAAGGAAATTATCTTAAAGTTCCATTGTAACATCCCCACACATACCAGACCATCTAAATATCTATATCCCCCCCCCTAGATTGAGAGAGATAACTTATCTAAATATCTCCCATCAAGACAAGACCATGCTTTTATTCATCATTGTATCTCTAGTGCCGAAAACCTATAAGATAAGATCTGATCTTTCTTTTCACCTTCTCTACCCTGTCAAATTCCTTTTTATCTTTCAAGGCTGAATTCAAACAGTATTCCTTTGCAAGTCTTCCCTGATCCCGTGCAGCAGAATCAAGTGTTTTCTCTGTCTTCATAACTCCTATATAACTTCACTTGTACCTCTGTTATATTGCTTATCTCTAGCCATGCTTTTACAGATAATTAACATGTCACTTGTCTCCTTTAATGCTAAATGCAGTCAGAGAAGAGTAATGTGTCCCTGATGCCCTCTTCTGTCCCTGCATCTAGCATAATGCCTTGTACAGACTCGTATAAAAATCATCTCCTCTCCATCCATGTTTTTTTTTCTTTATTTTCAATTTCACTTTGCCAGCAAGAGATCAATTGTTATCATGTTGAGTGTTAATGAGTGGGAGTTTTCTGTGCCATGAGAAGGAATGCAAACTTATCCTAAAGGGGATTTAAGGGTCTAGAACTCTTCCATTAAAGAAAACAAAAGCTTCCATTCCATCTGAACAGGGTGATCCCTGAATGCTATGTATTATTGCATATTTTAGAGGAATTTCTACTGTATCATGCAGCCAGTATGCAACCAAGATCACGGAATCAGAATGACCTGGCTTACACTTAATTGATTGTCAGTTACTTAATTTCTCTGAAACTTGATTTACTCATTTGTTTATTTATTTACTTAAATTTTTTAAATGTTTATTTATTTTGGAGAAAGAGTGCAAGCAGGGGTGGGGCAGAGAGAGAAGGAGACACAGAATCCGAAGTAGGCTCCAGGGTCTGAGCACAGGGCTCAAACCCACAGACCGTGAGATCATGACCTGAGCTGAAGTTGGACACTTAACCAACTGAGCCCCCTGGGCATCCCCTGATTTACTCATTTGTAAACAGGGATATAAAGTGTACATAAAAAGTTTATAGAAAACACATTTGTGTACATTACCTAACTCATAGCGAGTACTTAATTAGTAACTATTATTGCCAATTCATTTGGTGCCATCTATATACCAGACCTGCTCACGAGGGGCCGATGTGTCCTCCTGTTTCATACAATTAGGAACCACTGCCCTTCCTTGAAATGTATCAGAAAGAGAAGTGTGTACTTTAGATAGTGAGCTTAATGATGTCTGCAACTGACATTAACTAAGTCAAGGAATATCAAACTTGACTCAAAGACCCTTTTTGTTAAATCGTATGCTTAACACCTAGCAAGTGATAGAATCCCAGTCTCTGTTTCTTTTAGTAAGATAAACATTAACAGATGCCATAAGAAACCCATGTATGTGAGAAAGATTATTCATTCTGAAAACAAAAATTGCTCTGTTATTAAGACCTCTATCCCTTACAGGCCCAGCTGCTCTGCAGACCCAAGAACCCTTCCTGGGTGATTTGTATCTTCTCCCGAAGTAATGGAGTCATGTATTCTAACACCTGGTACCACCTGCTCCTGATAAGCTAAATGGCTTTGCAGCCTCCTTGACTTGCAATGAGAAGATAAAATGACCACATGCAGCTAGGAGAGCATATTATGTGGATGGCAGCAAGAAGAGGAATAAATTAAAGCAGTCCCTCTCAATGCCCTTTGGTAAAAAGAGACTAAAGAGATTTAAAATGCTGAACTTTGGGTCAGCTGGGCAATCAAATAAGCAGCCAAAAGGATCTAGAGGAAATGTGAGGATGGATATGTGGAGCTCAATTGTCCAGAGGGTCTACAAACTTTACCATAAGGTCAGGGTTGGAATTGTTTACCGGGAATGTTCTGATAACCCAATAGTTGTTTTAACTTATCAGTAAAAAGTAAATATAATTTAAGAATTAAGCCCATATCCCTTATCACTTGGGTTTTATTTAAGTATATACCTTAGAAGACAAAAACCAGGCACCAACAGTAAAATGTCCTCTTATGGAATATTTCTTACTTCTTTAGCTAAAACATTTATTTCACAAGAGCAAGGCATAGAGGTCAAGGGAAAATACCCAAAATACAGTGGAAAATGCAGACGTACGAACTTTATGAGCAGTCTAAGCCTTGGGGCATTCTTTCAAAGTAGAAGACACATTCCGGTAGTGAAATCTGCCACTTAAGCTCTCTTCGCTATGTCACTAAGTATTTTGATGCCCCCCAAAAGAGAGATGCTTGAGAGGAAGGAGCTGGTAGTTGTTAAACTTGAAGGGCTGGAGTGGCTGCCTGACACCAAATACTGGTTCTATCAGTTTTAATGTGTTTAATTTTTACTTTTTTTAGCTTTTCATTTTAGTTTGTAAAGTAAGCTCTATGCTCAACATGAGACTTGAACTCATTACCTCGAAATCAAGAGTTGGATGCTCTATTGACTAAGCCAGCCAGGCTCTGTCACTTTTTTAGATGTGTGCCTTCTGTGCCTCATGTTCTCATCTGTAAAATGAAAATACTAATAGTATCCTGTTCATCAAGATTCTTGAGGGGACTGAAATAGCCAATTCACATAAAGTGCTTTACAACAATGCATGGTGCATAGCAGGTGCTCAGTATGTATTTGCTGACTGAACTTTTGTATGTATATATGTATGTGGGCTTCATGTCCAGGCTTGTGCCCAACACGGGGCTCAACTTTAAGACCCTGAGATCAAGACCTAAGCAGAGATCAAGAGTTGGATGTTTGACTGAGCTACCCAGGCGTCCCCTGACTTTTGAAATCAACTTTTAAAAATACATACATCTATTTCTGTTTTGACTCCTTGTTGGAAATATAGAATTAACCACAGTAACTACATCAGTGATAACAAAAGCTCTACTTATCAGGCTCTGATAGCTCACATCCTTTGCATCCATCATCTTGTTTACCGCTTGACTCAAATAGAGTGCAGAATTCTTAACATACCATTGAAGTACCTTCATGATTTTCTTTTCTCTCATTTACGTCAGACATGGGTTGTCAGAGAAACCCAGGTGATTTCCAGTGGCATACAATTTGCTCTGACTGGAACGCAGAAACTGCCACTGTCCTCTGACAAACACATATTTGCACTTTAAGACTCAGGTCAGTTATCTGCTATTTCAAAATCCTGTCCTTTCTCCACTAGCAGGTTGATTTTGTAGCAGTTGTTATGGTGCTATGCAAAATCAAGTATCAGTGTAATCATCTCAGCGTTTTATTGTGCGCACAAACTTCCTTTACTTCTTTTATGACTCCCTAGTTTTTCTTCTATCCACCTATCATAATTAGGGTACAGGCTGATCTACATTTGCTGTGCCATCATTATCATTAAATAAGCCGTCTCATGCAGCAATACCTCACAGGGATGCAGACCCTGATCTCCGGGGTCAGAACATCTTGTTACAGATCCCAGCACCTGCACTGAGTAACGTTGGACAACTTGCTTGATCTAAGTATCATCTAAGGGTTCTCACCTTAAAAACCTGTTTCATCTCATCCTTCAGAAAATGCTATAAAATAATGTTTAAAAAAATTTTTTTTTTCAACGTTTATTTATTTTTGGGACAGAGAGAGACAGAGCATGAACGGGGGAGGGGCAGAGAGAGAGGGAGACACAGAATCGGAAACAGGCTCCAGGCTCTGAGCCATCAGCCCAGAGCCTGACGCGGGGCTCGAACTCACGGACCGCGAGATCGTGACCTGGCTGAAGTCGGACGCTTAACCGACTGCGCCACCCAGGCGCCCCTGTTTAAAATTTTTTTAAATGTTTATTTATGTTTGAGACAGAACACAAGCAGGGGAGGGGCAGAGAGCGAGGGAGACACAGAATCCAAAGCAGGCTCCAGGCTGTCAGCACAGAGCCCCACACAGGGCTTGAACTCACAAATAGCAAGACCATGACCTGAGCTGAAGTCAGATGCTTAACCAACTGAGCCACCGACAGGCCCCTATAAAAAAATGTTTTAAATCTGCTTATGACTCTGCTCAGTTTCCTATGTATGTTTTTTATGGTTAACTGAGAAATAAAATTTAGAAAGGCCAAACTCCTCTCTCTCGTGCTCTTTCTAGGTGTGTGTACACCCGCATAGAAGATGCAACTGTCAAGGAGATTACCACGCACATTATCTAAATGCATACATTACAGGCATTTAATACATATTTGTTGAAAGAATACTCTTACCAGGCACAATATGTTTTAAAAATACAAAAGCATATCTCTCAAACATGACATGTGTAAATAAAGGGATTATTTCCACAAATCTCTCATTAATGAAAGAGAGAAACATGAGAATATAAAGAAAACTGCAGCTCCTTGGGAATCCCTAACATCCTTTTATGTGTTCCTTCATTCATTAGACAGTTATTGAATCTATTGCACAACTAGCAACAAATCCTTTACTAGATGAGCTGTACAACAGCCTTTGGCTAAAAGCAATAGAATTGTAACCGGTCAATTCAATTGTCTGTGTGTAGTTGAATTTGACCATTTTTCCTTTTGTAATTCCTTTCCTTTCGCATAGGTGCCATGGTCAGTATGCTAAATTCAGTTATGAAGAAGAAGCGAATGGTTTTGCATATTGTTTTTTTTTAAATATGCATAATCAGAAGCTAGAGAATGGGGAAGTCCAAACATTTTCTGTGCCACTTACTAATTCATGACTTTGTGTAGGCGAGTGCATGCGTACTTAGCAAGAAATCTATGGCTTAAATCAACACCTCCTTTTCCCCTCCAACTGCTTCAAAAGGAACGAACACTACATTTTTCAGTGTCAAGGTAAGCAAAATACCTGTTCATTCTATTTACATGTGTCTTAATAACTAAGTCGCTAGCATCTTTAGAAAATTATTTTAGTAAGTTTTCCTTCCCTTTCATTAACTTGTTTTCATAGTATACTATTTTTTTTCTGAAGGATAAATCTGTGTACTATTATAGCCAGAGGGGCATTTAAGATACTGCTTTGCACCTGGGAAACCCGTTTAATTACTCGAGCTGTCAAAATGTTTTATTGTAAACAGCTTTTCTGATAGATTCTGTTTCCCTCCTATGAACTATCTTCCCCAGAAGACCGTCCTCTTTTCAGAGAAGCTTAAAGTACAGGTGTCATAATTTAGAGGGATGAAGTTTTTATGTCTGAAAATACTCCATCCTTCTTCTTATGTCTGATTAAGAAATATTGTATGTTCATTTTTTTTAGTTTATGTGTATCATAAAACACTATCATACTAAGATTTTAAAAATTAAATAGAACAAATTGTCTATAAACTACAGGTAAACGTAAGGTTTTATCTGAGATAAAAAGTAAGATATTTGAAGTTGTTCATGTCTAATAAGTCTATTTAGGATACAATCTAACAACAAAAAAGAGACATTGATGTTATAAAATTTTAGAATTCACTTAAATAAACTAAATATCACATGAAGAAACTCAGTACCAAAACAAGTTTCTGTGATACACAAATGTCTTTTCACACAACACAGTTGAGGATAAGATTTTGTCTTATCAGGCCTTGATTGGGCCTAACATTCCAAATCTATTAAATCCCTTCTTTTTTGGAACTCATACTCTCATTCCAGGGCCTGCCCTGGCTTGGAGTACCAAAAGCATTAACAACTAAGGAAAATTCTTCTCCTTTATGCAGAGAGGCAGAGTTCCAACGTAAGCACCATTAATTCTTGATTCTGGAGTTTTCTCATACAAGTGTGAGGGCGGTTGGTTAGCTAGAGAAATACAGTGAGAACTCTATTATGGATTTTTAAAGATTATCAGCAGCTAATGGCCATAATTAGAAAAGAATTATTAGCACATTCACTTAAGCGAGGCTCCTATCTACAGTCCTGTTGTAAAAGATAACCTTTTTCTATCCTTATGCGTTGATAACTGTCATATGAAAATATGGACTAAACCGAACAATTCCCATAAAATATGTGTAAAGTTCAAAGAAATGATGTTTTATTATTGGATAGGATAATTAACAATTGAAAGAGACCCCAGCTGCAGTAAGTATATTATTATAGTTTCAAATAGAACTCTGAGTTCTATCTTTTTTTTTTCAACGTTTATTTATTTTTGGGACAGAGAGAGACAGAGCATGAACGGGGGAGGGGCAGAGAGAGAGGGAGACACAGAATCGGAAACAGGCTCCAGGCTCTGAGCCATCAGCCCCAGAGCCTGACGCGGGGCTCGAACTCACGGACCGCGAGATTGTGACCTGGCTGAAGTCGGACGCTTAATCGACTGCGCCACCCAGGCGCCCCATGAGCTCTATCTTAAATAATGGAGTTTTTCCTAATCCTTCCCCACTCAATATTTAGACATTCATACACACTTTCTCACATGAATGTGGGCAATGAACTGTCTATGCGGTTAGCACAGTTCAAAGTATGCTACGGTGTTGCTCAAAGATCCCTCACTGGAATTCTGTCTATTGAACAGCACATGGGCGTGGTCCCTGCCCTAGGTTCTACTCAGCCCATCCACATGCAGCACACTCACACACACGCACACACACACACACACACACACACACACTCTTGCTTTAAGAATTAGGTTTATGGTCTTTACCTCAACCAACCAACCATCCAGGCTCTAAGTGTTCAAGGAGTCAAAAAGTTACCAAAGATACAGGAAGCGTGGAAGACATGTAAAACGATGAATAACGAGAACACATACTTGGAAGCAATAAGAGAATGCGATGGGTGAAAATGTGTAAAGTGTATAGACAACTAATTACCTACTCTGACTGCACAATGGTCCTATCTGAGAGCTTGGAAATAAATGCCCTTTCTGGTTTAATTTGTTTGGGTTGAGCTCTGGGCATGAGTTTTATTTAAAAGTGTCTCAGGTGAATATAACGGGTAGTCAGAGTTGAGGATCACAGATGTCGGTTATGGAGCCCTAATATCACAGTGGCCAGGTAACAGGGTGCCTGGGTAAATGTGAGTTTCTGACAAACAATGAATAATCTTTTAATATAAGTATATCCCACATATGGAATGGTACAAATACTAAAAAATGGTCATTTTTATGAAATTCCAGTTTAACTGAGAATCCTTTATCTGCATGTGTTGAGGTATTGGGAGATTTATATTTGAGTTCTAGTAGATGAGAGGAAATGACCTGACATTTTTCTTAAAGAAAAAAAAAAAAAAACGCTATTATTTTCCTAACAGCAGTCACTAGGCTCTAGCAGATAAGTGATGAAATCATATTAAGAATGAAACTGAATGGAGCAAATAACAATTTTTATGTTAATTCTTAGGGTGCCAGTGTGTTCCAACCTCATAGAATCTAAGCAAATTTAGGAACGTTAAAATGCAACCTGCAAGGCTTGCATTGTAATTAGAATAAAATATGTAATTAGAAAATAAGACAAAGCAAAGGAACTAATACTAGTTGAGAAATGGCCCCCAAACTCTGAACTGCAATGTGAAATGCCAGTGTACTGGTCCGAACCATATGGGGGCAGGGGGACAGATAAGGACTTTTGCCCACGTGTGGTCACTGCAAATGACCCAGAACCCCAAAACGGGATTGGTTTACATACTTCCATTCCAAAGTTCTACGGTCTGATGATTTTGATATAAAAAGAGGAAGGCCAGGGATCACTGGCCCTAGAGAAGAGCAAGAGGAGGAGGATGGCCACAGCTTCATCATTATGCCTGAGGAAGAGGAAAAACGCTCTCAGACATCTCTGGGCCAGGAGAAAGTCACCTTGGGACGACCTGGAGAGTTCCATGGAAGAAGAAACTATGTTGTCTGACGTGCCCTTACTCTTTTCTCCAGTATGTCCCACCTTCTTTTGTCCGGAGGAGTTTTTAAATTTGGCCTGCTTCGGAGGTTGCTTCATTTTCTACTGTGTGAAGGGTTAAAACTGTTGCTTACTCTTTAGGCTCTCTTTCTTCTTTTCCCCCAGCGTTCCTACTCTAGCTAAAAGATCAAAAACTGGATTTTTAAGCTGATTTCATTCCTCGCTGAGTTTCTAAGATTTTTCTTTCAAAGGCCCAACAATAGTTGTCAGTTCATATGACAAATTCAGAAGGCTTTTCACCCTTCACTGGGATAGTTCCTCTGCTTCTGAGCAAACATGGTTCTTGGAGCCAACGTGCTCCAGCCATGGATCTTTTGATTTCCTACTAAATCTTTGAGTACGAGGTAATTCCACTGAGTCCTGCTTCCATTTCCACCCAGGTTGATGACTCATACTCAGTGTAATAAGGGTCTTATCCCTCTTTATTTGTTTAGTATTTAACTCTGCCACACTCTAGTTTTCTGAAAGCCACAAATACAATAAAAGATTTAGCTTATGGTCTCTGAGGGCCTGGTCAGGAAATAAACCGATGGAAGAGCCTGGCTGTTTTGTGGATGTGTGCGCATGTGCGTTTCATCTTTTGTTTTGGTTTCACTTGAACTCTCCTATATTCAACCTTCTCAAGACCATGATTTATATAATGAATAAATTGAGAGCACATGGTTGGAGTGATTCAGATTGGCTGAAGAAAATCTACAGGAGTCCCCTGAGGTGAATTTGGCATGGTTGCTTCTGACCTAAGATGGTATCACAGCCAAGAGCGAGGTAAATAATGACAGAATCTAGGGCAACCAACCAGGTAGTAACTTCTAATGCTTGACACTAGTATTCCAAAAACAGGACAGAACAAAAAAAAAAAAGAAACTTGCACAATACAGGTGTGCTTGTTTTGTGGTGAACGTCACCTGGTTAGCAAGGAACTTTGCATTTCCTGGATTTTGCCTGGAATATCAGTTTAGCTGGGCTGGCAATCAGAGCCTTACAGTAAACCAGCCGTTCTAATTGCATAGTCTGTGGACCAGCAGTATCACTGGAAACCTTGTTAGAAATACACATTTGTGGGCCCTTCCTGGGCCTACTGAATGAGAAGCTGTGGGGGTGGAGGCCAGCAATGTGTGTTTTAATAACCCCTGCAGGTGATATGATGTATAAGAACCACTTCCCTAAACACTAATGATCCTTTCTAATATGGGAGTCCTTTGAGACTAGATTGTGAAGGCATCCAATTCTGCCATTCACTTCTATCATTATTTCTTCTCGTCCCAGAGAGAAATGCTGACACCTTAGTATAGGGCAAAGAGACATGAATGGCATTACCAGCTAAGGTTTTCACTGCAAACCCCAGGTTCTCTATCTATTGTCCCCGCATGCCTGGGAGGAATCACAAGGGACTTGGAGGGATGGCCAAGATGGCCTCAGAGATGGCAGCCTGAGCCTTCTTGCTGCTCTCATAAGAGGAAAACATTTTTAAAAACCATTTACCTCTAGTAGCTTGTAACGCTACCCAAAACTCCATCATCCTGCCCAGAGGAATGTCCTGGGATTTGTCTAATACTTGTGCAGCATTTCCCCTCAGAGCAGTGATACTCTGGCTTTAGTTTCCACAGGGAACCATGGGGTCACAAAAAATACAGATATTCAAGCTGGAGAGATTCTCATGTGGATGGTCTAAACTGTAGAGCCTGGGGAGCCAGTATTTTAATAAAAATCCCCAAGAGATCCTATAGCTGTTCCCCTAAGAAATTTCAAGAACCACCACCTTAACGGCAGATAGATACAACAATACACACAACATTTTTAGGCTGTACATTGTGTCCATTTTCCAAACTTCTTAGGTGGAGATTTCAAACCTTCTCTCAGTTAAAAATATGAACACTTTGTAATGATAATGTTCCCATATGTTCACATGGCACTTGAGCACTTTTAAAAGTTCTTTCACATACACCTTCTCAAAAGAGTGAGGGCACAAAATGGCATAGCTTTGAGAACATTGCTTCCTCAATACAAGCCTTTACTTAGAAGTCTCAGAATATGTTTTTGGGGCCATATACAATGTATAGGGAGTCATATGAGCCATGGATGAAATCAAGAATTATGGAGAACAAGCTTCCAAGGGAAATAGGGTATCTGTTTTCGTTTTGTTTCGTTCGTTTTTTTTTTAAGTAAGAATTAAAGTAAGGTGATTTTTAGTGCAACTGCACCAGATTCCCAGCTGTTTTCAAGGCTGTGGTCTAAAATATTGGATTATGTACTTTTTCCACACTTGAAAAACTTGCAGTTCAACTTCCACAGTATACTGCCAAATAAATACTGTGGCCAGGTTTGCTCATTTGGAACAGACACAGAAATCAACTAAGAACTCTATTTAGGAGTGGAGGGAGACCCCTGAAGGACACGTTTTCAGTTTGTAATAATAAAGGATCAGGACATCTCTCAGGAATTTCCTAGTGGGCTGTAGCTCAACCAGTTACTTTTATCAGAGAAGAATGCTAATGTAGCCAAGGTTGCAAGTCTGATTCCCACATCAAAGAAAAACTATTCTCTGGTCACAGACTGCACCCTGACCTCCAGCCAGCTGCCATGCAATTGTGGGCCACTGATCAGGAAAGATTTCAAGAAAAATCAAGGTGCTATTAATACTCCCATACATGAAATCAAAGTTCCTTTCATACTGGTACATGCAGCTGGGGCTTCATATCTGTTGTATCTATCATTTAACTGGCTTTAAGGCATCAACTGCTTTGAGAGTATCTTTTTTTTTTCTTTTCCTTTTTTTTTTTTTTTTTTTTTTTTGTGCACAACTGTTTTAACCATGCCACACGTTAGGGGACTCCAAGACAGATTCTCTCAAATATTAAGTAGATTACATCTGATTACCTCTATTTTTTATTTATTTATTTATTTTTTTCAACGTTTATTTATTTTTGGGACAGAGAGAGACAGAGCATGAACGGGGGAGGGGCAGAGAGAGAGGGAGACAGAGAATTGGAAACAGGCTCCAGGCTCTGAGCCACCAGCCCAGAGCCTGACGCGGGGCTCGAACTCACAGACCGCGAGATCGTGACCTGGCTGAAGTCGGACGCTTAACCGACTGCGCCACCCAGGCGCCCCTGATTACCTCTATTTTATAGGCACGTTACTTTGTAGTTTTCTTACTAACTTTTTAACAGTTGCTACATTGGTATATGATTTGACATTGCTATAACTTCATTTGGTTCTGCTTAGGTTTCTTATTCAAGTAATCTAGTTTATAGGTAAATATGCACTAATTCTAATGTGAAAAGGTCATTCTAACTAAAATAACTGCTGGAAGGTTCTATATAGTTTCACTCTGTGTGGAATTTAGCATGAACGTGTCAAACACACAGCATTCAATATACACCATTACATCTATGTCTAAATTCTCCAAAAAGAAAAAAAAAAAAAAAAAAAAAAAACCAAAAACACAAGGAAGGGTCCATTTGATAAACCTTTCCTAAGTTCTCACTTTCTTTCTGATTTTTCTTCTTTCAAACCACAATAAAGAGGGTAAAAAAGATAAAAACCTTTGTCTGAGGTGGATTTTGTTAAAGTAAACTTTAGGGATTGGAGTCAAAGGCCATTTCCCATGGGCTTCTAGAGCAAAACAAAAATTGAAATACAAGTCTACAGATAACAAGCTGTGGAGGTCCCTGGGGCCAAGCTTCTCAGACTGCAGGGGAGTTATATTCCACAACTTCTGGGGACCGTTAATGCTTCAGGCCCAGGTTTAAGGAATAGTTAGAGGGACAGCACAGCTGTGCCCCAAATGCTACCTGTTCTGTAAATGTCACTAAATGAATTTAAACCACAAGCATCACTAAATGAGTGTGCACTTGAATAAAAACTCTCAATGTTAGCTCTAACTATGTTATTCTACAGTTGAACAGTACCCTGGAAATTATCTGGTAAAATGCAAATTCCTCAGATTCCAGATTAGGTAATGACCACTTAAGGTAAAAAGACTTGTCCAAGGACATACAGTTGGTTAGACAGAGTATCCCTCAGCTATTAAAATTACCACATGGTTAATGGCAGGGAAATTTTGACTGCCTTCAAAACACTTAGAAAACAAGGCCAGTAATGCCTGTAATAGTCTCTATCTCCAATCCAATCCTTTACCCTCATTTCCTCTCTGAATATCATACCTTCCTCTCTTCTCCATGAGCTCCCTTCTTCCTTAAGTTTTCCCTCATTTTCTAAGCCATTCCCAATCCTCCTCCTTCTCACACTGTATTCTTCAGCATCTCACCACTCCCCAGTCATATGGTAGTATAGACTCAGGAATAGGGAAGGAAATCAAGAATATATATTGCTATACAACCTGGCAGTTTTCATTAAAGGTTTTACATTTTCACAGCACATTTCAAGCGTCCCTCCTGAAAGTGTCCGCACCAAAAGGTCTTGCAATAAAGAAACACCACATCTTAACTTCTGACCGTACTGTTATCTATAATTGCATCAGATAACTGTTATATACCTTTCTGATTTTCTCAGACACAATTATCAACTGCTCTGGACACCACTGCAGGGCCCAGCTCTGAGTGGACTCCAGCCAACCTCACATAGGCACAATCTACCGACCGCACCATGTGACATACCCTAATGTCCTCTCTCTCTTTTTACTTCCCCTGTGTTTCCCTATTGCTGCAGGTGGAAGAGCCCCAAAGAACCATGCTTGGTCCCCAAGCATGCACAACTCAGGTGGGGAATGGGTCAGTGGGAAATTATTCAACTGCCTTCCTTCCCAACCCACAGGGAAGGTCCCGAGATACAGTTTATATGGCTCTTTGGAGATGAGGTCTCTTGGATCAGGTCATCTGACCAGCTTGTCTGAACATTCCCATACTGGTTCTTGCTTCTTCCTGCTTCAGCACCTTTGTATCTTACTTCTGTTCTCTGGATTTGTACTCTCAAAGTAACAGCACCTAAGCCTACTCTCTAGGTAACCCAGGCTAAGTGAACATGCTTCAATATATAAAACTTACATTCCAGTTGAATCTCAAAATAACATTAGCTGATATTTTACAATATAGGAGTTAGCATTTATCAATTATGTGGCTATACCTAATGTATACAAAGATTTTTAATCCCAAACTAACCAAGAATCTGGGTATTAATGACTTCCCCAGACTCTGTTATAAAGGCTCTCTCAGGGTGCCTACGTGGCTCAGTCGGTTAAGCGTCTTGACTTTGGCTCGGGTCATGATCTCGTGGTTTGTGAATTCGAGTCCCACATCAGGCTCTGTGCTGACAGCTCAGAGCTTTGAGCCTCCTTTGGATTCTGTATCTCTCTCTCTCTCCCCCTTGCCAGTTCACACTCTGTTTCTCTCTCTCTCAAAAATAAATAAACATTAAAAAAATTTTTTTAAAAAAGGGGTTCCACTCTATATTTAAAATTTACTTGCTTTTGTGTAAGGGTGTGTGTGACTTAGGATAAGGAAAGAAAAAAATCATTAAAAATGCATTATAAATTTATGTTCCCTATGTGCTCCATATAATTCAAAGTGTTAAGCTCATTTGTGATTAAAGCAAGCTACCGATAAGTGTTAAATTAAAAATAAGTGCATGTTTGGTCAAACAGTTTTGAGAATTATTGAGAACCATTTGGGAATTTTGAGTTAAATATAATTAAACATTTTTTTCTTTACAACTTCTTAGAGCCTATGATATGGACAACAACTATCACGTTATTCATTGATATGCACAGTATATTAACATGTGCTGGAGATCCACTGGTGGGCAGACACAGAAATGATCTTTGTTCTGTCCTATAGCTTTTAGCCCATTGAAAGGAGAACAACATCTATTTAATGATCATGTAAATTCATGTAAATTTGCAAGTGGGAGAAATGCAAGGTACATGAGAGTCTGTAATAAAATTCGATGAGAACTGTGAATATCTAAAGAGGCTACAATATATACTATTCACAAACATGATTTAATCACCAATGATGTTTTGGGCATGTGTGTGCGATGCTGGATTAAAAGTGAGTCCAAGTTTATTAGCTAAGACTCAACAATGTTCAAACTTTTTGTTCTTAAGATTCTTAACCTCTGTCTCCTCATCTGAAAAGTTTGAACTCACTGATATTCTGTGACTTTCCTAGCTGTATATTGTATGACTGAATAACTCTAGCTAAAATATTTAGAAATTTGAGTATGTTGTTTGTGATCTCTCCAGGACCCAAATTTTTACCACTAATCTAATTGCTAATTACCCCCTCCATTTGAATGACATTATGGAAAATGGAAGCCATAAGATCTACATTAGGAAATTTTGCTACTATTGATAGCTTTTGCCAGGAGGAACTGTACTCTTCAACCTAAAGATGTGGCATAATCAAACAAAAGGCATCTTCTTTGCTCAAAAAATAATGTTCAATGTAAAAAAAAAAATTGAGATGGAGAATTAGTCCACATTTGCTTTGGTGAGCACCATGGACAACAACTGTGTGGAATTTTATACAGAAAACTTACATAATGTATTTGTAATTCAAATAACCTTAAAATATTACAATGATTTTTTTTACTGTTTATTCATTTTTGAGAGACAGAAAGAAACAGAGCATGAGCGGGGAAGGGGCAGAGAGAGGGAGACATAGAATCTGAAACAGGCTCCAGGCTCTGAGCTATCAGCACAGAGCCCAGTGCGGGGCTTGAACTCACAAACCGTGAGATCCTGACCTGAGCCGAGTCGGACACTCAACCGACTGAGTCACCCAGGCGCCCCTTAAAATGATTTTTTAAAAAATCAATTAACATTAACATAGATTTCTGCTTTAAGTGCTATTTTCTAGCTAATCTCTTTAAAATGTCAAAGTTCTGTTTCCCATTTGTCTTCTCTTTAAAAAAAAGCTTTACTATGTGCCATGTATGTCTAATCCGTCTTGGGTAATACGGATTTAATAAGACATATTTCCTTATGTGTAGGAAAGCCCTGCCACAATTTGCCATTTTAGGTCACACACATCTGGTGCTATTTTGACCTGGCAATTACAGAGTTCGTTCCTTAATTTCTGAGGGAAAAATAATAATGTGGCAAATTGGAACTATGTTCAAATTAGCTTTTAAGTTTCTCCTAGTTGGCTGGATTTTGCAAGGACTTCTAGAAGCATTTCCTTCTTAGAGCTACATAAAACTTTATCACCCATTTTTCATTGTTACAAAATGTCTTTAAAAATTTTTTTTAATGTTTTTATTTATTTTTGAGACAGAGACAGAACATGAGCAGGGGAAGGGCAGAGAGAGAGGGAGACACAGAATCCAAAGCAGGATCCAGGCTCTGAACTGTCAGCACAGAGCCTGATGCGGGGCTCAAACTCATGAACCGTGAGATCATAACCTGAGCTGAAGTCGGACGCTTAACTGACTGAGCCACCCAGGTGCCCCCACAAAATGTCGTTTTAAACGTCCCCAAAGCAAGTTTAATGGCATCATTCTAACATTAGTCCAATAAGCCACACTACAGATTGGGGCTAGATATACTTCTTCCTGGATATCATGTACCACAAGTTCCATCATTTAGCCCAGGCTGTGCCAAATACAAATCCTGGAACTTTTGTCAATCTACCTGACGACTATTAGCTTCTGTGTGTATTTTATAGACAGAAATTAAATTATCGGGTTTGCAAACATCACAAGATTGCTTTCAAAATCAATGGAACAATATATACGAAAATGTTTTGAAATATAGAAGGAATTTTACAAATATGAGATACTGTTCTTATTGATCTCTACAGATTCATTTTATTAAACCCAATGCCTAGAAGTTAACACAACCTTATTAGATACATGGAAGATATGAAACTTGGATTATGCAGTTTCTCAATTATAAAACATGACTTTAAAACACATATGCCAATTAAGAATATACCACAAATTAAATACTATGTATTATAAGCATGAAATATAATAGCTGCTAAAAGAAGAAACTAATCAACGTAAACTGGAATAAGGAGGGAGAGCTTCATAGATTTAGGACAGACAATGAGAAATCCATAGTGTATGAGTAATTGGACAGTATTTGAATAAGTGGACAGCAAAAGATCATGACAGAAAATATTTGGTAGGGGCAATCACAAACATAAAAAGCTGAAATGTCAGAAGGAATGAACCAATTCTCAGGTGACATGGCCAGATCCTTACAACAACAACAACAACAACAACAACAACAACAACAACAAGTATATCCTTCTGATATTCCATGACTTTTACAGCTATATATGGTATGACTGAATAATTCTCAGCTAAAATATTTAGAAATATGAGTATATCGTTTGTGCTCTCTCCAGTACCCAGATTTGTCTTTTGTACAAATTTGCATCCCTGCGTTTTTCTATCCAAAAGGAACATGTGGAAGAATTCAGGACCAACAAATCACGAAGAACATTTTGTCCTCAATCACCTAATACCTCCTCTCATTGTTCTTCTTCCACCAAAAGCAGCATAGACCATTTTTGGCAGCCTATCAGCATGCAACCTGCCACCACATTAATTGATGGGTCTACAGCCAGAAACAATGTGATGTTTCAAATTTAATCTCTGACAGCCACTTTCCCAAACACAACCTGTGCAATTTATAAACCAAGAGGAAAATCTTCATATTTATAAATCCAAGACAATAGGGTGGCTCCTGCCTTACCTGATTTATACGGCATTAGTCTGATTGGCCCAAGCAACTCTGGCCTAAGAATAAGGAAAGTAAAAACTTAGGGAGAAGGGAAACAAAATGAGTATGTTTTGTCATGGTGATGCTCAGGAGTATCACATAACTGGAGGCGATCATGGAATCAGGTTTTGTCTATAAAATTTGTCATGGTTATCTCAGAAACCTAGAAAGAAAATGCAGATGGCATATTGGAGTCCCTTAATTACGTGCTCTTGGGCACGCTTTTTTCCAGTGGGGGGAAAGCTCACATATGGTACTCTCTTACCCAAAGGAGTTCAATGATCCCTGTGAGGTATTTGATCACTGCAGGACAAATAACAAAATAGTTTTGTGATGCCATTAAATCACTTTTGTACTTCTTCTCTCTGTTTCTCTACTGTTTTCAAGCTATAACTGAGTTACTTATTAAGTAAAAACTTTATCTTGAACTAATTTCACCTTCATAATCTCTCCACTGCAGCACTCATTGATATGTTCATTTAACAAAAATTTATGTAGTACCCATGATGTTATGGGTGTTTGGTGGGGACTGATGATCCACAGATATATCATGCCTGGTTCTGAAAATTATTTATTGCAGCCACTGTGCAATTGCAATCTTAGTTAATTTCTCACCATGTCAACGTAACTTGTTTTATTCTTGCCACTTCCTTAATGTCTAAAAGCAGTCAACTTTGTTTAGCGGTTCTATTTCACTGATAGTACAGTCAGAAAGATCTACTAAATCCCTGCTATGGACCTCATGCCATTTCAAGTTTTGGCATGGAATTGGTGGGGATGGGTGTGGAGGACCCAAGACCTAGTCGCTGCTACCTACCATGCTGCCTTCTCACTCACGCCTTGGGAGAAATACACCCTCACCACAAAGAGATCTTGCCTTTGAGTGCAGTGGAGGCAGATTTCCAAGCCAGGATATTATAATATCAAAGCGTCACTAAATCCAATTTACTCTTTAATAACAGCCACATGGAAGAGCACTGTTTTAAGAAGGAAATTATTATTCCAACTTTATAAGGTATGTGCCTGAGCGGAAAAAAATTGGTTGAATCTTAGTCAAGCCATGAGCACTATAGCAATTTCACTCTTTCATGCCTTTGCACATGCTGCTGTCTTTATTTGGAAATAGCACTTCTCTCTGCTTGGAGAACCCAGCTTGAATGTTACCTTCTGGGTAAAGTTTCTCCTGATCTCTCTAAGGTAGAGAATAATACTCCCTCTTCTGTTCTTCCATTACACATTCTCATGAACATACTTCCATTGGAACACGGATTATTTGTTTTCATGCTCATCTCAACTCAGCTCTAAACTCCATCAGAACAAAGACGTCTTTATATTTGTTTTCTCAGTGCCAGGCTAATCACAGAGACTCAGTACTTGTTTGTGAAATAAGCATTGTCATGATCACATGAAGAAAGTGGCTAACATTAAATGAACAATGGACAGGAACCCATAATCATTTGTCCATGTTCCCAGTGACTGCCCTGCCTGTGAAAAGGTAGGAGTAACCCTCACTGTTTATACCATTCATGTTGATAATATCAATTCTGGATAAAAATGGATGTCAAGGGCAGCCTTAAAATAAAAAGGTATCCATTTATTCAGAGAGACATTCAGTAAACATTTACTGATTAATCACTATGTTCCATGGAAGGCAAGATAAATGACATAGTCCCTGCTCTTAAGGAGACAAGAAAATAAATCTTCACAATGCAGGGTATTAAGTGTTGATCATTGGGATAAGAAAGACACCAATAATCCACACTAGGTAAGTCAGGGAAGGGATCTTCAAGGGGTTTATGCCCAATGCCCTTGAAATACCCATGGGACTCAACTGTGAAGAAAGTATAGAGAGCATTCTAAGTAAATAGGAAACCATGTGAATGTTCACTGTTGGGAAAGAGGTTAGCACGTCTGTGGACTGGAAGTAGTTTGGTATAGCTAAATTTGGGGTAAAGAAAGAACAGGGAGAGGGGGAATTCTACTTGGTTACAAGCTAGGGAGGGAAAGGTGTGAATGCACATAAATGAGCCTTGAAAGGTACAATTTAATGGATTCTAACCGGGTATTCCAGCCACATCCTTGACAGGCAGCATTGTCCAGATTATAGAGCCTGGGATACTTCGTCAAATTTCATGTACCTGGGGGATGTGGGGGAAGATTTAAGATGGTTTTACTAATCCTACCTATTAACATTTTTTAAAAAGCTGATTATGTTAATCATCCATAAGGTAGATATACCAACTCTTTTTTACACAGATGTTTAAAAAAATTTTTTTAAATTTCATTTATGTCTAGAAGAAAGATGAATAACTAACCGATTCTAATATATCAGCACAACTAATTTGGAGAAAAACATTTCGGTAAACTGGACTATATATATTGTAATTTTGAGTAGATTATAGGTGTGGCTAGAGTGCAATAAAGTTTTATGTCCATGGATGAGTGATTGATTTAAAGCAAAATTAATATGTCCATACGATTCTCCAATAGTAATTTCTTGGACTGAACTTAATCTAAATTCAACTTTGTATAAGATGTGCTGTATTTCTGCTAACTGTAATTCCAATCTTTGTCTTTTAATTCCTAAGTCTGCATTACCTCCCTCTAGTATAAAGTGGTCATTTTACTGAGTCCATATATAGAAGACCTACTTGTTTTCTCTGACAAAATCATGAAACAGGATAGTCTTATTTTTAAAACAATAACTAAAGAGCAGAATCTAGACTTTCCAAAGGACTAGAAAATATAACCATTTAAGAGGCAAAAAAGAGCTATAAATCACTTCCAGGGTAAAATTATCTTCTACACTAGATGCACATAAACAGATTCACTTCTATAATCTGTACTAGAATTTTCAAAAGTCTCAAGACCATATTTGAAAAATCTTAATAGATCATCAAAGAAAAACTATTTTACATGCATTTATTTAAATCAAGTGAATCCAAACATTTTATTTAATTAATTAAATTATTAAATTTTTTTTTTAACATTTATTTATTGTTGAGAGACAGAGAGAGACAGAGTGCAAGTAGGGGAGGGGCAGAGACAGAAGGAGACACAGAATCTGAAGCAGGCCCCAGGCTCTGAGCTGTCTGAACAGAGCCCGACGAGGGGCCAGAACCCACCAACCTTTAGATCATGACCTGAGCTGAAGTCAGACGCTTAACTGACTGAACCACCCAGGTGCCCTAATTAATTTTTTTTAATGTTTATTTATTTTGAGAGAGAGCTAAAGAGAGAGAGAGTGGCCAAGAGAGGGCCAGATATAGAGAAAGAGGGAGTCTCAAGCAGGCTCTGTGCTGTCAGCCCAGAGTCCCACGTGAGGCTCAGATTCACGATCCGGAAGATCATGACCTAAGCCAAAATCAAGAGTGGATTGCTTAGCTGACTGAGCCACCCAGGAGTCCCAAATTCAAACATTTTAAGTCCCTCCTAGTACAGAACTCTATGCTAGGTGTTCAGTAGTATCCAGAGATTACCCTGGCACAGCTCCAGTCCCAAAGAACACTTCAGGGTGGGACAGCTGATGGATCTCTTCCTTTCTGAGTATCTCTTCATATTCAGTGTAAAACACTTATCCACTGATAAGCACTCCCCCACCCATGTCAACTTAGAAATATTTTAAGGCCTTTTGGGAAGATGACACTAAATGGTGTGACCTGGGATTAAGATATGCTGACATTCTAATGAAATTGTGAATTTCGGGAATTTTCCTGACAGGCCGGAAAAAAAAAAAAAAAAAGGAAAGGATTAAAAAAAGCTAACAGGTCTATCAATACATAAAGGGTTTTGGGAAGAAATGGGAAAATAGTTTCATTGTAAATTATAGTAACCAAAGGAAGCAATCAATGCAGGAGAGGAAAAGGAAACTATAAAAAAAATAATTTTTAAATCTAAAGATTTCTGACTGGAAGTCTAAGATTGATAAATACATGAAAAGATATTTTGCAGGAAAATGTTAGACATGTCTAGATCTCAAGATACATCCCAATCACTATTTCTCACCACACATCTGAAATCAGTGGGCATCGTTTTTGCTCTTGGTGAAGAGAAGTGCCAAGTTGCCTGGGGCTATGCAGCTTGACACGGTGTGAACCAGAACTGAAATAGGATTCCTGGCTCTCTGGATTTCTGATATCCAATTCAGCAGACTTCAACTTTCCATTAGATACTCTGCAAGTTAAGCAGTTCTCCTATCTGCTTGTGCCAACTGGTTAAATACCCTGTCAAACTCTCCAAGCGCTGTAAGTCTCAAGTGCCTAGGGACCTAGTATGTCCTCAAGGCCTAGTACCTACCTTGCTGTATTGTTTGAATTTAGGTAATGGTAAGAGTTCAAGAAGCCATCATTTCTAAAGTACTGCATATTAAAATTCTGATGTAAATATCTTATTGAAAGAAGACTTTTGCTGGATAAGGCTAAGGAGATCCAATTATTTCCTTTGATAGGAAACGAAATTCCCAAAGCTGATAAGGTGAATCAGTATGTACACAATATCAACACAGTTTGTTAAAAAAAAAAAAAAGTATAAGAAAAAAATCAAATAATTGGGAGTAGGCATGTATTCATATGTGTGCTTATGCTGGGAGCACATATGTGCTTGTTATATGCCACATAACCAATTCACTTTCCATTAAATGGATTGGTTGTTTGACACTGAATACTCACAACACACAGAAGTGTTTAGATTTTTTTGGTATTAAGTAAAAAAAAAATCATGCTTAGAAGTGTTTCTTGTTGGCATAACTAAAAAATATGCAAGTTAGTAGATGGCTGAAAACTAAACATAAAGAAAGTAACATAAGGAAGGTAGAGGGATGAGAGGTAGAAAGTGAAATAATAAGAAAGATGAGGTTAAAATGTGTTATTAAAAAAGTATCACTCATTCAACAACTCTTTACTGAGAAATGACTATTTGTAGGCACTGAACAAAATATCATAGAGCTGGAATTCTAGTGAGCAGAGAAAGAAAATAAATAGATGTCAAATGTATTCTGTGTGAAGAGGGGATACAGTTATGGCTATACTGACATTTTAAACAGAAGCAACTTAAAATTTAAGTGATATACATTAAAATTGAAAATACTTTTTTAGGACACCTTAAAATAGGAATTACTCACCTCTGGTCATGTATCAATATAGTAGTATATAGTTCATAACAGAAAGATTTCCACTAGGTGTTCTTTCAAGCATCATGCCCTTACATCCCAAGAAACAACTTAAAGCAATGCTTCATTTATAATGAAACTGCTACCAAGATAACCCACTGACTTTATAGGAAGACCTTTCTCTGTATAATCTTTGAAGTAGTAACTCTAACCTTCCCCTCTCATCTCCAAATCCCCATTTTCAAAGCCTTGTTGCTTTGGGACTTAACAGCAGTGTTAAGAAGGGGTCTACTTGGATAGGATCAGACCCCAGAATTAGTTTGATAGCTTTATATTCACTCCACAGAGCCCTGGAGCTCTGTGACAATTGATTAAAGAGGGAACAGGTAAAGGTAATGAAATGACACCACAAAGGAGACCTCACCAGGGGAAGATGACATACAACTCACCAGACCATTAAATTACCTCTCTTGATTTGTTCCAATAAGATACACACAGTCTTAGTTCACATATTTTGTATTACTAACGTGTATCTGGAGCTCATTCATGGTTACTTTCTTTCCTTCTCCTTTTTTTTTAATCTCCAACTTTACTTAAAACTCTGTTCAAGCAAAATAATGTGCATAGGGGAGTCCTTTGCATGATCACATCCTTTCATAGTTTAAATAAAAACTTCTTCCAAATTTACATAACATTTTGAATTCCCAATGTTTGGATAGACAGAACTGTTGCACATTCATTTGTTGGTTCACTGAATCATTCACTTAGTCGTGTAACATTATGTATTGAGGCTTCATAATAATATCAAGACACTCTGCTAATATATAGAGAGGGATATAGAGATAAAAGACCCATTCTCTTTAAATCATGAAGGAAGATAGACAACTTTGAAGACAATTATAGTATAATGAACTGATATTATAGAAACAGGCATAGAGTGAAGACCGGTTGGCAAACTAACTCATCCTTGGTATAGGCTATTGGACAAGAATTCCTAGAGGAGATGACGGTTGTCTTGAATCTTGAAGATTAAGTCATATGTAAAAGCAAGGGTGGGGGAGGTATGGAGAGGAACATGCTGAGCAGGCTTTCTGGTTCTCAAAGGAATTAAAGGTGTTTAGCAGGAACCTATGCCTGAGGTCCCAGGTCGATTGTATAGTTATTTCTAAATCATAAATTTTGCCTTTCTGCCCCCCTTCTAGAATCATCTGTCAAAGGGCATATTTATATGGGATCAGTAATACAGAAGTGGTTGAGCCGCTGGGTAGCTGAGTTGGTTAAATGTCCAACTCCTGATTTCAGCTCAGGTCATGATCTCACAGTTCCCTGAGTTCGAGCCCCATGCTGCCAGCGCAGAGCCTGCTTGGGAATCTCCCTCTCTCCCTCTCTCTCTGCCCCTCCCCTGCTTGTGCTGTCTCTGTCTCTCTCAAAATAAATAAATAAACTTAAAAAAAAAAAGAAGAAATACAGAAGTGGCAAATGGGGTATAGTCAATGTAGAGAATAAAAATAAGTTTTGCAGAGGGGGGCTAGTTTATGGGCTTCTAGTTGGGGAGCAAGGCCAGTGAATATAATTGACAATACCAGGCCTTTTGACATACTTTTATTGTGCAGGTTGATGAGGGAAGTCTCAATGGGTTATGAGGTCCTCAACCAGCATTCCTTTGTGAGTTAAGACAAGGTAAAAAGCTGAATTTGTCAGACCAGCTCTTGGTTCTTCAAAGCCATCTGAAACCATGTGTAGGATGAAGACCCCACAATCTGCCTTTCTATCAGAATGCAGGGCATCCTACCCTTTCACATTGGGAGTCTAGAGGATTAGCATGCGTGCACAGCTGGATGGATACACACTCTGCTGAGGGGTCAATGATACTTTGAGGTGAAGGCTGTGTCTCTAAATTCTGATACTTGTGGACAAAGTGGATTACCATGGTGCAAGCCCAACTTTCAGCGGGACATTAGGTGGGCCAGTGCACATAGTTCCTGTGCGATCTGTTGAACTCAGCACTTTCGCAGCCCATTACTAGCACTTTTGAATTCTTTGTTGGCCATACTCAACAGGCAGTCAAAGATGCCGTCTCAATCTTGCTATTGACTTATCTGTTGCCATTGTTGTGTTGTCCCTTAAATGGTAAGATGTCATTGTAGAGTTTCTTTGTTAAAACAATGAAGTATCCCACTAGCCAAGTCCCCTTCCTCTAAGGTAGCATGGGAAGGGAAAAAAAGGGGGAGTAGATTTTTTTTTAGCTTTTTATATAAAATTTATAGATGATTGCATTATTTTCATTAATTTTTTTAGTGTTTACTTATTTTTGAGAGAGAGAGAGAGACAGAGTGCAAGCAAGGGAGGGGCCAAGAGAGGGAGGGAGACACAGAATCCAAAGCAGGCTCCAGGCCCTGAGCTGTCAGCACAGAGCCCTGCACAGGGCTCAAAGTTACAAACCGAACCGTGAGATCATGACCTGTCAGATGCTTAACTGACTGAGCAACCCAGGCGCCCCGAGGTTATTGCATTTAAAAAGAGGGGTGAAAGCAAGGGTGCTTGCTGCTGCTATCTTCTTTAACCAGCATTAAAGAAAAAAGGAGAGGCTTTCCTCTTCCTCTTCTTATATGTCTGGGCCTTTGCTTAGATAAAACTCAATAACCAAGTCCTCTAGGTCCAGCATTTGTTATACAAGAGGAAGAACCCTGAAATTTAGAAATCAATTTTCCAATCCCACAAAGCTATGCTTTTTTCAAGACTATCGTCTTGCTACCTTTGACAGTAACAGCTTTGTTCTGTGGATACTTGCTGATACCCTCCCTGGAGAAGTTCACATCATGGCTCAGTGACAGAGGTAAAAGGCAACAAAGGAACATGCTATACAGGAGAAATAAAAATGTATTAGCTTAATACTTGTAAAATACTATCCCTGTATCACTGGGAAAGAACAAGGCCCCCCAAATTAAAACGTATGATAATTCAACAGATAAGTGAAAAGAAGCCTAGATATGTAGGTGTTTGGAAATAGAGCTGCTGTATCCCCAGACTTAATCGATCAGGTATTCTCCGATTGGGGTCTTGAACAAGGATGTTCCAGTAGTAGGGAGAAGAACCAAGTATAACAAAGCTTTGCAAATAGAGTATAAGAAAGGAAAGGGCCCTCTGTAAGCTGTGTGTAATTAATTACTTGTTGTTTGTTGCAGAGGTGGAAGTCAGGCCTTATGCTGGTAGGTGAGGATGTGTATCAGAAGGTGTATAAGTTCAGCTGGGTGTAGATATTTTAACCTCAAAAAGGGAAGCAGCTTGATATATCATGTGCTTTCTGACAGAAAAGGGTGAGTCTTGTAGGATATTCATAAAGGAGGTATCTAAAATAAGTGAAGAAACAACTATTTCTGTTAAATGCTTAATGGTTTCTGCCTATATCTCAAACAATCTGGGAATATTTGAGTTTAATTAGAAATGAAGGAGTCAAATGCATCCCATTTTTAGTCAGATGTGTGTTGGGACATTCGGAGTTGTTCCCTGGGAAAACTAATATAAATGAGTGATACTCATGGGAAAATTGGGTATAATGAAAAAAGGGAATGTTGCCATCCAGAAAACTAGTGATTTGTTACCTTAAGCGTAAGGACTTTTGAAATCAATGGCACCGAATTAATTATAATGCCTATGGCTTGAAGAGTTCAGAACATACATCGATAGTGTTCATGATGATCTTACTTCATGTTATAAGATTACAATTAAAGAAAAATAAATACTTTGAGTATGGAAACTATGATTAGTCTGATTTTTGTTCATATTCTCAGTATAGAAGAGATATAGGCAAAGTAAAAGGCATACAGAGAATTTCTCACAAATATTACTATTACTTCTACTACTAGCCTTACTGCGTTCTGTAAAACTTTCACATATATTTCCTGTACCAAAGCTGAAAGAGACTTATCTTTACTTTCAAATTTATTCAAACTGGGAGGAAGTTTGCCTCAGGATCTTCTTACCTTCTTTAAAAGTGGATGGATAGATTGATGGATGGATGAATGGATGGATGGATTTATTCATTTGTTTATTCATTCATTCACTCAAGGGGGAGGAAACTTGCTCTTTTACTCCTATTTTTTTTTAATTAAAAATTTTTTTCTTAACATTTATTTTTGAGAGAGAGAGCATGAGCAGGGGAGGGGCAGAGAGAGAGGGAGACACAGAATCTGAATCAGTCTCCAGGCTCGAGCTGTCAGCACAGAGCCAATGGGGGGGTGGGGGGGGGAGGAGCTTGAACTCATGAACCGTGAGATCATGACCTGAGCCAAAGTTAGACCCTTAACCAACTGAGCCACCCAGGCACTCCTCTTTTACTGTACTTCTGACAGTGACTTTTTTTTCTTATCCTTAAATTGTTTTCTTCTCTGGGCTTAGCCTGGGGAACTCCATGTATGTCTGATCCCTGCTGGCACAGTCCTTCCTGAAGGCAACTGACTTCGAGCCAAACAATGGCTTATGTGAGGGAAGGGGAATGGGAAGATGAGTGGGCTTGTAATAGATTGAACATGTCTCCCAAAATTTATACGGTGAAATCCTAATGCCCAATGTGGTGGTATCTGGAGATGAGGCCTCTGGAGGTGATTAGGTCATAAGGATGGAGCCCTTGTGAATGGGATTAGTGCTCTTATAAAAGAGACCCTAGGGAACTCTGTTCCTTTTGCCATGTGAAGACGCTGCGAGACAACAGCCATCTCTGAACCAAGAAGTAGATCCTCCCCAGACACCAAATCTTGATCTTGGACTTCCCAGCCTTTAGAACTCTTAAGTGAAGTCAAACGACGGAATTCATGTTCCATGCTATGGCAGACATGCTGTTTATAGGGATGATAGGGAGGACAAAGACCCTTTACAAAAAGGTACCACATGGAAATTAAAAAAGAAGGGAGAGAATAAAATGATACTATAGAAAACGATCATTGCAAACTGTCAAATGCTTCTTGCCCCTCTCCCATTCTATTCTGCTCTGACCAGTCTATTTCCTGAGGGTTGTGTAATTAGAGCCAACATCACCTGTCCTTTGTAACATTGCACTCTCCAGTGAACATGTATTAAACAGAATGTCAGGTTAGGTCTACATATATTGCCAAAATGAGGGTGGGGGGAGAAGAAATAGCTTAGAACACACAGTGACACATGTCATGTTTTTTGTGTTTTTTTCTTCTTTTTGGTCAATAGACTTGTTTGGGTCTGCTACACTTTGGCATGAAAGCTTATTTTTGTGCCACATGAGTCGATTAAGATGAAGATTAATAGTGTGTTTAAACAGACACAGGAATGAATTGCTTTGGAAGCAAGGTGTCTATGTACTGGAGCACACCATTAACACAAAACGATGTGGAAATGTACCAAGGGAAGGAATTTATATGTTTGGATTGATGAATTGAGATAGAAGCTCTTTCAGGTGTCAGTTGCAGATCCTGTGTAGAGATGGACCGGAGGAGGAAGAAGAGATGAAAAGAAGGACCTAACAGTCTTGTCGTGGAGAGAGTGTGACGAGAAGGAAGGACAGAGGTCACCAGCTGCATTGGACTGGTAGTCAGAGCATTAGCCACCAGGCAGCTGAGTTGCCTGCCAGCAGCCAGTCAACAGTGTAACACAACTGGGCTAAAAGATCCAGAAATGCTGCAGCCCAAGCAGAAGGAGACAGAGGCCTGAGATCTCCAAAAGACACACAGAGATACTGGACACACTGACAATCTCAAAACTTACTGACAAAGATCATAGACCTGAATAGTAAAGTGTCATGAAATGATCCATGTGAAAGAGGCAACCCACTCATTATAAAGTGTAAGACGGGGTGGTGGTGTAAAGATTTCTGAAATTTAGAGAGAAAACAATTCTTCAAAAAGAAAAAAAACTCTTTACCACTGGAAGGCAGAAAACAAATAAAAAAAAATTTTTAATCTTCTTTTTGTCTGTCCCTGTGCATATTTTTCTCTGTCAGCATCTGGCCTCACATATAAAAGCTGCTCACAGGAGACTCTGGGTTGTAAATCCTCTTTCTGCTCAGAAAGTGACACAGTTACTAATCTGATAAGGGAGGATCATCATACACAAACACACCGATAACATTCTGCTGTGGTAGTCACATGGTTGCCCTAATTGTCCCGACATGCCTATCTAGGTTTTCAGAATATATTCACAGGTGTCTTCCCCCAGTTTAGTTTAACACTGGGAAGAAGATGGAAAGACCACCTTGAGAGTTGGCGTGTCTTAATCTTCAGATTCTGAGATATTCAGATGTCCCTGTTTTATTTTCCAGGGAAGAGAGGCAGTTATAACTTCACGATTCAGCCTGACCATGATGGATGAGGCCACAGATATGCACATGCGATGGACTGAAAACCGAAGCGGCAGATGCATCCCTGGACGCTCCTCCAAATCCTCTTTCTGCTTTCTCCACAGCTCCTGCTTCCAGCCCTTGCTTCCTGCACTCTTCTCCCTTCTTGGATTTTCATCTTAGATTCTATTTTTTTCCCCTAGAATCTCACTTGGAGATACATGATATTACCATATTCTTGGGCTTCCTGCTCAAGTCTCAGTAGCACACACATTCTTGATTTTGGAATTGCAGCATTTTTGGAAAAAGGAACTCCCATCACTGGTCACGCCAGGCAGAACTTGCAGCTTTGCCATGCGTGAGGGATTGAGAAAGATTTAAAGCAAAGTAGTACATGCACATGTGTACTTTTGATAAGAGCACCTGCGAGGCTAATGAAAAACTTAAGTTAAGTGAAATGTATTTTATCTAAAAACAGATATAGAGTCTTATTTTAATGATTGTTCAAATCATTTAAAAAATTTTTTTAATGTTTATTTATTTTTGAGAGAGACAGAGACAGAATGTGAGTGGGTTAGTGGCAGAGAGAGAGGGAGACACAGAATCCAAAGCAGGCTCCAGGCTTCGAGCTGTCAGCACAGAGCCCGACACGGGGCTCGAACTCACAAGCTGTGAGATCATGACCTGAGAGGAAATCAGACGCTCAACTGACTGAGCCACCCAGGAGCCCCTCAAATCATTTTTATAATGCTCTGCTAGTAATTAAATGTGTATTCTTTTCCCCTCTGCAGCAAGAGAGACACCTTAGAATAAATGCAAATAGCTGTCATATCCTTTCCTAAAAGGGCAGGTCTAGAAATCCTGAAATTTATTGAGGACTTTGCCTAAGAAAGCAAATCTCCTTAGATACATTGGAAATACACTCAGAGGGGTGATGGGAGGACTTCCAGAATTACTGAAGGTCACTTACTTTAGGAGGAATTACAGGGAGTATCATTACAGCCTCAGTGTTTTCAGGGTTTAAAAGGAAATTTGCCCTAGGTGGATTGCAAGGGAAGACAGAGGACGATGGTTTTAGGTCCGTGAGGTGGAGGGTACCAGAATTCCCTGCTTAGTGTTCCTGAAGCCATTTGGTGCCCATGACAGTGGTTGTATATCAAGAACTAAACAAAATGCAAGCTAAAATGTACAAATGTAGGAACCAGAACACTGATACAAAGGGATGAACTGGTTCCTGGTGGGAGGGGTATGTGCAAGTACGTGTGCTGTCAAGACATCACCACAGCAGTCCACCAGTAGGATGGGCTCCGTGGCAAGACCGTGTAGCAGTGAGCAAACCAACTCCCTTTTATAGTTCCATTTGGGCATGGAAGCTAGATTGAGCCTCCACAATTTGCATTATAAAAGTCTTCCTTATAAAAAAAAATAATAAAAAAATAAAAGTCTTCCATTCTCATTAGTGTAAAATGCTACTTTCTTAATTTCTTCTTCTTCTTATTTTAATGTTTATTATTTATTTTGAGAGAGAGAGAGAGAACAGGGGAGGAGCAGAGAGAGAGGGAGAGAGAGAATCCTAAGCAGGCTCTGCACTGTCAGCTCAGACTCCAACATGGGGATTGATCTCACGAACCATGAGATCATGACCTGAGCCTAAATCAAGAGTTGGGCACTTGACCGACTGAGCTACCCAGGTGCCCCTCTTTCTTAATTTTTTAAATAAAATATTTCAAACATATAGAGAAGAATAATATAATGAACACTCCTACCCATCACTCAGCTTTATCAAGCTAACATTTATAACATTTTGATATAATATTCTTTAAGTAAATCTTTATTGATATATTGCAAGACCCCTTTGTAACCTAACCACCCTTAATCTCATTCCCTTCTCTTCATTCCCAAAGTCTGTCATCCCCACATATATTTCCATGTTTTTACTGTACATACATATCTTCATAAACAATATGCAGTGTTATTTTTAACATGTTTAAAATATGTATTTTTGCTAGAAATGCCACATTTATCATTCTTCAAACAAATTCTTCAAAGATTCTTCAAATCTTCTTTTGTTGTTGTTGTTCACCCTTGTTTTTTTAGATTTATCCATGTTAGTATAGTTCTAGTAATTTTTAAACATTCCATTTGTAGTAAAGAGTCTGACTTCATTTTTGATGCTTCACTGCTGACAGTTTTCAAGCTCCACCATTCTCCCTTCCTGTTCTGTTCCATATCTGGGCAAGTTGATAAGAAAGCCCAGTGCTCACTCATTTGCTTTTGGGAGGTTCGAATAATCTAAGTCCTACTAGTTGATATTTGGGTTGTTCTCAGGTTTATCATCATTATAAACAATACTGTGCTAAATATTCATATATGAGAATTTTTTGGATTTATCAGGAATCTCTTTAGAATAAATTTCTGGACTTATATAAACCATATCCCTAGCTCAGGACACAATAATGGCCATCTCTCCTTAAGTTTTTTTTTCAAATTAATCACTCTAAGCTCCACCACATTATTAGAAGGAAATCCTAGTGTCTCTATTTTGAGAACTTACCCTCCTTTTTTCACGTGTCTAAGAACCTGGAGATTTGCTCAGTTCTGCTTTATAAATGCTAGAAAATCTGATATGACCACTAGCACCTTTGTTATCAGTAGCTACCTCTGGACATTTAAGACTGGTCCTGCCCACCTCTCACTATGCTTCTCTTTCTCTGTGCACCCACTCACTGGCCTTCTTTCAGGTCTCGGAACAAACTAGGAGCTCTCCTGCCACAGAGCATTTGGTGTTCCCTCTGTTTAGGTGGTTCTTCTCCACCCACCCACTTCTTTGCATGGTTAGTCTTCACATATTAGTCTTAACTACATTCTTCTAAGGGAAGATTTCACACTCACTCCCTGGCCTTACTATGCTTAGACACAAAGAAGAAGGCCCTTGCCCTGGACTGCTACTTGAGAAAGCCCTTTACATCAGCTACACACACACACACACACACACACACACACACACATTTATTAAACTATCAGGCCCCTGTCACTCAAGAGCTTGCCTTGTATACCATCTAAAACCATAAATCTCAGGTCTGATGATCTGACCCCAGTCAGGAACCAGGCAATGCTCCTCCACATATCTTGCCCTATATTCCTGAAATGATAGATTTCTTTCATGTCATTACGGTCTGTGAGTTGTGCTGCTCCTTACACTGGAGATGGAAATGATTAGGAAACATGGCGAGAATTTGAGCCATCGAAATGCTTAGGTAAAAGAAAAGTCAAATTAATTAACCTGTCAAATCCTTCCTCTCAGATAGCAAGAATACAGTACATTCTTGCATAATGAAGTATCATTTCCCAGTAGTGCACAGCATCTATTTTTTGTTTTTCTTTTTGTTCTAATTTATGATTTAGAGATACTCATGAATTAGCATTATATATGCAAAAGTAGCAAATGGTGGCTGAGGAACATTTTGTAGTGTTAAATAACTCTTATTTTGCATAGATGTAGATCTAGATGTACAGAAAGTGCAAGAAAATACAGTTTTTTTTTATGTTGGTAATTAGATGGACAGTGAATATGAGAATTGCAGGTTTTTCGTTTTTATGTTATTTAATATGATTAATAAATTTATAATTAAATTATTTCAGCTTTATTTAAATATCTTATTTAAATATTTGATATTTAATCATTCAAGAATACAATTTAATCATTGACAGAATTTGGTACTAGATTGGAAAGAAAGATAACAAGATTTTATAAACAGATAGATAGTAGTGACATCTTCTGAGCAGGAAACACTGATTTGGGAGGAAATATCATCAGTTCAATTTGAGATTTGTTGAATATGATGTATTTTCAACAATCCAAGAGAGATGTCAAGTTGACAGTTGGATAGATGGTTCTGCGTTTCAGAGAAGAGAGTATTGGGACAGAAGATTCATAGAATAGGATTGAAATTTGAGGAACTTCGTTATTTATTGACCTGTTACACTAGGATAAACCAGAGGAGCAATGGCCAACAGAGGAGAAGGAAAACTACCTGGCTGTGGCTTTAAGGAAACAAAGGGAAGGATGTGCTTCAAGAAGTGAGTGGTTAAGTGTTGCCTGGGTGGCTCAGCCAGTTAAGCGTCCAACTTTGGCTCAGGTCTTGATCTCATGGTTCGTGAGTTTGAGCCCCACATCAGGCTCTGTGCCGACAGTTCAGGGCCTGGAGCCTGCTTTGGATTGTGTGTCCCTTCTTCCCCCTCACCCTGCTCTCTCTCTTTCTCAAAAATAAACATTAAAAATTAAAAAAAAAGAAGTGAGTGGTTAAGAGCATTCATGTCATGCTCATGACATGTCCAAGAGCTCCACAAAGGCAGATATTTATTTTGTTCTCTGATGTGTCCCAAGTGTTTAGAATATTCCTAGAACATGGCAGGTGCTCAATAAGTAATTATTAAATATTGAATAAAGATGAAGACCAAAAAGTATACCCTTTGGATTAACCTATATAGAGGTTATCAGGGAATTTGAAGATGACTCTTTGGATGGAGTGATCAGGGAGTTGAAATGGAGTGGTTGAGGAGAGTGCAGGATCCGAGGAAATGGAAAATGTGTTGTGTGAATGTAGATATTGGCTGTGGGGAGGTGGGGTGTGAGGAGGGAATATGGTGTCATGGGAGGGTTTGGGTTTTGCTTAATTTTGTTGTTGTTGTTGTTTCTTTTTAATAGGAGAATGTCCAAAAGCTTGACATACCATAGACAGAAGGGAAAACCAGTAGTGTGGAATTTTGAAAAGGCAGGAGTAGTAGAGATCTAAGCACAGAAAGAGGCATTGGCTTTAGGTAGCGGGAGGGAAATGTTCCTAACTGCAAAAGCTGGAGAGGCCATAAAACAGATGCTGATACAGGTAGATCGCATATTTGAAAATGAAGGAATTCCCATCAAGTGGCTCAATATTTTCTTAGTAAAATAGGTGATGAGATTATTTGCTAAGATAATATATAAAGAAAGGTTAGGCAGAGAGAGGTTGGATGTTTGAGGAAAGGGAAATCAGTTAAAATATTTGTCACAAGAATGGGAAAAGGTGACTAGTTCATTGGAACTGAATAGTACTAAGGGTCCATTTGAGATTGGTTGTTATTAATTTATAGAAAAATATACCTGTTCTGTTTTGTAAAGGTGAGGATAGTGTTAGAGTAGGCTGTTAATGAGGTTCTAACAGGATACCTGGAGGCCAGAAATGAGGAAGTCACAGTCAGCTTTTAGGAAGGCCAGGGGCACTTCACAAGAAGACATAGCAAACCAAACAGGCCCATGACAGGAAACCTCTAACCAAATAAGGAAGAAAAGGTACAGAAACTCTGCTTCAAAGAAATCCCCACCCTGAGAGTAATGAATATTCTTCTCCCTAGTTGACAACTGTCAATAAACAATAGAAACCCAACCTGAGGGTGTGCAGCTCCTTGAGTGCTTACTCCAGCATGTACTCTCTCTCTTTCTCTCTGCAGCTTGCCTGCTCTTAGATCTTGAGAATGTACTTTTTGCTTTAATAAACTTCCCAGCTCCTGTTACTCATCCACTGTGCTCCGTGTCTGTCCTTGAATTCATTCCCGTGACAAGACCAAGAACCTTCAGAGACTCCTTTGGGTCTGGGTGGGTCAAGACCCCGGGGCCCAAGGACTCCCCAGTCCACCTGGCAATAATAGGTTCATCTTAAAATTTTCACTGCACAGCTACATAAAGAAAATTAATTGGAAAATACCGGTTCTATCTTTTATGCTGGGCACAAACAAAATACACTTGTTTGTCTACATTTCCCTAAAGACTTAGTACATTTCCCCAGGCAAAAATGGTAACTCATTCAATTTGAAAATGAATTTTAAATGCTGAAAATCCTCTTAGAGAATTTACTTATAGTACCTTGATATAAATATGTTCACTATCACTGTGTTATTTGGTAAATTATGTTTTTATTTAACCATATGTTTTATGTGGGTTTAAATTCACGGATGCTAACAATGTATATGAACCCGAAGCAACAAAATGCTTTTGTTCTTGTCAACATGACCATTCTTTAAAAGTGCATACTCCAATGTGGAGTTAATTTGGAGTTAATTTGATTCGGAAAACTGACTTGTTATGATTAAATTACTACTAAATCCATTTTTGACATTTAACGAAATTTATACCTCTAGTGGACATAAAATCATAGGTAGAACAAATTAAGAGAAACTATACACAGTATCATGCAAATTTTAAAATTGATATTCATCATTCATCTCTTGATAGGTGATAATCAGCCAAATTGCCACACCACCTTTTACTTTTAAACATGGTAATGTGATAATATTCAGCTCAATTTACAAAATAAAGGTAGAATAATGTAACATTTGGTCAATTCAGGTTTTTATTATGTTATTTATGCACTGTATTCTTTGTAGAAAACACATGCTCGAGTACATGCAATATTTTGATTATACATCAAGGTGAAAAATTAAAATAGAACCATATTGTAACCATTTTTCTTTTATATTAGTTGAATTTTGCATTTTAAAATTAGCCAATTTGGGGGTGCCTGGGTGGCTCAGTCGGTTGGATGTCCGACTTTGGCTCAGGTCATGACCTCACGCTTGGTGAGTTCGAGCCCCGTGTCAGGCTCTGTGCTGACAACTCGGAGCCTGGAGCCTGCTTCGGATTCTGTGTCTCCCTCTCTCTCTGTCCCTCCCCAACTTGTGCTCTGTGTCTCTATGTCTCTCAAAATATAAATAAATGTAAAAAAAATTTTTTTTTAATTAGCCAATTTGAATTCTTCACCGATGTAATGTTTAGAAGTTGATTTTGTTTGTGTTTTTAGAAAAAGGAAATTGCATATAAACTATGCTTATGATTCTTTAATTTTTTTTTAATGTTTATTTACTTTTGAGACAGAGACAGAGCATGAACAGGGGAGGGCCAGAGAGAGAGGGAGACACAGAATCTGAAACAGGCTCCAGCCTCTGAGCTGTCAGCACAGAGCCCGGCTCGGAGCTCAAACCCACAAACCATAAGATCATGGCCTGAGGCTAGGTCAGATGCTCAACCGACTGAGCCACGCAGGCGCCCCCTATGCTTATGAATATTTAAGGAAATGTCTCTTTTAGGGTGTTTATTTTCCAATGACAATTGAAGATGATTAACAAATATTTGTTAACTAAGTCAACTTTAGGGCTTTACATTGTCACTAATAATTTAGGTCACTAGAATTTTATGAGAACCCTCAAATTCCTATTTCTGTGTTATAACTTTGGTGATTATAAACAGCACAGAATGTAGAATGTAAACTTTCGGAAGTATCCTAGATAATTCAATCCAATGAAAATTTGAATAGAGCTATAATTTGCTATGTTTATGGAGGATTTGAATACTTCATTAAATGCTTGTAATTAGATCTCACAAAGTAACTGGAAGTTAATCATAATGAAATTTAACTTTAGAAAACATTGTGCCACAAGACAAAGGTAGGAGAAGGCGGTGGTGATGAACAAACCCCAGTGGATAGTAACCAATGACCCAACCTGTTTCTCTGAGGTCTACTTAGCAGCTAGGATGAGTCATTTTGAAACAAAATAAGGAAAAGTTTCTATAAGTGCTATTTCTCTTGTGTTTTTTTTTTTTTAATTTTTTTTTTCAACGTTTATTTATTTTTGGGACAGAGAGAGACAGAGCATGAACGGGGGAGGGGCAGAGAGAAAGGGAGACACAGAATCGGAAGCAGGCTCCAGGCTCTGAGCCATCAGCCCAGAGCCCGACGCGGGGCTCGAACTCGCGGACCACGAGATCGTGACCTGGCTGAAGTCGGACGCTTAACCGACTGCGCCACCCAGGCGCCCCTCCTCTTGTGTTTTTAATGTGTTTTTAATGCAGTTTGCTGTGGTTATATAAACGCATGTTAAGAAAGCACTCTAGAAATTTCTGTCATTTTTTGAAAGAATCATCTACCCTGCCAAAGATGGAGACTTCCGTGTGTGGTAAGTGGCATAGTATTTGAGACCTCATTTGTGAAAACAGAACTGGGACTGAAGGTTTAAGGAGAGACAAAATGGGTCAGGACTTAAGGAAAAGGAGATGTAACATTAGAAGTAACAAGTTAATAAACCTGGAGTTGTATCAGAAATGAATCCTCATCAGTTTAAGGCCTGCATGGGTTGGCCTCACAGGAATATTCTAAATTAGCAACCACATCCTACCTCTTCACCATCAGTGTTGGCATATAGTATAGAACGTCCATTTGTTTTGTGATGGAAAGTATTTTTCAATCTTTGCATTTTGCATGAGGATAGTGTTAGAGTAGGCAGTTAGTTAGGTTCTAGCAGGATACCTGGACAAAACATTTGATATTTAACAAGTGATTGCAAATGTCTGAAATGTCTTCCCTTAAATCATACATTGTTGCCTTGCTCCAGACTCCTTTTAACTTTTTGTTCACCTAGCTTCTTCCTTTACCTCTGGGAGGTTGCTGATGTTTTCTTTCTAGTGCAACATCAACCATTACCTTTTGCTTTCTTCTCCACATCACAACTCACTGACCCCAATCCAGGTTAGGCCCTCCCACTTGTATGTACCCATAAAAATTTGTTCACAACCTCATTATAAAAGTTCACTTTGTTTTATAACTGTTTATTCAAACATTCCACCATCGGATTATCTGCCTCTGGATGACAATAATTCTGCCTTATTTTTCTTTGTACTCCCAGCACTTAACATATTACTTCTCTGAATATTATATCTTGTCTACATATGCTGCAGCTGATATGAAGAATTAAGTGTCCTTATTCATTTATTAGAACTCTTGGTGCATGTTGAAAATGTTCTCGGCTGATCTTTGTCTTTTAACTTTGTTCAAGGTCTTTTTTTTGCTGCACAGAAAATGTTCATATTCATGATGTCAAAGCTGCCAGTATTTTCCATAATGGCTTGTGTTTCATTTTTCATTTAGGGAGATGTTCCCTATATGAAAATTGTGAACACAGATTTCTGTATTTTCTTTTAATATTTTTATCATTTTTGTTCTCAGTCTTCTTAAGAATTATACATTTACTCAGTGACCATTACCATTAAACTAACACTGGAGAATTTTACAGTCATTATTGTTTGAGGCAAAGAAACTCTGGAAACTCTGACCATTATATGAACACTTCAGTTTTCTGTGACTCAGAACTTCTGGAAGAATGAAAGCTTAGTGAATTGATGATGATATATGACATAGAACTGCTCCTAGAATTATAAAATGCCTCAAAAAGAGCAGGATTCAAGGGAGTAGTTTTTGGCTATAGGGTAGAGTACCCACATAGGAAAGAATGGTTTAGTGAGTTTATTCCTAGGTTTTTGTGATTTTTGGTGTTACTGAAACTATTGCTTTAAAATTTATAATTTTTATTCATTGCTGGCACATAGGATGTATTAGTTTGCTAGTGCTGTTATAGCAAAAGTACACAGCTGACATGATTAAACAACACAAATTTATTTTCTCACAATTCTGGAGGCTAGAAGTAGGAGATCAATGGATAGTTTCTTATTCTCAATGGTTGGCTTCTATGTTTTCACATGGTTTTCCCTCCGTGTGTCACTGTGTCCTACTCTTCTTATAAGGATCCCTACCAGTCATATTGGATTAGGACCCACCCTGGTGACCTCATTGGAACTTAACTACCTCTTTGAAAACACTGTCTCCAAATACAGTCACATTCTGAGGTATTAGGGGTTAGCCCTTCAACATATGAATTTGTGGGGGTGCACAATTCACCCCATGACATAGGACTTCATTGATGAGCCTTGCATCCAGGGAGTTTGCAAATTTTATTATTTCTAACTGTACTCTGCTTTTCAGTGGCTTTCTACCTAGCTTCTCAGCCACTTTGCTGGAGAAGCTTAAAAATAGGGCAGATGTCGAGAGGGGAAAACCACTAAGATTTGGAGTTATCTTGTGTCTCTCATCTAGCCAGGATCTTGGCCTCTCTAATCCAGCCCCCTGACCTCCCCAAATTTGTCTTGTGAGACTGTGCTCTGCTGGTGTCTCCACTTCTTCACCACATTCAACCCATGAATTGGAGATATAAATACTATGCAATATTACTCACAGGGTTGCATGCATTAATAAATTCATGGAGTCTGCCGGACTCCACCTCCGAATCAGAGCCAACAGATGCAGATGCTCACAGAAAAAATGTGACTCACCCTTCTGTCCTCCTTCCTCTAGTCTTAGTTTTTCAAGTGTTGGTTGCCTCAGCAACCCTATGATGCTTTAAACATATATGTATAAAATTATCATGTATTTATATATAATATATATCATTTAATAATATATTAACATATCATATATTTATATTATTTATTTATAAATATATGTTTATCTTTATATACATTTATAGATGGATAAATCCAGATTTTCTGGTGATTTCTGGCAGACATATTGTCTGTCCTAAGCTAGTTTATCCCAGCTGGAAGCAGTAGTCTTCCATGAGTGAATCCATTTGACTCTGGAAGTTTGCCACCATTTAAAATACCAACTCTCAGTTAACCTAAAAACATCAGCTTCCCAATGCACATTGGACATGAAACTATGATAATTTCCTTAATTGCCAAGTTAAATGTCAGTTCAATTATATTATTCTTAAGAGATCTAGTTGATAGCACCATTATAGAACATATGAACATTTTATTCTATTTAAAAGGAAATCAAAGGTTCCTGGGTTTTTTTTTCACCCAATTAAGTAATTTTGCTTTTGGTACATACACAAAGAAAAAAAAGGAAGTAAACATTAGGATTTTTTTTTTTTTTGCAAATAGTAAAATGTCTAAAATGCAACTAAACAATTTCTCTTAAATAATGTCCATAGCCATACATGCCATAAATTTTTACAGCAGAGTATTTACTACATACACATATTTATTTATAAGTATCAGCCCTTTTATCATTATATGTGAAAGCTAATAAGAGGAAAAGCTATGTATATTATGACCAAAAGAATGTTTGCAATTTAATATTTAACATAATCTTTGTTCAGTAATAGGAAATACCAATTGTGCTTACTTATTAATAGAACTCACCAATTTTATTCCACTTGCCACTGTTGACACTGATTAATGACCATTATTAACACAATTGAATTTATATGTGAAACTAATTTTCCATGGATCATTTAGGACCTTGACCAGTCATCTTGCATAATTCTGAGATTAACCAGTTATATTTATATTAGTAAGTTACCAGACATGAATAATATTGTTTTTCTCTTAGGAATGGCCTATTCTTAAAAAAAAAAAAAAAGGAATGGCCTATTGTACATTAGGAATACAAGTTCTTTTTATTTTTTTTCTTTAAGAAATGGTTTTAATTCTTAAATCTACTCAAGTTACTTCAGTTTGGTGTTGTTTTAAAGATGTGTTAGAAGTCAGAAAACATTATAAAATGTTAACAATGATAATGCATAAGGCGTCAAAACTGACTGCTCACTGATGAATGAATAAAGAAATTGTGGTTTATATACACAATGGAGTACTACGTGGCAATGAGAAAGAATGAAATATGGCCCTTTGTAGCAACGTGGATGGAACTGGAGAGTGTGATGCTAAGTGAAATAAGCCATACAAAGAAAGACAGATACCATATGTTTTCACTCTTATGTGGATCCTGAGAAACTTAACAGAAACCCATGGGGGAGGGGAAGGAAAAAAAAGAAAAAAAAGAGGTTAGAGTGGGAGAGAGAGCCAAAGCATAAGAGACTCTTAAAAACTGAGAACAAACTGAGGGTTGATGGGGGGTGGGTAGGTGATGGGCATTGAAGAGGGCATCTTTTGGGATGAGCACTGGGTGTTGTATGGAAACTAATTTGACAATAAATTTCATATAATAAAAAAAGCGACTGCTCATACTAGGGTTGATTAAGCATGTAAGATTTAGAACCAGTGTACCTTAGTTTGATGTCTGATTTGTGTAAGTTCAATCTTTCTATCAACATTTCTAACCTAAGTACCTGATCCATGAGTTGGAGATACAAATACTATGCAATATTACTCATAGGCTTGCATGCATTAATAAATTCATGGCACTTAGAACAGTGCCTGGTACACAGTAAGCACTCAACAAATGCCAGTTAATATCAAATGCCAGTTAATTTTTATATAGTGAAATTAAATTAAAATATACTGAGACCATCCAGAAAGGTAAATCAATTCTAGAGAGGGTAGATTAGAATATAGATGCTGGATACAGCAGTGAGTCCCACCTATTTTGTCTTGGTGATAACTTGAGTAAATATGTGCATTCCATAATCACTTTACCAAGCTACTATATTTTCAGCAAACTTTTCTGTGTTCTCTTCCATTTCTCTTCTTCCTTCTTACTGTTCATGCTTCCTGTCATTTTCTCACCCTATTCCTCTACTTACCTTTTTTTTCACTTGCTAACAATATTAATTATATCTTTCTTGTCTTCAAATCAACCTATCAAAGAAGGCATTTCTAGTATCATCTTTAGATACTGTTCCCAATTCTGTTTTTACCACCCAACTTTTTGAAAATGTTGCCTAAACTGACTGATTCCTTTCCCTCTCCCCATCTCTTTCCCCTGCCCCCCTCCTACACACTTCCTACACAGTCTAAAGAGTTTAAGCTAGAAAGGCAGAAGGTATGAATAACAACAGAAGAGATAGGTGCATATTTCTGGAGGATTAATTTTGCCCAGTAGCATGTAATTAACAGTGATACTGCTCTATCAAAACAAGTGTGTATGTGATGGAATAGAATGTACCAGATATGTGAAAATTTTAAGATAAATAATAGTTTAAAAATTTGAATTTAAGATGATGGCTTCAGTTTACTCTCCAGACTTCCAGAGGCATATAATGTCTGGACAAGATCTTCTAGGATTCAAACTTGGGTGTAAGGGATGACATTCTAATCTCTGCACTGTACAATTCAGTGTTAAACCTTCTAATGGTTTCATGAAATGATGATTTTAGCCTGAATTATTTATTTCTCAAAGAATTATAAAACAGTGATTCAGTTAATTTGCCCTGAAGTTTTTAGTCAGGCATCAAAGATCAGGTATCATGTTCTGCAAAGAGTGACATCTCTACTTTAATTTTTGTCATTTAACAATATATCTAGGAGATCTCCCTTATTCTTTTTCTACAGCTTCATAATATTTCATTGTGAGAATGTACCCTAACCTATTGAATGAGTTCTCTATTGAAGAACAAATGAATTACATCCACTTTTTTTTTTTTTTTTTGCTATTGGAAATAATGTCAGAGTAAATAACCCTGAGCATAAGACGTTAGAAAAGTTTTGCGATATGTATTTTTGGAGACAGATTCATGGAAATGATATCTCAGAGTCAAAATATAAATGCATATTTTAGAAGACAAGAATTTGGTCTTATATTTTGTGTCCTCTTGTTCATTATCCCGGTGTTTATAGTGTTATGACAATATCAATAATATTGACTGCTTAATGAAATGGCATGATTACATTTCCTTTTTGTATTTTGTTTTACTCATTTTGAAATTAAAAATGATTTTTAAATAATTTTCAGTTGTATTGTTTTCTCCAAGGCCAAATTAATTAGGTGATCAATCAGGTCTACTCCTGGATCCTTCTGTCCTCATATTAGAATCTGTGCCCAGCCCTTATCCTGAGGTTTTCCTTTGACATTTCCTAGAAAATCCCTTTGGCTCTTTGCTGTGTAGGATCCCCTGTTACCTAGTTCCCGAAACTTGTTTCTTGGCGGCGTCTATTCATGCAAGATAAAATTTTTGAGGACTTATAGGTCTGCAAGTGTCTTTATTTTACGCTCACACTTTATGCTTGTTGCACTGGTTATAAAGCCTAGGTCAGAAGTCAGTCTACCTTAGAATTTTGAAGGTTTTGCTTCAATCCCTTTTTCTTCCCGATATTGTTTTTGAGATGTATGATGCTATTCTAGTACCTGTGCCTTCATTTGTTCGGAAGGCTTTGGCAAGACCTGATGTTGGCTTAATGAGGAACAAGAAACAGAACACCGAAGTGTAGATTGTGGCATGGCAAGACTTCTTCATGTGTTATTAGTTATGGACCCATGAGAGCTAATGTGGTCCTATTCTACCCAATGTTGCAATGCCAGCGTTCCTGTACTTCTGAGCTCCTCTAGCCTGGTTCTCCACACTCCCATGGCCTGCCATGCACACAGAGCTTTGAGTGTTTATCTGAACCACAAGAGTCATATTTGTTTATGTGTGTCCTTGTCTTATATATATCTTTGAACTGCTTGTTATTGGTTAGTTCAAGAAATAAAATGAGGGGAGGAGTTAAGGTGACAGAGAAGTAGGGGGACCCTGGGCTTTCTTTGTCCCTTGAACTCAGCTGTATTGGGGTCAGGTCGCTTGGAACACCCAGGAAATCAATCTGCGAATTGGCAGAAGGATCTCCATGGTTGGAGGGACACAGCGTAGCAGATGCAATGTGTGTGGAAGTGAATTATGGGAGAGAATAACGGTGGTGCTGCAGCGAGGAGGGAACCCCTTCCCCAGGGAGACAGAAGGGAGAGAAAGAGAGAGGGGTTGAGAGTAGAGTGTGGGGTTTGAAGAAGGTGAAAACCTCTGTGAACCATGGACTATGGAGTGAGGGGCACTGAGTGTCACCTTGTTTAGCAAATAGCATGTTGAGTTCAAACTTTGAGGTTTTGGAAGTGCTCAACTTTGTCTGGAGTGCTCCTGGGGAGGAGGGCTGCTGGTCCCAGAATGTAAGCCTGGCTTAGGGATTTCCTGAGGTGCAATGGGAGAGAACATTCCCCTTCCTGGAATACATTTGGAAGACAGTATATTGCCTCTCAAAGAAAAAAAAGACCCTGCAGCCTCCAGTGAAATGCCTTTCATCAGCAGGGGACAGAGGCACACACAGAGGGTGAATAACCTGGTTGCTGCTTTTCGTGTTGCTACACCATAGATTCCCCATACCACACAGATATGGTACTGTTACTCAGGGACAAAAGACATTAGACAGTGTGAAGAGGCTCTACTCTGGAGGAGGGGTAAGGTCTGCACGGTGCTGGGTCCCTTAAGATTTTGAGTTTTGAATCCCTGCTACATGTCAAAGAAAAAATGCAGGAGAGTTATGGTGCAGGACATGCTGAGTACCCTCACTGTTCTGTGAGGGCTTCCTGAACAGCAGGAGGTGTGCGATTCCCCTGTCCAGGGATGAGAGATTGGGGTGGTGCCATTTCCTCCCCAACACCAACACAGTGGGACTTCAGAGAGCAACACAGCAGCCTCCAGTGGAGGCGGGACCCACTTACACCAAACCTCACTCCCCTGTGCCTGGCAACTGCATATTTACTGGGGCAAGACTGACTCTGAGACAGAGCAATGGGCCTCTCCTCCAGAAGAACAGCACAGGCAGCACCCTGCACATACCAAGTGCACTGATCATAGATTGCTGCAAACTGTCACCTGCAGTACTGGTGGAAATAGGACAAGGCTCACTTTTTTTCCTTTTTCTTTTCTTTTCTTTTCTTTTCTCTTTGGAATTAGGTGTATAGTTTTTTTGTTTGTTAGTTTGATTTTCATTTCCTTTACTCTTTTAGATCAAGCTTCTTTTTTTCTTTTGTTTTCCTTCTTTCTTTCTTTTTCTTTGGAATTTGACTCTTTGTTGTTTTTTTTTTTGTTTGTTTTATTTTTTGTTTTGTTTTCTTTTTGGTTCCTTTCCTTTTCTTTTCCTTTTTTTTCCAGGCTTATTTTAAAAAAAAATCAAAGCATGCCTCGTTACAGTTTCAGACATTCCCCACTGTAAACAAGGAGGAGTTCTGCAGAGGTCTGACCAGTGGGAAAAAGCAGCCAAAACACAACAGCAGAGTGCACATAACATACACAAGAAACACTTCTTGAAGTGTCAGGCCCTGGACAGTGTATGACCCCTTTTTAATATAGCATTACTCTCAGGTACAGGAAACATAACAAGCACTCAAAACATGCAAAAGACAGAAGCTTAGCCAAAATGACAAGATGGAAGAATTCCTCCCAAAAGAAAGGTCAAGAAGAAATCACAACTAGGGACTTGCTCAAAACAGATATAAGTAATATATCTGAACAAGAATTTAGAACAACAGCCATAGACTACTAGCTGGGCTTGAAAAAAGCATAGAAGACACCAGATAAATCCTAGCTACAGAGACAAAAGACTTAAAACTACTCAGGCTGAAATAAAAAATGCTATAACTGAGATGCAAAATAGACTGGATAAGGTAACAACAAGGGCTGAAGAAATAGAGGGAATAAAGAAGATAAAATTATGGAAAATAATGAAGCTGAAAAGAAAAGGGAAAGAAAACTATTATATCATGAAGGGAAACTTAATGGAACTCAGCAATTCCATAAAGCAAAATCATATCCACATCATAGGAATCTCAGAAGAGCAGGAAAAAGGGACAGAAGATTTATTTGAACAAACTATAGCTGAGAACTTCCCTAATCTAGGGAAGGAAACAAACATCCATGTCCAAGAGGCACAGAGAACTGCCTTCAAATTTAACAAAAACAGGGTAACACCACAACATATCATACTGAAACTTGCAAAGTACAAGGATAAAGAGAGAATTCTGGAAGCAGTTAGGACAAAGTTCTTTAACCTACAAAAGTAGACACATAAGGTTAGCAGCAGGCTTGTCAACTGAAACTAGGCAGGCCAGAAGGGAATGGCAGGAAATATTAAACATGGTGAATGGGAAAAATATGCAGCCAAGAATCCTTTACCCAGGAAGACAGTCATTCAGAATAGAAGGAGAGATAAAGGGTTTCCCAAACAAATGAAAACTAGAGGAGTTCATGACCACAAAACTAGCCCTGCAAAAAATTTTAAGGTAGACTCTTTGAGGAAAAAAAACAAAAGATTAAAGCAACACAGGCTAGAAAAGACCAGAGAACATCAACAGAAACACCAATTCTACAGGCAACAAAATGGCATTAAATTCATATTTTTCAGTAATCACTCTGAATGTACATGGACTAAACACTCCAATCAAAAGACATAGCTTATCAGACTGAATTTAAAAAAAAACAAGATCCATCTATATGCTGCTTACAAGAGACTCATTTTAGACCTAAAGACACCTGCAGATTGAAAGTGAGGGAATGGAAAACCATCTATCATGGTAATGGATGTCAAAAGAAAGAGTAGCCATACTTAAATAAGACAAACTAGAATTTAAACCAAAGACTGTAACAGGAAACGAAGAAGGGCATTATATCATATTTAGGGGGGTGACCAAGAAGGTCTAACAATTGTAAATATTTATGCCCCCAAGTTGGAAGCAATACATATAAATCAATTAATAACAAACATAAATAAATTCATTGATAATAATACAATAATAGTAGGGGACTTTAGCACCCCACTTACAACAATGACAGATCATCTAAGCAGAAATCAACAAAGAAACAATGGCTTTGAATGACACACTGTACTGGATGGACTTAACAGATATATTCAGAACACTTCATCTTAAAGACCCAGAATACACATTCTTTTTGAGTACCCATGGAACATTCTCCAGAATAGATCACATACTGGGTCATGAATCACCCTCAACACTTACAAAAAAGATCAAGATTATACCATGCATATTTTCAGATTACAAAGCTATGAAACTTGAAGTCAACTACAAGAAAAACTTTTAAAGCCCTTCAATATATGGGGGTTAAGGAACATCCTAGTAAAGAATGAAAGTAAAGGAAATTAAAGGAGAAATAAAAATAATACATGGAAGTAAGTGGAAATGAAATCCCAATAGCCCAAGCCCTTCATGATGCAACAAAGGTAGTCCTAAGAGGGAAGAATATCACAATTCAGGCCTGTCTCAAGAAGAAAGGAGGTCACAAATACACAACCTAACATTATACCTAAAGGAGTTAGAAAAGGAACAGCAAGTAAAGCCCAAAGCCAGTAGATTAAAGGAAATAATAAAGAATAGGGGAGAAACAAATGATATAGAAACAAACAAACTAAAAAGAAATAGTAGAACAGATCCATGAAACTAAGAGCTAGTTCTTTGAAAGAATAAATAAAATTGATAAGCCCTAGCCAAACTTATCAGAAAGAAAAGAAAAAGGACCCAAGTAGATAAAATCATGAATTAAAGAGGAAAGATTAAAAACACCACCACAGAAATCCAAACAATTATAAGGGAATACTATGAAAAATTATATGCCAACAAACTGGGCAATCTGGAAGAAATGGACAAATTCCTAGAAACTTACAAGCTACCAAAACTGAAACAGGAAGAAATAGAAAATTTGAACAGACCTATAACCCGCAAATAAATTGAATCAGTGATCAAAAATCTCCCAACAAACAAAAGTCCTGGGCCAGATGGCTTCCCAGGGGAATTTTATTAGACATTTAAAGAAGAGTTAATACCCATTCTTCTTAAACTGTTCCAAAATAAAAAATAAAAATAGAAGGGAAAATTACAAACTCATTCTACAAAGCCAGCATTACCTTGATTCCAAAACCAGCTGAAACCCCACTAAAAAAGGGAATTATAGGCCAATATCCCTGGTGAACATGGATGTAAAAATTTTCAACAAGATACTAGCAAATCAAATACAACAGTATATTAAAGTAATTGTTCACCATAAACAAGTGGGATTTATTCCTGGGGTGCAGGGCTAGTTCAATATTTGCAAATCATTCAAAATGATACATCACATTAATAAAAGAAAGGATAAGAACCATATATCCTGTCAATAGATGTAGGAAAAGCATTTGACAAAATACTTCATCCATTCTGGATAAAAACCCTCAACAAACTAGGGACAGGTGGAACATACCTCAACATCATAAAGGCCACATATGAAAGACCCACAGCTAATATTATCCTCAATGGGGAAAAACTTAGAGCTTTCTCTTATGGTCAGGAACAAGACAAGGATGTCCACTCTCACCATTACTATTTAACACAGTACTGGAAGCCTTAGCCTCAGCATTCAGGAAACAAAAAGAAATAAAAGGCTTCTAAACTGGCAAGGAAGAAGTCAAACATTCACTATTTGCAGATGACATAATCCTCTATGTAGAAAACCCAAAGGACTCCACCAAAAAATTGCTAGAACTAATACATGAATTCAGCAAAGTCACAGGGTACATAATCAATGTGCAGAAATCTGTCATATTCCTATATACCAACTATGAAGCAAAAGAGAAAGAAATAGAGGAATTGATCCAATTGCAAATTCACCAAGAACATTAAGATACCTAGGAATAGACCTAACCAAAGAGGTAAAAGATCTATGTTCTGAAAACTACAGAAAGCTTATGAAATAAATTGAAACAAAGAAATGGAAAAGCATTCTATGGTCATGGATTGAAGAACAAACATTGTTAAAGTGTCTGTACTATCCAGAGAAATCTATGCATTTAATATAATCCCTATCAAAATACCACCACCATTTTTCTCAGAGCTAGAACAAACAATCCTAAAATTTGTATGGAATCACAAAAGACCCCAAATAGCCAAAGCAATCCTGAAAAACAAAAATGAAACTGGAGGCATCATGATTCCAGATTTCAAGCTTTATTATGAACTCTAGTCATCAAGACAGTATGGTATTGCACACAGATACATAGATTAATGGAACAAAGTAGAAAACCCTGAATGGACCCACAGTTTTATGGTCAACTGATCATTGACAAAGCAGGAAAGAATATCCAAAGGAAAAAAGGCAGTCTTTTCAACAAAAGGATGTCGGGAAAACTGGATGGCAACATGCAGAAGAATGAAACTGGACCACTTTCTTATACCATACACAAAAATAAATTCAAAAAGAATGAAAGACTTGAATGTGAGACAGGAAACTATCCAAATGCTAGGCAGCAATCTCTTTGATCTTGGCCAGAGCAACTTCTTACTAGACACGTCACAAATGGCAAGGGAAACAAAAGCAAACATGAACTATTGGGACTTCATTAGGATAAAAAGCTTCTGGGGGTGCATGGGTGGCTCAGTTGGTTGAGTGTCCAACTTTGGCTCAGGTTATGATCTCATGGTTAGTGAGGTCAAGCCCTGCATTAGACTCTGTGTTGACAGCTCAGAGCCTGGAGCCTGCTTCAAATTCTGTCTCCCTCTCTCTCTTCCCCTCCCCCACTCATGCTCTGTCTCTCTCTCTCTGTCGAAAATAAATAAACATTTTCTTGAAAAAGGTAAAAAGCTTCTGCACAGCAAAGGAAAACTAAAAGGCACTCAATGTAATGGGAGAAGATATTTGCAAATCACATGTCAGATAAAGGATTAGTATCCCAAATCTATAAAGAACTTACCAAATTCAACATCCAAAAAGCAAACAACTCAGTTAAGAAATGGTAGAAGACATGCATAGACACTTTTCCAAAGAAAATATCGAGATGGCTAACAAGCACATGAAAAGATGCTCAACATCACTCATCATCAGGGGAAGACAAATCAAAACTACAATGAGATATCATCTCGCACCTATCAGAATGGCTAAAACTAACAACACAAAAAACCAACACGTGTTGGTGAGGATGTGGAGGGACTTGCACTGATGGTGGGAATGCAAACTGGTGCAGCCACTCTGGAGAACACTTTGGAGCTACCTCAAGAAACTAAAAATAGACTGCCCTACAATCCAGCAATTGAACTATTAGGTATTTACCCAAAGGATATAAAGTTACAGATTTAAAGAGGGACATGCAGCCCAATGTTTCTAGCAGCATAACAACAATAGCCAAAGTATGGAGAGAGCCCAAATGTCCACTGACTGAAGAATGGCTAAAGAAGATGTGGTGTATGTTGGGGCGCCTGGGTGGCGCAGTCGGTTAAGCATCCGACTTCAGCCAGGTCACGATCTCGCGGTCCGTGAGTTCGAGCCCCGCATCAGGCTCTGGGCTGATGGCTCAGAGCCTGGAGCCTGCTTCCGATTCTGTGTCTCCCTCTCTCTCTGCCCCTCCCCCGTTCATGCTCTGTCTCTCTCTGTCCCAAAAAATAAAATAAACGTTGAAAAAAAAAAATTAAAAAAAAAAAATTAAAAAAAAAAAAATTAAAAAAAAAAAAAAAAAGAAGATGTGGTGTATGTTTATGGTGGAATAGTACTCACCCATCAAAAAGAATGCAATCTTGCCACTTGTAGTGACGTGAATGGAGTTAGAGTGTATTATGCTAAGTGAAATAAGTCAGTTAGTGAAAGACAAATTGACAAAGACAAAGACATATGATTTCACTCATATGTGTAATTTAAGAAACAAAACAGATAAACATATGGGAAGGGGGATGAAAGAGAGAGGGAAAGAAACCACAAGAGACCTTTAACAATAGAGAACAAACTGAGGGTTGATGGATACAGGTGGGTGGGTGATAAGCTAGATGAGTGATGGATATTAAGGAGGGCTTTGTTGTGATGAGCACTGAGTGTTGAATGTAAATGATGAATCACTGACTTCTGCTCCTGAAGCCAATATTGCACTGTATGTTAAAAAAAATTTTAATGTTTTTATTAATTTTTGAGAGAGAGAGAGACAGAGACAGAGCATGAGCAGGGGAAGGACAAAGAGAGAGGGAGACACAGAATCTTAAGCAGGCTCCAGGCTCTGAACTGTCAGCACAGAGCCTGATGCAGGGCTCGAACTCACGGATGGCGAGATCATGACCTGAGCAGAAGTCAGATGCTTAACTGACTGAGCCACCCAGGTGCTCCTGCCCTGTATATTAAATACCTAAAACTTGAAAAGCAAAAACAAAGAAATAACATGAGGATAGGTTTAAATCATTAGTCATAATTCTTGCCAATATCTGAAGCTGTAGCAATAATTTGTGATCTGGGTTTTATGAACTTCTCTTATCCCCACAATTTTGAAATTACAAAGTTATTTTATTTTATTTTATATTTTATATTTTCTTTTATTTTTTAGCAGTATGATTCCTTTTTCTGTAAGTTTCAAAACAAAATTTAAGCAATGCATTTTTAAGAGAATCATACATTAGGTGGCAAAATTATAAGCAAAACAAGGAAACAATGTAAGATCCAAGACTGTGGTCACCCCTGGGGGTGGTCAAGTGCTATAGAGTGACAAAGTACTGTATTTTAAAGCTTCCTCCACCCCTCACTCCCAAGCATTTGGTGGACCATTTTGACCTGGAAGCTGAAGTTCTTTAGCTTGGAAAAACAGTTTTATAGTCTTGTATTATTTTTTTTATAATGTCTTCTCTTCCAATTTCTCTGTTCTTTCTGGTACTCCTTTCAGCCAGATGTTAATCTTCCTGGATTAATTCTCCAATTTAATTTTTTCTCATGTATTGTCCACAGATTTTTTTTTTTATTCTTGAGTCTTAGAGATTTCATTGGCTATTTTTCAAACTTTCAATTGAATTTTTCAGTTTGGATATCATATTTTTAATTACCCAATACATTGTCATTCCCAAAACGTTCCTTGAATTCTTTTGTTTCTTTTATGCAACATCATATTCTACCATTGAAGTAATTACAGGATTTTCTAAAACACTTTCTTTTGTTGCCTGCTTTGTTTCTGTTTCCTATGAATGTCTTTGTTCTTTGTCTTCCATGTTATACATATTCCTTAATTATTTGGTTATTCTTACTTATCAAATTTAAGAATAAGGCATTAAAAACCCAATTAGAAGCTATGGATTCATGGATGTGACTTGGCTGGTAAGCTTTCAGTAGTGTGATTATGTAGAGACAAAGTTCTTTTATTTGGGAATCTGCAACTGTCAGTATGTGTAGGCTTTTTATCTAGAGCTGATCTGTTTCTCTAGAATAGGATATCCCCATGTTTACTTGAAAAGCATTCTATTCTATCCATTTCTTCCTGCATTCTGGGAGCTGAATATAACAAAAAGGCATGAGGTTCTCAAAATTTCATGTGCAGATTCTAACTCTTCTCATTTCAGTGTAATCTCTGTTTACAGAGATCTGATTTTAACCTGTTTATAATCTCTGTTATCTGGGTGTCTCGTGGTTCTGAATCTAGAGATTTTTCTGGTTTAGCTTCTCTGGATAATACCTCCCTGTTTCATCTGACGGGAGACAGGGGCTTCATCATCTGGTAGTTCAATGTGCATGGGGTAGAAGAGTAGTATCTTTGTTGTTCGATACTTTTTAGGCAGACTTTCAAACAATTACACTGTTTTAAGCCACTTACCTTACCCTGCTTCCATGATACTTGGTGTCTCCCAATTCTTGAGACTTTCTGGATTTCTGTGGATATAAATTAGCCTATCTTTCTGTGGTATTCCTCTCAAAAATCTTGTATGTGACAGTAACCTCTGCACTGCTTGAAAACAGATTCTACTCATTCAGTTCACTTTCAATCTCTAATTAATTGGTTTAACTCTCTAATCTACTATTGATTTGTGTTCTATTCTCTTTATTCCTGTATGTTTATGCATTTTGAGTAAGAAGCTGAGGACTGGAGAAGAGATAAATGCATATGCTTTTCACCATGTTAAACTATAAATCCATCTTCATATTATTTAACATTACTTCTCACTTGAATTGTTTGTGAGTAGGTAAAAAAAGATCACAAAGGAAAAATACTGATGGTGATAGACAGATTTCTTAATGGAGTGGTATTTGAGCTGAGAGCTCATAAATAAGTGGAGGTTAAATCAATTGAAAGTAAGGCAATGGACATCAGTAGAAAGCACTCCAGGCTAGGGAGAAGCATATGCAGAGAATCCACAAAGGAGGAGGGAGAATGGCACATTTGAGAACCCAAACGAAGGCTTCACCCGAGATAGCAAGGACAGTCCAGTTTTGAGGAAAAGTTGGAGAACTAGACAGGGGTCAGATCATGAAAGACTTTGGACACTTATTTAGAAATGTTGTCTTCATTCGGATGGCCTTTGGAAGATTTAATCAAGGAAGTTACATGATGAGATTCTCTTTGCAAAAATCACCAGTTGCAGTATGGGGAATGAAGGAGACAAAAAAATGGATGCAGGGAAAAAAATATTACAATGATAATCCCTATGAAAGAAAATGGTAAATGAGAGTCAGCATACTGTGGGGCAACATGATAAGAACTGGGCAAATTTAAGAGGTTTTTAATAGTAAAGTTGGATTACTGGCATTGATTGGTAAATTTATTGTGGCATGCGGTGAGAGGTAGGCAGTGGAGATGCTCCTTAGGATTCAGATATGTGTAACTAGATGCATATCGGTGTCATCTATTGAGATAGAAAATACAAGGGGGAGGTCAAGTTTGGGGGAAAGATTACTAATTTTGTTTTAGATAGTTTTAGTTTGGTGCATGAGATATCAATTAGGCAAATAACATATGGTCTGGAACTCTGAAGAGAACTCTAGGTTGGAGAAACAAGTTTACAAGCAGGGTTTGTGGATAATAAAAAAAAGTCTGAATTGGATCACCTCAGAAGAGAGAGAGCGAAGACAGAAAATGCCCATGCTCTTCAAGAAGAAAGACTCACCAGTACAAAACTTGTAATTCAACAAAGGTTAGCTCTATATGAGGATAAAATGGTTTATAAACTTCCAGCCTCTATTTTAGAGCCTGGCATATACTAAAAGCATATGTGACTGAATTGAACTACAATAACAAAAACGACATTGATTAATTATATAGCTGTTTAATTTCATCACTCTCACTTGATGTGCAAAGAATTACCTTCATCAAACTTGTTTTGCTATCCAAATCTTACTCACCATTCATGATCATCAAAGAGCATAATTGTTATAAAATCTCCTGATAAATTGTTTCCAAGAAATGGTTACTTCCTCCTGGAAACCACAGCTCTTTGTTGGTTATCTCCATCACAATACCTATATTTTCTTTTTATTTTAGTAATTTATATATGGATCTTATCTCTCTTTCTATTTCATAAATTTCTTGAGGTCAAAAGCTAAGTCTTTTTCAACTTTGTATTCTACACATCTGTCTAGCATAATGGCTAACATGTAGTAGATGGCCAATAAATATTTATTTAATAAATGCAGGAATGAGTCATTATGCTCAGACATCAGTTGCTGTAACAACTCAGTTGTAAAATCCTCAGTCCCAGGATAATAGCCTTGTCATATCTGGGGAGCAGTGAAGCACAAACTTTTGAGAAAACTCACATTCTTTTGGATTTCTGTGGTTACGTAGTCTATCACATTTTTTACCTAGAAGAAGGTAGGCTCAGGCACCTGTAGTGCAAAATGAATTTATTCCTACACGAATACACCATAAGCCAAATAGAAATTTTTATCTTCTTTAAGTTTAAATTTAAAAATTTTATAGTTTTTTTTTCTTTAAATTAACAAGCAACGCTAGAATGGCAAGACATTTAGGGATATTCATATTCATGTGTGCATATGTATGCATATGAGTGTGTGTATGTAGATATGTGTGTATATATGTATATCTGTATCTAGACACACACATACACATTATTTTAAAAGATATCCAGAGATAAAAGTTCCATAGCTTTCTTCAGGAGGTTATATAACACTAACCACCTTTATGATTAATAAGTTCCTTATGTTAAACTGTTTTTAATGTAATTTTGCTCAGATGCAGGACAAATATTCAAAACTGCTTGTCATCAGTTTTCTTCTTTCCTTACTTGCGCTTTTCAATTATTTGAAGACAGCTATTAATTTGTCCCTAGTTAACTTAACATGGAGATTATATAGCTTCAAATTTTCTCATTATGTACACCTTATATTCCACCTTATTATTTAATAAGTCCACTGTTGGTCATTTCTAGTTTTTATATATCCTTCTTAATTTGTCTTAAGAATATTTTATCATAGTTCATTGAATAATTATCCAGCACTGGTATTATGTTGTAATTTTTCTTTCAATTTTTCTAGGAATGTTTAATGATTAACATAATTAATTTATAAATTTTAAAGGCAAAGTTTTCTTTGTCAAAGGATTTTCCATTTTTTTATTTTTCCATTTCTAAATCAAAATATTAGATAGAAGAGAGCCATAGCATTTATTTTGTAAAAAAAATATATTTTGAATTAAAAAAATGCCTTTAAACACCAATCCATAATGAAGGTTAATTAAAACTGTATATTTTTCCCTTAGCTATCAACAACTAGTTTTGGCATAGATTATTGGATTTATAATTAGATGTAATTTGACTTAATTAGTTGGCTATAGCTCTTAATTATGGTATACCTTTTCCCATTATGGCCACTGTAACAGCAGCTTAGGATAAACATTGATGCTCCCCCTTGCCAGTGGGACTAGCTGTATCCCTTGGGTTATTTGTGTGATAATGAGAATGAGATTTCAGGAGCATGACAGACGGTCTAGGCATAAAATACTGTTTTGGCACAGCTCCCTTCACTGCCTTTCAAAAATGGCAGCTTATTCCCCCCCCCCCCAAAAAAAAAAGTTTCATGTGGATTGTTATTGTTTTGGTGTGGTTTTCTACTGGGAGGAGTCAAAGGGTGACTTAGGCAAATGTTAAAAAAAAAAAAAAAAAAAAAAAAAAAAAACTTGGGAAAGCCAAGTTTTGTTAGAAATTTCCTGAAATCGAAAATTCTAACATGGGTTACCTAAATGTGTTTTGCTGAATAAAATAAGTCACACGTATTCTTTGGATCCTGTTGTTTCAGAATTCCATGATGCCATTTCAGCCTCACCCCCAAAATCCATCCTTAAAAGGGTTACTAGGAAAGAATGTAGTACATCGGGAAGCTAAAATAAAGCAATTTTGTACATTCCCTATGAATAAAGTTGAAGTGATAGCAACTGTCAAAGAAAACATTTTCACAGGAGTTAGAGAAGAATGGTCCTGAGCTGTTGAATACTCATACATGTTAGATATGGGAGCACAGATCCTATGCACCACGAAAATAGTTTGGTGTTGAAAATAAAAGATATCCACACAGATTATATGGTAATTTGGTATCACTTCTCTTATTTGCAGACTAAATCATTCTTAGTCCATTTCATAATAGCCAATTACAGGCTACTCAAGGGACATGGATCATGCAAATCAGCTCATATTTCACTGAGTGACTGTTTCTTCATGTGTTTTGAGCTATTATCTTCATTACAGTGCAGCACATGAATCCAACTCATCTGTACTGTAATTGCTATAAATCAAGCATTCGTTTGCCATTATTTATTGCCTACTATAAAGAGTTTTAATAATATTTAGAGGGCACTGCAATAAAAGCAATCATTTATTGTGTCTGCTTACAGGGTCACTCAAGGTTTTCAACAAAAGCCAATGTCATTTCCTAATCTTTTAATATTCATAAGGTAACATCACTTGCAAATGGTACATTATGATTTATAAACATTTCCTGGGCAGGAACATAAAAGCATCATTATAATTCCTTCCCAGGAAAAAGTCAGATTCTGTGAGGCAAATAGCAACATTGGGTACCAGAGCCCCATGTTCTTAACCAGATCTTGTTTTTCTTTGTCCATTGCTCTCAATCATACTACTTAAACTCATGCTAACTATAAATTGCAGAGAGCTTATCAAAATCCTTCTACGAGGGAAGATCTGCATTAGTATTTGAAAAGGAGGCTGTGACTTTCCTTTCTCATCTCAGTCATAACAGAAGTGGCATGGTGTGATAGACAGCTCTGGGGAAGAAGAAGGCACAAAGACAGGGGCTCAAGTTCTATTTACATCAATTACTACAAGTGTGACCTTTGACAAATAAATGAATCTGTAGAGCATCTATCTTCTTTCAGGTAAAATGGAAATAATACTTGGTCTACCTATTCAAAGTATCTCTGCAAGAAGATACTTGTAAAGTACAAAGCAACCCAACTTTCTTGTTAGAAAGATAGAGATACTTTTCCTCTACAACACCCTTTGTAAAATTATAAAAGACTTTGTAATTATCTAGAAAAACCATGTAATCTCAGCTGTCAGGCAGTTACATCGACTCTACATATCATTGTTAAATTTTGTCTACCACATCCCCAGACTTTGCTTGGGTATCTCCAATCATGGACATTACATTACTCATGACAGTAATGTAGTAAATCTGATAGTTCTCTCTAATTCAGTGCTAAAAACTGTTTTTATTTTGGGACAGACACAACAAGCCCAATGCCTCTCTTCTTTATCAGTCTCTCTGATATTTGAAGACAAGTATATGTCCTTCTCAAGTCTTACCATTTTCATATGAAATATTTCTAATTCTTTCAATAATTCTTTATGAAACTTGATTTCAAGTTACTGGTATATATGGGTGAATGTATTCTGAAGAATAATTTGGTTTGATTCAACTTAATTCAACTCTGTTAAAAAATATGGAATGTTTACCATGTGCCAGAAATGTGCCAGGTTCCAGAGATATAAAGCTGAACAAGGTACAATGAGTGCCCTCAAATGGCTCCTACTCTAGCCAAGCCAATCCTTGTATTTAATCTATAGCACAACATGGTCAACTGAAATATACTGAACACACACTCCATGCCAAGCTCTTTGGCACGGGCTGGGAATCCAGCAGATGAATCCAGCAGCCTTCATTTTTTGTTGGGGAGCAAAGACAGATAAACAGTCATTTGTAAACAAGTTTATTAGGTAAGGGAGGAAAGAAACAGTGTTTTAAAAAGAAGGGAGAGTGTCATGCCCTTGAAGGCACAGACCACTTCTATCTTGTTCCCTTGTATCTCTAGTACCTAGCCAGTGCTCTGCTCAGGTATGTACTCTGTAAATAACCTGAATAATTAAAGCAAGCAAGCAAGTAAGAATTCTTAGAGCATGTGGCATAAGAAGAAAGTGAGGCGAGGGACGTAAGAAGGGACCTACAGCAGATACCATGAGAGCTGCCCACATCCCTTTAGGTCTTAGACAAATAGTACTGAAGCTACTTTGCCTGCCCCTGAAGCAGACAAAAGTGCTGGGAAATTAAGTGCCCCCTCCCCACCTTTAGCTGCTCTCAACCAAACACTGATGAGAGGTGGAATATAATAATACCTGTCCCTCTGGTGGGATAATTCTGCAGTACATGTTTTATAATGATCCCAGATTTTCCCTCAGTGGACTAAGCTTTAGTTATCTTCAGTGGTAACTGCTGTGACAAGATACCCCTGATGGCTGACTTCTCTTCTGCATCTCATTTCTCCACTTCTCTACCAGTGCTTCCTTCATGGTGCTGAAATCATTTCAGTGTCTACTTCTGGGGAACCCACTCTAAAACAGGGCCACATAATGCAAGTCCTTATAAGCCATATTAAAGAGTCTGAAGTCTATCAAATATAATCTAAAGTGCTGTATTAGCAGTATAATTAAAGTATTAAAAATACTTTGTTTATGGCATTTTCAGGACTCTTACTCAGCCTAGTAGGAGTACTGGGTGGAATCACACTTCCCGCCCCCGTACTGAAAACAGGAAAGGGGATATGAGCCCATTTCTAGTATCCTCCCCTAGATAACAGCTTCATTCATAACTGGAAATTGGTCTTTATACCAACCTAGAAGGAGGTTTGGGAATAAAGAAAAGATATGGGTGATACCCTGACTTTTTGATGGCTGGGATGTACTAAGCACTAGAGGCACTGAAAGCTTGTTCTGCCTCCCTTGAAAAACCTCATGCACATTTTCTGAGACTGATGCACTGACCACAATAACATGCAGGCTACTCTGGACACTGACGCTTAGAAGGAGGATGGGTCTGAACACCAATAGAATGACTACTCTAAACACACACTCTAAATACGACCCGATTGCCCTGGATCTTCCTAACAGGGTGGCCACCATCACAACTCCCAACATATCAACTCTCTCAGAGAGATACACTATTCCAGAGCTTCCACCTGGAGGGCAAACAGACCATCATAGACTGTGGATCACCTAGTCTTGTCAACCAGTCCCAGTACTGCAGGCATCCCAGGGAGGTCAGGATGAGATCATTTGCAGGGCCCAAAGTACTATCTTCTACCTAGCTATATAATATACTTCTATTTGATGAAACACTGGCTCTCTAAGGATCTACAGAATATTATTTTCAAGTTATAACTCCAGCCACTGAATGTACCAGCACCTAATGATTATGTGACCATCACCAACTCTTAAGTTATAATTAACATCAATGACCAAAGACCTTTTGATCATGGCTTCTAATGAGAATACTATATGTTTCTTAGTATTTCATTACTTGTTCTATCTAAAATTAATTTCAGCATAAAAACAAGGTGTAACATTTAAAAATTCTATTTTTAACTTATCTCACATACACACACACATATAGAATTCTAATTAATTTTGAGACTGACAAAGATGGATTCTTTCTTTCTTTCTTTCTTTCTTTCTTTCTTTCTTTCTTTTCTTTCTCTTTCTTTTCTTTCTCCTTTCTTTCTTCTTTCTTTCTTTCTTTCAATATGGAACACTTCACAAATTTGAGTGCCATCCTTGCACAGGGGCCATGCTAGTCTTCTCTGTATTGTTCCAATTTTAGTATACGTGCCACCAAAGTGAGCACTGATCATTGGATTTCTTAAGTGCTATAAATAAGAACATTTTTCATCAGCTTAAAATGAAATATTTAAATATATATGAATAAAGACCTAAATGTGCTAGGTGCTAGGAAAATGTTACGCAACATTGGGTATAACCATGAGATATAATTTTCGCTAAAAAATATGACAAATATTTACAACTTGATAACATATAGCCCTACCCTATATACCTTATAGGGATTGAGTGATACACAGTTTTTATAGCTATATACAGACCCACCAATTCCACACCAATTCCAACTAATTCCACACCAGTTCCACACCTGTAAATTCATATTAAATATTATAGAGCTCTGCAATGACTCGGCTGTAAGAATATTAATAACATTCTTTTTATAGTATCAAAAACTGGGAAAAACTAAATAGTTATGTAGATTGATAAAATTAATGTTGGGGGTCTCTATCAACATTCTTTTCAGCACTTAAGGATATTGTAGATGAATATTTATTGATATTAACCAATAATTTATTGCTTACTTCTTAAAAAACAGGTTATAAGAAAGTATAGAAAGTTTAAATTTTTGTAAAATAAAATTCCATGTAGCTATATACATAAGATAGCATTCTAAGGCTAGACATTGAAAAAGCAGCATGGCTTATCTTTGGATGGTAGATACTATGAGTGGTTTTTAAAAATTTTGTCTTCACTTTTATTATATTTTTCACTTTTTAAAAACAATAATGAAGGTCATAGTAGAAAAATAGCTAAGGTACAGATTACAAAGGGTCTTTAAAGCCATACAAAGGACTTAAAATTTTATCCTGGAGGTAACAAAAAAACTCCAGGTTTTTAAAGAAGGGAAGCAAAATGGTCAGATGAATAGACAGAAAGACATCTTAACAATTGGTACCAAAGTTTCTCTAACATAAGAAACTGTTTTTGTTTTTGTATAAATAAATATTTAGTTAACTACTTCAAAGTGGCAGATAAAGTCCTGAAAACATGGCCTGAAAAAGGAGAAACAAGGTAAAAGCAAAACCACTTTGCATAAGAAGTGATCAGGAATGTAAAGGTGAGGGATCCCATAGAAGAGAGGAGGAAGAGTAAGACTAGAGAAGAGAGAGAAAAAAGGAAATATTAGAGAATATGGTAGAAGGCCAGGATTGCATAATCATGATCAGTGAGAAGTTTCCAGTGGTGAGGAGCTGGAAGTCATTTTTAGCACAGAAATACCAAACACTGCATTTTTAGTTGGTCCCAGGGCTGTGATATAAACCTGCTCCATCACCTGTTCTGTGGGTAGCCTCCAGCAGTCCATATGAGCTCAGAACAGAGGTGTTTAAAGGATAAACTGTTGGAGCCATAATAGCTGTGGGTGTTATTCAGATAAACCTGAATCATTGTTCCATTTTTCAATTGCTATAGAACCTTGGGCAAATGTCTTAATGAGATGCCATGTTCTGAGTTAACATGTGACCTTTGCGCTACAAAAAATGCTAGCAATTATTTTTATTAATTGCTATCCACGTGCCAAGAAGTATTCTAAGGGGTGTTACAGGTATTTATTCACTTAATCTTCTAGATAACCCTATAAAGGTATACACTATTTTATTTATAACCTCTATGTGCCTCAGGTGACAAAACCAAGGCACATTGAAGTTAAATGACTTATTTGAGATCCCACAGCTTGACAGTGAAGAAGCTGGAATTTAAACCAGTTATTCTAGTTCCAGAGCATGTACTTCCATCCACCCATGTTATACTGCTCCTCAGAGGCTGGTCTCAAGGTAGGGAGAACTAAATAAGATGATGTAGGATAACACCAAGCACTGTGACTCCCACAGATAAAGATGTTCTGCAAATTTGAATTATATTTCTTTTTTCTTGAATTCACTGTATTTATAAAACTTGTTCCCAAGAGGTCAAAGAGTTTCTCTCAAATGTCTTTAAGCTTGTATATAGTATTATTTTTTACATTTTCCTGACCAAGAAACAAAAGAATTCCGTGAAACAAGGAAAAAGGAGATTGGATACATCTTATTTCCTCCAAGTAAACTCTACTTTCTTTCTATTCCGTTTTAGGATTTTTTTTAAAGATGTGGGTCAAGCTCATTTCTCTGTAGCCCATTGGGTTTTAATTAATCTATTTATTAAAATAGAGTAGCATACCTTATTTCATTTGCTCCCCATAGCAAGATCAGCAAGATAGACATTTTTCACTCCATTTCTGTGAATGAGGAAACTGAGACTCAAGTATATGCTTTCATTAAGACCATGTGTGTAGCAAGGCAAGGAGATGTATTAAAAGCTGGGATAGCTGGTTCGAGTCAAGGGCTTAACAGTCAGGATCAACATGTTTTTGTTTTGTGTGTGTGTGTGGGGGAGTGGTTTACAATTTTCATGGTCAGCTAGTTATATATAATCATATATATATGTGTGTATATATATATATATATATATATATATATATATATATATGTAGAGAGAGAGAGAGGGAGAGAGAGAAAATACAGTATTCAATCAAAAATTTTTGTTGTATATATGCAGTATATGTGTATAAAAATCAGGCAAATTTTCTAAGTTCATCACAATATATATCAAAATAAAATATTTTCAGATTTTTTTAAATCTAGTTACTTGGTGTCCAGTTATTGATGTCATTGCTTCCATTCATTGGGGTAAATAATTAAGAAAGACTGCATTTAGAATTTCCCACATAAAATGATTACTATAGATTAAAGAACAGAATCTTAAAGCAGAAAGAAAGCCAAAACTGAAGAAATAAAAAAACAAAGGCCTAGACAATCTTTGAAATTTAATGATAGTATTTTTTTTCTCCAAACCTCTAACAGTTCTGTTGAGCTGAAATCTAAAGGTATTTAAAACTTACTTAAATGTAGTTAAAACCATGAACAAACCTCTGTAGCAAATAGACTTTCCATGTCTATAGAGTCACTTAATAGTTGACAAATAGTTTCTATTAGACCCTATCTTAATTGGTACTTGAGCTTTTTGCCTTAAGTTGATTTGGCTTGTATCATCCTTCCTTTCTTATCAACTGAAATGTCCAACCCCCTTAAAGCTTACTATACCTTGCACATGCTTAAAGTGACAAGTTTTTGGACATTTCCCTCTTATTCTTGATTGAGGCATTGACTGTGTGATTTGTTACAAATAAATTAGCTCTGAAATCTGCATGTGCCAAGGTATTTAGTTTATTAAGTCTTAAAGTTCACCTAATTTCATAAAACCCAACACACACATTCCACAACGTGACAAACAAACAGAGTATGGTACTTGCATATATAATCATTTTATTGAGGCAGATGTTGGTAGTTAGAGAATGGTTTTGATCTACCCTCAAAATAAAGCATTCATTTTACCTAGGTTGCAATAAAAGTAGGGTGACTACTTCTTTGCCTTCCCAAGCCTCTCCAGTTGGAAAGCTGCTTACATTTATATACTAGGATTCTATACAGCAGAGAGCCATTAACTACCTGCAGGATTGTTACCCACCACTCCTCGCTTCAGCTAGACCACCTCGGCTTCCCAGCTCAGAGCGGTCTGTCCCATTTTCCATTCTTTTCTTTTGTTGGGCTGAAGGACAGCCTCTGATTTTCCTGGCTGGGGAGGCATCCATCAATGCATCCATTATCTTTTCCAACATATTTACATACTGTGTGTGCTCAGCTCATTGAGACTTTGCCAATAGCTCATAAGGCACTTGGCCCCCAAATTACGGCTGGTGATTTGGTGAAATAGTAGGTTAAGTAAGTGAGAAGCATGTGCTAAAACTATTAAAAGATTAGGGACAAGGGTAGACATGACATTAAGGTGGGAGCTGACTTTAGGAACTACCTTCCCTCAGAATTGACCACTTCAGCCAATTCACCTCAGCCTGGGAAAAAAAGCAATGGGCTGTTGTTTTTCCTACGAATCTGTACGGAAGGAAAATGCTTAGCTGATTGGATGACTCTACTCAGTTAAAAACATACTCAATTTAGTGAAATAACATTCTGTCTTAAGTCATTAAAAAAGTCATCATTGGAAAATAGATAAAATTACATATATCATACACATAAATATACATATATGCATATATAGCTACATATTTCTATATATTATACACTTACGTATAGGTTACAAGAATCTTTCAGTTTTTAAAATAGTTTAATTTTTCTGGTTATCGAAATTCTAATGTTCAAAAAATTACATTAAAATTAGAAAATACTAGGCATTCTCTCTCTTCAGGTACACCAACAAAAAGCTTTGCTATACTCTATTATTTAAATATTCAAAACAATAACAACACATCTCATTTAATACTGAAGTAGAATCATGTGACTTTTCGAAAATAGGCCCTTTAATGCTTTACTTATTTGTATATATTTTCCAATTAGTAAAATAAAAATAATAAAAGTAACCAAAATGGGTTGCAAAGTAATTATAGCCTACCAAGTAGAAACATGTTTGAATGAGTAAAATAATCCAGTGAAACCTGTAGCAAGTCTCCTGTGTGAAGAAGTGTATTTATTTTCCTCAAGTCTATTTTATATTCTGTACTCACTAACATTTATAATACGTGACTTCCCCATGCAACAATAATTTAATGATACCTTATTCTTTCCTTGAAAAACAAAAGAAATATTATCAGGCAGTATTACAATAAGCTAAACCAATTACCTTCTAAAATGATTTTAATGCAGGCAAAATACAACAGTCATCACTTTAGCATGGTGAGATTTATTAAGACCGCAACTCAAAACAGTACACTATGCTTCTTATATGCTACATCACTTCCCATGGAGTTTCAATTAATATTTTGAAAGTTTGTATTTTATACCGTAAAATTTCAAAATGTCATATCCTAGTAGATTCTGTGTAAAGAAACTAATAATATCTTACAGGCCACTTTGTTGCAGCTGTCATCTATACACATTCAAATTCAAAGCATACATTGCAAACGCTACCATGAACAGTGACAGGCCCACCAAATAGTTTAAAGCACTGCTCCCATGTCCATAATTCAAAAGAGGTGAGAAAAAAAAAGTTATAGAAAAACTAATATGAACCTCAGATCTCTTGACAAATCCTGACTCTCAAGTTATTAATATGCTATGCAGAGGCTTGCCAACATTACACAAGACATTCTTCTAAGGAGATAAGTAGATATCGTAAATCAGATACTTTAGCCCCCCCCCCCCACGGCCCCCCAAAGATAAGAATAGGTCCTGCCCTTGAATTCTGCATACAAAGATCCACTGCACTAAAATAATTATTTTCTCTTGTCATTGCCTGCTGCATGTACTAGCATTAGGTGCATTTTTTATCTGAGGAATAAAAGAGAGTTACAGCATACATTTCTTCTTAAACCACTTTTATCTCATCTCCTTCAGTGAAGTTAGTATCATTTTGTTCTCCATTATAATTTTGAGATTAACTACCTCTTTTTTTCCAGAAAAATCTCCAAGAACTAGAAAAAAGATCTTTTTAAAATAAACAAACCAAAAAATATGTTTGGAAAATGACCTTTCTTTCCTACTCATGTGATTATTTAACTATGCATTCCAAGTGCTACAGACAACATATGACCTAACAGTTTGGTTGAGGAAGAAAAATGCATCACTGGGTAAAGTGCAATGTTAAGGGGTTAATGATCACTCAATAATAAGACACTAAGAGATGCCCACAATTTAACATTTGAGGGAGATTTATATTGTTTATAAAATTAGGAGGCTTGGGGCGCCTGGGTGGCGCAGTCGGTTAAGCGTCCGACTTCAGCCAGGTCACGATCTCGCGGTCCGGGAGTTCGAGCCCCGCGTCGGGCTCTGAGCTGATGGCTCAGAGCCTGGAGCCTGTTTCTGATTCTGTGTCTCCCTCTCTCTCTGCCCCTCCCCCGTTCATGCTCTGTCTCTCTCTGTCCCAAAAATAAATAAACGTTGAAAAAAAAAAAAAAAAAAAAAAAAAAAAAAATTAGGAGGCTTTTTTTAAATTTATTTTTTTATTTTTAAAAATTTTTCTTTAATGTTTATTTATTTTTGAGACAGGGAGAGACAGAGCATGAACGGGGGAGGGTCAGAGAGAGGGAGACACAGAATCTGAAACAGGCTCCAGGCTCTGAGCTCTCAGCACACAGCCCAACGCGGGCTCGAACTCATGGACTGTGAGATCACGACCTGAGCCGAAGTCGGACGCTCAACTGACTGAGCCACCCAGGCGCCCCCAAATTATGAGGCTTTTAATTTTCTTTTTGGCCCATTGCATACTCCCACTACAGTGAATGAGTGCTATTTTCTGTATTTTCACAACTATTATTGAATAGTTCAAATGGCTAGAAATCATTGCTCTTAGGAAAAATAATGTAGCACCAAACACAGAAAGGCAGATGCCACAGTATAGCTCCCAGTTCTCTAAGGAGATGATGAGAGTCACACACCTTAGGAATACCCTCCCCATCATCACAAAGGCTCATTTTTGTTATGTGCATTTTATATGCATTGCCTCACTTAATCCTTACAAAAATTTCGTAAAATAAATACTACTCAAAATCCATTGTATATCAAGAAACTGAGAAATTCATTTATGACTTATACAAAAAAATCCATAATTACAAAGGCAGCGCTCTAAACATTATCGTGCCCCTTTGCCTTCCTGAAGGTATACAGGAAGCAAATTGGGTACTGTAGTACCTATAAGTAACAATACACAGTAACTACGATCATAGGCTCTGAAGCCAATTTGTCTGGATTCATATCCTAGTTCTGCTACTTAAATGGCCAGTAAGTGAATATTTACCCTCACCTTTCTTTAGGCAAAATAGCAAAGCCTATCTCATAGGGGTGTGGTAAAGTTTAGATGAGGTAGCACGTGCAAAGTGCCTAAAACACTGCTTGGCATATAGAATGTCCTCAGTAAACTAGGTGATTGCACGTGCATTAATTCACCAATTATTTATTAAACTTTCCCTGTGTGCAAGGTACTTGCAGTTTGGAAAATGAAGGACACTCTACATTCTCAAAGATAGAATCTAACAGGGAAACTTGTACATCATTAAATAAATGTCAATAATGGCTATACATCTATTGCTAAAAGAGTTTAAAGAACAGAAAACATATATATGAGTATAGATGAGAGACTGCTTCATGGATGAGGTGTGTTAACACATAACCTGGAAGAATGGCTGCATTTTGGAGAGGTAGAGGAAAGGTGGTGGGAAATAACTTGTTGACCTGGGAAGATGAGATAGCCGGATAATCTTAAAATCTCTTCCAAAAATATCTAGGGTCTATCATTCTTTTACAGTAGGTGCACTACCCATTTCTGGACAAATGCACAGAATGTGCTTCTAGGCACAAAAGAAAAGTATATTAAAGAAGAAAATTGAGGTCAGTCATTTCAGTGTCCTAATCTTCCACCAACAGTTAGTTTGTGTTTTTAATTTTTTATGAAGCAATAAAACGATGATTTCATTTTTTAATTAGGGAAGTCTTTTGGTCATCCTAGACCATTTCTAATGTGTGTGGTTGGGGGCTTCCCTAGACACCACCAAGCAATTCTCAGACACCAGGGCATCCAAGAACTCAGCATAGTTCTGCCATTATCTACCCAGGGGATAGCAGCAGAATCCACAGGTTGAGGGCTCGGTCCTGCAAGACAGCCCCTCCAACTTCTGATGCCAGTCAAGAGCCCAGGTTGTCATCTGTGCCTCTGACAACCTTGGGGATTTCAAAGACCCCCTTCTTGGACTTCAGATGCCATTTGCAAGTCCACGTTGTTACTGTACTTGTGACTGACTGGCTATAAGTCAGAGGTTCCCATGACCCCCTCCTAGCATTTGATTAATTTGCTAGAGTGGCTCACAGAACTCAGAGGAACATTTCACTTACTACTACTTACTCTTTTTTTTTTTTTTTTCGATAAAAGGATATAACTTTGGAACAGCCAGATGGGACAGATGCATAGGGCAAGTATGGGGATTGGGTGTGGAACTTCCATGTCCTCTGGGTATGCTTCTCTTTCCAGTATCCATGTGTTCACCAACCCAGAAGATTTCTGACCCTGAACCCCGTCCTTTTTTTTCCTTTTTTTGATGGAAGTTTCATCACATAGGCATGATTGGTTAAGTCATTGAGCATTGGTGACTGAACTCCATCTCCAGCCCTTCTTCCCTCCATGGAGGTTTGGGGGTGAGACTGAAAGTTCCAACCTTCTAATCACACGGTTGACTTAATTGGCAACTTGCCCCCATTCTTAGATGGGGTTCAAAAGCCACCCATTAACTTAACAGAAGACACCTTTATTACTTTCAACACTTCCTAAATTCCAAGGGTTTGGGGAGCTCTGTGCCAGAAATAGGGACAAAGACCAAATATATATTTCTTGTTATAAATCACAGTATCACAAAAAGGAAGAAAACCAATAGCTACAATCTGAAATTGGTCTGTATGGGATTGTGTTAGAACAGCAAAGTCTTATCTAAAGGGGAAGAGTTTGTCATGGATCTTTACATCTTATCTCTAGAATGTCATGTCTCTACACTTCCTCCTTGACCCCTCTTTTCACTTCAGTTTGGCATTTCGGTAAGCAATCTAGAAAGGGTAATGGATAGACTGTCAGACTTAGTTTGTCTGAAACACATGCTCTCCATAAACCAGCTGCTTGCTCACCCTCCTATTCCTCACACTGGCCAGATTAGAAATTTATGTATCATCATCAACTTTTCCCACTTGCTTGTCTCAAAGATCTGGGCCTTGAGATTAAAATTCCAAAATGTCACTAAGATTGGTAGCTTCAATCCCTATTATCTTCCCACTGGACTGTTACAATTACTTTGCAATTGGCCGATTTCCTGTCCATTTCCCATACAATTCATCCTAAATGTTTTGCCAGGAAAAAAAAAAAGTCTAAAGAATACTAGTTTCTCAGCTGAAAAAAATTTCAGAGTCTTCCTATTTTCCACAGAATTAGGTTGATACTTGGCTGCCAATCAAGGCATTCTTAAACCACACCCAGCTTGCTTTCTCTTCCATTCTTGCCCTCTTATTGCCCTTTGTTGGAGACTTCAACTTAAACACAGAATACAGTGATCATTCTTTCGAACAGGTTCCCTCTCTCAAATGCCTACCCCCTCAAAGATCTTCCCATTGAAAGTCCATGTATTTTTGAAAACCAATCTCAGTAACTACATCTCTGAATCTCACCAGGAATCCCTCCTTTCCCTAAATTTCCTATCACTTTGTATTTACCTTATGGGACATTCAGCATATTCTAAATCATGTTATAATCACATACGTAACATTTTCAATGAGGAGTCACTTACATTAAAAAAGCAAATACCCGGGGCGCCTGGGTGGCGCAGTCGGTTAAGCGTCCGACTTCAGCCAGGTCACGATCTCGCGGTCCGGGAGTTCAAACCCCGCGTCAGGCTCTGGGCTGATGGCTCAGAGCCTGGAGCCTGTTTCCGATTCTGTGTCTCCCTCTCTCTCTGCCCCTCCCCCGTTCATGCTCTGTCTCTCTCTGTCCCAAAAATAAATAAACGTTGAAAAAAAAAACTTAAAAAAAAAAAAAAAAAAAAAAAAAAAAAAGCAAATACCCTCCACAGCACCTAGCTTAGTGCCTTAAATAAAAGCTCTGTAGATGTCTACCGAATGAATGAACAAATGCATCAATGAATCATGGAGAGTGCAAAAGTGAAGATAAGAAAGACAGACCCTGGTCAATTTGCAAAAACCAGATTCCAAAATTGTTTCACTTACTTAGTGCAGATCTGAACTCAGTCTTCTGATAATTACATACACACTACTGCTCTATGTAGTAGGAGTGGAATGAGAAGGCGGGCTTTTGTTAAAACAGGGAAATCCAGGAATCAGCATTTTCTGATAAGAGAATAGGTCTTTAGATATTGTTGACATATAATTCATCATCATTAAGTTTGTCTACCTAGACAAAAATATTTCCATATTGAAGTATTTTTAAATGTATAATGTAAGATAAGTTGGCAGTAGGCTGTGAAGGATACAAAAAGACAGATGTAGATATTGTTCTAAATTTATAAAGCTTATAAAGAATGCTTCTTGCCTATCTATGGAGAGATACCTGTAATTGTGTCCAGCAATTAGTTAAGGTTTATTGTTAGAGTTTAAAGATTCTGTGGACTCTAGTGCTTCCAGGTTCTTCAGCTTATAAAATTTCAAAGTCATCCTTGAGCCTGAATATGCTATATACATTCGAAAGACAAATAACACAGGAATCCTGCTATTCTTGTACTGACAAACACTCATGCTTTATATGACCTGATGTCACACACCTACTGGATTCTAAGGTTACTGAAGGGTAGAGATGAAGCTTTGGAATCAGATAATTTCATTCCATTTTAACTGTTTCACAAGCTAAAAGTATCACTTGGAATTTAAATCAAAGCCAGCTTTAATGAACTAAACCAACCCTGGATGAAAATGCTCATTTCACATCAAATCTCAAAGCTGATTATGTATGTATGCTGTTCTCAAAGGTGAAATTCGATTGGCTCCGACACTGACAGCTCTGTTGGAAGCTAGTATTACAGCCACTTATAACTCAGATGAAATGAGGCATTAGTTTGCCTGATAAAATGAACAACCCACAGTGAAAAGATCACTGCCACAAACAATTTTTTGCTAACAAGATTTGGGGGTGACTTAGTTATGCATTATACACTCACTGGATTCAGGACTCAGACTCTGAAAAGATAGAAAGCCGTGCTTTAAAGTAACAGGGCAAAGGGGCGCCTGGGTGGCTCAGTCGGTTGAGCGTCCGACTTCCCCTCAGGTCATGATCTCACAGCTTGTGACTTCAAGCCCCGTGTCGGGCTCTGTGCTGACCGCTCGGAGCCTAGAGCCTGCTTCGGATTCTGTGTCTCCCTCTCTCTCTGCCCCTAACCCACTCGCATTCTGTCTCTGTCTCTCTCAAAAATAAATAAACATTAAAGTAACAGGACAAAGAAATCCCCTGCCCAGATGACTTATCTGGATTGTGACCTCCAAGTATCCCAGATGATCCAGCCCCTGCCTCCCCTTCAAACCTCCACTCTCCCACTTCCTCAGCTGCTGCCAGCCCTATGGAGTGTCTCTGCACCAGGCTTTTCTCATGGGCTCCTGCTTATCCATGGATTGGCTCTGTGCAGTACAGTCATCACTAGTCACATGTGCTAGGGAACACCTAACATGTGGCTAGTACAAATTAAGCTGTGCTGTGTTGAACATACATTGGATTATGAAAGTTTAGTATATAAAAAAATTGTTCATATTGGTTACATGTCAAAGTGGTAATATTTTTGATATTTGGGTTAAAAGAAAATTAATTTGACCTGTTTCATAATGTGGCTACTAGAAAAATTTAAATTTTACATGTGGTTTGTATTTGTGGATTGCATTATATTTCAAATGAACTATAGTGCTCTCTACATTAATTCAGATGTCACCACAGAGAGCTGAATTTGTCAGAAGGCATTTTTTAAATGTTCTCTATTTTATATGCTGCCGTATCCAAACCACCCTTTATTTCATATGAGGCATGAAATAAATACGTGTGGAATGAATGAATGATTGAATACATTATAGATGCACCAATTAAGAGCTCAGATTCTGGAATCAACCTGCCTGAATTTCCATCTCAGTTCTGCTATTTATTAACTGTATGAGCAGGGACAAGGGCTTATTCTCTCAAGGAGTGGTTGTTAAGATGAATTCTTACATCTAAAATGTTTAAATCAGGGTATGATATGTAGTAAGTGCTCAATAAATACTAGCTATGGATAAGTATTATTATTCCATTCTATAGACAGAAACATAAAGCACAATAATGCTAATCTTTGGTTACTGAGATGGTGAACGGGAGCCATGATTTAACTCTTGAACTACATGACTCCAAGATACATTTTCTGCCCATTATATGAATGTAAATCAATAGGTGATATAAATAAAAAAACCTGAAGTCAATTTTAAGTTGCTTCAATAATGCTAAAGGAGGTTATATGATTCATATCTGCTCATCTAAATGATATTGGACTTTGGCCTCTAACTGAGTATTATCTATTAACAATGTGACATGTGCTAACAATTATTATATTGGCTAATATTTGTGTAGTCTTATTAGCAGCAGGAATTTTTCTTACCTAGTATAGTGCTAAAATATTCAATTAGTGTACCAGCTTTGAAAGCGGACACTGTTCATCATCCTCCCTACTTTCCAGATGAGGAAACTGAGGTACAGAGAGGTCAACTACCTTGCCAAAGTCACACAGCTAAGCAGTGAAGGAGACAGAATTCTAACTCAGCTGGTGTGGCCCCAGAACCTGTGCTTTCCCCCATTTCTGCTACATCACATTTTCCTCTCACATTTTATGCTTGTAGAGCAGTAAAAGATGGCTGAGCATTCAGCCTTATAGTTGCTGCGATTAACTCAAAGATAGGAACTGACTTCTGGTATTTATCAGTAACAGTACATTTTCTAAGAGAAATTGTTTTTCTGACTCAAGCTGTAGAATGGATCATCTAAAAGTAAATTTTCCTTCCAAAAGACATCTTTGTAATCCATACAAACCTAGGCCATCAGAATCTCTGCTGTACTGGGGACTATTTCCTCTGAATTAGACTTAGAGCAAAGAATAAATTATCCTGCATGTCATATCACATCAGGCCCAATCAAGCTCAGTAAGTGACTATTTGCTTCTCTCTTCAGAAGCCCAGCACAATAGATCCTGTGCTGATGACACTTAGAATATTTAAATAAAGCCAGACTAAGTTTATGATTGAAGAAGCCATCATCTGTCATTAGAATGAGAAAATAAATTTTCAATAGTAGACCACTAACATGTTCGAATGGCTCAATTCATTTTCTAGCAGGTCATGGCCAATATCCACTACAGAGGAGCCTTGTTGAAAAACAATCCTCTTAAAGAATCCACTTTGTCTTGATGACAAAGAGGTGTGTTCTTCCCCAGACAAGAAATGGGGGAAAAATAGCTAAACCCTCTAAATGTTTTTACATTTCAGTGATTTGGTTCTGCGACATTCTATCCCATGTGAGGGGGGGGGGGAGGGAAATGAAACAATGGATAAGGAAAAGGACAGATTGTTATTAGTGAGCACTCTTAGGTATATGGCAGAAGCAAGTGAAATCTGGAAACCCAGCAGCCAGAGGCAGCCTGGAAGAAAGAGGTAGTGAACAAGAGTCAGAGAGGCCAGGTTCTGCCTCCACCTTGTCACTCACTCACTACCTCTGTGTATTCAAGCATCTTGCAGACCTTTTCCAAGTAATTATAAAATGAGAGGGTTCAGTTAGATCATAAGATCACTTTCAGTCTCTAAAGGATCTTCCTTACTCTGTACATATGTCTGAGAATTCCAATGTCAAGAATCTTGTTAGAATATGCTGGTCACAGGGAGATGCTCTTCCCCATAGAAACTGATGTGGAAGGACATGATGCTCTCTGGTTGATAAAGTAGCAACATTCACACTTAAAGTTGTGAACGGTCATCAAGGAGACTTAACTGGGAAAATGCATGTGGTCAAAGGGTTTGGGAACACTTGCAACTCAGAAGCACAGAAATAGAAGTGAAGACATCTGGGTGTGTTAAAATCTAAACACGTATTGTCTTTTTTTTTTTTTTTTTTTTTTTTTGGAGGATGATGTGAACAGAGGATGCATAGTCACCCTGGAAAATGGATCAGGGAAGGCCATGTAGATTTGTATTATTTACTTATCTATCCAGTTCTGAGTCTGGGAGTGTGAGCGAAGGCATTTCCCTCTGTGAAGATGGATGGGCAGATCAGCCCCTAGAGGTTGATGCATGTGTGTTCCAATCAGATAATATTCACTTGCCTTGTTCTGATTCTGCTCATAGCAGGCATCTGTTGGCCCACAGGGACAGAAGGCAGTGGGAAGACTGACATCCATATCCAGTTTTCCTATGGTTATATGTTTTTTGGAAATAAGTAAACATGCATTCTGGTGGGCTTCCTATGAGAAATGGGTCTCAGGGAGTATATGTAACAAGTGGCCAGCTCAAGTATTTAAGTCTACCTAAAATTGTATTTCTCATTCTAAATTAATTCATTGGCATTGTACTTGAAATATATCCTTCTCAGTGAGCTTTATTAACGGGGGTCTGTCCCTGAGAGATGGATCTTTTCTAAAGATTCTGGCAAGATAATGTTTAAAAGTACATATCCTCAAGTATTCCAGACTTTGGATTCAGTCTTCCTTTTAAAATGCAAACAACAATAGTCTTGGTCTCTATGCTGCCTGATTAGTAGTGAATCCTGTCTTTTTCCTCTCTGAGTATTTCTTAGTTTCTCAGGAATATCGACAAGTCCTGAAACCCGTCCTGGTGGTCACTTGACATCTCTGTCAGTGGTTTTCCTCCCTCCCAGCAGGTTTCTTGGCCAGTTGCTTTGTGCATATCCTAACTAGCACTACCATGCTGCTGAAGAAGGCACCCCTATACAGCATCACCTGTATCATCACCTGGCACAGGCTTGAAAACAAACCCAGTTTACTTCATATTAAAGATGGGGGCTTATGAGGGGCACCTGGGTGGCTCAGTTGGTTAACCATCCAACTTGGGCTCAGGTCATGATCTCACGGTTTGTGGGTTTGAGCCATGTGTCAGGTTCTATGCTGACAGCTCAGAGCCTGGAACCTACTCTGGAGTCTCCCTCTCTCTCTGCCTTTCCCCCATTTGTGCTGTCTCTCTCTCTGTCTTTCAAAACTAAATAATAATGAAAGAAAATGTTAAAAAAATTAAAAAAAAAGATCTGGGCTTATGAAAAAGAATCAGAAGAAAAAGGAAAAACTTCTCAAAGTTGCACAACAGTATCGTTGTGAGATGAAAGTATTGTTATGATTTGATGAAGACCTAGCCCTTAGTACCTCAGAGTGTGACTGTATTTGGAAATAAGGTTGTTGTTGATGTAATCAGTCAAGTTAAAATGAAGCTGTATATGAGGAGAGTGGGTCCCTAATCTAATACTACTGGTGTCTTCATAAAAAGCGGATTTTTGAAGAAAGAGAAAAATAAACCAGGAGAACGCCATGGGAAGGCTGGGGTTAGATGCCCACAGCCAAGGAACTACCAGAAGCCAGGAGAAAGGCCTGGAACGGATCTTCCCCTGGCACCTAAAGAGCGAGCATGGCTCTGCTGACACTTTGATCTTGAATTTGTAGCCTACAGAACAGTGAGACAATAAATTTCTCTGGTTTAAAGCACTTGTTTGCAATACTTTTACAGCAGCCGTAGCAAACTCGTCCTGCTATTATGGCTCCTTCAAACTTCAGACTAGGCCTCAACATAGGTCCTGCTGCATGTGGGCCCCAGCTGGCTGCCACACTGCAGGGGACAGATCACCTATATATAAATCTGTAACTCTCAGGGGCAGGGATGCTGGGCTCTCCTTACCTACTGCCTAAGCCCTGCAACCAACTTCCTTGTGTCCCCTGTGACATTTTAGAAGAAAAAAAATTCTTTCTTTACAGCTAGTATCAGGTCTATTTCATAGCCAGGATCAAAAGGAGTTCTGTACATGTAATTCTGATTATAGTGAGAGAAGTTGTCTCAAACCTCATCATTACAAGATAATGTTTAGCTTTATCTTTTATAACCAAAGAGACCCCTAAAGCATTCACCCCAAATAAGAAAGTTTTCTTCCCAAGGTTGAATTCTGCATATCATTTCAGGAAAGAACTGTAAAATAGTAGCTTGTCTTCTCTCTGGTCATTTGGGCTTTAGGGTATAAGGCACCCTGTGTCTTTTTTTTAGCTGCTGTGACATTGATGAACTCACTGTGGACGCAGTGTGAACTTTTTGGTAAATGTCACCTCTGGAGGCACCCTGGCTGGTATTTTCCATGTGCAGTGAATAGTGTCCATACTCCCCTCAGTACTCACTGTTCTCATACATGCTAATGGCTGTGAGCAGGCTCTGCCTGACGGTTTTCTCTGGCCTCAGAGTGCTTGCAACACTCAAAAGGCAGGATGAATTGCCAGAGTTCACAGCCTTGGGAGTGGTCCTCAACCAGTGCAAAACAGGAGATGGTGTATCATGATCAGGGTCCTCTCTGACTGTTGGATTGTGTCCCCTCAAAAGATATGTTGAAGTCCTAATCCAGGGCACCTGTGAATATGACCTTATTTGGAAATAGGGTCTTTGCAGATCTAACCTGATGAAAAATGAAGTCATACTGGATTAGGGTGGGCTCTCATCCAACATGACTGGTACCATTACAAGAAGAGGAAAGTTTAGACAGACACAGAGGGAAGTCGCCCATGTGAAAACAGAGGCAGAGACTAGAGTTATGTTACCATAAATCAGAGAATGCCTGACGCTACCAGATGCTGGAAGAAGCAAGGAAGAACCCTCCCCTACAGGCTTTGGAGGGAATATGGTCCTGCTACCGTCTTGATTTCAGCTTTATGACTGCCAGAACTGCAAGAGAATAAATTTCGATTGTTTTAAGCCATCCAGTCAGTGGCACTTGGTTAGGGAAGTCCTAGCAAACTAACACAGACAGTTTGGCTGGGCTATAGTACCAGTTATTAGTTCAAACACTAATCTAGTGTTGCTGTGAAGGTATTTTGTAGATGTGCTTAACTTTAAGTACAGGAGATCTCTTTCGATAATATGGGTGAATCTCATTTAATCAGTTGAAGGCCTTAAGAGCAAAAAATGAAGTTTCCCAGAGAAGAAATTCTGCCTCAAAAGTGCGGCATCAACTCTTGCCTGAGTTGCCAGCCTGCTAGTCTACCCTACCCTACAGGTTTTTGACTTGCCAGTCCCAACAATTAATGTTCCAATTCCATAAGATACATCTCTTTATATTAATAATCATATATATATACATATGTGGTATTATTGTCCTTATGTGATCCTGTTTCCTTGAGTGTGGGCAGGATCTGACACTTGTTTGTGACTACTAGAGGTGATGGGACATACGTCATTACATGCACATAATCACATTATATAAAATTTCAGCATCTGCCTGGCTAACAGTGTCTCCTTTTTGCTGGCTTGGAATAAGCAAAGGGTCATGATGGAAGAGTCCATCTGGCAAGGTACTGAGGGCAACCTCTGACTGACAGCCAAAAAGAAGAAACTGAGGTCCTCAGACTGGCAATTGACGAGGACCTGAGTGCGGCCAACAAACATGGTAGGATATAAGTAGAGGCATCCCCAGTCAACCCTCACATGAGACCACAGTCCCAGATAACACTTTGATTGCAGCCTTTGAGACCCAGAAGCATATTAATTAGAAATTTTGAGCAATTATGGTGACATACTAAAATGGAAAAAAAAAAAGGAAAGAAAGAAAGAAACTAGAACTTGACTCATCAGAATCCTGGTTCAAGGGCCTTTCTGCTCTCCAAAAATTCTGGTGCTGAGAAAAGGCTCTAACTATCCTTCATACAAGAGTAAGCATATAAGTGTGGCTGTGGATATATGCATGCGTTTGTGCTTTGTAAGAATTTAATTTATACATTAGCACCTCTGTTCATCAGTACCAATCCCTATCTCCATTTCAGAGCAACTTGGTAGTAATGAGCATCAAAGGTAATCATTTCATATGAGGAAATAGAGGGTTATTCAGCTATTAGTACTCAGAAAAATTTGCCTTGCTGGCTTTCCACTTCCTGACTGATATTGATTCAATTGGAAAACTGCACAGATGTGACTGTTTCACCTCCATTTAAAGTAATTAGAATTAGTGAGAGAGTGTGTTATTGTCATACCTATTCACTAGTTTTCACAATTTGCCATGAACTTCTGGGAAGGAATAAAGGGAAACCCATGTTGACCTCTGGCAGGCCAGATTCTGGTAGCAATCAACCACTGAGCTCATAGGATACCACTTCCAGTAGGTTTTTCTCATTTATTTTTCAAAAAAAATTATTATGTGATTTATTACCTTAGCATTGATCTATAACTATCATGTTGAGGAAAATGTATAAGACCTGAAGTCCGAAAACTGCTTGGAAGTATTCAAAGTAGCACGTACCCATCAACTTGCCCTGAATTGAAAAAGCAACCTAAAAGCTATGGCATTCCCCTCCCCTAGGAGAAACTTCAACATTATAAGATATAGCAAATGATAGCACTCAATTTTAACAAAATGCCAGGGGACAAATGGATAACTCCACCCTCTGTAAGTGCTATGGGGGACTTTGAGAAGCATGGAGGTCTTTTATGCCCCACTCTATGCTGTTTAAAAATCTCCTAAGTTTTTTTCTAATCTTTAATTCAAGCAATTTTACCTAGCCATGTCTGTGTCTTTCTGCCAATCTTACCATGACATTGGTACATGGTGCAGTAGCCATAGAGTTGGGGTTGGGTGTGGACATAGGGGACAGAATAGATTAGCATGTTGATATTGTTTGTGTCTTGTGTACAAGTGATGAGATTACAGATTATTTCTTTTTGCTTATTTTTATTTTATGAATTTTCTAAAATTAATATGCATTACTTGAGTAATTTTAAAGTTATTCAAAACTAGCTTTGAAATAATGTGGATATTAGGACATCAGGTTTGATTTGGTATATATATACCATATATAAACCAACTTGGTTGTGGTTAATATCTTTAGCTGGTGATATTATGATTTTTTGCTTCTATGTATTTTAAAATTTATAATCAGGGTAATTCCAATACTTAGACTTTCAAGGGTATCCTCATACTCGGAAACAGTCTAGAAATCACCACATGGGCTCTGGTCACTCACAGCGTAGATCACTGACCAGCATTGTTGACATCACTTGGGAAGTATAGAAACTCAGGCTCCACTCGAGAACCAATTCATTCCACATCTACCTTTTAGTAAGATCTTGGGTGATTTGTATGGATATTACAGTTTCACAAGTACTTGTGTGGTTAAAAATTCATTACCCAGAGAACTTTTTTTTTTCCCCTCTATGTTATCCCCTCTATGTTTCCCCTCTATGAATCTTTACTTTCCGTCTTAAATGTTCTGATTCGCAAATAAATGCTGCTATAATTGGAAGTGATTGAAGTCTGATAATGGACATTTGGTCACTTCAGGGTTTTGTGTAAGACTTATTCTCTGTGATATTTTGAGAAAAAAAATACATACTTTAGGTTATACATGACCTATGTGCAAGATGAAGTATGTACAAGAAGAAACTTTGTCTATAATTAACCCTCAGCAGTGATGGCGATAGGAGGTACTCAGAGTTAGGAAAGTCAAAAGGGGGGCATTAAGAGGTAAATATGGTCTTCCTGATCATAACTCTTTTGTTCATCATTAATTGTCTGATTATGAAAGGATTTAGTAATCACACCTATATGTAGCTTTAGATTTTATAAAGAATTTTACAAGTTTTTTCTTTACCACTACCCAATGGGATAAGCATTTTAATTAGGAGCATTACAGTTTAGAGACATTAACATCTGGCTAAATATTGGAGAGCAAATCAGTGATGTGACCTTGGGTCAAAGCTTCCCTCTGTACCACTAGCCAAGTTTAAACAAGGAAGAACCATTCTTATGACTTCCCCTCCTCACAGGGTCTCTGGCTCTGGCTCTAATACTATTCACTCAACCATGTGTCCTTCTCACTTACCAATGCTGGGTACTGTGTGTGATGCTAGGCAGAAAGCAAGGAAATATGACACATGTCCCCATCAACAAGGAGCTTATAATCTGGACAGACCATCCTTTCCATATTTTATGTTTATTTAATTCAGTATGTCAAGTACTCATGTCATTGTCTTATAAACATGATATACCTCACACTGGGTAAAGGGCTCATTCTGGGAATCACTTTTCCTTAACTTCTAGCTCCAAAACTTATTTTGTGACAGTCCCAGGTATTTACCTTATATATAAATCAGCAAGTTTATCTTAAATATTTGAGTCCATTTTCATCAGAATACTTTTTCACATTTTCATTGTGTTATCAACACTTATTCAACAGAAAACAGGAATAGAATTTCCCAGACTAACAACTCTGAACCATTTCACCATTTCAAATGGAAATCCCCCCCTTCCCCCCCTCCCCCCCACCCCCCCCCCGCCCCCGCCCTCACCGTGTGTGGCGTACTGCACCCCAGAGAGCCTAGAACAATGTTAGCCTGCAGGGCTGTTCCCAGTGGGAAATGACTGCTCAATATCGCCACCTAAGTGGCAGGTTTTGCCTCTCTGTGTACTTGGTCACAGGACTCATTAAGATCACTGAAAGGTTTCAGTTAATAACAAGACAAAAAAAAAAAAAAAGTATCTTCAATAATGAATGCTTTAATGGAAATAACAGCTTTTCTTTTCATGTTAACTAGAAAATGTTCTAAAGCAAGATTTGCTTTATAATACTCTATGCACACAGAAGTTTGTTTTTTGTGTTTTTGTTTATTTTTCAACCTCATCTGCATGTATTTACTCATTTTGGTTAGTGATCTCAGATATGACCTTGATAGGCAGCAAAACAGGGTGGTTAGAACATGGCATCTAAACTGTATTTCCTGAGCATGAATTGAAATTCTATGAAGTATTACCTGTATGCTCTCAGGTGAGTTACTTAATCTCACTGTGATTCAGCTCATTCATCTGTAAAATGGGAATAATAATAGGATCTCAGTATCTCGGTTGTCATGAGGACTAAAGTACCATATATGCTACTGTTAAATTGTGTCTTTACTGGAACTGAGTCTAAGCATCTTCCCTCAGTAGGAGTAAAATATTTCCCTTCTATCTATGTGATAGTGTAACTCTTTATACGCACAGAAAAGGATGGCACAGTAGAAACAGTACTGAACAAGGAATTAAGAGATATGTGCTGAAAGCTCTAATTCTCTTAATTAGCTTGGGGATCTCAGGTAATTTCTTAGCCTTTGAGATACCATTTCTTATTTACAAAAGAAATTAGGGTAGGTATTCGCAACATTCCCTTCCAGTTCTAAGTTTCAATGATTTTGAGTTTTTGTTTAGGGTTCTATTTAGATTAGAGAGGGAAATTTGCTATGACTCATAATTGCTAATAATTGCATGTATAATATAATAATTCATATTTGAAGCTGAAAGAAAAAACATTTTAGACCTATTTAGTTAACAGCTAAGAGCTATTCCTTACCAAAGTCTATTCCAATTATTTGGTGTTTATACCATTGGACACAGAATCTACTGTATTAGGGCTAACTGGATCTCTTGTAAAAGTCACTCCAGAGAACGGATATCTATGTGCTAAACCACACTTCCAGGAAAGTGTCTAAAATAACAGCAGGAATCTGACCCTGAAATAGCAGGCCAGCGCTGTAACAATTTCATGGCTCTAGGGTCCAGTGCAAGGCCAGAGCAGTACAGCCACGAGAGGCTGAATCATGGCCAATAGCTCATTATCCTGCAGGAGGAAGGGGGCTGTAACTGAAATACCCTGCTGCTAGGAGTCTTTGAAGACCCAGAGCCCTCACATAGCGTATTCAGCAGATGGCTTTAGTTAGTGTGACAGTGTGTTGTGTATGTGAATCTAATAAAACACTCCTGACTTATACCAGGGCACAAAGTCTTAAAAATCTGTCATCCATGACTTTCAATAACAATTGAGAGTGAAAAAGTCTTATCCAAGCTAAATATGAAATGTAAGAGGTCACGTTTGTGGTGCTGATGTGGTTCCTGGACCTCCTGATACATCCATTCCAGGATACATGTTCATTCGGAACTCTTTCAGTCTGTCATTTTGCATGGATGATAGCCTATTTAAATCTGAGGGAAGCCTGACATGGTTTATAATTCTCACATGACCACCCTCCTCTAACCCACATAATCCCAATAAAACAAAGTGGGAAAGTAAATCCCTGTTGAGATGTGATGCTAAGTGACCACCACTGCAAAACTACAAATTAGACCTTTGGGTGTTCTTGAAACAGGCATAACTGGGGCGCCTGGGTGGCGCAGTCGGTTAAGCGTCCGACTTCAGCCAGGTCACGATCTCGCGGTCCGTGAGTTCGAGCCCCGCGTCAGGCTCTGGGCTGATGGCTCAGAGCCTGGAGCCTGTTTCCGATTCTGTGTCTCCCTCTCTCTCTGCCCCTCCCCTGTTCATGCTCTGTCTCTCTCTGTCCCAAAAATAAATAAACGTTGAAAAAAAAAATTAAAAAAAAAAAGAAACAGGCATAACTGCTAATGCTAAAGTCCATCATTTAATTACTTTAACGGAGGAGATTTTGCTAATGGTAAGGAAAAAAGTGATAATAGTTGGTAAATGGTCTCTAGATCAGCACCGTCCAACAGAATTTTCTGCAAAGATGGCAAGATACTACATCTGTGTGCTATCCAATATGGTAGTCACTAGCCATATGTGGTTATTGAACATTTGAGATATAGCAAGGGTGACTGGGACACTGAATTTTAAATCGTATTTATTTGAACTAATTTATATAATGTGGCTAGTGTTTATCATTATGGACAGTGCAGCCATAGAGCCTACAAAGCAGGAAACCTGAGTTATTACCAGTTAGTAAATAACTTGAATCTAAGCCCTCTGCCATTATCTCTACTGGCTTTTCTCAAAAGCACTTGAAAAAAAATTATATTAATTTTACATTAATTTCCAAACTGGATTTGAGGAGTCTTGTGTAAATCTAGCTCCAAGGAAAATGGCAAGGTAGGTGATGTCTGTTTTTCTCTTGTGGTTTTTCCTACCATCCATATTCTCCTTGATACCTGTTATCTTTTTCTAACCATCAAGCATCAATCCAACCCCAACCCCACACTCCATATTTTGCTCTACTGTTTATGAACTACTAGTTCATAATTTCCACTAGGTGAATTTTCATTGCAATATGTGACTACTGAAGACCAGACCATGTCTTTGGATACCAAAGTCAATGCTTTTCAAAGCATGGTCTGAGAACTCCTAGCAATGGAGCCATCTAGGGGATGGGGGAAGTATATCTTGAAAGATTGGATTCCTGGGCCCCATCCCAGATACTCTAATTCCAAAATCTCTGGAAAGGGAAGAAGGAGTTCTCTTAGGACCAGCAGAACGGGTAAAAACACAGGCTTTGGAACGAGGCTGCCTCAGTTTGAATTCTAGTTCCAGACTTTATTAAGAGTTAAACTTTGAACAACTGACAAAACTTCTTTGCAGTTCCACTTTCTTTCCTATGAAAGGAAACTTAACTCAGGGTGTGAGAGAAAGAAAAAAAACAGTTGATAAAGTGTGAGGTGCTTCAAAGAGTACCTGATACATATATTAAGCACTATAGTAACCATCATTCTTGTTACTTTTAGCCAACAACTTAAATGAGTCTCATACACATTTAAGTTTCAGAACTCCAGACAAAGGAAAATAGTGAAAAAAGTAGAGGAATAAGGGAACCCAGGTTGTGTGGTAGTAGTTCCTATCTGGGGTCTCTGTGTTTTCAGCTGTAAAATAAGACAGTGTTATCTGCTCAGAATTAAATGGGTATAGAAAACAAATGTGAAAGCCAAACTGCACGAAGGTTTGCACACGAGAATACCAGATTTGGGATTTTGAATGGAATGAGATGCTTAGGGGCTATCAAATGGACAGTGTCGCATTGGATAACCACAAGAAGGAAGAATCAAACCCACTCATGCAGGAGGGAGAAGTGGTATCCCCATGCGAGTGCAATTTGCAAATAGTTGTACTTATAACACATAAAGACTTTGAGTAGAACCATTGTGCATGCATGCCAGGTTATAAAGCCTTCCATTTCACAAATCACATACACCTGCCAATTGGGACAGGCACTTTTCCCTTGTCAGCAAGCTGGAGTGAAAGCTTTGCTGATCATCATCCTGCCAGCTAGAAAATGGATCTCACCATCAATTTATTCTGGAAGTGAGAAGCTCCTTGCCTCTGGGAGAGATTATAAAATGGAGTCATTTTACTCCTGACACCTTCAGAGTCAGTTACTCCTTATGGGACAACTCAAGATCCACGTTCTATGCCTTTGGCAAGAAAACATTTTCTACAAGCTACTGGCTAACACCTCACAGAGGAGTTTTATTTAAGGTCCATGTGGGACCAGAAAACTAAAACCAATAAATTGACACTTTCTAGAGAACACAAAATACCTCAAGACTGAAACGGGAAGACAATTTTTTCCCTTTTCTTTCAGTATTATTTTTATTTCAGCATTATTCTAAAAGCATGATTAAATTCTGAAAGTAGCTTAGAGTATGTTTTGACATTTTCTACCTTCTCAATTTCCGAAATAGATATGTAAACTAGCTCATCTCTCATTTTACCTTAGCATACTGTACTCTCTTTCCATTAAAGAAATCATGCATGCTGCCCTCTTTTGATAGGAAATACATTTTTAAGAGACCTAGATGTCTATCATGTAAGTATTTTTCTATGAAACATGTTTGTGCTTTCCAGCTTACTTCAGAAGAGCAAAGGTTGATCTAATTGCCCAGTATATTTATCTGTTGCCATAGGGCAGTTCAGTTCAAGCTTCCCTTGAGCATGGATCATCTAGCTGCTCAGAAACGGATTTGGGAAAATCGAACTGGGGGTACCCCTGCTACAAAGGAGCCCTGTGAGCTCTGGTCAGCTCTGAAGCTGAGCCAGGTTGAGCCTCTGACATCTTGGAGAGATTGTTATCTAAGCCTCATCATAGAGTATTTCATTAGCCAGAAAGAATTTGTCAGTAGTTTTGTTCAACAGGCCTTGTCCTCCTGAAAGTCTATGAATAGAAAATCCACCAGATTCTGACTAGAATGAACAGGGTCAGGTGGATACTCAAGAAGGTCATAGTGACAACTCCTGGGGCTGGTAAATGTCTTCACAAGATTTTGGGCATAGAGAACCAGACACTGAACATATTACTATTAATCTGTTCTTCATACCAGGTTGAGGTTGAGTCTATTTTTTTCTCTCAATTTGGAGTTAACTTCATTGCATGAACACTGAAATGAACACAATTGTACAAGCTTATTGAGAGAGAAGCCTTTATTTACATCCTTCCTTTTTTCTGCCCTCATCATAATTACAAAGTAACTTGTTCTCCACTGCTGCAGAAAAAGAAATACCAACACCAAAGGCAAAGAGAAATATAATCTATTGATTCTTGCTTTTGAGCTTCCAGTGGCTCAGTCTAGATAATACGAGGTTCATTTAAGAAAGTTTTAGAGATAAATTACTATGCTCCATATTTTATATCACTGGCTAACTTTAGTGCCCAAGCCCCCATGCAAGTTTTCACTTAAAGTGGCTTTTCACCTTGTGGGAATTCATGGACACTTTTGAGAATCTAATAAAAACAATGGACTCTTGCCTTTGGCAATATGTCTAGTAAGTGCTTCAGCTGAGGTCCAAAAGGTTGCTGCCTATGTTCTTCTCTAGGATTTTGATGGTTTCCTGTCTCACATTTAGCTCTTTCATCCGTTTGGAATTTATTTTTGTGTATGGTGTAACAAAGTGGTCCAGTTTCCCCAACACTGTATGTTGAAAAGACTTTTTCCCATTGGATATTCTTTCCTGCTTTGTCAAAGATGAGACGACCATGTACTTGTGGGTCCATTTTTGTTTTTTTTATTCTGTTCCATTGATCTATGTGTCTGTTTTTGTGCCAGTACCATACCATCTTGATGACTACAGCTTTGTAATAAAGCTTGAATCTGAAATTGTGATGACTTCAGTTTTGTTTTTCTTTTTCAGGATTGCTTTGGCTATTTGGGGTCTTTTGTGGTTCCATACAAATTTTAGGATTGTTTGTTCTAGCTCCGTGAAAACATGCTGGTGGTACTTTGATAGGGATTGCATTAAATGTGTAAATTGTTTTGGGTAGTATAGACATTTAACAATGTTTGTTCTTCTAATCCATGAGAATGGAATGCTTTTCCACTTCTTTGTATCCTCTTCAATTTCTTTCATAAGTGTTCTATAGTTTCTAGAGTACAGATCTTTTCCCTCTTTAGTTAGGTTTATTCCTAGGTATCTTATTGTTTTTGGTGCAATTACAAATGGAATTGATTCCCTGATTTCTTTTTCTGCGGCTTCATTATTGGTGAATAGAAATGCAACAGATTTCTGCACATTGATTTTATATACTGTGACTTTGCTGAATTCACGTATTAGTTCTGGGAATTTTTGGTAGTCTTTTGGGATTTCTACATAAGAGTATCATGTCATCTGCAAATAATGAAGATTTCCAGTACTATGGTGCAGCCACTCTGGAGAACAGTATGGAGGTTCCTCAAAAAACTAAAAACAGAACTACCCTACCATCCAGCAACTGTACTACAAAGGGTACAAAAATACATATTTGGAGGGGTACATGCACATGCACCCCAATGTTTCTAGCACCACTAACAACAAAAGCCAAATCTCGGAGAGAGCCCAAATGTCCATTGACTGAGGAATGGTTAAAGAAGTTGTGGTATATATTTACAATAGAATATTACTCAGCCATCTAAAAGACTGAAATCTTGCCATTTGCAATGATGTGGGTGGAGCTAGATGTATCATGCTAAGCGAAAAAACTCACTGAAAGAAAGACAAATACTATATGATTTCACTCATACGTGGAATTTAAGAAACAAAACATGAACATATGAGAAGGGGGCGGGGGGAGAAGAGAGGGAAACAAACCACAAGAGACTTTTAACTATAGAGAACAAACTGAGGGATGATGGAGGAAAGATGGCTGGGGGGATGGGCTAAATGGGTGATGGGCATTAAGGAGGGAAATTGTGATGAGACTGTGGTTGTATGTAAGTGATAAATCACTGAATTCTACTCCTGAAACAAATACTGCATTACATGCTAAGTAAAACTTAAATTAAAAAAAAAAAAAAAAGTAAAATGCTTAGAGTAGGATAATAACCAAAACAAACAAACAAACAAACAACAAAACAAAACACTGAACTCAATCCCTGATAAAAATTATCTCGTATGGACAAACAAAATTTTGGGCATACTTTTAGGGGGGTCTTGGACATCATGAGGGCATCCATTCCAAACAATCTTATTTTAAACCAAAATACTAAATACAAAAAGTCTAAAAAATAGCCTTTGGGAACTGATACCCTAAATTTCTACCTTGACCCTGTTGTTGGCTGTTATTGTGATGTATTTTAACTAGACTTTAATTCTCTCATCTGTAAGATGAATATAATAAAAGCACTATTTCCTAGAGGGTCTGTGAGGATAAGACGATATCATGTATATAAAAACATTTAGCATCACCCTAGCACATAGAATTCAACTGAAGTTGATACTATTTTGATATTCATCATTTAAAAACAAATATGGGTGGGATTCAACAAAATTGAGAATTAGCCTACATGTTGGCATTCTCCTGTCATCTCATCCCAGAAGTTGTCCTGGAGGTAAAACAAAGTGAATTTGAAGAAAAGAGATAGACAAAAGTTGACAGAAATGCTTGAAAATGGAGATGTGGCTGAGGAATAAGGCCATGGTGGAGGGAAAAGATGGGGAGGGTTTTAAACTGTTTTTTTTTTTTCTTATCTTGGCCACATGGTAGTTCCAGGGACAGCTGTGCCTATCCAGTGGCACCGGGTGAGCAGATTATACTCAGGCTGCACAGGAGATTGGCAATGGGCTCGGAGAGATAACAAAAGAGCCCAGTGATTATGGAAAACCCCATAGCATCATCAAACCCATCTCTGGCAATAACCAGCTACAACCAAGGGGTAAGTAAGATTGATGAGGAGATAGCAAAGAGGGGTGGTCAAGTGCAGACTACGGCATATTAGGCTCTTTGCCCAGGATCATCAGCACACCCCCCCCACCCCCTGCCAGTCACCTTCAGCTCTCAGAAACCACAAAAGCTAGAACCTGGGACTCCTTATTTACAAAACCAGCCACAGGGAAACAAGTTTAAAGGTAAAAATTACTAGATATCTGAGGAGCATAACTGCTACAAAACAAAGGCAACAGACCCAAGTACAAATATTAAGTGAGCCAACTCTTAGTTTTTACTTATTTGCATATTTATTTATTATCTTATTTATTACCCAAAATAAAACTAATGAAAATTTTCAGAGGATTAGGAGAGAACAGTTGGAATATGAAGCAGAAACAAGCCTTTTAAAATAAGAACCAGGTAGGCATACTTGGTGTGAAAGATATGTGAGTTTCAATAAATTATTAATGCACTGGATAAATAACTAAAAGGATACAGCCAAAGAATAAAATAGGGTACTGGAAAGTAGGCTAGAATATTTTCCCCAAAAAAGCATTTGAAAAGAAGAAAGAGAAAAGGCAAAAAAGTCAAAAGATATAGTCAGCAATAGAAATAACAAAATATATATTTAAGAAGTCCCATTAGGAGAGAGAAAAAATGTATGTAGACAAAGAAAAGAAACTATTTCAAGACATGGCACCCAAGAACTGAAAGGGGTTGGAAAACTTCAGATTCAAAGGGCTTCAGAACCAAAAAGCATAGAGAATAAGATATCCAAATCTATAAACATTATGGTAAAATGTATGGATATTAAAGACAAAGAAAAAATCAAGAGTTTCTTGATAAAATAGACAACTCATAAAGGAAAACAAGTCACACATCAAAAAAGCACACTTGAGTGTGGAGTGGAATAACATTTTCAAAAGGCTTAAGAAAATAGCTTTCTTTAAAAAAATTTTTTTTTACATTTATTTATTTTTGAGAGACAGAGAGACCATGAACAGGGGAGCGGGGGTGGGGGGGGAGAGGGAGACACAGAATCTGAAGCAGCCTCCAGGCTCTGAGCTATTTGTTAGCACAGAACCCAATGCGGGGCTCCAACTCATAAACTGTGAGACTATGACCTGAGCTGAAGTCGGACCCTCAACTGACTGAGCCACCCAGGTACCCCGAAAATAGCTTTCTATATAAAATGTAATGCTATGTTGCTATGTATGGTCATTAAGGGACATATTTAAAAGGTTTTTTGGGAAGAATTTGAAAACTCACACTAAAATTTATACAGCAGAAGAAAAGCCCATAAATAGCTAAGTCAGCTTTAAACAAGAAGATAAAAGGTGCATGGTGGGGTAGCAGGGAACGGACTTCCCCTTCTAGATATTAAGACAGAACCAAAGCTGTAGTGATAAAAATCAGCATAGTGTTAACTCTGGAACAGAAAAGCAAACCAATGAATAGGAATAGAATTTGGAAGTAAAATATAGCACCACAAAGCAATGGGAAAAAGGATTGTTTATAAGTGGTATTTAGAAAACAGGCTTACTATGTGAAGAAAAATAAAGTTAACCATATATATTTTATAGCATATATGGCAGTTTAAAAACATGTTAAAAATTTTTTAAATTAAAAATAAATAGGTAGATTTAAAAATGTAGAAAAAATTTTTGTGACCTAGGAATAGAGAAAATTTCATAAAACCAAAAACATACAAAGTATCAGGCAAAAATTAAAATGGATTTTATTACATCAAAGTAAAGATTTCTTTCTAATGAAGGACTATATAGAAAAGTTAGCAGATACATGGACTACAGAGAAAGATACTTATATATCAGCAAGAAAAAGGAATCTCAATAGAAAAATGGGCAAAAAAGATGAACAAGCAATAACATATGAAAGGATGCTCAATGCTACTGTTAATCAAATAAAGGCAAAATTAGACAATAATGAGGTATCACTTTTCATCAGTCAGAATGGCAAAAATATGAAAAAACATTTAATAACGAATGTTGGTAAAGATTAGAAGAAAGAGAAACTCAGAAACTGCCACTAGGAATATAAATTGGTACCGATGTTTCTGAAAGAAAACTGGTATTTTATTTACTGGATTAAACTATTCATTTTCCTCATAACCCAAGGATTCCAAACCTGAATCACACCCAGAGAAATTCTCACACAGCTTCCTAAGGGAACATGTAAAACAATGTTCATACATATGATGCCAGGGAGGTGGAAACTACCTGGGTTGTTGTAAAACATGAACCATGAAGATAATGGGAAAACCATCTATAAATAAAAATAAGAAGGAGAGTAAGTGAATGTACATCCCACAAAGTGGACAGATTTCAAATGTGTTCAATATGAAAAGTAAGAAACAGGCAAGATTAACAGTAAAATATCCTGTATGTAAGTTAAAAAAACACCCTCCTACAAAACAGCACTATGGGGATGTGTGCACAGACCTGTGTCACAAATAGGGTGGTACCTATGTGTATGTGGAGAATGGAAGCAGTGTTAGAAAGAAGAAGAAAAATAGTAGTTTGAACTTGAAGTGACCAATGATGACAACGTGCAATTAGCTGAGGGGTATAACTAACACACCTTTATACTTAACACAACTCAAAAATACAAACAAATCCATACATCGTTAAGGCTTAAAACAAATTAGAAAATAAGGAGGCCTAGATAGAAAATGTTAAAGAAACCAGAGTGAAACTTTAAATTTGGGTAGATTTAAATATCTTTGGGCTCAGTCCAAGTGCCGGGGTTCTTGACTGTGCTGTGCCAGGCGCCTGTTGTAGCCATGCAGGGAGCAGACTCAGACCAGCCCTTCAAGCCTCCCGAATGCACTGGCAGCCCAGGAACGCCCCCCAAACACCCTGTCTGAGGCTGGCGGAGAGGTCCCTGAGCCCCAAACTCCACCCTGACCACCAGACCTGGGCCCCAAGCAGGGGTGCTGCTTCCTGAAGCGCAGGGGCCTCAGTAATCCCGGACTGCTAGAATGCTTCCAAGCAAATAAAATCACAGGTTCAATACTGCTCCACCTTAATGAGTGTGATCTTGAAGGTCTTGGAATAAGTACCTTGGGCGACAGAAAGAAGGTGAGTAATTATACCCAACAACTGAGTGAAATTCATGTTGATGCAACGAAGATAATTACTGATCCTATCCAGGGCCACATTGAACTCCACCCTCTCCTCATCCGAATCATGGACACACCTGAATTTCAGTGGCTTTGAAATATTGCACAGTTGGGAGGCAGTTACTATATTTTTACAGGTGCTTCTCACAATTGATTTGAACACAGTCTAGGTGTAGGGTATCTAGCAGGATGTCTGGTTCACGCACTGTGTGAAAAACAACCAGAGCTGCATAAAGTGAATGAGATGTGCTTTGTGTTCAGAAGATGGCCTTTGTCATGATCTCGGTCGTGGGCCATTTTCTGCTATGTTTGATGGAAGATTTATTCCACTTGCTCACCCATATGTGAAATGGATGCATGAGCTCAGTGAAAATGTCTGAGCAAAATAAATAAATAAACAAACAAATAAAATATCTTTGGAAGAAACTGCTAAGAAATAATTTTTTAAACTTCTCACAATATAATATTTTCTTTTAGGAATAGTTTCCTTAAATATATCTTGCTTACTCTTTCCTATTTTCAAAAGATCACATATCTGATGTGATATTAAAATTGTCATTCAAAAGATAATGGAACCAGTCATATCTAAAAAGATAAAACTGCAGAAATTGTTGAGAAGTCACCTAATATTTAGTAATGATTATATAAATAATAGTGTCACTGTTGTCTGGAATTAATATTTCCAGGTGCGCAAAGAACTGTGCCTATAGCTCACAAAAGATTTGACACTAATATTACACGGTCATCATTTTTCATAGGTTATTACATCAATTCAGTGCAACCAGACCTGGTGGTATCTGATCTTCTCTGTCAATATCCGAAGGATTTGTGGCCACATTCTTATAACGAAGAGTAAGACTAGGCTGTTCGAACTAGCCTATGGCAGTCATGCTGATCATGGAGATGACTCACGCAGAAAGAGATGGAGATTGAAAAGAAATGACTAAAAAAATCAGGGTGGAAATAGTTTCAGAAATTGGAGAAAGTACTATTGGAATCTCTCTATTCATGTTTCAGTGAAAGATATTTTTTTGCCTCCATATGGTTCCTGTAAACTGGTCACTAACATTAAATGTTCCCATATCTGTCACTACCAGAGTACCTATTTCCAAGACACCAAATCCTTGTCCTTTGCTACAGCCAAGCCTAATCATTTCATGAACTCAGTTTTACCTTCTCTTCAACCATGACTAGTGTGAATTAACATGAAATATTGATATTTTACTGACTTCCTCCCGGCCCTCTTTATCCCATTAATCCTCCATTCTATATTTAGAGACACTTTTCATCTATGAATTTACACATTTCTTTATCTTCCTTCCTCTACAGCCAGAAATAGAGTTGACAAAAACAGCTATGCAGTGACACTTTTTTTAAATTAACATACTCTTTCTTCTTTCCTTAAAGAAAACTGACCACATGTCTTAATTTCTGAATATGGAACTTTTTAGCAATGCTCTGGATACATTCTTATCTTCCTATTTAAAACTAGCTCTGAATTCAAACAGAGGGTTGCTGGAGGGATTGTGGGAGGGGGGATGGGCTAAATGGGTAAGGGGCATTAAGGAATCTACTCCTGCAATCATTGTTGCACTATAGTGCTAACTTGGATGTAAATTTAAAAATTAAAAAAAAAAGGGGGCGCCTGGGTGGCTCAGTCAGTTAAGCAGCCAACTCCGGCTCAGGTCATGATCTCGCGATCCTTGAGTTCGAGCCCTGCATCGGGTTCTGTGCTGACAGCTCAGAGCCTGGAGCCTGTTTCAGATTCTGTGTCTCCCTCTCTCTGACCCTCCCCCGTTCATGCTCTGTCTCTCTCTGTCTCAAAAATAAATAAACATTAAAAAAAATTTTAAAAAATAAAAAAAAAACAACAAAATAAACTAGTTCTGAATTGTGATTTCCATGCCTCAAGTATGTCAACCTTTGTTGTAATTCCTTACAGACTACTGAACACTATACACTGTTACATAACTTGCTGAATCATTTTGACCGTCTTATAAGCAATCATCAAAATTTTATGGATGCAATGATTCACAACGATTATTTTTCTTCTAAAAGGAAATGTCTCCCAGATGAACTTGAAATGAACAGGTTGGGCATTGTAACCAAGCATATCATCATTATAACAAAATACTCCAGGAAAGAAGCAAAATTCCAATGCAACAATTACCCAGAATCCTCTAGGTCTACTCATGTCAACTGAGAATTAAGGGAGGAACTTTCAGTCCTTTGATGACAGGGCTACAAATTATACACGGTTCAGATGCTAAGGCCCAGGAGGAAAAAGCCTCAGAGTTTATACAATAGTTTGTACTGTTGAATGAGTGTTATTTTTCCATTAGATAAAAACACACAAGGTCTCTGAAACCGTGACTGAAGAGAGGGAATCCTTTACACTCTGTAGAATATTGAAAAATCCTTTCCTGAGGGAAAATAATAAAATAATCTTATGATGTTTTTATTAACAAATGTAACCTTTCTATTCTCAGGCAATTTATCTAGTTCTGGCAAATATATGCCATCATTAGTGTATTCTCTGCTGCCTCATGATTTTTGCTTAATAATAAAGTATAGAGTGCTTTCATAAACCACAGATGTTTATTTAGAAGTTTATTACTTTTCTGCATATAAAGCTTAAGTGTATTTGCGAAATTTCTTCTCCTTCCCTCTGTCATTTTCCTAATTAACAATTTTCAGCATCCCCAGGCTGGGGTGCATTGGCTTTGTAGCTAAAAGATCAAATACTTAATTTGAACTGCATAAATCAGGAAGAAATAGAGTACCAAAGAAAGTGCTCAGCTCCCTCTTGCAACTTCTTGGCAGAGGTGTTTACTTTGCCACAGAAATATCCCTCGGGAGTCTGTAATTAGAGATGGAAGGAGGAAGAAGGAAAGGGGGGATGAGAAGGGAGCAAGAGAAGGAGACACTAATATAATCGGGCCCTACTCTTCTCAGATATTTTACCTAAAAATTTACTAATTGTCATTTTGTTGATATGACCAGGCCTTAAAATCGCTATCCCTTTTCCTTTTTAATAATTTTGCTCTATCAGAGGCGCCTGGGTGGCTCAGTCGGTTGAGTATCCAACTTCAGCTCGGGTCATGATCTTGCAGTTTGTGGGTTTGAGCCCCGCGCTGGGCTCTGTGCTGATAGCTTGGAGCCTGGAGCCTGCTTCGGATTCTGTGTCTCCTTCTCTCTCTGTTCCTCTCCTGCTCACGCTCTGTCTCTCTCTCTCTCAAAAATAAATAAAGATTTTAAAAAATTTTAAAAAACAAATATAATTTTGCTCTATCAGAGCTACCCCTTTATTTGAAAGCCTCTGGATTCAGCTACAAAAATGTCATACACCAGGAAAAATAAATCGTGGTGTGTCTCATTTCAAAAGCTGACACATGAAAGATCCAAACTTATTAAAAGTGACTTTTTAATTGAGATATAATTCACATGTATAACATTCATCCTTTTAAAATGTAAGGTTTAGGGGCAGCTGGGTGGCTCAGTCAGTTATATGTCCTGCTCCTGGTTTTGGCTCAGGTCATGATCTCACGGTTGGTAAGTTTGTGGGATGGAGCCCTGCAGGGGGCTCTGCACTGATAGCATGGAGCCTGCTTGGGATTCTCTCTCTCTCTCCCGCTCTTTCTCTGCCCCTCCCTGGCTCAGGCTCTGTCTGACTCTCTCAAAATAAATAAACATTAAAAAAATAAAAAATGAATAACCTGTAAGGTTTAGTGATCTTTAATCTGTTGGCAAAGTTATGCATCTATTACCTCTAATTCCAGAACATTTTCACCACTCTAGAAAAAAACTCCATACCCATTAGCAATCACTCCCCATTCCCTCTTCCTATCAGTCTTTGAACTAACTTACTTTCTGTCTCTGTTGATTTGCCTACTCTGGATATTTTACATAATATTTGTCCTTTTGTGTATGGCTTCTTTTGCTTAGTATAACATTTTCAAATTTATCCATGTTGAAGCATGAATCAATATTTCAATCTTTTTATGGTTGAATAATATTCCATTGCACAGACATAGCAAGTTTTGTTTACCATGTGGGTTGTTTCCACTTGTTGGCCATTACTAACACGTTTTGACCGCAATGAACATTCACATACATGTTCTTATGTGGATATACGTTTTCCATTCTCTTGGGCACATGTTCCAGGGGTGAAATTCTTGTGTCATGTGTTTAACTTTTTGAAGAAGCTGCCAACCACAGGATTTCTTTAGATTATGAGTTCTCTTGTTCATTTAAGTTATGCCAACTTATTACAAAAATCAAATTTGGCAAAACTGCAAAGGTTTCTTACTAGAAGAAGGTGATGCCCTGAACGCACCTCTCAGTTCAAATTATATAGTAACATAGGAAAACTTTTTATGCGAGGAGAGAGCTGAAATGCTGAAGACTGATATTGTCATGGTAGCAACTTATTTATATCTGGCATCATTGGGGAATGAAATGGTCTCTTCTGGGGAATTGTTAAGCATGTGGCTTAAAATTTCTAATACTAGGCCATTTTTAGTAGAACCCTTTCTGAAGTGCCTTTTAAGATAGAAACTCCAAAGATGATTCAGCCATTCTTGATAACTTCTGGGAATGTGCTGTGAACATCTATCATAATACTGTTTAAATCCAACTAAACAATCATGGAGTTATCACCTGAGATATATAAAGCCATTTGCCACTGTAATAAATTCCCATGCCTTTTGAGATCTTGTAATTATTTTATAGATTTTTTTCTTCTTTTTTTACTTTTCATTTACCAAAAGGCTACATCGCTTGTTACTGCCTATGAGAATGTTTCTGAATACTTTCTATTAATTCTCATTTTCTTGATTGTGATTTTTTACAAAGTTTTAATGTTTATTTATTTTTGAGAGAAAGAGACAGAGTGTGAGTGGGGGAGAGGCAGAGAGAGAGAGAGGGGGAGGGAGGGAGGGAGAGAGAGAGAGAGAGAGAGAGAGAGAGAGAGAGAGAGAGGTTGGCTCCAGGCTCCATGCTGTCAGCACAGAGCTCAATGCGGGGCTCAAACCCATGAACTGTGAGATCATGACCTGAGCCGAAGCTGGATGCTTAACTGACTGAGTTACCCAGGCACCCCATCTTGATTGTGATTTTTAAGTTAGAATGAAACCTTAATTTATTTTAGAGCATCTCTGAGTCTCCTGAATGGGCACACAAAATTTTATGTCTCTATACGTATATGCATTTCCTGGACAGAAATTCTTTTAAAATAAGAAATCAAGAAAGAAATCCATGTTGCCTTATGGCAATAATCTTTGTTCGTGATAAAATACAGCATCACTGCTTGTTAAAACTATCATTGGTAAATTCTGGGTAAATATGATACTAATGTAAAAATTTATTCTTTGTTAGTATTATGGAACCATACACATTTATTTTGAAGTCTTTGGGAAGGATAGATCTTTGATAGGTCCTTTTCCTCCAAACCACTCTAATTTTGACATGGTTCATTTTGAGTGTAACAGCAGGCTCTGTTGTCCTAGAAACCAGTCCTGGTTAAAGGTCTTTAGGTCTTACATTTGTTACACCTCAAAAATGTATGCACTCAGCTCCCCCTTATCACTTTACCTCTTTTTTAAACTCTTCCAAAGTTATTTTCAGATCAGTTATTTTAAATGTCATGAAAACTACTTAACATATACTTACTGTGTATAAACAAACTTTATTTTATTTAGAAAGTCCTCAGTTGGGAACTAATAATCTAGGTATGGCCCATTCTTAAACCTATACCTTCCTTTCCTAATTTTGCTAGAAAATGCATTTTCTTGCAAGTGCCATAAGATTCTATTGGTAAGTCAAACTGAGATCCTATTCTCTGACTTCAGGAAAATCAAATGTCCAACACTAGGATATTAGTTACATAAATTATGTTCCATTCATATGATGGAATATTGTACTGCCATTAAAACTATGAATCATAAAGAGCTTTAATGACATAGGGAATTCTTATATTAATTCTGTTAAATTAAAAAGTGAGAGGTAAAACTGAACTTATAAATGATATATTTTATGCACAAAAGTATCAAAAAAGATTAGGAGGAAATGATTATTAAATATGTTTGCCTCTGGATTTTGAAATTATGTATATAATTCAAAGTAAGAAATTTGGATTTTATTCTACTGAGAATAAAAAAATCAAGATTTTTAAGTGGAGAGTGGCATCATTTGGCTTACAACTTAAGAAAAAAACACATAGATAATTGTAAAGGGCTAAGAAAGTCATTCGGAATCTACTGCTGTAATATAGATGTAAGCTTTAAGGGACTCAAACCAGAGTGATGGTGCTGGGGTGATGAAAACTGATGGTATATATGTATGTATATATGTGTATTTATTCATTTATTTTGAGAGAGAGAGAAAGAGAGAGAGAGAGAAACACGTGTGTGCAAGCAGAGGAGGGGCAGAGAGAGAGAGAGAATTATAAGCAGGCTCCATACTCAGCACTAAAACTGATGTGGAGCTCGATCCCACGACCCTTGGATCAATGACCTGAGCCGAAATCAAGAGTCAGACACTTAACCGACTGATCCACCCAGGTGCCCCAAAACTGATGGCATTTATTATATAAATTAGAGCTAAATATGAAAGGGCTAAGCGTTTTGCACCAAACAACTGAGTAGATAATAGTGAATTTATTGAGAGGAGAAATATTTGGGGAGGAATAGATTTGGGAGAATAGCACAAAGTGCTGAATATTAATTGCTTTATTTTTACCATATTAAATTTAAGATAGCTATTAGATGGCTAGGTCCAAGTTTAGAGTAAGTTGTATCTAAATATCTGGAGCTTGGTGGTAGGGCTGGAATCAGACATCTGGGAGTGAGCAGGGTAGAAACTATTTAAAGCCAGAATACTGCCTCAGATTGACAAGGGAGAACATGTTAATAGAGAATAAAACATGACAAGGGCTAACGTTCTAACCTATAGAAGAGGACTTGGTTACTAAGAAGTGGCAAATTGTGAGAAGTCCGAGATTTTGTCTTTCTTGAAAGCTATCATGTTAGCTTGGTAAAGTTTCAGGGATCCTTGCAAAAGACATGAGGCTCCTGGGTCAAAAGCAAAGGGCTTTATTACTCCTAACAGAGCAGGTAGCGTGAGCATGAGCATGTTTTCATCAACTCCCCTTGCTCCCAAGTTTCATGGTAGACGATGCCAAGGGGTCCAGGTGGGTGCTGTACATGTAGTGGATTTGTGCCATAACTGAAGAACTGTGAACTTAGAAACTCAAATCTTTCTAATAGAGAGTAAGCCTTTTTCACTTCTACCCCAGAGAAACACATTTTTTTACTATACTGGGCAGTAAACAAAGCTATCCTTTGTACTGGGGAGAAACACCACCTATTTGCTATACAAAAAGCATGGTAAAAAAAATAGTATGAAATGAAGACACCTAGTGCCTTTGCTTGCAACATGAGCTGAATGTTTCCCAAAATGAAGTAAATAATAGAAATAAATTAGAAGCAGTGGGTAAATTAGCAAAAGTAAGTATTATTGAATGCAGTGAAAGAAAAGCCTATAAAATGGAGAGTTAGAAGATAAAAGAAGCCAACCACATCAACTGCTGTTATGAGACCTTTCTTAGATTTAATTCAGTGCTGGGTTCAAAAGTTTGATTAAAGAGAATTGAAGAGAGAAGTAAAACTTGAGGAGGTGGAGACAGAGAGCATAGGCAGTAAGTACATATAGTGAGTATAGGGCCTAGATGGAAGCAGAACTTCTTGGTATCTAGTGGAAGTTTTGAAGTTACCTATGTATACTGATGGGGACAATCTAGGTCAGAGCAAGAAAATGATGCAGGAGATAATGGGAAAATTTGCAGGAACAAAAATTTTGAGAAAAAATAAAAATGGTTAACATTTGCAAAGTACTTGTTATGCCCCGTCCTAACGTAGTCACTTGGCACATACTAATTACTCCCCACTCACTTTGAATGAGGTACTTCTATCGTCCCTAGGTAATGGATGAGAAAACTAAAGCACACAGGTGAAATATTTTATCTTCAGTGTTAAGGACTGCATGGTACTACCTCAGAAAACTGAAGGACACACAACTAGAGGGTTAACAATGGAAAGGGAGAAAGATATTTCTTCTATTTCAATGGAGATTTGTGTATAGATGTAGGGTGAATTTTCTTATGGGAACAGGAAGCAGTTCTCATCTGATAGCATCAATTTTCTCTCAATATGAGACAGCAATTAACTAGCCAAGATGAAAACAACAGGAAGTGTCAGAAACTCAAAAAGAACCTCCACCACCACCACCACCACCACCACCACCACCACCACCACAACAAACAGGTCTGAAATATTCATTTTCATTAGAGAAGTATGATTACCTGGCAGCATGTGAATGGTCATGAAGATTCATGGATGTGGATAAAGAGTAAGAGAATGTTTGGATTTGCGGAGGGGCAAAGGTATTGAGGGAAAAGGTGTGTTTATTTTGAAAGACCCAGAACCCAAGCTGGGTAAGGAAGGACAGAGGACATGGAGGCGACTGAGAGTGAAAAATAGGAGAGTGAATGGATTGGAGGACCTGATGTGTCAAAGAGTGGTTGGAATGCAAACACACAGCAACAGATGGAAAAGACTGAAGGCCAGAGCAACAGCTTCAACAGCTTGAAACGGAGAACTTTTAAAGTAGTGCAGTTAAGGAGGACCATATCCTTTGAGGGGGGCATGCCAAGGAACTGGACGCCAGCTGTGGGATGGGTCATTGCTATGGATAATAAATGGCCAGAATGAAGATGATTACAGTGAGTCATGTAGTAGAGTAACTAGTAACTATGGGATCCAGGTGGGGAGTGCAGTTGTAGGAGTTGGGAGGTGACAGCAAAAAGGAAGAAGAAAGGCTGATAGAACGTACTTCAAAGAGGGTGGCACTGCTGCACCAGAAATGTTTTAGAAGCAAAAACGAGGAAAAAGGAGGATACCTACTCTATTTAACAAAATAATTCTGTGTCCTATAAATGGTGTAAATGTACTGAAATCCACATACTTGTATCAATGAAATAAAGTATAGACCTATAGGTATTGAAACTATGTTTTTACAAACTGATAGTATCTCAAGTTAGACTACAAGGGAAATGATTGTCTAAATATACCACGGCTCTAAGGGTAACAAAATCTGAAATATTTCCTTCGTACTTCCTAGGAATGATGACTCCTATAAAGAATAAATGATTAATATGTGAGAAAATTAATTTGATTGACCAATGTGCTTCTGCATAGAAACACATCTAATGTGAAACTGGCAAAATCACATAAAATGAAATGAGTGCATTCAATTTTATGTAACTACTATTTATCCTAAGCTTTTTGTTTGTTTGTTTTTAAGTTTATATTTACGCTGGAAATAAATATAATGAACAGTCACATAGGTTGGGTGGAACTTACATAGTAAATCATCTAATTAACTAGTCACTTGAAAGTGAAAAAGGAAATTTGGGATCTGTTGTTTAATTGCCACATTTCAAAAACACATTTTAGTTGGCTGCATCTAAAAAGAAATAATAATGTGAGATCATGAAAGCATTTCATAGTAATGAGTAGGGTCTGGTTTCTATTTATTGCATATACAAAGGATACTGACAATAGTTTTGGAAAAATGAGTAAGCTCTCAGAATAGCTAGCACAGAGATATGAAACACTGGTGTGAGACAGATCAATTATAATACTATCTCCCAGGAAGAAGACAGAATTTCTTTTTTTTTTTTTAACTTTTTAAAAAATGTTTATTTATTTTTGAGAGAAGAGAGGCAAAGCACAAGCGGGGGAGAGACAGAGAGAAGGAGACACAGAATCTGAAGCGGGCTCTAGACTCTGAACTGTCAGCACAGAGCCCGACATGGGGCTCAAACTCATGAACACTGAGATCATGATTGAGCCAAAGTCATACGCTAAACTGACTGAGCCACCTAGGCACCTGAAAAAGACAGAATTTCTTAAAGCTATAAGAAATTCCTCAGAATGATATGGTTATAATTAGTCACTTTTGCAGTAAATTCCAGTTTTAGCCACACACATTCATAGGAGGGAAACACACTGGCCTACTAAGGACTCATCTGTTAGATCAACTATTATTGTGTTCATATTCTAGCATCCCCTCAGACAGGGTCTTCCTTACACATGCCAGCTGAAGGTTCCAATGTCTGAAATGCTTTCTTTGTACTTTCCCTTTGTGTTAAACATTGCCTCTTTCACGTCCAAAATTAATATATCAACAGTAATTAAATATCAAGTCCCTAACACTTTAAGGTATATGAATATTAGAACAGTTATTTTTCCCCTCTGGGCACCTATATGAGGTAATGGAGATGGGAAAGGATAAACTGAAATAAACTATAAGAAAGAAGAGGGAATATATCTGGCTTGTATAGACCTATATACATCCATATATCTATATCTGTATCTATATCATCCATCCATCCATCCATCCATCCATCCATCCATCCATCCATCTTGTATAGAGGGTTGCTTATGCTCTGCTGGTCAGACTAACAACATTTGGGAGGGAATTACTTTCTATCATGCCATATGGTCATCATAGGAGAGGATGACATGATAAGGAAAATATTTTTGATATGATGGTAAGTGAGAAAAAATAAGCAACAAGAATAAAAGCGCTCAAGGCCTTACAGTGGCTCACGAAGCCCTACTCTGACTCCTCCCTGCGTTGACTCTCTTGACTTCATCTCTTGCCTCTTCGCAATACTCCCTGCACTCCACCCACACTGGCCTCCTGTCCTGCTCCTGCTAGAGGCCTTAGCCTGGCTCTGTTCTATGTCTGGAACTCTCTCAACCTTGAAAGCCACATGGCTAACGCTTCACTTCCTTTAAGTCTTTGTTCTAATGTTGCCTTCTCAAGGAGACCTACTCTGTTTATGCTTATGTTATGTAACTATAATGTCCCTCCTCCTCCCTTGTACTCCAGACACCATCATATTCTCTCTGTTTTCTAACCAAAGTATTTATCGTCTTCTAAAAGTAATATAAATTTACTTTTTTATTGTCTTCAATCCCCTAAAATTTAATCTTCATGAAAGCAGAGGGTTTTTTTTTTGTTGTTTTTTGTTTATTGTTTTTTTTTTTTTTGGTCTTATACATCACAAACTTCCTAAAATGATGTTGGCCTTAATACATATTTGGCAAATGAATGGATAAATAAATGGTTTTGTTGCTATGTAAATACTATGTTAAATTTTTTATATGTATATTGTCAAAGCTTCAAAAGGATAATGAAAAACTAAAAAGTATGATTTGTTAAGGTGACAGGATAATGAACAAATGTTGTCTTTTTATTTGGTGTTTATAATTTCTAAAATATTTGTATAATAAGAAATAAAAATGAAAATTTGGGGTGTTTTTCTTCCCTTTCATGTAAAGCAGGAATATAAACACATATGATGATCAGTTGTGCACTGTGAAACAGAGATGGCTTAATTCACACTAGTCAATATTACATATATTTACCTTCCTTTGAACAAATTTTAGCCTGCATCAACTAAAATATATGGCATACAGAGCTTCAGGTGTGAGAACACATATATTCTCTCAGAAATACATTTAACTCTAAGTTCATAAAATAATTTGTGACTCCAAATATGTGTCTAGAAAGAAATTTTATATGGAGTTTTGCCTTATTTCCAAAAATTCTTTATCTATGTCAATGTCTAGTAATACCTGAGATACCTTTTTTTCCAATTAAAGCTAGATGATGAGTAAGTCACAGGCAATTCATTAAAATGATGCCAAGTATTACAGCATTAGCACTTAAAGGATAAGCCAACATTTCTCACTTCTTTCTAATTCATGGTAATGAGTTTTATAGTGTAGTGAGCATGGATTACTGGGTGAGATGAGTGGTTTATCAATGCACTGCATGAAAAAAAAAGTACTTCAAAGTCTCTACATCACTTCTGATACTTTTACTCCTACTTCTCTTTCCATATGATGGCATGCTAATTGTCGAAAGGATTGTATAGAAAAAGCTCTACCAATTTTAATTTTAAAACAATCATTAAAATAAGAATTTTCTTTCCCAAGTAATGGAATAAGAACAAAAACATTATTTACTTCACAATGAATTTCTGAGTTTTTAAAACAAACAAAATGGTGTTGTTTATGATTTTACCCACTTGTTTACAGACTTGGCAAGAAAAGAAGGGGAATTCAGAATAAAAGAAAAAGTATAAAAAGCTTTCTTAAATAATACTCTTTAATTGATACTTTAAGGTAATATTTGATGTCAGCGAAAAGATTTACTGTAAGATATCACCCTGCCACACACAATTCGTGTTTATTGAAAAGAAAATGAAAAGAGGTATATCTAGATAATAGTCCTCAAATACTGTCACTTGTATAGCAAACATTCAATAAATATTTGTGGAAATAAATGTATTGCTTACTTACTTCACTTGAATGTAGGATGACAACTTTTTTCGAAGACAGATTCACCAAGGTACAGTTGACATGCAGTCACCTTTTTTAGCATATAAGATGCATGAGATTTGACAAATGTATATATAGTTATATAACTGCCATAGCCATCAAAATATGCAAGTTTCATTCCTACCCAGAATTCTAGGCTCCTTTGTAGTCAACTCCTCCCCCAAGCCAAGAAGAATCCCAGTCCCTGGCAACAACTAATCAATTTTCTATCAGTATAACTTGGCCCTTTGATTCATTTTGAGATGTTGAACTAGCACTGCATTCCTGGGATGAATCTCATTTGGTCTTGTCACCTGTCTCTATACATGTTCATGAAAACTATTTTGGACTTGTCCTGTACTGTCTCTATCTGGTTTTGATACCAGGGTAATACTGGCCTCATAAAACAAGATAGCAATGTATTTTTTAACTTCATTTCCTTGAAAAGTTTTTGTAGAATTGTCACAATTTCTTCCTTAAAAACATGATAAAATTTGCAAGTGAGGGCCTCTAGGTCTGGAGTCTTCTTTCTTGGAAGCTTCTTAACCACAAACATAATTTATTTAATAGATGTCACGCCACAGTATTCAGATTATCTCTTTCTTCTTCAATGTGCATTATAGTAGCATCACTTAAGGAATTTGTTCATTTCTTCCAAGTTGTCAAATTTAAGGACACAGAACTGATAGCTTGTTATTGTCCTTTTAATATCTGCTATTTCTACAGTGATAGCACTTTCTCACTCCAGCTGTTGGTCATTTGTGTCTTCTTCTCTCTCTTTTTTTTTTTTTTTCCTGATCAGCCTCACTAGAATGTTATCATTTTATTGATCAAAAATAGTTTTTTGGCTTCATTTTATTATTTTTATGTTTCTGACTAAACATAATTTGGGCTTAATTTGCTTTTCTATTTGTAATTTCTTAAGGTATAAACCTATATGATAGGTTTAAAACCTTTTTTTTCTTTTTTAATATTAGCATTTGACATATAAATTTCTCTGTAAGCTCCACTTAAACAACATCCCACAAAGTTTGATATGTGATATGTTTTGATTTTCATTAAATTCAAAATATTTTGTAATTTCCCTTGTGATTTCTTCTTTACCTCAAGGATTGTTTAAAAATGTGTTATCTAATTTCCAGATATTAGAATATTTTGCAAATGTCTTTGAATTATTTATTTCTAGTTTAATTATGTTATGGAGAATTTATTATATGATTTAAATTCTTCTAAAATTGTTAAATTTTGCTTTATATATTGGGGTATGATCCAATGTCCCATGAGTACTGGAAAAATGTTTATTCTGTTATTATTGGATGCAGAATTCTATAAATATTAATTAGATGAAGTTGATAGTGTCTTTCAAGACTTTTGTATCCTTCTGGGTTTCTGTCTACTTCTTCCATTGATTTTTGTGAGAGGAGTCTCCAAAATTAATTGTGGATATATCAAATTCTCCCTTAATTATCTCAGTTTTTGCTTCATGGAACTTGAAGTTTTGTTGCATACACATTTAGGAATGTTATGTCTTACTGTTTAATTGCATTCTTTATCATTACATAATGTCCTCTTTTTTTCCTAGTAGTCTTCCTTGATTTGAAGTCTGTATGTTTGATATTAATAGAGTCACTCCAGCTTTATTTTAATTAGTGTTGGCATAATATATCTTTTTGCATTGTTTTGCTTTTAATCTACATTTTTCTTTACACTTAAATGGTTTCATCTAGACAAAGTAAAGTTGGATCTTATTTTTTTATCTGGTAAAAACTGAATGTTTGTGTCCCCCACAAATTCATATGTTGAAATCCTAGACTTCAATGTGATGGTATTACAAGGGAATCCTTTGGTAGGCTCTCATGAATGGGATTAGTGCCCTTGTAAAAGAGACTGCAGAGAGCTCATTCACCCCTTCTGCCATATGAGGACACAAGAGAAGATGGCTGTCTATGAAGTGGGCTCTCTCCTTCATCAGAAACCAAATCTGACAGTGCCTTGGTCTTGAACTCCCAGTCTCCAGAACTGTGAAAAATAAATTTTTGTTGTTTATAAGCCACTCAGCCTATAGTATTTTGTTATAGCAGCCTGAACAGACTAAGACATTATCTAATCTGACAATCTCTTTTAATTAGGGTATTTAATCCATTTTTATAAAGTATAAATATTGATAGAGTTAATTGAAATCTACCATCTTGCTGTTTTCCATTTATTCCATCTGTTCTTTGTTCTTTCTTGTCTCCTTTTCTCGGCTAATTTTGATTTAATAATTTACATAATTCTATTTTATCTCCGTGATTAGCTTATTATATATACTGCTTTAAAAAAATTTAGTGGTTGCCCCAGAATTTTCCATGTATGCCATTAATAACAATGTACTTTCAAATATTAGGCTGCTTCATTTAGAGTGCAATTCTTAAAACAGCACACTGTCAACTCCTCCATCTCATCTTTTGTGCTATTGATGTCATCCACTTTACATTTACATATGCTATAAACCCCTCTTGCATTGCTACTAGCTTTTCTTTCAACACTTAATTATTTTCTGCAATGTATAAAAGTAAAGAAAATGTATGGTTGACCTTTGAACAATGATTTTGAATTGCATGGGTTCACTTATACATATTTTTTTTGTAAATACAATACTATAAAGTATGTTTTGCTTGTGGTTTTCTTAACATTTTCTTTTTTCTAGCTTATTTTATTGGAAGAATACAGTATGTAATACACATAACATATAAAATACGTATTAATTGACTATATATGCTATTGGTAAGGTTTCTGATCAACAGTAGGCTCTTGGTAGTTACATTTTGGGGGAGTCAAAAGTTACATGTGGATTTTTGACTGTGCAGTGGGTCAGCACCCCTACTCTCTGCATTGTTTAAGGATCAACTGTATTTTATATTTATCTTCATTTTAACTATTCCTAGAGTTCTTCATTTGCAAGTATTTGTATAGATTCCAGTTTCTGCCTACTGTCATATTCCTTTTGCCTAAAGACTTCTTTTTGTTTTACATTTCCTGTGGTGCAGGCCTGCTAATATTAATTAGTTAATTAATTAATTAGCTTATCCTTTAGTCTCAAAAACTTAATTTCACCTCCATTTTTAAATGGTCTTCCTAGCATTTCTATTTAACACTTTCTCATAGCTTTCATCTTTTTACTAAATTCTGTATCTGTCTAGACCTGTTTACATTTTCTACTAGAAATTATAATTTATTATTTACTAATGATAGCTACTTAAAATTTCCTAAGTGACATTTCCAATGTTTGTGCCACTTCTGAGTCTGGTTCTGTAATTTGATTTGACTCTTGATAGTGGGTTCTTTTTTCTTATTTGTGTGTTATGTATATGTATTTCTTAATTGAATGCCAGTCATTGTCTATGGCACAAGTAGGGAGTGAGGCAAATAATATTTATGCTGGGCAATGGGTATGTCTCTTCCATTAATCAGTAGTGTGGGAGGTGGAGTCAATCTACTGAGTCTCTGAACTTTGGTTTGAGTTTTGTTGTTGCTATTGTTTCCTTCAGGTTATCTTGTGTTAATCTTGGGAGCTATGCTTCCAGAAGGTTTTTCCTAAATGTTCTTGCTCCGCCCTCAGCCTTCAGCCTTCCCTTTGTGCTTTCATCTCATGGTGGGAGTCTCAATTCTCTTACCTCTTTCTCAGGAACAGACATTCGTTGTCTGTTATATGGTATTTTTTTTTAAGTTTATATTTATGTATTGTGAGAGAGAGATAGCAAGTGGGTGAGAGGCAAAGAGAGAGGGAGACAGAATCCCAAGCAGGCTCTGCACAGTCAATGCAGAGCCTGATGCGAGACTCCAACTCATGAACACTGAGGTCATTACCTGAGCCGAAGTCAAGAGTTGAGGCTTAACTGACTGAGCCACCCAGGTGCCCCTATTACTTGGTAGTTCCTAAAGTTATTATATTAGTGATGAGTTTCTCTGTTGTCCTGCTCAGGCCTCATTCTCAGGCAGGTCTTGTGCTCCTTGTCCTTGGAGCTGGAGCTTTGTCAATGATCCTGCCCCTCCCCATGTTTTTTTTTCTTATTTAATAAATATATTTATATCATAGAGGCTTAAAAAATGATTCCTCAGAATGATTCCTTGTTTTTCTAGAAAACTAAGTCTTCTCATAGATCTGATGACTGTCTCATAATTTAAAAGGGAGCTCTATCTTTCTACTATTATGATGTTATTTTTTCCTGGTATTCTATGAATCCTATTTTCTGAGTTCTCTCCATATCATATGGCTGATCATCCATACACTACATACCCCAATAGGGTATTGCAGGCTGAAGTCTAGAACAGGCCCACAGCTTTTTAAATATAATATAAACATATATATACATACATACATATACACACACATACATATATATACACATATATATAATGTTTATATACATAATATATATAACACATATATTATATATGTGCTACAATGGCAGAGGTGAGTATTTGCAGCAGAGGTCATATAATCCACAAAGTCTCAGTAAGTACTATCTGGCCTTTTATAGAGCAAGTTTTCTTATTCTGGTCTAGAAATTGTAGAATGTAGAAATTGTAGGAATTGTAGGTCCATGGATCTAGAAAGGTAGAGTGGTTCTGAAGTGTCAGTTAGGAGACATCTAGCTTAGGGTACAATGCAGAATAAATCTGCTCTGTGTCCTTCTTAAATTTATTTTCTTCAAATGGAAGTTTTCCCATTCATTCACTCATTTGTCTTATGGCATGGTTCCTACCACCTCAGGCACAATTACCTGGAGTTCATTATAAAATGTGGCTTTAAATTCATAGTTCCAGTAATATATTTCATTGATTATATATATATATATGTATATATATATATATAATACATGTACATATATGTATATGTATATGTATATGTATAATAGTTTAGAAACCCTGCCAAACTTTCTTTATGTATCTACTTCTTTAAAATGCAGAAGCGTGGGTATAGTCTGGCCAAAATTTCCCATTTGGAAATAATGTCACAAGTTTTTTCCTATACACGTTGGAAGGTAGCAAGAACCTGAGTTCTCATTCCTGTCCAAAACCTTTCATGCCAATTTATTTCAGTTTGCTTTTCCGACAACTGGCAGAAATGGCTTGCCTGTGAATTTTTTTTTTAATGAATCAATGTCCAACAAAAATATCAACAGATTTAAGTTTCAAATAATGACCTCCTTTACCAGGCAAAAGTTAACACTATTTTTTTTAACTGGATTGGAAATACCTACTGTAATTCCATTTTTCTTTCATCAGTTAAAAAGAATTCAGGGTTTTAGCCAAAGCAGGTTTTCAAGCATAACTTACATTCGTGTTGCTCTTAGTTCCACCCTTTGAGCAACAGCATGTGAAAAAGTGCTTCAAGTAACAGCTTCTCTGAGATGAAGTCTTACTTCTTCCTTGATAACTTCATATAAATCTATATACATACATGTGTAAATATGTATGTATATGTCTGCTTTACATACATACATACTTTTTCTATCAATTTAAGTTACAGATGGTACTAGAAATCATGATTTAATGCTTTAAATGCAGACCAAACCACGCCAATTGAAAAATTTAAGAATAATCTTGTCATTTATATCTGGTTAATATTATATATGAGTTTATATTTACTCTTGTCATCTTCCAAAATTTGGCTTCCTTGAATTTCCTTTACTTTTCTGTAAGTATACTAACTTCTATCTCCCTTCTTTCACAAAACCCATCTAAGGTAGAAGAATATATGTAATGATAGGCAGTTTCATTTCATCTCTATCTCTAGGTTTTACATAGGACTGTGATATTGTATAGTGTCCTCCTATAGAACTGTCTTATTCTCACCCCAACTCAGAAGAAGATATTGAAGTCAACGCCAGGTTTCAAAGCCAAAGGTAGGAACTTAGAAGAGTCAGTTTCCAAAGTCAAGAACAGGAACATTAAAGAACAGACTCAAAAGAAATATACAAGGAAAACAAATAACCAAGAAATCTTAGAATAAGAGTTAAAATACTAATTTTTATAATTATTAAATTTTAGAATAGTTTGAATGCTTACATCATTTTATTGCCATATGTGATATATAGAAAACTCCCCTCCCCTCCAAAGATGCCTATGTTCTAATTCTTGGAACCTGTGAATATGTTACCTCACATGGCAAGAAGGATTTTTATATGTAATTAAGTTATGAAATTTAAGATGATAAGATTTTCCAGGACTATTCTGGTGGGTCCAATCTAATTACAAGGGTGCTTTAAAAAGAGGAAGCAGAAGAGAGTCAGAGGGAGATGGTACTTAGAAGATCAGTAAAAGAAATGCAACACTAATGGTTTGAAGATGAGTGAAGAAGGACCACGAATAAAAAAAAAATGTTGACACCCTCTAGAAGCTCAAAGAGGCAAAAGAAAAAAAAAAAAAAAAAAGATTCTCCCCTAGAGCTTCCAGAAAGAATTCAGACCTGTTGAGTCCTTGATATTAGCCCAGTGTGATGCATGCCAGACGTCTGATATATAGAATTCTAAGATAATAAATTTGTATTGTTTAAGCTGCAAAGTTTGTGGTGACTTGTTACTATAATAGAAATTAATGCATCATAGTTATCATAGCTATTTATATTCTGCTGATTTGTTGTTCACTAATAATTTTCTTAATACCATTGCTTCACTATTCCTGTTTTCTACTTGGATTAAATCTTACTCTAAACAACTAATTATATGAGAAAAAGAATGTTTTTATCAGTAAGGGCATAAATGTGGGATTTTATATATCCTTCCACCCATGAGCATAGCTTTCAGTTATCCTTGCTCATAAACAACAATTTGACAGAATATATTTTTTTAAGTTTTTATTTATTTATTTTGAGAAAGAGAGAAAGTATATGTGTAGGAGGGGCAGAGAGGGAGGGAGAGAGAGAATCCCAGCAGGCTCCACACTGTCAATGCACAGCCCAGTGTGGGGCTTGAACCTACAAAACATGAGATCATGATCTGAGCCAAAATCAAGAGTCAGCCGCTTAACCAACTGAGCCACCCATGCACTCCAAAAAAATTTTTTTTGGTCTGCCTCATTGACAAAATAGAATTCTTGAGTGACAATCTTTTATTCCCTTTACTCTCTAGATTTGTATTAATATTTTTTCCCTCTAGCTCTCTCTCTCTCTCTCTCTCTCGCTCTCGCTGTCTCTCTCTCTCTCTGCTAGACTATACTTTTTTTTTGGTAGGAAATCTTTGTTTCCTATCTATAATTTTTCTCTTGTATCTGTGCAGATCTTTTTGTATTTCTCCTCTCTAGATCTTTTGCCTGAAACACACAAATCTTTTCTAAGACATTTTCCTTCTCATTATTTGTTTTCTTTATCTACTCCTTGGATTCCTATTATTTGTATGTTATAGCCCACAGATCTGCTTTTCACATCTCTTCTTTTTTCTCTCATTATTTTTTCTTCTTTTCCAAGATTTTGACTTTAATTAATCCTGATTTAATGTTTAAAAGTCTATTATGCTCTACCACAACCGGACGTTTTAATTTAGAAAAATTTTATTTCTTTAAAACTGCAGCCAGGCCTTTCGGATCCTGGATTACTCTAATTTTATGCATAGTGTTCTTTAAAGCATAGTATCCTTTAAAGAAGATGGGTCAGAGATTTTCCAAACTTTAGCCTTCTTCATTCTCTCATTTTCTCTGATTCCTCAGAATAGGTACTACCTCTTGAACTCAGTGATGTTTCTGTTTTCTCATCCTAAATTCAAATCCTAACTCTGCTTCTTTCTAGATATATAAGCTTGGGTAAGTTAGTAGTTCTCTCCAAACTCAGATTGCTTATTAAAAAAATTCCTATAATGGCACCTACCTTATTAGAGATCTTCTAGGGATTAACTAAAATAATACAAGAAAAAACTTAGCATGGTGCAATGTACATGATAACTGCTTAATGAGTGAATGTTGCCATTATAATCATCCCTCTCATCCCCATCATAACCATCATCATTATCACTATTATAGAAGAAGGTCTATTATTGTCTAGACAGGAGAAGAGGTTGGTTTTATAGGAGTGCTTGGAATTTTATTTTGGTCTGATAGACTAGATTAAATGAGAAAAATAAAATTTAGACTTACTGTAGTGTTACTTTGTTACTTACAAATTTCACTTCTTTGGGAACCAGTCTGGACGGCACCTTTGGCCAAGCCAGCTGCAACAAAAAGCTTTATTTCCAGTTGAGGGTGTCTTTCCCCTTGATACGGCAGTCAGAAATTTGCTGAGGTATTCTGTTTCAACCTTCATTTTTCTTATGTGCTTGTCCTTACTTCCTCTTGATGAAAGGCAACCATAGCCATTCGCCAACTCTTTGCCTGACTTGGTAGCCCACATCAAAAGTGTTTGTATGAGAAGGGAGCAGTGAGTATTATCAAGGGTTCTCCAACTAATGTGGGCAGTCACATGGGTGTGTGCCTCCAGCCTCTGCCCCTATGAGTTGGGGGTAATTGTATGGCAGTGGGGTGGGTTAGGGTAGGGGTGGGAGGATGTTGAAGCCTTTCCCCTGCAAGGAATGACTTCACAGGTGGAGATCCATAAACTGTCCTTCCCTTCCTTAGCTATATTCTTAGCTGCACTTACATTGCAGAAATTTCTCAAAGTTTTTGGACATGAATATCTCATTCTCCTAATTTTCACTTGATGTAGCTTTCCCACTTTTACATTCTATTTTCCATTTCACTAGTCAACTAGGAGGGCAGGAGTTAGACATGAATGCTCATATTAATGTTACAGAAAATCAACTATTACTCTTGAAATAAGTTTTCTTTGTCAAGCTCATCTTATACTCAATAAAGGGCTCAGTGTTTAAAAATCATAATAAGGCAAAATGTCTTCTAATGCTTTCACATTATGACCAAGCTGTAAATGTGAATCTTTTTCCATTTTTTTAAAGTTCTCAACTCTTATTTCTACTGCCTTAGAATCTATTTAAGGTCCAGTAATTTCTAAAAATACTTTGCTCTATTAACCTAAAATGATCTAACATTACTCTATTACAATAGCAATGAAAACTAAGCCAGGTTTTTATATCTATTGAATTTCTTATATTTTCAACTATAGCCCAATCCTCCTATAAAGCTGTTCAGCCCTTTAGATACTTAGTTATATATTGTGGAAATAGAGCCCCTCAATAATGTGAAGCAATCTAAAATGCATAAAAAATACTTTCAAGGAGATCTCTTTCCAACTGTGGTTAAACAGATGTTGAATACATTTTCTGTTTTAAACACTCTCAGTGTGGTGTGTTCAACTTCTTCCTGCTTAGCTAAGAATGAAATAATCAGATTTTTAACTTTTCCCATTAGATCACTGAAGATAATTGTTTTGTGATGTGGAATGTTTATTTTAGATCATACATTAGTTTATAAGATTCAATCAATTTTTCAGCATTTCTTAGTTCTCTTTTTATGAACTTCCACTTAAAGCTAAAAGACTCTGGAATAAGCTTTATTGCTAATTCCTTGTTAAAATCAATTATGTTTAAAATATCTAGAACATTACAAAACCATTTACAATTGCAAATACAAAGGCAATAAAAACATATGGCAGGTCTGGGCTGGGTCCTATTTGTGGCACTAATAACAGTTGAGAAAATCTCTAAGATTAAAAAGTTAGGAAAATTTATGTTTTGACTTCTCTTGAAAATATAGGGTTTGTATATAGAAACGGAATAGGCATTCGCCCAAGGATGGGGATGTAAGGCTTTTTGAGAGGGATTATCTTACTCACACTACAAAAATATCTCTTGTACTGATCTGTTGATGAATATCTAAATTGTAGCAGTGCTTATTTACTTATTTGTTTAGTGGGCAGATCTTTCCCTCCCCCCTTGCCCCTTCCCTCTTTCTCTCCTTTCCCTGTTTCTCTCCCTTCCCTCCTTTCTCTTCTCCTGTGTATGGGTGTAATCTGTAAGAGCAAACAGCATTTAGGAAGGCATTAAACATACTGAATAAACACATATTGAATTGGATTATTTTGTTTTGTGTGTTCCTCTCTTAAAATAATCCTGGGAGAGTTGAGATGTTAAGTCTCTGTCATAGTGATTATCAAAATTTACTGGGCATAAAAATAATCTTGGATGCTTGTTAAAATGCAGATATCCAGGCCCCACCCCTTTGAGATTTTGATACAGGGAATCCTTGGTCCACATTGTCTGAAACCACTCTGCAACATATTAGTATGAACTTGTCTATTACTTTCCTCTGGGGAAAGTTGAGAGTTCCTGGATGGAACCAAGCAAGAACAGTTTAGTTGAGAATGTGAGTTAAACCACCGTCGTTTACACAGTCTCATTATGCAGGAATTTGAGTAAGAGAGTGAATTTTAGAGTGGATATTAAGCAGCTTCTTTTTGCTTCTGCAATTAAGCATGGGGTAATCAACCACACAGTGTTAGTAAGGTGGCCTTCTTCACTCCGCACCCTTACATCCAGTCAGCGATTTCTCCACTGGCCCTTAACCAGTGACTCATAGTCTTCGCCCCATCTCCATGGCATTGCTACTGCTTTCGTCAGTTTTAGCATTGTTGCTAGACTATCATGATGAAGTAACTTCCTTGTTGGGTTGCTCTACCCCCCATCCTCTCCCGAATTGCTGATGAGTCAGATTTCTAAAAAAGCAGATCTGATGAACTCACTATGCTGCTGAGATTCCTTCTAAGGACCTTCACTAATTTCAGGATAAAATTCAAATGTCTGAGCAATTTGTGAGGTGATGCTTATGGCTCCTCTCTACACTGACCTCCAGCCATGTTGAACTCTGTCCACATCCCTGGACAAAACTCACTCTCTCACATCCACAGACTTTGGCTTCCTCTCCTTGTCTTTGCCTGAAGCACCAAACACTCACCAAAGAAGGCTGACTAATGTCTAATCATCCCCTAGAGTTGTATGTAACTTGATCTCTAGATTAAAAATACTATGACATTAAGAAATAAATATTCTGCATAAATGAAATATATGAACTTAAGCAATTCTCAATCTTTCATAAAATTCTATAATCAGAACAGCAAAGAAGTATGACTGTCTTCAAATGTTTTTGGGATAACTGGACAGAGAAATGCAGAAGAATGAAAATGGACCACTTTCTTACAACATACACAAAAATAAATTCAAAATGGATGAAAGACCTAAATGTAAACAGGAAACCATCAAAATTCTAGAGGAGAACACAGGAAACAATCTCTGTGACCTCAGCCACAACAACTTCTTACTAGACATGTCTCCAGAGGCAAGAGAAACAAAAGCAAAAATGAACTATTGGGACCTCATCAAGATAAGGAAAACAGTAAAGGAAACAATCAACAAAACTAAAAGGCAACCGATGGAATAGAGAAGTTATTTGCAAGTGACATATTGGATCAAGGGTTAGTATCCAAAATGTATAAAGAACTTACCAAACCCAACACACATAAAACAAATCATCCAGTGAAGAAATGGACAAAAGACTTGAATGGACACTTTTCCAAAGAAGATATCCAGATGGTTAACAGATACATAAAAAGATGCTCAACATTACTCATCATCAGGAAAATACAAATCAAAACCACAATGAGATACCACCTTAAACCTGTCAGAATGGCTAAAATGAACAACTCAGGAAACAACAGATGTTGGCAAGAATGCAGAGAAAGGGGGACACTTCTGCATAGTGGTGGGAATGCAAGCTGGTGCAGCCACTCTGGGGAATAGAATGGACATTTGTCAAAAATTAAAAACTGAACTACCCTACAACCCAGAAATTGCACTATTAGTTATTTATCCAAAGGATATAAAACTGCTGATTCAAAGGGGCACATGCACTCCAATGTTTATAGCTGCACTATCAACAATAGCCAAACTATGGGAAGAGCCGATATGGATGGATAAAAAAGATGAGGTATATATATACCTATATCTATCTATCTATCTATCTATCTATCTATCTATCTATCTATCATCTATCTACTTACATACATTGGAATATTACTCGGCAGTCAAAAAGAATGAAATCTTGCTATTTGCAACAATGTGGATGGAACTAGACGGTATTATGCTAAGTGAAATAAGTCAGTCAGAGAAAGACAAATATCATATAATTTCACTCATGTGGAGTTTAAGAAACATAACAGATGAACATAGAGGAAGGGAAGGAAAGATAAGTTAAGAACAGAGAGACAAACCATAAGAGACTCTTAAATACAGAGAACAAGCTGAGGGTTGCTGAAGGGGTATTGGTAGGGGGATGGGCTAAATGGATGATGGGCGTTAAGGAGGACACTTGTTGGGATGAACACTGGGTGTTATATGTAAGAGATGAATCACTAAATTCTATTCTTAAAACCATAAAAAAAGAAAAATATTTCTGCCTTCAGAAAATCTTTAGTGACTATACAAAATATTAACTATGTACTGAGTCCAAGATTACAAATTATTATTCTTCCTTTATGCTTTTCTATATGTTCTAAGTTTTTTGACCCAGGTATTTACTAATTTTATAAATGGGGAGAATAATTCTTACAATTTTTTGATGAATGACTAATAACAAAACCTGTCATTCCTATATAATTTCTTTCAAGGAGTTGCAAGTTCATATATACTCACTCATTTGTAATTTGACATGTTTCTTAGCAAGGCTGAAGCCTAACGTATTCTCACTTTACAGACACAATGAGTAACTTGCAAATAATATTTCAGGGAACCAATGGCAGAAGGTCTTAGGAATGTTTGCCCATCATCCTCTCCTAGAAACTACTGGCAAAGGTCCTAAAACTCAAACAATTATCAAGTTGCTACCATTTATTAAGCAGTCAAGTAGTATAGGTCTCTGTATCAGGATATCCAGGAGTAAGGAGACATTTTCAAATAGCAGATATAGTCCCTGCCCGTTAACCCCTAATCCCCTATATCATTTAGCAAAGACGCCACAATACCCCACTTAAAGTGCCAGAAAACATTTAAAGTCTGTTAGCCACTCCAGGTTCTTGATTAAAAACAAGAGAAACAACACTGGCTACATTGAGCAGGAAAGGAATATACAGGAAAGATCTTGCATAGCTCACAGAACTCACAGAAAGTCAAAAGAACTAAGCTCTGTAAAGAGAACACAGCCAGAGTCAAACTATAGGCCTGATCTGCTTAAGCCTCTAACTGTCCTACTGTCCTGCCTCAGTACCCTCTGCCTGCTCCCCACCAGGGTGGAAGAACTAGACTCTCTGTGTCTGAACCTCTCCAGAAGTCTCAATCTCCTGAAGCTATGGCTTGTTGGTAGGCTGACTTCATATGTTCACGACCGCAACGACAAAGGAGCAGGGAGTTCTCCAGAAACAGGACATGTGTTCCAGTGCTAGGTAGAACTAAAAGAAAACAATGTTTGGCACACAGAGTACCATGCCAAACCAACAGATGCAGACACATGAACTGACACAGTGTGGCTCTGAGCCTTGGAGGAAACACTGGCTTGTGAAAGGATTAGATTTATCCGTCTTGGGTTGCTAACATGCTTTAGAGAAGAGAAGAAGGAGTTGCTTGTGAAACTGTCCTGAAGAGGAGGGAAAGACTAATGCAAAAGAAGAGGGGGAGGAGGAAAGAAGGAAATTTGAATTAGAGGAGAAAGACAGGAAAGAGGGAGAAGTGACCATGGATGACATATAAAGAGAACAGAGACATAAGAAGGAAAGGAAGATGCAGGAGGAAGGCATGTGAAGACCAGCAGAAGAAACTACAAAAGCCATGGATCCCTGATCTCTATATTCATAGCATTGAGTTACTTAATTAAGATTCTAAGATTAGAGTATTAGTACTTTCCATTACTTATTAATACACACTCAGTAATACTAGCTATAGAAACATTTTATCCATTAAATAATAACAAATCCTATTAGTGCTATAGCAGTATAGGTACGAAGTGAGGATTTTAAAGGCAGGCAGAAGGAAAATATTATACTATTGGCTCCTATCCCTATGTAAGTTTTTAAGAATATATAGTTTTACAAGTTACCTAACTCTTTTTGTAGTAATGACTATAAGTTTCATGAAATGTTCTATGCAAATATGTACAAGTCAGTAGCTTTCCTCATCTTTTTCTTTCTCACTTGACCACCTATAATCTTTGTTAATAATACTTGATTTTATTGCTTATGTTTGTTTATCCTAAATAAAATACATACTGTCTTAAGCATCTAATTACTAATTCCACAATTTAAGCTATTTTTTTTTTTCTTAGCCTAGAGTAGAGGTAGTAGGAATACAGTGGGTAGGAAAATGAAGTGGGATTTATACCTGGGATGCAGGGCTGGTTCAATACCTGCAAAACAATCAATGTAATTCATCACATCAATAAAAGTAAGGAAAAGAACCACATGATCTTCTCAATGAATGCAGAGAACGCATTTGACAAAGCCATGCGAAGTTCAGTGAAAAAAAGTGTATTTATTGGCAAAAAATGGATCCCAGTTATTTATTCAATCTTTATTATTTCTTTAGAGTTTTGTTTGGTTTTGGTTTTTTTTTTTTTTAATTTTTAATGTTTATTTATTTTTGAGAGAGAGAGAGAGAGAGAGAGAGGCAGAGTGTGAGCAGGGGAGGGTCAGAGAGAGAAGGTGACACAGAATATGAAGCAGGTTCCAGGCTCTGAGCTGTCAGCACAGAGCCCAACGCGAGGCTCAAACCCACGAACTGTGAGATCATGACCTGAGCCAAAATCCGACGCTTAACCGACTGAGCCACCCAGGCGCCCCTTCATTAGAGTTTTAATATGGGTATCATTTAAGGCTAATCTTAAAAGTCATAATGGGCAAACTATGTATTCCTCTAAATTGCAATTGGTGAGATAGAAGTAGATATAGTAATATGGAATTAGGATATTGAATCAAACAGAGGTCCACAAGAGAAGGTAGAAGCAGGGTTCACTAAGAGACTTGGTGCAAAAAACTCTTACATGATAGGGGGTGCTGGCTAGCTACGTATGAAATCCAAAGGCTAGTGGCCTGGAAACCTCTGAGCAGGAGCTGACCTTGCAGTTTACAGAGGGAATTTCTTCTTCCTCAGGAAAACATCAGTTTTACCCTCAAGGCTTTCCAACAGATTGGATGAGGCTCACCCAGATTATGGAGGATAATGTCCTTTACTTAAGGTCACCTGGTTGTAGATGTTAATCATACCTGAAGAAATACCTTCATACAACTAGCGTTTGATTAAAAAACTAGCCAACTTGACACATAAAACTTACTACCACAGGGGCGCCTGGGTGGCGCAGTCGGTTAAGCATCCGACTTCAGCCAGGTCACGATCTCGCGGTCCGTGAGTTCGAGCCCCGCGTCAGGCTCTGGGCTGATGGCTCGGAGCCTGGAGCCTGTTTCCGATTCTGTGTCTCCCTCTCTCTCTGCCCCTCCCCCGTTCATGCTCTGTCTCTCTCTGTCCCAAAAATAAAAAATAAACTTTAAAAAAAAAAAAAAACTTACTACCACAGATTTCAGTGAATAAAACGAGATGCCTGAGCAGAGTTGGAACAGCAAGTCAGCAAAGTGTGTGTTAAAGCCTCTGCACAGTGGCAAGGGAGGATCTGGGGCCAAAGGAGATTTTTCTGGACATCCAATGTAATTTTTAGAAAGACAGATCTACCCTGAGATTGACTGGAAAAAGAAAGACAGTTGTGTTTGAGAATCTCATAAATCATATCTCTAGTGAGGGATTAACAACAGAAGCAGCTGCCGCTGACAGGCTTCTCACTCTGCCATGTCCTGTGCTAAGCATAATCTCATTTCATTTCACAAAACCCTCATGGATTAATATAATTAATGCTTACTTATATAGCTGAGGAAACTAAAGTTTAGAGGAATCGAGTCTTGCTTAGTAAACTAACATTTGTTGAACACCTTTGATGCGGTAGAACACTGCTGGGCTTTTATGTGACTTGATCTTTATCATATACTTTCACATGTAGAATTCTCCCCTATTTTATACATGAGACTTTTGAGAGCCCAAGAGCTTAAAGAGCACACGCCACATTAGGGTCCAGGAAAAAGTGGATTCAAATACAGGTTTTTCTACTCAAAGTCCATATTTGTTCCACTGCTTGATAGAATGTCAACAATCACTTTTCACTCAGAAGGATCCTGACCTTCAAAAAAACAAGAAGAATTAATACAAAGTGGTGACAGGAGGGGAAGGGGATTGTTTGTAATTGGCTAGCCAAGACAGACAGTGGGTCACTGTGGTAGCTTTCAGGTTACAAAAATAAGCAGAGAATTAAGGAGTGTGTGGTATGTCCCCCAAGGAAGGGTTTGTGTAATAAAGGTAAAGCATGTACGTGTGTGTGTGTGTGTGTGTGTGTGTGTGTGTTTGTATACATATATTTTTGAGGAATTATTACGTAAACAATGAGGCATCCATCCATTCATACTATTGCTTTACTAGACGGAACCTAAGTAGCTAATACAGGACAGAGGAGTAATGATGGTAATAACAATAATGGAGTAAGAGTTTCCTAACCATGGTGTCACAATTCGTATGTTCTCCATAGTCTTTCATGAAATGTACATTAAGTATTATAACTATTAAGTGCTGAAGCTTGTGAATAATTTTTGTTCCTAAATCAGAGCAGCTACAAGCTATATCGCTCTCCCTGGGTTTGGTCAGTCTCAGTTTGGTCAGGAAGACAAATTCCCTGCAATTATTCTAGAAATAAAGAATTCAATACAGAAATTGGGGTTTCACAAGTGTGGCAGGTGTTGGACAGCTATAGCACTGGGCCAAAGAAACAATCACTAGTGATTTCAGTTTCAAGTCCTGGAGTGGCTGGGAAAGTTGGGCTGGTGGTCAATCTAAGAATTGCCGTGTCTGGCCACTGGGGCTGCAAAGCAGATGCTGGTGGCGAAGTGTCTGACATTGCCGTAATGGTGGTCTCCCGGGAATAACAACTTTCTCTTTCCACTGCCTTCCAGATCTTCCACAGGTGCTGCTCTTTGGCAGACTAGCCTGAAACCTGACAGGAAAGGGGGTTCTGGGAAACAAGTCCCCGGCATCAGAAGGGAGTAGTGGTGGCACTGAGTTTATTTTTATTTTCTCAAGAGGCAGAGGAAGAGTGAGGTTAAAGCTAAGACACCAAGAATTGTATACAGGGGTGTATCACCTGTATGAGTGTATGTACACCATAAAAGAGAAAAAAAAGTTTGAAACATCTGTGATCAAATGTGTGCCTGAGTGGCCTATGAAGACTGCAGGCTGATGTAGAGCCATTTGAATACAGCATGATAACCTCTATCAATAGTAATCATCTTTTTAGTGATGATTTTTTCACGCTAGATCCCATGGAGGGAGGAAAGGAAGAAGATCAGGTCAGTCTACATCCCTTGCGACAGCAGGCGTCAGCCTCAGGAGAAATAGCGGCAGCAGCAAAGTCATCATGTCCTGTAGCAGCATAGCAGGCTGCGGTCCAGCTTGCGTGTGTGTAATTCCCCTGGCTATGCTGCCTGCTGAAGAGGCAAGGTTGCTTTTCCACCACAGCTCTGATGTGACCCTGAAAACCTGGGCAATTTAGCTCACTTATAAAACCAGACCATAAAGCAAATAATTGAAAAACAGCACTAGAGGGATGGCTGGGTGGCTCCGTCAGTTAAGCCTACCACTTTGGTCAGGTCATGATCTCACAGTCCGTGAGTTCAAGTCCTACATCAGGCTCTCTGCTGTCAGCACAGAGCCTGCTTCAGATCTTCTGTCCCTCTTTCTCTTCTGCCTCTCCCTTGCTTGCTTTTTCTCTCCCTCAGAAAATAAGTAAACATTTTAAAAAAACAGCACCATAAATTCAGGGTAAAGTACCTTACATATTTGAAAAATTAACACCTTTTAAAATAAGGTTTTACTCTTTGAGTGAGGCAGTATGTGCATTATTATTACTTAATAGTTAATGAAGGCCACCAGTGTGCCAGGTGTTATATATTACCCTGCACAAACAGTTGTGTGTAGATATAAGAGCTGGATTCCTATAATTATAGGGTCATGCGGCATATGGGAGAATGGACCATATCCCAGAGAGGTCCAATGAACAACATTAACCATAACTGGTTTATATACTTCATTTCCCCCAACTGAGGTTTCATCTTTCTTGATGACATTAACTTTTATATTACAGTTCACTGGCTATATGAGACTTATTGAAAATTATGACTCCTTGAAAAAGAGTTAAGCTCTCTTTGTCCGGTTGTAAATTGCCCTTAAACAGATTTCTTTTATATATATATATATATATATATATATATATATATATATATATATATATGAAATACTCTTTCTTTTTAAAAAAATTATTTATTGAAATTCAAGTTAGTTAACATACAGTGTAGTATTGGTTTCAGGAGTAAAATTCAGTGATTCATCACTTATATGTAACACCCTGTGCTCATCCCCACAAGTGCCCTCCTTAATGCCCATCACCCATTTAGCCCATCCCCTCACACAAAACCCCTTAGCAACCCTCAGTTTGTTCTCTGTATTAAGAGTCTCTTGTGGTTTGCCTCCCTCTCAATTTTAATCTTATTTTTCCTTTCCTTCCCCTATGTTCATCTGTTTTATTTCTTAAATTCCACATATGAGTGAGATCATATGGCATTTGTCTTTCTCTGCCGGACTTATTTCACTCAGCACAATACATTCTAGTCCCATTCATGTTGCTGCATATGGCAAGATTTCATTAATTTTGATCACCAAATAGTACTCAGTTGTATATATAAAACACATCTTTATCCATTCATTAGTCAATGAACATTTGGGCTCTTTCCATAGTTTGGCTATTGCTGATAGTGCTGCTATAGACATTGGAGTGCATGCGTCCCTTCAAATCAGCAGTTTTGTATCCTTTGCATAAATAACTGGAAGTGAAATTTCTGGGGCATAGGGTAGTTCTATTTTTTAATTTTTTGAGGAACCTATGGACTGTTTGTCAGAGTGGCTGCACCAGTTTGCATCCCCACCAACAATGCAAAAGCGTTCCCTTTTCTCTGCATTCTTGCCAACATCTGTTATTTCTTGAATTGTTCATTTTAGCCATTCTGACAGGTGTAAGGTGGTATCTCATTGTGGTTTTGATTTGTATTTCCATGATGAAGGGTGAGGCTGAGCATCTTTTAATGTGTCTGTTGTCCATCTGGGTGTCTTCTTTGGAAAAGTGTCTATTCAGGTCTTTTGCCCATTTCTTCACCGGATGATTTGTTTTTTGGGTGTTGGGTTTGGTAAGTTCTTTATATATTTTGGATACTAACCTTTGACCCAATATGTCATTTGCAAATATCTTCTCCTATTCCATTGGTTGCCTTTTAGTTTTGTTGATTATTTCCTTTACTGTGCAGAAGCTTTTTTTCTTGATGAGGTCCCAATAGTTCATTTTTGCTTTTCTTTTCCTTGCCTCTGGAGACATGTCTAGTAAGAAGTTACTGTGGCTGAGGTCACAGAGATTGTTTCCTGTGTTCTCCTTTAGGATTTTGATGTTTTCCTGTCTCACATTTAGGTCTTCCATCCATTTTGAATTTATTTTTGTATATAGTATAAGAAATTGGTTCAGGTTCATTCTTCTACACGTTGCTGTCCAGTTTTCCCAGCAACATTTGCTGAAGAAACTGTCTTTTTTTTTTCCATTGGATATTCTTTCCTGGTTTGTGAAATATTAGTTGGCCATACATTTGTGGGCCCATTTCTGGGTTCTCTATTCTGTTTCATTGATCTATGTGTCTGTTTTTGTGCCAGTACCATACTGTCTTGATGATTATAGCTTTGTAATACAGCTTAAAGTCCAGAATTTTGATGCCTCCAGCTTTGATTTTCTTTTTCAATAGTACTTTGGCTATTCAGGGTCTTCTTTAGCTCCATACAAATTTTAAGATTATTTGTTCTAGGGGCACCTGGGTGGCTCAGTCAGTTGAGCATCTGACTGTGGCTCAGGTCTGATCTCACTGTTTGTGGGTTTAAGCCCTGTGTCGGGCTCTGTGCTGACAGCTCAGAGCCTGGAGCCTACTTTGGATTCTGTGTGTGTGTGTGTGTGTGTGTGTGTGTGTGTGTGTGTGTGTCAAAAATAATAAAACATTTTAAAAAAAAGATTGTTCTAGCTCTGTGAAGAATGCTGGTGTTATTTCGATAGGAATTGCACTGAATGTGTACGTTGCTTTGATACTTTAACAATATCTGTTCTCCCAATCCATGAGCATGGAATGTTTTTCAAATTCTTTGTGTCTTATTCAATTTCTTTCATAAGCTTTCTATAGTTTTCAGCGTATACATCTTTTACCTCTTTGGTTAGGTTTATTTCTAGGTAGGTTTCTTATGGTTTTCAGCGCAATTGTAAATGGGATCGATTCCTTGATTTCTCTTTCTGCTGCTTCATTATTGTGTATAGAAATCCAACCAATTTCTATATGATGATTTTATATCCTGCAACTTTGCTGAATTCAGTATCAATTCTAGCAGTTTTTTGGTGGACTCTTTTGGGTTTTCCATGTAGAGTATCATGTCATCTGCAAAGAGTAAAAGTTTGACTTCTTCCTTGCTAATTTGGGTGCCTTTTTACTTCTTTTGTTTTGTGATTGCTGAGGCTAGGACTTCCAGAATAATGTTGAACAACAGTGGTGAGAGTGGATATCCCTGTTGTGTTCCTGACTTTAGGGGGAAAGCTGGAATATTCTTTCTACTGGGTTTGAGAGTTGCTGGTGTTGAATGATATATTTTAAAGAGGGGTAGTAACTGTATTAGATACAACATTTATCAAAAAGAAAATAGTTTTGTTTAAAAAAATCTCTAAATATTTTAAAGAAATAAACCAATAAACTGCACCCAAATCTCTGCACCTTCTTGGATGATTTGCCTACCAAGGATACTTTTTCCATCTTAGAACCAGCACATTCAAGATAATAATCATATTTTTGAATATTGAAAATGAGTAATTGCAAAGAGAAATAATGTTGGGAGAAATGGATTTTAAAATGACACACATTCACCAAAAATCTCTGTAAATTAAAGAGTTCCTTCCAACAGGAATTCTTATGCCATTCCATGGGAAATTTTTTTTTGTGGCAGAAAAATAGTAACAAAATCTTAGTTCATTAATTCTGATGCCTAACTTTTAAAAGTTCTTAGAAATCAAGCTAATCTGCAATAAGAATGGTTGAATTTCCATAATTTAAGGTACAGATGAGATAAACATTCTCAAACTCAGGTGCTTGTAAATTTTTTATAGTACAACAGTTTGCCATGTACTAATTGATTCACAAGACATTTGTATTACTTCCACAGCTGGGACTAGATATAATCAAGAAGAACTACTGTGGCACCCAGAAATAAAAGTTAATGGAACTTTTGCTGAGCCACAAAGAGAGTATTTTCAGTGTTTGGCTAAGGGTTCAATTTCACACTTGAGAACTTTCTTGTCTGCCCTGTTTTTCGCTGGTCTGTACCACTAACACTTCAAGAAAGGATGGAAAAAACTGAGCCAAGCTGACAGGAGCGATGTCTTTCAGGCAAGAAATACAACTGCCAAAGAAGGCAAATGAGGACTTTATACAAGTGTAAAGCCAGCAGGGTATCTGGGGACATCACATTTCATTGCTCTCTTCTGTTTACTACAAGATATAAAAACAGTCGTTTGCCACTTGGGGGATGTTTCATGAATTCACTGTTATAATTCTGTAACTGGATATTATGGCTTTAGGGAACTAAATGAACTTTTCAGCAAGATTTTTTTTTTCTCCAAACTGTGATTCTAGAACAGATTCTAGTAATCCTTCAATAGGTAAATGGTAACTGTTTAGGCATCTCCTGTTGGTCCTTTCTGGACAAAACAAAGAACTTCAAGAATTCTTATCCCTTTAAATTTTTTTTTTTAATTCCACTTAAAACTTAAGAAGAGCAAAGTATTTTTAAAGAAACAATTCAGTTGCTTTCCTTCTGTCTCTCTTTTTCGGGCCTTCTCCTTCCTTCTCTGTTTCTTGCTCCCTTTCTCTCTTGCAAAACAGGTATTTCTTTCCCTATCCTTCCCCAGTTTCCCCATACGTAAATGAATTCTTTTGATTCAACTTTCAATTGTCTAAGCCAAGGTCAGTTGGCAGGTGTATAGAAACTTTACCTATAAGAGGGTTGGTAGCTAAGGAAAGCTGAGGCTCAAGGAAATTGGGGAAAGCCATTAAGTGGTAGAACTAAGATTTGAAGCCAAAACATTTTTATCCCACTTAAAAAGAGATGTTTATTTAATTTGAGAGAGAGAGAGAGAGAGAGAGAGCGAGCACATAAGTGTGCATGAGCCAGGGAGGGGCAGAGAGAGATGGAGAGAGAATCCCAACCAGGCTCCATGCTCAGCACACAGCCTGATGTGGGGCTAGAATTCACAAACTGAGATCATGACCTAAGCCAAAATCAAGAGTTGGACACTTAACCGAATGAGCCACCCCAGGTGTCCCTCAACAACTTTTAATACTATTTTCACTGTAACTTATTTTGAGAGGAAATCCTTATTAATATGCTAACCACAACTGAATAACTTTTAAAGATGCTTTTATGAATGATCTCAAAAGTATTCTCAAGAATAAAGTCAGTTATAACTATGTTTCCCAGGGTGTAGGCTCCATTTTTAGCATCAATATTAAAAGAAAATCTACTCAGTGCAAACTTTCTCATTACTTGTAATACTGACAGTGTTTTTAGTTCTTAATAAAAATTTTAAGATGATGTATTATAACCACTTACTTGTTCACCAATATTTATTGAGTGCCTACTGTATTACTGTTCTAAATACAAGGGATGCTCTGGTAAACAGCCAAGATCTCTGCCTTGTGGAGCATCCCTGCAAACTATGAAAAGCTAAACCATACAAAAACAATATTAAATTTTTGGTACTATTAGAGAAGATAAATAGATCTGAAGGCAAAAAAAATGTGTTATATGGTTACTTCATCTCTAGAGCCTCAATTATGAGCCATCTTTGTTTTCAAAAAAATTGTTTTAAAGAAGTGATTGCCAACTTTTTCCTACTGGCAAGCTTAGGGCCAAAAATGGAAATTAGGAGAAAATGACGACAAATGGCTCGGACCAAATATCCAGTCTAAGTTAACTGAAAGATCTGAGGAGTTTCCTGGAAAATATCTAGAAGTTCTCAGAAGTTCCTGTAGTGCTGTCATGGCTGTGCTAGGATGCCCATGAGAAGCTATATGCTACATAGATGTGCACAAATTTCATGGGTCTTCTGGATTCCTCTTCAAGTCTACACCTCAAAAAAAAATCCTCATTCATATTCCTCAATTGTCTCTGATTTCTCTACCTGCCAGAGACAAAGCATCCAAAAAAGATTTTTCTCTCTTACTAGAGAATCCAGCCCAGCAAATATAGTTCATGATACCACACAGAGAATATCACCCAAATATTTAATATTTAGCCACAGAATTAATTTCCACATCTCCAAAATGTGGAAGATTTAAAATGCTTAACTAGCTTTTAGGGTTACTGTGAAAATTCATTAATAAAGAGCCTTGAGGAAGAGTATTTGTGAAGCACTTGAAAAGGATAATTACAATGAAAGGCACATTTAGCAGGCATGTAAAATGTGGTTTAGTTTCCTTTGGTTATGAAGCTCATCACTGTACATAAAAACCCAGATTTTGCATGAATGGATAAACCAGTTAGAAGAACTCTTGATAGTCAGTTCTGCAAGATATTATATTCAGTAATTAATTTTATAATAACTGATTCACACATATAAAGTAGTCCATTTGCATAAAAAATGACTGCTTAAATGACAAATCAATTATTGCACACAAAGTCAATTATTATACACTTGTTTAAAACTGAATATCATAATTAAAATTTGAGTAATTTGCTGTTTTTCCTATTGCAACACAGTTCAGTAATTAGTATTCTGGCTCTGTGAGATTAAGTATCTCCATAAAGTCATTAAAATAAAAATCCCTAAATCTAATGCATAGTAAATGCATGATAATTTTAATAGTCAAAGAAAGTTTTTTTTCTTTTTTAATAGAAACTATCATTTGAGCCTCCTTCTCCTTTCTAAACCTTCTGACAGAGTCCATATGACTATCGGTTATCACTTTTTTTCTGAAACAGAGGTGGGGGTAAGAACTGAGGATGTAAAACTACAGGACAAGTATCCTTCTGATCAAATGAAATTCACTTATATAAAGTAATTGCAAATCTTTTAAAAAGCATCAAAAAGGAATTTATTGGTGAGTTTTCTAATTGGAACCTATAACTCCCAGTGAATAGAGAATAAGCTCTTAGTTTGTTTCAATTCCACAGAAATACTCTGCAAGCGAAAAACATTCAAAATGGTAGCAGAATCATCATGGATGGATAAAAGAGTCTCAGAGGCACTACTGAATAAGTCTTCGCACTGAAGAGGCCCACACAGGCCCACATGGTCATATGGATCAGGCAAGTTGCAGGTGTTCACAAATATGCTTCTCCCTAATGATTTTCTATGAGCAAAGTACACACTGAAAGACAGTTGTAGCTTCCAGTTTTATCCAAAATCTGACCCCTTTTCACTTTCTGTACTCTACCACCCTAGTCAAAGACACCATCATCTCTTACTGGAATAATATAATAGCTTCCTAACTCCCACCCTATCCCTTCTAGTAGTTCAACAAAACAGTCAACATAGTCCTTTAAAACCATAGCTCAGATGAAGTTGTGAACAGGTAAGTTAGCAGATAACTCTGCTCAAAACCCCCTGATGCCTCTCATGTCATCCACAGATGTCAAAGCCGCTTCCATGGCTAACAAGGCCCCTCTTGACCGACCTGGTAGTAATAGAGCCATGAACAGAAATGAAGAAAGTAAGCGGTTGTACAGTGTTAAGGGTGCTATTTGAGAAGAGGTGGTGAGGGAAGCCTTTTTGAGAACGAGGTATTTGAATAGAGCCCAGAATGGAGTATGGGATTAAGCTAAGATGGTATCTGGGATATTGATGCCAGATGATAACTATGGGCATGCCAAATGGAGAATGAGTTTGGCATATTGGAGAAAAGGAGGCCAGGGTGGTGGGAGCAGAGGCCCTGGAAGGGTGAGGGGTGAGTGGAAGCAAATGAAGATAGAGAAAAAGCCAGGGGTAGGTTTTATAAAACTGCTGGATAGCTATTCTCAGTGTTCTGGGAAGCTATGGAGAGCTTTCAGCAGGGGAGTGACTGGATCTGACTCATATTTTATGAAAAAAAAAGATCATCCTGGCTGTTGTGTGGAAAACAGACTCAACAGGGGCAAGTGCTGAAGCCAGGAGAGCACAAAGCCTTATAAGGGAGAATTATTCATAACAGTGGTGGGATAATATCAAGAGCTCCTTGGTAATATTTGGGAGCTGAGATAGAAGGCCCAGAATGGCAAATCACGTAGGTAAATATAGGAGCAGAACAACATGGGGCAGCGCCCTCTCAGTCACCAGCACAGTCATTCAGAAAGTTCAAAACAGAAGCCCAGTGTTCAGTGTACCCTGGGTTACTCCTCCTAATGCTGAAAAGGAACAAGAAAAACACTCCAGCAAGAAATACTGCATTTTTTGATCCTTCATGTGGAAAGAGAGAAAAATAGGATCAGGAGAAATAGCACATGCAATTATCTACCCAGGCTGGGAAATGTATGGCCAGATTGGCCCTTCTTAGTCATTTATGTTCACATAAATAAAACACTGATGGAGGAAGTCACCCTTAACCCTTAAGGAACAGCTAAATGAGTAACAACATTGAGACCTATTTTTTCTTTCACTGTCCTAATGTATGATTTTCTTCTTTTTCCCTAATATTCCATCTGTTAAATGTAAGTGGCCTAGAGTTGGTTTTACAATAAAAAAAATATACTATGATACTATGTGGCAACCATACTAATTTCTTCCATTAGAGTTAAAAATCTACTAATTCAAACCCATGTCATCTGCCTATCTATGCCACAATCCTATTGACCATGACCTAAAGAGGAACTGATGAGTTAATAAAATCTGTAAGTCCCTTGGACTCACTGGACTATGGCTACCAAAGGTGACATTTACATTTTTGCACAGAAAAAATGATTTGAAGCTTCTACCAATATGAAATTCTATATAGTATCCTCTCTCCAAATGTTCTTGAAAGAAAGGCCTGTTTCTAGAAAGGCCAGTTGTTCTCACATGACTAACTGGAATGGTCATTAGGTAACAGGCTCACTGTTTTTTTGGGTAACCTATTCCCTGTGGATTGGGAAAAAGTATGGCATAGCAATCACCAGCTCAGGCTCTGAGTTCAGACTCTGGATTGGAATTCTAACACTGCCACTTACTAGCCACGTGACATCGGCAAATTACTTCATCTCTATATACCTCAGTTTCCTGAGGTGTAAAACAGAGATAATACTACCTTCCTACCTCCTAGTAATTACCACTCAGACTCATGTTATGAGGAATAAATGAGACATCTGTAAAACATTTAGAATAACGTCTGACTTCTGATGAATGATTAATACATGTTAGTGATTATTATCATGTCTCGGAGAGGGGAGTTGTTTTCAGCCTCACTACTGCCCCCACTGTGAATACCCATCTTGAGAATGCCAGTGTCTGGGTCAAGCATTCTGTACTCAGGTGTCCCAAAGCTGTCCTTCTTTAGTGCTGAGCTCAGGATAAAGGTAGGAAGATTAACTCTCTCTTTAAATTCTTGGCTTATTTTTCTTGGTCCCAAATAGAACTACTTAGATCCATCATTTTGTCAAGCCTAGACTGTGGTCTCTGTTTGTTAGTTTCTGGTCTTCTCTCCTCCATTTACGAGGGTTCAAGTTCAGACCTTGTGCCTAGCTAGACAGGGAACAGACCTCTTAATATCCTCTACATTCTATTAGCACCTGTTTCCAGTTGAACTCTTCTCCTTTCCCTTACAAACAAATGCTCCCGTACATATCAGAACATGCAAAAGGAATGAGGGAGAGGAGTATTTTCCACACCACTGAACTTCTAGTTCAGTCAGCCAAATACTTTCTATTGTATATGTTGGAGTTTTATCTACCTAATGGGGTTATATTTAGATGGCCCATGGTTACCGGGTTGAAAAGGTGTATTATATTAAAATAGGTTAAGTGTAGATTTTAAAACACAGAGGCCAAACACATATGGTTCAGATGCAATAAAAATCCTATTTCTTACTTGTGAACAATCCAAAGTTGATGTAACTGTTGGGAACCTCTCTTCCACTTGGCAATTCAGGGAGTGACCCAGATTTCTTCTCTTTTAAGGCTCTGGACATTGTGATCATCTGTACCTAGCTCTCTAAAGGAAAATAGAGCATAAAGGAGGCATGTGTACTTCTAACAAGACAGAGCAGAAGAGCACACATCTTTTCCATTCACAGTCCATTGTGAGGTAGTCACATGCTTACACTTAGCTGCAAGGTCTGTCAAATGCATTCCCTGGCTTGGCATAACTCCCCAGTTCCACCTGTATACTCTAGAAGTGGGGTGGGGGGAACATCTTTTTATGGGCAACTAGCCATGTCTGCACATAGAAAAAAGAAGTTCACATTATCACAGTCAAAAGATCAAAATACTTAAACTCTCATTCAACTTTAGAACTGCATTACTCCAGATTAAAATTATAGCTCATCAGTGAAATATTATAAGGTAAAACTGAATTGTTTTTTTTAAAGGTGTAACTTTAGTTAAGTATATTTATTCCTCCTGCATATTCTCCATAAGGAATTATGGTTTAAATAAGAGAAAAAAAATTACTGACAAAGATTATTAATTTCAGTCTTCATTCCAGAAATCACTTCTGGTAAAAATTAACATTGGCTAAAGAAGAATAGTAAAGAAGTAAACACTGGGACCTAAACACCAACCTCTTTCTTTCCCCCTTTTCTAACACCCAACCAAGGATTTAAGTCTCTGCCAAGAATGGAGAAGGTGGTAGGTACTTCATGGTACTCATTAGCAGTATTTTTAAAGACTATTTTTAACCTTAATAAGTTAATTCAATTCATGCTCAGGGAGCTGCTAAAATTACTAGATTTCAAAGTGCTAAACAAATACTCCTGACTCAGGCGGCATCTTTTTCTACATTACTAATGCATTACACATAAGCTTTCCTAATATTGATACCACTATGCAAACAGTACTGTCACTTAGAGCCACGTTCACCTTTTGTAAACAAATGATTCAATTAATAACCCTCACTAGGGAATAGTACTTTTGACTTAAAGGTTGCCTTTCTAAGATTGCTTTATAAAACAGTCTTCACTTTCCTGGAGCTTATGACCTACGTGCAATCAGGATTTGCTAATGAACTGCTCAGCTGCTGAGCTGAGTAAATAGAAAAGGCCATTTCTCTTTGCTCTTTTCACACCTTTTAATTGGAAGAAGTATGTTTTGGTCTGATTCATACTTCTATTTTATGTGTTAGAAACATGTGTGAATAAGAATTTGGTTGAAATTCTGCAGGCAGCAGAGGTCATATTTTTTAACATGGGCAGGATGGTTACTTTAATTCGACAGGACAAGATTTAGTAGATCATGAGTGACATGATGGATTGGTTTGAGGATTGTATTCCAACCTGAGTGAGTTTTAACTCTCATAATGTGTCTTTCCATGTTTCTAAAGTAATTATTTTCCAAGTAGAATATACAAGGTGGCCGGAGGGGGCTAAGAGAGATTGTATTAGTTAAGACTCTTTCTGCTTGCAAGTTATAGAAACACTTCTCAAAATGGATTAAGCAAAAAATAAAATGTTCGTGCTCATGTATGTGTGATGTCTAGGGTTGAGCTGATTCCAGGCAAGGTTGGTGTATCATTGGGTATCTCAACAGGAAACAGCTGGCACACTCACAAAAATAATGAGAACAGTTTATTTACACAAGGGATACTATGTAGATGTGAGAATAGTGAGTGAAAATGAGCTAGTAACCCAGGTTTTGTGAGACTAGAGCTCTTACCACCTCTAGGCCTGATGATCTGAGAGGAGGGAGAAGTTCTTAGACCCTGGAAGGAGTTTTGACAAGTCATCCTGAGACAGTCCTGTCAAGGGATCTAAGGGATCAAACTGCCTCATCTCCCTCTGCTGGGCCTCCTCAGCCTCCTGCCCTCCATCTGGAAGCCAGAAGTAATTAACGTGAATAGTCTCCACAGGTCAGACACCTGAACTAGAGTGCCTATGGGGAAAGGTGGAGTGTGGCTCTGAATAGGCAAATAGAAGCTATCCCACACAGTTCAACAGGATACCTTCGGGGCTGGGTCTCCATCTCCTACACCTTTACTCTCTGTTACCCTCACTGTTAGACATGCTTTCCTCTCATGGTAACAGAAAGACCAGTAGCAGCTCCAGGCCTCAATTTATCAGCCACCACAGAGGGTTTCTTTTTTCTGCAAGTTGAACATAAGTTCCCAAACTAGCTCACAGATCCTTCCCTAAACCAACCACTGTACCAATTTCAGATTACGTGCCAGACTCTGGAGCTTGAGTGGATTCAGCCATATCTGAACCAAAAACAAAAAAAAAAAAAAAAAAAAAAAAAAAAGAATTATAGAAGACTGCCTCCTCAAAGGGAAAGGCAGGAGGTTATTATTGAGGTTTCCCTCAAAGGGAAACTGATGCTGAACAGGTAGATATGCACTGAATAGATACCCATTTTGGGGACCAAGATTGGAAGCAGTGTGTGACCAAATCCACTCCTTGCATCCATCAAGCACAATTTCAGTTATTTTTTTGTTTCTTTTGCCAAGATCCATCCCGAGATATCTCTTTTCCTGGGATATACCTACTAGGGAATCTGAAGACCTAATATTTCTTTATCTGTCAGTTTGTTTCTTTGGTAATTTTTCTTTCCTTGAATTGGAAAACAACCCTATTCTCCCCTGAGAGGCATGTAAATGAAAAGGGTGATATTTTTTTTTTTTTTTTGGAGTTTTAACATGGAATCTTTAGATCCTAGGGAGTTTAGTTATAAACTCTATGGCTCTTGTGAACACGTGTAATTATACATAAATACATCATTTTAATTTTTCTAAGAGGGAGAGTCCATAGCTTTTCTTGGATTTTCAGAGAGGTGATCCCTTAACTAGTTAATAGCCTTTGAATGCTCACTCTTTTTCATGAACAAATATCCTTTCTGGTGCTCACAGCTCCTACACAGAGCAGCTATAAGAATATTTCATCACTATCTGAATTCAAGAGAATCCAGACTCTTGTTTTTTTCTGGTTTTTAAGGTGTAAACAGGCAGGCTTACTCTATGCAGCAATAACCATTGTTTATAAAAAAAAAAAGAAGAAAATATTTAAATATACCAAATTAAACAAATTAGATACTTAATAAGGATGCCCCCCCAAAATGATGGGGGGTCTAGTAATTAGCTATACAATGGAAAGAAGTTATTATAATTGTCTAAGGTTAATTCTATTCTTAAAACTCAACAATTTTTCTCTTCCATGTTGATTTTCTGTGCCTATAAATACTATATTAGCATATTGGAAGTGCTGAAAAGTCTCATGACCAAAACATATTTTTAATCTTGATTGAATCAGAGTTTTCACTAATTCCTATTTATCATCTTGCAGAGTTGGTGCTGTGTGCCACACATTTTGGGAAACAGCAAGGTAAATATTTACTAGAACCTATTCTGGATCCAAATTTGCGTGGCTTTCTGACAGGAACAGGGAGGTTGGAGAGGGGACATGACAACTAAATAATAGTTTTTTCTCTAATACTTTGTCATGGGTTCTGAGCCTAGTGCTGTGTCTCTACGAGGTAATCCAAACATAGAAGACTCATAGTTTCGGCAAAGCCCTAGCTTCTGGATGGGAGAATTTACTAAGAATTGTATCATTCATAGCTGGGTATCCAATCAGGAAAGAGACAGAGGACCTGCCATCAGGATGCTAAGCAAATACATAAATGACTCTGATGGAGCATGGGACAAGGTCTCATAAGAAAAAAGTACAACATGAATTGGTTTGGAGTACAAAGCAAGGACAACATACATTTAGGCCTAGACTTTAGATGCTTTTAATGTACATGCATAACTCTCTGAAGTCAGTGTTATTATCCCATATGATGTTCAAGGTCCCACACTAGTTAGCAATTAAGCTAGGATGGAAATCTAAAGTCCTGTGCCCCTACACCTGTGTCCTCACCATCACACATTGATCTGAAAAGATCCCCAGGAGAGAAGGAGGTCCTGGAACATGAGCAAGAAGTCCTTCAAGAAACATAAGGAAAGGGTGCATTGGTCAAAAGGCCCTGTTCTAGTATATAACACGTTCCATGGCTTTTAGTAGGAATTTGTTGTCACATTATTAGTGATGTTATTTATGATAAACCTGAATAAAATAGAAAGCACAAAATAACCTTCTCAGACCTAAGAATATGCTGAGCATTAAAGAGTCAAAAACTATCTCTGAGGGGCGCCTGGGTGGCTCAGTCGGTTAAGCGTCCGACTTCAGCCAGGTCGCGATCTCGCGGTCCGTGAGTTCGAGCCCCGTGTCGGGCTCTGGGCTGATGGCTCAGAGCCTGGAGCCAGCTTCCGATTCTGTGTCTCCCTCTTTCTCTGCCCCTCCCCCGTTCATGCTCTGTCTCTCTCTGTCTCAAAAATAAATAAACTTAAAAAAAAAAAAAAACTATCTCTGAGTTCTTCAGTCTGAACGCAGATTTGTCGAGCAATGCTAATTGACAAGACAAAAAAAAAAAAAAAAGAAATAGATTAATTTAAAAAAATTCACATCCTTTGGGACAGACCCAAATGTGGATCTGTGCACTGGTTGTGTCTGATCTTCAAGATGCCTGCTATGTCTTTGACATACCTTGATGCTGTAGCAGTTTCCCTGAATCTCGTTAATGTCAGCAGCCAACCAAAATTAGCATAAAATGAAACAATCTGGGATTGCCAAAAAGATCCTGAAGCAGTCAGTATAAAACAGCAGCCAATGTGGTTATATACCTCTGCCCCATGGGAGACACATAACAAACATAAACCAGCAGGAGTCCAAATGGCAGCTGAAGAACAGGTTGAACTGAGCAGCTTTCTAGAGACACTGCAGCCCAATTTCAAGTGGCATGGCAGAGCTGAGAATGAACTTGAAGCATCGCTGATAGACAGAACAATATGGCAGGAAGTATACCGAGATAGGGTGACTCTTTGACTAAAGGTGTCAAGCAGACTGTGAGGAAATGAAACAGATCCTCCCGTGGTGGCTGCAGCTGAAAATGAAAGGGCAATGTCTATGTGTCTGCAGTGTGGAGAACGCCGCTTTGCTTTCTCCAGCATCAGCAACGCCCATACATCCAGATTGTGAGCACTGACAGAGCAGATTTTTTTAAAGTTTTTGAAAAATCTGGCTCACAACAATAACCCTTTAAAAGTACTGAGCATTCACACATTGTGATATACCATGGCATTATGTGCTCAGTGTAGTCCAACTTCCGAACATAGTTGGTCATTATCATGCTATTGTACTAATTAATCATTTTTATTGCCAAACCACACGGGCTTTTTCTTCTAACCCAAACCAGACAAATGGGGGAACATGAGGGAAGGGGCAAAAGTGTCTTAAAATATTACTACATAATTAAAAAAAAAAAACTAGAGAGGTTTAGCTAGAAGAAACAAATAATGCCATTTGTTGAAGTAAACAGAACCAAAATAGGGACATAAGGGTCTTCAGATATTTGAAGGATTATCCTACAAAAGAGGTAGTAGATTGTTCTTGATTCAAAAGACCAGAACAAAAATGAATGGGACAGGGGGATCCTGCAAAGAAACGGATTTTAGTGGGGCGCCTGGTTGGCTCCATCGATTAAGCATTGGACTCTTGGTTTTGACTCAGGTCTTGATCTTATAATTTCGTGAGTTCGAGCCTCGCATCAGGCTCCATCAGTGCTGACAGTGCAGAGCCTGCTTGAGATTCTCTGTCTCCCAATCTCTCTACCCCTCCCCAATCTGTGCTGTCCCTGTCTCTCTCAAAATAAAGAAACTTAAAAAAAAAAAAAAAAAAGAAAGAAACAGATTTTAGTTCAGTGCAATGAAGAATTTTCCAATTACATTTCAATGTTACAAAACAATGGATAGCATGAGGTAGCCCCTTTGCTGGCAGTGGTCAGTGACTAGAGAACTATCTGTGATGAAATAGAATAACCTTTTTAGTGAGTCAGAGGTTAAAATAAATTTACTTTATATATTTGTTGTTGTGGCTGTTGTCTCTTATTGTTCCTACTGGGTTGTAAACTCCTTGAAGACAGGAATAGAGTATTTATATTTATCTCCACAGAGCCGAACAGAGAACGTTGAACACAGCAGGTTCTTAAAACCTATGATGAAATTGATGTTACAGCTTATTTCATGTTGAGACTACTATGACATAAAGAATTCAAAAGTATCCATTCAATCCAATTCAGCTAATTAGTCCAAAAGTAATCAATTCAACAGATTTACTCAAACAACTAAATTTTCTAAGACAATGTGATTCTTTGTTATCAAAGTGCTTAAGTCAGTTCATGTTATGTGTGTCAAAAGGGCCATGTCAGCTGACTATGCTTTCCATTCTCCAACCTTATACTACCAATAGGATCTAACAATTTACAAAAGAAAGTAAGATTTATACTTCTAGGGGATTTGGACCAGTCAAGTAAAAGTAAAATCAGACCAGTGTCAATACTTTCTAAACTTAGGCTGCGCTCACCTATTCTATTAAAAAATTTTAAATGTATCAAATTAAAGAGCGATTTCAGTTATATTCTTTTAAAAGTTAATAATTGTTTGATCCACTTCAAAATATCATGTTGACCTTTGAAACTTTTACACTTAAGCCCATCTTTAAAAGTATGGCACTGACGTTTTTGTCTCAATAGATGTTTCATTAAGGTCACTGCTACATTCACTGCAATAAGGAGAGGAGAATAAAGAGCTCATCAGCATTGTCATAGTACGCATTGAAAAGACTGAATTATGTGCTGAAGGAGATGAATTGATAATCATTGGCAAACTACTGACAAAACTGCTGTCTTAAAAAGTATCTCAGAGAAAAAGTGTTTCCATGGATATTTCTCCTCCTCCAGCATATTTTTATTTTGATAAAATATACCTGTAAATTAGGGTTATCTTTTAAAGATTCAAGCTTCGACTCTGTGATTTAGCCTCTAATTAGCTCGAAGGGATCACTGTCATAGCTACAATTTCGAAGTAATTCTGAAAACCTGCCATTGAATCCTCATTGAAAATGGGAGTTGTTAGGGGCGCCCAGGTGGTTCAGTTGGTTAATTGTCCAACTTTGGCCCAGGTCATGATCTCGCGGTTTGTGAGTTCTAGCCCCGTGTTGGGCTCTGTGCTGACAGCTCAGAACCTGGAGCCTGCTTGGGATTCTGTGTCTCCCTCCCTCTCTGCCTCTTCCCCACTTGTGCTCTGTCTCTCAAAAATATATAAAAAGTTAAAAAAAAAAAAAAAAAAAGAAAAGAAAATAGGAGTTGTTCTCCTGACCCAAGAAAGTAATCGAACTGCTGTCTGGTTTTTTAAAAAACAAAAACAAAACAAAACAAAAACTCCAAAATAAAAAACAACACAGAAGGAAACTGAAGAAATACTAAAATAATGAGGAAATATGTAATGTGTGTAGTCTAGAGGTATACTCTGAGCTATTTAAAATATCCTTTGTATAAAATGAAATATCAATCTAATTCCAAGTGTGGAGAGCTAGCATGGCAAATCCAATGTAGCTGCAAGGCAGTTTACATTGTATCTTACCAATGTTCAATTTAAGAAAAGATTGAAGAACATCAGGCTGCTATAAAAACAATTTGCACAGAATAAATTTGGTACTTGCCAACCATTTCTGAGAGAAAGCAGCTTTCCAGCAGAGCTAGGATGTCACGCGACATGGGTTACTGGTACTCACGCAGAATGATTATTAGGCCTAAAATTAGTTCGAAAAATAGATTTACAGAGGTATTAAATGTTTGAAATAAGAGCAATATCTGCCATCTAAATCATATTTAAATTTTGCTAACTGAGAATAGGTAGTAAGAGATGCATGTTCCTTACAGAAACTTACAGAGTTGTTTTTTCTTTTCTTTTCTTTGTCAGATTTTTGCTACAGCTGCCTATAAAATAATGGGTTAAGGAAAGACAGTCAACATCTATGAATCAAGCTTCTCTATGTCATGCTCTTGAGGGATGGGTAAAGGGTCAGAAAGAAGAGGGAAGCCTGGAGGAGGGGTGGAGACACCAAAAAAGTAAATGTCACTGTTCCAAATGCTAGAATGTATTATATAAATAGGTACAGAAATCATGGAAATTCAGAGAAAATTGGTTATAGGGAATGAAAAGAATGATTTTGTGGAAGATACGAGACTTAAGATAAATCTTTGAAGAAGAACAGAAATCAATAAGGGTTGTGAAAGGGAAGCATACTTCACTGACAGCAAATCTTAGTAGTTCAGGGCAAAGGCTATGGGGTCAGACGCCTGGCTTCAATTTTGCCACTTCTTAAATTTGTGTCCTTGTGTTTGTTTTCTCAGCTGTAAGTGGGGATAATGAGAGCATGTGCTCCTTTGGGTTATGTGAAGGATTAAATAAGGTAATATATGTAAAGCTTTTAGAACAGTGCCAGGCACGTAATGAATACTCAATACAGTTAGCTATTGCTATCTCCATCAGCAACATCTGGGTTGAAATTCCTGTTATTAATTCTCTTTAACTTCATTTTTACCTCATTATATATATTGCTTTTCACAAAGAGTAAGCCAGAGGATCTCAGTTGGTTGGGAAATAAACATGGACTTTTAAAAAATCCAGTTGTTTTTTTTTTTTTTTCAAAACTAAGCCAAATTCTTCTTTTTCTCTCTCTGGATGTATGAACACAGAAAATCTTTATGTTGTATAGATGCATTGTCCAATGTGAACTTTAAACTCTTCATGACATTAAAGCAGATACATGCCTAATGCTTGAAAGAAAATATTTGTGAAATAGTAATTGAAAAAGGAATGCAAACTTGAGTAAATGTGACTGAAATTATAAAAAGGCATATAAACATATGACCAAAAAATTGGAAGGCAATATGAATTTATTAGGGGAAGAGCTATATTATTTCTATGCTATTGTAATTTCGTTTAAAACTTATATATTTAAAACATGTATTCAAAAATAAAACAACCTGATGCATAGTACTACAGGAGAAAGAAGTTTTATTTTCCTATGTGTCAATAATCACACAGTCCAGCTTTGTCAGTAGCTGAAAGGTCTCCCTATCTTTTCCAAGTGATTATTGTACTCCCTAGCCCAGTATCTTCTGTCATAAAGAGTTGTCACTTTTCTTTAGATCTTATTGTCATGTTTCCTTGCATCTCTGTTTTCTTCTTCATCTAGAGCAGGAGTGTCAAGTGACCTTGATGAGTTATCAATGGGAATTTGGCTTACAGAGCACACTATTTAATTCTGTCAGTCCCTATTAGACACTAATGGTTGCCATGGTATCAATTTGAATCTTTCTGCTTCCTTATGGTTTACCATCAATGTTTTTTCTTCACTGGCATAAAATTGGGATTTCCCTAAGAAGACCAGAGTTAATACATTTGAGAGTTGGACTAGTTGACACCTAGTCAACTCTTCAATAAATTAAAGCAATGGAAGATGTTTAAAACAAATTGCTAAGTGGTCAGCCAGTTCCACTGCTATCTGGTTCGGTAATTTCTTAAACATACACTTTAATTAGTATTTTCTCTAAAATACTGAAGCCATAATAGTGGAAATAGGAGTATATACAGAAACCCTCCCCACATAGCTAACTGGGCTTAATATGCTAACCTATGGTAATGAAAATATTACAACATTTTCACGCCCTGAAGCCCTTATGCTTTTAGCTGTTTATGTTGATAGGTTCTTCTGGACCACTTTGCAATCATGGGATAATTTTTCTGAGAATACTGATTTGGCACAGGATAACAGTTTGTTTTCATAAACCTGTAGCCAATTGAGATATCTGGGGGAAAGAAAAAGACATCTGTCTGGGAATCAAGTCTGTATCCTTGACCTTAATTTACACTACACTAACTAGCCACAACCACCAAATGTCAACTCTTTTCTCTTAAAAATATCATAAAGTGTAGTATTGTTTTGCAAAATTACTTTCTCTTAGTAGAGAAAAATCATTTCAACTGTATTTCTCCCTACTGAAAAACTTCACATTACACTATCATCACACTAAACCCTTAAGTTCTTGTGTCACGGTTTTTTCGGACAGTATTGTTCTAGTGAATTTACTTTTATAAAGAAAGTCCCACACTGGGATATTATGTCATTACAATCCTACCTTCAATTAACCTTCTTTCCAGTGGCTAAATTAACACAAATGAGATAGGATGTCATTCTAAGCTATATGACCTTGGTGTTAACAACTGGTGGTCATTTCATAAAAGCAGTGCCTTGGTTAGAAAAAAAATCATTTTGAATGCATCACTGCACATAGGTTTCATTTATCTCTTAGTCCTTATTATACAGTGATATTCCTGGAAATCAGTAGCTACATATGTCAGTTTATTCTGGTTTTCTCTCCTTCCTAAACGAAATGTTCGAAAATGGCCAAAATAGCATTAGGTCTTCCACTTTACATTCGTTAAGTCACGCAGGAAGTTAATCATCTGAATATAACCGAAAGCTTGTACCGGTTTCAGTAAGGCAATATTTATTTTCTTTTTATCTTCAGTGATAGAAAGCCTAACTGGTAGAGGAAATTAAGCCTGACAAGCCTCGAGATGGTCTGATTTCTAAACAAATATTTTTTTCTATTGAAATTTCTCAAGGCAGAGACGTTCAACACTATATAATGAAAGGGAATGAATGTACCCCTCGGTTAAGACTCGGTGAATCTAGAGAAGGTAATGGTCCATGAGTGAGAAGTGGAGAAGGAGAGTTTCACACCTGATTTTCACACTCTTGGTCATAAGCACAATCCTCTCTCCATATATCAGTGCAATTTGGAGAGATGTGGAGGACAAGCTTGACAACTGCCTGCTTTTATTACCTTGAATCTCAGGTAATCTCAATTTGAAATTCTGAAAATCTTTGGGTAAAGAAGATTGACAACCACTGTTAGCCTGAAATTGACTATCAGGTTTTCTTACTGATTTGAAGATTGAGCCCATACGTATATCAATTATTACTTTTATGTCACTGAATAGCAAAAGGCCTTATTAGCAATGAATTGCAAGACTATAAGGTAATTATATATTTTTAAATTACCATTTTTATTAAATTACTGCAACTTAAGATCATACTTTTCTACTGGAAAAGAATATCAAATAGGATAAAAATGATTAGTGACAATTGTATTTAGTAGACTACCTGGAAGATTTTCCATTCTAAAATGGTTGACCAAGCATAAACTTTTACCTTGTTTCTTTGGACAAAGCCCATTAAAATGAAAGAAGATACACACAAATAAGAATAAATCTGATATTATAGAACCACTACTGTCAACAGAACTGAAATTGAGAATTTCTAGAAAAAAGAGAACAGTTAGAAACAGACGAACTATGAAACCCAACATAGTTGAAGAGTTAGAAGATCTCTGCAAAAAACAGATCAACCCAACAGAAACAAAAAAATAACCCCAAGATCAGGAATGGGTGTTAGAATAGCAGTGAGCTGTATAGCAGTAGGCATGAAAATTAATTTAAAAGCTGTGGCATATTTATCCCAATCTCAATTTCCAGTTGCAATGTTTGTCTCCAAGAAAAAGTTATTATTAGAAGTCACTCAATAAAATGAGATTTGTTGAAGGAAACTCTCAGAATTAAGATGGAAGCGAGAAGAAAAGGAAGGCAGTACCCCCTCCCCCCAGGTAGTCACAATGGTAGTCATCATGGTGGACAAGAGGCCACCTAGAGAGCAAACTCTAGACATGAAAGGACCAGCAACTTTCTGTCCTCACAAACTGAAGGCAGCACTTTCTGTGATCATTCCTTGGTATAGGAAGAACATTTTTCATTTGTGTTAGGAAGACTGCATATACCTAATAGTATTATAAATATGAATAAATCCAACATCACCAAGCATTTGGGGCAAAATCATCATTCTGAATGAATGCCAAATGAAAATGTTGATGTAAAAGGTAAAAGAGAACTTTAAAATGAGTAATATTACTATTCTCAGAGAAAGTCAAAGGGCTATCATATCCACACAATAAAAATAGACAGCCATTGTGTGTCTACTATACTTAAAAAAAGAAGAAAAAGAAGAAAGAAAGAAAGAAAGAAAGAAAGAGGAAAGGAAAGGAAAAGTTCCCAAAGCAAACAAACAAACAAAAACACAGCCTGCTATGAAAAAAGAATTAAGTCTTTGAAATGAAAATCATGGCAGTGAAAAAAAAAAATCTAAATAGCAAATAGCAGGCCTTAAGGATGTTTCTCTCCGGTTTTCTTTTTTTCTTTTTTTTTTTTTTTCAACGTTTATTTATTTTTGGGACAGAGAGAGACAGAGCATGAACGGGGGAGGGGCAGAGAGAGAGGGAGACACAGAATCGGAAACAGGCTCCAGGCTCTGAGCCATCAGCCCAGAGCCCGACGCGGGGCTCGAACTCACGGACCGCGAGATCGTGACCTGGCTGAAGTCGGACACTTAACCGACTGCGCCACCCAGGCGCCCCTCTCTCCGGTTTTCTATATAATCTTTCATGTTAACCGAAGTTTCACCTTCAGGTTCCAAATGGTGACCCTTCAGCCAGTTCCTGGCCATCCCCTCAAGGTCAAACAGTAACTGGCACTGCTACAAATCTCAGATTTTTTCAACATCTAGCATGAGACAGAGCTCTGCTCTGGTAGCTGCTGTGTGAGCCCCAGGGTTCACTAACTTTCATAGGCCTGAGCTGGTCAGGACTGATGGTCTACCCATGGTAACAGAGGTAAAGGCAATCTCACCCAAACCATTTGAAGGAGAATGGGAGTAAGGTGAATCTGTCATGGAAAAAATAATTGGTAGGAAAAAGGAGGAATTGATGCTGCAGGGCCAATCAACTATACAAATCAAACATGTCAATACATAAGAACATAGAGGATCTGCATAACATTTTTAACATGGTGAATTTTAACAGTCATATGCTTGTAGATGTAATAATTAATACATAACATAGGTAATGCATAAAAGGTTAATACATTTCAATATGGAGAATTCATACAGGTCTTTTTTTTTTTAATTAACCTTGGGTCAACAGAACTCAATATTGACACCAAATGACAGAAAAAAAGGTTATAATTACAGAAAATATAAAGGCATTATTAAAAATGTTTTAGGTTATAGAAAAATTCAAAATGGAAATTATAGATTATTCAGACTCTGTGTAAATGATAATCTGGGCTATATGGAAACAACAACTAGGGTGTGGATGTCAGGGGACCCAGACTCATTTCCTTTTGCTGATCAGATCTGTGACTCCCAGCATGCTACCTATCTCTTCTCAGTCTCATTTACCTGTCCTCTTTACTTTGTTAGCTTAGGAAGAAAGAGGGTTTTTAAAAATATTCTAGTAATTATCTATCTATCCACCTATGTGTATCATAAATATATTGCTACATATAGAAATATACAAAGATATGTGTGTATGTATGCTATTGTTATTTTCAAAATAATATTGCTGATCCTAAAAACACCAGTTGTCATAACTTCTAATGTTACATACAACAGTAGTAACCAAGCTTTTATTCTCTGTGTTTATATCTTAAGACAATATTTTATATCACACATACAAAACATATCCCATTATTTGGGGTGGTGTGGAGGACAGAGCACAAATACCAAGCCAGTTGACTTGACCTTTTTTTTTAAATTTTTTTTAACGTTTTATTTATTTTTGAGACAGGGAGAGACAGAGCATGAACAGGGGAGGGTCAGAGAGAGGGAGACACAGAATCTGAAACAGGCTCCAGGCTCTGAGCTGTCAGCACAGAGCCCGACGCGGGGCTCGAACTCACGGACTGCGAGATCATGACCTGAGCCGAAGTCGGCCACTTAACCGACTGAGCCACCCAGGCGCCCCGCCTTGACTTTTTTTTTTAAATGCAGACTAATCACTTCATAAATGTATAACAGTATATACAGAAGCCTGCCCAGGTGTTTCAAAAGAGAGATTTCACCCCCAAATTCTCTAAAATACTTTTCTGGAAGCTAACTTTAAAATCTTTTTTTTTTTTTTAAGTTTATTTACTTATTTTGAAAGAGACAGAGACAGCATGAGTGGAGGAGTGGGGGAGAGAGCAGAAGAGTGAGAATCCCAACCAGGCTCTGTACTGCCAGTGCAGAGCCTGATGCGGGGCTCAAACCCACAAAGACATGAGATCATGACCTGAGCTGACTGAGCCACTGAGGCACACTCTCTGGAAGCTATCTTTGAGAGCTTCTCTGGAAATTTTTTTGGCAACAACTAAATACTGCTAAGAATGATTACATTTCATTCCTCAGACCAGTTGATATTCATCCCTCAGACCAGTTCATATGTTTTCATGAAATCATGTTCAAGACTCTGGTTCTTAAAAACTTCATCAACTTGGGAAATATAGATTATAACTCGTTCACTAATTTACAGTATTCAAAATTATATTTGGTTATAAATATTTGCAGTATATCATGAAGAATAATGTTGGAGTCAGCCCTATGGAAATCCAATATTTTCAAACCTTTACATCTACCTGCTAAAGATACCAATAGTCACTGAATTTTTTCATTTTTGAAGATGTTGAAATTTGTGTTATCCTTGCTATACTAAAAATGGGAAAACTATAAATATGGGTGTTATAGATATGGCCAAACATAATTTCATTTTATAAGCAACAATCCTCAATATGAATCAAGAGGGCTTCATGACCAGCATTCACACCCATGCAATGCAAAGAAAATGATCTGATAGTTAACAGATAATTTTTGTATTATAGAGTTCCTTGATGATGAAGTTAAGGCCATTTCACAGATGGATGAACATAGTTTTGAAGGTCAATGATTGGAGATGAACAATTAGTTCATCTGCCAAATCATAAAGCAGAGAGTTGTTGGACCAATATCATACTGCTGCTTCTAATCACTGCTCACCCTGTCCCCTGCTGCAGCCACATTTTAGCACATTCTCAATGAGTAATGTTCATACAGCTTCAATGATAGTGAAGAGTTCCAAGTGCTAAGAAAAGAGCATTTTTTCCCCTCATGATAATTTTAGGCAGAAATTGGGCATAATTAAAATTTAAACATAAATTTCATTCCTGATAGCCAATAAAGAATGAGGGCCATAATTTGATCTTTGGGAAACAGGGAATTTAATATTATTTCTTAAATCTTCTATTCAGTTTTGACTATATATTTTGATAAGGAAATACTCTAAAATATCATTTCAATTTCCTCTTTAAGTAATGTTTTGGCACAGTACTCAGAATGCAAAATTTCACAAGAATTTCCCAAATGGTGTGATTTTTTTCCCCTCTAGTGATTAAGAGGACTATATTAAATAAACTTTCACAGCTTTTAGAGATTGCTGGTATGTTTTATTACCATTTAACCTCGTGTACTTCAGTGAATTGCACTTTCAAAAAAAAATCAGTAACATAATTAAAAATAAGCTTTTATATTTTTATTCAAATCAGAAGGCCACATGGTCTCAAAGCTCAGTGTCTGTAAACATAAAATTTGGTGAGAAATTCTGACTGTCTTTTGTAATATATATGAATATAGATTTAATCACCATTTTTTTTTTGGCAAAGATCTTAAAAAAACAGTTACTCTCTTACTAGCAGGTGAATAAATGTGTATGTTAGTTGATAGGTGTGAGATGTTCTATACATCTACATATGCCTGAGGCTCAACTGAAATTTAATTTCCATATAAACCTATACCTGCAGCCTGATACCTGACATTGTTTTATAATACTAGAGGACAGCTTCAAATGACCCAGCTTTGACATGCCCTCATTTCGAACACACTGATACATGTTAAATCAACTTACAGATGAAATATAAGATATAAAGTAGTAGGCTTGTTGAGGTGCAATACTAGCTATTGGAAAATCCACATTTACTTTTTATACTAAAGTATAACTCAGAGCAAAGAGAACAGATCTGATTTAAAGTTTGATGAATTTTGACAAATGTATGCACCACTGCAACCCAGCCCTGATCAAAACATGAAACATTTCCATCATGCCAGAAAGTACCCACGTGTCACTTCCCAACTATCTTAACCATTCCACTCCCCATTCCTCTGCTGCCAGAAGCAACAACTGTTCTGTTCTCTATCACCATAAATGAACTTGGCCTGTTTTAAAACTTCATATGAATGCATGTAATCTTTTGCATCTGGCTTCATTCACTGAGCATAATTTTGTTTGAGATTCATCTATGGTTTTCCATATGTCACTAGTTTATTTCTTTTTATTGCTAAGTAGAACTCAAGTGTATGAACATGCATGGTTTGTTTATCTATTCTCTTGCTCATGGAACATAGGCTGTTTTCAGTTTGGGGCTATTAAGAATAATGATGCTATGCATATATTTATGAAAAGTTTTTTGTGGACATCTGCATTCATTTCAACAAATACCTAGATGCTGAATTGACTGATGATAAGGATGAAGTATATTTAACTTTACTTCTTTATGTCTTTTAGTTTTTCATGCCTTATTGTACATCCAGTTTAATCTTGAATGAAAGTAATAAAAGCTGATATTTTTTCCTTGCTCCTATCTCAAGGGGGAAAACATTCAATATTTCACTATTCAGCATGTTAATTGCAGGTTTTTAAAAAATGCAGTTTATCAGATTAAAGAAGTTTTGTTTTATTCTTAGTTGGCTGAGCGTTTTAGTCATTTCTGGAATGAAGCCCACTTGCTAATGATTAATTTTCTTTTTATGTCTTGTAGATTCTCCTTGCTAATATATTTTTGTATGTGTCTTTAATCATGAGGAACATTAGTCTGTAATTTTCTTTTCTTCTATTGTCTCTGTATGGTTTTGGAATGTGGTTATACTGGCCTCAAAAAATAAGCTTGGGAAATATTCTTTCCTCTGAAATAATTTGTATAGGATTAGTACTACTTCTTCCTTAACACTGATAGGATTTCATAATAAAGCTATTGAGACCTATGGTTTTCTTTTGGGGAAAATTTTAAATTAAGAATTTAACTTCTTTAAGAAATGTTAACATTTTAATTTCTTGTTGTAACAGTTTTGTTAAATTGTGTTTTTCAACAAATTTATCCACTTCATCTAAGTCATCAAATTTATTGGAATACAGTTGTACACAATAGTCACTTATTATCCTTTTAATGTCTATAGAATCTGAAGTAAACTCTGCTGTTCCATTTTTTCTTTTGTCCCCAGTTTTAATGAGAAATAACTGGCATACATGGCTATATAACTTTAAAGTATCCAACATGATGGTCTGATTTACTTCTATTGTGAAATAATTACCACAATAGGTTTAGCAAACATACATCTTCTAATACAGATAAAATAACAAGAAAAGAAAGGAAAATACTTTTTCCTTGTGATACAAACTCTTAAGATGAAGTTTAAGATTTTTTTCTATGTATCATACAACAGCATTAGCTATAATCATGATGTTATACATTATATCCCCCTACTTATTTATCATGTAACTGGAAATCTGTACCTTTTGACCTCCTTCCTCCAATTCTCCCTTCCCCTTCCCTCTGTCACTAGTAGCCACAAGTCTGGTCTCTTTTTCTATGAGTTTGGTGTTTTTTTTTTTTTTTTAAGATTCCATATATAGGTGAGATCATGCAGTATTTGTCTTTGAGCATAATTCCCTCAAAGTCCATTTATATTGTTACAAATGGTAGAATTTCCTCATTTTTTATGGCTGAACAACATTCCATTATATGTATCTACACACACACACACACACACACACACACACACACACACACCCTCTTTATCCATTCATCCACTGACAGACACTTAGATTGTTTCCATGTTGTGGCTATTGTAAAAAAAATACCACTACAAACATGGGGGTACAGATGTCTTCTAGTGTGTTCATTTCCTTTGGATATATTCCCAGAAATGGAATTGCTGGATCATAGGGTAGTTCTGTTTTTACTATTTTGAGGATCTTCATATTGCTTTCCACAGTGACTGTACCAATTTATAATACCCACTAACAGTGCACATGCATTTTCTTTTCTTTGCATCCATGCCAGCATTTGTTATCTACTATCTTTTTGATGGTGGTCATTTTAACAAGTATGAGGTGATATCTCACTGTAGTTTTAATTTGTATTTCACTAAGGCTATAGTGATGTTGAGCATCTTCTTATGTGCCTGTTGGTCTTTTGTATATCTTTTTTGGAGAAATGTCTGTTCAAGTCCTTTGCCATTTTGTAATAGGGTTACTTAGCTTTTTGCTATTGAGTTGTGGGAGTTCAGTTGTGGGAATTCTTTATATGTTTTGGACATTAAACCCTTATCAAATACATGGTTTGAAAATACTTCTTCCCATTCTGTAGGTTATCTTTTCACTTTGTTGATGGTTTCCTTTGCCGTACAGAAGCTTTTTTGTTTGGCGTAGTCTTGCTGGTTTATTTTTTTATTTTGTTGCTAGTGCTTTAGGTGTCTTATCCAAAATATCATTACCAAGACCCATTCAGGAACCTTTATTCCTATATTTTCTTCTAGAGTTGCATGGTTTCAGGTCCTACATTTAACTCTTTAATCCATTTTGACTTACTTTTTGTGACTGGCATAAAATATAGGTCCAGTTTAATTCTTTTACATGTGAATATGCAATGATGCCATTTATTGAAAAATCTGTCCTTTCTCCATTGAACACTGTCCACTCCCTTATCAAAGATATACTTTGCTTTATTTTTGAGCCTTCAATTCTGTACCATTAGTCTATTTATCTGTATTTATGCTGATATCATACTGTTGGGTTGACTACAGTTTTATTGAATAACTCGAAATTAGGAAGTGCAATGCCTCCCGCTTTCTTCTTTCTCAGGATTTGGGGATAGGAGTGTTTTTTCTACTTCTGTAAAACATGCCATTGGAATCTTGACAGAGATTGCACTGAATCTACAGATGGTTTTTGGTATTGTTGACATTTTAGCAATAGTAATTCTTCCAATCCATAAACACAGGACATCTTTCCATTTATATGTCTCTTCTTCAATTTTATTTATTAATGTCTTATAGTTTTCAGAATTGAGATCTTTCACCTCAAACTTATTTCTAGGTATTTTATTGTTTGATGGTATTATAAATAAGACTGACTTATTTCTTCTTCAGAAATGTCACTACTAGTGATAGAAATGTTATTTATTTTGTATATTAATTTAGTATTCTGATTATTTACTGAGTCCATTGATTAGTTCTAACAGTTTTTTGGTTGAGTCTTTAGGATTTTCTTCATATAAAATCATGTCATCTGCAAAAGAAATAACTTTTCCTTTTCCTTTCCAATTCTGATACTTTTCATTTATTTTTCTTGTCTGATTGCACTAAGATTTCCAGTATTCTGTTGAATAGGAATTGTAAAAGTGGGCAGATTGTCTTTTTCCTGGCTTTTAGAGGAAAAGCTTTCAATCTTCTACCATTAAGCATGTTAGCTGTGAGCTTGTCATATGTGACCTTATTATGTTGAAATAAATTCCTTCTATGCCTTTTAGAATTTGTTTAGAATTTTTATCATGAATGGACATTGAATTTTGTCAGATGCTTTTCTGTGTCTATTGGAATGATCATGAGTCTTTTCTTTTATTCTATTAATGCAATATATCACACAATTGATTTGCATGCATTGAACTAGTCTTGTATTCCAGGGATAAATCCTACTTGATCGTGGTGAATAATTTTTTTAATGTGCTGCTGAATTTGGTTTGCTAGTATTTTATCTAAAAATTATATGTCTATACTCATCTGGGATATTAGCCTGTAGTTTTCTTGTAGTGTACTTTCCTGGTTTTGGTATCAGGACAATGTTTCTTAAAATGAGTTAGGAAGTGCTCCTCCTCTTTGATTTTTTGAAAGAATTTGAGGGCTGATGTTAATTATTTTTTAAATGTCTGGTAAAATTCACCAGTGAAGCCATCTGGGGTTCTGGGCTTTTCTTTGGTGGAAGATTTCCGATTATTGATTCAATCTCCTACCTAGTAATGGGTCTATTCAGTTTTTCTATTTCTTCCCAATTAGTCTTGATAACTTGTATGTTACTAGGAATTCTTTTTCTTCTAGGTTGCCCAGGTTGTTGCATATAATTGTTCACGGTAGGAACTTATACTTTGAGTTCCTGAATTAGCAGTTGTAATGTCTCCTTTTTCACTTTTAAGTTTGTTGATCGGGTCCTTTCTCTTTGTTTCTTGGCTAGTCTAGCTAAGGGTTCATCAATTTTATCTTTTAAAAGAACCAACTCTTAGTTTGGTTAATCTTTTCTTTTCTTCTTTTCTTCTTTTTACTATTCTCTATTTATTTCTACTATATTTATTATTTCCTTTCTTCAGTTTGTTTGTTCTTCTTTTCTAGTTCCTTAAGGCATAAAATTAAGTTACTTCTTTGGGATCTTTCTTGCTTCTTAATGTAAGGAGTTTATTGTTACAACTGTTTTGCTGCATTGCATAAGTTCTAGTATATAATGTTTCTGTTTTTGTTTGCCTCAAGAAATTTTATTTACCCTTTAATTTCTTTTTTGAGCCACTGGTTGTTCAGGAGAGTGTTAATTTCCATGTGTTCATAGTTTTCCAGTTTTATTTTTGTTGTTGGTGTCTAGTTTCATGCCATTGTGGTCAGAGAAGATACATGGCATGAATTTAGTCTTATTGAATTTTCTAAGACTTGTTTTCTGGCCTAACATATGGTCTGTCCTGGAAAATTGTTCCATTTGAACTTGAGAAGAATGTGTATTCTGCTCTTATTGGATAGAATGTTCTGTATATGTCTGTTAGATCCATTTGGTCTAGAGATCCATTTGGGCTATAGGTCTAGATGACCTATCCATTGTTAAGAGTGGGGTATTAAAGTTCCCAACTATTAGTATATTACTCTTTATTTCTCCTTTTAGCCCTGCAAGTTTTTGCTTTATATATTTAGGTGTTGACCAGCCCATAAATATTTACAATTGTTGTATGTTGACATACTGACCTGTTTACCATTGTATAATGACCTTCTTTGTCTCTTTTTACCATTTTTAAAGTTTATTTTGTCTGATATAAGTATAGCTCCTCTTTCTTTCTTTTGGTTACCATTTGCTTGAAATGTCTCCATCCCTTCTCTCAGTCTATATGTGTTTTTAAGGCTAAAGTGAATCTCTTGTAGGCAGTATATTGTTGGATATTATTTTTTTATCCATTCAGACTTTATCCATTCAGTCTTTTGGTTGGAGAATTTGATCTGTTTACATTTAAAATAATTCCTGTAAAAAAATAAAATAATTCCTGTAAGATAAAGACTAACTATTGCTACTTACTTAATTGTTTCCTCGTTGTTTTTCAGATTCCTTGTTCTTTTTTTTTCTTATCCATGGTGTGTGTGTGTGTGTGTGTGTGTGTGTGTGTGTGTGTGTTGATATCTTTTGGTATCAATATGCTTTGACTTCTTTATCATGTTCTTTTGTGTAAGGCCTTGTAAGGCAGGTCTGGTGGTAGCAAACTTCCTCAGCTCTTGTTTGTTTGGGTATATCTTTATATTTTTATCTCTCCTTCATTTCTGAAGGACAAACTTACTGGGTACAGAATTCTTGATTGACAGTTATTTTTTTTCCAATATGTCATCCCATTCTATTCTGGCCTGAAATGTTGCTATTGAGAAATTTGCCAATAGTCTTATGGGGGTTCCCTTATGTGTAACTTCTCTCGCTGCTCTTAAAGTTTTTTGCCTTTGACTTTTGACAATTTAATTATAACGTCTCAATGTAGCCCTATTTGAGGTCATTTAGACCTCATGGATTTGGATGTGCATTTCTGTTCCCAGGTTTGAGAAGTATTCAGTTATTATTGCTTTGAATATACTTTCTGTCCCTTTCTCTTGCTCTTCACCTTCTGGAATTCCCATAATGTGAATATTGCTTCTTTGCATTGTGTCCCATAATTCCTGAAGGCTTTCTTTACTCTTTATCATTCTTTTTTCTTTTTGTCTTCTCTAACTTCAAATTTTCTACTTTCTATTTTCCAGGTTGCTGATTCATCTGCATGGCCAAGTCTACTTTGAAAGCCCCCTATTGAATTCTTCAGTTCAGTTGTTGTATTTTTCAATTCTAGGATTTTTGTTTGATGTTTATAATTTCCTTGGTGAACATCTTGTTTTGTTCAAGTGTTGTTTCCTAATTTTGTTTAGTTGTCTATGTTTTCTTGTAGTTCATTAAACTTCCTTAAAAGGATTATTCTGAATCTTTGGCAGTTCACAGATCACCATTTCTTTAGGGTCAGTTTTAAGAAAACTTTTTTAAGCTTTCTTTTGTGGTATTATATTTACCTGATTTTTCATGATCTTTGATTTATTATACTTATATCTATGCATTTGAGTAATGGGGCTCCTCTTCCAGACATTATAGGCTTGCTTTGGTGGAAAATCTTCCACCAGCCAACTCAGTTTGGGTTTCTGGGTGTTTCTGTTAATAATGTCTGTAAATAGGCAGGGGCTATACTATGGTCTACTTTTGAGCAAGACAACTGTTTTAGCATGGAAGATGGAGATAAGAGAGTGTGCCACCACAGTTATATATGAATGTTAGCTTAGTTTCCTACCCAAGGGAAGCCATAGGATGGGCTCTGACATCTCTTGGACTCTCTAGTCAGGCTTATGAGACTGTCAGGACTGGTACTATAGTTCAGTAATAGAAGGGGCTGTGAATAAGCTTCCTTGCCCTGGCAGGGGAGCAGGCCAGGACTTAGGGCCTATATAGGTTGTCTTTGGAGGTCCAAATCAGGCCTGAGTGTGAATTCCTTGGTCAGAATGTCACTGGTTTTGCTCTGCAGATGGGGAAGCCACAGGCTGTGCTCTCTGTTCTAGTGCCACTATACATAGGGCTACTGAACGGGCTATATAGTTTCCTGTGTGCTCTGGTCAGATCTTTGGTCAGACCAGTAGAAGGTTATATTCAGTAATAAGTGGGGGTCTAAATTAGATTCCCTTCTCAGGCACAGTGAAAGTAGTTTTAAAACAAGTAAAGCTTTTTGTTTTCTTAACTCAATCCAACCTGCACCCCAAGTTTCCTTGTTGAACTGGGCCACTGGCTTTGTTCTGCAAACTATCAGCTGTGCCTGCCCTTCTCTTGGCTTGAGTGCCACTGGGCTGCACAGTTTCTAGGAGTTGTTGGCAGCCCTTCTGGTCATATGGGACTGGGACACACCCTCCAGAGTTCGTGGGATTCTCAGCTCCCTTGCTTGGGCTGGAGGGGAAGTGACCACTCCAAGCTACTCTTAATTTCCCAAACAGGCTCTATGGTCAGGAGCCACCTTCAGCCTTGGTTAGGATTTAATTCCGCTGACCTAGCATGAGAACATTCCATGCTCCTTATTCTTGGAGTAATCAGCTTTGCTCACCTACCTCCTGGCTGCAGTGTCACTGGACCACACAGCAGTTAGGAGTTGCTGCCAGACATTCCGTTCAGATGGGGCTGGAATATGCTCTCCACAGCAAGTAGGGCTATGCTATGACTCAGCATTTTGTCTTGGTGTAGGGTAAACTGGGCTCTATGGCCAGCAAAAGCCCTCATTTGAGAATCTGAATCAGACAGATCTACACCCTGCCAAGTTTCCTGGTCAGAGTGTCCTCCTGACTTGGTTCTGCAGACGAGCAAAACCACTTGTTGGGAATACTACTTGAGCACTGCAGGTAGAACTCAGTCTGCCAGGATCCATGTGCTGGTTGTTGCAAGCCACCTCACTTTTTCTGTCACAAATTCCCAGAGGTTGAGCCTTGTAATCCCATGGTACAGGATCAGAATAGGAGCTCCCATAAAGCAACCTGCAATCCCGGGAGTGTATGGTTGGCTCCCCCAGGGCTATCTTCTCTCACTGGGGGAACTGGAGGTTCAGGGGAGACCACTTTGTGTGGTGTGGAGCTGGCTGGGGGAGTGGGCAATGTGGTTAATGTACAGCCACTTCTCTTACCCTTCTAATGTGGTCAGTCTTCGTGACTGTGGTCATGGGGTACTTCAACCTCACCTCAAATTCTAGGATTCTATCAGTGGTGCCTTATTCTTGAATAGTTGTCCGTTGTTTTTCTTGCAAGGGGAAGCAAAGTCAGGAACAACCTGTGTTGTCATCTTGGTGACATCACTCCCTAATCACATTTCCTTATAGCCACAATTCAGTTACTTTGGTAGTCTGTCAGTAAAAAGTACTTAATATTTTCCAAATAATGTAATACCATCAGGTACTATTATTACTTTATTTACATTTTATCAATATTCCATTATGTACAAAATAAAATAAAAGAGGAGTTACAGGGGGAATTATTTATGGGCTCTAGTTAAGTACAATCTGTTACTCTGCATTTACCTTTTTAATAGGAAATCATTTACCTAAATTAAAAAATTTCTTTGGTAGTTGAAAAAGTAATCAGAATCTATGTCAATATACTTATGCAAGATGCAGTCTAAATGAAAACAAGTAACAAAATAATCTCGAGAAACTGAAATCCCTGAATTTTTCAGAGTTTTTCCCAGTTGGCATATTTCACTGTACTATTCTATATTATTTAGAATTAAGATACTAACCTGTCATATTGATTATGTAAGGTTTTTCATTTTCATAACTCATCATCTAATTTTAAAATAATCTTTGTGTATGACAGAAATGAAAAATAATATTTAAAGATAGTAACCATGAATAAAATTTGGCAATCCCCACCCTACAAACTTATTCTGAAATGTTGTAAACAGATGAACATCTAGCTATATTGTTTTCATCTCTAATAATCTACATAATAAAAATGATTGACTGAAAGAAGTTCACAACTTTATTTCTATTTGCAAATCATAAAATATACCATATTAAGCAGACTATATCTATTAGACTAGGTTGAAAGATAATAATAAAGTATTTGCTACTGTGCCTAAGAGACGTTTGCAGATGTAATTTTTATTTTGAGAGAGTCTACTCATATTTTATGTATGCTCACAGCAAAGGGCTGAAATATACAAATTATATACACATACATGCACACACAGCTAACTACATGCATCTGACTTTTAAATGCATATGTACTTATTGATGGGCTCATAAGGAAGAGTTTCTCTACTCCAAAGCTTATGAATCTTTTTTTTTTTTTACAAAAGAGGACAACTAAGGTGCAGTGAACTCCAATTACTTGGGAGTTTGTGGGAAGAAATGCTGTGAAAAAAGCATCCTATCACATTATACAGCCAGTGATCTTTACTGTTATTTAAGTATTTAGTTTTTAAAATGTGCCATTTTTATCCTAGGATAAGATATTTAAAAAGTAAACCATTTTTAGAGTTTATCTAACTATGTCAGAATGAAACAATAATTTACACTTTGAATGCAGATGATGACATCACATCTTGATTCTCTTAACCCTACATTCTCCAAAAATCATTGGTCCAGTCCACATCACCTAAGACATATTTTTATAAAGTTGGATTAAATTATTCTTCAATAGTAATGTAATTAGGGTTAGGGTAACTAAACTAGTGTTTAGGGTAAACACTAAAAACCAAAGCTTAATATTCATAATTTAGTAGCATCCACATTCCTAGCCATTTCCCTCTTTAGCTTTAAAATTAATTGCTTTCTGAATAATATGATTGCTCATATCTTATTACTCATATCATATGGAATACTCAAATATTTGGACACAGGAGGCATATTCATCCTATGTGCCTCCACAAACATAAATACAGACTATATATATGCTTCTCGTACCAGGTTATAGTTGGCATTTTATTTGTATACTCCTCTCCCCTGCAATAGACTGCAAGTTCTAGAGACAGAGATTATAACTCTTTTAATCACTACTGATCACTATTTTAGTACAGGTATATAACTAGTAATCAATATAATTTTGTTGAACTTTTATTCATTCATTAAACAAATACTTATCAATGCCTTCTGTGGGCACTGTGATGGGCAATAAACATTCTGACATGAACATAACTAAGAAGCTTATAGTGTAATAGAGGAAACAAATAAAATGGTGTGACAAGGGCAACAACATAAAAGTACATCATTTATAAAAATCTCAAAAAAGAAGGAGGACTTAATTCTCTCTGTTAAAGTCTATAAAAGATTCCAGAAAGAAGTGACACCTGAGCTGGATTTTCAACAATGAATGGGCTTCTGTCAGGCAGAATATGGAGCAAGATGTGACAGAATTCTAAATAAATGGCGCAGTATTTGAAAAAGCACATTGGACATGATGATAAAAGTTGACACAGCCTATATCCCTGAAACATAAAATAAATCCGTTCTTAGAGTATGTGGCAGTTCTCACTCCACAAAGAGTGAATTCTCACTCCAAAAATTCCGTCAACATCTCCTTGGTATTTCTGTTACTTGATTCTAGTCTTTTATAACATCATCATTATTAGAGTTCTATTCTAATTTAGTCAGTATGTCCCATTTACCAGCATGAGGTAAAAAATTAAGTTACATTTATTTTATTCAAATTAAGTTTTTTGAAGCTCTTTTCCATTTTTTTCGAAATCCTCTCATTATTGATTGCTCTTAGATCCCCAGGGATAATTTCTTAATCTGAAGGGTCGTCTTGGTTACTACCACCTCAGGGATAGAATCCCGGAAAGCATGTCCTGTCAGAGGACCGGCCTTGTTCCTGTTTGCTGTCCTGTGGCTGCCCAACACTGATAGCTGATACAGGTACAATTCCTGCCTTACTCAATAAAGTGTTTACTGCATCCATGCTTGGTCCTAGATGAAGGTATAAACAAGATAGTCTCATGCTTAGGTTTCATGGTTCCACATACCTCCCACTTGGGCTCCGGGTATGGAAATTATTTAATAACACATATCTTTCTCTTTATACACACATAACACACAACCTTTTTTTTTTTTTCCTCAAACAAGCCCAGATCTGGAGGAGTTTTCTATTTCACATGCTATTCCATAAACTACCTTATTGTATAGTTCCAGAAGGGGTAGAGGTCTTACCTCTTCCAGGTACACTGCTAATCACCATTTCCTATTTTCAGGTAAATGATATCTCTTCCTGTGAAACTCCTGAATCCAATCCACCTTCTCAATTCTTCCCAACTAAACTTCTTAAAGTATAACTCTTCTGGTGCCAGTTAAATTCTGTTATTGATTCTCTAGTGTACATTAAACTGTGGCCATACACAGCTTAGCATTCATGGGTTCCCATGTTCCAGGTTTTTGGTCATTCCACTGATAGCACACCCCTTTGTATAATTATACATTTAGATATGCTTCTAGCCATAAGAAATTAGACAATATCTACTTCTAATTCAACCATTTTACTTTGCTGGTGAGGAAGCAGACATGGAATTTCAAAGTTCTATTATGGAATTTACATGTTCACCATTGTATATTCAACGCAAAGAAGAGTACCTGGCCTACAGAAAGTGCTCATTAAATATTTATTGCATGAATGAAGGTTCATCCATTAATTTTTCAGTTTACTTCCAAGGTATATATCAAAGTATATACAGAGAGACTGGACTCTCACAATACTCATACTGTATATTGAAACAAATAAAAAATATACATCTATCAATATTCACCAATATCAAAGTGTGTAAATGCAGAACAACTGTAATTCCCATATTACTAATAAGAAATATGTGTTGAACACTTCAGCATGTGTCAGGTATTCATCTAATACTGTACATGTATTAACTAATTTCATCTTCAAAACATTCCTTTACCACAGACCTTATTATGTCCACTTTACAAATGAGAAAAACAAAGCCTAAAGAAATTAAATACCAAGTACAATGAGAGAAGATGTAAGAAACTTTTCACTACATCTTGTGTAGGAGTAGATAATGTCACAACTAACTTCAACTTCTCTGGCCTAAGTATCTGATTGGGTGGAAATGCCAAAACAAAGATGGCAAATATCAAATGAACTCTTGGATTTGGAAGTGTGTACTTTCAGTGTTTGCTTTAGATTATTTTGTGTTAGAGGAAGCTCTAAGACATTCAAGAAGATATATGAAAATGACAATTGGTTAGAGGTGTACAGAAGTCTTGAGTGGGGAATATAAATTTGGGAATCATTGACTTACAATTTATAAAGTGTCCAGATATGACATATGCGCACGCACGCACACACACACACACACACACGTCCAAACACACATATACATACATACTCAGATATTAATATATGAACTATGTCATGTTGAATATAATTTATCCACTTTCTAAATATATCATCTTATGACATTAAAGCTTGGGTATCTGTATCACTTAGGATTGATACTAGCTGCCTGTAATAGAAGCCAGGTTACAAATATTACTTAGATAACAAGTCTGTAAGTAGGTATTTGAGGGCCAATGAAGCTGTTAAGGGACCCATTAAGGACCGTTCCATCTAATGTTGCATTTGCATTTGTTGTGCTGTGCTATATTCTAGGCAGGAAGAAGAAGGAAGTGAGAAGGAGGAAGAGTAGTGTCTATATCAGGAAATTAAAACATTCTATATTGTTTCTATTGACTGGAATGTGTCACCTGGTCACCCCTATTTAAAAAAATAAAGGCAGCTGGGATATCAGGTTTTTACCCGAATATATTGTAACCCCAAATAAAATTAAGATTCTTTTTTGTTAGGAAAGAGAGAAGGTAACTATCGGATAAACAACTGATGTTTCTGCCAGAGTCACAGAGTTTTAGCACTTGAGTAGAATTTGAAACTGCCTAGCTAGCATAAACCCCTTCATTTTCTAGATAAAAACAGTAAGAGATTTGCTCCAGGTTACCAGGTGTGTAGGCAGAGTTGACAGGAAGTGAAGTTGGTAAGAACAGAACCTGGGTGTTCTGGCTCCTCATTCAGTGGCACACCCATCATACTACAATGCTGCATCAACTGCCTTAAGGATTGTCATAACTGCTCTATTAACCTTATCCCAGAGCCTTTCATTTCCTGCTCCGCTCATAGTTCTCTATGCAAATGGCCACTATCATACTCAGTATACTCTATTGTAATTATTTGTTTGTGTGCCTATTTGCCCTATAAATTGGAAATACCCCCTGGAGCAGCCATTGTGACTTACTCATCTTCATTTCCCTGCTCCTTCCCCTCAGGGTCTCAGAGAACACTCAGTGTGTTGCACACAGTTAATAGGTTCTTGTTAAACGCATTAACCTGACACAGAAAATATAACTTCAGGATATCTTAGTGGTTTCTGATGGAAGAATATTAAGCATTCTTATGATATGGAATTTTACCCCAATAGCCTCTAAGTCATTGGTGAATATCATCATTATTATAATCTTAACAATCATAGATCTTAGGGCTAGTAAAAAATCAGCTGATTTATTCCCCATGTCCTCATACAGTCTTGTTTTATCAGAATCAACTAGGGACTAGAGACATTACATTGCCCAACTTCACTGGATCAAGCCAAGAGTCCTCCTTCTTAGGGCATTTATTGTTGTTTTTGTTGTTTTTCAATACAAATGTAATGTACTGATAAATTACATTTCCAAACCTTAAATAATGATATATTCCACTTTCATATTTTATATGTTCAAAGTCTAAAGGGGTCTATTCTATTTTAGAATACTGACCCTTTGATATATCTCTAGGTGAAGAAGATACAAAGGTTTTCACATGTTGGCTATTGTAAATGGACAACAAAAAAGAGATCCAAAATTTATTATCAAGATTAAACTTGAGGTTTTCCACTTCTAGGGATGATACTCATAATACATTTTTAGCATCCCTCCAGGGCAGCTTAGATATCCTACTTTCAATTTTTAACTGGGAAAATAGAGGTTAAGATAAAGGCCAGAGCAACTGTCAGAAACCATTAGTTTTGCTACTCTATAAACATCCATTTGCTTAAATTACATTGGCTCTTAGCATCCACACTTTTACTATATGTAACATGGCCAATGCTATTTTCTCAGCACTTTACTCATTTGAAAATGAGAACGTGCATTTTATATGATTAAATAAATTATACCAGGCTAGCATATGACACATAGTCCTTGTCCCCAAGACCTAAATGAAATCAGGGAACCCTATTAAGAGCTAGAAAATAGACATAAAGACAATCAGGTGCAGAAGTAAACATGAGCTCATGTATTTCTCATATTGTATATGTCAAATATATCTTACCTATTAATAGCAATCTTCATATTTTTGTTGTATGTAGTCATGTGAGCTCTATTCCCCTGGGACATGAACTTCACTTAATATAAATTTGTTGAATAAAAGTGATTCATGTTTCTTCATCAATTTAGTGCAACTTACAGAGAGAGGAAAAATTTTGGAAGTTATTTGAACAATGAGAGATTGTTACTTAAGTCAAACAGGATCAGATGAAGCTTACATATGTCCCTAATGTATCCATAGGGTTAGAGCCTAGGCTTCTGTTTACAAAATACATTCTTATTTGCCTACTTGATTCAATCCGACTATTTCTAAAACCTCAAGATATAAAAAAAGAACAAGTTTTCTTACTTTTAGATGAGAAAAATGAGGCTCAAAGAAGTTATGCAGTCTTCCCAAACTTTTATAGCTACTAAGACCCAGAAATGGGAGTCAGAGCTCCGTCCCGCTTGCTCTGGGTTTCTTTTACTTCAGTGTCTTTTCCTGTCGTTAGAAATGCAGTGATGGTGTTACAATACACATTGTAAGAGCCAAGCTGATACTTCATAGATTTGTTTAAAAAAAAAAAAAAAACTTAAGTCTTTATCTGTTTATTTTGAGAGAGGAAGAGAGAGAGAGTGCACAAGTGGGGGAGGGCCAGGGAGAGAAGGCAAGAGAGAATTCCAAGCACGCTCTGTGCTGTCAGTGCAAAGCCCGAGGTGGGACTAGATCTCATGAACCCTGAGATCATGACCTGAACCGAAATCAAGAGTCTGACTCTTAACCAGCTGAGCCACCAAGGCACCCATAAAAATTATTTTTTAATCTAGTTTAGTTACTAAACAACTACACTCAAGACAGGTAATCATTTGAAACCTCAATCATTTGACAAAAGTACGAAATACCTGAACAGTAATTAGTTCGGCTACATAATTGCTACATTTAATAATTATTATGCTTTTTAATTCATAGTTTTCTAATATCTACCTATGTATTGCTGTGGGACAAAGAGACCCTTTTCTGTGATATGTGTGCCCTGTAATCCTGGCTTTAGATTGCTCCATGAAAAGCTGATTAGGAGTGGAACCCATTAAGTTCTACATTAAAATAACTGTGGGAAAATAATGACTCAGAAAACTGACACAGGGAGCTAAATGGAAAATAAATCCTTTAACCCCTGGTCATTCTTTTAAAAATGTATGTATTCCTTATGCAGGGATGTTTTAGAAGTCAGTTAAAAACTTACTTCAAAAAAGATTTATTGTGAATAATTCAGAACCTTCTTCCACACAGCACTGCTCTCTTGTACCCAACCTGCCATCTAAATAACAATATTATATATACTACCACTACCTTTATATTTGTATCTGTTTAGTGCTTTATAGCTGAAAAGAGAATTTTCACTTATTTCCTTGTTCTCTTTCTTTTTAGTTTGTGCATCCTTTCCCACCTATATACCACTGTATTTCTCCAGTCATCTCCTCTTTTGTCTAAAATGTTAGCTCAGCATTTATTTGTTTATCAAAGTAGCAAAACATGTGTGTGTTTAGTTTTGAGAATATAGAGAAAGCCTAAGATCTTTAGCTAAGCAAGAAGATAAATGTCCTAAACGTCCTGCAATAAATTTCATGACAAAATATCCCATAAATCACCCAGGAGGTCCTCATTTTCTTGGATTATAAAGACTTGAGAATTTCAGAAATGTAGTGATGCTGTCATCATCCTTTGATACTCAAAGGTGACTCTTGTTACCTATGTCCTCATCTCTACCTGACATTACACTTGAACAATGCTTAAAATTCTTGGTCCTTTCCATGCAGACCAGGCCCCGTTACTGTTAATGGCTGTCATCAAAGGATCTGGTTTATATGTGCCTTGATTTTCCATGCTATAAGTTCTGCTTAAACATTTGAACTCTGTATGTCAGGATAGCGGACCTGCTGCCGATCTTCTCTTATCCCATAGCTCAATTCTCCTGATTGAAATTATGTAACCCTGTAATGTTTATTTCATTCATGCACATTACTTAGTACTTATGTTTCTGTCCAACTTCCTAATTGTCTAAACTAGGACCGTGTACATAATGGGACTGGGCAAGGGAAAAAACAAGTGGAAGCTTGACTTCAGGTGTCTCTTCTTCCTCAGTCTGAATGTTTCCTCTCATTCCAGTATTTGTGACCCCCCCAAAACACTCTTCCAATCAAAATCTGCTTTGAAGAAACAGTACTATAAATATGAATTAAATTCTTTTGTAAATGTAAGCTACCTTAATCAAAAGGTTTTAATATTTAATGCAGTAACTCTAACTAAAGATACTTTTAAATAGTATCAAACATCAAATAAGGAAAAGAAGTGATAGGAAGGTTGTGATGAAAACAGTAAAGGAAAGTTCATTTCTGGAGTATGAATTTGGCTGATCTTTTTTTCTTTTTTAATGTTCATTTTATTTTTGAGAGAGAGAAACAGATTGTGAGCAGGGGAGTAGCAGGGAAAGAGGGAGACAAAGAATCTGAAGCAGGCTCCAGGCTCTGAGCTGTCAGCACAGAGCCCGATGTGGGGCTCAAACCCACAAACCATGAGATCATGACCTGAGCTGAAGTCAAGATGCCTAACTGACTGAGCCACACGGGCACCCCTGAATTTGGCTGATTGTTTATCTGATTATAATCTGACTTTGTGACCCTAAGAGTATTTTTCTTTACTCTGCTCCTCTGACAGATGTTCCAAAAAGATTAAGAAGTAGAGTTTTGACATTTTAATTTAAAGCTAAAAAGTAATATTTGGCTTTAGAAGAATGATGTCAAATTTAGTGCCAAAAATATTTCAACTCTTTTATTTCATTTAATACTTGAAAATATTCAGGAAAAGAAAATATATTCTTGGGAAAGAAATGGGAATGGAGACATCCTTGGGAAAGCAGATAATAATTGCTGAAGTACCTGATTCTTGATGACTAAAAAGGCATCAGAATCATTTCCCCTTTCTATCATTTTGCCCACTTTTTTTAAAAATATGTTTTAATGTTTATCTATTTTTGAGAGAGACAGAGTACAAGCGGGGGAGGGGAAGACAAAGAGGGAGAGACACAGAATACGAAGCAGGCTCCAGACTCTAAGCTGTCAGAACAGAGCCCAACGTGTGAGGCTTAAACTCATGAACTGTGAGATCATGACCTGAGCCAAAGTTGGACACCTAACTGGCTGAGCCATTCAGGCACCCCTCATTTTGCCCACTTTCTAAAATGAAGTCTTGCCTTTTTTTTTTTTTATTAAATAAGTCTTGCCTTTTTTAATTGTACTTGGATCAACTATTAGATGTATTAAAGTGTCAGCTTTAAGATAAAAATTGGTCAAAGGCATCACCTTGATTTTTATAATTTTATCCCTTGAAAGTTACAATTTGAAGTGTACATTTAATAATCTTAGTAATGGGCTATGGAAATGCCAGGTACAGATATAGGTATCTTCTGTGGCAGAGTATATTTTCCCAAGATGGTTGCACCAATGTATACATCACATATTACATATTCTTACAATCTGAAATAAACACTTCAATCAAGAGGTAGGGTGTCTCTATTTATTCTCTCTAGATCTCTATCTTCACCCTCCCTCTTTGTCTCCAGTCACTGTGAAAACTCAGCCACCATGCAGTATGCAAGACCATACTATCCAACATGGAGAGAACATATAAAGAGTTCAATGTGGAAAGAAACGGAATACTCTAGCCAAAAGCTAGTCACAACTCCACTTGATTTCAACCCCCACCCTTGGAGTTTTCCAACTGAGGCCCCAGGCATTGTGAAAGAGTGATAAGTTGTCCCCTTTGTGCCCTGCCCCAACTCTTAACCCTCATAGTCCATAGACATAATAAATGTTGTTTCACTCAAATATATTTTGCATGATTCATTATATAGCCATAGTAACTGAAACATCATCATACTAGAAATATGAACTTGATGTTTTTGTTTTCTATTTTTGGCTTCTATCATCGGTGCACTTCTTGATTGTTTAAAGAAATGATGAGACATAGTGCTACCTCATCTACTCCATTCTTTCCATATCACTGAATCTCCTATGAAGGTTCAATAAAATTCTAGAGGTAGGACATGGAAAAACCATATTTCAGGACTAAATCAGCAATTTAGAAGCCACATGGGAACAACATATTCTTTAGCCCTATCTGTGGTAATACCCACGTACAGAGATATTCAACTTACTTCAACAGCTATTTATTGAGTATCTGTGTGTACAAAAGGAGAGAAAGAGGGAATTAATGTTTATTAAGTAAATTGTACATGGCAGGCACTATTAGTTCCTTAAATATTTATAACAACCTCATGACACAAGGCTTCACCACAGATGAGACTCAGGGAGGTTAAATAACTTTCCAGATCCAACTGCCAGTGGGTAGCTGAGTCAAGATTTAAGCTTCCATCTTCATTATGACAAATATATGCTTTTTCAACCTGCTTTATTTTTGTAATGGGATAATAGCAACTTCAATGATTATTATGCAAATTGAATAAATTCATAAAAATGACTAGAAAAAAGTAAATAATATTAAATATTTCTTAATATTGTTGTCCTTACCTTTCAATTTCATGCTAGATACTGTGAAAACACAATAATGAGTAAGATACAGTCTTCACTTTCAATGCATTTAAGTTATAGTTTTGGATGTGTTGAGTTAGAGCTATGGTTTAGGTGTTGAGGCAAATACACACAAAAAACTATAATAGAAAATGGATTTTAATTAATGACTCAGGAAAGGTACAGTAAAATTCTTACATCCAGTTAAGATTTCAAGAAGGTCTTCATGGATGCAATGGTGGCGATGATGCACCTTGATGGTTAAGATTTTATTTCAGTAGATAGAGTGGCTAATTCCATGTGGAAGGAATTGCATAGCAAAATAATATAAAAGCACTGAGAACAAGTAAAAAATTCCAAGAAATTTAGTACTCCCAGAGGAAAAAAATCTCAATTTTTTTAAGATGGAAGAACTGGATATATTTACAGGCTTAAGGGAAGAAGTCAATAAAGATTTTAAGGATAGATATAGAAAGACAATGGCTGTCCTTAAAGAGGTGAAAATGAATTAGGTTGAGGGAAGTGGAAATGGATGTGGCTGTGAATAGCAAGTGGGGTCTTATTCTCAGAGAGTAGAGGAAAGTGTGCATGAAAGGATAAGGAGAGGAAGAAGGATGCATATGGCAGCCTCAAGTCCTCCACTGAATAAGAAAGGGGATTATATAAGGGGTAGAGGTAAGACGAGGGCTTGAAGAGGATGGAGTACATTTAGAATCATTTTGAAAGGGAATGGAAGAAAAATTGAGGACAAATCCAAGGTTTGTCAGTAGAGTTGCTCCCACAATAAACATTGCTTGTTCACCTCCCATGTGGTAGATATTGGGAGCACCATAATCAATAAAGTAGACACTGACTCTGCTGTCAAGCAGGGATTAGGAAAGTAAATGGGAAGTTACCATTCAGTATGATATAGCCAAATAGAAGCTTATTGCATAGACCTCTGCAAAGGCACAAAACATCTAATTTGTGCGTTAGAAGAAGACTTTCCAAACCACATGCCACCTCAATTGAAAATAACAACAGTGTCAAAAGCAGTAGGTATAAACCAAGCAAAGGGAGAGAGGAGTGGGGGGAATGTTGTAATACATGACTTGGTGGGTACAAAGACCCACAATTTTACGAAGTCTAGCATACTTTCCACAGAAAACAGTATCTCCTTTCTTTTAGGAAGTCTAACATACTTTCCATAGAAAACAGTATCTTCTTTCTTTATATGTTACACCAGGAGTGTGAATTAAACCCCCAAGATATTAGGGAAAATTTTACATAGAAGAAAAAATAAGCTCAAATCTACATTTTGGAAAGATGTCTTAGTCAAAGCTCTCAGTGGTAAAACACAATCCCACTTGAGCTGACTTAAGCAAAAAGGAAAAATTTATTAACTATATATTATAGTGCTTTTCAACCTTTTTCATATCCTGGCATAGACAGAAAATAATAATATTTATACAACACCCTAGAGAAAAGAGACGAGACTGCTTGTGGCAGGAAGCAATCAGCCTGGGGACTTGAGCTGCCCCGAGGGCTTGATGGGTCAATATTGAAGCACACATCTTCAGCATACCAGCTGGGGAATCTCAGATGCATTATATGAAATTATAGACTCAGGGATAAATCATGAACCTGAAAGACTGGCTGAGCCTTATGCAGGGCTGAGGCTAGGAATTCCAAAGCCAAGCATGCTTCTCTCTCTTTCTGGGGCAATGAGGTCTTACCTCTGCCCCTTTCTGTATATACACTTCTTCTTTCTCTCTCCATGAGCTAGATTCATTGCTTCCTTGTACACATGGCAGAAGATACTGCCTCATAACTATCACATGTGTAAATTCTTCCAGTTAAAACATTTAATAAAGATAAATTAGAAGTTCTTAGTGTTAACCCCAAATCCCATCCCCCCCTCAAAGTATCAGATTGGCCCAGATATCCATTCTGTTTGAAATTTTTTGTAATAAGTAAGAAACATAGGGCCACAGAAGCTGATCATCATGTAGTTGGAGGGGGCATTTCCACAGAAGGGGCTGCAAAAGCTAGCAGGTTCTGGAAGGCCACTCTGGCTACAACATGAGTATGTCCAGAAGGAGAGGCATTATGGGAGTCGTGGAGTTGAACTGAGAAGCTGCTGCAGTAAGCCAAGAAAAGATCCAGAATGGGCACGGCTGGGATAAGAACAGGAATAACAAATTGCATAGATCTGAGCAACAGTAGATAAGGCATAACTAATAAGGCTTGGGCTTTGATTGCAAATGGGTGTAAGAAAAAGGAGATTTCTGGCATGAACAATGAGGTGAAGAGGATGGTATCTTTCACTGACAAAGGATAAAAAAGAATAAAAGCATAAGAGACGGAAGAGTTTCAGTGTTGGATACAAATTTAAAGTTTCCTTGAGAAATCCAAGTAGACATATCCAATAGGCAGCTGAGTAGGAGAGACTGGAGTTCAGAGGAGCCATCTAAGATGATAGATTTGGGAGACCTTTAGACGATGGCTAAATTTTGGGGATGAAATCGTGCATTAGAGAGTTTAGGATGAGAAGACAAGTGATACAACAGTGGAAAAACCTCTAAGAAAACCTAGATTTTGAGGGATGATCAGAGTCAGAGGCCTAGGCCTCCAAAAGAGATGGGGAAAGAACACAACAATAAATGAGGAGGGGGTGAAAGACAAAAGAAAGGATTGTTTTTCTTTGCTTAGGAAGCAACCAATATCGGAAGTGCCAAATGCTGCCAAGATATAAAATAGAATTAAAAGGACTTGGTAGATTTGCCCATAAAGACTTCAGCAAGAAAGCAGTTTAAATAGAGGGGTGAGTACACAGGCCAAATCATAAAGCATTTAAAGGGTGAATGAGAGGCGAGAAAGTAGAGCACGAACAAGACTTATGAGAAGTTTGGTTATGAAAGAGCGGAGAAACATGCCAAAAATTGGAGAGGGTTATGGGCTCAGGGAATGTTTTGTTTTGTTCTTAAATATGTCGCATTAATTCCACATAATGATGTGGCTGGCTGGTATCCCTGAGCTAAAAAGTAGAGCTTGAAATAGTGTCAGTGGCCCCAAAACAGTGCTGCAACTTTGCATCTTTGCTCCACGTGCCTAAAAATGCAGAAAATGATGCTGAACTTCAGGATTTAAAAGTGGATCCTCTAGGGGCGCCTGGGTGGCGCAGTCGGTTAAGCGTCCGACTTCAGCCAGGTCACGATCTCGCGGTCCGTGAGTTCAAGCCCCTCGTCAGGCTCTGGGCTGATGGCTCAGAGCCTGGAGCCTGTTTCCGATTCTGTGTCTCCCTCTCTCTCTGCCCCTCCCCCGTTCATGCTCTGTCTCTCTCTGTCCCGAAAATAAATAAACTTTAAAAAAAAATAAAAGTGGATCCTCTAGTCATTATACACATCAGGTGAATTAAAGCCTTCAAGAAGCTGACAGAGATTGTGGTCATACCACCTATATGAGAGCAACCCCAGAACATGGAAGGGCCTCTTATTGAAAAGGAACAACTAAGGGCCTCTTATTGAAAAGGAACAACTATTCTGAAGCCAAAATAGGAGTCTGCCTTAAAGGAAAGATAACCCAAAAAAAAATACAAGAAGAGACCTCAGGGCTATGAAATACATGGCATACAATGTGTGCAAATAAAAAGGAAAGGAGGGAGGGAAGGTAATAGCTAAAGGAGAGCTTGAGATCAAGGAAAGGTGTGTGTGTGTGTGTGTGTGTGTGTGTGTGTTGTTTTTATAGAATGGGAGAGACCTAAGCCCTGAGTATCATGCCCAGCACATAGCAGATACTCAATACATATAGTTATAAAGGAAGGGAGGGAGCAAGGGTGGGAGGAAGAAGAAGGAAAAGAGAGAGGAAAGGAAGAGAGGGAGGAAAGCAGTCTGCAGGCTCAGTAGAGAGACTCCCTGAATGATAGTGTTATTGAAATAAAGCAGAAAGAATAACTAAATGATGACTAAAGTCCCAGTGAAATCTGAAAAGAATGGAGTCTAGAACCCAAGTGTTTGTTTTTAAGTTAACTACAATGGGTTTATTTTTAAAGTGACTAATATTTACTAAATAAGTAAAAAGTTTTGGAAGAGAACTAAGAATAGAAATATCTGAAAGAGTAGAACAAAGTCCCAAAAAACAAAGTCTGGTAACACCAAAGATAACTGCCACATCTTCAAAATGGTCCTTTTGGGGTGAGCTGAGCTACTCTTTCTTGGCTTCCATGAACAATAAAGGAAAAAGATAAACATAAACCCTGGAAATTGTTGATTATTTATACAAAAACCTAAACTATCATCTCTAATGAGAGCCAGACTTAACAGGATGTTGAAATGAGCCGAAGCCCCAAAATAATAAACATAACATCCTAATTGAGGTACAAGATAAACATGCAAGATTTCAGAGGAGATGACCAAAAACAAGTTTTGTGATTATTGATCTCTTACCCCTATTTAGCACATAAAAGGGGGTTTAGAAGAAGGTTGGAGGAAAGTGTAACTTTTGCAAGGAGCTGGTATTTGCAGAGATTCCCTCCCAAGGGGGAGAAGTCAGAGTTGCCTGTTCCCTACCACATTCCTAGGAAATGGGGTTTCTCAGGCACCACTCAGAGGGTCTGATATGTGCTCCCAGAGCCTGAGGAGTCACAGTGTGTAGGTTGTCACCTCACACCTAAGGAATCAAGATTCACAAGCTGTGGCTGGCCAAGCACCTGAGAACAGAGCCAGGAGGGATGGTCTCCGTGCTTCTCAGGACAGAAGGGATGAGTCTTTCCTCTGGACCAACAGTGGACCTCCTGTAACAGAGATAACATGAGTCTTTTTAAGACTCTGCCTTGAGGGATAAAAGAAGTTGAGCAGAAAGAAGCTGGTGGTACCCTGCTGGAGGCAGAAGGACTCTAGAAGACATTACAAAGATGCAGTTTGAGAAATATATGTTACCTCTGTCAAAGTCACTGCGATGAGAGATCCCCAAAGGGAAGGCGTCTCCAGGGAGCTCACGAAAGTAACACGCCAGAAAAAATTGCCAAGGCCAGAGGGTTGTTACCAAATCTTGAACGATTTCTGCAAGTAAAACTTTCTTCCTCTCTTAAATTTACCTCCTCTGCCCCCATCCAGATTCCAACCATAGGAGGATCAAAAACTGTCAGAAAGATGAACAAAGGGATAGAATTTCTATATTGGGATTGAGAGAATCTCGCTAAGCCTTTTCCCTCATTTGCCACTATAGGATGCAAGCCTGGGTAGATACAAGGAGGGAACAATTAACTTAAAAATAAATTTGGAGTGTTAATTATTATACCAGACTGGACATATTAATTATGGAAATGAGACTGTGACCTGTGCCTTGAAGTGGCTGGGGAGTTTTCATTATCTGCAAGTGACCAGGAAAGTCATGGGTTTGCCCAAGAATTCAAAGGGCAAGTTAAGTGTTAACCTCACATAAAAGGCTTGAGTGGTGGGAGGAAAAAAAAACCCATCAAGTTGTTTTCTGGTTGCCCGGCAAGACCCTTCTGTTCATCAAGATATTTACACAAGTATTCATAATCTTTCCAATACTTGCTCCCTCTCTCCAGGCAGTAGAAAAAAATAGACATTTCTAGAATCTTGAAATTTTTACCTGTCTTGCAACTTGAAATTTTAAAAAGCAATAAAGAAATGGAAAAATCAGATGTAACCTAAAGTTATTTCCTTTCATAAAATGTTGAAACACAGTTTCTTTTCATATGTTTCCTGGGAGAAGTGAGTTAGAGAAAGTTTGAAGGAAAATGCCTTCTACTTTCAGAATATAATCTCTGCTGAATGTGTCCACACATTCGATTAATTTACTCTTTCACTAGTGTGGTAATGCCTATTCTTGAAATATATTTCATTAATCTGATGATCTTAGGGAAATGCACTTGATAGGAAATAATGAAATCTGTAATATGTTAATATTAAGGGCTATTTCTGTCCTGGCTGATTCTGGTTTCAGACTATAAATTATCTGTTCTAAAGTGGAAAGTTCCTTATTGTTTATTTTCTGAGAATTCATAGCTAAACTGTGGAATCCTGATTTCCATGAGTAACACTTGAAGAAATAAAAGCAATCATTTGGAGGCGAACGAAATTCTCTGCCTATGCAAAGCAACCAACGATATACCCAAGTTAAACACCAGAGTGTGGGGTAATTGTCTCTGTCAAAATCACACACTGATTAGCTGATTTTTTCATGTAGTGCCTGACCCAGGCATTTAGAAATAAAGCAAGTTTGCACTGACTGAACCATTCTTTCAGTACACTATTGCCACCACACATTCTCTACTAAAACCAACTTTTGGTTAATAGCTTGTTGAAATATGAGTGTTACATTTTTATAAAGGTCTTTTGAGGCTTTAAATTTTGGAGGAGTAAAAGGTGAGTTTATGTTTTCCTGCAACATAGAATTGTTCAAGTTTTCACTGGAGGCATAATGTTTCCTTAGTTTATTGTTTTATGATGCTGAAATTTTTGCTGAGTTTGAATGATAAATTCAAAGAACAGATGTACAGAAAAATGTTTCTTAGACTACTTTTCTTCTACTTGAAAAATCACAACAAATGGAAAATATTATATGTATTAGAACAAAAGTGTTTCTTTTAAATTTTTTAAATGTTTATTTATTTTTGAGAGAGAGAGAGAGAGAGACAGATCGAGCATGAGCAGGGGAGGGGAAGGAGAGAGGGAGACACATAATCTGAAGTAGGCTCCAGGCTGTCAGCACAGAGTCTGATGTGGGGCTTGAACTCACAAACTGTGAGATGATGACCTGAGCTGAAGTGGGACACCTAACTGACTGAGCCACCGAGGCATGCCTTAAAGTTTACATGCCTTGTTAGGAATGTCTTTGTACGTGTTTTCTTCCACTGGTACTAGTTCTCTAATGGTATAAAATAGAAAGGACAAATAGTATGCTTTTACCAAGGTCGAAAGAAAATCCGGAAACAGAATTTGGACTAACCTGGATTCAAAAGCCTGATCTAAGCCCCCAACTCATGTTCCTTTTTATGGTCTAGTGGAAGGAAATACTTCTTATTCATCACGAATCTAGAAGTCTCAAATTCACCCTCTAACTCCAAAATCCTTTTTTTTAACTTGGTGCAGGGTGTAGAAAGTACAAGAGCAGTGTTTTATATTACTATTGAGCAGTATCTCTGGGAAGAGATTAATAACTGCTTAGCTTGGAGTTTTACCTTGTGCCAGAGAAGGCCTTTGCATGGAAGCAATTTTAAAAACTCCCACTGCAATCATTAAAAATAAAATATACACACAGTACTGGAACTCAGAGCCCATTGATTTGCTTCTACTTATTACCTCAATTCATATTCCCCAGGAAAGGAGTATATGACTTTTGGAGGCAGAAGGTACAGCTCATGGCCAAAATGGGGCCAAGGCCCTCCTTTTAGAACCAGTGTTGTTACAAAGACAATTGCCTCCTTGCTCAGTAAGTTATTGTATTCCTACAATTTTGAGAAAAAAATTCACTCAACAAGGGCTGATCCACATAAGAAGCATTAGGAATTTCATGCCAGATAATCAAGAATACTTTATGTCACATGAAGTTGAAGCTCCAACTATACTTCCAAAATTTTATTGTAATTTATGCCCTAAACGACTCAGTTTTTAAAACAAAAATTTGATGTGGTGCTGATGAGATTCCTTTGGGTCATCTTCCTTGTCTTCTTAGCTTTCCTACTGTGTAATGCATGTTGAGTGTTCACGGAAAATCTTGGACTAGCTGTACAATCTATTGTGCTGCCCTAGTTTTCATGCCCACCACTTATTAGAGTCCCGTGGCTTCAGCTTGTTCATTAATTTTCTTCATATATTTGCTCAGTAAATTCTAAGCCACAAAAGCTAAGGTAAGCATTATTTCTGGAGACCTTGACCATACTAGGGAGTGAAGATTTAGCAGTTAACTCAAAAGACAAGGGCCCTCCCATCATGCTGTTTATATCTAAGTAGAAGAGAATGATGGTAAATCACCTCTGACATTATTAATTATTCAAGTACAACTGTGGTAAGTGCTATGAATGGCAGGATAGGGAACAGTGAAAGGTTTTAATGGAGGAATCTGAACTAATTTGGAGTCTTGAGTGTCTAGGAGTCAATGGGGCAGAGGCATTTCATACAAAGGAAATGATAATGTGATGAGCATGAAATGGAAAGAACATTGTGCACTCTAGGAAATAAAATAAATCAGGGTAACTAAAGAAGATTTTTCATCTGAGCTTCCACTGAATTTTAGGATGCTACAAGATGTCACCAGGGGTCTCATTAGATTGGGGAAAAGTGGGGAAGATATTTTTTTAAACTTCACACATCACACATTGTTAGCACTTGCAGTGGTGGCTATTTACTGAGTGGCCCCAGTAGAAATGTCATCAGCAGTCATGCAGCTCCATCTGACAGTATGCAGTCGTCCTGTGTCACTTGGTAGAGTACATTCTCAGCTGTTTCACGAGTTAGGGGAGGTCACTGACAAATGGTGAACACTGTGGTACACCAAAGGGAGGCTGGTAGATCTCTGATGACATCAGCCTCTTCCTCCAAAATTGTCTCCCGCACTTTCCTCTTCTGTGTTAACGACTGCCTCAGAGGACTGACTGAACTCTACTGGTGTAACAGAAAATTGCAAAGTAACTTTTATTCTAAAGAAGGTATTTTAGGTGTCATAACTCAGTTTATTTCATGATGCTTTGTTGTTGCTATAAATGCTGCAAACACGGATTACAAAGGTTAATGGTGAACTATATATTGTAGTCTCATTGTCTTACACTTCATCAGTATTTATGTTTTCTAAAATGTCTGATATTCCATCATGGCAATTTTTGAAGACAGAGTGTGAAGTGGATAAGTAAGATTCTAGACCTAGGTATACGAATGCTTCTAAGTCATTTCCCTGTATTAGTATGAGAAGAGATACAAAATAAATTCATTTCTACAGTAAAAACTACTTATCAATGAATTTTTCATGGGTTGGTTATCTAAATTGTATTCCACTGTGCAAATCACATCAATGGCTGCAGGAAAATTAAAAAGACACAAGTACAAATCATAGCCATTTGACAAGTAAAGGGGTTAGTTATTTTAGACAAAACCAAAATATTTATTTTAGAGTAAAACTTTGTTTAAAAAAGTCACATTTAGTGAAAAGACTCAGGAAGCAATTATTTAGTAACAGAACTCATTGCCCAGAAAAATGAAAAAACACCATGCACTTGGTGAGAATCTATTAATACCAGCATATAAATATATAATGATGAAAATGCTGACAAGTTTCAGTATGAGAAATTGAAAAGGTCCCATATTACATGGTATGAGAAGTTGTTATATTGATGATATGTCACATGATGCTGAAGAGCTTTGGGGTAATAAACTAAAGAACAACAGCTTCCCATTACAGGGTGATCAATCAACAGATTTCATTAGTAAATGTCATGTTGTAGAATTTGTATGATTTCTAAATGGTGGTGAAATTTAAGAAAATTTTCTGTTGCGTTTAGCCTGCCCAAACGAGCAAAGGCCAAGATTTAGTTAATGTTGTGCCATCATGTCTAGAAACAAAAGGCCTGTCTTGGGAAACTATTAGCATCTGTGTTGATGATGCCCCATCAATGATGAGCTACATGAAGGGTTCTGACTCTATTATAAAAAAGAAAGAAAAAGAAAGAAAGAAAGAAAGAAAGAAAGAAAGAAAGAAAGAAAGAAAGAAAGAAAGAAAGGAAAGAAAGAAAGAAAGAAAGAAAGAAAGAAAGAAAGAAAGAAAGAAAGAAAGAAAGAAAGAAAGAAAGAAAGAAAGAAAGAAAATAAAGGTAATTCTAATATTGTCTCCCAAATTACCACTTCACTGAGAGGTACTAGTGTCAGAAACTCTTCAACATGAAATAAAAAGATTATAGGTAACATTGTAAAAATGGTTAACTTCATTAAACAAAGATTCAGTTTACACAAGAATGTTTAGAAATGTAGAAAATATAAATCTGCTACCTACAGACATCCAAGTACTTAGCATAGGAGGAGATCTCTACAGGGTGTGCAAGCTGAAAGGTAAATCACAGGAATACTTAGAAGGACCCAGAAGGCCAGATTTTACTAAGTGCTTGAGTGATAAAGAATAGCTGCAGACTAACCTGCTTAGCAAAAATTTGTCATTACATGAACCAGTTGGACAAGTTTCTGCAAGAAAATGTTTTGACTTCAAATGACAAGATGTTTGGCTGTAAAAGCAACAGAATCATTGGGGGAAAAACTCATGTTTCAACAGGAAATCTTGAAATATTTCCCATGCTACTTGAATTTGAGAATGAGATTATCAGCAAGTCTCTAGTCTTATTGAAATCCACTTGGAGGAACTGCAGAACAAAAGCTCAGTTTTCCCCTCACATTCAATACAACCACCTGGCTAGGTGAGGGGCCCTTTCTCTGACAATATTGCTCAGTCTAAGAACCTCATTTATTTGTATTTCTGAAGTGAAAAACAGGCACATGATTTACATGAATGAGGTGAATTTCATTCTTTGTTTTTAGTTTATATATATATATATATATATATATATATACAGGCTTCTAAAATAGATCAAGAAAACAATAAATGTACTTATAGATTTTGTAACTATCTAGGCCTATATTTGAAGCTGATAAGTGATTCGGCCAAAAAAAAATCTTCTTCAAAGTCTTGTATAAAACTGTGCTCAGCTATAATTTTTATTCATACTGATTTGTCTAGTAGCTTTGCTATGTAACATTGTCAATAAATTGTCATTGTTGAAATAATATTAATTAAAATCAATTTATGACCTTTATCTAAATGAAATCTACAGAACATATCATTAGAAAAGTTAAATTCCATCTTGGCTCAAGGAAATTATTTAAAATACATTTATTAAGTTTGTTTATAATTATTTTTTTGTTTTTTTTTTTAACGTTCATTTATTTTTGAGACAGAGAGAGACAGAGCATGAAAAGAGGAGGGGAAGAGAGAGAGGGAGACACAGAATCTGAAACAGGCTCCAGGCTCTGAGCTGTCAGCACAAAGCCCGATGCGGGGCTCGAACTCACAGACTGTGAGATCATGACCTGAGCTGAAGTCGGACGCTTAACAGACCAAGCCACCCAGGCGCCCCTAATTGTTTTTGAATCTATATAAAGAATAATTTTTAAAACAATAAACTTAACTTTTCTAAGGAAATTTGGACAAAAAGTCATTTTTAGATTTAAATAAGGAAATACACAATGATTCTTGTATATACTATCCATAACACATAACAGATTTTATTAGCATTTCATAGAGGATAAATTTATAATAAGATTTTTTGGTCTATCTGATAATAAATTTATGATAAGATTTTTTTGGTCTATCTGAATATCTTTTTAAAAATCAAACATAAAATTTTTAAATAAAGCCAAAGTTGAAATTCCCTTTACTAATTTGTTGACTTGAATTAGAGTTGACACCCTTGTGGAGAGGTGGAACAACATGAGAGTAGACTAATACATTATCCAAAATAAAAAAGATCCACTGAAAAATATTTTCCACTCAAAAGAGCTTTGACAAGATCTTTCACCTCCATGGTTAAGTTTATTTTTAGGTATTTTATTCTTTTTGATGCTACTTACTGTAAATGGAATTGCTTTCCTAATTTTCTTTCTGATGTTTCATTGCTGGCACATAGAGACACAACTGATTTTTGTATATTAATTTTCTATCCTGCAACTTTACTGAAGTTGCTTACAAGTTATAACAGGTTTTTTTGTAGAATCTTTAGGGTTCTTTTTAAAATATCATATCAGGGGCGCCTGGGTGGCTCAGTCGGTTGAGCATCCGACTTCGGCTCAGGTCACGATCTTGCGTTCCGTGAGTTTGAGCCCCGCGTCAGGCTCTGGGCTGATGGCCCAGAGCCTGGAGCCTGCTTCCGATACTGTCTCCCTCTCTCTCTGCCCCTTCCCCGTTCATGCTCTGTCTCTCTCTGTCTCAAAAATAAGTAAATGTTAAAATTTAAAAAAAAAAAATAAATAAAATAAAATATCATATCATCTGCAAACAGAAAATTTTTCTTCTTCCTTTCCAATTATGATACCTTTTATTTCTTTTTCTTGTCTAATTGCTCTGACTAGGACTTCTAGTAAGATGTTAAGTAAAAGTGCTTGAATGGGCATCTTTGCCTAGTTCTTACTCTTAGAGGAAAAGTTTTAGCTGTTCACCCTGAGTATGATGTTAGCTGTGGGTTTGTCATATATGATGTTTAAGTATGACGTTGAAGTATGTTCCCTTTAAACCCACTTTGTTGAAGTTTTCACCATGAATGAATGTTGATTTTTGTCAAATATTTTTTACACATCTATTTAAATGATTATATGATTTTTATCCTTCATTTTGTTAATGTGGTATATTACATTGATTAATTTGTGAATGTTGAACCATTCTTGCATCCCTGGAATAAATCCCACTTGATCCTGATGTATGATCCTTTGAATGTATTGCTATTTGATTTGCTAATATTTTATTAAGGATTTTTACATCTATGTTCATCAGAGAGACTGGCCTATAATTTTCTTTCTTGTAGTCTTTGCATGGCTTTGGTGTCTGGGTAATGCTGGCCTTGTAAAATGAATTTGGAAGTCTTCACATTTCTTTATGTTTTGGAAGAGGTTGAAAAGAAATGGTGTTAATTCTTCTTTAAATGTTTGGTAAAATTCACCAGCAAAGCCACATGATCTTGGATTTTTCTTTGTTGGGAGGTCTTTATGGATTCAATCTCCTTACTAGTAATTGGTCTGTTCTGATTTTCTATTTCTTCATGATGCAGTCTTCATAGGTTGTATGTTTTTAGAAATTTATCTATTTCTTCTAGACTATCCAATTTGTTAGCATATAATTGTTCATAGTTGTCTCTTATGATACTTAGTATTTTTGTGGTATTAGTGGTAATGTCTCCTTCATTAATAATTTTACTTATGAGGGGCATCTGAGTGGCTCAGTCAGTTGAGCATCCAACTTCAGCTCAGGTCATGATCTCGCTGTCTGTGAGTTTGAGCCCCGCGTCGGGCTCTGTGCTGACAGCTCAGAGCCTGCAGCCTGTTTCAGACTCTGTGTCTCCCTCTTTCTCTGCCCTTCCCCCACGCATGCACTCGCTCTCTCTCTCTCTCTCTCTCTGTCAATAATAAACGTTAAAAAAATTTAAAAAATTTTTACTTATGAGACCTCTTTTATTCTTGGTAAGTCCAGCTAAATGTTTGTCTGTCTTTAAAAAATACAGCTCTTGGGGCACCTGGGTGGCTCAGTCGGTTGAGCGTCTGACTTCGGCTCAGGTCATGATCTCACAGTTCGTGGGTTCGAGCCCCGCATCAGGCTCTATGCTGCTGCTTGCTCAGAGCCTGGAGCCTATTTCAGATTCTGTGTCTCTCTCTCTCTCTGCCCCTCTCCTGCTCATGCTTTGTCTCACTGTGTTTCTCAAAAATAAATAAATGTAATAAAAAATTTAAAAAAATGTTAAAAAAAAAATACAGCTCTTACTTTCATTGATCTTTTCTACTGTGGGTTTAGTCTCTATTTCATTTATTTCCACTTTGATCTTTGTTATTTCCTTCCTTCTACTAACTTTGAGTTTCATTTGTTCTTCTCTTCTAGTTCCTTGAGATGTCAAGTTAAGCTGTTCAAGATCTTTCTTTTTGCTTAATGTAGGTATTTATTGTTGTAAACTTCCTTCTCAGAACTGCTTCTGCTGCATGCAATTATATTTGGTATACTGTATTTCCACTTTAATTTGTCTCAAGAGATTTTTTTTATCTCTCTTTTGACTTCTTTGACCTATGATTGTTTAGAAGCATGTTTTTTAATCGCCACATATTTTTAGATTTTTCCACATTTTGTAACTGATTTCTAACTTCATACCAGTATGGTTGGAAAAGATGTTTCATATGATTTTAATCTTCTTAAATTAAAACTTTTTTATAGAATAATATATGATCTACCTGGAGAATGTTCCATCTGTACTTCAGAAGAATGTGTATTCTGCTGTTGTTAGAATGGTTTGTATATGTCTGTTAGGTCAATCTGGTCTAACATATAATTGAAGTCCAAAGTTTCCTTACTGATTTTCTGCCTGGATGATCTATCCAATGTTGAAAGTAGGGTGTTGAAGTCCAACACTGTTATTGTATTACTATTTCTCACTTCATTTGTATGTTCATATTTGCTTTATGTATTTAGGTACTCCAAAATTGAGTGCATAAACATTTACAAATGTTATATATTCTTAAGGGATTCATCCTTCTATCATTATATATAATGACCATCTTTGTCCTTTGTTATAATCTTTGGATTAATGCTTATTTTGTCTGATATACGTTTTCTATTTTACTTCTATATCTGTAGTATTCTATGTTACTCCAGTTTTCGTGTGGTTTACTCTTGTATTGACTATCTTTTTCCATTCTTTTACTGTCATTCTGTGTGGGTCTTTTAAGCTGTAATGACTCTCTTATAGGCAGCATATACTGGGAATATTTTTTTTAAATCCATTCAGCCACTGTATACATTTTCATTGAAGAATTTAGTTCATTTATGTTTAAAGTAATTATTGATAGGTATGGACTTACTATTCCCATTTTCTTCATAGTTTTCTAGTTGTTTTGGAATTACTATGTTTGTTTCTTCTTTTATTGCTCTTTCCCATTGTGATATGATGATTTCCTGTATTGATATACTTAGATTCCTTTTTCTTTATCTTTTGTGTATCAACTGTAGGCTTTTTCTTCATAGTTACTCTGCTTACATAAAACATCTTATATTTCTAACAGTCTACTTTAAACTGATAACAGCTTCATATGCACACAGAAACTCTACATTTTTACATCCTCACCCCAAATATTATGTTTTTGATGTCACAATCTACATTTTTTGTACCTTGCATGTCCCTTAAAAATTACTGGAGTTATAGTTTTAATATTTTTGTCTTTTAACTTTTATACTAGAGTTATATGTGGTTTACTTACCACCTTCAAAATACTAGGGTATTTTGAATTTAACTGTATCTTTACCTTTACCAGTGAGTTTTATACTTTCACATGCTTTTCGGACTAGTTAGCATCCTTTAATTTCAGTTTGAAGAACTCCCATAACATCTCTTATAAAGCCAGTCTAGTAGTGATAAACTCCTTCAACATTTTTGTTTGTTTGTTTGTTTTCGTCTAGAAAACTCTTTATCTTTCTTTCGGTTCTGAAGGATAACTTTGTCAGGTTAAGGGTTCTTAGCTGGCAATTTTCTTCCTTTCAGAACTTTTAATTTATTGTGCACTCCCTTCTGGCCTACAAATTTTCTGCTGAAAAATCTGTTCACAGTTTTAAGGGGGTTCCCTTGTGTGTAGCAAGTTGCTTTTCTCTTGCTGCTTTTAAGATTCTCTCCTTGTCTTTAACTTTTGATAATTTAACTATTATGTGTGTCAGTATGCATCTCTTTGAAATAAGGGCTGAAGATCTAATGTATAACATGATAACCATAGTTGATAATACTGTATTGTATATTTGAAATTTTCTGAGAGTAGAACTTAAGTTTTCTTATAAAAAAATTTGTAAAAGGTAAATATATTGATGGATGGATGTCTTAATTAAATCAATGGGGGAAATCCTTTCACAATGTATACACATATCAAATAATAATGCTATATATTTTAAATATACTACAATTTTAGTTTTCAATTATTCCTCAATAAGATTTTTTAAAAAGCATTGATAATTGTTATTGGATTATTTTGTCTACAAGTTACTGTTCAGACTAGTATACTGAGAGCTGTAGATATTCCAACTGATATACATGGTTTTCTGGAATCTGAAAATTATTTCAAGGTTCCCCATGGATTTTAAAAAAATGAGAAACCTGGTCTAGAGAAGAAGTAAAAGATTGACATATACTGGATAAAGCTGGGAATGTATGTTAGGATTAGATCTGGAGTGGAGCTGCCAGAGACTTAATGTTGGTATCCCCTCAAAATTAATATGTTGAAACCTAATCCCCAGAGTGATGGTATTTGGAAATGGGGTCTTTGGGAGGTAATAAGGGATGAAAGAAGAGCCCTCATAAACATGATTTTTTCTCCTATGAAAGAAACCCTAGAAAGCACCCTTGTCCCTTCCACCATGTAAAGACACAGCAAAAAGATTGCCATCTAGGAATTAGGAAGCAAGCCCTCACCAGCCCACACACCTGCAGGTGCCTCAATCTTGGACTTAACCAGCCTCCAATAATACTGAATACCGCTAAGAGAACAAGATTAGGCCTGAAGATCATGTTTACTGGATTTTTCTAACAAAGAGTAAAGAATGACATAAGCAAGGGTAGATTTGTTAAAGGTGTAACTGCTGAGGCCAAATCAGGTGAAGGGAAAAATGGGGATGAGCAAATGGGATGTAGCAAGTTGAGAAAACTTTGAAATGTTTAGTTGTGAGGGAGAGTAGAGAGATAAAAGTGGGTAGCAGGTAAGCCGAGGGCAAGAATACAAATGGTGGCTCATATGTCAAATGTCTAAATATTTAAAAGTTATAAATCAAACTGACATAATGTTAAATAAAATGTATATTCTTACCTTTAAAAACTTTATCTTTTTTTTTTTTTTAATTTTTTTTTTTCAACGTTTATTTATTTTTGGGACAGAGAGAGACAGAGCATGAACGGGGGAGGGGCAGAGAGAGAGGGAGACACAGAATCGGAAACAGGCTCCAGGCTCTGAGCCATCAGCCCAGAGCCCGACGCGGGGCTCGAACTCCCGGACCGCGAGATCGTGACCTGGCTGAAGTCGGACGCCCAACCGACTGCGCCACCCAGGCGCCCCATATAAATAAAAAAAAAAAAAAAAAAAAAAAACTTTATCTTTTAACAATCAGGAAGGCCAGGTTCAAATTTGAAATTTTTGGACTTTTCAGAATTATGCACTGGAATGTGACATCATATAGAATCCTTGCTCCAAGTCTGTATATTTGGCCAGTAATTTGTTTCTCCTTCTAGTTTGGTTCCCTGAGGTACCTCACACTCAGGGTGTGAGGACATCCCAGCCTTCATGTCCAAGCTCTATCCACACTCCTTGTATGTTACTCCAACTTGGTCATATCTCTGACTCAGGTGCAATGAGGTCCATGCTTAGAAGCATGGACCTGAAAAAAAGGCTGTGCAGGTCCTGGAGGTGGGCTTGGGTCACAAGTACTTGAAGCATGGTCCCAAAGGACAGAACATGACCTGTGAGCAGATATATCTGCTTCCCTGTGGCTCTATGAAGAGTAATATGGTATAAAATTAGACCCAGGCCCTCTAAAGCACAGGGTCAGTGTCAGAAGTCCCTCTTCTGGAGTTCTGAGGGTAGTAGTAGTAGCTTAAAAGAAGGGGTATTTTTAAAACTCCAGTTGCATTTTTCCCTCCTTTGGAATTGAACTGATATTTTTGGCAAATAGGTAGAATGACCTGTTTCTACACCAGTTTTTCCTATTTGACATTATCTAGAGGAGGAGATCGATAGGCTGTAGCATGGCTTCAAATGAAACAGGCTGGTTACCAAGTTCTTGTAAGACATTGATTTGTGAGTTATTTATTCAAGTTCACTGAATAAGCAATTTACAAATCACTTTTCATTGAGCTTGATTCAGCATTCTGAAGCAAATAAATATGGAATCTCTATCAGGCTTTTAGTGTTATGTCAGTCTTTCCTAAATAGAGGATGCTGGATTTATGCTACAAATCTAACTCTATTTTGCTATATTTGGGCTCTGTTTTCTTGTTGTCATTCCTAGGATTTGTATAAAGGCTGGATCTACATTAGCAGAATAAAATGAAAAAGAAAAAAAGCTGCAACATTATTTGCCACAATAAGAAATTTCAAGTAAAATGATTTAGCCTTAATTATCCAGATTAATTTTCTTCTTCATTTTGAGTCAAACTGTCCAAACATACAGCTTTTTCCTAGTATTGTTTCTTTTAAAATTTGACAATATTAGGTAAAAACACCAAGTCTTACATTGTGCCTCTAAATTTAAAATTAGCAGAGTTTCACAAAAAATATTTTCCATATGATTTATATTTTTCTCTATACCAAAATAAATAATTCACTACATACAATACTTGATATAATGTTATAAACTGTGCAGATTTTGGACATATCTCATTTATTGCATTAAAAAAGACAATATTAATGCTCTGTTCCCATTTCCTTTCTCTCCTTAAAAATCCAAGAAGGGTGATAGATGTAAAGAAACTGCATTAAAGTGCTGTTCAGTTGTTTAAGAAATCATTAGAGAACAAGATAACTAGAAGAAATTATCTGGCACCTATCAAACAATTAACTATTTTGATCATTAATTAACTGGAAGAATCAGAGGGTCAGAGATATGAAACAAGGTCATTTAAAGTTATTTTAAAATAACAAATTGACCTAAAGGTTAATCAATGAAAATTATTCCCAGAAAGTCTCCTGTTACATGGATTTATACAACTATATTATGTGGTATATGAATGCCTTACGAATTATTCCCACGTTTCCTTCTATCTCTCTCATGTTTGATGTAGAGTATAATAAGAGGCCCCAAAGTATCATTTAGAACTCTTATGAATTATTTGAAAATAAGAAAGATTTCAACAGTGTTGATCACATTAATAATTGCTTTCCTCATTGGGATAAACCCAGCTTTTAAAAAATATTGATACTAAGGCAGGAGGCAGAGGCTGACTCGTACAACACAATTACAAGCAAAAGGAGCAGAGATCCACAGCTAAGGGTCAGGTTTTATGAATGTTTTCCTCAAGTTCATGGGTACCAATGTGCCCACCTTCTTTTGGGTATGAAGTCAAAAACAGAAAGTAAATAAAGAGACATGGGGCGCCTGGGTGGCGCAGTCGGTTAAGCGTCCGACTTCAGCCAGGTCACGATCTCGCGGTCCGGGAGTTCGAGCCCCGCGTCAGGCTCTGGGCTGATGGCTCAGAGCCTGGAGCCTGTTTCTGATTCTGTGTCTCCCTCTCTCTCTGCCCCTCCCCCGTTCATGCTCTGTCTCTCTCTGTCCCCAAAATAAATAAACGTTGAAAAAAAAAAAATAAAAATTAAAAAAAAAAAAAAAAAGAGACAGATGGCAGGGGAAGGCAAAATTGTGTCAACCCACTATCTTCTTGGTGCTGACTTATGGGGGAAATCTGTTTTTATCTTGGATCTTGCATATAAAGTGACTCTTGCCCACAAAAGACATTTAAAATGACCTTGCCACTCTCTCACTGCAGAACACCAATGGTGCATTCAGAATGCTGATCAGGCAGTGGGAACACTGGTCAATGAGAACAGAAAGACTCACAAATGAACAGCAACTCCAGGTAGCCATTCACACTAAGAATGCACACAAAGCATTTGGGGGACAAACTAAGTCTTCCACAGAAATCTACCAAGAATGATTTGGTGCTTAAAGCTATCCATTGTGTGATTCTTTAAGCACAGACAGGAAAAAAAGAGAGTCTCAGTCATATGAAGCTTGAAACAAAATTATAGATACCATGGTACTAGAGAAGAATGGCACTCATTAAAGGAGATTCTCTCCTGACCAGAATCTTTGAGTTTTTAATTATTCCTAAGCAAAAAGGGAGTGGTAGACATTGAAAGCTAACACAATACATGGCTTTTGCAAATTCTGTATATTAATATCCACATTAGACTGAATGGAGTTCTTATTCTAGTGTATCAATTTGATCACTATCAAAAAATCCTTTTGTCATTTTTTTGCAAAATACCAAGCTGAAATCTCCTCCAAGTACTGCTGTAGTTATATAGTTGAACTGGAATATTTCTAGTGAACATAATGGGAAACCCAGGTAATGTGTACCCATCTGAATGGGGCATATTACATAAATACTGCCTTTAACCAAAATCAATGAAGTTGATCAAAAGTAGAGAAGAAAAATTTTAAAGTTTTGCAATAGTCCTTAAATCTTTCCTAGAATAAATCACAGTATATAAGTAAATATACTCAATATGAATCTCAGTTATACATGTCTCAATGAATTAAAAATATAATTTTAGGGGCGCCTGAGTGGCTCAGTCGGTTGGGCGTCCGACTTCAGCTTGGGTCATGATCTCGCGGTCCGTGAGTTCGAGCCCCGTGTCGGGCTCTGGGCTGATGGCTCAGAGCCAGGAGCCTGCTTCCGATTCTGTGTCTCCCTCTCTCTCTGCCCACCCCCCCACCCCCGTTCATGCTCTGTCTCTCTCTCTCTCAAAAATAAATAAACGTTAAAAAAATTTTTTTAATAAAAATATAATTTTATATTCTATAACAACTTGAATTAATTTCAAGTCTCCCAAGAAAGAAGATACATACCCAGTGAAATCTGGGTTTCTATTCTTCCGTCTTAAGTTTATATCAAAGGTCCAAGCCATGAGAGATAGGAGAGGGGCATCAATTTCAGGATTCTTGAATTATTTGGGCACAAGGTAAGGTCTGACCTTAAAATAACCCTCAGCTTAGTAAACCTGTGGGTAGCTCTGCAAAGGTCTCTATGGCTCACAGTGAACTACAGGGAACTCACAGTCATTTCTTTTTTTGAGGTTTTATACTATCTTTAGGCTCTGCCCAAGAGAAGGACATAGATGATGCCACCTCCATGGCCCATTAATATATTTGCATCTCATTTTTTCTCCATCTCTCCTTTCTCTAGCTTAAGGGGATTATTTTCTAGACTAAAATTTAGGCTGAGGAGACCTTTCCCTTGTTCCTTCTAAGTATTTAGTCTAATGTCTGAACACTTTTCCATCCTAAATTTAGGCTTACAATTTTGGAAACCAAAGTTAGGATAATGTATGGAATTTCTCTTCTCTCTGTACACCTAATCCCTGAGGGATTAAACATAGAATCCACTGCTATTCCAATGAAGTATTTTAATCCAAGAAAAATAATCAGAGGGGAGAAAAATAATACTGGTTAATAACTAAAATAAAGGGCATTTTCCCCCCACAAAGTAGAAAATGAAATGACCAAAAGATGACAATTTACTTTGAAATCCTAATACATACATCACATAAAATACTGCCACACGTATGCTACTACAGCATGGCTTTAGGCTTTATATCATCAATTTTCATAGGTAATAAAATGCAAGTAATCAATGAGTAGTACCTGAAACAATAGTTTGGGCTTAAAACTTGGTATTAAAGATCTTCAAGAAAGAACATTTTTTTTTATAAAACTTCCAAGATAGGCCAAAATATTATGATTTCCACTTTCTAAATGTCACCATGTTCTATGCCTTTTGCTTTTAATCATAACCAGAAATTTCTGAAGACATCCAGCAGTAGTCATGACATCAGACAGGAAGAGACAGCCCTCTGTATAACATACACCCAGGAGAGACGTCCTGCAGAGGAAATGTCATGAACAATGTTATGTCGGGGATTTCTCTAAACCTATCATTGCCAGGCACCTGTGCTCCAGGGCATCCATCCAATCAACCAGAGAGTAGGCACCTTGCCATTTCAGCAGATGGGTATTAGTGTTGAAGGCAAAGGAACCATGTACAGTATATATTTCAATTATAAGTGTGGAGACTTGGAGTCCCAGTTGGAATCATGTCCATTCCTTTCTGCGCTGGTAACAAGCTAGAGATTGTACCATCCAGAATGTACTTTACACAGAATTAGCTTTCAGGAAAAATACACATTTACAAAGGGAAGAATATATTTTTATGACAAGTCAAGAGTCAAAGGGAAGAAGATGAATACTCCTGAAGAAATATCCTAGGCTTTGTATTTCTACTGAAACAGCATTGAAAAGGCAGAGGGGAGGGAACGTTGCCACCACACAGATACATTATGGCAGAATTAACAAACTTTGAAAGCTTGTATATTCCTAAGTGTCAGTGTGTTTCAGGTTTTTGAAGTGTTGTAGTCAAACAAACCTCAGAGGTGAAGTAGCTTCTGGAACAGGACAGGATCATCTTTCATTTTTGGTCTGTATATTCTAGACAAAGATACCTAAGTCCATCCTTCCAGGTCATACTGGCTTACACACTGTTAAATTTTAAAAGCGTTTCAAGTAAAAATATTTAGGTATTATATTGATACGATTTGCTGGCCAGTTACTACTTCAGTATGTGATAACACAGAATACTATATGACTCTGCATTTAACTATTTACCTAATCTCATTATCATCATCAAAAATTATATAAATACTCCCTTAATAGTTTATACATTGTTCTGGCCAGTCAGCATGATAAAACAGGTACCCACACCTGGGCGAATGGTCGCAATTATCTAAAGAAACATCATCTAGATTGTTTCTTCATTCAAATACACACAAGTCTTCTTAAAGCTTTTACTCTGTTTTAACTAACTTAAGTATAGAAAAAGAGGTGTTTTTTTTTCTTTTTGTCCTACATGGACTAAAAATGTATCTATTATTGCACTTGGTACATCATCAGTTCTTATGAAACTATTTTATAACACCTGGGGTTAGCATATGGGAAGAATGTCAGCATATCTCAGAATTCATCTAGACCCTGAAATATCTCTAAGTTCTTGTTCAAGGATTCAACTGCTTATTTTACAGACCACAAGAAATGCTGATGTCCTACTTCAGACAAGCAGTCACAGCTCAAGGGTCAAATGGGAATTAGGTATAGTGTAGGGTTCCTGCTGAACACACTCCTGTGTGTGTTATGGTTATGTACCCGTGGCATAGACTTTAGACCACTGCACTTATTCCAAAACCTGGTAGCTCTGCTTGCTTTATAAAATACTGCTCAAGGCTTACTCTCCTTTAATAATTCATTCTGGTAACACAGAGACTGTAAAAAGTAGCACCTGCAACACTCGAGGGAGCTGCACAGGCAACCAGATGGCAGAACCAGTAGCTAGAGAACACGAGTAATAGTAGCAACAAAAACACCCACAGTACTACTGTCTGTCCAATATGGATTAAGTAGCCATGTGTTGAATCTAATTCCTAATCTTCTCTTCATTTCCAGCTCAGGTAAACTCCTGTCTTCCCTTGCTCTTAGAATCTTAGGGTTAAGTTTGAAACCCCCAGGCTGCTCTCACCATCATCCTAAAATAGAGGTCCACATGAGCACATGCCCAACATCAGGCTGGCCCGGATCTGTATCCCCACATAAAAAACAGATTTTCAGGTCTGTGAATATCCACCACACACTGAGTTACATTTGATCCATCACATCAGTGTCATTGCCTCCTAATAATAATAGCAACCACGTATGAGCACTTACTAGGCATGAGATACAAACCACTTACTAACACTGTTAGTAACTAGCTTCCTAACAGTAAATGCCCAGGAAAAATTACCCTAGAAGACACGGTGAAGTATTCAATGATTTGTACCCATATGTGATATCATATGGAAATACAACCTCCTCAAATGAAGTATGATTAAGGCTGTTTCACTGAAGTCAAATACCATGTACAGCATTGCTGCTTCCTATGTGATTTTTTTTCTCTTTTTCTAAAAGGGTGAACAACTTTTGATAAATAACAATAAACAAAACAAAGTATAATCTTCCCTCAATTTAGATGATAGTAATTTGCATTCCCGGAAGTTCAGTGGGTTTTAAAAGCATGCAAAAACTGTATGCAGTTAGGTTCTAGGCTTAGATAATTATAAAAAGGACTTTCACCTACATGAATGTCTTGGGAGCACTAAAAAATAGTTCAGGGAATAGTCCAGTCCTCCATGCTGGGACTGGCCCACACATTGCAGGGTGTCCCAGCCCTGCTTTTTGCCCCCCACGTGCTACTGTCTTTTCCAATCCTGTGATCACCAAAAACTCCCTTCCGGGAAAGCACTGCCCTCATCCCACTTTGGGAGCCTCCATCCAACGGAATAGGCATCATTATCCTGTTTACAGATGAAAAACCTGATTCTTGGACATTTAAATAATTTGCCTAATGTTAAATAGCTAGAAAATGAGATTCAAACACAGGCCTCTTCTGTTTCTGAAGAATGGGCTTTTCTCTTTACACTATCCTGACTTCTAATTATTCCTCCAATTAGAAAATTCCCAGGTAATGTAATTAGGTAGGGCAGAAATGAGGACTGAACAGTCCCTGGACTCCAGTCTCATATTCAAGAAATTTCTACCTATGGTAAGCTTTGAGTGAGCAGGAAACCTCAAGACTTCTTTATTACTCTCTCTATCAGTTCATTTTCTCATCCAGTTTTCTAATTTCTATTTTGATTTTAAAATACTTTGACCAAAATCCCTTAGAAGTTAAAGAAAATTAAGAATATAAGCTATGAGACAACCCATTTTCATTCCATTTTATATATTATGAGTGTTAGCTCTGCTACGCTAGCTACACTAATGTAATTCCAGGGCAGCCTACAATAGCAAGGACCCTTCAAACACTGAATGTTTCCTTCAGTGGAATCATCACCTTTCTGTCTACTGAAAGAGCCCTCCAGTTCTTCACTTTGGTCCATACCATAGCCACATACTCACTTGACAACTGCGTTCTCACCATATGAGACTACAAAGCAGGGATTATCTCATCAGTTAAGGATCTGTCCTCATACTTCTTAAACAATAGCCATTAGTATTTCCAGCCTCCTGTTCCAAGAAACACTAATGCAGTGGTTCCCAAACTTGAATGTGCATCAGAATCATCAGGAAGATTGTTCAAATACAGCTTTCTGGGCCCCACCCCAGAGTTTCTGATTAAGAACATCTAAGGTTAGGGCCAAGTTCAAGTAAGTTCCCAGGAACTGCTGATGCTGCTGATCTGGGAACCACCCTTGGCAAGCCATTGAAGAAACTTCCCTCCACTGCTATCTGGCAGAGGAAATATTATATAGAATTTGTGTGGTGACTAAGGAACTACCTATATATTCTTGTGCACATTCCAATTAAATATTGAACAAACTGGGTGCTGGAACCTTTATTATAGTTATTTAAAAGAAATCCTTGAACTCCTGTTATTATGAGGTAATAAGGAGGTGTGACTATCGAAACCAAGACCCTAGACACTTTAACTAGGAGCCTTATTACCCAGGGAAATCATGCTATATTAAAGATGCCAACACCTAAAATTTTAATAATACAATATTAGAAATAATAACAACTATTATTTATTGAATATTTACTATAGGCACTAAGTATACTTAGTATAAGTGTACTATGCACTTTCCCTGAATTATTTCCCTGAATATTAGACTTGCAAGATGCAGTTATTATTAATTCCTATTTTACAGTTGAGCAAATTGAGACCCAGAGAGGTTATATAACATGTGCAAGGTCTCACAGCCAGAGAAGTTGCTCTGTCTGCCCAACTCACGCTGCTGAAAGGTTCCCCTCAACAGATCTTCCTCTTCTTCTTTTCATTAGGTGTTCCCATTGACTAGATCCCACCAGCCATGGGACATGGTTGTTCATGAACTTGACAACCATTAACATACTTCTTCCAGAAGCATCATGTCTAAAAGGCAAGATTTGCATATGAAAAAAGTACATGAAGCTAATTAAAGAATTCATGATCTTATGATCTGGATCCTAAAATCATACTGATCTGGCAACTAACCATTTGGCAATGGGACCACTAGGGCACTCGAAAGTTTTCCATACATGGCATTTATTTGTCAAGTTCATAGGTCTCACATTTCTATAAACTGTGATAAATTCAGAACAAAGTTTGCACACTTTATATTAATTTTCATTATTATGCAAGCATGGTTTTCACTTAAATCAGGACTCTGAGAGACCACTGTGCAAAGTATGGTTTGAACATTTTAATAACAGGCAGCTTATATGGGAGGAGTTTTTTTTTTTTTAATTTTTTTTCAATTTTATTTATTTTTGGGACAGAGAGAGACAGAGCATGAACGGGGGAGGGGCAGAGAGAGAGGGAGACACAGAATCAGAAACAGGCTCCAGGCTCCGAGCCATCAGCCCAGAGCCCGACGCGGGGCTCGAACTCATGGACCGCGAGATCGTGACCTGGCTGAAGTCGGACGCTTAACCGACTGCGCCACCCAGACGCCCCGATGGGAGGAGTTTTAAAAGAACTTGAAAATTACAGTGAGAACCTGGCTTTATACAGTCTCTTCAGTCTTATGATAAGCTGAGGTAAAGGCTCTAAATAAGGGGAAAACAGCAGTCCAAATAAATCTTTGCTTCATAATGGAAAAATAAAAAACGAAACAAAACTGCTTTTAATAAATGACTGTAAATGTTAATAAAATGTCAGTAGGGTAAGTGATCAACTGTTGTGACATTAAGAATAAGAATTAAGTAATACATATTCTAAAAGGTTAGCCCACAATTGGGGTCTCATTTTACTTCATTCATGTTACAGCCTTATAAATATACCATCCTATAAACACAGTCTAGAAACACACAGTGATGAATACAACCATCAATCATTGTAGCAAAATATTCCTCAACCAAAGCCGTTACCTTTTGATAGAAAAAAAAATCTGTAGTGTTACTTCTTAAAATTTTTATGACAACATTGATGTTTTGCTTTTGAATTAATTGTGCTTTCTTTGATTCCTAACACCACTCACAGGTTATCTTTAAATATCTAGATTTCTAAATAATTGGGTCATGAAATCTTTTAAAAATTGATTTCCTACTATCATTTTGAGGTATTCATTTTTAAATAACATAGAAAAAATGATTTGCCTCTAGATCTTCCTTGTGAGAATGAACTTTTTACCTAAGGCACATTTAAAACAAAATTTTCTCAGATGGTTCATGACAGAGTAGTACACTAATAAATTGCAAGAAAGTCAAAGACTGATTGCAGTTAATAGTTTCCACACAGCATGACAATTACAAAAGACTCGCTTCTAAAAAAAAAAAAAACACAGTAGACTTGAGATTATTTTATCATTTCAAAAGAAACCCAGCTAACTTGGATTCACAAATTGGACAGGTGGAAATTTTGAAATAGTATTTCCCACATGTTTTTCTAATGGTGGCATTAATTTTTCACTGTCTCTGAGCAAGGTGAAAAAAAATGGGATAAAAATGAAATACACATTGGGCAAAAACAAATGTTCTTTTGCCTTTTCCCAAGTTCTACTGGTGTGATTTTAAAGGAAGCATGAAGCAGATGCCCTCAATCCTAGTTCTCTAGCAGTTTCCATGACTGCTTAATCCTCAACACTTGTGGACTGTGGCTGAGCCCAGAAAGGGAGGGAGAAGAGTGAGAGTTGGAAACAGAGCTAGGAACAGGAATGAGGACAGAGGGAAAGGAAAACAGGACATCAGGAAAGATAGAGATGAAAACATAATGGAATAGGCTGACGATGAATTAAAAGTGGAAAGTGAAAAGTGAAGAAAACTGAGATCATGACAAAGTGTCTTAAGGGTTCTGGAGCATCAATACCTTGATTACTTTCCCTCCAAATACGGTTCTATCACATCATTCATAAAGCTCATATTTAGATAGTAGAGGTTCTATCCCATCATTTATAATGGTCAGATATAAAAGCCACATATACACATGTGACAAAAAGTTCACTATATCTTCTAATCATTAACTGGAACAGAAGATACTGGAACACATAATGATAATACTTCCAGTAAACCAGAAAGGTACATAAATCATATTTATCTTAATAATACTTTTTTATATATACTTCTTAAACACTTAGAAGTAATCATTTAAAAGTTATGAAAGTGAATTTTATGCTTTCAGCTTTTCAATAGTTATTAACCTCAAAATATTTTGTGACGTTACTGTTTTTAAGCAAAGTCACTTGTCACATCCAAAAGTATAGACATCTTCCCCAAAGAGAGTCTCTACAAAAATGTCAAGGCATCATCACATTCAGTACATGATTTTGTCCTCATCCAGGTTAACCAAGTAATCAGACAAAGACGAGAAAATCACACTCAGGAACTGTGAAATCTGGTGATTGATAACTATGCTGATTGTAAGATAAATAGCAAAATACTCTAAGTGTTCATTTCAGAAGATCTGTTCTCAATATGATGTGATCATATTTTAAATTGTATATGTTCCAATATGTATTATTAACTCCTGTCTGATAATAATGATCACAAAAGCAAAAACATTTAAATATGCTCTTATGTGAATGCATTTGTCTTAAGATTTTTGTGAATTCAGAGAAGGGCCAAATGTGGACCCAACTATACCCTCACAACCTTAGGCAATAAACACACCAAACTATTTCCAAAATCTTGAAGCAGAACATAATATCCTTTTATAAATCTTTGATAATTATCATAATATTAATTTCTCAAATGATGCACATAATTGTTAACTAATGCTCTCTTCTATTTATATGTCTACTAAACTTCCATAATAAATAATAAATTCTGATCACAGATTCTAGCCTTGACCTGTTGGTTTGCCCTAAGAAACCCTGGCATCTCATTCCCAATGCGCCAAACCACTGAGTGGAAATAGCCGTCAGCTGGTGTCAGACTGGTTTGCAGCAGCCCATATGCAACAGGCAACCTGATCCCGATGCTTTACTGAGGTGCATTATTTATGGCCCCTGGCAACTGCAAGCCACATTACAATGCATTATGCAAGTATTGCATCTGTGGTTCAGAACTGGAGGAGAAACAGATTTTATTAAATACAGGTCATATTCGATACGAAAAAAGAAATAAATCATATGTGCACTCCACAAGAAGAGTACTCTAACATCTATCTAAAAAGCTATTAATAATTATTCCTTTAGTGTTGAAGCACTTGATGCTATTTTTATGCAAGTTTTAGATCACAGATCACAGTGGAATGCCAATTAGATATTTCTGGTTCTGGCCAGGTCTGAGTCATTTTATAAAGTCTCATATAAGAATTGCTTCCAGTGCTGACACTGGCATCTGCTTCTATGCCAACCTGGATAAAGGCAGTTCTATACACAGGTATGAGGGGTCAGCAGGTGTGGCTAGGGTAGAACCAAAACCATCCAATGGTTCAAATCCTGTGCCCTTATGCAGCAAGTCCCCTATAACCTCTCTTCTTCCACTAAACATTGGGTGCTTCTCAGAATACAAACAATAGTAGATCTGTAAGTTTTCTTCCCATTCTAACACTTTTTTAATCCTCAATAACTCCAGACATATCTGTTCAGACACAAAATAAGATTTATCTCCTGGAACCCTCACAACTATTCCCCACTAAACATATTGAGAGCTTATTAGGTGACAGGCTCTTACTGAAGTGTTTTGCATTCAGAATCTCCTAAAGATCACAATAATTCAATGAGAAGTAATCAGTAGTGATTACTGGAACAATATCCTTACCTCTCCTTTTGGTTACTTTGCTTGGTAGTTTCATGACAGTGTACCTAAGTTGGTATATTTTTCTATAAGCAAATTGTGTGTGTGTGTGTGTGTGTGTGTGTGTGTGTGTTTAAGAAGAGCTAAAAAAAAAAAAAAAAAACAGAGGGAGACTGGAAAGAACAAGTGAGAGAAAGGAAAGTAAGAGTAAATACTATTAAAAACCTGTTTAAGTTTTATAAGCCAAATACAATTTTTGCAAGCACAAATTTTATTAAATGTGATTTAAGAAATGAACAAAAAGACTTACTCACTTTGTCCCCCATAGCACTCTCTACATGCATTCATTATAGAACACAGCATTTAGTTGATACACAAAAATACTTTTTGAATGAATGATGACTGACTGAATGAATGAAAAGTCTTAAAGTACCAATGTTTTCACTACTCTCAAGAAGCTCAGAATAGGTCCTTAGAAGCCATTCTGAAAGAGACCAACTTTCCAAGCAAGTTCCTTAAGCAAGAGTAATATTCAAGGAAATGTATTTGGTCGATCCTCTTTGCCAGCCCAGGATATAAATTTTTATATCTATTTTAATACTTAAAATAAATGCTAGAAAACCTTCTGTGTCCAAAATAGTAGACCCTCTAGTATCTCTCTCCTCTTCACCTTACCTAAATGCTTGTACAATATATCTGGAAGGCTTTTTCTTTCAGTATGAAAGAAACAATTCTCCTCTGAAACAGAAGTGAGGTGACTACGTGAGGTAGTAACAATTTCCCAAGAATGCTAGAATGGGAATGATTTGCCTTTTTAGCTAGTAATAGATGATGAGTTGAAAACTTGTTCTACAAAAATTTTTTAACAACCTTATGAAGATATAATTCACATATACTACATAATCTAGATTATAACACCATACTTTAAACTCATAAACCCAACCATTGTTCCCAGAATATAATCCTTACCCCAATGCCAGTTTGCCTGAATGAGAAGTAAATTCACCATCCACCAAGATCTGGCTATTGAGCTCTGGTTAACAGTCCAGATTTCCTGTGGTACATACTGAGCTATGCTAAACAAATCTCCCTTCAAAGAAAGACAGGCTGCCCAGTGTAGGGAATATGGTCAACAGATAGCCTCCAGCTCTCAGTGCTTTTAGGGTTTGCCTTAGCTGCACAGTTTCCCAACCCAAGATTCCATCTTTCTTGGGTAACTCAGATCCAATCACTGAGTGAGCCATAGGAATAAAAGCTTAGCCTTTTGGATTGACATGGGACACTGGTGGCCAATACTCATTCCAGAACATTTGGCAGGATGGATTGAGACATTGCTAGGTTGCTTCACAGTTTGACTTTTTCCTCTTCCCAATACTGTTCCTTCTCTTTCCTTTTTGTAGGTGTTAATCTCCAATAAACATCTTGCATCTCAGATTCCATCTTAGTGACTCAAGAGTTGATGGTTGTTCTCAGGAGTGGTCTGAGAAAGTAGGCAGTAAGACAGTTTTGAAGCTGCATCATTTACACCTAGGTAGTAATAAACGCCCCCTCGCTGGTAAAGATGAACCACCAATAGCCCCTGGCACAAGGTGGTAATCTAGTTTCACAACTAGATTAGGTGGTGAATTAGGGTGTACCAGTGAAAATGAGTGCATTGGGTACAGCCAATAGAGTATTTGAGACATACAGAGGAAATAGCAGCTATAAAGGTTACAGGATTAGATGACTATTTCTAAGTTCCATCGATGCTCTAGAGAAAAGTATTGCACAGTGAAGGGTGAGTAATAGGAAGTTGAAATTCAGGTATGAAATGTAGGGAATCTCTTTGGTTACTTACATACAAAGAAGTTCTCATTAGTCACAGGGGAGGGCAGGGAAAGTTGAAGACCAAACCTAAACCTAACAGTAGGAATGCCTTTATTTTAAAGAAGATTAAAAACAAAAACAAGGAAGCTATATTATGAATAGTTCAGAAAAATGTGCAGGTTTGTTGGGAAAAAAAAACAAAATTGCTGTATGGCCTACCCAACGTGAACTGACAGGAGCCAGGGAATAGGCATGCAAGTGGATTCTGAGGTATTTGAGCAGGAGAACTAGAATATGACATTGTATAAGAAAGAGTCTACTGACTTTGAGCTCCCTGTATCTACTGCCAGATACACCTGGCAAAGACCCCAGGGCATAGTGTGAATTTGCTACCAGGATGGCTCCCAGAAGCATGGAAAAAGTGATGGCTCATTCTGAGAAAAGTTGAAATGCCATAATTGTCATGGTAGACAGTGACAAAAGGAATAAAGGGTTCAGAGAAGTGGGTATCTAGGAATGAATATATATATCATGTAAGGTTGGAAGACCCACCAGATGATCATGTTCCATAGGAATGCCCAGAAGACACACTATTTACTAAGCCATAGGAATGCTGTGGTGAAAGGGGTAACAATATTACCTAGGAGTGTAGGGGTATCTCTCTTCTATGAGCCAAGGTTGGCAATAGGAAAGACTGTTACATAAATTGGCTTGTTGATAGCAAAAGAGATAATAGGATTCTAAAACCACAGAGCTAGGTAGCAGCCTTTAACCTCCAAAAGCCAAGGAGTTTCAATCACTGATTGTAAAGACTAAACAGGTCAAAGTTCCAGTCAAGAGACCAAGCTTCAAAAAGTTAGAGAGATAATTAACAGAACACAACATTCTAAGGGTCATAGAGATGTATAGACAACAAGGGTGCTTCTCAACTGTAACAGAAGAAATCAAGCATGAATGACCAGAGGGCTGAGGACTGCTATCTCAATAAAAATTTATGATCCACTTCCATTTTTCAGACCTGAGCTATTTCCCACACCCATAACACAATGACTGAAAGATGGTTGGATATTTAGAAGGAAGGATCCTAACAACTACAATAACAGCATAGGATTCCTGTATTTCTTCCCCAAAGGGACACATAGCTATTTAGACAACTATACCTTATGGAAATAAAGATATACAGACATTTTAAGGGCAGTTGCACATCAAGTCAGAGTTAATATCTAGAGACCTAAAATGTTACGGTCCCCCTGGAAGAGTGGGGGCATGTGCCAGTTCATGTCCTCTGTGAAACAGATGCTAAATTGGAATTAGAAGTGGGAGAGATTTACTGGGAAAAATTTCTGTGAAAGATAAAGAAAAACAAATAAGAACGTGCAAAGAGAGTCTTCAGGTTTGCACCAGGCCTATGCTAATTATCTGGCACTCTTGTGTATGTAGAATCATCTAAACGTCATGCAAAATACCATTGATCCATTGTATTGATGACCTTTTTTGGTTGAGCCAGAGATAAGCAAGAGATGGCTAGCATGTCAAAGGTCTTGGTAAGTCACATGCATGCCAGGAGGAAGAAAATAAAACTTTATTAAGATTCAGGAGACTACTGCAACTATAAATTTTTAGGAGTCAGGGTGTGCCAAGACATCTCCTTAAAGTAAAAACCAAATTATCGCATCTTATGTGCATCTTACCATCAATAAAGAAGCATCACACTGGTCAGCCTCTTCCATCTCTGGAGTTAGTGCATTCCACATCTATATCCAAGATGATAAGACTGTCAGCTTTAAGTGGGTTGCACAGCAGGAAAGCACTCTGCTTCAGGTCTTGGCTGCAGCGCAAGCAGCCCTCATACTTGGACCATATGATCAGGCACACCCTGTGAAGTGGGAGGTATCAGTGGTGAGAAGAGATGCCATATGGCAAGTCCCAATGGGAGACTTGGGTCCCCATCATAAAGTGGGTCCCCTGAAATTTTAGGGCAAGGTCTTGCCATCTGCAGTATAGAATTACACATCTTTTGAAAAATAACTTCTGGCATGCTTCTGGCCTATAGTAAAGATGGAATGCCTGACCATGACTCACCAAGTGAAAATATGGCCAGAGCTAGCCATCATGAGTTGAGTCCTGTAAGACTCACCAAGTAGTAAGGTATTGTAGACCCAGAAGCAATCCTTCATAAGGAGAAAATGGTATATCTGTGACTAAGCACAAGCAGGATTAGAATCAACCACTGTTATACCACGCTCCTCCCTCAGCTGATTGCTATAGCTGTATGGGGAATCTTTTATGGCCAGCTAAAGAAGGTGGACATCCTCCTAATGGACATATTAGGTGCAATACACCTTGTCATTCATTTTAGCTAAAATTACTGAAGTTATAAATATATTCAGGCTTACAGGCAGTAGTGAAAGTCCTGATCAACTCTGCAGGGACATGAAAAGAAGATTAGAAGGTAGAGTATAAGGAGGCTGGATTAGATATGTGGAATACCTATGAGATGGACGTATGTGAATGGGCATTAAGTATGAATATCTGTGTATCATAAGTTCTTGCCCACTAAAGACTCAGTAATCAAGTAGACAAAATAACAGCCAGTTAATGTCAGCTAGCCTCTGTCATCAGCCACTTCAGTGCTGGCTCAGGGATCAGATAAACAAAATGGTCATAGTGGCAGAAAAGGAGATCATGAATGTGCCAATATCATGGACTCCTACTTATGAAGGTCAGTTTAGCTATTGAATTTCCAGTCTGCCAACAACAGATATCAGTTTGAAGCCCCTGATATGGTATCACTGTTTAAGGAGTTCATCCAGCCAAAGGATCCACTTCCATCCTGGAAGGACCATTAGTTTATGTTCATAGGACTAGATACAACATGTATTCAAAACATGGGTTTGCTTTCTTTGCCGAGGGGCCTCAGCCAGCACTCTGAGAGATTATGAAATTCCTGATACAGCAGTATGAAATCCAACATAACATATCCTCAGACCAGGACACCACTTTACAACATAGGAAGTGTCATTGTGGGCCAATGACCATGACATTCACTGGTTATATCACAAACCACACTATCCAGACACTGCTGGTCTAGTAGAGCTTAGAGATGCCCTGTTGAATGAACAGCTAAAGCTCCAAATGAGAGCCAAAGCTCCAAATGAGAGCCAAAACTCTGTGAGGATGGGCTATTATCCTATAGGATGCAGTATTTATACTGAATCAAAGAACTTTATACAGCACTGCATCTTTGAAAGGAAGAATGCAGGGACCCAGGAACCAAGAGGTAGAAATAGGAGTTGCCTCACTTACTATTATATATTATAACAAATAATCCACAAGGAACTTTGTGTTTTCTGTCCCTGAAACTCTGTGCTTTGCAGGATTAAAGGTCCTGATGTACGAAGAGTGACAATTTCACTAGAGGACACCATCAAAGTCCTACAATCTGTGAGTGCTGTCTGAAGATTTGGGGCAAGAAGAGGGTCATCATCTTGGCAGGAATAACTCAACTGGATCATCAAGGCCAATGGACACATGAAAAGATGCTCAACGTCATTCATCACCCGGGAAATACAAATCAAAACCATGCTGAGATACCACCTCACATCAGTCAGAGTGGCTAAAATGAACAAATCAGGAAACTACAGGTGCTGGAGAGGATATGACGAAACAGGAACTCTCTTGCACTGTTGGTGGGAATGCAAACTGGTGCAGCCACTCTGGAAAACAGTGTGGAGGTTCCTCAAGAAATTAAAAATAGAACTACCCATGACCCAGCAATAACACTACTAGGAATTTACCCAAGGGATACAGGAGTGCTGATGCATAGGGGCACATGTATCCCAGTGTTTACAGCAGCACTCTCAACAACAGCCAAATTATGGGAAGAGCCTAAATGTCCATCAACTGATGAATGGATAAAGATGCAGTGTATATATACATTGGAATACTACTTGGCAATGAGAAAGAATGAAATCATGCCATGTGCAGCAATGTGGATGGAACTGGAAGGTATTATGCTGAGTGAAATAAGTCAGTCAGAAAAGGACAGTTATGAACATAGGACATATGAAAACATATGATTATGTTTTCACTTATATGTGGATCTTGAGAAACTTAACAGAAGACCATGGGGGAAGGTAAGGGGAAAAAATAGTTACAAACAGAGAGGGAGGGAGGCAAACCACAAGAGACTCTTAACAAACTGAGGGTGGATGGGAGGATGGGGGAGAGGGGGAGATGGGTGATAAGCATTGAGGACAGCACTTGTTGGGATGAATACTGGGTCACTGGGTATTGTAGGTAAGCCAATTTAACAATAAAAAATATTCATAAAATAAACAAATAAAGAAATAAATATGAACTCAATCATCAAGAAGAGGTAGGACTGATTACACCATGGAGACTGGGAAAAGTACATGTAGGACCCAGCTACGCCACCGGGGGGTGGCATGGTACTCCCTTGCCCAACTGTGAGTGTGAATAGGCAGATAGAACAATGCAGGCATAAGAAGAACATGGTGACCAAGAGATCAAGATGTCTTCTGTATGAGAGTCTGGGTAATGTTACCAGATAAGCCACCAAATCTAGCAGAGGTGGTGGCTGAGGGTATAAGGAATCTAAAAGGAATAGTACAAGTGAAGGAAAGTAACTGCAGCCTTGAGATCAACTGCAGCAGTAGAGCTGGAGTTGCTTCTGTTAATCTCCCTCTTTTACATTTCCTATCAGGAAAAGAGGTTTGGAGAAGCGCCTCCCCAACCATATACAGAGAAATGTATACATGTGAGCAAAGGGGGAAGTGTGATAGATATGGAGATGTGCCACTCAGATCTTCCTTCAGTGAAGAACTTGTTGTCTTCAGGGTTTGCCCACAGCTGTATGAGTTACTATTGCTGATAACAAACTACCCATCAAACTTAGCTGTTTAAAACAAATATTTTATCTCAAGTTTCTGCAGCTCACGAACCAGCATATGGCTTAGGTAGCTCAAAGGCCACTTGTGAGGTGGTAGCCAAGTTGCTCACTGGAGCTGCAGTCTCAACTGAAAGTTCCACCGTGTGGGTTGGGGTTTGGAGGGTCCACTTCCAAGATTACTGACATGGTTCCTCAGCCCCTCACCAAGTAAGCTTCTCTGGAGGGCTGTCTCACATCATGATACTGGCATCCCCAGGGTGAGTGATCCAAGAGAAAGCATGAGAGGGAGACTTACCCAATGTCATACCCTTTCCAGGGTGGCTGGAAAGGGTACTGAATAAGGCATCCAGGGACTGAATAAGGCACAAATTGAAAGACCCAGCCATTTCACTCTGACATGAGCCACAGATAGTACCACGTGCCTAAAGGTTCCCTGTAAGGTTGGCCTGAGCATTATCAAGCCTGCATCACAGTTCAACATCTTCCTATGGTCAATCCAACCACCCCACCTGCTGCCTTCCTCTCATAAAAACTGATCCCTAAGAAACATCTTGTATCCAAACTCCATCTTTCTTGAGGGAGTTGGTGGGGGAGGTGCTTTATTTCTTTTCCCATCATTGCTGAGTGTCTTCTTCCCAGGAGACTTCAAGTCTCCTTTTCTAATTCACTACTTCCTCCCCACTGACTAAGTCTATAAGCCAAAAGACGGGAAGTCAATCTCTCCTAAGCCATAAATGGTCTTGTTATACTTTTCCCAAGTTAGCAGCCACCTCCTGACCTTATATTTAAGAGGGTTTGGGTTGTAGAGATGGCAGAGGAATTGGGGAGAAGTTCTCAGGTTACTTTTCTTGAATTAAGAGGTCTACACAACACTTAGTAATTTCACCTAAATAGAGACACAACTATCTCAAATGGAAGTTTCCTTAAAATTTCATCAGAACTACCTAGTAAACAAATAATGGTATCAAGTGAGAGGTTCTCTCAGAGAGGTATATGGAAGGTGGTGGGTAGTACATCAAATGAAGCAAATATTTGTTTTTGTTTTTTATTTATTAACTATCTAATAATTTTTAAGAAATTAAATTTGGAACACATAAACTATTTTGGTGCTACCTCAAGATAAATATTCTCCATTGAAATATGAGCTTTCCAAATCTTTTGAGAGTATACAAATAATCAAACATAATATATACGATTTAGAATTACAGTTCTAACACAACTGCAAATTAATTCAAAGGTCCATAGTGAGATCATTCAGCCATATGGTCACTAATGAAGTTCCTAATTGCTACAACATCAACACTCCTGTCAGGAGGCAAGATGGAGAAATTCTGCTGTATTTTCACTTCCTCAGAATATTTTTAAAAGTTTAATTGAATTTCAAGAAAGTTTTCATCTCTGAAACATTTTTTTTACACTGAGGAACACTGCAAACCTTGTAATTATAAAACTTAAAAAATTTTTCAATAATAATTTCCCAAGTTGTATAATGAATAAAAAAATCAAAATACTACATTCATAATTTAGCATACAAAATATATGCTAAATATTAATTTATTCATTCATCCAGAGCATATTTATTGGCATCTATAATGTGGCAGGAACTATTCTAGGCCTTGGAGAGATGTAGCAGTAATCATCCCTGCCTTTATCCCATCCCTTCATCATGCCTTCATTCTACCCAGGGAGACAGAAAGGAAAATAATAAATAAAATGTAGAATATGTTAAATAGTAAAAAGTTCTAAAAATACAAGCAGATAAAAGTGATATAAAATGTCAGTAAGGGATAGAGATAAGAGTTTAAAGTTTAGATCTTGTGTCGAGGAAAGATCTCACTGGGAAAGCCTCTTGAGTGAAGACCTGAAGTGAGCAGATGAGCCAGGCTTCCTCTGGGGAGAGAGCACCCACTAGTGGAGACAGCAATTGCAAAAAGTCCCTGAGGCAGGATTTGACCTTCCATGAATAAAAAATAGCAAGGTGGTTAGTGCTGCCATTGAGGAATGAAGGAGGACAAAATACTAGAGATGGGGTCTGACAGGTGATAGATCATTTACACCTTGAGAGTCACAAGGAGGTCCTTGGCTCTACTCAGAGGGAGAAGTGAAGCCTTTGGAGAGCTTTGGGTGCAGGCAACATACCAGGATCTCAATGAGGTTTTAACGGAATCACTCCAGCTGTTCAGACGAGTAGAATGGGGTAAAAATAGATGTAGGGATACAAGTTTAGAGCTAGATGAAGGTGAAAGGTGATGGGGACTTGTCCAGGGTGATGGCAGCAGGGCTGGTGAGAAATGGTCAAATTTTGTAGTACTTAAGATTTCCCCAAAGTCCAGATAAAAGGAGTGTGACTTTTGTTGTTGTTGAAAAGTGTGATTCTAAAATATCTTTAACTTTTATAACGATGTTCTTTTTTTTTTTCTTTTTTTTTTTTAATTTTTTTTTTCAACGTTTATTTATTTTTTTGGGACAGAGAGAGACAGAGCATGAACGGGGGAGGGGCAGACAGAGAGGGAGACACAGAATCGGAAACAGGCTCGAGGCTCTGAGCCATCAGCCCAGAGCCCGACGCAGGGCTCGAACTCACGGACCGCGAGATCGTGACCTGGCTGAAGTCGGACGCTTAACCGACTGAGCCACCCAGGCGCCCCTATAACGATGTTCTATAAGAATAATGGTGCTAATTATAGACATACAGACATATTCAGACTTACAGACATTATAGACATATTTATTGTCTGTTTGCTTATTTTCTTTTAGCAAAGAGACATATTACCGAAGTTTAGCACTTAACACTGCCCTGTAGATAATGTTTATTGGTTAAGCTTTTTATGATGTCCCAGTTTAGTATTGAATAATAAAATGTTCAAGGATTTATAAACTTTTGACCTATTATCATGTTAAAGAAGATACTTGGAGGAAAACCCTATTGAATAAATTCTTTACCTTAGTCAATTCTAGATAAGTAAAAGTTAACTGTGGCCTGCCTAGAGAGGGCAGGAGAAACTGGACAGAGTAGAGCCCTGTGTTTACAAGGGCATTTGGAAACTCTTCTACTAACAGAAATGTCTCTCCCCTCCAACAAAAGGTGGAGTTCTTGATTCAATAACTACTCAAATACTCAGAGCAGTTACACTGTGATCTTCATCATGTTTAGAGAGACATCATTTTTTTTTCCTGATTCATAAAAACCAATACATGTGACAACCTAGGACAACTCCTAGCAAACTGACCTAAAAACCCTTAAATTTTCCCAGCCATTTTCTCCAAGCTGCTTCTGCTGATCTCCTATTCTGGCATGCCTTTAAGTTCCCCTTCCCCTTACTCTGTCCTACCCTTGAACTCTAGTTATGATGGTTAATTTTATGTGTTAACTTGACTGGGCCAGAAGATGCCCACATATTTCGTCAAGCATTATTTCTGTGAGGTTGCTCTTGGAAGAGATTAACACTTAAACTATTGAACTGAATAGAGTGCTCTCCCCAGTGTAGGTGGGTACTAACCATCCAACCCATTGAGTGCACCAATAGAATAAAAAAGTGGAGGAAGTTGAATTCTGTCTCTCTTTCTGTCCCTCTCTGCCTATTGAACTGAGAAATCACTTTTCCCCTTATCTTGGACTGGGACCTACACGATCCATGCTTTTCAGGACTTCAGACTTTAACTGGAATTTCCATCCCTGATTTTCCTGAGTCTCCTGCTTGAAAATGGCAGATTGTGAGATTTCTCAGCCTCAATAATCTTATGAGCCACTTACTTGTAATAAATCTCATTTATATCTCTCTCTCCCTCCTATTGGTTCTGTGTCTTTGTAGAACCCTAATACATGATTCAAACCCCATGCATCAAGACTCAGTGTAGAAGTAAAACTTTAATTTTGTTTTTGATTTGACAGAGAATGAGCAAGAAAACTTGAGTGGGGGAGAGGAGCAGAGAGAGAGAGACAGAGACGGAGACAGAGACAGAGAATCTTAAGCAGGCTCCACACTCAGCACAGAGCCTGACACAGGGCTTGATCCTACGACCCTAAGATCATTGCCTGAGCAAAAAGCAAGAGTCAGACACTCAACCAACTGAACCATCCAGGTACCCCAAAGTAAAACTTTTTATATTAAACCCTTCCCATTTTTCTCCAACTAAAAAGGAATTAATTTCTCTCAGTTCCAATCACATAGCATCCTCTACTTCTCTTATTTCTTCCTTTGGCCTTGTACCATGCTACAGTCCTTATCATAGCCATGAGAGTACAATCTTTGTATTCTCCAGTTTCCAGAACAGCTCTGTGAATGTTTCTTGAATCCATTTCATATCTAATGGGCCTTTGTTTATAATTAGATGTAATAAAAAATGAATGTCAATTCTTCAAACACTTAGCATTGTGGTGCTTGTTAGGGATATTCGTATCAATTGTATTAAACTGGCTCAGTGATTTGTTCCTGAAGGAGAACCTAGGTAAAGAAAGCCAAATTATTAGCATCTTAAAATAGCAGGAAAAATAGAAGACTAAAGACAGAAGAATCAAATGGTATAGTCAGTGGACACAATCAGGAAAGGGAGTAGGGTCTCCAAATAAGAGCAGAGAACAAGATCTGAACTAGATTTAGGCACATGGAAGCATAAAAAGAGAAGGGTTTTGTGTATAGGACTTAACACCAGGAAAATAAAATAAAATTTAAAAATCACGAAGGGAGAATGAAAAAAAATCAAAAAGATTCTGAATATTTAAAAGGATGACACAAACCTGCAAAAAAGAGAGATAAATTACAGAGTTTATTAAGAATAGTTCATTCATTGTCCAAATAATATTCAAGGGTATAACAAACAAAATTTATGTTGGAAATTTTTGTAATCAGTTAATTGCAAAATGGCATCTATAGATGCCTTTCCAAAAACAGAAATATAATCCAGTCTAAATAAGTTGAAATCAAGATCAAGAATCTATCAGCATGACACATTTGGAAATAGGAACAAAATTCCTGGACAGAGTTTATTGTTATTAACACAGGGGGTCCAAGATAACTCTCTTAAAAAGAAGATGAAGGAAGGAAGCAACACACAGGATCAAAGCATTCAATCCGATTCACATGAGTCAGACTTTTACGCAATGTCAAAATTATTAAATGGTTACAAGAATACAAGGCATTCAAGTGACATGGATAAAGCAGAATGAGGTCTAGGTCATTAACAATGGCTCCCTAGGTCCTTTCTTCCCACATCGGACATGCACCTGTAGTCCAGGAAAATGGCTAGGAAAGGGAGACTCTTGGATTCCTTACATAGTGAGATAGGTTTAAATTATAAAATGTTTCAATTTTATACCCAATAGAGTTTCATAGCCATGTGACATTCTCCAAGGAGCCATGTCATTTATCGTGGGTTTCATTTATTATAGGTAATCTTTAGTCAGGGACTCCTGTTAAGGGCATTTCAGCGGTAAGGTCTCTTCCTCCCAGCAATTAGCATTAGCGTATTTACCCAGAGGGCCAATCTACAAGATTAGACTGGATCATCTGCCTTCTTTTCTTTCCTGAGGGGACCTCCCTCTTGTGAAGGGGAAGAATGGATCCCATCATCCTGGCCAGCTGCTTTAACATCTTCTTCCCAGGAAGTGCAAGAGATTGTGTCTTATGTAGTATTTTTGTAAGCAAATGTAAGATGATTTTAGGAAAGCGGGGTTGGGGTGGGGGGGGGGAAGAATTTTAAAAGACTTAAGGTAAACATGTGCTTATAAAATCCCTGAGTCCACAATTTGAAGGAAATAAGAATGATATTTGGAGGAAGGGTAAAATAAATGGTAACTTGATTGAGAATACTTCGGTGGTAGCCTGGGGAGAAACAATGGCTAATGTGTTTAAAGTGCAAAGAATTTGGAATGTTCTCATATGATTGGTAGCAACAATGATTCCCAGCCTGGCACTATGCCATTAGGGGTGAACTAGATCACCTCCCCTCGCAACTAATATATGCTTAAACATATAAACCACGTGTGATATCATAGTAAAATGAGGCTTCCTGCTTCTTGAAGCTGAACAAGATAACAGCTGCTCTATCCCTAAGTGAGTATCAAGACATCATTGTGACCTAGAACCCGTTAGAGGATGTGGCTATTGTGACCCCAATAGCAAAGTCTCTGAGGAGTGGACAACTAAAAACTCAAGGGCTAGGGGGGAAGCTGCAGCCTGAGGGGAGAACAGCACATGCGTCATGGAAAGTTGCAGGGCAACTCTCCTGACGGAAGTTTCTGAGGAAACTTGAATTGTGTTCTCTGGAAAGGGTCAGTTTTGAAATCCGCCAGGCTCACAGAGCACCAAGTGTCCAAGGAAAAAACAAATCACATAACTTTCCCACCCTCCTATTTCTTTCTGTCTCTCCTTCTACCTCCACATCTCTTCCATTTAGAAACTGGAAGGAAAACTATCAACACTGTCTAACATTGAGGGAAGAAGGAGAAAAGATCAGTTTTCCCTTATTTGAGTTCTGCATGCTGTCAGTCTCAAAAGTTTGAATATTATCTGGGACCAGACATTTTTAATTACTTGAGATTTTGGGGTGTGTATGTGATTTCTGTTACCTAAGAGTAATCAGAAAAATTTTTATCCAGTCATCCAGATAGGAACAATACCCAATGAAAGATTTAGAGAGACTGTGAGAGACTAAATAAAATTGCTTTTGCAATTATACTTTGTTAAAACTTACTCTTCAATGTATCAGTCAGTTTACTAACTTTAATCTTAATATCCCTATAGAAAACATAGTTAACATAAAGTTACCTAATTGGGAAAAAAAATTAAGGAAATCAAACTGACTCCTAAAGGAAAAGCATATGATTTAAACTATTGTTTCTATTCATTAAAATAATGATCAACCATTGGCATGTAATCAAACAGTGCATATTTGTTATTTTACAAAATGAGGAAATATATACAGCCAAAAGAAAAAGAAAGAAAAATAACTGTATTCTACCTTCCAGATGATAACTACTATTAACACTTTGGATTATATCTTTGGAAGTGTTTCATAGATGGATCCTCTGTGATTTTTTTTTCCCCACTGACAAAGTATCCAATTTCCATTTCAATAAATATATAATTTCTTGATTTTAAGGGTGCTATTATAGCCCACTGTTATTAACCACTTTTTCCCCTCACTTTTCCTCTCATTTTCCCCTACTTTTCCCCCCACTCATTTTTAGGACTAACTCCTAGGAATAGAACTGGAAGTTCACCATATAAACTTTATTTATGCAAAATTATAATATATATATTATATATAATATTATATTATATATAATATTATATATAATATAATAAATATATTATATTTGCCTGATGAGGCTCAAGGGGAAAGGACACAGATTCACCTCGTGTCATGGTGTGGCAAGATTCTAGTAGTGCATGTGAGATGGGAAGACATTAGGGAAGCCATCTCTGAGAGACACAATCTGCAGCACTCACTTAATGCGAGATCTCAGCCTTGTGTGCACTAGCTCCCAAGATTATTTCTGGAAGATTGCAGCATGTTTCCCATGTATGTTTAAAAATAAGATTTGTATTTACTATCCGATATATGCAGTTTTATTCTCCTTCTCTTGCTTCCAACCCTTGTTTCTCAGCAAGGCTATATATATCATATATAATATAATATATATATTATATAAATATTATATCATAAATTATATTATAAATATATATTATATAATATTATAAATATTATACTAATTTCCACTTCATCCTTAGCAATGTATCAAAGTAATTTTAATCTTCACCTATCTGAGAGTTGAAAAATGGTACTTTCTAACTGTATTCGCTTCCTAGGGCTGCCATAGCAAAGTACCACAAACAGAGGGCTTAAAAAAAAATTTAGCATCTCACAGTTCTAGAGGCTAGAAGTCTACATGCCAGCAGGATTATGCTCCCTCTGAAATGTGTCAGAGAGAATCTTTCCTTACCCCTTCCTGGCTTCTACTGGCAGGCAGCAGTCTTTATTGTTCCTTGGCTTAAAGTCACTCCCATCTCTGCCCCTGTTGTTACATAGTATTCCCCTGTGTCTGTGTTCAAACCTCTCTCTTGTTACGAGGACACCAGTCGCATTGATTAGGGCCCACTCTAATAACCTCCCCTTAACTTTTGCATCTGCAAAAACCCTTTTTCTAAATAGGGTCACATTCACAGGTACTAGAAGTTAGCACTTCAACATATTTTTCTAGGAGACACAATTAAACCTATTGTATTGCTCTTATCTAGATTTCTGTGATTACTAGTGAAGAATTTTCTATATTTTATTTAAAACTTTTTCATGTTTGGGGCACCTGGGTGGCTCAGTCAGTTAAACATCCCACTGCGGCTCACGTCATGATCTCAAGGGTTCATGAGTTTGAGCCCTGCATCCAGCTCTGTGCTGACAGCTCAGAGCCTGGAGCCTGCTTCAGATTCTGTGTCTCCCTCTCTCTCTTCTACTCCCCCTGCTCTGTCTCTGTGCTGTCTCTGTCTTTCTCAAAAATAAAATAAAACATTAAAAAAAATTTAAACTTTTTCATGCTTAATCCTTTGTCCATTGTTCTAGTAGATATACAGGTGTCAAAAATTTACTGGTAATGTCTTAATACATAAGACATGTTCGTTCTTTTATAGCATGTATGTTGCACATGTTTTCTAATGTCATATGCCCTTCCATTTTCCTTACTCTTTTTTTTTAAATTACAGATAAGTTTAAAATGCTTATTTAATCAAATTTATCAACATTTTCCTCAGTGGGTTCTGACATTAGGGATTAAAAAAGAATCCATCCCAAAGTATTACACTGATAGTTGAGTATATTTTCTTCTAGTACATTTTTGATTTCATTTCATTAAGTATTTCACTTTTAGTCTATCTGGAATTTATTCATGGAAAGATGTTTATATATATAAAGTTAGAACTTCAGAAAATATATAATATTATAAGAAAGGATAATTATGTTAAAGTCTAATCAGCCAAACATTACTACAGAAACAAGCCTGTGGTCTGACCAAATCAGATTTATTGACCCAGAGTGAGAGACAGCACCCAGAGAAACCATGAAATGCTACCCTCCACAACAGGAAGGAGAAAAACGTCTTTTGTGAGCTTTGTATCCCCACAGAAGTATGCTCAAGGCAAAATAAGGGGCTCAGGGATCACTTCTGTATTGGTTAGTGTTTCTGAGCTGGGATTGAAAAAGCTGAGTTAACAGGTTTGGGTGCTGTCAACCAGACAAAGATGGCTTAGCAATTGTGTATCCCCAGTAAGAGATGGGTGTATCAAAATGGTCTGGGGGCATCATTAGTAAACAACAACAAAAACAAACAAACAAACAAACAAACAAAAACAAAAAAACCTAGTTACTCAAAGAGGGCATCATTTTGGTATTTATAGTTGCTCTATCGCCTTAAAAGAAACAGTGGTTCCTATCAACTTTGGAGCAGATTTATCAGTATCCTACTCATATCCTGATGAGTGGCAGGGCCGGTTTTTCCTTTTCTTATCAAGCTGATTTTTCACTATCCCAGTCCCAGAAAAGTTTTTAGTTTTTCAGTGTATTTGTTATATATTTAATATACATATTTATATATCACACGTATTTATTTTATAATCCACTGGGAAATGAATCATTAATCACATTTTCACATATACTTGCCTATTTCTATTCATTTTTTTTTATTCCAACAAACTTTCTGATGATAGTGGCTCCAGAATTATGTTGTTTTGATTATGGCTTGTATTGATTCTTATTTTAATGATATTCTAATCTTGAGTTATAATACTAACACTGTACTATAAGAGTATAGTATAATACTAATATTGCAAAACAGGCTTAGTTAAGATTAACTTCAACTATGAGTAGAGGAACCCCAAATAACTGGTTTTCCACTATGTCAGACAGCAGGCTTCTTGTTTTTATTACTCAATTGTGGATAGCCTTAACTTGATGGTCCTGGATAGGAGCAACCATGCTTCTAGCTGCAGGATGGGGAAAGGAAGAAAGATTGAGGAAGGGATGAAGATGAAGAAGTGAAGAGCACATATACACAGTTTCTTAAGGAAGACTTGGGAAGCTGCTACAACACATCGCTGCTTCAATTTCATTGGCCAGAGAGGTCACAACCCACTTGCATGGGAGGCAAATATAGTCTTTATTCTGGGCTACTAGGAGATGAGCCAAAACGTCCATTACCATGAAAGAAGGGGACAGTAGACATGAGAGCAACTGGCAGTTCCTACTGTAATGTGCCCAGTGTGTCTTCAATTCTTTTATTTATTCCTTTTGCTGATATCAAAGTTATTCTTTCTTATAGAATTATGTATCAATAATCATTCTCTAAGTTTTATTACAGAAAGTAACTGACCCTAGAATTCCCTCTACACCCACGGTCTTGCTCCATACAGGCAACAAGCATCTTTGAATATTTCATTTTTAAACCATTTTTCAAAACAATAGGTTTATACTTCCTTTTTAAAAATGTTTACTATGGATGATAAGAATTTAGCCTTTTTACCACTTCTCTCCCTCATCCACATTTTACCCATCCATCCAGAATACAATTGGTTTAGATTCTTAGACCAGCATTCCGTTTTTAATGTAATTATGGTGAAATGTTAAAAGCTGAGCCTTGTAGTATAAAATTACTTCATTATTTTATACCGTTATACCTTCTCCCAATTAATAGTGGTTGCTTTTTTGTTTTGTTTTGTTTGCTTGGTTTTCCAATCCATCTCTATATGGTCTACCTCAGCCATTCTCTCAACATCATCTTAGACTTCTATATAAATCTCAGCTGAAATCTGTACTGGTTTATTGCTAGTATACATCTCTTACCCTGTACTTCCCTTCACTGTCCCCATGATGATTCCATCTGCTTCTCTCCTGTGTACAACCCTCTGATTCCTGGTTCCAGGTTCCTCATTCTTGGTTCAATCCCACTTTTTGATGCAGTAACTGTTCAATAGTTCACTGAGATTGTTGACTGGAGAGGGAAGTTTTTTAGAATTTTCCCTTTTAAAAATATGATACAAACTTATTCTTTATTTCATGTTTAAAAATATATGTTGAAAATCTTGATATCTAAAGCAAACACACGATTTCTAGACTTGTTATATGCTATGAACTCCTTATAAATGTCTTAATTTGATGCAAACATCTTGGGGAATCAAAGCTTTTGTCTTCTCTAAAATCCTGAAATACAATTTTAAAATACCTTGACCTGAATCTACTTTTTAAAACTTTGTATATAAACACTTCCAGTCTTTTTGGTGTGATGGAATCAGGCCTCTATTTTGGCACTTTTATGTCTAAGGTAGAGAGGGTCCCATCTCTCTGAAGAGGTATCTCTTAGGTTCAGGAAAGTGCTTTGTTGCATTTATGTGACACTATTGGTCAAAAAAAAAAAAAACAAAAAAACAAAAAAAACAAAAAAAAAAAACAAGAAAACAAACAATAACAACAAAACCAAAAAGCAAAAAACAAAACAAAACAAAACAAAAAAACTAAGATAAAAGCCTATCATTGACAGTCTTTCTATTTGGGTTAGCCATGAGTTTGATCTTTTCCTGCCACAACACCTGAGAGAGTCCTGGTATGGGTCCTTGCAAGGACAAGGAGCTACACTGGAAAGCCCTTGTCCCTCCCATGGGGAGTGCCTTTCCATGTACTAAGATTGCAGAGATTGCCATTTCTTACACCTCATAAGAGCACATGCTTTATCTGAAAGAAGAGCTAGAATTCAGCTGGTTCCACCTATAGTCTACCCAGCAATATTTAAAGTTTTTGATACATTAGTATTTTTCATTTGCTTTAGCAACTTGCTTCAACTAACTTTGTTTAATACCCCCACCACCACCCTTTGACAGTTGCAGTGATTTACTGGAGGAAATTTTTAGAAACTTTCTCTTCTTGGAGCCCCATTTATCTCTTCAATATTCCTTCACATTCTAAGGACAAAATGATAACATTTGAGCACTAAATTAGAGTTTAATCATTTCGATTTGAAATTTTGGAGAGATAACATGGAACTATTTTAGGAACTAACAGAATGATGACAGTTTCTTTCCTATTTCACCAAAATTAGTTATTAGGATCCAGGGTTTAGGACAAAAATTTGTCAAGTACCAGATATTCTGGAGAGAGCAAAATTAGGAAGGATGAAAGTCACTTCAAATTTTATTAGAAGACAGTCAAAGTGGCGATGCTACTTCATCTGTCATCCAAGAGCTTCCTAACCCATCTATATATGCTGAAAACTACATAGGAAGGAGAGAGATTTGAGAGGTAGGGAATAACCCAAGTCCTGAGACAATGGCTATATTCAGGGGAAAGGTCTACAGAAAGTCAAAAGGGAGGGAATCCCTCTATAAAGCAATCTAATTACAGAGGTTGGGAATGCCAGTAGAGCAAGAAATCTGGGATTTCATTCCCTAACAGAATACTTCTGGCAACAGCAAATTTGCTGATCTTATTTGAGCTAAAAAGAAAGTATAGGACAGAGAAGAGCTCAACCATGGAGCAGCCTGCACTTCCATCACTTGGCATGTCAAGTTTGTGGCTCAAGTAGATACAACAAAAGTTAGCCAGACTTGTGCACATCCTAGGATCCCCATCCAAAGTGACTGCCTGCTGGAAGAATAACTTCAGTAACAAGCAGCTATGGGGACCCTGCTAGGGTATATATTAAAAAGGGGCAGTGGAAAAATCTTATCAGCAATAAGGATGCCCCCATAACACACCTGAAGAACTCAACTGTGCCTTCCATGAAAGTGATAGCATTTGTGTGTCTTCCAGCAAGAGAACATTAATGGTCAGTCAGGGTTCTCCAGAGGAACAGCAATAACCAAGAAAACACCACAACACCAACTAAGAAAGAAACACCTGTGCCTTTCCATCTTTCTTATTCCCTCCTTCCAGGCTCCAGCCCCCCAAAAGATGTTAATCCAGAAGTAAGAGTGAGAAGACGAATGAAAAAGTAGACTGTGCTTCCCCACAACTTCAAGATAAAGCCCAGGAAATTTACAGATGGCACTAGAAGGTTTGGGAGTCTGACTAAAGTTTGGCCAAGCAAAGAATCTTTGTCATCTTCAAGGTTTTGTTTTTTTGTATTTTGGTTTTTTTCTGTGTGTTTTGTTTTGTTGCTTGTTGCATCATAGATGTAAAAAAAAAAAAAGCTATTATTACATACTGTTTCTATCATTCCTCCCAGTTGTGAATGCTCCAGGGCAGAGGTCCTCCAGGAGTCATAAAGGGCAGTTTAGATAAAGGGGTGAGTAAAGGTTTTGTCGTTATTACAGAAAAGTGGCAGATCACCCTTAATATCTGATATGACTTACATTTAAAGCGGTGACCCTTGATCTTGAAGGTATATGACATGTTATAATAATTTTGCTAAGGCATCCCCTAGGTGGGGAGTGAACCTACTTCATTTTTGGTATTCTTATGTTAATGTAATTAAAAAAAAATCCAATGTATCTAAACAAACAAAAAAATAACCAGTTCATCCATTTCTCCACCCTTTTACCCTGTGGCTATGGCAACCACCAATCTGTTCTCTGTATCTATGAGCTTAGATGTATGTATGTATGCAGATAGATAGATAGATAGATAGATAGATAGATAGATAGATTCCACATATAAGGCAGAACATACAGTATTTATCTTTGTCTGACTTATTTCACTTAGTATAATGCTTCCAAGTTTTACCCATGTTGTCAAAAATTGCAAGATTTTATTTTTTATGGCTCAATAGTATTCTACTATATACATATAGGCCATAATTTCTTTATTCATTCACTCATTGATGGATACTTATTTTCTACCTGTAAACTTCCTTGTAAAATGCATTTTAGCAGGAACCTCTCCTAATACATACATCCTCAATTTCTGATCACACTTGATATCTGATTGTAGTCCTCATCCTCTACATTCCCACAACTGATGTCCTATCCCTTTGGCCTACTGTCATCAAGAATCCTATTAGGTTGGTTAAACCAAAATTCCTCCTCCTGATCTCTGATGTTCCCTTGCAGGAAGTTTTCATCCACTAAGCTCCCACCCTGTTTCTTATCTATAAATTCCCACTTTCCCTTGCTATGTTGAGTCCAATCACTCTCTTTCACTGCAAAATTCCATTGTAGTGGACCCTAGTTCTATTCCAACCATCATGAATAAAAGTTGCCTCCTGTGTTTTAACAAATGTCCTTGAATATTTTTTTAAGATAGATAAGTACTCATTTCTATTACCACACAATATTTCTAACTTATGCTTCGGTTACTACATGAAAATTTTCAGTGAATTAACAAAACCATGTTAAATAAAAACATTGAATCAATTGTTCAATAGAAATCAAGTGAAATCTGTAAGTAAAATTTCTAACAACAAAGAAACAAAGATAAACAATTTCTCCTCAAGGTATAATATATCCAGAGACGACCAGTACTAGGGCAGTCAAGTTAGACCTAGCATAATCACATGAATAAACAGCTCATGACTATAGATGGCCTTGGTTCCAGCCAATAGTCTGTGTTCCCTTGGTCAGGTGTTCCTTCTGCTTTAGCTCCCAAACACCAAGACCCACTTTGAGAAATGCCATTTAGTTTCAATATGTTCTCTCAGGTTATGTGTACAGGAGGAAAAGATCATAGAGTCCAACCTCCTTCCCTTGGTCATGACAGATCACTTGGCCTCTGCATGAGCATTTTGCAAATTATCCATCTGTGGTTGAAAAGCTTTTGTTACCAGAATGTTTTTCCTTATATTGAGCTGATATCAGATGCCCTCCTAACTTCTTTCTCTTGGCTCTAGTTCTGCCTTTTGGAGGAACACAGACTAGGTCAAATGCCTTTTCTGTGTGTTAACAATGCAAATGGACTGTAATTTTCCTAAATCAGCTCTTCAGGATAAACATCTCAGGTTTTTAGAACCATCTCATTATCCAGATCTCTGGGACTCCCTTTCTCACTCCTTTGTCAACATTACACTTCAAAGTGTGTCACCTGGAATAGTACATAAAGCCACCTGACTAACTCAGTGCTTCTGATTTCTTCCTTTGGTCTGGTCACTGTTCTTCTAGAAATAAGGCCTAAAATTTCATCATCTTTTATACTACAACAATTTAAAACAAAACACTAGATTAGTGGCTTTCAAACCAGCCTGCATATTAAAATCATCTGGAGGAGGTTTTAAAAAATACTGATGCTCATGTCCTGACCAAATAAACCCAACTCTCTGGGGAAAGGCCCAGGTACAGGATTGTTTAAGTGCCTCAGTGACTCTGATGTGTAACCAAATGAGTTTAGCTCTTAAATGCAGTTTGTCTCAACCTATCTGTAAATGAATTTTTTATTTGAATGTAAATACCAGACTTTTGCTTTGTTCCTATGCAATTATGCTGATAATAGGAGTCCTGGAATTTTCAAATGTAATTTTATAAAGTCAATTTTCTTTTTTATTTTTAAGTTTATTTATTCATTTTGAGAGAGAGTGAATGAGAGCAGGGAAGGGGCAGAGAGAAAGAGGGAGGGAGAGAGAGAGAATCCCATGCAGGCTCTGCACAGTCAGTGCAGAGTTGATGCGGGGCTCAAACTCACAAACCGTGAGATTATGACCCAAGCTAAAACCAAGAGTCGCAGATGCTTAACCTACTGAGCCACCCTATAAAGTCAATTTTCAACGAAGTTAGAACATTAAAATTATTATTGAAATCCATAAAATGTTTAGAAAGGATTTTGAAAAGTACAGAGATTATTTTAATTTAATATTTCTTACACTGTTAGGTTTATGCATAGAATACTTTGGTTAGCACGTACTGTAAATAAAGGCATCTTAAGAGCATACTGTGAATACACTTGGATGATCACTGATAGCAAATTACATAGCACAGTAAGCACGGGACACAAGAATGGTTTTCTAAATTCATGGTCTTTCCAAATAAAATAAGCATTAATTAAAAAAAGAGAGAAAGAAATCCAGGTATTCCTGGGATGAAGGGAAAGAAAATCAAATTGGATATGAGGTAGAGGTTTTAAATGGAGCTCAACTAAAAATAACTTTTTAATAATTGAAAATGATCAAAGAGTTATAGGATCTGCCTGAGATAGCCTTAGGGGACAATAAAGGAAAAGTCTGCATAGCCCAGTTGGGACAGCAACTGGAGGAAAAGATGAATCAGGCATGGCTATGTTCTTACCCTATTAGATTCAGCCAATTAATAGCAACAAATTTAGAAGAAAACAAATACAAAATGAGATAACTTTGTAAGAGAAAAGTGTACAAATAAATTTGGTTTATACTTGGAATTATGGGAGGTGAGGATAACAGATATTGACGAATTTCAAGAATGTAAAGTTGCTGATGAACAATTTTATGTTTCATGATCTTTAGAAATCAATTTTTGCTGAGCATCAAGTGAGGAAAAATAAAAAGCTACTCTCACCTGGGTTCTATGAGAAATTAAAAATCAGAATCTCTACTATTTGGCAATCACAGCTAAGTAAAGCAGATATATATATGCAATTGTTTATAATACAAGATATAACATGAAAAGGGCCATAAGCAAGAAATAAATGCAGTGATAGAATTCAAAGTAGTGACTATTTTTAGCCAAAGAATCAAGGAGGGCTTTTTGAAAGAGACAGCATTTGAGCTGGACTTAAAAATGGACGTTGAAATTTATCAAATGCTTTTTTTAAATTTCTTTTAATGTCTATTTTTGAGAGAGAGAGCGAGCAAGCATAAGTGGGGGAGGGACAGAGAGAGGGGGAGACACAGAATCTGATGCAGGCTCCGAGCTGTCAGCACAGAGCCCAATGCAGGCCTCGAACTCACAAATGAGGAGATCATGACCTGAGCTGAAGTCTGATGCTTAACTGACTGAGCTACACAGGCACCCCTATCAAATGCTTTTAATATTCTGAGGTTTTATTCTTTTAATCAAATTACATATTAACTTTTTTTTGTAGTAAGTCATATATTCCTGTAAGAAAAAAATGCATTTAAAAATAATATTATGTTGGATTCAACTTATATTTTGGACTTTTGCACACTTATTCATGTATATTCCAGACGACTGGTAGGTGTTTTTCTTTCTGTGTAACTCTTTATAAAATTTTATCATCAGGTTAACATAAAATGAATCATGTAGCATTCCATCCTTTTCCATATACTAGCAGAATTTACCATGGTGATCTTCAGTCCCTTGGACAATATGAAAGGATTCCCCAGTAAAACTCATCTGTTTTGGATTTTTTTTTTTCCTCTTAGGTAACTGACAATTCTGATGGCATTTTCTGTTTTCTCCATGGCAATGAACACACCAACAGCTCTGTTGACATTTTTTACTTCTTCCAAAGTTCATTGTAGTGGTATTTCCTAGAAATTGTCTATCTCACTGAAATGTTAGAATTAATTTGCATTGAGCTTGAGTTTTCTTTCCCCTTATTGTCTTAAGTCTAAAGACTTCTTTTCCATTACATGTCATTGTTTTTTCTGTAATTTTGTTTATACATACTTTTAGTTGGGTCTTCTAAAAATTTCTTGGTTTACTTATTTTTACCAGGAGGGCTGATCCCCAAGAGGACTAAAGTTGAGAGGCACAGAGGTAGGTGGAAAAGGAAAAGGAAGGTAAGAGTTTCATCAAAGGTTTCATTTTTTTGATAGCAGTGAACAGAGGGAAAAAAAAAAGCAAAATGGGTCTTCCGTAAGATAAGAAATATTGTTTGTCACGTTACTATAATAAGGCTTTTTGAAGTACTATTTTATTAACCCCCTTAAATGACTATTGTATCTTTTCTTTTTAATTACTTTTCAAAATTTTTTAACGTTTATTTATTTATGAGAGACAGAGCTCGAGTGGGGGGAGGGTCAGAGAGAGAAGGAGACACAGAACCTGAAGCAGGCTCCAGGCTCTGAGCTGTCACACAGAGCCCTACGTGGGGCTTGAACCCATGAACCGTGAGATCATGACCCGAGCCGAAGATGGATGCTCAACTGACCGGGCCACTCAGGCACCCTGAGTATTGTATCTTAATGGGCAAACACATTTATCAAACTGAAGGTCTTCAGATATAGGTGGTATGGGCTAAGGCTTATACTCATCAGGAGAAAAATACACTGAAAACGGAGAAATGTGTGTGCTAACCAGGAAACAGGGCTGGGAAAACTGTTTTTAAGCATTTTGTTTATCTTACTCTTCCTCGTCCTTTGTCAACTGAGGATGATACCCACCTCACCTTTATCATCCAAGGGTATTTTGTTAATAAATAAGGAAATACACAAAGTATTTTGAATCTTTATAAATGGATGGTTAAGAGAAAACTGCAATGTTCTATTTTAAAACATATTTAAAGATAGAGGTTTCCTGGCCAATATTAGTAAATTCGCATTTCTACCAGAATATTTATCATGCGCCTTAATTTCAGTGTCTTAGATCGAATTGACCGAAATTATGGTTATTAAGCAACTGGAACCTCAGTTTGAAACCCCTCAAGGCAGCCTTGTAACTCCTCACTTAGGTAGAGGCACTTGGCAATGTTAAACATCAGACTGTCTCCATATTGAAATAAGGAAAGCCATTCGTGAGGAAGCCTCCATTATTTATTTTGTTGGCCCTCTCCTCTTCTATCAGCAAGCACGAGTACAATGAGATCCCGGAACAAATGAGCTTATTAAGATCATGGTTAGACATATCGTTTTTCAAATCACACTCTACAAGACAGATATGCTGGCAAAGCTGTAATAAATGTCAAGGCTCAAGGCATCCACCATTCTTTTCAGCAGCCCGATGGCTTGGCTAGAAAAGCTTTTCATAAATTTTAGTGCACACCTGTCAAGTGGCAGGTGTGATAGTCTGCTATCGTGTAGCCTGAGCTGTGCTTGCTGGGCTGGCAGCACAGCCACCATGTGCAGTGCAATCATGTGCTTTTCTCTGTTTGTGACCGAGGAAATCTATGTGATCACACTGAGAATCGGTGCGTCTTGGCAGATCTGCCGGTAGCACTCATCATGCAGAGATTATTTTAGATTGGCTGCCATGAGGTGTTATTTCCCATTTGTTAACACAATGGGGTTTCATGACTATGACAGCTGAAATACATTCATTTGTATATGGGTGTTGTCCTTGTTGCGGAAATAAAAGCCCATTCCATCTTTCCTGGATTCCCTTAACCTTTTACAGCCGATGCTCTACCTGAACAACCTCAGTGCTAATCACGTCACCTTCTCATGAGAGGAAAGAGAAGGGGAGAAAACACACTTTGGTTTCAGTAAGCTGGATTTGTGAGTCAGAAATAAACTTTTTGGTTCAAAGTACAGGAAATAAAATTATATTTCCCATACATGCATACAAATATGATTAGAAAATTTCTGAAGGGAAACTCAAACTGTTTCCAGTGATACCACTGAAAAGAAAGGAGGATTTGGAGGTTGGGGAGTCAGGGTCTCCCATTGTGTTCTCTGTATATTATGGTAATTCTTGAATTGCTATCATAATATTTTCATATATCCCTTGTGCAATAAAAGAAGGAAACTTTAAGACAGGGAAACCTAAATATTAATATCAAGGTGAGAATTGATATTAATCCTAATATCTGATACTGATATTAATTGTACTATCTGATATTAATTCCAAAAATCCTACTTGGATGAACAGTGCCATATAGAGTGCTGTCATATTTTCTGTCACTAAATCCTCACATTCAGTGGGATGACTGAACCAGATATTGGCATTCTCACTTACATAGGTAAAATCTGAAAATTAATGAAGTTTAGTGACCTGCTTAAGTTTCAGACTAGGTTTTCTGATGTTTACTTGCAGCTTCCATTGCTTTCAAGTCCCTATCCCCCACTAGCTCATTATTTTCTACTCTGAAAGCAACAATAAATTCTAATACATTTGCTATAATACATACCATCGTTTTCCATTTCTTAATATTTCTGACATATATAATATATACGTATAGATATAGATATATGGTATATTCAATTTACCAATAGAGTTGCAGTTTTACATTAATAAAACACATTATTTAGGGGCACCAGGGTGGCTCAGTCAGGTAAGCATCCGACTTCAGCGTAGGTCATGATCTCATGGTTCATGAGCTTGAGCCTTTTGTCAGGCTCTGTGCTGACAGCTCGGAGCCTGGGCCCTGCTTTGGATTATGCGTCTCCCTCTTTCTCTACCCCTTGCCCACTCACACTCTTTCTCTCTCTCAAAAATAAACATTAAAAAAATTTTTTAAAGAAAAAAATAATACACATTATTTAGAATTTTTCAGACATAAAGAGAAATTTAGATTCTGAAATATAAACAGAAATTTCAGTACTAAGCTTTCCACCGAAGAAAAATTAACCACAATTTCGTTTAGCATACCAAATTCTATTTTGCAAAATCATGGTAAATGCAAAGCCTCTGGTTTGTCAACACATGGATGTCTGCCATAAATACCATTTAAAAAATAATTGGTAAGTGGTCTCAGTTGGAAGAACATGGGACTCTTGATCTCAGGGTTGTGAGTTTGAGACCCGGGTTGGGTGTAGATACTAAAAAAATAAAAATAAAATAAAAAGTAACTGATAAGTGGTAATATTAGTTTCTACTGATGGCACAGTCGAGTCTACCAGAATTAATAACAATTTACAAGTTCAGCACAGGCACATCTTTAAAAATCTTCAATCTACTAACCAATAATTACTTAGGGTGATAATTTAGTAGGAGGATTTTAGGAAACTGCTTACCTGCCCACCCCTCCTTTATTCCCACATCCTTGACTTTTCATGGTAATATAATACCCTATAATCATTTTTCTTTCTTTTTAAAAATTTTTTAGTGTTTATTTTTGAAAAAGAGAGTGAGACAGAGCATGAGTGGGGAGGCAGGGAGCAGAGAGAGAGGGAGACACAAAATCTGAAGCAGGATCCAGGCTCCTAGTTGTCAGCACAGAGCCTGACATGGGGCTTGAACTCCGGAACCATGAGATCATGACCAGAGTCAAAATCGTATGCTTAACTGACTAAGCCACCCAGGTGCCGCAATCATTTTTCTTTCTTCTTTTGTAAATGGTTCAGAGAAGACAATATTGAAAAAAGCTCTTACCTCATCTTTATTTTTTTATCCACGTGCAGAAAGCCTGCATTCATATGCTAAAGATCCCTCGTGACCTAGAAACTTTACCTGAAATTTTTGACACTCACTCTAGTGACTACCAAATCTGTTCCTGGCACTCTCAGGAATTAGAATTGGGGTGGAAATGGGGGAGAAATGCTGGAGGGCACTAAAAATCTTCAAACAACATCAAAAGGTGTCAGCAATGACAACTAATCACAACTACCACCCAGCAGGGTCTTCTGTGCCTTACAAAAGCACCACACTGCCCCTTAGCCCTGTCACTGTTTGACTCTGTTCCCTTTGAGTTTCCCTCACAAGGCAAAGTGCCAGCAAAACTGGACTTCCTTTTGGGGCAACTAACCATGCTTCTGAACTGGGAACACCGGCTCTCACTCTCTGTCATTTCATAGGGTAAGCTCAGTTCAACATTCACTCTGGCAGACATTCACTGCAGCCATCTTCAATTGAAGAAAAAAACATGCTTTGCTTTGTAATATTGGAAACACACCTGCGAAGGAGAGGGGGCAAGTGACTGGCACCAAACACAGGATGAGAACCCCCACCCCTTTCCTCTCCCAAATGAGGCTATGGCTGTGACTGGCACAGGGACTCTGGAGAGCGGTCAAGCATTTCCCGTGAATGCCTGTTGAACTAGAACATCCCTGCCGCCCCCCCACCCCACCCCCCACCCCCAGAGATGGTTTCGATTTCTGCATCCCGTACCTGTTCTTCAAGTCCTTGAATCTGCACTAGTAGTGACCCCACCAGGGACTTCCTGACTTGCTGGGTGGAAGAGCTAGAAGAGTGTTCTGTTTCAAGGAGGTTGGAGGCAAGACAGGCTCATCACATTTGACAAACAATTGCCATTTTGGTACTTGTCTTCATTTGAAACATTGATCTCTGCCTTCCAAGAACTAAGATTCATTTATTAAATGTAAAGATAGATTTCTAAGAGCTTTACATTAATTAAACAGTAATTAAGGTCACCAAAGGAAAAGATCTCACTGTTACCCAGATTTTATAAGTGAAAAAATATCAAGATACAGAGAAACAGGGATTGGAGAACAGCTGTATCTTAAGTGTCATATCTCTCTCAAGTCTGTGGCCTTAATTGACAGTGATACTATTTCATTTACTGATTTCTCTGTCAATTGGTTCTTCCTCTGCCTGTATTTCCATTTAGACCACAGCACTTGAAATTTCTAGGTTCTCTGGGCATCTCATACAGCCTCATGTATTGAAAAATAAACTATTTTAATTAAACTGTTCATCTTGAAATTAAAACCTTTGAGATTTATTGTATTCAAAAATCTTTAAAAATGAGTGAAAGCTGGCCTTTGTATACTGTACAGTATTTTAACTTAGAATGCTGAGGTGTTGTACTCCCAAAGCCAAACACTTCATTGAAAAGTGATGCATTTTATGAACCATCTTTTACCTCAGAATCCCAAGAAAATGGGAGAAGGCACATCTGACCTTGAAATCCCTGCTGACCTTCTTAGCCCCTTGTAAGAAATACTCTAGCACTCTGTGCACACGTGCCTTTTCTTTCAGTGTCTCTTGAAATTGTCGCTTGAGGGATTGAGAAGGAATGTGAATAAGACAGAAAGGACACTTGTGCTAATTCTATCCAGGCACTAACATTCTAATCTTAGATGAAATAAAGCATCATATATATGTTGATTTTAGAAAGGGTTTGATGAAAGCTCTGGCACTTAAATCAATCTACAGCTTGTTTCCAGCACGAAAAGAATGTTCTAACTAGTGTCTTCCTCTACTGCATTTTGGGCTGATTTCCTTTTCCCTTTCCACCCCTGGGGCTAGAAGCCCAGCGCTGCTCTAGGGACTGCAAGTACAGAAATAGTGCCTGTGGCATAGTCCCTGCTCTGTGGGATTTCAAATGGTGTCACAGCAAGTTCAGCACCCTGTGACACAGGGCTTCAAGCGGGCATCGTTACGCTCCTATCTCAGCTTGCCAACTTTCCAGGTTTGAATTTCAAGTTGCATTAATTGTTCCGTTGTCCTCTGGAGCTGTCATTCCCAATTGCCTTAGAAACGAATACCCACATCTTGCCTAAACTGGTGATCAAAAATTTTAAGTAAATGAACAATGCAACAGAGACTATCCATCTAAAGGAAATGTTCATTAGATTCTGACAGGGAAGCCATTAATACTCGAATAGTTTCAGGGATTGTAATCAGATGCCTGATTAATTCAAAGCCATGTTCCGCTGGCAGCCTATGCAATCCTGAACAAAATGGCCAGATCCCTAGGAGGTAAAAATTTAAAAGAGACATAGGACCTAGAAATAGCTTCTTTGCTGGAACACTCGAGAGTAAGTGATAAGTAGTTCAGCTGCTTCATTTCTCTGATGTTCTTGCAATAAAGGCTTGGCTGACTGCCTTTTAAATTTTTTTAGGGGTTTATTGCATTCAGCTTGACTTGAAACTGTAGTTTTTACTCAAGGAAGGTGTGGGGTGATTATTTTTCATTTGTAAAATATAACCGCTATTTTAGTTGGTGAATTGTAAACATGCTAATATTCCCCTAGCTGCATTGCTAGAGGTTTTTCCTCACCCATTAAGACATCTACTGGCTGCAGTTCTAATATCCTTCACTGAAGGTAAGCAACACTAAAATGTGAATATTACTTTACAGGCACCCCAAGGCCCTGGTTCACTTGCTGTTTGACTGGGCTGGCTTAGAGAAATAACATGAAAAGCGGAGATACATCATTCCTTTATAGGCAGCGAGGTGAGCAACCTACCGTTAAAAAAAGACAAGAAAAGAAAAGAGAAATAGCTACCATACACTGAGCCCAGGCACCTACCAAACACTAAGCGTTCAGTTTCATTACCAACACCGTCACTGACATGACAGAACTGTGCTAGGTTATGTATTTCCTAAAATTTTTTTTTTCACAAATATGTGAGATACGTACTATGGTTATGTGTTTTTACAGTTAAAGAAACCGAGTCTAAGAGAGACCAAATGACTTGTTCAAGTCCTCTCAGTCAGCTGTCCAATCAAGGTGGGAACGCTGGTCTGATTCCAAAGCTAAACAAACTCTAGCCTGGACCAAGCTGCTTTTAAGACGGAGAAGTTAACTCAGTGCAAACTAATAGTTTCTAGCATAGCATGGAAAGAAAGTCAGTTTGAAGTCACTTCTGAGTTAAATAACATGTTCAAACTTTACTTGCTCATTGTGGCAAGTCACGAAGTTAAGTGTCTAATTATAAAATTGTTTATTTTTTTACAATAATAACAGAATCACTTTTAGTATTATGTCTATAGTAGGTTTTTTTCTTAATATCTCATTGGCATCCTTTCAAGTTAGCATATACTTATCCAATATTTTATTTCTCATAACTGCATCCCACTTCATGGAACAGATAAGCCATCTGTATCTACACATTCCTCTATTAGAGGGAATCCAGGTTGTTTCCATATTTTGCTATGACAAACAATGCTATTATAAACAGCCTCCATATATGTATACACATACATATATACTGACAGACACACATATATGTATACTGTGTGTCTATATATGTATTATGGGTATGTAGACACATACACACGGGACTTTATTCTTCTCGATTCCAAAAGTAGAACGGCTAGCCAAATAAACTAATACAACTTTTTCTGAACTGTTTAGCTATTTTTCACACCTCCCAGCAATGTAGGAGGAGAGTGTACGCTTTTCCAGGTCTTCCTTAGACCCAACTCGTTGCTTTTTTTAGCTTTTGAAAACCTGATGGTGAAAAAACTGTTTTACATTTCCCAACTAGTTAAGATGCAAATATATTAAAGTACAGTTACACTTTATTCGCTACTAAATATTTACCACATTAGGTGTTGGTTTTTCTATTTGATTGTGTTTTTATTAGGTTGTATAAGCTTATGGTATAATAGTGTCAAGGGCTGTGAAAATCTCCAGTTTTACCCTATTTGCATGCTAACAGTTAGTTTACTGTAGCTTTGTGGATACTGGCAGAAGACACAAGATGCCTGGGCCAGAGCCAAAGGGCATTCTTTCTTATACCACATGAGGCATCATGAACATGAGCGTGTTTGTTCCCGTTCTCCTTGCCTCCAACTCCACAAAGGTGTCGATGGGTCCAGATGATGCTTGCACATGAGTTTACACCTTGTCTTGGTGTGTCCTTCTTCCTATGGCCATTGGTCTTATTTGCACTATTTTCATGTTAAAGTCAATATAATCACATGGAAATCATTTCCCTAATTTTGGTTACAATTATTGCTTTGCTTCTAGTCCAAATGAAAACAGTTATTATCTAACTGATGTTTTATGAAAATCCATGTCCTTTGTTTCTGTTGTGTTTTTACCCTAACAAATGAGGGGGAGAAAAAAACCTAGAAAGGGAAGCCCACAGGGACTTTTGCTCAATCAAAATAAAGACTTAAGGTACATAACTCCTTTCTGTCAATGTAATTGCTATAAATTCAGAAGATTAGCAATATTAGGACCCTATCTACAGGAAGACAGAGGTTAGGCAGATCCATGTTTTATGGGGCTTGAAGCTTCTGTAACTGTAGAGGGGAGTGTGACTGAAATGTAAGAATACAAAATTATAAACACAACATGACTTTGGCCTGCAAAAATTTATATGGCCCATACCAATGTGAGTCCCTACAATGTCAGCTAAGCTTCTTTAGCTTCACGATAAATCTTCTCTATCTGGTAAAGGATGTGAAAGACAAGGTTGAAGCTAATCATAATTTGAAATTTTTTTGCTTTTCTAGGCCATAGTGCTACCTTAGAAGCTCAGCTAAATATGTACCATTGGTCCCTCAAGGCAAACATTCCTTAACTTCTGCCCTTCCTGACCTTGGATTATGCTGAGTTGCAGTTCAGGACAAATGACGTTTTGTTGAGTTTAGCCACTGGGTACAAAAATTATCACATCAGATCCACCTCCTGTGCTGGGCAGGGCAGGGTGGGGGCGAGGGGGGATAGAGTAAATGCTATAGCAAGTGTTTGTAAGGGTGAAATCTATGCTAAGTGGATTTGAAAGGTAAAGGTGGCAACAAAAGAGCTCTAGAATATATACTAGATAAATAGCTCTAGAATAAGTACTAGAATATGAGGGATGATATTTAGGAATGTGCATGAAATGAATTGGGAGTTAAGTATTTTCAGACAGACTTACTTAACCCTGTTTCATCTTTCTGATTATTTATATGTGCCCTATTTCTTTTTAAAGTAACAGTAATTGGTAGAACTGCCTTCTTCCCTCTTTGATTTGCCCCAGTCACTTGGTTCATGTTTCAGTTAGCTTTAAAAAAATAAATCAATAATACTGAATGCCTAGAATTCACATGGTACTCTATAAACCATTAACACAAAGATTATTATGATGTTCCCTACCCTTCCAGTTTTCTTTTAGAAATAAAACCAGTACACAGGTATCTTCAAAGCTAGATAGTGCCTTGTGGCATAGAGACCAACAGATAATTATTTGAGTTTAAGGAAGAAAGATTTCTGAGAAGTAGTAGCATTTAAGATGCCTGAATAATGAGGTTGTCTACAATGTAGACACAGAGCGTTCTAGGCAGATGAAGGGGCAAAGCCTTAGGTATGGGAGGAGAGGAAGAAAATTTCAAGGAATGGGAAGTAGTCTAGTTTTAGTTGGATGATAGAGTAATATTAAAGAGATTAAGCAAGAAAGGTGATTGTATTTTATCACTGAGGTCTTTGCACTCCCATCAGTTGTGAACACTGATGTGATCATCAATGGGGAGGTGTTTTCTTTAGGGGAATAGATGAACAGTGAGGTAATTTTGGAAAGTTAACCTGAAAGGAGTAGGTAGAACAGAAAAAAAAACAAAAAAAAACAAAAAAAAAAACAAGGTAAAGTACTGGGAGGCCAGGTTACAGAACATACAATAGGTATGGAGGCAAAAAGGTCATTTGCAGATCTCCTTGCAGAGGTTAGATCTTGTGATGAAAATGGGAGGTGTGGGGAGAAAGAGGGTGACAGCTTTCCAGGAATCTCACAAGTTTGGGATCTTGCAGGACAATCTAAGCACATTTATCAGGCTGAATTTTTCATGTTCTTTTTTTCTTTAACATTTTAGGTAGAATGCTGCCCTAATGCTCTCTCTCTCTCTCCCCTTCTCCTGTACCTTCACCTATCAGGATTATCAGCCATTTTACTCAGCTTTGTTAGTGGAATAGTGGATTAATGCTCCCCTGCTAATTAATATCTTAGATATTTTGTGGTGTTTCAAAAGAAAAAGCAAGCTCAATTCTTCTTAAGGGGATGGGTCTTCCCTGAATTTAAGACAAGAAACTACATGTGATAAAAACATGCAAACATCAATACCAACTGTCTCCAGGTGTACAAAAAAAGTGCACCAAGACATAGCTCCCCAGGGAAGGGGGTGGAAAACACAGATCTGTGGAGAAAGGTGAGGTGGCTACTGTCAGATGGTGATGTTATGCAAAATCTCTATGACTGAGGACAGTCAACACACAGCAGAAGAATTACTACGTGGTTTGGAAAGCAGGAGTATATTTAAGGTCAGGACATGGGTAGGGGACATGGTATACCAAGGAGTTTCCTATCAACCATGAATGGCCTGTTCCTCTCTCTATTCACTTCCATCTTGTTCTCATCGTCACAGCCATACCCATAAGCAACTAACAGATTCAATAGGAAAGGCATTCTTATGCCATAAAATATTATACGACATCATCTCCTCCCCATGAAGTATTTATTTCCGTGTATTTTCATCCCCTCAGTTTTGTAAGGCAGAATCGTGCAATCTTGATTTTAACTATAAAATGTCACCAGATTCCTGATAGTCATGATTACAGACAGAATGTCAGTCAGAGGTTCACAGTAATTGATATCTGTGCCAGAAAAGTGGATCACATCTGACCTGAAAAGTAGATCTACTTGGCACCATTTGGCAAGGATTTAACACTTTGTCACTAAAGCTAGCAGATGTGTTCAAAATTTCACTGTGCCCCTTGCTACATATGATGGTGAAATCACCACTTTAGGTAGGAACTAAGATTCTAGAAGTGCTTCATACCTTACTGGTTTTGTGATATTCTGCAACGTTGTTTTGAGTATCTGGTGAAACAAATAAAAATATCCATAAACTGTAAAGCCCTATGTAAATGAAAGTTCTTAAATAATTATTACTGCAAATGCCATAATTTCCTGCGATACTCATATCCTGGTATTGGTGGAACTTTAGCGTGGGCCATTAGAAATGACTTTTCAGAAAATTCCTGAGGCACCCAGATTTTTCTCTATGACCCGGCTAGTATTTACCAGCAGCACAAGTACCACCCAGGGGTGAGCAAGCAGTGTTTACTTCCTAAGAAACTAAGTCAGAAAACTGTGAGAAAATACAACCAAAGAACACATCCAGGTTTTGTTGGACTAAATGCTTATAGTTTGGAGATCTCTTTTAGAAAAAGAATATAAAATCACAAGTACGTTATTTGGTACAAAGTACACATATACTTAGATTGAGGAAAGAAATCACAATAAATTACAAATTTTAAAAGGCTGACAACACAAACATACAAAGTTTCAGAAAAATGCAATAAATGCTTAACACATGATCTAAAGACTTTTTTCCAAAAACTTTTTTGCTGTATATATACTCTTATTACCTTTTTTATATAATAATCATTTTATACTATTTTCCATAGAGAAAGCATGACAATTTAGTCTTTCCTCTAGCATAGGTGATTGAGATGTTTTTTATTATTTATAATGGAAATGTATAAAACATCGTCCTTCATATTTAGATGTACTCTTTGCTGTTTTAGATTTGTGCTCTCATACTGGGGATTCCAATAAATTTTGTGATCTCTTTAAAATATCATATGCATAGTACATTTGTAATTGTATGTATTCATTATTGAAAATATTCCTGACAGAAGAGAACTTCTGTTTAGATTTGATGTCAATGAGAACTGAATCTTCTGCTTGCAATTTTACACATCTGCTGTTTGGAAAAATTTGCCACAGAGTGCTTCTGGCTCTGTACATCTGTGACTTTATTTATCCTAAGCTGCCTGCATATGTCCTATGACAGATGCTGTGGGGACCTGCTCATATTGTGATATGACCTGCACATTCCTGACATGACAGCAAGTGAGATGGCTCCATGAATAACTTCTAGAAGCAAGTCCTACATTGAGTCATGGATGTGCCTATATATCTCATGTACACATCTAAACTATACACAACACAAATACATGTCTACTCAAACTAAATGTATTCTTGACTCTACTTCTTTTCACCTACATTTCCAAAATTCTCATAGTTACAAAAACACTGTAATACAAGAGGGGATGGATTTAGGAGCATTTTTGTGGAAGGAGAGAGCAGTCTAAGGTGGGGGTGTCAAAATACCTTTCTTTGCAATATTATAAAATCATATGGCTATATTCCCACCGTGCTAAGGCCATCTTCAGTCCTAGGAAAGGTTCAAGCAAATAAGGACCCTAAAACTTAAGTTACTAAATTAGCCTCATGGTGAGTCTGCCTCTGAATCAATGATATGTGAAAACAAGTGACAAACACTGACTGCATTCACCTTTTCCATTTGTATCACAGAAGAATGTCAAGTCTAGATCAGTGGTACGTTACAGTTCTTCAAGCTTGATCAAGGATCAGGGTTGTAAGGTCAATTAGATACAACAAAAAAGTTTAACCAGGAAAACAGGATGACAAAGTTGAAATTCTAATTGAGACTTAAAGAGAATCAGAGGCAAGAAATGGGAATAAAAAGTTAATGATCACAGTTCAGGATCACTGGGAGTGAAAGCAAAGCAGGAACCATACCTAGAGATGCTTTCTTCATTGGACCCTCATTTTCTGTTAACACCTAGATATTATAAACTTATATAGCCAAAGATATTCAACGTAAGAACCTGCCCACTCTAGGAGTTTATATAAAAGGGAAGACATGCTAGTGTTAGTCTAAGTTGTTTAACCATGACATAAACATCTCATCACTGGTTTAGTTGACACTTCAGTGGATTTATCAGGAATTTCTTACATATAAGACTATCATTGCGGAACCGAGCTAAGGAGATGCTGTTTCACTAGTGCTTCAGTGGGAGCGCAGGTAATTGCACTGACTTATTTCTAAACATTTTCTTTAGTGCTATCAGTCTTACTGAGCTTAGGAATTTACAGTCACTCAGGAGGGAAAGAGTACAACAAATTTTTTATTTATTACCAGAAAATAAATAATTTTTCCCCTCCCCTCAAAGAAACACATCACATTTCCAGGGGAAAAAAAAAATATCGCTTCACTTCTTTTGGTTCTAGGTCAACTTTGGGGAAATCATACTAGTGAAGTTTACATTAAGAGATTCAATACTTACTATAGTTTAACTGCAGGGTGCCTGAATGGTTCAGTCGGTTGAGCGTCTGACTCTCGAATTCAGCTAAGGTCACGATCCCAGAGCTGTGGAACTGAGCCCCATGTTGGGCTCCTACGCTGAGCCTGGAGCCTGCTAAAGAATTTTTTTCTCTCTCTTCCCACCCCACCCCACCCCCGCTCATGTGCACATGTGCATGCCCTCTCTAAAAAAAAAAAAAAAGTAGTTTCACTGATACTCTCCTTCAAATCTCTCTTTCCTGGGAAAACTACAAAATTAACAGGTCTTGGGTAGAAGTCAGAAAGCAAATGGAACTGCACCTTCCAAAACAATGTTGTCCAAAGAGTGATTTTAGGCCCAGCTGCATTCGAATTCTCAAGGTACCTGTTCAAAATGCAGAATCACTGGCTCACAAAAACTTGAAGGAACCATAGTCTCTGTGTGTGGTCCCCATAAGTATGTGTGGCTAACAAGCACCCCAAAGGATGCTTACGACCATTGTACAAACTCCTGAAAGTGGTAGAAGCTGCCATAAAGGAGAGGGCTTGTTTAAGTCAGGGTCCTGAAGTACCATGAAGACAACTCAAAGAATGGCCTCAAGTCCTAGATCTAGAGTGCAGAGACTCTCCAAGCATGGATGTTCCTGCATTTGAACCCTCCCTTCCCTCAGCTATCCTTCCTGCAGATGAATGCCTTACACATCAGAACAACAATTCCATTTTGCTGCTTCCCTTTACTGCTCCCCTGCCTTTTCTTCTTTCCTTCTGTCTGATGCAACTTCATTTTGGGTGTTTCCATGGCCCTTCTGCTCATTCTAAACTCCCAGGTCTGAAAGAGATCTCAGATCCAACCAGTGCTTTAATTCCCTCTTCAATATTCCTGAAATGTTTCCCTAAGAATGTTTGAATAGATTGACTCTATTGAAATGGCTGCTTGTTTCATTTTTAGACACTGCCTATCATTACAACCATCTTCCTTATCACCAGTCAAAATATATCTCTCTAATTAGCGCTACTGGTCATAGTTCTGACTTCTGGAAATACACTTCGGGTAATTGCATTCCCTTTCCATATGACAGTTTTGGCTACTCTCCTATTGATGGGTATTCAGCTTTAAATATTTTGTAATGTATCCAGGATGAAGGTACTCTATGAATGTGAACTGGGAATTAACAGTCTCAATTGCCATTCCTATGATAATAGCTTCATAGCATAACCCTAATTAGATAAAAACTATGAGGTTCCCTGTGCCCCTCCCTAGATAAATAACCTAGGTCTAGAATAAACCAGCCAGAAGCCTGAGGAAACTTGTCTTTTTGTGTTGCAGTAGTCGTTCTCAAACCAGGGTAATTCTCTCAAACTGCCCACACCTTCATCCTGAGTACAGGAAACACTTGGCAACATCTAGAGACATTGCTTGTCACACTTGAGAGAGAGGTGCTATTGCCATTTAGTGAACAGATGCCAGGATACATCCTACAATGCCCAGAACATCCATCACCAAGGATTATCCAGACCAAAATGTCAAGTGTTGAGATTAAGAAATCTTTGTTAGAGAAATCTCAAAAAAGGCAACATAAAAAAACATATGCAATGATTACTTGTTACTCACTCTTTCTTGGGATTCCTTTCCAAATAGCTGAAATTTTCAGATTCCATGTCACTTTTCACCTGAAAAATTATTAATATTATTTTTATGAGTTAGGACTATCATTGACATTGTTCTCAGTCACTTAGACACTGTCTTAATAAAAAAGAGGTAAATGCTGGACTTTTTGTTTTTTGCTTCTCTATAGTCTCTAACTGTTCTGAAATAATCCATTCTCTTCTACGCCTGGGTGGCTCAGTCAGTTAAGCGTCTGACTTCAGCTCAGGTCATGATCTCACCACTCACTCGTGAGTTCCAGCCCTGCATTGGGCTCTGTGCTGACAGCTCAGAGCCTGGAGCCTGCTTCAGATTCTGTGTCTCCCTCTCTCTCTGTCTCTCTGCCCCTCCCTACTTGCACTCTGTCTCTGTCTCTCAAAAATAAACAGTAAAAAAAAAAAATTTTTTTAAATAAAGTGAAACAAATGTCAGCAGAGGAGAACCTGGCTTTGAGGTCAGATATTCACTATCAGCCTTCCATAAACTTTGCCTTTAATTCTACTCTAATGAAATAAACTTTAATGTAAATGTGTTCAAATTACATATTGAAGGTGAAGACCAAAGTAACTTTTAGACATTATTATTAGAGTTTTATAATTATTCATGAAGTATTTAATGTGTGCTAGACATTTGGTCAGATATATGTTATGAAGATAGAGAGGACATGATCCCTAACTTTAATAAAAAGTCTGGTGAGAAAGTAAAAAATACAAAGTATTTACTCAGAGCTAAGGACCTTCCTTCTAATTCTACTAAACACACACACACACACACACACACACACAAAGAAAAAGAAAAGAATAAAATCACAAGAGCCCTTCTTTATACTTCTGCCATTGAATCTTCCTACCCACCAGCATCTGTAGCCATGTATGCTCTGCCTCCATATTGACTCAATGGATTCGCTATCTGTGTCCTATATAGGCCACCTTCTCTCACACACTGAGTCCCATCTCTGCCTACTCCAGAACTTCTCTCATGCAATTATTCTCTCACTTTTCTCCCTCATCACATCATCATTTCTTCTCTCTTCTCTATCAGTGTTATAAAAGCATACTATAATATCTATCCCAGGCAGTCCCCATCTCCTCTCTATCCCAGTCTCTTTCCAATCTCCCTTCACCTTCTTAAACTCTCAGCATCATTTGATATAATCCATCACTACTACTTCCTTTAAAATCTTTTTTTTTTCTTTTAACTTGAAATTTGGTATACCACGGTCTCCTGATTTTTTTCTTACCCATGTGGCAACTACTTCTCAGTCTTCTTTATTGGACCTACTTTAATTTCCCAACCTTAAATGCTGTAGTGTCATTTACTCTTAGGTGATCTCATCCATCCCAATGGCCTTCTTTAGGCTGATGACTCCCAAATTTGCATCTCCAGAGTGAACCTCACTTCTGAATCTTCATACTTGTTCTAGGATTTCTAATGGATATTTCTATCTTAGCAAATCCAAAACTAAGCCTTGATTCTCTCGTCTAACTTGCCAACCATGTTCTTCTATATGTCCCTATCATAGCTGTTATTATCATAAAGCATCCAGTTTCTCAGGTAAAAAACCCTGGGTACCACCATTGATTCCTCCCGTATTTCTCAATAATTTTTCTTCCAGTCCATCAAATGAATCCTGTGAGAACTACAACCCAGTAATATCCTGTTCCAGCCAAACCCAAACCATCTCCATCTTTTTCTTGGGTTCATTTCCTGGTTCTCCAAGAAAACTTCTGCTCTGGTAAATCAGTAGTCAGTTCTCCCCGCAGTAGCCAAAGCAAATCTACTAAAATGGAAATTATGCCCTATCACTCAGCTCCTGGACACCTGGAAGTAGTTTTCCAACACTCAAAATAAAATCCTCAATCTTTGCTGCATCCTATTAGACCATAACTTATCTGATTTGGGTTATCTTCATACTCCCATTTCCTGTCATTATTCTTTTTTTGCTCATGATACTTTGTGGGCCTCTTTGCAAGTCTCAAACACTCTTCCTCCTTAGGATCATCATACTCACTACTCCCTAAAACAATCTTCCCCCAGATAATGACATGGCTCATTCCATTCATATCCCTGCTCAATGTCATTCCCTAAGAGACAATCTTCTCTGAAAATAATACTCTTCTCTGTTCCCCCATTCTGCTATAATTTTCCTCCTAGCATTATTAGCTAATACAATTTACTTTTACATTTCCTGTATATCCCACTATTATATAAACTTCATACCCACCGAGTGGTTATTTTGTTCTCAGCTGTATTCCTAGTGTCAAGACTCTGCTTGGGGTATAAGTCGCTCAAATATTTACTCAACTACTAAATGAACTGGTCTCCATATTCAGCCTGATATCACCTAGAACATGTAATCTCAACTTGTATGAACTCATCTCACTTCACATATATACAAACATTATACTTTTGGAAGCAATAAACCTGTTGTTTACAGTTAACTGAAAATAAGCATTCATTTATAGTATCTCCTATATTTAAGCAAATCTTATCCTAAGGTGAGAGCAGACAACATATAACACAGTAAATATAATGCCACAGCACATCAATTAAGTACAAATCAACAATTAAAATCATTACCAATATATCACATTTGAAAGCTAATTTTCAATATTTTAAATAATAAGCAAAAATTTACAAGAGGTTGTGTGCTTTGGGAATGAAACAGAATGACCCCTACATATCACTTTAGAGATGGGAGTAATTTATACTCTTCAAAGACAATTGCAGTATATCTAATGGCTTTAAACAACATTTTGATACAAGAAGCAATATCTGTCTTTTCTGAATTAGGTTTTGATGCATTGCCTGACATCTAGGATTTGAAGTTTTACACACTGACAACATTGAAACTTCACTTTGTCAATAGCAAGTGGAAACATATATTTGAGAATCATTTTAATAACGGTGCAACCTAAAAAAAATGTGAATAATGTTAGTGAGTCATAACATGCAGAGATAAATAGACTGTTCCCACTGTTCTTGTGTAGCCTTAGATTAATTGTCAAACTTCCAGAAGCACTAAAAATGAGAATTGAAGAGTAGCTTGCTTCAAATCTTGTTAAGAATAAAGATTCTGACACTTATTTGGCATTAGAAAGGTGACTAAATGTCTTTCAATAGGGTATTAAAGCACTGGATTGGGAGGAAAGAAGCCTGGCTTTTAGTCTTTGCTCATCCACGAAGTAGTTGCATGGCCTTAAGCCTCACCTTCGTTTTTCTAATAAAAGAGGGCAATGAAATGAAATAATTCTACCTTGTGTCTTCCACTTGAGGCCAATTTGCAATTTAAGTCACAAAGCTACTCATTAGAAGAGCTGAGATTTGAATTTGTATCAGTCAGGATAAGCAAGGTTATGCTGGGAAAAAACCACCTCCGAGTCTCAGTGAGTTAAAATATTAAGTCTATTTCTGACTCATACTACATGTCAGCAGGCAGAGTGTAATCTTACTGATCATTCAAAAACCCAGTTAATGAAGGTGCCATCTTGCCATGTGTCCACAATCACTGAGGCAGAAAAAAGAGAACAGGATGCTTGAAGCTTTTGACCAGAAGTAACACACACTTTCTCACATTTCATTGGTCAAAGTCACAGGAACACATTTAACTTCCAATGTAATGGAGAAATGCATCTCTCTGTGGGCATGGAAGAAGAATCAGAATCTTTGAGTAGCTCCATTGACTACACAAAAACTTATCTGGGTCAAGAGACCATACTGTTCACTTCTGTGTTAGAGGGAAGCTTGTTAGAACTTCCTGGTATACAACGTATCAACAGTGCTTATCTGTTTCTGGTGAAAGTTTACTGAGAAAGAGAGGGGGAAAAAGATACAAACAAACAGATATATTGCATATAAGGACTTTCTTCATGTCTTCTACTTAGATACAAGATATGAAATATATTCACGATATAAAGATATATGTGTCATATATGATCCTGTAAATGACTTGTGATTGAATAGATTTATAAGAGGAAACTTAAACTTGTAATAATATGTACAAAAATTAAAAACAAAAAATTTTAATGTTTATATTTGAGACAGAGAGAGAGAGAGACAGAGGGAGGGGCAAAGAGAGATGGAGACAGAATCTGAAGCAGGCTCCAGGCTCTGAGCTGTCAGCACAGAGCCCAACATGGGGCTCAAACTCATGAGCTGTGAGATCATGACCTGAGCCAAAATCTTATGCTTAACCAACAGAGCCACCCAGGTGCCCCAACAAAAATTTTAAATGTTGCTATCATAGAAATAACCAGTAATAAAGAAAAAGTCAAAGCAGCCAGATGATTAAAAAATATTGCAAATTTTGTGAATTTTTAATTGTTTTAATTTAAAAAATAGTTGAGAGTAAATTCTATGTAACATTGAAAGGCACAAAAGTATCCATAGTGGAAAGCATGTAATCCTCATGTATTATCCTCCAGTCATCCAGTTCTTATTCTAGAAAACAACCATTGTTTTTAGCATGCGATCTTTAAAATTTATGGTAATTTTTATTTCACAGATTTATGTGTATATAGCTGAATGTACCAATCTTTCATGGGTTCTGTTTTCTGGGTTTTTTTCCGGTCATTCCTAAATAGGTATTCTAATGCCAGAAACAATACAAAACAAAGACCCAAGTTTTTTTTTCTAGTAGTTTTATGGTTTTATTTTTTCATTTTAATATGTATGAAGTACATGCAGAATTTATTTGATGAAGAAAGTGAAATCAGAATGCTATTATTTTCTTATAGTTAGATATCTGATTATTCCATGAATGTTACCACAAAATTCACAATTTCTCCACATATGAGAAATTCCTGTGTATTTATGTTTATTAGGTATATAGGTCTCTAAATTTTTATATCAATATTACAAGCAATATTTTAAATTCAGCATTTACTATATTGTGACACAAATTCAAAAAAACTTAAAATACTTTTTTTTACTTAAAAAGTCTGAAGGGCTGGGGCACCTGGGTGGCTCAATTGGTGAAGCGTCCACCCTCAGCTCAGGTCATGATCTCATGGTTTGTGGGTTTGAGCCCCGCATGTGCTGTCAGCACAGAGCCCACTTTAGATCCTCTGTCTCCCTCTCTCTCTCCACCCCTCCCTGCTTGTGCTCTCTTTCTCTTTCAAAAATAATAAATAAACATTAAAGTAAAAAAAGTCTGTGAAGGGAATCATTTCTAGAATAGTGAAGTAAGAATCTCCAAAAGTCTGCTTTTCAATTAGATTAGAAAAGAAACTCAAAAGCAACTCTTTTAAAACTCTGAAAATAAACCAATAGTTGATATAATCCAGAAGCATTTATTTAAGAAAACTGGCTGCATCTTCCTAAAAGCAGTAAGCTTTGTGAGACTTTTTGTTTTTGTATTTGCTTCATGGTATTTTTAATTCGCCTTGTTTTCATCTAACTACCTCTGTGCTATCCATGAAAACTGACAATCTTCCAATCTACTGTGAAAACCATCAGCCCAGTTGGGAAAGAGTAGATTTGGAGTTCCCCAAGCAGCCCCATTCCCAGATAATTGTCAGTTGACTTCTCTGCCAGCTCTCTGAAAACAACTGCACACATGACTTATATTTATTTGACCAGACTCAGAACTTGTTCAGTGAGAAGAACCCTTTCTTGGGGATATTTATATAAAACAATCAGTGACAACTGTGTAAAATTAGTTCAGGACAAACAAATAGCAAAACTAGTGAAGGAGGGATAAGATTTTTGGAGCAAATGCATGTATTAAAGATGTCCAGTGTTCAACAATAACACAAAATCATTAGATATGCAGTGAAGCAGTAAAGTATATCCCATACACAGAAGAAGTTAATAGAAACTGTTCCTGAGGAAGCCTAGATGTTGGACTTAATAGACAAACATTTAAATCAACTATTATAAATATATTCAAAGAACTAAAGGAAACTATCTTCAAGGATGAAGAGAAGTATGAGAAAGAATTTTCACCAAATAGAAAACAACAATAAAGAGATATACATTTAAAAAACAGAAAAACTAGGATTGAAACGTAATGACTAAAATAAAAACTACCAGAGAAGATCAACAGCAAATATGAGCTGGCAGAAGAAAGAATCAGCAAACTCAAACATAGGTCAATTGAGACCCCTTGGTGTGAGGTATAAAAAGAAAACAAAAAGAAAAATGAACAAAGACTTAAAGACTTATGGGACAACATATGCAAAATGAGAGTAACAAAGAAGAGAAAGGAGCATAAAGAATACTTTAATACTGGGGCACGTGGGTGGCTCGGTTGGTTAAGTGTCCGATTCTTGATTTCAGCTCAAGTCATGACCTCACTGTTGTGAGATCAAGCCCTGTGTCAGGCTCTGCACTGAGTATGGAGCCTGCTTGGCATTCTCGCTCTCATTCTCTCTGCCCTTCCCTGGCACTTGTGTGCGTTCTCCCCCCACCCCCCTCTCTGTCTCTCTCTCAAAATAAACATACATTTTTTAAAAAAAAAAAGAATACTTGAATACTAATATAAAACTTCCCAAACTTGATGAAAAACATGAGTTTACCTATCCAAGAAATTCAATAAACACCAAATAGGATAAAGTAAAAAAGGTCCACACCTAGATGCATCATAGTTAAACTTTTGAAAGCTAAGGACAAAGAAAATCTCGAATACAACATGAAAGACAGGACTAATAATGTACACAGGACTCATAGCAAGATGAATAATTTCTCATTTTAAACTAGGGAGTCCAGAAGGCCAGTGGCATGGCATTTGCAAAGTGTTGAAACCAAGAATTCTATATCAAGCAAAACTACCCTCCAAAAATGAGGTTAATAAAAATAGGTGAATAAAACCTAAGAATTCATTGCTACTAGACCTGTCTCACAAGAAATAATATAGGGAGTCCTTCAGGCTGAATTAAAAGGACATTAGAGAGAAATCTGAAGTTACAAGAAGAAATAGAAGCATAGTAAAAGGTAACTATGTAAGTATAAACACAAAAGAGAGTAGGTGTACTTTTTCCTCTACTCTTACCTTATTTAATGGCAACTGAATATACCAATTATAAGACTGCGCTGATGTTTGTGATGTACAAAGATGTAATGCACAAAAACTGTAATGTATAAATAAGACAACAGCACAAAGGGTGAAGGGAATGTAGACATATTGAAGCCAGGTTTCTGTAGACAATTGAAATTAAACAGGTATTAATTTGAACTAGATTATAGTTAACATGTTAATTGTAGTCCCCAGGGCAACCACTAAGAAAATAAATTTTTTTTTTTTTTATTTTTTTTTTTCAACGTTTATTCATTTTTGGGACAGAGAGAGACAGAGCATGAACGGGGGAGGGGCAGAGAGAGAGGGAGACACAGAATCGGAAACAGGCTCCAGGCTCTGAGCCATCAGCCCAGAGCCCGACGTGGGGCTCGAACTCACGGACCGCGAGATTGTGACCTGGCTGAAGTCGGACGCTTAACCGACTGCGCCACCCAGGCGCCCCAATAAATTTTTTTTTAAATAAGGAAATTAAAATGATATATTGGAGAATATCTTTTTGACATTAAAAAATGGAGGCACAGAGGGGGAAAAAGGCATATAGAAATCAAAGAGCAAATTAGCAAAGTGGATAAAAAACATTATTCAACTATACTCTGTTAAAAAGAGACCCTTTAAAAGATACAAATAGGTTGAAATTATAAGGATGAAAAAAGACATGTCATGCCAATAGTGATGAAGGGCGCTAACATGGCTATATTAATATCAGACAAAATACACTCTAAGATAAAAATTCTAGACAGAGAGTATTATTTCCTAATGATTAAAGGGTCGATATACTAGGGAGGTGTAATTTAACCAAATATGCACCTAACAATAGAGCCTCAAAAAAGCAAAAATAGAAATGAGGAAATGGACAATTCAATAGTCACAGACACTTCAGTACCCCACTTTTAATAAGTCTTCTATTACAGGTTCTTAATAGAAGGAACAAGGAATAGATGAGTCCAACAACACTGTAAGCCAACTAAAACTGACATCTATGAAACACTCTATTGAACAACAGAATACAGATTTTTTTTCTCAAGCACACATGGACTATTTTCTAGGACAGACCATTTATTAGACCATTAAAATAGGACTCAATACACTCGAAATGTTTGAAGTCACCCAAAACATGTTCTCTGACCACATGGATGAAATTAGAAATCAACAACCAAAGGAAATTTGACTTCACATATATTTGGAAATCAAATAACATACCTAAATAAATGAGTCAAAAATGAAATCACAAGAGAAATTAGAAAATATTTAGATATGAATGAAAATGAAAAAACCTGGCATCCATATGGTAAATAACTCAAGTAATACTTAGGAGATTTACAGCTGCAAATGCCCATATTAAAAAAGAAGATGTAAACTGAGTTATATACATTGTGTGGTATTCCTGTTCCTGTAGTTTCATGAGTATTTATACATCACATTCAGTGTTCTGTATAAACCTGCCTTCATTTCCATTTATTAACCACCTCTTCATTTGAGAGAGCACTAGCAACTATTGTTAACTCTGTTAACTCTTGTACTGGCTACTGAGTTAAACACGGACTCATCAGCTCTTTTCTTTTATCATGAAAGTGCGTTACCTTGCAATTCATCAAAAGTTTAGTAAGCCAGTGCCATCTTTACTGTTGAAAAATTAAAGGAAAATACAAATTTTCAAAATCATCTTTTGATTGCAAAACTGACACATCTATGAGGTTGCATTTCATTGTTGTACATTTGTTATCATTCCTTTGTGAAAAATCACCTCATTTACTATAATATGCTCACAAGTACCCTTGTTAGTTTTGTTAGAATTTAAATCAAGACCATTTGAAATACACACTGTTTTTCTATTCTATGTCACTTGAAAATCTTTAGATTTGTCCTTTATTCCATTAACTGATATCCTGTATTTGATTCTCAAATATGTTGCTCTGCTAAATATGTCATACCTGAGAAATTGCACTCCATCCTTTTATTAGTATAGCCTTATTACTATAGAATTTATTGCTATAATCTCTACAACTCTTCCTTTTTAGATTACAATTAGTATGCTTTTAGTTATTTAAACATTAAAAATTTGAGTATGTACATTGAGGCCATTTAAAGTCCTAGCTAATGCAATACGTTTTATTCTTATATCATTTGCACTTGCTGTCCATACACACATGATAAATGTGAAGGAAAGTATATTCAAATATTTTGTCCTTGCACAATTTTTGATACTGATTCAGTAACATTTTTTATTTTTTTAAACAGGAAAAAAATGATAAAGAAATGAAAAGACTAAAAGTTTTAATACAAATGCTTAGGATCATTTGAACTTTGCTGGCCAACAGACAGACTCACATGTTAAATTTATTTACTAAAATAATTATTTTTCAAAAGTCATTCTTTTCTGTAGTTTTGGTATGAAAGTGTCAATACCATAAATAGTAACGGAAAAACAGGTAATTTTCAGTTGTATTGGTGTTATCTAAAGGAGCAGTGTGGAAGCAGATGCAACCAGCCAATTTTATGACTTGGATAGTGCTGATTTTATGACTTGGATAGTGCTGATTTTATATTTTTCCTATGTAATCATATTAACCAAGACAAACTATTTCATCATTTAGTGTAAATAGCACTTTCTCCCATATCTACCAGGAGATTTCTGTGACATATTGTCTTTTAGTTGCAATAAAAATGACTGAGTTGAAGCTAGGGAGGAAAAGAGAAAGAAGAAAATCTCAAATCAATAACCTAAACTTGCATCCTAAAAAAACTAGAGAAAGCACATTAAACTAAATCCAAAGCAAGAAAAAAGAGTAAAAATCCCAGTAGAAATAAGCAAAATAGAGAACAGAAAAACAGAAAACCAACAAAAACAAAAGTTGTTTCTTTTTGAAAAGATGAACAAAATTGACAAATATTTAGTTAGACTCACCAACGAGAAGACTTACAGGGTACAGAGAAGGCTTAAGATTCAAATTATTAAAATCAGGAATGAAATAAGATTTCTATTGACTTTAAAGATAAAAAGGTCTATAAGGAAATACAATTGTATTTGTGTATGACAAATTGTATGCCAACACATCAGATAAACTATATGAAATGAAAAATTTGCTACTAAGGCAAAGGTACTGAAACTGACTCAAGAGGAAAGAAAATCCCAATAGATCTTTAACAAGTAAAAAGTTTAAGTAACGATAACAATAACAACAACAACAAAAGCTTCCCACAAAGAAGAGCCCAGTCCGAAGTGGCTTTACTGGTATTCCAAATATTTAGAGAAAAGTTAACAATTTGTCCCTAATTCTTCCCAAGAAAAGAAGATAAAGAAAAACTTCCCAACTCACTTTATGAGGCCAGTAAACTGATTAAAAAAACACACCACAAGAAAACTATAGGCCAGTATGTTTTATGAATGCCACTACAATAATTCTCTACAGAATACTAGCAAACCTAATCCAGAAACATGAAAAAGAATTACCCATGATGACCAAATGGGATTTATTCCAGGAAGGCAAGGTTGGGCATTAGCAAAATCGATCAGTGAAATCAAGGACAAAAATAAATGATCATCTCAGTAACAGCATAAAAATATTGGTAAGTATCAAAGACCTAAGTGAGTGGAAAGATATCTCATTTTCATGGATCAAATTATACTAATTAAGATGATAATATTCACCAAATGTATCTATAGACTCTACACAATCCCCGTCAAAACTCTCATCAGGCTTATTTGTAAAAATTGGCAAGCTGATCCTAGAATTCATAAGGAAAGTCAAGGCCAAGGGTAGCCAAAATAATCCTGATTGAAATAATGAAGTTCAAGGACTTACACTTCTTGATTTCAAACCTTACTGTAGAGAGGCTTTCGATGTCTAGTTCTGTAAGGGGCTGCAAGTCACTACTCCATCCTTCCCAAAAGTAAAAAGCTGAATAGAATGAAAAATCAGTAACTCTCTTAGGACCTAACAGAGGGCAGGACTCAGGGGACACCACTGCCTCCAAGAGTAGAGAGATGGACAGGTGAATATAGGGAGAACTGACTTACCAGAACAGAGACTGACAAGTAGAAGCCACCACAGGAACCAGTGCTGGGAAAGGAAAACTTGAAATGTTACTGACAAATTACTAGAGGCTCAGTGTGGACAAGTTTCAAAGTTAAAAACTCCAGCAGCAATCAGTCATAAGGGGGCATCCACAATATTGTGCCATGTTGCTCCAGGGGCTCCAGCAGATTCTCACAAACACCAGAGAAAAATCCCCTCCCACTTACAGCAGGGGGAAGGGAAAAGTAAAGATTGTGAAATATACCAGAGCACTCTGTTCTTCTTAACAAGGCCTGCCCTCAGGAGAAATTAGTTAATCAGAGCCTAATCTGCTAGAGTATTATAAGAGCCTAACTGGGCTGGGGAAGGAAAATACCCAAAGCTGTCTATAGCCATCTTGTTCCAACTAAGCAGAAAAAGAAATGCAGAAACACTTGTAAAAACACAGTTTAGAGGAACAGGCTCATTAAAAAACTGGTCTAGTTGAAGACTATAGAATGCTTCCCCTACTGCCCCACCTCATCACCACATTAGTAAAGACCTATTAATAACAGTTTATTTTACCCATTACTTCATGTCCAGCTATCAAGAAAAAATTACAAGGCAGACCAAAATGTAAAACAAAAGAAAAACCAAAAAACATTTAAAAGATGAAAAATCCTCAGAACCAGGGACGTTGGGATGATCAGACTAAGATTTTAAAAACATGATTCATATGCTAAAGTTGGTAATAAAGTAGTTGACATATAAGAACAAATGGACCATGTAAGCAAAGACAAAAGTCCTAAGAAAGAACCAAGAAAAAAAAATGCAAGAAATAAAAAAAAAAAAAAAATCAAGGCTATCCCTCACAACTGATAAAGAGATAAAGAGTTTCCTAGACAAATAAAAGTTAGACTATTAAACCAGCCTTATAAGAAATGGTAAGAGGACTTCTTTAAGTGAAAAAGAAAAGACCATAATTAGAAGAAAATTATGAAATTTAAAAAATCACTAGTAAAACACTAGTAAAAGCAAACATACAGTAAAGGTGGTAGATTAATCACTTATAAAGCTAGTATGACAGTTTGCAGACCAAGGTAGTAAAATCCTATCTAAAAAATTCATTAAAGACACAGAAAGATGTAAAATATGACCATATAAACATAAAATGTTGAGGGCAGGGGAATAAAAATGAAGTTCTTACAGAATGTGTTTGAACTTAAAAGACCATCAAATTAACATAAACTGTTATATACTTACCAACATTATATGTGAACTTCATGGTATCCCCAAATCAAAAACCTGTAATAGTTATACAAAAAATAGAGAGAAAGGAATCCAAGAAAAACACTAAAGAAAGTCAATCACAAGGAAAGAGAACAAGAGAAGGAACAGAGAAGTACAAAAACAACCAAAAATATTAACATTGTAGTAATTACACACCTACAAATAATTTTTTTTAAAGCAAATGGTCTAAATGTTACAATCAAAAGACACAGGGTGATTGAATGGATAAAACAAACAAGATCCATCTATTTGCTGCCTATAAATGACTCACTTCAGACCTAAAAACACATACAGACTAAAAGTGGAGAGATGGAAAAAGATATTCTATAAAAATAGAAGTGGTAAAAAAAAGCTGGGGTACTAATACTTGTATCAGACAAAATAGACTTTAAAACACTCTAACAAAAGATCAAGAAATGCATTAAATGATGACAATGATAAAATGATCTAACAGGAGAATTTAACAACTGTAAATATTTATGCACCCAGTATGGAAGTATCTAAATTCATAAAGCAAATATTAACATACATAAAAGGAGAGATTAACAGTAATGCAATAATAGAAGACTTAACATTCACTTACATTCATGAATAGATCATCCTGACCAAAAAAAAAAAAAAATCAATAAGGAACAGTGGCATTGAATAAACACATTAGACCAGATGAACTTAAGAGATATATATACATTCTATCCCAAAACAGAATACATGTTCTCTTCGAGTGCACATGGAACATTTTCCAGAATAGATCACGTTAGGCTATAAAATAACTCTCAAATCTAAGAACACTGCAATCATAGCAAGCATCTTTTCTGATCACAATGGTATGGAACTAGAAATTACAAGAAAAAAAAACTGGAAAAAAAACCCATAAACACAGACACACTAAACAACATGATACTAACCAACCAGCAGGTGAACAAATAAAAAGAAAGTAATGTGTGTGTGTGTGTGTGTGTGTATACACATACATACATACATACATACATACATAAAGACTAATCAAAATGAAAACACAATGGTCCAAAATCTTTGGGATGCAACAAAACAGTTGTAAGAGGGAAGTTTATAGCAATACAGGCCTACTCAAGAGACAAGAAAAATCTCAATCAAATCTTACACTTAAAGAAACTAGAAATAGAAAAATGAAGCCCAAAGTTAGTATAATGGATATAAAGATCAGAGGAAAGAGGCTCCTGAGCAGCTCAGACAGTTAAGCCTCCAACTTTGGCTCAGGTCATGATCTCACAGTTCACGAGTTCAAGCCCCGTGTTGGGCTCTGTGCTGACAGCTCAGAGCCTGGAGCCTGCTTCAGATTCTGTGCCTCCCTCGCTCTCTGCCCCTCCCCCACTCATAATCATCTCTCTGTTTCTCTAAAAAAAAATTAAAATTTAAAAGCAGATCAGAGCAAAAGTAAATGAAAGAGACAAAAAAATAATTAAACCAAGAGCTGGGTCTTTGAAAAGATAAACAAAACTGATAAATTTTAGCTGGACTCATCTGGAAAAAAAAGGGGGGCCCAGATTAGATATGAAAGAGAAGTAACAACTGACATCACAGAAATACCAAGGATTTTAAGAGATTTCTACAAAAAACTGCATGTCAACAAATTGGACAACTAGAAGAAATGGATAAATTTATAGAAACATACAATCCTCCAAAACTGAATGAGAAAGAAGTAGAAAATCTGAACAGACCAATTACTTACTAGTAATAAGAATTGGTAATCAAAAGACTCCCAAGAAACAAAAGTCCAGGAATACATGGTTTCACTGGTGAATTCTGCCCTGAACATTGAGGGTAATATGCTAAGTGAAATAAGTCAGAAAATGACAAGTACTGTATGATCTCACACATGGTATCAAAAGCTCAAACTTAAAAAAAATTTTTTTTAACATTTATTCATTTTTGAGAGACAGAGAAAGACAGACACTGAGTGGGAGAGGGGCAGAGAGAGAGAGGCAGAAGCAGGCTCCAGGCCCAAACCATCAGCACAGAGCCTGATGCCGGGCTTGGACTCACAAACTGTGAGATCATGACCTGAGCCAAAGTCGGAGGCTTAAGTGACTGAGCCACCCAGGTGCCCCACAACTCAAACTTATATATGGAGAACAGATTGGTGGTCTCCAGAGGTGGGGAGTGGGGAAAATTCATGAGGATGGTCAAAAGGTCCAAACTTTCAGTTATATGTTCTTGAGATATAATGTCAGAATCATGACTATCAATACTGTGATGTGTATTTTAAAGTTGCTGAGAGTAGATCTTAAAAGTTTTCACCACAAGGAAAAAGAAATGTAGCTATTGAGGGGAAAAAACCAACATTGAGCCACTACAACATGAAAGAGTGCTATAACGTCAGTATTTACTTATTAGTCATTCAACTCTTTTGCTCTTTGAACTTTTGTGAAGTATATGGGAACTGTGAACATGAGAAATAGTTGGAAATGAACTGCTGACAAAGGACAACAGAAACAATGGAACTAATCAATTCTGTCTACTATGTAAAGTAGTTAAATTACTGGACTCATCATAGACACCTTTAGACTGCACAACCAATGTTGCCAACAGTAAAGATTGAGCACCCTGGACTAGATCCTTTATTTTTCTTCCCAGGATATTTTAGGTATTTTTGCAAACACATTAAATCCTCCCCTTATCATGACATGAAAGAAAAAAAAAGCCTTTGGAAACCCCCATTTTGGTTCAATGCTCATAAATGGGAGAAGAGTAAAACAGTTAACCTCTCAGAGACCCAGATTTTTCATCAGCAAAATGGACTTAATACCTTGTTGAGGGATATGCCAAGATTAAAAGATCTTTTTAGTACATTATATAAAAAGACCTGGTATAAAATAGAGATTAAATAAATTCTTATTGAATAGATTTTATTAAATAGTGCCTGATTTTTGCTATTATTTCAAGCCATTAAAATTTTACTTCAAAAATTCCATTTCTTACACTACATGTTAACCCTAGTGGCTTGGAAAAGCATATATTTAATGCAAAGATGTCCCAAGTAGTTTACCTACTGGAAGAATGTGGCTCAGTCACTGTGAAAGCACTCCACAGTCCTTGCTGAGCATTAATGGGGTTTCTATCTGCATCTCCACGTAGAAGAGGTTCTTGAAAGTATCAGGCATGATCTCAAGAACAAAACAAGGTCAATCTTTCAGCACTAAGTTAAGGATTCTCCATGATAATGCTGTTCCCATTTAAAAGGAGCAAAATGAAGTCAGTTTCAAGACCACAAGATGCTCCAGGAGTTTTAACGTCACCTCTATTTTATCTGGTTTAAACTGCTAAATTCTAAGATTTGAGATTGCAAAAAGAGATATAAAAAAGTTTACCCATCTTAAATAGATCTTTTCTGAAATATGTTGAAAACTAAGTAGATTGTTTTAAAGCTGACCTGTGTCCACTAAAAACTTGAGTTTTTTTTTCCATATACATGACAGTATTTCAATCCTTCCAATATATCAATACTTCAAATAAAGATAATCAGTAAGAACATTTGTAATTTACTATAATCTATATTTGACAGTGTATCAGTAGGACTAAGTATATCACATAAAGCTACACAAATGGATTAAAAATTTTTAAAATATGGTGTGTTTCTCAGAAAAAGGAAGGTGACAATAGAAGCCAGTTAAAGGAATTGTTTAAATCTTCTCCAAGTTTAAGTTGGGTTTTATCAGGTCTCAAAAATGTAAGGATCCTCAACTTCAAATAATTTCAACGTAACAAATGTCATAGTATTTACTATGTGCCAGGCACTGTTCTAGCCCATTAACTTCCTTCCTGTCCCATTCAGCATTTTCACATGTGGGCCCTTAAAAAATCTTTTATTGCTTTTCCCTTGGTTCTCAGAGAGTATTGGGGATAATTAATCATGTTCTCTAAAAAAAATTAAAAACTACTGTGCTTCAAAAGGACATCTTCATGTAAGTGAATTGTTTTTTCAAATCATGTCAGATAATGAACGTTTATCCACAAAATACAAAGAACTCCTACAGCACAAGTTTTAAAGAGGCAAATAACCCAATTAAAAGATAGGCAAAGGACTTAAATAGGCATTTCTCCTATGAGCACATGAAAGAAAAAAATTCAACATCATTAGTCACTAGGGAAATGAAAAAAAAAAAAACCTTCAAACACACACTAGGATGGCTAACATACCAAAGATAGTGAATAACCAGTATTAGTTAGGATGTGGAGAAATTGGAACCTTTATATACTGCTATAAATGTTTGGAAAACAGTTTGGCAGTTATTTAAGATGTTGAACAAAAAATAGCTGTGACCTAGAACTTCTACTCCCAGGTATATATATCCAAGAGAATTGAAAGTCTCCACACAAAAACCTGTTCATGAATGCTCACAGCAACGTTATTCACAATGGCCAAAAGGTAGAAACAACTGAAATGTTTATCAACTGGTGAATGGACAAATAAAATGGTATATCCATAAATGTGGCATTAAGTCATAAAATAAATTAAGTATTGATACATGCTATGTAACATGGATGAACTTTTAAGACATTAGGCTAAATGAAAGAAGCCAAGCAAAAATAGCTACATAATGTATAATTCCTTTTATGTGAAATTTCCAGAATAGGCAAATCCACACAAATAGAAAGTAAATTAGTGGTTGACAGGGTATGTATGAGGGAGGAGGAATGGGTAAGGACTATTAATGGGTGATGAAATGTTCTGAAATCAGACAGTGGTGATGGTTACACAATTCTGTGACTGTCACTAAGTTATACACCTCAAAAGCATGAATTTTATGGTATATGATTTATATTTCAATAAAGCGGTTTTGAAAAACAGTCTGAGGGGCGCCTGGGTGGCGCAGTCGGTTAAGCGTCCGACTTCAGCCAGGTCACAATCTCGCAGTCCGTGAGTTCCAGCCTCGCGTCAGGCTCTGGGCTGATGGCTCGGAGCCTGGAGCCTGTTTCCGATTCTGTGTCTCCCTCTCTCTCTGCCCCAAAAATAAATAAACGTTGAAAAAAAAAATTAAAAAAAAAAAAAAAGAAAGAAAAACAGTCTGAGTCATCTTTAGTTTCAAATCTAACCTACAAAATATAGACATATTCTCTTATATATACACACACATGCACATCCAGGTCCACAGTTTCTGGGTATTTGAAAATGCATATATTTGACTTCCCCATAATTGATGAAAAATCAACTTGCTCTGTGTTGTAAATTAGCAAGTTCGTTCTATGTAGATATATAGATCTCTGGACTGTCACAAAACTCATTTGACTATTTCCAGTATTTATCCAACATAGTATGATTCATATGGATCATTCCTGGAAAGATTCCTATACCTTCCTAACTTGAAGACATTAACACATTGTATTGATTTCTATCAGGCCAGTGTCATTATATTAAAAATTTAAGTATGTAAAATTTGTCAGCCAAAGCCATTTCTTTGTATCATTTAAGATGTGCCACTAGTTAGATAGCTATGAGAACTAAATAAAGTCCAAATTAGAATATCTGCATGGTTAGTCTTTCCCCCAAAATAACCCAATCTGGAAGACAGTATTATCACTTCTGCAGAGCAGTAAAGTCATCAACTTATATAGGTCATGCTCATTTTTCTCTTCCACAAATTTCTTATCTATTGCACGCAGACCCTCTTTGGGAAACCACTGGTATGAGAGAGCAACAGAAGTGTGAATTTTTTAAAACCTTCTTCCGTCAATATTTTCCTTTAAGATCTCCCTTGTTCCATTACAAGTTTGGAGCTCAAGTCATTTTCTAGTCAATAGCTCTTTGTATCTTTTGACTGAACCAAGAAATAAAGAGACTCTCTATGGAAAATCAAGCTGTGATTGACCATTACAAAAGAATCAATTTTAGTCAGAAATACATCAGTTTGTTTCACTTGACAATTAAACTGGTTCAAGAAAACTAGGTTGTAAATACTGTGACTGACAATAATGGTACATACTGAAGACAACCAATTAAACTGTCAACTTCATATGAGCAAAGAGTAAATAATTTTTAGGATCTTATGACCCATATCATAGAAATGGCATTGGATAGCAGAATTATTGAAAAGCCATTTTAATATAACTTTACAGAAGTGCTATCAACTTTATCCCAATTGTTTCTTTAATATACCATAATGAATATTAATACTCTTCCTTATTTGAATGGCAACCATAGACCTTATAATTTAGATCACTTTGGGAAAATTTTTATTTGGACAAATTTTATCTGAAGGAGAATTACAAAGCTAGACACATTTAATGTACTATTATCTAAACTTTAATACAAGGATATTAAAATACTAAGATTATGGCTTCTTAATACATAATAAAATATTTAAATCAAGTATTTTAGATACAGGCTACCCAAATTGTTCTTGGCAAATCATACCCTGATTTCCTTTATGTCTTAAATTACTAACCAGCATTGGTATCCTGTTCCAATAAGATTAGTGTTTTTATGTACAGAGAGTAAAATTCTCCATTTGACCTTTTGAGACGCTTGAAAGATAAAAAGAATTGATTGACTGCCAAAAAAGGGGATTTAAGTTGACATTACAATTTTAAGGTTGAACAGCTATGTGCTAACATATCTGGAAAGTGTACAAAAATTCTTGTTGTTACATTTCTGTTTTTTGTTTTTTTACATCCATGCTAAGTGTCCTTGGGTGAGGTAAGAGTAAGAGGTAGCCACCCAAAACTCTGGCTACAAAAAAATAGAACAGTCAATTTAGCAGAAAAGTAGACGCTCTTAAGAAATAAGTCAAAATTGACACCAAAAGTCATGGGCTGCTGCCATAAAGAAAAATTTTCTCTACAAAACTAATTTTTGCCTTGTATGGCTTTTTACTACAATTTTAATTTATCTGTAATTAAATTTTGGAATATTTCACAAAAAAAGAGGAGTATCTGGCCTTTCTTGAAAAAAAAAAATCACAAAATCTGGAAACCCCAGGCTAATTTTTCACAAACAGCAAAAACTCAGTAGAAGTGAGTGAAGTATGATCCCTTAGATGAGGCATGCTAGAGCATTGTTTTCAGACTGTTTTTAGGATGTATGGTGATTTTAACCTATCAGTGTTGCTGATTATATCACCCACCCTTCTAAGCATCTAAGTGTATGACCCCGTCAAAATAGATTTAAGTGCTTTTATTAAAAAAAAAAAAAAAAAAAAAAAAAAGTTTTAAAAAGTTTAAATTGCCCCAGAATTTCTCTTCCATACTTTTATTTTGATATAAGTAATGACTTTGATTAGTCTTTCAAGGTATTAATACATATATCAGGTCAAGTCTAGGTTTCAAATCAGCATGAAAAGAAAGCCTTACAAACCTTAGGCACCTTGTGTTCTCCACTTGCCACAAGCTCTGCTCTCCTCAGTCTCCTTAAAATCTACCATTACAGCTAATGAAAATTACACACATATGAAAATGAGCACAGTTAGAGAAAACAGAAAGGAAGCAGTCCTTCCCAATCTGTCATATGTATTATTTTCCCAAAACACAAAATTGGAATTTCAAGATCTAATCTGGAATATAACCTACCCTTAACATTAATATTAAATATATATTGAGTAGATAACATGTTGAACATTTAATAACATTTTTCCTAGAACTAAGTTCATTCTCTCCAAAAAGGTTTCTGCCATTCAGAGAGTCAAATGGTGTAAGCCAAATATTATTAAAAGTCTTTGAAAAAAATATATACCCTTAGGCCATGCAATTCCCTATCTACCACAGTGTCTCATGTTGTGGAAACAATCACTGATATATCCAAATATTTGCATACAAGGAAGTTCTTTATAACTTTATTTATAATGGCAAAAATGAGGGGACAATATAGTGTTGGTTGAGTTTATTTGGTATGCTAGAAATGTAAAAGATAGGGGATTAGTTAACTCCACAAGACAATATTCACACTATCAAATGAAGTAAGCAGGTCCAAAGTAATATGTGTACCAAGATCCCAATTTCATAATATAAATGAACACAAAAATGAAAAAAATGTGCATCAAAATATCAACATAAATAAGATTTTACGTATAGTGGACTGAATAATGTCTCCTCAAAATTCACATCCACCTGGAACCACAGAATGTGACCATACTTGGCACAGGTAGTTAACATGAGGTCATACTGGATTAGGGTGGGCCATAAACCCAACGACTAGTGTCCTTTTAAGTGATGATACGCAAAGACACACAAAGAGGAAGGCCATATGAAGAGACGGAAACTGACATGATGCAGCTACAAACCAAGGAATAACAAAGATTGCCAGGAGCTACCAGAGGCTAGGAAGAAACAAGGAAGAATTCTCCTTAGAGCCTTCATAGAAGCAAAGCCCTACTGACACCTTGACTTTGTATTTCTTGTCTTAAGAACTGTGAGAGAAAAGATTTACTGTTTTAACTCATCAATTTGAGATCACTTGTTATGGTAGCCCCAGGAAACTAATACAAGTAAGTGATCTTTATTTTCCCCTTCATGTGTATGGTTTTTGTCTTATTTTATAAGTTAAACATGTCAATTTTGTAAGGAGAAAAAAATGTTATCAAAAACATATTGTGGCCTAATAAATACCTAATAAATGATAAGTTTAGAACTTTAGAAAATTAGAACTTTAGAAAACTTCTAATTCACCCCTTTTAAAGAGAAAAAAATCTATGTTGAAACATTCTAAAATACTGAAGAGTACCTCAAGTTCCAATGTTTTTTTATTTATCTTCTACATTTATAAGATTCAAGGAGAAACAAGCAAAATCTTTCTCCTCTAAGAATAATCAAACATCACTAAAATGTATGAATAATAAAATCAAAATAAACCGAACAGCTCGGTAAAAGCAATAAAGAACTTCTGAGACCACAATTATGTTTGGTTCATAGAATATTGATTTGGTTTTAGTAAATAGATATACTTCTCAAGTGGGCTTTCAGAAAATTCAATATGGACCAAGTAAGGAAAAATATACTTCGATACAAGACCAACAGAAACAATCTAAATAACAAAATGTTGAAATTGGAAGATTTAGAATTCATCTGGTACCTCTTCCAATAATTCAAGAGTCCTTCTAACAACATTCCTTAGAAGTGATTCAGTAGAATACAATTTTCTCAGTACCACATTTGCCAAGGATGCATCACTATTTTATCCTATGCATCACTATTTTATGACTGCCTCCAAAGGTAGAAGCTTACTTCTTCAGAAAGCAGTCTATTCTGTTCTTTTACAATTCTAGTTCTTAGAAAATTGTTATGTTGAGACATAGTTATTATATTCTTCTCTCTGGAATAACTTTTTATTTTGCTTCCATACTTTTTCTTCCTTCTTCCAGTCATCCTTCATAACCAATCTGTATCATAGCTTGAAGTCATAAATTTAAAGATATTTAGAAGGAAATCAAGAGACTTTGAATTTCTCACCAATAACAAAGTTTTCTTTATGGCATTATTTATCAAATTCCTATACAATATTTCAATACAACATTCATATAAAAAAAATAAAGGTCCTCTGTGTGGACAGGCAGGTCTACTTTAGGCATCTTTCATGTGGAGCTGACTTTGACCGTTGCCTTCCTATGAATGTCACCAATTGAGCTCTTCCATGTTAGGGTTACCAGGCATCTGAAAATCACCACCAGCATTCCTCTTAGATCTCTACTTCACTAGGCAAAACACTCCTGGTTACCTTTCCTGGCTTTGAGACTCTATTATTTACCCTCCTGGTCATATCTCAGGGTCGTGACATGGAACCCCACATCAGGCTCTGTGCTGGACTCTCAATAAACAAAAAAATAAATGATATGTTAAAAAAAAGGAATCTAGTGTTTCAGAACTGTCAAAGTTAAAAGATGAATGAGGTATATCTTTCTGGAAGGACTGTACACAATGGTTTGGGAAAACTATTATTTACACATTAAAACAAGTTATTTTATTGGATAGAAAAAAAAAATCATCTGCCTGAATGTATGAGACAAAATATGGGACTTAGAAATTCATTTATAAGGCAGATCTTTCCTATTGAAATACTTCAGAAGAAACACTGGAGAAGTACTGATGTGGGAATTCTCCAATTGAGCAGTTTAACACTCTCCAAAGTGGGAATAACTTCTTCAGTCTAACAAAAAAGAAACTATTTAAGAATGGTAAATTTTACTATACAATTTTACAACTTCTTTACAATTTTACTATACAATGGCATATATGGTCAGGAGGCAATTATCCATAGGTCTCTCATTCCTGCATGTCTGGTAGCAGAGGCACTGACAAGCTTTTATGAATCATCTTTTCAAGGACATTTATTTAGCAACAGTTTGGGAAACAAAGATAGGACATATTCGTTTGCTGTCCAGCATAATAAAGACAATGGCTCGCTACAGAGCAAATATTGGGCAGATTTTCTTCCTGGTTATTAAAAATATTGCCATGCTCTAAGCTTGGGGGTACTATCCTGTAATGCAACCCACTCCATGTACAAACATCACCTGGCTCTGGTCATGTTGCCCCGTGGGAACTGAGGCTGCTGACATTTTGGTACTGCTATGGCTATGAATAATAAACTATCTATTTTCTCTCATCGAGAGGTCTCAGGTCTTCTGCCAGCATCCGTGAAATTGTGGCAGGCTAACTTATTGGCTTACAAATAGGGTAAAATCTCAGACTCTTCACAGTTATTGATTTTACACACACACACACACACACACACACACACACACACACACACGTATATATCAATAGGTCTGAAATGTAAATGATAAAGAAAAAGTATTTAACTATATAAAAGACAATGGGTTAATAAATTAAAAAAAAGCTTTTGAAAATCAAGAAAAAGATGAACATTTTTCAAATGAGCTAAATGTATGAATATGTCATTACCCCCAAAATGTTGAAGTTAAATGCGATAATAAAAAAATTTTTATAAAAGAAAAAACATGTTTAACCAAAGAAAAATTTAAATAGGAATAAAATTGTAAATAATGATAACACTGAATTTAACATAGATTTCCAGCTTGTGGGATTCTAAGTGGTAAAAAACATTTTTGGAGGGAACTTTGTAATATATATCACAGTTTCTAAGAAGAATGCATCCCACTTTTAAAAATCCAACCTATAGGGGCGCCTGGGTGGCGCAGTCGGTTAAGCGTCCGACTTCAGCCAGGTCACGATCTCACAGTCCGTGAGTTCGAGCCCCGCGTCAGGCTCTGGGCTGATGGCTCGGAGCCTGGAGCCTGTTTCCGATTCTGTGTCTCCCTCTCTCTCTGCCCCTCCCCCGTTCATGCTCTGTCTCTCTCTGTCCCAAAAATAAATAAACTTTAAAAAAAAATTTAAAAAAAAAATCCAACCTATAGAAGGAATTAGACAAAATATTATTTCATCATTTCATATATTGTGTATAATAGGCAACAGCATAGATATCTAATGAAAAATGAATATTCAGTTTTTAATTATGATGTAGAAACATAATGGAGTATTATAGCATGCTCAAAATAATTTAAACATACATTTACTAATAGGAAAAGACAGGACATTTATAATGTATTCCGAAGTGGGAACAGATGCATTACAGGAAAGCTACTATAGTAGAGTCTTGTTTTGATGAAGAAAATGTCTATGTAAAATTTCCCATAAGGAATTTGAAAGCTTATATCCCAAAAAGTTGGCAGTAATGATCTTTCTAAAATATGGAACTCAAAGTAGTTTTAATTATTCTTTCCTATTATTTTAAATTCTTACAAACTTTTAAAATCTTAAACTGTTACCTTGTCAAGACTGTTTATCTTGGTCCTTTGTGAGCTCCATCTCTTTAGTAAGTGGTCAAAATCCATGTGTTCACAAAGATTTCTCTAGTTGTCCATATGGAGTGGTCAGTGTCACTAGTCGGAATGATCTGCAGTTTACCTTCTCTCATATTTTAGAAAATATACAAATCTTTGTCATTTTTTGCTCCTTGAATGACAGAATGCAAGTGTATACTCTCTGCCATGTAACAGCCATTTAACTGTGTAAAGAGGTTGCCTCTTTCCTCTGCCTGTTTCCATCTTCTCTGGTATAAACACATGGCTTCATCAGTCTTCTAGCACTTAACACCTACATCTTTCTCCATCACAGGCACCTGTTCCCACATTTCTTGGAGCTCTGAGATCACTGCCTTCTTAAAACTTAAGAAAACATTCTTATGTGCCTAGTTTAACAGGTAGAAAAGACCACAATTTCCATCATTTGTACATTTAATTCCCATCAATGCACCTCTGTGTGCATCTTTTAAAAAGTGGTTATATCCCTCTACTGATGCATATTGAATTTTTCACTTATGAAAACTGTTTTCATAAAAATATTGGAAGATGATAGAAATCCAATTTGGCATTTCCTAATTGATTTTGTATTTAACTATTTTTATGTGTGTATTCATAATTAAGTTTAGGCCTTCGCCTTTCCCCCCTACTATATTTCATTTTATTAACTCTGGTCTTTATTCCAGTCAGAAAACTGTAATACAACTTCCAAGCTTGACAAATGTAGGTGAATTATATATGCCTGTAATTAGCCTCCTTTGTATATTTCTTATGCACATGTGTCTTCAGAAGATATAGTTAAATAGTTTGTTTTCCTTCGGAGATTAAGCTGTCATCTTGAGAGGATCTTAAGTGAGGGCACTAGAAGTTTAGAAGGAAGGGAAACAGATCATTTTAATAAGAGCCTCAAGCCTTTGAGCAGGTAATATAAATGAGCGAAGCAGGTTCCTGCTGGACAGACTACATCATCCAGAGGAGGTCGCCACTTCTGAATGGTGCCATAAGGGAATGTGGCTACTGCTCTGATTTTTCATGAGAATCCAGAAAGCTGAGTTTTTATGTGAAATAATTCAATTTTTTAATTAATTTTTAACTTTTTTTTAAAGAGAGAGAGAGAGAGAGAGAGAGAGCACACCATTGGGAGACTGGCAGAGAGAGGGAGGGAGAGAGAAAATCCAAAGCAGGCTCCACACTGTCAGCATGGAGCCCAATGGGGGCTTGAACTCACAAACCATGAGACCATGACCTGAGCTGAAATCAAGAGTTGGGCACTTAACTGACTGAGTTATCAAGGAGCCCCTGAAATCATCCTATTTTCAATCTCTTCATTTAATTAAAAAAGTTTCATGAGGGGCACCTGGGTGGCTCAGTCAGTTAAGCACCTGACTTTGGCTCAGGTCATGATCTCACTGCTTGTGGGTTTGAGCCTCGTGTCGGGTTCTGTGCTGAAAATTCAGAGCCTGGAGCCTGATTCCAGTTCTGTGTCTCCCTCTCTTTCTGCCCCTCTCCCACTCATGCTCTGTCCCTTTCTCTTAAAAATAAACAAACATTAAAAAATTTTTTTTAAGTTTCATGAGTTCTCTTTCCAAATTAAATATATCCACAAACCAAATATACCCTGTGGATGGTCAATCTGTGACCCCTGAGTAGACAGAAGCTAAGCAAGAGTCTCAGCATCCAACTGCCAACTACCGATGGCATGCCATGCTTTACTGAGCATTGATTCAAAAAGTACTTATTGGGGTACCTGAGTGGCTCAGTCGGTTGGGCAGCCGACTACAGCTCAGGTCATGATCTCGCAGTCTGTGGGTTCGAGCCCCGCGTCGGGCTCTGTACGGAGCACTCGAAGCCTGGAGCCTGCTTCCGATTCTGTCTTCCTCTCTCTGCCTCTTCCCTGCTTACTCTCTCTCTCTCTTAAAAATAATAAACATTAAAAAAAATTTTTAAGTACTTATTGATCTCTTTCTATACTCTATATTCAATGAAAAAAATCAAGGTCACCAACCTAGTAGCATCTACCCAGAATCTAGAAGAGTTTCAAGAAAGTCAAAGTTTCAAGTATGAGTCCCTCTAAATTCCTTTAATAAAAATCAGATCAGGATTTAGCATGAAAACTGTTTACCTCCTAATCACCATAATGAAAATTACTCACAATATGAATCTTTCATAATCTAGAGATACTTCAGTGCTTTGGGATTTTTAATGAGACTTCCAGGGAACCTCACCTTTGTTTAATATAACTATTATACAACAGTTGACACAATGTCAAAATTCCATGAGCAAAAAACCTCTCTCCTTTGACCTATAGCAACTGTACAATTCTATTTCATGCCTGACAGCTGATTCTCACAAGACCCCTGACATACCAAACACAATCCATGACAGCTGATTCTAGCTAACAGCAATCACTGCAGACAATTCTTTTTGGCTAGTTGTCTGAAAGAAGCAAGAATGAGTTATATATTTGATCTCATCATGTACAGAGATAGTCTTTCATTAGACCAAAATCTAGAATTACTAGGAAAATTTTCAGTTTGTAAATTGACATATTACTTTAGGAAACACAGAAGAACAATTTGATGACATATTTCAATATCATTGTTCAAGTTCTTCTCCATCCCTCTCCTGTAGCCATCCTTTAAGCTAAAGGGAATTCTGTTTAACGTGTAGGTTTCCAGGTCAAAAGACTGAGAGTTTCAGTCTTCTACCTAGAAATGACTCCTAAATCTGCATTTTATTGGACACTCTAGGATTTTAGGAAGCAGGACATCTGCAAAGTATACCTAGAAAGATACTATCTAAATCTCCATTGCTTCCCCAAGTGTTACCCATATAAAAACTATATCCACCCTCAATTCTCCATCTCCTTGATACACACATTACATATTATTCATATCACTTGCAGAAAACATACTAAAAGAATGCATGAGACACAGGCACCAATTCATTTAGTGACTGGTAGTCTCTACCAGCCTATCTCCAATTATTTCTTCCTCTCACTTCAGAAACTGACTACAAAAGAATTTGGCCAAACTTTGATTTTTCAAATATAAAAGCTTTAAATTTATTTTGAGAGAGAGAGAGAGAGCACACGTGTGCACACTCACATGAGTGAACAGGGCAGGGGACAGAGACAGAGAGAGAGGGAGAGGGAGAGGGAGAGAGAGAATCCCAAGCAGGCTCCACACTATCAGCATGACATCCCACATGGGGCTCAATCTCCTGAACTGTGAGATAATGACCTGAGCCAAAATCAAGAGTCAGACACTTAACTGACTGAGCCACCCAGGCACCCCTATAAAAGCATCTTTAAAATCAACATAATGGGGCACCTGGGTGGCTCAGTCAGTTAAGCATCCAACTTTGGCTCAGGTTATGATCTCGCGGTTCATGAGTTCGGGTCCCGTGTTGGGCTCTGGGCTGACAGCTCGGAGCCTGGAGCCTACTTCAGATTCTGGGTCTCCGTCTCTCTCTCTCTCTCTCTCTCTCTCTCTCTCTCTCTCTCTCTCTGCCTCTCCTCCGCTCATGTTCTGTCTCTCTCTCTCAAAAATAAATAAACTTAAAAAAATTTTTTTTACAAATCAACATATTGATGATATATAAAGAAGGTTGTTAACTCTCCTAAGAGAGAGTGACTTTGAAGCAGCCCAGGCTTCATCCACCACCATTAGGACCTGAGGGTACAAAGAGCTCAAGTATCAGTCAGCCTCCAGGGCCAGATAGCAATTGGCTAAGCCCCCAAGAAAGACAGCTCTGAAACCTATTTGTGTGTGGATTAGTTTTAGGAACCTCTGGAAGAGTTTTGGCTCTAACCCACTAGGCCAATTAATCAAAATCTGGCTTCATGTATGGGTTTCTCTAATAAATAGTTATTTCCAGTTGTGGGCAGTGATTTGGCTGTGGATTTGGGCCCCTGTGATCAGATTCTTCCAAACAAAATTCAGCACTGGGAGTAAGCATTTTAACTGGTTACGCTGGCTTATCTGATAGTAAATAGGAGTCAACTATGTGGGTAAGGGTGTGTGTGTGTGTGTGTGTGTGAGAGAGAGAGAGAGAGAGAGAGAGAGAGCGAGAGAGAGAGCTGAGCATTACAAACTTCTCTAACAAATAAGTGACTCAGCTATAATGCTAACTAGCCATATCACCCTAGCAAGTACTTCAACAAGAGCACCCACTAGCAGTACAATTACTCAACATAGTACTAGAAGTCCTAGCTAGAGCAATCAAGCAAGATAAAGACATAAAAGGCATCCAAATTGGAAAAGAAGTAAAACTACCTCTGCAGAGGATAGGACCTCATTTATGGAAAAATCCCAAAGTCAACCAAAAAGCTGCTGGAATTAATCTATGAATGCAGTAAAGTTGGAGGATTTACATACAACAGTAATCAGTTCTATTTCTATATACTAACAACAAACTATCTGAAAAATAAAGAAAACCATCTTAATCACAACAGCATCAAAAAATACTTAGGAATAGATTTATCCAAGGAAGTGAAAAGTCTGCCATAAAAATTGTAAGACTTTTATAGAAGAAATTAAAGATGATACAAATAAATGCAAAGATAGCCCATGTTCACAGACTGGAAAATTTTGGACTTCCAGTTTTTATATACAAAAAGGAGTTAGATTTAATGATGGCAAAAGACTCCTTCTCTAATGCTCTATGTTTTGGTCTTAAATTGCATTGCAGTCTTAATATCTCATTTGTATATTTCACCAACAAAAGTGTAAACTCCATGATGTTATATATTATACTTTTTTCCTTCATTGTATATGAAAGTATGTGTTCCTTTTACTCGCAAGTTTTGATAGACTGGTAAATAATTTCCCTCTTTCTCTAAAGTATACTTTCTGTACTCCCCTTAAGGTTATATATGATCATGTGACTCACGTCTCAATAGAATGTAGATAGAAGGGAGGTGCACTATTTCCAAGCCAGATCCATAAAACCCTCCTACACACAACTGTCCATTCTTTACCCCCATATAACATATAAACAGAAAACTTGAAGGTCTGGAAGAGAAGGGAGCCACAAGATGGAAGGTACTTGTAACCTTGAGTTGCTGTCCATGGAGAGTTATCCAGATTGCTACCTAATAAGGAACAACCATGGTGAGTTGTAAACTGATCAAGAAACAAACTTTATCATGCAAATGCTGTGAAATGCAGTTTTAAAAAATATGTATAAGCATTTAGGTACCTAATACATGGTAGTACCTCAATTATAATATCATTTACTTATTTACTTATCTTCCTAAATAGTCTAGAAACTCCTTAGAGACTGGAAATATGCCTGTTTTTGCTTGCCAGCAAGTATCTATCTCCTGGGAGAATGTCTGGTATGTAGAAAGGTCTCAATAAATACTGTTGAATACATGAATACAGGCAAACATGTGCAACAGGTATAAAAGTTAATAAATACGTATGGAATTGGAGCATAAAAGCAGAGAGAAATCCGTCATTTGCATACTGCATTTCATTTTTTATTTTGTCTTTCTTCCTCTGATCCCTAAAATTTCAAAATACTTTGAAGAGAATCTTGGTGGGTTTTATTAAGTAATTTAGTAAATTCAGTCCCAGCAATGGATATTTAAGCACTCTGATGTTCCCTGTCCTCATACCATGTCAATGTAACTTTTTCTTCCATTACTCATATGATTATGTTTCTATGTGACATTCTAGCAGTCAACCGATATTGCACCTGTATTAGCACCAAAATTAACTATGCTAATTTTGACTTATTTGTTCTGATTTCTAATAATTTCCTCCCAGCCAGATAGTTCCAGATGCCTGCCTAATACAACACGCATCTATCTCTGTATGAGTCATCATGTAGATCATGTTAGATTGACAACCCCAGTATCAAATGCTGAAAGGTAATCTCTTTGTCTTCTTTGACTGTAAAGCCAAATCAATGCCAACAGGCATCTTTACATGTTATTGTACTTACTGTCAGTCAGTGCCAAAACAGATGATCTTAACAGGATTAGAAGTAACATGGTGCTTAAAATGTGTGTGCTGCCTAGACAACAGGGTAGATTGCATCTGTTGCCTGGGATACACATCAACAACATCCAACAAATAAGCTATACAGTTTAGTGTCTGAGAAAAGCCCAGGAAGTGCATATCAAGCAAAAAGTTGAGGAGGAACTGCCTTAGAAGACAAACACAATCCATGTAGTCACAAAAGGGATGAAGGCCAAAGCACTAGCTAAATATCAGATCTGTGTACCAAATTTTCACAGGGAGAAATCCATGAAGACCCTACTTCTTACAGTGGTCTTTGACCCAATGATTTTATGCTCTAGACAGCACCTGTTCAGTTGGACTGCATAAGGTAAAGAAATCGTTTGCCTATAGACAATTTTCCATTGACCTCTAAAGGTCATATAACTAACTATACGTATGAACAATTTTGGTTCTTCTCTAAGACTCATTCCCTAGGTTATCCTGTGTTGTGCATCATATGGTAGATTAAAGAGGGCCACAAATTCTTGGACATCATTCTTATCAAGAGGACAAGCCTATTTACCTTCTTCAATCTGGGCTATTTTGACACATGATATAGAAGTGATGCTAATTCAGCCCCAGACCTAACCATTAAGAAACCTGGCACCTTCCACTTAGATCTCGTGAGGACCTGAGGCTCCAAACAAGAGGTCTGACAATCCTGCTGGAGAGACCACCTAATGAGGACCTACAACTACATCGAGAAAAAGAGGGGCCAGTTGAGGTCAGCCTTCTACCTGTCACCATCAGAACACCAGGCTTGTAAGTTAAGCTGTCTTGTTTCCTTCAGACTAGCCAACAAACCAGCTGGATATCACCAAAGGACCCCAGATGACAGCTTAAGATGCAGAATAATCACCTAGCCAGGCCCTGATGGAATTCTTCACATAAAGAGTTGTTGTATGTAAAGGTACTAAGTTTGAGAAATTTTTTATACAGAAATAGATAACTAAAACACATGGATATCAAACACAAAAATTTGGTGGTACGGCTTTTATGTCAATCTGGATCTATACACTGATGATCAAACAATAAAATGACTCCAGCAGAAGAATGGAGGGGAGGAATCTAGGTGGACAGTTACCTGCTGCAGGGGGAGGACCCTCAGAGCTGGCCTACCAGAACTACAATCCCTCCAATACTCCACTCAGTCACCATTCCTGAGCTTCTGCTGACTAGCCTAGGGGATTTTCTTCCAAAACCCATAAAATTAAATTAGAATTCACTGCTTAAGCATAATGACTTCCCACTGTTTATGTGGGTTATCATTTACAACCAACTGGCATTTAATCAAACCACTATTTTTATTTCAGGACCAGAGGCCACAACATTGTGTTTTTTCTCTACGTCCCTGTAGAGCCAAGCAGCTTCATCCAAGCTGTGAAGGGATATCAAATTGTTTATGAAAAATCAGCATGCAGTATTGTTTTCAAACGTATTTATGATTTCACACCAACTTAGTGAGGATTTAGTTCATTTTGCCTGATTGACACATAATTTTACATTTACATATATAATAATGCTAACATTTCCTGGAGAAAAAAATATTAAAGGAACGTAATCACATTCTAATACAAATTTACCTGTGAGACAAGCTTTATGTCTGAATTCTGACTCTGCCCTGAATTGGGAGTATATAGAATACATCTGTTACCCAGAGCCCAAGTGAATAGTGTCAGCCTTCTCCTGATGCCTCCGATGTCCACATTCTTGCTCCTGCAAATCCCTCCACCAAGAATTCCCTCCCTCTCTCCTTTCTACCTCTTGAAATCATCAAGCCTCAACTAAATATCAAATCTGTAATGGCCACTCTTGGGTTTGTCTGCAATGAACACCTTTTTTGAATTCTGAGATACATTGTTCTCTTCCCATGCAAGCCTTATCCCCCTCCCCACCTTGACCCTAAATATCTACATAGCTGCAGGAAAATAAAACACATTTCTTGTTTTAAACCAACCAGAGTTGATTTCTGTCATCACTTGCAACCACTTTAGTCCTGACTTCGCTTTCAATCTTCCTGTCTCAAACTGCAAACTGTCACCTCTGCATACCTTAGAGTTATGTTTATTCCAGTCTTAAATTTCAAATGAACTTGTAATAAATTAGATGTTCTTTGTGGTGGATACCTGATTGTTTACTCTCCCTAAGACCGAGCACAATGTCCTCCTTGCACATAGTTGGTATTTATTTGGCAAATGGTGTTAAATAATGTAGCATCTGTCAAAATGTTGAAATAAAGAGAACTGCAGAGAATCTTCTCTTCCCTTTGATAAACTTTAATGACAGTGAAAATGTGAATTTGGTAATACACTAGCTGGTTACTATGAAAATCACATATGCAATCTCTCTCCTACTGTAGTCCCTTGATGGTACTAATGCTGGGGAAAAGAGCAAATTTCTGTCTATTGAAGAACAGTTTAGTTAATATTAGGTTTACACTATCTGTGTAATTTGAGCCATGGTATAACCAATTTCATCTAATAAAGCAGTATTATGACAAGGCCTATTAATTTATTTAAAAGAATTAATGGGCTTCAAAATTTCTTAAGAGCTCATAAGGCAAAACTTTTGAAAATATATAAATCTCTATAGTATTTCAGGTAAGCCACTAATTTTCAAAAGCAGGTAAAGTAGGGTTTTTACATATATGAGCAATCTCAGTCCAGGGAAACAGGCATTTTATTTTACATGTGCTGGTAGCTGTCATGATCATGCCACAGCTGTTAGAAATTACAGGTTTTCAGTAGCAAACATCAGCCATCACTGTAATTATTATTATTTTATCAAACACAATCACAGGGAGTATTTTAGGCTGACAAAAGCCTTCGAGGTCTTTGTTTATTCACTGAACTGCATTTTCTGCCCTCCATGCTGACTGAGTTAAAGTTCTCGTACTCCTGATTTAAAACCTATTATTAGAGAAAGCAAAGGTTCCCATCTTTAACACAAAGTAAGATTGTTGCTTGCACGGAGGGAACACTAGTCTGAGAATGTAAATAAAAGAAAGCACAACCTGAGAAGCCTTATTCAGGGGGCTTTCGGCAACATTCCCAGAGAGAGAATGCACCCGCCATGCAAGGTCAAGAAATAAGAGTAAGCCACAGGCAAATGCCAGAATAATGGAATTCAAACCTCAGATACAAGACTAACAACTCAAGAAGGCCAAGTTTTCTATCTAAGCAGCAGAATAGCGAAAGCTCCCCTCTATAGCCTGCACATTTCACCTCTGCTAGTGAACCATTATTGTCATGAAAAGTCTCTCATGGCACAGAGGGACTTTTCTTCTATAAACTCTTCTGTCAGTGTGTAGAAGAAGATTCGATAAAGGCAGAGAGTTCAGTGATCTAGTGCCTAAGAGAAAGAAGACAGAGGTCAAAACTGCTTGCTCCAGAAAACAGATGCTGAGCCAAGTGCCGGCCAGCCGGATATTGGCATGGGGCATTTCTATCTAGGTTATAGCCACTATCACCACACAATTAAAACTGTATATTACACATTAATATTATACATACTTTTAGTGCCCAATTATGCCACAAACAAGGTGTGGAGATGATGAAACTTTCATTGCAGAGCATATTATTCAGGGGAAAAAAAAAGATATTCCACCACTGCTTTCTTAAATAAAATGGGGAAAAAAGTTATAATACCCTTAGTCTATGTTATGCAAAGAAACATTTCATATTTCTATCAATAGTGGAAAGTGTCTCAGGAGCTGATGCTATAGGAAAACCATGACATCATCTCTAAATGGTTGTAGAATAGTATTCTCTCATAATAAGAGCTTGGAATTTCATTATTTGGCTCATAAAATCCTAAACTCATGAATAGCATGACCAGTTACAGTTCCTGACACGATCTTTTGAAATGTGAAGCACCTTTTCCATTCAATTAGGGATTTTTTTTAGAGGAACTCAGAGTTTTAATATTAATGTTAATGAATGCTGAAAAAGATGACCTCTTGTGTACCTAACATAACAGTAGGGAATAAACAATCCATTCATATGCTGAAATGCCTTACCACTTTGGCAAGCTTAAACATCATTAGCTTCATCCAAATATTAAAACATAATGTACATCATTACATTGGAAGCTTGCATTTGCTATTATTGTTTGCTCCTAGAGCTTCCCATTTAATACTATTACAATATTCAGAAAGGAAAGTTCTATCTGAGGCTCAGTTGCTCTAGGAACCAAACAAAGCTGGGCCTACTTAGAAACCACATACTTGCCCTGAAGTTGGAAAGGATAGTGAAAATCAGTTTAACCACATCAGTTTACTCTATTAGTCCTAAGAGAATAGAAAAAAAAAAAAAAAAAAAGAGTCCAATTTGGGTCACTGGTCTGTCTTTTCAGTGCCAAATTTAAGGGCTATTCTATAAGGTCATATTTGAATATTTAACCCAGTCAAACTTTTTCCTTTTATTTTTCACAGCCCAGTAGTCACACCATTAATTTCCACTGCAAATTAACCTGTTGACATTTCTCCAAATGATCTATTCTAAAATTAGCCATTACTCTCCTTCTGTTTAATTTAAAAATCTGTTAAAAGGTTTTGAAAAGTAAAATTCACACATCACAAAAGTAGACATCAATAACATACTCTTAGTTTCAGAAAAATATTATACCAAATAGGAAATGCACCAAAATTTCTAAGCATCTAGAAAAAAAGAAATGGGGGAATACTGCCACTTTCAAAGGTAAAAACTGAAGTATAAAAACCTTTCAAACAAAAATATGTAAACTTTAAAGACACTGCAGTCAGCAATGAGGAGTTAAGCTGTGTATTACTCACTCAATATATATATATATATATGTTATATATACTACATATACTCAAAAATATACTATATATACTCAATATATACTATATATATATAGTATATTGCTTTAAAGTATATTGCTCATATATATATAAATGCAGCAAATATCCAAAATACCTCAAGATATAAAATGATTATTGTTGGCAGTGTGATGAGATTCAAACTCTGGGGAAGCACTGCAAAACCAACTCATTATATCAAGGTAAATCTGAAATAAGTGCCCAAATTTGCCCTGAGTGGTAGGAACAAAAATCAGATCTTTTCCCCCTTTCTGTAGTCAGAGGCCAGGCACTGTGCATCATCTCTTCAAGCCTTCCTACACAGAGATTGCCAGCACACACAGATGTCCCTGCACAAAAGAGGATGAGCCCACATCACGGGTGCCTTCTAGTCGCCTAATTATAGCTCTAATTCAAACAAGAGATAAGGAGAAGAATCCCATTCGGACAACATAAAAAGGTATCACTAAGATGAAGGTGTTCGCACACTGCTGCCCACCAATTGTATTATTTATCTGAAGAAAAGTGTTTCAGAAAGGAAAAAAAAATATTTTGGGGACAATTGAGAAAGTTTGGATTTCACTGAATATATTAAATGACATTACGGAAGCATTAGTTTTCTTGGGTGTAATAAAATACTGGAACTAGGTACAAGAATGTCTTTATCCTTAGGAAAAGTACACTGGAATAATCAGGGAGAAGTTCTAGCAAAGCAAGAAAGAAAAAAAGGAAACAGCAAATCTTCTCTGAAGATTTGACAATTTCCAAAATAAAAATGTCAAATATTGCATAAATAGAATATGGTAACTGATTATGGATCTGAATTCTTATGATAAAATTTCTCAGTTAGCCCGACTAGTTCTTTTTAAAGAATTTAGGAGGTAAACTCAGCATAGACAGATCATCATCTCTGGCATATACCTTTCAAAGGACCACGTTAGCCTTCAATCCAATATGTACCTTTTAATCCACCACTTTGGCCTTTTGGCGGTATGTGTGGTGAGACCTGACTGGGAACAACGCTGAACTCTGGAGTGGAACTGTAAAACCAATTTGCTATATCAAGGTAAATCTAACATGTCACAGAGGGACAGAGGGGCTGAAGGGCTGAAAGGCTCAGGGGAGGAGCGTTGTATTGTGGATTGAAGGACGAGTCATCGAACCTTAGTAAAACCTAAGTGTGTAAGGAATATGCATGTCTGATGCTGGACAGAATGAGGCATAAAGGGGCCAAGTCAGAGAGAAGAGCACTAGTTATTTAGAGTATTTTTTGTTTCCTTAGCTACATTATACACGCCACTCATTTACAAATATTAACTGCATATACAAGTGAAAATCAATGTCTCAAAATCTTAAGCTTTAGCCTCATCAAGCTTTGAGGAACACTGGCTTAAAGCATAAGCAAAAAAATATCTATAAATTCTCTAATAGATTTTAAAATGAAAGTTCTACATCTCTACTCTAGGTGTACAATGTAGAGTATAAGTGATATTTTATTCATTCATCCTTTCATTCAAGGGAAGTTTTAGTTTTACACTGTTTTAGTTTTAGGCACACTTTCTCCTACTCTTTTCTTTTCCTACACATTGTTTTTACAGGCCTCTACCTACATCTTATTTCCTTACTTGTAGATAGAGCCATCTGTTGATAATGAATTCTAGGAACCCCCGTCATCTAAAGGTTTTTCAGGATATGTGGAACTTTAAGGAACCTCTGATCGCAAGATGTTGGAATTACCAAGAATTAACCTAGGAAATTTTCCAGGGCTAAAGAGCGAGTGTTAAATGTTACAAGATGCCAAGAGCTTACACGAAATAAAATTATTCTTTTAGACTTCCTAGGATAAACATCTGAACTGGGAAACTAAAGACAAAGGTCTCATTTTCAGGCTTATTCTCTCAGTTCATCCTTTCTATATGCCCACAAGGGAAGAAGGTTTTCATGATAGTAACTGCCAGAAGTTGCTGATTCAAAAAGAGATTGTGTTAAGATTTTACAAAATGGGAAGTCAGTAAGACTTCTACAACCTTGTAAAAATGACTGGCTTTGAGAAAGCTTAAATATGTTGCTTGTCACCATGACGCAGTGATAGCCCAAGGTTAATAATTTTCTACAATTTGGCAGGCCATATGGGTCTCTATCTTCTCCACATTATTCTAGGATCCCAAAGAAACCATATTTGCTGAGGATGGAAGGGTACCAGGTAGCCACAAAGCATTTGACTTCAAAGGGAAAGGTAACCACTTGACTGTATATATAATTCTTAATTGTTGACAATGTCATATAGGGAGGCTTAAGCTCCCCCCACAACATAGTGGTTGGAGTCTAAGAGTGAGTGTCCTGAGGGAGTCAGGTGGAAGCTGAATCACTGTTTGTGACCCAGCTTCAGAGCTATGTACGAAACTCTACCATAGTCACAAGCTCCCCTAGATTCAAGGAGGAAATAGCAACCCTACTTCTTCATAGGGATAGTATTTAAGTCACATTTTAGGAAAAGTATGTGAATTAAGAGATACTATTGTGGACATCTTGAGAAAACACAGCTTGCCACACTCCCACAATAGGATTTCAAGAGCTGTTAAGAGTGTGCTAGATCATCTATTCTCAACTTGACATTGTCTCTACTCCTACCCGCATTCTCTTGTGCATGGCAGAGGAAGAGTCTGGAATGACAGTTATCAGAATTCCTTTCCCCATAACTTCTTGCTTAGATTCTCCCAGGGGATATACTTGCAGGTGGCTTAGAAAGAAAAATAGAAGGTATTCTCTAACAGCAGCTGCTCACCATAGCTGAGACCATCAGCAGCATGTTCAGCTTGTGAAAGTGTTCCTGAGAAACATCCATTACAGCACTTGGGATCATGAATGGGGGCCCTTAACCAATGGGGAATGGGCCCTATGCTTCTTTCAGATGAAATTTATCATCATGGTGTGAGATTTTCTTAAAAAAAGAAACTGAGGTCTTGAATAGGACATAATGTAATCTATGCACTAATCTAGGGTATAGATCAATCTGGAGATGATTTAAGTGTTTGAAATATTGAGGCTTTTCATCAAGAAATGTTTTCTTCTTTGCCTCCTCAACAAAATACTATAGTCATCTTTACATAGTCTTATTATTGTGGTAATTGTTAAATATTGTGGTAATTGTTGATATTGTGAATAGATGAATATTTCCCAGTATATTTTTAATTGCTTATTAATCTTGCACAGTACATTATTAAAGATTAAACTCAGCAAAAGGAGGAAGAAATCCAGAGATATTTGTCAGTTTGTTTCCCTGCGTGCATATTCCCCACCTGCTTAACAGAAACCACAATATACTTTACTCCTCATCCTTGGAGAGTTGTGCCTTCCAGGAATATATTAAACCAAAAAGAAATACCAAACGAAAAATAATGCGATTATATTCTAAGTGCAGAGATAATGTTTGTGTGTTACTAGTAAGCAGTATGATTAACCATGTAAAAGAAATTCCAAGAAAAAATTAAGTACTGAGCAAAATATTAGTGCTTTTTCACAACTGAATTTAGTTCATCTCAACTAAATGTCCTTAATTTATCTACAGATTATTGTCAAAAGCCCTGTATTCACTCATTCTGACCCCACAACTTAAGTTTTTATTATACAAGAAGCACCTCTTGGAATGAACCCCTGACTCTGGAAGTTTACATTTAAAACATCACTGGCTTTTTAACAGGTTAATCCCAGGTTTGCCATTAATTCTATGCCTCACCGGCAAAGCTTTTTAAAAATGCAAATGACAAAACCCTACAACAAAGGCTCTGAGATTGTTATATCTTTAATAATCCATATATATATTTGTATATATATATGTGTGTGTGTGTATATATATATATATATATATATATATATATATATATATATAGCCAGAGTTGAAAACTCTGTACTCTCAATCCTCAGAGAAATTATAAAGGCTCTCTTAATCAAAATATTAATGATTTATTAAAAATAGCCATCAGTGAGCAGGTGCTAACATCCACGTATTGTGTTAAGTACATTTATTATAATTATATAGCAAATCCCTACCCAATTAAAAATATTACATAATTTCATTGATAGCCTTTCTCCCGGAAATTTAGTAGGAAAGCATCCAAAGTGTAAGTTCCATGTACAAGGAATTTTTCTCATTTGTACTTAAATAGATTCTGCAATGGAAAACAATACTTATCTAGCTATTAAATATGATCCACTGGACACTTGGATAAATTGATTGAAGTGATCTCTAAACCACTAATAAAAGATTTTCTAAAAAGCCTCAGAAATCTAAGCACTCCATGCCTGTGACTTTCCTTAAACAAAGAGAATCTCCCAAAATGTTATTCTGGGGAGCACTGTAATTTCGAGATCTTAATAGGTGAATACAGAACTGCTTTGCCAAATTAAGTTTGAGAAATTAGAAATGAAATTAAATTGGATTCTTTACTAGAGGATTTCTTATAACCTCTTATATGACAATGTGTCTAATAAGTTAGGAGAGATACATGTGGTATTTCCAAAATATATTTAAACATGTAACTCTTATTGAGGAAGCATACCTGAAGACCAGTTTTTAGAGGCAGTAATTAGAAAATACTGAAATAAGAAATAAAAATATTTATGATAAAGACTTATATATACCTGGACAGTGATTTAACTTTACAAAGGCTTCATTGTGAGTGGAAATTTAACTTCAAAGATCCAATGTTACTCATTTTGTTCACTTGGTTTTTTCCCCAAAAGTTAGAGCCTAAGACAAGAATCTTCATGTAAATAGTTCATGCTGTGAACTGCTTCCAGGGAACCAGAGTCGAGGACCTTGGTCCTCAAGGGGAAAAGGGGAACACCAACCCAAAGACGTGTTCAACTGCTTAACACTGTGGTCAATTAGGGCTTAATGGCCAGCCACAGGGCACCTGCTTTTGCTTCAGCTAATGGTCTGTGACTATGAGAATCTGATTACATCTGAAAGCTGTTAAGGGTTAAGAATTATCCACTGCAATGGCTGACCTTGCCTTCTGTTTGCCAGCTCTTAATTATTATTATTATTTTTTGTTTATATAGGTCACGCAAAACCCTAGTTAGCTGTCCCTCTATTTCATCCATGGGAACACAATACTCTATTAGTTATTGACACAGGTTCCTACAAGTCAAGGCTGCTACTCTGACTTTGCTGCTTATATTATTATATTGCTGTCAGGTAAATTCTGCCATTTGATCCTCTACTATTTTAGAAACCTAGCCATCCCACGAATACTACAGAGCCTAGGTAAATGGCAACATCTCCTACTGTCAGTGCTGGCTGGACATTAGGGAATTACAACCCTTATTATGCTTTTCAACAACACAAGTAAGTACTCACCACCAGGGTCTTCATTTCTTGGCATTTTAATGAAGGAAGTTTCCTCCTGGCCCTGCTGAGGAATCTAGTCAGCGAGTGGGTACTCTGTTCTCACAAAGTGAACTCAACCCAACAGTTTCCTTCGCCAAGCCTCCTCATCCCTTTCTTAATACTCTGCCAGGGCAGTTCCACCCCCAGCAACTCTACTTGATTAACTCCAGTCATTGTGTCCAATCTTCAAGGAGCCACCCCAGCGGCACATTAGGGCCAACTTCAAGTGTTCTTACCAGGACCCTGGGTCACAGGAGGGGATTGCCACACATCCCTCCCTACCTGGCCTTATATTCTCCCGTCTTAGGTCCAACTCCCTCAAGATCCTCTCCCACGTGTGCTACCCCAGTTCCAGCTGGTACAGTCCTTCGGGTGAGTATATTATTTCCTCCTGGGCTGTGCTATTTTCTGATCCTAATTAATGATCTTCAGTCAGTGAGGGAAGGGGGGCGATTTTGATAACACACACATCAGTTGTGAGGGAGCCACCACAGCTGGGGTGGTTTTGGTCTCCAGGCAACCAGGAGGGAGCTCCCCTCTAGAAAGGCACAGGAAGCTGTTGCCCCTAACCTGGAGGCCTTGAGTGAAAACGGGGAGTGTCAGGTTCAATTTGCATGCAGCCTGTTGCTACAGAAATAGCCATCGCAAAAAGGTAGGCCAGGAAGTTGCAGGGCAGAGTATAATAAGTATCTGACAAACCGATGAAGCATTTTAGGTAGGTTTTAGTTGTGAGGTAAGCTGTCAGTCCATTACTAAGGATTTAATGAAAGAAAGCAGCCAACAGCGAGTGGCAATAAACACCATCAAGTGTGAAAGAACAGGTGGGCCCCACTGATGAATTGGCTGCTTACTAAAGGGAAAGGGCAGAGCAAATAGAAGACAAAACACCAACCCTTGTTCAAAACAGTAATAGACTCTTTTTTATTTGGGATTCATTAAGTCATCAGAGATCAAATCCGAATTAATAAAAAATTAGCAAAAGCATCATCATGGAGCAGCTCCTCTGATAAGCTTGTCATTAAAAAATTAAGAAATTGCACACAAAAAATATGTATTTGGGTACCTTGAAATAGCTCTGACTTACTCAACAATTTTGAATCCAGGTTAAAAGTGAAAGGAAAGAAAAAAAAGTCAACTTATTTATCTTTTAAAGTTCATTTATTTATTTCGAGAGAGAGAGAAAATGAAAGCAGGGGAGGGGCAGAGAGTGAGGGGAGAGAGAATCCCAAGTAGGCTCCTTGCTGTCAGCACACAGCCCAATGTGAGGCTTGATCCCATGAACTGTGAGATCATAACCTAAGTCAAAACCAAGAGTTGGACGCTTGACTGATGGAGCCACCCAGGTGCCCCAGGATAAAAAGGTCACATTAGAAAAATAAATAGATTTGTGGGGTGCCTGGGTGGCTCAGTTGGTTAGGCATCTGACTTCAGCTCAGGTCATAATCTCACAGTTCATGAGTTCAGCCCCACATGGGGCTCTGTGCTGACAGCTCAGAACCTGGAGCCTGCTTTGGATTCTGTGTCTCCCTCTCTCTGCTCCTCTCCTACTCAAACTGTCGCTTTCTCTCGCGTTCAAAAATAAACATTAAAAAAAATTTTTAAAGAATAAAGAAAAAAAAAGAAAAAAATAGATTTACAACCTGCACATCTTCTTTATTCTCTTTTCTTTTCTTTTCTTTTCTTTTCTTTTCTTTTCTCTTTCTTTTTTTTTAAAGCATGAGCAGAGGACGGACAGAGAAAAAGGAGGACAGAAGATCCAAAGCAGGCTCTGTGCTGACAGCAGTGAGCCTGATGGGGGGCTGGAACTCTCAAACTGTAAGATCATGACCTGAGCCAAAGCCGAATGTTCAACCAACTGAGCCACCCAGGCTCCCCACAACCTGCACTCCTTGATTTTGGATGATGTATCCGTAATTAAAAGGGCCCTATTGCATAAATAGTGTCTATCACTTATTTAAAAAATTAATAATAATCAAAATAAGACAAAGGAAGTTGGTTCTAGCAGGGTGGCATAGCAGCCAAGGGCCATCCCCACTTCTGACTAAAACTAAAAATTCTGGACAAAGCACAAAAACAAACAACTATCTGGCTGAAAATTCAACAAACATAAGCAGGAAGATTATACAGGGGAGTGAAAAACAGAGAAACAAAGAAACAACAAATGTTATTTATTCTCTTCCAACTTTGCCCTGAGGAAAGGTCTCAGTACAGAGCAACATGTTACCATTGGCATTAAAATCCATGATAGAGGGGCCCCTGGGTGGCTCAGTCAGTTGAGTGTCTGACTTCATTCAGGTCATGATCTCGTAGTCTGTGAGATTGAGCCCCCTGTCAGGCTCTGTGCTAACAGCTCAGAGCCTGGAGCCTGCTTTAGATTCTGTGTCTCCCTCTCTCTCTGACCACCCCCCCCCCACTTCACTCTCTGTCATTGTATCTCTCTCTCAAAAATAAATACACATTTAAAAAATTTAAAAACAGTGATATAAAATCATCTTTTTTGGCCAGAACAATCAAGAAAAGAGCCCATGCTGGACATATAGTTTGGGGTCAGGGAGTCTGAAGGACAGAAAACTCCAGAAGGAGACTAATTCTGCATATGAATCTATGTAAGGCTCAGCCTAACCCCTCAATGATGCATTCATAAGAGGGATCCAAGGAATTAGAGAACTTAACCAAAATTTAAACAAATGCCCACAGAAGAAATAAACAGATCTTATTAAGTGAATCTAGCCAGGCTGATTGCCTGCTAATATGAAAATAATATTTTCTAAAGGACTATTGTAGCTGCTTCCCAGGAAATGCACATTTTGCACATTTTGATCACCAGGTTCTGGGGGCCAGCAGAGCTTCTGTTCACTGGTCCTACAGAATGGTCACAAACAAAAAAACAGTTATTAACTGGCTCTACCCCCAGAGCTCAGTGCAGAGGGGGCAGACAGAAACACCCATCTTCCCCTGAAGGAAGTATATCTCTATACTTTAAAAGTTGCGGCCTGACAGCTCATATATAATTGCTGATTTATATCCTTCTCTTTGGGACACTGACAGATCTTGGCACACACTCAACTCCTGAGAGCCACTAAAACAAAGAAGACAGCTTGAATAATCAAGAGATTTGAGAGACAACCAAGAGCTCAGATTGGGCTGAATGATAAAGTTCATCTCCCACATAAGACCACTCCATCAAGACTGGGAGAGGTGGCCATTTTATAGGATGCCAGAAACCAATAAAGAGGGTCAAGAAAAATGAAGAAAAAGATAAACCATGTTCAATACAAAAGAACAAGATAGAACTCTAGAAATAGACTTTAATGAAATGGAAATATGTAATATACCTAATAAACAGTTCAAAATAATGATCACAAATGTGTTCATCAATATCAGGAGAAAAATGCATGAACAAAGCAAATTTTTGAACAGAGAGAAAATATAAGAAAGTACCAAACAGAAGTCACAGATCTGAACAATACAAAAACTGACCTGAAAAAATCAAAAGGAGTTCAATAGCAGACTAGGTGACGTGGAAGAAAAGATCAGAAAACTCAAAGACAGAGCAGTGGAACCCATCAAATCAGAGGAGCAAAAAGAAAAATAAAAAGAATGAGAATGGGTGAATATAGTTTTAGGGACTCATAGGATACCAACAAGTACACCAATATTTGTGTTATAAGGAACTCAGAAGAAGAAGAGAGAAACAAGCCGAAGCTTATTCAAAGAAATAATACCCGAAACCTTCCCCAACTTAGGGAAGGAAAAAGACATTCAGATTCAGGAAATTTAGAAAACTCCTGATGAGATATATCCAAAGAGACCCACACAAAGACGCATTATAATTACATTGTCAAAAGTTAAAGACAAGGAGAAAATTTTAAAAGCAGAAAGAGAAAAAACAACTTGTTACATACCAAGGTACCCCCATGAGATTATCAACATGTTTTTCAGTAGAAACTTTGAAGGACAGTAGGAAGTGGCATGATGTATTTTAAGTACTGAAAGAAAATAAAAAGTGCCAACCAAGAAGATTTCAAAGACATATCTGCACTCCTGTATTCACTGCACCGTTATTCGTAATAGCCAAGCTCTGGAAACAATCTAAGTGTCCATCAATGGATGAATGAATAAAGAAATGTGGTGTGTGTGTGTGTGTGTGTGTGTGTGTGTGTGTGTGTGTGTGTATAATGTAAAACACAGTGACTATAGTTGACAACATTATCTCATGAAATTGAATTAGCTAAGTGTAGAATTTCACCAAAAAAAGAGAAAAGAAAGGAAAAGCAATAAATGTGTGAGGTAATAAATGTGATAATCAACTCAATGTGGGGGAATGCTTTTACAAGGTATATGTATATCAAAAAAGCACAATGTATATGCACTTTATCTTACAATTTTAATGTCAATTATACATCAATAAAATTGAAATTTTAAAGAAACAATGGAAATTTTAAAATGGAAAAATGCAATCGCTAAAAAATTTTAAAGCTTCTGGAGTAAACAAAGCAATTTTAGAATACAACAAAGTTGGAATATTTACCCTATCTAATTTCAAGAGTTATTACAAAGCTGCCATAATCAAGACAGTTAGGAATTTTGAAAAATCTGTTCCATAGATCTGTTCCACGGATTACTGGAATAGAATAGAAAGTCAAGAGATGGAACAGATTAGAGCATCAAGAAATTGCCATATACATAGATGGTCAATTGGCTTTTTGACAAAGGAACAAGGGCAATACAATAAGAAAGGAAAGTCTTTTTGAAAATATGATACTGAATAAACTGGATACCCAAATGGGCAGAAAAAAGAATATTTACCTCACACAGCAAACAAAACTTAACTCAAAATTGATTCAAGACCTAAATGTAAAATCTAAAACTAAAAAATAGTGGTGCCTGGGTGGCTCAGTTGGTTAAGCATCCAAATTCAGCTCAGATCATGATCTTGCAGTTTGTGAGTTTGAGTCCCACGTCAGGCTCTGTGCTGACAGCTCAGAGCCTGGAGCCTGCTTCAGATCCTGTGTCTCCTTTTCTCTCTGCCCCTCCCCTGTTTGCACTCTGTCTCTCTGTCTCTCTCTCTCTCTCTAAAAAATAAACATTAAAAAAGTTTTTTAAAATAAAAAAACTAAAAAACAGATGAAATAATGGGAAATAATTGTTGCTTTCTTAAAGTACACAAAAGTTTCTTAGAATACTAAAATCATAAAACATAAAAAGGAAATTGATAAATTGGACTTAATGAAAATTAAAATATTTTATTCTTCAAAAAGATACTACTGATAAGTTGCACTGTTATGCACACTTGGTTGAATCTCAAAGACATATAGAAGCCTGTCTCAAAGGTTACATACTATATAATTCTCTTTATATAGCATTGGTAAAGGACTAATCTATAGTAATGTAAAGCCTACCAGCAGTTGTCCAGAGTTATAGGTGGGTGAAGGAGTAACTATAAAATGATAGCATGAAAAAGTTTTAGGGAATGATAGAACTGATTTTTTCCTGAATATTGTGATATTTTCATGAATTTATATACATGTTAAGATTCATAGAACTCTACACATAAAAAAGTCACATTTATTGTATACTAATTTTAAATATTAAAATAACAGCAACAAGAAAAAAAGCCCCAAACTATCCTCCAGAGTGGTTGCCCAAATAAACACACCACTACATTCCTATTAACAGTATATAATGTGAGTCTCTTCTTTTCCCATGCTCTGGTCAACACTCGGAAATAGAACATTTTTATTATGTTCTATTTTCTATATTTCTATTCTCATCTGAGAAGTGAAAATGGAATCTTAGTGTTACGATTTGTGTCTCTTTAACTATAACAGTAACGCCTTTTCATATGTTGAATGGCAATTCACAGTGCTGTGTTGTTTAGGGAAGAGTGTATGGTTGTGTATATATGTGTGTGTTGAGGTAAAGTAGGGGAGTTCTCCTGTTAACTTCCTATTTAAATCCCTTGCTCATTTTTCCTACCTTTTAAAATACATTGCTTTGTATAAACTTATAAAATAATGAAAAGTGTGGACTGATTTAATTTGGCAGGATTGTAGAAAACACTAATGAAAATAATTGGAGCTGAGATTAGAAACATTCTTTCCCCCCCCCCCCAAAGATCACACATGGCTTTGAAAGTCATGTTAAACTATCCATATATTTAGAAATCAGCAGTCAAGTTGGTAATGATCTATATTCTAAAGCTATTGTATGAGAAGTGCTGGCATGACCAGTGAGCTAGACTGGGGACTGAAATAAATGGACAGATATTATTAAGTCTAAGAAGTCTAAAAGGAACCGTATCTAGGGTAACATATGGGTTTACCACTATTTTAAAAGAATATGCATAGGTAATGTAAGTGGAAAAATTGGAATTCAATTAATGGCATATTCTTGATTAAATTTCTGTCCCTGATTACCAAGAAATGTTTTTCAATTTGGTACTGTCACTGGGCCATAAATTCCAAGAAGGATGAGACTTACAGTTATCAATCCCCATTGCTTATGTGAACATCATTAGACTCTCAACCAGATTAGAGCTCCCTTTTCATATTCTCCTATTATCCCCTGTATTTCCTCCAAATGCTTATCTAGCAGAGTGCCAGTAAGTTTGTATCTAATTTTTTTTTTCAAAAGAGAGAGAGAGAGAGAGAGAACAAGACCACCCCCCTTTACTCATGAGTCAATATATCAGCCACCATTTTTTGTTATCCTCTAGATGAATTGGCTTATTTTAAACTATTCTTTTTTTTTTTTTAATTTTTTTTTCAACGTTTATTTATCTTTGGGACAGAGAGAGACAGAGCATGAACGGGGGAGGGGCAGAGAGAGAGGGAGACACAGAATCGGAAACAGGCTCCAGGCTCTGAGCCATCAGCCCAGAGCCTGACGCGGGGCTCGAACTCACGGACCGCGAGATCGTGACCTGGCTGAAGTCGGACGCTTAACCGACTGCGCCACCCAGGCGCCCCTAAACTATTCTTTTTTTAAGTGGGGTTTTAGTATCCCTAAAAGCTAATGAATTAGTTCACTTATTGATGTATTTTAGTCATTCTTTGTTACTATTTTGACTTCTGTATGATCAGGGGTACACCAGGCAGAAGACAGTAGAGGAATATTGCAGTCACCTGTCCCCACTTCAGAATGAACACTATCTGCATTGCAACTGTGACTACTAAGTAGATGTGACATTAATCAAAATTAAATTATAAACCAAAACCAGAATAATTAATTGCTGAATATCAACATAGTCATATTTAACCACAAAACTAAACAAGTAAAATAGTCTGGTTTTTTTTTTCAGCTAAAAGAATAAAACACCAACAAACGTGTGTTCTTTAAAATTCTGTATAATTATATGATTAAATACACTCTCTCCCTGTACCCCATGTAAATTAGAATAACTGAATGTTTGAGGAATACTTTCAGCCTAAATATTTACTCAGGGAAGTGAGTTACTTGTAGTTTGTATAAACAACTTATTTAGGCATAATGTTTATTTCTAAGTAGTAAAGTAATGATATAAAACTCTTTGGAGCTGAATTCTGCAACCCTCTATAATGTTTGCCATTTTAGAGTATATTACATTTTCCCTCCTGTAAACATTTTTAATGAAGAATTTAAATGCATGCAACCATATGTCTCTTTTCCAAGCAACAACTACTCAGAGGAAACAAAGTCCCCAGTGATCAGTTCGCTTATGTGTTAAGTAAAATAATATCCTAAAGAAGACACACATTAGAACACTTGATGTATAATGTAGCCTTTACCATATTTCATGCAAATATAAACCCTAGACTATTTCTACAACTATGTTATTCAAAAAAGAATATTTAGTAGAAAATTGACTTCAGAGATTAGATCCATGCCCAGGCACGAGGCTGATAGGATGACTCACAGAAGAAGCTGCATGAAGCATTAGAACTTGAAAAGAAGGACTTAAGAAACCACCCCATCCAAGCTTCTGTTATTACTGAAAGACCACTTACAGCCCACTGTTCTGAGAAGGGTATGTTTTTCTTCCAAGTGAGAGCTACACACACACATTGCACACAGTGGCCCCTCTGCCTTCCTTTCTGCTACTATTACAAAGCAAGACTGCTGTTGCAACTTATGACCGATATTTTTAAACATTTTTTCATGTTTATTTTTGAGAGAGAAAGAGAGAGAGAGAGAGAGAGAGAGAGAGAGACGTAGAATCCGAAGCAGACTACAGGCTCTGAGTTGTCAGTACAGAACCCGAGAAGGGCTCAAACTCACGAACTGTGCAATCATGACCTGAGCCGAAGTCAGATGCTTAACCGACTGAGCCATCCAGGCACTCCTAAACTTATGACAGATATTTTACGTTATAATAATCTTGGCAGCCATTAAACAATTCTAGTTTGGACCTTCTTATTTTACAGATGTTCCAAATATCATAGCAAGTAGCAGAGGATCTTCTACTGGGGTCGAGAATATTTGAGATGCATGTTGCCTTGTGTTGACAATTTTCAGGTCAGTATTTATGATTCCTTTCTAAAAGCCATTGACCTGCTTTACGCTTTAATGTTTTTACAAGTGGCAGAGTTATAGTTTGACAGTATATACTAGAGTCAAATTTTATCTTAAGTGTCCATATTTGTATCTCAGATACGTTTAATAAAAAGAGGCTCAAAATTCTGCTTCTTTCCTGATCTGTTGGATGCAACACCTTACAATATTCATTTATTACCAGAGTTTTAATTCTTCAGTGCTTATAATCATATTTCTAGTGTTCTAGTGGGAAGATGGCATACCTTTGGTTTGATAATGTTTCCCAAAAATTATGTTTATGTTATTGGTATTGAAATTTACTGTTTGCACAGTATTATTGATCTGCCCTGAACTTGTCTCTATAGTCCTCCAATTACTGTGTCATTATAGAATTGGCTAATGTTATGATTTTCAAATCAGATTCCTGTTGTCATATTCATATTCATTGTATTTCAAGTAATCTATTTTTAAACACAGTAATATTGAACTATCTCCACCAAACCCTGTACTCAAGTTTTTCTTTGACAATTTACACCCAGACATTGAATAGCATAAATCCTCTTATACTGAGATTTGTAACTATCTTTCTGGCTGTTGAGTATCTGGAAGATTGATTAAAAAAAGGTTTGTAAATAAAACAAGACAAGATTAGTGGAGTTTGCCAGTAATTCAAGTAGACGATTAGACCACTTACAGAAATGAATACTGTAACTTGCATTAATACAGGGGTTAAAAGAAAGCTTGCCATTAATGAATAAAGGGTAAATTAAATATTAGTGACTATCTAACAAAAACATGATATAACAGAAATTTTTACAAGTGAAAATGGGCAGTTTTGGGGGGTAGTACCATTATCACCAACTATTTTTCTTTCAGAATAAATGGCTATAATTTATATGATGCATTGTAATAATAACAGGATGATGACACCTTTTCTGTTTCCTAGAAGCATTACTACTGTCCTATTCATTTTCAACTTTGACCAATGGTGAATTGAATTTGACCAATCAGGCAGTAAGAACTGTATTGCACCCATTGTTTTCATTTAGATTGAGAAAGTGAGGGATACAAACTAAGTGTAAGTTTTAGAAGTACTTACAATGTTTAAGAAAGTAAAAATAAAACAGAAGTGTTCACACAGCAAGTAAAGAACTATGTAGAACCCTATGCAGCTAACTTTGAATTGTATGATTCATACTATAGGGACATAAGATCACTGAGTTGGAAATCAATGCGTAGCACCATGGGCTGGATAGAGAAAGAAAGAATTAAGTTGAGACTTGAAAATGGAAAGATCTTGAAGCAACAGGAATAACCCAAGACTGGTGGAAAGAGAAGTAGAAGGATACTGGGCAGAATTACTTTAAATGAACATTATTTGTGGGGCACCTGGGTGGCTCTGTTGGCTGAGCATCAGACTTCGGCTCAGGTCATGATCTCAATGTTCCTGAGTTTGAGCCCCATATCAGGCTTTCTGCTGTCAGCACAGAGCCTGCTTTGGGATTTGTCCCCCAATCTCTCTGCCCCTCCCCCACTTGTGCATGCTCTCTCTTTCAAAAATAATAAACATTTAAAAAATGAACACAATTTGTAGGGGAAAAAAAGCCTAAGATTAAACTCTTGCTAAAGATGATATACCAGGTAAATGGGCACTAGACAAAAGTACACACAAATTATGTGTATCTAGTCAGAGAAATACACAGGAATCCTAATGAAATTTACAGTTACTGTGTTTAATTGTTATTTGAACAATATGAATTAAAACTATTGTTGAAAGATCATGTGGAATAAGGAAGTCTATTAAGGCAAAAGTTAATTTCATGGTTTCTGTTCTGTTACTCCAAATAGTGATTCCATTGTGAAATCCACTGGTGTAATTTAAAATCCTTTAGTCAAGCCTATGAGAGTGTAGAATTAACAAAAAGGATACCGATCTATTAGTTTTAGTGCTTACAGCTGAGATTATATATTAGCATTTTTCTATGCTATCCTTTTTTATTTATGAAGAATGTGATATTACCTAGGTGGGCATTATGGATTCAATTAAACAAACAGCTATTGGATATATTAAGTATATTTGGGCTTTTAGTAAGTGTCACTATGGTGAGACATGCAAATAGAGCACTGAGCTATTTCTCCTCCCTAAGGTCCAAGATTTTGGAGATATGTAACATTCAGTAGGTCAAAGAGATGTGGAAATTCAGCTGTCAGTGAATGTGGGACTCAATCAAGAAAAAGAATTATAGACTTCAGGAAAGGCAGAAGCAGAGTAGCAAGATGGAAATTAATAGGTGGTGTTAGGGGGAAAATAAGGGTCAGTGTTCAGGAAATTGAGGGTTTCTGTGAGTGAGATAGCTGGATATGGCTAGAGATCACATGGCTTGAACAAGATAGAAGTGGACTTGGGGAGTTAAGGAAAACAAATCAATTGAGAAGAAGTAAAATGCATAATGTAAACAGCAGACTTTGATTCAAGATTTGAACTCAGGTATTGGTATTTGTATTGACACTGAAGTGTGTAAGAGGTGAATAAAGTTAAGAGTTTAGGAGTGACTCAAAGATGTGAGAAGATACAATTAAGTATAACTTAAACGAGTGTGTTAAACATCAATAAAAATTCCTGCAAAAAATACGCTAGGTATTTACGTCTTCTGGATGTGACAAATTATAGTTTTAATGAAAATGGAGGGGTGCCTGGGTGGCTCAGTCAGTTAAGCATCCGACTGACTCTTGGTTTCAGCTCAGATCACAGTATCACGGTTTGTGAATTCAAGGCCCACATCGGGCTCCGCACTGCCTGTGCAGAACCTGCTTGGGATTCTCTCTCTCCCTCTGTCTTTGCCCCTCCCCACCATCTCTCCCTCTGTCTCTCTCAAAATAAATAAGTAAACTTAAAAAAAAAACAAGAAAGTGGAGAGGAAATTTGAAAAATGATTCTGAAACTTCCGATCCCAAGGATCTAGTTTTCTAAGGTATCATTTCCTCCAATATCCAAAATCAGCCATAATTCAAACTGAACCCTGTTCAATAGGAAGTTTGTTCTGTCTGTAAAACCATTCCCATCAGATTTCTCGCTCCAGATCATTGCTCTGGGGAACCCCCAGGTGCCCCATCACTTCTGGCCATTCTGTAATTGCCTCTCCATGAAGCTACTTCTCTTTTTAATTCACTTTGGTTTCAATACCTGCAAATGGATCACTTGCTTTAGTCTCTCAAGCATATGTGGATTGATAATAAAATGTAAGAATGAAAGCAAAGTGTAAAAGGACATTTAAAAACTAAATATAACATGCCACTGCCACAAAACTCACTGCCCCAAGTTTTGTATTATGTCCTTTATTATGTCCTTACACAGAAAATTCCATAAAAACTATCTCCCTTCTGCAATCCAACCTGCCATCTTAGCCTTTGGGCCAAAGGCTCCATAGACCAACTTGAGTCCCCCACATTCTTCTCACCTACTGTATATCTCATATACTGTATCTCCAATCTTGGACCTTAGAAAGAAGAAATATCTCAGGGCTTTATTTGGATTTCTCACCACACTGACCCCGAATGTACTTACTGTATTCAATAACTGTTTAATTGAATCCATAGTGTCCACCTAGGCAATTTCACATTTTTATAAAGAAAGGATAAAAAAGGAAAAATACTAATATCTCATGATTAAATTCATAGTATGCATACCTACAATCTCAGCTATAGACACATCCACTTAGTCACACACACATACACAAAAAAATGACATTCACCTTAGACTCTGACCTGTCTCCCACTCAACATTTTTGGTCTAATATAAAATCCTGTCCATTTGGCTTTCTATTTAAACTACCATCATTGCCCCATAGATTGTGGTAGCAGGCTCTTTAACTATTCTCTCTCCATCCATCCTTCATATTATTATCAGAGTGGTTTTTGTTTTCTTAAAACATAAATAATACAACACTTCCATATTTACAGTCTGTCAAAAGGCTTCCCATTGTCAACAAAATAAAGTTCAAACTCCTTCACATATTCTACAAGATTTATCAAGTCTTGGTCCCTGTTTACCTCCCTAGCTTAATTTCCTGCTCCTTCCTCTTCCTTGTCTCAAACCTGATGCTTTATTAACTACTTCTAGTTAGGGAGCTGTGGAAGGGGTGGGAAACTAAAGCAGATGTGTCCATCCAAAAGGGGCCAGGCTACTAGGCCCCAGCAAACCATTGCTAGGAAGAAAACTAAATCCAGTATTGCCAAATCTGATTCTCTGAAGGCCTCAAATCCAGATTACTGTGTGTGATATCCCAACTTTTGAGCATTGCATCTAATTCAGAGAAGTCTGTAAAATACTCCTCTGCAAACCAAACTATACATATACATGGATCCGACTCCATGTATGGACTGAGTTTGTGAGTTCTGAACTAACACTTGTTCTGATGTAAGGACAAACTCCAGTATCTGCTAAAGTATCTGATACACAGTGGCCCTCTATAAGGGATTTTTGCACATGTATAGAATAAGATTAAATGTTATTAATACCTTGATTTAAAGGTAGTTAAAAAATTATTTGACATGTTTGGGGACTTTAAAAGTAAAAAAGATAATACATTAATTCATTATATCCACTCAGAGCATATTTTAAAAAAAGTTTCTCTTCCTTTGACCCACCCCAACAGATATATTTCACACAATTGGCAGGAAATCGAGGTTGACATGTTACATTTCCTCCCATTATTTAGCTCCTCCCCTGCCTGTACTACCCAGTTCCACAGATTGAATAAACAGAAAATTAAAGCAATAAAATCCATTTCATTACAACTGACCCCCTATAAATTATTTGTGACTCCATGAATGTAAACACATGGCAAGCTACAAGATTTTCATATAGACATGCAAAATATTTACATAAACGGCCTTGTGATTTGGTTATAAATTATATGAATTACTCAAAGGAAAGGTGCTGTGTAAATGTGAAATAATAATGATGATGGAGTATCCATTATTAACCATATAAAAAGAAAATAAAATACTTTGTGTGTACTTAGCACATAAGCAAATTCTCTTACTAGAAACAATTAAACAGCAAATAAAATATGCTTATGTGCTGGAAATGGACAGCTGGATTTATGCCACTCTTGCAATATCTCCATCTCAAGCCATATGGCTCTTGCTCATTAGTGCAATTTTTAAAGAAAGTCTCACTTGAGAGTAAGTCTGAAGTATGATAAATAAACAAAAACTTATTATATCATTGTCCCTCTTTTGCATCTTAAGTGTTTTTATTCAATTTATGTCAGCAGTGGGGTTATCCCCAGCAACATGTTCCTATACAATGTGACAAGTACCCATTCTCTTTAACTTACCAGATCTAGTGACTCCATTTCTCTTTACTAACAGAGTGACTTAGAGCAATGAGGCTAACCACAGTTGATGAAAAGGGCAGTAGCACAGCAGTATTTTCAGACATTCCAGCGACAATAATTAATTTAGTTCAAGTATCTGCATTGTTCCAGCCCATACAGAGATTAAATTTAAAAATCCTGCTATCCAAGAAAACCCCTTGAATTTTTTTTTTTAATTTTTTTTTTCAACGTTTATTTATTTTTGGGACAGAGAGAGACAGAGCATGAACGGGGAGGGGCAGAGAGAGAGGGAGACACAGAATTGGAAACAGGCTCCAGGCTCTGAGCCATCAGCCCAGAGCCCGACGCGGGGCTCGAACTCACGGACCGCGAGATCGTGACCTGGCTGAAGTCGGACGCTTAACCGACTGCGCCACCCAGGCGCCCCAACCCCTTGAATTTTAAAGGTTATAGATTTCTCTTTAATTCTGGGACAATAAATTTTGAAATACAGGCTACTCTGTAGGGTTCACTCAAAGATAGCCAGGTCTTCTTTTAAAAAAGATTTAGTCAGAGGAGAATGTTAAGAAGCCTTTTAGAAGTCAATGTAAGGAGAGGAGTATCTCTGTGAAAAATGCTGTGCCAAATTCTGCATAGAGAGAACATTTTCTCACTTCCAATAGCTTTATATTTGAAAAAACATATATATTTTATTCCTAGTGTACTGTGACAGTGCATTTTGATGAAGTAGGTGGTCATTTAATGGTAATGAGAAAAATGATAAGCTGAAACATATAAAAATATGTTTGATGATATTGGATACTATAGAAGAGAGATGTCTGTGGTCGAGTTCATCCTAAAATATGTGGATTACATAATTTTGACTCTAGACAGATGGCAAAACATGTACAGATTTTAAGGGTCAGTGCTCACCATTCTCCTTATTTGTCAAATACCCATTAAACTATCAAAAAGAAAATACCTTCAATACCATAGGAAACAATCCAGTATATTCTATATTCTTGAAGGCATTTTAACATTATTTAAGAAAGGATGTAACACTATTCAACCTGGGGGTTCTCCAGACTTTGTCTTGGGTAGTATATCTACCAAAAGTCACAGAAGTGGGTATCAGCAGAATAGGCCCCAACCTCCTGATTGACAGTCACAACACACAACACAAAGATTGACTTCGGGTGGGGTTGCCCTCTAAAGAATCCACCGAATGGATGAAAGAGTAAAATGCTAAGTGTATAATCCTTCATCCCAATTCTCAGGAAAGCCTTGCAAGATAGTAATGGAAAGTCTTTAATCCCCAACAAGCTGTAACATCAACTGAAGCTGGCACAATACAAGGAGATAAATTAAGACAATATCTCAAGGTGTTGTTCTTCTCAGCTCCCAAAATATAGAAATGATTTCCCTGGATAATCTTCCTCAGAGTGAGCAATCATTACAGGCTTGGAACTCACCTACTAACCTCAGCTTTCCTCTCTCACTACGAATTAGTCTTTCACCAATATGGCTGCCAGCAACTTTCCACTGGGGATAAACTCTGAGTGACTGAAAAAGCACTTTGGAATAGCTTTCCATAGACCCTTCTCTAAGAACTAGCAAAATGATTACAAGAAAAAAAAAAAAAAAAAGACTAGTGTAGAAGGGAGGTCCAGCAATCATTTCAATAGTTTTACTCTCATGAGAAAATTCTATATTAAAAAAAATGTTTCCTTGAGCACTTTTTATTATTGTAATATTTTGCTTTTTCCTAAGTGCCATCTATATCTATATTTGTTTTACTTTTTACTTCATTTATTTACATGGGGTCTTTTAAAATGTGTCACAATTAGTGTAAAGCATTGAGCAAGCACCAAAGCCTATGTGCCAGCCGTTCTCAGACTGCATAGTGTGAACAGATGCTGAGGGCTCTGTGAAGTGCTCTAGCATAAATTTTAGTTTGGGGTGGGAAAATCTGTGGGAAATTGAGTCAACACAGGGTACACAGTAGTGTTGGATGGTGGACGAAGATGGAATCGGGACTCTGTTCATATTTCAACCAGAAATGTCATATCAGCAAAGCAATATGATACTTATATTTTTGTTTAAATTTTATTATGTTCATCTTTTTTTTTGTTCATATTGAGTCAGTACATTTACTTTTATTTTATATTTGTATAAGAGCTATTAGCATGTGGGTCTTACCTATTTTATATTTGAACATGTTTAAATTTTTTTAATGTTTATTTATTTTTGAGACAGAGACAGAGCACAAGCTAGGAAGGGGCAGAGAGAGGGAGACACAGAATCCAAAGTAGGCTCCAGGCTCTGAGCTGTCAGCACAGAGCCCGATGCGGGGCCCTAAGTCACTAACCGTGAGATCATGACCTGGGCTGAAGTTGGACGCTTAACAGACTGAGCCACCCAGGCGCCCCTGAACTATACAACTCTTAATTTCTTTTAAACTATTGGAATTCATGCAGCTGAAGTCCCAGAAAACAATCTTGTGTTTACTCTTTGGATAATAAAAGCAATGTCTGGATTTTGTCTTCCAAGATACTGGACTCAGCAGATGAGGCAAGTATGTTGCCTTCCTTCAGTGCATAAATCAAAATGAGATTCCACTAAATACAGCTTTCAGACTCACACAGTAACCCAAACCCAGGAACTGTGTTTCATGTCCCAAAAAATCATACAAAATATTCCATTCTTTTTGGTCATAGAATGGACCTGGTTTCTAGAAATTTTCTTCAGTACATGTTATTTTGCTTGATTTTTGCTCTTTTCTTCCTATTGATAGAATGGAGCCTTGCTATCCGCCAAATCAGTACGCAAGTCATATTCCCCATAATCCTATAGTATGTTAAACAACAACATTTGCAAGATAAAACATGTCCTCTTGGGCCAATGTTTTCCAAAGAACAAGAGAGAAAAGACTTACTTTGCTTCACTCATCTTTCTTCTTAACTATCTGACCTGGCCTTGCAGAAAGAAACTTGTTGCCTTGATAATAGATCCAGTGTGAGCCAGATAAACCTCCTTTAGATGATGAATGTTATTCTTATTTGAGGAGTACTACCTAGGTAGGACATTGATAATTTATTAAATCCAGGAGAGAATTTTGGGTATCACTGTCCTCTTGGCTACAAAAGATGTCTAGGGAAATCTTAGCATTCAGACTCAATTTCTAGCTGGCAAGTAAATATATCATATAAGAGTTTGTTATATGACATAATAAAATATATAGATTCAAGTTATGAAATTGACCATCTGGGTTACCTTACTGGTAAAATGTCATTGGTGAAGGCATGGTGAGGAAGGGGGACCTGTAGTCTACAGACTTATTTAATTTGGCTGAACCAGTTTTTACAACAATTTATATTTGAAAATCTTTACCCAGGGCACTCAAAGCTCACCACTTCCTACTGTCTTATAGCAGGCCAGCTGTGCTCATTTATGTTACCTACCCAATACTTGAAGGCAATACTTTGCTTTGTAATCCCTCGATAGACTTTAAAAATTCTCTCTGTCACAGTTTATGGGGCCCGATATCTGAAATACTTTCTATGCCTAACAATCCTCTTTACTATTTCAGATTGGTATAATATTCAAAGTGCATTAAGTCCTTGGGGGATTTTATGAGAAAGGTCAGCTGTAAGAGCCGATTATTGCTCATTATTATTAAGACTCCTTTGTTCCATACAATCCTTTCATACAGTTGGGGAACACCCCTCAAGGGATGAGTTTATCTCTGTGTACTTTTGTAATAAAAGCAGTATTCATCTGCGGTCTTTGCCTTATTTTAATTCCTTCCTAGTCGAAGAAAGCCTGTTTTTCTGGTTAATGCTTTTAAATTATTACTTTAAAATATATCCCTTCTGAGACATATTAGATTCATTTTTACCTGTTACCTCTAAACTTACAGTGACTCTGACCCAAAATACACATTCAACCTCCTGGCTTACATTTTTCCTAAATTTGGCTCTCACTACCAGGCACCAGTTCCTGGTCTAAATGACAAAATTATTACTTTAAAAAAATGCTTTTAAAAATCATATACTCATGGGTGCCTGGGTGGCTCAGTCGGTTAAGCGTCAACTCTTGTTTTGGCTCAGGTCATGATCTCAAGGTTCATGAGTTTGAGCCCCACGTCAGGCTCTGAACTGACAACACAGTGCCCAATAATGAATCGGCAAAGGGAGTCTCAAGAAAAAGCATGCTGTAACAGTCTAGATACCAAATTGTCTTTATCCTGCCAGCTGCAAGGTGACGGCAACCTACAAATGGAAACTACAATCTTGTGAGCTGATCAATGAGCACTATCGCTTTAGAACAGAAGTATATTCAGCTGTGAAAGCAACTGACATGGTACATGTAAGATATAGAGAACGTCTCTGAGGAAAAGAATCAGAGTCATGTATAAGGGAAATTGATTTCCATGATAGTAGAACCAGCCTTAAAATTCAATAGGTTCTCGTCTTCTCCTTAGTATGCAGAAAGATGGAAAAAAAAGTATTATTCAATCCTTAACAGTGATGAGTTAGAAACTACAAAATCAGGGGCATCTGAGTGGCTCAGCTGGTTAAGCGTCCCACTTCAGCTCAGGTCATGATCTCACAGTTTGCGAGTTCGAGCCCTGTGTCAGGCTCAGTGCTGACAGCTTGCTCAGAGCCTGGAGGCTGCTCCAGATTCTGTCTCCCTTTCTCTCTGCCCCTCCCCCACTCACATTCTGACTCTGTCTCTCTCAAAAATAAACATTTAAAAAATTTAAAAAAAATACAAAATCATAACTTTAGTTGACCAACCAAAGAATTAATAGGCAGGGCAGCCAAGCTGGCAGAACTCCAAAGAGGGATGAGCTTCTTCAAAGACAAGCACAGAACATGTTGACTGCTTCACTTGTGAGAAACCATGGAGTCAAGAGTAGTCATCACACCTAAGTGAGATTAGAGGAAATCAGCTACAATTTTCACAAACAGTTGGAGAGTATGAGCTAATGTGTTTGTCTGACAGAATTGAGGACTCTGGACATTGTTGGTTTCTTGTTTTACACACTAGCAAGTTTTGTTTTGTTTCATTTTTATCTGTTTTTGTTTTTTTCATGAACCTCCACTGTGTGCTCATGAGAAAAAATGGAGCAGAGAAATTCAGAGAGAACCCTTGGGCTCATCAGACCTGAAGGTGATAAGCAGATGCCTAGGCCCCCTCTCTAACTTTAAACAAAGCCTTGAAACCATAAAGAGGGTGAAAGAAAACCCACTGTCTTTAAGGAACAGAAAAAGATCTACTGGAGATGAGGCTAATGTAGAAAAAATATCTTTCTATGTCTGTGGGAGGGGCAGAAAAACATCTAGTCCCAAGGATACTGTTCCAGTATCAAGCAGAGGTTATTTGTTAGCATTTAGGAAGGGGAGAAAAAGTGTTGCAAAGATGAACCACAGAAATAAGGCAGCAATTGACTACCATGGGTAGTAGAGGCAGGAATACCAAGAAAACCCAAACCCAAAGTCCAGGTGAACAGGGCCATCTAAGATCAGGACAACAGAAATCTATTACCATTCCTCCAGTGAGTGACAAAAAATGGCAGTCTACCCTGGGTGAGGGCCACATCATGGGGGAAAAAAACCCATGCAAGGGTGCAGAAATGGCTACCAGCTAAGAGTGGATACAAACCCTCAGGATTCCCCTTGGCAGCACAGCCCTCATTCTAAGCACAAAGAATGGCAACCCACCACTAGAGGAACTGGAATCTTATGAGATACTGAAAACAAACAAACAAAAAACCCAAGGGCTATGGACGGAATGTTTGCTTCCTCCCAGAATTCATATGTTGAAATCCTAATCTTCAAGGTGACAGTATTTGGAAGTAGAGCCTTTGGGAAGTTGATTAGGTCATGAGAGCTGAGACAACCTGAATAGGATCAATGCACCTATAAAAGAGACCGCAGAGAGATCCTTTGACCCTTCTGCCACATAAGGACACAATAAAGAAACACTGCCAGTGACCCAGGAGGTGGGCTGTCACCAACACCAAAGCTGCTAAGCACTTTGATCTTGAATTATTCCAGCCTCTGAAACTGTGATAAATAAATTTCTGTTGTTGGGGCACCTGGGTGGCTCAGTCAGTTAAGCGTCCAACTTTGGCTCAGGACAGGAGCTTATGGTTCCTGGGTTTCAGCCCCACTTCAGGTTCTGTGCTGACAGCTCAGAGCCTGGAGCCTGCTTCAGATTCAGTGTTTGTCTCTCTTTCTGCCCCTCCTCCACTCACACTCTGTCTCTCTCTCAAAAATAAATAAACATTAAAAAAAAAGTGTATCCCGGGGCACCTGGGTGGCTCAGTCAGTTAAGCATCCGACTTCAGCTCAGGTCATGATTTTGCAGTCAGTGAGCTCAAGCCCCACGTTGGGCTCTGTGCTGACAGCTCAGAGCCTGGAGCCTTCTTCAGATCCTGTGTCTCCCTCTCTCTCTGCTCCTCCCCCGCTCACGCTGTGTCTCTGTCTCTCAAAACTGAATAAACGTTAAAAAAATTTTTTTAAATAATAATAAAATTTAAAAAAGAGTATCCCTTAAATAACATTAAAAAAAGAGTGGGGGAGCGCCTGGGTAGCACAGTAGGTTGAGCCTCCCACTTCAGTTCAGATCATGATCTCAAGATTCTCACAGCTCATGTGAGTTCAAGCCCGGGGTCCAGCTCTGTGCTGACAACTCAGAGCCTGGAACCTGCTCAGATTCTATGTCTCCCTCTCTCCCTGCCCCTTCTCGTTCATGCTCTGTCTCTCTCTCTCTCTCTCTCTCTCTTTCTCTCTTTCTCAAAAATAAATAAACATTTTAAAAAAAGTATCCCTTAAAAATATATATAAATAAATTTCTGATGTTTATAAGCCACTTTCTCCTCCCCAACCATTTTCATAGCATTTCTGTTACAGCAGTCTGAACAGACTAAAACACTAGATTCAGCACAACCCTTAACAGGACTAAGCCAATTCCAATCCCCCACAAAATTGACCTGATACAAGAAGAAATGAGCCCATTTCTGGGTATAAATAATATTTACATCAATTTCAACTGTTTTATACTTGATGTTTTACATTCAAATAAAAATTATGAGAAATACCAATAAGGAAGAAAAAGCAAACTATTTTCAAGAGATAATAAAGTCAAAACATAGAACCACTCTCAGAGATGGCCCAGATGTTCAAACCATCTCATTAGGACTGCAGAATAACTGATTAATTTGTTAAAAGGTCAAGTGGAGAAGGCAAACATCATACATAAGCAGAAGAGAATTTTTAGAAAAGAGATGAAAACTATCATCAAGAATCAACCAGAAAACTAGGATCAGAAAATGTTGCATCACTCTGATAGGTTTATCAGTAGACTTCACATGACTTAAGAATCATTGAACTTGAACAAGGATCGATATAAATTATTCTCACTGAAGCAAAAACGATGGAAAGAGTGAAAAAACATAGAATAGGCCATCCCACTGTTGGATGATATCAAGTGGTCTAATATATGTGTAACTGCAGTCATAGAGGAGATGAGCAAAAACAGAACAGAAGAAATATTTGAGGAGAGAAAAGCCAATTTTTTTTTTAAATTATGAAATACATCTAACCACAAATCCAAGAAACTTGGATAACTGCAAGAAGGACTAAATTAAAAACAAAACAAAACAAAAATAAAACAAAACACAAGATACATCACATATGATAGTCAAACTGCAGTGAACCATAGAAAAAGATAAAATCTTGAAGGCAGACAAGAGAAAAAAAAAAAGAACATATTATAGACAAAAAAACAAAGGTAAGAATTAAAGCAGACTACTTGTCAGCAACCATGCAAAGCAAAAGACAACAGAGTGGCATCTTTAAATTGTTGAAAGAAAAACCCTGTCAACCCAGATCCTAAACCTAGTGAAAATATCTTTCCAAAAAATGAAAGCAAAAATGAACATTAAAGAAAAACAAAATCTTAGGGATATGTCATTGTCAAGAGGCTTGCACTAAAAGAAATGTTAAAGAATGTTCTTTCAGGCAGAGAGTATAATATTAGATCAGAAGTTGGGTCTACACAAAGAAATAAAGATCCCTGGGAAAGGAATGACAAGGTAAATTTAAAAATGTGTTTCTTATTTTTAATTGCAACAAAGATAATTAACTCTCAAAAGTAATAATAATAATATCCTATTGTGTGGGTTATAAAATAAGTTAGGAGTGCCTGGGTGGCTCAGACAGTTAAGCGTCCGACTTCAGCTCAGGTCATGGTCTCAACCATGTGAGTTTGTGAGTTCGAGCCCTACGTTGGGCTCTGTGCTGACAGCTCAGAGCCCGGAGCCTGCTTTGGATTCTGCGTCTCCCTCTCTCTCTGCCCCTCCCCAGCTCGCACTCTGTCTCTCTCTGTCTCTCAAAAATGAATAAATGTTTTTTAAAACTTTGTAAAATAAGTTAAAGTAAAACATCTGACAATAGCAAAAAAAAAAAAAAAAAGTCAAGGAGAGAATTTGGAAGCATATTGTCATGAGAGTCCTACACTACATGTGAAATGGTATAATAATCCTGAATATAGACAGTGATAAGATGACTATTGTAATCTGCAGGGCAACTACTGCCCACCCCCCACCCCCCATTTTTAAACAGTACAACTGGTTTAGATTACCTGAAATGAACAGACATTTTAGTTGTATGTAGTCAACAAGAAGCTTGGAGTAAGAGATATTGCCAAGAGCATGGTGCTGGAATTTTAGCCCTTAATAAATTAAGGGCTTAATAAATTAAAGATAGACTAGAGTGAAAAGCAGGGCTTGGAGATTATACAGAACCACATTAGGATTTTAAGTTGACTGGGGGCTCCTGGGTGGCTCAGTCCTGACTTCGGATCGGGTCATGATCTCACAGTTTGTGAGTTTGAGCCCCACATTGGGCTCTGTGCTGACAGATCAGAGCCTGGAGCCTGCTTTGGATTCTGTGTCGCTCTCTCTCTCTCTGTCCCTCCCCCCACTCATGCTCCGTCTCTCTCTCAAAAATAAATAAACATTAAAATTTTTTTTTAAAAAAAGGATTTTCAGTTGATGTTGAGAGATCTCAACCACCAACGAGCAGGAGAGTTTTTCTCAAGCCATGTACAGGGAAATGATTACCATGCAGAAACCTGGTATTCAGTAGAGTAGAACTATCACAAGAACTAGAAGCTATTCATCATGTTTTCTATATTTTTGGATACCCCGGGTGTCTGGCAAAGCATAAGGACCCACAGTAGTGAAAAAGATAAGACCATTTCCTGTATTCATGGAGCTTACATCATGAATAAAGCAGGGGAAGTGAGGGTAAACAGGTAAACACAGGCAGATATATTGCAATTCGAGATAAAAGCAAGTGTGATGAAGTCAAAGAAATAGGAACATGAGAAAGAGTCCCTAGCTGCTGAGCAACACAAGCTGGTTCAATCAGAGAAGACATTTCTGACGATGGAATATTTGGGCTGGCTGGAATGATCAGAAGGAGGTGGTCCTACACTCTAAGAAGAAGAAATATTAAATGAAAGTCCCTGAGCTCCGGACTTTGGAGCAGAGATTATTGACATGTGGCTACAGATACAGACAGAGGCCAGATTCTGTAGAAACTTAGAAACCATGCTATGTCTTCAAATATTTTTTTAATTGAGATGGGGAAAGCTATGAGAGTGTTTTAAGGAAGAGATAACATATGATTAATATTTTAAACAGTAAAGCTAGAAGCCATAATAATGCTACGTAAAGACTGCTGGTCTCAAATTTCGGTGACAGTGGACTTGCACGTGGGGTCTAATAGTAAAAGTGTTAACACTTCCACTATTCCCTGTATTACTGTTCCTATCACTTATTAAGTGTTTATTACGTACTAGGAGCTTTGTAGAGAGTTTTTCCGCGCATTATATTTAAACTTCACAACAATCCCGATAGGAAACTGAGCCTCAGAAAAGTTAATTGCCATATGGTCATACAGTGCGTAAGTTTGTTACTGCTGCTGTAAAAAATGATCACAAGCTGAGTGGATTAACACACTCTGATTTACACCTCTGAAGGTCAGAAGTCTAAAATGTGTCCACAGGGCTGCATGCCTTCTGAAAGCTTGAGGGAAAACTAGTTTCCTCTCCTTTTCCAGCTTCTAGAAGCTGCCTACATTGATTGGCTCATAACCCATTCCCTCATCTTCAATGCATATCACCCTAATTTTTGAGTTCTGCTTCCATCCATACATCTTCTCTTGGACTCTAAATTTTCTGTCTTTCTCTTTTTAGGACCCTCTAAATTACACTGGACCCACCCAGATATATTGGATAATCTCTCCAACTTGAGGTCCTAAATTTAATTACATGCAAAGTCCCTTAGTCACAGAAAGTAATATTTTTACAGGTTCTGAAGATTAGGATGTATATGTCTTTAGGGAGTCATTATTCAGCTTACACATAGCCAGAATTTGGGTCCTCCATTGTTTGGGTATAAAAGAAAGGCTATTATAAAGTGAATGAATCTCTGAGCAAAAGATGAGGAAATGCATTCGTTTTTCAGGATGAACTGGAAAGGATGTGGGTAGATGCAGAGTGAAAATGAAACCTGGCCAGGAGCCCCCATGTATGGCCCAGATTGGCATCACCAAAGGAAAAGAAGAATCAAGATTTATTGTACTGCCTACTCTGTGCCAGACCCAATAAATATGCCCTAAATACACATTATCCCATTTAATTCTCACAGCCAATACGTAAAATACATATTAGAGTCCCAGTTTTAAAGAGAGGAAACCCAAGCTCTGTCAATGCAAGTTAATGAGGCAGTGGGTCAGCATCCGTATATGGCTCAGATCCCAAAGCTTATGTTGTATCATTTTTTTTTAATTCGAAATATCAAAAAGGAATTTTAAAGAAAATCTGTCAAACTGGAATACTGGACTAGGAGGCAGACTGGGAAAATGTGTCATTTTGAAGAAGGGTTAAAAGAATTGGGGATGATTGGGGCACCTGAGTGGCTCAGTCAGTTAAGCATCAGATTTAGGTTTGTGATTTCGAGCGCCACATTCGGCTTTGCACTGACAACTCAGAGCTTAGAGTCTGCTTTGGATTCTGTGTTTCCCTCTCTCTCTGCCCCTCCCCTGCTCATGCTCTGTCTCTCTCTCAAAAAAATAAACATTAAAAAAAAAGAGAGAGACTAAGTAAAGGAGAAATTAAAAAAAAAAGAATTGGGGGTGATTAACTTGGAAGAGAGAAAACCTTGGGGCACCTGGGTGGCTCAGTCAGTTAAGTGTCCAACTTCAGCCCAGGTCATGATCTCACATTGGTGAGTTTGAGCCCTGCATCGGTCTCTGTGCTGACAGCTCAGAGCCTGAAGCCTGCTTCGAAATCTCTCTCTCTCTCTCTCTCTTTTTCTCTGTGCCTTCCCCACTCGTTCTCTCTCTCTCAAATATAAACAAACATTAAAAATTTTTTAAATAAAAAAAGAGAAAACCTCAAGAAGAAATGATAATGTGTGATTTTGTGTGGAGAAGTGCTAGACATAGTATATAAAACTGAAAGAAAAGTCATACAAGCAGTATGGATTTGATATATTTGAATTGCATTGAATTGCATTGCTAAAACTCAGAAGGCTCTAGACTAAACTAGATTTTTTCCACAACAGTGGTTGAGAACCTGGGCTCTGGAGCCAGAGTGCCTCTGTTTGAATCCTAGCCCTATTATATACTAGCTATGTCATTAGGCAAGATATTTAACTTCCATGTGCCTGATTCCTTAGTTGTAAATAAGGACAAAAGTAGTACCTCACCTCAGAGGTTTGTTATAAGCATTCAGTGAACTAGCAAAGTATTTCTGAAATCTTCTAGCAATAATAAGTACTCAAAAATATCATTTATCATTATACCTGTAAAAAATTGAACTAATGAAGTGGGTACTAGTTACAAGGGAAGATCTGGACATGTGGGGTTGGAAGATCTCTATTACTAAAAATATCAAACCAAAGTTAAACAGTCACAGGTAAATGATGCTTACAGGAAGATTCCTTCATTGTGTAGAAAGTTAAAAGAAAACACCTTTAGACAAATTGTGTTCCACGAAATGCTAGTAAAATGCGATATTAAAAAATGTTCCATGGGTTGGGAATGAGGATAAGGTAATTGGTTAAATAAATTCAGAAATACTATAAATCATATTCTTGATTTGGGAATTCATAATATGTATTAGTATGTGAAAGCTCTGAGAAGTCCTACAGGAAAAGAAAGCTGCAAAACTTTTAAAACCCTGCTTTTCAACTGTGTGTGTGTGTGTGTATGTGTGTGTGCAATGCTTGTTAATATCTAGTGAAATCTTCTTTGGAGTATAGTTTGTGAAATGTAAAATTAATAGACTAGATAATCTCTAAATTACCTTCTGCCTCTAAGCTATTACAAATCTAGGTTTATATAATGCAACTCCAAATGTGTTAAAATAGCATGCTCTACAATGATGTGAACTCTCAGGATAGAGCTCTATTTTACTATATACTTAGAATGCACTGCCTAGGCTATAACTGTTTCACTATAGGCTTAAGATACACTGCAATCCTTCAAATACTGTTGCACATATCATTTTAAATTTTCAAGTAAGAATACTCCTAAATATCAACTTCCTTTGACAGGGTACTTTCAGATTCTGAGCAGCTGACTTGGTTTTTACAACCAGTCTCAGCAATAATTACCTTATAATTCAGGATCAGCCATAAAGAGATAATGGTACATTCACAGGCAAATGACCAGATACATAAAATTCTGACCAGAAATGTTATACACTGCTTCAAAAAATTTAAGAAATATATTGCATAAGACACATGAAAATGTTTCGCAAAGTGTAACTATAAACTTGATCTACTCAAGAGTAAAATAGCATATTTTTAAAAATCATATATTGAACATGTCAGGTCTTTTTCATGCACGGACCAAGAGAATTTGTATTTTATAGCATAGGCATTGATACACAGTAGGTATGCTCCCATTCTCTTAACAACTCTGTGAGGCACGTATTATAATCTCCATTTCAGTTTCAGAGAGCTACGCTCTCCGTTTGCTCACTATGCTGTAGCCATTTGACCTTCTCTCATACCTCAAGCTCTCACCTTCCTCCAGGCCTTATGTCTGCTGTATCCTCGGCTTGAAAGTCTTTACCCCTGGCCTTAGCTCACTTCCTCTTTTCTCTTAGGTCTCAGTTCACAGTCACCTCCTCAAAGAATCTCTCCCTGATTACTCTTATCTGAAAGTGCCAGTGCTCCTATTTGGTGACTAGCTATTCTTTGTATTTGAGACTATATTATTATTTTTTGTATTTTACAAATTATATGAACCATGCTAACATACTGAGCTGAATCCTTTCAGACGAAATGGTTCACTTTCTACAGTCTCTATTCCTAGCACAATGCTTGGCCCATAGTTGATTCTCAATAAATACTCTTTCAGTTAATAAAGTTACATCTTGCCATTTTGATTAAAAGAAAAGAAAACAAAAACAAAAACAAAAACAAAAAACCTCTTTCCATACTAGTGTATTTTAGTTTCAGTATACCTCAGGTTCACTAACAAAGGAAAATTATTTTTTTAACTTTGTTTTCCTAATTACTGATAAGGATGGTGCATACATGACAACAATAATACTGCTCAAGAAGTTTTGGTAGACTCAGGTCTCATAGCCACAAATGGTATTAAACACAAGACGAAAAATTGGAGCCTGTCCAAGTAACTGACAACACAATGCCATATAATGGAAAACAATTGTCAAGTGAGATCACTAATCATGCAAAAAATGCTCTGATAAAAATGATCTTGGGGGAACTGCTCAAAGAGTACACAAATCTGTTGATAACATTTGTCAAGCCAGAATAAAATATGCTATATGTATTTCCTGATGGAAGGATCATCTGAGTCAGATCATAGGAATGTATGTCAACAGTGCTCTGAAAACATTGTCATTATACTGCATCAGTACTTACTACTAATTCCAGTATACCCTAACCTATCATGAGTTTTAGCTCCATAAATTAATTTTCCCAGGACTTCATAGTCTTTGGATTAGTCATACTTCAAGTTTGTTTGTTTGTTTGTTTTTATTTTTTATCCTTTAAATCTCCTTCACCTATTTTTCCCACTCCTCACGCTGCTTCTGGAAACCACCCATCCATTTTCTGTATCTGTGAGCTTGTTTATTTTGTTGTTTGTATGCTTGTTTGCTTTTAGATTCCACACATAAAAGATATCATACAGTATTTATCTCTCTCCGACTTATTGCACTTAACATAATGCCCTCAAGATCCATCCATGTTGTTGCAAATGGCCATATTTCATTTTTTTATGGCTTGATATTCCACTATATATATACCACAATTTCTTTATCCATTCATCTGCTGATGGGCATTTTGGTTGTTTCTATATCTGAGCTGTTGTAATAATGCTATAATGAACATGGGGTTGCATATGACTTTGTAGTTAGCATTTTTGTTTTCTTTGGATAAATACTCAGAAGAGGAATTGCTGGATCACGTGGTGGTTCTGTTTTTAATTTCTTGAGAAACCTCCACAATGCTTTCCATAGTGGCTGCATCAATTTACATCCCCACCAACATTGCACAAGGGTTCTCTTTGCTCTACATCCTCACCAACACTTGTTATTTCTTGTCTTTTTGATAACTGACATTCTGACAGGTGTATGGTGATATGTCATCATGGTTTTAACTTGCGTTTCTCTGATGATTAATGATATTGCATACTACACTGTAGCCATTTCACCTTCTCTCATACCTCAAGCTCTCACCTCCTTCCAGGTCTTTTATGTCTGCTGTATCCTCTGTGTCTTTTCATGTGTCTTTTGGCCATCTGTATGTCTCCTTTAGAAAAATGTCTATTCAAATATTTTGTCCATTTTTTAACTGGATTGTTTGTTTTGTTATTGAGTTGTATGAGGTTTTTTTAAAATATATTTTGGATATTAGCCCCTTATCACATATATGACTTGCAAATATTTCCCCCCACTCAGTAGGCTGCCTTTTCATTTTGTTGATGGTTTCCTTTGCTGTGCAGTATCTTTTTTAGTTTGGTGTAGTCCCACAAGATTATTTTTGCTTTTGCTTTTGGTGTCAGATTCAAAAAAATCATCACCAAGACTTATGTCAAGGAGATAACTGCCTATATTCTCTCTTAAGGTTTTTGTGGTTTCAGCTTTTATGTTCATGTCTTTAATGCATTTTGAGTTAGTTTTTGTGTATGTGTTTTATAAGAGTCCAGTTTCATTCTTTTGCATGTGCCTGTCCAATTTTCCTGACACCTTTTATTAAAGGCATTATCCCTTTCCACTATAAATTCTTGGCTCCTTTATTTTAACTTACCATATATATGTGGGTTTATTTCTGGGCTCTCTTTTCTGTTCCACAGATCTCTGTGTCTGTTTTTATGCCAGCACCATACTGTTTTGATTACTAACACTTTGTAGTACAGTTTGAAATCAGGGAGTGTGATGCCTCCAGCTTTGTTCTTCTCAAGATTGCTTTGGCTATCTGGGGTCTTTTGTGGTTCCATACAGATTTTAGGATTATTTGTTCCAGGTAAAAATAGAAAAATGTCATTAGTATTTTGACAGGATTTGTGTTGAATCTATAGATTGCTTTGGGTAGTATGGATATTTTGACAATATTGAATCTCTCAACCCATGAGCACAAAATATCTTTCCACTTACTTGTGTCTTCAATTTCTTTCATTAATGTCTTATAGTTTTCAATATACTGCCTTTTACCTCTTTGGTTAAATTTATCCCTAGGTATTTTATTCTTTTTGTTAAAATTGAAAATGGAATTTTCTTAATTTCTTTCTAGTTTCTTATTAGTGTACAGAAATATAAGAGGTCTTCATGTATTGATTCTGTATCCTACAACTTTACTGAATTTGCTTATTAGTTCTAACAGTTCTTTGAGGTCTTTAGGATTTTCTATATATAATATTATGGCATTTGCAAATAGTGATAGTTTTACTTCTTCCTTTCCAGTTTGAATGCTATTTTTTGTTTGTTTTTTTTTTTGTTTGTTTGTTTTTTCTTGCTTAATTACTCTGGCTAGGACTTCCAGTACTATGCAAAATATAAGTGGAGAGAGAGGACATTTTTGTCTTATTCCTAATCCTAGATGAAAAGTTTTCGGCTTTTCACCATCAATATGAGGTGCACTGTGGGCTTGTCATAAATGGCTTTTATTATGTTGAGGTGTGTTCCCTCTATATGTTTATTGAAAGTTTTTGGATGTTGAATATTTGTCAGATGCTGTTTTTGGGCATCTATCGAGTTGATCTTATGATTTTTATCCTTTTTTTAAATTATTTTTTTAATGTTTATTTATTTTTGAGAGACAGAGAGAGACACAGCACGAGCAGGGGAGGGGCAGAGAGAGAGGGAGACACAGAATCCGAAGCAGGCTCCAGGCTCTGAGCTATCAGTACAGAGCCCAATGCAGGGCTCAAACTCACAAACCGTGAGATCATGACCTGAGTTGAAGTTGGCCCTTAACCAACAGAGACACTCAGGTGCCCCTCCTTTGGTTTTTAATATAGTGAAAACTATTATTTTCAAAACATTCTTCTTATGAATATTCTTAATTAAATATAGACTTTTAACATAATGCCAGCAATAGCTTACTCAGATACTATTTACTAAGATTAAGGCTGTTTCCACAAGGCCAATGGCAAAATGGCTTCAAGAAATTTTGCAACTGTAATTTACAAATGTACCAGGTACTATACGACCCTACTGTCCAATTGCCACCATGTAGATGGAGTAGGCCAAACAATCTGATCCAGAGATATGTTTGAAAAGATCCTCATAGTTTTTCTAGCCTCATATGTAGGAAAAGCCTCCCCACCCCCCCACCCCCTTCCCCCCCCCCCCAGACTAAAGAACCAGATATTCCATTATCTCTAAGGACAACAGTTCTGATCTGTACTCCCAGTATTAGGAAAATCAGCCAATGGGTCAAACTGGAAGGTCTTTAGGCCTCATTTACTATAATCTTCTCCTTTTGCAGATATGGAAGCTAGATGTCAAACAAGTTATGCAACATCTATGGCCACACAGTGGTCGGAGGCAGAAACGATAACACTCCAGCTGCCTTAACTCTGCCATTCAACGCCCTGTCCACTAGTTCACACCAACCTCTCTGCAGGTCTAGGATTCTTCGTGTCATGTCCACCTTCTTTACCTCCTCTTATTTCCCTTCTTTATCTCTCTTTGGAAGAAAACATCTTTAAAATCAAGTGAAATATTATTTTTTTCATTCTAAATTTACATTCACTTACAAAATCTGCCTTATGATTCTTACTCAGCTATGTTCAATTTTAGTGCTTGATCATTGCCTAAATCACTGATAATCTTAAATTATTCTCTTACCAATCCACCAAATGCTTTTTTTGGCATAAAGCTCAAGCCAATTGAGCTTTATATTGAATTTATCTGTGTGGTCTATTCTTCAAGGTCAGCTTAGGCACTTGTAATTTAAGCCCTCCCCTAGAAAGCACTTAAATGGCCTAACCATAACCTTGGAAAACATATGCTTAAATGCTGATAGAGGAATTCTGACTAACAGATGCAGTTGAAATAAATGCCTTTATGAACTATATCCTACTATATCCTAGTAATGGACTTCCTGCATCTTAAGAGCTTCATTTGCTATTTCCATAATCATCATGCTGCTAGTGTCATAAGAAACTAGTGTGTGCTCACCTTGCTATCTGTCCTTCATAATTATTACATTATTGTTATAATAAACTAATGATTAAATTGAAAGACCAAGACCACAATATTAAATGGTTTTCATGGAGAAATGTTTAATAATTTCATAGGAACCAAAATTAGTCATTTTATAAAACTGAAGAGTCTCTGAGACATAAAATTGGTTTATTACCTTTTCCTCATAAAAAATCATTTGCTTAAGAGGGATTCATTGTGGGTGTTGATGATGCCTGAAGATGTCATAATCAAGGCTGATTTAGACCAACATGGCCGGACTGAAGATGCATAAAAGCTATTAAAGACTGGCATCAATATATAACAATCTCTGGACCACTGAAAAGAACTGCTTTGTCAGTATGTAACTTTTTTTTATTGACATAACCCCACTGCTGAAACATTAATTTTGAAATATGACATGTTTTATACTTACAAGTCCTAAGTCGATAATCAAAAATCATAATAAAATCTACTAATAATCAAGAAAGTTCAACTAATACATATAAATTAGCTGTTCCTCTGCTATCAGCAGCTCCTATCAGTGACTCTTTAATAAAGAGATCTCAGTCACTGAAGCCAGACCAAACCTTGGATTCCAATTACAGCAACACTACTTATTACCTGTGTGATCTAGGACAACTTGCTTAACATATGTCAGTCTCAGTGATTTCACAAGTTACAGGAGAATAATAGTTTCTACTTGTTAAGATTGTTGTGAAAATAAAACATCTTTAACATTAACAGTACCTAATAAGTGATCAGCAAATTAATTAGCTCAGATTATATTAGAGTTACCATGATGGCATGCACAAAAAAACCTTTCTTTGGAGATTAGTCAATTCAAAATATGTAATAATCTGGGTCGCCTTTGTGGACAATGGAAATGATGATTGTGATGGAGAAATGCAGAAATACCTTATAGATAGGTATTTAAGATTAAATGTTTCTAAATGGCATAACTTATTACCATTTACTAATTTCAATAAAAAGTTTTCCTATTCCTTTTCTTGATTTCTTCAGAAAAACACTACTATTATCAAGAATACTATTATCAAGAATAACACTACTATTATCTTATATTATCAAATATAAGAATATTTAGAACAAAATTAGTCAGAAAATCCCAAACTGGAAATAATCCAAACACCCATCAACAGGAAAAAGGACAAACAAATCATTACATACTTATATACTAGAATAGTACACAACAATAAAAAGTGAATGAATTACTGATACACACAACATAGATATATCTCAAAACTATTATGGGTGAATGATGCCATGCACAAAAAGGTACATACCATATAATTCCATTCAAAGGAAGTTGAACACAGAAAAAGTGTTCTATGGTGACTGAAATTAAAATAGTGCTAATTCTGCAGGGCAAGATGGTGGGTCCTACCTGGGAAAGGGTGTGAAGGAAACTTCTAGGGTTATAGAAATAATCTATATCTTGATCCAGGTGTTTTCCTATGTTTATACATATGTAAAATTTATCAAACTGTACATTAAGATTTATGCACTTCATAGTATATCTATCACAAAAAATTCACTCTAAAAATATGGCAGATTACTTAACATTTTTTTAAATGACTGAACCCTGACACTGGGCTGCCTATCATCGTGTTTTTACCTCTTACATGTATATAAACTAGGACTTGCATTTCTGACTGAGAAGGGAAACAAAATCTGGATCTATCTTCCCACATGAAACAATGAAAAATCCAGACAAAATATGGACATCATTTAGTATACAATAGTAATTTCCAAAAGTTTGAAACTAAAAGAAGCGAGCCCTACAACTGTCCATATTACTTCTTGGAGAGAGATATTAGGCTGCAGCACAGGGAAAGATAATCCAGGTAGAGCTTCTCTGAAGCTGAAAGTCTAAGAAGACCAAGATAGCTAGAGTTTGCAGAACATAGTACTAAAGAGGAGAGCAAGCCACAGAATGGGAATTCCAGAGATCTGTAGAGCATGGTCTTGGATCTTTAGCTGACCAAGGATCCATGACGCATTTGAGAAAACTGCCTGAGGCTGGGGTAAGAACTGCCTGGAAGTATTTAAAGGAACAATAATCACATTAAATTTAAATAATGTAAAGACAGAAGATAAAAGGCCGAAATTCTTAGATTGGTTTAAAAATAAAGCAAAACCCAACTATATGCTGCCTAAAGGAAGCCAACTTTATAAATATAAGGACATAGATTGGTTAAAAGTAAAAAGATGGAAAGAGGTATGCTAACAGTAATCAAAGGAAAGTTGGAATGATTTTTTAATATAAAACAAAGTAGATTTCAGAGCAAAGAATAGTACCAGAATAAAGATCATTTCATAACAATAAAAGGATTAATTCTTCAAGAGGACATAACAATCCTAACTTTTATGCACATAAAAACAGAGCTTCAACATAAAGCAAAAAACTGACTTCTCAGAAACTGTGAAATCCAGAAGACATGAGAAACATTTATTCAAAGTGCTAAAGGAGAAAAAAGTCAACTAGAATAGACTATCAAAGTTATTATTCTAAAAAGAAACTGAAAAGATTTTTGGGGGAGTTAACCAAAAAATGAGAGAAATTTTTGCCATTCAATATGAACTACAAAAAATGTAAAGCAAATTATTTAATCTAAAGGAAAAACATGGAACCACAAGAAGGATTGGAGAGCACCATAAATTATAAATGTGATAAAAATTAAAAATTTTTATAAATATGTGATAAAAATTAAAAATAAGCACTATATATTTTTTCTTTTCTTAACTTCCTTAAAAGATATATGTTGAGAGTTAAATATAAAACATTGTATTAATGAATTGATAATGTGCATACATGAACATTGTATGCACAAATACACAAATACACAGGGGAGAGCACACTGTTTCAAAGTTCCTCTAATACCTGAAGTACTGGGTTATTAACTTTAAACAGAATGGGATAAATTTAAGAGGCATGTTTTAATCCTCAAAGCAACTACTAAAAGAGAAAGCAAAGAAATTGAGCTAAAAATCCAATTGAGGAATTAAAATAGAAATATCTGATAAAAACAAAGAAAGCAGAAAGAAGAAACAAATGGAGAACAAAAGAGCTGAGACAAAAACCAAAGCAAAATGACAGGCCTAAATAAGCAATATCAAAAATTACTTTATATATAAATGGCATAAAAATCCCAATCAGAAGTCAGAGTTTGTCAGAATCGCCTACATGTTACCTCAAGAGATAAAAATACAAAGTCGCAAATAATAAACATAAAATACTGGAGGGGCACCCGGGTGGCTCAGTCGGTTGAGCATCCAACTCTTGATTTCGGCTGTAGTCATGATCTCATGGTTCACAAATTTGAACCCTACATCAGGCTCTGCACTGACAGTGCTGAGCCTGCTTGGGATTCTCTCTCTCTCTCCCCCTCCCCCACTCATGCTGTCTCTCTCTCTCTAGATAAATAAATAAACTCTAAAAAAAAAATACTGGCAATCATGGTGCCTGGGTGGCTTAGTCAGTTGAGTGTACGACTCTTGGTTTTGGCTCAGGTCATGATCTCATGGTTTCATGGGTTCAAGTCTCAGGTCAGGCTCTGTGCTGACGGCATGGAGCCTGCTTAGGATTCTCTCTCTCTTTCTTTCTCTCTCTCTCTCTCTCTCTCTCTTTCTCTCTGTGTGTGTGTCTCTGCCTCTCCCCTACTCGTGCTCTTTCTCAAAATAAATTAATAAACTTAAAAATAAATAAATAAATAAATAAATAAACAAACAAACACTAAAAATACTGGAAATAGATATGCCATGTCAAACAGTATTGTCATATTGAGAATGACAATATTAATATAAAAAATCAAAACTTGAAAACTAGACATTACTACAGCCAAGGAGAATCTTTCATAATAATAAAGGAGTCAATACATCAGGAAGCTATAACAATTACACATATAAATGCACCTCAAACAGAACTTAAAAATATATAAAACAAAAACGTACAGAAGTAAAGGGAGAAACACACAAATACACAGTCATGACTGGAATCCTTAACACATCAATTTTAGTAATTGATACAACATCTAGAGAAATAAAATCAGTAAGGTAGAGAATCTCTGAATGACACTAACACGATCATGTTGATCTAATTAACATTTATAGAACACTGTACTTTAACAATTGCAGAATACACATTCTCTTCAAATGCACGTCTTATGGGTACAAAGATAAACCCCAGCAGGGCTGTAAAGCAAGTCTCAATAAATTTCAAGAGATTAAAGCTTTATCAGGTATGTTCTCCAACCACAAGAAATTAAATAAGGAATGCAACCAAAAACACACCAAATCACCTCTGTGAATCCATGAATCAAAGAAATAATGAAGAATATTAGAAAATGGTTTTAACTGAATGATATTTAGAGAATTGCACATCAAAAATTGTGGGCTACAGCTAAAGCAGTGCTTAGATATGTAAAACATTAATTGATTATATTAGAAAACAAGAAAGGTCTCATATATAATATCAAAGTTTTTATCTTACCAAATTAGAAAAAGAATGACAAATTAAATTCAAAATAGGTGGAAATAAGTGAAATACAAAACAGAATGGAGAAAATTAATGAACTGCAAAATTCAACCTTTGAAAAGATCAGTAAATTTGACCAACCTCTAGCTAGAATGACAAATAAGAAAGAGAGAGGAAACAGATTACCAATATCGGGAATGAAAGAGGGAAGACTATACACCCTGGAGGCATCAAAAGGATAATAAGGGAATATTACAAACAACTTCATGCCAATAAACTACAAAATTGAGATGAAATGGACAAATTCCTTGAAAGATAAAAACTGTTAAAGCTTACTGAATTAAAAGATAGATAACCCCAATAGAGCCCCATGTCTATTACAGTATTGAGCCTTGTAGTTTAAAACTGTTCCCTTTCAGCCTTTTCGGCCTTTTCAGCTTCTCACAGGAGGTAGGGTCTGCCAGCAAGGAAGGAGCAGATGGTTGCTGATAGGACAACAAATAGCGTGTGCCTTATCTCCCCCACAAAACAGTCGACATCAAGTCTCCCCGAAATCTTTCTTCTGCCTCTCAAAGGCCCCACCTGCCTGCACTGTGATATAAACATTTAGGGAACTCACAAAGAAAGGAAAGAAGAAAATTACTGCTCTCTTCGCAAGCCCCAAATGGAATACTATGACCTACCTATTCTATTTATATTAGACTTGTCTCTTGTAGCAACGCTCAATTTATTTGGTATTTTGGTAGCACCGGCTTGCCCTGCTGCTGTAACTTCTACAGTTATCTCCCATGCTCTTGCCTGTAATGGCTAGTGCTGCCATCTGTGACATTTGACCGCCAGGTTCAAATCACAGCCTCACCCCGTAACCTTTAGGTGAGTGACTCTGAGTAAGTTACTTCAGCACTCTTGTTCAGGACTTCCCGCATATGGTTGACTCTGTCAATACCATAGAGTTGTGAAGAGTAAGTGACTTAATACACATGAAGCATTTCGAATAGGAAGTACACATTATCTACCAGCACTATTATTATTATTGCTATTATGATTCCTGATTAAAGGGCAAACATATCCTTGGTGATTTTGTGAGACCAACGGGAAAAACAGTGGTTAGTACAACTTAAAATTATTTTTGGAGTCACTTAGCTCGATGGCTAACTAACAAACAGCCTTTATTCCTATGGTTCTTTTCAATTTTCAAAGACACTTTGCATACCTTTTCTATTAAGTACCATTACAAAAATTCTTGCTTCTTTTCTAGCTGCTGGTAAGAAGTCTCTAACATACCAGGGAGTAATGTCCTAGACGGCGGCCGACAGTATTCCTAACTGAGGAGTATATTTTATGACTTCTTTATGGTATTCTCTGAAAATTAACAGTGTGACTACATTAAAACGTTTATTAGTGTGTTTATGCTTTGGCACTCCTGTTAGACTTTCATTTAATTTCTAAGAGGGATAGTCATTGGAAGAAAAGTTCCACATAAACAGATAATGTAAGTGGCAAAGGAAACTGATATGAATTCTAATAGAATGCAGATGTCCCGAGCACCGTGAAAATGTTGTCTCTGACACAATCATAAAATGTTAGAGTCCAGAGACTTCTCAGATTACAAAACGTTGGAGTTGGATCATACCTGTGAGGTTGTTTGGTTTATTTCTCATTTCACAGGTGTGGAAAGAAGGTGAGACAAAGAGAAGTTTAATACCTATTCAAAGTTGGATCTCAAAGCAAATTCTTGGGCCTTTTGACTCACAGTCCAATTTTCTTTCCCCTATGCCAGTTTTCCAATCTTGTTGATTTTTCTTCCTTGAATGATAGTTCCAAAGCTGACAGTTGAATTTACTTTTCCATCGCTTAAACAGACTCTCATTCAGAAGTGTTTCCATTAATCATTAAAATACTTGATTGAGACTTAATCCAAATATTATTCTGTTTAAATTATTTTGCATTTACCTACCAAATCTTTCTTCCTCTCAAAGGTCAGAATTCCAAGTTACTTATAAGATTTATAATAGACTGTCTCCAAAATTTGTTAGTGCATAACTAAGGCATCAGTAAGTAAGTGTGTGAGATTTCTTTCAACAACTACTTCCTAAGAAAGAGCTGGAAATTTTATTTCTCAAAGAGCTTGAGTTCAATTGCTCTGATTTCTACTGAGAGAGTAGCCAGGGTGGGTCACTAGCCCCACTGAATCTATTTAATGTCATAAGTACAGTTTACACATGGTCAACACTGAGGTGAGCCTGTCTGGAAAATTTTTGCTAGAGATTTTAGGAAACTCCACCTCTTCACAGGATCACACTACTAAGGACTGAAACCTTCTCAAAAATGTGTAGAATATGCCTACTCTGAAAACAAAACTGATAAATTTAACCAAGTAGCAGGAAACAAAACAGTATCATACTCAGTGTTGTTAACCTAAAAAATATTTACTCACATATGGAGTACACGATGGCTTAAGGCCTAAAAGTAAGGTCTGATAATATGTGCTGCCTTGACATCTGGTAAAACTGGGAAGTCCTCAAATGGCCTCTGTGCAGGCTCTCCTCTCCATCCTGCTCCCAAGAGTATGTTGCTCTAGCCAAACAACCCTCCTTATCAAACAAACCAGGTGTGGCTTTTGCTTATCCCCCGAGTAGCAGTGTGAGTTCCCTGCCAACCTGCAGAATTATTCAAACAAGCACATCACACCCTCTTGTGGGAACCAGAGAGCACCCACCCTCTAGTTACCATGAAACCTGCCTACCACAGCCCCTGGTTGTTCACTCTGTTCCCAAAGGCAACCTTCATGTGGACCTGCATAGTGAGCAACAGTGTTCTCCTGTATGCTGTGAGTACTTGTGACTAATAACCTACTGTGGGTCTCAGCTGTCCAGTGTTGGTTGGGCGTCATGTGTTCAGCCTTCCGCATAAATTTAGAGTAAGGATCCCTCACCACCTGCCCCCGCCCCGGGCGAATAAGGGGGTGACTGAAACACACACATAAGTGATTCTGTTTTGTGGTCAGTGAACTTATTAGCTGAAACAGGAGAGCTCTGGAGGTCCATCCTGTTCCATACTCTCTGCATTACGTATCCAAACAAACACCCTCGGCCCAGGCACCCCCTTTAAGGTACATAAACACTAAAATTACAAAACAAACATTTTATACTTCCATCCTTGTTCCTGTGGGTAGCCAGCTGTTTTCCCTTTCAGACAACCGAATGAACCAAAGAAATGAATAAAATGCTGAATGAGATTACATAAAAGAGAGTGACAGGTGTTAAACATTCTACTGGATGTTCTTCATTATCATCTAAAAAAGGACAGATTATCATTTTTAATTTAATGCAAGGAAAAGAATAGCAAATGATTTCACATGGATTTTTAATACTATGATTATACCAGGATGACAAAATAATTTTTACATAACACTTATAGTAGATTTACAGGTTAGGAGGAGAGACTTAAAACAGATTTATATGCCTTGTGCCTCCTGAGGACTCACTGCAATGAAAGTAAAGGAATAAATATTGTATAAACTGACAATAGCAAAAAGGTTGAGAAATGGGGCCATGAGAACAGAAGTGATTTTAATGAATTTCTAAAGTGAATGACTGCATATTAACCACGAAGACAGAATAGAATTTTGTCTAGAAAATGAGTCAAAGTCTGGAACATGACCCAGAGAAGGTGAGAATTGAGAATTCAGAACCTACAAGTCAGAGAGAGAGAGAGAGAGACTGACAGCAGGAATAAGAAGGAGGGAGGGGGAAATAGGGGTACTATTTATGGGTCTCAAAAAAGAATAATATTACCCTACATCCACTCACAATCTAGAGGGCATATCACTACAACCAAGCAAAAGAATTATACCTCTGATATAGTTGTGTTGTATTTTAAATCAATCCCTTGTGGGATGTGGCAAGCATCTTTAACCTAAAAACTCAAGTTTCTTTTAATCTCCAAGAAGTTTTATCATTTTTAGGGAGTATTATATCTTCCAGTCGATATTGGTCATCTGTAGCTGTTTAAAAGCTTAAAATACCATCCCTAAAGATTGGTAATTTTCCACAATGTGACTTCCACCTTCCAAGTTAGAAGTCAATATACTGAGAAGGGGGAATGGCCTTCTGGCAGGTGTGGTGGTAGGGATGTCACACTCTTGGGGCTGAGTAGGATGGAGACTCTTTTTCCCCCAGCCTTAAGTAGTGGTACCAGTGCCATTTGTGCTGTAGAAGCCCCTTTGTGCTTAAGCATTATTCTTTGCTGTCTAGATTCAAAATCTGGTCCTTAGTCCTGAGTGGCAGAGGCGCCCAATGGTTAGGGCAGTCATGCTTCTTCTAGAGAAGCCCCTAAGTTTTTCTAGGGCATTGTGTCTAGCCCCATAGTACCACAAGCTAGCTCTCCAGTCATACTGCAGATTCCACCAAATACATTTTAATAAATTCATTTACTCCTTCAACTAGCCAGAGCACTTTCTGTTGTTTGCAGGAAGAATCTTCGCCAACATATGTTTCCTACTGTCCCATTTTTCCTTATGGAAATCTTACCATTGGCTTACATACAAATCTACCATTGGCTTATATTTCCTAGAGTGTTCATGTCTTTTATCAATATAATCACGATTTTATTTCTTTACACTTTTGTACTGTGTTAAGTTGTACTATACTTCTTCCAATCCTCCAGAAAATAAACTTAGTTGTTATTTTAATTTTTAATTCTTCTGTTACTATTTAATCTTCTAAAATCATGCTGTGGATTTTTCTAATCAGAGTTCCTTAAACGTCCATAATACCCTTAAAATGTACTGATCTGTTTCTCTCATTAATTCTGTGTCCTGTAGAGAGGCATTTGCTCTTACCGTTGGTTTACTTTCCCTGTTCCAAGCTCATATGTTTTCTTCTGTGGAGTATAATTGCTCTTTGCCTAGACATGACAGTGAGTATGGGATCCTGCAGCATCAAGGCCTATCATCTGTTACACTCTCTCTGAGAGACAGTAAATGACAAACTGGGAGTTCTCCTCCAATGGACCAGCAGCAAAAGCACTCACAAGCTAGGCCTTCACCACTGAACCATATTAAGGAGGTTAATTCTAACTTTTAGATACCTGTGGCCTGGAAGCCTAATACTATATTAACACTGGAGTGTTGCAGTGTCCGGGGGGGACAGGTAGTATCATGCAGCATTTACATGTGACAAGAACATACAAGCAGTACACTCAACTGGGTGGAATCTTCCCAGACTCTCCCAAACTGTCATTGCTTTTACCTACAACTTTAGATCTGAGATATATTCAGTGAGAATTGAAACTAACATAATTCACTTTTCTTGTGATATACTGAGACCAGACACTTTTTTCTTATCTTTGGAAAATGTCGGTGGCATTAATGTATTTTTTCAGTGATTTCTAAATTCTTTCACACATTTGATCCAAAATCAATTGATTGTGGGTGTCATTTTACTTGGTCACATACATTATTCAATTGCGTGATTAAACACTAAGTTTTTATTCTCACTCAAAAGAAAAAGAATGGAAAGTGGTCACCTATTATAAAATGTAATTTAAAATATTTCATTCTTTCAAAACTTAAGTTATTAACATAAATTTTTATAGAATATTAACCTTAACCATGGTTAACCTTAGGTCTGACAAAAACACACATGCTTGGGCAATTTTGTTAAATGGTCATTTTCTTTATATTAATACATTTTATGTCCACTTTCTGGTGGTCTTAGGGACTTAAATATGAAGTATACAGTTACACAGTTAGGTATTTCCGATTAAAATTATGTCTATCCATCTACTGCTTAGATAATTAACAGGTAGGTACTAAGTGATTCTAGTAATAAAGTTAGAGAAACTAACCTGTGGAAAATTTATTTTCTTTTAAATTAAAAATCCAAATAACTTCTATGTAGCAAATGGTCAAAGAAGTATCAAGAGAATTTCTAAAATATTCTTAACTCAGTGAAAATGAAAATGCACCTCATCAAAATTTGTGGGATGCAGTGAGAAAGCAGGACACAGAGGGAAGTATATAGCATTAAATGCTTATTTTAGAAAAGAAGATCAATAATCTAACCTCCTACCTTGGGAAGCTAGAGAAAGAACAGTCATTTAAGTCTAACAAGCAGAAGAAATTAATAATCAAAAATAGAACAGAGGGGTGCCCGGGTGACTCGGTCGGTTAAGCATCTGACTTTGGCTCAGGTCATGATCTCATGATTCATGGGTTCGAGACCCGTGTCGGGCTCAGTGCTGACAGCTCGTAGCCTGGAGCCTGCTTCAGATTCTGTGTCTCCTTCTCTCACTGCCTCCCCCACCCCCCACCCCCTGCCGCTTGCACTTTGTCTCTCTCTCTCTCTCAAAAATAAACATTAATTTTTTTTTCAAATGGAAAAGAAATTAATGAAATTTAAGCAGGAAAACAGAAGAAAAAATCAAAGAAAAAAAAACCCATCCCATTCTTTGAAAAGATCAATGAGTGATAAACACGTAGTCAGGCTAACCATGAATAAAGGAAAAGATATTAGAAAACATTCTAATATCAAAAATGAAGTAGGGTGGCACCTGGGTGGCTCAGCTGGTTAAGCGTCCAACTCTTGATTTTGGCTCAGGTCATGATCTCACGGTTTCGTGGGTTCAAGTCCCCATCGGGCTCTATGCTGACAGTGTGGAGACTGCTTGGGATCCTCTCTCTCTCTCTCTCTCTCTCTCTCCCTCCCCTGCTCTCTCTGTCTCTGTCTCTCAATAATAAATAAATAAACTTAAAGAGAAATATTTAAAAAATTACTTTAAAAAAATGAAGTAGGAATTATCATTACTGATACCATGGACATTGAAAGGATAATAAAGGAACACTCTGAACAACTGTAAACCCACAAACTTGATAATTTAGATTAAAGGGACCATTTCCATGAAAGACAAACACTACCAAAGCTCACAGAAAGAAAAATATAGACTCTCTCTCTCCCTCTCTCTCTCTTTATATATATATATATATATATATATATATATATATATGCTATTGAATCAAAATATTAAAATAGTGCTTTCCAAAATATAAAGTACTAGGTTTTATAATGCTTAAGTTAATGGTTTTCCTAGTAAATTCTACTAAACATTTAAGGAAGAATCATATACATTCTACACAAACTCTCCAAGAAAATTGTTTTAGAGAAAACACTTTGTTACTTATTCTATAAGGCTAGCATCATCATAAGCCAGCATTATCCAAAGCCAGACAAATACAATATAAGAAAAGAAAACTACAAACCAATATCTCTCATGAATACAGATGCAAAATTTATAAATAGAATACTAGCAAACTGAATTTAACAATGTACAGAAAGAATTATACATCATGACCAAGTGGAATTTATTCAGTTATGCAAGATCAGTTCAATATTTGGAAATCAATTAATATAACCTACCACATCAACAGGCTAAAGAAAAAAAAATCATATGATCATATCAACTAATGGAAGAAAAGTATGGACAAAATTCAACACCCATTTTTGGTAAAAACTCTCCGCAAGCTAGAAATGGACAGGGACTTGCTCAGCTTCATAAAATCTACAAAAACTACAGCCAAAATCATACTTAATGGTGAAAAATTCGATTTTTTTCACCTAAGATCAAGAACAAAGCAAAGATGTCCCCTCTCAGCATTCCTGTGGAACATTATAGTGGAAATCCTAGCTATCGTAATAAGAAAAAGAAATTAAAAGGCATACAGATTGGAAAGGAAGAAATAAAACTATCTCTGTTTGCAGATAACATGGATGTCTTTATAGAAAATCCCATAGAACTGACAAAAGCAAAATGAAACCAAAACATCCTGAAACAAACAAGTGATTGTAGTAAGGTTTCAGGATGCACGGTTAATATATAAAAGTCAATTCCTCTCCTATATACAAGCAATGAACAGTTGGAACATGAAATTAAAAATGCATGATCATTTATAACTGATAAAATAATTAAATGGATATAAATCTAACAAAATAGCTACAGGATCTATGTGAAGAAAACTAAAACTCTCATGATGAAAGAAAGCAAAGAAAATATAAATAAATGGAGAGGTATTCTATGTTTATCTATTGGAAAGAGTATAGTTAAAATGTCAGTTCTTTCCAACTTGATCTAGAGGTTCAATGCAACTAATCAAAATTAGCAAGCTATTTTATGGATATTAAGAAATTGGTTCTAAAATTTATATAACAAGGCAAAAAAAAAAAACCCACTCCAGAATAACCAATACAGAACCGACAACAGTGGTGAAAGAATAGGCATATAGATCAATGCAATAGAAGGTGGAGCCCAGAAATAGACCTAAATGTATATAGTCAATTGAACTTTGACAAAGGAACAAAGGCAATTTAATGGAGAAAGAAGTCTCTTCAATAAGCAGTGCTGGAACAATTGGATATCCAGATGCAAGAAAATGAATCCAAACACAGACCTTTCACAACAATTAACTCAAAATGGATCGTTTAAATATAAAATACAATATTATAAAATTTCCAGAGGATAACACAGAATAATTTCTATGCTTGGGTTTTGTGATGAGTTTTTAAAAACAATACCCCAAAAAGTAACTATGAAACATAAAATTGATAAATTAAACTTTATTAAAATTAAAAACTTCTGCTCCACAAAATACAGTTAAAAGAATCAAAAGACAAGCCACAGACTGAGAAAAAAATATTTTCAAAATGTATATCTGATCAAAGACATATCCAAAATATACAAAGTACTCTTGAAACTCAGCAGTAAGAAAAGAAATATCCCAATTAAAAACTGAGTAAAAAAATAAAATAAAAAATAAAAATAATAAAAATAAAAATTGAGCAAAATATCTGAACAGATATCTCACGAAAGATATCCAAGTGGCAAAAAAGTGCATATATTGTTTGTCATTAGCGAATTGCAAAGTACAGTGACAATGACCAGAATGGCCAAAATACAAGCCCTGATAACTCCAAATACTGGTGAGGATGTGAAGCAACATTCATTCTCTCATTCATTTTCTCATTAATTCTCTTATTCATTGCTGGTGGGAATGCAAAATTCTATAGCCACTTTGGAAGACAGTGTCATACTCTATTACATTGCTAAACACAGTCTTACCATATGATCCAGTAAACAGGCTTCTAGATATTTACCCAGTTGATAAGAAAACCGATGTTCACACAAAAACCTACATGTTTATGGCATCTTTATTCACAATAGCCAAAAACTGGAAGCAACTAAGATGTCTTTAAATAGATGAATGAATTAACAGGCTGATACATGCATACAATGGAGTATTATTCCGAGATAAAAAGAAATGAACTGTCAAGTCATAAAAACACAGGGAGGAATCTTAAATGCATATTGCTACATCTGAAAATGCCACAATCTCTAGGATTCCAATTCTATCACATTCTGAAGGCAAAACTATATCACTGATAAAGAGATAAGTGGTTGCCAAGAGGTCAGGGTTAAATAGGTGAAGCATAGGGGATTTTTTCAGGGTAGTGAAATTATTCTGCATGATACTATAATTGGGATACATGACACTATATATTTGTGAAAACCCATAGATTTCATGGCACACAGACAGAGTCTCAATGTATTAAATGTTTTAAGAATTCATTTAGACATTAGGCAGCTCCTAGAATAGAATGCAGAATGTGACAAATCAATCTAATTGTATGATAAATGTATGAAATTATCTCACAGAAGAGGGTAAGGAGAAAGGTGCTGACCTAAGTAACTACGTATGAGTAGAGTCTGTAATACTAAAGTCAAAAGGAACTGTCCATAAGAACTATATTCCGGTTGAAAAAGTTGCTTCCTACGGGAAATTCTGACACCACTATGTACATTACAACAGATGGATTCCCAAGGATAGCTGATGGTGGGAGCCATGTTTCTCAGAACAGGAGGGTGTAGATGAGCAAAAGGAGGCTGGAATGATCCATGGATTTTGAGTTGGAGACCTTCATATGAACTTGTGCTTAGATCAATATAGATACAGATGGCTCCATATAAAAATTTATTTATATGTGTATGTAAATAGGTTAGTATACATGCATAAATAAACTTTTTGCTCTATCAGTTGAAGGGGACTAGAAGCAAATACACTTCAGTAGCAGCAAGGTTACCTAGGGCCCCGTTCTTGATTTCTAACACCTTTCTTCAGTAAAATGAACTTCAGTAAAATGAATGAGAAGGAAATATACAGATAGAGGAAGAGTACCTTGTAGTTCCCCCAAAATAAAGAAGTGCTTTAAAAAATCCACAATAATGGTGGTATACCAAAGAAATACAGGAGTCAATGGAAAGAGCTCTTGATGGTCAAGGATGGAATGGTTTGAACAACAAAATAAATAGAGTAGCATGCATTATAACCCTGAGTATAAAATAAATACCTATGTCTCTATAACTGGTATAAATAAACAAATAAGTAGGGGAGAAGAGACAAATCTCCCATGAAGAATTCCAAATAATTTATATACATACTCTACTTTCAAGTAGGTGGTGCATAGTTCTTCACTCCTTAATATAGGCTGTGCACAGTGATTCCTTCCATTTCGTATGAAAAAGGAGGAAAAGAGTAACTTTATAGTAGAGAATCCTGACAAACACTACCTCAGCCAGGCGATCAAGGTCAATATCAATAGTATTAAGTCATGTTGACAGTATGTCCCTTTGATGTGATGTGATGGAAATGGCACTTCAACTTTGGGGTCTTTTCCCCAAAATCTATAACTCCAGTCAGTCATGACCAGAACATCAGGCAATTTCCAAATGAGAAACATTCTACAAAAATATTTGTCAAGTACTCCTCAAAATTGTCAAGGTCATGAAAAACAAGGAAAATCTGAGAACTGTCATCTCCAAATAGGAGCATAAAGAAACAGAGCAACTAAATGTAAATGTGATGTCTTGGATGGATCCTGGCACAGAAAATGGCCATTAGGTAAAAACTAAGAAAAACCAAATAAAGAATGGACTTCGGTTAATAATAATGCATTGATAGGGCTTCAATAATTTAACTAATGTTCTATAGTTACATAAAATGTTAACAATAGGGGGAATTGAATAAGGGGTACATGGGAAATCTCTATCATATTTACAAACTTTCTGTAAATCTAAAATTGTTCTTAAAAAATAAAGTATATTAAAACTTAAAAGAGAAAAAAGACAAACCCATCTATGCACTGCCAGGTCTGTATAGAGCAACTCAAAAGGACACATCTAAAATCAGAAAAACACATTGTCAGCAAAAAGAGACTCAAATGCATCCATTTTCCTTTGGCTAAAATATCATCCCCTTGTTTCTTAAAAAAAAAATTTTTTTTACGTTTATTTATTTTTGAGAGACAGAGCACAAGCGGGGGAGGGGCAGAGAAGGAGACACAGAATCTGAAGCAGGCTCAAGGCTCTGAGCTGTCAGCAGAGCCCGATGCAGGGCTCGAACCCACAAACCGTGAGATCATGACCTGAGCCGAAGTTGGATGCCCAACTGACTGAGCCACCCAGGGGCCCCATCATCCCCTTGTGTCTTAAAACATGTGTTGAGTTTTATAAGATTAGAAATGACTGTCAAGTCTTCATAAGGCATTTGATCCTATAAAATTTTAAAAAGTTCACCTATAATAAAGTAAATAAGTTTACTAACCAAAACGCTAAATTTGAAGTAACTATTGCCAGTCTACAGATGGCTCTATTTCTTGGAGAAGAATTACTATTCATATAAATATATGGTATTAACTCTGAAGATCAGTCCCTAGGAAAACTAAGTGAAATTGTACTCCTGCCAACTTCATCTCTGAACTTCTTGGATTAATTTTCAATTAACGTTGTCTCTGAGATGAATAGATATAACATTACTTTTGTTAATTTTGGCCCTACATAGATGTTGTTTAAGACGGGTACTGATTAAAATAGACATTCAAGGAGTAGTGTGAAGAGGGAATAAGTCACAGGAAGAGAAAAGAATTATCAAATATCTGTGCATCTCTGAGTGTTTAACTACAGGCAACAAAAGACACTGTGGCTGTAGTCAACCCAAAGGATTTAATACCAAGAATGCTTACAAAATTGCTAGATGGTCTAAAGAAAGTACTCTGGGCTCCATATCATCACTGCATAATCAGCTCAAAGGAAACTGCTACTTCAGCTATAGTCAAGACACTGGGAATCACAAAGACAGTGCCTCCTTTTTGTTCTAAGCATCAGGATGCTGCTGCTGGAAGTGCTGGCTCCTGTGTCCCATCCACACCAAGAAAATGCATGACCCCTCCAGGCCCTCCCTTTCTCCCACTTCACTCTGCTCTGCATTCAAACCTCTCATGAGCGCATTTGATTGATTGAATTTAAATCACGTCTGGAGCTTCTTCTCCAAAGGAAGTCTGAGAAATGTACTTTGAAGCTTTCCAGTCTCTGCCATACAGAAAGCACATTAAGGAAGGTAGAATAAATGTTGAGTCGGTCGATCTAGCTTATCCACCATGTATGACATTAGATGACCGTAATGTGAGAAATGCATCTGGCGGGCTATTATCAACCGACCTCTTACTGGAGGCATATTTTCCTCAGGAGTTTAGCGAGGAAATAGATCTGTGCCCAATAGATCACCCAGAAACCCAAATGAACCAAAAACATAGCACCCTTTCAAATTTTTACAATCTCACAGTCATCTGCATTTGTCCTAAAACATGCCATAGAGTCTGCATCCGAAATTCATTTTCCAGCTTTTTTCCTGAATTCCATATAATCTCTCTTTGGATCCTTGAAATGTGTACACATTCACACACATACACTCACATATACACTCTCAGAAACAGACTCTATTCAGCATTAATCAATATGAGAAAGGCCCCTCTGGGTACATACATATCTATTAATTATGAAGATGTCTTTGTCTATATTTACAATTTTAGTATTTGTCCTTCCAAATAAAACATTTTCCCTTTGTAAAGAAATACTAGTTCAGCACTGGCTATTTATCCCATTATCAAATATTCCCACAGGCTAACCTCCTAATTGAGCTCTTGCTTCCCATTATTGACTTCTTTGTCACCAACATCTTGTCTTCTCTATAGACATGAAGAGATTATTAAATTTCTTTTATTAAAAATTTTTAAAAAAATATTTTATTTTTTGAGAGACACAGAGACAGAGCATAAGCAGGGAAGGGGCAGACAGAGAGGGAGACACAGAATCTGAAGCAGGCTCCAGGCTCTGAGCTGTCAGCACAGAACCCGACACAGGGCTTACAAACCACAAGATCACAACTTGAGCCAGAGTCAGATGCTTAACCGACTGAGCCACCCAGCCTCCCCTGCTACAGAACATTTCAAAGAACCTCTCAATTATAGATGGTACCAATGAGAACATACAATTCTGAAATAAAATCTCCTTATTTTTTCATTCATTCTTTAAATACTTTCTAAACAATACATTCTACAGTAGAAACTGTTATACCAAGAAGTTCTTCAAATGGATTGGAAATAACAATAAAGAAGAGATCTGAGCATAATATTAAAAAAAAAAAAAACTAAAATAACCTTCTCTTCCCAGTCTATAAAATTTCTCAGATAAATTTTTGAAATAATGTACATATTCATCATGCAGAAAGAGTGCCAAGAAATAGTGGTTTAAGAGGACCCTAAATTTAACATGCTTACACTTGAACTGCTACTATATCAAGAAAAGAATGTTCCACATTGAATTTACTAGCACACATCAATTTATTCATGAAACATCTATTCTACTATAAAATATACTTCATTTTATCTTCACTTTTGTACACCATACTTGAACATATGAGTTCTTCATGAATGCCTTCAAGAAAAAGAGGAATAAACAAAAAATTGCACAGATCTTCACAACAATCCAATTGTACACTAAATTTTTATTAACTAGAATTAGCAAAGGATACAATAATAGATTTTTATCAACAAAAGTTACATTTAAGTCAGAAGTAAGTTATGTATTATTTTCCCTTACACATGAAGTTTAAAAGAATTATTTTGTGGTAAGATTAAAGCAATATTTTTTTCTTCTGCTTTGCCTCTAAGTAGCCAAGGTAGGGCTACATTTAATATGCATGTATCCTATTCAAAGCAGGTATCCAAATAGCATAATAGTAATAGGTGAATGGTAATATTAATACTGCATTTTTCTGTCAAACACTTTCATAGCATATTGTGCTAGCAAACTATAACCCTATCTTATTTTTCCCATATTTCCATTCTCAATTAATTGACAATAACTTTAAAATAGGTAAACAGCAAAAGTTTGCCAAGTAACAAAATTATTTTGACCACACATAGGTCAAAAAAACCAGCATCTACTAAGTACTATATACCTGGCAAGATGACTGAAGTACTCATATTTGTTATTTTAATCTTCTCATCAGCAGCCTAAGTTACCTATCAATAACCACCTTTATAGAAAAGTTAACATGGAGACTAAAGAATTTAAATATTGTGGGGCGCCTGGGTGGCACAGTCAGTTAAGCATCTGACTTCAGCTCAGGTCATGATCTTGCCTTCTGTGAGTTCGAGCCCTACGTCGTCAGGCTCTGTGCTGACAGCTCAGAGCCTGGAGCCTGCTTCAGATTCTGTGTCTCGCGCTCTCTCTGCCCCTCCCCGACTCATGCTTTGTCTTTCTCTGTCTCTCAAAAATGAATAAACGTTAAAAAAAAAGAATTTAAATATTGCGTTAAAAGTTATATTTTTGGTAAGTGATAAAATCACTCCAACACAATTCTGTTATTCTCCAAAGACATGCGCTTTCCATAGCCTTACATATCTGCTGCTATATGAGATTTACTGTTATAAACATTGAATAGAGCAAGCATTCTTTTCTACTCATGCACAGGCCCATAAAAGAGGTGCCTGAGTACAGAGCTACCTGGTAAGAAGTCTCTGAACAGCTCTTCAAAAAACTATACCTTTGTCCCCTTTCTTCTGTAGCCCAGGATATACAATAATGACGTGTCCTTCACTGGAGAAGGTGGCCCATCTTTGTAGAAGATTGTTTACAAAAGGGCATTTCTTTTTGGAAGTCACTTGTTTTTGAGAAGTTTCCCATGCTATAATTTGAATTATTAATTTGGGTCACTAAAGTATAGCACAAAAAGGGACACCGATTTTCATAAACATAAAATCACCCAAACTTCCCCCAAATTAATTCCACATCCATTGTTTCAATGTACACATCATTTTGATGAAATGTTTTCATAAATGCTGAACATACATGATGGGAAATTCTGCTTAAGCTAGTTATAAAAGACAAAGTTTAACTGGAAAATGGACCTCCAAGGAAGACTGTCTTCAAGTTGTCCACTGGCCTTTGTAATGCAAACAAATGCAAGGAAGATGAGGCTGCAGGAGCCTGTGGATTACTGAGGAACTGAGATTTTTCTCCCTTTCTTTTGGGGGGAAAACACTCAATTGATAACAAAAAAATAATAATATGGACCCATTGTTTTGCGTTTCACTTTAGCCTGAGTGACCCCTTTGAACATCATAGAGTTACCTCATAGCTGTCCCCAAAGAGGTTCTTGATTATGCTCAAAGGCTGACTCTGTAGAGTGTTCTTAACATTTCATTATGCTACAATGAAACAGTCATCAGTTAAGTAGACCACAAGCAACCCAACATCATCTTCTCTGTCCCAGCAGAATCCAACATATCACGACAAATTATGACACACATTGCCACTGCCTGCACCATACAGCTTCTTGCAAACTGTCAATTATGGTACAAGCATCAGGGATAATTCTCGGCGCTTACTGATGTGCATCCGATATTCCCCAACAAGGTATGATAAAAATATTCTTCAGAAATATTCTTGTTTCTCCTCTTAAGAATATTCAGAACTGAAATGAACAAGAGATCAGTGGAAGAACTTAGATGAGTTGGTCTATGAAAGAATGTAAAAGCACCTCACATTCAAATGGAGCAAGTATGACAATGGCTTCTAATACTAGAAATGTGTAGTCTGAAGTATATTCTAAACTTGGTATAACTCTACCTTTGATAATGGCTACTGATTCTCTTTGCAGGTCTGCTAAATTCTCTGCTTGAAGAACAAGGATATGTGTTTAAAAGCCTAGGAGCCTTGAGTACTCTACCAGATGAAAATCTAAAGAGATCTACTACTATTATCTGATATCAGACATAATAATTCTTTATTTTTTCCCCTAATCCTGGACCTCACTTGGGTGAACATGGGAACAGTGGAACATACTCATCAGGTTTAGGATTTAGAAAACTGGTGTCCTAGAAGAAGGAAAAGTTCAACTTCCTAGTCAATTGTATACACATAGATACAGGAATATTTGGATTTTGAGGGAAAGAAATAACATATTTCAAAGGTTTCGAAGAAATGTAACTGAAATAAGTTTAAAACCAACAATGTATGTGGATATTAAACATTGTCTTACAGCAAAGGCAAATAAGCAATTCTTAACGGATTTTTTTTTAATCAAAGTAAGGCAAATATCTCAGGGGTTGGTTATATGTTTAAATGATAATATTTAAAAAATATTGGGCTGAATATAATATTTCACTTGCTTTCATTTAGTGTTTTTTAAATGTGGTTACCAGAAAATGTTAAATTACATTTTGCGACTGCCATATTTCTAATGATGCTGGTTTAGACCTTTGAACCAGCAACATGGCTAGAGAGAAACTACATAAGAGAAAGTTTCCACTCTCTTCCAGGAGCCCTAATGACAGAGAAATGGGGCCAGAACCACTGACCTCCTTATATATAAGATATATTTTCTGAAAGAGCCAGAATTGGTTTCTCCTTACATGCCTTTGACATCTATCAGTAATTTTCTTCCTATATCCATCAATGAAGCCAGATCTCTTGGCAATGCAACATGACTAAGAGTAAAGGGCACAGGCTGTAATAAAATACAACCTGGAATCTTGTTGGTAATAGCTAAGGGCAGAGAGAGGAAAAGTGTGGGATTGAACTGTTCTTCTAGCATATTACTCAGGAGTAAAGTCACCTATTCGTATTAAAAAGAATAGGTAATCAAAGAATAAGAACACTTTCTGTATGTCAAAGGAATAGTAAATAAAAGATTTTATAGAATAGAAATTTCACTAGCAACTGTGTAGATCAACTTTTGTTTCAGTATGTACTCTAAGAAAGAGAATCTGACAGCACAGAGATATACAGTAAAGAGAATCAAATGAATATCTTGTCCAAAGTCATATTGGGCTTGGCTAAATCTTTTCCAATTCAAGAAGCCTATGGAAAGATTTATAACATGAAGCAAGGAAATCAATCCACTTAAGACTGGAAGAAAAGCATGTCTATGAACGTAGAAGAAAATGTGACTCAATCTGGTTCCATAGATTCGATGAAACAAGAGATAAATTAACGTGACAAGAGAGAACATTACTAAGACAAAAATAGAGTTGGCAGATATAAGAAGATAATTCAGAGAAATGAAAACAAAACAGCAAAATTAAAATATATACTGGAATCAGTAGACTGTAGAATCAACACTAAAGTAATGAAAATAAAATGTAGAATATTGGCTATCCAATGCTGATCAACAAGCTAACCCTATCAGAATCATATGGGCTCCTTTTTTTTTTTTTTTAAAGTAGCCTCCATGCTGGATGTGGAGCCCAATGCAGGATCTGACCTCAGGATCCTGAGATCAAGACCTAAGCTGAGATCAAGAGTTGGACCCTTAACCGAGCCACCAGGTACCCCTGGACTGCTTTTTAAATATATAGACATGGGGGGCTCCTGGGGCCTGCTTAAGATTCTCTCCTTCTGCCCTTCTCCCCTGCTCACGTGCTCTCTCTAATAAAAAAGTAAATAAAATAAATAAAAATTTAAATATATAGACATGGAATCCTAACCTTCAGTTTGACTTAATTGATATAACAACTCTTGAAAATATGTGTTTTAAAAAGTTTTCCAAGTGACTCTAACATACACACAATTGTGGGAATGACTAGTGTGGGAAAGAAGGAGCTAAATACCAAGGAGAGGCAAGAATAAAGATGAGAAAAATAACAAATACAGAAAATAGAGAATGGGGAGAAAAATTAGCAATTATAAGCTTCTTTAGGAAAGACTGAAACAAGGGAGTAGAAGTATTTTCAGAACCTTAAAAATAGAAAGGTTAAGTATATATCTGCAGACTGAAATGGATTTAGAATTCTATGAAAAACAAGTAGAAAGAGAAACACATTCCTGAAAATATCTTGGTGAAGCTCCTGATTGTCAAGGATAAAGAAACAAATCTTACAAAGATCACAGAGATATAAAGGTACTTGGAGTTAATTTCAAAGAGTAAGAAATCAGGCCTTTTCCAGCTTCTTGTCTGGAATAAATTTATAGCAAGCAATCAGATAATATTTAGAAATTTTATTAAAATGGTGTTTAATCTCAGAACTATATAAATAGCTGGCATCTTATTTATGTGTAAAGAAGATAATAATATTGCAAGTATTCAAAGCACAAAAATGGATCAACTAGAACTTTTTTGTGACTACTCAATGATTTAGTAAAACATTGAGCAAAAAAAAAAAAAACTTAAAAATTGGTAAATTAGACACATAATGAAAGAAAAATAGCAACACCAGATATTAAGGTATTCCTAAGAACAGAACAAAACACAGAAACAAACTGAAGTATACATAAAGAAAAAATATACATGAATGCATCTAAAGAATATTTAAGGAAAAAGAAATATTTTCTAGATATACTTATGTGCAGAAAAAAAAATTATAGGAAGAAAATTCAGCAACAAAAAATTTGGTTTCCTCTGGATGGTGGGAGATTTTTATTTCACTCTATTTTACTTTGCCAAGGGAGTTTGCCAAGGAAATAACATGCATCACATAGAAAAAGAACCATAAATGTCAAAAACAAAATTAGAATCTTTAAAAGTATTTTTCTAATACTGTAAATAAAAACAATGCAAAATATTATTTGGTTTGTAATACAAGGGTCACTGTGTGTCCTCCAAACTTTAATATGCAATGAACAGAAAGTAATAGAATGTCCTGGGGAGATAATAGCTTAATCACTTTCTACCCTCCTTCTTTTTACAACCCTAACCCCAAATTGATACAGCTCCTAGGCCAAGCAAATGCTAGTGGCCTCAAACAGGTAATGTTCCCACTGACAGACACTGAAGAAATTCCAAGGTTGGAGAGCCTAAGCTGATGGATAAGTCTTGGGAGAAATCCAGGGACCAACAGCGAAAGCTCATACTGGCCTCAAGAGTATACTTAGATTCCTTCCTCCTAAACAATGAAGGAAGATGTAGACAATGGAATGTGTTCTTTATATCTATAAAGCTAAAGTAATCCAGAAAGCAAAGGATCTTATTTGGCTTCAGGGGGTAACCAACAAAGAGCACTGTCAGGCAAAACAATGGAAAGAAACTGAGTACATGAAAGACACTGCTAAGCCACTGAATCAACCAAGCAAAAATGAACCCAACTTCTCTGAATGTTAAGATAAAATAATTCTAATAATATTGTCCCAATATTTTTCAGCCAGCTTAAATTCGTTTATGTTACTTGCCATTAAAAGTCCCTTAATTAATATAATAGGAGAAGATGAGGAGAGAAAATTGTGATGGCCAGTAATTCTTAAAATGTGTACTGCTAAATTCAAATAAGCAATGTTAGAGTCTATGGGAATGTGTAATATATGTGATAAATATAGTTTCTTAAAATAGAAGAGATACACTATAGTGGAAATCCTAATATCCACCTGGTACTAACATTTCTAAACTAGGATTTGGGGCTTGGTGGTGCAAGGCCAGAAGCAAAAGTTTTCAAAGATTTTATCTGGGAAGTGGAAATGGACATTAAGAAAAGTGAGAAATGAAAAGTATAGTAAAGTTTGTATCTTATGGAGAAAGGAAAATTAGAAGCAGGATAAAATAATGTTTGGGGGATAAATAATTGGTAACTTATTTTAATATATGGGTAGATATACATGTGTTTGATTATAAGGAATAAAAAAAAAAGAAGGTAACTATTAGTGAAACTGGAAATCATAGTAAAATTGCTAAATTTACAAGGTTGAAAAGGGAATAACTTCGTCAAATCAATACTAATAATGAAAAGGAAGATAAAAGTTAAATGGAATTTGTAAAAAGTAGAACTTCTAAATATGGATGCAGAAAATTCTAAAGATAATATTAGCAAGTAATAACCAACAAATTATCAAAAGAAGTAGCACTTGAAAGGTTCATTCAACATAAGAAAATACATCCCCATAATTCATTATAGCAAAAAATGTAAAACAGAAAAATCATATTATAATAATAGATGCCGAGAAGGCATTTGACAATATTCAGCAGACACTTCTAAAAAAACTCTAAGTAGAAATAGAAAGTCTATTTAAATATAAATAAATCTACTCATCAAAGTTCAATAGCAAATTTCACATTAAGAGATAAAACACTAAAATAATTTTATTTATAGTTTGGAACTCAGCAGAGATGTTCACTGCTGTCATTATTTTTCAATGTTATTTTGGAGGTTCTGGCAAATTCAATTTTAAAAATGAAATAACTTATATAAATATTTTAGAAGAGATAAAATTGTCATTTGCTGATAATGCACTTATATGCTGGAGACACCAAAGAGATTCTAATTTAAAACTTATAAAATTTTATAGAAGAGATTTGTAATTTGGATGGATAAGAGATAGATATACAAATCTCAGCAGCTTTACATTAGAGTATGCAACTACATCAAAAAGCATAAAGGAGAAAAGAATAAAACTAACAACAGTAATGAAATAGGTAGGAAAATTCTTAACCTCCCAGGGCCCCACAAAGGACACCTGAAGAAACTTATGAAATCTCATTGACACTACACACCTTTAAGAATGATTAAAAGCACCAAAACAAACAAACAAAATGAAACAAAACCACAATATGTCCTGACCAGGATGCAGAGCAACTGGAACTGATATACCACTGGTTGGGAGGCAAAACAGAACAACCATGCTGGAAAGTTTGCTGGTGTCTTATAGAGCCAAACATAACTTACCATACAACCCAGCAATTCCACACCTGGTTGTTCACACCAGAGAAATGAAAACATAGTTCCATACTAAAAGCTATATGCAAATTTTTTAACATTTATTCATTTTTAAGGGAAAGAGAGAGACAGAGCATGAATGGGGGAGGGCAGAGAGAGGGAGACACAGAATCTGAAGCAGGCTCCAGGCTCTGAGCTATCAGCACAGAGCCCAACGTGAGGCTCGAACCCACAAACCATGAAATGATGACCTGAGCCGAAGTCGGACTGAGCCCAACTAAATCACCCAGGCGCCTCTCTATATGCAAATATTTAAGGAAGCTTTATTCAACATCACTACAAAATGGCTATTTACCTGGTAAATGGTAAAAACAAACTGTGACTATTCAAGGGAATATTCACTTCTCGATTAAATTATAAGCAACCTCCTAGTACATGCAACAACATATATATTTCAAATGCTTTATGCTAAATGAAAGAAAGTTGACACAAAAGGCTATATTCTATAGACTTTCCAATATATGATATTCTGGAAAAGGCAAAACTAATTGAAAAAGATTTGATCAATAGTTGCCAGAGATTGGGGAATTGAGAAGACATTAACTAAAAAGGGGCATGAGGAAACTTTTGGAGATGATGGAAATGTCCTATATCTTGATTACAGTGGTAGACATGTAACTATACTTTGGCAGAGTTCATCAAACAGTACACCACAAACATTAATTTTACTGAATATGAATTATACCTTAACAAACATAACTTAAAATAATTAACGAAGGCTTTAAAACACAATGTTCTTAGATAATCATTTAAAGTCAGAATATATTAACTCAAAATTATCATGTGAATTAATGCACTTCCAATTAAAATCCCAAAAGGATGGTTCCAGAATTGGATAAAATGATCTTGAACTTTATACAGAAGAAGTAATGTTCAAGAATAGTCAAGGAAATAGGAATGAAAGATAAGTTAAGAGACGTCATACTATGTCAAAATATACCATAAAACTACTAAAACCAAATTAACATAATGTCAGTCTAGGAACAGACAGACTAAAGGACAATAGAAGATATTGAAATGGATTCCAGTATATAAGCTCATTTACTATATGATAATGACGTTAAAAAATAAAGGGTTTATTTATTAACCACTGAATAGCAACCATTTATTTAGCTAGGAGAAAATTATGTTGAACCCCTACCAGACATGATAAACAACAATAAATTATAGGGGAGGTAGAAGATCTAAATATTGAAAACATTATAATCATTAAAAAAAAAAAAAAAAACAGGAGTAGGGAATCTTCTTAACCAAAACAGAAAACCCTGAAACTAAAAACAAGAAAGGAGACATATTTGTAATAAATAATTTAAATGATTTATATAAAAAAATGCCAAAAAAAGTTTTAATGTATATTATATTCAATGAGATAATATAACATACAAAGAGCCCTTTAAAACTGGGGTCATGATGGGTAACTGATTATATACCCTCAGGTTGGGAGGGGGTCAGGAATAGAGTAAGTCTCTAAGGTATTTTGGAAGCAAGGTTTCCAGGACCTTGAGGGGCTAGCTGTTGCTAGGGAAAAGCCACTTATTACCGTTTAATAAAACCGCAGTCATGAGACCCTTCAGATGTATACTGGGGGACCATAAGCTTGGAATATGATTGCCAGCATGTATCTTAGGACAGTGGAGATGAAGGAAGTAGACTTACAGGATCCTCGAGGGATCAGGATAATATTAAGCTAAGATTCTCTTCTGCCCCTAGCAAAGTGTCATCATCCAGGCAGCTGAGCTCCTAAAGGGAGGTCACTCTGCCATTTCAAGGATTTGTCAATGGGCTGTAGGCAATAAGGGACTTTAATTTTTCATTTGCTGTAGTTTCCATGGCAAGCACTTAAACCCGTGTCCTTTGTTCTTGGGTAGCCAGGAGTATCTGAGGAATATCACACATATTCCACCTGGGTGGGTGGGGGTCAGCAGGGTGTGCTGGCCTGTATTTTGCCCTCAGCTTGCCCCCACTTCCTCATCACTTGTACTTCTGTTCAAGTGGCAAAAAAGGAAATAAAATTAATATTCATTTATAAAGAGGAATGGCAGAATGATATTCACCATTTCATCATGAAATATTACATAATAATTAGAATGAAATGAGTTGGTTTTATTCCAGTTGATGTGGTAACATTTCCACAAGGTACTACTGTGTAAGGAAAAAAATGCAGAAAAGCATTTAATATGATGATTGGATGGATGGGTGGGAGGATGGATGGATGGATGGATGGAGAGATAAAATCCTTATATATGGTTATATGAACATAAAGGAAATGATAAAACAATAAAGACAAGGTTGTTAAGCATTCAATAGGGCTGAAAAGGGGGTGGGAAAGTAAGGCAGATGAAAGAGAAAAAAGGAAAGAAGAGACTACTCAAAAAGAAAAAAAAACTATTAAATAAAAAAACTGACACAAAAGGGATTATCTTTTTTATGTACAACTACACATATAAATATGTGTGGTTCTAAGGATGCATGAATTAATAAAGAGATTTGTAAAAACAAAACTAACTCCATGTCTGCTGATATATGAGAATGCCAAACCAGATAATTTTACATGAAAAAAGCAAGTTCTTGTATGGTGATTTATTTTTGCATATATTGAATGAGAAAAGAGAAAGCACAGAATGATAACACCAGGTTGTTAATCCTGACTCCAGAGTTTAAGAATGGGTGACATGGGTGTTCATACAATAGAACATGACACAAGTTCCTGATAACAAACTTTTCCTCTATACATCTTTGTATTTAATTGTTACAATAAGTGTGCATTACTACTGTAATTTCAACAACATAAAATAAACAATATCACATACACATTGTGATGCAGGAAGAAAATAAATTTACTACTTAAGGTTAATGCTTTCAAAGTAGTTGAGGGAATAAGACAGATTCTAGGAAATGATTTATTGTGAGTCCCTGGGGGATAGTTTCATTTATAAACATATGTTTAAACCCAAAGCAAACATATTAAGCATTTACTTTGGTATAGCCTACGGACTAGCATTTTTGAAAGTGTGGATTTCAAACCACCTCTTACAGAATCAATGGGGGAGCCTATAAAGGAATATTCCCAAATCCACCCCAGATTTTCTGAGCTAGAGTCCCCAGGAATGACACTTGGATCTACATTTTTAACAAGTGCTTTCCCCTCCCCAGGATGAATGTTATGCTAAATAAATAAATAAATAAATAAATAAATAAATAAATAAGGTGAGAGACAGAGCTTTAGAACAGTGATTCCAAGAATTGACAAATCTTAAGAATCATCCATTAAAAAAAAAGTAATTTTGGGAGCAGCAAGTTTGGGAAACACAGACTCAGGCACTTTCAATAAAGCCTTCTAGAAAACAATTGTCATAGCCACAAAACAGGACCACTGTTTTACTGCAATGTGGTTATAATTTTATAGCAATATTAACAGTGTTTATGCAACAGAAAAGGGAAAGTGAGATCACAGGTTGTTTTGGTGAGATCTTTATGCTAATATTTTCTCACACAATCTCTTTCTCTTTCCACACAGGCCACCTTATAATAACTATGATCTTCTTCCTAGCACACGGTTAATTCCCTGGCCCATCACTCTTGGGCTTTTTTTTGTCATTTAGAGACCATCAAATGGCAAACCCAGAAATACAGTTCCTTCAGCAGAAATTCCTGAAGGAGAACCCCTTGGCATTTGTTAGCAACACAATAAAAAATCCCTAGCTATCACAGGAGCTATTTGAGCAGAATTTGTATTAGTGAGGACTTAATATATTTTTCCTTGTTCAGTTCACAGTCTTGTGAGTGATTAAGCCCAACAGCTCAGTTATCAACCTCCGACAGGTAGACAAGAGTCCACAAATCCAGTCTAAGTTCCATCTCAAGTAAACCCTGTGGTTGTGAAAAAGTCACTTCACTGTTCCTCAATGTCTTTGTCATTATATGAAGAGAATGGGCTTGAAGAACTCTACAAATAAACTTAACATCCTTCCATAAGTTTTAAGATATTCAGCAGAAGATAGTTATGTAGCAAATGCAATATTCTGTGGAAATTTAGAGGACTCCAATAATGTACAGATAAATAGGTATTAAATTAGCAAATACTCTGACTATTCTCTGGCCTTCATGCCATATTTTATGGGGTTTGCCTTTTGCAATGCTTTTCAGCTTCTGGGTTCCCTTAAATCCCATGTATTGTCAAGCTTTGCTTTTTAGACATAATGAATATGGGTAGACTGGAAATCCATGTATAACGAGAAGAATAAATGTTTTAGCTGGCATAAGAATTCTTAGAAAGAGAATAACTCTTTGTGTTAAGAAAATGCAGCAATAACCTTGTTTAGAATAGAAGGTGAAAAATAATGGGACCTGAGTATCAGTGAAACTGTTCTGCCTGAGATAAGATAGACTGCTTGCTTTTAAAAAGGAAATTCAAAAAAACAAAAAAGAGAATGAGAGAGAGAAAAAAAAAGAAAGGAAAGGAAAGGAAAGGAAAGGAAAGGAAAGGAAAGGAAAGGAAAGGAAAAGTAGAAATGAAAATAAAGGAGATAGTGGAGGTGATGTAAGAAGAAAGGCTGTGTAGTGTGACTGGATTTCTGCAGAGAGCCCCAGTGTCTGCATTAAAACCAAAAAATTCACAAAATGCTGGCCACTAGTAGATTTAAAAAAAAAAAAAAAAAAAGAGGAAGTTTGGAGCTTTGAACGTACACGACAAGGGGAGAAAACATTCTCTGCTGAAAATTTGCAGAACTTACGGAAAGCATTCTGGCAATGCATTTGGGGCTTAGAAACTCATAAAAACACCAACCAACTGACTTCTGTGTACATTAAATTTAAAGATCAAACATTAGTACATTATTAAGGATCTGAGAATTTACATGTGGATCGAGAATAATAGCATGTCGGGGTCAAATGAAGTCTTCCATACCAATACTGAAATTTAATTTCAGTATTGTTATTTAAAAATATGAACAAAATTGGTTCTCTGATTTGTGTACACAATCTCAAGTAGATAGCAATATGCTAAGCCTGTAACTAAAGTGTTTCTGTCATGCAGAGAACATCAACTAGCAAAACCATTTGCATTGTTTAGACAAGCACCATTTAAGTGGGAGTAAGAAATATAAAAGCTATTTCATAATCGACTTTCAACATTTACATGTTTATTTGTTTACCAGGTATTTATTGAACACCTCCTATATGCATTCCACCGCAGAGTCCCTAAGGGAATTTAAAGATATATAAGAATTCATTCTTGAAGAAGCTCGGTAACTAAGGAGACAGACTTTTAAGCACAGAAAGTTAAAAAGGAAAGAGTAAATGAAAATCGATTTTTTTAATTGGCTAGAAGAAAATTTCAGAAGCTGAAGTGTCCTTGGTTATATTTTAGGGACCACATTAATAGCTAATAAGTCACACAGATAACAAAAGCTATAGTATTTCAGGTAACAGGAAGATACCTTTGAATTTAGTAATCAGTGAAGCCTTCACATAATGGAGAAGCTAGACTTAGCATTCCAGCATAAATGATGTGGAAGCTAAAATGTTAGGACATGATCAGGTCTGCTAGGCTGAAACAGGATTTTGGGGGGCAAACACAGAGATTTTGTGGAAGAGGACAGGAGCAAGCACCAGAAGTCCAGGATCTACATACACCTCACTAATTAAGAAAACCTGGAATATTTGCTTTCAGATTATAAAATAAAAATTAATAATGTCTACCCTACCTTCCTCATAACTATGCTAACAGATCAAATAAGTTCACATATGTGTAAGTAATAGAAACACTTTAAAGTTTCATACAAATATAAGTTAATTTTCTTACTATCAGGGACTCACCTACATTTTTAAGACGGATAACCTCTTGGGTTCTCAAAGAAGGGTCTTGCTGGTGTTCATCTTAGCCATCCTGAAACCTAACACTAGGGATGTCTCTAACTCCTCCATGTGTTCTCTCAATTTCACAATTTAACTTTGCCCCTCCATCTTAGGTTTTTGATACACTGGTAAGTTTTGATACACTTTCAAGGGTCCCTGCCACCTGCTACCAGACCATAATACCGCCTTCAGAATTAAGAAAACAAACTGTTGTCCACTAGTGTTCAGTTGATACTGACTTGAGCCATGCTTAGACAAAACCCTGCATATCAATCACATCTGATGTGAAAATTAACATACAGGAACCTGGAGTGTAATACACATCCTCAATGCTACAATGGGTCTGGATTTGTTCTGAGAGTAAAAGGAGCCAAAAGAGTTTTAAGCACATATTGGGAGGATGGCAAATATAACCGATATAAGACTTTACAGAAATATTAACATAATTGGATTAAGAGTGAACTGAATGGAAACAGTACTGTTGGTTCCAATAGTGTGCCAACGTATTCCATTATCAAGGTTACATATATTAACTCACAAATATTCAAAGCACTTTTAATAGGCATTAATTAATTTATGACATACATTATTCCAGAAATGAATTAAGGCAGTTTACCAAAAGGCATACCACATGACAAATTTAGATTTTTTTTTTAAAGTAAGAGAAAAATCATCTGAAATGTAAAATGAAGGTAGGAAAAAGATGATAAACCCAAGAGTGATGTTAATATAAAACCATACTTCAAAGTTATTTATCTTCATAAAGAGAAGCCAAAAATTCATCTGTGCATATTTTATAGCATCCTACAGAAAGAATGAAATGCAATCTGTTTCACAAATTATAATTATAATTTTTAAAATAACATTTTCTCAATTACTCAACAAATATTTATTGAGTACTATGTGGAAGGCAAAAGTACAATCCAATGCGCTACCAGTACATTGGAAAACAAGATGGACAAAATTTCTCTTGGAGTTTACACACTTGTGAGGGAGACAGATAATACACAAATAAATATATACTATGACATCAGGTAGCAATAAATGATAGGGGAAAGCTGACACAGAATAGAGAGTGACTAAAAGAGGAGGTGTAGTTATTTTAGATTAGGTAGCCAGGAAAGGCATCTTTGAGCAGAGACATTTGAGCAGAGACATGACCAAAGTTGATTTTATTCTCAGTTTGACAGGAAGCCCTGAAGATTTTAAGCAAGGAATGATATGATCTCATTATATACTAAAAGGATCCCTTCTAGCTTTTGTATGGAGAATGGACTGTGTGCAGACAAGAGTCAAAGCAAGGCGATGAGCCAGAAACTTCTTCCAATAAGAGAACATAATGGCTTAGACAAGAGTGACACCAGCAGAGGTGATGAGCAGTTGGGAGTTAGAATGTATGGTGAAGGGGGCTTGAACATGGATTGGACATGGGGTGGGAAGAAAAGAGCAGCATCTAGGAAAACCCCTAAGTTTATATCTTGAGCAAATGAGTGGTGGGTGTATTTATTGAGAGGGAGATGTCTTGGAAAGGTGTGGGTTTATTTAGGAAGTAAAATCAAAACATTAATTTTTTTTAACGTTTATTTTTGAGACAGAGAGAGACAGAGCATGAACAGGGGAGGGGCAGAGAGAGAGGGAGACACAGAATCTGAAACAGGCTCCAGGCTCTGAGCTGTCAGCACAGAACCCGACACGGGGCTCGAACTCACGGACCATGAGATCATGACCTGAGCCGAAGTCGGACACTTAACCGACCAAGCCACCCAGGCACCCCAAAACATTAATTTTATATGCCTATTTTATTTATATCTAAATGAAGATGCCTAAAAAACACACATTTGAGGAAGGAAGAAGTCAGGACTGAAATCATTAATGTAAGTGTCATAAATGTCTATATAGTATTTATATATTAATTTAAATTTTAGATAGGACAAGATAAGGTTCAGAGTACAGATAGAGAAGAGACCATGCTTAAGTGCTGAGTCCTTAAAGTATTTCAACATTCAGGGGTTGGTGAGTTACTTTCTCTTTGCACACCATCCTCTCTAAGAAGACCAATCATTGCAGTTTGCTCAGGACTGAGGGCTTTCCTGGGTTGTAGGATTCTGAGCGCTAAAAACCAGAGTCCCAGGCAAACTTGGATGAGCTGACCCCACTAAACCCTCAGTCCATCCATTCTCCACTCTTTCTTCCCAGCTTTATGCCCCCAGGAGACTGACATCAGCAGACCACTATCACCCCGGGGCTCCCTTCCTTCTGTCTTCCTAGAGCCCAGCAAATGGGAGGCATCAGTAAATTAGAAGGTGGGAAGAAACAAAGGCATGAATATTCCTTTCAGTGTCTCCCTACCTCCCTGCAAAAATGGCAGTTACCACTTCTGTGCAGCAGCCCTTTTTCATAGATCCAAGGTCTTCCTCCAAGCTCTAATTCCAGCACTCTGTCTCCTTGCATACTCAGCCCTAAGGGTGGTACAGCTTTCTGCTGATGCTAATCCCCAGGTGCTTCACAGTCCTTTAATGTTCCTAGTAACCTGCCTGCGCTTCTCCAAACAGCCCCTAAGTTAAAGTCTTCATGATCAAACCTAATAGGGCCAACTAATTCACAGCTTGGGGAGAGCAGGACTATCCAGCAAAGGAGAGGCCTGTGAGGTGGAAGCAAGGAGGTTCAGGAACTAAAAGGCCAGAGGAGTTATGAATTGTCAATGTCAATGATTTTCAGTTTAGTAAAATCTTCTCCTAAGAGATGTTTTAGAAACTTGTGGAAGTGATTTTTGTTCTCATGAGGAGGGTGCTACTGGCATTTACTGGGCAGGAACTGGAAGTGCTAGAAGCCCTCCTATATTCTGGATGGTCTCAATTGTCAAAGAACTACCCCATGTCCTGGCAAATTCTGAAATTCCTCGTTGGAGATTCACATAAGTGGGGGCAAAAAGAACCCCCCCAAACACAGTTTGGCCTAAGCTTAGACTCTATTTTAACATAAAGTATTTTTGGCACAGTTTTAATATACAATTTACATTTTCAATAAATGCAAACACTAATCAAAGGAAGGTTGTATGAATTCATTTGGAAATTTACCAAAGTAATTTATCATTTCAGAAAAATTACATATGGCAGCATGGTATTTAATTCTCCATTATAACATAGCCACTTCATTCTGTAATTCTGTATTTATTGCAAGATTACTATTTGCTTATGTCTTCTAGTACAAATGTTGAGCAGTCACATATTAAAGTACATATTATTATATTAGACACTATTTTTCTCATATTACAGTTAAGTAATTACATTGACTTTTTAACAATTGTATTTGTTGCTAGATGATATTATCTATGAAATTCACTTCAAAATAGTAAAGGGAACATAGGAATACATGTTATAAAACATAGCAGTATTTGTTAGGGGTGAAATATTGGGTCTGACAGAGTTGAGAATAACTGATAAACATGGATCTAGAAATCAATGAGAAAGATGACAATTTACTGATAGAGAGCCAGGTGCTAAAAGTTTTCAATGAATGGTTAGGGCAATGGCTCTGACACTTTCCTGCATCTTTAATCACCTGGGAGCTTCCTTCAGTCCTAATACTCAGGCTGGCCATGTCAGAATCTCTAAATGTGGGGCCTAGGCATCAGCATTTTGAGACCCCTTTAGTGAAGCCAAGTTTGAGAACACTAAATGAAAAGATCAGAAGAAAATTACAACAAGGAGGAACCGAAGATGGTCAAGTCTGATGGTGTGTCATTTAAAGAATCAGTGGTTTTTCAGAATTGGGGAAAAGAAAGAAATGGTCCAAAACGACAGTGGAGAGCACCTCTGAGCCTGAAGAAAAATATAGCCAACATTGAAAAGACTTCCAGTAAACTGGAACCCTCAGGAATCACAGGTTTCATTATGAAAAATAATTATAAATTAGAGGAATGCAGTAAAGGGGACATTTAAGGATGAGGTTGGGGATAAAGAGATGTCTGCTAAATTCTAGAGGCACAGTGGAAGGTCACAGAGTAGCTGAGGAAGGAGACAAGTTTGAATCATATTAGGAGAGGTATGGAGAATATGCTGATAAGGAGTTCCAGGAACGACCTGGGAGAGACAGATGGCACAGGTTATGGGATCTGTCCTGATGTTTTTAGAGGAAGATGGGCAACCCTTCTAATTGTAGACCTTGCAGCAGTCAGTGCTCTGCCTAGGGCCCCTGGGATCCCACTTACCACTTTTGCTGCCCTGTCCCTAGTTTCTTTGCATTTTTGCTTATAATGGCTGGCAACTGCAACTCTCTTCAGAGGATTGCCCTAGAGCTAGTGGAGTCATCTGGCAGATCTTGAAATACTTGGACACTTATGCTCCCACCGGGAAGCCTTACCCTAACTATGGGTAAGGTACAGCAACATGAAACTCAGCTCCTTTGCCTTGTCAGGAAAAACTCTGGCATTTAATTTATATTTCAGAGTTTTCTTGTAGGCTCAAGCTGAAATAATCTTTCCTAATTTGTCTAAAATTGTCCCTTTGCTTTGGCTTCTTTCCCTTCCCTGTCCTGCTTTTCCCACTTCCTTACCAGTTTCTCCTTGCAAACAATTCAATAAATCACTTGCTTTTGAATTCTTGCTTGGGGTTCAGCTTCTGGGAAACTTGACCATGACAACTTATGGTGGACAAACAGCAGTACAGGTGAGCAGGAGCAGGAGGCACCCTGGGCGCGGGAGGGGGGGTCCCAAAACCCCAGCTGAGGACAATACCACTGTGCAAATGGGAGGCAGTTTTACTGCGTGCAACTGGAATCACTGAGATGACTAATTTTGATAGACCACAGAGTAGGTTTTTCCATAGGCCCTTGTAAAGAAAACAAAATCTTCAATTATAACTTCCAGGAACTCTAATGCCAATTTACAGAAGGATGTTTTCTACATCATTATTTGTCACTCAATATAATCAAATTCTGTTTAGAAACAAGCAACCACGCAGGTTGCCAAAACAACACGGTGCTGTGTGAACCCATCTTCCTGCAGTTTAATTTCATGTAGACATAGACTTGAGAGTACCTAGAAAAACAGAGGAAACTATATCCATCAGCTAATCTTCCTAAAATATTATTTTAAAGTACAGTCAACCTGTGAGGTGGTTATGTCACTACAAACCCATCATTAAGTACAAAATAACATAAGTCAAAACTGCATTTAATACACCTAATCTCCTGAACAGCATAGCTTAGCCTAGCGTACCTTAAATTTTTTTTTTTTCAACGTTTATTTATTTTTGGGACAGAGAGAGACAGAGCATGAACGGGGGAGGGGCAGAGAGAGAGGGAGACACAGAATCGGAAACAGGCTCCAGGCTCTGAGCCATTAGCCCAGAGCCTGACGCGGGGCTCGAACTCACGGACTGCGAGATCGTGACCTGGCTGAAGTCGGACGCTTAACCGACTGCGCCACCCAGGCGCCCCAAGCGTACCTTAAACATGCTTAGAACTCTTTACATTAGCCTATAGCTAAGCAGAATCACCTAACACAAAGTCTATTTTATAATAAAATGTCAAATGCCTTGGCCATTTGTTGAATACTGCATGGAAAGTGACAAACAGAATTGTTGTGTGGGTAGAGAATGGTTGTAAATGTGTTGGTAATTTACCTTCCTGCTTGCGTGGCTGACTGGGAGCCATGGCTGCCACCACCCAGAATCACAAGAGAGTATTGTACTGCATATTGACAGCCTAGGAAAAAAATAGAAACTCAAAATTCAAACTATGGTTTCTACTGAATGTGTCTCACTTTCACACCAACATTAGTCAGAAAGTCGTAAAGTGAGCTACCATGTTGGAGATTATCTGTAGTTAAGCTTTTGATAAATATTGAACATCAGCAAGTTCAAAGTTATTTTTTTTTTCCTGATTAGCATTCAAAATCAAATCCAAGTTGCTGGTTTAGTGAAGAGCAACATACTTTAAGTGTCAGTCAAGGTGATACTACAGTCTATAATTATCAGACATTATAAGGTGGGCAAAAATGATGAAGCATAGGTGATGAGAATTAATGCATCTACCTGACCTCTGTTTCTTGTCTTCTCCAATATTCAATATTTTGGAGTTAAGAGTTCAAACACTGTATGAAAAAAAAAAAAGGTCGTTTCTACTTAAAACCAAAGCCCCAGAATTATAGCAACAAGAACTGAGACTTTCACAACCACCACTTCATATTAGGAAATGTACAGGCTTTGCTTCCTCTCTCAGAAGTCCCCTCTAAGTTCCAAAGGGAAGGAAAAAGGAGAAAATATTTCCAAACCAAGATTAATAAGTGGAAAAATTCAAGAGATAATGGATACAAGTGATTATATAAACATTCTCCTTTTAGGGAACAGCTTGAGAAATTGAGTGATGGTCATAATGTGTAATTTTTCATCAATAGATTCACCTAAGCTTAATACCAACACAATACTGACTTTTTATTACCAGCATGGTAATATCAAGATGTGATGATGACAATAACTGAAGTCATTAAGTTATTTTCCTCTCTCTTCTAGTGGGAAGACACATCCAACACTCAAAGCCAGCAAATCTATTTAAGTGTACAAGTGTACCTTGCAAGGTTGCCAAATCTTAAGCTCTCTTAAGTTCTTTCTTCCAGAGGCAACCCACTGACATGAGAGGACCCCAACAGCAGGGCAATGAAGAGTGGATTACTCTCTGTAGACTTGAGGGTGGGGAGGAAAAAGCCCATTGTGGAGGCGGGGGGAGGGATGTCTCAGTAAGACTATTAACCCACAGAACTGCACTGGAGGAAGTTCCCTATGGAGCATCCAGAAAATAATAAAGTTCCTGTAGGAGAAAATCAGTATTTGGCAACCAACTGCAGAGCCACAGTTAGATGAGAGAGCAACAATCCTCAGATGAGGAAGATCATTCACTACCACAACAGTAATTCCAATAGTCAGAACTTCTCCTTCCTTGCTCCTCTCTACCTACCTCAACACACACACACACACACACACACACACACACACACACACATGATAAGCAGGTACAGATGCATGGAAGGAGAATCAGTCTGCCATCCTTCCCACGGAGTAATCTCAGAAGCCAGCGTGACCTGAATGCTGAGGTTTTGGAGAATTTTCAGTAACAAAATAAATACATAATTTGTTCCCCAAAGTAAACAGAAGTGATTAAAAATGGTACTTGCTGTCAATTTTATATTATCTTCTGAATCCATTGGAATTTGTCAGCTAATATCTGTTATCAGTGATAATAGAAAAAACTGCCCTGTTTTTACCATGTTGCTGAGTTGTAACCTTGCATTTCTATAAGGGTCTGACCTCCATCGTTAACCAGAACTTCCATCAGATTGACCTTTAATCCATTCAAATATTTATTAAAGGAAAACAGTTGTGTAGTAGAAAGAACTATACTGGCCTAAGTATCAGTCTGGTTCCATCATGTACCAACTTCAGGATTTCAGGAAAGCTTCTCCTTTAACATCTCTGAGTCCTAGTTTTCTAAAATTTAAAAAGGGGCCCATAATGGGGCACCTGGGTGGCTCAGTCGATTAAGCATCCGACTTCGGCTCAGGTCGTGATCTCACGGTTCGTGGGTTCAAGCCCTGCGTTGGGCTCTGTGCTGACAGCTCAGAGCCTGGAGCCTTCTTGGGATTCTGTGTCTCCCTCTCTCTCTGCCCGTCCCCTGTTTGTATTCTGTCTCTCTCTCTCTGTCTGTCTGTCTCTCTCTCTCTCTCTCAAAATAAATAAACATTAAAAGGGGGGAGCATAGTATTTATCTGTATAGTAAACACTCAAACTCAACAATGTTTGTTTTCATTCCACTCATATCTTCAACCTCTAGACCAATCTTAAATAGTATTTTTTTCAAACGGTGGACATTAATTAATTGCATTAATTTCTATGGTGTTATCTTTTTAATCAATGAGTTATTTCCTTTTTAATTCTGCTAAGGAAGTGAACAGATATTTTCCCTTTAGGATTTTTGTTCTTGTTGTTTCACATCTTTAAACGATGCTTAACATTTGGGCAGCTATTGTCTATAAATCTAGAGTGTGCGTGAATATAGAGCCCCAATTCACCTTAGCTTGTTAAATCTGTGCCTTAACAGCTTTTGCGGAGCAGGAATACCAACATGACTGAGTTGTATGCCTTCCCTGTGTGCATATTTGTTTTCCTTCATTGTTATTTGAGTTAGTACTTTTAATTTTTTTTAAGACAACAGTATGTTTGCATTTGGCCTAGTTCAGCTATAATAAATTCTTGCTCTATCCCATGACAGGTTTTCCTAGGTTGCCATGTAAGTGTCCTGTATCCTGTCAAATTTGCTATTTAAATATTTGGATTTTTCTTCTTACTTTCTTATGGCTTATCTTCCTTCTACTTTATGGTGATGATTGTATTCTGACCCTCAAAGGCTCTAATTTGCATGCCTCTAGTAACCAATTTATAGTTAGCTGCTGTAATAGTCCATAACAGTGCCTGCAGTCTTTAAAATAGTTCCCTGTAGCAAATCATATCTATAAACATTTTACAGGAAGGGTAAGTCAACATGTTTAAACGGGCTGCCTCAAAAAAGACCTGTATAATTTATGGAGTAGAATGGAAATATTGCTACTTGAAGCATTTTCTCATCCCACTAAACCTATAGTGTGGCTTCAATGTTCAGTGACTGAAAGAGGAAATGAATGTCCAGGTATTCTTCTGGAATCTATTTCTTTTTCCATCTTTCCAGGAGTATAAATAGCTCTGGACCACATCTCTTGAAATTCTCCTTCAATTTCCCTTGACCTTGGGCAAATTATATCAGTAACTTACCTCTGTGCCTCAGTCTCCTCATCCGTAAAATTAAGATAATAGCAATCTCTTTCCTAAGGTTGTTGAGAGGAGTACATGAGTTTACATGTAAAATGTGCTTCAAAAACCCCTGGCCTTCAGTAGGCACTCAGCAAGTGTTAGTCATAATTTTTACTCCTTCAATCACCTGTTCAGTGCCTTCTTCATCTCCACCAGACTCGGTCAAGCTAACGAGGCAAAGGAAGATGGGGGACCAAAGCCCAGGAGAAAGAGAAGTCCTGTTCTTGGACTGCTACATCTTGGGTTGACTATCACTTCAGGGAAGACTTTGAATCGTTTGTTCCAGTCCAATGTTTTCCATGCAGCACCTTCCTGTCCCCTGCTGTCCTGTAGACTCCTATATATCTCTTGAATCTTATTTCAGTGAATAAGACCACAAATGAAACATTCTTGTTTTACTTTCAGTTTATTATCACTGACACAAGGAACAAGCAATAAGTCTGGAGGAATCAGAGCTAAAAGAAAGCAAGCTGTGGACACGTAAAGATAATAATGACAATGAAAAAGCAAGTTCTAGTAGCAGACTGTCCTCACATTTCCGATGTTCAGTTTCCTATATCCTTCCTTCAGAAATAACCCTGGGAATAGCTGAGAGGTTGATCAGAAAGCCAAACAGACATTCTGGCTCCACAGAGGAGATTATGTTCTGGTCATTGAGAGAGCAGCATACGATTTTCAGTGTAATCAACACAAAGTGAAAAACTATTTCCCTAGATCTAACCTATTCAATAATACTTACTGAATACCCACTATGTGGGTATGTGCACTGAGGTATGAAATGATAAATAAAATACAGTAGTCTGTCTTCAAGTAGCTCATGACCTAGTAGGAGAAATTAAGTATACAAATAGCCATAAGGAGAAAATATTAAGTTCTGTAGGCAACAAATAAATAAGGATCTCTGAAGCAAAAACTGAAAAGTGTAGTCAGTTCCCATGAACTGTTGAGAGATACTTGACATTCAAATAAAAGTTGACTAAGTGCCTGGTCGGATCAAGGCTCTGTCCTGGATTCTACATTAGGTGCAAAGGTCAAGAGGTAACCTATAATCTTATTGGGGATGTAAGACATACAGACACACAACGATGTAAAAAGCTGAATGTTAAAAGGCACGTGGGAACACAGAGCAGAAATACTTCTCAGCAGACCCACACAGGTGACATGGGTGGAGGTGGCTGTCTCCCTCGTCCAAGCCCACTCCAGGTCTCAGGTGGTCTACAGCAATCGCTCTGCGGGGATCTTGCTTCTGCTCTTTCCTCCAACAACCTTGCCTTCCTCACACTTTGCCCAGAATGACTTTAAAACGTAAAAGCAGATCATGGTTCTTCCTTGTCTATGGCCCTTCAAAGGCCTCTTACTGGCCTTGGAGTCAAACCCAGACACTTTGTCACGGCCTAAAGCTCTGGGCCCCACTACTTTTGTAGCTGGGCCCCACTCAGCTCACAACATTTGCCCACTCCACTGTATTTGCGCTGGCTTTTTGCTGGCCCTTGGCCTTATCAAGCATGTTCCCTTCTCAGAATCTTTGTACTTACAGCCTCCTCTTCCCTGGACTCTCTTCACACTCTCAACATGGGTCACACCTGGATCCTAGCCTTGCCTCTTGAGAACCCCTGCTCCTGTCCTCCAACACGATAGCCAGTGGCTGCCAGTGTTACTTCCTGTGCCTGAGTCATTCCTTGATACTCTGCCTGCTTTTCAGGTGTGGTGGGACTTGTGGGAGATCTCCCTTTACTATCTCTTGAATAGATCTCAGAGCAGGCGTCTTAAGTCGCTTGTTGGGGGCAAAGTAGCCCAATGAACCATTGCTGGGGCAGTGAATTAGATAATGTCTTGGTCTGTGTGGTGACATAAGTGTCAGTATAGAGTATATAGTATGAAACCTATACTCCACTTCCAATGCTTTAGTCGTTTCCTTTGTGACCTCAATCAAGTTACTTAACCTCTCTGTGTCTTTCTATCTCCATTCGGAATGTCCCCTATGTCCCTCCTAGGTCCAAACTTCTTTCCTCTATTCCTCCACTTGTTCATCCCACACATACTTACTGAGGGCCTGCTTTATACGTGGTGCTGTGCTACCCCCAAGGGCTAACCTGTGAATAAGACACATACCATATGTGCATTTAGGAGCTTAAACTTGAGCACAGGAGACAGACACCAGGCAGTTTTATCCCATGTGCTAATGGAATAACAATCTCCCTCTCAAACCCGTACTTGGGTTTTCACACATGGGAGAAGATAAATACTTGGATTTTTCCAGATCCTATTACAGAAACCAGTGGAAAAGAGCACCCTTCCCAGAAATTCAAATTGGAAAGGTACAGGGAAAACTGTCATTTCAAAGCATCCCATAGTTGGTTATTTTGCTGGTTTGTTTTTCCTAAGAGTAGATGGTGGCTTGTTGTTTGAAAAGGCACAATCATGGGCTCTGCTTTTTCTGTACTTCTTATGTGATGATAAACTTCTAAGCAAATCTAAAAGCAGGAGAGTAAATGAAGGAAAAGTGTCATTTATCTGCACAAACTGTCATCTCCACTGAGGAGAGGGTAAGCTGTACAGATTAAGTTAGATTTAGGGAAAAGTTTTTATTCCTTAATATGGATCTAAGCTAAGTCTATAAGAATTATTGCTTTCCCTGGACAGTGTGTGTGTGTGTGTGTGTGTGTGTGTGTGTGTGTGTGTGAGTGTTTGTGTAAAGTGTTCCAAGAGTTTCTTCCAAGAGATTTAAAAAAGAAAAAGGAAACATGCCTTCACTTCATAGGAGTGAAAAGTCTGCTAAAGTTGGCTACCCTGACATGAAAACACCTCTCTAGGTGGTCTTATAGAATGCCCCCATGGTTTATTTCAGACAGAACTCAGATTTTATGAAACATTCCAGTATGGTTAGTTGCATGCCTTCACTAACCCTTGTAGACAGAGAGGCAAGAATTACAAAGTAAGATCAGCACTTCTGAGTAAACAGTCGAACAAATAAATAAAAATTTGTCCGAGGATAGTATGAAGAGAAGATCTTACTCTCCGAGGTACAGAAGGCAGACCTCAAGACTGGGAAAGAGGCTAAGAGTTAAGGTTGCCCATGAGGAGAACCTATAAGAAATTCTTTCCCTTGAACTTCTGGAATAGTGACATTTCACAAATAGTTTAAAAATGTTTCTCTCCCACACTATAGCTTTCTCTGGTAATCTCTGACTCTTCAGTAGAGTGAGCTACACATGGACAGCCTTGTGTTAGTAGGATTGTGAGTAATTAGGTTCAAGTTCAGTGAAGAGAATGGTGCCCTTTCTCACATCACTTCCTGCTGAACTAGCAGCAAGTACTAAAGGAGACCATGGTCCCAGCATCACATAAAGGGAGGTAAAGCAAGTAATATTCAAGACATTCATTTCTGAGAGTACAAGGGAGGAGATCTTGATGTGGTGATGTCAATGCCAAGTTAGTAGACTCTAAATGGCCAGAAGCCAAATAGTCCTTTTTTGTTGTTGTTGTTCCAAATTTACTAAAGGAAAGAAATTCTTAAGAAGGTAAAGCTGAAAGGGGCACCTGGCACGACATTGCAGTCGGTTCAGCATCCGACTTCAGCTCAGGTCATGATCTCGCAGTTCATGAGTTTGAGCCCTGTGTCAGGCTCTGTGCTGACAGCTCAGAGCCTGGAGCCTGTTTCGGATTCTGTGTCTCCCCTCTCTCTGTGCCCCTCCCCTGCTCATGCTCTGTCTCTCTCTGTCTCTCAAAAATGAATAAACATTAAATTTTTTTTTAAAAAGGTGAAGCTGAAATTGAGGAACTAAGCAAACACAAAATCACAAGTGTGGTGGGTATTCCCTGAGAAAGCCCAAGACACTAAAAGATTAAAGAATGGAGAAACTAACTTAATTCTCAAGTTCTGAAGACTGAGTAGGATTTATCAAGCTAAAGGGGAGCATGCCAAGAAAAGCATCTGTGGAAAGAAGAGGGAAGTGAATGCTGACAAGGTTTCATAGAACTGAAAGAAAGCCTGAATGGCCAAATCACTCACCCTGAGACAGAATGAGACTGGGACTGGGTCCTGCAGGGACCTAGGAGGCAGTTTTAAAATGTTGAATTTTATCTTAATACAAGAAGGTTAGGCATTTCCTCCAGGTCCCCAAGTGCTGTTAAGTGTAGAAAGAAGTGAATTAAGTGAATTAGTGTTTTGGCTTACAAGAGAAGGAAAGTGACGAGAAAGAGTTTATTGGAACTTGTATATTCCAAGGATGGTCATGAAGGTTGATAGGTTTGATAAGCTGAGAGAACAGAACGGGGTTTCTAAACAAGAAAAAAAGGAACACGCATAGCTCAGAAGAGGAGAATTATCAGTTTTCATAACAGGGAGTAGCTAAGTCTATCCGCAAAAAAGAAGTCACGATTTCCCCCCCCCCATATGAAATCATTATTTCTACTTGCAAAATATCACGATTGTATTTCTTTTCTTTCCAATGACATGTGTAATTAAGTATTTAAGACAAGATGAGCTCTGATTTTCTTTGGCAACTAGACTGTAGGATAATTTCTAGCGTTATCATCCAGCCATTGAAATCTTTCATGTTAAAAGTTTATTCATTAATCTACAATAATTTATTCAAGGAACTAGGGTTAGATATTTTCCTTCTTAACTATTTCTACACCATAGGAGTATACACACAATCAAGGAACAAACCATAATTCCTGATTTCCTGCCCACTCCTCCTAGGTTAAGGGACCACCCAGTTTTTAAGAGTAATTTGAAGTGGTATTTGTGAAGTCATAGTTTTTTTTTTTCTAGATCAATTTTATTCAGAAAAATAAATCTCTTAGTTGGGATCTTTTGAGCTGCAAATGACATAAGAAGTAACTATAAATCAGGGCGCCTGGGTGGCTCAGTTGGTTACGTGTCTGACTTGATTTCGCCTCAGGTCATGATCTCACAGTTTGAGAGTTGAGGCCCACTTTGGGCTCTGCACTGACAGTGTGGAGCCTGCTTGTGATTCTCTCTCTGCCCCCTCCCCTGCTTGTGCTTTCTCTAAAAAATAAATAAATAAACATTAAAAAAAGAAGTAACTATAAGTTATTTAATCAATAATAGGTACACAATTGTGCGAAACAAGGCAGGTGGTTTCAGGACTGAAAGTCACAGGCACAATGGCCTGAGCAAGGGCCTGGGTGTGCTCTACCTTTCTGCTTGGCCATGCCCAGTATGTCAGAGATGTCTTCCTTGTGGTTTAAGGTGGTGGTAGCAGCTCCCAATGTCACATACAGACACATTGGCATCTATCCTACACGAAGATGACTTTTCTCTTATAAAGCCTTTTTATGGGGAAGAAAAAGTCTCCCCAAAACTCTCTGATGGAAATCTTCCCCTCGGACCTCATTGGCCACATCTTGGTCACATGTATGTGTGTAATGTGATCACTGGAAAGATGAATGGGATTACATGGTTTGTGAGACCAATGACGATTTATGCCTTGAGATTTATGCATTAAGAGTTGCATCTTTCCTGAGCAGAGCGGAAGGTGGATGATAGAGTAAAACTGGAAATCTCCTTGAAGAGTAGAAAAAGAGGAAGACAAGAAAGGGCAGGAAAAGGTGTAGAGAATGAATAATTCTGAAATCAGAGGGCCTGTTTAAAGAACTGAGAGCACTACTTTAAGAAAACCAATGGCAGTGTGCTCTATATTGTTGGCCTGAAGGGGCAGAGGGTTACCCAGACCCAGAAGGAGGAGGTTATGTTTTAAAGCCTTCTATAAAGCCAGCCAGAGGCAAACTCACAATGAAGAAGCCCAGGAGACCATCTGGACTCTCCTCATCTCTTGTTGAGGTTCCCCATTGGCCAATCTTGCCTGGAAGCCAGAAGGCAAGTAGTTCATCTAGCAATGTCTCTTGTGGCAGGATGAGGGGAAGAGTGGAGAGCTGATTTGCAGGTGCAAATATATAGCACAATCGAAGTAGCCATTCATTAACTCCATCCTCACTGTCATTGCAAACAGAAACCATACTGCACATGCCTTTTCAAACAAAAATTAAGTTACTTTTAATTAAGTAACATAAAGAGTTGTTCTCTTTTCCTTCCTTATCCTATTCCTTTCAAAGTATGTCTACAACATTGTTTCCTTTAGTTAGTAACAGATTTTTTTTTCCTTTAGCCTGATCATTTAGCAACATGTTAACAATCAATCACTCAAAATGATTATACACAGGCGCAGTCTAAGGAAAGGGAAATCAATACCTCCATTGTACCTGTTGGACAGAAGACCCCCAAGGAGTAGGGTCTTGGGAGACAAGGCAGGCAAGGAGTAGTTTAAATTGTTTTAGCATTTACATTTTCAAATGTTTTTTCAAAGCTCTTTTAAAAATTCAAATAATCCCTGGGGAGCCTAGGTGGCTTAGTTGGTTAAGCATCGACTTCAGCTCAGGTCATGATCTCACGGTTTGTGAGTTCGAGCCCCACGTCAGGCTCTGTGCTGTCAGCTCGGAGCCTGGAGACTGCTTCAGATTCTGTGTCTCCCTCTCTCTCTGCCTTTCCCCTGCTCGCACTCTGTCTCTCTCTCTCTCTCTCAAAAATAAATAAAAAAACATTTAAAAAACCCTTTTTTTAATCAAATAACTCGAACCTACACAGAACAATGTTATCTTACTTTGCCTCCCTAGATTTCTTCCCAAAATTCCTTACAAGAACCTCTAATATGGGGTGCCTGGGGGGCTCAGTCAGTTGAGCCTCCGACTTCGGCTCAGGTCATGATCTCACAGTTTGTGGGTTCGAGCCCCGCATCAGGCTCTGTGCTGACCGCTTGCTCAGAGCCTGGAGCCTGCTTTGGATTCTGTGTCTCCTTCTCTCTCTGCCCCTCCCCCGATCACACTTTATCTCACTCTGTTTATCAAAAATAAATAAATGTAAAAACAAAACAAAACAAAACAAAAAGGAACACCTAATATTTTTCAGAGTGATTCAAATTTTTCCTATCCTCCAAGTCATGCAGCACCAGGAGAAAGAAAAAGACAGAAGGGCATAAAGAAACCACAGGAAGAACAAGTAAAACTGGAAGGTGTTAACCCTCAAATTCTCAGTCTCTTACTCTAATCTCTACCCATCCACTTCTTCCTTCTGCCCTTTGCTGCTCTGATAATAGGACAATAAACTCCAAACGCATGACATGCCACCTCCATCTGGGGTCTATCAGCTACTGGGCTTGGCTTTCAAGACTCTCATTTTGTCTTGCTCCTGGCTGAACCATGAGAGCACATTCCAGTGTGCTGCTAATATTAAGGTGCATGTACCATGCTTAATCAATTGACTCCATATTTTAAAACATGATGGTTTCAGGTGAAAGAGCCAGAGAATGAATAAAATAGTTATGCAGTCCCCATTATATGGTACTAATTGATTTTAGTACCTCTTCTAAGTCAAAGAAATTTAAATGGGTTAATTTGGGATAGCTGTTAGCAACACTTAATCTTTTCATGCCTGAAATTTATACTTATCTACAGATAAAATTATGAAATCTCTTTGAAATACTTAATATCAAATAGAATAGAAAAGATAAGCTGGACTTTGTTTTTAATAGCTAACACTCTAATAGTTCCTTGCGTCTTTTTGCTAACAGAAAGGCAAGGTAATTAGTCCACAGATGTAAGATCCACAAGAACAGATACTTTTATCTCCTGTGTTCACTAATGTATTCTCAAGGGCAAAAACACTGTCTGGCACGTCATAGATACTCAATTAATATATGTTGAATAATGAATGAATAGCTAAAGCCCCAAAGTAAGACTATCAAACAATTTAAGTTTCAAAAATACAGTTAGCTTATTTTAGGTGCTAAATACTAAAAACCATCAATAATAATAACAACATTATTACCGGTTTTAATATATATTCTTTGCCAACTTGAGTGTTTCATTTGTAATACCTCGCTGAATCCTTACGAAAGATTCAATTTTACCATAGAACAAGTAGGAAGAATCCCATTCTTTAGATGAAAACACTGAGAGGCTATTGTTTAGTGAACCCAGGATTCACATCCTTATCTATACCTGTCTCCAAAGATCAATCTCTTAAGCACAAAACTATACCGACAGTTTGTATCACCAAAGTGTAACATCTCAAACTTGGAATCCAAGATTTAGTTCTTAAATCAAAAAGCTTTAACTTGGGCTCAGGCAGCTCTAGATTTGAATATCTATATGGCCTCTTTCCTCAAAGTGACAGCACACAAGTTCTTTAATTTCCCAGGGCCTCAGTTACTTTATCTGTAGGCTGTGTTTAGTTATCCTACCTCAGGAGGATTTTACTAGAACTCAGTGACACATTCTCATGAAGCTTGCCTAGCATATAATAAATGCTTATTTTTATGATTTTGTGACTAGCCACAAAAAACACAATGAATTGGTGGGTTAAATTATTCTATTTGAAACAAAAATGCATAGAAATGTGATCTAAATAATTCCAATACTGAAAATGCCTATTGTCACTTCATATTTTTTTCCTCTTTGTTAGTTGGGGGTGGAAGAGACATTTCTCTCCCAGGATCCTATAATAAACTTGCTGTTTCACTTTGGCAATAGAGAGAACTTTATTAAGTCTTCAGGACCCATTCTCAGGAAATACTAGTCACTGTTAATGACTGATGAAGGAAACATGAGAGGTCAGACTGACATTAAAGTCATTCTTCTTTCATATAGCTTTGTTTTCAGAGCTCAAGGAGAGCACAGAGAAGTAGACAACATTGCCTGCTAATTACTTTTTACTAAGTCCTAATTGCTAGCTTTTTTTTTGTTTGTTTATTAAACTTTCTGTTTTCTTCATAAGATCACAAACATTTTCCTTTATTGCTTAATTTTTCCAAATTACTGGTAGGCACAAAGCATCCTCTGAGACCTATCTTTTCAGCTCTACTTGTACCAAAGGGCATTTTTAATTACTTAAGCTTTTCAATTTTTTTTGAGAACTATTACATACCACAGTAGAACATCATCTTAAAATGAATGTAATATCTATGCCAATGTTTGTCTGAGTTCCTCATTTCCTTAAGAGCTTCCCTCTAAATGAGGGCAAGACATGACAGGCGGGGGGCAGGGGGAAGAAAGAAAAGAATTTCAAGAGAAAAGGGGGAAAATTAGCATACCCTTTTATTTTGTTGATTTTAAGAATTATTAACTTCTAAATCTCTGGCACACAGTAGACATAAACGAAGCTATGTCTTGATATGATGGTAAGAAAGTGAAGTACAATGGGGATGAGAAGGCATAAGGCAGCAATGTTTAAGTTTTTTTTTTTTCAACGTTTATTTATTTTTGGGACAGAGAGAGACAGAACATGAACGGGAGAGGGGCAGAGAGAGAGGGAGACACAGAATCAGAAACAGGCTCCAGCCTCTGAGCCATCAGCCCAGAGCCCGACGCGGGGCTCGAACTCACGGACCGCGAGATCGTGACCTGGCTGAAGCCGGACGCTTAACCAACTGCGCCACCCAGGCGCCCCAGGTAGCAATGTTTAAAAAGTGTTTGGGCATAAACCACACAGGTGTAAAGCAAGAGTTCAGGTGAGACAAAGGAAGATGCGTTGGATTTGACTGAGAAGACAACAGGGTAGTTCTGAAAACAATTTCAGAGAACAGGCTAGGCTAATGCACTTTCTCAGAAACTTAGGCTGGTCATGACAATCACCTGAGAATGTAATGTCCTGATGCCTAAGCAGCCATTGGGGCATTGAAATCACAATCTCTGAGAGTGGGATCTGGGCACCACGTGGTTTTAAGCTCCTGGTGATTCCATGAACAGCCAAGGCTGAGAGCCACTGGGCTAAGCAGGAAGATTCTAGTGCATGATTCTCCCCCATCGCTTTGAATAACACAGACATCTTAGCAGGCAAAATCATTATTTTTAAGGAGACAGTAAACAACCTAACACATTTTCCTGTATGAATTCACTGCCTGAGTTTCCTGACAACTTCTGTCCATCCTTGGTAGAACTGGAGACAATGCTCTGAGTAAGAGTCAAGTTGCAGCTCTGAGTCTTCAGAGTGGCAGAATTATAAACAAGGGGCTGTTGGATCTCTACACTCCCCTACAGCTGCTGAAAAATCTTGATCTCTGGAGCAGCTGTAGGTAAAGCCTGTCTTCTCTCCAGCTGCCCAAGGAAACACTTGCCACCCCAAGCAGCTGTCCCAAAGCATAAATGAATTAACCTCCACCAGGAGTCACAAACAGCTGCTGAAATCAGCTGCTGGGACTGAGGTGAAGGGAAGGGCGGGGAAGTCATTGTCAGTTCCGAGGAGAACCCCACGATACTCCCAGTATTGCCATGGGTGGAGAGTACACAAAAGGGTGAAAGCTTGTGCAACAATTGCAAATAAATATCTGCCAATGAAGTTACTAATTAAGAAGGACACACTTTGACAAGAAGCTATTAATCACTTTCCATTTTCTTGGAAACTTAAATATCCAGCATGTTAAAAAAAACACACACATCTTGAAATGCTAAAATAGTTTTCAAATTGACAGAACTGGTTTATTGTTTTCTCATCCATTGTTCCTTTTTTTAAAATCTAGGCATTAACAAGTTTTCTTCTTTGTACTTGTCAGGTTTTAGAAACATGAGCTAAGGCTTTTTTTAAAAAGCTACTTTAAATGAATGAATTTTTCCTTCATTTCAAATGGTGGCACTTTACATATTTTTTAAATGCATTTTTAGTGAGTTAGAGAGTACATTTAAAGGTGTTAACAAATTCTGGAGCTTAAGACATATATTCCAATTTTTCTGGCACCTGGTGCATGTTGCTAAGCAGTGGCAGTAAGCTTCACAATCCAGAAGGCACCAAGGTCCTATGCCATTTTAACACTTAATTTTTATCTCTTACCCCCACGATAATATTCTTACCTTCCTGTCTTGCTCTCTTATATTCTTATGCCTTTAATATCTTACTGCCTGAGTTTATCACATTTTTATCTTATTATCTTTTTAGTTCAAGATATGGTAGGTTAACCAACAGAGCTGTAGTAAAAAGTATTTTAAAAAGGATAGTTTTGAAGTAATCCCATAATGATTTCATGTACTTTTATGGTTCAAGGTCTATAGATTTAAAATGACACCAATTGAATCTTTTCTATCGTAAAGCCTCAAATATATCAGTAAGGTTGCAAATATAGTATTTTAACTCCATCACCAATGTCTTTTTGATATCATTTTTCCCCCCTCAGGGTAAAACATATTTTTAATATATTTTTATAAGAATGTCCAAAAGATAATATATACATAACCTTTTGAAGCAGAGAAAGACAGACTTAGAAAAATCTAGAGAATTAGAGAAAGTTCAAAGAAGCATTACATAGATAGCCATAAGGTGGAACTTAGAATACACATGCAACAAGGGAGGAGTAAGGAATATGTCAGTCGGAACAATTTCTGTTACAAATTGCAGAACTCAACTCAAAATGATCTGAGCAAATACATATTTAAACTCAGAAGTAGCCACTTTCAGTTAAAACTATGTTTTTGATAGATACCATTAGGACTCTGTTTCTCTTCCTTTTACCTCTCCACTTTCCTTTGTAAGCCTTCATTCCTGTTCAGGTTCTCTCCCAGTGATGATAAAGAACACAGGAAAACCCACGTTTACATAATACTGCCTTAGCAATCACAGAGGAAAGACAGCACCTCTTTCAAATATATCTAGTCTCAGGGCTAAATTTTACTGAACCAAATTAGAGCAAGTGCCCTTCCCTGAGCTGAACTGTGGCCAGGGAACATACCAACATATGCAGGCCACTTGCCAACTTCTAGATCTGGAGAAGGGTAGACTCATGCCTACCTGAATTACATGGACTGAAAGTGGAGGAAGGGTTGTGACACAAAACAAAGTCTGTGAGATATGGAGAGGAAGCCACATATGCACATGCATGAAAGCATGTGCCCCCCCCCCACACACACACACACACTACACACCTATACCTTTCAGCATCCCAGATAATGTGCTCAAAATAGGATAATTTAAGGAAGGTTTGATAAAGAACTATTTACTTAATAAAGATATGGGCAGGATAAAACGGAACAAGAAAAAGAGGAGACGGCAGTTAACAGAACCTGAAAGAAGGTAATCTTATAGAGATTTCTCTCCCTTGGAGAGAAATAACAGCCTTTTGTCAAGAGACAGAGCCAGCACAAGACAACCTGGCAAGGAAGAAGCCAGGGGAACAAATACGCTAGCCTCACTCACCTCCTTCCCTCAGATCTCTGATAGAGGAGCCCCATTGGCTAAACCCAGCAGGAAGTCAGATGACAAGGGAGCTCCCAGGACACGGTTAAAAATAGAATGGACATGGCAGATCAAACAGAAGATATCTAGCACATGCAGCCACTACAAAAAGATAGTTCATAACAGTGTCTGGTAGCAAATGTATGATGGAACAAATCCCATTACAATAAAGAACACAGAGATAAGATATCTGTAGAACTTAAAGGAAATCCATCCTCAGTTCCATCTAATCTCCCAACATTTATTTGTCTCCCTGCTTTTCTTCATAGCCAAGTTCACTGAAAGAATAGTTCGTGTACCCTACTTCTACTTTCATCCCCAACAGTCGACAGCAGTGATTTTCCAAATGCGGTCCCCTGACCAGCAGCATCAATATCACCTGGAAACTGGTTGGAGATACAAACTCATCTGACCTCATCCTAGACCTGCTGAATTAAAAACTCTTGAGAAGTTGGGGCTCACCAATCTGTGTTTTAACAAGCCTTCCAGATGACCCTGAAACACATTAAAGTTTGAGAATCACTGCACTGCAAGATGCCTATTTCTAAGATTACCAATGAATTCTACCATGGTAGTGTCTATGAACACTTTTCTGTCCTCATCTTACTTGACCTTGACTTTGACCTTTTTGTGCAATATGTGATACTGTGATCTCTTCTGCATGGGGGATTATCCTCTCTGTCATTTCATGCTCCTGTCTCAGGTCATAAGGCAGGAATATCCATCCTCTTAAAATATTAGGAAGAAAACTAATGCTCATGTCTTTACCCATCATATCCAAACCTCCCTAACACCAGTAAGCACCACTGATGATAAGCAGAGCTAATGAAGTGAAAATAACTGCTCTCATGAAAAATGCCCCTTAGGTATGTACGTTTGTTTGTTTGCTTGCTTGTTTGTTTGTTTCTTAGGTTGCCTCCTCGAAAGCTTTATTGTGTGTTCTTTGATCCTGCATCTGCCATACATAAAACTCAGTTACAGCAGTGTGGGAAGGTGGAACCTATAGTTTTCCAGCCATTGTTTCTTCTAGTAGAAAGGGTAGTATCATTCAAGGAGTATATAAGAAGGCAACCCAGTCTGGCCTAAGGCAAATTTTCCAAGCCAATAAATAATTGCTGGATATCAACAATTGTTTGTCAACAAATAATGCTGATATCTTTATCTGGCTCGTATGTATCATTTTTCAATTCAGAATCCACTAAACTAGTGGAGAAGTGTGGTTAATTATTACTCTAAACCCCCAACATAAGATGTATTGTCTGGAAAACTGTGAGAATAGATTCACAAATTAACCATTTTAGATCAAACTATGACATGGCCAGACTGAATATTCTAATGTGTCTGAAATGGCTACCTTTAACAAGTGGTGGTTATTGAGGTTTTTGAACTTTGAAATCAGGAAGCTTATATTGTGGCAAGAGTCTACATGAGTCTCTACAAGAGTGTTAACAGGTTTCGGCTATGTAGGTAGGCTTTAGCCTAAGTGAACAAGGGGCCGGTTGGATCTCTAAGCAACACTTTAACTGGTGGGCTTGAGCTTAGAACCACAGTTGGTTTTAAGCAGGAAAGGGAGTCATAATAGCACTCATGATGAACATTTCAGAGGCTTCAAACATAACAGGCAGAAATCTGGTTGTAGGTGCAAATAATGTGTCCTTTCCCAAGGTCAGGAGAGACTCCTTTCGGGAATTTAAATTAGGAAGACAATTTCACTTCTTCTGGGACTTGGTCCCACATAGAGTAAGATATTTGTTAGAGCCAAGAAAGCGTCCTATCACAATATTCAGACTTTTTGTGCATACACTTTTGGGAAGCATCTCAGCCTGGAATATGAAGTACAGGGCTGGAGTTAGTGTCTCCTGAGCCATAGAAGTTGAGATTTTTGGAGTCCTGAGAATCAGTAGAAGAAATCTAACAGATTGTTTGTTCCCACCCCTATCCTATTTCTTAGCTGTTGCTAAATGATCCATTATGGGGAGAGAGGAGTCAAGTCCTCCTAAAAGAGGAATATAAGTGGTAGAGGTGGTGCCACTAGAGTCCTAAAGATGGACTGATGACAAAGGAATTAAAACAAAAATACTAGAAGTTTATTGTAAAGAAGCACATGGCATTGGTCATTGTTTTTCATTGGACTTCTGCTCTTGCAGCAATGAAAACACAGGCTTTGCATAAATGGGATCTAATAATAGCCAACTTAACAACTTCATGGAGAAACTAAAACCAAAAATATTTCTATCATTTTTTAAATCTATCTATCCTCCAAATGCCAGTAAATACATGATCCTTAGCTGACATCAGTAGTGAGTCTAGACAGTGGTATATTTTAAGCCCTGATTATGTTATTTTGGTAAAATTGATGTTATGGAGCCTATGGATTTTTGTGCTTTCTCAATCATGTGGGTAAGCACGTAGCACTGCTGTGATCCAGTGTGTCCTATTGATTCTCCGACTCCTTTAAAGGACCCACTAGAAGATACTGGAGGAATTCTCACTGACTTAAAATGCTGAAGGAATTCTCACTGACTTAAAACCCCCACTTAACTGAAAAACAGAAAAATAAAGCATGATAGAGAGCTAAATTTTAGATTTTAATTCTTTGGAAATTTAATTTAGAAGCAAATTTATTCTGGGCATTAATTTCTCTTCAGCAATTTAATAATTAGAGGGTGTTCTGACTGTGAAAATTTGGGTCATGTTTCTAGTGCTGCTGGCATTGTGTTATCTGGAACATTTTCTATTGTAATTTGACTGAATATGTAACTCAGTGAATTATATAAATGAATATAATTTGAGAGAGTGAATAGAATAGAGAATACATACAATGCATCTTAGTAGACAAATTATTGAATGTAGTCTTCTTTTCACTATTATAGGTCATTCTGGGGCAACATCTGAATTGCCCACCATGGTTCAAAGAGCATAACAGGAGTGGTAGATGGTGACAGTGTGTGATATCACAAAGATGGGAACAAGATTGGCCTTCCAAACTACAGCTCCCTCCTGCACACCAAGTTTTCCATAAGCTTAACAGTCAAGCCAAAGTGTCAAGAAAATGGTAAGCTGTGGTGTATAAGAGAATCATTTCCTGATACTGATTACATTTCAGCTTCAAACCCTAACATGGGACCTCCCACCCTCTCTAATCTCCTCACTGCTCCCAAAGGAAGAGGGAATGACAGATATGGGTGAGAGTCTACCCTTTCTTGGGGACGTTAATGTGATAGTCTTTTTGTGCACTTCCTCCTTTACAAAACTCCATCTTCTTTTGGCTACTGTAACTCCATTTTCCTCAAATGTTTTTCCTACCTCTCTGTCCAATTCTTCACAGTATCTTTGACCAGCTCCACTCTCTCCACACATTCCTTCAGCAGGTTATCCAGGATACTGTCTTTGGTGCTTTCAGAATAACTGTGCTAAAATGCAAATAGAGACATGTCACTCTTTGACTTAACATTTTTCAATGGATTCCTTTAGCTTTTGGAGCAAAATCTAAACTCTTTAGCTTAGTCTATGAAGCTCTTCATAATCTGGTCCCTGATGGCCTGTTGTAAATAAATGAATAGGGACATGATAAAATTTACAGATCTGAAATACCACTGCAATAACAATGTAGATTAACATAATAGGTGTCCAGTAAATATCTGTGAATAAAGGAATGAAGGAATAAGGATACGAGATCCTGACTGAGGATGTATTAAAAAAAGTGAGAGGAAAGAAGGACTCAGAGATAATAAGTTAGTAAGTCTTCAGCAAGGGAAAATAATTAATTAGAGGTAGGAGATTGTAGGGGAAGTGATAATATAGACTTTTTGTGGAGTTGATGGTGTCATTTTTCAAGACAGAATCACAAAGAAGACAATTTTAAGGTAAAATTTGTAAGTTCAGTATTAGAAATATTGGTCTCAAGCTTCCAACCACAACCCAATTAATTCTTTGCTCCATCTGTTTGAAATAATTTATCTGAACACAACATTATATTTTCTCTGTATTTCAAACCTATTCTGACTTTCTTGAGTGCATTTCCCTCTTTTGTTCCTGACATCTTTCCATTCTTTGAGACTCATTTTAAACATCCTTTGCTTTAGGAAGCTTGCTGTGCTCCTTCTATCAATCCATAAATTATAAATTATATCCATAAAATGCATGCACCTATCCATCCATTAATTTACTTGATATTTAAGTATCTAGTTAACAATGTATTAAATATTTATGAAGTACCTACTATGTGTCATGTACTGTCCCTGTTCTGTACCCCCTACTTCTAAAATAATATTTAACATATTACACTGTAGTGCTTGATTTAGAATATATCTTTTCCACACAGTATATGCTCTTTGAATGTAGATATGCTCTATTAATTGGATTTAGTTTTCCTAGCACCAGGCTATAAAGGCATATGGAGGCTGCTTGGAAAATGATTGTGAGGGAATGAATCCAAGAAACCTATTCATAAGTTAGGTGTTAAACTCTGGCCAATGGTGCCTTTGAAAATCTGATCCCTGTAGATTCTACTCTGAGAAAGACAAGAAACACACGTAACATAACACCAAATGTCAGGAATCAAATTTTGCACCAAGGTGAATGAAGTAGGCATCAGTGGGACTGAGCAGCTGGCAAGCCTTGAAAGAACCAGAGGAGAAGCTGTTGCAACAAGGCATCTCACAAGTCAAATTCATAAATGCTAAACAATTACCTGGAGGACCCTTTATGTATCATTAAGAATGAATTTCTCTGAACCAGGACTGGATTCATAAAGGAGTAGAACTCAATGAAATACTGTTAGTATTATCATTATTAGGTCTTTATTGAATTGTGAATGAATCTTCCATTACCTTAAAATATATTGCAACTTTATTACAACTGCGATTCTACAATTTTCTCTGGCTATTAAATGTTACTGTGTCTTAAAAATTCTTAAAGGACTACTGCTTCACAATCGAGTTACGATTTTCCCCATATTTTCCAGATATAAACAAGTAATACAAAATTTTCCATTTGACTTGATTGCTACACTTAATAAGTTGTCCAAGTGTGTCCAACAGAGATCAAGATCTTTTTGTTATAATGATTTCTAAATTTGTTTAAACTGACTTTAAATTTTATCTTTTAATAGACATGCACTCATTTGTTAGCATTTCTTTCTAACAAATGTTCTTAAAGTCTGTCGTGTTTGTTTTTACATATAGTTACTGGAGAAGAAATTTAGCATACTATGCTTGAGGGCAAAATGTCAAACACACACAGTATTATAACACAAAAGTAGTGAAATTTACCTTTAAATATAAGTTTAAATTAGATGTGTAAGTCAATAAAAATCTACAAATGTGTTTAAAGGCCATAGGATTTTCACTAACCTAGCTCTCACTTACTGATCACTTAAGGAATTTGAAGAGCTAAAGAAATGAGGGAAAGTTTATAGAATATGACTGATTGGTTATGAGAGGTCAAGAAAGGTTTCTGGCCTCGTTAACTAGATAAATAGAATAACTATTAACAAACAGGAAAATAAAAATGAGGAGCAAACAAATTTATTAAAAATGAACGAGTGTGACTTTTTAAAGATACTGAATTGGATGGTATAGTGGGATATCAGAATGACAAAAAGCATTTATACATTACTTAGAGATATGAGAGTAGAATTCAAGAAGGAGATAATGACTGAAATAAAAAGCATGTGTGAGAGTCCTTTATAAAAAATAAGGATGTATGACATGGTAAAGAATTCAGAGAGTAGAAATTTAGAACAAGAAGGGACACCTGGGTGGCTCAGTCGGTTAAGTGTCTGACTTTGGCTCAGGTCACGATCTCACAGTTCGTGAGTCTGAGCCCTGCATCGAGCTCTGTGCTGACAGCTCAGAGCCTGGAGCCTGCTTCAGATTCTGTGTCTCTCTCTCCTTGTCTCTCTATGCCCCTCTCCCACTAGCACTCTGTCTCTCTCTGTCAAAAATGAATAAGCTTTTTAAAAATTTCTTAAAAAAGAAATTTAGAACAAGAAGAAGACAGAAACAATCAATAGAACAAGAAGTAACAGCACTAAGAAACTGAAGAAACCTCCAAACAAGAACCATCTTGCATAATTTTTCTCCCTTTAAGGGAGACGGAAGGGTGTGTTAATCAGAATAGTCTAGGCTGCTTTAACAACTCCCAGACCTAAGTAGATTAACAAAATGAAAGTTTATTTATCTTTCTCTCAGGAAGTCTTTTGTACTTTGGGTGACTCTCCAGGACAAGTGTCTTCTCTGAAGCCACTCAACATTCCAAGAAACTTTGATCTTATGACTCCACTGTTTCAATATGTGGTCTGTATGCTCACTACTGGAAAAATAAAAAGAAGCAAGCAGGCTGCACAAGGAGTGTGGCAGTTGTATCTTGCATCAACTTGTCCAATCTGAAACTATTTCCCAGAATCCCTTTCCGCTTTAAGTTTCCCAGTTAAAGGTGGCCAATGCAAAAATAGCCCAAGATTAGAAAGGTAAAAATGAAATGGTAGTGGGGCACCTGGATGGCTCAGTCAGTTAAGCATCCGACTCTGGATTTCAGTTCAGGTCACAATCTCACGGTTGTGAGATCGAGCTCTGTGTTGGACTAGGCATGGACCCTGCTTAAGATTCTCTCTCTCCCTCTCTGTCTGCCCCTCCCCACCCTCTCTCTCTCTCTCAAAAAAAAAAAAAAAAAAAAAAATGAGGGGTGCCTGGGTGGCTCAGTCGGTTAAGCGTCCGACTTCAGCTCAGGTCACGATCTCTCGGTCCGTGAGTTCGAGCCCCGCGTTGGACTCTGGGCTGATGGCTCGGAGCGTGGAGCCTGCCTCCGATTCTGTGTCTCCCTCTCTCTCTGCCCCTCCCCTGTTCATGCTCTGTCTCTCTCTGTCTCAAAAATAAATAAACGTTAAAAAAAATGAAATGGTAATGGTACACTCTAAAAATCATGACTGGAGATAGTGAGAGACTGATGCAAAGCAATCAGCAGATTCTGCCTTGTCTTTGCTCTCCCCACACTAACAAATAAATGGGGAGGCACAGAAGATCTAAGCTTCTTACTCACCCTCACTCCATGTCCTGACTACCAACCTTTCTAATCAACAGTAATACCCAGCCCACTAACAGTTGCAAAGGCAACAACCTACCATATACTTCTCCAACTCTCTTCTTTCACAGTCCCACACTGGCAGGTGGACATATCTAGCTTATGTAATCCCTGACAAGCACTAATTTATCCACCCGTGCCAGTGCTTCAGAAGTACTGCTTTGTGACTTTTTTTTTTTAATTTTTTTTTCAACGTTTATTTATTTTTGGGACAGAGAGAGACAGAGCATGAACGGGGGAGGGGCAGAGAGAGAGGGAGACACAGAATCGGAAACAGGCTCCAGGCTCTGAGCCATCAGCCCAGAGCCTGACTCGGGGCTCGAACTCATTGACCGTGAGATCGTGACCTGGCTGAAGTCGGATGCTTAACCGACTGCGCCACCCAGGCGCCCCTGCTTTGTGACTTTTTTATTGATCTCCAAATCACCCTTTTATACTTCTATTTCTCCGTCCACTACAATTGTGTAAATTCTTATCCAATAATAAGTCCCTTGTTTCGTAATACTTATAGTGGTTCTACTTTCCTGACTGACATTTATTGCTAAAAATTTTGGGACCAAGTGTGGTTCCAGGGGAACAGAAGTTTAAGAATGGGAACAAAGAGGGGCGCCTGGGTGGCTCAGTCGGTTAAGCGGCCGACTTCGGCTCAGGTCATGATCTCGCGGTCCGTGAGTTCGAGCCCCACGTCGGGCTCTGTGCTGACAGCTCAGAGCCTGGAGCCTGTTTCAGATTCTGTGTCTCCCTCTCTCTGACCTTCCCCTGTTCATGCTCTGTCTCTCCCTGTCTCAAAAATAAATAAAACATTAAAAAAATTTTATAAAAAAAATTAAAAAAAAAGAATGGGAACAAAGAGTTTTCTTAGTAAATAGTAATGAAAGCATTAATGACCCTATTGACAGTGACAAAGAAAACTGTTATTCTGCAACATGCAGTGGCAGAAATATCACTTAAATTATCACCTGTACTCAAAGGCCTATAGAAGGGAAAGATTTGAGTGATTTGCTCTTTTAGAACATTTTAATACAAATAAAAGTATAATGAGTTGTCTGTTTTAAGTGCACTAGAAAACTTGGAGAAAAAATGATGGACTCAGGATGTTAAATTTACATCTCAAAGATTGGTAAAAACAACAACAACAACAACAACAACAACAACAACACACCAAAAATAGTTTCTCCGTCTGCTCCCAAAAGGCATCCTTATTTCTTTAATTGTATATCAAGATTTCTGAAGGCAAAACCCAAAGTCTAATCCACTGTGTGGCTGCATTACAACCTCAGTTGGATTCCCAACCTCATGGTAAAGACATTAATTGAGAAAGAGTGAGACGCTAAAAAATATGATGGGCGCATTCCAATGAAGTATAGGACCGTGACTCCCTAGATTGTACTGATCTTCCTTTGCCAGTAAAAGCAGCCCTGCTCACCCTGTCCAAGTATGGAGATGGACTTCCCTGAGGTAGTTATCATGCAGGGATTTACCCAATCAAGACCGACTCTCCTTCCATCTAGGCCTACAAACCAGACCTAATTCCTGCCAGGCTCCAAATGGTCAGGTTCAAGATAACTACTATACCCACTCAAAGACTTCTAATATGTTTTTCATTTTTGTTTAATCAACAAACCTGAGTAAATATGTATGGCAATGGCTTATTAGAGTGTTGAGTTGTGGTAGAAGGAATATCTTGTTTGATGGGACAGAATTTGTTGCTATGGCAAGAATCAAATGGAACTCTCTTAATTTCGAGAGAAGATGAGCAAGACTACTGCAACAGGCCGCAGAGCCATAGCAGTAATTAAAATGGTTTCAACAGGGATCTTTGGCATTTGACAATTTATCATGGCATACCTAAAATGGAAAAACTACTGATGTCTTAATTTATATAAGCAGAAATTACCTAGGAATGGAGAACAGATGTCTGACTTGAATCATAATAATAGTCACAGCTCCTTAACAATTCTAAGTTTTGAGCCAGTTCACAAACCCTGAGGCATTTGAGTGAAAGGAAGAATCCCTTGAGGAAGGACCCTGTCACATTGCCAGATAATATATCCTAAATCCTTTTCTTAGTCCTTCCTATGGGACATGTGGCCTTTTATACATTATCTCTGAGCCGAAATAACTTCTTTTTGTCCATTTGCTTGTTAGTTTTTAAAGTTTATTTATTTATTTTGAGAGACAGAGAGAGAGAGGAAAAGAAAACACATGAGTGGGAAGGGGCAGAGAGGGAACAACCCAAGCAGGCTCTGCGCTGTCAACTTCAAGACAGGGCTCGAACTCATGAACCATGAGATCGTGACCCAAGCTGAAATCAAGAGTCAGACACTTAACCGACTGAACCACCCAGGCACCCCTGAGCTGAAACAAGTTTTGAAGAACCAAAACACCACAAAGGACCACCAGCCAGTCACAGTACAGGCTTGAGGAAATCAGGCAATTAATTAATTTTTGTCTTGAGTCTAACTCATAGTAAGCTCAGTGTATGCCTAAAATCAACCCCATCCTTCTTTTCCCACTCCTGGAATGCATTATTGGAATAGACATGATAAACAGGCAGAATCTCCACATTAGTTTCCTGGCTCATGGAGGAAAGAGCTATTAAGGTAAGAAAAACCAACTGGAAACCTCTACAACCACTCTACTCACAAAAATAATAAAGGCGGCATTTCATTCCTGGAGGGATTGCAGGTACAAGTGCCAATAACAAGGACTTGAAAGATATAGAAACAGTGATTCCTACCATATTTCTATTCAACTTGCCTATTTTTCCTGTGCAAAGGACAGATGAATCTTGAAGAGTGACAGGAGATTATTGCAAACTTAAACTGGTGGTGACTTCTATTACAGCTGCAGTTCCAGACGTGATATTTTACTGAAATAAACCAAACATGTTCCCTGGTTTCTTGTATGCAACTAGTGATTCTGTGAATGCGTTCACCTAGCAGAGATAGCAATACATTATTATGAATCTGCTTCAGGACTTTATCCACTATATAGTCCTATGTCATAACCTATTCCACAAGGAACTTCCTTGATCACCTCGCCATTCCACAAGATATCATGATAGTTCACACTGATGATATCATGCTTAGATTTGTTGAGCAAGAAGTAGGAACTACACTAGACACCTTGATATGTACACGCAGAAAAAAAATCAGAAAAATTTCTAGGATTCTAACAGTCAGGAGCTCTTCCAAAGTAAAGGTTAAGCTTTTGAATTTGACTCTTCTTAACACTGAGAAAGGGATTATGCCTAGTGGGTCTCTTTGGATTTGAAGGCAACATTTATGTCATTTGGGCATGCTATTAGGACTAGTTTATTTTTGATTGAGATAAACTTGGTATATAAAATTATATGTGTAAGGTGTAAAACATTATACTTTGATATTTATATATACTACAAAGTGATCACCACCATGTTGTTTTGCTATTGGGTTGTATGGGTTCTTCACATATTTTGGATATTAACCCCTTATAAAATGTATGCTTTGCAAATATCCTCTCCCATTCAGTAGGTTGTTTGTTTGTTTTCATTTTGTTGATGGTTTCCTTCACTGTGCAGAAGCTTTTTACTTTGATAGATTCGTTTATTTTTACTTTTGTTTCCTGTGCCTTTGGAATCAAATTTAAAAACAACAACAACAAACAAACAAAACATTGCTAGAACCAATGTCAAGGAACTTACCACCTCTGTTTTCTTCTAGGATGTTATGATTTCAGATCTTACATTTAAGTCTATAATACACTTGAGTTAACTTTTGTGTACAGTGTAAGATTCTTTTGCATGTGACTATCCCTGTCCAGTTTTCCCAACATTTATTAAAGAGACTGTCTTTTCCCCATTGTTCATTCTTGGCTCCTTTACTGTAAATTAATTTGCTATATATGTTTGGGTTTCTTTCTGGGCTCTCTCTCTCTTCCACTGAACTCTGTGTGTTTTTATGCCAGCACCATACTCTTTTGATTACTGAAGTTTTAAGCTTTGTTGTATAGTTTGAAATCAGGGAGTGTAGTGCCTCCAGCTTTGTTCTTCTTTCTCTAGATTGTTTTGGCTATCTGGGGTCTTTTGCAATTCCATACAGATTTCAGGATTATTTGTTCTAGGTTTCTGAAGAATGCCATTGGTATTCTTGATAAGGATTGTGTTGAATCTACAGATTGCTTTGGGTAGCATGGACATTTTAAAAAAATGTTAATTCTTCCAATTCATGTGGATGGAATATCCTTTCATTTATTTGTATCTTCTACAGTTTCTTTCATCAGAGTCATATAGTTGTCAGTGTACAGGTCTTTCACTCCCTTGGTTAAATATATTTCTCGATATTTTATTCTTTCTGATGCAATTATAAATGGGACTGTTTTCTTCATTTCTCTTTCTATAGTCTGTTATTATTGTATATAAATGTAGCATATTTTTGTATTAGTTTCATATACTGCAATATTAATGAATTCATTTATTAGTTCTAATAATTTTTTGGTGGAGTCTATAGGGTTTTCTATATATCATGTCAACTGCAAATAGTGACACAGTTGTACCTTATCTTTTCCAATTTTGAAAATTTTTCCAATTTTCTTTTTACTTGTTTAACTTCTGTGGCTAGGACTTCTAATATTATGTTGAATAAAAGCAGTGAGAGTGGGTATCCATGTCTTTTTCCAGAACTTAGAGGTAAATCTTTTAGCTTTTCACTACTGAGCATGATGTTAACTGTGGGTTTCTCCTATATGGTCTTTATTATATTGAGGTATATTCCTTCTGTACCCATTTTGAGAGTTTTTATCATAAATGGATGTTGGATTTTGTTAAATGCTTTTTCCGCATCCATATGATTTTTATCATTCGTTAATGTGGTATATCATGTTGACTGATTTGGGAATGTTAAACCATCCTTACATCTCCAGTATAATCCCACTTCATCATGGGGTATGATCCTTTTAATGCATTGTTGAACTCACTTTGCTAATACTTTGTTTAGGACTGTTAATTCGAATTAATATTCATCAGGGATATTGGCCTATAATTTTTTGTTTTGTGTTATCTCTTGTCTGATTTTGGTATTAGGGTAATGCTAACCTCATTAAATGAGCTTGAAAGTGCTCCCTCCTCTTCAATCTTTTGGAAGAATTTAATAAGGATAGCTATTAAATATTCATTGAATGCTTGGAAGAATTCTGCAATGAAGCCATCTAGTCCTGGGCTTTTGTTTGCTGAGCAGTTTTTGATTACTGATATAATCTCCTTGCTAGTAATCAGTCAATTCAGATTTTCTATTTCTTCATGATTCATTTTCTAAAATAGGTACACCAGCTTTCTTTTCATTTCCATTTGCATGGAGCATCTTTTTTTGTCCCTTCACTTTTAGCCTGCATGTGTCCTTAGATCTGAAGCATCTCATAGGTAGTATGTATATGGGTCTTGGTTTTTTTTTTTTTTTTTTATCCTTTCAGTCACCTTATGCTTTTTGATTGGGAAATTTAATCCATTTACAAGTAAAGTAATTACTGATAGGTATGTACTTAATTCCATTTTGTTTATTGTTTTCTGGCTGTTTTTGTAGTTCCTGTCTCTTTTCTTTTTCTCTCGATCTTTTTTTTTTTTTTTTCCCTGTGCTTTGGTAATTTTCTTTAGTGTAATGTTTAGATTCCTTTTTTATTGCCTTTTGTGTATCTACTATGTATTTTTGTTTTGTGGTTACCGTGATATTCACATATAACACCCTCTATATATAATAGTCTCTTTTAAGTTGATAGCATCTTAAGTTTAAACATATTCTAAAAAGTGTATATTTTTACTCCCCACATATGTTCTGTTTTTATGTCATATTTTACATCTTTCTGTTTTCTGTATCCCTTAACTAATTATAGTAAACTTTACTACTCTTGACTTTTAACCTTCATATTAGCTTTGTAAGTGGTTAATCCCCTACCTTTATTGTAATTTGCATTAACCAGCGAGGTTTTTACTTTCATATGTTTTCTTGTTACTATTAGTGCCTTTTTTTTCAGTTTAAAAAAGTCTCTTTAACATTTCTTATAAGGCTATTTAGTGGTGATAAACTCCTTTACTTTTTGTTTGTCTAGAAAATGCTTTATCTCTCCTTGAATTCTGAATGATAACTTTGCCAGGTAGAGTTTTCTTGGTTGGAAATTTTTCCTCTCAGCACTTTGAATATATTATGACATCCTTTCTGCCCTGCAAAGCTTCTAGTGAAAAATCATCTTACAGTCTTATGGGGGCTCCCTTGTATTTAACAAGTTATTTTTCTCTTGCTGCTTTTAAGATTCTCTCTTTTTTTTAAACTTTTGACATTTTAATTATAATGTGTCTTGGTTTGTATATTGTTGGGTTCATCTTATTTTGAACTCTCTGGGGCTCTTGAACCTGGATATCTATTTCCTTCCCCAGATTAGGAAAGTCTTCATTCATTATTTCTTCAAACAAGTTTTCTACCCTTTTCCTTCTCTTCTCCTCCTGGGACCCATATAATGAGGATGTTATTCTGTTTGATGTCTCACAGGTCCCTCAAGCTATTTTCACATTTAAAATTCTTTTTTTTTCTTTTTGTTGCTCTGTTTGAGTGAATTCAACTGCCCTGCCTTCTAAGTCACTGATTCATTTTCTACTTTGTCTAGTCTGCTGTTGAACCCCTCTAGTATTCCGTTTGTGACTTCTGTTTGGTACTTTCTTATATTTTCCACCTCTTTGCTGAAGTTCTCCCTATGGTCATCCAACCTTCTACTGAGGCCAGTGTGCATCTTGGTGTCTATCACTTTGAATTCTTTATCTTTATCAGGGAGATCATCTCCCTCCATTAATTGAAGTCTTTTATTGAGGTTTTGTCTTGTTCTTTCATCTAGAACATACTTCTCTGTCTCCTCATTTTGCTTGACTCTCTGTGTTTGTTTCTACATATTAGATGACCTCTAATACATAGATGACTATGTATTAGCTACCTCTACCAGTCTTGAAAGAGTGGCCTTGTATTAAAAAAAATGAACCTTATCTCCAACCTTGCCCTAGCTTTTTATTGTTTTTCAGACCATTGAGATTGTCTGAGTACCCTGATTTATTCTTCACAGGCCCCAGTTGTTGGGGATTTGCCAAGATTTGTCAGTATTCCTAAGGGAGGGCTCTCTGACAATGCTACGTTTCAGGCTAATTGTAAGCCAGATCTTCAGGCAACAGCTTTTAAGGCATATAAGTATATAGTCTTGTGGGTCCATAATTGTAAGCCCTGCTGACTTCTAGACCAGGGATCTAGAGGCATCCACTGTGTTAGTGTTGTCAAAATTGTGGCTTGAAAAGTGTGTATAAGTTCCTTTCAAAAGGGTATCAGTAAGCTGTGGGAGCCTAAGGGAGGGCACTAATATGGTGTCCCCCTGCCCATATTCCCTTGGGGCCTCTGTAGCTTGGAAACTTGAAGCCTGCTCCATAGGATGAAGTTCCAGGAAAAGACAAAAAAGACTTTTTTTTAAATGAAGACTGGAGGTGTGTTTCAGTCTGAAGTTTGTGCAGTGCCCTGGGAGTGGTGGCCTGCCAAGAACTGTCTCTCAGATTGTTTCAGATCTATGGGGCCCAGAAATACAATCCCCACTGGCACTAGAGCCAGGCACTCAAAGGATATCTTCCATCTGTGCATGCCTGCCACTGTGGCAGACTAGGCTGTACCTGAAACATATGTGGGCAAGGTGCTTGGTCAGCCCAACTGGGGTGGGGCAAGCTGCGGCATACGGGGATGGGGGAACTTGGTCAGTCTGGTTGTGGCAGGGTGAATGACACAATTACTGAGTAATCCAAAAGACTGCCAGCTTTGAGTAGGGTTCAAACAAAAAAAGGATGTAGAAAAAAATCCAAGCTTCCGTATAAGTTATTCTGCTTAGACCATATAATATAGCAGATCCAACAGTGCTTGAAGTGTTTGTGGCAGTAGGGATGCTGAATGAAGCCACTGTAAAGCCAATAAAGGTTTAAAAAAGTGCACAACTTTAATATTTTGGAGCTAAGTTGCGTCATCCTTTGAAGATAATACAAAGGATACATTTTTCTTTTTGAGAAATAGCTTCTGGCGTTTAGAGAATAGGTGCTCTATAGAGAATAGATGTTTAACAGTAGGCCACCAGATAATCCTGAAAACTAAACTGACTATCAAGAACTGATTGTTAATTTACCACCAAGTTATAAAATTGGGGGGTGCGGGAGGCAGGAGCACTCCATCATTAACTGAAAGAGGTATACACAAGATTAGGCTTGAACAATTCCTGAAAACACAAGCAAGATGTATGACCAAATAATCCAGATTCCTGTGATTCCTACTTCTGCTACCTTGCCTTCACTTTATCAGCCCACACATATGGAAGTTCCTTTCACCAGTTGACCAATGAGAGAAAAAAGTGGTGATGGACTTACAGATGGCTCTGCACAGTATACTGACACTACCTCAAAGTGAAGGGCCATTCCACTAAAGTCCCACTGTGGGGTGGCCCTGAGGACAGTCATGAAGGAAAAGCCCTAGCAGGTACAATTCTGAGCAATGCACCTATTTTTTTTTCCTTTGCCTAGAATGAGAAATGTCTACAAGTATGAATCTATGCTGATTCTTAGGCAAGGGCTATAGTTTGTTTGCTAGTCAGGGACTTGGAAGACACATGACTGGATTTGTTAAAAAGTTCTGGGTAAGAAGCCTGTAGATGGACCTCAGAAAATGAGCACCGAGTGTGAAGATACTTGTGTATCATGTCAATGGCCACTGAAGAGGGACTCTAGCAGAAGAAACTTTAGAAATCAGGTGTACAAGAGTAATCATTCTATAGATGCTTTTCAGCGTCTTTCCTTAGCCATTCCTGACTTTGCTCCACTGGTTCATGAATAAAGTGGTCATGGTGGTAAAGATGAAAGTTGCTCATGAACTTAGCAATATGTACTTCCACTTACAAAGGCCACTCTGTCAAAAGCCACTGCTCAGTACTCAACCTAAAAATAGCAGAAATTAACACTGAGTACATGGTGTGCTATTCCCTAGGGGAACCAGACACCTCATGGTAGGTTGACTATTTTGAACCATTTCTTTCATGGAAAAGGCAGAAATCTTTTCTCACTTAAGACAATCATTTTGGATACAAATTTGCCATCCTCAACCACAAGGCTTCAGCCAAAACCACCATCTGTGAACTTTTAGAATGTCTTATCTATCAGCATGGTATTCTACACAGCATTGCTTCCATCCAAGAAACATATTTTACAGTAAGTAAAAAGCACCAATGGGTTTTTGCTCACTGAATTCATTCATCTTACCATGTTTCCTGGAATCAATGGAAAGATTCTGATACAGTGTCAGTTGGATGGTCACACACTGTAGGGTTGGAGTAATGTCCTTCCGCATGTAGCATATGCTCTGAATGAATGACCAACATATGATGCTGGGGTTTCGTTCCCCATAGCCAAGATTCATTGGTTGCAGAAACAAGGAATGGAAGATGATTTACTGTTACTGAGTAACATTTGGCAAAAGTTTTGCTTCCTGCCCCCACAAACTTGAGATCTGCTAGTTTAGAGATATTCATTCCAAAGGAAGGAATGTTCCTAATGGGGGATGCAACAATAATTCAAAGAAACTTAAGGTGAAACTGCCACCTGGCCACTCCACATGATGGTGAATCAGCAGTCAAAGAAGGAACTGTAGAGGGTATAATGATTTATTCTGACTACCAAGATAAAATTGTGTGGTTGTGGCAGAATTCTTAGATAGCTCCCCAAACTCCCACTCACTAGGGCACGCACTAGTATAACTCCCTCCCCTTGAATGTGGGCAAAACCTACAAATATGATTGGATACGCACTCCCTTGATTAGGTTACATTATATAAGACTCAGCTGCAACAGACTGGAGTAAGATTCTCCTGCTGGACCTGGAAAAATAGCTGTCATGTTGTTAGATAAGACAGCCTCAGGTCTAGAACCCATGAGCACCTTCTAGGAGCTGAAAGCAACCCTCTCTCCCCCTCAGTCAATACACAGAAAATAAGTGGGACTTTGGTCCTAGAACTACAAGGAACTGAATTCAGCCAATAGTCTGAATGACCATAGAAGAGAATCTTGAGCGTCAGATGAGATCACAGCCCTGGCAACAACTTGGTCTCAGCCTGGTGAGACTATGGGCAGAGCACCTGGCTAATTTGCACCTAAACTCCTAACCCACAAAAACTGGGAGATAATAAACGGGTATTGTTTTAAATTGCTAGTTTATGGTAACTTGGTATGCACTAATAAAAAAAACTAATACAATTGTATTGTTTCTACACAACATGGTAGGGAGGCAGATGTTTATAACACAGAACACTTCTCAGGACTCATATTCTTACAATGAAAACTTCATGGAACACTAAGATACTTCAAAATAACAGAACTACTAATGGCATAGACCCTTCAGGAATTCAGGTTTGGGACACCCCACCTGTCAAGAAACCACGAACAGCTCAGTCGCTTGCTGAAGGCAAAAGGAATAAGGAACAAGTATTAAAAGAAGCAAGGTCTAAACACCAGCTACAACCATGTGACTATTCCCAAAAATGAACACTATAATAGTTATGACTGTTTCCTCCTTTCTTTGATATAGTTGTGTGCATACATTTTTGTGTATATGTCCATATATCTATATAGATGGATGGATGGATAGATAGATATGTCTTTTTCTTTATCACTTTGCTTTCTCCTGCTGTCCTACTATTAAACGTAATATGTGTTAATAACAATTAGCTAATATGTCAGTATTTAAGTTAGAAGATTTCAAAAACAGAGTGTGACTCAGCTAGTAAAGATATGAACAATACCCAAAGACAGATGAAATGACTGTAGAATTTTGTGTCCTCTTTTGGGGGAGGATACAAATTAGCATGTTTTCAGTTTTGTGTAGATGCATCACATTAAGTGGAATCATGATTTAGCTATTAGACATAAATGTGGTTCAAAGCACTATGAACAGATGCCACACTGACAAGAGGTGGTCACCATTGTTCTCTACTTTATCAAGTAGGCTAATCTAGAGCTATGTTTCCCAGAGTCCTCTTCCTCTATATGGTTCTCATTTAAAAGGGGTCCAAAGAAGAAATCAATGTGTGAGAAATAAAGCAGCCACCATTACTTTCTGAAGGTCATCCGAGTTTAAAGGCAATAAGAAACACAAAGATCTTCCAAAAGATTTCAGCTTGTCTTTAATCTTCTTCATGTTGAGAGCAGACCCAAACGTACTCCTAGATTCAGCTTATTCTCACTCTTCCCCAGTCTGCATTCAGTTCCACCTCCAAATTGCTAACTCAGCTAATGAACAGGAACCCCTACTCATCACCAAACATAGAAACAGTAACCTTCCACAGATTTTTCTACCAGTTCTCCTTTATGGTCCTACGCTAGCAGCTGCACATGTAATTAAATCATTAATACAAAATGAAATTTTAAAAAGGAACATCTTGCTTATATAGAGAGGCATGTCCTAGCTGAATCTAAATAGCTTCAGAAATCCCCTGACCTTGCTGAGCCACACCACTGCATCAGAGGGGCTGGTTAGCAGCTCTGTTCTCTAGCTTCCCCTACAATTTTTACAAGGCCTTATTCCTATCACAAATCCTCACTCCACAGTATTCAGTGGTCTGCTTCCCTGAGTGAAGCGTGACTGATACTGGAGCTTCTCACTTCTGCAGCCACAAAGGGATAGTTCATGGGCCAGAGTCCATAGTGCACTTTACCTGCAAGGAGGCTGGAAAAGACTGGGGACCTGACAAGCAAGCAACAGTGATGTCCACCATTTCTTTTTCGTTTTTTAAATGCTAATTTTGTATTTTAAAGAAAGAAAAATCATAGCCATGTGCTAATTATTTGTAGAGCTACCAGGAATATAAAAGCTATATCTTATAAATATCAAGATGCTCCCTTTATCAACCTCCCAATAATACCACTTTAAAGGAGCCCTTTCTTTTGTACACAAGGTGTAGGACGAAAGGTTTGGAATGAAGTTACATTACACACCTCTACAGAGTTCATTTACTTTCTACGCCTCTAACTGGTCAAAGACTTTTCACATACTGAAAAGGTGAGTAAGAGGCCATAAAATGCCTTTTAAAAGAACAAGTTCAGCATCTGTGTTAACAACGAAAGAACAACAGTAAAGACCAGAACTAGAGCACTGGGTATTGTATGTAAGCAATGAATCACGGGGATCTACTCCCAAACACTAAGAGCACCCCGTATACACTGCATGTTAGCCAACTTGACAATGAATTATATTAAATAAATAAACAAACAAACATTACAAAACAAACAAATAAAATAAAATAAAAACCATAGAGCTAGATAGTAAGGAAACAGCAAAGGGCATCCTGTCAAGAAGGTAAACGGTGGGGGGCGCCTGGGTGGCGCAGTCGGTTAAGCGTCCGACTTCAGCCAGGTCACGATCTCGCGGTCCGTGAGTTCAAGCCCCGCGTCAGGCTCTGGGCTGATGGCTCAGAGCCTGGAGCCTGTTTCCAATTCTGTGTCTCCCTCTCTCTCTGCCCCTCCCCCGTTCATGCTCTGTCTCTGTCCCAAAAATAAATAAACGGAAAAAAAAAAAAAAAAAAAAAAAAAGAAGGTAAATGGTGGGTGGAGGAGGAGATGGGACAGCCAGCTGAGACAGCAATTAAATCCTTAGAAGAATCCTGAGAGCAGCACCTGAGTGGCTCAGTTGATTAAGCAGCCCACTTCGGCTCAGGTCATGATCTTCTGGTTTGTGAGTTCAAGTCCCACATCGGGCTCTTGTACTGGCAGCTCAGAGTCTGGAGCCTGCTTTGGATTCCGTGTCTCCCCCTCTCTCTCTCTCTCTGCTTCTCCCCCATGCATGCTCTTTCTGTCTCTCTCTCAAAACTACATAAACATGAAAAAAAGAGATAATCCTGAGATAGAGGATCTGAAAACACTCATAGAACACAAGAATGATGTTAGGGAGCCCAAACTAACAAAGGAAAAAAAAAAAAAAAAAAAACAGCTGAAGTTTCATTGACCAGAAAAAGACGAAGACCGGAATAAAGAGCATTAGAAGAGGGAGTACCTTAAAAATTATGGACCCTATGGCCCCTGCTAACAGGGAGAGAAACAAGAGCAGGAGCACAGATGCCAAAACGTCCCAATAGAAAAAGGAGTACAACTCTTTTCTCTATCTTTTTCTTTCTCTCTCTCCCCATCCCAACCACACCCACCCACAATGAAAAGATTTTTTTCTATGACACGGTAATTAAATAATTAACACAAATTCAAAATTTAAAAAGTAACATTTTACTTATATAGAGGCATGTCCTGGCTGAATCTAAATTAAGATCAGAAGTGTGAAACCAACAAAGATATTCCTGCCCCCTTGCTACCACCATTATATTATAATATATATATATATATATATAGAGAGAGAGAGAGAGAGAGAGAGAGAGAGACAGAGGGAGAGAGAGGGAGTGTGAGCATGTGAGCGAGCCCAGAGAATACTTGAGTAATATGTATGAAACAGAAAGTGACCTGTACAGAGAGATTTGGTAGATAGAGAAAAAAAGTTATAAATAGTATAGTATCTCCATACACCAGTTGGGAAATTATTACATAAACCCATCATAAATTTGATTTAATTTAATTGTCACCATCAAACTGGTGATTTCCAAAACAAAACAAAAAGGTATAATTAGGAAAAACATTAAAATATAATCTAGTTTTTAGTAGTCACTCTCAAATATCACAGATGAACAGTCTATTGACAAGCTTTGAAGAAAATAATGAAACTTGGCTTATATCTGAAGCTGTGTTACAAAAAAATTGAAGCATAGTTGTTGCAAGAAATATGATGTGATACAGTACATCAATTTAGCTTTTGGTCCTTAAAATCTCCATAAGATCAATCACACTACTTCCTAGTAATAATAATAAAAATAGTAGTAGTAATAATAAATAATAATAATAAATAATAATAATCTGATACTAATAATAATAATAATAATAATAATAATAATAATCTGATATTACTAAGAGCTTACTCTGTGTTAGACACTTTCTTAAGTGCTATTCTTATCTCACTTAATCCTTGGAACCCTAGAAGGGGAGCACTATTATTGCCTCCATTTCACAGATAAGAAAAATGTACTTGAGATACTAAGTGATTTATTCAAGATCACACAGTAAGAAAAGAAACTCAGTACTTAAACCTATAGCTCTTTGACATGCAATTTCAGGCTGTTGTCCAATCGATGCTACCCTCTTCTATCCACAGACTTCCAAAACTGTTAATCCAACTATAAACATTATGCATCCCCAGCAAAAAAATTTTCCTATAGATTTTATTAAAAATGTAAATCTTTTATGAAACTCTACATTTAAAAAAAACAATTACTTTGGTTATTTTCTTGGATTTACAATCTTTCAAGAAGACAGTGTCTGCAAATTCTAGTTTAATTTAAATTCAACCCAAGTTGAAAAGGTTTGCCACTCTCCAGAGTACCACCATTTCTGGTGTGGAACTGCTGACCTCGTTCTAAGTAAGGGATAAACTCACATAGCTTGAATGTAATCCTTAGGGAAAGAGTTGAGTTATTGTTCATGTCCCATTTATATAAAATGCTGACCTTTCAAAATAATCCATTTCTTATTGTGTTTAAAGAATAAAAATAATTGTGCTTATACTTTAACATCAATGATCTATGTTACTTTGACCTTGGTTTTTATATCTTATTTTCTGAATACCCAACTTAGGTTTAGTCTTTGGAAATATGACAGTATTTTATGTTGTGTAAAGTAAAATATCACATACTTAACCCTATACACTTTTAATCTGGGAGGTAAAATGGGTATGTAGAAAATAGCTGTCTCGGGGTGCCTGGGTGGCTCAGTCGGTTAAGTGTCCGACTTCAGCTCAGGTCATGATCTCGCGGTTCGTGAGTTTGAGTCCCATGTCGGGCTCTGTACTGACAGCTCAGAGCCTGGAGCTGCTTCAGATTCTGTGTCTCCCTCTCTCTCTGCCCCTCCCACTCATGTTCTGCCTCTCTCTCTCATAAATAAGTAATAAAACATTAAAAAAAAGAAAATAGCTGTCTCTACTTCATTAAATCTGATAAAGAGGAGGGGAAAGCCCATTAATTATCTAACTATATGATATTAAATAGTTATTACCAATTATTGTATTGGTGGCATATAGATATTGATTTTGGTTCATATCACAAAGTGTCAGCAACACTAAAAAGCCTACTGATTAGAGATAACAAAATTATAACATGTGACACTAACAAGCTTCAGAATGAGAAAATGCCTCCAAGCTTCTTCTTGTTTTATCGTATTTACAAAGAACATTTATTTAAAGGAACATTACAGAATTTAGAAGTCATTACAAAATATGGTAAAAAAAAAACTCCAAAAAGATAAATATTAGATAGCAAAGAAAACAGAGTTGTAGTTATAATAATCTTAATGTGGTATAAATTTAAAACAATGACATTCAGTGGGATTAATTAAGAGCCATAGGTTAAATAAAATAGATACATCAAGAAAAATATTCAGGGAAGAATGTAAAAACCTATGTTTTAGTAATGATATATTTAGTTGCAAGGAACAGAAATCTTTTAAAACTAGTTTAATGAAAACAAGGCTTAATATAAAAGTAAACATGCAAATTCCATGGGCATTCAAAGAAAGGGAAATGAAGCACTTACTAGACCATAAGGATCTCAGAAATGGAATTGGAAGGCAGGAACTAAGACACGCCTCCATGTCTTTCAAATATCACCCATGTCTCTGTTCTCCCCCTCACCAGTTTCCTAGACTTCTACACATACAGCATGGCAACATCATCCCCAGCTCTCAACTCTACTGTTACTTTAAGTACCTCCTACTATCAGATGAGCACAATTCCCAGATGCCTCAGCTGTGGGTTAATAGTCCCTGGGTTGGGTCCTCATCCCAAAACACAGACTGAACTGAAAGACAATTTTAATAAAGAAAAACTTTAATACTGGGGCACCTAGCTGGCTCAATCAGTAGAATGTGCCACTCTTGATCCCAAGGTCATGAGTTCAAGCCCCACATTGGGCATAGAGTCTACTTAAAATTTAAATTTTTTTTAATTAAAAAAAAAAAACTTTGACAGGAAAAAAACCAACAAGTTGCATACCTACCTCACCTACAAGAAAAACAACAGAAGGAAACAGTAAAATGTAAGCATTAGCCTATATATTTGAATTTCAAATGAGAAAAAGAGAAAAAGAAACCCATATGGTGGCATTGGCCCTGCCCAAATACAAAAAAAAAAAAAAAAAAAAAAAAGGGCTTCTCAAAACAATTTATTTGGTCAAGATTTCCTCCCATTTTTAACACAAGTAAAACAACTTTATTTTTAGATTACCTAAATTGGAAACAAATGCTTAACAATACTTTTGATTTTGGTTTTTGAACTCAACGAAAGCTGTTTGAATAACATAAGTCAACAGCTTCAACATGCACACTTTCAAATAGGTCTCTGGATAACATGTAGAAATGATGAACACAGAATTCAGGCCACTATTTTTAAAAGTGCTTAAATGGTACCCTTCAATAGGATTTCTATTATGGTTCAAGAAGAAAAGAAAAATCTCAGAGGTTAATGCAATTTATTTTAAATTGAGTTTTGTTAGGTGGACTCATAAGATATTAATTAAAAATCAAATTTTTGTAATGTCATCTAAGTATGCCTTCTAGGTATATATCTAATATCCAACTATCAAAACATGTGCATATAATATTATATAAAGTATCTCACAAAGCAATAAGAAAATGTCAGACACTGCTGTTTTTCATTCATTACAGAAACACTTTTTAATCTTTTTTTTAGAATCTATAAATTATTTTCTGTTTTCTACAGAATTCTTAGTAACGTGCTTTCCACAAAAGAGGCATTTTAAATTCACTGGCTGATTTTAATTTGCAGTGGTCTATCTTTCTTTTATCTACAATTCCATAAGTTTTATTAAGTGCCCACTTTGTGAAAAGCACCATACTTAGTGATGCAATTAGGTTTTAGACTGGCTTTAATCAGTGATTAAACTTCCACTTTACTCTCCTTTTCTATGATTCCCTAACAAATGAAGAAATACATACTCGAACTGGTAAGTCCTTAGATAATTGAAGATTGATTACATTTCCTAATAATTTACCCACTTTAATTGGTTCTCCTTTGCTTCTATATTCTCTTTATTGCAGGATTCCTCCCTTAGCAATTTTTCTCTGTGCATCTTGAAATGACAAATTAATGTCAAGGAAAAAACCCTAACATTTTTGTACATAATTAATCACTGGAGTCATCTTCAACGGATCTTTCTTTAAATGGGATTAACTAGAAATTTGGACTTCTTTTATTTTCAAATTTTGTGAAGCTGAATTACACTATTTTAGTTAAGAAATGTTTCTGGGGATAGAAACACCACCAATTAATATTTAGCCAATAATGCAGAGAAGTTGGTGGCTTTCAAATTGTGTGCGGCATTGCTCTAGGTGTAGTATATAAAGATTTACAAATTTTTCATCTATCTGGAATTTATGTTCAGCTTTCTTCCAAGTAGTTATCAGTGAAAGCCTCACACTTCCAAATTCCTTCTTGTAATATTAAACATATATATATATATATAAATATATATATACACACACACATACATATATATACATACATATATATATATATATATATATATATATATATATATATATACACATAGTGTTGACTTAGTATTAAACACATTTTGAAAACTTTTCCCACAATAATGGCTAAAAATGAAGCTCAGTTATAGTACAATAATAAAACACTGCTGTCGACAATCTCACATATTGAGAGGTACAAGCAAAACTACAAAGACTGGTAAATTAAGGACAGATTATATGAATCCAGTACAAGAAAGCCATGAACTAAAATTTTAAAGTAAACTGACTCAGAGAGTTGGGAGAAGACAAACCAGTTGCTAAGGCCAAATCAGGAGCCAAGTATCCTAACTCAGGTGTGAGCAGGTTGAGGCCATTATGTACTAAGTAATAAAGCCAAAGGTCAAAACCCAATGGAGAAGTCAGAGGTCAGATCTTTGGCAAGTGTTGACAACAACCCTTAGTTTCTTCAAAACTAAGGTTGGTGGCAAAATCAGAGGCAGGCAGGAAGGGGGAATGGGGCAGGTCTTCAGGATAAAACAGGGAAGCAGTAAAATAAATAGTATATCCAAAAAGTTAAAGGCCTAAAGGTAACAAGAGAGCAAGAAGTAACAATACTCTAGAGCAGTAATCTTCAACAGAACTTTCTACAGGAGTGGAGTGTTCCAACTCTCAGCATCCAGTACAGTGGCCTATCCACGGGTGACTTGAGAGCATCTGAAGTATGAAAAGTGCAACTAAAGAAATAAGTTTTAATTTTTAATTTAAATTTAATTAGTTTAAATTTAAATAACCATTTGTATTTACTATTCTGGACAGTGTACTTCTATGGGGTAGAAATACGACTGACTCCAAATCACATGGACTGTGTTTTATTACTACATGATCTCCTTCAAGGGCCCTGTTATATTATCATCCTTCCACTAGTTAAAAAAAAAAAAATGCAGCTCCTTTTGCCCATCATCTGATACTACCCATTCTTCCCTGTTTCCCATCACAGTGATATCCAACCAGGGCAAGATTTTTATTTCTTGAGGGCGTGTTATATCAGAATATTGGGTTGGTGGGCATATAGTTCCTAGGCCCCCAGGTATGTGTGCTGTGCACCTCCCAATGTGCATTTCCCAGTTAATCCACTGCCAGGAGATACCACTTTCCTTGGTCACATCCTGGGGATAAGCATGGAGGTAGTGCTTGCTGGCTTGGCTCTGAAAAGGAGAAATGAGAAGAGAATTGGGAATACAAAGAGTAATGGTGGTGATGGAAAGTGGAAAGAAACAGACAGGACATATTTATAAGAAATCATTCAGGAACATTTTGCTAGACTTCCAAAAGATCCTTCTTTTTTCCCTTCTGAATACTGTGGTAAGATTATAGATCGGATGATCCTGCTCTCTGGAGGTCTCAGACGGCTTGAATTTCAAGTTCAGCTTAAGAGCAGATATCTGAACTATATGAATAAAAGAGATAGTACCTCTGCAATTTCTAGATTAGGTATAGAGGGAACTATAGGAAGCTGGCCCACCTTATACACTCATAGTGAAAATAATACTAATTCCAAATAATTTGGGAACAGCAGGAGGACATCATCTGTGATAACTAGTCCCTGTTGTATTCTTCTAGAACAGTGACTGCCACATAGCTGGCACTCAGTAATTATGAGTTGAATGCCAAACCATGGTTGTCTCAGCATCGACTATACATTTTTCCAAAAATGATACTGGATGTAAATGTCACCATCCCTGTGGTCTGTCTGCTGTGGATTTCTGAGTCTAAGGCACGGATAAGGATTAGGTAATGCATCACATTTTAACCATCAAAAGTAGAGCAGACTTCTGCTTCCAAGAATATAAAGTAGACATATTCTTGCCTATTCCTCCTTGCTAACTACAACTAACCTCCCTGGACATCATATATAAAATGCATAAAATTTCTCAAATTTGGAGAAAAGAAGACTGATCAGATAGGAGCCAAGGAGTGACATAAATTTTCTTTTTGCCTCATATATCTCTGACTTGGAGCTAAGGAAGTTGGCAACCTGAAAATGCCAATGGGCACAGAAAAAAAGCCCCAACAAAAGCCTCCTGTCTCTAGCCACATAAACAAGAAAAGGCCAGTCTAGCAACACAGAAAACTTTTAGACAATAATTGCTCTACTCTGGACAAACAACATAGAAAAAACTATGGTCTCACTCCCACATCCACAACAGCAAAAGCTAATAGAGAGTTTAGACTTCCACCTTTATGAGGCTGTAAACAAGTATCCCCAAACCCATACCAAGCTATATCAGAGAAGGCCAAATAAAGCACTATGACTTTCATCTCCACCAGCAGTGTAGGTGGAGATTGTATGGGGAGCCAAAATTTCTATCTCCACCTGGAAATAATAACATACTTTTCCAAGCCCCTGCTGGGGTGGTGTAGGTGGAGGCCTTAGTGGAGAGTTAGGCTGTTCACCATTGCCCAGTGGTATCAAAACAATGCCTCACTGCATGACACTGAAGACAACCTGGAGAACTAGAACTCCCATCTCCACCCAAAAGTAATAATGAACCCTCACCTCAGGTGTCGGTGCAGGCAAAATGGAGAACTTGAACTTCGACCTCCACCTGGCAGTAATGAAGCAGTGTCCTCTCCTCCCTTCTTACGCCAGAGCATCATCAGACAAAGTCAGCTAAAACTGGTTTAAATAAGATCCAGAGTAGCATAATATAAAAATAGCCAAAACCCTAGACAAGAGTGACAAAGGAAAAACAAGAGACAAGACACAAATTACCAATATCAGAAATGAAACAATGGATGTCACTTCAGGCTCTGCAGACATCAAAATGATAATAAGGGCTTACTACAACCAACTCAACAAACAAATTTGACAACTTAGATGAAATGGACCAATACCTTGAAAACCACAAACTCTTACAACTCATCCATATATAAAAGAGATCACTGAAATGGTCCTGCAATATTAAGGAAATCTAACATGTAATTTTAAAACTCACAAAAAAGAAATTCTCAGGCCCACATAGTTTCACAGATTTCTGCCAAATGTTTAAAGAAAAATTAAAACCATTTGTACAATATCTTTTCTAGAAAATAGAAGAGGAATAAGCACTTCCCAACTCATTTTAGGAAGCTGATATAACAGCCAGAGAAAAACAGTACAAAGAAAGGAGAGAGAAGAAAGGAAAGAAAGAGAAGAAAGGGAAGAAAGGAGGGAGGGAGGGAGGGAGGGAGGAAGAAGGAAGGAAGGAAGGAAGGAAGGAAGGAAGGAAGGAAGGAAGGAAGGAAGGGACAAATGGAGAGAGAGAAAGAGAGAAAAAGAGAAGAAAGAAAGAAAGAAAGAAAGAAAGAAAGAAAGAAAGAAAGAAAGGGGGAGGCAGGCAAGAAATGAACCTTGGCCTAAGTCTCATGCCTAATACAAGAAACTAACTCAAAAAATATCATGAATTTAAATGCAAAATATAAAACTGTAAAACTTGTAAAAAAACCTTGGAGAATATCTTTATGATCTAGGGCGATGCAAAGAGTTTCTTAGACTTGACACCAAAAGCATGATCCATCAAAGGAAAATTTATAAATTAAACTTCATCAAATTTTAAAACTTCTGCTCTGCAAAAGACCCTGATAAAAGGATGAAAAGCAAGCTATAGAGTAGGAGAAAAATATTTGCAAATTCATATCTCACAAAGGACTAGAATCTAGAATACGTTTTTTAAAATTCAAAATTCAACATTAAGAAAGCAAACAATCCAATTGGAAAACATGCAAAAGACGTTTCACACACACACACACACAAACACACACTATATGGATACACACACATGTACACACACACATATACACACACAGATGTCAACAAACACATAAAAATATGTTCACCACCAACTGCCTTTAAAGGAATGACTTTAACACCAAAGGTGCCTCATTTAAAACCACAATGAGGCACCACTACATACATATCAAATGACTAAAATAAACAATACTGGCAACATCAAATACCACGTGGATCATTGATACATTGCTGGTAGCAATGTAAAATGGTAGAGCCACTCTAGTAAAGAGTTTGGTAGTTTCTTTAAAAAACTAAACATTCTACAACGAGACTACCCAGCAATTGCAATTCTAGGCATTTATCCCAGAGAAATCAAGAGTTGTATTTACAAACCTGTACACAAATATTTATAAATGCTTTGTTTATAATGGTCAAAAAATGGAAACAACCCACATGTCCTTCAGTGATGAATGCTTAAAGAGACTGGTACAGCCATGCCATAAAATACCACTCAGCAATACAAGAAGGATTTTTTTTTCCAATTTTTTTTTAAATTCTAGTTAGTTACCATATAGAGTAATACTGGTTTCAGTAGCAGCATTCAGGAGTAGCCAGTGTTCATCCCAAGTGACCTCCTTAACACATACCACCCATTTAGCCCATCCACCTCCCACCCCCTCTCCATCAACCCTCAGTTTGTTCTTTATAGTTCTTCATAGTCTTTTATGATTTGCTTCCCTCTTTTCTCCCTCTTTCTCCATTTTCATCTGTTTTGTTTCTTAAACTCCACAAATGAGTGAAATCAAATGGCATTTGTTTTTCTCTGCCTGACTTATTTTGCTTAGCATAATACACTCTACCTCCATCCATGTTGCAAATGGCAAGATTTTATTCTTTTTGGTGGCTGAGTAATATTCCTTTATATATTTTACATATATGTGTGTGTGTGTGTATATATATATATTTTACATATATATGTGGGTATATATATATGTATATATATATATATATATATATATAGGTATATGTGTATATATATATCATATATACATTCATATATATCACTTTGTCTTTAACCATTCATCGGTCAATAGATTTGGGCTCTTTCCATAATTTGGCTATTGATAATGCTGCTATAAACATCAGGGTGCATGTGCCCCTTCAAGTACTTTTGTATCCTGTGGGTAAATACTTAGTAGTGCAATTGCTGGGTCATAGGGTAGTTCTATTTTTAACTTTTTGAAGGACCTCCATACTGTTTTCCACAGTGGCTGCATCAGTTTGCATTCCTACCAACAGTGTAAGAGGGTTTTCCTTTCTCCATATCCTTGACAACATCTGTTGTTTCCTGAGTTGTTAATTTTAGCTATTCTGACCAGTATGAGATGGTATCTCATCATGGTTTTGATTTGTATTTCTCTGATAATCAATGATGTTGAGCATCTTTTCATGTGTCTGTTGGCCATCTGGATGTCTATAAGAATGAACTATTAACACACAACTTAGATGAATCTCCAGAGAATCATGCTGAGCAAAAACAAATCAATCCTAAAATATTATATATGATTCCTTATATATCACTCTTGAATCACAAAATTATACAAATAGAAAACACATATTGACACAGAGGGAGTAGACGTGGGTGTAGGTGCAATTATAAAAGGACAACATGAGGGATCCTTGTGGTTATAGAAAGATTCTGTGTCTTGACAATATCAATGTTAACATACTGGTTTTGAAATTGTATTATTATTTTACCAGGTATTAACTACTGTTGGGAGAAACTGAGTAATGGATACACTTGGTCATTCTGTATTGTTTCTTACAATTCCATTTGAGTCTACAATAACTCAAAATTTAAAAATCCATAAAACTAAAAAAAAACTTTAAAAACAAAACCAGAGCACAAGGAATGTTCAGGGTCAGGGTGAAAAATAAGTAACATTATTAAATGGGGTTTCTTGGCATTATTTGATAGCTATATGTATTTTGCATATACACATGAAGGAGGAAGAAAAGACATTTTTGCTTTAAAGGATAAAATTAGAAAAAGAAATTATAAGAATACAGGCTCAATGCAGGGAAGGACGTTTGCAATAGTGTGTCCAACACTGTAATGGGTTGCCTAGAGAAGTGAATTTCAATGTAATGCATTCAAGTAGAAAGAATGTTGCAAAAGGCATAAGTGTATTTGGTGGAGGGTAAGCCTCATTAGGGAATCACAAATTCACATGCCAAGAGGGAGCTGGCTAGGTATGGAACAGGAACTGCTAAAGCATGCTGGGGGGAGGAAAAAAGAAAGAGCAGTAAGGAACAGTGGAGTCATGGAAAACTGGAGAAGCCACCTGCAACTCAGCTCTGAGATGCTATTGCCTTGTGAGATTGCAGACCAAAAGGAGATCTTCAGATGTTTCAAGAGAAGCTGGAAATCTGGCCTTTTACATGTAAACTCCCAATAACTAAAATGCCTTTACTAATTTGTTTATTATATTCAAATACTATGAGGTGTAAAACGGTATAATCCAAATAAAACTTATCCTATTGTTTGAATTTCAACACTTCAAATGAATCATAAATAACGGTTCCTATCATGGCATCCTGCATTTCAATGTCCAAAATGTCTTACACTGACATCTATCATAGATTGCTATTTCCATGAAAACATTTTAAGAGTAAATATCTCATTAGCTGCAATTTGTATTAAGACATTAAGGGAATAGTTAAAGCAACGACTTTCTGTTAAGCCTGCATAGGATGGCCACCTTTTTTTGAAAGTCATTTATGAAAGCTCTAATTTTCTTGCAGCATATATTTTCTTTACCACATATTCAGACATATAATTAAATGTTTCATTGTTCAAATTTACTTCACAAAGGTATGTTTTTCTCTCCTGACATGACTGAAACTTTCTTGAGAGGAATTGTCAAGTCTTACATTTCCTTTTTCTATCCTTAGTATTACTTACTACAGTTTGGATCATACAATAAGTGCTCAAAAATGGTTAGATCATAATGATTTACTTACTACCAGGCCTTGTGTCAAGTGATGTAACTGAAGATATTCCTGGTCAAAAAGGTAAAAGTTTGGATAAGTGGGCCGTAAGATTTACACACACACACACACACACACACACACACACACACACACACTAGAATATTACTCAGTGATCAAAAAGAATGAAATCTTGCCATTTGCAACCACATGGTTGGAACTACAGGGTATCATGCTAAGCAAAATAAATCAGGCAGAGAAAGACAAATATCATATGATTTCACTCATATGTGGAATTTAAGAAACAAAACAGATGAACATAGGGGTAGGGAAGCAAAAATAAGATAAAAACTGAGAGGGGCAAACCATAAGACACTCTTAAATACAGAAAACAGACTGAGCATTGCTGGCGGGTGCTGGGTGGGGAGATGGGTTAAATTGGCGACGGACATTAAGGAGGGCACTTGCTGGGATGAGCACTGGGTGTTATATGTCAGTGATGAATTGCTGAATTCTACTCCTGAAACTAATACTACACTGTATATTAACTAACTTGAATTTATATAAATATTTTTAAAAGAAAAAAAATAAAGAAGCTTCATCAAAAACTACTTTTATGAACACTTGGTTCCACACACAAAGTCCGTTTCAGAAATGCCCATATGCCAAGAATGGAGCTGCTCAGCTGTTGTTGATGGGCATCATGCCCCAGGCAAAGGTCCTACTTTTCAAGACAATGCAGTTTTCACACCACTGTCTCCTGAATGGGTTGAGTCATTCTGCTTTCCACCCCAGAAGCTTTATCTCCTTTAACATATTTCTTTGCCTCCATCAAATTTCTCCACACGTTATACATTCCTTTTCCCCGACGGCTGCTCCAAATATGACACATCCCATTCTTTTTTATCCACTAATGTGCTAACTGTTATTTGGGCTTCATGAACACATTTTTTTATAGAAAGAAAAAAGGACACAAAAAAATCCACATCCTACTGGGAATTTCAGCTTCAAAACTCAGTTCTGAGGACGCAAGCTGCATTGGGAATGGTTGACCAGAATTGTGGGCATGACAGTATGTAAACTTCAATACTAGAACAGTCTTCTCAGATCCTGAAATGCCACAGAGCAGTACAAAGGAGAGAGATGTGCTCTCTGCTATTTCATATCACCTTTTAGTCCTAAAAAAATAAAGGTACCAAACAACAGACAATGTCTCTCAAAGTGCAGTTCCTTTGTTGACTTTGAGTGTCAGATCTTAACTCTAGTGAAAACAGTAACAACAGTGTGACTTGAGCTTTTTATTTTTTATTTTTTTCAATCTATAGCGAAAAGGAAGGCAATTTCTTATTTACCTGGTTAATGGACCAGCCTGTTAACTGGTGACTGACTTCTGCCCTTGCTTCCCCCACCCCTGTAGTTTATTCTCCAAGAGCAGCTAGTGAGCCTTTAAAAGACTTCAGATGGTGAACCTCATCCACTCCAAACTGCAATGGCTCTGCCTTTCAATTGGGATTAAAGCCCAAGTTGTACACCATCTCCTCACATACTCATCTCCCTCACTGAGCTGACCTTATCTATACCCTCTCCCGCCCTTCACTCTACTCCAGCCACAACAGTCTCTTTGCTGTCCTTTGAATACACTCAGCAGGCTGTGGCACTAGGGTGTCTGCACGTTCCCTCTGCCAGGACCACTTTCCCATAGACATCACTGCCTTCAAGATTGTGCTCATATATCAACATCTCAACAAAACCTGCCTCCACCATGCTATAAACGATCAAAATCCTTTCTCTCCTGTACTTCCAACTCCTTTCCTCCTGATCTTTCATTTGTCCATATTATTATTTATAATGACAGTCATATTATTTGCTTGAATTTTGTGTACTGCTTATAATGGAATTTACAAAGGCAGAAATACTGGTTTTATTTTCCTACTTAACCCAGCTACCTAAAACAGTGCCTGGCATATATGCACAGTAGACACTCAATAAAATTTGTTGAATAAATAATTAATGGTAAATTGGTTTATTTTGTTCTTTGAAGATAATAAAGGTATTATCCTGGACAGAAAAAAAAAACATATTTTTAACAAAGTAATTGTAATTCATCATCACTGAATAATCAAAAACTTTATTTTCTGAATTCAAACTCATGCACTTTTGTTTGTTTTTGTTTTTTTTTTTTGTTTTTTTTTTTCCCCAAAGAGCCACAGAAAGCCTTCAATACCCATATAGCATAAAGGTAAGCTGGAAACTTCCAGTTGAATTTGGGTTAGCAAATGAATTGAAAATTTAGAAAGCATTTTTTAATTATCTTCATTTGGAAAACAGGAAGGCCCATCTTTTGCCTCAGATGTAAAACACAGGAACTAGAATATTGCCTCAAGCATCAAAATTCTCTTTTGGTATTTGGTGCATATGTCACTTAGTCAAACTCCTCCCCGGATCTTGAGCTTTTCCTGGCAATTTGCTCTGGTCTGGGACCTGGGCCCGTGTCCCTGACTCACACTTTCTAGGACCCTGTTAGCCCTTGCCTCTTAATCTCCCTGTTCTCTGGGTCTTTTGATTATGCACACTCATGTCCTCAACTTGGTCCCTGAGCCTTGGTTGATTTTCCAAATACTGACCTATGTAATAGAAACAGAGATGTGTCACCCACATCTCCCTTCTCAGAAATACTTGTTGACCAGCTGTGGTGAATATGGTCAGCAGACCACCTAACTAGCAGCCCCATCAGGGACTGCCCCAGCTTCAAATGGCCATCTGCCCATAGTCACACCCTTCCTTGAGGCAGCATACACCCCATTATGGCCCAATGCTGGACATTCTCAGGAGCCATTCTTGTTCCAGAGCTCCCTTCACGTTGGCCAAGGTACTGCCGGCATGCCTCACAATTCAGCTTCTCCCTGTGCCCAATCCTGCTTCCACCACTTTCCTTCACAAGAATAGATCTCCAATAAACATCTTGTGTCCCCAAACACCATCACACTATCTGCTTCTGGAGAACTCAACTGGCAACAACAACATCCAATACCTCTAACTAAGGGAAAAGTCAAAACTGACAAACTTGAAGAGGTAGAAAGTGAAGCAGAATGTGTGTAAGCAACACTCAGGGAGCAACAGATGATGACATAAGAGCCTTATCTACTACTGAAGCAATGTTAATAATGCTAACGAGTCCTCATTGTACTATGTGTTTTTAACATCAGCTAATAATACAAGAAAGCTACTTTGCTTTCTTAAAACTCTGAGCCAAAACTCTCTTCTAACTCACTGTCTGGAAAATTCTTCATTTTAAGTTGATAATTCTTTTATGAGACAAATAAATAAGCAAAACATATCAACTGTGAGATAATCAGAACATAGCTTAGGTTCTGAAGGAGGATGTAGGAAAGCTAAGCTTACTAGATCATAGAATTCATAAGAATTTCATCTTGAAATTACATATTAACAACATTCACTTGTCAGAAATTCACTTTCAACTACATATCTTTCAGTTTTAAAATAATTCTAGGATAGAGCGGGTCTTTTTTATCTCTAAGATACAGTGAATGTATTGTAACTATTTCTGCTGCTGGTTGGCATAATCTTGTATTGGCCAAGATCATTCACCCCTTACTTTATTGTGATATTTCCCTATATTATTTGAGGTAAAACTACCTTTGATCCAATGCACCTAATATCCAGGAAAGACCTTAGCCAGATCCAAAATCACGCAAAGCAACTGTCTTGTCTTTGCCTGAGGGTGAATATAGTTAGTATTTTCCAAACTCCCTCTAGTCACCATGCGATCCTTTTGAGTAGCTGATTTCTGTGCCAAGCCCATTCGGCTTGGCCTCTTATGAGTGGTTCTGAATTCCAAAGGCTGCTTGTTTGAAAATTCATGAGCTTCTCAATGATGCGGTTCCTTTTTTGGCTGCCCCACTGCTCAGTTAGTTCAGACAACAAGCTGCTTAGGGATGGATAATTTTTCCATTTAGCTGCCAAAACCTACAGGGGGGTTGGTATTTTACTGCTATTGTGGAATTTTCAGAAGTTTGGAAAACAGAGGATTTTATTTTTTGTTTTGTTTTGATATAGGACATTTTGACAATGGCTTTGGCAGTGATACAAAAATCTCCATGCTTGTAAACCAGAATAACATTTTCAGCCATCTGGCTTGCATGTAGCACCCTCTGAGTGGGATAGATATAAAAACAGTTAGCAATTAAGAGGTTTAAAATGGCTTTCCCATTAGTTTCTGAACTGAACTATCCCATGATAAAGATATAACAGGCAATGAAGGGGGTGCTGATTCCTTGTCAGCACACTTTTCTTTATGATAAAAATTGTCTGACACCTCCATAAATTCTTAATCTCTCAATCTTCCTTCACTATCACCACAACCATTCACCCGGATTTCTGGACTCAGATTTTTCTTTTGTCTTAAATATAACATCCCCAATCATAATGAATCACGAATTCCATTAAAAGATCCACCAAATGCCCAGTTATGTGGATTATTCTCCCTTTTGAATATGACTGAGGCTTCATACCAAACAACAGAGGAACATTCTCAGGCCAGCATAATGTGAATCTCTACCTTTTAATTTTACATTTCAAGGCTTAATCTTTATACGATAAACACTAGATACTTTATCAGGATCGTTTTAAACAATAAAACACAGAAGAAAGTTTTGATTCTTGAAACTGAAAAGACATAGCCCTTTTAAATCAGAAATCATGCCTTTTGACCTCTTTAAAACTATTCAAAGATATTTATTATTATAATCTATACGTATATAAATAGCACTACCAACTTGGAGTCTTGTCGATTTCTGGTACAATAATACGAAACCAAAGTTATCTGATGCTCTAAAAGCTAATTGTGATAAGTGATGCTGAAATAAAAGAGTAAAATAAAGTACAGTTTGGGAAGAGGTGTTTATCTTCCATCCAGCTTGCTCCCCAGAATCCTCTCCTGCCTGTCCAAGAAACATGATCTGCTAGTAACCTGCAGAAGAGGCTTTGTGCTGTCACTTATTTTGCACATTTTACACAGAGCAACATATTTTTATCCAAGGCTTTCAGAGATTTCTCACTTAGTTGTCAAGTTCAAAAAACCCAGAGCTGGAAGAGATCAGACAGGAATTTTCCCAAACAAATTAGCATGTTGAAGGAGGATGATGTAAATGGCAGCATGAGTTTCCCCATGCTTGAGCACGTTTTTCAGCACAGCTAAGACATTAACAAGTGATGGTCTCATGCACTTGGGCTAGTGATTTACGAAGTTGCTTCCTGATTTAATAGAGTGCTAGAAAGGATTGTTGTTATACCAACTAAAAGAATCATAAAATGGTAATGAATGTTATGAAACTTCATGAATATTTCATCTGAAGATAGGCTGTCAGATTTATCTTGAGGTTAAAGAGCACACAGGGCATAAATCAGGCCCAAGATGGAGTTGCTTGAGGTTCATAGTTGGTGAGAACTGTTTACATGTTAGGCAAGGCTATCTGTGGATGTTTATTACTTTAGTCACATGTTAGACCCTAGTTAAGATAAAGAGAAAAATTTAGCATTAAAAGAAATCATTTTAAAAGGGATCAGCAAAGATTTCTAGGAAGGATTACAGGTATTTTTTTGAGCCCAAATTGGTTTTACTGTAATTTTCTCATTGACTGTATTAAGTATTCAAAACTGTAATCAATATTCAATAAAAAGGGATCACAAGGCTATTGAATTGGCATGATAAAATGGAATAATGAGCATAAACTCATTCTTTAGCTATGAACGACACACATAACCATCATTTATACTAAATCTTTAATATATCATCAGTTTCAAGGCAATTTCTCAGTTGAAATATTTATAGTTAGTTTAAAATTCACTACTTATTTTGTTAGGTATATTTTATTTCTTCCAACAAAATTCCCCAAAATTATGCTTCCCCAGCCTCCACTAAAAACACAGAAGTGAAATTTAGTTCAGTGATTATGAAATTTAGTTCTAGCTCTATAGCTAGCTGACAGAAATCCCCTTAATTCCTTTAAATTAGGTTTTCTTCCTTTCCTGTGTCTTTCAACGTGTAACACGTGTTATTTAAATATAAAGATGAACTTTCTGATTTTTCAAAATTTACCTGGCAGTGGAAATGGAAAGATAGCAGCTCATTTATTCATTTGATCAGCCATTCAGCACAATTTTGAATGCTTACTATGTGCCATGTACCTTGCTAGGTGAGTGGGATGAAATGGTCGTTGGATGAATAAAGGTCCCTACCAGCAGAATGTTTTGCTTTAAGAGGGGCACCCATAAGTAAATAACCAATTATAAAAAGTGTGATGGCTGACATACGGGGCTGTTATGAGAGCATACAGAAGGAGTGTACCTTCCCCAGAGTTTAGGGGTCTAATGTAGCACTTTGAGAAAAAAATCGTGTAAGGTCAGACTTACTTGGAGGAATGAAGTCATGATGAAGGAAGGTGTAGACCAGGAGAAAACAAAAACACATGACCTATTAGAGGAACGAAGGAAAAGTTTTAAAGGCTGAAGTGTACTGAAGGTATACTTTTGGGGACGAGGATGAGAAGATGGTAAGGGATGTTACTGAGGGCATAGACCAAGCCTATGAACCCTGCAAGAGGTTTGAACTCAACCTCAGGGCAATAGATTTCACCGGAGTTTCAGCAGTGGAATGATATTAATAGACTCTCATTTTATATTGTCTAACATTACATTTCTTGTTTAATAGAGATAATATTTTATACTTCTACTCTTCATATAAAATGAAAATGAAGAATTTGATCAGATGTCTTAAGTCAGTGACTGATGGGTTTTAAAAGTAATTTTATAAAGAAAGTAGAGGAGAAAATAAAATTATTTATGCAAAAAATGTAGAGTGGTAGAAAGGAGGGTTAACAAATAAATATACCTCTCTAAAAATAAAGTCACATTGGGTTGGTTACCCTGAAGAATTTCCTGAGAAGAAAGGAATAGTGTCAAAGTTAGATCGTGAAATCTCTTTATGAAGGTATTAAAAAAAACATTTTAAAGAGGAAAAAATAGCTTATATTCTGAAGAAATCACTCCCCTAAGGAGGTTTATTTCTGCATTTCCACATCCTCATCATGCTCAATACCCAGAAAATGTAGTACCAAAATAATAACTAATACTCATTAAAGAAATGCAATGTACTTATCTTTAGGTGTTTTACAAGTAGTAGTTTATTAAAACTCCGAAGTGTTTTCCATGTATGAGCTTATTTAATCCTCACTGAAAAATCTGTGCAGTAAATCTATTATTATCCCTATTATTATGGGAGAGTTAGGAACAGAGTCAACTCATTTGCCCAAGTCACATGTCAGTAAGTTGCAGAGCTGGGATTTGAAACTAGGCAGCCAGGTTCTTAACCACAATCGGTGTCCCAGAGTACTCAGTCATGACATGCTACATAGCAACATAGTTTACACAGTTTTGATAGCAATCAGGAGGAATATAAATAAAAATCAACTGGGGCACCCAGGTGGCTCAGTTGGTTGAGCGTCCGACTTCGGCTCAGGTCATGATCTCCCGGTTTGTGAGTTCGAGCCCCGTGTCGGGCTCTGCGCTGACAGCTTGGAGCCTGGAGCCTGCTTCAGATTCTGTGTCTCCTCCTCTCTCTGCCCCTCCCCTGCTCATGCTCTGCCTCTCTGTCTCTCAATAATAAATAAATGTTCAAAAAAATTTAAACAAATACAAATTAACCATCACAAGAGAAAAAATATGGTTTCTGTCTATCCTTGAATACTGTTTTCTCTCTGTGTATTATGGAGTTCATATTTAGGGGAAGAAGAAAATCCCATTTCATTTTCTGTGAGACAAGCTTACTTTTGGAGATTTGACACTCACAGCAGTGTGTTTGTACATTGATTATTGATGAATGAACTTTGATTGCATTTTTACCTTGGTACTCATGTACAGTAAATGCATCGAATACATGATATCACTTATAAGGGAATAAATAATTTAAAAAAACTTTCCTTTACAGAATATATCATACTGAACTGTCATGCACATTGCCCTCAGCTGAGTTATAATGTTATTACCTAATAGATGTCACATCCTTCATTCAAAATGAAAATCGTGTTTTTAATTTCCAGAAAAAAACCACCCTACGTATTTAAGCTGATGTACAGGGCATAATATCAAAGTGTCCCCAGCACAAAGAGTCATTTGTTCAATTTTCTGACCTGCTCCAGCCTAAAGAATAAGGAGACCACAGGATGACAAAAGGTTTCCAGCAGAAACGGATTTACAGTCAGAATCGGTTTCCTATGTTTTCATTCATTTTGAATGAATACAAAGAATAATCTCTTGCTGCTAATACAAATGCAGCAAACTGAGCCATTAAATTGACAGTGTGATCTATCCCACTTCACACTGCTTTATAAGCAAAATGTATCATTCTCGGGAGCTTTCTCCTGGTTAAATAATTGTAAGAAATATATCTCTTGCCATTGCTTTTATTGATAAAACACAGCATGTCATCTTAATTCATTCTTCCACTGCTCTGTTTCATCATCTTCTACCAAGTGATTGGGATTCTGATCACCCTGCGTTCGCTTTCAGATTGAAAGCCTCTATCTACTCATCTGTTCTTCTTCACGAAGAAAAGCTCTGGGGAAACATCTGTTTTCTAACTGAATCTTCGCTGGAAACTCAGATGCCAGCAAGCAATAACCTTGGGGTTCCTTTAGAAATCCTCACGGGTCCCTGCTACATCAGGGCTTGAAGCTAACAGAATTAACGGACAAAGTGCTGTTACTTGATTTTCATTTCTGAATTTGATTTGGGGTACATGAGCTTCACGGAGTAATGATAATGTTTTACTGATCTCTGAAGTTAGTCATCACTTGATGAAAGGTTTAGAAGTCTGGAAGCTTTAGCTGCAGATCTTAAACTTTATTCTTTCCCTTTTCCTCCACTGACATTCAATTAAGTTTGCAGCTTATTTTAATTTCAGAATGTGAAGAACAATTGCGTTGTCTCAATCAGGTATTGTTATGAAATTTCCCACTTCTAATAGCAAACGGAGATTTACAATTTTAGTCTGAAATTGGCATCAGTTGGAATTTTTTTTTTATTTCCTCATGGAATTTGCTGAAAATTCATCTACCCATTTAATTCAAATGACTGAGAAAAGTAATAAACTTAAATCAGAAGCAGACTTTAGTCATCACACAAGTCAAAAGAAATACACAACCTAGAAAATTTGTAGATATTGATCATCTTTATAATTAGTCTTAACTTTTGCGAAAAACCAAACCATAAACTTTAAACTGATGTGTGTGTATGTGGACACACACACACACCTACATATAAACACTTACATGTATTCATATCATACACCGTGTTAATAGAATTATTTATATTTTCTTTTGTGTCAGCTTTACTGAGAGATAATTGACAAATCAAATTGTAAGATATTTAAAGTGTATGGGGCGCCTGGGTGGCGCAGTCGGTTAAGTGTCCGACTTCAGCCAGGTCACGATCTCGCGGTCCGTGAGTTCGAGCCCCGCATCAGGCTCTGGGCTGATGGCTCAGAGCCTGGAGCCTGTTTCAGATTCTGTGTCTCCCTCTCTCTCTGCCCCTCCCCCGTTCATGCTCTGTCTCTCTCTGTCCCAAAAATAAATAAACGTTGAAAAAAAATTTTAAATAAATAAATAAATAAATAAAGTGTATATCATGATGACTTCATATACATATACACTGTGAAAAGATTTCTCCCCTCTAGCTAATTAACACATCCATCACCGCACATATTTAATTTTATTTATGTATTTTTTTGTAAGAACGTTTAAGTTGTATTCATTTAGCAAATTTCAATTGTACAAAATAGAATATTGGAAGCAATGTGTCACCCACTGTTTCATTATCCATTACTATAAAACAATCCACTTCAACTGAACAATTTAGAGGAACAAATTATTTTTTATAAGTCTCTCAGTTGACTGAACTCAGCTGGGAAATTCTTCTCCTTCATATGGCAGAGGCTGGGGTCATTCACTCAACTGCATTCAGCTGGAGACTGAGCTTGACTGGAAGGTCCCAGAAAGTTTTGCTCATATGTTTGGCCCTCCGGTGCTCTTTTACATAGCCACTCCGCATAGCTAACTTGAACTTCCTCACAGCATGGTGACCTCAGGATAGATTCTTTTTTCTTTTAATTTGATACACAATATTACGTTAGTTTCAAGTGTACAACATAGTGATTACCACATAAGCGTAGTTACCATCTGCCACCCTACAAACTGATTACAATATTACTGACTATATTCCCTGTGCTGTAATTTTCATTCCTGTGACTTACTTATTTGACAACTGGAATTTTGTACCTCTTAATCCCCTTCACCTATTTTGCTCATCCTCCTAGCCCCCTCTTCTGGCAACCACAGTTCTCTGTATTTATGGATCTGTTTCTGCTTTTTTTGTTTGTTGTTCATTTGCTTTGTCCTGTTTTTTTTTTTTTTTTGATTCCACATATAAGTGAAATCATATAGTATTTGTCTTTCTCTGATTGACTTATTTCACTTAGCTTAATATCCTGTAGTTCTATCCATGTAGTCATGAATGGCAATATCTCATTCTTTTTTTGTGGCTGAGTAATATTCATTGTATTTTCTTTCATCAGAGTCTTACACTTTTCAGAGTACAAGTCCTTCACATGCTTCATATTCCCAGATATTCTTTTTGATGCAATTGTAAATGGGATTATTTTAATTCCTCTTTCTGCTGCTCTGTTATTAGTATATAAAGATGTAAGATTTCTGTATATTAATTTAGCATTCTACAACTTTACTGAATTCATTTATTAGCTCTAACAGTTTTGGGTAGTATTCAGGGGTTTCTATATAGCGTATCATGTCATGTACAAATAGTGACAGTTTTACTTCTTCCTTATTAATTCAGATGCATTTTGTTTCTTTTTCTTCTCTGATGGCTGTGGCTAGGATTTTTAATACTATGTTGAATAAAAGTGGCAAGAGTGGACACTCTTATCTTGTTCTTGATCTTAGAGGAAAAGCTTTTAACTATTCACCATTGACTATGATGTTAGCTGTGGGTTCTTCACATATGGCCTTTATTATGTTGAAGAACGTTCCCTCTGAACTGAATTTGTTGAGTTTTTATCATGAATGGGTGTTGAATTTTGTCAAATGCTTTTCCTGCATCTACTGAGATGAACATATGGTTTTTTTATCCTTCATTTTACTAATTTGGTGTATTAATTTCATTTGCAGATCTTAAACCCTCTTTGCATCCCTGGAATAAATCTCACTTGATTGTGGTGAATGATTCTTTTAATGCATGTTGAATTCAGTTTGCTAACATTTGGTGCAGGATTTTTGCACCTATGTTCATCAGGGATATCGACCTGTCATTACCTACCTTCCTCCTTCCCTTCCTTTCTCTCTCTCTCTCTCTCTCTCTCTCTCTCTCTCTCTCTTTTGCTGGTTCTGGCATCAGGATAATGCTGGCCTCACATAATGAATCTGGGAAATTTCCTTCCTCTTCTATGTTTTTTTTTTTTTTTTTTTTTTACTAATTTAAGAAGGATAGGTATTAACTCTTCTTTAAGTGTTTTATAGAATTCACCTGTGAAGTCATCTGGTCCTAGACTATTGTTTATTGGGAGGCTTTTTAATTACTAATTCAATTTCGTTGCTAATAATTGGTCTGTTCAATTTTCTATTTCTTCCTGATCAGTTTTGGGAGGCTTGTGTTTCTAGGAATTTATCTATTTCTCCTAGGTTTTCCAATTTCTGGCATATAATTTTTCTTAGTAGTTTCTTATAATCCTTTGTGTCTCTATAGTGTCCAGTTGTTACTATTCCTCTTCCTTTTCTCATTTTATGATTCCTTTCTCATGTTTTCATAAGTCTGGCTAAAGGTTTATCAATTTTATCTTTTCTTTCTTTTTCAGCACAGCCTCCTCCATCTGCTGCCCCCTCCCACCTCCACCTCCAGCACCTCCCAGCGACAGTTCATCCTGCAACTATTACGCCACACCAGAATGGGGGGAAAGAATAAAAATGGGGAAGGTTCACACCACCCAGGGGTCACCAGGCTAGAGTGCAGGTCAGTCAGGCTTAGATCATGCCCTTCCTCCTTCTCACACCCAGGTACACCCATGCAAGTATACTCCAACCTCTGGGCAGGCAACTGAGTATAGGAGAGGGACTGCACCCCAGGGACCAGGGGAGGAGCTGACTCTTCAGAGGTCTCCAGGGTGTGCTCTGCACCAAGCCTGGCAGGCTCAGGTCAAGGTGCACCTAGCTCCTGCCAGCTGGTGAAGGGGCCACACTTACATGGAAGAAGGCAGATGACTGGAAGAGCCCCATACTCTCCCCCAGCCCCCATCCAGGACCCACAGACCAGGCAGCCACCCTCACCACAGGTGCCAGACCCAATTTTATTTTTTTTCAAAGATCCAGCTGTTGGTTTCTTTGATCTTTTCTATTATATTCCGTCTCTATTTCATTTATTTCCACTCTGATCTTTATTATTCCCCTCCTTCTACTAACGTTGGGCTTTGTTTTGTTCTTCTTTTCCCTAGTTCCTTTAGGTGTAAAGTTAGATCATTTATTTGAGATTTTTCTTTTTTTTTTTCTTGGGTTGCCCTGTATAGGATAGTCAGATTCTTACACAGCAGCTGGCTTCAATAATAATAAAGTAAAAGCTGCCAGTCCCCTTCAGGACCAGGCTTGGAATTGGCACAACATCACTTGAACTGCATTCTATTGGGCAAAACAAGTCATAAAGCCAGGTCAAATTCAAGCGGAAGGGACTGACTCTACCTCTTTATTGTGAGAACCATATGAATGAGGGGAAAGGAAGAAACTGGCGGCCACCTTTGAAGACTATCTGGCACACCTAACTAAATTTCAAAGGCCTCTCTCTTTAAATTAGAACGGACTACTCTCAGATTTCTTCATCATACTAGACATTAATTAGTTTTTCCAAAATATCAGTCTGTCTAACTCACACAAAACCCCACATGTTTAAAATTGCATGGATTAATTTGCTCGTGATGCTATCCTACACATTCACTAATTTTAACACTGAAATCAAACTTCACACTTCAACTTTATAGTCCTTTCCTCACTGTGCTTTCAGTTCCTACTAGCCCTGTCTTCATCTGTTCACATTTCCCCCTGGGATATCATTTGAAATCAAGCAGAAAATAAAAACTGAAAACAAACTTACAATGTATATACATGTATGACCCAGGCAATCTAGTCAAATCCAACCATCTATCCAGAAGGTCAAGAGGAATCATGAAACCCGAGAGAAGTCACCAAGTAGTATGTCTCACCATCCATCTCACTCAAACAAAGTAACTCCCGTTTTCAATTATCCACACCAATGGTTCCTTGCACTGACAGGAGTAACCAAGAGGTGACTTCACATTTAACAAGCATTTAATAAATATTAGTCACAAAATATTTTTTTACACATGTATCAAAAAAGTCATCCTAATTCTTCTGTGTGAAAACATCCACTGAGATCCCTATATATGCTAGATGTTGGGAACATAAAGGTAAATTATCTCCTTCGCAAAGTCTCAGAAAGCTAAACATGTAAAATACTTCCTGAGGTTTCTAGCCATTTCTTTTTTTTAATCTTTAATTTAATCACATAAAACAAAATGACCTCTCATCAAAGTTTCCATTCATAGTGCTTTCCATAACCTCAAGTAAGATTAAACCCAATAAAACTGCTGTATTGACATAAGGATATCTAACAATAAAAGATTTCTAAAAAAAAAAAAAAAAAAAAAAAAAAAGACAATAATTTCAGTAAGTTTTCTCATCTCCAGATCAGAGATTTGAGAGACATAAACCTCAAACAGAAAAATTCTCTGTAAGTTATTACTAAGTGGGAAAATCAGCTCCCATTACATATGAGGGGTACATGAAGGTTTAATTTATTTATTAATTCAATACATATTTGTTGAGCACCTGCTATGTGCCAGCTTGATGATGGGTGTACCATGGAAGGCAAAAACAAAACAAAACAAAACAAAACAAAACAAAACAAAACAAAACAAAACAAAAATTCAGTCTCCTCTCTCACGGAGCCTCCTCTCCCCTGGTAAATACAGACATGCCACTATAATCTAGTGAGGTACACTTTCCAAGTGAGTAATATGAAATCCCATGGGATACACAATAGGGTTCTTTAATCTAGGGCAAGAGGTCAGGGATAGCTCCCATAGAAAAGAATGAGTATAAATTAGTTAAATGTAACTGTGGGGGTGGGAAAGAAGAATGTTCCAGGCAGAGGGAATAGAATGCGCATAGGCTCAAAGTTAAGAGAACATATTCCCTTCTGGGAAGTGAACATCCTTTAGCCTGGCTGGAGCACCACTGTGACAGGAAATTGTGGAATGAGTATGTAGCTCACACTTCTGGAATGCTACTGCTTCCTGGTGAGCAGGAAAGCAGGAGGTTAGTCACGTAAGTCCACAAACATCCCTATTCTAAAGACTTATAGAACATACCATGCACATTATTAGTTTTGAACAGCATATGTGTATGTATTTGATCATATCACACAAACACACAAAAGAATGGCAAAGAAAGTACATCAACATGTTAACCATGATAGGATTACAGATTATTTTATTCTAAATTTTCAACTTTGTAAAATCTTTGCATTTTCAAAATTTTATACAAGGCTACACATAAAAATTATATTCTGTTATTATATTTAACACAAAAACATAGTTTTAAATGTAACATAACTTCTGAATATAACTACAAATGATATTCCTGAACCTTTTTATAAATCCTCTATTTCTCAGGACACTTTCCATTCTACTGTTCTTTCTGTTTTTTAAAAATAAATGTTTTACAGGGGTGCCTGGATGGCTCAGCCGGTTGAGCGTCCGACTTCAGCTCAGGTCATGCTCTCACGGCTCGTGGGTTCAAGCCCCACATTGGGCTCTGTGCTGACAGCTTAGGGCCTGGAGCCTGCTTGGGATTCTGTGTCTCCCTCTTTCTCTGCCCCTCCCTCACTCACACTCTGTCTCTATCTCTGTCTCTCTCTCAAAAATAAGCATTAAAAAAACATTTTTTAAAAAAAGACACACGGGGCGCCTGGGTGGCCCAGTCGGTTAAGCAGCCGACTTCAGCTCAGGTCATGATCTCGCGGTCCGTGAGTTCAAGCCCCGCGTCGGGCTCTGTGCTGACAGCTCAGAGCCTGGAGCCTGTTTCAGATTCTGTGTCTCCCTCTCTCTGACCCTCCCCCGTTCATGCTCTGTCTCTCTCTGTCTCAAAAATAAATAAACATTAAAAAAAATTTAAAAAATAAATAAATAAATAAAAAATAAAAAAAGACACAAAAAAGTATGCATTTTAATCATGTTTCTAACTCGCAGAGCATAACCCTTAAATTTGGTAAATATTTTATATATATATATATATATATATATATATATATATATATTTATCTTATATAATCATATTATACAAATATATGATTTTATACACTGGTATGATTTGAACCATATTACATAACATATTACATATTATTTTGACAACTCTACAAATACCCTGAATGTTGCTAAAATTTCTCTCTTACACAAACCACCTCTAAACTTTGGTGGACTAAATGGAAGTTAGCATTTTTTTCTGATTCTAGCAGGCTCTTCCCAGTTTTCTTTCATTAGTCACCCCACATGATGTTTCCTCACTATTTGCAAATTCTGCCTATCAAACCCAAATCCACAAGCCCATCACGGTTCAGAATTTAAACTCAAAGTAGACAGGAAAACAAACTTGTTTTTAACCTTATGTGTGTGGCTGAGACCACAGAAGATGCACACAGAATAAATGCATCTGGTGACAACTGAAATGAAGATGGCAAGAGTCATGCACATCCTCGAAAATCAATACAAATAAAAAGTGCTTTCTGTTCCTCTAGTTCCATTTCTCAGAGCTGAGTTTATGCTGTTTTCTGTAATTCCAGGCATGACTGCCAACATAGAAAGAGAATAATAATCTAAGTCTTAGCTCACACACAGGCCTTCAGAGGCCACTGGCATATTCTGAACATCAAAATTCATAACTTAATTTGTTTACTTAAGGAATCTCTCAGTTGGTTATCAAATGTGAAGTGTCTTAGAGCTAAGATTAAAAAAAAAAACCTAACACGCCTGAATTATTAATTATCAGTTTACGGTTTAAGTCTTTACTTGGCAAAAATAATTCACTTTTCAAAGATTGTTATAACAGGTCTTGGGCACAGCTAGAGCAAACATTTGTGTTTGTATTAAATCTGGCTATTTCCACATATGCTCACTGTGACTTTAGGAACAGAGCCACAGGGAGAAAGTAAGGCCGGCAGTCATTCACATTGTGCTGATAACAGCAATTTGGGTTGGTAGGCTAGCTGTGTCAAAAGGAACAATATTAATATTAATATTTATAACTTGCCTTTCTCCTGCCTTAAATCTACTGAAGACATTGTCATATTTATCTTTAGGCTATTCTTGTGGGGAGCACAGGTACCAATTTTAAAAAAATGTAAGAAGATTTCTATAATCCTCTTGGTGATGTCTAGTTCCAAATTAGAAAAAAAAATTATAGGTATTTGAAGTTCCCCAAACTGATATTCCCTGATTGAATGAAAAAGGCATTCCAGTTATGTGTTTACTGTATAGCTGTCTACCAAATCAAAAGTGTGACTTACAGATTGAAGACAGGAAGAAGACAGACCAAATCTAAAGGAGATTGATAGGATTTGCAACAATGTTCCTCGGTCATTTTCTCCCACAATAGAACACTGTGTTCCAATCCTAAAGTCTAGATGGAAAAAAATAGAGCTGTAGTTCTAGGACCACATGGTAACAGAGAGGCTAAAGAGATCTGGGGGTTATGTGCACTATTTCCCACCCTCTAAGCCGACTATCACCCAAACTATGTTGCAAACAAGTACAAGCCATAAATGGTAGGACACACTGATGAATTAGATTTAGTGATGAATCCAATGAATTCAAACCATGTATTCAGTAAATGTGTATTAATGCTTAAAATTCTAATTTTGGAATATAATTTTTGTACTTTACTCTTAGAAACTTAAAAAAGAATGCATCTAAGATTTCTTTCTCTCCTCCCTCCCTCTCTTCCTTCCTTTTTGATTGATTGATTTGATTTGATTTGATTTGATTTTCGAGAGCAAGAGTGCAAGCAGGGGATGGAGCAAAGGGAGACAGAGAGAAAGAATATTTTTTAAAGTATTTATTTTAGAGAGAGATCACAAGTTGTGGAGGGTCAGGGAGAGATGAAGACAGAGAGAATCCCAAGCAGGCCCGATGCTATCAGTGCAGAGCCTGATGTGGGACCCAATTCCACAACCGTGGGATCATGATCTGAGCCGAAATCAAGAGTTGGACATTCGACCAATTGAGCCACCCAGGTGTCTCCTTTTTGTGATTTTTCTGAACTAAGTAAATTTTGTTGCTTGTAAAATCTTTGGGACAATTTCCCAATCATAGTTTATGTTCAACAATCTGGCTTACCCAATAAGATCTACAAGTAGCAGAACAGGCACAAGGTCCATTAGAAATGAACTCAAGATAGTTTCAGGTTGAATGATGCAAACTTCATCTGTTCATAACAGCCACTAATAATTGATAGTCATATTAATGAGGGACACCTAGGTGGCGCAATCGGTTAAGTGTCTGACTTTGGCTCAGGTCATGATCTCCCAATTTGTGAGTTCAAGCCCCACCTCAGGCCCAGTGCTGACAGTGCAAAGTCTGCTTGGGATTCTCTCTCTACCTCTGTCTGTCTGTCTCTCTCTCTCTCTCTCCCTCTCTCAATAATAATAATAATAATAAAGTCATATTAATGATACCAAGTAACAAATCAAAGAGAGAGGTATAATATACACATGAAGCATGAATTATACAAGTCACTCTCAAATTTTTGTGTATCTCAGAATAACCCAACGCACCTGGAAAAAGACCCATTTCCTTAGAGATGGATCCCATGATTCTGCATTTTTAATTAGCATCAAAGTAGCCTGGTCTATGGACCATACTTCAAGAAATATGGATTATGAGTAAATATTCTTAGGGCACCTGGGTGGCTCAGTTGAGTATCTGACTCTTGATTTTGGCTCAGGTCATGATCTCATGGTTCATGAGTTTGAGCTCCACATCAGGCTCTGCTGACAGTGTGGAGCCTGCTTGGGATTCGCTCTCCCACTCTCTCTACCCCTCACTCACTCTCTCAGTCTCTCTCAAAATAAGTAAGTAAACTTGAAAAAAAAAAGTATATATTCTACTCCTAAGAAAAGTCAGTCATAAATCAGTCATTTAAAAATATCACTCCATAACACCCAATGCCTGTAACTCAGCAGAAAATAGGTCAGAAAACAAAGTAGACATTGTCCTGTCATGGAACTCTTAGCTATTGGATACAAACAACAAGAAGAAAAAATATGGCTATATAACTATTAACATAGTTAATTTTTATTACATCCTTCATTCCTGATTTTGCCTCTCAATATCCTTTACACAGTATAAACTTTGAACAATGAAAACTCATTTAGAAACAAAACATACTTCATCTATTTTTAAATTCATATACAATGATAAATCTCCAGTGATGAAAGAAAATATAATAAAATGTTTCATTAGGGCTTGATTAAATATTATGATAATTTAGAGCTTGAGTTCTACTTAAAAGTATTAGACTAGGAAAGCCCACTATCCTGAATCAGGTTGAACTGAGCTGCTTCACTTGGTTTTCATTTTGGGACCGAATTGCTAGATGTACAATCATGTGGTTATGGTAAGGGCTTTCATGAGCTTAGGTCAGGTCTGGTTGGGGCCCCAACGGAGTGATACCTAGGGAAAGAATATTGACAACTCAAGCATCTGGGGGTTAGCTAATCAATCTTGACCACTAGAAGCTTTCAGTTGAACTGGGAGCACTAAATTTTAAAAACTAGGCAAAAATAATACTGAGCAATGTAATAGAGCAAAAAGAAAGAAAAGTCCACTAGGATTTCCACAAAAGGAGATTAGCATAGTCTGGAAAAGGAGGAAGTTTCTTGTGAATAAAAGGTATAAAATGGGCACTAAAAGATAGAATTTAATAGATGGAAGAATATCTAATAGGAACATAGTACGAGTACCAGCTGAGAGATGAAAATAGTCTGAATAGTACTAATAATTTTGGAATATCAGGAAACATTAGATAGAAAGAATCAACCCAGATGAAAGCAGGGCCTTGAAATCCAGATCAATTGCAGCAATTACAAATTGATTTAAAGTTAAAATGAAGATTTAAATAGATGTTACCAGGTTTCTTTTCAAAATCTATAGCTAATTCTACAGTTTCATTAATGAGTAATGGTACCCCATCCCTAAAGACTCCTCTTCCTTGAATCTACCTTTGCAGCGAATGTTAATTGGGGTTTGCATTTTTGCATTTTTTCATCAGTTTGAAGGGTATACAATTATATTTAATTGTTACTGTAATGTACATATTACTAAGTCCAAGTACTATTTTATTCCTTTCATCTTTTTTTTAATGTTTGTTTATTTTTGAGAGAGAGAGAAAGAGACAGCACAAACAGGAGAGGGAAGAGAGGGAGAGAGACACAGAATCTAAAGCAGGCTCCAGGCTCGAACTCATGAACCATGAGATCACGACCTGAGCCGAAGTCCGACACTCAACCGACTAAGCCACCCCGGATCCCCTATTTGTTATATCTTGCTTTGTTTAGCCATTTAGACCTGTTCTCTCATGATTAGCCTCTTCCTATCTTTCTCACATTTTTCCATTGGCTTCTTAATTTTTAAGATCGCTCTCTGTCCTCTGCATTGCAAGTAGTTCTTCCAAATTTATGAATTACCAGTTGACTTTCTTACCGATTTCTTTAACCATACATTTATCTAGGCAAGTAATTCTCTTTCCTTTTTTGAAGGCTTTGTTTCCAATCTTGGCTAAAAAGTCCTATCCTGACCATTCAAAACAGTAATCACACATCTAGGAATCTTTTTCAAAGAAATAACAACATATAAAGATTCAGGTACAGGATATTTAACACAGCATTACATTAGCAAAACAAGGGAATGTCTTCCAGAAGAAAAACAGTTGGGCAGATTATGGCACATACAGCCCTTGGACTGAATTTGAGCCCAGTCAGTTGAATCAGAGGGAATTCTACAAGGTGTTATTGAGAAAAGTAAATGCAAAAATGTGTATAATTAGATCCCAGTTTTGAAAATCAATGATAAAACAGTTGTATATTTATTTATACATGCTTATGTGTGTTTCTAAGTCTTTAAATTATATAAATATATATCCTATATAATCATATAAACCTGCAGGATTCACACTAGACTATAGCTATGGACGAGGACTGGGATCCCTAAGAAAACTGGGGAAAGGAAGTAACATTTTATATACGACATATAACACATACGTGATATCATACCACATATTACATACAATATTATGTGTATATATGTATTTGTATACATATATTGGGAGGTGGGGAGAGAGAAACATTTTCTTAAATGTAATGCCATTTTCCTTCCCAGTGAAGGAAATAAATAAGACAACTCCCAACAAGTTTTATTTTAAATGCAAATTATTTCATTCCAGCATTAGATGCCATCTGATAATTACCACATTATACCAATTGTTTAAACACTGACCATCACTGATATCACTAGAAGCTTCTCCATGTGACTTTGAGAGGGTTAACTGCTCTGTGTCTCACCTTTGAAAGAAAATTAGGAGAATACCAGGATTCATCATAAAGGATTGATGTGAGCATTAAAGTAGATAATCTATGTAGGATTTAGGACACAGTCTGGCTAAATTAACACTAGTGGACTTAGCAGCAGTGCAAGTGGAAATGGTAGTAAATAGTTACCTTACGACTGCTTTCAAAACTCTTATCAACTCTTAACCAAAACAGTGCTTGGTTTGTACTGATCTCCTTCGCAGTTTCCAGGTAATTTGTAATTCATTTATCAGCAGGAGAAAGGGCATCACCCACTGCTGTGCTAACACTCTCATACTCATTTTCCCCGTAAAGTGTGGTTCCTTAACTTCTGCTTGCTTATTTAAACTATTTTCTGTGTCCCCATCATGCCTTTAGACTTGTGACATATCTTTACATGAGCAACAGTAATAACCTGCATTTCTGCAGTTCCTTATAGTTCACAAAATGTTTACATACCTTCTCTCATTAAATCCTCACAATTCTTCTGATAAAATGACTGAGGTCTAAAGTAGTTGCAGTTTTCCCTAGATCATGGCCAATAGGTGAAGAGCCAAGAGTCAAACCCAGGACTTATGCCTATAAAGCTCTTGCTCTTTTCAATTTTGATAGCTACTGTCGGATTGATTTTCCAAATACAAAAAGGATGGGCAAAGACCTAGTGTCTTTTTTTCAAGGCAATCCTTCAAGTTGTGATTATGATATATTTTATGTAATTCTAGCACTGGATTTGTAATTCCCGTCATTTTTCTGACACCACATAAGTCCTGGGAATTTAAGCTCACGATCACGGAGGAAAAAAACTATTACGATGACAGGCAAACTTATGGCAAGTTGTCCCACATATCTATTTGGCTAATACAACATTCATTCTCTTATATATGGCCCAGAGCCGGGAAGGAAATTTTCCTGTTCAAGGTAAGCTAATAAAGTTTTCCATATATTAGAGAGTGCATTTGTCCCTAAAGTACATCTACTTATACATGAGAGAATCTGAAAAGCCAGTAAGCATATCCAATCATCTCTGACAGAAAAAAATTATATAACTATGACATCTTGCATACAAATTCACATGTTTAATGCCAAGGCACTTGTATTTGAATTTCCTGTGTTTGAAGAGATGAGTACCGTGTGTTCACAGATTCCTTTTATGTGTTTAGAGAATAAAATGGCTCACAAATCTATCCACATTCCTTAATTCTTATAAAAGGAATTCCTTTAAATAAAAGAGGCCTTTATTTTGTCTCAGAAGTTACCCAGCAAAGTCTTTAATTTGACTATAAACTATCATCACATGTTTTGAGGTGCTTTATAAATATATGGCCCTAAGAGAGAAGTGACAAGGGGATAGAAAGGAAGATGCATAAATAATTATACATGGACCTATCCTAAAAGAATCTATAGCCTGCAAACAAAGGAAACAAGACACACACACACACACAAGCACACTCATGCACACTCATGCACACTATAAAGTAAAAGGTGATAAATATAAAGGGATGAAGCAAGATTTTGTACGAAAAAAGGCATGGGTTCTATTTTTATTTTTTTTTATTATATGAAATTTATTGTCAAATTGGTTTCCATATAACACCCAGTGCTCATCCCAAAAGGTGCCCTCCTCAATACCCATCACCCACCCTCTCCTCCCTCCCACCCCCCATCAACCCTCAGTTTGTTCTCAGTTTTTAACAGTCTCTTATGCTTTGGCTCTCTCCCACTCTAACCTCTTTTTTTTTTTTTTTTCTTTAAAAGGCATGGGTTCTAAAATCAACCAACAGTGGATGTGATTTTCAGCTCTGCCAACGTGACTCTGAACAAGCTACTTAAACAATTTTGCTTAGTTTCATTTTTTGCTATAGAATGGGCATAATATTGTATACTTTACATAACTACTATGGTAACTGACCAAAGTAATGTGTGTAAATCACATAACTTGGTGCCTGGGCCAAAGATCTGCCCTGTAATGGTGACTGATCACTATAAAAAAGAATTAATGAGGTACCGTCAAATTTCAGAGGATGGAAACAATTTGAAGAAGCATTATCGAGATAACATTTATAAAACTTGTTAGAGGTGAAAACTTATTAGAGGCAAAGAGAAGGGAAGCAGGGTCGATGGAAGTTTTGAAGACAGATGAGTTAAAGGCGCCGTTAATAAAAATATAGCTCAGGAGCAGGAGGACAAGATTAACCAGAGAGAAGAACTGCTGTTTACAAAAAATGACACCAGTATACTTTAACAAGCTTGCATTTAACCAGGTATTTTCCTGATGTTTAGAAATAGGAAAAGCATGAAAGTCCTTTTCCCATGGGTGTATTTTGAGCAATCTAAATTACATGTTCAGCAAAAGCACTTGATACTACATGAGATGTGCTTTTATAAAACTTCACCTGCACAGGCCTCCTTGGACTCCACAGCTGGTTCAGAATTACCTGACTGTGCAAGAAAATGACTTTGACAGATTTGAAAAATCTGGCTGTGGCAGAACAAATGTTATTGAACCCACCAAACGAAAAATGAAGCCCAAACTTCAAAATCCTCTATGTCAAAGGAAAAAGGAAAGTCTTCAAATACAAGATGATGTAAGCTTAAGTTGGGAGATGCTTTGAATGATGAAATCCTCTATTAACGTGAAGAAACCTACAGTAAACAAAAAACCCTGGGGTAGTTTCACAGAGCGCAACTGACTTTCAACTTGGTAAGCTACAAGAAAGCTGATCACAGTAAGTTAGGTGGATAAAGGCACCTTCCCATTCCCAGTGGCTCAGCTCTTGGTATACACCCAAATGCTTCAGGTAGGCCGCATTTTTAGTTTTTCTTCAGAAATGATTAGCATCATATCGTAAAGTTATTTGGTATATAAGCTACTTTAAAACACTTTTTTCCACTGCGATAATAGAGAAAACACTCCGTGTGTCTGAACTAACCTTACTGACACATCCAGGAAACAAATGAATTTACTACGAACGAATGTAGGAGTAGTTTTTCCCACAGGAAGGGTCTAACTGGGTTGAGGGGTCTAACTAGGTTGACTCTGCTAGGCACAGCAAGTAAAGGCAGATCCTATAGCAGACTATTGAACCCCAGAAAAAGAGAGCATCTTTTTAAAAAGATTGCATTTCTTCAGTCTTTGGATTTCATCCTAAAGTAAATATCATGGTTCTCTTGTTTTTCGGCTTTCATAAAAGCAGTATGTGTAGCTCTTTCTAATGGTAGTTTTCCCAGTTAGAGTTCTGAAGCTATCCAGAACCCTATCTCTACTTAGCTCTTCCATACCTAAAAATGAAGGAACATCATAGTCACAGAGTATGCATTCATAAAACCACAGGATACAGTCCTTCCGCAAGTGTTAAACATTCTTTGGGAATACAACTCTATAGGAAAGTTCTACTCAACAAAAAAATAAATCTCTTCTCTCATGCAATATGATGAGAAGAGTCCTTTTATATTTTTAATATTCATTGGTTTCTTTTTAATACATAAAATATAAAAAAAAACCAGTTCATCATCCACAGCACATATAAATTCTGATGATACTAAAAACAGAAAAAAAACCAAGATGAATAATACATGCAAATGGTAAGAAATTTCAAGTACTACTGAAAGGTACAAAATTAAAAGTATCCTCCTCATCCCTAGTTCCAAGCCCTTTCCACAAAGGTGAACACTGCTAACAGTTTCTTGTACATCCTTCAGGAAAATAATTGGCAAATTCATTATACTAATCCTTTAAAATGTTAAGACCAAAGAATCATACAAAGCAATTATCCTGCGCTTTGCATTTTTTAGTTAATATATCCTAATGAGTATACACAGACCTATTCAATTTCTTGAAAAGAGCTAGGTGGTGTTCCAGTGTGCATGAGTCATAATTAGGTAACAGTGTCCTTAGTTGGTAGACATTTAGGCTGTGTCCAATTTTGTTTTGTTTTTCTCTTACCAATAATGCTACAGTAAACACACTGCACACGTAACTTGGAGAATGTCTGTGAGCATACAAAACTTTCTAGGAGTTTTACTGCCTGTACAAACAGTATGTTCATTGAGGTTTGTATAGATGTTACTAAATTGCTTTCTGAAAGATAAGACCAATTTACTTTCCTAACATCTGTATGAGAACGCCTGCATTCTTCTACCTCACCAAACATTCCTGAAAGATACTGAAGTTCTAACCTCCACTACCTGTGAATGTGCATTATTTGGAAATAGGGTCATTACAGATGATCAAATTCAGATTAAGTCATTTGTGTGTGAGCTAATCCAGTACGACCATGTCCTTAGAAAAGGGAGAAATCTGGTACAGAGCCAGGCCCACAGGGAGAGTACCATATGAAGATGAAGGAAGAGATTGAAGTGATGCATCTACAAGCCAAGGAATGCCAAAGATTGCCTGAAGACCACCAGAAGCCAGGGGAGAGGCATGGAACAGACTCTCCCTCACAGCCCTCAGACTGCACAAACCAGAGACTGCTAAACTTAGAACTGTGAGACAATACATTTCCAGTGTTTTAAGTCATGCAGTTTATGGTACGTGAAAACATATTTCATTGTTTCATTTGCTCTTAATTCATCCTTTCTCTTATCTTCACCTACCCTCAAAATTTTCATTTGTATGTCTCTACAGCACCCTAGTATGGTGTTTTAAATATAAACCCTAATAAGGGGTGCCTGGGTGGCTCAGTCAGTTAAGTGTCTGACTCTTGATTTCGGCTCAGGTCATGATCTCATCATCTGTGAGATGAAGCCCCACGGGGGGGGGGGGGGGGGGGGGGCTCTGCTGTAACAGTGTGGAGCCTTCATGGGATTCTCTCTTTCCCTCTTTCTCTGCCCCTCCCCTGCTTGCATGTGCCCTCTCTCTCCCTCTCTCTCTCTCTCTCTCTCAAAATAAGTAAATAAACACTATAAATAAATACTGTAATAAGTAGGCTAGTAAGAAAAAAATTATAGGTGAAAGTGATAGGTTATTATTGTTTTGATTGGCGTTTCTTTGTAAGTGAAGTGGGGCATCTGTATATTATTTTTGGACTTTTGCAAATGTTTTTTGCCTGAAAGTACTTCTTCATATTCTATGCTTATTTTTCTATTGAATTTTGGATTTTTATTCACTTGTACAAGTCCCTTGGAAACCAAAGAGATTATCAGTTTATCATATGTGCTGCAAGTATATTTCCAGGCTCTAATTTGTTTTTAATTTAATGAAAGCACGTTATACTATTCTTTTATATTTTTATATTACTATGCCGTTATATAATCAAATTAGTCAAAGTTTTCCAGTAAGGCTTTCGAGTGTGTGTCTCATTTGAAAACACCGTTATACTTTTAAATCATAAACAAACAAACTTATTTTATGGTTGTATTTTTTACATTTAAATTCTGATTCATATATGAGGATGAACTATACATCAGGTCAAAAATGTCAAATATCACCAGTTTCATAAGATTCTATTATTTCTCAGGGCAAGTGACGTAGTTGATTAGCTCACTTTTTTCTTAATGGCTATCCAGGTCCCAATACTCTTTGATGTTAAAACTGGTTTTTCTCTAATGACTTAAATAAAACCAAATATGATCAATATTTAGGTCAATTTTCTATATTTCTGATCGGTCTATTCTTATTTCTAATATATTCTATTCTTATAATTGTGAGGACCTTAGAATCAGTCAATTTCCTCTCCCTTTTCCGTCACCATTAAAAAAAACAAAAATAAAAACAAAAATAAATAAATAAATAAACAAAAACAAGATTTGGATTGTGATGGAGTTTGCACTAAATTTATGTAGATTATTATTGGGAGACTGATAGCCTGACAAAACTGACTAGACTTTTTTAAAAATGTCCCTCTGAATATTTAACTGTTTTCTTAATGTAGTACTTGTTTATGTCTTCTTATATTTACCCGGAATATTCTGGTTGTTTTTTAATTGGCATTATGAATAAAATCTTTTCTTTCTCAACATGTTCTTTCTTATTAATGTTAGTTGACTAAAATTTATTGACTAAGTTACATTAATTTTGAATGTGACCATTTTAAGAATAGTCTAATTTATACTAATTTTTATGGTAATTCTCTTTGATGGTTCACATTACAATCACATCATCTACAAACAATAATGTCTGCCTCTTTCTTTTTAGTATTTTGTTAGTTTTCTTATTCAATGGCATTACTTAGCACTTCCATAAAACACTAAATAATAGTGCTCATGGGTGTTCTCCTTTTCTTCTGATCCTAAAAAGATCCTTTTATCATTTTGCCATTAAGCTTTAACTCTAGGCAGGAAAACAGAATGGATAAATTCTAACATTTGAAGCTCAGATTCTATAAAGTTAAAATTAATTATAAAACACCTGCCTTATATGGTTGTTAGGAGAATAAAATTATGATACATTTAACAGATCTGGGGCATGGTAAGCACTTAATAAATGTTATATGAGCTTTCTCCTGGAAAATTTTAGATGATTTAATAATTTTAGATATTTTTTAAAGGAGAATACTATTTTGGGGGCACCTGGGTGGCTCAGTCGGTTAAGCATCCGACTTTGGCTCAGGTCATGATCTCACGGTTTGTGGGTTAGAGCCCCGCATCAGGCTCTGTGCTGACAGCTCAGAGCCTGGAGCCTGCTTCGGATTCTGTGTCTCCCTCTCTCTGCCCCTCCCCCATGTGTGTTTGTGTGTGTGTGTGTGTGTGTGTGTGTGTGTGTGTGTGTGTGCTCTGTCTCTCTCTCTCTCAAAAAAAATTTAAAAAGGAGAATACTATTTTTACTTAAGCAAAAATTATTTGGATTAAGAATATTTAGGAATATTTGAATTATCACATACATATTATGTTGCTACTGAAGGGGTTCAGAGCAAGTCTCCCCCGAATGTGTCATTTTATCATGTGGACTATTTTGAGCTGAAGACAACTGAGACCCTTGGGCTCAACAGAAACTTTGACTCTGCCTTAGCTACCTAGAAGAATCTAAATTGGGGGTCTTTCTCAGAGTAAGAGTTGTTACCAGAGAAAAACTTTATCTCAATGACCTATCTGTATTGCAGGGCAAACATCTAATTACCAAATATCTGCTCTTCTTACTGCCCCGTGAATTGTCCTCCCCCTTGGAGTCCCCAGGATCCTATTCCATTCCTTAGTTCGGAATGCACGCCTTTACTGTGATAGTCTCATTAGTCTTCCTGACCCCACCTCTCCTTTTATCTGACACTACTCTGTCAGTTTAATGTGTTGGAAATAGAGTTCCGGTGCAAATATCTTAATTTGGCATTTATAATGTCTGTAAATCAGATTCCAATCTACCAAGCCCCTTTAAAAATATTTCTATGAATATTTTATGTTTTTGTCCAAGCTGAATCTTTCATTATTTCTTGAGAATATCTGACATTTTCCAAACTTTCATTTGTTTTCTATACTATTTCCCCTACAAAGAGTAGTCTCTCCTTACCTCTTTAGAAATTCTAAGCCATTTTTCAAGGACTCTTTCAAGTGTTAACTACCCGAAGGAAATCTTTCTCAAGCTCCCGCTGAAAATGGTTTCTCCCTCTTCTTCCAGTAGCGATTTGAACTATATTTGTGGCGTGAATCACATTCTATTCTACACATAGTTATTTGTGTACACTGGTCACAGCTTGGGCTGGTGTGCTAGTAAAATATTTACAGAGGAGACTGTATTAAACTATATTGGGGGGGGTTAAGATCAGGTTGAGTTTGGACAAAAAGGGGGATGAGGAGACTGTTACAGAAGGAGCTAAAAAGTGGAGGAATAAGGAGGTGAGAAAACTAGAAGGGACATTTTGTGTATGAGAGCAGTTGGAAACAAAGCTGAAAAGGTAAAATGGGGCCAGACTATTCAAACACATGTAATTACTTGTTAAATAATTTAGATTTGATATTGCATGTGATGGAAGACATCTAAAGGTTTTACATTTGGGAGTGAGTGCCTGCAAGTGGTGTCCTGGGAAGGTTAATCTGGTGCCCAGTATGGGATGGATTCACAGATGGGAAGACTGGAGGCAAAGGCATAACCAACAGTCGAACCAGGATGAAAATTCAATTATCCTTGTGATTAACCTTGAATCAGTTCTTAGATATGACTGGCCAGAGTATATTACTCTCCCCGAGAAATTGTCCCAAAGCAGCTACTCAACAGCAAAATCTTTCAGGTCAAAAGGACAATATTGCTCTTGGCAACCTACTTTATAATCAAGTTTTCTCTAACAGCAAGGAGAATTTCCAGGCTTGTATCTATTGTTAATAAAGGCCTGCACTTCCATTGTTTTCCAACTTTTCATTCTAATCCCTGGAAACACATTTCTGCAACTCCTTAATGGGGAAAGGGAACCAATGTTTGTAGACAGATAACCAGGTTTCATATCTAATCTCTACAACAAGGCTACAACTTTGATATTATTTTCCTCATTTTACAAGTGTGGAAGAGGAGTCTCAAAAAGAAATTCGGCAACTTACCCAAGATCATATGCCTGGTATGTAGTAAGAACAAGAATTTGAATACAAGTCTGGCTGCTAAAAAGTCTCATCCCCTTTAAGTTTATTACAAGCCCTCCTCAAAAATTTGGGCTTGTTTTTAGACTTACTGGATAGTGTATTTGATAGAACTTTCTAAGAAGTTCTATAAGACACTAATTGTAGAGAAATGGGCCCATCATTAACAATTTAGCAAGAGTACTTACTCATTACTTAGTACATTCATTGACAGTGCTTAGCCTGCTTAGGATTCTCTCCCTTTCCCTCTCTCTCTGCCCCTCTCCCACTCACATGCATTCTCTCTCTCTCTCTCTCTCTCTCTCTCTCAAAATAAGTAAGCTTAAAATAAAGAATATTGTTCTGGTTACTATTGCAGCATAAAAAATTATCCCTAAATTTTATTTTGCTCACATTTTATAGGAGCTCAGCTAGGCAGTTCACACTTACAGTCTCTTAACGCAGCTGTAGTCAGGTTTTGGCTAGGACTGTAGTAATCTGAAGACTCAACTGGGTTAATCAACTCAAGACTGTCCATTGATGCTGGCTTTTGGCTAGGAATGGACTGCCAACCACAGGATCCACTCATGGGCCCTCAGCATAGCAGTCTCATAATAACTAGACTTCTTACATGGCAAGCCTTCTCCCCTGAATGACTATCCCAAGAAAACCAAACAAAACCTACATGGTAATCTTGGAAATTACATGGCATAAGTTTTGTTGTATTCTCTTGATTATGAATGACTGACTAAATAGGTCAAGAGGAGAGGACATAAACCCCACATCCCAGTGAGAAAAGTATCAAAGGATTTGTGGATAGGTTTAACCCACCACAGAAATTAGTTGGATTGTTATTAGGCTTCATTGAACCGGTTCGAAATCTGCCTCTATTAAATAGCTGCTTAAATCTAATGAAACTTAAAATAGCCTGGATCACTGAATGCAAATACATATGAGATTTCATAATTAATCGTTGTGGATAACATTTGATGAAAGAGGAAATTAACTAATAGTACTTGTTGATTTTATTAATTGATTAAGGCAGTCTAATTTATAAGCATGCATGTTTTACAATCAATATTTAAATCTAAAATAATGGTATAACTTGCATTAATAAAGATATTGTGACAATTACTGTATTTATTCATCATTTATTTTTCTAATAAGAGGGATGTATTTGTGTTTTATATTACATTTGTATGTATTGTGTATTTTTTATGTTGTATTTCTATTTTTGAGGGGAAATGAACGTCTTGATGAGTTGCCATTTGTGATTCTGCACCCAATTTCAGTGTGGGGGATTTTTTCCTACACACAACCAAACAATCCTGCAACACCAGCTGGGTGTCCTACAATTCAACTCAGTTCTGACACGAATTACCTGGAGATAATGTCAGATCCCACAGGTTAAGGGCTCAGTCCTAGTCCTACAAGACTGTGCACTCCAATCCCCCGCTTCAGGTGCCACCTGGGCTTCTGATATAATGGCTACAGAGCAGAGGTTGCAATGACCATATTCTCAGGTTTGATTAATTTGCTAGAGCAGTTCACAGAACTCAAGGAAACATTTCACTTACTAGATTACCAGTTTATTATAAAAGGATGTAACTCAGGAAAAACCATATGGAAGAGATGCATAGGGCAAGGCATGTGGAAAAGGCAGAGGTCCCAGGCTTTCTCTTTGTGAGCCACTCCCCCCAAATCTCCACGTGTTCACCAACGCAGACTCTGACTCCTGACTTTTTGGATTTTTATGGAGGCTTCATTACATAGACATAATTGGTTAAATCATTGGCTGTTGGTGATTGACTCAAACTCCAGACCCTCTCCTGTGCCAGAAGGTCAGTAGTGAGACTGAAAATTCTAACACTCTAATCCTAAAATCAGTTCCCCTGGCAACCCCATCCCCACCCACATCCTTAGGCTACCTGGGGGCTTTCCAAAAGCCACTTCACTAGCAGAACAAAAGACAATGTGATTGTCTCAACATTTTGGAAATTCCAGGGGTTTTAGGAACTGTGTGCCATGAGCCAGAAAAAGACCAATCATACATATTTCTTATTACAAATCACAATATCACACAATTATTCTTTAAAACTGTGAAAAACTAAATTATCATTCAATATGTATACGTGTGTGAAAGGAAGAAGAAGGGAGAGAGAAAAAGGTAGAGAGAGAAATAGTTAAGGATTGAAAACAAAAGATTTGGACTAGGGGTTGCTAAACTACACAGGCTAAATTGTACAGACCAAATCCAGCCTGCCCCGTTTTTATATCTTTTTTTTTTTTTTCCTGTATGGCCTGTCAGTTAAGAATGTTTGTTTACATTTTAAAATCCCTTTCAAAAATCAAAAGAAAGATAATATTTAATGACCCATGAAAATTAAAGAAATCAAGGTTTTGATGTCTATAAAGAAAGTTTTATTGGAGCACAGCCAAGCTCCTTTACATATTGTCTCTGGCTGCTTTAGCGCTATAACAACAGCACAGTCAAGAAGTTGTGACAGAGACCATGTGGCCTACACCACCTAAAATATTTACCATCCGGCTCTTAACAGAAACAAACAAACAAGCAAACAAAAAAATCAACCCTGATTCAGACAAAATGAGAATTGGAGAAGTAGAATGATAGATGAAGTTATTCTTCTTAGCATAAAACACAAAGGGTCACATAGAGCCAATTAATAATGCTGATAGAAATAAGTCTGTGAACTTTTTAGTAAATTATTGGGCGTATAAAGTTTTCTTTCCTGATTTTACACCTATGATACTGACATATCTGCCCTGCACATCTATGCCAATGCAAAGCTGGCAAATACAAACATACATCTTCATATCCATAATTCGATTTTCCATAGTTACAAATCAGAGGCTATAATAAGTAGATTTTTCATAAATGTGCATGCTACAGATGGGAAAGTTCAGAGAGAATAAAGCTGGGGATGGTTTTTTTCCATTTCATTCTCTAATTTATTTAGTATCATACTGTAAATTATTAAAGAGACAGGTGCCCTTGCAACATAGTTTCTATTGTTCTTTGAGCTATCACTAGCAGAGGATCAATGTGCTGACAGGTAGCTCAGCCACAAACTAAAATTTCAACCAGGGACTCATGAAGCTGGAACATTAGAGTCGGACTGTATATATTTTTCTTTAGTCTAGCTGTAGAAACAGATGCCAGCAATAACAAAAAGCACTAATGACTTTAGTCTGCACCCCCCATCTAATGGACATATCCAATCACAAGTTAAATGACACAAGAACAGCAGCTCAGATACAATAAATACAGAGTGCTTCATCTCTAAGCTACACTGAATTTAATCTACCCTGAATGACATTCTGATTTTATCTCCCATAGAAAATCAATCATTCAACGGTCTTTTCAGGGGTAGTTGTTAAATCCGTAAGAGTGGATGGGATTACCCAAGGAAGAGTGACAAGCTAGCGACAGAATGTGTGTCTCATGGGATCACACGTGGGCCAGAGCTCCTGGAGCTGGGACATGGACAGAGATAGCCATAAGTGCTCTCAAGCTTCAGAGCATGGAGCCAAGAGATTTCTAGAAAAACAATGCCCAGCAGGATAACTAGACATCAAGTGACTCCTGATGTCAGCAGCCAAAAATGTCTAGGCGAACTCTATAAAAAATTTTAACATTTAACTTTCAGTTATGAAGAAATACAGGGAATAGAGAATAATGAATATCAGGAAGGAAAGTCTGAAAAAATCAGAATATGAGGTTTTCTCTAAGAAAACTGGCCTCTCTTGGAAAAGTCAGTATTAAGGCAGGGTGGAGGGAAGAAGGATAGAACTATCCTAGATTAAAAGAAATTTAAGGGATAAAATTTAAGAGATTTGCATGTAATGCATAATTCTTGATTATACCTTGATTTTTAAAATACAGTTAAATATTCTGGAAGAAATCTAGAGAATGTGAATATCAACAGAGAATTAAATTATGTGAGGGATTTGTGGCTAAATTTGTTCAATGAGATTCTGATATTGCAGTTATATAGGAATACGTACTTTTTTTAAATTTAAAAATGTATACTACAACATTTAGGTAAATTCTTCTAGAGTTCTAACTTACTTTAAACTAATTTATCCTTTGCTGTATATAAAGATGAAACAATATCAACATGTAAGTTGTAGTTACATGTATGTTAATTCTACTTTTTGCGTGATTGAAGAATGTATAACAAAACGTTCTTTACAAAAATCTTTCCGGGGGCGCCTGGGTGGTTCAGTCGGTTAAGTGTCCGACTTCAGCTCAGGTCGTGATCTCACAATCTGTGGGTTCGAGCCCCGCGTGGGGCTCTGTACTGATAGCTCAGAGCCTGGAGCCTCCTTCAGATTCTATGTCTCCCTCTCTTTCTGCCCCTCCCCTGCTCATGCTCTGTCTCTGTCTCAAAAATAAATAAAAATGTTAAAAAAATTTTTTTTAATCTTTCTGGGCAAAGAGGGAGATCAACTATTCAGCAGCTTTATCAAAGTCTTGGTCTAAGGGTTTATACTATAATGACAGAATCCAGCTAAGCCAAAGAAAAAGGGGGGAAGTTTAAGCAGGTTTGGAAAAGAAAAGCAGAAGGCAGGACTACAGTGATGCCCTGAGAGGCTTGCACCCAACCAAGGGGTTGTAGAGGCTCTCATCCATGGCTTTGGACTGTCTACACAGAAAACAGAGCCCTTGTGGCCTGTCCCCTAACCCTCTTTCCTCTAAATGTACATTTCAACTTACTCCATCATTGGCCTTCCTGATGATTTTCTTATGGGACCTTATCGATTTTTTTCATTAGTCTTTAGTTATGCATCTCCTTTGCCTTTTGTAAATGTTTAAATCTCATCAAAAGGCTCTGTGAACAGCAGCATCGCTTTCTTCCTTTCTATCTCTTTTTACTCCCCTGAATCTCTTTCTTTCATATTTGAATTTTTGTTTTGGATAGCTCTCAAACTTCGGAGATTTTTTTCTTTCTGCGTTTTCAGTCTATAAGAATATGATCATTTTATCTCTTCTTTGGAATCTGCCTTCCCAAAACCAAGACACCTGCCTGCCCACTGTTTCCTTTCCAAGACTGCATGAGAACTGGAGGGACAGCAGTCCTTCTACCTCAAGGTCTAGAACTTCTGGCTCATTGATCAATTCTTCTTTATGGCCCAAAACTAGGTTCAGGACAGCAGCTTCCAAGTTTCTAACTCTAATTTCTGAAAAATTAAATAATCAACAAGAGCAGTAAAGAATTTAGCTTTGGATACTATTTAACTCAAATGATTCAGCAGAAATCTGAATACCTGAATTCCCTAAAACTCACTTTGCATGTGTGATCTGTGGCAAGATTAAGACTTTGTTTCCCTCCATGTGGCCATTTGACTCTATCCTTTTATCCTCACTTGAATGATCTACTAGTCTGTCCTTGATTTTCTCAGATATTCCTTTATAACATACTTCATCACACCCTTATCTCCTGCCCACTTTTGCCAAAGGTTTCCCAAAAAATGAGAATGAAGTCAGTATTAGAGAACAGAAATCTGACTTCCCATGAGAGTTGACTCTACTATGTTATGCTGCTTTTCCTTCTAACCAACAAGGAGAGACAGATTGGAGAGACAGAATTCTATTGGAGACTATTAGTTCCTATTAGTTAGGAAGGGGAAGGCTAGACAAAATTAACTATGTCCCCTAAGGGATTAGGTTTAGGAATGACAAATTAAACCCCAGCTTCTAGTAGAGAAATCTTGGTGGAAATAAGCCAGTGAATAAAACGGGGGTTGGGGGGGGTGGCGGGGAGAAACTAAAAGAGAAATAAACCCTAATCACAGATGTGACTGTTATGGGGTGGTGGAATCCAAACCCAGTGAGACCCTTTGGCTTTCTTCTGAGATTTGGTTTCTGTAGCAGTCAAACCATTGTCTAAATGGAGTCATCACTATCACATTAAATGCCAACCGACTCCAATCAAGGGAGAATGGCCAGACCAAAAGAATTTCTTGACCTGGGACTAGTATTGGTCCTAACTATTTACTTACTTGTCAACTGTTCCCACAATACACAGGAACCTATTTTTAAAAGCCTGTGTGTTAGGACTGCTTTGATTAGAGTTACCCATATATGTAGGTCAAGGGGGGGTTCTCCATAAATGCTGTTTTTCATTTAAAGAATATTTCATATGTTTCAACTTATAGAAGAGTAGAACAAGCATTTTAGGGAGAGTGCAGAAATATGTCATAGGTGAGGCTAGAGTAAAAGAGAGCTTCCAGCTTCTCTAAATGAGTTTAAAATGCTAGGTTCAGATTAACTCTAATTTAAGGTATTAAAGAATTTAAAAGCATGATCTCAGAGCCAGGTTAGTGATACCCTGAAAGAAAGTAGATCCAGATGGCTCAAAATGGCAATGTTCAATCAGAGAAAAAGGAAAGGACATAAAAACTACACATGTGGATACTTGGGAAGACCTAAATATTCAATAACTGATTATTACACAGTTAGTTCTGAACATTTATAAACAATGCAGTGATTGTCAAAGCAATTGTATATTCTGAACCAATAGCCAAATCATACTTAACAGTGAAATAAAACAGAAAAGATAATTTAGAAACAGTAAATCTGGAAAGTTGAATACAAAATTTTCATTATTTCCAGATGATATAATTGTATAATCAGATAATTACAGAGAATCAAATGAAAACTCATGTTAATTAACAAGACAGTTCAGGAAATTAGCTAAATAAAATATAAATAAGAAAAACCAATAGCTTTTCTATGTTTTGTCAACTTCCATTAGAAATTTTAATGGAAGCAAATTCCAAAAGATGGCACCTGCCTGATGATGCATGAATCAGTTTTGTTCAGCTTCCAAAGAAAATAGCTATGAAAATTCAGAAAAAGATGAACACTCTTAATAATGCTGAAAATTAAGACTACAGGCCAATCTATGGTAGGAATTGGGGAAAACTGGCACAAGAACAATGGAGATCACCTGTTAGAATCTGTGGCCATGTCACATACATACTTTGCATTATCCACGGAGCAGTCAAGAAATACTGCTTCACTTTTTACCTACACCATCACAAAAATTCAGGGCCAACCATTTTCAAAATTAAAGGTTAAAAACTAGTAAAATTTAAAACACTGTAAAATTTGAAAATAATTTGAAGAGAAATGAAAATAACAACAAAAAAGTCATCCACGTGGCAAAAGATAGATGAAAAAGAAGAAAGAGGAGGAGGAGTGAGCAGACAGGGAGGACAAAAGAATTGAAAATAGATAGTGTGTATGAAAGTAGTAGGCAAAACTCTCAATTACGACAATAAATGAAAATGGATTAAGACAGAGTCTCCAGTAATGAACTTTAAAAAGCCATAACCACACATTGTTGGTAAGAATCACCCTTAAGACACCGTGACATTCAAAAAAAGTTTAAAAAGTTAAGCATGTAAAAATATTGGGATCAAACACAAAAATAATACAAAAATTGAACATTAATATTAAAGAAATGAAGATGCAAACATAATCACCAAGTGAAAGAACAATGTGAAAATAATAAGAAAAAAGTACAACTAGCATGAACCGTTATGTATTAAGAATAACAAAATAGTGCAAGAGCAACATTTTTTAGCAAATACAAGGAGAAACTGAGAGTAATACAACCTATAGAGGACAACATATCACTCTCAGCCTTTGATCAATTTGAAAAAAAATAGATCTAAGTAAGATAATAGCATGGTTCAAACTTTCTATCCACAAATAGCTTTTCAAAACTACATAGTCAACATTTAGCAGAAGAAAGGGTTTCTTTAAGTAAGTATTAATTATAACCTATATGCCAGACAACCCCAGTACCTTGACCCAAAGATAATGCCATCAGTGTAAGGTCATAAAGAGAACTCCAAGACTCCCCCAAAGCAGCAATTAGTTTGACTGTACTGTCTGATCACGATGTAACAAAACTAGAATTAAATACACACATACACACTCACACACACACACACACACACACACCCCACTTTCTAAGTTCTCCTGGGAAGAAGTGAAATCAAAACTGCAATTAATAGTATTTAGAAATTAGTGGCAATGAAAATATTATATATAAAAAAATTAAGGAGGTATAAGAGAAATTTAACCAAGATGCCAATCCATGGGTTTAAATGATTTCATTATTAGATAAGAAATATTATAACTTAATAACCAAAGCATTCAACTCCAGACAGAAAGGTGAAATGGACCATAAATAAGGTAAGTCTGGTCAGGATGTAAAAAGTCAAAAGTCTATCTTCTCACCCTAACAACCAAAACAAACCAAGTAAGCCACAAAACCATAGTTTTTAAGCCAATTAAAAATCTGAGGTTACAAAGAAACTTAAATGAATTAATTCAAGAAATGAAAAAGCCCTTCATAAGAGGGGGAAAAAAAAAGACCACAGCTGCTTATATCCCAGGCATCGTGACAAAAATGAGGACAAATGCACCACAGATGGTTTAAGGAGGAATGAATAGAACTTTTAACAAACTTTTAACCACCATATGGAATTACACACTAGAATTCAAAGGAGCCCCAGCCACAAATTGTATCTGCACCCACATGCCACCCTCTCCTATAGTTCTTCACCTAGTTCTTCACAAAGACAATTCACCAGCAACTCAAAAAGCTGGCAATCAAAATAGAAAGAAAGATCACCCATAGTTAAAAAAACTGATGGCTCACCTATAAAGCACAAAGAAAGTTCTGGAATCTTGCCAGGGCTTAGTGGCATGACCTATTTTAGGTGGTAAATACTATTAACTTCAGTGTCTAGTATCCTTTTATGCAAAATGCCCTCTATGCAATCAGACATTATGAGACACACAAAGAAGCATGAAAATGTGCCTGTGGCCAATTAGAAAATAGAAAAGTATCAATGTAAGAAGATCCGAGGATAGCTCAAAGGTAGAAATTATAAGGTAGGGACTTCAAAATATCTGATAAACACGCTAAGAGATTCACGTGAAAATGTGGACAACATTCAGGAAGACATAGGGAATTTCAACAATGAGTTGAAAGCTGTAAAAAGAAACGAAAAGAACCAAAGGAATGCTAGAAATGGAAAATATGATATCAGAAATGTTGAATGGAAATATCAGAGTAAACATTCTCATTTTATTGATTTTATTCAGCATTCAGTGTTTCACTATTAAGTATGAAGTTGAATGCAGAATTAGGAGAGAAGGGAGCAGGTTTTTTTCTTTTTTTTTTTTTTAGATGTCTTCCAATTGAAATAAAATTCCCTTTTTGGTTTGCTGGGAGTTTATTTTATGATGAATGAAGGTTGAATTTTGTTACATTTTTCCGTATCAATTCACATAATATAGTTGGCATCACAAGTGGGATATTCTAGAATGACCCTGACTCATTAAAGCATGGTGAAAGCATTAATTGGGAAAAGGATAGAGGGGCAAGGAATGATGAGCCTTTAATGCCTAGATAGCTACCAAGTCCCCTGTGGTATGAGATGGCAGTTACTTCGCCATTTGTTACTGGAAGTAAAAGTTGCTGGTGGAACTTAGTAATAATCCAACTTCCAGGACGCCTGGATGCCTCAGTCAGTTGAGCATCTGACTCTTGATTTGGGCTCAGGGCATGGCCTCAGAGTCTTGAGATGGAGCCCTGAGTCAGGCTCCATGCTGGGAAGAGAGCCTGCTTAGGATTCTCTCCCTCCGCCTTTCCCCTGCTTGTGTGTACTCTCTCAAAAAATAAATAAATAAATAAATAAAAATAATAATAATAGTTAATTAAGAAATAATCTAACTCCCAAGGAGTTGGCTCACTGGATACATAAAAGCAAAATCATGACAAACTAGCTAAATATACAGTCCTTTGTTTATTTTTATTTGTACCAGTTAAAATCAAAGTAAAGCAAAGTGCTGGGGGTAGATTCTGGTGGTGCACTAAGCTCAAATTTTGGCCTATGGAAGACACAGCCTTTAGCCTTAGAGCTGCTACCAATGGGAAAAAATTATGCTGGAAAAACAAATCGCACTTCTATAACCTCGCGTCACCTAAAAAGTAGTCAAGGTTGTGAGAGGACAAAGAGCTACTAAAACTAGGGAGTATAAGGTAAAGGAGTTGTCTCATTTAGTGAACTGATGTCATCAGCTTCCTGAAGAACTGTCAGTAACTGGATTGTGAGAGTGACTAACTTCGCAGCCGTTGTTTTAGTTTAGTATGATGCAAAATGGAAGAGCATTTTGGGGTTAATGCAAGACCCATGGCTCACTATTGAACAATTACCACATTCACAGATGACAGTACAATTTCCCCAGGAAGGAGAAAGGTGCCAAACATAGTTGGCAAGTAGACCACATCAGGCCCCTACCAGTAACTCTGGAAGGCTACCAATGGGTCTTTTTTTTTTTTTTTAATGTTTATTTATTTTTGACAGAGAGAGAGACAGAGCATGAGCGGGGGAGGGGCAGAGAGAGAGAGAGACACAGAATCTGAAACAGGCTCCAGGCTCCAAGCTGTCAGCACAGAGCCCGACACGGGGCTCGAACTCACAGACCGTGAGATCATGACCTGAGCTGAAGTCAGATGCTCAACCAACTGAGCCACCCAGGCGCCCCGCTACCAATGGGTCTTAACAGGACAGGACAGTCACTCTCAACAGAGATGTGCATACCTGGTACTAGACGCAAATGCTCAAAATGATATAACAGGACTGGAACAAAATTTACCACCCCAATTTGGACCACCAAATTGCATGTCTTTAGACCAAGGAATAGAGTTTACAGCCAATAGTATGAGGTCAGTTTAATGATAATTCTTAACATGTAGCAATGGCTTCTAAATCTGCACTTTTGGTGTTTGAAATTTGTTTGTGATGAATTCTTACACAACTATGATAAAGGAATGATATTATTCTATTTTATACTGGGACATCTGCTTCTTTTTTATATAATCCTTCATTTAATTGCTCTCTATATTCATCTTTAAATCCTCATAAATTGCGCCTTGTCCATAAACTATATGGTGTCTACAAAAGTAGCACAAAGCAAATGAACAAAAATCTGTAAAGATAATGAATATGATAATGTTAACGACTGATATGCAGATAAAAAGTATACATAGCTAATTAAAACTTAATTTCCATTTCATCCAAAAAGAATATCTGGGAATAATGAGAAGAAAATAGAAGTTAACAGAGAGAAAATACAAGGATTCTTAAAATCAAGATTCAAAAGAAAAGTGGGAGAGAAAGCAAATAAATCACTTAATAAAATGTTCAGTAAAACATGTAATAGGAAACTGGAAATGCTTAAGGCACTGATACAGTGGCAATTATACACACATCTCCCATTAAGTTTCCAATTTGATGCCTCAGGGAGTCTCAACTCACACTCCTGGGAGACCTCATTCCTGAAGCTTTGTCTACTTATTTTCTTGTCCTTTTTTTTTCTTTTAGAATTATTAAATTCTCCATCAATGTATTAAAACAAAATGCCTAACATAGATAAGAATCACTTGTAATAAGAATTTGATTGTTTTGTGAATGGATTACTTATTTTGATTTTGATTGAATATGGGATAAGATAAATGGGCCTTGCCACTTTATATCTACTTATTAATGAAGACACTTATTTCTTTATATTCAGCAAATGCCCCATTTTGTAAATCTTTCCCATAATTCTTAATACCATGGTAGTGATGGAAGAGGTACCAGAAAAGCTATAGGCCTCCCCCAGGCCAACAGCATCCAGGGATTGTAGCCATCTATGTTAAAGCTGGAAAGGATATAAGAGTTGAGCTTGTTGAACTTCCTCTGGGTGAGTCTCAATGGACTTAAAGCTTCCCTGTATCAAAAAAGTCCATTGAGACTCACCCAGAATCACACAGGAGGATAGCTGCAGATCTAGAGTAAAGCCCCAATCTCCTCACCACTCTTTCTTCATTTCTTTTTTTTTTTTAATTCTTTTTTAACATTTACTCATTTTTTGAGAAACAGAGAGAGACAGAGCATGAGTGGGGGAGGGGCAGAGAGAGGGGGAGACACAGAATCCGAAGCTCCAGGCTCTGAACTGACAGCACAGAGCCGATTTGGGGCTCTAACTCAAGAGCAGTGAGATCATGACCTGAGCCAAAGTCAGCTGCTTAACCGACTGAGCCACATGGTGCCCCTGACCTAAATGACTTTTTATGGAAGATTAGAATATATTCAAACCTCACCACTGAAACTGGTGTGGGATGCCACCCTTATGAAGAATGGAAGGTGGAAAATATTCCACCTGTGAGATCATGACCTGAGCCGAAGTTGGACGCTTAACCAACTGAGCCACCCAGGCGCCCCTCTTCATTTCTTAATCTATCATATTTTATACCAAACTGGAAACCCTTTGTATTAGCCATTCTCCAAAGAAACAGAATCAATAGGAACTGTACATATACAGAAAGAGATTTATTATAAGGCATCAGCTCACACAACTATGGAGTTGGCAAGTCCAAAATCTGCAGTGTGGGCTGGTAGCCTGGAGACCCAGGAGGACTAAGGGTGCAAATGAAGTTCAGAGTAAAGGAAAATTCACAGAAGGAATCTAAAGACATACTTCCCTTAAAAAGTCCAGCAGGAAACTTTTGTTCAAGTCTCAAAGTGTGTGGATGGGGATGAACTCAGAGATACCAAAGTCCCACCCCTGTAATTCTAACAAGGATTTGATAATTAAGACAACAGTGAAATTATTCAATTGCAAGAATTATTATTATCTGTCATTCCTATCTTCTGGTTCATTTAGCTTTCTAATCTGTACCCACAAGCACTAAGTTTACTTTGAATACAATTCAAGGATATTGCTTTATTGCAAAGTGACTCGAATATGAAACTAGTCTTTTTAGGGGCACCATCTGTTGTTCATGACACTTTAAATGAAGGAGATTTCAGTTGCTAAATATTCCACAGAAACATATGAAGAGAATTCAAAGGGTTTAAGTTTCTAAGAAAATACAATGTCCCCTAAGCATGAAATGAAACCCTTTCTTCAAAGTGTTTGCAGTAACAAAGAAGTGTTTAATTATACTTGATATACATAAATCTTTTCTGGAAAAACAAAATAGCACATGAGTCAAATCAAGTTTTCTGTAAAGCAAGTGGAATGATGAAAATTAATGATATTCTGATTTACAACCATGTAAGGACAGAAACGAATGGAGGTAAAGGAATTTGCCCCAAATCAAATGGTTCTCAAAAGGCTAATTGATATGTTCCCCCCTACTCAAGTCATAAATATGAGTCAACTATACAAGGACAGAGTTGAGCTTTGGAGAACAAGTGGTCTACCAGTGTTTCTTTCAAGGGGTTAATCCTTAGCCTCAGCAACTCATTTTTAAATGACTTGAATATTCTAGAATATCCCATAGGAATAATTGATGAATACTAATTATGATTCCAAATGTGTTGCACATAAGTAGCTACTAGATAAATGTTTAGACATAAAAGTACATGTTAGTAATGTTTTGAGTCCCTCAGATGAAAGCTTTTCAAAAACAGCTCAGTTGGACTATTACAAAAGAATAGAAGCTGCCATCTTTTGTGAACCACTCTAATCTATAATAATCTACCCTGTCAATAAACCAGTTAAACTGTGGCTTTGTTGGAGAGCTGGGGTCAGAAAGTATTATCGCAGATTGTCATTTTGCTCTCTACATGGTGCACTACACATCATTTTAAAATGATATGCTGTGTTCAATATTTTATATGACTGAAGGATAACTCTAGACTTGAATTTATTGCCACACATACTTGCAGCTAAATCATATAATATTACTTCAAATACTATTTTCAAGATATCACCTAGCATAACTGATGATAAACTATTCTATGTATAAATCCATTTTGTCTCATTTTTCATTTTCTGTTTTATTGCTTTATAGTTACCCGAAATATTTTACACCTGGAAAATGCTTTGACAACTTTACATACAATCTAATTACGTTGGGGTGAGATAACTAAAAAAGAAAACTCGCTGCCTTTATGAAAAACATTTTAAGGTTTTGTTTTGTTTTGACCTTGGAGTTGCTTTAATTTGGGGGGAAAAAAGCTCTTTGTTTTGGGACAAAAATCAATGCTGTCTTATTGCAAACACTTGCTTTCAATATGGCTGAGAAAAAAAATCAGGACAGAAATCGTTTGTTATATTTATCTCTGAATTACTGGTATCTTGTACAAATACCAATTCATCATGAATTTCAGTTAAAATTTTATTTAATTGTCCTCAACTTTCCTCACAGTGACTATTGCAACACTTCTACTTCAACAACATTCTTATATTCCAAAATTTAAAATAGCAACTTCTCTCAACAAAAATCAATGAGGTGCTTTCCAAGACACTGTATCATTCAGTATACAGAGAACTCAATAAAGCCAAGAGTTTTCTCATTTAAAAGAAAGCACAAAGTTATCTAATATGAGCAAAGATCACATGACTGCAGAAAGCACTTATCTCTTTGGTATAAAAATATTAACTGACAAAAATCTGAAGACAGATTTTTCAAAAGATTTTTTTTTTTTTTTGCTTTCAGAAAATGTTTTGACAGTCCAGCAATGTAATTTGTAAGTATAGAGACTGCTGTTCTATTTGTTTTCTCACAATTTTAGTAGAACCTCTCAAATAATATGGGGCCCACCAACTAAATACTATAGCTTCTAATCTTATATCCAAGGTCATTCAGGTACAGTGATTGCTCTGTTAAAATAGAAACTAAATTAATCCCAGGAATTCTGCATAATTATTTTGCGCACTATATGATCAATCCATAAGGCATTATATTTTGGCATTTAGGATCACATGCGAGTATACTGTGATTAATAAAATGTTGTAATGTTCTACAGGAATAATGTGCAGAGATCAAATCATGATTGTCTAATGGGCATTTACCTAAGAATAACCTGTGAAGGCACTGTGTGTAATATTATATTTCAAGTAGACATAAATCAAGGAGAAAGATGATCCAGGGAGCAAAGGAGCCAGATATTTGGTCTCTCTCAGTCAAGTGAAGATAAAGTCCACGTAACTTAAGGTAAATTAATTGGCATCTAGTTCTCATCCCCTTTTCCCACCTCCATAAAATAAAAATGATGGCATTTTTCAAGGATCAGAGGAAGGCCAGGATATGAAAAGATTATCTTGTTCATCTACACTCTAAGATTTTCAAAATACACCAAGTAAATTGTGTTATGATAACTTTATTTTCCAATGTCAATTTTATATTTTTTGTAGTTATTTTGTAAAAAGAAAAAAAGAAGTCTCTAGTAAATTGGCTGAAATGGCATCTCTGTAAACTTACAGAAGACTACAGTGGGAAAATGACCTTAAGAATGCAGAGGATTGGGGCACCTGGGTGGCTCAGTCAGTTGAGCTCCCAACTCTTGATTTCTGCTCAGGTCATGATCTCACGGTTGTGGGATCGAGCCCAGTGTCAGGCTCCACACTGAGTGTGGAGCCTGCTTAAGATTCTCTTTTTCTCTCAGGGTGCCCAGGTGGCTCAGTCAGTTAAGTAGCCGACTCTTGATTTTGGATCGGATCATGATCTCCCGGTTTGTGAGTTCAAGACCTGCATCCGGCTCTGTGTGGACAGTGTGGAGACTGCTTAGAATTCTCTCTCTCCCTCTCTCTCTGCCCCTCCCCAACTCGTCTTCCCCTTCAAATACACTTAAAAAGAAAAATATTCTCTTTCACTCTCTCCATTCTCTCTCTCTTCCTCTGCCCTCTCCCCTGCTATCTCTCTCTAAAAAGAAAAGAAAAAAATGCAGAAGGATATTTTACACCTTAAATTTACACAATGTTATTTGTCAAGTATGTTTCAATAAAGTCAGGGAGGAGGGAAGGGAAAAAAAGGAAGAAGAGAAAAGAAAGAAAGACAAATAAACCTCCAGGCCTACTATGTTTAAGTAATTATAATGGTTTGCATGTAAAGACTCATGAGAAGGGAATTATGTTAAAGAATGGAACATGGGTGAGTTAGCAGAAAGAGGAATTAAAGCTTTCCAGGAATTAAACATGCTAAATTATGGCAACAGTGAAATTAGGGATTAAAATGAAATCAAATCAAGCACTCAAATAAAATATAAAGGAACAATCTTCAGGTAAAAGTGTAACATCTTTGCAATTGCAAAACCTATGACTAAGATTTTCAAGAGAGTTTCATCAATAAGTTTATAGACTGCTTTTACAATCATTGTTAACATCCAATATAATACGTAAATCATCCACAAAATTGCCTATTGACCCTTCATGAATTTATCTATTTTTAGCTAATAGCCCCTACTGTGTCTGGCTCTGAGTTAAACTCAGATTAGAAATATTAGTAAATCTCATAATATAATTTATTATTTGAAAATTTCAAAGAAAAAAAATCTATGACCTCTCAGAGTACCCTGAAAAATCAACATCTATTTTGAACTTTATAAATTATTTAACTTAATTTCTAAAATAAGATGTAAATATTAGAAAGGAGGAAGCAAATCTACCCTAATTTGCAGATGACATGATTTGAATTCCAACTACTTGGGGCACATGTTCAGCTTCTGGACAAATCACTATGCCTTGGGGTAAAGAACTATCAATGGTGCAGCTTAAGCATGTTTGACTCTAGTTGGTATTTATTTGGAAGCTCTACTAGGATTCTATGAATTAGATAATATTGGTTCTCCTAATGAAGAGAGGGTTATTAGCAGAAGATGGGGGGAAAGAAATGCTAGACATTAAAAAAAAAAGGTAGGTAATCTTACTGGTTTACTATGAGGCTTTAAATATACTACAAATGCAAAGTACTTAGCACAGTGCCTGGTACATAATAAGTGTTCATTAAATGGCAGTTACTAAAGTGGGGACCATCTCTCCCAGCCTAGATATTCCTGCTTTTGCCTATGAAAAGTGACTGCCTTTTCCACTCAGAAATACTGAGAAGAAGGAGTTTCTCTCTCTCTCTCTCCCTCTCTCTCTCTGTCTCTCTCTCTCTCTCTCCCTCCCTCTCAGACAGCAAGAGTGACTTAACTGATTGGTAAGGTTTGAAAAAACACCAGGCAACAGTGACTTTCCTCCCAGGATGGCCTTTTTGCAATAGCCTGTCCCCAAGAAGGGAAATCTATTCTTGCCCCTGCCACTATGCAGGAAGCAAAGCAAGATCAAAGCTCAAGGCTTGCCTAGTTGATTCCCCACACATGTAGCCAGATGTCTACTTTAAGTCTTCTTAAATGTCCATGCTAAATACTAGCTATGAAGACAAGTCTCAGGAAATCTATGGTGGCAGGTCCACAGTCCAGTTTTATCAGAAAACAAAGAACAACAACAACAACAACAACAAAAACCTAGTATTATGCTTCTGTATAAGAATTGTGTATTTTTTTAACTGAATCTAAACTAGAGGGAAAAAGGTACAATTAATCATTATGTATTTGATTGACAGACATCTTCAACATCACCAGCATTAGCTGCTACTATAGTTATTGATATATAGCCCAGCATTAAACAAGGAAGAGATTCATAGTGGCTGCTCAGTGTAATTTTAGGTTTAGTCAGTTTTCAGATCACCCATAAGGCTTTATTAAAAGCTGTCTGATAGAAAGAACATATAGCCAAGGGGGCAACACTGGGACCTATTATACATAATAGCTGAGATTTTGTAGATTATAGCATACTAATCTTACATTTTTATGATACAAAGGGGTTTATTAACCCCTTTATAGGTTAAAATACCTATATAAACAAACAACAAGCCAAACTTCAGAATCTTGGAGTTCCCCCCACTGCCACCGCCCCCCAAAAAAAGTTAGGCGTAACCCATGTATAGGAATGATCTCAAAGTATCTTAATATGGGGTTAAATAAATACCAGAATTAATTGAGCTCCTTGAACACATACGGATATACTTTTTCAGGGAAGAAAGCCAAGCAGGAAAGAGTAAAATCAAAGGGAAGGTCAGAAGGGAATAAAATCATGGGATAAAGAGACTTTACCTTCAAGGGAAAAGCAATGTTTTGAAGAGACAAGATTTTAAGTATATGAGAAAAGGTTTGGGGCTATATGGGAAGAGATTATTTTAAAATAATTAACATTTACAAAGAAGGTACAAATAGGTTAATTTTCTATATTGTGAGTGAACAGACCAGATGACCCAGCTCCATGAATCCACGAAATTCTTTAAAAGCAAGTCTCTTGGTAACTTTAATGAAATGAAAGTGGTTTAAATTAATGCCTTTAGTCACTGTTTTAATACTCTTAGCTATAAGAGTCCTATAAGTCCTATTAGTCCTATAGAATTTCAAAGAAATTATATATTAAAAAAAATTAAATTGTGATATAAAGGTTGCCTTTCCCAGAAAAAATGTATCAGACAGTAGCAAGAAATCTGAATCTGCAAGAAAAACAAACAAGTCTTCATCACCATCAAGATAAAAAGTATCCTATTTTTGCTCCTTCATTAAAGCTACTGAAAATCTATAATTTCTAGAATCTGAAAATCTAAAAATCATTACAAGAATGCAGCTCACTGGAATTCTACATTCAAATAATTTAGAATACTCTTTACTATGCCAGTTCAATGATACCAAAGTGATATTACTATACAGACAAAAAAAGTTTGAAGTTGCACAGGTAGTATGACTACTCTTGAATAATATATGACTAACAGATACAAGAATAATCATTAACAAAAAGTCAGAAGTACACAAAAAATTCTTTTGATGAGATGCCAGGAATGCACCAAGAATGAAAGTTCTTTTTTCTGATGTCCTTATGAATGCCAAGTAATTCCATAACTTTCATTTTACATATGTATAATAGAGAGAGAAAAATGCTTAGATTTTTCTTTGCTTAGTGGGATAAAAAGGACTGCTTAAGAATTTGAACTAGGATATGTTAATGGAATATTATAATTCTGAATTTTATTTCAAGATGTTTGCAAAATTTCGAGTATGATTGGGAGGAATGTTCAAGGGAGTAAGGGAGATCCTATTAACATACAAAAGTCAAGGAAAGAGATAATCATAAGGAATCCCAAGGTAGAGATGGCAAGGAATTTTAAGAAGAATGGTTTTAGGTTATTTTCTGTTGTCTGCTATGCTGAGCATATGCCACCATGATTTCAAATGTTTAACTAAAGTGTACTTTATGCACCTGATGCCTTGGGCAATATGGGAGGCACACGGTCACTCACTGGCAAAGTTGGGCAGAACTCAAATAGTAGCTTCGAGAAGAATATAATAAGCAGGGATCGAGAACTGAACATGAAATCCCGTAAAGAGGTGGCTGGGAGAAAAAAGTCCTCCCCACCTCCAGTTACATCTGGAACCTTCGAGCTGCCACACATTAGCCAAATGTTTAAGTTCCTGATTTGCTTGCATACAAATGTATGGCTGGCTGCGTATTATTTTCAGATAGGCCACTTAATTTTTCCATGCACCATTCATTTTGTTCTGAGTTACTTAAAGTTTTCAGTCACTGTTGTTCTTGCTTTTCAATTATAAATTAGTGTTAGTCTACATGAGTTAAATTTGCCCAGGGTTATCAGTTAACCGTAGAACGTTAACAGTACTTATGAGCTACACCTTTCCAATAACTAGAGTTTACAGTTTAGAATTTATAGGTGTTGCAGCTCAAATACAGAATGACCCATTTTCCTGGCTTGAAAGCATATATAAATCTAATACCTCAAGAAAAATATACTTGTGCATTGAAACTGCAATGTTTTCCCTACCCAAAGCAGAAGCAGATACAGTACGTGAGTCCCAGGCTTACTTGACTAGCCCAGAAAGAACTGGGCCAAAAATTTGAAGAATTTGAGATATGCTCAAATTTGTGCTCTCAACTGAGAATAAAGCTATCATTTCCTAACATGCCTAGAGTTGAACCATCATATTCTGAGTCCTTCACAATGCCAGGCAAATTTTATATACGATTCAGGTTGTAAAAAGAGCAGAATTATAACTGTCGCTCTACTGAATGAAATAGATATACTGCCTGAACTCTTCTCTCTATGTATGTTATAGATGCATATCAGATCCAATTTAAGATTATCTTTCATGAGCCAATTGGAATACCAAAGGAAGCAATAAGAACAATTTACACTGTACAACTGATTATCTTCATGCATCACTCATGCAAAATTACATTGTCCTTAGAGATAAATTGTTGATAACTAAAGACAATGATCTCTCACCTCAAAATTTCCTTTGTCCCTCAAACTGCCTTCACATAGTTTCCTGGTAACCAAAGGTGTAAGATGGAAAAAGGTAGAAATTTTAACTACTTTCTAAAATCCATGCATTTAACATTAAATAATATAGAATATGTAATCCTGGTCTAATACTCCCACATTGATCAAACAGACAGTGATATAGTGGAAAAGAAGGTAAAATATATCTTCTTAATTTGTATTGTTTTCAGGGTAACATTTAGAGCATATGGCTACCATGGTAATAAGCTAAAATAGTCACAAGAGGTAGTGAAGAGTTGCAGGTAATTAATTCATGTCCCTAAACTATGGATGCAGAATTTTAAAGGTTTCTATTTATAAACTATAAGAGAAACATAACCTAGGATTACAGTGGAGTGTTTATGTGAGTACAAATTCAGAAAGTACAATTATGAAAAATTAATGAAAGGAAAGTAAGTTTAAACATAATGTTATCTTTCCTCACAATGCAAAACAGAAGTATTCAATTATTACTATTATTCCCCTAGAGAAAGAAGTTAAAATAGAATGATCCAGTGTTGGTAACCTCACACTGGATAAGCAGTCTACCTCTCAAAGACCAGCCCCTGGGCTCTCATAAAGGCAGAACAAGGTGGTTCACATCTGTCAAACAGATTGTATTGTCTTACTGCAGAAGATTATTACCTCTGGCAAAAAAGAATGGATGTGAAGCTCTTGGTTTTCATAAAAAAATTTAGGTTCTGGCTTATTGATAAAGGGAGTTATAAAACATGGGGTTACCCTGAGTATAAGGGTGTGCTTTCAAGCCTCTTTAATGGACTATAATTTCTTTTTTTTAATTTTTTTTAATTTTTTTTTAATTTTTTTTTCAACGTTTATTTATTTTTGGGACAGAGAGAGACAGAGCATGAACGGGGGAGGGGCAGAGAGAGAGGGAGACACAGAATCGGAAACAGGCTCCAGGCTCCGAGCCATCAGCCCAGAGCCTGACGCGGGGCTCGAACTCAAGGACCGCGAGATCGTGACCTGGCTGAAGTCGGACGCTTAACCGACTGCGCCACCCAGGCGCCCCAAATGGACTATAATTTCTTATGACTTCTTTTGATTATCTAATTAAACACAGGTCAAGCGTTTCATTCTGAAAAGTCTAGTGTTCTCTTGGTAAGCTCACCTTCTCAAGGTCCAGGCCGTCATGTGTGTGTGTTATCATCTGCTTCACCAACTTTCGAGCCCTACACATGCCTGCTATTCTTTACTACACCAGCCAATGAATGTCCTGGTTGATGTGCTATTTTCTGGCACGTGCAGGATTTGCTAAACCCACCTAAATAGTCTCCCATCCTGGCCCCATGGGAGTTGTTCCACCTTGAACAACTTATATGTCACTTTTATTTTCTGATTAATAATTCAATGACTGGAGCTGAATTTTTAGCAATTAATGAAGTTTTGACAGTTCGACCTTCTTTCCTAAGCAATGGCTAAACAAGAACAGTGAACACATGAAATACTGAAGGCTTTCTCTGTGTGTTTGCACCCCATGTTTGCAGGGTGAGATTTTTAAATATCCAGTATAGTCAATCAGAAAATGAAAAATTATTGTTTCTGGTGGTGACAAAATCAGAAAAGACTAAATCATATGAACAAGGAAAAAATATATTTTTCCCCCTAAAATTGTCAGTTAAAAACTCATTGACTCGTGTTGGATTCTGACTCTAATGACTTCCCTGGGTATTTCCTGCATGTTTATAGCAATTTGGCTAATATTAAACTTTCACCATCCTAAGATTGCTAAAGATAGATGGGAAGATTTTATTAGTTCTTGGTTAGTTTTATGATGGATAACGTTTTGTTATCACTTCAAATCATTTCACAGAACTTCAATCCTATTTTGAAGGAAAATAAATAGTTGTTGACTGTGCTTCAGAAATTAGGATTAAGCTGCCAGTGACCTTGATGTCAGACAGTGGAGCAAGCAATAAAATAACGAAAGGCAGAAAGACAGCCTTATCTTGAACCAGGTAAGTCCTAGTCCTCTCCTCTGGAATCCATTAAAAGAGCATTTTGTTTATTAGTTTGTTTGCTCTCTTATGTAAAAATAAGAATTAGGCTCTTCACTCTAAATCTAACTTAGAAATTACATGATTTTGGTCTATTGCTATTATCCTTAAGTTAATTAGTTCAAAAGAGTTTTCCTGAGATATTACTACTACTAAATATGCAAGACATAAAATTGGCCCTATTGATATTCCTATTGTTTTGACTCAAAAGAAATTCCAGAAAAATTTATCTGATACCTGATAGCTGTCAATTATGGACACAGAAATTTTAACTTCTCTATATTTTCATTGAAAATATCTTCCTTGTTGGGGCACCTGGGTGGCTCAGTTGGTTAAGTGTCTGATCTCAGGCTCAGGTCATGATCTCAAGGCTCGTGGGTTCGAGCCCCATGTCGGGCTCAGCTCAGAACGTGGAGCCTGCTTCAAATTCTCTCTGCTCTTCCCTCTTTCTGCCCCTCCCTTACCTGTGCTCTGTCTATCTCTCTCAAAAATAAATAAACATTAAAAAAAATAAAATACCTTCCAAGAAAGAAAGAAAGAAAGAAAGAAAGAAAAAATGTCCTCCTAATAAATCTTGATCCAATTCATTTTTTGTCACCCAGAAATATTATTTTCCAGATTTTTCTAATAAAGATTTTTTCCTTATATTTTATCAGCAAGATTTGCCTTGATATTTCCACTTTATTTTTTAAACGCTCATTTACTTTCTGTACTGAGGTTGCTTGCTACAGATGTAAAGAACAATTTTTTATTATAGTAAAAACACTTAATATGAGATCTATCTTCCTAACAAACTTTAAATGTGCAATATATTATTGTTGACTATAGATACAATGCTGTATAGCAGATTTCTAGAGCTTATTCATCTTGATTAACTGAAACTTCATGCCTGCTGCTTACTCCCTATACAGTAATTATTGATGTCAAGCCTCCGCAAGAATTTTAACGAAAATCCCGTTGATCAAACCCAAATCCCCATATTTTCTTATCACATTCTTAAGATTATTCATCTTAAATACATTTTTCTTAAATGTTTATTTAACATCCACATATAAACCAAAGTTTCAGAATTTAATATGGATACTGTTTATGAATGGCTTTAGTCTTATAGTACTTTTGTTAATTTAAGGTAACTCAATATTTCACTTTTATTTTTTATTCTTTTTTTTCTTTTGGTCTTGATTTGGAAACATTTTCAAAGAAATTACGAGAAGGTTACAATCATCGTGGAGTCATTAACTGCTTTTCCCAAATAGGACTCTCTGCCATCTAGCCCCCACCCCCCAACCCTTACAGGTGAAGGACAGGAAGGACTGAGTTTGTTCTCTCTTAGAAAAGAAGAAAAGAAGATTCTTCGTGAAGCTCATTTCATCTGAATGGTAATAGAGAATGTTCCTGGACTTAACATGGAAGAAATAGAAATTTTATCTGATCTTGCACATAGTGTAATAAATAGATATTAGGTAAAAAAATTATTAACATATGCATCTACCAGCGACATGAAAGATCCTTATGGAAATGTTCTGTATTTTGACTGCATCAATGTCAATATCCTGGACGTGATATTGTACTATAGTCACACAAGATGCTATCATTGGGGGAAACTAGGTAAAGAGCACATGCTATCTCTCTATATTATTTTTTACAACTGTATGTGAATCTAAAATTATCTCACAATTAAACACTTCATGTATTCTGAAGTGCTCACCTAATCCCCTCTGCCCTTCTCTGGAAGTTGGCAGACATGAAGAAAATCTACCTCAGTGTTGTCCTGAATCCAATATTCTCCAGAAGAAAGCTCTGTTCTCAATTTTCTCTTGTATTTTGGTTTAGTAGTGCTGAATTCTAGACTCAGCTTTGCCAATAAAGGAAAGATCTAAGCTTCTTTGTCTTCTCAGTTTTCTCATATAAAACGAGGAATTGAGCCAGATAACTTGTAAGTTTTTTTTTTCTAACCAAAAATTCTATGACTCTAGGTATACTGAACTAGTGCTAAGTGTTTTTCAATCAAATTATAGTAACTGTGACACATTATCATAAAAGCGAGTCCTTAAGTAGGATATCTAACAACAAAACCAATACCATGGGCTCCTGGGGCTTTTTCATCTATTGATCAGCAATTGAAAGCTTTGGAGTAGAAAGAAAGAACACTTCAGGAATTTTTGAACAATTCAGTCTCCAGCAGTGTAGCAGACTACAAGTAGCTTTTCCCATACTCCTCTCATTACATAATAACCTAGGCCAGTGTTACCTAAACATTTTGATACTTTCCCAATGTTCTTATTAATACCACATTTTGATAAAAAAATTTTTTTGAACCAGGAAGCCCTGTGATGATTCTGTCTTTATCTTGCCCTCCCCCTCCTCAAGAATACTCCTTACAATGCAGAATTGTTTGAACTAGTCATTATTAATCTTGATAAAGTATAAAAAACAAATTCAAACTCAGCTGGGAAAATACATTCATGCAGTTACTTTAATGTTTTACTCTTAGTTTCTGTTGAAGATTAAATAAACCAAAGACCACATAAAAACCATTACTACTTTTTTTTTTTTTTAATTTTTAGGGTGCCTGGGTGGCTCAGTAGATTAAGCATCTGACTCTTGATTTTGGCTCAGGTCATGGTCTCACTGTTCATAGACCCACATCAGCCTCTGTGCTGACAGCATGGAGCCTGCTTGGGATTCTCTCTCTCCCTCTCTCTGCCTCTCCCCAACTTGTATGTGCACATTTTCTCTCTCTCTCTCAAAGTAAATAAACTTAAAAAAAACTTTTTAAAAAGATTGTCTTTGTATCACTCAGCCTCCTCTTTAAAAGGATTCATGAAGAGTCAGCATGGATAGGGATATATACTTTCAGGATTTTGAACCGGAAAAAGGCTTATTTCTCACAAAGAATTTATGCATTTATTTTCATCACACAATTAGAATTTATATCCTATAATGTTTTCCTCATGATCAGTGCAGCCAAAAACTCAAATCATAATTTAAAGCTCAAACTTAGCGCTTTTACACTAGTGGTATTAAACAGTTCTAAGTATACATTCAAAATATCACAAAAGTTATATTAAGAATAAACATTTCTGGGCCCACATCAAGAGATTCTGATTATGCAGGTCTGGGATAAGGGCCTCAAATCTGCCTTTCCAATGAATATCCAAGATGACTATGATGCAAGGGCCCACAGTCCACACCTTGAGAAATACTAACTATATAGTTTTAAATTGTCTCTCCTGTTGTTGACACTTTGAATGTATCCATTTTTATAGGAGTAGGCTTTTTATATAATTATTTTATTATACGTCATCTTGATTATTTTCTAAACTTGAGCAGAATAGAAATAATTTTCATATCTCTGCATAAATATAAACATATATAACAAGTAATTAATTAGCAACCAATGGGAAAAACACGGGTAAACATTTTTTGTATCCTAAGCTAGCTAGGACTGCTTAAAAAAATTATAAAGACTAAACAAAGGGAAGGAGATGAGTTTCACTGCAACCAAATTAAGGATTTCTATTCAGTGAAGGATAACACAAAGTTAATAAACAATTGACAGAATGGGAGAATATATTTGAAACTTCTGAAAGCATCAAAGAATTACATGAGGATATGCTATATACATAGACATACGGTAGATTCTACCCAGAACTTACGTAAATCAATAGGAAAAAAATAACAGCCCAGTGGAAAAATGGGCAGAGACTATGAATAAACAATGTATTTTTTTAAATATCAAAATGTAACAAGCATTTAGTGAGATGCTCAGGTTCACTGGCTATCAGAGAAATGCAAATTAAAACAAAAAATAAGATATCAGCTTACATTTAATAAACTGGTAAACATTAGGCATCTAGACACCGCCAAGGACTGGCAAGAATATGATGACATAAGAATGCAGCTATTCTGAGAGCAATCTGGCTGTCAAAGAAGTCTGACAGCCCTTCTCTTGCCATAAGATTTTCCAGGTAGTAATTATACATCCATCATTATGTTCACCAAATCACCAGAAGTCCAAATTAAGTCTCTGCCTTCTCCTTAAATCACACTTTCTCTTGACTTGACAAAAGGCAGAAACACACCATTTCTCTGTGGAAAGATTCAAGAGTCACAGCACACCAAATAGCCCTCTGTGAAAGTTCTCCTTCACTTCACAATCCAACCCTTGACCCTCCTGTACCCTAAATGCCATGGAGGGGTTACGACAGTCACACAGCCACCTTCATGCAGTCTCTTACCATCTCCCTTAAACATCCTGTACCATAGACTCATACCTACTCAGAATGTGGCATCTGTTAACTCAATGATTCAGTCAAGTTTACCATTTTATCAATTACGAGAGCTTGTATGTGTCCAATTGAAGAAGCAGGTAAGACCAAGTTTTAGACTTGGTTGATTTCTATCTCAGAAGGAGAACAGATTCATGCTTCGGGTTAACTTTTATATACACCTGTCACCTGAATATCTTTAGGGTCCCCTTAGTCCTAGGAGTATAAGATTCTAGATAAACCAGAATCCAGCTACCTAAAGTCTATGCAAAAGTGACCACTGAGGGCCACCTTGGTGGCTCAGTCAGTTAAGCATCTGACTCTTGATTTTCGGCTCAGGTCATGATCTCATGGTTCATGAGTTCGAGCCCCACATTGGGCTCTGCACGGACATAGAGCCTGCTTTGGATTCTCTCTCTCCCTCAAATCCCTTTGGATTCTCTCTACTCCCCTCTCAAAATAAATAAACTTAAAAACAAAAAGTGACCACTGAATTCAAGAAAAAGATAAATCATGTGTTAAAGTTTTTTAAAAACATTACAGTTATTCATCTGACAGTACAATTTAAAAATAATTATGCTTAAAATTTTGTTAACTGATTTTTAAATAAAACTTATGAATAAAGCATAATAATTGCACTTACGGATTTACCCTTCCAAATTGAGGGAAAGCGCTATGTTTCAAGTTCTTAAGTAATACAGAATATCTTTCTCTAAAGAAATTACATCCTTTTAATTTCAGAAAATTGGGTCCATTTCTCTTTCGCACCAGTATATTACTCGAGGCTTGTAGAGCAGTATCTCAAAGTGTGGGCAGGACCACAGGTCTCAGAATCACCTGGGTTATATTTAATGTATGCAAATTCCTAAGCCCGTTCCTAGATGTATGAAAGCAGACTATCTGGGACAGACCTCAGATTTTGTGTTTTGAAAGCTCCCCACTATTCTTAAGCAATAAATTCACAAGCTCAAGTACTTAAGAGCTCAAATTAAAATGGGAAAATCACTGTTTTGGAATCTGCATTTGTGAAGAATTTGTTTTTTAACATGGACTAAATAGAATCTCTTCTCTAAATTTATAAACATCACCCTCTACAGAAATCATCTTGGTTTAATGATTAGGGCTATGCACCAGAACTCAACAAATGTTTTATTCCCTGTGCCACCATTTCCCCCTATGAAAGATATCAGTGAATTATTTAAATTCACTGTGATAAATAGGATATACAGTAATTCCTTTTTCCTGCCTCAGAGGCATAGTGTGAGGTTAATTAAATAACAGCTGCAAAATACTTTTGGCTCCTTAGAGAAAGACATTATATAAGACATTATATTATATATGCAGCATTTTTTCTCTCCAATGAAAATAGAGCTAATTGTTCTTCAGAACTCAGCCCATGGCAGAGAAAACAACCATGACATGGTTTTCACAGGCATTAAATTCACAAGGGCAAAATTTTGTCACAGTTGGTATCAGACCCAGTGAATTGCTATGCTTCAATTCCTTGCACAAAGACCACTGCCATCTTGTGGAAAACAGCCATTGTCCTTATCTTGGGCTTCTATTTCATTTGTGTGAAATGGTGACAAGATAATTTGGGTTTTCTGCTATCGAGGATTTGTGACACATACAGTCTTAGTCATCCTGAGGCCTGTTATCTGTGGCACATGAGGGCTCTGTGAGACCACCCTGAAGGTCAAGTAGTGTTAATGGAAGGAAGAGCTTTATAAACAAGACATCTCCCTAGGGCTTTGAACTATACTTATCCCTCAAATGGGGCTTGCCACATAAACCTGCTTTTGTGTTCCATTTATATTGTGGAATTAGGGCTAAAAATGAAGAAAAAAACATCATCACTGGCAATCATTAAGTCCAATGATGATGGCGCTGGGAAAAATATGCCAGTCTATAAATGCTGTTTGCCTTCATTTGTCAAAAGAAGGAGAGGGATTGCTTACAGAAAGTAAATGAAATAAGACCAGGAAACAGCCCTGAAGTCTATCAAGTTTGATAAATAATTGTCATATTTTGACAAATATGATGAATTTTTAAAGCCATCCTACAAAAATAGGTTTTCATGAAAGGAAGATTCCTTTCTAGCTTTTCTCATATTGTTGAAAGGCTTAGAAGTGTACCTAGAGAAAATATAGTAAATGTCTTTCATTTATTCCAGAGAAAACTTTGCCTTAACAAGTAATACTACATGGGGAAAAAAAAAAAAAAAAAAAAACACAGTCTTTCCAGCCTGAAATATTGCCTTTTACTTTTATAAAGGAGGCTTTCCTTGAGAAACGTAACTTTTTTATTTGCATTTTTAAATTTTGGTGGCTAACTCAGCCTTAGGCAAAAAAGCAAATAGATGAAATCTGTCTTTGATTCCCTCCTCTGCCCACTTCTACACTTTTACTCTATTCCCACTTCAAATACCTTCCCTCAGCTGGGAGTTTTCTCACCTGTGTCCCCAGGCCCTAGTTTCTGCAGTTATCAGACAACTGAAATGTAAATCAATGTACACTAAAATGTTAGAGACTGAATAAGTCACTCCACAGAGGAAGAACAGGTACATTTTTGGAGAACTGTCAGTCATTGCTTAATCTTTCAAAAGATAAATTCTAAGAAACTGGGAAGGGGAGAGAGTTTGGTGAATTTTATTCTCTAGAACCCAAGATGTCATTATATGAGTGGCTATCTATTCAATTTGTTGATCTTTAAAAGTTCAAAAATAATTGGGCAGAAAAATATCCTAAGTCCTTCAAATAAAATGGCGTCTTCTTAGTCCAGCCTCAAATCTTATCTCAGTACAGTGCTGTATAAATATAAAAAAAAATAAAAAAATAAATCAGATGACCCAAAGTACCCAAGAATAATATATTCTTGAAGAGGCAGGAAAAAAAAAACAACCCAAGAATACAACACTTAATACAAATAAATTTTTTTCTATAATCTTTTTTTGGATAGATTTTTCTCTTAACTCCCATGAATTGAAGCAATCAATCCCCTAACTTTTCTATCCCTGTGTATCCAAAGGCACCCCCAGCTTTCTGTTCCATTATTAAACTCCAGAAAAAGCATTTTCTTATGTGAGCAGAATTCTTTCTATGCTGCATTTCTATCCAGTAGCCTACTCAGTACAGACCAGGAACCTAGCAATGATAACAAAGAATTCCCCTTAAAGGATGAGGGGGTAAAAAACAATAAGCATGTATTTTTCAATAATTTTGCTCCTTTAGCATAAAAGTAATATCACATTACCAAAAAAAAAAAAAAGTCTCTCCTTGAGATCGTTTTATCCCAACCAAGGTTGGTCCTTATTCAGACCTCTGAAGGGTAGGAAGTATGCAAATGAATGGCACACTGGAAGATGATTTGCTGAGGTCTAGATCCACACTGACTTAACATACTTGTCCCAGAACACCACTCTCCATGCTGTTGGCTTAGCAAACTCCAACTCATGCAGGAAGAGTCTTCTGGTAACTCACATACCGAAATTGATCCTCTGGCAGAGACTGCTAGTTACCTTCTTCTCCTTAATCCATTATATGCTGAAGGCATAGCCACCACAAGAAAGAATGTATTTCCATTTGCACATACCTTTCAGTTAGATATGGCCATAAAACTAATTTCTGACCAATGATATATGAGCCCAAATGATAAGTGCATCTTGTAAGCTGTGATCTGAAGAGAATCTTCAGTGCCTTCAACTTCTCACTTCCCCTTTCCTGCCGGCTGGAGTGAGGATGTGGGAACCACAGTGGACCATGTGGATGGATACAGCAACACACTGGTAATAGCAAAGCAACAAGATAGAAGGAACGTAGAGCCTTGATGGTATGTAACCACCAGTGCACACCTGCACTTTTATGCCCAGAATGTCAGGTCTGAGAAAAATGATTTCATCTATTTTGGGTATCAGTATGCAAACTCAGGAGACCTTCATCATTTCCAATAGCACCTTATGCAGGCTCTTCTTGACACACTGATCATTCTGCATTCAATAAATGTTGGTTTTCTTATCTGTAGACTTGTAAACTCAGGGCAGGCAGAATATTTTGTTAACACCTGTACTCTAGGGACACCATATATTTTCAATAAGTATTTTCTGGCTGGATAAATAGATGGACAGATGGGTGGATGAATAAATGAATGAAGTAGACAACTGATGATGTGATCAGTTTGTTTTCATTCAGATTCAGATTTTTTCCCTTATAAATTAATGGAGTTTTTGAACATAGTTTTCATATTTGGACCATAACATTTAAAATTTTTTTTTAATTTTTTTAATGTTTTTATTTATTTTTGAGAGACAGAGAGAGACAGAGTGTGAGCAAGGGAGGGGCAGAGAGAGAGAGAGAAAGACACAGAATCTGAAGAGGGTCCAGGGTCTGAGCTGTCAGCACAGAGCCCGACACGGGGCTTGAACTCATAAGCCATGAGATCATAACCTGAGCCAAAGTCGGATGCTTAACCCACTGAGCCACCCAGGCGCCCCTAAAAATTTTTTTAACGTTTTATTTTTTTGAGAGACATGGACCATAACATTTAAATTATAATTAAAAAATAAACTTTGGAAGAAAAATGCTATAAGAGACAATAAAGGCGGTGCTTTTCTAAAATGACTGATATAAACACATACATACTTAATGATAACACTTACCAGGTGGGAGTCTCTTTTCATCAACGGTCTCTCTTCAAAGTCTTAGGGCCAGTACTAGTTCTGTTTTTATCTTTCTTACTTTTATCAAGGAGGTCTTCTGATATAGGTAGAAGCTCTAAATGTAACGAGCTGCAAAATTCCTCTGCAGTCATATAAATCCAGCTTCTAATGTACAAGGCCTCCAGACTCAACTGTTATTACCACTGTCCTCTTATGTTCATCTATCTCCATTCCTCTTCACTGTCATGTTCACACGTTGCTGTGCACTGCTGTATGGGAGAACCTTCGTGATCACTCACGAAAACCAAACTTGTCATTTATACATTACACTTTGCACTTGGTACAGAGTAGTTACCTGGGCCAACAGGACAGTTTCACCTACTCCTTACTCACTCTAGGATATGTCTGTCTCCTAGATTCCTCTGCTGATGCCGTCTGCAGATACTTGTATGGACTGTGGTTTCAATGCTCCAAGAAACAGCTCTCTTGTCTCAAGATGCTGCTTGGCTCCACGCCACGACTGGCAACATTTTCTTGAACTCTCTGACCACTAGTAGCTATACTGTCCAGCCTAGATGTATAGTTTGCTGGACAATCACACTTTGGAATCTGTATTTTCCTTTTGGGGATTTTCTTGACCTCCGGTTTCTTCTGTTCTCTCTCTTTTGGCAAGTTAGACATTATTTAGCCTGTCCGAAGAGTCCAGACACAAAGAATAGCAGTGAGGGGAAGTAACTCTGGGAGTACCTTCTACTCCATGCCCCTTCCCCATTTCAGCCTCCTCAACACGCACACATGCACGCATACACACATACACACACACCCTCGTTCTGTCACCTTTCCCTATATTCCTTTCAAAATCCCTCCCTTCCATAACTACGATGGGACAAGAGTGAAATGCTCATGCTTATTTTGCAAAAGCTGCAGCTGACTTAAAATGCTGCGGTATTTGCAGAAAAATCTTCAGTATTTGTTCTTCTTTAATTCTTTCACCAGTCTACTTTATGTGGTTTACTCTGTTATTAAACAAGACCTATGAGACACAATCCTGGCCTTCAGAAGTTTTATTCTAAGAATGAATACCTTTTCAAGAAGTCCTGTATCCATGCAGTGTTTTTCTCACTGTTACAGTATAAGTACATGTTTGTCAGTCTACAACATGCCATAACATCATGCTATCATGTTACCGTATCTCACTCCTCTCTGACTTGAAGTTTGAGGCCAAGGCCTTAGCAACGTTGATTAAAAGGTATCTGAATAAGTTATTTTGCTTACTGTTTTAAACAGACAATTCATTTCAGATATGACTTTGTTCATATACAAATTCTCAATTCTGTGGCTAGCAGTGCTTATCTTTTCATCTGATGAACTGTTTTTTTCATTTGTGCATTGATGCCAGTAGAGTTTTCTTTAATCGTGTACCTATAACATACAGAATCAGCTATGAAAACACTGTATGGCCTTCACACATATAGAAATAGTAGGAAAACCAGGGCGCCTGGGTGGCTCAGTCGGTTAAACGTCCGACTTTGGCTCAGGTCATGATCTCATAGTCTGTGGGTTCGAGCCTCATGTTGGGCTCTATGCTGACAGCTCGGAGCCTGGAGTCTGCTTCAGATTCTGTGTCTCCCCTCTCTCTGCCCCTCCCCCACTTGCATTCTGTCTCTCGCTCAAAAATAAAACATTAAAAAAGGAAAGAAATAGTAGGAAAACCATACACAAATGTACTCATTTTTCCTCAGCAAACCCACATAGTGCCCAATTCTGATAACTCAGCTTTTTTACCACCTTTTATACAGTAATTTGTCAAACTTATAGCTTTCTTGTTCCATTGTCTATTAGCTTAGTTCAAATGCTACCATTTACTAGGCTTTACTCAATATAATCCTCTCAATTTTCCCCACTGAATTTCAACTTTCATTCCTCAAATATCCTCCAAACCTCATTTCATGCAATTGTGCCAATACATTTCAAATTGATAGGTTTCAATCCAGTAAAATGAATGGCACGAGGTTAAAACATGACTGAAGAAACTGTATTTGCCCAGACTATATCTATCAGAATACCTGGAAAATAAACTGCGGGTCTGACCATTTTTAATTTTCTTTATGATGTATCCACGGTAAATATCTTAGATATGTATGCTGTGATAAAGCATCCTCTCAAAGTAGGAACTATTAAGTTACTTCTGTTTAGTAAAAGGGTATGCTAAGTGTCTTCAGCATGTTTTCTTAAGGCAATTACAGACGATAGAGGTTTTCTCACATGAAAATGTTTAGGCACCTGACACAGTCACAGAAATAACTGCTTTCCATATTTTGATTACATGAATTAAAGTGTTGTTACTTTCGCCCTTTCAAAAAAACTCTTTAAAGATGGTGAAGAAGTAAAATCGGTCCATATCCTGGGTATTTTGTGTTACAGTAAGCCAGAGGCAGCAACCCTCAGTGCCTACAAACAGCTCAGCAAGTGAAAGGTGGTAAAATGGATAGCAATAAAGAATTATTTTTTTAAAAAAATTTAATATGTATATATTTTTGAGAGAGAGAGAGAGAGAGTAGGGGAGGGGCAGAGAGAGAGAGAGGGAAACACAGAATCTGAAGCAGGCCCCAGACTCTGAGCTATCAGCACAGAGCCCAACTTGGGGCTCGAACCTATGAACCGCGAGATCATGACCTGAGCCAAAGTCAGACACTAAACCAACTGAGCCAGCCAGGCGCCCCTTGAAGAACTATTTTTAAATTGATGAAATGATTTACTATAAGAAACATCCTCTCTTGAACACATACATTTTAATTCTGAAATGAAATTATTAAATTTAATTATTTCAGATGAGTTCTTCCACCCAAAATTGAAACCAACGAAGTGAGAAGTATGGGAAGGGTAGGGTTTGCCCTTCGGTAGTGTTTGAAGCAGCAGGCCTGCATGCATCAGAAAAGGAAGAGGGGGCCATGAGCTCTGCAGAGACACCAGCCCAGCTGACTACACAATGGAATGATCAGATTGAGGGCCAGGCTGAAACCAAACAAATGAATAATTGATAAGAATATCAAGTGAGTAAAGCAGCAGGTCAGAAAGGCACAAGCCACTAAATTAGAAAGACAAGTCCTGAATGCCTAAGTCTGCCTCATTCAGCTTTTCACCACGGTTACCCGTCATTTTTGTTTAGAATCTTTGGAGTGCTTTAAATTGGTAGGGTAAATTAGAGGTATTTTCTTCATTGGTCACTACTCACCTGGCCCCAGATATGCCGATATGTGCCAAATACTTTTTCTATTAAAAATAAAGCTCAGTAAAAAATCACAAGGTAATTTCAAAGTTTCCTTTTACATGGTACACTCTGAAGACAAAAGAGGAAACTCTATTAGATTTTTTTAAGAAATTCATATATTCTTGGGGTGCCTGTGTGGCTCAGTCAGTTAAGCGTCCAATTCAACACAGGTCAAGATCCTGAGCTTTGTGGGTTTGAGCCCTGCATCGGGCTCTGTGCTGACAGCTCGGACCTGGAGCCTTTTTCAGATTCTGTATCTCTCTCTCTCTCTCTCTCTGCCCGTCCCCTGCTTGCACTCTGTCTCTCTGTCTCCCAAAAATAAATAAATATTAAAAAAAATTTTTTAAAGAAATTCATATATTCATTAATAAGTAATGTATAATTGGCCTAGTTCCACTGGCAAAAACTGCCTATGTAATATAAGCCACATAAATCCTTCAACATAAAAAATTATATTTTTTATCATTGTTTTAGCTGGAAGTAAGAAGATATGTTTTATTTTACTTTAATATCCTTATTAGCTCCAGTAAAAATGAGACAGTAGCATAATAAACTTTCTAGAGTTAGGTGTGTGTGTATGCATACGTGTGTCTGTGCCTTTGTCTGTTTCTGGGTGTGTGTGGGTGGTTTTTAACTGTTTTAGAAGGGGAGGTTAAATTTTGGATCCTTCATATTTCCTTTTTTTCCCCCAAGAAGTCCTCAGAGAATTCTGAAAACACATCTGGGACTTTTTCTGGTTCTTCTCTTTAGGTAAAATTACATAAATATTTTCACTTACAGTAAATATCCCTCCAGGCTTGGTGTTGCTGTTGCTGTTATTTATACTTTCTAACCTTCTATAAGATACTTTTACTTTGAATAAAGAAGTCTTCTAAAAATTCACTTGGAAGCTGACCCCATTTACCAATATGCACAGTCTCAACATTATTACCAGGGGAGAGGCATCCTACTGAAGTCTTTGTCAAGAAGTGCATACGTTCAACGAGCATTTTTTGCTTACTGAGCATCTTCTCTGTGTTCAACATACTGCTAGGATATGAGTATGACACCAGTCGGTCTATACCTGAGAAGTACATGCTTTTATCAGAGTTTGTATATATGCATATTTGCGTGCATATTCAATCATTCCTTTAGCAGATACATAATAGTATAGTAACAAGTACCAGGAACTGTGCTAGTCCAGAATTAGAAATATAAATACAACATATATTCAACCTTCTGGCTGCTCACACATTAATAGGAAAGAGGGAAATACCTACTAAAAAACCTCTATGATAAGTGCATTAAGGGAATATGTCAAAGATACTGCAATAGCACAGAGTAAAGATAATCAGCTTCATACAGGGCCATCAAGGGAATCTGTACAACCAGTGGGCATGCTTGAGGCTGACAAATAAGGAATATGATTCTCTCATTCATCAGTAGGGCAGCAAGTTTCCTACCATTGTGTCTCAATTCATCCTAAAAGAATGCCACCTTCAGACCACCCACCAAATGTCTCTGTCTCTGGGCACAGTTACCACTTGGCATCTGCGGAGATGTGTAGCAAGGGTATTAATTACTGCTCACCATGTGATTAATGTGGCTGATGGTTCTTGATGAGGTCAGTGTATTTTGTGGATCTTAGATTAATGATTCCAATTTGACAGACAGCAAGCCACTAAATGGTTACCAGGTGGCAAAAATATTGTGTTACCCTAGGCAGAACCAAACAGAGTAACATGGCTAAGAAATCAACTCATAGCAAGATTAATTACTTGACAACAGTTTCCCCATATTTTACCAAATAATCTTAATTTTTTCTCACATTTATATTTAGGAAACAAACTGACTTCTCAGTGTTCTCTATAAAAACTAAGTAAGTTATGTGAGAGGAGTGCCTGGGTGGCTCAGTCAGTTAAGCTTCCAACTCTTGGTTTCGGCTCAGGTTTCTTGGGATCGAGCCCTGTGTCAGGCTCTGCACTGACAGCACAGAGTCTGCTTGGGATTCCCTCTCTCCCTCTCTTTCTGCCCCCCTCTCTGAAAATAAATAAATAAACTTAAAAATTTTTAAATTATTCAAAGACAAAACATAGATTTGATTTCACGGAAGCATAATGAAGAATATCAAGTTTAGTCTGCACAGTCTCCCCATTGGATAGAAGGGGCCACATAAATGTTAAGTAATTCAACCTTACCACTTACATATTTAAATACTTAACCATTTAGATAGACTAAGCACATTTATGAGAAGACAGCAGAAGATATTTCCTGAGATTCTGTAGGAAAATTCTATTTGTATACTGTCTTTTTTTTTTTTTTTTCAACGTTTATTTATTTTTGGGACAGAGAGAGACAGAGCATGGACGGGGGAGGGGCAGAGAGAGAGGGAGACACAGAATCGGAAACAGGCTCCAGGCTCTGAGCCATCAGCCCAGAGCCCGACGCGGGGCTCGAACTCACGGACCGCGAGATCGTGACCTGGCTGAAGTCGGACGCTTAACCGACTGCGCCACCCAGGCGCCCCTTGTATACTGTCTTAAATGAAGTACCTTATTAAAAAATATTTTTAAAAGATTTTTAAAAATAAAAAAAAAAAGCCAAGAGAAAATAGTCTGACAGAAGAAAACTGAATGGAACAGAATTAATTATATTTCTTTTTTTTTAATTTTTTTAAACATTTATTCATTTTTGAGAGACAGAGAGAGACAGAGCATGAGCAGGGGAGGGGCAGAGAAAGAGGGAGACACAGAATCTTAAGCAGGCTCCGGGATCTGAGCTGTCAGCACAGAGCCCGATGCGGGGCCTGAACCCACGAACCGTGAGATCATGACCTGAGCCGAAGTCAGACACTTGACCGACTGAGCCACCCAGGTACCCCTAATTATATTTCTTTTTATTGTCTAGTAAAAAAACAGCAAAAATCCCAACATACAACACTGACATCTTCCCCAGGTCATGAGCTCAGTGAGGAAGAAGGCATTCATTACTTATTCTTATATTCCCAGCACTGAGAAGAAGATGCAATATAGGGGTTGAATCATTTTGTTGAGTCATTTACCAACAATATATGGACTATGGAGACTCAGCCTTGACACATTATGCCACTGGGCATATGGGACCTTGGCTTCCTATATCCAGGGTCAATCTGCAAAGAGGCAGACCGTGCATGTCAGTGAGTGCACACAGACACAATGTGTGAGGCTGCAATAAAAATGGAATTTACACCATTCTTCTTAAAGGCCTTAATATAGTTCCTGAATCAGGATGGCTGTTGGTGGGTAGGAATATTTTGTGTCCCAGAGACTAGAACATTTCACCATGCAATGTTTTGTATGTGCTTCACTCAATAATGCTGACCTAACTTATGACCTCTCCACTTATGCAACTTCTTTTTTTAAGTTTTTATTTATTTATTTTGAGACAGAATATGCAAGTGGGGAAGAGGCAGACAGAGAAGAGAGACAGAATCCCAAGCAGCCCTCACACTGCCAATGCAGAGCTCAATGCGGGGCTTGATCCCACGAACTGTGAGATCATGACCTGAGCTGAAATCAAGAATCATACCCTCAACTGACTCAGCCACTCAGGTTCCCCATTTATGCAACTTTTATCATCATAAGTAAGACTGCTAAAGTGACAGTAAAATCTCATATGATCAGCCAGAGTGATACTTTTGAAAGGATAACGGATCATGCCTTTCTTCAGCTAAAACCCTACAGTGACTCCCGCATTTCCCTCAGAGTAAAAGCCAATGTCCAGGGAAAATTTGTCCTCCCTCACTTCCCTCACTCCTCCCTCTCGTCTCAGAGCACTAGCAGTGCTCTCCTGCCTCAGCTTTTGTACCACACTCGCTATTACTCTTGTCCTGGAACCCCCATCTTACCCCCTTTCTGTGTTCATATCTTTGCCCAAAGGTGACTCTCTCAATAAACTCTATCCCACTCACCCCATTTACAACTGGAACCTTTCTCAACAAATATCTCCCACCCCCCTTATTCTGTTAAATTTTCTGCATAGCACTTACAATGCTCTAACATATTATACACAAACTTATGAAATTTAGGATTGACCTCACTTTACTACAAGGTCAATTCTATAAAGACAGGGATTCTTATCTCTTTTGTTCTCTGCTTTATTTTCAGGGCCAAAAAGAGCTCCTGACACATAGGACACATTCAGTATTATTAAACAAATGAATCAATCAATTGCACTACCATGGACTGCACATAAAAGCTGCACATAGGAGCTAACAGACATTAGAAAAAAAAATTAGAGCTGGGGTGCCTGGGCGGTGCAGTCGGTTAAGCATCCCACTTCAGCTCAGGTCATGATCTCACAGGTCATGGGTTCAGGCCTGCATCAGGCTCTGCGCGGACAGTGCAGAGCCTGGAGCCTGCTCTGACTGTATCTGCCTCTCTCTGCCCCTCCCCTGCTTGTGTGTGCTTGCTCGCTCTCTCTCTCTCTCTCTCTCTCTCTCTCAAAAATAAATAAGTAAACATTAAAAAAAAAGAAAATATATAGTTAAATTTCTCACTGGAAATGATGAGGAAGGGAGCACAGAAGTCATGCTAGAAATGCTCCTTCTCCAGAATTTATCATAAAAGATTTTCACAGGCACCTAATAAACACTCTACCTGCAAGAAAAAAAAAAAAAAAAGAAAGAAAGAAAAAGAAAAAAAAAAACCTCTAAGAAGAGATGATCCTTATCTCAAAAGCAGTTTTAAGGTTTTTGGAACAATGATGAATGCCTATGCATGCTACACAGAAATTTACCCGCAAAGGAAGACTTCTGTCTAGATTTTATCTGCCAAGGCTTCAGGCAGTCTACCTTTGCAGAACCCCCCCCCCCAACTTCTAATGTCATAAATATATAAATATATATGCATGCACAAATATACAAATATACATATAAACACACACATACACAGACCATGGGATTATCATGTTTCTGTCACCACTTTAGCCTTGTTAACTAGCCCCAAATTGCTTACCAAATAGTTTTTAATGCCGAGTACATACCTGTAAAAGCCTACCTATATATGAAAGAGTTCCCTATTTATTTTCGTAATCAATTTTAATGTGTTATGATTTTTATAAAAGGGTCTCCAGGACAGAACACCAAATTACAACCTAATGCGTATATAAGAAAATAAAAATTCAACTATGAGCAATTAACTTGAAAACCATGTTCAAAACAAATCAGGTGAGACCTGGAAGTGGTCAATATCCTCAGCACTATGCCTAGATTGGTTCTAAACTATGATGAATTTCCACTATATATTGTTCTCTGCTTCCTCACACTCAGGATATTTTGGGCTTTTGGTATATAAAAATGGTATAAGAATCTTGACTGCACAATTAATCATAACAACAAAAACTGTTTTTAAATCTCCTTGGAAATATGAAGCTGTTAAATCACTGTTAATTCCAAATTTAATTTGGTTATATGTCATTTAAATCTATGGTGCCATTGATTCTATGATGCACAATTATTCTATGTCACTAAGAAAGAATAAAACACTGCCAATTATAATTGCACAATATCTCTGACTACAAGAAACATCCCAATTTCAGAGATTTTAAAGTGGGGGAAATGTCTATCTGAATCAACGAGTCATTTATTAGTATTTAAGGGATTTATAACCAAGGTGGCCAAATATTCTTTTCCTACCAGAGTAACAGTGAGAGTAAATTAATTACTTGAGTAAGTTGCTACTTAGTAAGAATGTTCTTATGACACTACAGATTATCAAACACTACACCAGATTCAAGAATAATTGTTGAATAATCCTAGAATGGAAAAATTCTGACTTGCATGACCCATACAATTAATGATCCACAAGAACAAGATCTACAAGAAATTGGTTTGGATATAAAAGAAATTACATCTTGGCTATAGTCTTTTTGAAGGAAATACCATGCTTCCAAAAAAGTCTTAGGATAATATTGGCTCTTCTTAAATTCATAAATAATTGATTTTCTCAAATTGTTTTTATTAGAATTTTGAATTTTCACAAAATGGTTTTGTCTAATGAAAATATTCACCAATATGATCTTTTATATCCAATTTTTCTTCATGCTGCACTCTAATGGGAAACTAGAAAATGTCATTCTAAAAACTGTTTTGACAAATAGCAGGTAAATCGCATAACATAAGCAAGATAATGTTTAAAACGGGAGAGGATTTGGCAGCCAAAGAGCCAAGAAAGAAAAATGAAAACTACTAGTATGAAGACTGAAAGCGTTTGTAGAATTTCAAGAATGCGTGACTAGATCTTTCAAAATGGGAATTATAAACAATAAGAAATGTCATGCAGCAACTTCATTTTATGTAGAACCATGTAAGTAAATGTACCATTTGATTTAATAATGAAGATATGAAAAAGATAAACTGTTAACAAAATATAGTTTGCCATGGCGTCTTTCAGCAATGGTGTATACGTTTTAAAAGGAGAAAGTCAATAGATGTAAGATTAAAAAACATTATTCATCTCGTTCTCACAGCAGGGTGACTAAGCCTGCTGTCACCGAACATGTTACCTCCCTGCTCCCTGATGGAGTCCCTTTAATAGGATGAGATGAATGTAAGTGTTTAACTATTATAACATATCAACAACAGAAAATAAAAGCAGCTATTGAAACAAATGATCCCACTAATTGAATATGTGTATGTCTTTAGACAGACAGGTATTGATGCCAAAAATTTTTATAATGCCATAGGAATAGAGGTTTACCAATTAAAGGACAAATTAGGTTCATTACCAAGTAGATCTCTCAAGCTTTAGCTGATCCCTCACAGACAGAAGGGCTTACACATGAGTCAGGGAGTTCATGTGTGTTAATTTTAAACATAAATTGAATATAAACCATGACTTCAAAAGTTCACCGCTTCCTAACTAATGTTGGTTCAAAAGCAGGAGACTGCTTATGTTATGAATAGGTCAAACTGCCTTGGACATATCTATAGTAATGTGAGAAGTCTGTAGAATCTAGAAAACCTGTCTGGAATGCAAGACACCTTACTATAAAGTCTATGGTCCTTTTGTTCTCTGAAAGCACCCGCAAATGAATGAAGTATAATTTGGAAAAAGTCACCTGAAAAAAGTCAGAGCATCAATTCCACAAATGAGCTACTTCCAAATTTCTGAAGTTTTGACCCTAACCTATCATTAAGTCAAAATGGAAAATAAAACTCCCTCTAGTCCTCATTATTTAATTTACTTTTCTTTTGTTCCATTCTGTTCTGTATTCATTGGCTCCCTTTTCCCAAGTCTCCCAATTTTTTCACCTAATCTCCACTTACAGAGAATGACTTGATAAACTTTTGCCAAGTAAGGACCTAAGAAATTATTTCTTCTAGTAACACGTACATTTCAGAAAAGGATAGTCTAGAAGATTAATAATGTATCAATAACACTGGGATTTCTGGAGATGGCTTTTAGTTATAAAGAATGAAGCTAAGCCTCATTTGTATTAAGTTGAACCATATCTCATATTTCACATGCCACAACTACATATACTTCCAGATTTCATGACCTATTATTAAGAATTTTGCATGGAAATATGTAGAATTTTCCAGATTAAGTAGGGAAGAAAGTATTCACATATATGGTTTCATGAAACTCACATGATTCATACAAAAGGAGTTTGGTATTACAGAATAATTTCCAACTCCAGCAAGTAGTTCTACAGAATTTTTCAACCAATTATTACAGAATGTTTTCATTCTGTCTATTCAGGACGAAGTAATGAGATGAAAAACAGTGGCCTTTTTTCAAGCCTGATGTATTTTTTTTTTTTTTTACTATCATATTCTTTAAAATAGAAATTGTAGGGGCGCCTGGGTGGCGCAGTCGGTTAAGCGTCCGACTTCAGCCAGGTCACGATCTCGCGGTCCGGGAGTTCGAGCCCCGCGTCGGGCTCTGGGCTGATGGCTCAGAGCCTGGAACCTGTTTCCGATTCTGTGTCTCCCTCTCTCTCTGCCCCTCCCCCGTTCATGCTCTGTCTCTCTCTGTCCCAAAAATAAAATAAAAACGTTGAAAAAAAATTTTTAAATAGAAATTGTAGCCTGAGGGCACCTACAAACGTGGCCAATGGCAGAAAAGAAAGGCGTTTTTGTGGTTTATAATATTTAACTCATAACATTGATTATATGTTTTTGGTCAATATTTTCCTTTTAAGTAGCCCCAATTTGTGGCCACAATTTTGGATTTTCAGTCTTTACATCAAGAAAGAAAGAGAAAGAAAGAAAGAAAGAAAGAAAGAAAGAAAGAAAGAAAGAAAGAAAGAAAGAAAGAAGTGGAAGGAAAGAAGAAAGAAGGGAAGGAAAGAGGAAGGAAAAAAAAGAGAGGGAGAGGGAGGGACAGAGGAAGAAAGGGAGGAAGAGAGAGAAAGAGGAAGGGGGAAAAGAGAGGTTGGAGAAGGGGAGTGATGCTTTTTCTGTATAAGAGAATCTCTTTTTTGAATATCAAAACTGACCAAGACAACAAACTCCACTGTTGAAATTTATACTGGAGTATGAGGTAATCACCAAGATTTCTCCGTTGAACTAACTTTGCCACAAATTTAATCTCAACCTCTTTAATACGGTGGTTCCCAGTCCTAGATACATATGTAGAATCACCTGGTAAGGTTTAAAACTGTACTGATGCCTGGCGCTATCCCTGAGGTTTTGATGGTATTGGCCCAAGGTGCAGCCAGGGCATCAGATTTGAAAGCTCCTCAGGTGATTTGTAAGTCAGGTACTCAGCATTCATTAAAGGTCTGAAAACAGAGCTATCTGTTTGAGCCCATTATGCTTGATTTGAGCCCACTATGCTTGATTGATTGAGCCCCAGACTCAGAGGCTCCTTGAATCCCCCTAGCATCCCCATGTTTATTCAGTGAAATGGGAACAATTGTGGAAGCAGTCTTATATGATGGCTCTCTGACCCACTAAACTAACTAACTCTCTCTCTCTCTCTCTCTCTCTCTCTCTCTCTCTCTCTCTCTCTCTCTCTCTCTCTCGACTCATGTTGCAGTAGAGGAAGACACAAACAGCCTCCCCAATAAACGACCGCTGCCATTGGACCGCCTTTCTTTGACTACAGTAAAGAGACAGAAACAGCCTTTCAGAAATGCAGAGACACCACAGGAACAAGGCTGCCATCTGGTGGCCTTCCTGGACATCTCACACTTCTTTCTCCAAAAAGTATGAATGACAACCATACCCTCCACTTCATTTACATACTAGACACAAGCTTAAATATTCCCCTCTGTGGTGATGGGGGCTGGGGTGGGGGGGGCAGTTGTGGTGACAGGCAGACCCTGAAGGGAGGGGAGAACCAGTACTCTCCACAGATCAAGTGGAACACATTCTCACCTCATTTTCCTCTGCCTTTCTGCCTTCAAAGTTTGGCTTTAAGGACTTTCAGGAAACAAGTTAGCCCAAATGGGGTAAGAGTTGTATTACCAGAAAGGATCTCATATGCCAGTTCCCAAGTTCAACGTGCAGTAGAATCACCTGGAGGGCTTGTGAAAATCCAGATTGCTGCTCGCCACCTCCGAGTTTCCAGTTAAGCGGATCTGGCTTTGGGCCTGAGAATTTGCATTCCTCACAAATTCCCAGGTGATGCTACTAGTCCAGTGACTGCACTTTTGAGAACCACTAGACAAACCGTGAAACAATTAGTTGTTAACAGTTCTTAACCTAATAAATCCATCACACCCCTCAGTCAGCTGAGACAAGACTGGGTGAAGTATTCATTAGACTGGGGCAGCAGCCAGGGTCTAAAGACGATGTAACTTCGGGACTGTTTGTAGATATCAGGCGAGTAGCATAAGGGAACCAAAAATACCAGCAAAGGAGTGGTCTAGATGAAGACTGGACAAAAAAAGCCTTCCTCATTGTTTTGCCTAGTGTCCTCTAAGGGCCTCTAGGAATGCATGGTCTCTTACCGCGAAATATCAAATCATCCCAATCCATTTAGTTTAGCAGGGAGCAGACATGATTCGCAAGCCAAAATGCCAAGCTACAATAGATTTCAAACTGAGGGTTTTACAGAGACATAGCAACCAAAGACATATTGGTTTGCGTTCCAATCGCGCCATCTAGTGGAAGTTGTTTTACATCAAACAGCCTAAAATGGTAGCGGTTTACTTTTTGACAGGAAGAGGGCCTCATCAGTTGCTAACTGTGATGCAACCCAGAAGGGCAAGTAAACAAAAACAGTAAATTGTGCCTATGTGAAAGACATTTTTGCAATCATGCATAATGTGTTCTATGAAAACAGAGCAAAACCATTAGCTGAGAAATCTGCATACACAGAGAAATGTGTACAAATAGCTTTTCCAGAACACATGGTAAGAACAGGTAGTGAAAATGGGGAAATCATATCAGAACATTAGGCTCATGTGTTGTCTTTATAAGCTAGTTCCTAAAACTTCCTCATAACAAGTGATAAATAATTGTGAAAATAAGAAAAAAAAAGCTCAAGTTCTACATACCTTGTAAAATTCATATGATTATATACATATATGTATATATAATTCAAGTAATGATTTATATAACCACATACCTTATTAAACAGTTGGATAAACTGAATTCTCTATTCCCTACTATGGACCCCAGGAAGAGAAAAAGAAGGAAAGAGAGATGCTAAATCACTACCACTAACCCTGAGAAGAGATAAGAAAGGAAAAAAAATTAAAAATTCAAGATGTTAAAAGTCTGCTTCACTGGCCTAGAACTGTGTTCTGAGTGAGCTGATAGTTTAAGTGTAATTAACTATCCACTGAACATTCAGCTGAACATGAACAGGATGCAATTTTATTCTTCTAATCACTGCTCCAAATGTGATTGGTTGACTACTGCTTTCTTGCCTCTGAATATCTCGGGTAGATTCCATCAATGTCTGATCATCTCCATGATTCGAAAAAATCATAAAACTTTACCTAGCCTAAGCTAGTGAAACTGGTGGTGCACAGGTGTCTGGCCTGACCCTTCTCCTCTGACTCCAATGTCACAAAGCCAACTTGGGATCTTGTTAGAAATGCAAATTCTCCGGCACAAGTTGAGAAGACAAAGTTCCTCTCAACATTTGTCATATGCAATTAAATGCATGGTCTCCTGTTCCTTGATAAAATAATAACATGCAGTTGCCTTGATACTACACAGCTTGGTCCCAAACTCTTCCTCAGGTATCTTTATAAATATTGTTAATAAAATTTTACCTAGCCCATATTTCCTATCTCAAGTGAGATTTCAATATGTCTAAGATTTTTAAAATTACATTTAAGAAAGTATATATAACTCTATAGAGAACCCCTGAATATATTATATTTCAGTACCTTCAACTAAGGTTTTATTAAATTGTGTTTCTATTTCATATATCAAGAATCCCTGTTCTAATAAATCTTCATTGAATTTTATATGTGCTCAGCGCTCTGCTTTGAACGAAAGATAACTATCTTAGGTTAGGTTCCCAAGAGGCAGACTCTGAGATGAAGATTCATGAGCAAATGATTTATTAAGAAGGTGCTCCCCAGAGAAATCAGTAAGTGAGAAGGGAAAGCAGAACAGTGAGAAGCCAGGCAAGGATGTGTTTCAGACTAAGTCCCATGGAGGGTACCCTCAACTTAATCCTGCAGGAAACTCTTGACATTTATCCAAATAAAGCAAAGGAGTTGGGCTTTCATATTCCCAAGCACATTACTCATGAGATAAGGAGGCTGAGGTTGGCCTGGCAAAGAAGGCTTACAGGTGCTGGCCATTGGAATTAAAGCCATGCCGAGGCTGCAGGAGGGGTGAACCAATTAGTGAAAGATATAAAAGAAGATCTTGGTGGAATACCAACAAAATCTCTCATCAGTATAAAACGTGTTTGCTTTCCATCGGCATATTTTATTCTACATGAGTAACAGATAATAACAATAAAAACAACAAATGGAGACCAATATTAGACCAAATACAGCCAAGTACAAAGTCAAGTTACAGCTGACATACATTACAGCAAACCAAAAGCAGTGGTTCCCCAAACTGCACTGCACATTGGAATCACCTGGGGATCTAAAATACACTGATGGCTGGCCCCCACCCCTAGGCACTCTGATTTATTTGGTATGGGGTGTAACCTGGGCATGGGAATTTTTTAAAGGCATTCCCACCTCCAGGTGATTCTAATTTTCAGGAAAGTTTGGGAACCACAGCAAGAGAGAGCAGTGTGAATTGTTTCCAGTTGGGGAAGAGACATAAAGAAAATGGTGGGGCTTGGACTGGGCCTTAAAAGATGGTTAAAATTGGGGAAATGAAATAAAAGGGAGCGGACATGACTGGAAAGAGATGTAGCATTAGTCAAAAGATAAAAATTAGGATGACTAATAAAGGAGAATAAGGAAACCAACTTGAAAAGTTCTTGCTGAAACTAGGAAAGACAAGATTTTATAGATAAAGATAATCCCTGTTACAATTGACCCAGAAGTCAAGTAAAATATTTTGAACTTGACCCAGTGGGTAAGCACTGTAGATTTTTTAATAGAGGAGTGAAATGATAAAAGTGGTGTTTAAAGAAAACTATTCTAGCAACAATACAAAAGATAGATTCAAATTGCAAGAGACTTTAGTCACTGAGGTCTGCTGAGAGGCCATTTCAGTAATCCTGGTATTTGATAGGGTCTTCACTAGGGCAATAGCTGTCAGAGTTGAAAGGAAGGAACAAATAAGGAAGTGTATTTTAAAGAAAAGACAGGTCTTGGATCCTGGATATAGAAGCTAAAAAGAGGAAGGAATTAAATATAAGTCCAAATTTAATAGGCAATGGGAAGTATAAACTGGTATGTTTTTTCCACATGTACATTAACCCCCTGAACCACTTTCAGATGGGCTGGGGGACATGAGGCAGACTTTGCTCTATTTAAAGTGTCAAAGAAGTATAAGAGAAAAAAGATGCCAAATCCTTTGCTTTAAGTGAATAATAATAATAAAGTTGCATTGCACATATAACAATCGAAGATTCTCAAGGAAAATCATTAAGAAAGTTTTTTTCTGCCTTCCATGCAAACTCTCCCTGGAAAGGAAGAAAAAAAATTAAGTGAGAAGAAGAGAACTTAGAGACTCAGAGTAAGGAACTGGGACACTGTCCACCCCCATTTCTCTACCTCTTCCACATTCCTAAGTCCTGTGGGTCAAAAAGAGTCAGAAAGATGTACAAGCCTCCTTTATTCTTAGGGACCCAAGGATAGAGTGGAAGTGTATCCTCCTTTTTACCCCACACAATGGCATCAAGGCTTGTAATATCTCAGGCATGCAGATCTTGATGATGGTTCTATATCTCGACAGACCTGAAAAGGGGTCCTCAAGAAACTGAAGTTTTTTGGTAACTGGTAGCCCAAAGGGGTGTTAGATATGGTGATAAAAAATTATGGCAGCAGAAAGTGACAATAGACCCTCAGTTCCCACACTGTAGTGGTACCCCAAAGACATCTCAGCAAAAGGAAAACTGATGTTGATAACCAAAGATGATGTCAAGAGGATTATACATCTCAGCCAATGGCAGCGTAGGGCAGATCAAGACTGAGACAGAGACACCTCCCACCAACAATGGGAAATTCCTCTACAGGAAAGCGAAAAAGAGTAGGAAATATCAAATATGAAAAAAAACATATATAAGTGTGTATATAACATAAATATTAAATACGCATGACTAGGAGATCACTGAATTTGACTGAGTTTAACAAGAAATCATTAAAGTAAGTTTTCTAGGAGTGATTGGGTGGCTTTGTTACCACGAGAAGGAAAAATGCATGAGGTAAAAATATGATTACATTTTCATTATAGGAAAATTAAAAATGTTACATTTTACACATGTGAATTTTCACTCTTTGAATCATACTGACTTCATAAGGTTTTGAGCTAATATGACAGGAAAAATGGTGGCAACAACACAGTGAGCCTTGCTTGGGGGAATGTCAACTTTAAGTAACAAGAGAAGCGGTAGAAAATCTCCTGTAGGTAAGTTATGCTGAAACACAGAACTAGAGCCAGAGTAGAAGATAAAGGCAAAGTTATAGATTCATTCAGTAGTTATTAGAATGGAGGTGATCATTCCAGCCAGGGTGAATGTGAAAAGAAAAGCAAACAGCCAAAAGCTCTGAACCTCTAAGTTGCTCCTTGAGGACATAAAAGTGAGCTTTGCATTTTAAATATTGGTGGAATCATTCAAGTATATAAAAGGAAATGACATAAAATGTACATGTTTTTCCCCCTGGGTCTTTTTCACTATCTGACTGAACTGAATAAATCATAAGAATTTAGTAGGCTTATATTTTTTCAACTATTTATTTTATATACTTATATGTAATATTTTCAAATACAATAGGTACATGAAGGATGAAAGAGATCTCAGAAATGAAAATGCAAATTGCTAAAGTACATGACAAAGGTTGAGAGATAAGGTTGAGAACATTTGCCACAATAAAGAGCAAAAACAAAACAAAACAAAATCCAATCGGTAAATAATGAGAGAAATGATAGGAGATATAAAGCAGTCCCAGGAGATCCAACATCCAAATAATAGGAGTCAAAAAGAGAGAGAAATAAGAGAAGAGAGAAGAAAGAAAAGAGAAGAGGAGAGGAGGAGAGGAGGAAGGATAGGAGGGGAGGGTATAGGAGGGGAGAGGAGAGGAAGGGAGTGGAAGAAAGGAGACAAAAGGTGAGGGGAGAGGAGAAGATAGAGGAATAAAAATTACCTAAGAAATAATAAACTTTCCCCGAGTAGTTTCTGCAGTGAATAATATTAAATGCTCATTGTATGATAATCTGTTTATTGATTTTTATTTCAAAGAAGCAATCCATTGACAAGTCGCAGAAGATATCACTTTAATTCTATAACAGAGCATAAATCCTGTGAACCTTAACAATGTTTATATTGTCATTTAGTACTGACAGCTTGACATGTGGACACAGAGGAAGAGACCCGATATAAGTATGGGAACCCAGCTGTCTTCACATTAAATAGCACAGAGGAAAGAGACATTGTTTCAAGGTAATAGAATACAAAACAAAGTTTGAGAATATTATTACAAATCCTAATAGTAACTAACAGAAACCCTAGAAATAAGATTATATCTGACTAAATATGAGATACAGAAAAGATGGGATTGGGGTAATACTGTGTGGCTAAACATAATTCCTGGGACAGGCAGCCTCCAGGATGGTTCCCAATGATCCCTGCCTCTTGTTATTGTAATCCTCTGTGAAACCCTATCCCCTTGAGTGTAGAGTGGACTTAGTGACTCATTTTAAACAGAATACAATAAAAGTGATAAAATGTCACTTCGCTTCCTAGATTAGGTTATGAAGAGACTTAGGCTCCATCTAGGGTACTCAAGCTATCTCCTCCTTGTTTGCTCTGAGGGAAGACACCTATCATGTTGTGGTTGCCCACATGACAGGGAACTGAGGGAGGCATCCAACCTTTAAGGAACTGAATCCTACCAACCACCATGCAAGTAATCTTGGAAGAGTTCACATGAGAATACAGCTCTGGCTGACACCGTGATTTCAACCTTATGAGAAACTCTGCGATGAAAGACATAGCTAAGTCATGCCTGGATTCCTGACCCCCTGATTATGAAATTAATATACTAAAAATGGAATTAGTGATTTAGAAGAAAAATCAAAGAAGCTGTCTGAGAATGAGAAAAATGTGCAAAAATAGGAAAATTATTAATGCCATGATAACAGACAAAAAATCCAACTTAAAAAAATAGATATTTTCAAGGACAGATGAGAACAAATGGAGTCAAAGCAATAATCAATGAGGGGAAGAACATTTTCCTGAACAATAAAAAAGATCTGAGCCTGTAGTTTAAAAAAGCTCGGTATCCTGTATACAACACTGATAAATAGAGAGACCTATGCTTAGAAATCACCTGGAAAAATCATTTCAGGAATGAAGGGGGGGAAAGCCTATAAATACTCAGGAAGAATACATGGGACAAAACTTCAAAAAAATAAATAAAAATCATTATCCTCTAAGACACTGGCCACTAGTGTCTAAGCCATGTCTGTAGAGCTTTGAAGAAAACTGTGTTGTACGGTTGTTTCTGTGCAAAAGCCCCTGAAAGGCACCCTGAGGCATAAAGGGCTATGAAAATAAACAACCCATTAATGCTTTGCTTTAAAAAAAAAAAAGATAGAAATAAACTTTACCTAATTGAGTAATCAATAAAAATATTTATTTGATAATAAGAAAAATGGGATACACAATGTTTGTGGGAAAACATTTATATCAGTTAAATATGTGGGATGAGATCTAAATAATAATATATTAATATTCACCTAATACTAAAAGTAAATGTGTGCAAATTCTTAATTTCTCATAGAGTTTCAAAAGTAATTTCATTTTTATTGAATTTGATGAAGACATCGTATGCCAGAAGGTCTTTGTAAGAGTGAAAGAGAACCAGTAGAATAATTTATCCATTAAATTTTACTGTGTAACAAACCACTCTAATGCTTACTGAGCTGAAACAACCACCATCTATCTAGCTCACAATTCTGTGGGTAAGAAATTTAGATTGTGTTCAGTCAGCCAGTTGTTCTGTTCTCCATTAGCATCAGGTGGCCTGGGAAGTAACTAGTTTAGGATGGCCTGGGAACTAACCAGTTTAGGATGCTCTCTACTAGGTGGCCTGGGATGTAACTAGTTTAGGATGCTCTCTACTAGGTGGCCTGGGACGTAACTAGTTTAGGATGCTCTCTACTAGGTGGCCTGGGAACTAACCAGTTTAGAATGCTCTCTACTAGGTGGCCTGGGAAGTAACTAGTTTAGGATGGTCTCTACTAGGACAGCTCATGTTTGCTCCATGGTGTCACACATGCTCCAGCATGATGTGTGAGAAAGCCCAGGCTTTCTCACATGGCAACAAGGAGGAAGTTTCTAAGAAAGCAATGGGAAGCATGCAAGGCCTCCTGAGGTCCAAGCCCAGAACATGATTACACTATGACTGCATTTTGTTGGTCAAAGCAAATTATAAGGTCAGCCCAGACCTGAAGGGTAGAAAAATTGACTCTAATTGCTGATGGGAAATTCTGCAAAATTACATTGCAAAGGGCCATGGAGATGGAAGGGAAATAATTGTGGCCAATTCTGCAAACAATCTACCACAGCTTGATGTCTGGCCAGAATTATTCACATCCTTCTAACAGGAAAAATACACCCCTTTCCCCTGATACATCCCAAAGTCAAATTTAATCACTGCATTATGCTCAAAGTTCAGAATCTTAAAATCTACATCTGGACTAAATGCAGATCTTTTTGACCTAGAGACCTCTGACCTAAAATGACAAGTTATCTGTCACCTGTACAACCAACCTACAATAGTGAAACATAACAGGATAACCACAACAGACACTCCCATTAAAAAAAGAGAGAGAGAGAGAAAGATCAAAGACACATAACAGTCATAGTCCATTGAAACTCTGAAATCCAGCCAAGCAACTGTTTCTAGGATCCCCTACTCAGAGATAGGAAATGTTCCTTGATTAAGTCTCAGTTCTGACCCTGGAAGTAACTTCCCAATAAATTGTTCTTTATGACCCTTGGCCCAACCCTCTAGATGTTCTTTCTTTTCTGAGTGCTGCCACATCACCTTGAATACAAGTCTGAGTGATAACACTGTGGCCCCATTGCCTCTTTATCATCACAGCTGACTGCCAGAAAATTCCCAGAAGAATCATATTATGAATGCCTGAAGGAGTCCAATGGAGCCATCAAAATTCACTCTAATTTCTGACCCACTGAATCTGAGTTAAATAAATGCTGTTTTAAGCCACTTAATTTTAAGGTGGTTTTTTACACCAAAATAATTCATAAAGTTTTTAAAAATAGTATACCTACTACAGAAGATAAACCAAAAAAAATCATAGTCCTTATAAAAAGAGAAGATAAAGCCAAAAGGATCATAAAAATGAGATGACAGTATCAGCATAGTCTTCATACCAAAAAAAATGAATTAATCCTTCAGGTAAAAGGCAAATGTTCTCATTAAGTTCAAAACAAATTTCAACTAGATGTGGCTAACAAGAAACACCTAAAATGACATGATAGAGAATGGTCCAAAATAAAATGGCAAAACAATTATTAGGCAAATAGAAGCAAAAATAAATAGGTGGTTGCATTATTGTTGTGTAATTAAAGACCCAAAGCTTCAGTAATCTCCTTATGTTTTAGAAAACATAAATCAATAAGAAATACATATCTGTTGTGAATCATTATTGCTGAATATCATCAAAATATATAAATATTATTATAAACACAAAAAATCATAGATATTTAAAAATTATTGAACTTGAATTCTATTAATAAGATTGAATGATTTAGGATACAATATCCTATATAAAGAAAATATGCACTATTCTCAAGCATCCCTAAAACATGTCTAAAATTTGATCATATAGAAGATGATAAAAATAGTTCAAAAAATCCCAAAAATAAAAAATTTCAGTGGCTTATTTTCTCACCCCATGGCTAGGGCCCTTAATCAGAAGTCTACATATGGGCTTGAAAATCCATGCACTACCTGACACTGTATTATGTGTTTATGAGTGTTTTTCTCAGGACTGAGTGCATAGTATTCATTAATTTTCCAAATGGCTCCAATCTCTCATAAAAATGTAATTGGGAACCAATCAATACAATTTTAAGCGAAACATTAAAACCCAAGTCACACAAAACTGGTTTATTTTTTGAAAATATTTTTTTTGAGAGAAACAAAAAGGGAAGGAGTAGGGGAGGAGCAGAGAAAGAGAGAGAGAGAGAGAGAGAGAGAGAGGGAGGGAGGGAGGGAGAGAGGGAGAGAGAGAGAGAGAGAGAGAGAGAGAGAGAGAGAGAGAGAGAGAATCCGAAGCAGGCTCCATGACCGGCGCAGAACTCCACACAGGGCTCAATCTCACCACCTGAGATTATGACCTGAGCCAAAATCAAGAGTCATATTTTTTTAAATTTTTTTTTTTAACATTTATTATTGAGAGACAGAGAGAGACAGAGCATGAGCAGGAGAGGGGTAGAGAGAGGAGGAGACACAGAATCCAAAGCAGGCTCCAGGCTCTGAGCTGTCAGCACAGAACCTGACATGGGGCTTGAACTCACAAACTGCGATATCATGACCTGAGCCGAAGTTGGTCACCCAACCAACTGAGCCACCCAGGCGCCCCCAAGAGTCATATGTTTAACTGACTGTGCCACTCAGGAGCCCCTAAAAATATTTTATATCAGTGTTAAATTTAACATAATGCAGACACTGTTCAAACTATTGTTTCAACTTGGTGAACAGGTGTATGTAACTGGACTTGCTCTGGGTTTGCCATTGGACATAAAGTTTCATACCTAATCAATAATCCATTAAAAAAGCATTTTTGTCATTACATTGATTCTAGCATGCATACTGCAATATATAAATTGGTTTATTGTTCTTTCTGTATAACTTTCATCAATTAGAACTTTTTTTTTGCAAGTAAGAGAAAACATAATTCAAAATGGCTTAAGCAAAAAAGAATTTAATGATAATGAAATTGAAATTTCTAGGAATAGGTTCATATTGATGCAGAAGCTCAAACTGTGTCACTGGGGCCTGGCATATTTCCAAATGTATTTCCTGCTCCATTTGCAGATGGGCTCCTCCCTTATACAAAAAAGAGAGCTTGAGCAGCTCCAAAAACATATACAACCTCAGATTCCATTTGGGTGGCAGGTTGCATCTCCCTCTATCCCAAAAGACTCTAGAAAGTGTCAAGACATCTCATTGGCTCTGATGGCATTGTCTAGGCATCCCCGAACTAATCACTGAGTACAGGGAAAAGTGGGAATCTGAATGGCCACAACTGACTCATATATCATCCCTGGCCCTTCACCCAATCTCATTTACTGATAGTAGATGATGTGTACCCCAAGTTTAAAAACAGGAATATTATCTAAAACATCTGAGTAGGTGACAGAAAAGAATAAATAGCACTAGTAACATCACATATGCATTTTACTGAGTATAAAAATTTCGTATTTATGTATGTAATGTCTGTTCTTTTAGTTCTGCTATTTCTTAATGAAATGGGGCAATTAAAATTGCCAGAACTTGTTTATCTTAATCAAATATTGATCATGTGCCTTTCCTTTTTGTCATGCCTATTTTCAAAATCAGCACTTACTAGAACCTGGCAGTCCTAGGTAATTAAGATTCATGGAATAAAACTATCTGTATTTGAAAATTACTAATGATCAGGGAAATGCAAATCAAAAACCACAATGAGAGATCACCTCAGACCTGCCACAATGGCTATTATGAAAAAGACAAGAAATAACAAGTGTTGGTGACGATATAGAGGAAAGGGAACCCTGTGCACTGTTGGTAGAAAGATAAATTGGCACAATCACTATAAAAAAACTGTATGGATGCTCCTCAAAAAGCTAAAAATTCAAGTACCATATGATCCAGCAATTTCACTTCTGGATATTTACATGAAGAAAACAAAAACAATAACTTGAAAAGATAAACACATATTCACTGAAGGATTATTTACAATAGCTAAGACATGGAAACAACCTCAGTGTTCAGCAACAGATGAATGGATAAAGAAAGTGTGTGTGTGTGTGTGTGTGTGTGTGTGTGTGTGTGTGTGTGATATTATTCAGCCATAAAAAAGAATGACATTTTGCCATTTGTGACAACATGGGTGGGTCTTAAGGGCATTATGATAAGTGAAATAAGTAAGTCAGACAGAGAAAGATAAATACCAATTATCTCACATATATAAAATCTTAAGAAGAGAAAAAAAAACCCACACAAGCTCATAGAGAACAGATTGGTGGTTGCTTTGAGGCAGGGGGTGGTTGCTTTGAGGCAGGTGGTGGGTAAAATGGATGAAGGTCATCAAAAGGTACAAACTTCTAGTTATAAAATAAGTCATAGGGATGTGATGCACAACCTGGTGTCCACAGTTCATACTGGACTGCATATTTGAAAGTCCCTAAGAGAGTACATCTTCAAAGTTCTCATCACAAGGAAAACATGTAACTATGGTGAGAGAGGTTAGCTAACTGCAATGATCATTTCACAATACATATAAATATTGAAATACAGATATTGTATATCTGAAACTAAAATAATTTTATATGTCAATTATATATCCCAATAAAAGCACGTTTTAGATAAAAATTTGAGGATACATATACTATCTGGCCCAGCAGTCCCATTTCTATGAGTTTACCTGAGAGAGAGAACTAATATTGCATAACAATGCACATTGTTATAGTGGCAAAAACCTGGAAACAACATAAATATCCACCAGCCACAGAATAAACAGATTGTGGTATAATCATTACATAGCTTCTGAAATTATAAAAGAATCTATTGTGAATCATGAATAAATCTTGAAAACACTCTTGGATGAAGAAAGAAAAAAAAACCTGTATTTGCATTACCTCGTAGTTTATATGTTGAAAATAAAATTCAAACAAATGCCCAAATTTTAGGTATTTAACTAAACCTTGAACTCTTGATGTTTCCCTATTTCACACATTTCCATGGCATCAAATCAGACTAATTCATTGTTCATATTCCTCGGACATACTGTGATCTAAAAATAATTGAATTCTTTACTTACAAAGATTCTCTCTTATTTATAACTGAAATCACAATGTATAGAAATTCAGTAGAGATAATTAATGGGAGATAAAGGATTCTTTTACAAAGAAGTTCAATGAAGTGGAAATGTCATATAAAAGAAAGGCACATATGAGTGTTAAAAAAAAAAAAAAAAAAACTAGCACACTGTGAGAAGACAAGGGACCAAAAACTGTTCAAAGAATGTCTAAGAGCTTAACCTCCCTGACCTCAGCATAGCAGAGAAGAAAATAAAACTTATTTAACATTTCTTGGGCTTCAGAATGTATTGTACATTGAAGGAACACAAGATAAATTATTTAGACTGTTTCAACCGAGATTGGCAAAATCCCAACCTGTCATAAACAGGGTTTAAAAAGCTTGATACTGCATAAATAATTTATAGTTTCTAAACCAGAAAAGTTTTAAAATTGAAACCCTGCACTGAATAGAAGACTCTGTATCAACCACAGGGTACTCATCGCCCTTCAGGAGTTGACTGAGATACTTTATAAAAAGGTCACCATCATAAATAAAAGCATAATATATCATCTCTTATTTCCTATTTTCAGAAATGTAAACCAAACACAGGATATTTAATAAGAGATATGACACAGCAATTTTTAAGTAAACGAGAACAACAAAAATGCTACCTATACATTCTTATATTTATTATGCGAACCGCATGCCAAATTACCCTGTCTTTTTCTTTGTACAGGAGAATCAGGTTAATTTTGTATTTACCCAAGTTCCACAAAATAGTCCCATATTACAATGTGCTTTTAAAGTGAGGCAAAAATTTTAAATTCTTTAGGGAGAAATCTGACTACAGAATATTTCTAGATTTTTAGAAGAATTTTTTTTATCTTTCACATTTTCTTGCCCACAACAAATGTGACATAATTTTTTAATAACTTGCTTTTATCAACTAAACCCAAAACATTCAATGAGGCTAATATAGAAATATCTTTCTTCCCACATCCATTCATTCATGTTTCACTGGCTCACCTAATAATTCACTCAGATTATATGACGGAAATAACAAATAACTGGCAAACAGGTTTGAGAACAAGCACATTTTACCTTAGGGAAACATAAAACACATCAGGACACCTGGTGAGAGCTGATCTGCATTGGCATAACCATGGTATCTCATGAGTATCAGTCATAATGTTTTACAAGGGAAATAGATCGCATTGGTTAATCTGGTGAGTCTATTAAGCAGAAGTCAGAAAAGAACACTTCCACAGTATAATAAGGAACAGCTACTATCCGTGGAGTGTTCACTATGGACCTTGGCACTATTCCAAGTGCTTTACTGACCATTTCTCTGATTTAAATAAATCAGCAGGCAGTGAGACACGTATTCCACATAATAAATGTCCCTAACACAGGTAACTAATTTTTTTTTCAGGAGTGATCAAGGTAGAATTTCTAGAGTTCCTTTGCTTTTAAAACCATGCGTAATTCAGCCCCCAAAATCCTGACCAGTCTTATCTTCCACTGCTTTCCCATCTAAGCCTGCTACTCAAGCAAGAAAGTCTAGCCAACATCCTCATGACTACTGTGTCCTACAACAAAGTGGTTAAGAGAGCTTTGGTTTTTCTCATGCTGGTGGGCTTGTCTCCTACTGTGTACTTACTGGCAATGGGGCAATGGCTAAGTTACCCAGCCTTTTTGAGTCAGTGTCTTTATTTTTTAAAAAATGGGAATAATACAGTAATAAAGATAATACAATACTTACCTCGTGAGATATTGCCTGTAAGGTAGCAGGCCAATGTCTGGCACATACTAAGTGTTCAATAAATGTCGCCTATTATTGCTGTTTTTTAATAGTATTAATTATAAAGAAGTTTGAGAACCAAGGGGCACTTTCTTCCAGTATTTTCTACCACTTAAAACAGGACAACTTTGAATAACTACCTAGTACTTTTTTCCTTTATGTAATAAAAATATTACCAAACCCTAAGACTAATTTACAGCACTCCTAGTTAAACTAAAAAAGACTAAAATAAAAAATACACATTGAGGATTTGGGAGTCTCATATAAAGGTCCCAATATTTTGCTTAGTATCAAGTAAAAAATAGTCCAAAATAGTCAGCTGTGATAAAGTATTTCTATGTGCTTAGCACTGTGGTAAGTGCTTTATATGGACTATCTTATTCAATCTCCAGAAAACAATGAAGAAAGCATTACTATTATTATCCTTTTCCATTTTCACGTGAAGAAAATGAAGCTTAGAGCTCTTAGTAACTTAGTAACAGACTTGGTAAATAGTGTAGTCAGCATTTGAACTCAGTCTAATGCCAGAGCCAAAATTTCAAAGCTCTGCGTGCTATGTTGCCAGAATTCTCACTGATAAAGATCAAAAATGCAAGGGCTCACAAGGTGAGATCAGAGACCTTCCAGAACAAGGTTGAAGGTTGCAAGTTCTACTGACAATGTTCCCCCTAGCCCTACTCCAAGTGCTCTTAACATAGGGATAGGAGAGATGCTGTAATGTATTGGGAAGACCAAAGATCGCTGAGTACTTGGGAAGTAATGTAAATGTGGGATGTTGCACAATCTTTTGAAAGCTTTTCTCTCTGAAAGGGATCCGTTTTAGGATAATGTCTGACTCTGATGGTTTGAGGGATGTTGAGAACTGTAAACATTTCCTAATGTCCTGTATGGTAGGGCCCATAGTTATGGTAATGGAGACAGGGATAGGAAATGGGTCCTGGTTAGCTAACAATAATATTTCTAATTACAATAAATTTAATTATAATAATTATTGTGGTTTTATTACTACTATTGTTCCCACTACCACTCTTGGGTCTTCATTCAGGCCATCTCTTCCCCACTCTCAATTCCTGACATTTCCTCCTACTTAAATAAATGTATCAAAATATACCCAGTCACAGCCTGGGCAGCTTTTTTCTGATAGTACTAGCTCACCGCGATTGCTCCTGGATGTGAATTCTTATAGTGGTTATTGTCCCCATCAGTTTTCACATTGTTGGCTGTTTTTTTATGCATGCTTGACCTATCCCTACTTATACAGAGATTATAAATTCTTTCAGAACTGCGCTATTTCTTCTATGTCTCATCACTCTCAGTATCTTCCTTGTGAGATACATTCAACCAAAATACATTGATTTGCTACTTGGAGGAGACATAACCACAGCATGGCAGCACCGAAAATCAATTGGCCTTAGGATCTTTCTTACTCACTATTGTGATCTACATAACCAAAGAGAAGGAACAGAATGTGATGTGATGGAAAGGGTAAGGAAGTGGGGACAAGCTTGTTCTTCGAAAGGATTTAGGTTTTCACTGTTAAGGTCCTGAGAGAAGAAATTTCAGTCACCCCATTCTTAAAACAATCAATCCCAAAATGAATAAGCAGAAGAAACTAAGCTTTGGCCATTCTCTAATTTATTAATGCTGGAGACCCTTCAACACAGTTGACTCAGGAATTACATGGTCTGCATATGAGGTAGAATGACAGCACTCATATTACTGAAGAGCCCCTATCTGAAAAACACAACATCAAAGAAACCAAGGCTCAAAGATGTCCACTTATTTTCTCTCCAAATAGACCTGCTTAACATCAGAGCTTAGGTGAGAATGTGGGTCTCGTTTCTTGTATTGTCTCTCACTGAACAATATACAAATGATTATCAAAAAAGGTTTTATTTTCATTTTATAAGACTTGACTCATTATGACACTAAAAAAAAAAAAATCTAGGGTATCATTAAAGCCAATTTAAGATTATTTAAAATAGAATCAAGCTAATAAGGCTCTGCCACATGTTCCCTAGTCCCTTGCCCATGACCTTGGAGTGGTAATAAAAGATGCAATTTTAATAATTACTTTTTCAAATATATATTTTATTGTTGTATTTTTACCTTAAACTTTAAAGCAAAAGATTGATGGGATAGTTTAGTTTTCATATAACAGTAAATAAGTTTTTTCCCATTTAAAAAAAATTTTTTTTAATGTATGTTTATTTTTGAGATAGAGAGAGACCGAGCATGAGCATGGGAGGGGCAGAGAGAGAGGGAGACATAGAATCTGAAGCAGGCTCCAGGCTCTGAGCTGTTAGCACAGAGCCCGACGCGGGACTCGAACTCACGAACAGTGAGATCATGACCTGAGCCGAAGTGGGACGCTTAAGTGAGCCACCCAGGTGCCCCACCCCATTTTTTTTTAATTTCAAAATACATTTAAGTTATTTAAAAATAATTTTCTAAATGATGAAATATGCTGGAAAAAAAAGAAATAATAATTATAGCATGGAAAGCACAGCCATCAAGACATGGAAATCACCAAGAGGATGAATGGATAAGAATAACCAATTTTCACATGTAGCAAAAGACACAAAGTCTTAAGGTTGATGATTAAGACAGCCATTTTGGTGGTAAACCCTTAAAACTATTAATTAAGAAAAATTAAATTTTTCATTTAAAAATATGCACATGGTGGGGCGCCTGGGTGGCGCAGTCGGTTAAGCGTCCGACTTCAGCCAGGTCACGATCTCGCAGTCCGTGAGTTCGAGCCCCGCGTCAGGCTCTGGGCTGATGGCTCAGAGCCTGGAGCCTGTTTCCGATTCTGTGTCTCCCTCTCTCTCTGACCCTTCCCTGTTCATGCTCTGTCTCTCTCTGTCCCAAAAATAAAATAAACATTGAAAAAAAAAAATTAAAAAAAAATATGCACATGGGGTGCCTGGTTGTCTCAGTCAGTTAAGCATCCAACTCTTGGTTTTGGCCTAGGTCATAATCTCACAGTTCATGAGATCAGAACCCCCTTTCTCTCTCTGCCCCTGTGCCACTTGTGCTCTCTGTCTCAAAATAAAATAAACTTCAAAAAAATATATGCACTTGAACAATCTTGAGGGATTTCTGAGAGGTATTTAGTGAAGATGCACAAAGCCTATCTTAGAGTCAGTCTCAGTAACCCCCTTGCCCTCCCTGCAGCGCAACAGCCAGTCCGCAAACAAGGCCTGCCTGCTCCATCTATACCAGCATCTATCTCAATTTCTTCTCATCTCCACTGTCACCTCCTTATTCCAAATCACTAGCATCTCTTATCTCTGGACTAATAGCATTGCTTCTGTTTAAGTTTACTTTTGCTATTTTCCCCCTTGGTTGTAGGTATTTATATTTTCTTCTCTATATGTTCTGTTTTCAAAATTTTATATAATGAATATATATTATATAATAACTGCAAAACCATGAATAAATGATATATTTAAAATGCATATTATATATTATAAAATATATTTTATACTTATGTATTTGTGATATAAATGTAACGTATATTAAAAACACAGATTTAGCACTGAGCCAAACACTTTTATGCCACCCTCATTTATCCACTCCACCAAAACTGTCCTTATCAAGGTAACAAATGGCCTCCATATTACCAAACCCAGTGGTCAGTTCTCAGGCTTCATTTTATTTGATCTATTGGCAACATTTAGCAATCTGACTTCCTTGAAAAATTTTCTTTTGATTTCCAGCACACCAAGTGCTCCTTACTTTGCTGGCTGCTTCTTCTCAAATTTCTTTACTGGCTCCTCTTCTTCTGCCTCACCTTACCAGGACCCGAGGACTCAATCCTTGAACTCTGTCTCTACTCCCTCTGTGATCCAGTCTCATAGCTTTAACACCAGAAACCTAAATGTGCATCTCCTGCCCAGACCTCTCCTGTGAAAATCTCGCTCATATGTCCAACTTTCTACCTTCTGCACTTAGATGTCTTGGGCATCCCAATCACCTTCCATCCTTTGAATTCCTTTGACCTCTTATCAATGTTGTAACCCTTATTTTCAGGACCCCATGTCATCTTTCTAGTTTAAATCTTTGTTCTGATGAAAATTCCCCAGTAAACTTCTAAGAAAGGATGCATCAGAGGCAAATGACTTGAGGCCTTGCCTCTAGAAATATCTTTATTCTACCTTCACCCTTGATTGGTAGTTTGGCTGAAAACAGAATTTCAAGAAATATCCTGTCTCTATTTCTTTTTGTTCTATCTTCCAGAAATTTCTCAATACTTCTAATACTTACAATGAGTTTCTTAAAAAATTACCGTTCCAATTTTTTTCCCAAGGGCTCCTTTTATTCTCCAAAGGTACTTTTGCTTCTAGCATCCTTTTCTTGTTGATAAAATACAATATTTTCTATGGTACTTATTACTAATGTCAAATAACATCTGATTCTCCTCTTGTTGCAGACACAGGTAGGATTGTACTTTCCTGTCCCTTGAAGTTAGCATGGCTATAAGTCTTGCTTTGGCCAAATAATTTGAGATTAAGTGACTCTTGTCATTTCTAGATGGAAATATTTAATTTTAGTACTGAAATCCTTAGCCTCTTTTCTTATAATAGTGATGGTGGAAGCAGGTATTGATATGAAGATCAAAGCAGCTTGGAATACTGAGCTGGGAATACATAGAAAACAGCAGCCCAGACAAGAAGTGTAGAACTGCAGCAGATATTAAATGAACAAGCAAAAAAAAAAAAAAATTAGTTGTATTTAGGCACCCAGATTTGGGGGTTGTTTACTATCACAGTGTCTATTGTGCTATCCTGATTGATTCAAACATTGGTACCATAAGTGGGGTGCTACCATAATAATAAATATCAAATATGTAACATAGGATTAGTGGAGAGACAGCAGGTACTGAAAAAACTGGTATCAGAGGCCAGGAAAGATAGTGATTCATGCTATGTAATTACAAAATAGTTGGTACAACTATGAACCAAGAGTCAGACTGTGTTATTATTGATCTCATAGTTACAAAGGTACAGGTAGGAAAAATAGAACTGAATTCTTTGACAGGTTTCTGTGGGTAGTGGGTATTTGACAATATATTATAAGAAATAGATATGAGCAAAGAATTGCCCAGACTTCAAGTAGGAATGAAAAGAATGAAAAAAAAAATGAGTCCAGAAATTTGAGGACGTGTTAAGATGTAACTGATTTTCAAACACAAGCAATAAAATATAAAATTGATAAAGTCCTAAATTAGGGAAGCTCATTAAAACTCAGTCTTAAGCAAGGATTAAAGTTATGATATAGTTGCCACAATCATCAAAGCCTCTAGGTAGTTTAAATGTTCTTAGATTACCCAGTAAATTCTTCAGATTGGATAAAAAGCATAAGGAGATACTAAACAGTGCCTCTTACTAAAGTCTAATAAACACAAAATCTTAAGCTGTCAAATTTCCTCCAAATGCTCCAGTCTCCTGTCTGGGAAGTAGAATCCTGTCTGGGAGCAATCTCCACGAGTGGAGGAAGGGAGAGAGCTGAAAGCTTTCCATTCAATACAAACATTTTCATTTAATCTCATTGTTCTTCAGGATGACACCCCAAACTCCAGAGAATAAATCTCTATTCTTCCGCTCAATACATATAATGTAGCTATTGTTGTCTCTCATCTCATGGATTTTTGGGGTTTTTTTTTTTTCTGTCTGAGTTCATTCCTGTTTGTCCCTTCTCTGTCATTTTCGTGGAGTTACAGGAGAGAACAAAGGTAAACCTAAGTGTCCAAGGCACCATATTTAGAAGTCTACAAAAGCCCTTACCTCAACTCCCTACCTCCTCTCCAGTGCCTTATAAATTATTCGCAACACCAGAGCCAGTATGATCCTTAAAACATAATCCATATTGTTTCCTTGTATAAAACTCTCTTGGATTTCCATTGAATTACAATAAAATTCTCTCCCTTAACCGTGATCTATAAGTTCACACGTGATCTGAGACTCATGGCTATTTATGATTACGTGTCACAGCTATCTCCCTGTTCTCTACATGCAAGCCACTCTAGATTTGTGTATGTTCCTTGAACACGCCAAGATCATCTCTACCTTAGGACTGTTCCTCTTGCTGTTTCCTCTAGGAATCCTCTGTCCCGTAAGTTTGTACAGGGCCAGTTATTTTTCATTCAGTTCTCAGCTCACCTCTTCAGAGATGTTCCTAACCACACAGAGTATTCACTCTACAAAAGCCTGATTCCCCGCCCCCCTCAGTCTCTATATATCACATTGCCTAATTTTATTTTTTACAGTACTTACATTTCTCTTAATTATCCCATTAATACTGTTAATATTCATTTTCTGTGTCTCCTTCCAGTTGAACCCCTTCCAAAAGAATATGAACTTAAGATACCTTGTTTGTCACATCCAACAATATTTACCTAGTATGGAATATTACCTGGCAAGATTAGGCACCCAGCCTAATATCTTTAAAATAAATACATGACTAGCAAATCATTTCTATATTATGTTCTAAATTAGAATTATTTATGCACTTCATTTGCCATTTAACTCTATCAAATTGAACTTAAAAAAAATTGTGTGAGAGTATTTCTCCTTTCTAGCTGTGGCAAAAATAAAACTTGCAGAAGAGTTGCTGAGAACAGCAAGAAACATGGGACAAAATACTACTACTACTACTACTACTACTACTAGTAATGATCAGAGAGCCATAGAGACAATAACTGAAGGAGCAAAATCAGAAAAAAACCACAGATGAGTAAACCAATGTTCTATGAGTTCATTTTTCCTTGAAGTATTTGTCAATTGCAGATTAGTAGTTACAAGATTAGAGACTGGAGTTCCTAGCAAGGAAAAAGCCCTAATAAGAGGTAGAGAGAGCCCAGCAGAGCTTTTGACAATATTATTGCAGTTAGAAAGAAGGGCAGAATGCCAGAAATAGTAAGTATAAAGAAAAATCTAAATGAATGTTGATCATACTAAACAATAATAATGACTTGTGAAGGTTTAGGTATATGTAGAATTTAAATGACTTAAAAAAATAACATAAATGGCAAGAGTCGGGGGGGCGGGTAGTAAATGTGGTTTAAATATTCTGAGTAGAGTACATGTGTCTGGGAAATGGAAAAATACAAAGGTGTATTTAACTTTACTCAGCCAATGAATGTTTTTGTTTTTTGTTGTTTTTTTTTTTTTGGAAAAGAGATATTTTTTTTTAATTCTCAAGTTAGTTATCATACAGTGTAGTCTTGGCTTCAGGTCTAGAACCTAGTGATTCATCACTTATATGTAACACCCAGTGCTCATCCCAAAAAGTGCCCTCCTTAATGCCCATCACCCATTTAACCCACCCCCCCACTCCCCACCCCCATTTATCTTATTAACCCACCCCCCACTCCCCACCCCTTTTATCGTATTTTTCCTTCTCTTCCCCTATGTTCATCTGTTACGTTTCTCAAATTCCACATATGAGTGAAATCATATACCTGTCTTTCTCTGCCTGACTTATTTCATTTAGCCTAATACCTTCTAATTCCATCCACATTGTATTTATAAATTATATATATATATAAATATAAATATATATATATACACACCACATGCCACATCTTATTTCTTTTTCTTAAATGAAATTTATTGTCAAATTGGTTTCCATACAACACCTAGTGCTCATCCCAACAGATGCCGTCCTCAATACCCATCACCCACCCTCCCCTCCCACCCCCCCATCAGCCCTCAGTTTGTTCTCAGTTTTTAACAGTCTCTTATGCTTTGGCTCTCTCCCACTCTAACCTCTTTTTTTTTCCTTCCCCTCCCCCATGGGTTTCTGTTAAGTTTCTCAGGATCCACATAAGAGTGAAAACATATGGTATCTGTCTTTCTCTGTATGGCTTATTTCACTTAGCATCACACTCCCCAGTTCCATCCACGTTGCTACAAAGGGCCATATTTCATTCTTTCTCATTGCCACGTAGTACTCCATTGTGTATATAAACCACAATTTCTTTATCCATTCATCAGTTGATGGACATTTCGGCTCTTTCCATAATTTGGCTATTGTTGAGAGTACTGCTATAAACATTGGGGTACAAGTGCCCCTATGCATCAGCACTCCTGTATCCCTTGGGTAAATTCCTAGCAGTGCTACTGCTGGGTCATAGGGCATGTCTATTTTTAATTTTTTGAGGAACCTCCACGCTGTTTTCCAGAGTGACTGCACCAGTTTGCATTCCCACCAACAGTGCAAGAGGGTTCCCTTTTCCCCACATCCTCACCAACATCTGTTATTTCCTGAATTGTTAACTTTAGCCATTCTGACAAGTGTGAGGTGATATCTCGTTGTGGTTTTGATTTGTATTTGCCTGATGATGAACGATGTTGAGCATCTTTTCATGTGTCTGTTTGCCACCTGGATGTCTTCTATGGAAAGGTGTCTAATGAATGCATATTTTACACACTAAGATAACCACTAAGAGAGCAGAAAAAAAAAGTATATGACTAAAAGGATGATTGGAGAAAAAGGAATATTTTTTAAAATTTTATTAATCTAAAAGAAGGTAAGAGTACAAAAAAGAAAGATAACAAGTGGGAAATTAGGAAATAAATAAGATTGTAGATATAAACTCAAATAAATCAGTAATTTGTAATTGGATTAATTAGTCCAATTAAGAGATTAATATTATCAGATTGCATTAAAAAACTCTAATGCTGATTACAAGAGTCAGACTTTAAATATAAATACACAGGTAGAAAAGAAAAGATGGAAAACATACAAACTAGAACCAAGAGAAAGTCAGTGTAACTACTGTAACATGACAAAATGTTCTTGAAGACAAGAAGTATTTCTAACGATAAAGACCACTATTTTATAATGATTAAATAATCAATTCACCAGGGACATATAGCAATTCTTAATTCATATGCACACAATAATGTAGCTACAAATATACTTGAAAAATGTGCAAGAGTAGGAGACTTTAATATATCTCTCTCAATAACTGATTAAAGAAATAGACAAAAAAACTCAGCAAAATTTGACAGACTATATACATGTTTATACACACACACACACACACACACATGAATTTATATATATATATAAATTTACGTATATATGATATACATAAATACATACAACCCTCCCCAAGAATGTCAGTATATATATTATTTTCAAGAACAGTACAACATTAATGTAACATTTATCAAAATAAAACATGTTGATGCTGTTGATCCATAAAGCAAATCTCAACAAATGTAAAGAATTTGGACCTTTCAGAGAATCTTCTATGGCCACAAAGAAATTAAGCAGAATTAGGGGCGCCTGGGTGGCGCAGTCGGTTAAGCGTCCGACTTCAGCCAGGTCACGATCTCGCGGTCCGTGAGTTCGAGCCCCGCGTCGGGCTCTGTGCTGACAGCTCAGAGCCTGGAGCCTGTTTCCGATTCTGTGTCTCCCTCTCTCTCTGCCCCTCCCTCGTTCATGCTCTGTCTCTCTCTGTCCCAAAAATAAATGAATAAACGTTGAAAAAAAAAATTAAAAAAAAAAAAAAAAGAAATTAAGCAGAATTCAACAATAACAAAACTAGAAAATCTCCATATTCTTAAAAATTAAGGAAGGAGCACCTGGTTAAGCATCCGACTTTGGCTCGGGTCATGATCTCACAGTTCGTGAGTTTATGCCCCGCATTGGGCTCTGTGCTGGCAGTTCAGGGTCTGGAGCCTGCTTAGGATTCTGTGTCCCCCTCTGTCTCTGCCCCTCCCCTGCTTGCACACTGTCTCTGTCTCTGTCTCTCTCTGAAAAATAAATAAAACATTTAAAATTTTTTTAATTAAGGAATAGACTTCTGCATATATATATATATATATATATATATATACACTTCTTCTATATACATATACATATATATATATATATATATATATATATATTGAGAGAGAGAGAGAGAGAGAGAGAAAGTCCAAGGAACCAATAATAGAAATGAAAAGGAGGACACCACACCACAGATCATACAGACATTGAAAAGGATAATGAGAGGATTTTATGAAAAACCTTACATCAATAAATTTGAAAATTTAGATGTAGACAAATTTCTACAAAAGCTTAGCTCATCAAAAAGAAAGGAAAAATCTGAATTTTCTTGTATTTTTCAATATATTAAGCTTGTAATTTAAAACCTTCACACAAAGAAATCTCTAGGCTTATATAACATCCCCAGAGACCAGGAAGAATCATCAATCTCAACCTTGCACAAACTCTTCTAACAGTTAGAGAGAAAACACTTCTCAATTCATTTTATGAGGTCACTATAAAGCACAATCTAATTGGGCATCCAAAGTTAGGAAAATCATAAGGTAACTTCTATTGAGCATGGATGCAAAATCCCTAAGCAAAACATCAGCAAACCTAACCCAGCAATTATAAGAAGGATAACACACATCATGACTCTAGGGAGTATTCCAGAAATATGTGGTCTTGAGCCCCCCTTGTCTTGAGCCTCCCAGCTGGTCAGAACCAGGAGAACTGCACTAGTGAGAGCCGAAAGGGGCCTCCTGTGTCTGAAATCATGGAGAGGGGTGTGTGTAAGGTTTGAAGGCTTGGCTGGGAATTCAGAATCATGCAACCTGCTCATATCACACATCAGGAAAATAAATAACAAAGAGATTAACTGAACTGAGCTAACCAGAGTCTTATCCCTAAGACCGACTGGACTCCACTTTTCTATCTCCAGACCCTTGATCCCTCACCACACAAAGCAGACCAACAGTATTTGGTAGAAATGCAGACACTCAGGCACCATCTCAGGCCAACTAAATCGGAACTATTTTTAAACAAGATCCCCAGAAAATTCCCTGCACATGAATATGAAAAGCATGGCTCTACACCACATTATTTAACTCTTGCAATCCAGTAAAGCAGATCTAGAGACTAACTTCCCAGGTCCCAATCTTGACTACCTCACTTACTAGACCCTTCCCATCTCTTGGTTTCCATCTGTAAAAATCATCACAATACCTATCTCATAGAGTTCTTTTGAGGGTACTCAATAATTAAAAATTATTAAGTATTATTCTAAAAACAAAAAGAAATACATGGTTAGTTCAACATCTGAAAATCAATCCGTGTAATTTTCCACAATAACAATAAAAAAGAATCATAAAAGCAGTTCAATAAATGCATTAAAATATTTGATAAAAGAAAACACTAAAGCAAACATTATTTCTATTGGTGAATTATTGAAAGCTTTTACTCTAAGATTAGAAATAACAAAAAGATGTTCTTATCACTACTTCTATTCAACGTTTATCCTTTCCTCCTTCCCTCCTGCCCACTTCTTTTTTTTTGCCCTTTGGTCAAGTACATATGGTTTAACTTACATTAGTTAAATGTGCATATTAGGAGACTCTACAATATTTGAACACGGAGCAAAATCCTCTTCTCAAGGACATTCTGACAGTTTTTCAGATGGGTAAAATATAGTATTACTGAAAAAGTTATCTGTTCTATCTCTTAAGCACAATTACTCTAATTCCATATAAATGTTTTTTTCATTTGATTTGGGAGACACTAAATGCTAAGTGTGACCTTGGGCAAGACACTTCATTACATTTCCTGGCTCACAGAGTTGCCATTGCTTGAAATGGGGCCTAGCAAAGTTAAGTGTTATATATATACTTATTAAATAAAAAAGTAAATAAAACTACTGATCTTTCTGCTGCAAATACTTTTAAGCATGTACCTTGAGAATAAAACATTCACAATAAAAATTAAAAGACTCTATGACTTCCTTTATTTATAGGAATGTCTCTGCTACTTTATGTGATAATAAATCGAATTCAATAAGATTAACTTCAAAACACTGTACTCTTCATTCATATTTGAGCAAATACCTTTAGCTGCTTTAGCACTCCCCTCTGAAGCTTGTTTCTAAGAATAAGGCCTTAAAAAAGTTCCAAGGCATTCATCTGGTCCATGCCCTCAAGCTCTGGGGACAAAGGCTTTTTTCCAGTTTCAACACAATTGGATGTCCCGTTGAATTAACTGTCCCTGCCAGTCATCCCTGCATGGAACCGTAAGGCAGCACTCATCTTATTTGTAAGGCACCACCCACGAGGTCCTTCAAAGTACTGGGAAAATCCATGATAAATAATAAAACACACAAACAGAAAAGGCCAAAACTAGCTCTCAACAATATACTTTCTTGCTGATCTGAATAGGAAAGAAGGGAAGAAAGCATCTTATAGTATATACCCATACCACATTATTATAGAAAATTGCATTAAAAACTTGGATGTAGTGTCACCAAAATTGATGACTTACATTTTATAAATACAAAGCAAATAAAATTGTTCTAAAATAGCTTAGTGCCTAGATAGCATTCTATGTTTGTTTATGACTGTGTTCCCTCATATTTTGCTTATTCTACCTTTGTGCTTTGGACTGGATTGTATCCTCCCCCCCAAATTCATATATTGAAGCCCTAACCCCTAGTGTAATGGTATTCGGAGACGGTACCTTTAGCAAGTAAGGCCTTAAGTTTAGATAAGGCCACGAAGGTGGGACCCTCCATTTGGTGCGATTAGTGCCCCATAAGAAGATACCAGAGAGACAGTGTGCTCGTGATCTCTTTCTCTCTAGCTCTTGCTTACACTTGCTTGCTCACTCTCACTTGCTCTCTACCTTCCATTTGAGGATAAGGTTCAAGGTGATCATCTTCAAGCCAGAAAGAGAGTCCTCATGAGACCCTGGCCATACCAGCACTCTAATTTTGGATTTCTAGCCTCCAGAACTATGATAAAATATTTTTTTGCTGTTTAAGCTGCCTAGTCTATGGTATTTTGTATGGCAGCCTAAGCTGACTAAGACACTATATACTATATTTTGGTGGTTCAAAACATTGCCTTTTAAGTCTTAGCTCATTTGTTTCCAAGGGAAAGTCATCTCAACTTTTTTCAGATTAAGTCTGTTTATCTGTTTAACACTGAAAATGTTTGTTCTGTCTTTTACACAGACTTTTTAGAGGAAAATGATATACATGAAAACTCTTATGAAAATTGAATAGAACATTTTCTAAAGCTATTTCCAACTCAGAACAAATGCAAATAGGAATAATGTTAATGTTTTTTATTTTTGAAATTTCATCAGCATTCTTTGCATTTATTGTGACATTATGTGTCTCATCTATATAATTTTTAATAGACATTTTATACATAACCCAAATAATCTTAGAACACATGCGTTGCAAATCCTGAAAAGGGACACTTCCACAGATTTCCTTCAAGTTGTTACACCATTTGCCCTATATGTCAAGTGGCAGGACCACAGTTCTCCCTCTTTTGTCTTTCTGGGAGAGCTGGCATGCCGTCCTCACAGACTGTTAGGCTCCACTGCTCAACTCTTCCTGTTCTTGCTGTGTTCTATGTATTATTTCCAATCTAACTTGTGGTAACTTAATATGGATGCTAATATCATACTAAAATCTCTGTTACATGTTGAACTGTGTCCTTCTCAAATTTATATATTTAGGGGCACCTGCGTGGCTCAGTCGGTTGAGCGTCCAACTTCGGCTCAGGTCATGATCTCATAGTTTGTGGGTTCAAGCCCCGCATCGGGCTCTGTGCTGACAGCTCAGAGCCTGAAGCCTGCTTCGGATTCTGTGTCTCCCTCTCTCTCTGCCCCTCCCCTGTTCATGCTCTGTCTCTCTGTCAAAAATAAAAAACATTAAAAAAAAATTTTTTTAATTGTATATCGAGGTCCTAACCCTCAACACCTCAGAATGTAACCATATTTGGACACAGGGTCGTTAAAGAGCTAATTAAATTAAAATAAGGCCATATCGGTGGGCCTTAATCCAATATGACTGCTGTCCTTATAAAAAGTGGAAATTAGGACACAGACATTGCACGCACAAAAACAAAAGACCATGTGAAGGCACAGGGAGAAGATGAACATCTGCAAGCCAAGAAGAGAGGTCTCAGGAAAAGCCAAGCCTGTGTACATCTCAATCTTAGACTTCCAGCCTTCAGAATCATGAGGAAATTAACTTTGGTCATTTAAACCAACCGGTCTGTGGTGTGTTGTGTTGTGCTTGGTTTTGTTTGTTTTTGTTATGGCAGCCACAGCAAACTAATATAGTGACCTTTAATACAGTCCTGACCCAAGCTTGGTCTTGAGTGTCCCCTCTACCACTCTTCCTTCTCCACTTCTGTTGATCAACATCCCCATCCCCAATATTACACTGTTTGATCCCTATCCAGCCCTCTTTCCTTAATGCCCAGCATTTTCTGGGGGCCTCTAGAAATATAATTCCCTCTATGTCACCTAGCATATTCCATAAGATGTATAACGGCTTTCAAAAGGCAGTCATAAGGGAGTCGGAGCCACGGAGGTCTCAAGAGCAGCTTCACAATTTATCCTAAACTACAGCTTCTTCCTAACCTTCAGAACCTCTGTTAAGGAGAAAAAATTTTCTTTACTTTTTAAGATTATTCTGCCTTGTCTAAGAATTAAATTGACATGAGAGATTAACAGGATAAAATCAAACAAAAGTTTAATAATATGTATACCTCCTGGGGCGCCTGAGTGGCTCAGTCAGTTAAGTGTCTAACGTCAGCTCAGGTCATGATCTCATGGTCCATGAGTTCAAGCCCCACGTTGGGCTCTGAGCTGACAGCTCGGATCCTGGAGCCTGCTTCAGATTCTGTCTCTCCCTCTCTCTGTGCCCCATCCCCTACTCAGTCTGTCTTTCCCTCTCTCTCAAAAATAAATAAACATTAAAAAAATTTTTCAAAAATAATATGTATACCTCCTGTATACATAGAAGAGACTCAGGGAAACTAAATAACTCTCCAAAATGGCCTAAGCCATCACCTTAAATACCATCTTCAAATAAAGACAAATATTGGAGGTAGGGAGAAGTTGTGGGAGGTTACTAGGAAAAGCATAGTAAACAAAGATAAGATGATTACACAGATTTAAATACATGCCTTCTCCACTGGTAACAGTTTCTAGAGATATAGTCAACCCCCACTTTCTAGTGCAGCCAGAAAGACACTCTAACAAGTGGAGATTTCTCTTATACATGCATATGTCTCTTACAAAAGGGTAATTTTTGTTTAGTATTCAGAGCTTCTCTTGTGTCTGCAGTTTCTTAAAAATAAGCAGCTTAAATTAATGAATATTCCAGAACTTCTGGGAAGATGGTAAAGCAGGAGGATCCTGAGCTCACCTCATCCTACAGACCCACCAAAATAACAGCCATATTAGTGTACCTCTGAAAACTACCCAAAGACCTGCAGAACAGACTTTCTACAGTTAATTGTAAAGAGGGGCAAGGATGCAGTTGGGACCCAAACACCAGTTGAGACTATCCTCAAATGGGATGGACACCACAGGCACAGGATTAGACCCCACACCAGACACCCCAAACATGGGAGACCCATACTAAGATAACATAACATTTTTATTTCGAAAACCAGTGGGACTGAACTTTGTGAGTTTTTACAATCAGTGGGGATTGACTCTGGTACTTTAAAAATCAGTGAGCTTAGCTCTGGAGAGCCAGTAAGCAATAAGAAACTGGGTCCCCACCTTTAAAGAGCAAGCAAAACAAAAACAATGGGCCAGATACAGCATAGAAGCAGCAGTTTGAAATGTGGTTGAGATATAGAACATTTATTTACTAATCTCAGAATGTGTGATGAAGGGGCAGGGATCTGAGAGAGATTTCTCCAACAACACAAGTGCTGGTGGTGGGAAACCATTTCCCACCCCTCCTGAAGCCCATATCCAAGACACTTGAAGTAATCAGTGGGAAAACTGTCTACTTATCTTGTTATCTATCACAGCCTGTTCTGCCCCCATGCTCTCCTATGGTTCCACCCCATCCAACATGACCCACTCTGTAGGCATCACTTCAAAGTGGCTCCTGCCATGACAAACCTTGCTAGCAATCCCAGCAGGGATCAGTGCCACTCCAAAGTGACTCCTGCTTTGGGGAAAGGGGAAGATAACTATATAAATCAGTGTACCCACAGTCTCAGTAACCTCAGTAGCCAAACATCATAGCTGGCAGCACAGAGAGACTGTCTTACCAACCAGTGTCATTCAGCCCTGGCAGACAGGCTGGGAGCAGGGATCTGGTGTGACTGCTGGCCCCATCCACCAATGAAAATTTCTCACATGGCAGCACAGGGAAAGAACCCCTGCATTTCAATGTGACTGCACCATTGGCCAATGGACTTAGGGCAGGCATCTGGTCTGACTACTGACATCATCCAATTACAAGCCCCAGAAAGGCCCCTTAACAGCACAGGGAACAAACCCTGCTCATTATGCCCACAACAGGCAAAGTGGGCCATTGCAGCCTACTGGATTGAAGGCAAACATGGCTCAGGCACAAAGGTAGGACACGTACAACCTACAGTAGAGACATCCCTGAAATGCCTGGTTCTGAGGTAGAGAGGAAATTGCACTACAGGGCACCACAGGACTTCTTCACAGGGCCACTACACTCATAGATGACTTTCCTAATACATAGAAAAAAAGAGAGTTAGACAAAATGAGGAGACAGCAGAATATGTCCCAAATGAAATAATAGGATGAAACCGCAGCAAAAGAGCTAAATAAAACAGAGGTAACCAATATGCCTGATAAAGAACTCAAAGCAATGATCATAAAGTTATCTCCTCACTGGAATTGAGAAGGAAGTCCTTTAACAAAAATAGATATAGAAAATATAAAAAAGAACCAGTCAGAGATGAAGAACTCAGTAACTAAAATTTTAAAGATACACTGGAGGGAATCAATAGCAGATTAGAGGAGAAAGAAGGATAGATGTAGATTAGTGATCTGACAGACAGGATAATGGGAAGCCAACAAGCTAAATAGCAAACAGAGAAAAGAATAATAAAAGCTTAATATAGGTTAAAGGAATTCAGCAACTTCATCAAGTGTAATAACATTCACATTATAGGGATTCCATTATACAGATAAGGAAAAGAGAGAGAAGGGGGAAGAAATTTTTTTGAATAAATAATTGCAGAAATGTCCCTAATCTAGCAAAGGAAATAGATATGCAGATCTAGGAGGCACAGAGAGCCCTGAACAAAATAAACAGAAAGAGATGAACACCAAGACACATAATAGTTAAAATGACAAAGAGTAATGATAATGAGAGAATTTTAAAGGCATTAATAGAAAACAGTTACATACTAGGGAAACCCCATAAGGCTCTAAGCTTATTTTTCAGCAGAAACTTTGCAGGCCAAAAGTTAGTGGTATGATGCATTTAAAGTTCTGAAAGGAAAAAAAAAAAAAAAACACGACCAAGAATACTCTACCCCACAAGACTATCATTCAGAATGAGACAGATAAAGAGTTTCTCAGACAAAACAAGACAAACCAACTAACTAAAGGAGTTCATTATCACTAAATCAGCCTTACAGGAAATGTTAAAGAAAATTCTTTGAGTGGAAAGGAAAGACCATAATTAGAATTAAGAAAATTATGAAAAAAAAACATTTCACAGGTAAATGCAAACATATAATAAAAGTAGTGGATTAATCACTTATAAAACCACTATGAAGGTTAAAGCACATAAGTAGTAAAATTAATTATATCCACAGAAATCAGTCAAGATGTTTTATATTAATTTAATGGTAACCACAAACCAAAAACCTGTAATAGATACACACACAAAAAAAATAATAAAGAAAAAAATCCAAGAATAACACTAACAAAACTTATCAAGCTACAAGGAAGAGAGCAAAACAAGAACAGAGAACTATGAAAACAACTATAAAACAAGTAATAAAATGGTAATAAGTACATACCTATCAACAATTACTTTAAATGTAACTGGACTAAATGCTCCAAACTAAAGACACAGGGTGACTGACTGGATAAAACAGCAAGACCCATCTATATGCTATCTCTTGTAGGTTGTCTACAAGACACTCATTTCAGCCTAAAGACACATGCAGATTGAAAATGAGGAAACAGAAAAGCATTTATCACGCAAATGGAAGTGAAAAGAAAGCTGGAGTAGCAAATACTTGTATTGGAAAAAATAGACTTTAAACAAAGACTGTAGGGGTACCTGGGTAGCTCAGTAAGTTAAGAGTGCAATTCTTGATTTTGGCTCAAGTCATGATCTCTCAGTTCGTGAGACTGAGCCCCACATTGGGCTCTGCACTGATAGCATGGAGCCTGCTTGAGATTCTCTCTCTCCCTCTCTTTCTGCCCCTCCCCTATTCTCTCTCTCAAAATAAATAAATAAATTTAAAAAAAAACACAGACTGTAACAAGAGACAAAGAGGGACACTACATGATAAAGAAAAAAATCTAACAAGAGCCTATAACAACTGTAAATATCAGTGCACCCAACATGGAGCACCTAAATACATAAAGCAACTATTAACAGACATAAAGGGAGAAACTGACAGTAACACAATAATAGTAAGGGAGTTTAGCACCCCACTTACATCAATGGATGGATCACCCAAACAGAAAATCAACAAATAAGTAGTGGTTCTGAATGACACGTTAGATCAGATGCATCTAACAAATATATTCAGAACTTCCCATTGAAAAACAGTGGAACACACATTCTTTTCAAGTACACATGAAACATTATCTGTAATAGATCATGTTAGGCCACAAAACAAATCTCAATAAATTAAAAAACACTGAAATCATATCATGCATCTTTTCCAAACACAATGCTATGAAGCTTGAAATAAATTACAAGAAAAAATCTGGAAAGAACACATATATATGAAGGTTAAATAACATGTTACTAAACAATGAATGGGACAAGCAAAAAAACAAAGAGGAAATCCAAAACTACATGGAGACAAGTGAAAATGAAAATGCAACAGTCCAAAATCTTTGGGATGCAGCAAGAGCTGTTCTAAGAAGGAAGATTATAGTCATACAGGCCACTCAAGAAACAAGAAAAATCTCAAATAAACAACCTAACCTTATATTTAAATAAGCTATAAAAAGAAAAGCAAACAAAGCCAGAAGAAGAAAAGAAATAAAAAAGATTAGAGCAAATCTAAGTAAAATAGAAACTAAAAACAAAACAATAAAACAGATCAACCAAACAGGAGCTGGTTCTTTGAAAAGATCAACAAAATTGATAAGCCTTTTAGCCCAACTCATCAAGAAAATGAAAAAAAGAGAGAGAGAGAGAGGACTCAGATAAATGCAGAATGAAGGAGGGGATACAAGAATCAACACTACAGAAATACAAAGGATTATAAGAGAACATTATGAAAAAGTATATGCCAACAAATTGGACAACCTAGAAGAAATGGATAAATTCCTAGAAACATAACTTTCCAAAACTGAATCAGGAAAAAATAGAAAATTTGAACAGACCAAATACTAGCAATGAAATCAGTAATCAAAAAACTCCCAATAAAAATACTGGATCAGATGGCTTCACAGGTGAATTCTAGCACACATTTAAAGAAGAGTTAATACCTATTCTTCTCAAACTATTCCAAAAAAATAGAAGAGGACGGAAAGCTTCCCAATCATTCTAGGAGGCCAACACTACCCTGATACCAAAGCCAGATAAAGACACTACAAAAAAGAAAACTACAAGCCAATACCTGTAATGAACACAAATGCAAAAACCCTCAACAAAATATTGGCAAATCAAACACAACAATACATTTAAAATATCATTCACCACAGTCAAAGAGGATTTATGCCAGGGATACAAGAGTGGTTCAATATTCACAAATCAATCAACATGATGCATAACAATAAAAAGAAAAAGAATTTTTAAAAATATGATCATCTCAATAGATACAGAAAAAGCATTTCACAAAATACAAATCCATTCATGATGAAAACCTTCAACAAAGAAGGCTAGAGCCAACATACCTCAACATGATAAAGGTCATATATGAAAAGCCCACAGCTAATATCATCCTTAATAGTGAAAAACTAAGAGCTTTTCCTCTAAGATCAAAAACAAGACATGGATGTCCACTCTCTCCACTTCTATTCAACATAGCACAGGATGTCCAAGCCACAGCAATCAGATGACATAAAGAAATAAAAGGCACCCAAATTAGTAAGGGAAAAATAAAACTTTCACTCTTTGCAGATGACATGATAGTCTACAGACTCCACCAAAAAACTACTAGAACTCATAAATGAATTCAGTAATGTTGCAGGATACAAAATTAATATACAAAAATCTGTTGCATTTCTTTACACTAATAATGAAACAGCAGAAATGAAATTAAGAAAAAAAAATCCCACTTATAATTGCACCAAAATAATGAAATACCAATGAATAAACTTAAGCATGGAGGTGAAAGACCTGTACTCTGAAAATTATAAGACAATGCTGAAAGAAACTGAAGATCACAAAAACAAATGGAAAGATCTTCCATGCTCATGGATTGGAACATTCAGTATTGTTAAAATGTCCATACTACCCAAAGCAATCTACAGGTTTAATGCAATTCTTATCAAAATACCAACATTTTTCACAGACCTAGAACAGAGCACTACAATCTGTTAAACCATAAAAGACTCTCAATAGCCAAAGCAATTTTAAGGAAGAACAATAAAACTAAAGCTATCACAATCCAAGATTTCAAGATATACTACAATGTTGTAGTCATCAAAACAGTATGATACTGGCACAAAAACAGACACACAGATTAATGGAACAGAATAGAGAGCCCAGGATAAACCCATGTATATATGGTCAATTTATCTATAACAATAGAGGCAAGAATTACAATGAGACAAAGATAGTCTCTTCAGCAAATGGTGCTGGAAAAACTGGTCAGCTATACGCAAAAAACAAAAATGAAACTGAACCACTTTCTTACACCATCCACAAAAGTACACTCAAAATGGATTAAAGACCTAACTGTGATATCTGAATCCATAAAACTCCTAGAAAAAAACATATGCAGCAACTTCTTTGACACTGCCCATAGAAACATTTTTCTATAAATGTCTTCTCAGGCAAAGGAAACAAAAGCAAAATTAAATTATTGGGACTATATTAAAATAGGAAACCTCTGCAGGGGAACCTAGGTGGCTCAGTCGGTTCAGCACCTGATTCTTGATTTTGGCTCAGGTCATGATCCCAGGGTCATGGGATAGAACCCTACATTGGGCTCTGCACGAGTGTGGAGCTTTGTTGGAATTCTCTCTTTCCACGTGCCCCTCTCCCCTGCTCACTCTCTCTTTCTAAAATTGTGGTTTATATACATAATGGAATACTACATAGCAATGAGAAAGAATGAAATGGCGTTTTGTAGCAATGCAGATGGAACTGGAGAGTGTTATGCTAAGTGAAATAAGTCATACAGTGAAAGACAGATACCATATGTTTTCACTCTTATGTGGATCCTGAGAAACTTAACAGAAACCCATGGGGGAGGGGAAGGGAAAAAAAAAAAGAGGTTAGAGAGGGAGCGAGCCAAAGCATAAGAGACTCTTAAAAACTGAGAACAAACTGAGGGTTGATGGGGGGTGTGAGGGAGGGGAGGGTGGGTGATGGGTATTGAGGAGGGCACCTGTTGGAATGAGCACTGGGTGTTGTATGGAAACCAATTTGACAATAAATTTCATATAATAAAAAAAAAGCTTCTGCACAGCAAAGGAAATCATCAACTAAACAAAAAAGCAACCTACTGAACTGGAAAAGATATTTGCAAATGATATATCTAGTAAGGGGTTAATATCCTAAATATATAAATAGCTTATATAACAACACCAAAAAATCCCAACTAATCCAATTAAAAGTAATCTAATTTAAAAATGGTCAGAAGACATGGATATTTTTCCAAAGACATACAAATGGCAAACAGACACATGAAAAGATTCTCAACATCACTAATCATCAGGAAAATGCAAATCAAAACTACAATGAGATATTATCTCATGCATGTCTGAATGAATAAAATCAAAGGAAAAGAAAAGGAAAGAGAAGAAATAACAAGTGTTGGCAAGGATGTGGAGAAAAAGGAAACCTCATGCACTATTAGTGGGAATTCAAATTGGTGCAGCCACTGCAGAAGTTCCTCAAAAATTAAAAATAGATTTACCATATGATCCAGTAATCCTACTACTGGAAATTTACTCAAAGAAAACAAAAACACTAGTTTAAAAAGATGTACTCCTATGTTGATTACAATATTATTTACAATAGCCAAGATATGGAAGCAAGCCAAGTGTCCTTTGATAGATGAAAGGATAAAGATGATGTGGTATAAATATATAATGGAATATTATTCAGTTATGAAAAAGAATGAAATCTTGCCATTTGCAACAGCATGGATGGACCCAGAGAGTATAATGTTAAGTGAAACAAATCAGACAAAAAAAGAGACAAACACAATATGATTCCACTCATATGTAGAATTTAAGAAACAAAACTAACAAAGAAAAAGACTAACAAAAAACAGACTCTTATTTAAATTTTTTTTTTCAACGTTTATTTATTTTTGGGACAGAGAGAGACAGAGCATGAACGGGGGAGGGGCAGAGAGAGAGGGAGACACAGAATCGGAAACAGGCTCCAGGCTCTATGCCATCAGCCCAGAGCCCGACGCGGGGCTCGAACTCACGGACCGCGAGATCGTGACCTGGCTGAAGTCGGACGCTTAACCGACTGCGCCACCCAGGCGCCCCAAAAAAAACAGACTCTTAAATACAGTGAACAAGGAGGGGTGGATCAGAAACTAATATAACACTATATGTGAATTTAAATAAACAAATAATCAATATGCCAAAGAGGCGTATCTTGGGACGGCAAAATTTGCTCCCCTATTCCTCATAAAGTCTGGTCAAACTTCTTAGTTCTTCTTATACACATCATATGTTTATGATTTTTCTTTCAGAGTTTCCTTTTCTCTTTCATTAGACATGTCTGTAGATGGATGGACCTCTTTCATGGCCAGCATTCAAGTTTGTTCACACAAAGCTCTTAAACCCCCATGAAAATCAGAGATGAGACTGAGTATTATTTTAGGGTCCTCAAACTTTCTCTGATATTTACGTTCATTGGTCCAGAGCATCCTTAAACTCCCTGGGGTAGATTCTGTAAGAATCTATGAGAGCCCCCACTCTGTCTCCACTGATAAACTCTTATCATATAAATATTCCATTCTATTGCTTTACTATTTGTTGTAAGAATCTTGTGGAACAAGATTAATACTATTCTACTTTATAAAAAAAGGAACTCAAGTCTATATATCAGGTTTATTTACCTAAAGTTACTAAGTAATATTTGTGTGTATAGATACACATGTAGAGAAAGAGAGAGAGAATAAACGTATCTAGAAAAGTGTTTCTACTAAGAGAGCTTAAAATTTCATAGAATTTTATTTTTATGTCTTTTGTGTTTCTATGCATGAAGGGCTGGTTATAGAAAAAAATTACAAAAAAAATATATGGCACTCAGTGTTATTTGAATGTAACTAACCTTGTGAAAACAGAAATGCGTCTCACAACTTCTAATTTACACTGTTACAACAGCACCTTGTAAACCTTTTTAAATGTATCTAATATCTCCCAATTTTAAAAAAATCTCCCAGGAAACAAACATACTGTTCAAAAACACAGTATTATTACATTAAAATCATGCGAAACACTCCATGTAATATAAGAGCTCATTCCGTACTTTTATGTTAAAAACCTGAGTACCCACGGAATTTATTTTAAGGGAATGCACAAGATTTGAACTCTACAGAGATGCACCCAGAGCAGTGATAGTTTGACACCTGCTACAATAGGATCCAATCTCCCAAGGATACAGGGTCTACAGCCGTCTGTTAATCAGAAAAGAGTGTTATACACAGAGGTTAACTTCTCCACCCCAAGCTTTATGAATTAATTCAATACAAGCATAAAGCTTCCTTTTTTATTCCTCCTTTGGCAGCATCACTTCAATGCACAGTTGGCTGAGGATGGCAGGAAGCTAAAATACTAGTGCAAAGAAAGAAAACTGAGGCCACCAGGTTCTTTTCATTTACAAACACAAACTTCTTCAAAACAATGATGCAGAAGAAAAACTGTCAATATGAGCATGAAAGATGTTCAACATCTCTGTTCATCACGGAAATGCAAATTAAAACCGCAGTAAAGTACACTATATACTAACAGCCTGGTTAAAACAAAAGACTAACATTCCTACCTATGTATCAGTATTTGGTAGAAACAGATGGGGGAAATAAAAATGGTAAGGATAAGGGGTGCCTGGGTGGCGCAGTCGGTTAAGCGTCCGACTTCAGCCAGGTCACGATCTCGCGGTCCGTGAGTTCGAGCCCCGCGTCGGGCTCTGGGCTGATGGCTCAGAGCCTGGAGCCTGTTTCCGATTCTGTGTCTCCCTCTCTCTCTGCCCCTCCCCCGTTCATGCTCTGTCTCTCTCTGTCCCAAAAATAAATAAACGTTGAAAAAAAAAAAAACGGTAAGGATAAAAGCTTTGAAAAACTCTATCAACTTAAGCTAAGTGACATCCAACAAATAAGAAATGTATCATCTTTTCCAGTGTGCATTGCTGTATAAAATAGCTATGTACAGTGTCTACCTTTTTTTAAAGATGGTTCCAACTTTAAAACCTGATTTTTGAGCAATCACTTGAAAAGCTGTTCAATTCCTAACCATGTAAGACTTAGGATTTCAGTCTGGTCTTCATATCAGATCACTGTGAACAGGAATTAAAAAAAAAAAAAAAGTTGAAAATTTCAAATTTAAAGCACAGCATTAAGACTCAGAGAAATATCTTATGAAGATAAAAAGCTTCTGCACAGCAAAGGAAACAACCAACAAAACGAAAGGCAATCAATGGAATGGGAAAAGATATTTGCAAATGACATATCGGACAAAGGGCTAGTATCCAAAATCTATAAAGAGCTCACCAAACTCCACACCCGAAAAACAAATAACCCAGTGAAGAAATGGGCAGAAAACATGAATAGACACTTCTCTAAAGAAGACATCCGGATGGCCAACAGGCACATGAAAAGATGCTCAACGTCACTCCTCATCAGGGAAATACAAATCAAAACCACACTCAGATATCACCTCATGCCAGTCAGAGTGGCCAAAATAAACAAATCAGGAGACTATGATGCTGGAGAGGATGTGGAGAAACGGGAACCCTCTTGCACTGTTGGTGGGAATGCAAACTGGTGCAGCCGCTCTGGAAAACAGTGTGGAGGTTCCTCAAAAAATTAAAAACAGACCTACCCTATGACCCAGCAATAGCACTGCTAGGAATTTACCCAAGGGATACAGGGGTACTGATGCATAGGGGCACTTGTACCCCAATGTTTATAGCAGTACTCTCAACAATTGCCAAATTATGGAAAGAGCCGAAATGTCCATCAACTGACGAATGGATAAAGAAATTGTGGTTTATACACACAATGGAGTACTACGTGGCAATGAGAAAGAATGAAATATGGCCCTTTGTAGCAACGTGGATGGAACTGGAGAGTGTGATGCTAAGTGAAATAAGCCATACAGAGAAAGACAGATACCATATGTTTTCACTCTTATGTGGATCCTGAGAAACTTAACAGAAACCCATGGGGGAGGGGAGGGGAAAAAAAAGAGGTTAGAGTGGGAGAGAGCCAAAGCATAAGAGACTCTTAAAAACTGAGAACAAACCGAGGGTTGATGGGGGGTGGGAGGGAGGGGAGGGTGGGTGATGGGTATGGAGGAGGGCACTTTTTGGGATGAGCACTGGGTGTTGTATGGAAACCAATTTGACAATAAACTTCATACATTGAAAAAAAAAAGACTAAGAGAAATATCAACAAAAGGCAACCCATTAACATTTTGGTATGTGTCTCATTTTTTTCCACATACTTTAAATCATTATTTGCATTTTTTTCACTTAATATATACAAGTGCATGGAATAAAAACTCTTCACAAACAATTTAAAGGTAAATATATTCTATAGATTAAGTGTATCATTTTCTTAAACTCCCATTCATATTAAGTATGTGAGATGCTTCCAAAGTTTTGGTATTTTAAACAATATTATTTTATATTTATTACTAACTATAATATATTAAATATTCTTTTAGACAATATTATGATGAACATCTTACAATAATTCATTTAAGTTATAGCAACTGTTTTTGTTAATTAAAAATATTGTTTTCTTGAACCTGAAATTGGTATATTCACAAATCAGGCACATCAGCGCTCATATAGCCTCTTAAATTCTCAGACTTTGTACATGATGTTTCCCTTACAACCAAAATTGAATTGGAGCATTAAGGAAATTATCTAAATTTATGGGGGGGGAATAATTAAAGGTATTTCTTTACTGGAATTATCCACACTTGCAATCTACATTAATTCCATTACAGACTGTAATAGATTACTGTGAACATTTTATACCTTTAAAATGATAGATTTAAATTGAAATTGAATAAATATCAGAGAAGAGCTAAGGATGAAGATGAAAATTGGAGAAAACAAGGTTGGAAAATTGGTCAGAATTTCAAAAGCCTGGTCCACAGCCAGAGTGAAACAATGAAAACTTAAGCTGTGATATAATCCATAAAACTGTGGGTTGGAAAAAGGGAAGGAAACGGAAAGGAATGAAGAGGAGACTTCCCCTCTAAATGACATAATATCTGACCCAGTATCTAGGGAAATTTTAATGTAATCAATGCAACACAGCCACATTTACCAGAGGCACTACATAACAAGTCCTTGACGGTTATCATCAGACTGCACAAACGTCCAAAGCAACCTCTTCCTCCAGTCTCTCTTTCTGCCTAACATGTTCTGTTTCTGGAAGTTAGATTATAAACTCATGTATGAAAATTCACATGCTACAAAAAATAATATATAATCTTCTCACTTTTTACCCTTAGCATGGCATAATGATTTTAGAAGATCAACTAACTGCCACTGAAGAAAGCAAGAGCTCCTACTCTAAGAGCTGAATTACAAAACAGACCTATTATTACAGGATATGTTGACCGAAGAAAAACAGCTACAGAGAAAGAGAGCCTAGAAACATAAAATTCGGGTAGTCAAAGGTTACCACTGACCTGTATGGGTCACAAATGGCAGGTCCCAGGCCAGAGGGTCCTAAAACAAGGACCCAGGCTCAATAAACCATAAAGAAGGGGGTCGAGGGGGGAGGTTAGGAGAAGGGTGTATGCACACATAAGTGCATGTGTGTGTAAGAGAGATGTACACAGAGGGGTAAAATCCATGCCTATGCCTGCAACAAAGGCAATAAAATGAGGAACTGGATATAAAAGAAAAGTTTCTGTTTTGCAGAAGGGTAGCTCTAATTCTTACTTTCAGAAATAATTTATTTTGTTCACCTGCCATAAATTTTCTGGAGAAAAGCCTTTAGTCATAATTTACACAGAGTACTATTCCAATGGTTGGAGATCTTTGTGAAAAAATTTAAAACACACACACACACACACACACACACACACACACACATCAGGTTAATCAATAAAAGGAATGAAGAATTTTTTGCATATTTTTAAAAAGATGGTTCCTTTTTGTTAGGTTCTCTATACTGGAAACTGCAGCATAAATTTGTCCTTGGCATTAGAATAAATTACAGCCCATCTCTTCCTAGGAAAACTGTATTCCTGTCTACCGTGCTTAGTGGGAGTAAGCTAGGAACAGCTTATCAGATTACACAGTATTACTAAGTACATACAGCTCTCATCTGATTGCTTTTCAATCAGAACCTCACATCTTTTGCCAGATATAAATCATCTCATATAAAAGAGCTTTAGAATACAAAGTCAATGACATATTTTTTTTTTCTGGAGGTCTTAATGCAACCCTCATTTGATTATATAAAACCCAAATTTGACCACTATAGTCTATATAGACGAAGTATGCTGTGTTTACAAAGTACATTTCTGTAACACAAATTATACAACTACAAACTATATGACCTTGCTACTGAACTGCAAATTATTCAAATGTAATTCTACCCTAAATTAGAAAAATAAGCCATAGTATACTTTCCACCTCATCCAAATTATAGTGTAATTACAAACATAGCTTCTAGCTCAATTCCCAAGAGCAACAGAGAAAACAGAATACTGGTATGTGCGTGAATATGTGACAGGGCAATTGTGTTGGAGAGAGAAAGGAAGAGGGACTATATGCAATAGACAACAGGTAATAAAACCCTGCCTCCCTAATCTCCAAGCTGGTGGTTGGAAAATATCTCAAGTGTTCTGGGATTGATCTAATAGCCAAGTATCCTGGGTTCAAAATCAAGTCCTAGGACTAATTCACTCTGAGATCTGGTAAATTACTTCAGGCCATTGAGTCTCAATATTTCAGCTAAAAAAAAAAAAAAATAATAATAATAATAATAATAATAATAATAATAATATGGTTGTATTTTGCCCTATCTGGGAATTTTATTATTATTTTCAGATAAACTAAGTATACCATGTTTGCCTTATTTTTAAACACTGGATAAAATGTAAATAAAAATGGAAAAGACAAATAAATAAAACTAGATACCTCAAGTCATTTTTGAAAAGCCTCAAGTTCATTATTCAACAATTATACCCACTGAGTACCTACAACGTACCAAGTATAGCCCAGGGCACTAAGCTGTAAATGAAAGGATAAATGGGTGGTAGGATACACAGGAAATGAGAAAGAAGGGAAGAAGCAGTTAGCTAGTTGCTTAGTCGGATACTCAAGCTTATAACAAAATTGGGAGAGAGTGAGAACTACACTCATTAGGACAGAGTTTCCCAAAGCCTAGCACTGATAAAATATAATGTAATAATATCATTTTAGGTGACACACTAAAGAATAATTTTATATTAACAATTATAGTTTATATATATAATAACCACTAAAATAAATAGCACACATAACTGGCCATACGTATATTTTCAGGGATATTATTGGTTAATACAAGGCAATATAAAATAAGTGAGTTGAGTTAAGGTCAATTTAAAGAAATATTATATAATAATACGACATGTGTAGAAAGCAAAGATCATGAAGATGGCATTTAAATGACTAAACATGGGAAAATATAAGAAGATAAACCTCTGATATTTGGCTGCCATTCTCTTGAATTCATAGCCCCTCTCATGATTCCATAATCTTTAAATTCTCACACTAGAGAAGAGCAGCTTATCTCTAGGCAACAGATTAAGAATAATATATATACACAAACAACATAGGCCAGCATTCCCTCAACAGATGGGCTCCAAAAAGTTATCAGAATGGACAGGAGATAACCTAAGAGCTTCACAGCAGGGGGAAGGGGGTGGGGAATGGTACTAGAATAAGGTATATAGTGAAAACTACCACATTCGTAAACATCTACTCTGTGTCTTGCTTTGTACTTAACATTATTGCTAATCTTCATAACAACCTTGAAGGTAGAGTTTCTCTTTTTTTTTTTTTTTTCCTATTTTACCTATAAGAAAACTGAGATGGATATATTTTAAGAAGTTTTCTTAGATAACACTGAAGACACAGGCATAAATGAATTGAACTCTTATCACGTTGTTACTAAAATGAGTTTTAGTTTCTATTTGTGGTATAGTTTTCTACTTTAGATCAAATGTTTATAAAGAACAACATTTCTCTCTAAAAGTTCTCTCTATGAAATAAAGCAAACCTAGCAGTGGATATAGAGATATGAGGGCTATTGGCAATTACAAATGTGATTGGGAGACTGCATGCTCTACCAAACAGAACATTCTCCCCCAAGATATTTAAGAGGAAAACAGGAGGCTGAAGCAATGAGGCACTAAGTATAGACAATGGGCGGGGGGAGTCAAAGTTCTAGCTTTCTCCATCAGGCCCTCTACCATGAGCAACATTCATTCACAAAGGCACCTCAAGCTCAGAAACGAGTTCTGAGAACTCTGCTTTGGAATTCAGGCTGCCTGTCCATTTTATCTATTTTTCTAAATTACTTAGAACATATGTACTTAATGTAGCCAAAATAATTCTTGCAGAATAACACAAATAGAATTACTAACAACCTGATCTATAATACCAGATGATCTTAACATTAGTAATAGGAGGTAGGACAGAAAACAAAAAAGAAAAAGTGCTTACATTTTTCTTTAAATTGATTTTACACCTTGTGAGAACACCATAAGCTTATGCACTGATCTTGCGTGTGTTCAAAAAATTTAGGGTAACTTCCATAAGATAAATGGAGCATGTCTCTTTCAAACCCAGAAGAAATTTTCCTAAAAGATGTAATTAAAACACAATCCACAAAAGGCAGACAGAGAAATAAGAAGAAAAGAAAGACAAAAGAGAATAGACAAACATAAAAGAAGATAACATTAACAAGTCCAAGATGAAAGGACTCCATTCGTTAGATAGAGAGAGACCACACAGGGAGGCCCAAATGGACAGAAATGGAGTCTCCCCCAGCCAGTAGCCAACATCAGTGGGCAGGCATGTGAGTGAACAGCCTGCAGATGATTCCAGCATCTGACCTGTGAGTCTTCCAAATATCATGAGCAGACACAAACCACGCTCACTGCACCCCATCCAAATTCCTAATCCACAGAATCCATTTGTTTTTAATGCACTAGGTTTTAGAGAAAACCTATTATGTAGCTATAGTAATGAAATACACGCAAACACACACACACACACACACACACACACACACACACACACACATATACTCACACACACAAAGAAAGTACTAGTGATAAAGTAAATGGGTCAAAATATAAACTACTAGTGAAGCCTGGTAAAGGCCATATGGGAGTGAATTTTACTATATTGGCAACTGTCTAGAGATTTGAATTTATATCAAAATTTAAAGACAGAAAAAGAAACAAAGAGATAACAGAGACAGAGAGAGGAAATATAAGGCAGAGGTAACATAATGAAAAGATGTACCCTATGTCTGGAAATTTTTTTTTCAACGTTTATTTATTTTGGGGACAGAGAGAGACAGAGCATGAACGGGGGAGGGGCAGAGAGAGAGGGAGACACAGAATCGGAAACAGGCTCCAGGCTCTGAGCCATTAGCCCAGAGCCCGACGCGGGGCTCGAACTCATGAACCACGAGATCGTGACCTGGCTGAAGTCGGGACACTTAACCGACTGCGCCACCCAGGCGCCCCTGGAAAATTTTTTTAATGGAGGAGACACAGATGCAGGAAGGCAACATAAACAGGATCGATGAAAAGAAATCCACTTGATCTATTGGAGTGGACAGCAGAAGATAAAGACAAAATCTTAAAAGCAGCCAGAAAGAAATGAGAGGATATGAAAACGAATGACAATTAAACTGACAGGAGGTTTCTAAAGGGTAGCAATGCAGAGGATAATGAAATCATACCTGCAAAGTGTTAAGAAGAAAAAACACAAAACTCTTAGCTAGACTTTTGGAACCAATTTAAGAATAAGGGAGATACTAAACATACTAAGGAAATTCTGAAGGATACGTCTCAAGAAAAAAAAAAGTCCCCAGAAGAAGGTAAGAGAAGGAATGGTAAGCAGAGAAGGTGCCAAGCACACAAGAAACCAGGATGGACATGATAAAGCACCACATGGTGTCCCTTTCACAGAAGGTCTAGTGGCTCTGACAGCTAGAGAGCTGTCAGCTGATGGTATTCACCTATCAGCCCCTCCAGGGAGTGCCCAGATGAAGAGAAGCACCTGATTCAAAGTCAAAAAACAGTCCACATCTGATGATTGATCAAGGCAGGGATACAAAGGCTGTCATTTTGGACAAAGTTCAGATAACTCTGGCAGACCATTTACTCCTGGTGAGGTCAACTGGGACTGTCATTGGACCTGCATCACAGCTCAACTGCTCTCTCCTGTCCTTCCTGCTTCCTTTCCCTCCCCTCCACAAGTGTTGGTCCTGATGGCACTCCATAATAAGCATCCTTCACTCTGAGGAGAGAAGGGAAGGAAAGAAGTATGAAGAAAGCAAGAAAGGGAGGGTTAGAGGGAAAGAGGGTGGACAGAAAGAGATGGAAGAAAGGATGGATGGTTGGAAGTAAAGAAAGAAGAAAAAGAGAAAGGGAGGAAGGAGGGGGGACACAGAAAGGAGGGAGAGAGCAAATGAAAGAAAGAAGGAAAAAAGGAAGGGAGGGAAGGAGGGAGAGAATGAATGAAAGGAAGGAAGGAGATAGGGAGAGAGACAGAGAGAGAGAAGGGAGAAAAAAGGAAGGAAAGAAAGAAACAGAAATCATAAATTATTTAGAAATAAATGAAAAATTGGAACACTGCATATCAAAATCTGTGGGATGGAAGCCAAAGCAATAATATGAGGAAAGTACTTAGCCTCAGTTGTACTTGTTGGAAATCAAGAGAATGAAAAATGAATGAAATGAGATTAAAACTCCAATAGCTAATAGCAATTAATAAGAAAAAGTTCCAACAAAAGACAAAATAAATTAATAAAGATAAAAATAGAAATAGAAATAGAAATAATAATTTCATCAATATAACCAGAAGCCACCTTTTTGAAAAGGTGAATAAAATAAAATTTAAAAACCTTTGTAGATGTGACCAAAATAATGTCATAAATGCAAAAGGAAATATAACTATAGATATAGAAAATATACCTGAAGTGGTAATTAAGCGCTTTGTCTCATCACTTCCTTTCCATAAATTTGATCATCTAGGCTTGAATAATTTTTTGGATGAATCCACATTGCTAAAATAATGAAGAAATTTCGAACAGGCTGATAGTCAAAGAATAAACTATAGAAGTGGTCAAATGCCTACCTCTCAAGAAGAACATTCACATAGCTTTACCAAATCTGTAATAAATAATTACTATATACAAAAGTTTTCTTTTCCAGAGCATAAAATAAATAGCTTTTAAAGCATTCTTTAAGTTACTCTACAAAGGAACCATTACCATGATGCCAAGACTGAACCAGATAGCTCAATAAAGGAAACAAATTTAAGGACATAGGTGTAAATGCAATAAGTAAATTATTAGCAAATTATATCAAAAAGTGTAGATTAAAAAAAAACTTACCTTGACCATTCGAGTCTTACCTAGAAATGCTAGGGTGGTTCAACTTAACAAATCAATTAAGGTAATTTGTTATACTATCATATTATAGGATCAAAACATGTAACCATGAATCATGCGATTATGTCAAGAAAAGAAAGGCTTAATAAAATTTCTGGTAAAAATGCTTAGCAAAATATAAATTAAAAGTCCTTCACAAGGTGAGGTATATTTATAGGACACCTGAAATTTAATGATAACCAATAGAAGCATTCCTGTTAAAGTCGGGAACATAGCATAAATATCATCTAACAACCTTGCTTTAGAAACCGTACTGGAAGTCCCCAGTGCAATTAGGGAAAGAAAAGATATTGTAAAGAAGAGACCAACAAACGTTATTTATGGATGAAATCATTGATTTTCAGATCAGCTGAGAAATAATTAGCATTAATGAGAGTTCTATAGGGGGCCAATACAAGATCAAAAGACAAACACTGGTAATTATTTTAATGTTTATTTCTTTTTCAAAAAAAGAGGGTGGGGTGGGCAGAGAGAGAGACACACACAGAATCCGAAGCAGGTTCCAGACTCTGGGCTGCCAGCCCAGAGTCCCATGCGGGGCTCAAACTCAGGAGCCATGAGATCATGACCTGACTGGAAGTCAGATGCTTAACTAACTGAGCCACCCAGGCGCCCCAAGAGACAAACACTATTAATAGATCACTAATATACCAGCAATGATCAACTATAAAATAATATAGAAAAGTATACCCCATTGGCAATAGAACAAAAATAAGAAAACTAAAAAAGATTCTAATAAGAAATATAAAAAGACACATCACATTACTCTCACATTTACCTATTTATTCCATCTGAAATTTAAATTGAGCCCAGTGTCAGGCTCCACGCTGACAATACAGATCTGGCTTGGGATTCTCTCTCCCTCTCTCTCTGCCCCTACCCTACTCGTGCTTGATCTCTCTCAAAATAAATAAATAAACTTTAAAAAATCTTATAAAAAACATAAACAGAGAGAGATGTGCAAAATTCTTATATGGGAAGATTCATAATGTCTTAAATATGTAATGTCTCACCAAATTAATGTAATTGACACAGTATGAATAAAATTTGACAGGATATTTTATAAAACCAAATCATCTGAATGCAAAATTCATACAAAAAGAAAAAAGGTACTTGAGTAGTGCAATAAACTTTTGAAAAAAAATAAAGAACATAGAGGTGCCCCACCAGATACAAATAATATATTTTAAAACTACAACAATTTAGATCTTGAGATACGAGAACCATATTCAAATCAGTGTGGAAAAGATTAAGCTACTTAATAAATACTATTTGGACCATTAGCTATTCATTTGAGGAGCAAGGAAGTAAATGAAACCATAAAGTATAAAAACATCGTACAATAATTTCATTGTCATGAAAGGGCAAACACAAAAGCCGAAGGAAAACAAACACAGCATTTTGTTTAGGAAGACAAAAACGCAGCCTTTAAAAGAAGAAAGACTAACATACCTCAATATAAAAAAATGTATAAATTCTGTCTAAACAAGGACCACATAACCTTATTTTTAAAGTAGACAAAGAAAAGAAAGTCTACAATATATAAAACAGAAAAAGTAAAATCTAAGTATAAAAAGACTTTCTACAAATCAGTGATTAAAAGCCAAAAAAGCTCAATAGAAAAAGGGATAAACACATGAACAAGCAGTTCTTGGAAGAAAAAATATAAATGACAAATAGATGTTAAGTTTCCCAACCTTACCTGTAATGAGGAAAATATTAATTAAAACTATAGTGAAATAAAACTTTTCACCCAACCCATCAGCAAAAATTAAAATATTAATATGATTTAGCTTTGAGGAGAAGGTTAGGAATAGACACTCTTCCTGAAGCAACACTCTCTGCTGGATGCTTTGTCAAAATATAAATATATAAAGGATTTTTGGAGGTCAGTTTAGCCATATCTCTCAAACCAAATATATGGTAACCTTTTGACACACGGATTCCAACTTTAAGCATCTATCCTAGATAAACAGTTATGAATGTTCTCTAAGAAACATGCAGAAAGAAGTAATTCTGGTATCATTCATAATGGTGAAAAATAAGAAATATTCTAAACGACTGCCAATGATGGAAGAATTAAATTCTAGTTACACCATCCAGTGCAGCAATTTAAAAAATGTAAATAGGATCTAGATGCATTTGTATGGAAAGATCTTCCATATATTTTTAAGTAAAAAAGCAGTAAACAGAATAGTTGCAAATGAATCCTACATATGACCTCAAAAAAGTTTTATTATTTGTCCTTATGCATAAAATATATGTAAATGGATAGAAAATACACTGGAAAAATGTATACTACACTGCTAACAGTGTTTACTTCCAGAGAAGAAACTGGGATTTAGGCAAGGAGAAAATATCCTTAACCTCTTAATTCCTTTTCCCACATTGTTGAAAAGTTTACCTATGGGAATTTATTTATTCATTGTTCAAATAAAAATAAAAATAAGGAAAACAACTTTTAGCTAGGCAATACTTGATTTGTATGTTATTTGAACATATTTTATAGGTACATTTTCCTCTGAGTAACTTCTTCAGCTCCAATGATTTCTTTAAACTATAAAATATACTTCTAATTACAGAATACAAGCAAGCTCATTTGATTCTCTTCCCCATTTTTGGCACTCTTTCATAGCCCACAAATTAATGACATGAATAGTAATCGAAAGCCATTTCATAAAACAGAGGTAAGTATAGAATATGAAACCATGAAACCACAACAGAGCCTCAGTTTGATGACTGTTTGAAAATTCTAATTCTACAATGTAAGCATATGATGGCTATCCTGACTATGGAATATCTAAGCAGTTGGTACTTCATAAGTAGGAGGGGCTCACTCAGCATTTAAGGTCAGAAGACCTTAACTGTATGAGTCAGGTGCATTACTTAACTTTCCTTATGTTATTACCAATCACACTTTCTAAATGTATACATTTGGGTAAGTTATTCAACTTTCCTTATGTTCATTTTTTTTTTCTTTAAAGTGGGGGAAAATAACAGTAATACCTCTTCCCACACAGTTGATTTGAGGACTAAAGGAGATGATAAGAACAGAAGTTCTTTGTCATCTGTAAAGCAGTATTAAAAATCAATTAATATAGTAGTAGTATTCCTTTCAGGGGAGAGGGTGTGAAGAGCACAACAAAGATACAAAGAAACTTCACTAATGATGGATTATAATCTTTCTAAAATGCAACGTTTTATTGCCGCTTATAATACTAGATACAAGAAACATCCTGTCTGTTTTTCTGTTACTACTTATTAACATGTTCAAGTATTATACAGAATACACATTATTTTAATTTTCGAAGTGAGATCTATTATACTTATGGAGAATTAAAAGAATTTACAAGCTTTTCTTTCTGAAATTACCCTCCTTCAATAGCATACCATATTACAACACAAGGGGGCAGTATTTCTTTAAAAAATTTCTCTGTCAGATGAGTAATGTTATTCACTGAGGTGGTATGATGGGAGCATCTTTTAACAATACGCCAAGATTAAAACAATTTAGCATCCATGTGAACTATAACTCACAGCCACTGGGAGAAAAATCACAGCACTACATTTCTGGAAACACTTGAATAATTCCTAAAGCAAGAAGTTCATGGGTTACCACAGACGTAGAGATGAAACGTCTGCCAACCAGACCAGAAAGAACAAATATGTAGTTCTTGTCCCAGCTACACAAGCTGTCTTCATAGTCAAACAGGCTGGGGAGCATGGTGCTGTCTCAGCAGTGGCAGCAACAATTAGTATGTGCAAAAGAAACAAAATCGAGTGTGACTTCCCCACCCTAATAGAGTCCATTAGGGAAATATCAAGTAAATTAAATGGCCGTTTCCCTGGAAACGGGCAGCAAAAATCCTTACAAAGGACTCTCTACCTCATACTTAAAGAACTGACTTATATGAACTTCAGTTTAATGTATACAAGTACCAGGGAAATATAGCCCAATGCTCCTTTTTATGGAGGGTCTAATGGCATTTTATGCATGGGTCAAGGCATGGGTCAACAGGAATAACCTCCCTAATGGGCTGAAAAAGTAAAACATAACACTATGGCACAGGCTGAAACTACTAATCGCTGAGATGATTCTAAATATAGGTCAAAAGGCAGAACAGACCAGCCTCCTCAAGGCAGCATGATGTTATTACCACTTATCTAGTGCTCACCATGCTAGGCTATCTTAGGTTTCATTCAGTTCATTTAATCTTCCCACTAAGACTATGATAGGGATAGGTGCTGAGGCACAGGTTAAATAAATAGCAACGGTTGAGCTGGAGTCAAAGGGAAACCCAGAAGCTCTAACTCCAGAGCTAGGGCACTTAATCAGCACATGATACACTGCTTTTCACAAGGCTGAGTTCTGTGCGAGCATCCAGGCGGTCTGGCTTTCAATCTTCCACTGACACTACATGTGTGAGGCTGGCAAAATTGCATCACTTCTGAGCCTCAGTCCACCCTCCCGGCTCACCCACCACCCACCACCATCACCTCCATAAATAAAGGCACCAGACTAGTAAAGTACAAGACCTTTCTTTGGCTCAGTAATCCACGGCAATATTACGAAAGCAGGGACTGAGTTGATGCAAAGTGTGTAGATTCTGGTACTTTTAGATACCTGCCTTCTGTGATCACTGATAGTAGCAAAGAAAACTGGTTTGTTTGTTTTAATTCCTCAAAGGCATATAAAAAATCACCAGTTTACTTGTTTAAAGAAAATTAGAGCTACCTATTATCTGTTCTTTATCTGGAAGCAGGTTTTTACATAGAGGGCAAAATACATGCACTGTATGTCTATAATTAAATGGGGATTGCTGGGTATTCACATCAAGAATGTAAAAAAGCTATGGTGCCTGGGTGGCTCAGTCAGTTAAGCGTCCGACTTCAGCTCAGGTCAAGATCTCATGGGTGTGTGGGTTTGAGCCCAGCATGGGGCTCTGTGCTGACAGCTCAGAGCCTGGAGGCTCCTTCGGATTATGTGTCTCCCTCTCTCTCTCTGCCCCTCCCCAACTCGTGCTCTGTCTATCTCTCTCAAAAATAAATAAACATTAAAACAAATTTTAATGTAAAAAAGCTACCAAATACAGAAGTTCTGGGCAGTAAACATGAATTTCATGTACCATACTTTACAAGTCTGACTTGACCTGACTCCAGTCCTTCCACTGGGATTTAAATACTGCGATAACTTTGAGAGACTTGGTAGCATAACATAACGGAAATCACATGTAATGCCTGTTTACATGTGATAACGATTTTTATATCTTGAAAGATGTTTTTACTGCAATTACTGATCTTTTCATTAAAATTTCCAAAAATTTAGTGCAAAACACTGAGATCCTATTAGATAATCTTACAATCATTTCAAGAAGTCTCTAGATGTTCCCATAGAATATCAATTCTGTTTCAAATTTATCACATTAAAATTATTTCGTGAAAGCATAATTTCAAACTGGCCATTTTTACAAATTGAAGGAAATACTTCCTTCTTTTGATGCAATTTAAACTGTATCTTAAGTTCTTTGAGATTTTTAAACATGAAGTCAATTTATCTCTGTTATATTCCTGTTCAGGCTGATGTTGCCAGAGGCTTATTTAGAAAAAAAAAAAAAAAAGGAGGAGGAGGAGGAGATAGAGGGGGAGAAGGAGGATGTGAAGGGGGAGGGGGAGGGGGAGGAGGAGGAGAACAACAACAACAACACTATTCTCAAATATATAAAAAAAAAAATTAGAGCTCAAGTATCAAAACTGCTATTATTTCAGATTTGAAATAGATGCTGGGGGCTAAAAAAAATACAGGGAGTACTTTTTTAATAAAATTTTTAAATCTTTAGTATTTGGCACTCTACTTATTTATGAAATAGTAATAGCATTCCGGCAGACTTTATAATTTCTGACTGGTGAATTAACTTTGGCCTTTTCTCTGATAATATAACTGCTATGGAGACCCAATAAATTTGGGGAAATAAGCTCCATTAACATTGAGTAATCCTCCCTTTCAGTCTTCTTAATAATTCACTTCTTGTTGTCTCGTACATATACAAACCAGAAACTCAGTCAAAGCTAGTCTTATATGATAGTTCTAAGGACTAAAAATATTTCTCCAGAGGTTATACAAGGCTGATAGATTCTGCCATTCAGCTTACGCTGTATTTTCCCATCTGGAAGTAAAAAAAGTGGATATGGTATGTATAACATAAAAACTGAAAGACCTTTATTTAATTACTCTGAGAATCTTCTGATAACCCTACAAATATTAGGGATAGTGAACATGATTATAATCATCTTAAAGGTTTACATATGTATCAATGTCTTTATTTTTTAAGAGTAGCAGAGAACTAAAAACATAATCAAAATTTCACAGAACACTTCTCTGAAATCCACTCAAGTCTAATTGTTCTCAAAAGGCACATTAGATCAGACCAAAAAGCTTTTCCCAGAGTCATAAACTAAACTAGAAAACAGGATTCCAGACAGTAATAACATAATGAGCAAACTAGCTCTATTTGTGCCAAAATTAATTGAAAAAGTTGTTTGAATTGATTCTTAGCTTGATTTAAGCTACAGTTAAACAAACAAACAGGCAAAAAGCAAAACTATATCTAGGTTAGAGTACTCTACTTTGATAAACTTCAAAAGCCATTTTGAATTTTATTACCTTAGTCTCATCTTAAAGATTATGCTATATTTTATCTTAAGGTGTCACGTTTGAAAGGAGAAAAGGAAACTAACATTTATTATGTTCCAGCAAAAGGCCTTTGGAAACTGTCAATTTTCTGGTTTAACCCTCATAACTTCCCTGGAAGGAACACATCAGTTTCCAGAGATTTCAAATGAGGGCCTCGAAAAAAATTATACTATTTACCAATGTGCCTAAAAACACTGACCTGGGAGCAACAATTTTTCCATAACATAATCTAAGCTCTTAAATGGAAAGATGCCTGAACCAAGTGATTAACTTGGACTTTAGAAGTCATAGGATTGGTCAGCAAGAGCTTGCTGCTGTTCAACAAATGTGTACTGAGGGTCCACAGAGGGGACCTAGGTACTGGGACTAGAGGTAACACAGAGTCCCTGCCCGAAAGGGGCTTATACTGTAGGACACATGTAGAGAATTAGGTAAGAGTTAAGCACTTACTTAGGTCTACATAAACATCTGGTCCCAGAAAGATTTTCTATCTAACCCAAATTTCTCCCAAGTGCCTTCTAACTATAATTAACTACAATAGATCCCCACCATGCTTCTGGACTTTAATGTTATCTTCCTCTAAATCTCTTAGAGACCAATATAAACTAACCTCTCTCTGAGCATGGTACTATTTTTAATGACCCCAGCAGCTCTTGGACCTCTTCCCCAACTAAACGATGGCAGGATCCGGCTATAGGAAATGGAGGATTTCTGGACTAACTGCAAGAAAGCTTATGCTGCTGCTGATACCATATACAACTTGAAGACTGTATGTAGCAGTGGCTCTATGGCATCACTTGAGGAAAACCTGAATTAGTTCCTTTCCAGTTCCCAAAGAGCTCCTTTATTTGCTTTTAACAGCGCTGGCAACTGCAACTGCAGTCATTCTTTCACTAGATCTAGAACGGAAACGCCGAATACATAGAAAGCACGCGCTTATTCTTGTCTTCTGTGCCACAGTAGGACATCAGTTATCAACCACAATACCCTCTCCAGGTGAGCGAGGACACTTACCTTAGGGTGCTTCCCAAAACAACATTACAATCCATCTACTGAAGGAGGCTCACAGGCACATCTCTTGTCTAGACAGTGTTTCTAACTGCCACTCACCAGTGTCTGCAAACCCGCTCTTAAATGCAAATATGCAAATTCAAAAGGGAATTGCCATAAGAGATTCCAACAGATTCTGCTGCCAATTAGAGAAAAAGGTGTCTGCTCTGGCTGACCTCAGACTGATACGCATAATAAGCAGAGATCTGAAATGCAGTCCCAGACCAGGTCTACTGCCTTCTACTCACACAACTATAACTTCAACCTGACTTAAACATTCCTAATTCAGACGCTTGGTGTGAGGACTTGTCCTGGGGAAGATTTAGGGGGGAGGGGGAAAGGTCAATGCTAGAAAAAATTCCAGCGAGAATAGTGGAAGCCAGCACAAGGAGCAGCTATCCCCACTGTTCAAGCTAAAGAAAGAAATTTCATTTGCCATAGAAGTTAGGCAAGGCACTGTGCCTGACTCTGTCTATAAACAGTCCCCATTCCACTCTACTCTCTAGGCAAGAAAACATTTAATACATTAGTGTAAAAATGTTAAAAATGTAAAATTTCCTCTTTACTTTGGAACTAAAATTTTGATGAGAAAGCCATGAAATTTTGGCAGAACCAGTTACAATTCTCACTAAAAGAAATCTCCATATAAGGATAAGCAAAAAAAAAAAAGCATATGAAAAACTTTAGTAAATGAAAATCCAAGTATTGCCTTTTTGATCACCTCTCCTAATCTCTCCTCCATACTCTTCTGTTTCAGCAACACTGTTGTCCTCGCTGCTATTTGAACATAATGGACACCCACCTACCACGGTTCCTTTGCACTCTGAGAGTTCCTCTGTAAGCCAGTTCTTTCTTCAACTATCTATGTGGCCCAGTGACTCACCGCCTTCAGGCTTTTGCCCACATATATCACCTTCTCATTGAAGCCCTCTCTAACAAACTACTTAAAATTAGAATCTATTTTCCCATTGCTTCTCCATCTGGCACCCCAATCCTCCTTAACCTGCTCTATTTTTTCATGCCCTTTATCATATTATATTAAATTTAATATTGTGAAGAAAATGGCTCACATAGAAGAGCTACTGTTATTGTTCTTTAAAAAGGCTTGCTTGGGGGGCTGGCTCTCAGCTGGCCTGGTTCAGTTGGATTTTGGAATGTTCCCTATTTTATTTACTAATAAGATCCATTTGTACGTCAGGGGCACCGAGCTCTCCTTGCCTATGCTCTTTGTGAAAACGTGTGATTCATGGTGAACAACTGCTTTCTTTCTGAGAGTCTGGAAGTTTGGTAACATGTGGCTGATTGCATAGGGAGAATGCACCTATGTGACTGTCCCATAATAAAAACTCTGGACTCTTGAGTCTCAAGTGAGCTTTCCTGGGCAGAAAACAATGCCATTGCACATGTGTTACTACAAGTCATTGTTAGAAAACAAGCAAGTTCTCTGTGACATGCCAGCCCATGGGAGAGAGAATTTTGGAAGGCTGTGTCTGGAAACCTCCAGACTCTGCCTGATGTGACTTTTCCCTCTGCGTATCCTGACTTGTATACGTAGCTCTGAGTACAACTGCCTCTGAGTCCTGTGAGTCTTTCCAAGAAGCCACCGACCATGTGAATGATCGTGTGACCTTCAAAAAATATGTTCCTTGCTAATGTTTCCTCCCCCATTAGCATGTAAACTCCCCAAGGAAGGAATTTAAAAATCCCTTTAGCCCACTGATATATTATACACCCATATAAAATCCGTTTAGCTCATTTATATATCCCCAGTGCCTAGAACAATGTCTTCCCACATAATGTGTTCAGTAAATATTTGTTGAATGAATGAGTAATAAATCAAATATTCTTCTATGAAACAGAATTTTTAATAAATAATGAAAATATCAATTTATAATCTCAAAGATATTTAAGAGGACATTGTTTCTGTAAAGAAAGAACACTCTGCTACCAGGGAAAAAATGCTTTTAAATTAAAAGCAAGAGCTGAATTACAAACATTATAGTTATGGCAACAGTAGATTGCATACTTCAGAAATACCATAAACATGAATGAGACCACCTAGAGAAATTCTCCTAAACTCAGAAGGAAAGGAGGAAGAGATAAACATAAAAAGTAAGAATAAATGAATTTCAAAAATCAAAATTATAAACATCCAGGGAGAAGAAATCAAGTTATCTACACTAGACATAGTAGACTCACAATAAGTAATTGCTGAATGAACTGAATGAAACAGGAAAACAATCATATTGGTATCAATATCTCCTTTTCCTATATAAAAACAAGTGAAGCATTTTAGAAGAAAAGATAGCGACATAACAATTCAATAGACAGGTGAGAGATTATATGTGGGGCAACAAAAAGACCTTCCCAGAAACTCCTTTGTTCAGAAAATATAACAATTATGAACTCTTCCTAACATTTATGCAAGGAAATACTCCTGCTGACTACGAAATTAATCAAATAACAAATGCAAGTAGCAGAATAACCAGCATGATATGAAGCCATGAAATAATAAAAGCCTTTCATTACATTAAGAAGACAGGGATTTAACTGTCATAACTTTATTTAATAAAGTTTGGTCAGGCTCCCCCTCTAATTTTTGTAGGTTCTGGGACAACAGAACAAAAAGAGGCCATGTACCATATTACCAAATAATTAGAAGTTAAAAAAATCAAGCTATCAGGATACAAAATCAACATACAAAAATCTGTTGTATTTTTACCCAGTAATAACAAAATCTCAAAAAGACAAATTAAGAAAATAATCCCATTTACAACTGCATCAAAAAGAATAAAATACCTAGGAATAAATTTAAGCGAGGAGGTAAAGACCCATGCACTGAAAACTATAAGACATTGATGAAATAAACTGAAGAAGACACAAATAAATGGAAAGATGTTTAATGTTCATGGATTTTAAAAATCAGTGTTATTAAAGTGTCCATACTACCCAAAGAAATCTACAGATTCATTGCAATCTCCATCAAATTCTAATGGCATGTTTCACAAAAATAGAACAAACAATCTTAAAATTTATGGAACTATAAAACACCCTCAATAGCCAAAGCATTCTTGAGAAAGAAGTACAAAACAGGAGGCATCATGCTCCCTGACTTCAAGCTATATTACAAAGGCATAGTAATCAGAACAGTATGATGCTGGAATAAAAAGAGGCACAAAGATCAATGGAACACAATAGAGAATGCAGAAATAAACCCCCACATATATGATCAATTAATTCACAACAACAATAAAGGAGCCAAGAATATGTACCAAGGAAAGAGCAGTCTCTTCAATAATGGTGCTAGAAAACTGCACAGCCACTGAAAAAGAAATGCAAAAGAATGACCCGAGCCTTAAAGACAACGAAACCTCATTAACACATGTAAAAAATATGGAGAGTTATATGAACAGAACTAGCAAACACACCACTAATGGTATAAACGAGGACTTGAAATAATGGAGAGATAATTCACGTTCTTAAATAGTCTACTGGATCATTGTATTTTCAACTTGGTTAAGCTAAAGTTCCCAGATGCCTCCTCTCTGTATGGTTCTAAGTTACAAGTGACCAAAAGGAATATTTGAATAGTATTTGAGAGGCAGAAGTTAAGCAGGAGCCATTGGTCTTTGAAACTGGTAACAGTTCTATGAAGTGACAGATACAGAGGTTTCAATGAGCTCCAGCTTGCCCCCCCCCCCCGCTTTTGCTCCACATCCAGCACTTTTTCCTGTTAACTTGCTAACCAATACTGGTTCCGGCCCATTACCAGACACCATCAAATTCTCTCCTCCCTGACTGTTACCCCTTCTATCACGAGGTGTAACTTATTTCTCCACTCTCTAACACTGGGCTAAATTTGTGATGACTTGAATAGCAGAATGCAGTGGAAAGTGATGTTCAGGGGCGCCTGGGTGGCTCAGTTGGTTAAGCAGCCGACTTCAGCTCAGGTCATGATCTCACGGTCTGTGAGTTCGAGCCCCGCGTCGGGCTCTGTGCTGACAGCTCAGAGCCTGGAGCCTGTTTCAGATTCTGTGTCTCCCTCTCTCTGACCCTCCCCTGTTCATGCTCTGTCTCTCCCTGTCTCAAAAATAAATAAAACGTTAAAAAAAGTTTTTTTAAATAAAAAAATAAAATAAAAAAGAAAGTGATGTTCACAGCCTTGACTCCAGGCTGTAAAACACCTGGGGCTACCATCTTTGCAGTTTTAGAAGCATGCTACCATGCTAGAAGGGAAGTCCAGGGTATCTAGCAAGAGAAAAAGGCCATGTGGACAAGACCTGAGACATCTAAACAACAGTAAGAACTGAGACTCCAAACATGTGAGAGTCCTTCTCGGACCTTCTAGACCAACTGCAGCAGAGCTCCCAGTTGAACATGAGGACATAGGCAACGTCAGCCTATACTGCATGGAGCAGAAAAGAACTGGCCAACTCAGCCTAGTCAGCCCACTGGATAGTGAGAAATAATTGTTCTTGTTTTAAACCACCAAGTTGTGTGGTGGCTTATTTCACAGCAATGGGTAATGATGTGGTTTGGAGTACTGGGGCTCAAAGCCAATGGCTAAGAAAGAATTCTGGAGAGGTCTTGGATGCCAAAAGGTGGTTTTTTAAAGCAAGGGGACAGGAGCCATGGGCAGAAAGAGCTGCACTGAGATTGTGAGGAGTAACTGATTATATAAGACTTTCTATCCTCTGGAGGGGAGGGTGATGTTAGGGCTCTCAGAAAATTGAGTCTATAGGTTTCTGGAGATTGCCTTTTTTCTTGTAGATCATTAAGGCAGTTGCAAACTGATGGAGGCTCATGTCCTGCATGACTGTGATGTCTACCAGTTGACCATTTGTTTCTTCTTTCCCTTGTTCCTGGGCAGCCAGAAGTGCCTGAGGAATGTCACACATATCCCCACTGGAGGGGGAGAGGATTGTTAGCTTGTACATCAGGTAAGTGAAATGGGGAAACTTATGCTGTAAATATGACAGCACCATTCTACCCCCCTGACCCCCTTTGGGTCTTAATGAAAGCATTCTAAAGGTCATATGTAAGAATATTCAGTGATTTTTTTTTAAAAACTAAAATAATGAGGGGATATTTGCCCTACCAAACTTTGAAACATTTTTAAACTTTAGCAATCAGAAAAAGAATAACAGTTATCATTTACTGAATGTTTACTGTGTCTTAGCCATTGTTTAAAATATTGCCATGACAAATAAATAATGCTATTATTCTTTATGTTTTCAGATGAAAATATGAAAGTAATTTTCTAAGCTTTTATGTTAACAATTGTAAGACACAGGGGTGACTGGGTTGGCTCAGTTGGTTATGCAGCAGACTTCAGCTCAGGTCATGATCTCGCGGTCCGTGAGTTCGAGCCCTGCGTCGGGCTCTGTGCTGACAGCTCGGAGCCTGGAGCCTACTTTGGATTTTCTGTCTCCCTCTCTCTCTGCTCGTCCCCTGCTTGTGCTCTATCTCTCTCTGTCTCTCAAAAATAAATAAATGTTAAAAAAATTTTAAAAAATTGTAGGACATCAATGCTTTAGCTAAACTAGAATAATAGGAAAGATGCTCAATAAAACTGCAAATGTATTGAGTTAGGCCAGGCCAGCCTGTCAGAGTTCATTAAAATAAATTAAGTATGTAAGAACACTGGGCCTGTCCAGGCATTGTGCTAAATAATAATCATCAGAACTAAAGAGCCCTCAACTTTTTGAAAAGTTTCCTAAGGGATCTAAGATAACTATGATTCTCACCTAAGGCAAAAAGATCAGGAGAAATGAATGAAAAGTCCATGATTTCAGCCAGTCTGTCATCTTTCTCTGTATAACAGGGTGTACCAGGAAGAGAATCATCAGGGAAGGATAAAGTAAGGTCTCTGCTTAGCATATAAACTTTGCTGTGGGAGGAAAGCCCATCCCTGGAGGCAAAGAGCAGATTTCCTCCATTCATAAATTAAAGCTGGAAAAACCTTTGAGATCAAAGAGCAATTCATTCATTTTGCAGATGAAGGAGCTGATGCCCAGTGGGTAATGTGATTTGCTCGGAGTCATTCACTGGTGCCAGAAATGTTCCCCAGACCCCAACTCCCACTCCACTCCAGATTGATTCTTTCTCTGTATCCTTTCTGCACCAAACCCACTTAGAAACACCCATCTCCAGCCCCAACCACTTCACTTTATGAACAGACAGCAATTTAAACAAGGAAGACAGCAAAGGCAGTGGCCGTCTTGTTCACTTCGAGTCTTAGCACCTAGCTCTACTCTTCTCCATGGAACAACACTCAAAGAGCACTGATGGAGCAAAGGAAGTGAAATGCGTATTAGCCAACAATTATCTTCAACTCTCCTCCATAAAGGCAAGCTCTGTCTAAAAATAATTCTGTTGAATATGTCAATCGTCTGTTAACACCCAAGTATTCATTTCTATCTATGTTAATCAACTGTAAGACAAAAATAATGTTATTCTTTGAAAGTAAAGATTTGTTTTTCTGGCATAATTATGATTTTGCTTTCATAATTAATATAGTCATTATATAGAAGGAGTTGCTTATTTTCATTTATCACCAAGAGGGCAAGATGTTTACTTATAAATAATGATTAGAAAGCTCTGAGGTGGGCAGCCTGCACTTTGCCTGAAGTGTCATTTCATCTGCGGGAATGTGACTCTCAGTTCATGAAGTCACATTAAAACCATATGTTTCTTTATTTAAAGACACCTGTTCACAAGAGGCAATGCCAGGATAAAATTAAAATTCAAAAGCGATCAGAATGTATTACAAGTGAAGGGATGCTTCAGGACCACAGGTTTTTACAATATCCTAAACAAAGAAAATTCTTCCTAAAGCCTTCAGAGTGGCTGAAATACATACCATGTTGTAATATTTTCTTCTGTAAATAATTCTTAAACTAAATAGTTAACTGTATGCTTCTCATGTTTTCAGAAATTATCCTATCCTCAGCATCCCAGTATCATTACACTAGAAAGTCTTGGATATTCCCTAACCCTCCTCAGCGTTCTTGGCAGAGGCCACGTATCAGTGTTTCTTCAGTGGCACTTACACAATTTGGCTAGAAATTTTTTTGTTATTCAGGACTGTTCCATCAACTGCTGTCCACTAGATGTCTACAACATCCCCAGTCATAAAGACAACCAAAAACATCCTCACTTTTCTCAACTCAGTCCACCAGGCTATACCTGGATCCCCCTGTACCAGCACAACATAGCCCGCCCCTCTCTCAGTGTAGTTAAGTTGAGGCCATCATAGGCCTCACTTCATTTTCCCCTATTTCTCAGAGATTACTGTCCTTCACTGGATGTCTTGAAAACCACTGTTTCAGGTATTTTGTCCAGTTTTACTCTTTGTTTCAGGTAAATCAAAAGTCAGCAATCAGTTATTTTTTAAGCTTAATGTGGATGTGGATATAATTCTGACTTTTTTTTTTTTTTTTTTTACTAGATACAGGTTTTAATGGAGATAAGAAAGAAAGGAGACCTGAGACACCATGGGTTTCTGAAGGGGAGAGGACATTAGGGAGTGGAAACAAAGAGCAGGCGGGCATCAGACACTAATCTACTCTACCTCCCAGGTGTTTCTAGGAATGGCCCAGGAAAAAAAAGAGTTCAAAAACACTAGACTCTAGGGTTGTGTCAAGGCTTATATTTATGATTCAGCACTTACAACAATAAAAAAGCAATTCTTCACTCACGAAGACCACTGTCCCAAGCTACGCAAATAGGCAGCTTACATAAAGACACCTTCTTTATGATTAGTGCTCTGCAAATGGTCCTTAGGTCTACACCTGCTGATGAGCAGCTCCTTGCAAGGTGTCCATACTCCAATGTGGAAATAAAGTTATCAGTTCCCACAATAGAAGAATCTATACACACCTGTGTTCTGCATATTGACCTCCACCATTTCCTCCCACCGTGTTCCTCAGTCTCCCTCAGGTCACAGAGCTTGTAATACTTATCCAACTGACCAAAAGCAATCCCTGACACAGCGCTGTCATTCTAACATACATGTTTTACATCCCATCCTCCTGAAAAATGAAGCAGGCACGTGGAGGAGTTAGGGCAAACCCAGAAGTTTCTAAAGTAGATTCTTTTAGTGCAGTGAGAGAAGGGACACTTAATGAAGTTTTTAATTAGTTGAATACAATTTCCCAATACTAAGAAACATAGCACTATTTGCATATCCAGTGAAATTTTCTTTATAAGGGTAGTAGGACCCTGGCCTAAATTTATTGGCAGGCTAGATGTAAAACCATTAGTAAAATAACAATCACTGATCCATGCCAGTGAGGAGACATGAGTCTTCTCTAGTGCCTGCCCATGGATAAAATGAACCAGTCCTTATCTCTTTACTTGAATAAAAACAAGATTTCTGTCATCTGAATGTTAATCCATGCAATCTCACAGATGTTATTTGAATGAACGGAAACTGTCAGCATGGCTCCATTTAAACAGCATGTTGCTTGGACTTTTCTGCCTGACAGAGCAGGGCTGAAATGTGGCAGGTGTGGGTATGCCAGATGACATACTGAATCAGGCCATGCTCAGGGGGATGAGTCTGATGATGCAAGCCATTAAGAGGAAGGAAAAATTACCAAATAATAAATATGTTCTTCTTAAAGCACAGCCTCAATCACTAACTTAGAAGAGAAAAAATCTGGTCATGCTTGACAACCGGGTTGATTCAGAGAGTTGGCTAGGAAACCGCATAATATAACAAGCTCTAATCTGCCCTTTGCATATGGAGAACAGCAGCGCTTAAGATATCATTTCTATACAAGGCAGCTTTATGTGTGGTCTTCTATGTAAAGGGTAAATGTCATTTACAATAACAATAACAATAGATGTATTGTTACTGCAATACCTTCTATATACTTCAGTCCATGTTCATGTTCAGAAATAAAATGTACAGACACCATGAACTCTACCTCACATTTTTAGCCATACTCAACTACAGTCCATGATATTCAGTCATAGGTTTCAGCTCTAAAATTCCTAAGGTAATTACAAACATGGCATGAAGTGCAAAAAAAAAGTCTCCTTGGTGCTTACAAATTTAGTTCACTGCAAAAGGTTTGCCATTTGGCAAGCATAAGCCCTTAGCTCCAGTGGGCCCTCCAGTCAGCACACAGCATTCAAATCCCTACTGGGTTCGCTCACGCTGGAAGATTTGCCTCAAGTTCCTGCTTAGTACTGTAGTGCTATTAGGGCTGTCCTTGTTAGCGAGGATTGTGAACCTGGTTAACTTCACTGTTTGAAACTGCTATGGAGAGGGGAAACCCTGCCCCTTCCATTCTCAGCTGTAGTCTGGAGTCTGGTTTGGAATAATGTGATGATCTGGAGAATTCATTCTGAGGCCTCCCCAGCTTCCCATGTGAGCACTGCCTAAATCCTTCTACTGCTATCTACCATCTTCCAAGTTAGACCACCAATGAGACGAAGTCTAGTCAGGGCATCGGACTGCTAACTACCCAACTTGAAGGCAAATCTTAGAGCAAAGATTCTTCCCTCTTGATCCACAGAACTCGGGATGACTCATGAGTAAGTTTCAGACAATCCATGAACCCTCAACGTCAATTCTGTATATTGATAGTATGGGGTATATGCAAATGAATTTTCATCAAACTTTCAAAGAATCCATAGACCAAAAGTAGTTTAAGATCCATCAACCAGCAGAGAGACCTGTTTTTCCTGTCTAGGTTTCTTCTAGTCTTAGTTTCTTCTCCCTACTGATGAGCACCAATGAAATCCTAAAAAGTACAACAAATGAGCGAGATAGAATTGTAACAACTATAGAGCAGGTTTTATAGGTAAACTGTTATTCCAAAATGTCCCCTTCACTCCAATGTTTTCTTCACATTTCCTACTTGCAGTTAAGAAAAATCAGCAACTATTATTTAATGATACAATGTTCTCAAACAGCTCCTTAATGGATGCTTAACTGATTTTCATCCAATTAAATTATTTGCTTTCAAACTGCACAGGATACTAGTGAAAGGCATCAATTTCCAAGAATATCCTCTGCTACAAGCTTTCTTTTCCTTTGCTTTGCTGTTCCTACTCTATGGATTAAACCAAGATCATAGTTTAAATGGGAAAAATATCCACACTTAACTGTAGTTGACATGGAAGATTTTAAACACGTGCCAGTTAGCTTTATTTGAATGGCCATTCTCATGCTGACATTGTGATCTTCAGAAACTGAAGTTCTCCTGTCAAATCACAATTCATAACTTTTCTCATTTCTGGTTTCTTTTTCCTTCCAGTTTTTATTGCAATAAAATACACATAACATGATACTTACCATCTTAACCACTTTTCTGTTCTTACTGATTTTTATAGAATATCATTCACAGCTACAGCAAAAGGCACTCTATTGTTTTTATTAAATTTCATTTTCACCCCAACTACTAAATTTGTTAATTTATTTTTATCAGATAGTTTTCTTCAGTCTGTGTCTAGCACTTTCTCACCCCTCCCTGGAAATGAAGTTAAGAAAGCTCAGTGGTTGGTTGATTCTGTAGGAAAATTACCAAGAAAAAGAAAGATTCCTCTTCTTGGATGAGCCTTCCTATACTCTTTTTGTTTTTCTTTCAGTTTTTAATTCTTTACGGCCAAATAGTTGCACTATGCACAGAAACTCCTGATAAAAGCTAACAGCAAAGAGAAAATAGATTACATTGCCAATTATAGGAAGAATGAGGTCAAGGTCTGAAATTGTTTACAGTAATACTTTTCTTTTTCATTATATCAAAAATTACAGTGAATGCATTAAGAAAAAAGGTATATATTTGAAATCCTACTAAATAAATGCTGCCTTTTCATTGACTAATACATGAATAATTAAATTTAAAACTACAGCTTTCAACAAATGAATTCTCACCTGAAAACCTGAACTATTTTTTCTGAACAAAAAATCACAAAGATCAGGGATATGTGGGTGTGGGTGTGTGTCAGAACTGGCTCTATTTTTGTTGCTATTGATTTTTCAAAAGAACAATATATGTGTATATATACATATGTATGCATATGTACAGATACATATGTACATATATGTATATATATACACATATGTATATATACATATACATAGATATAGATATAGATATAGATATAGATATAGATATAGATATATACACATTTCTGTAGGGAACTGCATTCAGCATTTCAGCATGGACACTGTCAGTACAGAGCAAAATGAAGGCTTGTGTATTAAAGAAGGTAAACAATGTTGGAGAATACAATGTATAAGGCTTACTTTAGAAGTGAAATTAAAAAAATATTAAAAACAAAACACAAAAACACTTACAGAGCTTCAGAGAAGCCTGTTCTTCTTTCCCCTAAGGTCTAGCCATAAAAGGCCTCACCCTACCAAGGCCCTGGGAAGAAGTAAAAACACATCTCCCCATACTCCATTTTCACCTATGGGATTATAATTAGGATCATAAATGTCTTCAAGATTGGGCAGCCCAGATAAAAAACTGAAACTCTTGTATATTTACTAACAGGCAGTGGTGGGGCCAGTGGTAAACTGAAGACATCACAGCTTTCAAATTAAAGGAAGGAAGGAGAGAAGGAAGGAAGAAAGAAGGAAAGAAGGGAGGGAAGGAGGAAGGGAGGAAGGATGGACGGCAGGAAGACCATATTGGCCAAACAAAACACATCAACACAGTAAACTCAGCTGTGGTTCTGTTTGTCCCTAACACCTCCTCACACTCCCAAATTCAAGTTTCTGATGCAGTTCTCATGGCCTGGGGAGGGGCTCCAACAGAATATGGCTTGATGGGGTTCTTAGGAACTGGAGTCAAGGGCTCCTGAGAGCAAAAATAAATAAGGCCACCATCTTGGGCAGAACCCTGTCACCCCCTTCCTTATCTCCTAAAAGTCTTGAGAATTAGCCAAGCTAATTCTACTTTTAGTATTATATCTTTTGCTTCTGCCTAGGGCTTTTCTCTGGCCAAGTGAGAAACATGGTAATCTCACAGAATTTACCCTTTTCTCTTGGTGTTAAAGCAAGCATAAAACTATTTTTGTGGGTTTTCTCACAGTTTTATTTTTAATAGTTAAAGATAAAATGGGATTTAAAGATAAAATGTGACTTACATAATGCATATGTATATCAAATCACCATGATGTACACTTTAAATACCGTTAAATTTTATGTCAGTGATAGTGCAATAAAGCTAACAAATAATAAATGAATAAATAAAAATGTGGCTTAAAAGACTGCTACATACCTAGCTTGTTTTCTTCGTCTTTTTCTGCTTCAATGCTAGTACAAAATAAAGAGGACACAGGTGATCAGAGCAGGGTTATGTAGTAAAATATGCCTTGTGTTCAGAAGAAACCTAAAGCAGTTCATAAGAACATATGGGGCATAGTCTCTTGGTAGGAAACTGAAAGGGGAAAGGGATAGTTTTTGAGAAATGAAGGGAAATATTCTAAAATTCTGAGACCAGTCCTAGGGCTGAGAGAGAACAAGGGTAAGAATGAAAACAGTAGCTGCCTCAGTGGCTTATAGGCTTACTCTCCTCCTGCTTCTCTTCAACCTTCTCTCTCTTGCTTCCATAGAATCTACGTTGAAAGATAGTGAGAGAATGAGCAATGGATGAGATGGCTTTGAGAAAAAAAAGAAAGACATGAGGTGAGAAGATCCTAAGCTGGATTAGATAGAAGGGAGGGGGTGGCCTAAACCCAGGGGATTCTGTCTGTGTAGCCATTCTAATGAATGGGAAGGAGATCCATCATTAGTCTAGACCAACATCCACTGTTGACCATACCATCCAAGCAAATCCTTCATAGTCCCTCACCTGTATTCAGGGCAGGCACTCCACAAACAAAATAGCAATGATGTGAACTAAGCATTTCCAAAGAAATGTCCAAGGTTACCCAATATTTGAGCAGTGGTTTCCTTCTACTTCCTGTTTTAATAGCATAGTTTCAGTTGTCATACAATTTTAGACTCAAACAACTGAGGACAACATTTGAAATATTCATTTGGTTTCAAACACAGGGCTGTTTGTGTCTCAGTGAGTGAGTGAGTGTGTATGTGTGTGCGTGTTTATTTTGGCTGGTTTACATTGCTGAAGTCAAGCAGATAACTTTTCTGTATTCCTTTAGAAAACAATTTAATAAAGAACTTAACTGAAAGGCAAAAACTCTATTAACCAATGAACAAAGGAATCCAGAAAAAATGAAGAGAAAGAGCAGAAGTTGGCCTGTAGTATTCGTTTTTGTAAAACTAACCAAAACATACTAACTGGAACTTGTGACCTTCACTGTTTCAACAGGGAAAAAGGAAGTCAACATCTCAGATTGACAATTTTGTTGGAAGCCTCTCTCAAGCAATTTTTAACTTGGTACAAATGTTTTCTGCCAATTAAAATTGTGTAATATACTCATAGATTAAAATATTCTTGGCAAGTACATCTCCTTGGAAAAAAATAAAGAGTTGGGTTTTTTAAGTGCTTAATTTAAGAATGTCTTAAGTAGGTCTAACCACTAAATATTCACTTTAAAATATAATAAACATTTTTAATTACTATTTTGGGGCTGAAAATGAAGACCCAGAAATTTCTCCATTATCAAAACAAAACATAAAATAATCTCTAATGGTTTGCAACATAATTTTATAAGTCTGAATTTCTAAAAATTATTAAAGTCATTTCCTGTTGATCTACTATGAGTTGGTCTTTTGATCTGCTACAGGTCCAAGCATTGGAAACAAAATTAAAAAAAAAAATCACTACCCTTTAGGTAATAAAGTTTCATCATCAAGTGGCTATGTAAATAAAACAAAGGACAAAGGATACAAAAAATAGATCATTCACATAAAAGGAAATCCACATGGACAATAAACATATGGAAAAAAAGTTAATATATAGGGCACCTAGGTGGCTCAATCAGTTAAGTGTCCGACTCTTGATTTCAGCTCAGGGCATGATCTCAAGGTTTGTGTACTCAAACTCCATATCTTCACTGACAGCACAGAGCCTGCTTGGTATTTTCTCTCTCTCTTTCTCAAAATAAATAAACTTTTTTAAAAAAAAGATAACTTAAAATTCTTACGAGCATTAGGCTCTAGACTCAGGTCATTTAAAGTCAAATCTAGGTGATCACTTACTAGCTGTTTGGCTTTGAACAAGTCACTGATCCTTCTATACCTTTTCATCTGCAATGTAAATATCAGATATTCTAACTCACAGGGATACTATCAGGAATAAAGGAGACAATACACGTAAGGGATTGTCAAATAATTGTCATGGTATATGCACTCAATAAATGTTGGTTATTATTACTATTATTAGAAAAATGACTCAACCTTATTAGTAATCAGGAAGCTGTAGATTAAAATAAGATTTAATTTTACCATTTTAGAGTAGGAAAATTTTATAAAGGAATTGATAGTACCCAGTGTTGCCAAGACAGTAAAGAAAGTGGTACACATATATACAATTAGTAGAAATATATATTGGCTCTGCCCCTCTTGATAGCAATTCAGGGTAAAGGAGGGAAGTGGGCTATGGGAGAGAAGAGAGGCAAACATATATATATGCAGTGTTCCTAAGTACATCTTACTAAAGGACATTTTTCATCATCATCATCATTTGTTACACCCTACTCCATGCAAGTCATTTATCAGAAGTTGTTCATTTACTGTATTTGACAAACCAAAATAAGATCAAAAGAAACTGAACACACACACACACACGCACACACACACACACACGCACACACACACAATCCTGTATTCATGTGAATGCTCTTTTCTAATCCAATGACACAACATTTTCTTTCAGTGAGCCCCTATAAATATTTAAATTGACTCTAAATTTAATAAAACAACCATGTGGTATCTATAGACTCTTTATTGTAAATAGTCCTTGATATATAATACATAATCTATTTTTTTTTTCTTTCTGCCTCTCTCTTCTTTTTCTACTGGGAAATGTTTTCAAGACTTCATTCTTCTAATATGAATCAAACTAACTTCATACATTATGGTGGGGAAATTCCCTTGGCCACAACCTTTTATAAAAATAAATAAAACATATGGGGCGCCTGGGTGGTGCAGTCGGTTAAGCGTCCAACTTCAGCCAGGTCACGATCTCGCGGTCCGTGAGTTCGAGCCCCGCGTCGGGCTCTGGGCTGATGGCTCAGAGCCTGGAGCCTGTTTCAGATTCTGTGTCTCCCTCTCTCTCTGCCCCTCCCCCGTTCATGCTCTGTCTCTCTCTGTCCCAAAAATAAATAAACGTTGAAAAAAAAATTTAAAAATAAATAAAACATAAAATAATAAACTATTAAGTAGTAGCCATGGCATGGTAGAAAGAAAACTAGTCTAGTCAAGAAGGCTGAGTTGTGCCATTCTGACACCTCAGGCATCTCTTAACCTGGCTGAGATTCAATTTTCTCATCTGTAAAGCATAAGAATGTTATGATTTCCTACAATCATAATGGGAAAAATATACCATCCCCAAACTGATGTTTTGTTAATATTTGAAACAACTGTCTCCTCTCAGTCTCTATGGCAATAGAGATATGATCTTGCGGAGGCCTCCCTTGATTTCATCCAAGTTCAAGAAGAACAAGACCTCCTCTAGATCAGTGCTGAAATGCGATTCTCCAGTATTAATATTACCATCATTGTGGGGAAAGGTTAGGAGGGAAGAGAGAGTTGAGAGACGAGAGACGTAATGATTTTTAAAGGGAATCAAAGTTCATTCTCTTGATTTGATTCTCAAAGACAGGGAAAAACAAAAGGATTATAAATCAAACCAGAGCGATCAGTTCTGTCTTTACTACCCCTGGAAGAATAACATCAAGAGAGACCCAAGAAGGGAAAATGGGGTGAAAGAAGTCTGGAAAGGGAAGATGGAAGGAAGCTCAGGTCTAAACCTATCCTAGACCTTAACCTAGCATAAAAATAATCCTTCAGATCTTGGATATGATGAAACAAGAATGAAGTATGAGCAGGTGCAGTGGTTGAGAATTTCCTTTGTCTAATTCTTAATGCTCTAAGCAAAGTCCTAAGTGACTCAAAGGGCATTTGAGATTTTGAGATTGAGGATTTGGTTTTAACTTGCTAAATGAGGTTTCAAGCTTTAAGGTCATGCAAGATCTGGAATTGGCTCCCATCTTTCTTTCCTCCCTGCCTCTTCCTTCCAACACACACACACACACACACACACACACACACACACACAATATTACACATCCATATATACTTCCTGTGATAATCTTTTAAGAATTTTTTTTAAGTTCACTTATTTATTTTGAGAGACAGAGAGAGAGAGAAAATTGTAAGTGGTGAGGGGCAGAGAGAAAGAGGGAGAGAGAGAGAGAGAGAGAGAGAATTGTAAGTGGTGAGGGGCAGAGAGAAAGGGGGAGAGAGAGAGAGAGAGAGAGAGAATCTCAAGCAGGGCCTCCACTTACTGTCAGTGCAGAGCCTAATGCAGGCCCAAACCCACAAACCTTGAGATCATAACCTGAGCTGAAGTTAGATGCTTAACATACTGAGCCACCCAGGTACCTCCCTGTGATAATCTTTAACTCTTTCAGTCTTAACGTAGGTTAGGACTCTGGAGACAATGCCCAGAGGCCTGGTCTTTCATTCCGTGGGGACTCTAGATATGGGACAACCTGTTCTTTTTTAACAAGAAGGTTAATTTTTTTTTATGTTTTATTTGTGTTTGAGAGAAAGAGAGAGCAGTAGAAGGGCAGAGAGAGAGGAATACAGGATTTGAAGCAGAACCCAATGAAGGACTCAAACTCATGAACCGTGAGACCATGACCTGAGCTGAAGTCGGACACTTAACCGACTGAGCCACCCAGGTGCCCCTGGGACAATCTGTTCTAACAAGAGTTTGGAGCTTTTGGAATACAGCTTTTGTTATTTTTTTCACCTCCCAGATCAATAGCGCCTCTCTGGTAACTCTGAGTGTAGTCAGAGTCCCCAAAAGAACACTTCCTCTTAGAATTATTGCTTCATTTGGGGCATTAAAACTGTCTATCAAGATTGCTAAGTTTCTAAAGGTGTATGTTGTAAACCAGGAAGCCCTACAAACAACTCAAAATAAGCGTTCTATAGAATTGCTGCATTCCCAAAGATTTGTTTTCAGTAACTCTGGGGAACAGTATAGGAAGTACATGGAGTACTCATTTGAATCATTAAAAGTGATAAATGTCCACCATTACTTGCTGTCATGGGTTGATGCAATCTGAGACAGCGTCCCAAAATAACAAATGGTGTTATTTAAAAATTAATTAGGTAATACATAACATTTTTACTTTTATATGTTTTTAAGATCCAGAAATTGGTGAAGCCCAGTTTAATGTCAACAGGGCAGAGTTAGCTGTAGGCAAATTTATGAAATAGAAAAGTTTTCTTTGGCCCCCTCCAAACATCATCTACTCTATATTCTGTCACTCTGTGAAGAATCCTCAGCACTGAAATCCCTCTTAATGCCTTCTGGTAAGCCAGATACTCCCATGTAGTGTCCTTCTCTGACTGGCTCACCCTAAGTAGGGCTTCATTAGTTAGGTCTTTACTTCACAGTAACTTCTAATCAAAACTTAACTTGTCATATATTCTACTCTCATTAAACTCTTTTATTTTAGCTTAAAAATTGTTTATGACTAAGAAGTGAAAGTTTGTTAAGCATTATTACTCATTGGTTATAGTTATATTATTAAACACCAATATATTAAAAAGAAATTCATAAGATCTGCAGTATATTTCCACAAGACCCTTTGTCAGCATTAGTGACAAAGCAATCATCGGCAACACTCTCACTTCAGATGCCTCCAGCAAAGGTTAAGGGTGTACTATGTATCCGGGTACAAGGCCATTATGAAATGATGCCTTGAACTCTCTCTTCCCCAGTATAAACAAATGGAACATTTTATGGATGAAATTAAAGGATCATAGAAATATGACATTACATCCTGCATTTTTCCTTCTCTTTGGCAAACATCTGGGGATCCAGCCTTTTGTTTTGGGACACCTTTGACTATACCTAGCCAAGAGAACAAGGTTACTACCCCAGGGAAAGAAAGGACCTCATCTGGATGTCCAGACCTGGGTCTTATGGTAATTTTAAGGGATGGTCATAAAAGAGGTATCAATATTTAACTCGTGGAAGAAAAGTGGAAAAAGACTCAGGATAAAAGCCCCGTTTAGAAATAGTGTCTTTTGACTAGAGATGTTTTCATCCTCATACCTCTTGAGAATCTAAGTTCCACAATAGTGACTAGAAGGTAAGTGGGTTTAATGGTAGCAAATACGGTTTCTGAGAGAATAAGTCAGTCTCCTCCCCCAAGAGTAAACTACATTTTTCTATCATTATTTCTTATTCCTTTCTTGTTTTGTTGCTTCCACACATAATACCAAAGGAAGAAATCAGTCCCTCTTTATCCCCACTTCATATGTTGAATTTCTCTTTGTTTTTAGAATCTGGTAAGCTAAAAAATCTCTTTCTCGTCTTCTTGCAGTGAGAAATTAGCCTCCATTCTCAACCATTGGAAATTAGATCACTAGAAATCCAGAGGTTTCAGAGTAAATAATCTGGACAAAATAAGTTCATATCTGTTGAAACCTTCAGACCTTGTCAGTGGAGACCTTTCACCTTGCACCATTTTCCCATTGAGCACCAGAGGCACAATGATCTTGGCCTGTGGTATTTGAGTTCCTTTAAAAAGTGAGATTATAAAAGAGCTATTAGATGGATATGAAAGGAAAAAGAGACAATTCAATAATAGGTGTGACTTCAATACTCAACTTTTAATAATGGATAGAACAGCTATGCAGAAGATTAACAAGGAAATAGAAGACTAGAACAACACTATAAATCAACCAGACTTAACAGATACCTATGTAATATTTCACCCAACAATGACAGAATATACATTCTTCTCAAGTGCATAAGGAAGATTCTTTAAGATAGATCACATGCTAGCCCATAAAACACACCTCAAAAACTTAAAAGGACAGAAATAATACAAAGTAGATTTTCCAATCAAAATGAGATGAAAGTAGAATAATAGAAAAAGATTAGAAAAATCCTCAAATGTGTGAAAATTAAACAACACACTCCTGAATAATCAATGGTTCAATGAAGAAGTCAAATAAGGAACCAGAAAATATTTTGAGATGAATGAAAATAAAGACACAACATACAAATGATAGATGTATCTAAAGCAGTACTTAATGGGAAACTTATATCTGCAAACGCTTATATTTAGAAAGAAAGATCTCAAATAGTAAAGCCAAGCTTCCACCTTAAAACACTAGAAAAAGAAGAGCAAATTAAATCTAAAGGAAGAAAATAATAAGAATTATTTTCTTAATAAAAAGTATAACAGGAATTAATGAAATAGAGAATGCAAAAACAATAGTGAAAAATCAATTTAAAAAAAAAAACCTGGTTCTTTATAAAGGTCAACAAGTTTGACAAACCTATGGATAGATTAACCAAGAAAAAATAGAGAAACTTAAAATACTAGAATCAGAAATAAAAGAGAGGATATTACTACCAAACTTAGTGGGGGAAAAAAAGTATTACAAAGGAATACTATGAACAAATGTACACTAATAAATTAGATAATTTTGATGAAATAAACTCTTTGGAAGACACAAACTATTGAATTGATTCAAGAAAAAACAATCTCAAAATATCTACAACAAGTGAAGGGAATGAATTATTAACCAAAACCTACCCAAAAAGGAAATCCAAGCCCAGGTGGCTTCACTAGTGAATTATACCAAACAAAGAATTAATAACAGCTCTACACAAACTCTTCCAAAAAATATAAGAGGATGAAACACTTCCCAACTCATTACCTTGTATTACCCTGATGCCAAAACCAAACAAAGACATCACAAGGAAAAAAACAAAAAACAAAAAAAACTATGGACCAATATTTCTTATGAATACGGATGCAAATATCCTCAACAAAATACTAGCAAATTGAATCTGGTAACATATTTTTTAAAAAATGATATTCCATGACCAAGTGGGATTTACTCCAGGAATGCCAGGTTAGTTTAATATCTCAAAATCAATTAATTTAATGCATCATATCAATAGAATGAAAAATTAAAATCACACAATTATCTCGATAAACACCAGAAAAGCATTTGACAAAATCCAGTAACTTTTCATGATAAAGCCACATGACAGTGAAGGAATACGAGGAAACTTCCTCAACCTGGTAAAGGCCACCGTCAAAAAACATTATAGCTAACACCATACATAATGGTGAAAGACTAGATGCCCTACCCCTAAGATCAGGAACAAGACAAAAATGCTTTTTTCAGCACTTTTGTTCAACATTCTACTGGAGGTTCAAATTAGGACAATATAGGCAAGAAACAGAATACATCCAGATTGGAAAAGAAGAAGTAAAACTATATCCAAAGAAGGGCGCCCGGGGGGCTCAGTCCATTAAGCATTGGACTTCAGCTCAGGTCATGATCTTGCAGTTCGTGAGTTTGAGCCGGGCATCGGGGTCTGTGCTGACAGCTCAGAGACTGGAGTTTACTTCAGATTCTGTGTCTCCCTCTCTCTCTTCCCCTTCCCAACTCACACTCTGTTTCTCTATCTCAAAAATAAACATTAAAAATAAATTTAAAAATAATAAATAAATAAAAACTATGTCCAAACCCAGGTGGCATGATACTGTATAAAAGAAATCCTAGGGAATACACTAAAAAATTAATAAAACTAAAAAAAAAAAATTAACTCAGCAAGTTTTCAGAATATAAGGACAATATACAAAAATCAATAGTATTTCTATGAACCAGCAATGAATAATCTCAATACAAAACGAAGAAAAACATAATTTTTACAATAGCATCAAAATGAATAAAATACTTAGGAACAAACTCAACAAAAGAAGTGCAAAACTCATAGGGCACCTGGGTGGCTCAATCATTTAAGCATCTAACTTCAGCTCAGGTCATGATCTCACCATTAGTGAGTTCGAGCCCCATGTAGGGCTCTCTGCTGACAGCTCAGAGTCTGGAGCCTGCTTCAGATCCTGTATCTCCCTCTCTCTATGCCCTTCCCCCACTCATGCTCTGTCTCTCTCAAAAATAAACATTAATTAAAAAAAAAAAAGAAGTGCAAAACTCCTACTTTGAAATTTACAAAACACTGTTGAAGGAAATTAAAGAAAATCTAAGCAAATGGAAAAAACATCCATGAGCGTGGGTTGGAAGACTTAATATGGCAATACTCCTCAAACTGATCTACAGATTCAACAGAATGCCTATGAGAAATTCCATCTGACTTATTTGTAGAAATTCACAGGCTGATTGTAAAATTTATATGTAATTACATAGGACCCAGAATAGACAAAATAATCTTGAAAAACAGTAACAAAGTAGGAGTACTTATATTTCCTGATTTTAAACTTACTACAAGTCATTGGTAATCAAAACTGTGTGGTACTCACAAAAGTATAAACATATAAATGAATGGAATAGAACTGAGTCAAGAAATAAAATCATATGTCTATGGCCAACTTAGTTTTTGACAAGGGTGCCAAAACCATTTAATAGGGAGTATTTCAACACATGGAGGTGGAATTACTGAAGAGCTATGTGTAAAAGATTGAAGCTGGACCTTTGCCCCACGATACACAAAAATTAACTCAAAATAGATCAAAGGCATAATTGTAAAACTATAAAACTCAAAAAAAAGCAGAGGATATGTTCCCTTGGATTTGAAAAAGATTCTCAGATATGACATCACAAGCACAAGCGACAAAAGAAAAGTAGATACCTGAATTTCAGCAAAATCAGAAATGTTTGTGCTTCCAAGGATACCACTGAGAAAGTGAAAAGCCAACCCACAAAATGGAGACAAAATAAATCATGTATCTGATAAGAGACTTGTATCCAAAGTATACAAAGAACTTTTACAACTCAGTACTAGACAGACACATAAGCCATTTTTTTAAAAAGAGGTGAAATATTTAAATGAACGTTTTTCCAAGGAAGATATCAAAGTGGGCACCAACCACATAAAAAGATACTCAACACCATTAGTCATCACAGAAATGTAAATTAAAACCACAACATACCACTTTGTACCTACTAGGACATTAGAATCAAAAGCCAGATAATAACAAATGTTGACAAGAACGTGAAAAAAATCTGAACTTTCCTACACTGCTGGTAAGAATGTAAAATGGTGCAGCCACTTTTCAATAGCAATTTCCAAACATTTAAAAGTAGAGTTTAAATAAGTTACCAAATGATCTAATTCCACTTCTTATATATACCCAAAAGAACTGAAAGTAGGCATTCAAATAAATAGTTGTACACAAATAATTAATCAACACTGTTTACAACAGGCAAGAGGTGGAAATAACCCACATGTCCAACTGGTGAATGGATAAATAAAATATGGTATATCCATACAATGGAAATATTATTCAACCATAATAATTAATAGATTATTGATACATGCTCCAGCATGAATAATCCTTGAACACATCATGCTAAGTAAAAGAAGCCAGTAACAGAAGACTAAATGTTAATTATTCCATTTATATAAAATATCCAGAATTAACAAATCAATAGAGATAAAAAGCAAATTAGTGGGTGCCTATGGATGGGCAGGGAGTAAAGAGAAACAAGTAGGGATGGTAATACTAAAGTGAATAGGGTTTCTTTTTGAGGTCATGAAAATAAAATCTACTGTTGTAATGGTAGGAGTCATTTGTGAATGTACTAAAACCCTTTGAACTGCACATTGTAATGGCACAATTGTACGGTATGTGAATGATCTCTCAGTTATTAAGATCCTTTTTAAAAAAAATTTTTTTTTAACATTTATTTATTTTTGAGACAGAGAGAGACAGAGCATGAACGGGGGAGGGGCAGAGAGAGAGGGAGACACAGAATCGGAAGCAGGCTCCAGGCTCTGAGCCATCAGCCCAGAGCCCGATGCGGGGCTTGAACCCACGGACCACGAGATCATGACCCGAGTCGAAGTCGGACGCTCAACCGACTGAGCCACCCAGGCGCCCGTAAGATCCTTTTTAAAAAGCATTGTTCTGAGGGTGCCTGGGTGGCTCCATCTGTTAAGGGTCGAACTTTGGCTCAGGTCATGATGTTCCAGTTTGTGAGTTCGAGCCCTGCATCAAGCTCTCTGCTGTCAGTGCAGCAGACAGATCCTCTGTTTCCCTCTCTCTCTGCCCCTACCCCACTCTCATGCATGCTTGCTCTCTCTCTCTCTCTGTCCCTCTCAAAAATAAACATTAAAAAAAAAACAGTATTATAGTTTGAAAACAAAAGTTATTGACTCCCAACATAAAATAATTAAAAGTCTACAAAATAAATGTGACGTTTATTTCATTGATCATTAAATTTAATATTAATAACAATTTAAGTTACCCAGTACAATTTGTAGATTAGATTGTCTCATTTCAAAATAATTCTCTAGTTAGCATTATTATTCTTTAGAAATCAGAACCAAACACAAATAATTTAAACAACAAAACTATAAAAAGCATTTACATCTTGTTCACTGTGCAGAAATTATACTTAATGAGATGTGGATACACTTATGAGTTCTTCATAAGATATAAAACACAATTTTCAAGAGCTAAGTGTTGCACACTAACAAACTCTTAAAATGTCCCTGCTTTTACATGTCTTTCCCCACAGGCACATGCCCAGACATTGTGTTTGTCAGTAAAAAAGCCTTACTATTGCAATGTCATTCCTCTTGACTCAACACATTTTCATTTCCAGGGACTCTTGGCCCCAGCTTTCTCCTCAGGTTTTGATCATTAATTCTTTTTTGTCATCTTTCAGCACACCAAGGGTTATGCTTTCAAGTAAGAAATATGGAAAATGTGAACTGATAAACCTATAACATGGACTGGACAGATAAAGCACTACAATATGGATTAGCTCATTTTCATGCAAATGTCTTTATTAAGAGAAAATGTCTTTGTGTCAAGAAAGAAGGGTTAAAAGTGCTAACCTATAAATACCTGAAGTGAAATTCGTACAGTACATAAAATTATTCCTCTTGAAATAAAATTATAGCTATTAAGTATTTTAAATGTGGCCAATCATCAAGATAGAAAGCTTAGAGACACTTTGGAGATAGATTATCCTAGGTTTGGATCTCTTGTCTTTCATTTACTGGTTGGATGATCTTGAGCCAGTTGCCCAAATTCAGTTCTCTTATTTTTATAAAAGAGAGAAATAAATTATGCATACATCATAACATTATAAGGAAAAAAAAAGGACTATGCCTAGCAAAAATAGGTATTAAAAAATTTTTCCTATCTTAATATTCTATAAAATAGTGATATCCATAATGGCACCACTGGCCATTCAAGAAATGTTGATTCCTAACAGGAATGCTTGATTCCTAACAGCTAAAAAGACTGATTCTGTTTGTTCTAAATACACACAGGTAGATCAGACACTCGGTAGACGACAAATACATCTTCTCCCTACTGCTTCATACTCCTTAACCTTTTATAATATCTAATAAAATAGTTCCCAAAGAGCTTCCTGTGAAAACTGAGGAGTATAGACTCCAGAACAGGGCAATCACTGGAGCACATGTGATAATTAATAGGGAACAGGCACTCAAGTTTACCGACAGTAAAATAATTGGTCATCCCTCCCTCTCTGGTGTAGCACTGCATCTACAGACTATCTTACATCATAGGGATGTCATGAAGAACTAAAGACCTAATAGAAACTCATAAGATGATTATAGGCACCAAATGCCTACTGAATTAATGAAAGATAAGTAAAGCACAAAAGAAGTAAAGGAAGGGAAGTAACGAAGGAAAGACAAAGTTATACTCAACTGTAGAATAAAGAAAAAGCAACTTGAGTAAGGTCAAGAAAACATGTTAAATAGAATACTTGAGAGAAGCCTTCTAAATGTTTCTAAATATCTGACGTGATTTTATTTCTTTCAACTTGCATTTCTTTCTATTCTTCACTTTCCTTCACAAATCAATTCTTGTGAAACTGTCCTGTACCTATAATGGAAGGGCACACACATAGTGATAGAAATTTTCTAATGAACTATGGCTCAGAAGATAGATTCTGACCTTTTCATACACCTTCCCTGGATCCTTTCAAAGTTAAGCTTAAAAGAACTGGAGTGAGGAAGAGTTGGGGATTGATTTAGTTAAGTCAATTTCTAAAGCGGTCTGGAAATGAACCATATGGATGAGAACAGGATTTACTTGTTTGTGTTTCTATTTTCTCTTTGGCAAAATAAGACTATATATTTCCTACTAGTGGAGGAAGGAAAGAGATCGTTTTGAAAGTGTCTTTATGGTCAAAATGATTTATGAAACAAACTGTGGTGTACCTTCAATTAATATAACAAAATCTAAACAAAGAGTTGAAAAACCACATAATATTTTTAAAGTTTTTAAAATTGTGATTAAAACTACATAACATAAAATTTACCATCTTGGAGAGTGTGGCCAGGTGGCTCAGACCAAGCAGGGTTTTCCTTACCAGCGGATTGAGTAGAACGCACTGCCAGTCTTGTAGTCCCTTCGCCATGGCTTCTTCTGATATCCCCGTGAAAGAACTGGAGAAGTAGGCCTCAGGCCAGGCTTTTAAGCTGATTCTCAGCCCTCAGTCAAATGAATCTGTCCCAGAATTCCCCCTTTCCCCTTCAAATAAGGATCTTTCCCTGGAGGAAATTCAGAAGAAATTAGAAGCTGCAGAAGAAAAACACAAGTCCCAAGAAGTCGAAGTCTTGAAGCAGCTTACCAAGGAACGAGAACATGAAAAAGTGCTTCAGAAAGCAACAGCAGAGAACAACTTTGGTAAAATGGCAGAAGAAAAGCTGACCCACAAAATGGATGCCAATAAACAGATCAAGAGGCACAAATGGCTGCCAAACTGGAGCATTTGCGAGAGAAGGGCAAGCACATGAAGAATGTGAAGTGTGCAAGAACAAAGACTCCAAAGATCCTGCTGATGAAACTGAAGCTGACTAATTTGTTCTGAGAACTGACTTTCTCCCCTTCCCTTTCCCAAATATCCAAAGACTGTACTGGCCAGTGTCATTTCATTTTTGCTGTCCTGACAAATATTCTAGAAGCTAATGTAGGACTATATAGGTAGATCTAGACTGTATGTTGTTGTTTTAGAGGCAAAAGGGGAAAGACTCTTCTCCTAAAGTGTTTCTCATGTGGCTATTTTTCTTGTTGTATCTTTTCTATTTCAGTACACTTGGCTGGGTTAATGGCTAGTACAGTACTGGCTCTGTAAAAAAAACATGTTTGTGAAAAGAGTATATAGTGGCTTCTTCCAAACTGTTAGATGTTACATCTGTTCACATTTAAATCCCAATTCTGTCCTGATCTTACCAGATGCTCCTGTACTTAACTGGCTAATAAAACTGCATAGTGCTATTGAAAAAAAAATTACCATCTTAACCATTTTAAAATTTACAGTTCAACAGTGTTAAGTATATTCATATTATTGTGAAACAGATATTTGGAACCTTTTCATCTTGCAAATCTGAAACTCTATAATCATTAAACACCTTCTATTTCCCCCACCCCAACCCCTGATAACCACCAGTGTGCTTTCTATAAATTTTATTATTTTAGATACCTCATATAAAAGGAACTATATGGTATCTTTTTGTGACTGGCTCATTTCACTTGACATAATGTCTTTAAGGTCCAATCATGCTGTAGCATGTGAAAAAATGTAAAAAGGATCCCCCTCCTTTTTAAGGGTGAATAATATTCCATTGTATGTATATATCACCTCTTGTTGATCCACTCACCTGCTGATAAACATTTGGGTTGCTTCCACTCTTAGGTATTGTGAATAGTGCTACCATGAACATGGATATGCAAATATCTCTGAGTCCCTGTTTTCAATTCTTTTGGATATATCCCCCAAAGAAGGATTATTGGACCATATGGTACTTCTATTTTTAAACTTTTGAGGAACTACCATACTGTTTTCCATAGCAATTGCATCATTTTACAATCCCACCAACAGTGTACAAGGTTCCAATTTCTCCACATACTCACCAACACTTATTATTCTCTGTCTTGTTTTTAAATGTGTATTTATTTAAATTGAGGGTGGGGGGAGAAAGAGAATCCCAAGTAGGCCCCACACAGCGCAGAGTCCAATGCAGGGCCTGATCCCACAAACTGTGATATTCTGACCTGAGCCAAAATCAAGAGTTGGACGCTTAACTGAGCCACCCAGGCACCCTATCTGTGTTTTTATTTTTAATAGTAGACATGCTAATGGTTGTGAGGTAATATCTCATTGTGGTTCTGATTTGCATTTTTCAGATGATTACTAATGTTGAGCATCTTTTCGTATTCTTGTGGGCCATTTGTATATCTTCTTTGGATAAATGTCTATTCAAAGACTTTTTTTAATTTTTAACTTTTAATTTTTAATCAGATTATTTGATTTTTTGTTGTTGAGTTGTAGCAGTTCTTTATTTATTCTGGGTATTAATCACTTATCAGATATAGCTTACAAATATCTTCTCCCATTCTGCAGCTTGCTATTTCATTCTGACTGAGCCACTTGATGCATAAAAGTTTTTCAGTTTAATGCAGTCCTATTTTTCCTTTTTTTGCTTGTGTTTTCTGTGCTTTTGATGTCGTATTCCAAGAAATCATTGCCAAGTTCAACATAATGAAGTTTTTGCTCTTTGTTTTCTCCTAGGAGTTTTATAGTTTTAGGTCTTGTCTTTATCTCATTAATCCAGTTTAATTTTTGAATACAGTAAAAGATAAGGGTCCAATTTAATTCCTTTGCATATATATGCCCACTTTTACCAAAAACATTTGTGGAAGAGATTATCTTTTCATCTTGAATAGTCTTGGCACCCTTGTCAAAGAACATTTGGCTATATATGTGATGGTTTATTTTGGGGCTCTCTACTTTATTCCACTAATCTATTTGTCTGTCTTTATACTAATGCCACACTGTTTTGATAACTGTGACTTTGTGGTATGTTTTGAAGTCAAGAAGTGTGAGTCCTCCAACTTTGTTTTTTTATTACAAAATTGTTTTGAATATTCAAAGTCCCTTAAGAATCCATAAAAATTTTAGGATAAATTTTGCTATTTCTTCAAAAAGTGCTGTTGGAGGGGCACCTGGATGGCTCAGTTGGTTAAGCATCTGACTCTGGATTTCGGCTCAGGTAATGATCTCACAGTTTGTGAGTTCAAGCCCTGCATCTAGCTCTGCACTGACAGCGCAGAGCCTGCTTGGGATTCTCTCTCTCTCTCTGATCCTCCCCTGCTCATGCTCACTCTCTCTCTATTTCAAAATAAATGAATAAACTTTAAAAAAAAGACTTTAAAAAATTCTGTTGGAATTCTGATAGAGACTGCATTGAACCTGTAGATTACTTTTGGTAGTATGGACATGTTAACAACATCAAGTCTTCCACTCTCCAAAAACTTGAGGTGTATTTCCATTTATTTGTCTTCTCTTAAATTTCTTTTAGCAATGTTTTGTGGTTTTTACTGAATAAGTCTTCCACCTCCTTGGTTAAATTTATTCCTAAGTATTTTATTACATTTGATACTACTTTAAATATTGTTTTCTTATTTTACTCTTGTGGATAGTAAGAGATTGTTTCATCTGATAGGTTGTTTCATCTGATTGTTTCATCTGATAGGTTTTTATAAATAATTTGCCATTAGCTTCCCCCCTCTTTGCTAAGATTCCTTTCTATGGTAGGTGCATATAGTCATGAGGCAGAATGGATGTGAGGGTCTGTGTTCCTCTGATGTACACCCATTTCATTGTCAGCCTCTTCCCTGTTTCCAACCATGGTACCTTCAATACTTTAGGAGACCAGAATCAAAATGGAGAGTCAATGAAATGGGTGACAGAGGAGGCTCCTGAGCTTCCCTCCTCCCCACAGATATACCAAATATGCAGCTATACATGGAGCAATTTCCTGTGAAAAAATACAGAAACTAGTCGAGTTACTACTACACACTGGGCAAATGAGAAAATAACATTGAAAGGAGCCTGGATGGCTCAATCGGTTAAGTGTGTCCGGCTTCGGCTCAGGTCATGATCTCGTGGTCTGTGGATTTGAGCCCTGCATCAGGTTCTATGCTGACAGCTCAGAGCCTGGAGCCTGCTTCAGATTCTGTATGTGTGTGTGTATGTGTATGTGTGTGTGTGTGTGTGTGTGTGTGTGTGTGTGTCTGTCCCTCCCACACTCATGCTCACTCTCTCTCTCTCTCTCATAATAATAAATAAACATTAAAAAAAGAAAAAAAAGGAAATATACTGAAATGGGTAGGAAAGGCTGAGACACACTTTTGCCATAAAACCCACACCTAGTACAGCACTATGCAATAAGAATGGAACACCCAACAGCCAACTTCTCCCTCTGGAGCAAAGGGGTTGGGATCCTACCTCTAACACTCCAACTTTTAAGACTCCCACCTGTGAGACAGGCTCCCAAACATCTTGTTCTGAAAGCCAATAGGACTTTCATCCATGAGATTCACAAGACTGTACCAAACAGAAAAACAGTTCTTAACTGGCTATCCCCACCAAGGCTCAGCACAGTGAGAACAGACAAAAAATACCCATCTCCCATTCATTCCCTGAAAAGAGTTTATCTATACATATCAAAAGCTGCTGCCTAAAGGTCAGACTTCTAATTTAGCAGGCATCCAGGGGCTCTGATCCTCCCTCAGAGACTAGGAAAGTTGGCAAACATTTCCCTATCTTCTCCCTCCACTCACTCCAAGTCACTAGTATTTCCCTGAAAGAAGCTTGTACATACATCTATACCCCATTTTTTTGCAGCTGCTGACCAAGGGATGGGTCTCTGGATTACCTGGCTCTGACAGCCAATGGAGTTTCCATTCATGAGCCCCAACAGGGATACAGCAAACAAAGAAGCAATTTTTTTAATGTTATTTTTGAGAGAGAGAGAAAGAGCACATGCATGCAGGGGAGGGGCAGAGAGAGCGGGAGACAGAATCTCAAGCAGGCTCCACACTGTCAGCACAGATCCTGACACGGGGCTAGAACTCAGTAACCCATGAGATCATGACCTGGGCCAAGATCAAGAGTTGAATGCTTAACTGAATGAGCTTCAAGGCACCCTCAAAGAAGCAATTCTTAATGGGCTATCACCCCAGAGCTCAACACAGAGAGAGCAGGCAAAAATACACTTCTTCCAGTCTCTCTATGAGAGGGATGTATTTACATACTTTAAAAGCTGCTGCCTGAGGGCCAGGTTTCTAATTTAGCATACATCTCCAGACACTGGGAAGACCAACAGATACCTCCCCTGTTTTCTCCCTCCAGCCTGCTCCAAGTCACCAGTATTTCCCTGGAAGAAGCTTGTACACATGTCTGCACTCCAACTTTTACAGCTGCCACTCAAGGGACAGATTTGCAAATCACCTGGCTCTCAGAGCAGCCAGTCCCACAGGATTATAGGAAACAAAGAAGAGTTCTTACTCGGCTATACCTCCAGGGCTCAATACAGAAGAAGCAGGTGAAAATGCTCCTCTCCAAGTCTTTCCTTGAAAAGGATCTAGCTTCTTAAAAATTAATGAATGAGCTGGGGGGGGGGGTGCAGGGGAAAGGGGGGATTGGTTTTTGTTTTTAATGTTTATTTATCATTGAGAGACACAGAGACAGAGACAGAGTGCAAGTGGGGGACGAACAGAGAGGGAGACACAGAATCTGAAGCAGGCTCCAGACTGAGCTGTAAGCACAGAGCCTGATGCAGGGCTTGAACCCAAGAACTGTGAGATTATGACCTGAGCCAAAGTCTGACGCTTAACCTACTGAGCCACCCAGGTGCCCCACAGCTCAAGCTCCTAACCTTAATACATATCTAGGGCCTGACTGTGACATAAGTACATACTTTCCCAGATTGTGCCTGACGTTCCAACTTCTAATCAATCTACATCTAGGTGCCAACTGTAATCCTCCCTTTTGGAACACTGACAAGACTTAACTACCAGGAGCCACTAAAACAAAACAGCCATCTTGGTCAATCACAGAAGTCCGAGAGAAAGCCAAGAGCTTGACCGGGTTGATTAACAAGTTTGATCTCCTACATGAGATATTATGTCAAGAGGGAAAGAGGTGGCTATTTTATATAATATACAGAAACCAACAAAGTTGAGGAAAATGAAGAAACAGAGAAATACTTATCAAACAGTAGAATAAGATAAAACTCCAGAAAGGGACCTTAAATAAAATGAAAATAAGTAATTAATCTAATAAAGAGTTCAAAATACTGGTCATAAAGATGTTTCCTGAGGTCAGAAGAACAATTCAGTGAAAATTTTGACAAATAGATAGAAAATATAAGAAAATATCAATCAGAAATCATAGAGTTGAAGAAAACAATAACTGACCTGAAATTTTCAACAGATGGACTCAAAAGCAGACTAGATGAAACAGGAAAAAAAAAGGATCAACAAAATTCAAAAGACAGGGTAGTGGAATTCAGCCAATTAGAGAAGTTAACAGAAAAATAAATGAAGAAGAATGAAAATAGCTTAAGAAATTCACGGGACACCATCAAATGGGCCAGTATTCATACTACAGGGATCACAGAAGAAGAGAGAGAAAAAGAGAGCATATTCAAAGAAATAATAGCTTAAAAACTTCCCTAACCTAAGGAAAGAAACAGACATCCAGATCAAAGAATCTCAGAGTAAAAAAAAAAAAAAAGGCCAAATCCAAAGAGACTCACTCCAAGATGCATTACAATTAAACTGTTAGAATCTTAAAAGCATCAAGAGAAAAGAAAATTGCTATAAAGAGAGAACCCTCATAAAAGTATCAGCAGATTTTTCAGCAGAAACTTTGCAGGCCAAAAGAGAGTTGGATGATATAGCCAAAGTAATGGGGGGGAAGAAGACTGCCAACCAAGAATACCTTACCTGGCAAAGTAGTCCTGCAGAATTAAAAGAGAGATAAAGAGTTACCCAGGCAGACAGAGGTTGGGAGAGTTTATCAAGACAGAAGAAGGCAGACAGAAGTAGGGAGAGTTGTTTTGTTCTCAAGCTAAAACAAAAGGGTGCTAATTAGTTACATAAAAACATATGAAAGGTTAAATTCAGTCATAAAAGGTAAATATATAGTTGAATGAAGAATAATATTGTAATGGTGGTAGGTAAACCACTATTACCACTAGTATAAAAGTTAAAGGATAAAAGTACTAAAAATAAATACAACTACAATAATTTATTAATGATACGCAACGTAAATAAAGAGATATAAGTCGTCAGGATGCCTGGGTAGCTCAGACGGTTAAGCATCTGACTCTTGATTTCGGCTCAGGTCATAATTTCATGGTTCGTGAAATTAGGCCCCATGTTGGGCTCTGTGCTATCAGCATGAAGCCTGCTTGGGATTCTTTCTCCCTCTCTCTCTACCCCTCCCTTGCTCTTTCTCTCTCTCTCTCTCTCTCTCTCTCAAAAATGAATACACATTTTTAATTTTTTTTTTCAACGTTTATTTATTTTTGGGACAGAGAGAGACAGAGCATGAACGGGAGAGGGGCAGAGAGAGAGGGAGACACAGAATCGGAAACAGGCTCCAGGCTCCGAGCCATCAGCCCAGAGCCTGACGCGGGGCTCGAACTCCCGGAACCGCGAGATCGTGACCTGGCTGAAGTCGGACGCTTAACTAATGATGGATTAGAGCCTTTAGAATTGCCTACCTAAAAAATAAACCATAGGGGCGCCTGGGTGGCGCAGTCGGTTAAGCGTCCGACTTCAGCCAGGTCACGATCTCGCGGTTCCGGGAGTTCGAGCCCCGCGTCAGGCTCTGGGCTGATGGCTCGGAGCCTGGAGCCTGTTTCCGATTCTGTGTCTCCCTCTCTCTCTGCCCCTCTCCCGTTCATGCTCTGTCTCTCTCTGTCCCAAAAATAAATAAACGTTGAAAAAAAAATTATCTATAAAAACCATATTTAAAAGATGTAAATTATGATATCAAAAACACAAGAAGCACCTGGATGGCTCAGTCAGGTGAGTGTCCTACTTCAGCTCAGGTCATGATCTCCTGATTCACAAGTTTAAGCCCCCCATCAGGCTCTGGGCTGACAGCTCAGAACCTGGAGCCTGCTTCATATTATGTGTCTCCCTCTCTCTCTGCCCCCTACTCTGTTTGTGCTCTGTCTCTCTCTCTCTCTCTCTCTCTCTCTGTCTCTCTCTCAAAAATAAATAAATATTAAAAAAAATTTTTAATGTTGGGGGAAGCAAAAAATGTAGAGCTTTTTTATGCATTCAAAGTTAAATTGCTCCAAGCTAAAAACAGACTGTTATAATTTACGTAAGCCTTATGATAACCACAAAGCAAAAGCTATAGTGCATACACAAATAATAAATAGAAAGAAATCAAAGCATACCATGACAAAAAAAAGAAAGCAAGAGAAACAAAAAAGAACAAAGGATTTACAAAAGAACCAGAAAACAACAACATTGCAAGAGTAAGTCCATACCTATCAATAATTACTTTAAATATAAACAAACTAAAATTCTCTAATCAAAATATATACAGTTGCTGAATGTATAAAAATAAGACCCATCTATGTTGCCTACAAAGAGACACATCAACTTTAAGGACACACACAGACTGAAACTTAAAGAACACAAAAAAATATTCCATGCAAATGGAAACCAAAATAAAGAAGAGGGAGCTGTACTTATGGCAAACAAAACAGACTTAAGCCAAAGACTATAACAAGAAATAAACAAAGTCATCATATAATGATAAAAGAAGTCAATTCATCAAGAGGATATAACATTTCTGGCCAAGGTGGCAGAATACCATGGAAGTTCTGAACTTCTCTCATCCCTGAAATGCAGCTAGAACAGCACCAAACCATCTTGCACACCTAGAAAATTGACCTGAGGATTAACACAACAATCTGCATAACTTGAGCCATAGAACTCAGGAGGTACTCAGTGCAGAGAGGTGAAATGGATGAGAGAAAAGCTACAGAGGGTAGGGAGCTGTTTTTGTGGAGAGAGGACAGATAGGGGGGTGGGGGGGTAGAGTGCAGCACACCGGAGAGTGCAGGAAAAGCACTCTGCCCAAAGGAGCTGGAGAGAAAGAGTAGAAACACAAGGGACTACACAAGAAATCTATTCCCCAAAACCATTGATAAGGAGAAAGGAGAGGGTTTCAATACCATTAGGACTCTATAAACAGGAGAAAACAGAGTCTAAAATTCTGGAACTTAATACCTGGCAGTGTTCTGGTGGGGAGGAAGGGCGAATCCATGGGAGCAGGCAGCGAGGTCTGAGGGGTCTGTAGGTCACATGCGAAGAAGCAGTTCCCCCGCTAGGAGGGCATTTGGTAGAGTCCATTTGGCCACCCCACAAACAAAGGTCCCAGGGGACCCCAGGGAGCAGCCATGTTTGCTGGTATTGGAACAAAGACACCAGGGTGTGGTGACACCTGGTGCCAGTTGTGTGTTGTGATTTTCCATAACCCATGAACCACTGCCTCTGAGCAATTGCACACACTTTTTCTGAGGTGCCAGCACATAGCCACAATCTCTGAACCTCTGCCACAGAGAGATTGCAGGAACATCTCTGGGACAAGCCAGCACCCTGCCATTGCTCAGGAAGACCCTCCCCCAGAGGGTTGGCACAGCTCCAAGCCACAGGGCTTTCAGAAGTGAAAAGTTTGGAAACACAGCCCTGAATGAGATAAAATTTGGGAGGGAGGAGTCGCCTGGCAGGCTGACAGCTTGGACTCACTCAGACAGTGTACAAGCAGGGAGTGGACAAAAGCCAGAGACAAAAGAGGAGTGCTTAACTGCCAGAGGTGAGAGTGCAGAGTTCCTGCGCCAGAGACTAGGAAGCTAGGTGATGCCATTTTCACCTCACCCACGCTTTCACATACATGTGTACACACGCCTCACCAATCCACCCCAGTAAGCCAATCAGCAACAGCTAGTAGAGAACAGAGCCTGTACACCAAGCCCCGTCCAACTGCACACAGCAAGTTCATACCCTAGAGGACCACCACAAGTCTCTCCACCTGCTTAGTGTACAGGCTATAAAGTACTTCACAGTTTGACTTCTAGGGGAAAGTGGATGTACTTTCATTTGGGTTTCATTCTGTTTGCTGGTCCACCTAATCATTTTTCTTTCTTTTTTTTTTTTTTTTTTTTTTGCTTTTGCTTAAATTGTTATTTCTTTACTTTCTTTCCATTTTCATGGATACTAAAAGAGAAAAAATTATTTTTATGTCCTTTTTAAATTTTTTTATCTTTCTGCTATATTTTTTCATTTTTTGTATATTTTTTATTCTATTTCACTTTCTTCATTTCATTTTATTCTATTTTATTATGCTTTTTTTTAATTTTTAAACTTTTTCCTACTTTCTTTTTCTCTTTTTTCTTTACCTTTTTTCTCTATGCTACCATGCTTCTTTCAACAACCAGACCAAAACACACGTAGACTCTAGCTTCCTTTATTTAATTTTTTAAATTTTATTATTTTTTCTTCCTCCAAAATGATAAAATGAAAGAATTTACCCCAAAAGAAAGAACAGGAAGAAATGATAGCCAGGGGCCTAATCAACACAGATATAAGCAAGATCTCTGAACTAGAATTTATAATCACAGTAATAAGAATACTAGCAGGGGTGGGGAAAAAAGCATAGACTCCCATTCTGTGGAGATAAAAGAAGTAAAAGCTTGTCAGGACAAAACTTAAAATGCTCTAACTGAGATGCAATCTCAAATGGATGCCACAGCAGAAAGGATGGATGAAGCAGAGAAATGAACCAGCAATACAGAAGACAAAATTATGGAGAATAATGAATCCAAAAAAAAAAAGAGAAAGAGAATTAAAGAGTATGATATAAGAATCAGAGAACTCAGCAACTTATTAAAAAGGAATGACATTTGAATGATAGGAGTCCTGGAAGATGAAAAGAGAGAAAAAGGAGTAGAAGGTTTAGGTGAGCAAATTATAGCAGAAAACTTTCCTAATCTGGGGAAAGACACAGACACCAAAATCCAAGAAGTACAGAGAACTCCCATCATATTCAACAAAAACCGACCATCAACAAAACATATCATAGTCAAATTCACAAAATACACAGACAAGGAAAGAATTATAAATGCAGTAAAGGAAAAAAAGTACTAAACCTATAAGGAAAGACAGATCAAGTTCATAGCAGATCTATCCACAGAAACTTGGCAGGTGAAAAAGGAGTGGCAGGATATATTCAATGTGCTGAATTGGAAAAATATGCAGCCAAAAAATCTTTATCCAGCAAGGCTGTCATTAAAAATAGAAGAGATAAAAAAAAAATAGGAGAGATAAAGAGTTTCCCAGACAAACAAAAACAAAGGAGTTCAATGACCACTAAACCAATCCAGCAAGTAATTATAAGAGGGACTCTCAAAGGGGAGAAAAGATGAAACAAAACAAAACGAAAACCAAAAACAACAAAGTCTGGAAGGGACCAGAGAACAGCACCAGAAATTCCAACTCTACAGGCAGCACAATGGCAAATTCATAACTTTCAGCACTCACTCTAAATGTCAACAGACTAAACGCTCCAATCAAAAGACACAGGGTATCAAAATGGATAAGAAAACAAGATCCATCTATATGCTGTTTACAAGAGACCCATTTTAGACCTAAAGATACCTTCAGATTAAAAGTAGGAGGATGGAGAACCATCTATCATGCTAATGATCACCAAAAGGCAGCTAGAGCAGCCATACTTGTATCAGACACTACATTTTATTTATTTTTAATTTTTTATATTTATTTTTGAGAGTGAGAGAGGATGAGAGAGGAAGGGGTAGAGACAGAGGGAGACACAGAATGTGAAGCAGGCTCCAGGCTCTGAGCTATCAACACAGAAAACGATATGGGGTCCAAACTCATGAACCGTGATCATGACCTGAGCCAAAGTCAGATACTTAACCGACTGAGCAACTCAAGTGACCCCAATTTTTTAAAATAAAGACTGCAACAAGAGATGAAGAAGGACATTATATCTTAAATAAAGGTCAAGCCACCAAGAAGAGCTAACGATTGTAAACATTTATGCCCCCACATGAAACACCCAAATATACAAATCAATTAATCATGAACATAAAGAAACTCATTGATAATAATACCATAATAGTAGGGGACTTCAACACCACCACTTACACCAATGGACAGATCATGTAAGCAGAAAATCAACAAGGAAACAATGGTTTTGAATGACACGCTGGACTGGATGAACTTCACAGATATATTCAGAACATTTCATCCTAAAGCAGCAGAATACACATTCTTCTTGAGTGCACATGAAACATTCTCCAGAATAGATCACATACTGGGACACAAATTAGCCGTCAACAAGTACAAAAAGATCAACATCATACCGTGTATATTTTCAGACACAACGTTATGAAACTCCAGATCAACACAAGAGCAAATATGGAAAGACCAAGAATACCTGGAGATTAAGAACATCCTACTAAAGAATGAATGGTTTAACCAAGAAATTAAAGAGGAAAATAAAAAGGACATGGAAGCCAATGAAAATGATAACACAACAGCCCAAAACCTCTGTGATGCAGCAAAGGCACTCATAAGAGGCAAGTATATAGCAATTCAGGCCTTCCTAAAGAAGGAAGAAAGGTCTCTGATACACAACCTAATCTTACACCTCAAAGAGCTGGAGAAAAAGAACAGCAAATGAATCCTAATACCAGAAGAAGACACGAAATTATAAAGCTTAGAACAGAAATCAATGCTATCCAAAAAAAAATTGAATTAGTAATCAAAAATCTTTCAAAAAAACCAGAGTCCAGGGCTGGATGGCTTCCTAAGGGAATTCTACAAAACATTTAAAGAAGAGTAAACACGTACTCTGTTGAAGGTGTTCCAAAAAATAGAAATGGAAGGAAAACTTCCAAACTCATTCTATGAGGCCAGCATTACGTTGATTCCAAAAACAAAGACACCAGTAAAAAGGAGCACTACAGTCCAATTTCCCTGATGAACACGGATGCAAAAATTCTCAACAAGATACTAGCCAACCACATCCAACAATACATTAAACGAATTATTCAGTGCAATCAAGTGGGATTTATACCCGGGATGCAGGGCTGATTCAATATCAGCAAATCAATCACTGTGATATATCACATTAATAAAAAAAAGAATAAGGGGCACCTGGGTGGCTCAGCTGGTTAAGCGTCTGACTCTTGCTTTCAGCTCAGGTCATGATCTCACGGTTTCATGAGTTCAGACCCCATATGGGGCTCTGTGTTGGCAGCAATGAGCCTGCTTGAGATCCTCTCCCTCCCTCTTTCTTTTTGCCCCTCCCCCATTCATGCTGTCTCTGCCTCTCTCAAAATAAATAAATAAACTTAAGAAAAAAAGAATAAGAAACACATGATCCTCTCAATAGATGCAGAGAAAGCATTTGACAAAACACAGCAAACTTTCTTGATAAAAACACCCAAGAAATTAGGGATGGAAGGATCATACCTCAAGATTATTAAAGCCATATACTAAAGACGGTATATCATCCATCTTATGATGACGGTATATCATCATATAAAGACGCTAATATCATCCTCAATGGGGAAAAACTGAGAGCTTTCCTACTAAGGTCAGGAACAGAGCAAGGATGTCCACTATCACCACTGTTATTCAACAAAGTGTTGGAAGTCCTAGCCTCAGCAATCAGATAACCCAAAGAAATAAAAGGCATCCTTGGGGCGCCTGGGGGGGCTCAGTCAGTTAAGCATCCAACTTCAGCTCAGGTCATGATCTCACAGTCCATGAGTTCGAGCCCCATGTCAGGCTCTGTGCTGATAGCTCAGAGCCTGGAGCCTGCTTCGGATTCTGTGTCTCCCTCTCTCTGCCCCTCCCCTGCTCATGCTGTCTCTGTCTCAAAAATAAATTTAAAAACATTTTAAAAATTTTTTAAAAAAGAAATAAATTTTTTTTTCAACGTTTATTTATTTTTGGGACAGAGAGAGACAGAGCATGAACAGGGGAGGGGCAGAGAGAGAGGGAGACACAGAACCGGAAACAGGCTCCAGGCTCTGAGCCATCAGCCCAGAGCCTGACGCGGGGCTCGAACTCCCGGACTGCGAGATCGTGACCTGGCTGAAGTCGGACGCTTAACCGACTGCGCCACCCAGGCGCCCCTTAAAAAAGAAATAAAATGCATCCAAATTGGCAAGGAGGAAGTCAAACTTTCATTCTTCACAGACAACATGACACCGTATATGGATAATCCAAAAGATTCCACCAAAAAACTGCTAGAACTGATCCATTAATTCAGCAAAGTCACAGTATATAAAATCAACGCATAGAAATCAGCTGTACTTCTGTACACCAATAATGAAGCAGCAGAAAGAGAAATCAAGGAATTGATCCCATTTTCAATTGCACCAAAACCATAAAACACCTAGGAATAAACCTAACCAAAGAGGTGAATAATCTACACACTGGAAACTATAGAAAGCTTGTGAAAGAAATTGAAGAAAACACACACAAAAAATGAAAAATCATTCCATACTCATGGATTGGAAAACAAATATTGTTAAAATGTCGATACTACCCAAAGCAACCTACATATTCACTGAAATCCCTATCAAAATAACATCAGCATTCTCCACAGAGCTAGAACAAACAATCCTAAAATTTGTACGGAGCCAGAAAAGACCCTGAATAGCCAAAGCAATCCTGATAAAGAAAACCAAGGCTGGAGACATCACAATTTCAGACTTTAAGCTGTATTACAAAGCTATAATCCTCAAGACAGTATAGTACTGGCACAAAAATAGACACTTAGATCAATGGAACAGAATAGAGAACTCAGAAATGGGCTCACTAACGTATGGCCAGCTCATCTCTAACAATGCAGAAAAGAATACCCAATGGAATAAAGACAGTCTCTTCAGTCAATGGGGTTGGGAAAACTGGACAGCTACATGCAAAAAAATGAACCTGGACCACTTTCTTACACCACACACAAAAAATTAACTCAAAATGGATGAAAGACCTAAACGTTAAGACAGGAAGCATCAAGATCCTAGAGGAGAAAGCACGCAAAAACCTCTTTGACCTTGGCTGCAGCAACTTCTTACTAAACATGTCTTCAGAGACAAGGGAAACAAAAGCAAAAAGAACTATTGGGACCTCATTAGGATAAAAACCTTCTTCACAGCAAAGGAAACAATCAGCAAAACTAAACAGTAACTGACAGAATGGGAGAAGATATTTGCAAATGACATATCAGATAAAGGGTTAGTATCTAAAATCTATAAAGAACTTATCAAACTCAATATCCAAAACAAATAATCCAGTGAAGGAATGGGCAAAAGACATGCATAGACACTTTTCCAAAGAAGACATCCAGATGACTAACAGACACATGAAAAGATGCTCAACATCACTCATCATCAGGGAAATAAAAGTCAAAACCACAAGGAGATACCACCACACACCAGTCAGAATGGCTAAAATTAACACCTCAGGCAACAACAGATATGTGGAAAAAGAGGAACCCTTTTGCTCTGCTGGTGGGAATGCAAACTGGTGCAGCCACTCTGGAAAAGAGTATGAAGGTTCCTCAAAAAATTAAAACTAAAACTACCCTACGACCCAGCAATTGCACTATTAGGTATTTATCCAAAGGATACAGGAGTACTGTTTTGAAAGGGAACATGCACCTCAATGTCTGTAGCAGCACCATTGACAATAGCCAATGTATGGAAAGAGCCCAAATGTCCTCAACAGATAAATGGATAAAGAAGATGTGTTATATATATACAATGGATTATTACTCGGCAATCAAAAAGAATGAAATCTTGCCATTTGCAACAGCATGGATGAAACTAAAGTGTATTGTGCTAAGTGAAATAAGTCATCAGAGAAAGACAAATATCATATGACTTCATTCATATGTGGACTCAAAGATACAAAACAGATGAACATAAGCAAAAGGAAGCAAAAGTAATTAAAAAAAACAAAGAGAGGGACAAAACGTAAGAGACTTTTAAATACAGAGAACAAACTGAGGGTTGCTAGAGGGGGATTGGGTGGGGGGATGGGCTGAATGGGCAAGGGGCATTAAGGAGGACACTTGTTGGGATGAGCCCTGGCTGTTATATGTAAGGGATGAATCACTGGATTCTACTTCTGAAATCATTATTGCACTATATGCTAACTATTTTGGAAGTAAATTAAATTAAAAAAAGAGGTTATAACATTTGTAAATATTTAAGCAACCAATATAGAAGCAACTTAATATATAAAGCTTATATTAACAGATATAAATAAATAGGCAGTAATACAGTAATAGCAGAGGTCTTCAATAATCCACTTTCAACAATGGATAGTTCACCCAGACAGAAAATCAATAAGCAAACATTGGAGCTAAAGGTGCACTGATTGGATCAGATGAAACTATCAGACATATACAGAATATTCCAACCAACAACAGTAGAATACACATTTTTCTCAAGCACACATGGAACCACCTCCAGAATGGACCATATGGTAAGCCACAAAACAACTCTTAATAAATTGAAATCAGATCAAACATTTTTTTCTAGCCACATGGTATGAAACTAGAAATCAGTAAGAAAACTGGAAAATTCACAAATACATGATTGAACAACATGTTCCTAACAACAAATGAGTCAAGAAACCAAAAAATAAATCAACATAATCTTGAGACAAATGAAAATGGAAAGAGAACATACCAAAACTTATGAAATGCAGCAAAAGCAGTTCTAAGAGGAAATCTTATAGTAATAAATGCCTACGTGAAGAAAAAAGAAAGTTCTCAAACAACCTAACTCTACATCTCATGGTACTTGAAAAAGAACAGACTAAGCCAAAGCTTACAGACGAAAGGAAGTAAAGATTAAAGTCGAAATAAATGAAATAGAGACTAAAAAGACAATAGAAAAGGTCAGTAATACTAAGATACGTTTTTTGAAAAGATAACCAAAATAGACAAACTTTTACAAGACTTACCAAGTAAAAAAACAGAGCTGTCTCAACTATATAAAATTGGAAATAAAAGAGATGACATTATAACTGATACCAAAGAAATATAAAGTATCAGAAGACACTACTATAAACAATTATGCACCAACTAATTTGACAATGTAGAAGAAATGGATAAATTCATAGAAACATACCACCTACCAAGACTGAATAATGAAGAAATAGAAAATTTGAAAAGACCAATTATCAGGAGCCTGAATTTGTAAGCCAAAACCTTCCAACAAAGAAAAGTCCAGCACCAGATGGTCTCACTAGTGAATTCTACCAAATATTTAAAGAGTAACTAATACCCATCCTTCTCAAACTCTTCCAAAAAAATAGAAAAGTGTGGAACATTTCCAAATTCATGTTACAAGGCTATTATTACTGCAATACCAAAATCAGAAAAGAACACAAGAAAAAAAATTGCCAGTTAATATCCCTGAGGGAGCAAAGATGCAAAAATCTTCAACAAAATATTACCAGAGTTCAATAATATAAAGGATCATACACCATAACCAAGTGGGATTTATACCAGGGATGTAAGGATGGTTCAACACCCACAAATCAATGTGACATCACATTAACAAAATGAAAGATATGATTGTCTCAATAAATGCAGAAAAAGCATCTGACAAAACTCAGCATCCTTACATGATAAAAATGCTCAATAAACTGGGTATAAAGGAAACATACATCACTTAATAAAGGCCTATTTAACAAGCCCACAGCTAACATCATATTCAATAGTGAAATACTAAAAACTTTTTATCCTGGATCAGAAATAAGACAAGAATGCCAATTTTATTCAATATCGTACTAAAAGTAATGAGACAGAGCAAATTAGGCAAGAAAAAGAAATAAAAGAATACCCAAATTGGAAAGAAAAAAGTAAAATCATTTCTATTTGCAGAAAACATGATATCATATATAAAAAAAATCCTAAAGAATCCACCAAAAGTCTATTAGAATTAATAAACAAATTTAGTAAAGTTGTAGGCCACAAAATCAATATGCAAAATAACTTTCATTTCTATATATCAACTATCAGAAAGAGAAATTAATACATTTACAATAGCATCAAAAAGAATAAAATACTTAGGAATAAATTTAACCATGGAAGCAAAAGATTTGTACCTCAAAAATCATAGGACACTGATGAAAGAAATTGAAGTCATAAATAAATGGAAAGATATACCACATTCATTGATTCTAAGAATTGATAGTTAAAATGTCAGAACGACTCAAAGCAATCTACACTTTCAATGAAATCCATATCAAAATTCCAATGAAATTGTCTACAGAAATGGAAAAAAACAATATTACAATTTGTACAAAACCACAAAAGACCCTGAAGAGCCAGTGCACCTTGAGGAAGAAGAACAAAGTATACCGTTGGAAACATCACACTTGATTTCAAGCCATATTACAAAGCCATGGTACTCAAAACAGTATGGTACTGGCATAAAACCAGACAGATCAATGGAACAGAATAGAGAGTCCAGAAATAAACAATTACATAGATGGTCAATTAATTTCTGACAAAGGAACCAAGAATATACAACTGGGAAAGGACAGTCTCTTCAATTGAAAGTGTTGGGAAAACTGGATAGCCACATGTAAATGAAAGAAACTGGATCCCTAACTTATGCCATACACAAAAATCAAATCGAAATGTTTAAAGACTTGAACATAATACTTGAAATCATAAAACTCCTGGAAAAAGTATAGGCATGTAAGCCCCTTGACTTTCGATGTGGTGAAGGTTTCTTGGATTTCACACCAAAAGCAAAGGTACAGAAAGCAAAAATAAGCAAGTGGGACTATATCACACTAAAAAGCTACTGCATAGCAAAGAAATTATCAATAAATAAAAAGGCAATCTAAAGAATAGGATAGGAGAAAATATTTGCAAATCATATAGCCAACAAGCAGTTAATATCCAAAATATACAAGGAACTCCTACAACTCAATATCAAAACAAAAAACAAACAAACAAAAAGCAATGGCCTGCAGGTACATGAAAGGGTGAATATCACTAAATATCAGAGAAATGCAAACTAAACCATAATAAGCTAATACCTCATATCTATTAGGGTGGCTATTATCAAAAAGAGAAGAAATAACAAATGCTCACAAAGATGTGGTGAAAAGGGAATGCTTGTTACACTATTGTTGGGAATGCACACTGCTACAGCCACTATAGAAAACAGATGGAGATTCTTCAAAGAATTAAAAACAGAATTACCATATTATCTTGCACTTCTAGGTATATACCAAAGGAACAAAATCATTATCTCAAAGAGATACCTTTACACTCTTTACAATGCTTCACTGGAGCATTATTTACAATAGGCAAGGTACAGAAACAACCTAAATATCCATTGACTCATGAATGGATAAAGAAAATGTGGCATATGTATACAATGATATATGATTCATCCTTAAAAAAAGAAGGACATCATGACATTTGGAACAATACAGATGAACCGGGAGGGCATTAGTTAAGTAATACAAGCCAGACAAAGATAAACACTACATGTATCGTTTATATGTGGACTTAAAAAAAAAAAAAAAAAAAAAAAAAGAGCTCACTCATAGATACAGAGTGGAAAAGTGGTTGCCAAGAACTGAGGGTTGGAGATAAGGAGAGGATGGCCAAGGGTATAAACCTTCTATTATAAAGTAAAATGAGGTACCAGTATCTAATGTAACATAGTGACTGCAGCTAATAACACTGTATTGTGGGGCACCTGGCTGGGTCAGTCAGTAGAGCATGTGACTCTTGATCTCAAGGTTGTGAGTTCAAACCACATTAGGTGTAGAGATTACATTAAAAGATTAAATAACCCTGTATTGTATAATTGAAATTTGCTATAAGAATAAAAAGTAAATATGTGAGATGATAGATATGTTAATAAACTCAATGAGGGGAAATCCTCTGACAATGTGTTCATATATCAAAACATCAGGTTGTATACTTTAAATATCTTATAATTTTATTTATCAAGTATACCTCAATAAAGATGAAAAATGCTTCAGACTAAAAGCAATCCCTCTTCACCAAATATTTAGGAATCCTCAATGACAATATCAATATAAAAAGCTAATCTTAGTAACTATAAATAAAGTAAACCTCACCTTTTTCCTCTGTTTTTTAATGTAAATTTCTCTACCTAGATAATTGTCTTAAATCTTCATTCTATAGTTTAATACATTACCACTACCAGTTAATACCCAACAATCTCTCTGCTTTTATCTCTGAAGAAGAATTAGATGGCTCAGAAGGGTGGAGAGTCATAGTAATTTCCTGAGGAGACTGTTTTAACCTGTGAGGTTCAGGCATGACGCATGGTGGAACAGAGACTGAAGACGCAGCATAAGACTGGAGAAGGACTGGATGTACTAAATGTGCTTCAAGACTTGGCCTCCTGGTGGGAGGCTGTCCACACACCAAATCTCAATACCCAGAAGAGTTTAACAAGCTCAGAGTCAATTAAGAATGGCATCATTACCATGGCAATGGCAAACCAGAGGTGGTTTAGTGTAGCTACAACAATATCTTCTATGAGTATTTTTGAGAGATAGGCAAAATATAGTACTCTTAGGATGCCTGATCAAAAGAGTCCTCCAATCATGATGTTGGTGGCATGGCTCTAATTTCTGGGAAAAGGAAATTACCAAGTGTCTAGGAGTCCAAGCTAAGAGGATGGAGGTTAAGCCAATAAGAAGACAGGTTGGAGTATAAAATCAGAAAACCAAGATAGCAGTTCCTCATTTGGACTTTGCAGATACAATTAGGATTTGGGAAAGGGTTCACTAAAAATACTGAAGCTCAAGGGTGCCTGGATAGCTCAGTCAGTTGAGCATCCAACTCTTGATTTTGGCTCAGGTCATGATCCCAGGGTTGTGGGATTGAGCCCTGCACTGGGCTCCGCACTGAGTGTGGAGCCTGCCTGGGATTCTCTCTCTCTCCCTCTTCTCCTCTCTCCATCTCTGTCTCTCTCTCTCTCTCTCTCTCTCTCAAAAAATAAATATAAAATACTGAAGCCGAGAACTAAGGCTCATCCTAGACATGGCATACCTAGAGCAGAGAATTCTGGGTCTAGTGGCAGGGATAATATGCAAAACATTTAAAAACTAGGACGACATGAGCCCTGACCATCAAAACAGATGCTAGTGACAAACACACTGTCTATAGGTACGCATACATACTCCCTGATCTGAACAGTATTCCGGCAAACTAGAATACCTTCAGGTGAAAATAAGTACAAATTCCAATCCAAATGTAAAACATTGTGTTTCTCAGTTGGGAACCACTATTAGCATTTTAGCTAGGACAATTCTTTATTATTCAGAACTATTCTTTACATCACAAAATGTTTACCATTCCTGACTTCAGAAACTAAATATCTGTAGTAATGAGTTCTGACAATAGCATCCCTCACAATCAAAAATAGGGGATAGTATAAACCTTGGTTTAGAATTGCTGCCAAACAGTTCATAAGTAGGCTTCAGGTCATGCTTAATCTTGACATTTGTAAAGTTAGTAGTTATCTGTTTTTCACAGGCCAGCATTGATCCCAGGTTAGCCCCCAACATAACAATGGCTGCAACAATTTCAGACTTCACATTCCTATCACATTGTCCAGAAGGAAATAGCATCTTTACTCCAGCACTCCTATCAAAAATCTCAAGGCTCACTCTAATTAGACTGCCTTGGTAAAATCCCACCCTTGAAACAATACTGACTCCAGGGCAATGCAATACTTTCACTGACCTTGATCACATGTCCTCTGGTTGAGTGAAGGGATACAGTTGGTTTCTCCAGGTTGAAAAGCAACCCCAAAGAGAAAATTAAAGTCTTCTGTGAAAGGGACAAGTTGAGAAATGGACACTGGGACTATAATCAACAAATGAACTCTAAGAGTTCAAAATATCAGTGTATGAATTGTTTGTTACCAATTAAGGACAATGTAACAAATGTTGTAACTTAATGTAAATCACTATGTCACTGGAAAAACACAGTTTAGTTAATACTTATTTCATAATAAGACTTTCTCAGCGAAATTGACATCATGTGCTTCCTGATATCATACACTGAGAAAAAAAATACATCATTGCTTTTGGGGCTTTCCTATCAAAATGAACACATAGACTAAATCTAATCGTGAGAAAACATCAGACAAACCCAAATTGAAGGGTATTCTTCAAAATAACTGGCCCAAGCTCTTCAAAAATGTCAATGTTACAAAATGCAAAAAAACTGTTCCAGACCCAAACAGACAAAAGAGGCAAGACAACTGAAAGCAACATGTGATCTAGGACTTCCTTTTGCCATGAAGGACTGGTAAATTTGCAAAATTTGCCTAAGATCTATAAATTAGATGGTAGTATTTTGTGAATGTTAATTTCCAGATTCTAACCATGTTATGGTTACATAAGAGAATGTCTTTGTGTTTAGAAAATAAAAGCCAAAGTATTTAAGGGTAAATACATCATTTTTATAGCTTCCTCTCAAAAGATTCACACACACATACACACACATGCATGCGCGCGCGAGGGAGGTGGAAAGACAGAGAAAGGAGAGGAGGTGTGTATACATGTGCTTGTGTATGTGGAGAAAAAGAAAGAGAATGATAAAGCAGATATGGCAAAATGATAAATGTGAGAAATCTTGCTTAAAGGTATATACAAATTTGTTGCACTATTCTTATAAATATTCTGTAAGCCTGAAAGTATGTTTATTTAAAATTAAATGAAAATAAAATTTTAGAATTCATAAACAACAGCAATAATAAGGAAGCTTCTATTTAAATATTCACTGAACTTGCTTAAAATGCATGTGTAATTTTTTAGCTACTGCCTCAAGGTCTTATTTTTATTTTTGGAGTGTATAATTCAATATACATGTGTGCATGTGTGAAGAATATCAACTATCTGAAATAAAAATGCTCTTCTTTTTACAGGAAGCCAGAAAAACAGATACATAGGAGCAGTCTTGGAGTGTGAAAAGTGAAAAGTTTGTACTGGTTTCATGAAATCTGGGATTTTAAAAAAAATCTTGCCTGTACTTCCAGTAAACCTCATGAAACCTTTTTAGAGATAATGTTGACAACTTTAAATATCAAATCCAGAAGAAAAAAAAAAAAGAATGCAAATTTACTAGGGTCCAGAGCCCTGCAAATGTCCAGAAGTCTCACCCAGAACAATCTCCGGAAAGGCCCCATCCAATCTTTGGTCCATCACTGCAGAGATGCCTATGGGTACTTGACTTCTGTGCCAGACTTAAAGGCGATGAAATCTTGGCAAACCTGAGGTCTTGCCACCTTCGGTGCTCCATCCGGTCCTTCTTGCAATCCTGCCATCCTCCCAAAACAGGGCACTATCATTGAATGGGGCCTAATTTCCTCATACCTGCAGACTTACCCACCTCTGTGCCTCCGGCCTTCTCCCTCTCTCACTATGTGAGCCTCTCTTCCCTGCCACAACAGCAGTCTTCCCTGCAGATGTGCCTACCTTCAGAAAACAAAAGCCAGCAAAACCTTAGGGCAAGTGGTTTCTATTTCTAGACCTATCACTAACCTTCCTTGAGGAAGGTGGCCTCTATCCACTTGCAGGCTTGAAATGGGGAAATATAAAGGGAAAACAAACTCAGTACATTATCATTTCATATCTATGAGCAGAGACCCTTTTTTGTCAAGGAGAAGAAAGAACATTTGTTCAGTAATTTTCCTGATATGGGGTTTAGCCATTTTTAACTAGCTCTGGAAAAGAATGGTGGTAGCTACTGCTTCAAACAGTTAGAGCAAACACTGTTGATACTGTGACCAATATCCCTTGTCCTCTGCAGAGGTCACCTACACCGTGGTGGACTGTTCTTCTAACGGCTTTTTAGCACAAGCACTGGCATCTCTCTGCCTGAGGCCTTTCTGGCTACAGAAGCAAGCTTAGCTGGAATGCCAGCCTGCCAGAAGAAATTAACTCCCTCAGGAGTAGCTCTTAGTCAATGAAGGATCACACTGTCCCATTAGGGGCAATTATGAAGTAAGTTCTCTAAGCTGTCCAATATGGTAGCTACTAACAAATGTACCTCTTAAGCCCTCAAAATGTACCTAGTCCAAATAGCCACTTTAAATGTAAAATATACACTGGACTTCTAAGATGTAGCATGAAAAAAAGGTAAACTACATCATTAATATTTTTATTGGTTATATGCTAAAATTACAATATTTTGGACATATTTTACAAATAAAATACAACATCAAAATTAATTGTACCTTTTTTTCCATGTAATTTACTAGAAAATTTTAAATTACATATGTGGCTTACATTACATTTCTGTTGGACAACACCATATAGTTTATTACAGGATCTTTCACAGAAATGTGCTGCAATTGCCCACACTAACAGCTTAACCATTTTGATTTTATATCTTCCCCACTTTCATCTGTACTAAAAACATTAATTTAGGAACTGTGACAAATTATAAAGACATGTTTTTTGTGGGGTTTTTTTATTTTTTGCTTTGTTTTTGGTTTGGTTTGGTTGGAGTCTGGTTTAGATGAAATCAGACTCAAATCTGTGCCTGTTGTTTAGGCTTAGCAGAAAATTTGCATTTGGGGAAAGACAGCTCCTTGGTAAAATACATTATAGACGTTTATGGGCCTTTAAGTTAAGCAAAGCAAAGGAGAAAGTGGGGATGGAATACATGAGACAATGAGAAGGGAATCTGCTCTATTTTACTTAAGCCCATGTGTTATCTCTGCAGAGATTATGATGATGTCACCTGGTTTTCGCTTTTCCTTGAAAAAGCTGGACACAGAGCAAATGGCGGACCTGGGCCCTGAGAGAGAAAGCAGGAGTGAAGAGACATCCATCGGGGGAAAATGAGTCAAGCCCTGGACGATGGCAGCAAAGCAGGAGAGAGGAAGGAGGTAGCCTGCCTAAGAGGCTCTTTGGAAGGCATGAATAATGAACTCTGAGAGAAGTGGCACACACCTTCATCTTAGGCTTCTTTTCCTGAATTGCACTATCATCTCTTGAATGACTTCAGTGAAGTTCTTTAAAATGTCAAAGCTATGATTTGAGCAATTAAGGGTTAGAAGTCCCTTAATTGTCATTGGGGCATAACTAGTATGGGAAGAAAACTAGATAAAGTACTTACAAGATGATGATGAACCCGAAAAACAAATAATCCAGTGAAGAAATGGGCAGAAGACATGAATAGACACTTCTCTAAAGAAGACATCCAGATGGCCAACAGACACATAAAATGATGCTCAACATCACTCCTCATCAGGGAAATACAAATCAAAGCCACACTCAGATACCACCTCACACTGGTCAGAGTGGCTAAAATGAACAAATCAAGAAACTATAGATGCTGGAGAGGATGTGGAGAAACGGGAACCCTCTTGCATTGTTGGTGGGAATGCAAACTGGTGCAGCCGCTCTGGAAAACAGTATGGAGGTTCCTCAAAAAATTAAAAATAGACCTACCCTATGACGCAGCAATAGCACTGCTAGGAATTTACCCAAGAGATACAGGAGTGCTGATGCATAGGAGCACTTGTACCCCAATGTTTATAGCAGCACTCTCAACAATAACCAAATTATGGAAAGAGCCTAAATGTCCATCAACTGACAAATAGATAAAGAAGATGTGGTTTATATATACAATGGAATACTACCTGGCAATGAGAAAGAATGAAATCATGCCATTGGCAGCAACATGGATGGAACTGGAGGGTATTATGTTGAGTGAAATAAGTTAATCAGAGAAAGACAGGTATCATACATTTTCACACATATGTGGATCTTGAGAAACTTAACAGAAGGCCATGGGGGAAGGGAGGGAGAAAAATAGTTACAAACAGGGAGGGAGGTGAAACATAAGAGACTCTTAAATACAGAGAACAAACTGAGGGTTGGTAGAAGGTAGAAGAGGGGGGAAAACGGGTGATGGGCATTGAGGAGGGCACTTGTCGGGATGAGCACTGGGTGTTTGTATGTAAGCCAAACTGACAATAAATTATATTAATAAATATAATGGGGATGAGCAGAAAAGCCTCACAGTGTTTTGCGGAGAAAAATGAGCAACACTTTTCTAGCTAATAATAACACACTCATGTTTTTTGAGCCAGACACATTTGAACTACTAGGTTCTAAGTATATTCACAGATTATCTCATTTCATTCTCACAATAACCCTTTAAGTAATATTATCATTATTCCTGCTTTATAGATAGGAAAACTGAGGTACAAAGATGGTAATTAACTTGATCAAGATCAAACAGCTAGCAAATCAGGTACAAAGGCAGGGTCAAGGTACAGATGCTGGCAGTCGTGATTGTTTTGGAGCCAGTCACCTTAACCACTTGTAATAGTCTGTCTCTTGAGACAGGTTTGCAAAACAAGCCTACTCCCTCTGGAGTTCGAGAAATCAGGAAGGACATCTGATAAGAGAATTGTATGGCAAATAAGGCCTTTCATAGAAGTTCTCAACTAGATGGAAAAAAAAAATCATCCTTCACAAAAAAACTCTCAATGAGACAGAAAATTTGAAAGTAGAGAACAATTTCCTAAACTTCACATTCTTCATTGTGCCTCTGTGATCTGTGCTTAATAATAATTCCTACTGATTAAACACACAAATGTGAGAAATAGCCTTTTTTCCTTTTATACCTAAATGTCCTGATACATTAAATACTGACTTTTAAGCTGCCCAAATAGCATTTTTCCTAGCACAGCTTTGAGTGTCAATAGAATATCTGAAGTATTCTAATATAGTCTTAACTAATTTGCTAACTACAGATATAGGACTTTAAAAATACTACCAAGTGATATTAAATTTTAACTCAATATAAACCTCAACTTCAGGTAGTGAAATCCCCATTATTGCTTTTTTAGGGTACTTTCATTCTACTTAATCTGAGGATTATCAAACACATGCTGCATGATTCAATGAGATTGTAGAGACCTTCCCTCTTCATAATTATAGTCTAGCCATTTTCCTTCACTGAATTGCTTATTTAAATGTCCATAACTTTTACCAAACTTATTCAAAAGAATTAGGGGAAAAAAGACCTTTTAAATATGCTATACATGATTTAAGCAGGAGAAAGCTCAGCCTTCACTCCACTCTTCTTTCCTAAAACCTGCTCTATCCCTACAATTTTTCCTATATATTTGTTCTCCATCCCAAACTTACTGTTTCTATAAGGATCTGGGCTTTTGGAAACCAAACCAGGAAAACCAGCAAGCCTGGCCCCATTTTGCCATATCTTAGTCCTCAGGAATGAGCCAAGAAAACCAACTGCTTGCATAGGAAAAAGGAAAAAGAAATCCCTAGGAGGAAAAGCAGTCAATATTTCAAAATTATTATTCTACATAAGGCACTATGTTCTGCATCTTACATATATCATCTTAGTTCATCCTTAAATAACTCTAATGTTGTTTATTGTGTTCTTTAATGCTACCAATGGCCTTATTTACCCTCCCTTTAGAGTGAGGGAAACTGAGACTTGACAGTTTGGGCTCCTATCTGGTGGGATAAAGCAGCCTCTGAGATGACCCCTTGTGTCATCTCCTCCCCCTGAGCATGGAATGATCCTAGTCACTTGATTCTCATGAAAGGAAGAAGATCCAAATAAGATGTCACTTTTAGATTACAGTATGCCCTGTGTCACCCTTTCTCACTTGTTTGCTCCGATGGAAGCCAGCCACCCTATTGTGAGCTGCCCTAGGGAGAAATCCACATCAGTGGTAGGGAACTGATGATTCCAGCCAAAGGCCAGTGGGAAGCTGGCCAACAACCACATGGGTGAGCCTGGAAGGGACCCTCTCCCAGTCTGGCCTTAAGATGCCTGAAGCCCTGGCCAATACCTTGACTGCAGTCTTGTGAGAGGACCTGGCTAAGCTATACCTGAATCCAGTCTTGCAGAAAATGTGACATAATAAATGTTGTTTTATGCACTAAGCCTTAGAGTTAATTTATTCTGTGACAATAAGTAACTAATACAGCTGGTAAATTTCAACTCCAGTGATCTGGCTCTGGGTATCATGTTGAACCAGCACACTCTTCTCCCTCGGACTGGTTCTGTCAGCTTCTCTCACACAGGCCACCATTTGCAGCCAGGCTCAGCATGTTCCCTCCTGTTTGCGAAAGGCCTGAGTCGTGCTCAGATTCCAGCACATAGCACATACACCAAAATCAACTCCTTCTCTTGTACTAAAGAAAGGATTCTTGGCCTCTTGTTTGCACTACAAAGTCACTGGTAATGCCTGTTGGATTATGACTCAGAAATGTCCATTCTTGTTGCCATTTCATTTATTTCTTTCCATTTCCCAACCTTCTCTTTTTTCACTGTGTTTCTGCTCCTTTTTTGCTCTTCTTTACTCGTAGACCCTATTCTCCTCTTCATCTCCACTTTCTCCTGTAAACTGTTTTCTCTTGCTGCTATTTTTACTTACAGAAAAATGCACTATTTGCCTCCTGGAAAAATTTAATGTTTGTCTGAAAAGAACAGTTTTCTGGAAACATCAACAGAAAGAAAAACACAGGTGGAGAGTGGGCTTGGGGGGTGGTGCAAGAGAACCCTCTTTAGTGGGTTTTTGGTTTTGCTGCCACCCGTCTCCCATATCAAAACATCCCCTATGGCAGTTAAAAGCTGTTGGCCACCCCAATTAAAGTGTTTTCAAAGAAACTGTCAGAAATAGTTCCAAGAGCACTTTTAACTTATTACATGTGGGTTACATAAGCACTGGAAGCTTGTTAAAACATTCAAAATATGATATGAATTAAGTCACACAACAGTGGGTCAAAGCTTTAGCTTTTCGGTGTGACTAACTCCATCATCTGTGATTTAGGCACCCTCAACAAAAACACATCTTAAAGAAAATCAATTAAAGAATATCTTTGGTTCCTTCCAGGAATCTATATTCCTAACGTTAACAGTACGGCTATAATTACTCTGTATTTGGATTAAGTATGCTTTTAAGCATAGCTGTAACAGGACCTGTCACATTACAAATTGGATATGGGAAGCAATGGTAATTCTTTATTTGATTTAAACTAATTTTATATTTCTCTAGAGCCTTACCCACTAGTTTGTGTAGACAGAAAAAAACAAAAAAACAAACAAACAAAAATGCCCAAACTGTTAAGCCATTCTTCTAAACTCAAATGAACCTTGTGATTTAAACAACCCCTTTCATATTTCTCATGATAACTCAAGTGGCACACTGGGTGGGACAGTTCTTCTTAGAGCTTGGCAGACATTTAGCACTCCCTCCCTCTCATCACCTCCTCTACAAATGCCAGTAGCAGTCTTTCCTGGCATGCTGACAACCTTAACCATCCTTACACATTTCCAAACCACCCCCTTGTGGGTCAGTACTGCCCTCCCTCTAAAAAAAAAAAAAAGAAAGAAAGAAAGAAAGAAAGAAAGAAAGAAAGAAAGAAAGAAAGAAAGAAATCTAAGTAATGCTCAGGTATTTAGGTTAAACTTTTAGTGCTCTAGATCCATCTTTCCCCCACCTCCTCTCCAAGATGCCCCTAGGCTTTATACAAAATGGAATTAGCAAGGACCCTTAAATCTGTGCAGTATTCCCAGGTCCTCTGGTCTCCAAGGCAATGGTTATTACTCAGCTGGCTGGCCTCCGCAGCTAAAGTCAACAGCTAATGTCATTCATTCATGAGCTGCTCTCCATATATAGTCAACCCCTGTTGATACATGATTAAAGGAGAATTATTCTCAAATGTGACACTTTACATAAATGTTGCATAAATGTTTTGTCCAATGTATTAAGAAAATATTCTTATCAATCCTAGGTAAAAAATTACATTGCTGTGAAAATAAGGAGACTCAGGAAAAATAGTTGTTTCTCAATTCTTAGAAGTCAGTGAGAATCAGATCCCAAAGGCAGAGTTAATTGAATTGAAAATTTGAAATAGCTTCAAAAAGAAGATGAAGAAGAAGAAGGTACTCTCTTCTGTCTACGAGAACTACAAAATTAAAATAACACCAAAAATATTCTGAATAAATTACATGAAATTTTCCTCATTAGTTTATTAAGGCCACCGTAATTAATACTGTGTCTGCTTTTGGACAGAAAAGTGTCTTGCAAATTCTGACTTGGTCTACTGGTACAGACTGACGGTTTCTCAAGCAATGTTACCTTGGAAAATTGTACCCTCTTCTTTGAAATATCCATAGTTCAGAGTACCTAGTGCAGTCTTTTCCACAGGGCCAATAGTAATACAGAACATACCAAACTAACCTAGTTATTTATAGAAGCTCTCCAGTGCTACTACTTGTTGTGCAACATATAGAAATGCAGCATTCAGATGTTCACATCCCTCTTCAAGAAAGGACTTATGGCCTCTAACTATTAACTCCTTCCAGTTGCCCTCTGCTTTGGAGCTCAGGTCATGGTCCTCCTGGAGTGGTCCCAGCTAATGACCAAGCAACATGTGTCACAGGGCCTAGACTTTGACCCAATGCAAGACCCTTTTAATAGTTAATCTTCACTCTGGACCTCTCTGTAGAGCTTTCCGAGACTTTGTTAGACCTGAATCATGGTCTGTTGACTCTTCCTACTCAGTCCTACTTCCTGCTTTTTCCTTTCTCAGGTGTTACACCCCCATAAACCTTTTATATGCCTGTCTCCACCTCAGTGTCCACTTCTCAGAAGTCCCAACTGACACAGTGGTACCAGGAATGACCCAAAAAAAAGCAAGTGGTAAGTTGGGATTTTGAGACTGTATCCCTAACTGCTTGACTGGCAAAGAAGAGCCCATCCCAGGTGGTGTATGGGGTACAGTAAGTCTTTGGCACAATATGGTAGTATAATTGCTCAACAATATTAGATATGAAAAGTTTATTGATTTGGGGGTACTCTCTTGGAATATAGGATTGAACACACTGGAAAGGATCCAACGGTGTAGAGCAAATCTCAGGTAGGGTGACTCCCAGACACCTGGAGAAAGTAATGACTCATGCTGAGTAAAATGAAATACCTGAACTGCCATAGCTAACCCTGGAGAAAGGAAACAAAAAGCCTAGGAAAGTAGATATGCTACAGTGAATATATGAGGCCAGAAAACCTACCAGAAAAGTATTTTCCATGACGGCTTGGAGAACATATTCCACAAGGTTAATAGGAATGTGCTAGTAAGAGGGGCACTAGTATCACGAGGATGTCCAGTGCTGGTCTTCTTTACAGGTAAGAGCTGACTATAGATAAGGGTATACCATATATGAAAAACCCACACCTAACATCATCCTCAATGGTGAAAAACTGAGAGCTTTTCCCCCAATATCAGGAACAAGACAAGGATGTCCACTCTCATCAATTTTATTCAACATAGTACTGGAAGTCCTAGACACAGCAATCACACAACAAAGGAAATAAAAGGCTTCCAAATTGGTAAGAAAGAAGTAAGAATTTCACTGTTTGCAGATGATTATATATGGAAAACCCTAAAGACTCCACCAAAAACTACTGCAACTGATAAATAAATTCAGTAAGGTCACAGGATACAAAATCCATATACAGATATCTATTGCATTTCTATACACTAATACTGATGTAGCAAAAATAGAAATTTAGAAAAACCATCCCATTCACAATTGCACTAAAAATAATAACATACCTAAAAAATAAACTGAACTGGGTGGGGCCGAAATGGTGGAGCAGCATGGAAGTTCTCGGCTGCTTTCGTCCCTGAAATGCCGGTAGATCAGCACCAAATCATTTTGCACACCTCGGAAATTGATCTGAGGATTAACACAACAATCTGCATACCTTGAGCCACAGAACCCGGCAGGTATGTGCTGCAGAGAGGTGAACTGGGACAGAGAGAAGCTGCAAGGGTAGGGAGCTGTTTTTGCAGAGGCGGGTAGAGAAAGGGAGAAGTGCGGCACACTGGGAGAGTACAGGAGAAGCACTCGCCACAAAGGTAGCCGGAGGAAAAGAGAAAGAATGGAAACACTCACAAGGGACCAAACAAGAATTCTGTTCCCCAGGACCACAGATGGGGAGAAAAGAGCAGGTTTCAGTACCATTAGGACTCTATAAACAGGGGAACACAGAGTTGGAAATTCCAGCACTCATTACCTGGTGGTGCTCTGGTGGAGAAGAAGGGCAAATCCCCAGAAGCAGGGCAGCGAGGTCTGAGGGGACTGAGGGCCACACAGGGAGAAGCAGTTCCCCTGCTTGGAGGGCATTTGTTAGAGGTGATACAGCCTCCCCACAGGCAAAGGTCCAAAAGGACTCTGGAGAACAGCCATGTTTGCTGGTATCAGAACAAAGACACCAGATTGAGGTGAAACCTGTCAATGACTGCGTGTTGTGATTTGCCATAATTTCTGAACATTAGCCACTGCATAATCACATGAACTTTTTCTCAGGCAGTCTGGCACAGGGCCACAATCTCTGAACCTCCATGGTGCAATCACATCAATGTTCTCTGGGCAAGCTGGCAACTGGCCATTGCTCAGTAAGACCCTCCCCCAGAGGGTCAGAGCAGATCAAAGCCACAGGGTTGAGAGATTTGGAAACACAGCCCCATCTGGGATAAAATTGGGAGAGAGGTGCTGCCTGGCAGGCTGACGGCTTGGACACAGACAGTGTAGAAGCAAAAAGTGGATAGAAGCTGGAGACAAAAGAGAGATGCTTAATTGCTACTAGGTGAGAGTGCAGAGTTCCTGTGCCAGAGACTGGGAAGGTGGGTGACTCCATTTTCACCTATCCTGTGCAAGCGCCACATGGATCGACTCCAGTAACTAAGCAGCGCCACCTAGTGGAGAATGGGGGCTTTACACCAAGCCCTGCCCAACTGCGCCCTCCAAACAGATGCCCTAGAGGACCACCACAAGTCTCTCAACCCGCTAAGTACACAAACTATAGAGTGCTGCATAGTATGAGTTCTAGGGGAAACTGGATGCAACTTCATTTGGGTTTTAGTCTGTTTGCTGGGTCATTTATTCATTTTTTTACTTCTTTATTTGTTTTGCTTTTGCTTAAATTATTTTTGTTCTTTTTCTCCTTTCTTTGCTTTTCCTTGGACACAGAGAGAAAAATTTAGTTTTATTTTCCTTTTTTAAAAAAATAAAAATATTTTTAAAAATTCTTTTCACTATGTTTTTTCAGTTTTTTGTAAAGTTTTAAATTCTATCTCACTTTCTTCATTGCATTATATTCTATTTTATTGTATATATTTTTAATTTTTAAACATTTTAATTTTTTTCCTCTTTTCTTTTCATTCCCTTTTTTCTCTATTCTACCAAGCTTCTTTCAACAACCAGATGACAACTCACCTAGAATCTAGCTTCCTTTACTTGATTTTTTGTGTTGTATTTAATTTTTTAATTTAATTTTTTAATTTAATTTTATTAATTTTTTTTCCTCCAAAATGATGGAGAATAATGATGCAGAAAGAAAAAAGGGAAACTAAAGCACAAGAACACAATATAGAATTAGAGAACTCAGTGACTCATTAAAAAGCAGCAACATCCAAATCATAGGAGTACCAGAAGATGAAGAGACAGAAAAAGGGGTAGAAGGTTTAGGTGAGCAAATTATAGGGGAGACTTTTCCTAGTCTGGGGAAAAACACAGACATCAAAATCCAAGAAGAACAGAGAACTCCCATCATATTTAACAAACACAAACTGTCAAAAAAACATATCATAGTCAGATTCACAAAATACACAGACAAGGAAAGAATTACGAAAGAAGCAAGGGGAAAAAAAAAAAAGTCCTTAGCCTATAAGGGAAGATTGATCAGACTCATAGCAGACCTATCCACAGAAACTTGGAGGCCAGAAAGGAGTGGCAGCATGTATTCATTGTACTGAATCAGAAAAATATGTAGACAAGAATTCTTTATCCAGCAAGGCTGTCATTCAAAATAGAAGGAGAGATAAAGAGTTGCCCAAACAAACAAACAAACAAACTCTAAAGAAGTTGTGACCACTAAACCAGCCCTGCAAGAAATTATACAGGAGGCACTCGGAGGGGAGAAGAGACGAAACAAAACAAAAAAAGACCAAAAGCAACAAAGACTAGAAAGAACCAGAGAACACCACCAGAAACTCCAACTCTACAGGCAACACAATGGCAAAAAATTCATATCTTTCGGTACTCACTCTAAATGTCAATGCACTAAATGTCAATGCCAGGCAAAAGGCATAGGGTATCAGAATGGATAAGAAAATAAGATCTATCTATATGTTGTCTACAAGAGACCGATTTTAGACCTAAAGACGCTTTCAGATTGAAAATAGGGCGATGGAGGACCATCTATCATGCTAATGGTCACCAAAAGAAAGCTGGAGTAGCCATACTTATATCAGACAAACTAGAATTTAAAATAAGACTGTAACAAGAGATGAAGGACATTATATCTTAATTAAGGGGTCAAGCCACCAAGCAGAGCTAATGATTGTAAACATTTATGCCCCCAACGTGATCTCCCAAATATACAAATCAAGTAATCACAAACATAAAGAAACTCATTGATAATAATACCATAATAGTAGGGGACTTCAACACCCCATTTACAACAATGGATAGATCATCTAAGCAGAAAATCAACAAGGAAACAATGGCTTTGAGTGATACACTGGACCGATGGACTTCACAGATATATTCAGAACATTTCATCCTAAAGCAGTAGAAATACACATTCTAGAGTGCACATGGAACATTCTCCAGAATAGTTCACATACTGGGATACAAATCAGACCACAACAAGTACAAAAAGACTGAGATCATACCATGCATATTTTCAGACCACAACACTAAGAAACTCAAAATCAATACAAGAACAAATTTGGAAAGACCGCAAATACTTAAAGATTAAAGAACATCCTACTAAATAATGAATGGGTTAAGGAGAAATTAAAGAGTAAATTAAAAAGGACATGGAAGCCAATGAGAATGATAACATGACAGCCCAAAGGCTGTCCCTTTGACCCCAAAGAAAGGTCGGTCTCAGATACACAGCCTAACCTTACACCTTAAAGAGCTGGAAAAAGAACAGTAAATAAAGCCCCCAACCAGCAGAAGACAGGAAATCATAAAGATCAGAGCAGAAGTCAACGATATCAAAATCAAAAAAACAGAACAGATCAATGAAACCAGGAGCTGGTTCTTTGAAAGCATTAACAAAATTGGTAAACCCCTAGCCAGATTGATCAGAAAGAAAAGTAAAGGACCCAAATAAATAAAATCATGAATGAAAGAGGACAGATCACAACCAACACTGCAGAAATACAAACAATAATAAGAGAATGTTATGAGCAATTATATGCCAATAAATTGGGCAATCTGGAAGAAATGGGCAAAACCCTAGAAACATATAAACTACCAAAACTGAAACAGGAAAAAATAGAAAATTTGAACAGACCCATAACCAGTAAAGAAATTTAATTAGTAATCAAAAATCTCCCCAAAAGCTCTGTGCTGACAGCTCAGAGCCTGGAGCCTGTTTCAGATTCTGTGTCTCCCTCTCTCTCTGCCCCTCCCCTGTTCATGCTTTGTCTCTCTCTGTCTCAAAAATAAATAAACGTTAAAAAAAAAATTAAAAAAAAATCTCCCCAAAAAATAAGAGTCCAGGGCCGGATGGCTTTCCAGGGGAATTCTACTAAACATTTAATTTATTTTTTTTTTTTAATTTTTTTTTTCAACGTTTTTATTTATTTTTGGGACAGAGAGAGACAGAGCATGAACGGGGGAGGGGCAGAGAGAGAGGGAGACACAGAATCGGAAACAGGCTCCAGGCTCTGAGCCATCAGCCCAGAGCCTGACGCGGGGCTCGAACTCCCGGACCGCGAGATCGTGACCTGGCTGAAGTCGGACGCTTAACCGACTGCGCCACCCAGGCGCCCCCTAAACATTTAATTTAAACAAGAGTTAACACTTATCCTGTAGAAGGTGTTCCAAAAAATAGAAATGGAAGGAAAACTTCCAAACTCATTCTATGAGGCCAGCACTACCTTGATTCTAAAAACAAAGACCCCACTAAAAAGGAGCACCACAAACCAATTTCCCTGATGAACATGGATTAAAAAATTCTCAACAAGATACTAGCCAACTGGATCCGACAATACATTAAAAGAATTATTCACTGTGATCAAGTGGGATTTATACTTGGGATGCAAGGCTGATTCAATATCCACAAATCAGTCAATGTGATACATCACATTAAAAAAGAAAGAATAAGGAGCACGTGGGTGGCTCAGTCGGTTAAGCGTCCGACTCTTGCTTTCAGCTCAGGTCATGACCTCACAGTTTCATGAGTTCGAGCCCCACATGGGTAGGGGTCTGTGCTGGCAGCCAGGAAGCTACTTGAGATTCTCTCTCTCTCTCTCTCTCTCTCTCTGCCCCTCCCCCACTCACGTGCGCGCGCGCGTGCGCGCGCTCTCTCTCTCTCTCAAAATAAAGTTAAAAAAAAATTTTTAAAAAGAATTAAGAACCCCATGATTCTCTTAATAGATGCAGAGAAAGCATTTGACAACACAGCAGCCTTTCTTGATAAAAACCCTCAAGAAAGTAGGGATGGAACAATCGTACCTCAAGATCATAAAAGCCATATACTCAAGACCCACCACTAATATCATCCTCAACAGGGAAAAACAGAGCTTTCCCGCTAAGGTCGGGAACACGACAAGGATGTCCATTCTCACCACTGTTGTTCAACATAGTATTGGATGTCCTAGCCTCAGCAATCAGGTGACCCAAAGAACTAAAAGGCATCCAAATCAGCAAGGAGGAACTCAAACTCTCACTCTCATAACATGATATCCTATATGGATAACCCAAAAGATTCTACAAAAAAACCTGGTAGAACTGATCCAAGAATTCAGCAAAGTTGCAGTATATAAAATCAATGCACAGAAATTAGTTGCATTTCTATACACCAATAATGAAGCACCAAAAAGAGAAACCCATTTTCAATTGCACCGAAACCCATAAAATACCTAGGAATAAACCTAACCAAAGAGCTGAAAACTATAGAAAGCTTACGAAAGAAATTGAAGAAAATACAAAAAAAAATGGAAAAACATTCCATGATCATGGATTTGAAGAACAAATATTGTTAAAATGTCATTACTACCCAAAGGAATGTACACATTCAATGCAATCCCTATCAAAATCACATCAGCATTCTCCACAGAGCTAGAACAAACAATCTACAATTTGTATGGAACCAGAAAAGATCCCAAATAGCCAAAGCAATCCTAATAAAGAAAACCAAGGCTGGAGGCATCACAATTCCAGACTTTAAGCTGTATTACAAAGCTATAATCCCCAAGACAGTATGGTACTGGCACAAAAACAGACACTTAGATCAATGGAACAGAATAGAGAACTCAGAAATGGGCTCACAAACGTATGGCCAGCTCATCTTTGACAATGCAGAAAAGAATACCCAATGGAATAAAGACAGTCTCTTCAGTGAATGGGGCTGGGAAAACTGGACAGCTACATGCAAAAAAATGAATAAGAACCCCATGATTCTCTTAATAGATGCATAGAAAGCATTTGACAACACAGCAGTCTTTCTTGATAAAAACCCTCAAGAAAACCCTGGACCACTTTCTTACTCCACACAAAAAATAAACTCAAAATGGATGAAATACCTAAACGTAAGACAGGAAGCATCAAGATCCTAGAGGAGAAAGCAAGCAAAAACCTCTTTGACCTTGGCTGCAGCAACTTCTTACTAAACATGTCTAGGGAGACAAAAGCAAAAAGAACTATTGGGACCTCATCAGGATGAAAACCTTCTTCACAGGAAAGAAAACAATCAGCAAAACTAAAAGGTAACTGACAGAATGGGAGAAGATACTTTCAAATGATGTATCAGATAAGGAGTTAGTATCTAAAATCTATAAAGAACTTACCAAACTCAACACCCAAAAAACAAAGAATCTAGTGAAGAAATAGACAAAAGATATGCATAGACACTTTTCCAAGAAGACATCCAGATAGCTAACAGACACATGAAAAAAATGCCCAACAACACTTATCATCAGGGAAATACAAATCAAAACCACAAGGAGATACCACCTCACACCAGTCAGAATGGCTAAAATTAACAACTCAAGCAACAACAGATGTTGGTGAGGATGCAGAGAAAGAGGAACCCTTTGTACTGTTAGTGGGAATGCAAACTGATGCAGCCACCCTGGAAAAGAGTATGGAGTTCCTCAAAAAATTAAAAATAAAACTACCCTATGACCCAGCAATTGCACTACTAGGTGTTAATCCAATGGATACGGGTGTGCTGTTTTGAAGGGCACATGCACCCTGACGTTTATAGCAGCAATATAGACAAGAGCCAAAGTATGGAAAGAGCCAAAATGTCCATCAAATGATGAAGGGATAAAGAAGATATGGTGTATATATACGTGTGTGTGTGTGTGTGTGTGTGTGTGTGTGTGTACGTACAACAGAATATTGCTTGGTAATCAAAAAGAATGAAATCTTGCCATTTTCAACAGCATGGATGGAACTAGGTGTATTATGCTAAGCAAAATTAGAGTAAGATAAATATCATATGACATTATGTGGAATTTAAGATACAAAACAAATTAACATAAGGAAAGGGAAGCAAAAATAATATAAAAACAAGGAGGGGGACAAAACATAAGAGACTCTGAAATACAGAGAACAAACGAGAGTTGCTGGAGGAGTTTTGAGTGGGAAATGGGCTAAATGGGCAAGGGGCATTAAATACAACACTTGTTGGGATGAGCCCTGGCTGTTAAAGGTAGGGATGAGCCACTGGATTCTACTCCTGAAATCACTGTCGCACTATATGCTAACTAATCTGGATGTAAATTAAAAAACAAAAACAAGCAAACAACCAAAAAAAATAAAAATAAAAAACCACAGCAGCCCAGAAAAAGGATCAACATCCTTGTCAATAAAATGCCAAGAACAGAAACTTGATTTCTTGAAATAAATAAATAAATAAATAAACAAACTAAACCAAGGGGGTAAAGGACCTATACTCTGAAAACTATAAGACATTGATGAAAGAAACTGAAAAAAAAAAACATAATTGGAACAGTATTCTATGCTCATGGACTAGAAGAACAAATAGTGTTGAAATGTTCATACTACTCAAAGAAATCTACAGATTCAATGCAATACCTATCAAAAGAGCAACAACATCGTTACAGAACTAGAATAAATAATCTTAAATTTGTTTGGCATCACGAAAGACCCTGAATAGCCAAAGCAAACTTGAAAAAGCACAGCAAAACCAAAGGTATCACAATCCTACATTTCAAACTGTTCTACAAAGCTGTAGTAATCACAAAAGTATGGTACTGTTACAAAAATAGACACACAGAGCAATAGAACAGAATAGAGATCCAATAAATAAACCCACAATTATAAGGTCAATTAATCTTTGACAAAGGAGGCAAGAACGTGCAATGGGAAAAAGCCTCTTCAACAAATGGTGTTGGGAAAACAGGACAGTAACATGCAAAAGAATGAAACTTGACCACTTTCTTACACCATACACAAAAATTAACTCAAAATGGATTAAGGATCTAAATGTGAAACCTGAAACCATAAAATTCCTAGAAGAGAGCACAGGCAGTAATGTCTCTGACATTAGCCATAGCAACAATTTTCTATCTATGTCTCCTGAGGCAACAGAAACAAAGCAAAAATAGACTATTGGGATTACATCAAAATAAAAAGCTTCTGCACAGCAAAAGGAAACAATCAACAAATCTAAAGAGAAAACTTACTGAATGGGAAAGATATTTGCAAATGACCCATCTAATAAAGGGTTAGTATCCAAAATGTATAATGGAATATTATTCAGCCATCATATGGAATGAATAGTGGAATATTATTCAGCCATAAAAAAGAATGAAATCTTGCCATTTGCAACAACATGGATGGAACCATAGAGTAGAATGCTAAGTGAAATTAAGTCAGTCAGAGAAAGACAAACACCATTTGATTTCACTCATATGTGTAATTTAAGAAACAAAAACAAATGAACAGTGAAAAAAAGAGACAGACTAAATAACAGACTCTTAACTACAGAGAACAAACTGATGGTTGCCAGAGGGGAGGTGGATGGGGAGATTGGTGAAATAGGTGAAAGGGATTAAGAATACACTTAACATGATAAGCACTGAGTAATGTATAGTATTGTTGAATCACTACATTGTACATTTGAAACTACTGTAATATTGTATGTTAACTATACTGGAATTAAAATTTAAAAATTAAAAAAAAAAAAAGAGGAGGCTGCCATGGAACTTGGTTCATTTGTAGCAGTGAGGATGATGGGTCCCTGAAGCAATAGAGGCTAAGGCAATACTTAACCCTCAGAAGCTAGAGAGTCACAAGAATCATAGTACCAGTTGTTGGAATAGTGGCCAAGAGTGAATTGTACAGATGGTTAACAGAATAGGGTGTCACTATGGGCAAAATATACGGGTTGTCAATGAGAGTAATGCCTCATATACATAATTAAATGAAAGAATAAATAAGCAAGAGACTGGTCACCCCAATAAAAAGTCACAATCTCTTGCCCAGTTCCGGGTTCTGTATCAGTTTTCAAACCATTGACTGAAGATTTTTCTGGGTCTCAGAAAGAATCACCCTGACTTGACCATGTCTTGATCACCCTGACTTGACACCATGTCAAGTATATATCATGGTGATTCTCCTGGACCTTCCCCAAGGAGACCCATTCGCACTTATCTGAATTACCATGTCCTGGGGTAAGGGGAGTACCCACATATTTTGAGGACTATTAGATACCTGGTTAGAGTCAACATGAATACCTGAAGAACTGAAGCAACACCATGGCAACACTATTGAAATGGAATCTTATGAAAGCCAGGTAATAAATGGAGTTATGGCCAAAGTCTGGCTCATAGTGGGTCCACTGGGTTCACAGATCAACTCAGTGGTCATTTACCCAATCCCAAGTGTATAACTGGAATTGATATACTTCACAGTTGGGAGTCATTTCTATATATTCTCCTTGGCCTGTGGAGTAAGAGTTATCATAGTGGGGAAGGCCAAGTAGACATCTTTGAAACTGCCTCTCCTGGCCAAGAAAGTAAATCTAAAACAATATCACAATGCCAAAGGGTGGTGATTAACAATACCGTTAGGACATAAAGCATGCAGGAATAGTAGTTCCCATCACACCTCCATTTAATTCGACAGTTTGGCCAATGTAGAAACCAGACAAATTAGCAGAATGATTGTAGACTACTGGAAGCTCAACCAACTAGCAGCCCCAAGTGCAGCTGTCATGCCAAGCAAAGTGCCATTGTTAAAGCAGGATAATATGGCCTCAAACACAGGCCACTGATTTGTAGAATGGATTCTTTTTTACCCCATCAATGAACACAATTAGAAATATTAATATCCAAAGGAAATAAACAAGCAACAATATGCATTGACACTTTAACCCCATGGCTATGTTAACTCTCCTTTCTTTCTCATAATACAGTCCAAAGAGATGCAGATCATCTAGAAATCCTGTAGAGTATCATATTGATCCATTATATCAATGATACCATGCTGATTAAACATGTTGAGCAAGTGTTGGCTAGTATGCTAGAGGTTTGTGTTCTAGAAAGTAGGGGATCAACCCTGTGAATAATTAGGGATCTGTCCTTCATTAAAGGGTTTAAATGTCCAGTGTTCTGGGGAGTGCTAGAACATTCCCTTCAAAGTAAAAGACAAACTGCTACCTCTTGCATCCTCTACAAGAAAGGAGAAAGCACAGCGCCTAGGAGGCTGCTTTGGGTTCTGTAAGCAACATAATTCACACCTAGAAATATTTTTCTGGCCCACATGCTAGGTGACATTAAAAGCTGCCAGCTTTACAACCTGGCAAAAGAGCTCTGCAGCAGGTCTGAGTATTGATGCAAAAAGCCTTGGTACTTGTGCCATAGGATCTGGCACTTTCTATGGTGTTAAGAGTTGTCAGTTTTGGGAAAAGATGCATATGGAGTTTATAGAAATCTTACACAGTTCAAGCCCTCAGGGTTCTGGAGCAAGGTTGCACATTTTTTAAAAGTTAAGTCTTGGCATGCTACTGGAAAAGAAAAAAGAGGGAATGCTTGACCATGGGACACTAAGTGACACAAAATGCAATGTGTCTTGTTGAACCCATCATGTCATAAATTCTGGAGGACCCAGTCATAATTCATCATAAGATGAAAGTATTATATTTGGGATGGCGCACAAAGAATAGCAGAGGCACAAAAAATCCACGTGAACAGATAAGTCTAGACCTTGATATCACCCTTCAGTTGCATCAACACCCTCTCTCAGCTTGTACTGATGGCCATATTGGAGTAGGGGTGGTGTCTTGATCACCAGCCGAAGAAAGAAAAAAATGGCTGAGTTTAGTTTACAGATGAATTGGCTAAGTATGTTGATGAAACCTGAAATTGGACAGCAGTACAGGCTCACTCCCAAATAGTTTGAAGACAGGAGAGCTTCCTAATAGGCAGAGCTTCAGGTGGTGCACCTGGTCTTCCACTTTGTATGGTAAGGAGAAGTGGCCTGATGTCAGGGCATAAATAGACTAATAGGAAATGCCACATAGCCTGGCTGACTGGTCAGAAGTCTGAAAAGAAAAAGATTTTAAGAATTGCAGACAAGGAAGGGCCCCCTGGTGTATCAGTCAGTTAAACGTCTGACTTCAGCTCAGGTCATGATCTCACGGTCCGTGAGTTCGAGCCCCACATCGGGCTCTGTGCTGACAGCTCAGAGCCTGGATCCTGCTTCAGATTCTGTGTCTCCCTCTCTCTCTGCCCCTCCCCCACTCACACTCTGTCTCTCAAAAATGAATAAATGTTAAAAAAAAAAAAGAATTGCAGACAAGGAAGACTTAAAGAGTTAGAGGCATGTGGATATGCATAGCATTGTGAGTAAAAAGTGTGAGGATCTTTTTATCATACATCAATGTCCACAAGAAAGCATACATTACAGAAGAAGTATTAAATAATCAAATAAACAAAATTACTCAGCTAGTTAATGTTAGCTTGTCTTTGTTAGCAGTCACTATAGTGCTGGCACAATGAACACTTGAGTGAAATGGCTATGGTGGCAAAAATGTAGTCTTTGCATGGGGTCCATCAGCATGAGGCCCATTTACCATAGTTCACCTACCTATGATACTGCCTCATTTGCAAGTTCAACCTGCCAGCAAAAGAGAGCAATGTTGAGATTCTAACATGTCATCACTCCTTTAGGAGATCAAGCAGCCATTCCTTGCCAAGTTGACTACATTGGGACCTTTCATCCTGAAAGGGGCAATAGTTCAATCCCATGGGAATAGATTATACATACGTATTGGGTATATATTTGCACTTCATACCCACAAATCTTTATCCAGCACCACCATATAGGAACTTATACAATGCCTAATTCACAGACATGGAACACAGTACAATACAGCATCCAACCAGAGAAATCACTTCACAGTAAAAGTAGTGTAGGAAGTGCCTGCGACCATGAGTTCCACTGGTTGTATCACATGTTGCATTTCCCAGAAGCTGGTGGCCTAATAGAGCACTGGAATGATCTGTGAAGGGTAAAGTTCAAGCACCTGCTAAGAGAATACTCTGCAAGGAAGAGGTGCTGTTCCCCAGCGTACAGTAGACTTTGAGATGGCTTAGAATCTCCAGTAGGAACAATATATGGGTCCACAAAACAAGGGATTAAAACAGGATTAGCCCCATTTACAATCATTCCCACTGACCCATAGGGAGACATAGTGGTCCCCATACCTGCAACTCTGACCTTTTTGGAATCAGAGGTCCTAGTCCCCAAAGGTGTTATATTCTTGCTAGAGGACACAGCAAGAGTCCCATTGAACTGAGCTTCATCTGCTGCATAGGCACTTTGGACTTCTTGAGTTCAGGGAAAAGGAGGCAAAAAGAAGAGTTAACACCTTGGGAGGAAAAGCTAAGTCTTATCATCAGGAGAATGTAGGCTTGATGTTACCTAACAGGAACAAGCAAGACAATGCGTGACACTCAGGTGATCTATTTGGGCAACTCTTAGTGCTACCTTGCCGAATAGTGAGTGTTAATAGCCAACTGCAGCAGCACCTGCATGAGAAGGTGATTATTACTAAGGGTTCAAATTTCTCAGGAACTAGGGTTTTCACACAACTAGTGTAACTACTAAGACCAGCAGAATTGGTAGCTGAGAGTGTGGGGAATTTAGAATGAATTAGTAGAGGACAAAGGCAATGGTTCAGCTGTGTTTCAAAACCAACTGCAAAGATGGGGACTATAGTTTGTCCCACTAACTTCTCTCTACTAAGTTTCTTTTCAGGAAAAGAAGCCACTGGAACCCTAGAGGAATTGTTCTCTGAATGTGTATACAGAGTGGATCTAAATGGTGCAAGGGGTTGACTGTGACGGAGAAATTCTGTTCAGATACCCTTTCAAGAAAAGGCTCTTTGCCTAGCTGCTAGGAGTAGTTAGGTAACACCATTCAAATGTTAATACTTCCAACTGTATATCAGGTTTTGAATGGTGGCCACATTTTTCTTGGGGTGGCTCCAGCCAATGACTGAGCAAAACTGTGTTACAAGGACCTAGCCATTTTTATCCCAGTGTGGGACTCTTCATCTTTGCTCTGGAGTTACCATACCCAAGCCAGTTTCCTCCCTTTTACTTTTACTGTTTTACATTCTTTTTTAAAAAGGTTATTTATTTATTTATTTTTGAGAGAGAGAGAGAGAGAGAGAGAGAGAGCGTGAGTGCACATAGGGGAAGGGCAGAAAGAGAGGGAGAGAATTCCAAGCAAGCTCCACACCGTGAACCCACAAACTGTGAAATCATGACCTGACCCAAAATCAGGAGTCAGAGGCTCAACTGACTGAGCCACCAAAGCGCCCCTGTTTTACATTCTTAACCCTATGTCACGGTTTGCTTCCTGGATTCCAAAACGACAAACCTAGTCTTTTCCAGCTCCATCTAACTACCCTAGCTTCAACTCTAACTTTCCTATTGCTACTGATAATTGTAGAGGTGGTATTGTGCTTCTTTTCAGTATGGATACAAATGGTTACCAGATTCATCTCCTATGCCCGGTATTGGTACAACTGAAATCTATTCACTTAAATATTTAAAGACACCAAAATGTGCCTTTATGGTCAAACATGTTAGATAGGAAAAAAAAAGGATGGATAATACTGTATGTAGTAAGAATTATCTCATATACATCAAGTGTATCAACGAATTCAGTTCTTAAGAGTATTCTATGGGATGGGCACTTCCCCCCACCCCCCAACATAAGAAAATGGGCACACAGTGTTAAGTAAACTGCCCCAGAAAAATTACCCATGAGTATATCAATAGATTTAAGAGTTAAACATAAATAGGACTTCTCCAGTATCTTTATCTGTAATCACTGTACTCTTCTGCCTCAAAGAAAGGGTTACTCGCATGACTACTCTAAAATCCTAATAGAGAAATGTTTGGATAAACCAGGCCTGGTGTACACAAGGGTGGAGAGAATAAAGATATAGTTGCTTTAGGAAAAGATAGTTTCCAAAACAGTAACAAGCAGTTGAATTTTTTTAGGTTTTGTTACTCTTGAAAAGTAAAGCATAAGAAAACAATTTCATGAATTACCTCTGATCTCTGCACAGTTCGTTATTTCCAAGTTGGCCAGCCAATCTCCTTATCCTCACGATGTCTTGCCAGCTGGTACCTTAAACTCAATTAGAAGCATCATCTTCTCTACAAAATTAGCTTTTCCTCATTACTTCACTTTGTGGTCCAAAATCCTCCCGTTCTCACAGCTTGAAATCTTGGGACTTAGTAGGCACTTAACGTTTCCTAACATTTTTCCTTATATAGGCTCTTGATCTAACTACTGCCAAAAGTCTGTCTGCTCCTCTTAAAGATTTCCACAAAAAAAAAAAATGACTACTGAGGTCTACTTCTTGCCAACTGCAGAGAAAGAGCTTTAAAGTAAATTTTGAGAAATCCTCATCACTATCAGCTTTCAGATGAGCCGCCTGGATGTGCTCTCGGGAGCCTACTCAGAAGAACTACAATTCCCGTCGTACATTGCGACCTTCTAAAAATCACAATTGACGCGTCATTTCCGTCCTTACTGGCGGCGGATGCTGGACTTTGTAGTTTGCATTAACTTCTTTAGTCGCTGTCTTTGAAAGAGGAAACTGTGGCCAGACCAACTGCTCTCAACGTGGTATTAAGTTATGGTATTTAAAGTAAATTAATAGGATAACGTTTTAAAGTGAATTTAGCGTCAGGTTTGTATGTATTTCACGTTCCGCCTTCCTCGCACTGCCGGGGCCGGAGAAGGGGAAGTGACGTGCGTCCGGTGTAATGGCGGCGCGGTGGAGCTCCAGGTAATTACCGAACTCCGTAGACTCGCCTCAGGCAGCGAACCAGATTGGGGGTGGCGGGTTGCCGGACCGGGTGGGAATAGAAAGGGGACTAGGGGGCGAGCAAGGATTTGCTGGTACCTCCGCGGGCAGCTCGGAGGTGTGCTCGCCAGCCCCCGAGACTGAGGTGTGAGTGCCGGTAGTGCGGAGGAGTCTGAGCGGGTAGGGAAGGGGCCGTGAACTCCGTTCCCGCCTGCGCGAACGGATTTCGCTTCCTGGTGAGGTTGCTGGAGCTGTCTCGCCGTGGTGTTTTTGTTGCTGAAGTCTAGCACCAGCGCCTGAGCCTCTGTCTTGTCGGCGCGGATCACTTAGAACTTCTCAAGTCCTTTAGGTTTCCCGAGGCCCCTTTTTTACCGGCCGGGCCCCAGGCCGTGGGAGTGGGATTAAGGAACTGTGGTTAGTTAGGAAATAGTGGAAGTTCCACTGTTATGCCTCCATCCAGCGTATATCCCTGTGACGGCTTCTTTACATTTTCATTAATCGTTTCTTTTTCATTCATTTGCCCTGTAAATACTAGATGCTTTCTAGTGTTTAGTCCTGGGGGCTCTTCTCTGTCGTCCTTTATCCTTCCATAAGTTGATCTACCTCCAATAAGGTACTGACTCTCCAACTTGGATCTCCAGTATGTCCACCTCTCTGTGGAGCTCCAGATCCTACAATACACTTGTGCATATCGCTACCGTAATAGTTAATTGTATTGAGTCTTAACTGCAATAACCGCTTTACCTATTTTCACTTAACCCTCACAACACCTCTTTGAGATAAATAAGGAAAAAAAATGAAGAAAGGATGTTCTAGATGCAAGATATAGGTGATTGAAAGCATACTAACAGTTCCTTTTACGTTTTGATGTGTCCACAGACTAGCAATAGCAGATAGAAAAACAAACTTGGCTTTCAGAAAACTAGTTAGCCTGCCTCCTCATCATGTTTAAACTTGTTTTAGGATTGCCTGTGAATCTGGGAGTTAGCCTCAATTATCCTTCTCTAGAAAAGCGGATTTAGAATTGGCATTAAAAGTGTGACTTTGTTCTTAGAAGCATTGTGACAAGCAGCATCTGTAGGAGGAGGAGACCTGCTAGGGTGGGTGCTGGGTGATGGACTCCTAAGCCGAAGATTCCAGTCTTGATTCAGGCCTTAGAAACTCTGTCACTTAGGCAGGTTACTTAACATCTCTAGTCTCAGCTTCCTCATCTGAAAAATGTGGATGATAATAATATCTAACTTAGTGGGTTGTTTTGAGGATAAAAATAAATAACAATGCTTATATATAAGGCCTGTGTACAGTGCCCGGCCTACAGTGTTAACTATTATTGTTACTGTTGTAATATAGTTGATGAATCCTCTATGCCTCAGTTCTTATTCTTTGCTTTTGAATATTGCTCTTCCATGTTTCCGTGCCCATTCCACTTTCGTGGAGCATTTCCCACCCCATTTGACTGGGGTTCTGGTTTGTGTTCTCCCTGATGATTGTACATTGCCAGGTGATCGACAGTAAGTTGTACCTGAGACCATCTAAGAGAGCACACTTTTACAGCGCCAGTGCCTTAACAAAATTATTTTCTGTTTACTACCCACTTGTATCTAGACTGAATTTTGTATTACCTGGTATCTCCGTAACGTAAGTTCTAGCTGGCCTAAGAAAGAGGTGGTTATTGGTAATATAGCTGACCATACTGATGACTCTGTGGGCTTCCTTGTTGCATTTCTCTAATGTAATGTTTGAAAATTTTAGCATGGGAGGGTGATGAAACAAAAAAGGCCTCTGGCACATTAGTTTCATCATACTTCTGGACTGAACCTGTCACCTAAATGTTTTATCTCAGTGTATACATTTCATTTCAGTGCCTACAATAAAGTGCAAATTTTCGAAGCATTTTCTTCCAAAATAATACATCAGGAGACGAAGCAGTGGACTAAAGCAAGCCTTTGCTATTTGTAGCCAAGCTAGTAAGTGTTTTCCCGGAGAATAGATAACAACAACAGCAACAACAAAAATGGTATAAATTACCTTGGCCTGGAGACATTAAGACTGCTGTGATTATAGAAGCTAATCGGAGGAAGAGACTAAGTGGAGAGTCATGTTTAACTTGACTTTAGGCCTAATTGAAATGGATCAGGATAGACAGAGTTCAGCACTTCCACCTGAAAGGTCCTGTGAGTTCTTCCCTCAATTATTTTATCAAGACGGTTTAATTCTAGACTTGGTGACAGGTGCCTCTGTAATGAAATAAAGTGCTTTGTGTCTAGGGATTACTTCATAAATTTCTCCGTGGAGACCACCACTTCCAAGTTTTCTTTAACACTTAGAACATGGTTGGAGTGCCGAGGTGGCTTAGTCGTTTAAGCATCTGGCTCCTCATCTCGGCTCAGGTCATGATAGGGTTTGTCGGATGGAGCCCCATGTCGGGCTCTGTGCTGACAGCTCAAAGCCTGCTTGGAATTCTCTCTCTCCCTCTGTCTTTCTGCCCCTCCTGCGTGCATGTGCTCTTTCTTTCTCAAAATAAATAAACTTTCTTTGAAAATCTTAAAACGTGGTTTACTAAATAGCTCTTTAATAATCAGAAAGGGCACTTTCAAAGCTGTGCTGAGTGTTGACAGAATGCATTCAGCCCATATACTTATTTAAGCAAGCTGAGGAACACATTTTGGGGGAGGGGGAATAAAGTGGTATGAGTATTCAAAGACATGAAATAGACTCAGTGATTAAACATGGTTTTGTAAGTTGAAGTAACTGCACCTTCAGGATCAGGTTTCTTCTTGCAGTGCCTTTAAAGGAACTGGTATTTTTTTCATCTTCCATAAATTGGAAATTTATTCAGCCCTCCAGGTTAACACGGGGTGAAGACAAGGGATGACCCCTGATAGTGCTGTCTTCATGCAGTCGATGACAAACAGCTCGGGGCTTCCTAGAAGTCAGCGTTGATAGTTAAGACAAGTCTGCTGTGGTATTCCTTGGTAAAAGTTGTCTAAGTATCGTTATAGAGAGTTCTTTGTGGGAAGAAATAGGAATAATCAGGGCACCTAGGTGGCTCAGTCAGTTAAGCGTGTGACTTGATTTTGGCTCAGGTCATGATTTAACAGTTAATGGGATCGAGCCTTGCTTCGGACTCTGCGCTGACAGCACAGAGCCTGCTTGGGATTCTCTGTCCCTACCCCACTCGCACGCATGTACACACTCTCTCAAAATAAACACATTAAAAAAAACAAGGAATGGGAATAATCATTAGAAGTCCACACGCCCCCTTTTATGTTTAATTTTACAATTGGAACCTGTGAAGTGGTAAGTACTGTCTTGGGTTCTCAATGTATAGCAGTGACCAAGAATCTCAAAAATCTTCTTCTCATTCAAGGTGTTTCATGCTTTAGCTTCATGAGTCTCATGTTCCATCTCATTTCTGCTCAATCTTACATTCACACCCTGTACTCAAACAACTGAGAATCCCCTAAATTCTTTTTTTTTTTATATTTCAGTCTTTACACGTGCTGATCTCATTGCCTGAATGACCTCTTTCCCCTTTCATGCGAGAAGTGATTTTTCCCCCTTTCCTACTCGTAGTTCAGCATTCAGCTTTTGGACCCACTTTCTTCTGTATGCCCCAGACCCACTTAGTTGCACTTCCTCTCTTCCAGGAATACTGTGTCTATAACATTGCTACAGCCCTTAAGACTTTTCTTCTCTCCTGATGTTAGCAACTTTCATTTCTCAGATCCCAGTTCCTTGTGGGCAGCTTAATGTATGTATCGCCTCACTATTAACAGACACTGCCTTTGACCCCCTATTCTTAATTTGTTTCCAAAAAATAAGGGGTAGAGTAAAAAAACAGAAAAAGACCACAACCATACTGTTCTTTCTCTTAACCTTATACTTTCTTATTTTTTCTATACTACTTTACAACTTCTTAATAGAAGTGTCAGTTTTGGCTTATCCTCATCATTTTTGTTTTAGTTCCATTTACCTGTGTTAGTCCTATACCAAGTGTCTTAATTTTTATGACCTTACAAAAGAGACTCTTCTGCAGAAATTCAAACTTTAACATTAAATGAAAAAGAAAGCATTCAGTGGGTGATAAAGAAGCACTAAAGCTATTTCTTTACTACAAGACTCTTCTTTTACTATCAAGTAAAGTGGTGAGGGTTATGGTATAGATTTGAAATTTAAGGTTTTATCTATTTGTTATTGTGAAAATGGATATAAAACTTAGCTTAATCACTAGACCAAGAAAACCCATAATGTTTGTTCAGTGAATGAAGATGCTGGAGTTAGTGAGGAAAGTTCAGTCCTGTTGCTGTGCAGTTGAATTGTGAACCAAAGGGTGTGTGGAGAAACTAAGGCAAGACAAGGTGGGCTTAGGCTGTAAATACAAGTGACTGAGTGATACAAGTAGTAGCAGCAGACTCCTCCCTTAGGATTTGTTTTTATTCAGTAATTACAGGAAGTACTACTGAAGAACTCTTCTCTTAAAGATTTTTATATGGAAACAGATTGTTGATGCATGAAGCATTGAGACAGAAATTTCCATTTTAAAAGCTTAGAAGGAGGGCACCTGGGTGGCTCATTCATTTAATTATCTGACGCTTGATTTTAGGTCAGGTCATGATCTCATGGTTCATGGGTTCCAGCCCTATGTTGGGCTCCATACCAGCAGTCCAGAGCCTGCTTAGGATTCTCTCCCTCCTTCTCTCCCTCTTTCTCTCTCTGTCTCAATTTGCCCCTCCCCAGCTTGCGTGTGCTCTCTCTCTCAAAATAAATAAATAAACTTAAAAAAAGTTAAGTAGCATATTGAAACGATTATATCACTTTTAATTTCTTTGGTTAAATACAGACCAGTATGGACTGGCTTCATGATATAGGAAATGAGTGAGGGATAATACCTCCTCTCAGTTTATAATGAGTAATTTTTATTAAAATGTTAAGAGCTTTTAGATTTTGTCTTTTTTTTTTTTTTTTTTTTACTAATCTGTGTCTTTTTACCGTCGTCTTAGGATGTCCCCAAATTGGGGCTGTCTCCCCTGCACAGAGTCAGAGACTAATCAGAGGCTTTTATATTTTGTTTATTCCTCATAAAAAGTCAAATAGTATCCAGGTACTATTTGCACACCTCCCAGCCCTATAATTGAACATGGGAATCTTCAGTCATTCAAATGGTTAGAAGTCAAAGAGCACACCTGGTATATGTATTGACTAGGAAACAAACAATAAGAGAGTACAGGTCTACAGTTCTTTATTTGTAATCTTAGAGCCAGAACTGTTTCGACATTCAGAATTTTTAAGATTTTAAAGAAACACAGTGCACATATATTTATGAAGTAATAGCCCTTTTGGAATCCCAGGCAATATCTTCCAATCAAACACATTAATATTTCTACAGTTCAACAAATGAAGAGTCACATTTAAGTCTCAGGTTGGTGCAGGTCAAGTTTTGCTGCCAGATGAGTTTCCCACAAGCTTAAGAAAACTCTTTGTGGGGCACCTTGGTGGCTTCGTTGTTTGAGCGTCCAACTCTTGATTTTACCTCAGGTCATGATCTCACGGTTCGTAAGTTCGAGCCCTGTGTCAGGTGCTGCGCTGATAGGGTGGAGCCTGCTTGGGATTCTCTCTCCCTCTCTCTCTGTCCCTCCCCTGTTTGTGCTCACTCTCTCTCAAAATAAATAAACTGAAAAAAAAAATCTTTGTAAGTTGTGCTGAGCATAGCATAACGTATAGAGTTGTCAAATTCCTATGTTGTATACCTGAAACTAATATAACATTGTGTGCCAACTATCCTTCTATAAAAAAAAAAAAAAAAAAAGGAAAGGAAGGAAAAGAAATATTGTATTTTCAGAGCTTTTCAGATTCCATAATTGCAGACAAGGGATCATCACCTGTACCTGGTGACTTTTCCTTATAGTGATAGTAGTGTTCAGATGCTTTTATTTTCTTGAAATTGTGAACGTATGCTGAAATCAGATTACAACATCATTTGTCCTTGTGTGGTATATAATGCAGCATATTTCTCACCAATATACGCATTTTTAAAAATAACAAGAAACAATAGTAGGAAAGCAATTCTCTTAAAAGGATTTTTCCTTCAATACAGATATGTAAAGGCCATAGACATCTTATCATATATTAAGAAATGTGGCCAATCTGTTTTTCGTATCTTTTCCCTGGGAAGGAAAATTGCTTTGTGGAAGGGCCAGGGGCTTGGGTCCTCTTTGGGGATTTTCTTGAGGATCCTACTACTATCTCCTTCCCATTTCAGTTTTGTATTTAGAACATATTTAAACTGGTTTTTCTTTTGAATACTGTGTAATATTACCATTTTCCCTTATTGAGCAACTAAGATCGTTTTTTTTTTAACTCTGTTATCATGTTTGACGTTTGTCAAGTGTGCTGTTACTGTGTAGAATGCAGTAGAGCAACCTGAAGGAAAGGGAATGGACTTTGTTGACTTCCTTTTAATTTATGACAGTTACAGCAAGTCACGTTGGTTGAGGATGCCTTGGGGACAACGGGGACAACGGTAGGAGTGCTCAACAGAAATCATTGAGAAAGCAGTGCATTACAGCCATTAGTTGACGTTTTCATCATCTGAACTTTTAAGATAATTACAGAATTTACAATTTCATAGTTTCCAGTTAACAATCTAAAGTGCATCCTACAAACGTTATTAAATACTTTGCCTTCTGATGCTTGCTGACACTGATGGGAAAATAATTTTTAAACTACCATCTTCTTATCATAAAATGCCCTCGTTGTTCAGGAGAGCAGGTGTGGTTTTGCTGAGTTGCTTACTTGTGACAAGGAGAGAGAAATTTAATAATTCATCATAAAATCCACATAGTGATACTAAGAAGAGCAGCGAGAGCTATAAACTCTAGATAAATCGCTCTCATTGCAGGAATTTCCAATTAGTCTAAGTATCAAGCATGCACATGTTGAACTCCCAGAATTTCCTTATGGGCGTATTCTGTATAAATCTGGACGATGATAGGACTTTATGCATTTTTTGTTAGAATTGTAGTAGCAGTCTACTTTGTAAAATTGTCGATTTCACAGTTACATTTTGGGACATGGAAATCTAACAGAGTGTGCTTGATTGCCAGAAAATTATTTGGTGATGATGGTTGAAGGGTAGAAAGGAAAAGATGACACACACTGATGAGAAAGAAAACTCATTACATTTAGATAAGTAAGGTAATTTGAAATAAAATACACAGAAAATTGCTGTGTATATGTATGTGTAGGTAAGTTGAGAAGAGAAACCAGGTTTCAGAACCAAGGATAGCCAAGGAAAATGGTGAATCTTGCACAGTGCAGTCAAGTGACTTATTTGCTTATACTGTACCTGGTCAGAGTGAATTCCGGCTATGCTAATTAAACAAAGGGAACCTTTAAAGTATTATTTTGCATCTTTAAAAAGAAGTGGGTAGGGCTTTATATTAATATCAAAACCTTTGCTATCTGAAACTTCTGAAAAATGGGTCAGTTTAGGATAGGAAGATTTTCTGTATAGTAGAGACTATATCTGTCTACATTTTATAGTTTACCAATATTGTATCCATATATTAATGTTGTCATTTTCATTGGGATGCAATATCAGATGGTTTTGGCATCAGATAAACCATCTAGATTTTAGCTCTGCCATTTACTAGCTATAATTTACTTGGACACATTGTTTCAACTCTTTGAACCTCAGTTCTCCCATTGAAAATATGGCTAAAAAATTAACAAAGCAAGGTAATTGTGAGGATTGAGTAAGAATATATAAATGAAATGCCTAGTGTTGTATTTTTGCGGCTGCAGTAATTTATCATTATTTATTGCTATTGTTATCTTAATCTAAATTACACATTTCAGACTTCTAAAGTATATGTAGTTAATTGTTAATCTCTGGGATATCTCAGGAATATCATTGTAATGTGCTATATAGACTCTATTAGTGTCAAGGGTAGATTAGTTTGTTGAAGAGCTTCTGTGTACGTTGGCAGTTCTCCCATTGGCTGGTTTTGAATGGCGATGGTTAGTCTACATTCACCACTGCACATCAGCTTCAGGACATTCATCATTATATTATTCTAAAATGACTTTTGTATCAATGGAATACATGTTTATAAGTTGAGGAAAATATTAAAGTTCATATATTACTAGCATTAGAGCTTAAAGTATCTCCATTATCAACTTGGGCACAGTATTTAAGTAACAGGTGATTTTGAAATGAGTCTTATTTCAGGTACATACTAAGGTAAGTTCTCTTGGATGGAAAATATGTAATAAGGATTTAAGTAATTCTGAGAGTCTGTGTCCCACCGTATTTTCATTCTCCCCCTCCCCGTCCAAAAACCATGATGTAAACATGCTAATAATTTTAGCAAGTTGACAATTGAACTGGACTAGAAAATGTTCTCTTCCATTATTTCATCCCTTATTCAGAAATAAGAACTTCAGCCTACCTCCATTTTAGAAGGAAAGTTGGGTAGAGTTTATTAGTCAGTTGAGTTAGTACTGAATTCAAGTTGGTAAAGTGGGTTCTACTATATAAATACATCCCATTTTAGAGAAGGGAAAGTGTTCAACTCAGGATCTAAACAAGGGCCACACACTAAATCTGTTGTCTCTTTTGTTCTATAATAGCTATCCTCCTTTTTTTCTTTTTTCTTTTTTTGTCCCCCATGGCATTGAATTATTTGAGAAACTGGATCATTAGGCTTGTATGTGAAAGCTCACTAGTGAATAATCACCAATGACATACCTCATTAGCTGTCAAAGTTTAGTATTAATATGCAGCAAAGGAAACAGTATACTGTGGAGGACCATGGAGCATCTCAAAAAGGTGGTTTAAGAACGGGTACTTACTATCTTTGTGAGACTAGAGGTTAGTTATCAGATCATCTTGGCAGTGATTGGGCAGAATTTGAATTTGTAAACTAGCGAGTTGCTGGGACAGTAAATGGTCATATCTTTAAAACTTTTGGGTCCTTGCAGACATCATTTTGTGGTCTTACTTTGGAACAGATGGGTCTAAAGTAACTAGAAATAAGAGTATGACCTTAGCTAATCCACGATAAGTATATTGTGACTTAAACTGGCATAATATTTATGTTTTTCAAGTTAGCAGAATCCATTTTATAAGTAGTAGTTTCTGTTTCAGTTGTCAGTTCTCCCTTCATAGCTGCCATCAGGGTTATTTTTTAACTTTATTAGTACCTCTGCTTACTCAGCCTCAGCTGCAGAACAGGCCATTATCTTTTGGAGATACGACCAATCAATAGCTACACTGTCTTTCAGTGGGTCATGATCATGTATCAAGTTTGTGATTGTCCTAGTATGTCTAGTGCCATGTTTTCTTGACGTTTATGTTAAACGATTGTTTGGCATCATGGTGGATGCACTGCATTTAAGACTGTAGAGATCACACCTTGGTGATTGAAACATAGACAGACTCTAGGACCAGGATTATTATATTATCCCTTATTTCCCGTAATCTGAACCTTTCGTAGAAAATAACCAAGTGACTTTTCTCACAAACTGGATATGAGTTATTTTACTTTGTCAGTATCTAAAGAATTAATACCATATCTGGAGATTGTCAAGGACAAGGATTTTGAAGTACCATGATTAAAAGACCTAAGTGTCTACTAATCATTTAGAATTATGTTGCCCAATATGGTAACCACTAGCCAGCCACATATGGCTATTCAAATTAAAAGTAAACTTAATTATAAAATTAATAAAATTATAAAATTATAATATTAATTTTCTCAAATCCATTGGGCACATTTGAAGTGCTCAATAGCCACATGTGGCCAGTGGCCATTGTGTTAATGAAGTGGCTACTGACAGTGCAGAATATGAACCTTTCCATTAATGTAGAAAGTTCCATTGTACAGATTTAGAAGCATCAACCAGCAAGGAGAGAAAAAATAAATAACCAAGAGGATAAAAAACAAAAATACACAAAGAAGTGCATTATCATCAGTCGTTTCTATCATCAGGGGAAGGAGGGCCTTACTCTGTAGCCTTGGTCAGAAGTAGTTTTCAGTGTTTTCTGCTTCTGGACCAAAAAAGTCCTTGAAATCAGTCGCAGGTGATGTGTGGTGGTGATGATGGCAGCAGCATCCATCAGGTTATTTCCTATAAATAGTAAACAGAACTAGGTGGAGTCTTTCACAGATTCTTTTGATGTTCCTTCTGGACAATTCACTTCCTAATGTTTATAGAAGGAGTGCTTAGATGAATGTAGGGAAGCAAAAACTCCTGTGTACAATAAGTAACTCTGATTAATTTATATAATAATAATAATAGAACCCAAAGAGAATGGAATCCTCCACTGAAGTATACTGTAGTCTCAATTTTATAGAGACTTAGTCACTGGTTATCCTGGAAATAAGAACAAATTAAGGACATTCATAGTTTTCTAGGCTTTTAATTTTTCCATAAAATATATTCCAGATCTCACTAATTAAGAAGCTTATTTAAACTTACAGGCAAATATTTTTACAGAAGTTATTTTAGTCTTTATATATGAATGTATATGAAATTTGTGTCCAGTTTACCTAGGAAGGCTGAACTTCTCTGTTGATGTAGGTTTTTTCTCTTCCTATCTCAATTTTTCATGTTTTATATTAATTTTAAGAATAATAAAAGCATTTTATAAACATATTTTATCATCTGAATGACTCCATTTTAGTGCTTATGTTTGTTTGTGGCCATGTTGCAGTAGGTAATGTTACTTTAATTATCATGGCATATATCTTAAACTCCCACAGAACCTGTGCTGCGGCAATCAGTGCATTACCACTGAGAATTTTCTCCCTATGAATTGTGCCCAAAATTTCTCTTTAAAAATCACTGCTATTGATATTCTTTTGCACGCATATATATGCTTCTTACCAATGAGTTAGTAAGGATTAATACATTTGGAATGTATGTGTTCCTTTCCAAATGATTTTTTACTAAACACTATAAAGGAGGTAGGCTATGAAGTCTCTGTATTTTACCTAAAGTAAAGTACAATTTTACTCTCAATTTATGGCAAATTGAGAACCAAGATTTCTCATCCAAAATTGGAAAGCTGAGGCAACCTGGTGATGAGTTGGATATTGGAAATACATCGGGGATACTTTCATGAAACCAGCATGCTTAGGCATCCCTTTTCCCCTACACATCTGATGTAGTAAGTCAGGTAGGCCCCAATATATGTACTAGTAATTCTATACACAAGTGTTCATAATTTAATTACTTTTAACATAATGAACTAGGGAACCAGTTTTACATTAAGTAATGATTTGAATGAAACTGGCATTTGCAAAAAAAAAAAAAAAAAAACTTAACCAGCCACTTTGCTTGAGCAGCTTAGTGCTGTGCTTATCATTATAGATTTACTTTTTAGAACTAGAATATAAGCTTAATGTGGGCAGGGGATTTTGATATGGCTGTTCATTGCTGTCTAGCCAGTGCCTAGAAAGGTGCCTGGCAAAATAACAGAAGTAGTAAATATTATTTGTTCTTGAATGAGTGTATAGATAAATGATGCTGGGTGATAAAGGTGATAAGTATTTGTTAGAAATGATATAATGATTGGGCTAGTGGGGGTAAAAACCATCACCTTTAAGCAAAAGTTAATTGAGTGGAATTTTGAGTTTCATGGCTCTATACGTTTATAGCCATAAATACAGGAATGAGTCATGTCAAAAAAAGTCATGAAATTTGTGTAATACGGCACAGTCATCTTGTCTGAGAAGGCACATGGGACCTAAAACCCAGTGGAGACAAGATCATGCCTTCAGGGTCGGATCCACCTGAGGTGAGAGAGAAGTAGCTTCTGTTTGAGTTGTTTGTTCATTAATATTTAATATAATTAACAGAGTTAGATTTAGGTCTGCCATCTTGTTTTTTTTCCTCCTTCTGTTTTTTGTTCCTTTGTTCTATCTTGCCCTTTTAAATTAATTTTAATTTTAAATTTTAAATTTAAATATTTTTAAATTCTATTTTAAGTTATCTACAGGTTTTTTAGCTATATTTTTTAACATTACTTTTGCAGTCATTGTTCTAGGGGAAACAATATGTATCCTTAACTTTCCATAAGTTTCTTAGATTTGATATTAATTACTACCACTTCACAAAAAACTTAGAAATCTTGGATCATGTAGGTCTATTTCATCTACATACACTATAACCCCTCAAGATTTTTTTTTTAATAAGTGCATTTATTTATTTTGAGAGAGAGAGGGAGAGAATCCCAAGCAGGCTCTGCACCAGCAGCATGGAGCCTGACGTGGGGCTCAAACTCATGAACCGTGAAATCATGACCTGAGCCAAAACCAACAGTCAGATGCTTAACTGACTGAGCCACCCAGGTGACCCTCAAGATGTTATTTTTACTTTAAACAGACCTATGTATTTTAAGTGAAGGAAAAAGTAGTCTTTTATACTTCCTGAAAAAGTCACCATTTCCAGTGTTCTTCATTACTTTCTGAAGTCTCCATTGGTGTCATTTCCCTAAAGCCTGAGAACTGTGGCATTTCTTGGAGAATGGGTCTGCTGGTGCTGCATTCTGTTTCTCTTAGTTTTCTTTTGTTTGTTTTGTTTTGTTTTGTTTTGTTTTTTTCAACGTTTATTTATTTTTGGGACAGAGAGAGACAGAGCATGAACGGGGGAGGGGCAGAGAGAGAGGGAGACACAGAATCGGAAACAGGCTCCAGGCTCTGAGCCCTCAGCCCAGAGCCTGACGCGGGGCTCGAACTCACGGACCGCGAGATCGTGACCTGGCTGAAGTCGGACGCTTAACCGACTGCGCCACCCAGGCGCCCCTCTTTTGTTTGTTTTAATTAGTAAATGTCTTTATCTTCATTCTTAATATTATTTTTGTTGGAATCTTAGGGTAGCAGGTTTTTTTTAATCTTTCAGCACTTTAAAGATTGTCTTCTAGTCTCCTTAGTTTCTGATGAGAAGTCAGAAATAATTTGAACAGTTATTTCCCTGTATGACTGTGTGTATAGGCATGGTTTTCTTTATATTTATCCTATCTAGGATTATCTGTGCTTCATGAATCTGTACATTTATGCCTTTTGCCAAATTTGGGGGGAAATTTGGCTATTTCTTAAAATATTTTTTTCCTATACCTTTTTTTTCCCTTCATGAACTTTGATTACATGTAGATTAGGCCTTTTGATAATTGTCCTACATGTCCCTGTTCATTAATTTTTTTGTCTGTTTCTAGATTGGATACTTTTTATCTTTTAGATTATATAATTTCATTGACTTTCTATTATCTCCATTTTGCCTTAGGTTTGGCTAACCAGTGAGTTTTTCACTTCATATATTTTTCAGTTCTAGAATTTCATTTTGATTCTATTCTTTTCATTGTTGTTTTTGTTTGCTTTTGTTTGTTTCATTTTTGCAGAAATTTCCTGTGTATTCCTTGCAAGTGTGTTTTCCTTTGTGCTTTGGAATATGCTTTAAAAACCTTGTATGCCAATTCCAACATCTGGGCCATCTTAATGTTGGTCTTTGATTATCTTTTTTTTTAAAGATTGGACCACAGTTTTCTGATAACTTTTTTAATTGTATTCTGGTCATTATAACTGTTATGTTAAGACTGTACATTCTGTTACTTTCCTCTGAGGAGTGGTGACTTTTTAGACAATTAACTTGATTAGACTTAAATTGCAAATTCTGTCTCTTAGGCAGCTATTCATATCACAGTTTGGTTCTTTGATCCTGAGTACTGTTTTGTTCATGTGTTGGTTCAGAGGTGGTCAGAGATTTGGGCACATGCGGCTCCTCTTCTCGGGCTCTCTCCCTTCTGAGAGTCCCCTAGCAGCATGCTAATCTAACTGCAGCTACAAATACTTAATTGGTGGTGTGCTTTAGGCTGCAATTATACTTTATACGTTAAGTTTGTAAAGAATCTCATATGTATTGCTCTTAATAACCTTGATACCATGCTAACCACTGTAATAGAAACTTTTCTTGATTTAGTGATCTGTGTATATCCCTATCTGCATTAAATGATAGCAGCTCTGTGTCACTTTATAGTGTTAGTATTATTTTTGTGTATGTGGTCTAGTGGAAAGAAAATTTAATTGGGTGTCCTTAGGCTAAGTTTCCAGTTATAGGTCTGCCATTAACTGGTAGTATTGCTTAGGACATTGAAATAACTTATCTGACCTTCATTATTTTTATCTATAAAAAGAAGGAATTGGACTAGATAATCTATAAACCTTTCTGGCATTCAAGCTTAAAAATTTTCCTAGTTGTATTCAATTATTTTGGTACTGGCACAGTTCTTTCTCTGTATTTTCTACCTCTTTTAAATCTCTTATTTTCTACTCTTTCATTTGATGTTTGTTGATTTCATTACCTTACACCAAACCATAAACCATTTAGATACATAATTAAAATAAAATACTTAAATGACAGTTCTGTGTTAACATCACTAGCAATTCAGCATTTTTCAAAAATTCCTAAAATGTAATTAACAGATAGATATTGGAAAACTTTTATTTTAGCATTTAACATTGGTGACTAGGTTTATTCTGAGCCAAATACTTAGTTCTCATGCCTGAATATATCTGAAGTCATGTACCTTTGATAGATTACATTAAAACTTAATTACTTATATTTTTATGCAGAGCATATTTATTTCTGAGTGATCATTATTACAAGATAATAATTGGATATTTCATTCTTAGTCTATATAGAAACATGGGATATTTTGTACTCGGTTTATATAGACTTTATCTTATATCATTTCCTTTGTTTACTTGTTTAGTGTAATATCACAGCACTGTTTTATGATGTAGGTATAGGTTTCCCTCAATGAAAACGATTTGAATAAAGTTATCTGACATCAGTTATTAAATTAATTTTTGTTCCTTTCCGTCATTAGACTAAAATACCTTATGGTGTTTAATAATGTTATTATTTGCTCTCTTATTCAGAGTCTCTTCTACATATGTGTTCTTTATACATTGTTATATGGAACCATTTAAGGACTTTTTAAATTTTTATATAATTATTGATTATATATCTGTGCCTAGTGATTAAGAAAAATAAGATGGTCAAGTGTTCATTGTGTGGAAATAATATGTTGTTATTTCACATACATTTTATCGATGTTAACAAAACTTTCTTTGGTCTATTTCACAGGTAACGTTTGCAGACAGAAAAAGTAAACTGTCAAGGAATTCATACTGTTTGGTACCGGTTATTTGGACCAACTTAAGGAGTCTTTGATTTATCAGACCACTGTCAACAAAAAATGAAAAGTAGTGTGGCACAGATAAAAGTAAGTGTTTGAAATTTATAATGAAGAACATAAGCTTGTAGTCCATTATCTGTCCTTTAATCAAAAATGCATTTACATAAATAGGACATTAGAAACAGACATTGTACGCATATCTAACTTAGACAATTTCAAATGTAGATCCTTGGTCAGATAGAAGCAATAGTGTGCAAGAGGACAAATGAGAAGAGAACATGCGGGACGTGTGTGCATGTATGTGTCCATGTACATGTGTGTGTATATCAATGCCTGCACAAATCAAGAAAGTGCACGTGAGTGAGCACATGCAGAAGAAAAGAAAATAACAGGGCAAGAGAATCCACCATTCTTAAAGAGCATACTTTCCTGAATGAGCATGAAATGGAGGACAGGTGTCTGCTTCCTCAGTTGATCATAGTTCCTGCATGTCTATCTACAAGTGAGCCTTTTATTGAATATTTCATATGCATAAATGAGTTCTTTATTCTGTGTCATCCTTTACTTAGACATTATACATTTATTTATTTAACAGATAGTCACTAAATTCTTAATTATGTCCCAGTGACTGTTCTAAGTACTTTAGGTAAAATGGTAAACAAAACAGAAATCCTTGGTTTTGTGGAGTTTGCATTCTAGTAGGGGAAGACAAAATAAATTATAAAATTAATACATAAGTCATTTCTATGGTATGGTACAGTGTTAAGTGTTAGATTCGGGCTGTAGACAAAAGAAATAGGATAAGGTTGATCGGTAGCATTGGAAGTTGCAATTTTTAATAGGGACCCACTGAAAAAGTAGCTATCTGAGCAAAAACTTGAAGAATATGAGGAAGTCAGCCATGCAGATGACCAGGAGAAGCATGTGCCAGGCAGAGTAAACAAGTATGAAGACGGAGTCTAGTGTGGCTGAAGCAGGCTGTGAGAAAGGTAGAGTGGTAGATACAGTCAGAGCAGTAACAGAACCAGTAACTCCATCTACTTTCAGAGCTGCTCCTCTGCCTGTTACTGGACTTAGCAGGAGAACAAACCATTCCACTTTTTTCAGTTTCACAGATCTACAAGCAGGCGCGTCATTTCTTGGGGCTTAGAGTCAGTAAAGGGGAGGGTATATTTTTAATTATAGATCTAGGCCCTGCTCCCTTCCTCTCTCCCCCACCACCCCTGCACCCCTAAACTTTCTTCTTTAAAGAGAACCAGTAGACCGAGCTTAACAGTGGACACCAGGCACTGAGGCAGGCTCTGCTGCAATCTTTTCTAAATCCTGTTGACTGTTGTACTGTCGAGCAGAAGGCTAGGTAGACACCCAGCCCGTCCTTGCATCTCTTTTGGTGGGAACTCACTGTCTCAAGCAGACCCATCTGTCAGTAGATACCTTCATATATTGTTCTGGCATCTGCTTCCTTGGGACTTGTACTCGTTGGTCCAGTGGCACTTAAGCAGTTGATTAATTGTGGGCCTAGTAGTTTGCAGACTATACTAAGAGCCGGGGACATAAAGAAAAAGGAGACCTGGTGTGTAACTGGCTCTTGACTGACAAGAGCACTCAGGTTTAGTCGGATACTTTTTTCACAGAGGGAGACATGTTTAGTCTTTCTCAGGATCCTCTTCCTGCTCCTCTTATACTGTGCTTCTCCACCTTTGCCTCCTGTGGTCCTGCTGAGTCCTCTGTGGCATCCCCCTAGGCTGAGAGTGGCTATCTTCAGTCACATGCCCTTCAGGCTTGATGGCTCAGCTCTCTCTGCTAGTACTCAATCTAGTCTGCCTCCCTTTTTCCATCCTTTTAGCTACAGGCAGGTCCAAAAGCTGGGTGGGGCCCATTTTTACCTCAGGTGAAGCTCACATCTTCCTTTAATGTTCTGAGGACTTACCTGCTAGGTTCAGGAGGCTTTAGCTGAGGATTCCTTGTTTTTCCATTGAGTCTTACTGCAGCCTCCTTAGCTATCTAGAAGCAAGTTACCCACCTATTGCCAGCCCTTCCTCTCCTTGCTCTTAAAGACTTGTTCCCTGAGGCTAATGGATGCTCAGAGGTCTGGATTCAGGGTTTCTGCTCCACTCACCTTCATATACTGCTCTGTTTATATTGTTAGAGACTATAGGTAACTGCATGATATAAACATTTGTTTTGCTTAATGAACAACTTAGAGAATTTTTTAAGGTAGTTTTGACAATATATTATTTTCGACTGCTACTCTGACTTATAATCTGAACTTTATGATAAAGGAAATAGGAAAATTCAGGTTATTATTTGGATCGCATGTCAAAAATGAGTGAAATCCCGTTCATCTACCAAATCCGAGTTCAAATCCTCCTCTACCCGCTGTCATCCCTCAGTATTCAGTACTGTTCCCTACTCAAGATGTCCTGTTAGCACTTCTATGTGTGCCAGTCACGTTAACTTGATCATATTTACGAAATTCTGATTCACGACTTCAATATTTTTGGTTTCCCCCCATGCCTACAACAGATGTTGCGGAGATGTGTTAAAAATCATTAGCAAAGAACTGAGGCCTTTTCCCTAATGTAATCAAAATAATTGCTGTGCCTTATAAAAGAAAAAGTAGACCATGCAGTTTTGTTGAGTTCTCTCTCTCCTCCTCCTGTCCTCCTCTTCTTCCTCCTCTTCATCCTCCTCTTTTTCTTCTCCTTTTTGTCTCTGTTGTTCTCTCAGGAACATACAATCTCATATGTTTAATTACGGAAATCTTTACAATCGTCTCTCTCCCATAAGATCCTAAGTTCACCGAGGGTTTTTCCTATCTTGTGTATCCTCCAGAGTATCTACACAGGAAGAAGAGCTGTGTCCTGTAATAAATGATCAGTGAATACTATGTTTGGTGTTGCCATGAATCTAATGAATCTTGTGCTCCATTTTAGGTTTAGGATCTTGGTGTCAGATTTTGTAGAAATCTATGTCCTACATACTGAACAAATGTCCTACTTCATTGTGTTGCTAAGGGAAATAATTTTTAAAACTTTCTTATATGCATTAGAAACATAGAAACAGATTTTAAGATAGTTGTATTCAGTATAAAATAGTAGCCAAACTATGGCTACTGTAAATTATAAATTTTTATCACATGCTAATTCACCTATATACAATAGTTTGTATATACTATTAGAAAAATTCAATAGTTGTGGGGGGAGAAAAATTCAATAGTTAATGAGATTGTTTGGAAATATATTTATGAGAATGTTAGATTCAAACTGCTGTTAATTAGACGTTCATAAAACAAGAAGTTGAAGTTTGTATTTCTGTGCAGTATAACTTTCTATTTTTTTTTTAATTTTTTTTTTTTTTACATTTATTCATTTTTGAGAGACAGACAGAGACAGAGCACAAGCAGGGGAGGGGCAGAGAGAGGGAGACACAGAATCTGAATCAGGCTCCGGGCTCCCAGCTATCAGCACAGCGCCTGACAAGGGGCTCGAACTCACAAACCGCGAGATCATGACCTGAGCCAAAGTCAGATGCACAACTGACTGAGCCACCCAGGCACCCCATAACTTTCTATTTTGAAATGTTTCTTTTTCCTATTAAGGAGGCAAGCATATAAATATGCAGAACAAGTTGCTCATTATTTGATTTACATTTTCTTAGATTTCTAGGTGAAGGTACTTTAAAAAAACATACAGTTTTTCTTTTCTTATAATTAGGTAGTTAAAATTATTTTAATTCTAAAAAAAAAAAAAAACTGGTCAACATGAATTTTCACCAGTAATGTAAAAAACTTACCTATTTACAGAGATAAATATTTTGGCTTTTTAACTATATTTGGATTTTTAAATTAGGATGTGTTCTCACTGGATAGTTCATATCTCTGACTCCTGTGACATGTCTCTTCAGTTTCATGTTACAGTGCAGTTACTTATTTGTATGTCTTTTTTTTTTTCCAAAGGATTTGGCATAGGAGCTATCTCTCACAAATCGTGTTTTTCAAATCTTTAAAGTCTAACATAGTGCTATACATATCAGACTTTCAAATGTTTTCTGAAAATAAAAAAGAATTTTCATAAATATACTAGAGTTGGTTTCTTCTAGCTGTTTATTCAGATTTACTAACCTGGATTAAAGTGGTTTTATAAGCCAAAGTAGATCCAAGGAGGTAAGTGCAGTATTATAAGACTTCGATATAACCACAGAAGTGAGCTCTTTGTGCCAGAAGACCTCTGGCCCTTAGTCATGTTTTTCACCAAGAAAAAACTTTGGTCTTGTTTTTCACCAAGAGAAGGTCTTTATAAAAATGATACTCTATACATTTATAATTTATTACATAGGAATAAAATATCAACTAAGTAACTTAGCATCACAAATTTGAGAATTATTTTCTTCTACCTTGAATTTTTCTTGTTTCAAAAAAGTGGTTGGTCCATAGTGAAACCAGAGATCTGCCACAGATATTTACCTTGGAGGCCCTGAAAATTTTCTTTTATCTTATGTACTATTTAGATAACATGTATTATTCTTATGATTTAAAAAAATGTTTTGAAATAATTTGTACGGCACTTCTGTTTTTCTGAAAGACATATTTCATTTTCTGTGTGTTTTTATCATAATTTTTTAAATGTGCCCCCCTCCCTCTTTTTTTCCCCTTTGAAAGCATTCTTCTGGTCATGACAGAAGGGAAAACTATAATTCATATCAGAGGACCTCCTCTCCAGAAGACAGGTAAATAATTTTATGTGCTTCTGTAATTTAAATTTTTTGTAATAAGTTTAAGAAATTATTTAGCTGTTAGGTTCCTAATTTTAGGGTGAACAATTTATTTTTGATGGTTTTCAGTATTATTTGAATAAGCTTGAGGACAAATCATTTTTGAATTTTTTTTTTTTTTTTTCAACATTTATTTATTTTTGGGATAGAGAGAGACAGAGCATGAACGGGGGAGGGGCAGAGAGAGAGGGAGACACAGAATCGGAAACAGGCTCCAGGCTCTGAGCCATCAGCCCAGAGCCTGACGCGGGGCTCGAACTCACGGACCGCGAGATCGTGACCTGGCTGAAGTCGGACGCTTAACCGACTGCGCCACCCAGGCGCCCCGAGGACAAATCATTTTTGAATGACTGTTCTGGTAGTTTCTAGTAAATAATTCTAGATTTTATCTAATTTTGGAGGTGAGAAAGAATAATTTCAGCATATCAAAAAATTAAAGTTTTATAAATTGAAATGGATACTAAATGAAAGTTTATAAAATGGAAAACGGAGTTGAAATTATTTTGAAGTGTTGCTTTTGTTACCACTGTCCTATACATGGCTCTTAATAGATTTCAGAATGCTTTTATGTGTATCATATCTTATAATTGTGTTAAGATCAAAGATCTAGAAATATTACTATTGTTTTAAGTTAACTATTTATTTTGAGAGAGAGCACACAAGTGGGAGAGACACAGAGAGAGAGGGAGAGACAGAGAATCCCATGCAGGTTCCGCCCTGTCAGTGAAGAGCCCCATGGGGGGCTCGAATCCACGAAACGTGAGAGCATGACCTGAGCCGAAATCAGGAGTCACATGCTTAACTGAACCACCTAGGCACCCCGACAAATATTACTATTAATGTTCATCAGGCATTCATAGTAGTACTTTGATTATTTCACTTAGTGAACTATGACCATTAAAAATAATTTATGAAGGGAAAAGCATCCTCTAAACCTTCTTTCAGTTGTCTGATCTCTGCCTTACCCCGTATGTACTTTCTTTCTTCTTATGCCACTCAGCTGTCTCTAAAAACTTTTGTTTCATTGACATCAAGTTAATTGTGATGGTTTGCAACTACTTAGTACTTTTCATCAATCATCTACTCTGTCTAAAAGAAAAAAAAAAACAACTCTCTGCATGTACTGATGCACACCTATATCTGTATGTATATAAATTACTTGTAGAGGTATACAGTTGACCCCTAAACAGCCTGGGAGTTAGAGGCAGTGGTGCCCTCTGCAGTCAAAAATCTGCTTATAACTTTTAACTCCCCAAAAAGTGACTACTAATACTTTACTGAAGTAGAAGCCTTACCAGCAACATAAACAGTCAACTAATATTTTGCATGTGTTATCTGTGTTACATACTGTATTTTTACAATAAAGTAAGCTGGTGAAAAAATGTTATTAATAAAATCATAAGGAAGAGAAACATATATTTATAGTACTATATTGTATTTATTGGAAAAAAATCATGTATAGGTGAACCCTCACAATTCAAACCTGCAGTTATTCAAGGGTTAACTATACATGAAATATGAATCACTATAATTACTGTGTATGTTACTATATATGTTTATTATGTGTGTACATGTTTAACTTCTCTTAATGTTCTCTGATTTTATTGTTTTAGGTTTAAGGCAGATCTTATACTGTCATCCTTGTTTGCTAATAATTTCAATCTGTTTGCACTGCTATTCGGTAAAGCAGATTCAAGAATAACAGCTGATGTTTTTTGGATGTCTGTTGGAGTGAGCTAAACTGTTCTTTATGGAGGCCAACCCATGACGTTGGTCTCATTTGTGGTTATTGCTTTGATAAAATGAGTCAACTAGGCAAACGAGTCATGGGTGGCCTTTTTCATGCTAACTACATATGCTATCCAGATATATAATCCTTTACTTGAGACAGTGTGAATCAGGATGACAGGTTTGGTTACGTGAACTCTAGTAGTTATTTTGTACACAAGCTGAAAGCTTCTATAGTCAAGACTAAATGAATGTCAACCAAATAAGCTATTTGTTAAAAATAGTTTGATAAGACATTGTTCAGTCATAGAGTTACTTTAGCATTACCAGTATATGACTTTGCTAAGTATTTATAACATAGTTGTTTTCATCTTATAACTTTGGTTTTCTTATTTTATGTGTTAGATATGCAGAACAAGACAGATCCCCTCGGGATAGAGATTGCATTGATTACAGCAGGTCGGACTATGAGCGTTCAAGAAGAGGACGATCTCATGATGGTAGCATGGAGTCGCGGTTAGTACTGGAAATTTTAACTATAGAAAAATCACACTCGTTTTAAATTTTTTTTTACGCTTCATAATGAAAACAATAATAGCTAATTTTAAACGGATGTTCTTAGGTGCCAGGTTTCTAATAAAGACTTCATGTGGATTAACTCCTTATTGCAGTAAATATATGAAGTAGATACTATTGTGTATTTTATAGATGAAGAAACTGAGGCATAGAGAATTAAGTCATTTGTTTTTGTTTTAGAAGCAAGTCTGTGGCAAGTCCAGGTCTGTCTGACCCTGAGCCTAAGCTCTTATTCATGATATGATACTGTAGTGCATGAGGATGAGTTTTTGAGGTCCCTTACTGAATGAAAGTCATTGATACCACATGGATAGAGTGATCTCAGTTTACTTTGCTGCATGATGACACTAGGACAGTGAGAGTGAAGCTGCCCGTCTAGTTTTTATCTAAATATATTCTTTCCTGAGCCTTTGGAGAATTTGACTACCCACCTTATTATTGGTCATCCATGTTCAAAAACTTGTCTACCATATTTTATTGTTCACTGAGGTCTGTATCCTTTTGATATCTCCCTCATATTACCCACTCCATGACTACCAAGACTATACCCCCATTAAAATTTTGATTAAATTCCTCTGCAGTTTGGAGCTAATCACGTTATGTGATATCTGCAGCCAAACTTTCCTTCTCACTACTTACTTTCTAATAAACTATATCTAAAACCAAAATGTCAGATTAAATTAACCTCCAAAAGCCAGGCTCATCTGCTATCACCTTAATGACACCCATTAAGAACAATGACTGCCATCATAATTGGTGAGCTGGGCATTCTGCATACTTTGTCAAATACGGTTAAAACACTTAAAACTAGATACTATTTTTCACATTTACAAATTTTAAAAAGTGGGTTTGAAGGGATTAAGTAATTTACCTGAGGTTGCAGTTGCCTATCTGGTTGACAATGAAACTGGGATTTGAATTCAATTTTTTTTTTTTTAATTTTTTTTTTTAACGTTTATTTATTTTTGAGACAGAGAAAGACAGAGCATGAATGGGGGAGGGGCAGAGAGAGGGAGACACAGAATCAGAAGCAGGCTCCAGGCTCTGAGCCATCAGCCCAGAGCCTGATGCGGGGCTCGAACTCACGGACCGCGAGATCGTGACCTGAGCTGAAGTCGGACGCCCAACCGACTGAGCCACCCAGGCGCCCCTGAATTCAATTTTGACTCCAATGCCCATGTTTTTTTCCAAAATCTCTGACTATTGCTTCATTGTAACTGGTTTTGGTCCATTGTATGTACCTAAGTCTCATTTGATCCGTACAACAATACTATGAAGTAAGCAGACTGTGAATTATGTAGAAATAAAAGCTAACAGTATGAAAGCATTGGAAGAGATGCTATTTAGTCTCAAAGAAGACTGACTCTATTATCTCTGCACTCCGAAGATCCAAATATTAAAATTATAAAGATGCAAGTTTATCAGCCAGCTAGCAGTCTTACCTAGTGTTTCTCAGAAGAATCATAACCGATGCCAGTAAATTCCTGCTGTAGCTGCTCTCTTGGAACATATCACACTCACAATAAGAAGCAACTCAGTTGCAAATCACTGCCTAGATTTCAGTGCACCTGGCTTTGTGACTAATTAACGTGTCTATTTGGAACCACTTTTCTTCCCTTCTGTTCAGTGTGTCTCCGTGGATAGTGGTATACTTAAGTTTCAAAGCAGCTTCTCTGCATCTACCTGGCTAGGTGACTGCTTTCTCTTTGTGTGTAAGTTGTATTACTGTTTGTTAAGACAGACCATCTCAAATACACCCTTCCTAGATCTAGCTAAAATCTAGCCAGCAGTTTCCTGGTAATAGTGATAAATGAAACTTGTTTTTATTTACTATATTCATTTAACTCATGATGCCCAAAGTGTGAGCAGAATGATCTGAGTTTCCCAGGTAGTATAGGTAAAAAATAGCTAAGTGGACAAATTCTTCTCAGAAAAAATAGCAAAAAGCAGGTATTTACTATTTCCCATTAGTTCTTGATAATTTCAGAGAATAATACCTTGATTGTTTTAAAAATGTTAGCCTAAGAATGGATTACTCACTCACTGTTTCCCATTAGTTCTTGATCATTTCAGAGAATAATACCTTGACTGTTTTAAAATGTTAGCTTCAGAATGGATACTCAGCTACAAAAATGATAGCTTAAGAATGGGCACTTATAGGTAGAAAATAGTTGATTTTTTTTACACTGTCTCGAATAACCAGATGTTTCTGATATTCTGAGGTTTTAAATGCCACTTCTATGGAGGAATAATTTCAAATGTTACAGTTTTTTAAGATAATTTTACTTCTAAATTGCCATTTGGAGATAAATTCTGGTTTCTTCTTTATACAGTTTATCATGTATGTCAGAGGCTAAATTGTCTTCTTAAAACACTATTTTCACGTCATTATCACACTCAAAAGCTACTAATGATTCCCCATCAACTCCAGTATAAAAAACTTGAAGTCTGTTCCTTGTCTTTAAAGATTTCATAGTCTGACTCAAATTCATCTTTCCAACTGCCATTATACATGATTCCTTATTGTTTCCTGACTATTCTGCTAATTAGCTTGAACATCCCTGCTTACTTTTCTAGTAGTTACTCTGTCTTCCACTAGTTGCAGAATGCCCTCCTTCCTCCTCCACTTTCCTCAACTTGCCCCAGTGTAAATTCTGTCAAGCTTTGAAGACCTCTTTTAAGTTCTATCTTCTCTGTGAAGCACTTTGTCACCATTCCAAACCACTTTTCCTTATCTGAATTTGTGACCTGCAAATGGTCTTGCTCATTTGGTATGTAGCTCGTTTAAGAATGTAATTTATATGGTCTTTTCTCCAAAAAAAAAAATTTTTTTTTAAATTTTACAGAAGTAGGGACCGAGAAAAACGCAGAGAAAGAGAAAGAGATGCTGATCGTAAAAGGTCTCGGAAATCCCCATCTCCTGGGAGAAGAAGCCCAGAACCGTCAGTAACCCAGAATTCCCCTGCTCAGGATGAACCTACTGCAAAGAAGAAGAAAGATGAACTGGATCCTCTTCTTACTCGTACTGGTGGAGCATACATTCCTCCTGCGAAGCTCAGGATGATGCAAGAGCAGATTACAGATAAAAACAGGCATGTTAATATCACTAAGTGTACAAAGCGATGATACCCTTTCTGAAAAAAAATCAACTGTGGTCTAATTAACCTTGGCTATTGAGAGTTTACATTACCAGTCCAAAATGGTAGGGACCTCAAATTAGACTTCTCTTCTTTATTCCGTAAGCTCCCTTGGAGCTCTGCTTACTATTTGCCCTGACATTAGCTCAACATTTTATTTTTTTGCATGAGTAAATCAAAGAGTTTAAGGAAAGATCTTTTATTTTTACTATTTTCAAACTATTCCTTTTATAGTTGTATGCATGCCTATTAGTAGTATACATTTTTCATAGATAGTCAAGAGCATTATTGATATTTTAGAGCTAAAATGGATCTTTCCAGTTATACCAAACCAAGAGTGGCAAACTTTTTCTGTGAAAGGCCAGGTAGTAAATATTTTAGGTTTTATGCGTTGTTCTGTCTGTTGCCGCTGCTCGACTCTGCTCTTGAATGCTGTGAATACAGCCATAGGTAGTATGTAAACAAATGAATATGGCTTTGTTCTAGTTAAGCTTTATTTATAAAAATGGACTATAGGATGCATTTGGGTCATGGATGTAGTTTGCCAACTCCTATACTAATCTATGGCATGAAGTTGACAGTTTTCTCTACCCATACTTTTCTTAGACCATACCATGTTAGACTATAATTTTTTGCTAAGGCAAACAGTCGAAATTCATATATGAACATACACCCTGAAAATACATATCTTCACTTCCCTTTTCAAAATAATTGAGATGAGAAGAACTATGTATGAAAACACAGCTAAGTTTTCAAGATGTTATTCTCTAGCAGAATGAGGTAATACAATCCAAGATTGAAATGATCACTCAGTTGCCAGTTAGGTAATAAAAAGATGGGATAGAGGAAAGAGATGGGATAGAGATAAGAAAAACAGATTTCCAGGTGAGCCAGTAGTGTTCCCACAATTTCATAGGTATTTTAATGGCAACTTGAAAGTACTTGAGAACCTTTTTATAAATGAAATCTAAAGTTACTTCATGAATTGGCTGGAAGTAGAAATGCCATTTATATCAAGTATAAATATTTGAGATAAAATTTGTAAAATTTATAAGCTAGAAAGGGACATTAGATGACATTAAATTTAAAACTAATTAGAAAGTTTCTCTGTATGTGTCATATTCCAGTACTTGCTGGCAATGCCTGCAATGTTATGTTGGGAAGGGATTTGGAAAGGGCTTCTGTGGTCAGTAGGAGCTTCATGAGCATGTAAGCATTTTGCTCTCTGCTCTCCGAGGCAGTAGTAGCAGCATTAGTGAGAAAGAGTCATGGTCCCCAATTCTGTCCAAAGCAATCCTAATTGTAAAAGACCAGAAACATTGTTATTAAGCCAAGTCTTACTTCCTTGTAAATAAAGTGGGTGGAGAAGAGTCCACAGTGTTTGTAATTTTACACAGATTCCTGGAAGATAATTTTATATAAATTTTAAGTCTGTTCATAGGCAGGGGATAAGGGACAAGGAGAAGTAGAAGTCTCTAAAAGAAGCCTACAGACTTTGCTTTTAGTAGATAATAAGTCAGGTGAATTGTATTCTTAATTAGGCTTCTTAATTAGGAAATACAATTGTACTTGATTAGTTTTTTTCCAAGCTTTATATAGAGAGATTGATTGTGTATCAACTATCTTATTAACTAGGCTAGTTTTTAAGCCATTGATCTTCTTTCTCAAATAATAGCATACTAAAGGGATGAGGTTGGGGGCCATTGGGAGTGTTCTGCCCACCTCAGATGCAGGCATTTAGGGGATACATGATCTATACGGAATTTAAAAACAATATAATTAACTGCAGGTGAGTCCGCTTTTTGTCCTCAGTATCTTCTGAGGACAATGTCAGTGATGAAATAACTCTTCCGCACCAGGGCAGACTGCTCTCACCACCTCTGCCTTGGTAAGCCACTCCAGAACAGGGACTCGTAACCTATAGACCTTCTACCCATGGGTAGAATTTAGGCAATCTGTGAATGTAAATGGAAAGAAAAAAATTGCATCTTTATTATTACTAATCTCTCACTAAAATTTGGCATTTCTTTATATTAGGAATGTAGGCAGTAGATCATAGTATTAACAGACTATTTGTTGCAAATATCTCAAAATATTGTTTATGGCCATGCTAATTTAGAAATTAAAGAAGTGATTAGGCCCACCACCACCTTGTATTATTTAATGTGTTAAGCACATAGAGGGGCTCCTGAATGTCTCAGTCGGTTAAGCTTCCGACTTCAGCTCAGGTCATGGTCTTGCGGTTCATGAGTTTGAGCCCGGCATCGGGCCCTGTGCTGACACCTCTCAGAGCCCAGTGCCTGCTTCAGATTCTTTCTCTCTGCCCCTCCCCTACTCGCCTTCTGTCTCTCTCCCTTTCCCAAAAATAAATATTTTTTAAAAAGACACACACATAGAATACTGTATCAAACTTTTTTTCTTTTCATGCTTTGAAAACTATTTAAATATGATTGCTATCCTTTGTAGTCCTATATATTTATATATATTATTCCAAGAAGTCCATCAGCTTCACCAGACTGCCAGAGAAGTATAAGGAAGAAAAAAAAGATATGACTTTCTGCAGGTGAAATCATATTTCACAGAGAAATAAATGTAAAAACCATAAAATTTTAGAACTTTAAAAGAAAATAAACCCAATTAGGCTAAATTATTTGCCTGAGATCTAAGTTAAAAAACAGCCAATATAGCTGTGGGATTACTGCCTAAATGTAGAGATGTTCTTTAAAATACAACAGTCTTTCAGCCCTATGATTTCATGTGACCTTCCCTTTTCCTGTAAATTTTACCATTTCTTTATAGTTTAAAATATTTGTTTTTTTTCATGCTTTTATGAGAAAGGTCATAATAAAAATCTACTTTCTATGGCTTATATTTGGATACTTCATATTATAATTTAAATTTTTTAAAACTGTCATTTTTAAATATTTTTTAAAGATAATTTAAAGTAAGTGAATGTTATAATGTAAAATAAATATGCATTGAATCTAATAAATGGATGTTATGATTTGTAATGTACATGGATATAAGAATAAAACATTATCCTTACATAATTTTATTATATTATTAAAGAGAAGTGATCTATAGATGAGCATCATATGTACAGAACAACAAATATGGTTTAGGATATAATCTATGTATTTGTAGTCATATAGTCATATATTTTACTGCACTTTGAGGTCATTTGTGAATATAATGTTAAAAACAAAGGAACACTAAGTATTTTTTAAGTTCTTATTATAACCTCTTGTTATTGTAATCATTGTGTAAGTTTTCATTTTATTAAAATCAATTCTTTTTAGCTTAGCATACCAGAGGATGAGTTGGGAGGCCCTAAAGAAGTCAATCAATGGTCTTATCAACAAAGTCAACATTTCTAATATAGGTATTATTATTCAAGAACTTCTTCAAGAAAATATAGTTAGAGGAAGGTAAGCATCAACTATTTTATTTATAGTATTTCATAGCAATTTTTCAAAGGAACATAATATCCACATGGACAGTAATCACTGATTCATTGTGCTGCTTTAATAGTTGAGAATAATTATTTAAAATGCAGTTCTTGTAAAAATGTAAACTACTAACAAATAACTTGTGCTTCACTGTTAGAAATTGCCTGGAGTTTTTGCTTTTTGAGAAGGTTTGATGTCACATACTGATTTTGGGGCAGATATTTGTTTACTGAATACTTCTAATTTAAACTCATGAGAAATAATGAATATTTTATTATATTTTTATTATATTTATATTATAGTATTTATTTATTATTAAAATGTTATTATATAACGTTCATTTCTAATGAAAGCAAAGTGAGAATGGGAAAGAAATGAGAAAAATCAGTGGTGAATTTTAGAAAAGCAGAAGGGAGTGACAGTCATTTTCTCTGTGGTTTTAAATGGTCATGATTTTAAAAGGGTCAGGAAATAGAAATATTTCATATGCTATTTTTTATTTTAAAATCTGAGGGATGCTTTCCGATGTCATTTCACATGACCTTGATTTATCATCTCAAAAACATTGTGGGGAGGTCATAGAAAGTAAGGTGTAGCATGTTGTGGGGATATAAAAGTTGACCAAGAGGCACCCACTGTCCTTAAAAGGTAGGTAGAGCTCTCCCGTTTTAGTCAGAAAGCAGCAGAAGCTTTATGGGTTGCTTAAGATCTCACAGTTTATAAGCTGGGTGTTCTTTTCTCATTTTCTACTCTGGTGATTCAGTTGTCAAAGTTAAACCTAATAACTGTTAAGATATTGTTTTCCTGCCTTTTGGCAATCCGGTAATTATTTGTCATTACATTGCTAAAAATAACTCTTCAGTTAGCTCACTTTGCATTTCTCCCCTTATCAAATGCATATACAACCATGCTCACTTCAGAATGAGTTAGAAGTGGAACCTTATATTTTCCTGTCATTGTTTTAGCATTATTATTCTTGCAATGCTTTAACTGTGTCTGTCTCATAGCAGTATTCCAAATCTTCATTTTACTAACATAGGCTTAAAGATGGAAACCATCCAAATTTGTCTTTAATCACAGAATTAATTTTATATAAATGATGGGCTCACAGTGGAAATTCAACTTCTAATTTTAGTTTTTGATGCAGATCTTTTTTTCCTTCACTTTTTTGAAGATATAAAACATTAGTATAAAATTCTTTAAAAACTCAAATTCATGATTAGATCGAAGAGACATAGGCAAGGAAAAGAGGAATTTAGAGAAAAAAAATTTTTGAAGAAAGTAATTGTAGACAAAGCTGTTTTAAAAAAAGCACAGATCCGAAGTTTTGTTTTTCAAAAGTTTTTGTTTATCAGTAAGACTAGATAAGGTGAGGAAGATTTAGTCCAGTTTTAGCTATTGTGTTTATTTACAGATGAGTCATATTGCTAGATTTTAAATGTTTTTTTTTTCTTTTAATTAATTTGGTGATTATTGACTCTTTTTTTTTTTTTTTTTTAAACAGAGGCCTGCTGTCCAGATCTGTTTTGCAAGCACAGAGTGCTTCTCCGATCTTCACCCATGTTTATGCAGCATTAGTGGCAATTATCAACTCAAAATTTCCACAAATCGGAGAATTAATCCTCAAGAGGTTAATTCTTAATTTTCGAAAAGGCTATCGAAGAAATGATAAGGTATGTATTATGGGCTTGTAAATTGCCTGCCACATAGGGACAGACTAATCTATTATCAACAGTGGTAAGCAATATTGATTGCTACATAGGAATTCCTTGCATTCCTTTCATGAGAATATTTTTTTGTTTTATTAAATATCCCTGGCGACTAATGATGAGCCACAGACACAATGGCTATAACTGCAGAATTGTAATTATTTAGCCAGAAACGGCACTATTTCACATGTAATAGTTTTTATCTTGTAACTTTCTGTACTATAAAAATTACGTTTGTGTGCTACATATTTTAAGTAGAGTGTGTAAGTGAGCTGGAGATTCAGTAGTTAACTGAAAATTGGTTTTAGTTTATAGATTAACTTTGTCTCTGTTCACTTTTCAGCAACTTTGTTTGACTGCTTCAAAATTTGTGGCACATCTTATTAACCAAAACGTGGTAAGTAATTTTTAATACTTGATGCCGTTCAGTGGCATTAGACCACATGCTTGATGCCACTTCATTGACACATCTCTATTTTTGTTTCGCCTTGTAGTCTTTCAGAAAAGTATCTTGGGTGATATTTTAGTTTTAAAACTATAATAAACGTGTTTAACATTCTTAAATAAAAAGAGGAACACAGAACAGTATTTTATCACATTGATAATACTATATGTGGTTATTCAACTATAAATTATTCCTTTAAAGAATATAATTTAATCATATTTATAAGACAATAAAGTTGATATTTCTTCTACTCTTTTCTCCTGTACCTGTTGTTTTGAGAACCTCGTGCTGATATTCTATTCTATAAGAAATTCTTTTCTCTGCAACTACGTAGTATATAAAGTCATATATTCTTAGAATCAGTTTATAAAATATAAATTTTAAGTAATTCTAAGTAATCTTAATCTGTTTTAAATGTAAATAGTTTTGTCTTTTTATTGTTCAGGTTTTATGATTATTTTGTATTCATCCATTGATCTATTTGAGAGGGTTTTTTTTTTAATTTAATTTCTGTTTAAACTTGAAAATAATAAAATTGCTCTCATTAGCATTCAAAGGTTTCTTTCTATATATAAGATGAAGAATTTTGAAGTCACACTTAATCTTATTTATCTACCATTAATATTTTAATTCTTTCCTACATGAAATGCTTTCCAGTGTTCACTCTTAGAAATCTATTAGATTTTAACCTACTGAGTTAAATTACTACAATGCTAACCTGCTTCTTAAGACCATGGAGACTTAATTTCACGTGCCTATAACAGAACAGATAGTAAGTTTTAGTTTTGAATGTATATTAACTACACTCATTATGAAGATATTTTTGGCATTGCTACAAAACAGTTAAAATGTTAAATATTTTAGATCTTCTCAATTATGGTACAGGGCAATATTTTCTAATCACTGATATTAGACTGTTAAGACGTGTTTTTGATACTGTACTCAATGGAAAGAATATTTTCCTAAGAGTTAGACTGTTTCCCTCCCCATCTCAAAGAAGGATCCAACCTTAGAAAGGCATATAAACAGTGTCTTAAAAGTGCCTCCCGGTACATTTTCTTTTCACAGCAAAGCTTCTCAGGAGAATTTTATTCCCACCCTTCCTGGCATTATTTAGAAGTACTAAGTTTCAAACGTGACCAGTGTAAATAACTTGATTTAGTTTAAAAAAAAAAAAAAAAAAAAAGGGAAGTATTTCAAAAGTGTCCTTGAGTACCAGAAACAGTTAAGATATTTTTGGATAAAATTATTCATATAATTTATGAACTATTTGCTAAATAACAGAGTGGCTGATAGAATGACCTGGGAAATGGCTGTAAAGACTTGTGGTTGTGAAGAAGGGTATTAGAAAAAATAATAGTATTACTATTCTTCACATACTGATTGTAAAAAATTAGTACGTGATTTTTAACTTATATTTGGAAGTTAATTATGGCATTTCCTATAAACATATCGTTTGATACATGTAGCGTGTAAGAAGAATTATTTCTTCTGGAGATAAATCAAATAGTTGTATTCAGTATAATTTAGATTTTTGGAACAATCATCTGGAAATTTTTAACAGATGCCTAATGAAAGTAAAAAAAATTGTATCCCATATTTGGAGTATTTCTATATGCATTATAAAACTTTGCTCATCAAATGTATAATATTATTGCTGCAAAAACAAGATTTGCTAATTTTTTAAATTACTGTTAATAGTAGGTTAATGTATTTAAAAGTATTTTCTCTATTCCAAATGTCTTCATTCTGTTTAAGGCACATGAAGTTTTATGCCTAGAGATGCTCACTTTGCTCCTGGAAAGACCAACTGATGATAGTGTTGAAGTAGCTATTGGTTTTCTCAAGGAATGTGGCCTTAAATTAACACAGGTGTCACCAAGAGGAATCAATGGCAAGTATATGCTCTCAGTTTGATATCGAGCTTTGGCTTGAGTATTATATTTTTTACTTATTTTCCTGTTTTTTTCTTTGATTTTAACTTTAGCTATATTTGAGCGCCTCCGAAATATTCTCCATGAGTCTGAAATTGATAAAAGAGTTCAGTATATGATTGAAGTGATGTTTGCTGTACGGAAGGATGGATTTAAGGACCACCCTGTTATCCTAGAAGGACTTGATTTAGTAGAAGAAGATGATCAGTTCACTCATATGCTTCCTCTGGAGGATGACTATAATCCAGAAGATGTTCTTAGTGAGTCAGGGGTTGGGAGAGATTTGGGACGTGGGACACCAACAAATGTAAGTATAGAAAATAAACACTATTTTTTAATTTCTTTTTTTAAGATGTTTTCAAGATGGATCCTAATTTCATGGAGAATGAAGAGAAGTACAAAGCTATTAAGAAAGGTAGGTAGAATTTTATAGTCTATTTTGGATTAGTAGAAGCAATTCATGTAGCTCTATAATGCTAATAGAAAGGTTTAGATCACTGACCTGATGAAATCTCTGCTCTTATGAAGCCATTTTCTTCACTTTTTTCCCCATGCATTAGTATTCTGCCTAGTGCTTGTTGGTGGTATTACTTCATTCTAAATTATTTACCTCTTTGTCCGTCTCCTCTTTCCCTGTGTTTAAATTATACAGCCCTTAAGTCTTATTCCTCTTAAGAAATATCCATATATTACTAATGGCCTTTATTTTATTTACTACCACTTAAGAATTACTGGTGGCTTTCATTTTAACTTCACTGCCACCTAAGATTTAGTAGTTAAGTTTACCCCTGATTTAATGATCAACTGAATGCTATTCTTTTATTATAAAGTGCTGTACTTTATTATTTCTTGAAAGCAGATTGATATTCTGATAAACTCAATAATTCCAGACAGGGTATCAATGGTCAATAAATTGATAAATTGATTATTATTATCATTTGTATGTTGCCAATGTATTGTAAACACTAACTTTGGACAGACTTTGGTTTGTATTTTGTCTGCCTTTACAAGCTAAGTGACCTAGAACAAGTTACAAAACTTGTTTGATGTAAATGTTACTGGTTTAAGGATAGATAAAGTGTAGAGCCAGTATTTAGGCAATGTTTTTTTTTTTTTCACATTTGTATCATTTTTCTTCTAAAGCTAATATTCAGAATTACCTATATAATTATATTATAATTACAATTTTATGAGTTCCATTTCCCTCAAGCTGTGATTTTGTGTGAGAAGTACTTACTGTTCTGAAATCTCTCAGGAAGCAAGCAGGCAGCCTAGAGCTCTGTCACTGCCTGCATTTCCTATTTTAGTCATTTGGAAGTAGAATGAAATAGCAAGTAAAGTGTAAACAGCTTCACATTTCTATACGTTATTCTACAAATCTGGTTCAATAAATAGATTTCTCTTCTTAGGTACCAGGTTCCTGGGGGCATTTCACTGCAACGGCCAGATTCCTTTTGCTATTATAATTTAGTTTCTAAACATGGAGAATTCCTTGGACCCATTTTGCCTTCTTTTCTTATGAACTTCCTTTTCTACAGTATCCCTCAAAGATGCTAAATGGATTTATGGAATTTTTACCATACCTGTTGTTTTTTTTGTTATTGTTTGTTTTTTTTAACTTGGGAACTCTCCATCCGTTTCTTTACGATATCAGCAGTTGGGCAGTGCCAGGAAAGTGGTACTTTCTTTAATTGTAGCACTTTCTTAAACTCTTTGAACTCAAGATCCCTTTCTACTCTTAATGACTACTTTATGAGACAAAAGAAATTTAAGAAAAATGGCATGTTTCATATATTTTGTACAATTTAATATCTGACTTAATAGGAAATGGATTTTCATATTGTTTGTGTTCAGTCTATTGCAATAGGTTGTTTGTATGTATAGGAAAAAAATTTCGCCTCACAGATAATATGTGGTTGGAAAAGAGAGAAGTATTTTAATAGCCTTTTCAGATAATGTGTATATTCTTCCTTAAGAGTATGCCTGTATTTAAAAGCTAATAGTTTTGGGTGGTTTTTTTTTTTTTTTAATGTTTATTTATTTTGAGAGAGAGAGAGTGCAAGATGGGGAGGAGCAGAGAGAGAAGGAGAAATAGAAGGAGAGAATTCCAAGCAGGCTCCATGCTGTGGGCACAGAACCCAAAGTGGGGCTCAGTCACATGAACCATAAGATCATGACCTGACCTGAAATCAAGAATCAGACACTTAATTGACTAAAGTTACCCAGGTGCCCCCAAAAGCTGATAGTTTTTAAAGATTAATTGAAATGTGAAACCTGAAACAGTATTCATGAATTTTCATACTCTATTACATTAAAATCCCATGGCATATCACTTTGAATGGATCTTTTACCCATGCATGATTTCGTAACATGCTCCACTGATCATTTGGGAAATAGCAATTCACGCAGTTATGCATATCTTCCAAGTGTTAACATGTTAACATTATCAAAATTAAATTAGCACAGTATCAAGAAATCACATTTATTAATATTGCCACCTGTCTTACCAGAGAAGTCTGAGTATTGGGAAACTGTCAAGCTCACAAGAATGGATACGAGTTTTCTAAAACTCTAATTTTCTCTTGAGAATTCTGATTTTATCATGGGGGTAAATATTTTTAATTGTTTTCCTTGAAGTGACAGTCTCACTTTGTTTATATTTGAGAAAATGTCTGACAAAATGCCTAACAACTAACGTCAGCCATTCTGTCAAGTAAAAATGAAAAATGTAGCGAATTCCCATGGCAGGTCAAGCAATCACATAGGTGCTTTTCTCTAAGATAACCATCACCAGGGGCGCCTGGGTGGCGCAGTCGGTTAAGCATCCGACTTCAGCCAGGTCACGATCTCGCGGTCCGGGAGTTCGAGCCCCGCGTCGGGCTCTGGGCTGATGGCTCAGAGCCTGGAGCCTGTTTCCGATTCTGTGTCTCCCTCTCTCTCTGCCCCTCCCCCGTTCATGCTCTGTCTCTCTCTGTCCCAAAAATAAATAAACGTTGAAAAAAAAAATTAAAAAAAAAAAAAAAGATAACCATCACCATTGTGCATCTGTCTTTAACAGAAGGGCCATACATGAACTTCATGTTTTGTTGTTCATGCCTATATATGCCTACACATAAGGACTGAGATTTAATGAAATGAAATGCCCTTCCTCTTCAAGGGCATTCTTAAGTCAGAATGGCTTTTTAAAACCTCCTGCAAGAGCATGGCAGTAAAGAGCACAGTGACTGGTGCAGTTTGGTGCCTTGATTTGGGCTCAGGTTGCAGTGGTTTCAACCCCCATTGCTTTTGGCCCACTGTAGATGTCAGCACAGTGAAAAGGCAGATAATGTCTTTGTATTGTTATGAAAACAATTTTGACCTCGCAGACCACCTGACAGGCCTCCCTGACCCCTGAGGGACTCACAGAGCATACTTTGAAACCACTGCTTCATTCAGTTAATGAAATCCAATTGTCATTGCCTAAGTGATTTCAGTAAGTAGATTCTAAAGTGGAGAGATGAGGAGAGGATGATGTAAACGACTAGACAATTCATTTGACCTTCATTCTTTCATAAAATGTTCTAGAATTGGCATAAAAAAAATGGCCACAGCAGGAAGTGGGCACAGCTTTGGTAATTAGCACCTTAGAGTGACCCAGGTGCACTTGTGTTTTAGGTCTTACAGCATTTGGGAAAACAGCAGGAGTGCCTGTCTTCCTACTATTGAATGCTAAATAGTTTCCTCTCTTAAAAGTCTGTCTAAGCCACATTATGTAATAGGAAACTAGACACATTAGATTATTACTTGAAGTCACATTTGTTAGAAGTATTCTTGGGATTTGTGTGTCAGCTAAGGATTGAATGACACCTCTTCATTTTAATAAAATGATTTATTTTTTAAGATAGGTTTTCTGCTAACATTAAATGTTATATGTAGCTCCTGATTTATAGTGCTCAGTTAAATATAAGAAAGTAGAATTTTCCTAAAAATAAGTTCACCCCAAAACTTTATATTAAAATCTCTGATTGTAATAGAAATGCAAAAGTGAGGTATTAGCCAGGTTTGTAAAATCTTTTATCTGAGTAATAGAGGACACCATTGGGCAAAATACAATTTTAGTTTTTGTCATTTGTTAACTGTTAATATGGTGACTGGACCTACGTAGTGTCTGATTTACATCACTGTTTTCATCTCCTTCTGAAGGTGAGTTGTATTTTAAGATGCAATTTTCCAGTGAAGCGCTTATCTTACTAGTTTTTTTTTAAGGCTTTTAAACTTCTGTTTCTGTTTACATATGGAAAGTCTTTAGATTAATTGTAATGTTCTATTTAAGTATACATAAGAATAAAAATCTCATCACTGTTTATTTAAACACTAAATTATGCAATTATTTTTTCTTCGTTCTTCATCTTTCACAAAACATTCTTACCCTAAATTCTTTTTTTCTAGATCTAGCCTTAGCTTTTTATAGTAGACGATCTCTTTTTTGATGCTGAACTATTATTTTGACTCCAGTGTACCTGTTTCCATTCATAATTTATTTTTCCAGTGGTCTTGCTGTTTTGGAAAACCTTCATCTACTATTTCTTTGTTCTTTTCATCCCTTCCTTATTTTATGACCATTTTCTAGCTGGCAGAAGAATGATACATACGGCTCTCTGACCACCTAGGCAATAACATAGGCCTGGGTGATCATCTTTGTTGGGTGGTAAACTGGAACAACACTATGGATTTCGGCCAACTGAGAATTATCTTCTTAGAATGAGATTCATGTGTATCACTTGCTCACTGATATTTTCCTATACTTTATTCTGGTAGAAATTCTTGATGAAGGAGATAGTGACTCAAACACAGACCAAGATGCTGGAAGTAGTGAAGAGGAAGAGGAAGAAGAGGAGGAAGAGGGCGAAGAAGATGAAGAAGGTAAAAGTGTAGCTCGTTCAAATAATACTGTAAAATATTCTGAAATTAAATTAATTTTAATGTAATCCTCTAAAATAAATTAGGATTGTTCATTAAATTTATTTATTAATTATGTATTATATTATTTAATTTATTAAACTAACATTATCCTCTAAAATTAATTAATAAATTAATTCTAATATAATCCTCTAAAATAAAATCTGTGGAGGCCTGGGAATTGCTACTGGCATCTGGTAGCTGGAGGCTAGGGATGCTGTTAAACATACTACAAGTCACAAGACTGCCCCCCAGGACAGATTATTATCTAGCCAGTAATGTCAGTATTACTAAGGTTGAAAACTCTGCTCTAGGGGCGCCTGGGTGGCGCAGTCGGTTAAGCGTCCGACTTCAGCCAGGTCACGATCTCGCGGTCCGTGAGTTCGAGCCCCGCGTCGGGCTCTGGGCTGATGGCTCAGAGCCTGGAGCCTGTTTCCGATTCTGTGTCTCCCTCTCTCTCTGCCCCTCCCCCGTTCATGCTCTGTCTCTCTCTGTCCCAAAAATAAATAAACGTTGAAAAAAAAAAAAAAAAAAAAAAAAGAAAACTCTGCTCTAAAAGTATTAAACAAGGAAATCATTTTTTTAATATCAGCATAATTTTAATTTGACATTTTATGCATGTGACTATAAACTGTGAAAAAGATGCATTCATGTTGAATGCATGTGATTTCTGCAACCCTGGCATGAATGTGACACATGAAAGTGATGAGATATTTTCTATTCATTTTGGCAAAATAGAATGGGGAGGCCAGAAGCTGTGTTTGCACAGAGCAGGCATGATCTTCTTTAGCTTTGATTGCTTTATTTCACAGAAAAGTAAGCTCAGAACTTTAGTTTGGTTAAGTCTCAGTTAAAACATCAGAACATACATACACTGGTCATTATTTACTTATATTACATACTTGAAAATATTAAAAGTATATCTTTTCCTTCTAAGACACAATGCATTTTAGTTCTGTCTTGAAGTGTAATTAGTTTTCTACAACATATTTTATAAAAGTAAATTCAATTTTTCCAGTGTCTTTCTTATTTAAAATGTTTCCTAACTACCTGTGTACTACATTTACTTCAGAATTTTTGTTTCATGTGAAAATATTGTTCAAATAAAAACTATTAAATATTTCTAAGAGAAGTTTCCATGAATTAGATAAGAGAACATTTTGGTAAATACACATATTTAAAATGGACCTATCCAGTCTGTCATGATAATCCAATGTTCTCTGAAACTGAATTTCTACCTGTAAATTACAGTTCTTCCAAATTGTCATGTTTATAACCTTAGAAATAATATCTTAGCAAACAATACCATGAGCGCTGCCTTTTATAGTGTCTAAATGAGCAAGTGGCACAGAAACAAAAATAATATTTCTGGCTTGATTCTGGACTTCTTTGAACTGACATAAGTTATTAAAATACTCTAAGATATGACAAGAGACTAGAAATGATTTCTTTGAACTCCGCAGAAAAGAGTAGTATTATTATTAAACTAGATTCTAAATATTTATGAAAAATTATTATGTAGAGATACATGTACATTTCTTCACATTTATTTTTGTAGTTTTGTTATTGGTTATGTTTAATTTCTTTCAGGACAAAAAGTGACTATTCATGACAAAACAGAAATCAATCTAGTCTCGTTCCGTCGTACAATTTATCTTGCTATTCAGTCAAGGTAAGATACTGTAGCTCTGTTGATCCTTGCTTTTCACAGGAGATGGAAAAGAAGATGAAATTTTTAGTATCTGATAACAGAAAACTAGATACCATTTCAGGGATTCTCAAACTACCTGCCCAACTTCATAGATCCCTACTGTTGGTTCTTTGATTCGAAAGAAAATTATCTTTTCTTATTTGGAAGGTCTATTCATGTTACATAATTAAACAGAGTTCTTTTAACTGTCATTCCTCATAGTTAAATATAACTAATAAAAACCTGAAAACAACTCTATATTATAGAGCTGGCACAGTATATAATTGTGTAGTAGAAATTTAGTATTTTTTTAATTTGGTTTCTAATTCTGATTCTAAGCAGAGAAACACTGTTATGATAACTTTTGGATACTGATTTGCCGTGCGGATGGAAATGAATATAAATGGAAATAGGAATTAGGAGATTTTGAGGACCCTTTGAAGTAATGTTAAGTAAGAACTACTATGATGTCATACGAATATCCTATTCCCTTTGAAGGCTGAGTTTGGTTTTGAAGAGAAATAAATGAAATATGAAATGCTTAGTACATCTGTTGTTTTTTATGCGAATCAACCTATTGATTTAATGGGCACAGTGTTTACATTTTACACTGGAGGATGAATGTTTTCTCAGTTTTGTTTTCTTACTAGGTTTTGTATATTTCCATTTCATATGATGTAATAGCAAAAATGATTCATACGTAGGAGTCATCCTGTTTTTATTCTGTCTGAAAACTTTTTGGCTTAGATTCATCTTCAGAAAGAAAAATGTTAAAAAGCAAAACATTGGCTAGAAATATTTTTGGTTTATCCTTACCTATTTCTTTGCCTCTCAAATGAAAGAAAAACTATTAAATATTTTTTCATACAAACTTAAAATAGAAAATGAGGAGTTTTTGTTACAGATAAAAATTCTTAGAGTTTGACCTTTCATTTATCCTTTTTTACAAATTCAACAGTAATCACTTGTAAACAGTAGATTCACTGCTTTAATATTGCTGTTAACATTAATTTTGAAAGAGTTACAGTGGAGCTCTTTGAATAATTATTTAAATAAAACTGTTTTTTTAGCTTACCAAACCTTGATAATCCTTGAATCACATGAAATATTTGAACAAGAAAGCATTAGGTCACAGTCACAATTACAGAGTGGTAACAACTCTAGTAACAGCAATACTGTATTATATGTTAGTATTTGTTAAGAGTTTTGAGCCCCAAATGCCAAGTAAAAATTATTTATAACAAAATTTGCTGTACTTAATTAAAAGCTCATACAAATTTTAGGAAAGAACCACACAGACTTCAGCTGAAAGGTGTTTAAAGGACATGGTTGAGGGATTCATGTAATGGGATCCTGAAACATAAAGTTATCAAATAAATATCACTCTAGAACAATAAATGCTATTGTTGGTCATTAAAACAGCAAAGCTATTTACTTTGGTTTTTTTCCCAAAGCAACAGTACTCAGTACTAATGATTTTAGTGAGATACATATAAACATCGGTGGGAATTTAAAGGGATACACTGTCTGCGGAAAGCCTTTTGGTAACCAAAGCCTTTTGGTAACCGTGAATCAAGGGCTTAATGTCCATGCCGTTAGACAATCCTTTTTCATTATATTTCTTAAAGAAATACATACTGACAGAGAATTACAGAGAGAATTGTTCAATATGGAAAAAAAAAGAGACCATCTTGTCCAATACAAATAACAAAATGTCCAGTTTATGCCACCATTGAAAATCAAGCTAGTGGGGAATTGTTACTGATTTGGGCAAGTGGTCTGACTTAATGTTCAGTGGGGGAAAAACTGTATAGACTGTATAGTACTGTACCAGTAGTATTTTCTTCACTGTTTCAATAGGTAGGCAGATTCTAGAAGTAGTATATAACATCTCAACAGTGGTTGTCTTGAGAGGAAATTGGATTATAGACTTTTTGTATCTACTTTTTCCAGTTTTTTTTAGTCTTACATTGATAGTAAACCAATCTATACGAAATATAATATAAATTAAGAATGGAATATAACTCATCAAGTCAGATGGCAGTGAGGGCATCATACAGTTTGCTTTCGGAAATCTTGTAAACAAAACTAAGGTCGGACAGCTGAACTGTGTGGTGATTTTATTGTTTTTATTTCTTTCCTTTTAGACTTGTTGACTGATCTCACCAGCACTCTTTTTATCATCTTGTTACTATCCTGGTTCCTAAATGACCCTCTCTCATTGACACAAAACATAAAACAACACCGTTGGTTTTGTTACTGAAAAGTAGACATTCCTGTTTATTCTTGCTTTCAAATGATGTTCCACTCTGATTTTGCATTTTTGAAGCTGTAGCATCAGAAGGAGGTGGGACTGTCGTTGCCCATCAGAGTTTCTTAGGTTGGAAACATCAACAAAACCATTTGTAAACACAGCTTGAAAACTAGTATCATGTAAAATCTTTTTTTCTGTACCCTTCCCTCAATACTTATTTGTGTTAAACCTGAAATTCATTTGATTTAGCAACCTAAGATAACTGAAATATCAAACTTAGTTCATTTAATATTCACGTTTAGTGTAACTTCAAAACAATCTTGATATGGGGAGTCACCAAATACTTTTAAAATAAAGCAAGAAGGAAAAGAGACTATCATACAGTTAATTTTCTCCCTGGTACTTACTAGATAAAAGGCCAGTTGTAAAATATTTTCCTTGACTACTTATTTTTCAGAAATTTCATAGGTTTATTCCTGCATACTAATTCTGTTTCTTGAGGAAAATTAAAACTAGAAAAGAAAACAGTGTCTTTCAAAATACTTTTTGGTAATACTGCTATATTCTTGAAGTTTATCAACTGTAGTTTAATATTTTAATCTTAGTGCTAGATATTTAATATTTTCCATTGCAAAAGCTCTTTTTGATATATTTCTTTTTTCTTTATAGTTTTTTTCTTAATTCCATTACATTGTACCATCCACAGTTATTACTCTGTTGTGCTTATGAAGCTCAATAAGTATCAGAAACTAAGGAATACAAAGGAATTATAAAACTAAATTCATAATCATTCTGATTATTTTATCCTGATGTTATCAAAAGAATAAAGGTTGAACATTCTGCAAAAAGTACAAATATATTAGCATTATTCCTAAATTGAATTCACATTGAATTTGATAATTCTCTTAAGCATATTAGAATTATTTTTACTGCAACTTATATGGCATAAAAGCAGTTTTTTTCCTTGTAAGTGATTTTGGTTATTTACTATTTTTATACCTAGTTTTTGAAAATATAACACAAAAGCAATGTGTTTGAGTATGAATCAAGATAACTTGTAAATGTGGTGATTAAGCTCTAGATGTCATGATGGGCTCTGGAGCATCTTTATCTCTTCCTGACTTGGGTCAGAGATAAGTGCAAGTAGTTAGCAGTGTAATAAAATTTGTCCACTTTCTATCTATATGTTTGCCTGTTCTGGGCATTTTATATAAATGGAATCATACTGTATGTGGTCTTTTATATCTGACTTCTTCCACTTAGCATAATTCAGAGTTCATCCATGTTGTAGTATATCTCAATACTTTATTCTTTGTAGAATTAAGAGCTATGTCTTTTGTTTATACACAATAGAGTACTGTGAAGTTACTGTAAAAAACTTATTTAAAACAATTATTAAAGTAAGATCCTTTTTTATAAAACATAGTTCAACTATGCTGCACGTTTTTAACCTATTGTGTCTGTTTTATCTCTACAGCTTAGATTTTGAAGAATGTGCTCACAAATTGCTGAAAATGGAGTTTCCTGAAAGCCAAACAGTAAGTTGATGTGTTTTTCTTCTATTAGGAAATAATATAGTTTATAAAAATGTTTAAAGGAGTTCATAGGTTTTATGAATTGAAATAACTCAGTATTGGATATTCTGTTTTTAATGTAGTTATTCTAAAATTTTAAAGTAACTTGAAACTTAGTCCTAGGGTGTTTCATAAGTGCTACTCATTGCAATGAATTAAATGGGCTGCTTAAATGGGATGTGGGGGAAAAAGGAAGAAGTCTGTCAGAACTACTACACATTACATGAGTTTCTGAGTGGTTGCCTATAAATCAAATAGGTGGCCTAAATACAATAAGAAATTTGTTCCTTAGTGAATTGCTTAGCCCATCTACTTAATGTGCTCAAGCATTCTTTTGTGGTAGAAATTATAAAGGTCACCATACATGTTATTACATTACTTTAATTGTATATGGAAGAATCTGTGTCATTTTTTTTCATTCATTAATTCAGCAGTCTATGTTTACCATATACTACATGTCAGACACTCTACAAGGTGTCAGGGATTCAGTGGTCCATAAAGTACATATTAGCCCCCTCTTAGTCCATGGGACTCATAGTCTTATAACTCCCTATACTTCACTGTTCAAAGTATCATGGAACCCTAATGCCAAAGATAGTAAAGACTGGATTGAGTAGATTATCTTGGTTTTTTTTGCTAGTTGCATTCTTGTGTATGTTGCTCCCTGCCCATCTGCATTTTAAATCCTTGGAACCTGAGCCAAGGCTTTTAGGGTTTTGTTCTTCACATCTTGCTTTACATGTGGTAGACCCAGCAGAGATGCCAGAGTGAATATATCAACTGTAGGCAGTTTCGTTTCTAGTTCTAAAAGATCTTGTCTATCTGAGCTGTTACCATTAGGTGTGAGTGCTTTGTCTTAAGGCTTTAAATATGATCTGTTATGGGGATTGGCAGACTGTAGCCCAGGCCCACTGCCCATTTTTGTAAATAAAATTTTAGTGGAATACAGCCATGCCCATTGGTTGGTGGATCGTGTATAGTTGTTTTCACCCTATAGCAGCAGAATTCGCTAGTTGCAACAGAGACCGTATGGCCTCTAAAGCCTAAAATATTTACTATTTGGCCTATGATAGGAAAAGTTTACCAACCTTTGTTCTAGATTATAGATTTCTTCTTGAAATGCCATGGTACGTAATTTTGAGATGAAATTATTTTTTTCAAATTTAAAAAGTTCTTTTTTCCCTCTTAAAGTTTATTTTTTGGTATATTAATAACAGTATACCTATTTGTACCCTGGGTGTACCTGATGTGTCACCATTGAAAGGAAATAAATTAGGGAATTAACCTTTAAAATTATAATTGAAACTGAAATTACTATATGATCTTGTCACATTATTTGAGGAGTATAATTAAGTCTTTATACGTTTTATTAATACTAATTCAGAGGACGGTTGTTCTAGAACTAACCTCAACATATTTTGATAGCATTTGGAAGAATGTCTTAGTACATCTATTTTCATGCACTCAAAAGACTCTCCTGAAATTGCTATAATATTTAATTAAAATGTTAAAATATTTAATTATTCTAAGCCACAGGGAATAACTCTTATAATTGCATTTAGTCTAGGGAAGAAAGTAATTTGTTTTGCAAGTAGCACTGGCTTTATTAGCAATACTATCAGTATATTACTATGTTATATTGTTTAAAACCTGATTAACTGTTATGTTACTGTAAAATACAATGTTGGTAGAAAGAGTTGAAAATGCATTTTAATATCAAATTAACATAATATGGCAGAACTCAGAAAAGCCTTATTTTAACTTTTTACTACTATATTAAAATTTTGACAAAGTACATCTTTTCAGAACTTACACATTGAAAAGCATTTTATTTAATTGAGGTAACTTCTGAGTAATCATAAAAAATAATAATTTAGCTGGGGCGCCTGGGTGGCGCAGTCGGTTAAGCGTCCGACTTCAGCCAGGTCGCGATCTCGCGGTCCGTGAGTTCGAGCCCCGCGTCAGGCTCTGGGCTGATGGCTCAGAGCCTGGAGCCTGTTTCCAATTCTGTGTCTCCCTCTCTCTCTGCCCCTCCCCCGTTCATGCTCTGTCTCTCTCTGTCCCAAAAATAAATAAACGTTGAAAAAAAAAAATAATAATTTAGCAATGTAATGACATCTAAAAATATCCTCATATTGTGAATTAAGGCCTTTGAATAGAGTGTTTTATAAGTAGACTATCAACTTCTAGAGCAGCGTGGTCCAATAGAACTTTCTGCAATGATGAAAATATTTATATTCTACACTGTCTAGTACAGTAGCCACTAGTCACATACGGGTTTTGAGTACTTGAAAATGTGACTAGTGTGACCGAAGAATGGAAATTTTATGTAATGTTAAGTAATGTAACTAATTAGCTACATATAGCTAGGGGCTACCATGCTAGTTGAAAATATAAAGGTAAAATTAAATAGAAGTAAAAATGAACTGAATGGGTATATGTTATATTTTGTAGGCTGGCTTTCCATTTATAGAAAGCAGATATATTACAGTTACTATATTTGGAAAAAATAATTTTTAACTTTTTGATAAATGTCTTGTAGAAAAAGATAATCACTACTACAGCAGTGGTCAGAGAATGAATATATGCCTATTTTCATTTTGTCTCCAATGATGTGTCCATGTTGTCTGAGTTTCATCATCAGTGAAATTGATACAGTTTGAATATTTGGATATTTCATTTGAGTATTTTAAAATTATAAATCATTTCTGATGATGGTATTTCCGGTCCTGGATTTACTCTTGCATTTATTAGTTCAAGAGAATTTTTTTTCCCCCAAATAATTTTTTTTAACGTTTATTCATTTTTTGAGAGCTAGAGAGAGAAAGAATGCTAGTGAGGGAGGGACAGACAGAGAGGGAGACACACAATCTGAAGCAGGCTTCAGGCTCTGAACTGTCAGCACAGAGCCCAACACAAATCCCAAACCCACGAACCAAGAGATCATGACCTGAGCCAAAGTTGGACGCTTAACTGTCTGAGCCACCCAGGCACCCATAGTTCAACAGAATTTTTATACAGGAATTTTCAAAGCACAAAAATAGCTGATTGGCAATATATTATTCCAGCAGTTATGGAATGATTTGATCTATTTGTATAGATTTATCAATAGATCTATATGTATAACATTTATTTTGAGGCTAGCAAATCCAACCACAGAGGTATTTTTTTCTTTATTCTTTTAAATACATTTCTTGTTGGGGCGCCTGGGTGACTCAGCCAGTTAAGCGTCCAACTTCGGCTCAGGTCATGATCTCACAGCTTGCAAGTTCGAGCCCCGCATCAGGCTCTGTGCTGACAGCTCAGAGCCTGGAGCCTGCTTCAGATTCTGTGTCTCCCTCTCTCGTTGCCCCTCCTCTGCTCACATTCTGTCTCTCCCTCTCTCTCAAAAAAATAAACATAAAAAAAATTAAATACATTTTTTCTTTATTAACCAGAATGTCATTTAAGTTAATGTTGTAGCTGTACTTATTTATGCCTAAATAAAGACTCATCTTCTACCTTTTCCATACTAATTAAATATATTCTTAAGAATTGAGTTTAAAGGTGGGGCGCCTGGGTGGCGCAGTCGGTTAAGCGTCCGACTTCAGCCAGGTCACGATCTCGCGGTCCGTGAGTTCGAGCCCCGCGTCAGGCTCTGGGCTGATGGCACAGAGCCTGGAGCCTGTTTCCGATTCTGTGTCTCCCTCTCTCTCTGCCCCTCCCCCGTTCATGCTCTGTCTCTCTCTGTCCCAAAAATAAATAAACGTTGAAAAAAAAAAAAAAATTTAAAGAATTGAGTTTAAAGGTATATAACTAGATTGTCAGGTGGTATATTGATGATCTATATTTTAAAAAATTTTGTGTAGAATCTTTTTAGAATATAGTCTATTCAATCTTTTCTTGGTGTATCTTTTTCATATAGTAGATTTTACTGAAGTGGTTCATACTTAATTTGAATTGAGAATTTTATAATCTAATTAGCATAGATGACCTTGGAAACTGTCAGCCAGACTGAAGGCTTTGAAAAACTATAGGCCTGACATAGATTGAATTTTTTATTTTGTCTTAATAACTTAAGTTCACAAAGCTTAGGAAATTTTGTGTGTTTAAAATCTTATTTAAAAATTCAGGCTGTCTCTATCATATTGATAAATTATAGCATGGATTCATTGTATTTTGAATCATTAATGAATTTTTTTTCCAAATAGAAAGAACTCTGCAACATGATACTTGATTGTTGTGCCCAACAAAGGACCTATGAAAAATTTTTTGGCTTATTAGCTGGGGTGAGTTCCAGCCTCATTTTTCTTGTTGGAATTTAATAGCATCACTAAGGGAATCCTTAACATGAATATTGTGAATTACTGTGTCTTCTTTGTGGTCTGGTCTAATACAATAGCATATCTCTGATAAAATCTCATTGCTCTTCCCTTCCTCAGGTTTCCTACCCTGTGTAGTTTCCTCCTTTCCTACTTCATTTTGTGGTGCCTTAACATTGCATAGGTCTTTTCCAGAACTTTTTGAGATTCTATATGCTTTGTAACAATTTCCCAAAGAGGACAATTAAATGTTGCCTTTTCAAAATCTCAAAGCTGTTTTTGAAGTCAAGTGCATGTTCAGGCAGCACAAATAGATCATGAGTTAAAATAAGTTTTTAAATCTAAACTCTACCCACAGAGAAATATATTTGTATACTATGCAAATGTATGTGTCTATGATAAGATACTTGTATAATTTTGTTTTAGCATATAAATCCCAAGTAAATAGGGATGATATATATTATTCTTTTTTTTTTTTTGAGCATTCTGTCATACAGCACAAAAAGATTGAGTAATGTGATGTATAAAAGATTTACTAATTTTTGATTCAATAAATTTAGGAGGATCTGATATACTCATAATGGTATTGACAGTCAACTTTTAGTAGTACTGACATTCAATTTTTTTTATTTATTAGCGATTTTGCATGCTAAAAAAAGAATACATGGAATCCTTTGAAAGTATATTCAAAGAACAATATGATACCATCCATCGCTTGGAAACAAACAAATTGAGAAATGTTGCTAAGATGTTTGCTCACCTTTTATACACTGATTCACTTCCATGGAGTGTAAGTAGATGGATCGATATTTATACTTCCTTCCTAATCCTGTTACTGTCAAGTAGGTGTTAAGTATAGTATAGCCATACTTTTCCTATGTAGGAAATGTACTTTAAAATGAAATGTATAGTTGGGGTGCCTGGGTGGCTTAGTCGGATAGGCATCCGACTTCAGCTCAGATCATGATCTCACGGTTAGTGAGTTCAAGCCCTGCGTCGGGCTCTGTGCTGACAGCTCGGAGCCTGGAGTCTGCTTCAGATTCTGTGTCTCCCTCTCTCTTTCTGCCCCTCCCCCGGCTCATGCTCTGTCTCTCTCTCAAGAGTAAATAAACATTAAAAAAAAAAAAAAAGATTTAAAATGAAATTTATACCAAACTTTTACTGTAATGGCAGTCTTTGAGGCTATATTCAGATAACATGAGATCGAGAAGCTAAGTAAATAACATGAGTGTTAAGAAATACAACCCGGGGTGATATTAACAGTCCAAACATCACAGTGCTTTTTAAAAGTGATAGCTAGTGGTGTTTTCAGGGAAAACAATAGATTTTTGTCTTCTCTGTGTGTGCACACATGCATGCACACTCATATACCACATACATCTTACTTTGGTGGTCATGTATCATGTAGCCATAGTTATTTAGAACAAGATAAGATATTCTTGATAGAGAAATCTACACTGGATTGGAATTTGAAATGCATTCATGAAGCTGGCATTTACTGTACAACCTCTGTTCATCCAACAACCATTCATTTAGTTACTAGATAAGAGCCTAGTCACTTGAGAGAGATAGTGGGCATCCAGAGTGAATTATTTATGGTCTCTGCTTTCATAAGAAATATATAAGGTAAGGTATGCCCATAGTGCTAATATAAAATAAAAAGTGATAGGTTATGAGAAAAGTGAAATTGAAAGAAGGAAATTACATCCAAGAGGAAAGAAAGAAAAGGATCACACTGTGGAATACCACAACTTGATGATAGAATGAAGCAACAAAGTGAGCTCATAAACATTGGATGGACTGTTGTAATACTGTAGGTACTAAACATGTCTAGCTGTACTAATAGGCATTTTGTGAGCAGACCTAGGAGCCTGATCATAATAATTTTTTTACTTCTTTCTTTTCCCTCCGGGAATGAAAATGAAATCAAGTTTTTAAACAATTGAAGCAAATGGGTTTCTGGAACACAGAACTCATAAAAACTGGAGGTTACTTTTATTTTTATTTGTCCTAAAACCTCTCTCCATGAACCTCCGTTTTTAAGCCTCGATCTTAATATTCAGAACAAGCCATCATTCTTTCTGTCTTTACTCTTGTCGTATATGTCCTATACAAAACTATAGCCTAATGCTCTAAGTGGCAGTTTGACCCAAACCCTTATACATCCATGTTTTGATGAGTGAGTTTTAGGAGCTAGTAATCTTTGCTTCAGCATTATATACTCATGGCAGAATATATCTCTGCTATAAAAAGCACATTACTCAAGAAAGAAAGAACTCTATTTCTGTAGCATCTTAGCATTATGAAAATTAGCATAGAGAGGTAGTCTTAAACTTTGCCAAGAAGTAATACTTACTAGGACAAAGAAAGATATTCACAGATAATTCTTTAGAGATACTTCAAGTTATCAGTGTTGGTCATTTTATCTTTTGAACAAAATAAACTTGTCTTTTTTAATTTTAATTTTCAGGTTCTTGAATGTATAAAGCTGAGTGAGGAAACCACTACATCATCCAGTAGAATTTTTGTTAAAATATTTTTCCAAGAATTGTGTGAATATATGGGTCTTCCTAAACTTAACGCAAGATTAAAGGATGAGTAAGTTTATCGTTATGCACTTTTTATTCTTACTGTACTCAGGAATTTTCCTCCATTTTAGCGACGTAAGTCCACCCTTAGTCGTAAAAACAAGAGGTAAGCCCCTAGGACTTTCTTCATCCGTTAGTTACTACTCTGAATCTCATGTTCTGTGGCACAGGACAACATGTAATTTTAGTGATGGATTTTAGTCCCAGTAGAGACAGCACAGAATTAATGCCTCTTTGAATTTAGTTACAACACACAGGATTATTTTGCATGCCCACTGGAGTTTTCCAATAATGAGTGCTTACAGTTTTATTTTCATTTAAATGCTAATTTTGAACCTTAGAATATTAATTTTTGTGTTATCAGTGGACAATTGTGAATATATACAGATGATTCAGTCATGTAATTGTTCACATTATTACACTGAATTAGGGCTTATTCCAGGACTGTCGTGTAATCCCTATCCCAGTTTTCTTATTTCCTGTATATTCACATTGCCTCCTGCCACTCGCATTGGCTTCTACTGCATTCACACTACTGAAATCATCCTTTCAGATTTCTTAGTGACACTCTGCCAAATCAAGTACTTTTTCTCAGCCCTCACAGCCCTCACTTCCCAGCCTCCCTTAGACAGTTGACCACTTCCTCACTGTGGCTCCTCACTTTCTTGTCATTCTTCCTTACTCTTCATGGTCTCTGCTCTTCAGCCTCCCTCTCCTCTTCGCCACAGTTTCTATTCTGGGCTCAACATGCCCTCTCTGTGCTATTCTGTCTACTCCCCTTGGCTTCAGAGACTTACTTATTGGTCTCCATCTACTTCACCAGGTTTATCTCCCCCCTCTCCACAGCCTGCACCAACATTGCTCCACTTGTTCGTACTTCCTTACCTCCAGAGCTAGAAATATACACTCTTGGTCTATCCATCAGACTCTTCCTCATTCTTATTTGTCAGTTTTTTCTATGAAACGGTTTGTCCTGACTCTGCTGGTTAGTCATTCGGTGTAGCACTCCAAAGGACATGTCCAAACCACCTTGTACTGTTAATGTTTTGTTTGTTCCCCTCCATAGAAATAGTAGTTACATGCAGTCTTCATCCATCACTTCTTCCTTTTGTTGACGATTTTTCCCCAACCCCCAATGCCATGCATAGTGCTGTGCATGCATCCATGTGGATATATGTATACAACAGAGATTTGTTTTTACTTTGCATTATATACATTCACATACTGTGTGTGTGTGCGCGTGTGTTTGTATATGTTGCACAATATGTGTGTGGTGTATAAAAATGTTTTTAAATCCTCTGTTGTATATTTATAGAAATCAAGTATAGTAAATTATGACTTGACCCTATTCATTTCATTTAGATAGCATGTAGTCTAACCTAATAAATGATATAAATCACCTCCTTGATTGTATTTCATTTATTAATTTCGTAATACATAGAAAATCTGAAAAATGACTGTATATGAACTTTGCCTTTTAATCTTCAAGCAATGTGTTGTCTTTTGTTTATTTTTTTCTTCTTTTAGAACCCTACAGCCATTTTTTGAAGGGTTATTACCCCGAGATAATCCAAGAAACACTCGGTTTGCCATCAACTTCTTTACTTCTATAGGACTTGGAGGTTTAACGTAAGGATAATTTTCAGGATTTTTTTTTCATCTTATAAAGCTATCCCACAGTTGCCTTTGGAGCAAAAACTAACAGAGGTTGTATCTTTAATTAGGGATGAATTGCGCGAGCATCTCAAAAATACACCAAAGGTCATTGTGGCACAGAAACCAGACGTTGAGCCAAATAAATCCTCTCCTTCCTCTTCCTCTTCCGCATCCTCATCTTCAGAGTCTGACTCCTCTGCCTCTGAATCGGACAGCAGTGATAGCAGTTCGGAGTCTTCCAGTGAGGAAAGCGATTCTTCATCCAGCAGTAGTCAGAGCTCTGCCTCAGGTACTGAAACTCATTTATAATTGATTGGGCTCTTTTCTAACAAGTATATTGCTGGTGATGTTTACAGTGAGGGAAGAAAATAAGTTGATTGCTTAATTATTTTAGAGTTCAGTTGTTTAAAAGCCACGATTAATAATATAAATGATCATCTGTCACTGCTGGAGTCTGTAGTGAATTACATCATTTATAATGCTAAGATTGGCTGTTGGAATCTTTTTCATAGAAATGAAGATATTTCATTGGTAAATATTTATTTGAATGATGACTGAAATACCATACATTCATAATGCCTGCAGTCCAGCTTACAGCTTTCCTGGTGTTTATATTTTAAATAAATTATAGTTTTTTACTTTAATTAGTGAGGGTTTGTGTTAGTTACTGACACGTGCCATGCATCGAATGCATACATACTTCGCAAGTGTACAGCTCTAGAAATTTTCATGAGAAGAACATATCCATGTGCTAGCTACCCATAACAAGAGTTAATAGCTACTGCCACTCCCCTGTCCACTGCCTCATGTTAGCCACTACTCTCATTTGTGATTCCATAAATTAGTTGTGCCTATTTTTAACTTTATCACTATGTTTTGTGAACTCCTTTGTCTGGCTTATCTTTCACAATTACTTTTGTGAGCTTCATCTGTAATATTGCATTTAATTATAGTTCATTCTTTTTGCTGTATAGTTTTCCACTATATGAGTATGCTACAGTTAGTTTAACATCTCTTTTACTCAGTAACAATTTAGATTTAGAAATATTCCCGTGAATACTCTTATTTACATTTGGTATGTGTATATATACATGTACATATGTATACATATTTATACACGTACATATACATATACACATGTATATATACACATATGCATTTCAGTTGGGTGTGTACTTAGAGATTCACTGCGAATTCCTGGGTTGTAGGTTGTGTGTACGTTTAGCTTCAGTAGATACGGCCAGTTTTGCAAGTGGTTATTTCAGTTTATGCCCCCATCAGCCGTGTATGAGAGCTCTAGTTGACCCCAACCTTGCAACACTTCACTTGGCTATCTTTTTCATTTTAACCATTCTGGTAGATATGTCATGGTATTGCATTGTGGTTTTAATTTGCATTTTCTTGATCGCTAATGAAATTGAGCACTATTTTATATTATTATTGGCCATTTGGGTAGTTTCCTTTTGTTAAACGGCTATTCAAGTCCTTTGCTACCCACTCTTTTTGTTTGTTTTATTGTTATCTTTTTATATAGATTTGTAGGAGTTCTTTAGGTTTTCTGGACATGTATCTTTGGTTGCACATATATATTGCAAATAGTTCCGTTCCATTCTTGTATGTCCAGCCCTGTGTAGCTGCCAGAGCTCTGCTGGTCTCTCTGTCCCTCAGCAGCAGCCCTGAATCAGCAGACAACCTGCAGGGAGCAAGTGGCTATATTATGTCAGCTTACCTCTCTATGGTTCTGCCTTCTCTTCAATCTTGGTCCTTATTCTACATAGAGAAAGTTGAAAAAATAGTACAGAAAATTCCCATATAGCCTTCACCCAGCTTCGCCTAGTGTTAGCATTTTACATAATCATAGTTCAATGATCAAAGCCAGGTAATTAACATTGAAACAACACATTAAACAAACAACAGATCTTATTTGAATTTCACCAGTTTTTCCATTAATGTCCTTTTTCTTGTTCCAGGATCCTACATGCATTTAACTGTATTTCTCCTAAGTCCTCTATAACCTGTTGATAGTTCTTCACAGGCTTTCCTTGTTTTTAAAGGCTTTGATACTTTTGAAGTCCTCTGGTCACTTATTTTTTAGAATGCCCTTCAATATGGAGATCTGTCTGATGTTTTTACATGATTAGATTGAGGTTATGCATTTTTGGACAGAATGTCATAGAAATGATATGTTCTTAGTGCATGTTATCTGGGAGTTCATAATACTGGCATGACATTAACTGATCACTTGGTTAAGTTGATATCTGCTGGATTTCTTTCTGGAAACTCCTTTCTCTGTAAATTAATGTGTTGTAGAGAGATAATTTGTTCAATTTTAGCATCTATCTTTGGACCTCGTCTGCAATACTTAACTGCCGTGGTGTTTGCCGAATGTGATGTTTATGTTTGTCTTTTTTCTTCTACACTTAGTAATTGAATTTCTTCTGTAAGTAAGAGTTGTCCCTCAATCCCCATTTATCTATTAACTGTATATTTCATCAGTCTGGACTCATGGATATTTATCTTATTCTATGAGTTAAAATCCAGTACTATCATTTATTTTGTTCAGATCATTTCAGCTTTGGCAGTTAAGAGCTCCTTCAGGTTAACCCCTGTGTTCTTTCAACATACCCCTATCCTTTTTTTTGAGCACCACCCGTCTTTAGAACATCTCAAGTTGTTTAAGATCTTTATTGCCTCTAAACAGAAGATTTTACATTTTTATCTGGCACTTCTAGTTGTTTTCAGCAGGAGCCCTGGTCTTCCACAGCTTTCTCCATTCTCCCTGGAAGTGGAAATGCTGTAGTAAAGGATTTTCAAATGTGCCATTTTCTGAGGAGGTCTCTGTTGTTTTCCCCAGGGTCAACTCTGCTTTCTTCCATTGTAGCATCTTAGTCTGAATAAGACGTAGTCTGATTGTCCAAAATGCATGTCATTTCTTCTTAACTTCTTAATGCATATTTCAGAGAAGCAGCACTTTTCCCCGTAGTCTTAGTAGGTTGGAATGTTGATCTTTACACTCTGGTTCTCTGGCTTGTGGCACTTGAAAGTGTGTCACGTAATGTGTGGCAGCCAGAATTGTGGGACTCTTGGTGTTTTAAATTATCAGAGTAAGATTCCATTTGTCCACAGGAAGTCTTATTCTTGAATTAAAATATATTAACATTGTTCATTTAATATTCACCTCTTTTAATTCTAAAGAATTTGTTATTTCATGGTTATCTGTTTTGAGAACAGATGAGAACACAGCATGAATTGCTGCAATAAGGGATCTTGCTGATTCAAAATTAATTTGCCTCATCGTACAATTTCAGTAGAGAGTTTTCAGTTTTATTAGTAAAATATTAAACAGCATAAAAGCGGTATGAACTATCCCCAAATTAGAAAATTGTAAAGCAAATGCCAAAGACAGGAGATTGTACGTTGTGGTGGGGCTCGGGTTCTCATGTCAGCAAAGCCCTGAGAGTAGCATAGACTAGGGTCAGAGAGACGTTGATGGAGCACACAGCCAGATGGTTTCTGCTTGGCGAGCTGCTGCTCAGCTGAGCTGCTTGATAGGAGCCAGAGAAATAAATCCTTAGTGGCAAACCAATGGACTGTGCCAAGGGTAGGCATTTGGCAGAAGAAATACAGGTTGGTACGGTGAGATTTGGGTGGAGATAGGACGAAGGTGGACACTTCTCTTCCATATTTTCTTCTTTCTGTATGTATATGAATTTGGCAGAAATTTTGGTCGTCTCAGCACCTTTGATTTATGTACCCAAAAGAAATCACACAGATAAAGTGATTAAATTTGTTTTATACCTTAAAATTTCACTGTGATTATTTAACATTTATATTTGTGATTCTATCAGATTAAATTGTTCTAGGCCTTTTCAGAAGAGTTTTCTCAGAAATCAAGCCTTCATGGCTCTCATAAAGCCTGTGATTATGTCATAACATCACTTCTCTTTCTGGTGTAGGTAGTGCTTCTCTGATAGCAGAACTGTTGTTTTTTGTAGGAAGAGGTTTTTATTTGAAAAATATGTATTCATGCTGTTAAGCAAACTAGTCATCCCTTTCCCCTTTAAGGGGGATATTGCTGGCATGTATTTTGATTATTAACATAACCAGATCTGACACAGTACTTTACTTTATATGACATAATGCACATGGGCTGAAATTTCTGTTTTTGAATAAAATTTGTAATGGAAATATACCATGCTAGTCACCTTATAAAAAAAATTTACATTTGCTGTAGTTCATTTAAAGTTTCCGTTTACTGCTTTGAGTCTAAGGATCAAAACAGTACTTTGGTAACTAATGGTGATATGTCGTATATTCTTAAAATTATGCATCTCGTGAAATATTGTCATTAGACTTTCCGTTCAATCAATTTACTTTTGCATCCAGTTTATCTGAATTAATAAGCCTGCAATGGACCAATAAATGTCATAATAAACGTCATTGTTAAATTATGAAATTAAAGATTAAAATAAAAGCTAACTATTTCATTTTACATGTGCAGCTAAAGATAAAAGAAAAAAGGGACAAGGGAACACCAGAAGTAAAGAAGTAGATAAATTGATCAGGAAACAACACACACATGATAGGAAACAAGAAGAAAGAAGACTGGAGCAAAGGCATCAGGAAATAAGGACTGAAAGAGAAAGGAGGTCAGAAAAACATAAAGATAAAAATTCAAGAGAGCCAAACTGGAGAAATCCCGTAACAAAATACAGTGCAGACAGAGGTGTCCCTGCTGAACGAAATAGTTACAGTAGAATCATGAATGACAGAGACCAAGAAATGCACACAGATTTGGAAAATAAGCATGGTGATCCCAAAAAGAAGAGAGGAGAGAGAAGAAATTCTTTTTCCGAAAATGAGCACAGGCACCGAAATAAGGACAGTGAACATTTTACAAGAAAAGATAGGTCAAAGTCAAGAGAAAAGAACAGAAAACATTCGGGTTCTAGAAGTGATGAGGATAGATGTCAGAATGGTGCTGAGAAGCGATGGGAAAAATCGAGCAGACACTCTGAACCCTCCAGAGAATCCAGGAAACATCCGGACCGGCGAAGAGAAAAGTCTCCAACAAAGCAAAAAAAGTAATGCTACAAAATTACAGAAACTGAACTTGCCTTATATTCAGTTGAAACAAATTATTTTTTACATTAACGAACTTTATAGAGAATTCTTGTATAAAGTACTGGTTTGTATTTGTACATTTAAAATTTTTTCATTTTAAACATGTTTTATAATTGATACATCTCAAGGCCCTCCACATAAAATTATTTGAAAAGTTTCACCAGAGAGGGATGTAATCTTGCTTATATTTTGTTAATAAAATGATCAAATGCTCATTGAATCAGTGATTTTTTTTCATTGACAAAATTTTTTTTTCCTGATGTTTCCAATTGTTTACATAACTATTATATGAATTAGTAGTGGCTTTTTTAAATAGATATAACTAGAGACCAAAATAGATGAACCATTTCCATGTAACGTTTTTGCTTTGTTATGAGATGCTATGAACCTCTTTTAGGAGTCACCCTTTTTTAAAAACGAATTATTTCAAGTCTCATATTACATCTTGAACAAGATAGGTATGTGTAATTTTTTTTAACAGGTGTTTTCATGAAGCTATGGGTATGTTAGTCTTTTAAACAGATACACAGTTATATTATTTATATTTAGGACTTCTCTGTTTAATAACATTTCTTCTCTCTGGACTGCTAGATTAACATTTAATTGAAATTCTTTGTGATTAGTGCATTTTCTGAGCCTTGACATTATATTGTTGTTGGTGAGTTAACGTGTATTTAACTTTTAATTTAGATTAACGGGTTGTTGGAAAACATAGTCATGAGAAATGTGAACAGCTTAACTGAAATAATTCCACTTTTTTATAAGAATTTTAAAGGTTTCCATCATTGTAACTCTCACCAATTAATATGTGGCCATATTATTTATTACTTTTGGAATAAAATACTGCCTCTGAAATTTTAGATTTACCTGCATTTAACCCTACTTACCAAATAGACAACTTGTGCTTGTTCACTTTTAAAGTACATAAAATCCATTTTAGCTGATGTCTGGTTTCAAGAGTAATGGGACCACCATCTTTAATGTTTGACTTTCAGGCATTTTCTGATTCAAAATGTTTTCTATTTTGTTCAAAAACTGGAGTATAAGTAACAATAAAGTCCATGTAAATAAATAAACATTATCCTCTCCTCCTCCTATCCTCCTGCCCCGCAAAAACAAAACAAAACAAAAAAAATATTAATTGACTATGGCAGCCTGCAAAAATTCTTTTTAGCACTTTCTCCTCCTGTGGTGGTTAGAAGATGCTGAGTTGTCATTAGAAGGTACTGTCATGGACACCGTGCATTTTACAGAACTATGAAGCTCAGCAAATTGGATTTAAGGAACACATAGCGCTGTGAGCCCTAAAGGAAATAAATGAGGGTTTATTTTTGTAACTGAACCCTAAACTTGGGGGATGGTAAAAAGGAAAAAAAAAATGGACTAAAAATTTTAGCTTTTTTTTCTTCACTTTAAGTTTAAAATTTCTAAATGTAAAAATAGGAAACCATTCTTTTTATTGAGTAGTAAGGACCTTAAAGAGTTATTAAAGTAGATAATTTTTTAAACATAATATTTATTGGGCTTCTATTATGTGCCCAGCCCTGTTCTAGGAACTAGAAATAAAGCCATGAGGAAAACAAAGTCTCAGTTCTCACTGGGGTTCGGACTATAGTTGGTAGGGAGAAGAGGTCATGATACTAGCGGGTGGTTGGTAATTTTCCATAGGAAAGTCATAGATCTTTGATAGGGTGACTTTGCCCAGATTGTTAAAGGAAGAAGGTACGTGTAGATTGCTATGGGGAGGAACGTAAGCAAAAAGAACTGCTTGGGTATAGATGTTTCTTTATAACAAATATTGTCTGGAAATTTATGTTAACATTTCCTATTCAACTAGTTGGATTTTTTTTTCCTCCTCACTATTTTATTTACTTTTTTTTTTTTAATATTTATTTTTGAGGTGGAGAATGCGCAAGCAAGGGAGGGACAGAGAGAGAGGGAGACAGGATCTCAAGGCAGGGCCCAATGCAGGGCTTGAACCCATCAAGATCATAACCTGAGCCAAAGTTGGTCACTTAACTGAGCCACCCAGGCACCCCTATTTTATTTACTTTTAACAAAAGCAGTGAACAGAATACCTAACTATCTTTAAGCAGATGTATTTGAGTGTAACTGAGTCCCATCAGGGCACAGTGAATGGGAGTCAAGGGGACAGAACGGTACTGTTGTCTTCACAGTGCATTTCTACAGCATCAAATACGGTATGCTTACATGCAAACTCTGCCATTCACTCTTGTTCTTTTAATATGTGGACAAGAAACATGTTGACTATGTTTGCCATTTCTGACTTTTTACTTCTTAGGATTAGCTTTTTTTTTTTAAGGATCGGCTATGACCTATATATTTTGCATGCATTACTCACTGTTTTTCTGTTTCTCAACTTGTTGCATCCAGGGTTTCTCTGTCGCTAGTATGTCCCTAATGACCTACGCCCATGGTCATCCCTTTATGTTACTTCAGAATCCATACCATCTCTCAATCTCTTCTTCAAGCATCACACTTTGACCACTGCCCATCCTGCTCACCTGCTTTACTAGTGCTCTTCTAGGAATCTTTTCATTTCATCGAAACTTCAGATGTATTGACTTTGTGAAAATTTCTCATTGCTCTTCTAGTTTTTCACTTGCTTGTAGGAAAAGATTCAGGTTCATATTGAGTGACTTATTACCATTTCACTTGAAAACTGGCTAACTGCATGTTTCAGTCTCACTAGGCTTTTATCTGACTTATGCCACCTGCTGGCTGTTGACTTTTGTGCAGGTCCTTTGACCTTTGTGTCTCCATTTTCTCATTTGTACAACAGTATAATAGTGCCTCCCTTAAGTAATGAAGATCTCTGTGACATGAACAGGTCATAGACCTAAGTGCTCGGTGTACTATCTTTATTGTTATTTTTGTCACTAATGCTGACATAGTACCACTAGACCAGGAATTGCCAACTCAACACAAACAAGACCAGTCAGATTGGGGAGTGGAGCCCCTTAAAGGCAGCAACGGTTACTCTGTTCCAGTTGTGCTTTTAAAAAAGAAGTCCAGGGACACCTGGGTGGCTCAGTCAGTTAAGCGTCTGACTTCGGCTCAGGTCGTGATCTCATGGTTTGTGAGTTCGAGCCCCATGTCGGGCTCTGTGCTAACAGCTCAGAGCCTGGAGCCTGCTTCGAATTCTGTGTCTCCCTCTCTCTCTATCCCTCCCTGACTAGTGCTCTGTCTCTCTCTGTCTTTCAAAAATAAATAAATGTAAAAAGAAAAAAAAAATCTTTTAAAAAGAAGTCCAGGGCGCCTGGGTGGCTCAGTTGGTTAAGCGTTGGACTTCGACTCAGGTCATGATCTTACAGTTGGTGAGTTCAAGCCCCCTGTCGGGCTCTGTGCTGATAGCTCAGCCTGGAGCCAGCTTTGGATTCTGTGTCTCCTTATTTCTCTGCCCCTCTGCCACTTGCACTGTTTCTGTCTCTGTCTCTGTCTCTCTCTCAAAAATAAACATTAAAAAAAATTTTTTAAGAAGTCCAAAGACTGACAAATCTGCCAGATTCTCAAGAGAATTAAAGAATTAAGATTTTTACATAGCTTCTGATTTTTAAATGTTGAAAATGATTTATTTTTAAGTTTAAAACAGCCCAAAGTTATTTTATTAAAACTCCGCACATTATGATCCCTTTGGGTGAATTAGCTTTTGAGTAGCTAGTTTGTAACTCTATACCCTCAAAAGCTATTATTTAATCTTGAAATGACACTATTTGTTACACCAACCTCATCACTCTTTTACTTTCTGCTCATAATAGTGGGAGAAGTCTTCTGTCATCTTTCGTGAGAAAACTCATTTACTTTGCTAACCTCAGCAGTCCCGTCTTGCTCTAAAACTTTAGCTGAGTTTTAGTTCTGCACTTCATTGGCCTACTCCTCATATTTCATGGATCCAAAATACAATTCATTTTTCCTCAGAGCCACATCTTCTCTCACTTAGCTGCAGTCAATTCCACATATCTCCCATTTTTGAATTTTCAAAGCTGGTCCCCTCTCCCCAGATCACCAAATTCTATCAGTATTGCTTTTGGAAATCTTTGGCATATGTCACTGTCTTCCCACCCAGAATGCCACCACCACCATAGTTCTGGCCCTTTGTATGTTGTGGCCTGACTTAATTTATTCATCATCCTACTGTGCTCCAAGTACTGTTCCGAGGAGATAGCAAAGAGCAAACAGGACCTGTTTTCAATTGAACCTAAGTCCTTGCAGGGGAAAACAAAATAAAGTTTAAAAAGTAAAAACTCACACTTTGAAAAATGTTAGCTATTCAGAAAGGCCAAAAGAATAGTACAGTGACCACCTATGCGCTATCTACCTCAATTCTGAATTCAGTAATCTAAAGTATTATTTCCATCCTGTCACTTCTTTGTACTTTGAAGTTCAATGACTCCTCTAGCCTAGAGGATAAATGTAAATTCCCAGCCTGTTACTCTGGTTTCCTTAAAGTTCAAGTTCAACCTGTCTTTCTTAATGTGTGTTCTAGAAGCTGCCATCCTTTGAGCACTACTTTGGGGCAGGCAGTTTAGAATCCCTAAGTTTCACATCAACAACTGTAAGGTAAGAAGATATCCCAGTTTTACAGCTTGCACACTGGTGTCTACCCAGCTGAGGTGTGGCAAGGCCAGGACTCCACCCATTGCTTTATCTCACATGACTGGTGAAAGATTTTTTTCTTAAGGCTACCCTACCACACAAACCCTGCAATAGCTGGGCTGCTTATTTACTGTCCTGAAAAGACACTGCTGTTTCTCTCATTTCTGAATTTTTGCCTCCTTTCTACCCTCCACCTGAAATTTATCCTTCTTCTATTCACCTACCCAAGATTCAGCATACATCCACCTTGCTATTGATGTGAAAGTTGCTCTGATGTAGAACCCAACAATGGCTTTTCCTTCTATATCGTTCGATGCAATTCAAGGCACATGCAGTAAAGAGCGTGTGATTAGCACCTGTATATTGTACTGCGAGATCACTTTTATTTTTTATCTTACCCCCTTAGATAATACATTAATCAGCCATGAGTTTTGTGTTAAATATTGCCTTTCTGTCTGCACCTTGTATAGACCAGAGCTTCTTAACCTCAGTAGTATTGACATTTGGGGTCACTTAATTATTGTGGGGGCTGTCCTGCACATTGTACAATGTTTACCAGTATCCCTGGCCTTAGCTGCTAGATGCCAGTAACACCAATCTCCCAGTCAATAACAGTCAAAAATGTTTCCAGACACTGCCAAAATGCCCTCCAAGGTAATGTCGTCCCTAGCTGACCACCACAGCCATAGACCTAGCACTTAGGAACTACCCTTCAAGTGGATCACAATAATAGTGCTTATTCTGGGAACATCACTGTGCCCAGTCATATGAAGCTGTGTCTTACTGTTCTGTCCTCTACTTTTTGTAAGGGTAAGATTTGTTTTAAATGAGTATTTAATACTCATTTAATAGAGTAATGGACAGCAATGTTCCAATTGTTTTTGTTTGAGCAAAATACCATATCATTTTAGGGAAGACATTCTTGTTGACATTGTAAGAGGGAGTTTTTTGCAAACGGATGCATGATTCTTAGCCTGTTAATAAGATTGTCTCCTATAGGTTCTGGTTTCTCACTGTAACTGTTTTTTAGAACCAATACATTTTAGGAATGGAAAATAACCAGCTGTGACCATTGTATTATTTTTAATCCTATAATAGAGAATTAGATTATCCAATAACCAAACACCTCAATTTTTGATCAAACACTTCAGTGACCATCAAATGGTTGCTAAAGTGAATTAACTAGTCATTTAATCAGTAATTTCATGCATCATAAGACCTAAAAGATTGGGAAAATGGGATTTAATCTCCTACGAGTTAGAGTCCCTCCGGGAAAAGATCCTGAAACAAGTATCTGGTATGAATTAAGAGTCCTTATGAGTCCCATACTTTATATAACACCTTGTTTTGTTTAACCAGAGATTGTCCCTTCCCCAACAGTTTTTATGATGAATACATGTGAAGTCCCTTTGAAGGCTGTACTCAGCATTTGCAATTTTTGTCTGAGGATTATTCCTTCTCTCTGATCAGATAATTCTGAGAACCTGCCAATAAAAGCACTCCTTTACCTGGCCATACAGAGGACCCAATCCCCTGAGCAATGTAATGGTTTCAGGAATGAGCATGTGACCTGAACTGATCTACCCAGAATCTTTCCCCAGTAGTTCTGCAGTTTGGGGCGTGAAACACAGGGCCATGTCTAAAGGCACACAGAGCAAGAAGGCTGTTTATTGAAGCTGGAGCATCCATGGTCCTGGGGAAACAGCCAATCTGCAGTAGAAAGGAGCAGTGCATCTCAAAAACAAGCAGCCCCCAGATGGAGGAGGAGACAATTCTGTTTGAGTCCCTAATTAATTGAAATGTGGCTGAAGCTAAACTCTGTTTTATGAGCCAGTGAATCCTTTTTCTATTTAAGCTACTTGATCTGGATTTATACCACTTGCACTAGAAACATCTGTATTAATTCAGGGTGATTCCTGTTGATGAACAGGATGGAGTCATTTGGATGGTAAGGGCAGCTATTCCCACCTCACCATATTTGTGCTTACCTACTTTTACTCGAAGAAAGATAGAAGGAAATAAATATATACCCAATAAAGATGTCCTGCGGAAAAAATACAACAAAGTGCCTTTGGGTGGCTCTTAGTACTTTATAGAAACATCTAAGTGAGTGATTTAAATTAGGTTAATTTTATTACTAGTGATTTTAAATGAGGTTAATTTTAAATGAGGTTAATTTTGGGGCGCCTGGGTGGCGCAGTCGGTTAAGCGTCCGACTTCAGCCAGGTCACGATCTCGCAGTCCGTGAGTTTGAGCCCCGCATCAGGCTCTGGGCTGATGGCTCAGAGCCTGGAGCCTGTTTCCGATTCTGTGTCTCCCTCTCTCTCTGCCCCTCCCCCGTTCATGCTCTGTCTCTCTCTGTCCCAAAAATAAATAAACGTTGAAAAAAAAAAAATTTTAAATGAGGTTAATTTTATTACTGATGATCTATTTTTGTCGATAACAGAACCTCACTTTTCCCATAGCACTCTTTGTGGGCTCTAAAATGTATTGTACAGATGTAACAATTCAATTCACAAACAAAAATTGGTTTCATATTACCACTGAAAAGGACTAACTGCAGCTATTTTGAGAGCTATAATACCTCCTTTAAGCCACAAAGATACTTTACCTTAACAACTAATGTATTCTCCTGATCATTTACAGTATGAAATACTGAACAGTAAGGACACTGCAAACACTTGCAATCCTCTTACACAATATAAAGGCAGTCTGAAAATCCCATTATATACAAATACCTGCAGACTCTTCCTTCAAATACAAAATGTGAAAGTAAATATTGCCACCATTCCTCAAGTTTTGAGAATAATTTTGTTTGTGTCCTTAACAGTATTTTTTGTCTAAAAAGGGAGAAAACGAAATTCTTATGGGTAGTTTTCCGAAGAGAGAAAAGAGAAGAGGATAAATTGTATTTGTGGCTCATGAAAGATCCCGCATTGCTCACCTAGGCTAGCGGCAAGTATTGGAGAAGTGGTAAGAGAGGTGAGAGGCGCCGGGGAGGAGCCAGGAGTTGCCGATAAAAAAGTCCTCAACTGTACATACTTCTCAGAGGTCAGAAGTTCAATTATACATTCCTTTGTAGCCCCAGGTTCAAATCTAAAAATCTCTTGCAGATGCTCAATGATTAACAAGCAGGGAAACAGAATATTTTGGTTTATTTGCTAGGCAGAATAATTTGATAAACTTAAGATTCCTGCGATTTTGTGAAGTTTTAAATGAAGAATCAACTACTGTTAGCCCAATTGGAGTCCAAACATAACTATTTTAGAGTAGAGCAAGAGAAAGTAGGAGACAAGAACATATTAGCTTAAAATCTAGGACACCAAAATGAAGGTAAAATTTATGCATAACATCAAATTAAAGGAAAAATGCACAGAGGCAGAGGGAGTATAAATGAGTAAAAATTACTTTAGAAAATTGTTTGACAGCATCCGCTAAACTTGAACGTACATGCTTCCTATCAGCCGGCAATTCCACTACTAGGCGTTCAATAGTGCATAGTAGAACACTACCCGTTAAATGAGGGGAGGTTGGTAAAAGGGTACAACCTTTCCATTATAAGATGAATAAGGGGAAGATCTAATATATAACATGGTGACTATAGTTGATAACACTGTATTCTATCATTGAAATTTGTAAAAAGCAGAACATAAATGTTCTCACACAAAAAAGTGAGAAGTGAGGTGATAGATGGGAGAAAACTCACAATGTATATATACATCAAATCATTTTGTGTACTTTAAATATCTTACAATTTTATTTGTCAATTATACTTCAATTAAGCTGGAAAAAAAAAAAACACTGCATGTTGGGTACCTACTTACACAAACAGTAAGAACAGTGAACTTTTAAAATCTTTTTTCTTCCCAACAGAAATATGTACATATGTGCACCAAAAGATGTGTAAAAGAATGTTCAGAATAGCATTATTCTTAATGCAAAAAATTGGAAACAACTCAAATGTCCAACAACTGTAGAATGGATAATAAATTAGTAGTTTATTCATGCAATGGGATACTGTACAGAAATGAAAATAAAACCATAGGTATGTCCAATATCATAGATAAAACAAGAGAGCATATACTTTGGGATGTCTGGGAGGCTCAGGTGGTTAAATACCTACTCTTGATCTCAGCTCAGGTCTTGATCTCAGGGTCATGAGTTCAAGCCCCATGTTAAGCTCTGTGCTGAGCATAGAGCCTACTTTAAAAAAAAAAAAAGGCACATATGTTGAACAAAATAAGTCAAATTCAAAGGAGCACATGTTGTATGTTCTGGACAGTATGAAGTAGGAAAGCAGGCAAAACAATCTAGTGAGGATAGTGGTTACTCTGGGGGAGGAGAGTGGAGTATGTTGAGAGAAAGGATAAATGGGACTATGGGGATGCTGGTATTGTTCTAATCCCAAACATAGGTGTTAGTTACACAATGTCTTTATTTTGTGCCAGTGCATTGACTGATAAATGCTTAGGATTTGCATACTTTCTTTTCAGTAGCAAAAGCAAGTTAAAAGAAAAAAGATACAGGTGTGTAAAATCTCCTATAGTAAACTGTGATTTGACCTTCTTTCCAATTCAAATGCAGTTGGAATTATTGCCTCATGTAAACGGTAACCAAAGGTGTGTGATGTGGGAGACTGCACCATGGCCATTTCTCTAATCCCTTTCCTGGTGCCACTTATCATTAAGAGGTATATTCTTATTACTGCACTGTTGAAACCAAATGAGATACCCAACACTGAAGCTGAGTTTTTAATCTGAATCCTAGTTCAAATTTTGGCCTGCTCATGATAGGAATCTATTTTTACACCTCTGTGAGAGGTTTGCATGTGGGTATATGACTTGCTTTGGCCAAGAGATCATTAGCACACATGATGCACAGGGAAGCTTGAATAGTCTTATGCATTGGGGCTTGTCCTCTCTGATGCTAGAAATCTTTCCTTTACCAAGTGCATGAGCCCATGCTAAGCTTGCTGGATCATGAGTGGCTGTGGCCATGCCATTAGCTGACACCGAGCCAATTGCCACATATAAAAAAAAGCACCCGCACCCCTCCAGACCAAACTGGCTGCCAAGCACCAAATGGGAGTGGGCCCTGACCTGGCTGGCACAGACCAGGAGGCAACCCTCAGAGCTTTAAGAATTAATAAATGTTTCCTCCTTAAGTCATTGGATTTAGAGTAGTTTGCTACACAACAAAAGCTAACTGATATGCACAGTAATGACCCCTGAACTTTTTGCACAGCAATTAATATAATACCTACCACATAAAACTAATATGCACTTAACAGATGTTCTTAATAATGATGGAGATTTCTTCTCATTCTTCCTTTCCCCCTGAATAGTTTCACAACATAAACGTAATTATTAAAATATTTTCAATGTTTGTTACATTATTTTTATCACTGTTGAGTTTGTTTTGTTTTGTTTTCCTAAACCGGCTTCTTTGAAATCTTCAGGAATAACCTTCAGATATGTTAGTTACAGTTTTACTCCCACAAACCATGCTGATTAGTTAACTGTCTATTTGGAAAACAATAGTCAAAACTGTTCTTCAGCACTTCATTTTTTTTTTTTTTTTTGAAGAAATATATTCCTGTCAGAGAAATTGAACAAGTTTACTGTGGAAGTTTGTGGAATCTACTTTGGAAGAAAGATTTCTCTCCTCTTTGGACACATCTAAAGGTAATATTTTGATCCCTACCGATCCAATGATTTCAGCTTCTGCCTCAAATGCAACATAAATTCGCATTGGCATGCACCTTTGCAATGTAGTAGGGCTGCCAGTAATTTTTATAATGTTCTTAACGCTAAGAGACTTGGGATTGTGAGTTTAGGAGAATAATTTAAGTTTTAGGAGAATGCTATGTAACCAATTAATTCTGTTGGCTGTACCATTATAGGCCATACCCCTATCTCTTGACCTCTGCCCTTCTGAAGTATATTGCCAAACAGAGATGCAGGATGAGGGAGACTCTGGTGAATGATTAACACAACTATGTGGCCACAATAGGAAGTGTTAAAAGAACTCATGGGAAAAAATGAACAATACATGTGAAAAAATGGGGAATATCAGAAAAAAATGGAGCATATATTATATGCAAACTATAAATAAGAGCCACACGGTAGTCCTAGAAATGAGAATTATGATGACCAAGATGAAAAGTTATTAATGGGCTTATATGCCCAGAGGACATACCATAGGAACAAACTAATGAATTTAAGGGTAAGTCAATAGAAATTATCTAAACTTAAACACAAAGAGAAAACTGAGAAAGAAAAAAGTAAAGTGGAACACATATCTGAGATAAGTGGGACAGTATAAAATGGTCAATAATACATGTAATTGGAGTTGTACAAAAAGGGCAGAGAGAAAATGGGGCCAAAAAATCCTAAACTGATGAAAATCATTAATCCGCGTATCTGAGAAATTCAGCAAACCCTAAGGAGGATAAATGCAAAGTAAACTACAGGAAGGCACATCATAAGCAAACTGCTAAAAGACTTGAAAGCATCTAGAGAATAAAAAACATGGCATACAGGTGAGCAACAATAAGAAAGTCAACTAACTCCTCATTAAAGAAAAATGGAGGCTGAAAGAGTATAGAACAATTTCAGGGGCTGAAAGAAAAAACTGCCATCTAATATGCTATATCTAGCAAAAACTGTCTTCAAAATGAAGGTGTAGTGAAGACATCGTACATGAAGAAAAGTGAGGAAAAGATTCTTCTTCATCAGGTCTGCAATAAAAGGCATGCTAAGACAATTTCTTAAGACTGAAGGAAAAATATGCCAGATAGAAAAGTTACCAGATATAAAATTATATATTCGAACATATATATTCAAATTTTATTTTAGAAACTACTGATTCCTTAAATTAAAAAAACAATATATTGTGTGATTTACAGCATGTGTAAAGTTAGGCATATAAGAATAGCACAATGGGAGGGAAGAGAGGCAAGTCCACTGTTGTAAAGTGCTTACATTATTGATGAAATAATAGATATTTGGGGGATACATACTATGAAAGTTAATGATGCATATTGTAACCCCCAGAGCAACCACTAAGAAACCACAAAGACTCAGCTAAAAAGTCAACAGAGAAGCTAAAATATAATATTAAAAAAGAAATATTTGATTCACCCAAAAGGTGATAAGGGAGAAACAGATAAAAAGAACAAACAGGACAAATAGAAAAAAGAATAAAAAAAAACACAAACATGATAGAATTAAACACAGATATATCAAACGCTTCAAAGAGTATTCCTAGATAAGAGAGAGACATCGCATAATAATACAACAGAAGACGATATGTATACACCTAATAACAAAGCTCCTAAATGCTTGAAGTAATTAGTACGAAATAGACAAAGCTAGTGAGACAAAGCTAGTGAGAGATTTTAGCACCTCAGTAAGTGATAGAGCGAGCAGACCAAAAAAAAAAAAAAAAAAAACTAGTAAAGATATAGAAGACTGGAGAAATTCTATCAACTAACTTGATCTAATTGTCATTTGTAGAACACTATAGCCCAAAATAAGAGCATACAAGTTCTTCTCAATTGCACATAGAAAATTTATCAAGATAGTCCTTACATTGGACCATAAAACAAGTATCAATAAGGTTGGAATCTTTGGAATATGTTTTCTGACCACAACAGTACTAAGTTAGAAATGAATAACATGAAGATATCTTTAAAAATCTCAAAATATTTGGAAAATAAACAACATATGTCTTTATTTTATTTTATTTTTTAAGTTTGTTTATTTTTGAGAGGGAGAGAGAGACAAAGCATGGGGGTGGGGGGCGGGGGGAGGTGTGGCATAGAGAGAAGGAGGCACAGAATTTGAAGCAGGCTCCAGGCTATGAGCTGTCAGCATAGAGTTCAATGCAGGGCTCTAACCCACAAGCCGTGAGATCATGACCTGAGCAGAAGTTGGACGCTTAACTGACTAAGCCACCCAGGTGCCCCTAAACACATAGTTATAAGTAACTCATGGACCAAAGAAGAAATCACAAGAGAAATTAAAAATATTTAGAATGGAATAACAATTGAAAACCAACATTTCAAAATTTTTGGCATGCAGCTAAATGCTGTGTTTAGAAGTAGGCTTATACTTCAAATATAAATTTCTATATTAGAATGTATATACTCATTGTTGAAGGTTATATTATGAGCTTTTATTATTTATTTGTTATCTATATTTTTGTTTTTATTTTTATAAGCTTCAATATATTAGAAAGATGCAGATGAAATGACCCTATGCTTCCAATTTAAGATGCTGGAAAAATTAGAGTAAGTTAAACTCAACATAAGTAAAAGAGGGGCGCCTGGGTGGCGCAGTCGGTTAAGCGTCCGACTTCAGCCAGGTCACGATCTTGCGGTCCGTGAGTTCGAGCCCCGTGTCGGACTCTGGGCTGATGGCTCAGAGCCTGGAGCCTGTTTCTGATTCTGTGTCTCCCTCTCTCTCTGCCCCTCCCCCGTTCATGCTCTGTCTCTCTCTGTCCCAAAAATAAATAAACGTTGGAAAAAAAAAAAATTAAAAAAAAAAAACATAAGTAAAAGAAACGATCTAATAAGATAGGAGTTGAAATCAGTGAAATAGAAAATTGACAAAAACAGAAAAATGAACAATATAACAAAAATTGGTTTTTAAAAAAGATTAATAAAATTGATAAGTATAAAACAGGACTGATCAATAAAAGAGATAAAGGGAGCCTGGGTGGCTCAGTGGCTTAAGCCTCCAACCCTTGATTTTGGCTTAGGTCATGATCTCACTGCCAGGCTCCTCATTGCTGGGCTTGGAGCCTGCTTAAGATTCTCTCTCCCTCTACCCCTCCCTGCTCGTGCTCTTGTGTGTACATTCTCTCTCTCTCTCTCTGTCTCTCTCTCTCTCTCTCTCTCAAAAAAAGTAAATAAATAAATAAAAGATAAAACACAAATAGCCAATATTAGGAATTTTAGAAGGCAGGGAACATCATTATAAATTCTGCAGATGTTATAGGGCAAAAAGGGATATTATAAACAATTTTATGCCAGTAAGTTAAACAATTTGGATGAAACAGAACAAATTCAAGGTAGACAGCAATTAGAAATTACAAAAACTAACAGGAGGATATACAGACAGCTTTGATAGGTTTATATCTGTCAAAGATCTAAAACCCTTCATGTGAAACACGAATATAAAACTTCCCACAGTTTCAGAAAATACACGAAGAGGAAATAGTGCCCAGTCTGTTTTATGAGGCCAGATTTCCCTGATATCAAGACCAGACAAGAATATTCAAGAAGAGATAATTACACCACACTATACACCCACTAAAATGACTAAAATGAAAACAACTAGCAATAACAATGTTGTCACGGAGTGAATCAATCAAATCTCTCATACGTTCACAGTGGGAGTGTAAAATGGTACAACCACTTTGGAGAACACTTTGGCAGTTTGTTTTAAAAAACATATTTATTTACTCTATAATTCAGCAATTCCATACCTAAGTATTTAAAACAAATTAAAACATAGTGTTCACTAATGCCTTGTACAAAAACATTCATAGCAGTTTTATTTGTAATTGCTCAAGATTGGAATCAGCCCAGGTGGCCATCAACAGGAAAATGAATAAACAAATCAGGGGATACAGTAGGAAAAACATGAAACAATTTCTAAAACATGCTGCAGGAAAGAAGCCAGACACAGAAGAATGAATTACTCCATGGTTCTTGAAAACTCAAATGCAATCACTGATAATAAAAATCAGGACACTGGTTGCATGGGATTATGAGTTGACAGGGTACCAGGGCAAGTTCTGAGGTGATGGCAGTGGTCTTTATAGGTGCTGGGGTTACACACAGGTATATGTACTTGTTAAATTCGATTGAACTCTATGTATAATATATGTACATTTCACTGTCTATGATTATACCTCAATAAATGTGGCTGGAAACCAAAAGAATATTTAAGACAACTTAATTTAGGTCACTTAAAATAAAAATTGCAAGCTAAGCTATACTTTTCTAACGGGGAACAGTATTCACCCTTGAGCATATAACAATATAGCTTATTTTTTTTACGTTAGAAAAACTGAAGCGACTTCCAATGACATTTTAAGAAATTTTTTATCTCATTATTTCCCTTATATGATTTTCCAAACTGTAATTTTATAGTAAGTTGAATTCAGCGCTTCAAAACAGTCTTTTTTTCTTTTCTCTTTAGGATTTGATTATTCAGCTAGTTATTAAAAATGCTTTGAAGCTTAAGCAAATTCTTTGTCTAAAAACCTACCAGAGTCAGTGTGTCTCTTACTAATGCACCTCATTCTAACTCTTTCTTTCTGTAAACACATTATGTCAAGAATTAAATCAGTGTTATCTTTGCCATCGACTCTGTTTGAAACAAGTTTAAATCTCAGTAGTCTTATTATAATTTTACCGATCTCAGATCTCTAATTAATTTGTCACTAAATATAATTAAGAAACTGAAGTAATTCAGTTTAAGGATCTGCATAAGTTCCAAAGAGAAATTTACTCCAAAGAGTTCCTAATTCACTGGAAAACTTGATATTATGTTTTTACTCACCAGAGAAAAAACAACCCAAAGGAGCTTTCCCTCTTCTGTATGCAGCATTTAAAATTTTATTTATCTGTAAATAAAAGACAAAGTCCTAGGTAATTGGATCACCTGGGTTTGCTATTTTATGCAAAGACATTTATCATGTTGGGAAACCACATGTTTCTTTTTTAAAAAGTGTGTTTATCATATATCTTTATTGTAAATTTAATACAGTTTCATAGAAAAATTTGCAAGTCCCAGAAAATTTGGAAAAATAAAAATACCCATAGTCTCATGACTGAAATGCAGATACAATTAACACTATGGAGTATTTCCTCTCAGGCTACTTTGTAAATGTTAAATACTGACAACATAAAAAAGAGTATTTATTATACATTTTAAGAATAAAAATACAGAGGAACACCTATATACCCACTGCCCATCTTTTTCGTTGTTTGGGTTTTTTTTTGTTTATTTGATTGTTGTTTGCCTCTGCTACTGCTGCCCACACACTGGCAGGCCAGGCCACTGCCTCCCCAGTACCCACACCGCTGTCCCCGTGGCCAATCTTACAACATAGAATATATTACCAGTGTTTAAAGCCCTATATGCAAACGATCCAATGCTTCAGTTGATCCCACAGGTAACTATTGTCCTAAGTGTAATACTAATCACCCCCCTACGCTTTTGTTTATGGATTTACCCCACAGGTGTCCCCCTAATCATTCTGTCACATCTCCTAACCCCTTCTACATATTTTCCGCTTCTTTGACACTTTTTGCTGCATCCTGGATACTTTCTTTAGATCTGCCTTCTGATTCTCCTAATGAATGATGCCTTCGGCTGTGTCTAACATTCTGTTTAAATTGTCCACTGTTTTTAATTTCCATTACTTGATTTTTTTTTTATTTCTGGAAGTGTTATTTGTTTCCTTCGAGTCTTTTTTTTCTATTTTAATAACTCTCTGGTCTCATATTTGCAGTTCTCTCTTTTATTTGTTTGTATTAAACTTGTTTCTAATTTGTTTGCAGCTTAAATATATTAAACTTTTGGAGGTCTGATTTTACTGTCTTGTTTCTTACCATCTTATTTTCTTGGGTGTTATTTTCATTTTTTAATGTGAGCTAATATTTTTCACTTGTGCTAATTTTTGAGGCTGAGTTATAAGCATGTTTCCACAGAAAGGATTTGCATTTGAATCAGCTAGAAGCCTGGGGATTCTACCAACTGGGACCATGTTTGAATTTTGGCTTAAAATATTGTGGGCCACATAAGTAGTGTGAGTTTCAGGTCCTAAAACTTTCATGACATTGAAATTTTCAGGAAAGATGTTTTGCCCCCCCTCCCCAGCTAACATCAAGTTTGTTTCTTTGATGATTCCTTCTATGGAATAGGCTTTTTTTTACTTCTCTCTTCTACTAACTATGGAGTTCTTTAGGGTCCCAGTTTCATATGGTCTACAATTAGACCCTCTATCTTTCATAGATGCTAGGATTTGCTTCCTAAACTTTGTGTTCAGAAGTGTGTTGGTAAATGCTTAAAAACTGGCTCTCTTGGGAAAAAAAATGTCCTGATCTGTACCACTTGCCAGTTTCTGTGTTGTAAATACTCACATGGCCAATTTCGAACTATTAGTTTGAGACATTGAACACGAAGTTGGGATGAAATATGCAAGGTCAGTGCTCCAGACCGGTGGTAGGCAACTCCACACTCCTCTGCTCACACTCCACATGGCTCAGAAAATGAAAGCTTGATTCACGAGTTTGCCATATCCCTCCGAGTGAAAGACAGTTGAGTTATTCCTTACCTCCTTGGATTTCCTCTTTGATTTTGTTCAAGGCTCTATCTCTACCAGCTTGGCAATATTTTTTAAAAGAGAGAATTTTATATGTTTGTTTTATTTATATTTTAGCCCAGAATTTCTTTTTAGTGAAAGGGCTCTTGAGGTTCCCTAGTCAGCCTTTTGGTCAAAAATAGAAGCTCTCTTTGTTTTCTTCGTCCTTTTTAAAAATGCAGCAGATTGTTTTTATTTTGTAATTATAAAGATATTACATGCTGATTATAGAAAATTTGAGAAATATTCAAACGTATAGAGAAGAATATTAAAGGTCATCCATAGCTCATAACCCGAGGCTAATTACCAATAACATTTTGGTGGGTTTTTTTCCATCTTTATATTAGGTATGTGCATGTGAGTATCTCTGTGTTTTACCTGATTTTCATCATGTTGCATCTACCATTTTGTAATCTGCTTTTTAATTTATTTATAATATTGAATGAATTTTTCTCATGTCATCAAATATTCCTCTACAGCCTATTTTTATGTCTGCATGATGTTATCTCACATGAGAGAACCATAATGACTGATTGTTTATATTGTTTTTAAGTCATAACCATTACAAATACTGCTGAAATGAACATAAAAGGTGTGTTTCTGGTCAGTTCCCTGGGGCAATGAATTTTTTTCTTTCAGTTTGGAATTGAAACAATCTTCCTCCATGGTGTTAGACCATTTTTCTCTTGTTTCTGCCTTGCTCAGCTGTATCTCATTCTGCAGCAACTCACTTTTTCCTACTGTTTCTTAAATTCTTCATCATTAATAATCCTTTATAGATCTCTATTTTTCCTTGGTCAGCCAAACATATTAACCATTTAAAAAATGGTACCATGAAGGGATATATAGTTAAATGCAGTTTTTTAAAAGGCCAAAGGAAAATCTGCTAAGTCCTTTCTCCAGTTCTGTATTCACTGAACTCAATTTTGCTCCTAGATATTGATGACTCTATTAACTATTGATATGGCCAGTTTGTAAACAATCAAAAGTATTGCTTCCCAGCAAATAAAGATATTGCCAGTCCATTGTGGCCATCTTTGGCAAAGCTATAAAGACAGCAGAGCAGAAACACTCAGTAAAGCCAGTATTTGCAACAGAAGTGAGTCATCAGTTTATGAGAAATTACAATGGAGGTCAGTCCTTGCTCAGTGAACACTTCTCATCTGTCCTGCTGCCCTGTGACTTGTTTTGATTGAATCTCTTTTGGGGTGAATCATCTATCAAGAAAGGACAAAGCAAGAGAAGGTGACGGAATGATTCCAGGTTGACCCCGGGGAAAGAATAAAATCTTTAATATAATACAAGCTTGAGGTAGGAAGAATAGGTGATGTTTCCCTAGAGATTTGTGATCAAAAACAGAACATTTGAGATTGTTATTTTTAATAATGCAATAACAATGGACTATGGAATATCTCTGATGTTAAAGCTAATTCAAATCAAAAAGTCCAGTTGTAGAAATAAAATGAAAGTAACTTCACTTCTCTAATAGAAATGGTTGGCAATTTCCAATGAAATCAGAGGCTTTTTAAATATGAGGCTTTTTCTAAAAGGATTATAGATAATATTTTTGACTGAATTCAATTTTCTCTTCTTCGGGTGAGTATCTAGAAGACTCTCTTCTACTCTCCTCCTTCTCCCCTACCCCAAAATATTAAATTACTAGTCAGTCATATCCTTGATAGTCAGTTCCAGGTACTCAGATATATAGTATGTAACTGTGATACATATTTTCTATTTGATGAACTCTTATTCACCCTTTACCCAGAAGCAAAAACAATTTTGTTACTATCACTTGCTCTAGCCAAGTCGTAATATAACAGGTAGTAGATGATAAGAATATAGATTTTTTTAGATGATTTAAATTTGAATCCCAGACTGCCACTAGTTATCCTTGTGACCTTGGCCAAATTATTTGATATTTCTTCCATTTCTTCATTGTAAAATGAGCATGATGAAGCCTACTTCACAAGAAATAAATGAGGATTAAATAAGGATAATACATGTGAATTACTTAGTACACTATTAGGATTATACTAAATGAGCTACGTATCTTTTTTTTTTTCTTTTCTTTTTTTTTTTTTATTTTTTATTTTTTTTTTATTCTTTTTTTTTTTTTTTTAATTTTTTTTTTTTCAACGTTTATTTATTTTTGGGACAGAGAGAGACAGAGCATGAACGAGGGAGGGGCAGAGAGAGAGGGAGACACAGAATCGGAAACAGGCTCCAGGCTCCGAGCCATCAGCCCAGAGCCCAACGCGGGGCTCGAACTCACGGACCGCGAGATCGTGACCTGGCTGAAGTCGGACGCTTAACCGACTGCGCCACCCAGGCGCCCCTCTTTTTTTTTAATGTTTACTATTTTGAGAGAGAGAGAGAGACAGAGCACAAGTGGGGTAGGGGCAGAGAGAGAAGGAGACACAGAATCCGAAGCAGGCTCCAGGCTCTGAGCTCTCAGCCCAGAGCCTGATGTAAGGATCAAACTCAGTAACGGTGAGATTGTGACCTGAGCTGAAGTCGGATGCTTAACCAACTGAGCCACCCAGGTGCCCCAAATGTGATACATATCTGATTAACCATCAACATCTATTTTACATGGTCACACTCAATTCACCTAGTATTTATTGAGTACTTATATATGAGAAAGTTGGAAGAGTACATGGCACATATTTTTGTATGTATTTATTTGTAATAAAAGTATATATTTAAGGTATACAACATGAGGATTTAATGTATATAACATAGTGAAATGATTACTACAGTTAAGCTAATTAACATATCTCCTCATATAACTACCTTTTGTGTGTGTGTGAGATGAGAGCACCTGAAATCTACTTAGAAAATTTCCATTATTTAATACAATATTTTTAATTATAGTCATCATGCTGTACATTAGATCTCTAGATTTACTTATCCTATGTAACTGCAACTTTGTACCCTTGGACCAGCATTTCCCCATTTCCCCCACCTCCCTGCCCCTGGTAACTATTATCTTACTCTCTGCTTCTAAGTATTCAACGTTTTTAGATTCTAAATTTTTTAAAATATTTTTTTCAGGTGGGGAAGGGGCAGAAGGAGAGCATGAGCAGGAATCTCAAGCAGGATCCATCCAGCACAGACCAACAGGGCATTCAGTCTAACCATGAGATCATGACCTGAATGGAAATCAAGAGTCAGAGGCTTAACCAACTGAGTCACACAGGCACCCTGTAGATTCTACATATTAGTGAGTGTCTGGCTTATTTCAATTAGTATGATGTCTTCCAGTTCACTTCAAATGGCAAGATCTTTTCCTTTTTTTAAGGCTGAATGATATTCCATCATATAGATATGAAATGAGTCATATCTATATATGAAATATATGACATGTCATGTATATATGGATATGTGTGTATGTATATATGAAGTGTGTATGTATATATATCATAGTTTCTTTATCCATTCATCCATCAATGGACGCTTAATGTTTCCGTATCTTGACTATGCTGCAATGAACATGGGAGTGCAGATATCACTTTAAGGCATTCATTTCAGTTCTTTGGGTATATACTCAGAGGGATTGTTGGATCATATGGCAGTTCTATTTTTAGCTTTTTGAGGAATCATCATACTGTTTTCCTTAATAGCTCTCCCCATTTACATTCCCACCAACAGTGAACAAAACTCTCTTTTCTCCCCATCCTTACCCATACTTGCTATCTTTTATTTTTTTGATAGTAGTATGACACATATTAGACATAAACCTACTGGCTTAATACCACTTGAAGGTTGTGATTATCAGAGTTTATTTGCTATTCCTTATTGAACTTTTTAATAAAATACAAGGATTTTTCAGGCTAAATTATTAAATTTAAGTAAGTTTCAGAGTCAAAACACATCCATGAATCATTTTAATTCTTTGTAGGGTATACAAATTTTTTAAAACCTTCCATACCATAGTGTTAATTTTAAAATCAATTTATTTCCTAAAGCTCTGTTTCTATTAATAATTTTTACTTTATTCCATTCCCTTTAGATATAATTTCACTTTATATAGTTTTGTCTCTTTCTTTCATAAAGTTATATTTATTGCTCTCATAATAACAAACATACAGCTGAAAACAAAACACAAAAGCAATCAACAGTGAAGTTATTAATATACCTTCAAGATAAACATGATTGAATTAGAAGCATTTATATCTGTGATGGATAATCCAGAGGCAAATATGTTGAATAATAAAACTTGCTTTGGTACTCTATTAAATTATTGAAAATCTGAATGGTAAATGTTAATATATTATAAAGCTTCATGTTCATTCTATTCCTTCCACTTTTGTGTATTTCTGTCCTTTGACAAAGTATTATCATCATTTCCATAACACTAAGTATACCAAATATCATAAAGAAGTATTTTTAAGAGTAATTTCATCATCAGAACCCGGGCTGCTTTCTTTTAAAAAATCAGTTGATTCCTGTTTTAAAAGTTTGGGTAATGTCAGCAATTACTCCCGAAATTAATCTCATAGTTTGAAAACTGAGAAGGAATTAATTAATCACAAGTTCCTAAGTGGTAGTTGAGTAGATGAAAGGAAATTCACCCAGGAGACATAAACCAAGGGGTTGAGATTGAGACCCAGCATGGATAAAGGAAAATGAAGAGAAGCCAGTCACGCACAGGGCTGGAGCTAAGAGCTTTGTATTCTTGAGGGTACAGGTGACTCTTCAGGACCGTGTGCAGAGGCCACCATCACAAGCAGGATGCACGACTTTCTACGCAGGCAGAGTCCACACTGGCTACTGAGCAGAGAGCAGCCGGACATTGTAGGTGGTGCTCTGACAGGAATTAGCAGCGGAATGTACCGTTCACTATGGCAGTTTTTTCTCAGGTAGCCTAGTCACTAATACTGACTTTTAGGCTCTGACTGTTCTCTGACTTAAGATGGGATAGTCACTCCCCTAAAAGGAAATCTTCGATTTTGGGGTAGGTGGAGGGGTCAGACCGAGTCCTTTTCATCCTAGGAGCCTAGATTCCTATGGACTAGGTACAAATGAATTTCTTCAGCTCATTATCATCCTTCAGGAATTCTCTTTCTCTGAGGCAGGCCCTATCCAGTGAAGCTGTGTCCTTGAGTTTGGCATTGACAATTTTTTCTAAAATCCTGGCTCTAAGACACTCTTTGGTAATCCATTAGACACACAAGGAGAAACATTACTCTTTCAGGTCACTGGGACTACATTTATTGAATTTCTGTTTTAAGGTATTAAATGCTTAGTCAGTCAACCTTTATTGAGCACACATTGAGTATCCAGCACTATATTAGATGCTGTAGGCAGGCATAAAAGATATAATAGATGAGGTTCATGCCCCATTCTAATTTTGACATGGGAAAAATAAAGACAGAAGAGCCCTTGAAATAACAGATAAACATGTAAAAGCTAACATAGCACATTTTGTGTATGTACTAATCTATAACTGATAATGCACAGCATTCATTTAGCAAATATTTGTTGTATACATATGATGTGTAATACCTTAGGTTAGTGCTATGATGTTATAAACTGCCCTTAAATTACTCATGATCTAGAAATAGGTGTGACAAATAGACAAGTAATTATAACATGTGCAATGTGCCAAGTTAACTGGTACAAATATGAGATTGTTATAACAAAGAAAAGCATTGTTAGAATAGGTGATATTTATGTTGTGCCTTAAAATATGAGGAAGCTGTAATGGGAGAACATATACAGAAAGATTCCACACAGGAAATGCAGAAGACAAAGCATAGCCTATCTGTATTAGTCATCTAATGCTGTGTAACAAATTGTCCCTAAACTTACTTACTTAAAATTACAATAATAATTTGTTCTCTCTCATGGTGTCTGTGGGTGAGAATTTGGGATTGGCTTGGCTGGCTGGTTCTGGCTTGAGATCTATTAGGAGGTCATAGTCACATGCTGGCCAGGACTGCACTCATCTAAAGATCTGACTAGGGCTAGAGCATCTGACTAGGGCTAGTGGCCATCTAATATGAGTGATAAGTTGATGCTAGCTATGGCCAGGGATCTCAATTCCTCTTCAAGGAAGCTCTTCATGGGCCATGTTAGTGTCCTCACAGTGTGTGGCTGGCTGATGAGCAATCCAAGAGACTGAGGTAGAAGCTATGACACCTTTTAAGTCCTCAGAAGCCATTTCTGCTATATTCTGGTCACACAAGCCTGCACTGATTTAATATGGGAAGGGGCTTTATAAGAGGATAAAGATCAGGAGGTGAGGACATTGGAGGTCATCTCAGAGCTTGGATACAACATCATTCAAAGTGAAGGTGATTTAAAAATGATATATGACATAATTGGTTTTGAAAATATCTGGAGACCTCTGTCAGAGGTTTCTCTGTCTACTCTCCCAACCAGAATGTGAACACCTTGAGGTAAAAATGGTGTAGTTTATCTCTGTTGTTTTCTCAGTGCCCAGAACATTCCTTGGTAAATAATAGATACTTTATACATGTTTCTTGAAGAAGTGAATTAATAAATATATGAATGAGTATGACCCAAGAGGTAAAAAATATCAAAACCACAGGGTGAAGTCTTGATTCAGGAGAATGTGAGAAGCTACATAAATGGGCCAAGGTCTGCATGGAACCTAGAAAAGAAGACAAGGTGGATAGAAAGAATTGTAGGTGTTGTCTAGCATAAGCCAAGGCTTCATCTGGCAGACATGATTATTTCAGTCACTCAAAAAGTCTGTGTTATGGGGTATAGGCAGACTTGCTGGGTGAAATAGTCCTCATAAGAAGCAAGGAGTTTATCAAGACAGATCTCTGAATCACATGTGAATCACTCTGAATTAACCATCAAACAAGCCTTGCCTCTAAATGTTGTCACAGGGGTCATTGCACAGAGATATTTACTGTAACAGATTGCTACTCTTCACCTAAAAATTCCTTTGGTGGAAATGGCAAAGAATTTGGAGTCAGTTATTTGTTGAATTATTTGTTCTTTGCAACCACAATAGACAATGGCCAAGCCAGTAGTACTGAAGTCCTAAGGAAACCCTGTGGCTCAACAAGAAGCAAAGGGGAGCACAGGCCTTAATATAGCTGCAATGCATCAAGAAATCCTAAATCTAGAACCTGGACATTAGGCCTGAGTGATGTAGGCTGCTAGACCCCAGCATCCCACACCCAACCCATCCCCTTTTATAGTATAAGTATAAGGCTGTGAGCATACATATGGGATCTTCTGACCTGGTGGATTCCTCTCTCTGCATGGCCGCAAGACTCTAAATTGTCTTTCATTGCTAACAAAATTGATGAAATCTTTTCATACCAAACAAAGGCTGACATTTGCTTTTGGCAGTATTGTTATCACTTTTTAAAAGAAGAAAGTCCAAACACAATGCTGGGAGTGCACATATTGCAAGGAGAGTGCATGCCCAAACCTGGGGACAGATTCCCCAAATTTGGGGAATGCTTCCTGAAGAACAAAGGGGCCTGGGAGCCAAATCTACTTATACCATTGTGTTCCCTTCATCTGGCACATCCTGGTGGCTGGTTCCACACTGAAACAAGGAGAAGGTAGCCCTCACAGGACCTGAGTCAGCACTTGCCCAGCCCTCAAACCTGGACCAGCCTTGGTCTGTTCTTGTTCTATCCCTGAGGACAGAACTAACTAAATTAAACCCCATCTATGTACAAACGGAACTGTAAAGTTCCCAGAAACAAAGAAGGCTATGTATCATCCTTCCCCCTGCCCCACCTTCCTTTTCATTTATTTGAAGAAAGTGGTAAGAGTTGTTCTTGATAACTCCATTAAAACAGGAGAGGTGAAATACTTTCCTTCTATGCATGAAATGCTATTGGGAAGCTGACAGGGATGGCATGTGACAGGTGACACCCCGCTTCCCACTCATGTTTCCCTCATGAGGTGTGCTAAGGAGCTGTATCCTCTCTCAGATACAGCATAACTGAGCAGAGGCAAGGCCAGAGTGAACATGACTGCAGCTGTTATGCTGGGAAGAAATGGGTCCAGGTAAATATGCACAATAGCTAAAATGAAGATTCTAAATTTTCTTTCATTGTTAACAAAATTGATGAAATCTTTTCATACAAAAGGGCTACATTTGCTTTTGGCAGTATTGTTATCACTTTTTAAAAGAAGAAAGTCCAAACACAGTGCCGGGAGTGCACATATTGCAAGGAGAGTGCATGCCCAAACCCGGGGACAAGGTCAGAACCAGCTTCCTCTGAAACTGAGGTGAACAGAATCAGCATCTATTCATGTACGCCCCCACCCGGCACCCACGCACCCTTGCTCAACTCTTCCCTGCAACCCACTCTGTGCTGGAAATAGATCGATAGACTGAGCTGTCAGACTTATGCAAGGCTTACAGGCTCCCAGACCTCTCTCAGCCTGATGTTCAGAGTGAGAGTCTACCCACGAGGTTAAGAGTTGAGATGTCACAGGGTTTCTCTGTATGCGAAGAACATCTATGGAGTTGAGATGGTAACAAAACAAAGCAGACTTGAGACTGTGACAGGTTTTGGGCTCTCCATTTCCTGAGTCACCTGTCTGGTGCCTTCCCCTTCACCCTCCTGCAAGCTCAGTTTTGCCCCCTGGTTGGGACCAGTTTTGCCCTATACAGAGTGCTGAGAAGGAACTCTGATTTAGCACGACGTCCTTCTTTGACTTTGGTGACCCACCCTTGCAGTGACAATGTTCCTGCCACTGACTCTGAGCATCCCAGCCCCAGGCACGAGTCCCTGTCCTGGGTCTCCCAGAGTATCCTCTCTGGTCATTGCCAAGGTGGTCTCTTCCATAATTTGCCTGACCTGCCTTTGCTTCAGACCTTGGGCACTGTTTAATCCCTATTTCTCAATTATGTTGCCTATCAGCATTGCCCAAAAAGGGTTTGTGTGTGTGTGTGCGTGTGTGCGTGTGCGTGTGCGCGTGTTTCTCCTAGTTTTATTAAGAAATTATTGATATACATCACTGTGTAAGTTTAAGGTATACAGCATGATGGGTTGATTTATATATGTTGTGAAATAATTACCACAACAGGTGTAGTTAACATCCATTTTTTGTTTTTTTATTTGTGTCAAAATATACATAACATAAAATTTAACATTTAACCACTTCCAAGTGTACAATTCAATGGCATTAAATACATGGTTGTATTTAACCATCACCACTACCTATCTCCAGAACTTTTTCATGTTCTAAAACTAAAATTTTATAGCCATTAGAAGCTAACCCTTTTTTCCTTCCCTCTCTTCCTTAGTCCTTGGAAACCACCACTGTTTCTACAAATTTGATTATTGCAGGTGCCTCACGTAAGTAGAATCATACAATATTTGTCCTTTTATATCTGGTATTATTTTACTTAGCATTGTGTCTTCAAGGTTCATCCATGCTGTGGCATGTGTCACAATGTCCTTCCTCTTTGAAGCTGAATAATATTTTATTCTGTGTATATACCATATTTTGTTTATCCACTCATCCAATGATGGACATTAAGGTTGTTTCCACTTTTTGGCTATTGTGAATAATGATTCTATGAGCATGAGTACAGATATCTGTTTGAGTTCTTGCTTTCAGTTCTTTTGGATATATACTTAGAAGTGGGATCACTGGATAATATGGTAATTCTATGTTGTTTTGTTGCTTTAAGAAGTGGCATACTATTTTGCACCAGCAATTCACAAGGGTTCCAATTTTTCCACATCCTTGCCAACACTTGTTACTTTTTGGTTTTTGATAATAGCTATGCCAGTGGGTAGGAGGTGGTGCCTAGGGAGTTTAAAAGATTATCAGTGCCCATGGCTTAGTCCCAGAGACTCTGATTTAATTATTTGTAGGTGAGGCCTTGTCAACAATATTTTGAAAACCTTCCAGGTGATATTAGCACGCAGCCAGTGTTGGTAAACTCTAATATATTCCTGGCTTATGCTATCTGACTATCCTGTATTCCTAGGCTGCCTTCCTGGTCTCACACAAAGAGGCAAAAGCCTAGAAGGACTCGCCAAGTCCACACAGCAGTAACTAACAAGTTCTATCTGACTCCAACCTGTGTTCTCTCTGCTGTTCCCCAAATTTGCTCTAAAGGGCTCTTTCCATAGGGTTCCAACACAGAGCCTCCTAACACAGAGCACGCTTACACCTTGGATCTGTATTGTGATGTGTGTTATTTTCCTAGGACTGATAAAACAAATCACCATACACTGGATGGCTTCAAACAATAGAAATTTAGTCTTTCATATTTCCAGAGTTGAGATATCGGAAATCAAGGCATTTGCAGGGTTGGTCCCTAACTGGAGGCTCTGAGAATCCCTTCCATGCCTCTCTCTTTGCTTCTGATGGCAGATGCCAAGCAACCCTTGGTGTTCCTTGGCTTGTAGATGCACCATTCCCATCTCTGCCTCCATCTTCACATGGCCTTTCCCCCTGTGTCTTTGTGTTTTGTCATTGTCTGTTTCTTATAAGGACACTAGTCATTCAATTTAGGGCCTACCCTGAATCTAAGATGACGTCATCTTGAGATCCTTAAATTTATTATATCTTCAAAGAACTTTTTTTTTCCAAATAAAATCACATTCACAAGTACCTAAGGTTAGGACTTGGACGTTCTTGGCAGGAAACACATACAACCCACTGCAGGGAGTTTTCCATTGGTCTTCCAACCTGTAATCAGTTCCATTATGAGTCAAGAGTTCAGCATTTACCAAAGCTTGATTTGTTAGAAGCAAGCCTTCAAAAGCACTTGCACTGGAATCAGAATACCAACCAGGCTGCATAAATCTTTGCCTCATCACAGGGAGGCTGTCTGACTTTCTCGCCCTCTTCTAAGGGGCTCTGGAGCAGAGTCTCGTCCCTAAGACAGTTTGAGACTCCCTTGGAGCCAGTGAGGTGGTGCCAAGACCCTAACTCAAGATGCCACAGAAATACCCAGACTAAAGCACGTACCCTGCTTTTTCTCCCATCTTAAACGGATCTGCTATAGTACTGGATGTTGAGGCTGCTCCAAGATGGAAGTATCTGCACAAAAAGCTCCAATCATTGGAAGAAACCCCACTAATAGCATTTAATGACTCTCTGGTTGAGCCCTGAGCTGACCATGCTTCCACTTCCACAGTGTCCTCTCTCCCTGTCTCCTTGTTCAAACTCATCCCATGTAGTCTTTGGTATCCACTCGGCCTCCCAATGATTTCAAGTCTTCTTGGAAAGGAAACAACAACAAAATAAACCTTCTCATGGAAAAGGCTAGGACTGCCTGCCCTGTGGAGAGATGGGAAGGCTCCAACCAGGCTATCTCCCTCCTCAGCTAATTTTACTGTCCTGTTTGGATGACAAAGGCCCATCCCTAATGGGCAGTCTCTCCAGACCCTGTATAATCTGTGGGCAGTTTAGGGGAAAGGAAATTGCATTTTGTCTCATAAATAACTCCACTGTGTGCCAGAATCAGACCAACCCCACTTTTCCAACTGTGCAGGCATCTGGGATGTTGGGTGTAAAATCCTGAACTAAATTATTTTCAGTTTTAGAATGTTTGATAAGTTATCTAAAGTGAGAGCATTTTTTTTTCTCAGCTTTACAGAGAATTGCACGTGGTCCTCACTCTCATTTTTAAAAAATATTTGGAATGATTTTATTACAAACTATGACTCCTTTAGGAGTGAATACATCTGAAAAAACCAAATGCAGTGTCCCAGTGGATTTAGCCATTTGTAAAACCATCAGAGAATCTATAGGCAGAGGTTTTAAGAAGTGAGAGAAGCAATTCACCAACTCTTCATGCATATTCTCCTGACTGCCAAGGACATTAAATTTGTTTTCACCTATTGAAACTTCAACACATTTTTATTATATAAACATAATAAGTGTTTAATGCTAATCTGCAGTCAATTTACCTATTATGGTGTAAACTTAGTCCTATGTTTTTTGCTCAAGAAAAATTTTGCCTTAGCATATCCATTGGTGATGTAATTTGTCGGTCTGTATCCTAATGTTTTTGTAAATTTACAACTTTTTATATGGAAATACTGAGCTGGTTATTTTTATATTTTAATTTCTCCTGTTAGTATGCTTAATTAATTATGTGGAAATACTGCAAGTTTAGGGACAGAATCATATTAATCTTTGCCTCCAAAGGCTTAGAGGAGTGCTTGGTTCACAGTAAGCGTCCCATAGCTGTTTATTGAAATGCATATATATGTGAAGTGGGCACATGCCTTATATACAACACAGAAGCTTAATCTCCCCCAACATGTCATTTTATCCATGTTTAATAGTTCTACACATGTTCTATGACAAGCCTTCTCAAATATTAATATATACAGAAATTAGTGTATACAACATCATATATAAAAGTTGTAGTGTGAAAGTAGCCAACTGATATATGTAAATATGTTCTATCTGATTAATAATTAAATACATGCAAACTAAAACTGAAAGATAACATCTATCAGTTTGACACAAATGTAAAAGTTTGATAACATTTTGATCATTTTGAGCTGATGGGAGCAATGCTACATATTGTTGCTGAGAAGTGAATAGGTGCATGAGTTCAGGAACGAAAATGTTCATTTCACTTAAGACAGCCATCTCAGTATTAGGAATCTAGCCTACATAAAGAATTGCACAAGTCTGTAAACACACACATACAAAGGACTTCATGAAAACAAATCATATGAAACGAGATCAGTGCCATCTCTTGAAGCAGGAATAAAGAAACGGGTTCACACAATAGAATGTAACACAAACTTTATACAGAACAAGGTTGATATACATGGCCTAGAAAAATGACCAGGGTATTTTGTTACATGCATTATGGACATATAGAAGAGAGAGAGAAAGACAGAGAGAGAGAGAGAGAGAGAGAGAGAGAGAACAATTCTGTTTTTCATTAGGAAAAAAGTGAGTGCTTATATATGTGTAAGTGTGTGTATATAGGTATAAATAAGAAAAGTAGTGAAAGATTGGCCTAGTACAACTCCTTTCAAACTTTGTTTTATTAGAAATACTATATTCCCCACCTTTCAATTTCAATGTTAGGGAAATAGAAATAACTCAGAGCACACAGCTAATTAGATAGAGTGATTATTAGTAAATCATATATTTTCTTATACTTTTAATATGGTTTTAGTCACTTATTCTTTAAATCATATTTAAAATCACTGAGGAGATTCAGGGTATGGAAGTTATGCAGTCATTAAGAAAGGGAAGAAAACTGAATGTTTTAGGAGGAGCTGTACAGATTACGAAGAATGTAGAGAAAATTAGGGCTGAGATGGAGGGGCTGATAATAAATTACAATTCAAAGATGCATTCACTCATTCAGTCAGGAAGCAGTTTTTAAAGTCAGTATCTAGTGTTCTTAGAACTGTTCTCCTGGGGCGTAGTGATGACCAGAGCTGGAAGAGTCTGGCTGCTAAGAGCTGTGGAAGAGATAGGTTCCTTTCATTCCTTCTGAGCGCCTCATACTCTTGACCTTGTGCGTGCTGGTGAGAATGGGTAAGGCTGCTGCTCCTGGGAAAGTTGCTGGGAGTATCTGATGAGTGAATAAACTTGGTACTTCAGGTAGCGATAAGAGTTACGAAGAAAATAAAGCAGGGATAATGACAGGAGTGACTGTGGTTAACTGGATTTATATGACTACTTTTGAAAGAATGATCAGAGAGGACTTTCCAGGAAGGGACGTTTGCCCTGAGATCTGAACATTGAAAAGGTAGTAGCCTTGAGAAGATTGGAGAGAATGATATTCTTGGCAGAAGAAAAACTGAAAAAAAAAAAAAGTCCTGAAATGGTTGTGCTCAGATGTTGTAGTCAGTGTGGTCCTCCAAACTCATATATTAAGCCCCTAACTTTCAGTTACTTTCAGTAACTGTATTTGGAGATCAAGCCCGTAAGGAGGAAATTAAGTCATAGGGCCCTAATACACTAAGAGTAGTGTCCTTATAAAAGCTTTCTCTCCCAGCTATGTGAGAACACAGTGAGAAGGTGGTCTTCTGTAAGCCAGGAAGAGAGCCCTCACCAGAAGTGAAATTGACCAGCACCTTGATCTGGGATTTCCCAGCCTCCAGAACTATCAAAAAATAAATTTCTGTCATTTTGCTATTACAGCCCAAGATGACTAAGACATCAGGTTTAGGGTATATTTAAGTTAGAGCTTATAAGACTTCCTGACAGATTGAAAGTGCAGAGAGGGAAAACAAGATCAAAGGTAAAATTGAGGCTTTTTGCCTGAGTGACCAAAGGAATGGAGATTCATTAAATATGATGGGAAGATGGAGTGGGTGGGGGAGTTCTTGAAGGGGAAGAGACAAAATCAGGAGTTTCATTGTACGCTCATTAATTTTAAGATCTCCACCTGCTAGACATTGTCATGGAGTCAGACATGTAAGTTGGGACCAAGTGGAGTGTCATCAGCATTTAGATTGGATGTAGAGCTCTGGAACTGAATGGGTCACCCTACCAGGATGTGTCAACAGGGAGCCTAGTGGCCATCCAACAGTTTGAGGAGCATTGAAGACAGAGAAACCAGTAAAAATAGAAGAAGCTTGTGACACAGGGAGAGCACCAGAAACCAAGAATGGTCAAGTGTTGCTAAAAGGTTGAGTGGGATGAAAGCAGAGATTGAAAGCGGGGTTTGGCAAGTAGAGACCGTAGGGCATCTGGATGACAGAGTCTCAGTAGAGTAGGGAAAGCCAAAGCCTAACTGAAGACAGTGACAATGGGAGGTGAAGTAGAAACTAGTCACATGTGGAATTGCGCTCCAATGGGAAGCAGAGGACTGAGTTTGTACATAAAAAAAGATGCAGGATCAAGAGATGATTTTTAAAAATATTTTTGTGATGGAAAATTTTAAATGTATAAAAAAGTAGATCCCATAGTAAAATAGACTTTGCATACATCAATAACTTCAAGAATTAAGCAATCTTGTTCATCTGTACTGCTATATGCTTACCTAGTTCTGTATTATTTTTTTAATGTTTATTTATTTTTAAGAGAGAGAAATCGAACAAGTGGGAGAAGGGCATAGAGAGAGGGAGACACAGAATCTGAAGCAGGCTGCAGGCTCTGAGCTGTCAGCACAGAGCCCAATGAGGAGTTTGAACTCACCAACCAAGTGAGCCACCCAGGCCCTCCAAGTTCTGTATTATTTTGAAGCAAATCCTGGATACTGTTTTATCTGTAATATTTGAGAGTATATCTCTAAGACAAGGACTCCTTGTGAAGAAATATAATCACAAGACCCATATGACACCTAAAAACAACTGACAATAATCCCTTAATATCCATAGTATTCAAAGTTCTAATTATCTCATAAATGTTGTAAGTTTGAATTCGTTTCCAAAAAGGATCTACACATTGCAATTTCTTTTGGTTTGACATTGATATGTCTTTTTCCTGCATGTGTGTGTGTGTGTGTGTTTGTCTTGTTTTTTGTTTTGTTTGGTTTTGCTGTGTCTTTTACATCCCTTCTAGTCTAAATATTCTCTCTCCATCTTTTGTCCCCCTTGCAATTTATTTTCAAAGAAACCAGTTTGTCTTGTAGAGTTTCCCGCAGTCTGAGTATTCCTGATTGAAGTTCTGTGATTTTGTTTAACATAATTTTCTTCTTTTGTATTTCCCCCATACTGATAGTTGGATCTAAAAGCTTGATTAGAATCAGGTTTAAATTTTTTGGCGAGATTAATTCAGACATGATGGTATGTTTATCCATCAAGGAGAACATGATGTCTGGTTGTCTCTCTTTTCAAGTTGTTAGTAGCCATTGATGCTCCTTCTCTAGTTACATTAATTCATTAGGGATTGCAAAATGGTGACATTCTAATTCTATCCTTGCTTCTTTATTTATCAGCTGGAATACTTCCTCATCAATTTTTAGTTACTGTTATGGTTTTTAGGAAAGACAGAATAAATGTTTGATTCTTTCTCTTTAACAGTTTTCAAAAATAATAAGTAAATTCTACAGTATCTTCAAAAAATGAATGCTTTTAAAAATAATATGAACTCATGGGTTTAAATATACTCAATGTGTTTCAATACATTATAGTTAGTATCCTTATTGATACTCAAATTGCCCCCATTTGTGTGCCATAGGAGCCTCTTAGATTTGGCCTCAGAATATTTTTGACAAACCCTGATAGTTGTTTATAGATTCATTACTATCTGGTATCCTAGGCTCATCTAGTACAATTTCTATCTTACGTAGGAATCAGCTATCTCTTCAAAGAAAATAATTTTTATTTTAAGTGTGAGATATTAAAGCATATTTGTACATTAATAGAGATAATCCAGATGAGAGGAGATAACTACAGGAGCACAATCCTCAAGTAGGTAAGGGAGGATGGGATAGGTGGAAAAGTTGGCCTTAGATTGGAATGGAGACAGTTAATTCATTGAAGTGGTGCACTCACCGAGCAAAGCAAAATGTTCTAGAAATACAGGAGGCATATGAGTAACCAAAAAATATAACTGTCTATATTATTCTGTGTTAAGTTGCTGCATTTCCCACTTACAAATTCTACACTTATGGGTATAAAACTCACCTAGTTAGTTCCTCAATCAGTGATATGTTGAACACTTTTGTTTTTCTATAAATAACTTCCCCAATCAAAAAATCTCAACATAGATGACTAGCAATACGCTAAACTTTTGAGATTTTTCATGGATTGTTAAGAATTCTTTCAAACTCAAAATAAAAATACTTTCCAGATTTAAAAATTGTTCATTTTAAATGATTTTTCTTTTAATTTCCAAGCTGGGTATTCATTTACTCCTGATATATTTGAAAAAGTGAAATATATTGATCTTTTGGTTTATTTGCTTTTCACCAGCTTGAATCATGACAGTAGGAAGGTCTCAATGTATGTCACAAAGTTCCCAACTAACGAATGTCTCTGACATACCGATGACTATCCCATCTTGTCTGACTTGGCTAAAGAAGTATCCCCACCCCCTTCCTTCATACTCATTGCTGCTGATAGATCCATCCCATTCTTCTCTTTGCAGAGGCTGTAACATCATTTCTTCCCCTCATTTCCTTCTCATGTTTGTTTCTACATTATTAATGCTTTCAAGGAATGTCCAGATATGGAAAAAAAAATGAACTCACTTCTCTTGCCTTCAGGCCTAATATAGATGTGCTACATGAGATTGGCACTTTCTCTTCTCCCCACCGGAGTCCCTTGTCCCTTGGATTCTTGGACCCAGTTGTATGAAGCACAATCTGGAAGAGACAGGTTGGGTATAAGACATCTTGAATCCTGAAATACATCTTTAATGCCATTCAAGAAAGAGACTACAAAAAGATAACTTTAGATCAAGACTCTGAGGATGGAACTAGATAGGGAAGAAAAAGAGAAATGTAAGGAGTAGAAGAATAATGATAAACATTGATAAATGTTATAGTTTTGAAATATTGCTTAGAATCACCCAGCAAAGACTGAGAAAGGAAACTGTTCTCCATTATCTTCTTTCTTCCTGGGACATCAAGACTCCCTGGTCACAGGATCCTAAAATTGATCTACTGATTTTTTTAAATTTTTTTAATGTTTATTTATTTTTGAGAAAGAGAGAGTATGAGAGGGGGAGGGACAGAGAGAGAGAGAGGGAGACACAGAATCTGAAGCAGGCTCCAGGCTCTGAGCTGTCAGCATAGAGCGCTATGAGGGGCTTGAAACCACAGATCATGAGATCATGACCTGAGCCGAAGTCTGACACTTAATCAACTGAGCCACGCAAGCGCCCCAAAATTGATCTACTTATTAATGGTACTAATGTGCTACAGGTCACCAGCATTAGTTAAAAAGTATCATTTTGGGGAACTTGACTAAAATTATTTGGATGGAAAAATCTTCTTCCAATTTCTCAGTAATCAGTTTTCAAACTCTCTTTGGAGCCCAACGTAATCATAAATTGCAAACACATACATGAACTGTTTATGCAAAGTTGAATTTTCAAAGTACAAATTAGAATCTAATCACTCAGCTTGCAGAAGTATTCACCCTAGGATTCTTTTACAACAGGAACTTCTTTAGTGTTTGTTTCCAGACCATTAACTACTTGATAGAGAATCTATGGGTGGGTTAAGCAGCCTAATATATAAAAGTTGGAAATTGTTAGGCAAAGATAGATGGAAAAAAAATGAATCTTAAGTGTTATAGGGAGATAGGAAAATAGAATTAATTTATTGATTTATACATCTTACAAATAAATCTATTTGTGAACATGAGGTAGAGCCTTAATTGCTGTTTACCAGGCACATACTGTAATTTTGTTGGGGTTTGTTCCCAGGAGTGAGCAAATATTTTCTTCTTACAACATGAAATACTTACCAACATTTGCTTATTCCATTGTACAGATTTATCTGCATATTATATTACACATTTAACTGAAATGTTTACATATCTACATGCCACTTGTGAGAGGAAGTACAGTGTCACTGCCACATATATCCCAGAGAATTATTAAAATTTAATGAGCATCCGTTAGTAATAAATCCTAGAGTGGTAATTTAAAACAAGATGGTGAAGTAAGGCAGTTATCTAGGTAATTTGGGGAAACACAGAGTTGTGTTGGTTGGCCCTTCTGGATTTTTAAAAATATTCTTCTGGCATTTAATTTAATATTTATACCATTGAGTGACTTGAGTGGGGTAGAATTTTAGCAACCTGTCCACAGAAAGCCTTTGTTCTAAGCTGGCAATTGAATCACACGTATTGAAGGAAACCTCTCTTATTTTACTTGACTCTCCAGCTAAAGTTTGAAAGTCAATAAACACCTCATAATGCTAATTCAATCCAAGTCAACAATAGTGAGTTCCAATCAACTGAGCTAGATGCTAGGGTTACTGAGTGTGTAGTCTCATGGAGTTTATGATCTAGTAAAGAACACTAAAATAATAACACATTTTCACTTAAGATATGACATGCTCTAAAAGCAATGTCTAAACAAAATTCCTTGGGTATAAAGCAAGCAGACTGATTGGTTTTGAAAAGTCTTTGTGGAAAGTGCATCTTTTAAGGCTGGCCTTCAAGGACAAGGAAGTTTTCAATAGGTCAAGATGGTGGAAGGTACTTTTCTGAAAGAAGAGTACAGAGGCAGGAAAACACAAGTCATCTTTAGAGAACTGTGAAATATCCTGTGGGGCTAAAACTTAGGCTGTGGGCATTTGCTGTGGTATTTGGAAATACAGTTCAAGACCAGAATTACAGGTTCCGGTAAACTAAGACCAGAAGACTGCTTTTCTAATTGGCAATAGGTAGCTGGGAAAAGTTTTTGAGCATAGATTATTCTGCTTAGTGAAAGTGAGTTTGCAGGATTGAAAGGGGTAGGAGCTGGAGTGTTGGAGATCAAATAGAAAACTTGGCACTTACCTAATGGGGAATTAGTGTAGGAGCAACAGGAATGGAAAGAGGGGGTGGTTTCTAGGTTTTACTGGGGCAGAGTTGTGATAATCTAGTGGCAGACTGGGTAGCATGGGAGTGGGAGTGATGCAGGAGCCCCTATGTTTATGGAGAGGAAGAGAAAGAGAAAAATAGGAAGAAGGCATAAGTTAGGAGAAAGGCTACCCAGGACTTCCAAAAACAAATAACGAGAGGATTACAAGAAGGGGGTCACTAAAAACAAATGATTTAGAGAAATATAGAAAAATGAGGACAAAAAGAAGTACATAGATTTAACAAAGAGAAGGTTGCTATTCATTTTTTATAATGTGATAAGATCAGAAGCTAGATTGCAGTGGGTTGAGGAGTAAATGGAAAATGTTACCTTGGAGAAAACAAGAGTAGAGGATTATTTTTGAGAAGTGGTGGTGAAGTGTAAATGAGAGAGGACTGTAATTCTTTGAAGAATAATAAGGTTGGAAGAAGGTTTTATTAGGACAAGGAAAACTGATTCCAAAGAGACAACAAAGATGTGAGGTGGTAGTCTGTTACATTGATGACCCCCAGGAACTGTGTCTCCCAATATTCATGTCCTTGTGTCTCCTTGAATCTGGGATGGCCAAGTGAACAATAGAATGTGATGTTCTTGGAAAGGCTTCCAAGTTAAGGCAGTAAGAAGAGCCAACAGTGTCTGCTTTTGTACTCTGGAGAAGCCAGGCACCATACAAGAGCTCTGAACCTGACACCATCCTGCTGTGGGGGAAACCCAAGCTATCCACATGGAAATGCCCCATGGAGTGAGAGATGTCCAGCCAGCTAGCTCCCAGAAGCTTTAGGCATCCCAGCTGTGGCACCAGACATGAACGAAGAAACCAGGGTGGGCTGGAAGATGTTACTTGGAACACTGAAGAGCCCTGCTCTGCCCAAATCGCAGACTTGTGAGTGAATAAATGATTGCTGTTGTAAGCTGCTGAAGTTTTTGAAGGCTTGTTATGCAGCAACGGGTGCCTGGAACAGGTGATTAAAAAAGAAAGAAGCAATGTTAGGAAGGTTGGATGGATAGAATAAGGCTCCAAAGAAGATAAGGGGAGATAGAATCAAGTGGAAAAACTGGTCTTGGAAGTGAGGATGCTGCCTTTTTTGAGGTAGATGGGATTGAGAGAAATAGGGATAAAAATTAAAGTTAGTGATGAATGGGAAGGAAAGTAGACCAATTCAAGCTGGACAGTGAAGCACTGTGTTGAGAATGAGGATTGCATAAAGGAGCTGAAAGCTAAAGAGGGAGGAGAAATATGCTCAATTATACATGAAATACGGGTTCATCCAGGAGGAATAAGTAAAGGGCAGAGTGGCTGTAAGAACCCCGGTAAGTGTTGTGGCCATGAATTTGTAATGAAGCCAACAGCTCTATGAGTTTTTTGCACCCACCCTTACTGAGATTGGCTTCCTTCAGGGATCAAAACTTACTGTGTAGATGGGTAAACAGTCATTCTATTTGGTTTAGGAGATTCGGACTCTAAGTATATAAACAAATGGGAAAAAATGTAACCCAACTTGAGTCTTCAAGTGTTTCAAAGTCTTTCTGAGACCTTTCCCACTTTTATAAAGGAATTCATGGACCTGCTGCTTGTCTATTTGTAATACTGGAAATGATTTCCATTAGCAATTGCTGAATCATATACCTGAGATTACAGACAATGCTATTTATACTAAAGAAATTGAGTGCACATCTATTTTAGCTTCCTGTCCTATTTTCATACTTCCATCCATTTGGATATTTGTCCCATATGTTGTCCTCAGCACTCTGTCTTAAACTGCTGTCTAGTTACAGCTCAAAAAAGCTGTTCCAAATGGGACTTTATTTCAGTAGGGGGCTGTACTTCCTTTCAATCTATTACTTAACTGACAGATACTGTGAAGGTTAATTAGTCAATTTTTAAAAGCTCTCTGTGATGGCAAAAAGAAAAAGTTGGTTTTGTACCCTTGAATGGTATACAATGACTTGACTCTTTTCATAGGTCCTTATATGAAAGATAAACTACTGGAGGGGTTTGGAATATGAATACTTGTGGAAAGCCAAAGCTGAATGATCCAATGACTTTGCGATGCTAAAGGGAGTTTATGACAAACCCATGTTACAACTGAATAAAATCCAGTTGCTTCCACTGGCCCCTCACCTTGTCTTGACTTCTAGGGGCTCCCTGTTCCCTGACCTCTCACTTCTCTGAGCCTCAAATTCATGGTTAGTTTGATAGTTGGCTTTGAACTCCTGATCCTACTTATTTTTGTGCCAGGATCTAACTGTGTTGCTTCTCTCAGTTCTGGCTGCTCAGTCTGACTCACTGGAATCCCACTGCAATCAACGTGCCTGGTGTTTCACACTTTGACATACTTCCCACGAGGATGTGGCCCTACAATAAGGAAAGAATTTGCCCCAACACCCATTGACCCATACCATGCATTGCCTATTGTTGTGGCTGAATACAGAGGTTACCCAATGACATTCAGGTAATTCTAGCAGCTACTATTTAGGTTGATTCACCAGAAAGTTCCAACAGGCCCTTTAAAACATGATAAGATGGCATGGGCTGTTCCAGTTACATAATGTTCCAGTTACATTGGGTGGGAAGATCTAAGTTAGAATTAATTACTGGTTCTTTCAGTCATTAGCTGGGAACCAATTTAAGACAGCTTTATGCTCATACCTATGTGCTGGAAGTTACATATTAAGACAAGCCTTGACTATCAAGTTAAATAAATATCAGGCTGAAGGAAATTAAGGGTATATATCATGGTATGTACCATGGACAAGTAAACTAAGCATTTTGACTGAAATAAAAACATACTTTTGCTATCCCAGTCAAACTACATGCTAAATAGATTGAGAAGAAGAAAATAGCATCGTACAAATCTATGGCTTGGAAACTGGATTGGCATCAACACAACTAAGGAAATCCAAGCCAGATTCGAGATGTGCTGAAAACCAAATTTCCTAAAGGCCTGGGAGACTTTGGCATGTAGTACTGAGCTGTTAAATTCTAGAGCGATTTCATTTGTGCCAGCTACTTACCATCACCAGCATCAAACTTGCATAACTACACTACTGTTTTACTGCTGAAAATGAACTTTTGTTGGCCTGAATATGTGCAGAGGGTAAATGGCAAGAAGAGATCTGATCCTCTATGCAGAAAGCTAAAGGGAAACATTCGTAGAAGTCTCCAGCATAAAGAACTCCTCAAAGACATTCAGCAGAACGATTTCCGTGTACAAGATAGCCATTACCTGGCCTGAAACAACAGACTTAGCAGACTCACTTCATATGAGGCCCTCTGAAACAACAGTGAGGAACAAAGATCTCCCAAAGATCATAAAGTGAAGAGTGATGATCACAGGCAGCAACATGGGGACAGATAATTGCTGCTCTCTGGTATAAAAACACAACTTTCAATACAATGTTTGCAGTGGATGCTGTTGTGAACCACCCAGATGCCCCTTTCAAGGCTGAGGTGTTCTTTCTCTCAGCTGCCTGGTACTGGGGCTGCTGTCTGCACACAGCCCATTTCCTAACCCCCTGCTGAAGAGAGCTGCCTTTCCCAAGATCATGCCCCTTCCTGGGACAGCCCACATCCTGGGGCTGTTGATCAGGGGATACAAAGGCCTGTCTCCCTTGTCTCTAAGAAACCCTGAGGGGCCATCCCAAGTAGATAGGTCCCCTGTAGGTGTGTGGGTGGCCTCTATTATATCTGCCTCAGGTTCCCTCTCATTCTGCCCTTTTATCCTGCTCCCCTCCTGCTCCAACAAGTATTGTTCCTGAACAGTCCCCTCAGTAAACCTTTTGCAGGCAAATCTCCATCTCAATCCCTTTCCTCAGGAAACCAACCTAAGACATACCCATCTGATCCTAACACCACATGGTGGAACAAACATGATCAACACATGCTTGTTCCCGCCTTCCTTTCTCCTACTCCTCTAAAGAGGAGTCAGGCTTTGCCTATTCCCTATCTTGGCCTCCGGCCTCCTCCAAGTAGCATCCTGCTTGGCAGAGTCTTGACAGAAGGATAAAGGTGGTGGGGGCAAGGGTTACAGTGCTGGCAAAGAGGTGCAGGAGAAGCTGTGGCAAATAAAGAAACTGGGGTTGAATGGGGATTTTAAGAAATACCGTTATGCTCAACCCAACCCTTTCACGGCATTCAAGCAAAAGAAGCACAGAGCTTGGATTGTTGGGAAGTTAACTTTTGTGACTGGACTGCCATTCCACTCTGGGCTTGGGTGACAGTGGTCACAATTTTTAAGCTTTTCCTGTGAATATAGGCAATCTCATCTTTAGATATCAGTGGCGATGCCAGCAGAACTGTATGTTTCAGGAATGCTTTAAGATGGGGCATAGTTTTACTATGTCTAATCCACACTCTTTGAATGCTATGAATTTAAGTCCACAAAAATAGAATTATAGGTTTCAGGGCTTTAAACAAAAATGTTTGTAACAATAGAAAAATAATTAAACTATTGTTTCAGCCTTTATTACGAGAGACATATGAACAACTAACTATTAACACATTCTTCCAAAACATCTACATGTGTCAGTCATGTGCATGTGGGAGCTAAGGACAAAGGGCAGCACACCCTAATGGTATAACTGTCTGTCAGAATTTTATGTGCAGAAGACAGTCTGTGACAAGGCTTTTAGATTCTCTAAGTTACGATTTTTGTTCTAATGCCCAATACCGCTGGCACATAAGTGGCATCGCTGAAGAGTCTGGCCAGGCTGGAGTACATGCAAGAGCACCTGTGGAGATGACAAGAAGGGGTCCCTCTCATGTTAGGCCTTCTCAGCCCGGGACTACATCCTAACTAGACTCTCTTGAAGTGGGTTTGAGTTGCTTGTGAATCACGGCATCCTGAGTTGCAGGATGGATTTTCTATTTTCTTTCTTTTTTCTATTGAGAATTGCCAGCACTTTTTCTTAAGGGTAGAAAATTTCCAAGAACAAGCCTTAAGAATACAAACAAGTATTTTAATGATGCATTTAGGACAAATTTTCCAAACAATATTTTCTTCAGGGTATAGTTCCAATAGCTGGTAGTGATCATGAGCTGTTAGCAATCTAGGAATCAGAGGCAGTTATGTTCCAAATCTACCAAGATGCTCCAACCTGTCATCCTTAGACATGTACTTTCAAGGCCTAAGAGACAAGCTTTACTCTTGAGGATCTCTGTTCTTGAGTTCAGTTGTTAAATCCAGGGATAAAAGACTAATTGGGGAAGCCCAAAACAAGAAGATTAAGCATCCTTCAGAGAAAAGGCTAGGGTGTGGTGGGTTGCCCATGTCCCTTCTGTGTCCAGCCCAACACAGAGAGCTGTTGGGCTGTCCGGAAGCCAGTGCCATTTCTGTCCTGTGCCAGTGCTCCTGGCAACCTTTGAAGGTGATCATCAGCAATCAATACCTATGAGCTTTGACTTTGTTTAATTTTATAATTTATTTTGTAATCTACATTAAAAAAAATTAGGTCAGAACTATTGGCACATCTTTTTTTATAATGATATCTGATACATGATATGTGTTTATGTCCCAGAACAGAAATATATAGACACTTAGTACTTTGAATCTTACCTTCAAAAGAAAAACACTTTATACTGAAGTACAACATATATGATGAAAAAAAAAAAAGACACCTTAGTGGTGTGTAGCTCAATGAATTTTCATAAACAAAACACATCCAAATCAAGAAACAGAACATGAGCAGCAGCCAGTAAGTAGTTCTCCCTGTGCTCCCTTCTAGTCCCTGACCCCTCCAAGGGTATTCACTGTCTTGACTTTTTACTATTTGCTTAGTTTTGTCTGTTTTTTGTTTTTTGTTTTTTGTATTGCATGTACTTGGATATAGAAAATATAGACAGTCCCTGACTTAGGATGATTCAACCTCAGATTTTTCATTTTTACGATGGTATATAAGGGATACATATTCAGTAGAACCCATACTCCCAATTGTGAATTTCCATCTTTTCCCTGGCTGGCAATATGCAGTGCAATACTTTCCCATGATGCTGGGCAGTGACAGCCACAGCTCCCAATCAGCCATGTGATCGTAAGAGTAGATGACAGACACACAACTATTCTGGTTTTCGCTTTCAGCACAGTATTTGGTAGATTACATGAGATAGTCAGCACTTTATCCTAAAGGAGGCTTTGTGTTAGAGAACTTTTTCCTACTGTAATGGAAGTGTTCTGAATGAGTAGATTGGGTATATTAAATGCAACTTTGATTTATGGTATTTTAAATTCATAAGTCAAGGAAGGTCTATATGTACTTTATCTGACTTCTTTCAATTGCTATTATGTTGGTAAGAGTCATCCTTATTATTGCAAGTAGTTGTATATCGTTTATTTTTTATTGCATAGGAGTCCACTGTATGAATAGATCACAGTTTATTTATACCTTCTTCTACACTTATTTATAATTTCTTCTTCTAGAAACATTGCCCCTATGACCAGATGCAAAACCTAACTTCGAACATTTTGTCTGAATCCCTGAGGTCAAATAATGCCAACTGGAGGAAGAGGCTACCCTTTCCCACACTTTTAATTTCTTCAGTGTCAGAAAGCCATTCTGGTCCACTTTGATAGCTCAGAGCTGCACTGTTAATCCAGGATAGCTCCTAGCCAGATATGACTACTGAGCATCTGAAATGTGACTAGCATGAGTTAAGATGTGCTGCATGTATAAAATACATATTGGATTTCAAAGACTTGGCATGAAAAAAAAATCATATAAAACAATAGATTCAATTCAATTCAACAGTTTATATTGATTACTTATTAAAATAATTATAATTTAGGCTGAATGAAATATATTATTAGAATTAATGTCACCAGTTTTTTTTTCTAGAACATTTAAAACTGCACAGGTGACTTTCATTGTATTTTTATAGGATAGTGCTCATCAAGATCACTATCTCATTTATTCTTATGCTGTAAGTCTGAATGTTAGACCAGATCATCTCCCAAGTTTTTGTTGTTGTTGTTCAAAAGTTTTTCTGAAGGTCCTGGTGCCCATTAAAACCAGTACGTGGATGCCCAGATCCCAGAAGCATACAATTGCTCCTTCGGCAGTTTGAGGTCGGTCCAGGTGAGAATCAGTGCGTACCTGCCTCAGGACGTGAGCACTGCACATGTCCTTTAGGTAGGCAACAGGCTTGGGGAATACATTAAGCCCTGATACCACTTTAATTAAAAATGTGACAAGAGATGTTGATTATGAAAGTCTAGGAGACTTCACATTTCCAGGCTTCGTAGAGAAACCACTTTTCGCTTCACTTAACACTGTTTATAGCTGCTGTTGGTTTATATGGAAAATGTGGCAGTGCAAGTTCTAAAGATTTATATAGGGCAATATAATTTATATGAAGTCATTTTGGAGGCCAGATGAATAATAAAGTGTCAATTAATTTTAAGTTTTTGACTATGTGTTTAGGTTTTATCATCCCCAGGCCACATTTTAGATCAATTCCAAACATTCATATTAAGGGGGACCCACAAGTCTCAGAGTCATAAAGAAATGAAGAAGAGCCTAGGGAAATAGGAATATGATATGCAGGAAATTTTTTTCCAAAATGGAGACAGGGTTCCAAACAACTATACTAAGTACCATATTATACTTATATGTGAGGTTTTATTCTGATTTGCTGCTTTGAACCTGAAAGAATTCAGGACTGTTACACATTTCATTGGGCAGATAGATTTTTAAATTTCTCAGCAAATTTGAGTTTTCGTATCTTCTTACCCATGTCCTCCTCTTTTTCTCCAGTGCTTTACTCATTGTTGGCAAATACGCTTTCTTTAAAGGAAGTCATAAGAGTTGTAAATTATTGAAAACCTCTGGAAATATGGCCTCTCGGTTGTGCATTATATTATATTCCTAATCCCCAGTTGTCCTAATCCCTTAATTAAAACAGGAGCAATTTAAATCATTGCAGTGATGTTTTTGTGATTCTATATTTTAATTGAATTTAAATGATGAATATTTGATGCTGTGTATTTGTCAGACAAATAGGAATAAGCACCCTGATTCCCCCTAAGACAGTTAACTACGATTGAAAGTTAGGGAAGCCTTGATTAAATGAATTAGGAAATTAGACACAACTTGTAAATGTGTCCAAGGGGCAAATTCAAGGACTTCATTCTAAATGCCTTTATGGGAAAAAGAAAAACCATGCTGATTTCAGAAAGGATTAAAAATTGAACAGACCTAGAGTTTTCATCAGGAAATGATCTGGTTTTAGAATCTCCATTATTTTTTAAGCTACTTTGGGGACTATTTTAGAAACAGCTCAGCTTCTGTGGAATGATCCTCTGAGTAAAGTCCTGACTGGAATCTGTTTTTCTATCATTGGATCCTCACATAAAAATCAGCCCATTAAAGCCCTTCTCACACAGTCTTGAGGAGGAATATAAAGCACTTCTTCAAAGCAGGAGCTGGAGGTGAAACATGGACGTCTAGGGGTGCTCCTCTGTGCCTGTCGCCCACAGAGCAGCCTGCCGCACTAGCAAGGTTGGCGCAAGGCCGCTGGAGACAGCAAGCAAAGGCGGCAGCCATTTGGCGGTCTTCTGCAGGCATGAAAATAACTGTCTACACAGAATGAAGAAATGTTAGAGCTGGAAAAGGACCTTGGAGATCATTGGATCCAACTCCCTCTCTTTACGGGGAGGCCCAGGTCCAAAGGGGAGGCGGCGCGTTCATTACTGGCAGAGCATGCTCTATTTACAAAGTACATTAAGACATAAGCAGGAAAATGTACACATACTCTCTCACACGTGCATGTGCTCTCTCTCGCTCTCTCCCTGTCTCTCACTCCTTCACATGCGCGTGCTCACGCGCCCCTGGCCTTCTGTCCTCAGTAAATTCTCCTAGGGTGATGTTCTTGTGAGGAAAGGAGGGAGCTCTTTCTCAATAACATTGCATTTTCTTTTTCCACTTTTCTTGAAGTATGATTCACAAATAGAAACTGTATATGTTTCAGGTGTACATTGGGGTGTTTTGATATACATATACATTGTGCAGGGATTATTACTATCAAACTAATTAACATACCCCTCACCTCACAAAGTTACTATTTTGGGCAGCGACACTGCTTACCATGTACTCTCTTCAGAATTTCAAGTACACAATACACTATTATTAACTATAGTCACTGTGCTACCCATCAGGTCACCAGAACTTCATCTTATAACCAAGTTTGTACTCTTTGACCAACATCTCCCCATTTTCCCCAGCCCCATAGTAACTACCCTTCGACTCGGTTTCTATGAGTTCAACTTTTTTAGATCCAACCTATAAGTGAGTTCATGCAGTATTTGTCCGTGTCTGGCTTATTTCACTTACTATGATATCCTCAGGTTCATCCATGTTGTCACAAATGGCATGATTTCCTTCTTTTTTTAATGGTGAATAATATTCTATTGTATATATTATATATTCTATAGTGTGCATATATGTATATATGTATGTAGGTATATATATACATACACATGCACACATGTATCACATTGCTGGTGAGGATGTAGAGAAAAGGGAGCCTTTATACACTGTGGGTGAGAATGTAAATGGAGGTTCCTCAAAAAATTGAAAATGGAGCTATCATATAATCCAGTAACTCCATTTCTGGCATGTGTGCAAATGAAGACATAGTTGCCACTCCTGTGTTCATTGCAGTACTATTCACAGTAGCTTGGCTATGGAAACAACCTAGATGTCTGTCGACAAAGGAGGGAGCTCTTTACATGGACTTGGACTGATCCTTTGAAAAGTCACTCGTGAGAAATACTTCAGAGGAAATTTTTCAGGTCCAGTGCTACAGTCTTCAAGGGCAAAAGACAGCTCATTTATCTTAAGCCCACAGTTGTCGATAATGTGTTGTATGCAAAGAAGAATGTGTAGTCTTTCTTATCAGTGTTGTCAACCCAGGTTTTCTTGGTTTACAACTTACCCACTGCCCCCTTCCAGATGGTCCATGTGTTTGCATTGTGTTGCCCTTCTCTTCATATGCATGCATACACACAGAAAATGAAAGAGTCACTTAGAGAGTAAAGTCATTAACTTCAAGCAGCCATAGAATACTCCAATTTTTACCAGCAGTGTGATAGGTTGTCTGATTCTGAAGTAACATATTCAGTAAAAAAAATGCTCCACCTTATTTTGAGGTCTCCAAAGTCTCTGAATTTGGTTGAGGTCAGACCTCTGCCATATAGAGAGCTCTCTGCTGTACTTGTCTCCCACACATTCTGCTTCTCCCATCCCTCAAATCTCCATGCCCTCCTTCTCTTCAGCACAGGATACCTCATCCTTGACACTATTGACTTGTGGGACCAGATTGTTCTTTGAGGGGAAGGGGAATGGGGCTGTCCTGTTCATTGTAGGATACTCGGCAGGATTTTTGGCCTCTCTACCCAGTAGATGCCAGTATTCTGGGTAGATGCCAGAGTTCTCTGTAGATGCCAGATTCTCTCAATCACGACAGTCAAAAATGTCTCCGGATGTTGCCCCTACTTGAGAACTACTGCTCTAGTATGATCATCCATGGGGAGGGGTTGACTGTATAATCCATAATGTCTGCACACCTTTTCCCAGTCCCCAGGGACAGTATCTGTGCTGCAGGGGTCTGCAGCAACTCCAGACTTTCTAGGTGTGCCTAGTAAGGAACTTGGTAAGTTCCCTTTCTGGTCTTTGTGGCTGCTGTGTTTTCCTGTATCATGCTAAGAAGCTCTAATAGAAAAATTGCCCTCATTAAGGACAAGAAGAATCTCAATAAGCTGGACACCATGGAAGGAACTGGATCACTGGCACCTTCCCTAAAGGACCTCCCCTCCCCCACTTCTGCCATTGACAGCACTTCTCAAGCAGGCTGAACCCAGGGTCCCTATCTGAAGTGAGGAAGAGTTCTTTTTGTCTAATCGCCTACTTTCTGATTCTCAGGGGGATGTCCAACCTCCCTGATGGTGATACAGTTCCCGCTTAGAAGGCATGGGAGGGGAGGGGAGTGTGGTGGGCAACACATTTATAAAAATACTAAGTGACCCCCTCCTTCAATACCACGAATTGCAATTGCATATCAATGGGTAAGGATTATGGGTATTGGTTTGTGAAAGAAGTGTTGATTTCAACCATCATAAACAAATTACCCTTTCCTTCCTAGCTAACTCCCTTGATAAGAACAACCAGTTCACAAACCCATGAGGCTAGAGAAGGTGTGTGGGAACAGGAAAAGAGTGGGAGAAGCGTTTTGCACTTTATTAAAATTAGAGTATCAGCATTCCTTTTTGATAAGGAAAAAAACCCCAAAAAGCAATGCATATATTCATGTTTAAATGCTTCCTTCTTCTGGACCATCTCCCAGCAGTAAGACGCATCATTTTATAGGGGTTGTGTTTCTTTTTTCTTAACCTCAGTGTTTATACTCAGATTCATAGGGCTGTTGGTAGGTTGGCAGGTACACACATGAGGAAAATATCAGCAGGCAGAGTCTTTCTCTTCCTCTCTCCTTAATTTCCTCCTTTACGTGATGGAACAGAGCTTGGTCTTGCTTAACAAAGATTTTCTAGAAGCTATTCCAGGTGAGTGCAGTGAAAAAGTAGTAGGACAGAGGAGCACCTACTAATATGAAGAGGGAAAAAAGGTTCTTTCTAAGACAGCTAAATCTGTTTGCATAACTCAGTACTTCTCCTGGGACCAGGGCTCCTAGCAGGCTCTCAGAGATGCCGCCGAAGGGACACAGAGCCAGGGCCCAGAGGGTACTTTTTGCCGCTGTTTGATGATGGCATCTCCAAAGGCAGCCGGTCTGAACTGGATGAACCCTCTGCCTGATACTGAATTCTGTTGCTAGCTCCTTTCCCCAGCTTCAGCCTTGTGTCCATTCCAGTGTTGGGAGCAGGGTTAGATTTTGATTACTGAATTGTAAACTGTAGGGCATTTATATAGTAAATGGAGATAGTAGAGCTGTAACTCTGAAGTTTCAGGAGCATATTTATATCTAATGAATCCAAATACAAATAATTTTTAGCTTTTTTGAAGAAGAAAGGACTTTTTTTTTCTAAGCAGATATTTGGAATACCAGCTCAATGGAGCCATCCATGGATGGGCTTCATGGGGTTTAGAAATCCCTTGAAACTGAATGCTTATGCATTTTCCTGAGATGGATTCTATATCTTTCATCAGACTCTCTAGATCCGTAATTGATGAAAGGTTAAGAATCACTGTCTCAAAGGCAGTTACAAAAGTGCCCTTTTTTTGTCTTGTCTACAATTTTGACTTGTTTTTTAGTATGTATGTGTGAGTGTGTATTTGGTTTTTAGTGTTTTTTTTAAGTTTATTTATATTTGAGAGACACAGAGAGTGCATGCACACACACAAGTGGGGGAGGAGCAGGGTCAGAGGGAGAGAGAGAATCCCAAGCAGGCTCCATGCTGTCAGCATGGAGCCCAATGCGGGCTCACACCCATGACACATGAGATCATGATGTGAGCTGAAATCAAGAGCTGGATGCTTAACCGATTGAGCCACCCAAGCACCCTGGTTTTCAATTTTTTGAGGCCAGATAGTTTCATTGGTGTTTCTCCATAAGATATTTTCCTAGAGGGTGAGCCAATTTGAGGTTGTAAGATCTCTGGAGATTAAATTCTTAGCTACAATTGGTTTAGGTCTTGTAGAAAGTTGTGTCATTGAAGTTCAATGGTGACTTTCTGTGACGATAATGTCAGATTGAGAAAGGACATCGAGGGGAAAAAAGGAGGGGAATATTAGGTAGTGAGGATGCACGATCACTTTTTTACCTTTAATTCAATATGCCTGAGGTAATTAAGTTCCTTCTTGTCTGTTAAGATACTGCTGACATTCATCTTCCCTTGAAGAAGTGTTTATGTCAAATCTTATTCCAAGGGCAAGGAGTGAGGATTGAAGGCTACAATGATGACTCCAGACCTGGGAAACAGGGCTTTACCCTCCTGTAATGCTGCCCTTACAACATCACTACCTTCTTCTCCAACACCATGTCTTCTCATGAACTCCTGAAACAGGGTTGGGAAGCTAGTTCATCTCCTTTTAGGTTAGTGTGATAGGGTCCCTGGGTGACTCTGTTGGTTAGGCTTCTATCCCTTGATTTGGGTGAGATCTAGTAGTGCTTTGGGCTCCGCACTGGGCGTGGAACTGCTTAAGATTCTTTCTCTCCCTCCGTTCCTTCCCCTCTCTCACAAGCTCGCTCTCTTTCTCTCTCAAAAATAAAGAAAGAAATGAAAATTAAAGAAAAAAAATGAGAGTGATTTCTCACCAACCCATTCCCTGATCTCACACCACAATGGCCTTCTTACTGTTTTTAGACACAGTAGGCACTTTTCTGCCACAGGACCTTTTACATCTGCTATTCCCTTGCTCTAGAATGCTTTTCCCCAGATAGCATCACAATTCACTCTATTACATCCTTTGGATCACTATGCAGAAGTCACTGTCTCAGGTGGTTCTTCCCTAGTCACCCTTAATATATTGACCTCCCTCTATATGTCATACCCTTCTTCTCTGCTTTATTTTTTCACTTTAGTACACACCTCTATCTTTCCTATTCTTATATTTTGTTTATTCATGTGTTATCTAGTGGAGCTTTGGCTCCCACAGATTGTAAGCTCCATGAGGGCAGGAATGGTTCTCTGTCCCATTCAGTACTAAAATTACAGCACATAGAACAGTGCCTGGTTAATTATAGATACTCAGTAAATATTCTTTGAATGAATAACCTCAAGAGATTTTAGGATAAATCTTGCTCATGAGAAAAAATACTATGTGACCTTTCAATCCAGTGATTTTATGATCAAGAAGCCAAGCTAAACAGGCAAACTGATTTAAGTGGCCCAATAGCTTCTATGTTGGCATCTATCAAAGTATTTGTCATCCCCATTCCATATTCTATAAGTTGACTGTTCTCCTCACCAGGCGAAGTTCTGCAGGGGAATGAAATTTAACTCAGAGATGAAGTGCGGAGCATAGAGACATGTTCAATAAATGTGGAGAAAAATGAGACAGTGAAAGAAAATACAAACACACTAATACCAGCCCTTGATACGAATATATGTGTTTAATCACAGAATAAATAATCTCTTTGTGAACACGTGGAGCACATCCCGCTTTGTTTTGCTTTAACAAATCCCCTAGAGAGTCACCAGCAAGATAAAGAAGAAGGTATGATTTCTGAAGAAATCTCTGGAAACAAAATTAGGCAGGGTATGTAAGCCACCTTGGATCAGGCTTAGACTGAAGTGCCCAGGATGTAGAATGGAGGCAGGGGTTGTTATAGAAGTCAGGTGATTTGGTGGGTGTAGACCACCTTGGAGCAAAGTTCTAAATAAAAGTCTTAAGAAAAATAGTGGGAGTGACTACAGGTTGGTTGTGTGACAGCTCCAGCCTTCTAGAGTGGCTTCAGCCTTTTAAATAGGGGTTTGGATACTCCATTTTTCTCATCCACAGAGCAGTCTTTCAATGCCACTCGAAACCACTGAGACCCAATAGAGTAGATTCACTCAAACCGATGTGTTCTGTGGCCTCAACCATCTTCTAATTCAGCCTTATTATAACCAGGTTTCCAAAACTGATTTCATTAAACCAAAATTTCATGGAAATTTTATTATAAAAGTATATCCATGATTAGCACATTTACTCTTCTCTACTCTCTTCAGCATTATTATTTATTTATATCTTTGCAAATGGCATTTTCTGTAGAAAATATGAAGCTGTCTATCACTTTTCTTCTATACTGTTGTCACTTGTGTTTAAAAAGCTCACACCTTTTACCCTGCTATCTTGGGAAAGAAAATATCCACCAAACAAAAAAAGCCCCTGATCAAGATTTCGAAATCAAAAGGTGGGTATATCAATCAAGAAGTTTCTCACCCAATACAGAAGGGTTTTCTTTTTTCCTTTCATAGTCTTCTTCTAAGCTCCTTTCATTAAATCACAATGCCAGGCAAAGTCAGGGGCATGCTGTGCCTGTCATTGTGGTTTATAGATCAAATGAAAGCCAGTATTAATCATCTTGCTTGATTCTGGAACCTATTAATTTTCCAAGAACAGTACCCCAATGACACGAGTCCTTCATTCTGTGATCTGATGCAGTGTCATTTGCTTTTCCTCCTCTCCGAGTAAACCTCAGAAAACGTTAGTTACATAAAACCATTTAAAAGTAAACCTTTATCTTTTCACTGGCCAAGTAGATGAAAGTTCCATTTAACAAATCTATACTTTGCCTCATTATCCTCGGGATTCTTTAAAATATAGTTAGATTCTGGGTCTAGGCCTATGAACTAGAGATAAACTTGAGTTTCTTTTCCCTTTATTATCAAGGACTTTATGGAGAATGGACAGCTCTCAGATCTGGTATCCTCAATTTTTTTGGTAATGAGTGTTTTTTAAAATATTCCAAAGTCTTTGAAGTTTTGGGAAGAAGACGATGCTGAGGATAAAGTCCTCACAATATCAAAGTTCTTAGGAGAAACTCTGCATATAGTAGACCCTACATAAATATTGTTCAATGAATCAGTGGCGTCGAGGGCAGAACATCCTTTCCATCCTCACCTTTATCTCCAGTGAGAAGAGGATGGTAAAGGAGCTGGCGGATGCTACCAGGTAAGGCCACAATATGCCTTCACTGGAACAATTATTTAACTAGATCAAGATTACGTCCTTTTATTAAAGCTTATTTCTGGGCAGCATGTTGTCAGTGTATTCTCTGGTAAAGCATGTGCACCTTGGATTTGACTTTGAATAATGTCATTAAATTAAATATTGAATGTCATAGCTTCAGAAAATATAAGTCAAACGTTCATTCATTACGAGGGTAGTAAAGCTCTTAAGTTACAAAAAAGAATGAAGTCAGGACCGGACAAAGAGAGCAGAGGTTTTCAGCGAGGGTTTTTAACCTAAGGGCAATTCTTTATACATACAAGAACATATAAAGTCCAATTTATGGAAAGATGTTTCATTTATCTTCCAGAGTTATCTATGCAAAAAAAAATGTATATATATATAGCTTTGGCTGTATTGCACCTGTATTGTCTTGTTGAGGTGACCAAGTAGTAGAAGAACAAAGTTAATCTCATATTGCACCTGGTTTTCATTTCAGCTTTTCTCTGCCTCTTCATTTACTGTTATGTTTAATGCCAGGTTCTGTTTTTAGCCTTGAGAGAGGGGAAGAGTGTAGAAAATACTTGTAACATCTGTAGCAATGGACAGAAGAATGGATAATAATAGGAAATGTCTACATACCATCTGGTATAAACACAGATGTGTGTTTTCTTTAAAAATAAAAATCTTGCACTCTAAAAGGGGAAGATACACAACATTCTAGAGAAAGTCAAGAACCCATTCTTAAGTGGCTCTTAATTGACAAGATGCAATCCTCCCTGTTCATTGCCATTTTATTTATAGAACTCCACTGGTGGGCGCTGCTCATTTTCCCTACAAATTTTGTGTGCAGAGGTCATGGTGCTTTCCAGAATCAGTTGGCAATACCGCACAAATTCTTTATGTCAAGTGTTACATTTCTTTACCTCTTTATGTACCTGGAATGGTAAACCCAGAATGAGGATATTCTATGTTTCCTCTAAAACTTCACCATGGAGTTTAAAAGCTTAAAGAAAAAGGCGTAAGGTCGAATTGCTAAGGGAGATTCGGCATATTTTATAAAGTTATACAATTTTTTTTTTTTTAATTTTTTTTTTCAACGTTTATTTATTTTTGGGACAGAGAGAGACAGAGCATGAACGGGGGAGGGGCAGAGAGAGAGGGAGACACAGAATCGGAAACAGGCTCCAGGCTCTGAGCCATCAGCCCAGAGCCCGACGCGGGGCTCGAACTCACGGACCGCGAGATCGTGACCTGGCTGAAGTCGGACGCCTAACCGACTGCGCCACCCAGGCGCCCCTAAAGTTATACAATTTTAATTCTTAACTACTTCATAAGAGAAGTCTATCTGCAAAACCAACAAACCACTCATAGGGAAGATTGTCCTTTCTTCCCCTTTCTTTTTAGCATTTATACATTTAGTACCAATAACAAATTCACCAAACTTACTTAACTTAGTATTAAACTCACATTTTTATTAGGCAACCCACACTTCTCAAATTCAGAGGGGTCTATTATGTATCTTAGAAGAACAAAAGTTTCTGAGGCTATGTCCATTGAGAGATCACCAACAGGTTAAATTACTCCGGAAATAAAAGTGTAGATACCGTTGTAAATATTGGTACGTTGAGGTCATCCCAAGGGCAATCTGGAAGACTTCCATGGGCCGCTGTCTTTGAAAGTCACGGAATAATGAGATGTCTGGTAAATATGGAGAGCAATAAGAATTATGAAATGCCTTCTGTATGAATGCTCATAAGTTTCACCCACCAAAGGAAAGAACAGGACCAGTCTTGTATGGATAGAATGTATGCTTAGGAAGATGTCTGTCCTTACCCTCTAAAATTTCTCTCAGTGCAATGAATCCATTTGGCCTGGAGAAAATAAATTTAATGTCATTTTAAAAGCCTGGTTTTCACTTCTACCTATGAAAAACAAATTACAAAATTAAAAAGCACATTCTAGTTATTCAGGTTTATTAACCTATAGTTAAGAACCATATTCCCAGTGCTATTTACTTTTGGCACTCTGCTCACATGGGAGCACATGAAATCTAGTGGTACATAAAATTCTCATTGAAGTCAGGAGATATTTGACCATGGTAAAAATTGGGCCCTCAGTCTCTAACCTTTTGGCCTACCATTTTTTGTTGTTTCTGTGTTCTCACTCTTTGATTCTTTTCTAGGTTGTTCGTCATTTGGCAGAGATACCTGCTAACTATGTGCTCATTTGATGTATTCAGTACCGACCTGTAAAACTGACCTTATCTTGGTTCTTGGATTGTCTTGTTTTGCTTTCACTGAAAAAAAAAAAAAAAAAAAGATACTAAAAAACAAATCAAAACAAAAACGAACACAACCAGTCTCCATAGATAGAATCCATTTATCTTGTTTTCTCAAAGATTTATCTTTCATTGTTTCAAGAACTTTCAACAAATAAGCATTAGAGGAAAAGTGCTGACAATTTCAACTTCATTAGTTCAAATGTTATTTTTCCAATGTCAAAACTTAAAAAGCTTATCTAGAAAAGAAATGATTCAAGGCGGTTGTTACAGAATAATTACAGATTTACTCTTAGAGGAAAGCATAATTGCCTATGTACTACATTAAGTGAATATAAACTCCTTCTACGTCATGTAGTTAAAATAAACCAGATACTTTCTGGAAATTACAGTATGAAATTCACTCATGTCTACCGTCTCGCCCTGGTGTCGCTCTGCTAGACTGGGAATGATGGAACAGGAAGGGGCAGCAGGGTCCCTACATTATTGCTGAGGAGAGTGGCTGCAAGTTGAGTAAGCTGAACGTAGATTTGAAAGATGGGACAACTTCTAAATTGATGTCAGGGCTATAAATACCTGGGAAGCTGCCACCAGAATTTCCAGCCCTGCAAGTAGTTACAAGAAATGGGGAAAGTTCTTTTAAACAAAGATTACTGCCTGGCTGCAAATCTGGGAAAGACAAGGCAACAAAGTATGAACCTCTCAAAGAGTGGCTTGGGCCAGACCTCGAGGAGTCATCACCGTGTGTGTACTGGACAGAAAGGGTGCTCGTTCTTGCACTGACCTTTACAGCGGGCTGCACAGACCCTTCTGTTGCTCAGTTTACTATGGTTTGAAGCTTTCACACATGTTGGATGACTCTCCAAATACAGTTTACATAACAGCCCGGCTCATGCCTACACATGGAAAACCATATAAAATAACAAAAGTTTACTAAGCTGACACCTAGTTCCTATTTTTAGTATATGCCATGCATGCACTCTGTCTTGTACTTTATAAACTATTCTCTTCTATTTTATATAGATAGTAAATAAATCTATAAGAAATCTATCTAAAAATTTTTTTAAGAGAGAGAGAGCAGGGGAAGGGCAGAGAGAGAGGGGGAGAGAGGAACTGAAGCAGGCTCTGCGCTGACAGCAGCAAGCCCGATGCAGGGGCTCGAACTCACAAACCATGAGATCATGACCTAAGCCAAAGTCGTACGCTTAACCAACTGAGCTACCCAGGCGCCTCAGAATTCTATCTATAAATTTTAGATAAAATTGAAGATCTATAATGTAGAAATGTATATCATGTATAGATAAATATAGATAACATATCTTTTCTATTTATATAAATGTGAATCATAACTTGCCAGTGGTCTGAGACCACAGTTTGAAAAACAGTCAGTTATAGGGGCACCTGGGTGGCTCAGTCAGTTGAGCAACCGACTCTTGGTTTTGGCTCAGGTCATGATCTCATGTTGATGAGATCAAGCCCACTTTGGGCTCTGTGCTAACAGCACGGAGTATGCTTGGGATTCTCTCTCTGCCCCTCCCCACACATGCTCCTGCACATGCTCCCTCTCTCTCTCAAAATAAATAAATTAAAAAAAAAAAAAAAGAAGTATAGTAAATCCTTCCACAGTGGAGGAAGCTGTCAAGGAAGCTCCAGTGCTTCTCACCTGCCAAAGGGGAGTCTGCTGTTTTGCCTGGTTTCCCTCAACACCAGTGCACCCAGTTTTCACAGAGTTAATTTACGCTTATTACTCTAAGTGTTCTGACATATTCTCTTTGGGTCATTTTGTATGTTCAGCTTGAATGAAAAGTAGAACAACAGGGGCCATGGCTGCTTGGCTCCTGTGTCTCCTTTCATAGCTCCTCCCAGGACCTAGCACAGCGCATCTGTGCTGCTGGACGGCAGATAGGTGCTGCTGACTGCTAACACAGTTACGTGACAATGGGAAAACAATGTAGTTTGATGGGCTGCATGGAATTGTATATGCAGACATTTTTTTCCTAACTGAAGCATTTTAGTCTGTAAAACTGGTTGAACTAAGGGTTCAAATTTAAAAGCGTATAGTTTGTCCATGATGCTCTCTACCATTCAATCCTTCACCTGTTTATTCATTCATGCCTCAAATATGTATTGAGTGGCTACTATTTGCCAGAAGTTATTTTAGGTGCTGGGTATACACAGTTCATGCCCTCAAACAATGTGAGATATAAGGTAACAGGTTTTTCTCAAAACTGTGGTTTATTAAAAATTAATAATTGAATTGTCTAATTTTGATTTAGCTGGTACAGATTTCTTGTGTTTACTTTGCTTCCTCAAGGTCATTAATGATATAATCTAAAATAATACCTGATTAAAAAAAAAACTTACCTTACCAAAAAATGTACTTGGTAGCATCCCATTTGCTCCCTGCTCATGGCAACCTTTGGATCTCAAAATTGATCATAATCCTGTGTTCGTAAAAACTCTCATATTGGTCCATTCAAGGCCCATTCATCCAACTACTTACCTACCTACCTACCATATATAAACTGATTTATAGATGTCATATGTTCCCAAATATACTAATGTTGTAAAGTTGTTGTAATTAAAGCAGCACTTACAAGTGTCTGTGGTCAGGGTTATTACTTTTTTGTTGCCAGAGGAACAGAACAGAGACCTTGAAACAGACTTGTGTGACTTTTAGTACATGTCTGAGGGGATGTGGTAGATCACCGGGGAAAGGAAAGGCAATTGAATCAACTGAGCTAGGAACACACGTGGATCGCCAGCATTGCCTAAAGACGGACTAAAAAATTAAGTGTCAGAAGCTAAACTTGAAAACTTTTAGAAGAAAATATGGGCGAAAAGCCTTTCTGGCCTCAAAATGGAGAAGGATTTCTTAAGATACAGAAGTACTAATCACGAAGGAGATCACTGATAAACTTGACTACTCTAAAATTAAGAACTTCTGCTCATCAAGCCATCTTTTAAAAAAGATAGAAGACAAGCTAGAGACTGGGGGATGTGGCACACATAACTGACAAGGATCAGAACCCAAATGACGCGAAGCATTCCATAAATTAAAAATGATACACATCCTGCTTTCCTTCTCTACTCGCAAACGTATCCTTGCTTCCTCTTGATTCTCCTATTCATCCACCACCAAATTAGATATTGTTTGAGTGAGTTGTTCATTACTATCTTTATGCCATTTCCTCACACTAGAATATGGCCACCACCCGCTGGACTGTTGACACCCCAAACATTTCTGTGGGTAAAATCCATTACTCCCAAGAACCTTCTTTGAGGACTCCCACCCATCACTGCTTATTCCTTCAAAATTCACAGAGTCCATTCATATTTGAATACTATATTCACATATTTATTTTTGAATTCTGATTTTTTAGATATTGTATCCACCCTGTTACACTTTAGAAAACTTTCCTCCCAATTTAAGAACTCTTGCATTCCATTCTATTTTCAAGGTTCCTCCTCTGCCTGGCTTTTCCATAGACAGCTTAGCCTAGTGTTGTCCCTGTGATGGGGACCCCGCAAGTGGCTGACTGACTGCAACCATAAAGATTTTATTCAATTTCATCACGAGCACTTCAAAAAAGTAGAACAAAATTAAGGTGGATTTATCCAAGGAAATAAGAAGAGAAAGACAGCAGTTTGCGCAAGTAAATGCCTGACAGAGATCTTAGGCCAGTTATAGAGACATATGGAAGAGATTTAAAAATATCCATTTACAAAGAAATTGTGAAGGAGGAGGAAAGCAATGTAAACAAGCCAAATTAAGGAAAAATTACATATTGGAGCAAGACAATAAGCAGCAAATTTCAGAAAACATTTCAATGGCAGTAAAAAGTTCAAATAGGGTGGCAACAAATAAATGACTGAACCAATTAGGACTCTAAGCAAGAGATTGCTTAGAAGATAAAAAACCCAGATGTGTTTGTATCTCTTACTTTAGAAAAAGTAGGCAGAGAGCTACCTTCATCAGACAACAATTTTCCTGGGACAACAGATGTAGGCAGTTAAAAGAAAAAAAAAAAGTTACCTGCAAGCAAATTAGATGAGGCAGAAATTCTAGATAGTCTATGTTCATGATTTGTATAAGAAAAAAAGTGATAAAGCATTGATTTAGGCATTTTTAAGATGAGACCAGGATCATAAGGTCTCAGAAGGATGACAATATAACTAGGTAGGAATTAATCCATTGACTAAAGATTGTATAGGTTGAGCTATCAACAGTGACTTTAGTTTAGGTATTTAAGATGCTCCAATTTCTTTGATGACTCAAAAGTACTAGAATGAAGGAAGTTATTTGTAAATCGGAACTTCACCAAAACATTACCTTCTAGTAGTGAAATATACAAGGGGAATCCACCTGCTTTTCAGCCTACGGCTGCTGGGTTATGTGAGCACCAAAAAATCCTCATTATAAAGCTGGTTCATGTGGAAGGTTCTTCTTTGACAGGAATCCTGAGGATAGGATTTCAGTACAGTGAGGCACCATCTTCCCCCCTGAGGTGCCCATTTGGGCACACATTTTGGGTTGAAACCTAGACGTCAACAGTTTTGGGGCAGTAATTCCATGCCTAGTGCTGCATGAAATGCTGTCAGATTAGGTCAGAGAAAGACAAATGTTTTCTGACATTCTGCATTCTGTATGCATGCAGTGGATTAATATAGATGCATCCACTCAGTCTTTAGCCAGCCATGGAAGGCACCAGGGGTGAAATGAGAAGCATGGAGGCTCTGGAAACTGAAAATATGAGATCAAGTCCAGGCTCTGTTGCATGCTGGGTGACCTTGGGTAACTCACTCTTCCCGAACCTAATCTGATAAATGGGGGTAGGAGTTTGGGGTTGTGGGGGGTTATCTCCATCCCAGGGTTATTGTGAGAATAGCTTTTGAGCATGCATGTGAGAAAACTTTTGTAATCATTAATGTCCTGTAAAATGAGAAAAGTCAAAGAGGATGAGAACTGAGAAGTCTTGACCTTTAGGATCTGATAGATCACTGATTTTATTGGAAGTGGAAATTTGACTGAGGAGATGATAGATCTGATTGAGGAAAGGGTGGGAAAGTGTAAACAGCGAGCAGAGGCAGTTTTTTCTAAAAAGTTTCTTGTGTATTTGCCTCCCTAAATAGATTAAGCTTTTAAGTCAGAGATTGTATTTTGTTTTTTAAAAGATATTTCAAGGGGAACCTGGCTGGCTCAGTCGGTTAAACATCTGACTTTGGCTCAGGTCATAAGATCTCAAGGTACCTGAGTTGTGGCCCCACACTGGGCTTGCTGCTGTCAGCACAGAGACTGCTTTGATCCTCAGTCTCTCTCTCTGTCCCTCCCCCACTCACACATGCTTTCCCTTTCTCAAAAATACATAAACATTAAAAAATACATATATCTCGGGGCACCTGGGTGGCTCAGTCGGTTGAGCGTCTGACTGCGGCTCAGGTCATGATCTCACAGTCTGTGAGTTCGAGCCCCACGCCGGGCTCTGTGCTGACATCTCAGAGCTTGGAGCCTGCTTTAGATTCTGTGTCTCCCTCTCTCTCTGCTCTCTGCCCCTCCCCTGCTCATGCTGTGTCTCTCTCTGTCTCTCAAAAATAAATAAACGTTTAAAAATTTATTATTTTTTTAATGTTTATTTATTTTTGACAGAGAGAGAGAGAGACAGAGCATGAGCAGGGGAGGAGCAGAGAAAGAGACACACAGAATAAGATGCAGGCTCCAGGCTCTGAGCTGTCAGCACAGAGCCCCACGTGGGGCTCGAACTCACAGATTGTGAGATCATGACCTGAGCTGCAGTCGGATGCTCAACCGACTGAGCCACCCAGGCTCCCCACGTTTAAAAATTTTTTAAGAAAATATCAAGTTCCACTACAGAGCTACATATCAGGTTATCATGTACGAATAGTCACTTAAAATTTTGGTTAAACAAGTGTTGATGATACAAGAAAGAATGAAAGAAGACAGTAGCTTTAGGTGAAGCAAAATCAAGGGAGAGTTTCCATTTTGTTTTGAAAATAGTAGACCCCTAAATGTAATTGTAAGAGAGCAGACTGTGCAGGTATTATCTGAACTGGTGGAGCCATGCAAGAAGAAATAAGATCAAGAATAAAGAGGGCTGTACTGAAAGAACCATGAGAAATCGGCATCAGGTGTGCAGCTAGGTGGCATCATCTTGGAGATCCTAAAGGTAGAAAAATGCTAAGGTGTTCTTTGTGGTGAAGAAAAAAGTTGACAATGCTGAAGTCAGGTGGTGTTTACCTTCCAGGCATGCAGGAGATTGGTTTTTCCTGTTGGTTAAGAGGGCGGGTTTGGGGATTTGAGATGGTTGAATGTTGCCTAAGAAGTTAATATGAGATAAGAAATGGATAGTTGAAAGGGACCTGGTGTAGGGATATCAGGATATCAGGAGTGATGAAAAGGAAGACTGAGTGTGAATTACAGGTTAGGAATACTGAAGAGGGAGGGCTTAGTGGCTAGATATTTAGTCGTTATCATTGGAGTATACCTGGGGAAAGAAAGGTGTACTTGTGGCTTGCCAAACTTTCGTCTCGAATGGCCCGACCTGACAGTTTATTTTTTTCTTTCAATAGAAGAGGATAAGCAGGATGCCTGTTACACAACTTAAGAATTGCTTAGAAGAGGGGTGCCTGGCTGGCTCAGTTGGCTAAGCACCCGACTCTTGGGTTTCAGCTCAGGTCATGATCTCACCGTTTGTGGGTTCGAACCCCGTGTTGGGCTCTGCACCTGGCAGGGTGGAGCTTGCTTGGGATTCTCTCTCTCTCTCCCTCTCTTTCTACCCCTCCCCCATTCATCCTGTCTCTGTGTCTCTCAAAATAAATAAATAAACTTAAAAAAAGAGAATTGCTTAGAAGAAATAAGCTTTTGAATTAGAAATGAGGAAAATTAATAGGTAAATTTGGAAGCACTATGAGGAAGAAATATTGAATAATTGAATCTGCCTAGAGATGGCAGGGTTGTCTTGAGAAGAGTAAACTCCTAGGAATAGGAAAATTCATGTGGGCCAGGGAATATGATGACCAGTTGGGATTAAAACAAATGAAGTTTAATCTCATGATTCTTGGGATGAGGTTGAGTGGCATCCCAAGGCTAACCTAGACAGACTATGCCTCTTCCTTCCTTGTCCAAATTGTGCTGAATATTTATTTTTTCATTAAGCAAAATAAATACGTAGATTGCAACAAATAAACTCTAGGTTTCAAAAACTCTGATACTTCAGCAGATTGTTGAACTAGCTTTTGAATTTGCTAAAACTGAGTGTATATTACTTCATCCTGTGCCCACTGAGTTTTGGAAGGCATTTATCACTTTTATTACAACAGTTACTATGTGATTATATCATGCTTATAAAGTGTCTAGTTAACGTAAAATAGAATAATTTATTTTACTATTTTTCTGTTGTTGGGCACTTAGTTTGCTACCCATTTTTCTTCTTATTCAAGCTAAAACGTAATGAATATCTTTGTACCTATTGCTTTGCTTTGATGTGTTTGTGTGTCTCCGGGATAATGTGGGCTTGCTGTGTTGAAGGGTATGTACACGAATAAGGTAACTTCCTGAGAGGTTATATCAATTTACAGTCCTATTAATAGTGCATGAGAGCATGCCCAATTGTTTAATAGTCTCATATAACAGATAAGTATGACCTTAGTATGATGTAGAAAATAAAAAGTAAACTCTGTCTTGAGGCTTTTAAATCAGGAAAACTTAACATATGTGAAAGAAATAGATGGTATATACCACAGAATACAATAATGAAGGTATAACCAAGTATATTTTATGTGACTTGTATAGTGTGCTTGAAATGTATCAATCAAAACTTTTGCAAATCAGTTTATATGGATGGGTTTTACATTTCCTTCCATCTGTTCATGCATTGATTTATTTTGCTTGTGATCACACTTTATCAGTTATTTTCTCCTTTCCTGTTTATGTTGCAACCAATCATTTTCCACGTTACTTACTACAAAGTCCTAACAAACATTAAAAATAACTACATAATATTCCTTTAACAAGATGTGTTTAACTATTCTCCTTTGATTGCCTTCAGTTTTCTTTATCATTAGTAAAGCAATGACACTTTCTTTTGGCCCATTTTTTCCCTCTACATTTAACATTGTTTCCATAAGATATAGCCTTATATTGAAATTACTGAGTCAATAATCATTTTAAGAGTTTGGTAAATATGGCAAAATTTACCAGTAGGAAATTTTGCACCAATGAATAAGAAGACCATTTCACCAGACCTTTGCTACAATGTTACGTTTATGTAAGTTTAAAAAAGTCTGCTAATTTGATGGTATTGCATGCTGTTGTTTTTTTTTTTTTATTTTTTTAACGTTTATTTATTTTTGAGACAGAGAGAGACAGAGCATGAACGGGGGAGGGTCAGAGAGAGGGAGACACAAAATCCAAAACAGGCTCCAGGCTCTGAGCTGTCAGCACAGAGCCCGACGTGGGGCTCGAACCCACAGACCGCGAGATCATGACCTGAGCCGAAGTCGGCCGCTTAACCGACTGAGCCACCCAGGCGCCCCTTGCATGCTGTTTTAAATAAATGTTTTTGGGGGCGCCTGCATGGCTCAGTTGGTTAAGCATCTGCCTTCAGCTCAGGTCATGATCTCATGGTTCACGGGTTTGAGCCTCAAATTGGGCTCTGTGCTGACAGCAGCCCCTTTTCTGCTTGCTCCCTCTCTCAAAAATAAACATTTTAAATGAATGTTTTTAAATTTTTAGTGAGCATGAACATTGCATATACTTGTCCTTTGTTTATACAAGATTGTCCTTTAGCCTAATTTCTCAACCTTGGCTACTGTTGGATAATACTTTGTTGTGGGAAGTGTCCTGTGTGTTGCAGATTGATTAGTAGTATCCCAGTTCTCTACATACTAGATGCCTGCAGCAACCCCTAACTTGTAATAACCAAAAATGTCTCCAGATATTGCTAATTATCTGCCAGGGGATAAAATCAGACCTTCTGAAGAATCTTATTTTTAGCAAATAAATTTTCAATAATATAGTAAACTACTTATTTAGTCATTCTGTTTGGAAAGTTTAGATGCTGTTGGGGTGCCTGGGTGGCTCAGTCAGTTAAGCATCTGACTCCGGGTCAGGTCATGATCTCATGTTCATGAGTTCGAGCCCTGTATCAGGCTTTCTGCTGTCAGTGCAGAGCCCACTTTGGATCCTCTGTCCCCCTCTCTCTGTCCGCCTCCCCCACCTCACACATGTGCTTTCTCTCTCTCTCGCTCAAAAAATAAATAAACGCTAAAGAAAAAGTTTAGATGTTTATATTTGAAGTAAGAAATATTCATCTGTTAAGTGTGAAATAACAGCAAGTGAGGACAGGCTAAAAAATGAAGCTTTTTGACGTTTTTTTCATTTTAATGTTTACTTATTTGTATTTTTTTTTTTTTTTTGAGAGAGGGTGCGAGCAAGGGAGGGGCAGAGAGAGAGGGGGTGGGGGACAGAGGATCCCAAGCAGGCTCTGGGCTGACAGCAGAGAGTCACATGCAGGGCTCGAACTCAAACCATGAGATCATGACCTGAACCAAAGTTGGACACTCAACCGACTGAGCCACCCAGGCACCCCCTTTTGAGGGTTTTTAAAAACTAACAGAGCCTATTGAGGTCAACCTGTAAAGTTTCGTGATAGTGCTAAAGCTGAACAGATAGGGAAACAGAGGGCAAAGAATTTAATTCAACTGCCCAAGTTCACTTTCCAAGTAGCTGGGACTAGAAATTCAAGTCTCTATGCCCAGGCTTTAGGTCTTTTCATAATCCAACACTATAGCTTAGGCCATTCTGCTCTCCATTATAACACAGCTGGGTCCATCTCCTTTAAAGGAACCTTTTTCAGAAAACCTGCCTAAGCTACAATAATTTTAACCTCTCCACTGGAATATGCCTCTATTAGCATGGAATTCTTCAGCTAATATTTGATGTCACTTGTACATAAGGGTTGATCCCAATAATTTGAAAATTCTTAGAGGGTAGTTAGGTCGAGGGCTTTGACCCTAGAGGGCACTCACAAAACAGTACCAACTAGGGCAGCTTCAACAGCATCTTGAATTATCTTATTAGAATTATGATGTCCACTTAAACTGGCCAAGAGGTGCTAGCCCCTTATAAAAAGGAGATGAGCTTTGGCCGGCAGTAAGGAAGGAAGTAGAAAATGTGGGCCAAAACTATTCTCAAATTGGGTACATGATTAGTAAGTTATCTTTAATAAGATTGAGAGATGGGAAAAGTACTGATAAATTGGAAAATGAGGGACCTGAGAGGCTAACTGAAAATGTTAAGTTACTACAGGGAAAACAACACGCAGTTAGTATTGGAGTAGAAATGGAAACAGCAACCATTGTTTGGTCTATAGTAAAACCATATCGTTTCTATGGAGTGTAGAACTCTGTGTTTTTCTCCACTGTATCCCCAGTGCCTAACGCAGACTTGTACATCAAACATATAATATTTGGTGAAGAAATGATTGGATGACTGTGTGGACCTCGCTTCCTGAAAATCACTCTCTTTGCTGCAACAGAGTCAGGGTCTGGCCTTACATGAGCTGCATTCAAGCTTGCGTTGAATGCCTACAACTGATTTGGTTCAGTCCAGGCACTGCAGGTGTTGGATGAATGCTAACAAAAAACAAGAACCAGCCTTAGGCTTTAAGAGTCAGAAAATCTTATTGGAAAGATAGGGTATGAGATAGCTACCATCCTAAGGAGTTGTTTAGAGAAGTTCAAAGGTTGTCCAAAACAGAAGGATTGTGAGAGGTCAAAGTCTACAACATATTTGGAATTTGTCAAGATCTGGGGTCTTCCTCTTCGCCCTCACAACTCCTTTCCTGTAACCCTGCCTTAAGGTGACCAAGTGGAGAATGGCTTCACAAGCTACAGTAGTGGAGTTGCGGCAAGTGAAAAGCAGAAAATTAGGAACCATTTATTATGCGAACAGATACTAAGCTGCTCTTTGTAAGGTACTACATATTAGGTATTATAAGGGACTAAAGAACAAGTAGGATATGATTTCTGCTCTCAGTGGAACTTATAGTCCCATCAGTATTTTTGATTAACCTCAAGGCAGCATAGAAGGAACTTTTTAAAGATGAGATGAACTTGAGTTGGAATTTTGGCTCTGTCAATTTGTGACTTTGGGCGTATCACAAACTTACTGACTCTCACTCTCCTCATCTGTAAAATGGTATTCATTATTTCTCCCTCATAGGATTCTATGACAATCACATGAGACAATGCACATACAGTATGAGGAACGCAGTGTTCCTTGATAAGGAATAGAGTGTTAGCTGTTGAGACACTGAACTTCTTAAGAATTATTCAACATGCAAAGTTAAACATCAGTAATTTATCTAAAAGTATGACATAGGTTAAAATGAAAAGTTTTCTTTAAAACTATAATTTTACATCAAAAGGTTCTAGTCATTTGGGAGCTTCCCCAGTTACCAGGCAGTTGTGAGTCAAGTGCGCAAGGGAGAGAACTGAAGAACTCAGCCTAAGGAATAAATCAGTGTTTGTGAAAGGAGTATTACCACATCTTTAGATTTACAAAAACCTGAAGGAAATCAAAATTGCAAATGCAGTTCAAAGAAGATTAATTTTTACATCTATCTCAGAGCAAAGAGCCAAACTCCCAAACTCACATAGGGGAGTATGTGCCATCTAATCAGGAAAGGATTTGGGGATATCGTGAAGTTGGTGGAACCTTCATTTTGGGGCCCAAGGCAGTGCTGGATTAAGTTTCAAAGGGACAGATACAGAAGAAGAGGCATGTTATTACTGCCAATCCGAAGTTAGGGTCGAGAGGGAATACTTTTACAATATTGATCACCTGTGGACACAAAAGATATTATTGCCTAGTGGGGGGGGGGGGTGGGATATATTGTATACAAAGCATCAGTTCTACTAAATCTCAAAAACATAAATTTTTATGAGGAAAGGGTGAAACCAAGCAGATCTCGGTCACACTTGGGAAAAATACTTAAATAATTAATTTTAAAATATCAGGATAAAGCAATCATAATGTGTTTAATGCAAAAAGGAAGACATATTAGTTAGGAAGGAATTTAAATGCATGACCCTTCTCTGCCAAGAGTATTCAAATAAAATAGGAAGATAAAAGGAAACAACTCAATGTCTGGTTAAAAATATAATTGGAGGCCAAGAGGCCAATTCTTTTTCACAGAATATTGGTGATTCCCAGAAAAACAATCCCCTAAGACAGGTAGAGAAAGAGACTAGCCCAGCTCCTAAAGTAGACCTGAGATTTAGCAATGAGTTTTATACCTCCTCTCCCTCCAAATGCAGATACCCCAATTAGACTTAACAGATAATACAATTACATTTAAAATGAGATGAATATAAATCACAAATTGATAACTCAGAAATAACCTTATGATTTCCATTTAAAACAAACTTAACACTGTTTTATATTTATTTATTTTTTTTTTTAGATTTAAATGTCTAGGTCCAGTGGGAAATTTCTATATAAAACCAACTCATTAGATTCAAAATCTATATCTATTCCATTATTTTTTCATCAAACATGGAAAAATATAGTGAAAATTACCTATCAACAAAACCTCAATATTTGTGTTTCAGTTCATTGTTATCATCTTGAGTAGGCAGACATCCTTAAAATAATTATTATCAGTGAATTTGAACAAATACCAATTTTTCACTGAATCCAACTTGGGGCTTCTTTTTTTTTTTTTTTTAATTTTTTTTTCAACGTTTATTTATTTTTAGGACAGAGAGAGACAGAGAATGAACAGGGGAGGGGCAGAGAGAGAGGGAGACACAGAATCAGAAACAGGCTCCAGGCTCTGAGCCATCAGCCCAGAGCCTGACGCGGGGCTCGAACTCCCGGACCGCGAGATCGTGACCTGGCTGAAGTCGGACGCTTAACCGACTGCGCCACCCAGGCGCCCCCCAACTTGGGGCTTCTAAGAACAGATTTCACTACAACATGGGTGGACCTAGAAGGTATTATGCTAAATGAAATAAGCCAGAGAAAGACAAATACCATATGATTTCACTCATATGTGGAATCCAAAAAACAAATGACCAAACAAAAAAGGAGAAACAAATCCATAAGTACAGAGAACAAACTGTTGGTTGCCAGAGGGGAGGGGATGGGGGGATTGGTAAATAGGTGAAGGGGAGTGGGTGGTACAGGCTTCCAGTTATGAAATGAATAAGTCACAGGAACAAAAAGTACAGCACAGAGAATATAGTCAATGGTGTTATAATAGTGTTGTAGAGTGACAGATGGTAGCCACCATTATGATGAGCATAGCATAATAGTATAGAGTTGTTCAATCACTATAGTGTACCTAAAACTAATGTAACATTGTTTGTCAACTATACTTCAATAGTAAAAGAAAAAAAAAAAAAAAGAATAGGGTGAGTATATTTCTCACAAGTAAGGACACATAATGACATGATGAAATAGAATGAATTTAGAAAAAAGAACAAATGTCAACTAAAACACCTATCCCATTAATTTCTCATACTATGTGGAACATAGTATGTGAAACAAAAGATTTTCTGGTATTTGTATAAATCATGCACCCTTGTAAACAAATAAAATTTAGTAGCCTATTAAAACAAGGTTTACTATCTTATCTAGTTCTAAGTTGCTTTGAAAGTCCCAGATACAATTTGTTTTGTATTTCTAAGACACTTTAGACCTTATTGCCCAATATGGAGATAAAACTCCTATTTATTTCCCAAGTAGTCGTTGACATAAATTACAATGAACATATATCAGATATTGTAGAGTTTGCAAAATATTTTCCTGTTTGCTTTGTCCTCAGGACCAATATTTTCCCATATTATAGATGAGGAAACTGAAGTTTAGAGTGAATGGAGATTATTATTCAATGCAGCTAGTGAGTAAATGCTACCTACGTCAGAGCTCAAGCCCTGCTTGTCCAACACTAGAACCAGTGCTTTCCGAATTATATCATACTGGAGCCATCTGAAAGTGGAGTTTATAAGGAAAGATTCATAGTGGAGATTATTAAAAAGCTAAACAGGAGTTACGAGATATTCTGAGGGGAAGTTTGCAGTGGCAGAAAAGCAAAATATGAGCAAGACATTCATCAGCCAATGGCACCCGCATTCCCATAGTTTCCAAAGTGTTTCGTATACCATTGTCTTTTGAGCATCACAGTAATCTATTGAAACAAGGCTGATATAACTGTCCTGTCTTACAGACGAAGAAACTGAGGTCTCCAGGCTTAAAAGTGACAGTTGAAATTGGAATTCAAGTTTTCTATCCTGGTCCGTTTTCTTCCACTGCAAGAATGGTTTGCAAAATATGGCCCTCAGCCCTGAGACAGGTGTTGCTCATGGCGGCAAAGCAGTCTAAAATATCTATAGGGCCTTGTTTTATAACATCTTGTGGTAGAAAACTGTTACCCACTTCTTACTGAGTAAAACTAAGTGATTTATGAAATCTTTTCCATTTGTTGATGTTGTTCTTATCACCAAGTTCTTAATCCAATGGATACTGTGACTATGTGGACATAGTTTTTCTTGCTGCTGTTGTTTGTTTGTTTGTTTTTTGTAATCTCTACACCCAATATGGGGCCTGAACTCATGACCTAAAGATCAAGAGTCACATGCTGTACTGACTTAGCTAGCTAGGTGCCCTATATGTGGACATAGTTAAAAGGAGTTTGTCCACCTAAGTTCATCAGTATTTCAGAACCAAAGCCCCATACACCTCATAAACACAAATTGTAGGAAAAAGGCTTAAATTAATCCTTTTCTGCTACATTCCTCCTCACTATTGAGGGACCTGTTGTGCTGCACAATCCCTCTGTGTTGCTGCTGTCCTGACAGTCCTCCCAGTGCTCCTCCCCTAAGCTAATAATTCTCTGAGTTGGTTTACACCATCCTTGCCAGGAATGAGTAATAAAGGTTCCAGGAAAATGATGGTCCAAGAGTTTGAGGATAGGAGGACCCCATATGTCAGATACCACAGGCATAGGCAATGCCAAGCTATCCAATAAGCACACATTTGCAATCAGAAAATCTAGGGAAAAGCTATTGTTTCTGTATATTTAAATTCTGTGTTTCTTAGTTTAATGTTTCCATGTTGAAGCATATTTAGAAGGGACACACTGCGATTGTTTCAGTGCTCTGGCCTCCAGAGACTTTGATCCCGTCTTGGCTAAGGACATGCAGGCACAGTTCTTAGTTGTGTCATAGGTAAAAAAATTGAGAGTTGTCTGCCTCTATTTTATGCTTCTTTCAGCTGTTGTTAGGAAATGTAGCCCTCAAATTAATCTCCACCATAAGTCTCTGCTATAGGTGATTAAAAATAGACAGGGAGGAGAGAAGGATATGGTTGCAGTTTGCAGGACATAAAAAATGCACATGCTGCTAAATTGTGCAAGCCACAGGGAACACTTCTCACAGGTGTTCCACTGGGCAGAGGTTACCTGCCTGCAAGTGCAATCCGAGGTACTGACTTCAGGCTTTAAGGGTCCCTCTGCCTTTCTCTGCACCTTAGATACCTGGAGATACCAATACTTATCTGAGCTCAGTAGCAACCACACTGCTCCCAGTTCTGAAGTGCAGGGCACTGGGAGCTGGGTGTTTTTCTCAAGGAAGGCTTTTGCCTCTGGAATTTCCTGCCTGTCCCAGTCTGCCAGAACCCCACCTTACTGACCGTCAGGGACTCATGAAAGACTTGTTTTCAGTACAACTTTCACTGATGGGAGGAGACCTTAAGGCCATAATTTTGTGAAAGATAACTTAAGCAATTATCATAACTCGTGATATGTGGGTTATAATGATTTAATGTTGGTGCTTACTTCCTGTACATAGCAATTTCAAATAGGGTACAGATTTAAGAATAAACACACCAGCATCTGTCCTTAGTAATGAGTAAGTGAGAATACATACCTGGGTGTGAAGGTAATTAGAATTCTAAATCTATAAAAGCTATGTCAGATTAATGCTCCTTCTCACCCTGGTAGCTCAGGTGTGCTGGTGCCTCAGTAAACCCTAAATTCCAAGGTGGTTAATAAACACAACCTGCTCCTTTAGAAAGCTCTAGGATGGTGTGCGTGGGTGTGTTTGTCAAATCTCAGACCCACCCTGGAGACCAGCATTGGCTTTGGCTGGACACTGAGATATTTACCCTGGACGATTATGCCAAGACATTAACAGCTGCGGGCTTAATTATTGATGGAGTTAGTGTCAATCATTTGAGAATATTATTTTAAAATCATTTGGTCAAAAATAATAAAAACAAAAATCTCTGCCGTGTAACACGGATCTCTTGTCATTTATTACTCTTGAACTTCTCCACCCAAAGAAGTAATCTCAGAAAACTGCTCTTCTAAAATTATTTTTCCTTCCCCCTTAAATGTTTTCTTTCCAAGCGCTCTCCCTTTCAGAACCCAGCACCTTGGCTGTCTGCACTGTTTTCAGCAGATGCCCCACATCGGGGTTACCAATGACACGTTTTAGTTTTGAAAACTTAAATAAACACGGAAAGAAACCCAGAGGAGCAGAAGCACCCCCCCCCCCCCCCAAGCCTTTCCGATCCGCGGCGAGGCTGCGATGCCTTCAGCGCTGCGGGCCTTCCCGGCTCCGCCAAAAAATGCCCAGGCTGCTCAGTGTGGTCTTCAAGCCGAGAGCCGGTCAAAGAGGAAAAACAAATAGTTGGCTTGACGACCTCCAAGAAGAGTTTCACTCTGGCTTGACTAATATTTGAAAGATCCGCCCCACCGCGCCGCTTGGCATCTCGGCGTTGGGACCTCGGCGGTTGCCAAGAATTTTTGCAGGGGCTGGAGCCCCGAGGCCGAGGACCGCGCGGAGCTCGGGTCGGGACGGAGCCTCCTCTCCCTCGTTGTGCGCGCACGCCTGGAAAGGCGGGATTTAAAGGCAGCGATGCTGCGGGAGACTCTGCAGTGGCCACGGGCCCCCGAACGGTCCCGCCTCATTCGCCCTAGTGCGTGTGCCTCGCGAGTCCCTGCCTGGTAAACCGTCCACCAGCTTCGGCGCGTGGCAGTGGTATCGGCGCGTCCAAACCCCCGGGGTCGTGGGCCGCGCCAGAGGGCCGGGCCCGAGCGCAGCCCCGGCCGGGCGCGCCCCGCGGGCTCCAGGCACACGCCCCTCACCTGGGCGAGGCAGGGCGCGCAGGCGCTCAGCGCCGGGGCCGCGGCCGGGAGCCTCAGCCCCGCGCCCGCCAGAGTTGGACAGTTCCGGGGCCGCGCCGGGCCGAGCTGTCGCCGGCGCCGCCGCCACCGCCCCGGCTGCAGCAGATAGCGGGAGAGCGTCTGCGCGGAGCTCCAGCGCAGCCCCGGCGGGACCGCCGCAGCCGCCGGAGCGCGAGCAACAGCTTCCCGGCCGGAGGAGCCACTGCCCCACGCGCCAGCGGCCCGCGCGCCGAGGTAAGCCTCGGGCGCCCAGCCCAGCCCGTTGCCCCTGGGACCCGCGCCGCCTTCCCGCCCCGGCCCGCGCGCCTCCTCTCGGCGAGCGGGCAGCGGGGCGCGCCGCCCGAGGGAAGGGCCGGGAGCCTCCCCCCGTCCCCCCAGCCCCCCCTAGAGTTTGCACTTTGTCCGGCGGTCCCACTTGTAGAGGAGGATGCCTAACCGCCGCTTGCCCGGGCTGTGGCGTGAGGCTCCTGTGAGCCCTTGGAGTTAGGAGGAAGGCGTGGAAGCCAAAGGAATCAAGGAGTCCCCAGCGTGGGCTCCAGGGCTCGGATTCCCAAGGACGGAGGGGAGGATGGAGAAGGGTAGAGGACAAGGAGAGTGCCCCTCTGTGGTTAGCCGCAGTGCCTCCGTCACTTGGGCTTGGAAGTTTGGGGCTGGGCGTCTGTCTCTTCATTACAGGGAAATGGGTAGTTTGGGGAGATGTGGGAGGAAGATAGAAGTCCACACTTAGGGTTCTGAGAAAGTTCTGCAGCTGAAAGAAGGTGAAATGGGGGCGGTGAGGCAGAAAGAAGGTCCCCAAAGTTTGCACTTGCTGGGAGCCTGGGGTGGGGGCGGGGGCGCTGGGTGAAGGTGTCAATGCAAGATGGGAGGACACTGTGGGACTGCGGAAGGGACAAGGAGAAGGGGAGGGGGAGGACCATCTGCTTCGCCACTGTTATTTGCGGGGGCCCGTGGGGAAGAAGGGAGAGCTGGCAGGACGATGCTTCCCCCAAATGTTTCCCCAGGCTCTGGAGGACAAACAGTTTTTATGGTGAACCTGGATGGGGGAGTGTTGTAGTCCTTCAAGGAAAATAAATTGCCATCAAGCCCCGGCCCCCATGAGTACAAAATAAACACAGTTTTGGAATGCTCTCAAAAGTTCTTGGATTAGGAAACGTCATCTTCATTTTCATGTGGAGATGTGGTTTGCATTTCTCTTCGGGTTTGCTTTGCTCAGGATCATTACACCAAGGTACATGCAAACTTTGTTAAGATGTAGCAAAAGATGCTCAAATAGAAATAAAACATTTGTGTGATAGGGTCCAGCCTCAAGCTTGGAAACTGGCAGCTTCAGAACAATGCATAAGCTGTAGAAAATACATTTATCAAATTAAAAAGAAGGCTTTTCATAAAGTCAATAAGCTACATCTTAGACAAAGTTAAAGGTTTTGGCTTGAAAGAGCTCCCTTAAATATTTCAGGACCCTATTTCACCGGTTTTCATATCATACTCCTTTCATCTTATTTTGATGCATATGTGCATTGAGTATGTGCTGCCTCTTCTCTGTAATAGATAAATGCCCTTAGAATGCAAATACTGCATTGCAAGTTCTGTTGTTACTTAAAGCTTTTGAGGTGGAAAAAAATGTTTATTTAGTCAAACTGTTGGTTGTAGTTCAGATGCTGTATTCCCATAAATCAAATATTTGTGGATTTATAATTTACACTGCTACTCATTTCCAAAAATGATTTGAGGAAGCTTGGAATGAAAACCACAAATCAAATAGCTATTCTTGTAGATCTCCTTGACCTCTCATGGATGCGTTTGTAGTAAAATGCTTTTGAGAAGGTGAATTCTCCTACCAAAGGAAAAATTACTGCTCTCCCTGGAATCATCCCAGTGAGATAAATGTTTTGCAGCATAATTCCATTCCTTATGTACTTCATTTGCATTATATTATTTTATGTTACATAAGTAATGATGTCTTTATAGAAGTTTAATGGCTAAGCAGCACCTATATTAAAGAAAACAATGGTGATATTTAATAGCATTTTACCAAATATACAGATTCACTGAGCAAAAAGAGAACAGTGAACTTAATGTATCCTTCTTGAACGGAGGCAGAAAGGGAACCAAGGGAGGTGTCTCCTCTGCAGTCAGATGAGAGAAGGAACTGTCATTAGTACTTGTCACCTAAACATGGCCAATTAGTGAGACCTGTCAGCAGTTAGAAGATAACTTTACCAAGCATTAACTATCATTCATTAAGGATTATCAAGGTATATCAGGTGTTCTCAGCATTCTTTCTCTCAGGCTAGTGACCTGGCTCAGAGAGAAAAAAAAAAAAATCCTGCAAAACAAACATAATTCTGAAAGGTAAAATGTCTACTCAGCATAATGCTTGTGTGGAGCTCCCACCATGGAAGAGATAAGAATCTTCAATTGCTAGACCACCTCCCCTTACTTTAGATTTTTTCTTCCAGCTGAGTTTGAAGATATCATTGCATGATTTTTTATAGCAATTTATATTAAAAAATACTAGCGATTAGTTTACTTCTCACAGGAGTAATGGCTTCATTTGTGAAAATCTTTGCTCATATAAGTAAAGAGCAGAATTGGCTTTCTGCTGTTCCTGGAAGATCCTATGTCTTCCAAGATCTAAAGAACAATGAGTGTATTTGTCCCAATTTCCCACTGCGTTATACTTCTGTGTTTTTATTGTGACTCCCCCCACCCACACTATTTCACTGTCTCTATTCTGCCATGTCCCCTAGTTCTGTCTCCTGTGTCTCAGTATCATCTTCTTATCCTACCTTTTCTTTTTCATTTTTTTTTATTCCGCAGTTCTGATCCTCTTTGCTTTATAGATGATCTCCTTTTTGCTTTTTTGCATGTTACCTTTTATTCATGGTGTCTCTTTATTAGTGCTGGATTATTTTCCAAAAGTGGGATTCCTAAGTCTACTTTCCTTCCTAAATTTTGTATTGACAATTTGAATTAGCTGTGAGATGCCTCTATATTTCTCAAGTGCCTTAAACTAACAGATCTAAACTCTAATCAACATCTTTCTTGTTACAGGAAAAGAAGTGACTGCCAATTTCTGTATTCCCCCCAGTCACCCAGGACCTTCCCAATATCTTTGCTTTCCAAATATAATTTCACAGATAAGTTCTAAGGACTCCATCTCCATATGATGTCTCATAATGCCTTCTTCTCCACCTTTTTATTCCCACAGGGACTGTCTTTGTTCAGACTCGTATCCCTTTCTAGAGACTACACTAATGTCTTCCTGACTAGTTTCCCATATCCAGTCTCTCTCATTTCCAACCCATTTTACACTTGGTTTGCAGAATAAGCTTCTTAAAGCAGAGCCAAGCTCAGACACTGGCTAATGAACTTTTCCCCAGTGGCCTACCAAATACCATATGAACCTCGTCTCTGACATTTTATAGACCCTTTGCAGTCCAGGCCAAAAGTAGCTCCACATTTTTACTCTGATCTCATAGATTCACTCTCTCATTCATTCATTTGTTCATTCACCATTTTATGGATATCTGAGTGTCTGCCGCATGCCAGGCACAGCTGTAAGTAGTACTTTTGGAAATACCTCTTGTATTAGCTCAATGATATGCTTTACGTGTTAATTTTCAATGATGGAATCCACTGTTAAAATATAATCTTATGTGGTTGAAATGGGGCCCCAGCAATCCCATTGACCTCCCATCCCTACCCTTAGTAGGGTCTGAGGCATCGTCAGAGTTGTGAGTCTCCCTGAAACTATTGGAAACACTGCTCTAGGCAGAAGGCAGTGTTCCCTCAACACACAGCTGGCTTCTGAGTTCTCTGTCTGGGCCTAGGCTGTTCCCTCTGCCTGGAATAGGCCCTCCCACTTCCCCATTACCATTTCCAGCTGTCAGAAAGTCCATGGAGTTGCTCTGCACGTCTCTGAACTCCAGTTTCTGCTCCTCCAAACCCTGTAACATTTTGCTTGGCCTCTTCTTGGAGCACAAGTCATTGTATTCCTCCTATATTTGTGCTTTCTGCATTGTCCCCTAAGGGCACCACACCAACCTTGTCTAACCTCAGGCCTTCCTTTCCTGAAATACCCAGCGGGGGGTTGGGGGCTGGCTTATTGTGGGACATCAACAAGTAATTTAATTAGATTGAATTCTACCTAGTTCTCTAGTCCCAGCTTCTGCCTGTAATAGCTCCTTGTTTTAACAACCCAGTGCGGCTCTTACAGTAGAACCAGGGCTCTCAAATTTGAATATGCATCTAAATCACAAGGAGATCTTATTAAAGTGCAGATTCTGGTTTAGCAGGTCTGACTTGGGGCCAGAGGTACTGCATTTCTAAGGGATTCCCAGCTGATGTTGAAATAGCTGATCCTTGAACTTGAGTAAGGTAGTAGATAACTTCACAGTTTGGGGAGTTTCCAGCAGCTCCTGCCTCTCTGTCTGGTGATTTTCCTACAGTTAGTGCTTGCTTCCATGTTACTTTCTATGCTGAAAGTATTTGAGGCCTTGACATGCTTCTCAAGCCTGAGTGGAAGCTGTGGTGATGTCTTTGGAATTTTTCTTCATTTTGCTGAGATAGTGTTGCAGCGGCTAGTTCTCCCTAATTTATTTTTCTCTGGCCAATGATATTTCTTTGTTATATATTCCTTCTTATTTTCTCATTATATTCAGATTGTGGTTGTTCTCCTTTCTAACTCTGCTATGATTCTTTTTCTTTCCTATGCTCTGTCTGGTTCTTAAAATTCTCTTCAGATGCCTTGGCTGACTCCCTGCCCCAACTGTTTTCCTATTGCTTCCAATTTTTTTTTTTTTTTTTTTTTTTTTTCTGAGAAAGGAGCCCTGATAGAGGGTGCAGGAGGCTCCAGTTCTTATTCTGCCTTGACTGTGAGCATGAGATGTTGGACAAAACTGTTTCTTTCTGGTATCTTCACTTGCGGTTAGAGGTCTACCTCAGCACTAAGATGCATGTGAGATCTTCACATGGGGCAGAGGAGCTGGTTGGGGGAGGAAACAAGGATCATCTGATGATTCTGGTGTTGGTGTGTGCCCTCATCTAATGTTTCTGTTCTAGATAAACAATTTGAACTTTTGTTTTTGTGCTACTCAGAGGAAGACTCATGTATCTAATGGAAAAAAAAAAAACCTATACCTTGGCATTCGCAAATCCAGTAGTTAACCCTGGATTAACACTAAAATCAATTCTGGAGCTTAAAAAGTAGTGATGTTTTTAGCTCATCTCAAGGGAATGATTTAATTTATCAGTATTTTTTTAAATCTCCCCAAGTTATTCTAATTCCCAGCATGGGTAGAGAGCTACAGTATCTGATCTGTAAAGGTGGTATGGAGTGATGATTAAGAACTCAGCATTGTGCTTAGCCAAACCCAGACTTTGCTACTCACCAGTTTTGAGAGCTTGGGAAGGTTACTTCACTTCTTGGGTCTTCAATTTCTTCATCTGTGAAATGAAGTTGGTTATTGTGACTTGGTTATTGTGAGGATACATGGGGCCTTCGGTGGAATCCTGTGCATATTGTGGTTGTTGAAGAAACAGTAGTGGTTGTTTGTCCTGATAATCATACCATTACAATATGTATCCACTGAATTACTTATGGGTCATTTCGTCTCAGATATAACATTCTTCTCACCCCTGTTTAGTTTCAAGATATTCAGCATAGTATAATCACTTTGAGAAGAAATTTATGAGCACATTTTTCAGAAGTCAGTGAAAGAAAACAGAAGGGGGCATATATATTAATAAAAACCAATCACCCTTTTATTTGTGATCCATTTGGTGCCACATCAACTCTATGATTTCATAAATAGCAGAGAAAGATTAAAACACATATAAACGGATACAAAAAGATGACCAGGCTTTCATACCTACTTCATGAAAAATGACTTTGTTCTTTAATAAAGAGATTTCTATGGGTGTTGTATGGAAACCAATTTGACAATAAATTTCATATAATAAAAAAAAAAAAAAAGAAGAAGAAAAAAAAAACAAAGAGATTTCTATAATCAACAAATAGAAAGGGTTGAAATTCATGGGTCTAAGAGAGCATTTTGTTTTGGAAATAAACATAAATGTGTTAAGCATTTACATTTCTGAGTTTATAATGGGAAACTGAACTTAAAAATTAAAAAGCACACACAGAGAGATACCCTGTTCTGTGCAGGCTAAAGCTAATAAACTTTTTCTCCTCTTTTTGGCTGAGATTCTAGAATAGCCATTATGCTATAATGCTATCATATTGGCAAAGCAAAGATTGGATAAATGGATATAACCAATGTTAACTAAGGGCCTACATCCCTTGTTTTTCTGTATACATCTGGAAGCAAGTGAAAGGATATTCAGTAATTACAGTGGGCCTGGCTTAGGTATCTAGTTGTCAGTAATCAGGGGTTGTGATGCTGATGGCCTTTGAATGTAAAAGAACAGCAGATGGCCACTGTTACTCACCATTTTCTCTTAGGATAAAATGTTTCATTTCTGCATTATTTACTTTTTGATCAGGAAAAGGATTTTTCATTTAAACTGATTAAACCTTTCTAAAGTTTATTTTCCATATTTTGATGTGTACTTTTTAAAATAACACAATTAAGAAGATATTATGACATATTAAAAAGAACTTTTGAGCTACACTAAGAAAAGGTTCATTGTGAGAAATGTTTAGCTAATTCTTTTTTTCAATCTTTGCTTTAATATGCTTGTGTTAAAATTGTGTAAAATTCTACAGAGAGCTGTGATTTTTAATGTGTATTGGTTAAAGTGGTCAGTCTGATGGTTAGTCTATTATGTGCGGTTTTCAGAGTCTAAAGGCCTGGACTCTTGATCAACTTCTACTAGTTGCAAATCAAGATTCAGATTCTAATTACTCTCAGGCTTAGTAGATTGCTATTTCTGTAAAATATTAGTTAAGGATATAAAAATGACTACTATACAGTCTTTAGGGTTAAAAGGGATCCTTGTGCAATATGCTCATTGATAAATTGGTAAAATAAGACCAGAGAATCTAGAGTATTTAAAATTTGAGCCTAAGGAAATTAGGGATTACAAGTAAGGATAGAAAAGCTCTACTGGTACTAACACTAAAATTTAAATTATATAAATCTTTTGATGTCTTTAGAGTTGATACCTTAGAGGTGAGAAAACCATACCTTACAGATTTAGGAAGAGAGGTATTACAATATATTTTACCTAAAATGTATTTTACCTAAAATATATATTTTACCTAAAATACAATACTGAGAGTAAGAACACAAAGCACAAAATACCATACTTTTGTATATAAAAAACACACCTGTATGTAAATACCGACATTTTTATTTTACATATATGAATATTTTTATTTTAATGAATTGGTCATTGCACAGGGTCTTACATAACATCTAGAAAGGCTGCTGGTTAAATGTATCCATTACCTGCATATGTTACACAATTGAAGATAGAAGGTAGTATATAGTCTAATGGTTGAATTCAGGCTCTGGAGTCAGAGGTTGTGGATGCAAATTTCAACTCTTCCCCTTATTAGCTGAGAGTTTAACCAAGTCACTCAACTTCTCTGTGCCTTAGTTTCCTCAGTTTAAGAGGCAATGAGAAGTTTTCATGGGATTGTTGTCAGAAAAAATGAGCACACGTAATATACTTAGCAAAGTTCTTAGGACTTAGCCAAGTCCAGTACCCATAAAGGTAGCCATTAGTATGCATAATACAGTTAAATAATTAATATCAAATACCTCACAGATACACTGATATCTTTGCCAAGAGAATTGTGCAACTCTAAGTTTTGCGCCTGCAGTTTGAAACTTACTTTGTATTTTTCAAATATATGTTACTTTCTTCTCTACCTTTCCTTGTTTACTTTAGGAGAACAATGAAATAAAATAATAGAGGTGTGGAACTGTAAGCACTACAAGGACTCTAGAAAATTTATAATCATGTGAAGCACAGGCAGATTTTTAATAACAAAATATATAACTCAGGCTGTAGGATTTTTGAAAAGACCAAGTAGTTTAAGATATAGCTTCTGTGAATGTGCTTCGTGAACCTGGGACTCATGTCTAAGCCCGGAAAGTTTGGCAAGTGATCCAAATCAGAGAGTGATCCAGATAGAGGAGCCAGCTCATGTAACCAGGATCTGTGGCCAGGGTGGACTCATTCAAGGACAGACTCTTCTCAGGTATCTGATTATGGTTGAATAGTCACCTGGATCCTCCTGGGTTCACAGGCATTTATTTTAATACCTGCATTGGATTGTCTAAGTTGGAATTTAGACAACAAAATAATTAGCAATAAAGCCCCAAAACAAAACATAATTGGTAAACTATATTCAGGATTACCAAAGAAAGAGTTTAAGTCCATATGTACCTAATTACTACGTCTATGGTTCTTAATGGTCAGTCTCATTTCCGTGGGAATAAGACTCAGAATGTGGAAGGTAAAATCTTCATCTTGTTCCGCTTTTGCATAGCCTTCCTCTTGTATCTCATGCTTGTGGCCCTAGGCTGATCCTAAAAATGTCTCTAGTACAGTGATTCTTGGACTTTAGTATATAAAAGAATCCCCAGAGAGCTTGCAAAAAAGTGCAAATTTCTGGAATTCACCCTCAAAGTTTCTGACTCACCAGGTCTTGAGGTAGGACTCAGTAATCTGAATATTTTATCAAAATATTTTGTAAGTATCCCAGTTGATTCACAGACCACACTTAGAAATTAGTACTAGTTCCCTAGATTAACACTAGTTCTCAACTCAGGATGCGTATCAGAATTACTGTGGTTCTTAGTAGAAGTCCAGTTAAATAGGCCAAGCTCAGTTCCTCTATGATGTATTAACCACAGGACACTGTTTCCTTAAGCTGCTCTGAGTCACTCATGTGGAGCCTGTCATGTGCAAATTCTAGAGAACAAGGCTGTATTCTATCATTGACTACCCAGTGGCCTTCAGCCACAGGTTTTCCTATACCATGGTTCTCCATAGCAATGTGGACCACTGACCACCTGCCTCAGTGTCCCTGTGAGCTCACGTGTGATATTCAGATTCCAGGGCCCAAACCTAACTGTACAAAAAAAAAAAAAAAAGAAAAAGAAAAAAGAAAGAGAGGAAGAAAGAAAGAAAGAGAAGAAAGAAAGAAAAAAGAAAAAGATGGTGGGATGTGAGGTCTTGGAGCCAGGATTTTCCCTGGTTCCCCAGATGATGGTTGTGCCTTGATGAAGTTCTCTATTCAGTGTCCTATAGAGCTAGCCTCTGCCTACATGGCTCACAGCTTCAGACAACCCCAGTGCTTGTGGTGACCACACCAACTGCAGTGACCATAAGGCCAGTACAGAGACCACCATGACTACTGAATGTCAGCAGTGTTTCTTCCCTCTCACATCTCCAGGCATCTCCCATCTCTACATCCTGCGAACAGCCATTTCTCCTGTCCTTGTGGTTTTATAATGGGAAATACAGGCTCCTGTCTCTCTGGTCTCTTCCTGTCTTCTCTTTTCCACAGCTGCCAAGTAGAGACCCAAGTGACTGTGCCAAATGTACAGATGTGATGGCACACATTCAAACTGCTGCTGCCCTGGCAGTGAGACCCCTTTAAGCCTTTTTAAATCCTTGAAGTCTTTCTTGCCTCCCTGTGTATAGCTTACATAAGCAGGGTTTAAATTTGTCGAGAATTTCACAGGTTTTCAGATCTGTTGTCTTCCTCTTAAAGTGCTTTGGAAAAAGGAACAGTGTAATGTGCTCTTGGCTGGCATGGAGGAAAGGCAACCTGATCTTTAGAAATATTTGAATTCTTGAAACCATATTTCTCAATTATCAAGAACTATAGAAAGAAAAATTACTGTGTATGTGTAACAGGTCTGTCTTCAGGGCATGTATTTCAGTAGACCCATTTAAAAATATAAATTAGAAAATGTTCTAGTGTTGCTATATGAAATAACAAACAAAAGTGACATTGAAAATGATTAAATATTATATTACGAACAACTCTGTCATTGATTATTTTTTTTTTTTAATTTTTTTTTTTTTTTAACGTTTATTTATTTTTGAGACAGAGAGAGACAGAGCATGAACGGGGGAGGGGCAGAGAGAGAGGGAGACACAGAATCGGAAACAGGCTCCAGGCTCTGAGCCATCAGCCCAGAGCCCGACGCGGGGCTCGAACTCACGGACCGCAAGATCGTGACCTGGCTGAAGTCGGACGCTTAACCGACTGCGCCACCCAGGCGCCCCTGTCATTGATTATTTTAAAATCTGAGCAACAGTTTTCTGTCTTATTAAATACTCCTTTATCTATAAAACTTCAGAGATTGATTGAGGGTGAGGTGTTATAAAAGTCAATAGTTTAACATTTCCTCATTGCAAGGTCATGTTTTGATGGAACCTTATGTGTAGCCTGATTCAGTCCTCCTAGATGTCAACCTCTTTCTTCAACAGTAAGGAAGGTTTACTGGTAACTAAAGGGAGCAGGGCTTGGTAAAGTTGGGCGATTGGCAAAAAGGTATACCTACCTGGAAAATGATACCACCCATCAAATTAAATGAGAGAGGGAATTAATGCATATAGGAGATAGGAAAGTCAGGCTTTATGGATCTTCTCAAGAGATAATTACTGGTGACATGGTAAGTTTCTTTTTCTAACATTAGGAAAAACATTTGAAAGATGAGATCAGAACCATTCGTCAGGGCTAATAATGATGTGTGTTGGATGGGAGGGTTTTTAGTAGTATCTGGGACCTGTGCTTACTTAGGGAGATTGCACTACTCCAGAGACCTCTGGAACCAACCCACTTCCTTGTTGCTGTCAAGCTCTGTTATGACTATAAGAAAGTGTGCACTGAGAGCATGATTTCAGCACTGGTTGAAGCCACTCTAAGCAGCCTAGCATGAAGAAAGACAAAGCAGAATTTTTGTAAGTCTCTCCACCCTCGTGCTGCCATTTCTTAACATTCTTTAATGACAGGACAAGGCACATGCCTCACCATCGGGTGCAAGATAAAAGGGCTTTGAACTGACATGGAAGCTGCCTACAAACACTTGAAGGGGTGACATGTGGACAAAGAAGTAAATTCATTCCTCAAGTTCAAGCAGGTGCAGTTAGAGTCAGTGGGTGGAATTGTAGGGAGGCAGATTTCAGTTCAATATGAGAGAGAACTTTCTAATGATACACATACTGTTGAGTAGTGCCCTGAAAGTTTCGTACTTGCTCCAGGAGAAAGTAGGTGACAGATGAGAGGATCAGCCACCGGAAAAAACATACAAGGCATTCCAAGATTGAGTGAAAGCTCAGCTTGGCCTATCACTATAATCTATCCCCTTTTTGGCATTATTGATAAAATAATTTGAGGAGTGACTATAGGCAGGGGAGGGGGACATATAAGAAAAGAGGTACGTGAAGAGGTAGGTACTTCTAGACTCCTTAAAAGATGAAAGAATAATTACCTCACCTTCCCCCCGTCCCCCGCTTTTTAAGGACATTACATTTAGTGAGCACCTATAATGTGCCAGAGCATCATGTCATTTAACAGCCAAAAGGCACAACTCCCAATGTGTCCTCTCTTAGCCAGAGTTCTGCAGATGCTTTCCTGTATCTTCAGTGACTCACAAAAACTGTCCTATACACTCATCCTCCCCAAGCTAAACTCCTTGATAATCTTGTCATATCACTTCTTCTGTTTTCTTTGTGGTGTTTGTAATATTAGATTATAATGATCAGGTGTGTATTGATTGTATTGATTTTTATTACTTGGCTGTAAGCTCTTTGAGAACAGACCCCTTTGACTGGTTCATCTAGTTAGTGTCTTTTCAAGCACCCGGCAAATAGTAAAAGCTCATGTTTGTTACATGAATATTTGATTACTCCCTCCATTATACCTCTTCCTCAGAAGAAATACCTAGGATGACTTTTGTCCTCAAGGTAAGGAAATAAAAGGAAAAATACCAGAATATTCTTTCTCCTCCTGACCCTGCCTTTCCATTCCTAAACACATCCTAATTACCTCTTCCATTTATTCTATTTTAGGGGAAGAGGAAAAGCTAGTGAAAGAGAATGACGTAAGAAAAAAAAAATCCCCAAAATTAAAAAAGGGAAAACCACCTCTTGTGCAACCCAACCAGAGGTGTTACCTTTGGCAGCATTACTGGTAGGATGAGGAGGAAATCCTGCTCCTGCTATTAACTAGCCTTTGTGACCCCAAACTAGTTCTGTGACCACCTCATTGTTTCTTCCCAGTAAAATGAGAAGTTTGTCAACACCATTTTCAGGGACTCATTCAGGTCTGAAATACTGCAGTTCCTAACATCTTTTCCTCTCCAAGGTTTCTTGAAGTCCTTTGCCACTGCCTAGTGTTTTCCTGGGTGACCAAGAATCTAGAACGGTGATGAGAAGCAGTGTCAGGAGGTGACATTGGTATGAAACAGTGTTCTTTTTGATTGGACACACTGGCTCGAGTCCCTGCTCTATGGCCTTGGGAAAATTGTAAACTTCTCTAAGGTCAAGATTCCTCTCCTGTAAAATGGCCAGGACATTCCATACCTCTAGCACTACAAGCACTCAATGAGATAATATGTATGAAATGCTAATCCTGCCCCAGAAACATAATGAGCACTTCGAAAATGATAATGGTTATTATTTGGAAATAGTCCCCTGTCTCTCTTTTTTCCCCCTCTTTTCTCCAACCCCTGAAAGACACCCACACACAAGTCCTGAAGAAGTTTTCTTGGCATAGTTATATTGTGCTCTTGCACATCATTTCTCCTCCATCGAGAATTAGGAGAGGATAGTCAAGGTCTTTTCCTACCAAGGCATTCTGCTCTCACACGCACAATGGCCAAAAGAGCAACCCATTTCACAGTGACTGGGAATATATTTATTTTAACATTTACCTAGAAGACATGAATATTACTGAGGAGACACTGGAAGTGGGTGCGGGGTCGTCTGTCTTAATATCATATAATGTATCACACCTAGCCAAGATTCTTTTATTTGCGAAAGCTTTGACTGAGCAACAGTGACACAGCAGCTCCTCAATCTGACAGTAAATAGACACCTTATAAAAATTTATGAAGTTCGGGTTGTAAAGAACAAACTGCACATACCGAGTAGTAACATTTCTTATTAAAATAATTTCATCTTTGAGCCCATGGTCTCCATATCGCCTATAATAGAAGCCCATGCTCTGGATAGATACCTCAACAGCCTGTAAACTTTTATATGGGCTTTTGAAAAGGGATGATAGTTTTACGAGATACGATTTTCTCATCTCACCAAATTAGATTATTTGAGAGTGTCCCTGGATGTAAAATTTCAATCCTGAGTAAATCTGTACCTCTGAGACTCTGTGCAGCCTGCTAGCTAGTGGAAATGGAGCATAATAAATCTGCCCTGAGCCCATTTCTCTCCACACAACGCCATAATTCATTCTTTGCTTGGTACCCATGACCACTTTTTCGCGGCTAATCAGTCTGCATCCCAGGCTGGTTCCTTTCATGTGCAGTGCCTCCTTCCAGGTCCAGATCTCGCTGCTCGTCATGCCCTTTTGCTCACAGGCTTCTTTCTGGAGCTTGTGTGGTATCATGGACCCTCCATCCAAGCTGTTCCTCATCATATGGCAAGCGGTTACTCTAGTTCTAGGGTGGCCTAGTTGTTGCAGTATACTTTTAAAAAGATGCTCTGTTTAAAATGGATTAAAATAGGTAACAGCATCTCTGAGGATCTGTAAACCCAGTAGGTATTTCAGTTATTCTTTCCTGAATCTCCTCTGCGGGGACAAAGGGGGAATGACCTGCTACAGAAGCTACATGTTTCTTTTTTCCCTGCTTCATTTATGAGGACTACTTCTTTTTTTGTTCCTACCATTTTTTCCTCTGCATCTGGTATAACATTGCTTTGGTCCGATGGCACCACTACCATCGACTGCCACAAAACCAAGAGTGGCTGCGGATGACTTTCAAGGAACTTGAGAAGAAAGAGTTTAGGAAAATGGCCTCCATTGTGGAGCAAAGGCAGACTGAACTGGGAACTAAACACATTGTTTTTGGTTCTATTTCTACCCTTAATTATTTTTGTGGTATCGCACACAGAGTCACCAGCTCTCACTTCTGTCATGTGTAAGGCAAGCAGGTAGCAATAGGTAAATTTTCATTGAGAAAGTTATATAAACTATAAATTATCTCCTGTTCCTCCCTACAATTTCATTCAATAACTTAGTGTCTTGAGACGGTTTTAATGGAACGTAGGACTTTGGAAGATTTTTCCAGAGGATTGTGCTGTTGTGCAGGGTATAGTCCAGGGGGCCACTCAGAAATAACTTTGTGCAGAAGGCCAGGTAATCAGCAGTGGCCTGGCCAGAGGGTAGACACCTAGACCAGCAGTTTGAAGCAGAAGCAACAGCATCCAGTTTTTTGGTTTCAGGAGAAGAGTTATCTTTATGTCCTTCAATGATTTTAAACGTCTGTTAATTAAGCAGCTCTTTACACTTTTTTCATAATGCATGCACCTAAATTCATTTATCCATTTTTCTCTTCAACTCTCTGAATTTGCTAAGAGCCTCTATTTCTTGTCTGGTAGTATAGGAAAGGAAACAGAAGCACTGAGAAGCTGGCTAACATGCCCAGAGTGGCACAGTTCAGTGGCAGAGCAGGACTGGGCTCTCACCAAGGAGAGCAGACTCCTTAGTTGCTTAGGGTTCGACCATGGACAGGAAGCATTGATGTCACTTGGAAGCTTGTTTAAAAATGCAGAATGTTAGGCTCCACCTCAGGCCTACGGAATCCAAATCTCCATTATAAACCTGTCCGTGTTTAGCATATTGAAGTCTGAGGACAGTAATTGGGTGGAGCCTCCTGCTTCCACCGAAAGTTCCTCTCTGCCCCCTGCTTCCAACACAGGGTCAAGCCCTCTGGGTTCACTGAGAGACTACTCTATAAAGGAAAACTATGCCCAAGGTGCCTTGGGGCAGCTTCCTAGATTTTATATGTGAAATAAAACAGTTTTTCCTCCCAAGCATTTTGAGGGGTTATATAGAATCACACAAATAGGTAAACAGGCTATGGAATGTGTGTCTCATTTAAAGGCTTTAACAGGTTAGCTCCTGAGCAAACTCCTTCCTAATAGCACTACCTCATATCAGCAAATTCTCACTTAAAAATATGTAAATGTAACAGGACAAGTGGGAAACATATCTCATTAGATGTCTGAGTGATTAGGATCACTTAAATTAAATCTGTACTTCTGGTTCTGAAATAACTTCAAGATCCTAAGGCTGTTGGATCCAACTAAGTTCCATATTTTGAAAATAGACATGCTAGGTTCTTTACAAGAATATGGTTTTAAAATGTAAGCATAAAAGTAACCAAATAACACCAAATTTGGGATATAATCCTGCACTGATCACTGTTGTGATAGTCAGCAAGTCATTAACTCCTCCAAGGTGACTTTCCACAACTAAAAGTCACTACCACGTGCCAATATGTCAGTGGGGAGAATATTGTCTAAGAGAATCTTTGAAATGTTCCCTTTGTCTTTCATCAAAAGAACCAGTTGGCTTTGAAAAAGTCCTGCCGGCCACACAACATGACAACTTTTGACAGTGCCAACAGAGTTGAATAGGACAGAGACGTGTGACTCATTTTGTTCCAAGATGTCCAAGACCACCATAAACATACTTTGAATTCTAGGGCACCTGATACCACATTGTAAATATGGAACCATAGATCATTTAGTTCTTGCATTCCTTAGGATGTACCGGGGATCCCCCAAATAGGGAAACTCTTGCCAAGTTCCTAGTGTGGCCCATCTGAAACGGTCATTTGTGCACATGGTGCTTTGCACATGCAAGCCCAGAAAATAGAACAAGAGCTGCAAATCTTCACAAATATGATGTGAAAAATGCGCATGTGATCCGTACAGTTCTTTTATACGAGAGGCAGATGTGACATGCCCTTTGTATGATGAGTTTATCTTTGATTCCTGTCCCCATCAATTTTAGTGACACTTGCTTTTACCTTTATAGGCAGAATGACATTTTTTGTTCTGGCTGAAGTACCCTGGGTCGACTGCCTTCAATAACGGCAGCCCATCTATTGCTGAGATTTTACATCTCTTGAAGGTGGCATTATATTCTGCCTCATTATACAGAACTGGTTCTTTTATTTATTTATTTTTATCTCTTACCTGTCATATTCTATCGCCTTCTTCCATTCATTGCATTGTACCCAATCAGATCATTGACTCACCAAAGAGTTGAACTGGGATAAGGCTACATATTTGAGTAAATGTATGTCATAAGTTGCTACCAGGACATACCATCTGTATAGAGAAAAATATTCTATAATAGACATCCTAGACTCTTTTTCTGAGACTCTTAAAACATTACCATCTTTAGGGGACTTAGAGTAATTTCTGGGTTGAGAAAATCATTTGGATCTGAGATAATCAATTTTGTGTGGTGTTGGAGTAGTGAGCCATATGCTCTTGATGTTTGAAGGAAGGATTTCCCTGGTATATGGATATTGTACATGTCACCAAGACAAGGTTACAAAGAAAGGCAATGGAAAAAGTAAGTCCTCAGTATGGTTCTTCAAGTTGAGTAGTTTATCATATGTTAGAGAGTTGTGATTTTACTGAATGTTATTTGTATTTGGAATACCCTTTGTTATTAGATTTTTACTTATGTTCTGAGAGTGATACAGTTTGAGATAAATAGTGTTACTTTTTTTTTAAGGACACAACTAAACATCCTGTACATTTTTACATTACTGGAGGGTCATACTGATTCTTTGTCTACCCTTCTTCTACCTCTTTGCCCTAATGATAAACTAAATGGTTTGATCTTTTTATTCAAAGCATTCCTTTAATTGAACAATTATATTTTCACCTTGGCTTCCTCCTTTCCTTTCCTTTCCTTTCCTTTCCTTTCTTCCTTCCTTCCTTCCTTCCTTCCTTCCTTCCTTCCTTCCTTCCTTCCTTCCTATTCTTTAATTTCAAATTTTGTTTCATAGAAAGAACAACAATAACAATAGCAACCAGAGGCCACAGGCAACCTTACTGTGTGTGGTAGTGTTTTAAGCACTTAACATGTATTATATCCTTTAATAACAAGATAGACATTATCATCATCCCCATTTTACACATAATGAAACTGATGCTTAAGAAGTTGAGGAACGTTTCTAAGTAATAAGGCTAGTAACAGACAGAACATGATCTTGAACCCAGTTGTCACTGACTCTAGAACTCACCTTCATCACAAAAACCATACTGCAAGAGTAGAAAGGAAATTTAAACATCATCTAGTTCAAACTATTAACTTGACTAGGTCAAGAGAGGTTAAATGCCTTACCCTAGGACACACAACTAGCAAATGAAAGAGCCCATTTCATTTGGTTCTATTTTTATGGAAGTTATGTGGGAATGTTTCATTCACTCTAAGTGGCTAGCTTGAATCAGCTATCGTCTCTGGATCAATCTGCTGTAACAGGGAGTGTGAGCACACTGCACAGAATTGTTCAGAATGGCTGCTACCTCCCTTGACCCTCTTGCTGCAGGTTAAGAGGAATCTTCATGGCTGGGCAAGGAACAGCTGCAAAAGCTGTTCACTGTATGGGGTTGTTATCTCCCAGGCTGGAAGCTCAGTTCTAGCCAGACTCTCACAGAGCCGGGAAGCAAAGTTCCCGTTAAGGAATTTTCCATGTTATTAGGATTCCTCCTCCCCTCAAAGAAGACCAAATCCAGGGTGAAATCAGCCTGCCTTCGTTGTTCTTTGCTCAGTCTACTCTCCAGGCCCTGCATCTCTTTTGAAGATAGATTGAATTTGACAGATGGAAAACCAGCAGCAGTCCTGAGACTGGCTGCCAAATGGGACAGAGGAGAAGGTGATCTGATGGGTTGTGGCATTGAACTGAAAGGGTATGAACATCAATGCATGAGTGAAGACAATGAATGGTGACCCTCTTGAGGAAATAACATTTTTCATCACTGAATAAACCATGCTGAAGGTTTGGGAAAGGGAGAAGGCAGCTACTGGCAAGATACTGCTTTCTGTCGTATACCTATATTACAGATTAGCTTGCATAATGGTGCTTCAACATAAATGTGTGTCCTGACTGGACTTTTTTTAGTCATGTATTCTTCTGACCACAAAACTAAACTTATTCATGAAAAATATGAAGAAAGAAGTGGTGCTTCATTGAGATACCCATGCAGGTGGAGTCGTGATTCACTGTGATAGAGTTTGTTTCACTCTACATGGGCACTTCCTTTCCCTTTCCAAGCAGGCAGCCAGGCCTGTGTGCTCCCCTGGCCTCAGGGGAGAGTTGCCTTGCAGAGAAGAAAGCAGAAGTTGCCTATAATAGACTAGAGACTGGCTTTGGTATTCTTGAGGCCCCTGGAGGTGACAGTATTCCAGAAGGGAAGAGCAGCAGGGAACTTTGAGAAGGGTAAGCAGGGAAATATGAAAGAAGGAGAGAGTTGATTTCCTAAAGTTGGTGTATTCAAGGTTAGTCTCCTTCTTTGGAGTAACCCAGTGCTGTGGCAGGACTTTGTGAGGGAATGTGATACATTTAGGGAAGCCATGCATTTTATCATAGGTGTCTCCAGCCTTGGCAAAAAATCCTACGGCACATAAAGCACGGCCCCCAGCACCAAAGGAGAGGCCTCCAATTCATGAGTTTTCTTTAAAAAATGCAAATCTGGGGGCGCCTGGGTGGCGCAGTCGGTTAAGCGTCCGACTTCAGCCAGGTCACGATCTCGCGGTCTGTGAGTTCGAGCCCCGCGTCGGGCTCTGGGCTGATGGCTCAGAGCCTGGAGCCTGTTTCCGATTCTGTGTCTCCCTCTCTCTCTGCCCCTCCCCCGTTCATGCTTTGTCTCTCTCTGTCCCAAAAATAAATAAACGTTGGAAAAAAAAAAAATTTAAAATAAAAAATGCAAATCTGAGCATGTTTCTCAGCAAAAGATCCCTTCCTTGACATCACATCTGTAGGAGATAGAGAAAGTTATTTCAAGCCGGTGAACTAGCATGTGCAAAATTATGAAGTTAACAGCACATGTGTTCTCTACCAGTGATTTTCTTCATCTGGATCCTAGAGTTGTGTTTATAAACAGCTGGAAGGATGGGCCAGGACTGCTCATGGGTGGGCTTGACTGCCATCTGGTGGAATCTCTGTGGGCCAATGATTTTCAAATGTTTTGAAGGAGCATATATCACTTTTTCAAATAAAATTTTACACAGAAACTCCATAAACTCACATGCTATACCCTCTACCACATAGCTTTGAACACTTGAAGCATCTCTCTGTGACCATGACTGATCAGATACCCATTATCTGATCAAATTTGAGATGTAGAATGATGATTATAATGATGGTAGGAAGACACACAGAGAGGTGAAGACAGAGAAAGTTAGACTGGATGCAAAGATACCAACATAGTGATAAGAAATTTCTAAACACAAATTGGTAATGTAAAAATAACTCATTTTTTCTAGAAATTTCAGTTTCTGTTGTGAGCCTCATTTGACTTGATGGTAAAAACTTAGTTATACAATTGAGGATTGTATTCTCCTTCTTTGACTTGGATCTCAGTCCACAGAGTGTTTATATACATGTAAAACCACGACTTATTCAAAGCTTAGTTATGTACAGTGCACATACTTTATAAATTTGAACTCATTTAATTACTATAGTAACTTTAGGGTATATGCTATTATTATCTCCATCTTATAGATAAAGAAACAGGCCCAGAAAGTTTTGTGATTTGCCAAAGTCCAACAGCTCTTAATGACTAGAGCTGGGATTTGAACATAGGCAGCTCACTACCTGCTATGCTCCAGTGTTTCCATTCGTACCCAGTGCAGCTATGATGTGGAGGTGTCCATGGGGAGTGTACCATTTTGTCCTTGAGAATGATCGGTCTTCTTTGGCATCCATAGCCCTGGATTTGCTTTTTCTCTGTCCCATCTGGTTTTAGCACATCATCCATGCAGGTTGCTCTAGAACCTCCAAAATGTTTTCATTCAACTATTCGTAACCTATACTGTGCCAGGAGGAAATGATTGAAGCTGTCTAGGATTCTATCTACCTAGATTAGTGGGTTTTATTTAAAAAAATGTTTATTAATTTATTTTTGAGAGAGAGAGAGCACAAGCAGGAGAAGGGCAGAGAAAGAGAGAGAGAGGGAGACATAGAATCTGAAGCAGGCTCCAGGCTCTGAGCTGACAGCCACAAGCTCGGTGCAGGCTGAAGTCATGAACTGTGAGATCATGACCTGAACCGCAGTCCAACACTCAACCGACTGAGCCACCCAGGTGCCCTGGTTAGTGGTTTTTTCTGGGATTCCCCCGCTCCCCCGGGCACATTTGGCAATGTTTAGAAATATTTTGGTTATCCCAACTGGGGAAGGGGATTAGGTAGATAGAGGCCAGGAATGCTGTTAAACATCCTCTAAAGCACAGGACAGCCCTACAACAAAGATTTTTTTGGGACCAAAATGTTAATATTACTGACATTGAGAAACTCCAATAGAGACATGAATATAGTACATTTCACCCATTTATTTACAAAGTCATAACTTATTCTCAGGGCTCCATCTTCCCAAGAAGGCACAGATTCCCTAGCTTCTTAGATACACCAAATCTTCTGGGATTTTTTTACCTTTCCTTCCATCTGAGCTCAGTGAAAGGCTGGTGAGTGGGCTGGGACCTGGGCCCCCCTTTTCAGGTATTCACGTAAGTCCAAAATCTCTGCAATTACCCTTTAGCTATTTCTCTTTCTCTCCCTTTTATTTAGTCTAAATGTAGGAAGGTTTGCTCCTCCTCATCATATTCTTCCAAGTCTGTTGCCCATGAGTTCCCCTAATGTTTGAAACTCAAACTGCAAGAAATGATTACCTGTTTTCCCCCCACTTTACACTATGCAATCTCTTTCCTGCGGATAATATATACAGAAAAGTCAGCAGACTGAATGAAGTTTTACTGAACTACAAGAAAAATGTTAGTTTGTCCATGTCAGCATTTTACAATCTATATTCTGAGGTGCACCACTGACCCTGGAGATGTCCTTGGGTTTTCTATGAAAAGGGAGAACTTCTGTATGTGGTTCCCCTCTCTAAGAATTCACAAGTCATATAAGCAAGCTATTTAAATTTGTTTATCTCAGGACTTCCCCACAGTATTTGACAAGAAAACATTTCCTTTTCATGGAATCCTCAAGAACAGTTTGTACATAATTTGAGGGATGCTAGTCTATATGATAAATGCGGCCTTTATCAAGGCATTAGCAGAGATAAGAGGAGCTTCTAGAGATGCTAAAAAGTTAGAGTCAATAGGACTTGAATGATTGGTTCTGGGAAGTCAAGAAGCAAGAGAAATCAATGCAAGGATATAGAAACTTCAAAATTAAAGGAACAAATTTTGTATCATTCCTTATATATCACAATGTGTTAGGTACCAGAGATTTTAAAAATTACAAACCACAAAATGACCATACTGAATTTGTTTCTCCTGGATTATTGTAATGGATTTTTGATTGGTCCCCCAGCTTTCGTTCATGTTCTCCTGTCATCTCAATGCCATAATGCCACTGGAGAAATCTTTCTAAACAAAGATGCAATCATAGCATTGCTTGGATTGAAGAACTTCTGTGATTCATTTTCGCACATAAACAATCTAAACTCATTTGCATCATGTTTAGAGGACCTTGTCAAAATCTTCCTGAATACGGATTTAACCTGGTGTGGCAAGAAATGAGAAACTCTTTCTTACTCTGCAAGATCTTGCCTTGCACTGCCAGTGCCTATGTGCTTATTTTAAGGATCCTGCGGGACAAGCTGTGCTGGGGACCTTGCATCTGCTCTTATCCCATGTGAATGCCTTGATTCTGTATGTTTTGAAAATATAGCTATAATTTTATCTAATATATGTTTTTAAGTTTATTTATTTTTGAGAGGAAGGGAAAGCACAAGTTGAAAGCACCAGGAGATCATGACCTGAGCCAAAACCAAGAGTCGGACACCCAACCAGCTGAGCTACCCAGGCACCCCTTTAATCTAATCTTAGAAAGGAAGTATTGTGTGGTCTGTCTCTGCCTGTGGATATCTTCCATTTGTCCTCTGGCTCCACTCTAACCTTTGTCCACTCAATTCTCTGCTCTGGGAGGCTCACCTGTATGGACTGAATCTATAGAATCTCTTGCCCTCTGTGTCTTATAGTTGGGTTTGGTTAATGGAAAGTGCTGGCAGGAGATAGGAAGAAGGTAGGAGCATGAGATCAGAGTGTTTATTTCCTGGACCCTATCCTGGAAGGATACCAGAGGCTGGCTGGGTCCTGTGCTAGTCATTGCCCCTCACCATATGGCCTCTTAAGGTTTTTTCTGCTCTCTAGATTCAGGTAACTCCTCTGGGGGTTGTAACCCCATCCCCACTCAGACCCCTGGTTCCTGCATATCCTTGTGGTTCCTCTACATCTGACTCTGCACTTGTAAATATAAACTCTCTTCAAATGTTCCCAGTTTGATTGTTGTATTTCTTTCTTATTGGGACCCTAACAGTGACCTGAAACACTTAGATTTTTTTAACATCTGTGAAAGATTTCAATGATAAAGAATTAAGCTAAACAGAGATACTTATCACAAAATGTCCATTTTTGTGTTTTACTTCATATCATTTCAAATGCTACCATAAATTTATCGAATATTACATTTAAAAGTAACTTTAGGGGTGCCTGGGTGGCTCAGTCAGTTGAGTGTCTGACTCTTGATTTTCACTCAGGTCATTATCCCAGGGTTGTGTGATCAAGCCCTGCATTGGACTCTGTGCTGAGCATGGAGCCTGTTTAAGATCTTTCTCTCTCTTTCTCTTTCTCTCTCTCTCTCTCTCCCCCTCCCTCCCTCCCTCCCTCCCTCTCCCCCCTCCTCTACTTGCGTGCTCTTTCTGTCTCTCAAAAAAATAGGCAAGAAACTGTTTAAAAAAATAACTTTAGAATAAGGATAGTATTCATATTCTGGTCAAGAAAGGCCATATTTTGTGTGATCCATTGACTGGAAAATTTTCTAGTTCATTGGCTAATGAAAATTCATGGGAGAAAATTCATGGGAGTTGGTTTGGGTGGTGGGAAAGACTCCATCTGCGCACAGTTATCTCTGGTAAGGTCCGTGTGGATAGGTGTGTTAGGAAATTAATGGGAGCAACAGACTCAGAAATCATTGGTTGGCTCAGTGGCTACAGTTTTTACAGCTGGTCTTTAATAGGTCTCAAAAGAATTTTCAAGTAGAAGTAAGAGGCTGTTGACCACAGCTAAGCAGTTCTCTTTTAGAGGCAGGTGTTAATCTTCTTCGGGAGAAGAATTCTCCAGAAAGAACCCAGGTAGGAATGCAAATTCTAGGTAGTTTTCCTCTTCCAGATGGTTTATATATCCTGGGTTCTTTGAATTAGGATAGAATATATAGCACTGAAACTGAAAGAACTTTCAAGTGGACCTTTGCTAGGAGCAGCAAAAAGTCTTTTTGTTGTTGTTGTTGTTTTTTATAGTAATAACTCATATTTAGCTCTTACTCTATTATTCATATTATTTTTCTTTTAAGCAAAAAATATTTTAAATATGGTTTTATATAAATTAATTTCACCTTCCGTGATTCTGGCCATGAAAACAAACATCAAATTACTAATTCTTTTCTAAAGAGGAGTATATAGTGCTAAGATATGACAGACTAGAGATATCATGAAGCTTCCAGTATTCTTCTTTGCTATTTTTTGCTTGTAGATCCAGCCATATAGATATTTATATAGCTATCTATATATAGCTTTGCATCCCATAGAAGCATGTGCTTTCCTTTTCCTGAGGAAATCTTCTTTTTGGAAATGGCAATGCAGTAAGCATTTCCTTTGGCATTGTAGAGGGGATGGAAGCCTATGTATTGCAGCAGTGATGTTGGGGTGATATGTAGGCAAGGATATTGGTCACACTTTCCATATGATCAGCAGTGAGGCATTTCATGTGTGTGAAGATTGTGGTATGAGGGGTAAAAAGACAAATCCGTTGTGTAGGCAGGGTTTATTGTGCAGGTTTTCTTGTTTTGTACATCCTGAAGTACCAGGGTTGTTGGGATCAGTCCGTTGGGCTGTAAGATTAGGAAAGATCCAAGCAGTCTTTTGAATATGTTGTCCTCGAGCTGTGGTTTGTTGTTGTTATTGCATTTCCTATACTAGATCACAGAGAGAAGTGTGTATCATGTTATTTGGAAAGAGTATTTAAAAACAGGCACGGTCTTGGAACCTTGACCTGTGTAACTCACTAATACCCACCTTTTCCACGTCTGTATTCAAGGAGGGAAACGTTTTTTTCTACCCTGGACTTGCACAGAAAATATTGGAGATTTGTATGTTTAAGGAATTGATAAATAGACTGTGAGTATATTTAACACGTAAAATTTTAGTTTCTTTTAGCTCTGATTCTGAAGTAATATTAAGGTTGATAAAAAGCTGGTAATTCAAGAACTCTGAAAATGGACCTTATTTTTTAGGTTGTTAAATTATAGTAATGATAGAAAGTTAGTACCTTTCTTTAAAAACCATAACCTAGTATTTAATCTGACTGTGCTGTCTCAATGTGTTAGGTCTCAAGCTCTATTTTATAACTATAAAGATCTTTAAAAGAAGGAATAGTCTTGATATTTATTAGAGTCTAAGTAAGATAGTTTCTTTCTAATGTGAAAGTTCTTCATCACGAGGAATGCAAATATGAAATGCATAAACTTGTATATCCTCAAAATACCTTTTAGATGAAGCAGTGTATTTGGAGGAGGGAAAACCACCGTGAGTCAGCTGTCTCTTCAGGTTCTGCTCCAGAACAGTTACTGACTTGTTTAGTGACCTTGACCATCTTGGTCTAACTCCATTTTCATTTTCCCTCTGACAAATGGGATTTCTTTCTACTAACCTGCTTTCTCTGAACATATTTTGGAAGAAAAATGCTATGAAATACCAATTAACAGTATTTCCTATCTCAGGAGTGAACTTCAATATGAAATGAGAACACAATTCACTTGTATTTTCTTGACCTTGTAATCCTTAGCAAAAAAAAAAAAATTAAAATATGAGTATATTTTAATGAAGTACTCTAGGATAAATGACTGAAAGTTCATTACCATATAAAAGTTATATTCAACATAGATTCTTTTATATATGAAAATGTGGCTTAGCAAGTTGGCAGCTTGAAAATCCTTGCTTTATTAGTTAACAAATGATTCTGTGTTTTATCACATTTATTGTCAATCTCAGGTTTTGGGTGCCTAGGAATTCAAAATTATATGCTCAGCTGACCCTTTAATTAGCTCTCATTCTGTCTTACATGATTTATGGCCTGGCGGCTCACATGTAAAAATGATATATGATTTAATGAAGTGGAAAGGCAGAATAGGTTTGCACCTCCAATTGTTTGATCCTGTGCTCTGGCTGGTAACTGGAGTGTTTGGGGCAAACAAAGCAGCAGTTCTATCCCTTCACTCATTAAGGGGTGGGGGGTGCTTGTGGGGAGGTCCAGTTTGCAATGATTTGTGATTGTTTGCAAATATACTTTTGTTTCATTAGAAAACCCAAGAGCATTGATTCAGGTCATCTTGAAATTGTATTTTAAAAGAAATATGAGAGAGGCTATTGACTTGAATTCTCTTATTTTGCATTTTTATTTTATTGCTCTAAATGCAAATATCACAGGAGAAGCAATACAGCATTTAATCCACAGGGTTGGGGGGGGTTAGCACCTTGGGGTCCATTAAGTCCATAAGCATTTAAAGAGTACATTAGGCACTGATCAAGGCCCTGGGTTACAGGAGTGGCCAAGAGAGACAAGGCCCCTCAAGGGAGAACAATTGACAAACCGATAAATGCAGAAAGAAAACGTCTGACTTGTTCCTTGGGGTAAGTGCCTGAAGAACAACTCTAAACAAGATGCTCTAAGAGAGTGTGTGGAAATAAGGGATTACTCTAGAGCTGCTGGTGTCAGGGAAGGGCACCCTGGCTAAGGCGGGGGGACCCCTGGCCAAGACCTACATAATGGGAAGCCTGCGGTGCGCAAGGATCTGGAGGCAGAGCTTCCCAAGCAGAGGGCACCGAATATACTAGTCCAAGGTGAAAGGATTTTGATGCTTATGAGGAATAGAAAAAGGAAAGGAATGAGGAGTAACACATAAGTGCAGGACAGGTAGGCATTGAGAACTGAGGTGCACAGATAATTCAGGGCTTTGAAGACCACGGTAAAGAAGGGACAGTGTGTTCCAACAAGTGCCACATTCCAAAGACCTTTGCCGAGGTTCTTCTAGCTCCCAGGCACACCAGCACCCCACGGGCACTGTGGTGTACCTGTTTATACGCACCCCAGTAGGTTTAGACCCCACCTGAATAACACGGACTCTAGAATTCAGGGGCCAAAACACATATGAAAGTGTCCCATTACCTTGAGTGTCCTCACCCTTCCCCAACAATTTTTTATTTTGAAAAATAGTCAATACACAGGAAAGTTGCAAAAACTGTTCATGTGGAGTCACCAACTGGTAATAATTTGCTACCTTTGCTTTGTCATTTGATGATTTTGCTAATGATATTAGCATCTACAGATGCATCATTTATAAAGTACATGATTAGGACAATTTGGGAAATTTCCATATAGGCTGTATAATAGATAAAAGTATTTCATTGTTAAATTTCCCAGACATGATCAGATAGATGGTGAAGTATTTAAGGAGGAAATGTCATGATATCTGCAACTAACTTTGAAATGCTTTGGCAAAACAAAACCATCAAATGTCATAAATGATTATATTTAGGTTAAATGTGTTTGGCAAGATGCTCCATTGGTGATGTTGCATCCTTCATAGTACATAGTGTCAGGTGTTATATCAGATGTTAATTTGTCCTAATGTTGGTATTAAACTTCATCATTTGGTGAAGGTGTATCTGCTAGATTTCTCCCTTGTAAAGGTATCTTTTTCCCTTGGCAATCAATAAATAATCTATGGGGAGATGCCTGGAGACTCTGTGAATATCTTGTTTCCTAATAGACTTTCGCCTAATGATATTAGCATCTACAGATGCATCTTTCCAGAGTCAGTTATGCTGTGGTGGTTGTGAAAATGGTGACTTTCTATTTCTCTTGGTTTTTCTATACTCATTAGTTGGCTTGCTTTTGTAAAGAAAAACTTTTCTCCCCACTGCCCCTTTAAAAAGTCAGTATGGACTCAAGGATTTTTTAAAAAATTCATTATGTTTTCATCCATTCCTTTAATTATACATTTTGATGCTATTATTGGCCCAAATTTGACTAGTGAGAGCCCTTTCAGGATGACAGTTTCAATTCAATTTTTGCGTGCTTTTTCTCCAAGATAGAAAGATGTTTCAGGCTTACGTTGTTATTTTCCCTTCTCCAGACTGGAAATCAGTGATTTCTCCAAAATTTCATGGTTTCTTTTAATGGATCATGATATTCAGAAAACAAGGTCTTCCAACTAGATGTATTTATTGCTACTAAGGGGTCATTGCTTTCAGAATGAGGGTATCACTGCTTCTAGAACCATTTAGTAGATGCAGCTAGTAAATAAATACACACACACACACACACACACACACACACACACACACGAGTTCTCACTGACATCTGTAATTCTAATCCAACACCACAGCATTCTTTTTTCTCCTTCCCCCTTTATGTATCAGAATCTCCCTTACTCCACAGAGAAAAACCTAGGTCCTGACAACATCAATATATTTATATTTACTCATTTGTAGCTAACAATAAGCCTTCCCCAAATTTTAGAATTGTTACACTCATACTAGTAACAGACAAATTAAATTCAGGATATTTCTGCCCTTCCTTTTATCCTTGAAATATATTTCACTGAGGATATAAAAGTCACATGCTATGTTCAAAAATTACCTGTATTTTTTTTTTCTTCTGTATAGGTATGTTATCTATTTGATAAGCAATTAGGTTTGTTTCTGTTTGAAATTACTTCTAGTTTCCTCCATCCTTTCTTACTTAAATTTTTAGCTTATTAATATGTAAAACATTAGCATGGTTTAAAAGCCCAAACTACATAAAAGGTATATTCATTACTTCCAAGTTTAAAAAATACTGTTAGTCATTTTTAACTTTAAGCTCTAATGAAATAGCAATGTGTGTACTAGCCATTGGTAAATAGGGAAACTTTATCAACATGGCTTAATGGGTATCAATACACTTGTAGAACTTTAAAGGACAGTGCAGATAATATTTCTTCTTGTTTTGATTCTAGCATTAATACTTTCCCCTCTTGATTTTTAACTTTGAGAATTTTATCCTGTTTTTTTAGCAGGATACTACATGCATGCGTGCATGCATGTGTGTGTTTTCCATTGTGTGTTTTTACTGGTTTCTTTTCAAAAAAATTTTTAATGCTTTTTTATTTTTAAGAGAGAGACGGAGAGAGAGACAGAGTGTGAGTGTGGGAGGAGCAGAGAGAGAGGGAGGCCCAGAATCTGAAGCAGGCTCCAGGCTCTGAACTTCCAGCACAGAGCCTGAAGCGGGGCTCGAACTCCCAAAATGCGAGATCATGACCTGAGCTGAAGTCGGACGCTCAACTTGCTGAGCCACCCAGGCGCCCCTCACTGGTTTTTTTTAAGTGTGCATCTTCTATAGAGAAGTGTTTCTTAAGGATATTACATCTTACTGTGAGGTCTAGAAATAGTTTCAGAGAAAAACAAAAGATCATTTTATTTATATAATTTTCCTTTGTATTCTCCTGAAATAGTCACAGTAAAGGCACATTTGGGGAAACAGAAGACTAAAAATTGAAAAATGTAGTCAAATATTTGTGTCTATATAAATTAAAATTGCACAAAGCATCTGATTGTTTGTAAAATACACACACACACACACACACACACACACACACACACACACACAGAAGCTTCAATGTGTCCTGGCAGTATACCTAGAGAAATGTAAAATAATGGGTTGTGCAGACTTTAAAGAAGCCATAAAATGATTTTGAAAGATGTTTTATGTAATGTTGTGTCCTTTTGGACCTAAACCAGAGAAAATCAAAGTGAATAAAATATTTCTTATTGAAGATAACAGCACACTTCTCTTTGCATGGTGCATTTATTCATGCAACAAAAATTAATTGCAGTTATGTCTTGAATATTTTCTCTAAGTGTTTCTTACTTTAATTCTTGGATGCTTTGATTATCAGTATGGAATTTTATATACATTATAAAATGTATAGTTGACAATCTAGGCTGATAATTTAAATAGCCTAAAGAACACAAATACCGTCATCTTGCAGATAACAATCATTCAGAAGTGGGTTGGTGGGTTGCTTGGTGTCTGGTTTTATTTTTCTGATTTGGTCTGCTAAGGTGGGGTGGGTAATAAAGGGAGGATGTCCTAGAATAGTGCTTTCCTTTCCTAAAAACTAATAAAATTTTTTTAAAGCTCACAAAACTTCCTTTTGCCCAAATTCCTTTTTTTGAGAGTTTTATGTATATTAACATTTTAAAAAATGTGAATATCAACCCTGAAAGGGTTAAGCCCCCATTCAGCCATTTATTTTGTAGTCTGATTCATTTTAATTTGTTTGCTTTCCTTCCAAATCCTAGAGGAGCTATACTAACAGTGCATTTTTTAAAAGAAGAGGTGAATATTTTGTAGCACATAGGAAACTTCAAGGAACATCGTGGGATGGATGCCTAGTGAAGCAGGGACACAAGGTGGTAGGTAGCTGAGGAGGGCATTGGTAGAAAGAGGGACGTTCCTTTGTAAATCTAGCACAAGGCCAGACTTTTCCTATTTTAAGTTTTGCATAGGGCTTTGGTTATCCAAAATCACCTGAGATCCCAAGTGGAACTCATCTTCCTAATACTAACACAGTTTAATTAATCTGACTGTTCAGCTATTCCAAGACCTGTCTGTGGAAAGAGGCTGCCACAGACCTTCAGCCCCACCAGTGATGTTATACTAAAGCAGTCTTGCCTCAATTCAAATGAAATTCTATACCCTGTCATAATTTGTTCCTGCCTTATGACTGAGTTATTTTTCTCTGTCACAAGAATTAATAATCTATAAGGTACCAAATCCATGAATCAGAGAACTGGAAGATACTCAGAGATTTTCTCTGTCACTGTCTTTAAATCCAAGTTCCAAGAGACAGAGGTGGTTGGCACAGGACTGGCAAAGCTGAGATTACAACACTGGTCTTCTGACTCCTGGCCTAGGGCTTGGACCTGCAGCCCGTGTGCCTATTACTTGCTATAACCAAACTGACCTCTCATTTCCCCCTTGGAAGGAGCATTTGAGCAGACTTCTAGGCCATGAAAGCATTGGTATCTGCCTGCAAGGCAGTCTACTTCTAGAAAATAGGAGATTAAACTTTCAGTTCATGAAAGCATAGCCAAGTATTTGTAGGTCACAGATAGTTTTTTTTTTTTTAATACATAAATTAGGGGGTCCTGGGTGGCTCAGTTGGTTAAGCCTCTGACTTCAGCTCAGGTCATGATCTCATGGTTCATGGGTTTAAGCCCCAGGTCAGACTCTGTGCTGATAGCTCAGAGCTTGGAGCCTGCTTTGGATTTCTGTGTCTCTCTCCCTCTCCCCCCTCCGCCACTTGCAGTCTGTCTGTCCCTCTCTCAAAAACAAATAATACACATGAAAAAGATTTTTTGAATAAAAAATAGAAATACATAATTTAGATTATAAATCCATTTTAACCTATTTTTTCAAGTGACCTAATCTGATAAAGTTGGAATCCTTGGGAAATGTTCATGTAATTTTATTAGATTTTTACTTTGTAGTAAAATGCAATGTAGCACTATGGTTTAAGATGCATAGTGGGGTCAGTCTGTCCCTTACCATTCACTAGTTAAGTGAATGGGGGAAAAATCCTATTTTCTTATTTGAAAATCAAGGGTAACAATTTTTACCTCATAAATTCATGTGATGATTAAATTAGCAAATAGATACAATCTGTAGCATAGTGCACTTTGTAAATGCATAGTAACTGTTATCCATCATTATTATTATCATTATTAGGATTACTAATATTGCCTAGAAAAGGAAGTCTGGATGGACCAGGCATCTTAAGTTTAGGATTCAAGTGCAATTTCTCTTGTTTTCCATTTCATGAGTACTATACTAGATTTTCAAAAATGTTAACTGCCTAAAAATAAAAATCAGTTTATTTAATTTTTTTAGTTGGTAGGCTTTAGTTTTCAGAGCAATTTTAGGTTTATGGAAAATTCAGAGGAGAAAGTACAGAGTTCCCTATATTCCCTACTTCAGTTTCCCTATTGTTAGCATCTTGCATTGGTGTGGTACATTTTTACAAGTGACGAGCCAGTATTGACACATTACTATTAACTAAATTCCATAGTTTACATTGGGGTTTGCTCTTTGTGTTGTACTGTTCTATGAGTTTTGCCAAATGCTTATTGTTATCTACCATTACAGAATCTCACAGAATATTTTCACTGCCCTAAAAATCCCCTGTGTTCCCCTTAATCGTCTCTCTTTCGTTTCCCTTTCCTTCCCAACCACTGGAAACCACTGATCTTTTTTATTGCCTTCGTAGTTTTGCCTTTTCCAGAATGTCATATAGCTGGAATCATATAGTGTGTGGCCTTCTCAGATTGGCTTCTTTCACTTGGCAATATGCATTTAAGATCCCTCCCGCCTTCCCATGTCTTTCTGTGGCTTCTTAACTCATTTCTTTTTATTGCTGAATAATACTCCTTTGTCTGGATGTAACACCATTCCTTTATCCATTTACCTATTGAAGGATATCTTGGTTGCTTCCAAGTAGGGGAATTATGAATAAAGCTGTTAGAGGGTCGCCTGGCTGGCTCAGTTGATAGATTGTGTGACCCTTGTGGGTTTGAGCCCCATGTTGAGTGTAGAGATTACTTAAGAATAAATCTAAAACCAAAAGCTGTTATAATCGTTTGTGTGCAGGTCTTGACAAAGGTTCTCAGCTCATTTGGGTAAATACCTAGGAGTGTGATTGCTGTCTCATATGGTAAGACTATGTTTAGCTCTGTAAGAAATTGCCTGTCTTCCAAAGTAGCTGTACCATTTTGCATTCCTACCAGTAATAAATGAGTGTTCCTGTTGTTCCACATCCTCTGCATTTAATGATGTCAGTGTTTCAGCCATTATAATAGAATTGCAACCATTCTCACAGGTATGTACTAGTATCTCTTTGTGGTTTTAATTTGCATTTTCTTGGTGACCTATGGTATTGAGCATCTTTTCATATGCTTAATTGCCATCTGCCTATCTTCTCTGATGAGGTGTCCTTTCATATCTTTTGCCCTTTTTAAATTAGGTTGTTTCTTTTTTTTACTGTTGGGTTTCGAGAGTTCTTTGTATTTTTTGGACACATGTGCTTTATCACATTTGTGTTTTGCAAATATTTTCTCCCAGCCTGTGACTTTTCATTCTCTTAACATTGTCTTCACAGAGTAGAAGTTTTTAGTTTCAGTGAAGTTCCACTTACCAAATTTTCTTTTATGGATTATGCTTTTGGTGTTGCAACCAACAAGTTGCAAAAACTCGTTGCCCAATCCAAGGTCTCCAAGATTTTCTCCTATGTTATCTTCTAGAAGTTTTAGTTTTGTGTTTTACATTTATGTCTATAATCCATTTTGAGTTACTTTTTTTAAAAGGTGTAAGATTAGTGTCTAGATTTATTATTTTGCATGGACATTCAGTTATTCATTTAATTTTTCTCTAGTAATTGAATCTATATTCTTGAAGATACTTAGAAGATATTTCTTTTTTGTTTTTTTAAAATTGCATCTTGTTAAAATTTTTGAAGCTGTTTTTATTGAGAGAGAGAGAGAGAGAGCGCACAAGGGTGGGGGACAGAGAGAGAGGGAGAGACAGAATCCAAGGCAGGCTCTAGGCTCTGAGCAGTCAGCACAGAGCCCAATGTGGCACTCAAACCCAACAACCAAGAGATCATGACCTGAACTGAAGTCAGAGGCTTAACTGACTGAGCCACCCAGGCGCCCCTTTTTCTTTCTTTCTTTCTTTGCTTCTTTGTTTCTTTGTTTCTTTTTTTCTTCTTTCCTTTCCTTTCCTTTCCTTTCCTTTCCTTTCCTTTCCTTTCCTTTCCTTTCCTTTCCTCCCTTCTCTCTTTCTCTCTTTCTCACTGTACTTAGCTAACAAGCTTTAACATCTGCTGACATTATTGATCCTAGGAATAAAAACATGAATTGATCTCTGGGAAGATTTCCAGGCATAGAGCCCAGGCAATCCATTAAACCCATATATTTCAAATCATCGAAGTCTTGTGAAATATTTTCAGAAATACACTTGCCAGTGACTTGGTTACATAGGCCTGTTTGAAAGAAAGGTTTTAAAGTTCTTGAAGTCATCTGTATTTTTCAAACTCTCAAACTTCATGGAAACCAGGAACGATTTCTTCTAGAAATGTTTCCTTTTAGATTCTCTTGGTACATTCTTTTTAGCAGTAATGTAGCCACTCACATTTCTTAATGTTGAAGCAAATTACTTGAAAGACAAAATTTAATAAAGGATTTATTCTTTTAAAAGTTTTACTTAATTAAGCTACAAAGCAGAAATGAGTTTATGTTGTACTTAAAATAAAGAGTTGCCGAGGGGTGCCTGGGTGACTCAGTCAGCTGAGCTTCTGACTTCGGCTCAGGTCATGATCTTGCAATTCACCAGTTCAAGCCCCGCAGCAAGCTCTGTGCTGACAGCTCAGAGCCTGGAGCCTGCTTCGGATTCTGTGTCTCCCTCTCTCTCTCTCTGTCTCTTCCCTGCTTGTTCGTTCTCTCTCTCTCTCTCTCTCTCTCTCTCTCTCTCTCTCTCTCAAATAAACGTAAAAAAAAGCTGCCCAAATAAAAGACCATTATCCCTAAATGGTATGTGATATGGTGGGCTCATGGTGAAAGAATCGATATACAATTTAGTAAATAATGTTTAAATTTTGGTCTAGATGTTCTTTGTAGAATGTATTTTTATGTCTTATGTGGTTTCACACATATCTCTGTCTTATATTTGCTCCCTTTTGAAAGTATCAATGTTACAAACAATAAGTAAATAAGGCAAACCCAGCGGTTCCACAAGTGTGTATACCTATGTCCCCAAGGCACAGAATGTTCATAGCAGCATCATTTGTAATAGCCCCAACTGGAAAATACTCAAATATCAATTTGTAGTAGACTGTGGCCTCAGGGAAGCAGCATTTAATAGGTAGCAGTTAGTAATAGGAGGGTAGGAAATGTGGGAAGTTCTGGTTATAAGTAATGGGTTTAGGGTTAGTTTTTTAAAAAAGAATATTTAATATTATTTAAATGATACTATGAATTATTATTCATCTTTTGCATGTCAAAATTATATATTGCAAATAAATTATTTTTATTTACAAAAATATAAAACACTAATTTCCCACTGAGTTGTCATTTCCTTAAAATGCTGTTATGAAATCAGCTATTAATTATTTGGAATAGTGGAAGAGAGATACTTCCTTAAACATCTTTAATGACTTACCATTGTCTACAGGATAGAATTTTAATTTTGGAGGGAAGCATGTAAGGACCACTATGATTTAGACTCCCCTTGAGTCTCTTTTCACCCTTCCCTTCTGATACCTCCTTCAAACCTACAGGTTTTTCCTCTGGTTGTTCCTTGTGCCTCCTTCTCCCCTACGCTCTCATCATATTTGTGCATCACTGACTCCTATATCCCTGGTACTTAACATGGTATCTGACATATGGTGGTCTGTAGTAAATTGAGGGCATGATGAAGAACTTACCATTCTCTTGTAGTGTACTAAATCATTTTATCTCCTCAAATAATTATGTCTATTGGATTTTAACATCCTTAAAGTTAGGATGAGTTTCTAGTTTGCCTTCTGTGTACTGTCATACTTAGAACACGGTAGGAATTTAATAAGTGTTGGTTAGATAAAGGGTGTGAATGTTTTGAATTGATACATAAACCAGAAGTCAGCTAAATTTGTCTCTCATGTATGTCTAATAAAACTTTAGCTTCAAACTTATCTTTCTTATTACATTATTTATAGGTGCAAGAGCAGTTGCTATTTATTTTAAGCACGTATTTTGTGGGTAGGTGCTAGGCACTGAGAGAAATCTAGGTAAGAATTTTATCCTGGACAATATATAAGGCAGATGAAAAAAAACCTGACCCATTCATTTTAGATACAGATCCATTGTGTGCATTGTGGAAAAATATTTTGCTACTGACCTCCTACTCCAAGGGAGTGTGCTAAATACCTTAAAGGCACTGCTCAGGAATATTTTTGCTTTTCAGCAGAGCTATCAATAGAGCTCTTTGCTTCATAGAGATGGATGGGGCTGGAGAAAGTGATGCCTGAGTATTTCAACAGGAATGAAATCAGTCATCAAAGTTAGAGCTGAAATGTGTTTTCATTGTGAAGGAGCAACCTCCATCTCAGAAGAAAACTCATGTGCACACCAAAGCCCTTGCTTTTTTGGTTGTTGTTTTATTTGTGTCTTTATAGAGTTGTATTAAGAAACCAACCACTAACATCTTTGTGGAAATACTCTTTCCCTTCCTGATGCACTAGAAAAATTTCTCCCTTATTCATTTTAAAATTGAACTCCATTCCTGTTTGACAATTTCAAACCCCAAACTGATAAGTATGAGGGCGGTAGGTACATTCTGGAATAGCTGTTTGCCATACTTCAGTTACTTCTTTATCTATTTATTCTCTTCTACTTTTAGACTCTCATTTTCAGGTCATGAGAAAATGGTTCACAGAGATGATGTAAAATTTAAAAAGGAGGATTTCCCCAAATTTAGTCTCACTGAAGCCTGCGGAGCTGAGGAAGGAGTTGGCATCAGGATACTGACAGTGAATTCTAGAGTCCTGAGAGGAAGGGGATGACAGTGAAAGAGAAGAGGGTTGGGGCTGAAAGATGGCGAAAGCCATGAGTTAATGGGGGGGGGGGGTGGGGGCAAGGAGGTGATGCCACATCCTTACTTTAACCCTTCATGTCCTTGAAAATGGTACTGAATCTCTGTTTAATGGCGAAGCGAGATTTGACTATAGTGTAATGAAATAGCAAAAGGCAGAAAGTCCAATCCAGAAAGGTTTGATGAGTCCTCTTGTGGAAACTTTGGCTTTAAAACATTATTTCGGCTTAATTGATAACGTATAGGGGCAGCTAACTAATCTGAGCTTTAAAATAAACTCTGAAGTGATTTAGAGAATGGGAAATTAGATGCTTTTTAAGCTTAGCTTTATTCTTTTAGAATTATGGGGTAGTTTATTTTGTTAATCTCTATAGAAGAAAAAGAACTAAAGAACTGTTTTTGTAATAACATATTTTAGGCTGTCAAAACAGTGCTTTAACCACAGCTCAAAACCTCTGAATACTTACTTTTATACTAAATTTAGAGTGAGTGAATTTAAAATTTATTTTAATTTCTGTCACTTAAAAATTAAAAAAAAATGGAAATGAATAGATAGCCATCAGAGACTGGACTGGCTTTGCTTCTGTAAATGAGGGATTAGGATTTGTCTGTTCTATAAAGGACACCCCGCATTTAGATTAGACATAATCTGATTGTATTGCAATACAAAGGCCATTCAAGTCAGCTCAGTGTCCAGGGTCTGTAAACACCATATGACCACTGATTGGTCCAGGGAAGAGTATTAACAGAAAGATAATGATGAGTTTTAATCCATATCCCTAAAGCACAACAGCTGTGGCTTTAAATGAGTTTTCTTTCAGACTTTAGAGGCAATGCTGTATTTCTTACAACATGAAAAATTGAATTATCCTTTTTTCTCATTCAAAGAGTATACCTGTTTAACATTATTTTTATTTGATTAGGTAGTTTCTTGTCTCAAAAATTTTTTAGAGAATAAAATAGATGTTTGGTATTTATTTAAAATTAGACTGACCATGTAATTTATTGTACAAAGCAGGACTCTCTTGAGGGTGAAAGTATTAATAGTTACTGGGGATAAAAGGCGTAAACCAGGACTCTTCTGGATAAACCAGTATGTATGGCTACCCTATTTAAAAGCCATATTTTAACTTTTATTTTTTCCTCCAATAAAATTATAAAATCACAATAAAAATATTGGAGAACTAAATATCCTTTCCAAGTGTGGTTCAAAATGTGTGGTGCTTTAGGAGTGAAAGAACAATAATTTAAAAAGCATAATATGGGTCTGTGGTCACAATGAGTTTTTTAAATGACAAATTTGTTTAAATCCGATTTCCAAATTTTATTTCCTTTGCAACTTCTGATTCCCAAATGTATCCACTTTGTATAGCAAGCATGTATTCAGCATTTATTCTCCATATGTTTGTGTTCTACTAATATTATTATTCATATTGCACGTGCTATATAGAAAATGTTATGATATTTTGGGACAATTGTAAGGGACATTGTAAGGAATAGAAGGTACAGAAGAATCACAATCTGATAAATGTCAAAGATTTAGTTTTGTAGTCACAATTTGCTGGATTCATTCTCAAGCATCCCTTCTCTTTTCCAAATACAGTGTCCCAAATATCCTAACCGTGAAGTTTGGGTAACACTGACCTCTCCTGCAGCCCCAAAGGGCCCTGATTGGTGTAAGCAATCCATGTTTCCCATCCCCTCAGCCACAATGATTTTTTTAGTGATGGTCCCGTGGAACGGATATGTACAACTAGACTGGATACTGGTGTTTTAATTCAGCTACTGGGGAAACAGACTGTTACTTTCCTACTGAAAGTAATTGAAGCTGTATCTTTAGGAGATACTACAGATCATCTGAAGATCAACACACGTCCTGGGGTGAATACAACATGTAAAGTCAGAGGGTTGCTATAAAGATAGTCTTGGTGGCATTGTTCAGCTGCTGGATCAAGCCAAATCCTGTCATTGGAGTTTTTGGTTGCATGAACCAATAACTTTTATTGCTCAAGCCTTTGTGTTACAGTTTCAGTTACTATAACCAAAGACTTCCTAACTAACACATGATTTACTAATAATTGCGAACCATTTGATTTGCAAATATTTGAGAACCAGTATTTGAGAAGAGGACTGGCATGCTCTTTCTATAATTGGTACAAGAAGGCCTTCAAGTCTGGGTGTTGGATTAGGGAAGTAGAGACGGGATGAACGGTAAAGATGTGAGAAAAACTATTCAAATCAGGATGCTTCTGCACAAAGAGAAACCATGGGAACAAAGAGAAAAGAGTGCTAAGGAAATTGTTTCAGACACACTTGATAGTGAACCAAATTTTGACAAAAAGCTAAGATGTTGTTAAAAAAGAATGCAGCTTTGTGGTCTTGGGTGGCCTGGGAGGGAAGGGTGGATATAAAACAAACCTTGCCTAGTTGTAGCAAGCATCTTCGTCTCTTTATCCATAATTAAAATTCACTTGTTTGTGAGACTTACTTGCACTGCAGCTATGTAATTGACCATAGCACTTCTACTCAATATTTTATGGTAACTGAAGAATTTGATGTGTAGGGACAAGATCCAGGCAGAAGAGTAGGTCTCACTATTGTTACCTCAACTACTTTATCTCTTGTATAGAATCAAGGTCGGCAAATCGGAATATTCCTTTGGCTAAGACTTCATGACCAGTCTAAAGTCATCTTTTGATTCATTATGAATTCTGAGCTCTTAAACACTAGAAATTTATATTGTTTTTTTAAAATATCCTTTCCTGGGGCACCTGGGTGGCTCAGTCAGTTAAGCGTCCGACTTCAGCTCAGGTCATGTTCCCATGGTCCGTGAGTTCGAGCCCCACGTCAGACTCTGTGCTGACAGCTCAGAGCCTGGAGCCTACTTCGGATTCTGTCTCCCTCTCTCTCTGACCCTCCCCCGTTCATACTTTGTCTCTATCTCAAAAATAAATTAAAAAATAAAAATTAAAAAAAATCCTTTCCTGGGGCGCCTGGGTGGCTCAGTCAGTTGAGCATCCGATTTCTGCTCAGGTCATGGTCTTGTGGTTTGTGGGTCCAAGCCCCGCGTTGGGCTCTGTGCTGACGGCTTGGAGACTGGAGCCTGCTTCGGATTCTGTGTCTCCTCCTCTCACTGCCCCTCTCATGCCCATGTTCATGCTCTATTTCTCAGTGTGTTTCAATAAATAATAAACGTTGAAAAAGTAAAATAAAATATCCTTTTAAAATGGAGAGAACCCATCCATAGAGGAAATTTTCCTTACACAGGCTGAAACCTGCTTTTTTCCCTGACAACTCCCAAGTTTTATAATCACTAATAGAACTTTAATATCTTCATAGCCCTTTTTTCAGCAAATTTTTACAAAAGTCCAAGCCTGGTATCATGCCTTATATGTAATTGGTGGTTTATTCCCCATAAACCTAGAGTTTCTGTTTTCATGTGTTCATTTGTGTGTGTTAGAAAATAATTTTTAGAATGGAAAGGTATTTGAATGACTTAATTTTTTAAGTCTTGATGATCTGGGGTCTTTGGCCTTCCACTTCTGGGGGAGATGTCTAGATTTACTCTGCCCTGTCTTTATGAGTAAATGGTATTCACATGCTAGCCTCAATTACAGATTAAAGTTCATATGTCTAGGGAAGTTAGATTCAGTGTATGGAGATAACATTCAGAACTCAAATGTCCTTTATGGCTTAGGAATGGCACCTTCCATGAAGGCAGGACTCAACCAAACCCTCTTGACAATTAAGGTTTATGTTTCTGCTGCTGATGATAATTAGGATTATAGTGAGTTGGACAGAATATTAAAGTTTTCATCATTATTACCTTCATGCTATTTTTGAGCTTTAAAGTACTTTACTAAAATAAAGTGGTTTTACATGTTAGTCTATTGCCTTTAGTTAGAAGCTAGTTTTGAGTAAACTGATGTACTAAGTTCCATTAGTTTAATAACTATAAACTATGGAATGGCCATACTTGGAAAATGTATGCTTCATGGGAGTGACAGGAAATCCTCTTTGAAGAAGAGGCGTAAGAAACTTGGAGAAGAACAGAATCCTATTAACTTACTCGTTTCCACTGTCCTTCATACATCATGTGCTCAGTAGACTTTTACTTAACTTATTACCTCAGTAGAATATATAGTTTAGAAATCTATTGTGTAGATTTTCTTTCATTAATAATCAAGAATTTTAATTACTTAATAAGAATTCTATAGGCTTCTTTGGAGGTATGTGTATGTTGCCGTTACTTTTTTTTTTTTTTTTTTTTTTACAGGAAACCTTGTGTTATTCAGCAGAACATGGTGAATTTCAAGTATTTATCACTAATGAATTATCTCAGTTTTGTCTCCTAGATATGATAGAAGCACTATTTTTTTCCTGCAACCTGCTTTGTGACTCCAGTCAGATTAATAAATTATGAACTATACCATTTCATTACGGTAGTAAGAATTAAGAAAAGATGTTTTCCTTGGGGACTTCTGCTTGGAATATATCTTTAGTTACATTCTGTAAGAACTATAGTCAAGGCTGAACTGGGAATTCTAGTTTATCTGGCACATACCAAGAGGGGAGAACAGTGTCATTGAGTCTGGCTTGGGTAAAATATGTCTGAAAAAAATGGCTAGATAAGGAATGACATCTTAAAATTGCCTCTTATTTTGATCTCTGTCAGAGGTCTGAAGGATCACATGTGAAACTATAAAGTATTCTCATGAAAAGTAGAAATCATTTAATAAGAGTTTGTTTTTTTTTCCATGTGTGGTTTTTAAGCTAAGGAGTAAAAAATGTGAGAATAACTGAACTCTGTGTTGGAGGCCTTACTGATTTTCTCAGCAGCTCCTTCCCTGTCCCCAAACTCCTGAACTTTCCTTTTCTTCCTTTGTTGGAGGAAACCCAAAAGTCTAACAGGATATTTTAAATGATTAACATGAGCATTTCTGATATTAAGTGGTTTTAAAGAATTTAAATCATGAGGATCTTCTTAATTGCCCCCAAATGACTCAGTTTATGATTATTAGTTAAAACGTGGTGTAGCTGGGTGGAAAGAGGAGGAGGGAGTGCCAGCGAGAGAGAGAATGGGCTGTGCTCTGACAGTAGGGAGTGTGCCTCCACTTACCAGTTGCAGAGCCATGCAAGGACTTCCTGAAACGATTAACAGTCTTTCCTTCAATAAGTACTTTGGGTATAAAAAGGGGAGAAAAAAGAGCTTTGTAGAAAACTTTTGCAAAAAGTTCCTTTGAAATCCTTTATTAGTTTTGATAGGACTGAAAAGGACAAATAGGAAATTTGGCAGTTGTTTCTAGGATTGAAATAGAAAAGGCACAGGGTGATACATTGGGATTTTCAATAGCCGATAATATTTTCTTAAAGATACTTTTAATTTTAGAGAGAGTGTGCATGTGAGCAGGGGAGAGGGACAGAATGAAAGAGAGAGAGAATCTTAACCCTGGGATCATGACCTGAGCTGAAATTGAGAGTCAGATGCTCAACTGGCTGAGCCACCCAGGCACCTCACAATAGCTAATAATATTATTAAGCTTTCACAAATCTCTTTTCTAGACTTAGAATATTTACAGGAAAAAGGAAACATTCTTCCCAGGTCAAAGATAACATAAAATACAACTGTAAACCTTTAAGAAAGTAATTAAAGAAGAAAATTGCATATCAAAGTTATGCCTTGCAGTCAAAAACATATTTATAGATAAATTCATAACCCTAAGATAGCTTATTGCTTAAAAATAAAACTTGAAAATAAATGAGTAGAACATTCAACTCTATATATTTGGGAGGAAAAAAAATCCTGAAACAGAATAACAATGAACTGAATTTAAGCAGTAAGGATAGATTAATAATAGGAACAAAACACAGAATTTAATGTTAGAAAATGGAAAAACAATAGAATTGATGAATCTAAGACCAGTTAAAATAAGTGAAACAAACATTTGGTAATTGGAATAAAAAAAGGGAGGGGCGCCTGGGTGGCTCAGAAGGTTAAGCATCTGACTTGGGCTCAGGTCATGATCTCACGGTTTGTGGGTTCGAGCCCTGCATCAGGCTCTGTGCTGACAGTTCAGAGCCTGGAGCCTGCTTCAGATTCTGTGTCTCCCTCTCTCTCTGCACCCCCCCCCCCCCCACTCATGCTCTGTCTCTCTCTCTCTGTCTCAAAAATAAATAAACATTAAAAAAAAATTAAAAAAAAAAGGGAGACAAAAACACAAAGAAACACATTTAAGAATGAGAAAAAGACTGTGGCCACAGTCAGAAGAGATTAAAAGTTATGCCATGCCCTGTGTAACTTCATGCAGATATATTTGAAAATCTTGATGAAATCTGCATGTTAATCCTCATTAGCAAAACTAAAGCCACTTGAAACTAGAAAAGAGATTTCTTCAGTAACTATTATATAAAAGGATCCAGCTTTTATTTATTTATTTATTTTTAAAAAGCTCTTATAGCTCAGGAATACACATCAGTGGGATATTTTAATTGTTACATATAAACATACCTACACACACACACACACACACACCCAGATACCCTCACACACATTCACATATGTATACATATATACACACTCCTAGGGCATTTGGAAACTCTGGAAACATTTTCAATAGTATGGCACTTAATTATAAAAATATTCCCAGTACGTTTTTCTTTAACATCTAGACATCTTTTCAGGGGACGTACCCGAGGCAATCTAATTATTAATCTGTAAAAAGTACTATCCATATTCTACAGAGTGTCCAGAAAGTCTGTAAACTCAAGCAAAATGGTATATTAATAGAATGTCAGCACTTGTGGCTGCTGTTGACTGAAGTGTACCTATTCCCCATTTCTCAGGAAGAAGAGGCCAAAATTATTTTTTTAGAGTCTGAGCATCTCACATTTTACTCCCTTCTCTAAGGGTAAAACTAAAACTCTTTGGAGTTTTATTCTCTAGGGGAACATTAAATTGGGCTTCCCAAGAGGAAATGAGATGTTGAAACTTGAAAGAGGCAGAAGGGTCCACGTAAAATTATGGGTTATGAAACAGTAGAGTGGCAGGACCGCCCCCACCCCCCACTCCCAAAGAGGATCTTGGAGGTGGTAGGACCCATGAGAGATAGATGGATGAAATGGGAGAGGAGGAGGTAGGGTCACAAGTGAGACCACTGTGTTCTAGGCACATAAAGATTCCAGGGTCTGCCACTGATGGAGAGGGAGAAGTGGGGCCACCTACCTTAAACTTTTCCTTGGGTTTTAGACACCAGCATCTCAGTGGTGACCACAACAGACCAAAAGCCATAGCTCGTCCTCTAGTTTGCTGAATTTCTTGGTGCTCTTGTAAGACCAGGGTGGGAAGGAGTGTGAATAACAAATATTGTTAGTCAGAAGCTTTTATTTGATTTAGAAAAATAAAGAAAGGTGACATTAGATGGTGAAGCAAATTTGTGTGTGTGTGTGTGTATATTTACAAATGTGCATATATTTATGTGCACATATCTATGAGATGCTGTCAGAAAACACACTGAAATATTAGCCGATTTCTAAAAAGAAGCCTGTCTTTGTTACTTTCTATCTGATGAAAAGGCTTTTGGAACTGGAACTTTGGGGAACAGCAGATCCCCTGGATGAGTTTGATATTCTTCCAGGTTTACCTTGGGGTTTCTAAGAATCTGATGAGCGTTATTAAGGCCAGCATTGAAGATGAGAACATTTTTATCCTTTCCACTGACCTGTATGTGGTACATCCCCTCTCAGTCAGCTCTGGAGAGTAAAGCTGAGTGAACTGACCTGAAGTGTGTTATGGGAATCAAAATACAGTTATAATCTAGTATATTATAGCAGTGCTTCATGGTACTTAGTTTTAAAAGTTGAAGCATTTCTGGCAAGGGTGTATTTTATGTTTTATGTATAACACTAACATACTAGCAAATGATTTAATCATGACCATTCAGAAATTATTTATTTGTTAAACCCTAATTTAAAATAAACTGATGTTTAACCAAGAGACATTAATCAATTGTAATACTGATTTAAAGAGTGTTTTATTGAAAGAAAAATTAGTTCATTTTGTTAGGTTATTTTAAACTGAAAGAAAATAGCATTCTGCTAACTTATAAAGTGGTAATGTTGAAATTTTTTAATGTTTATTCATATTTGAGAGAGAGACATAGAGCATGAACAGGGAAAGGGGAAAGAAGGGAAACACAGAATCTGAAGCAGGCTCCAGGCTCTGAACTGTCAGCACAGAGCCCGACGCGGGGCTTGAACCCACGAACTGTGAGATCATGACCTGAACCGAAGTTGGTTGCTTAACTGACTGAGCCACCCAGGTGCTCCAAAAGTGGTAATCCTTAAATCAGCTGAATTCTACATGCCCTGTAGCTAAATCATTTTAGAATATTTTCACACCTAATTTCTTTTCTTTTTTTTTTTTTTTTTTTTCTTTTTTTTTTTTCAACGTTTATTTATTTTTGGGACAGAGAGAGACAGAGCATGAACGGGGGAGGGGCAGAGAGAGAGGGAGACACAGAATCGGAAGCAGGCTCCAGGCTCTGAGCCATCAGCCCAGAGCCTGACGCGGGGCTCGAACTCCCGGACCGCGAGATCGTGACCTGGCTGAAGTCGGACGCTTAACCGACTGCGCCACCCAGGCGCCCCCACACCTAATTTCTATTGAGTTTAATTAAGACATTTTGAGGTAACTACTCTTATGTAGGAATGGCAAATTTTAGTGAAACTGTCTTTGCTTTCATAATTTTTAAGTAAACATTCCAATCACACCCAGTATGCAAGAAAATGAAAAGATTCTCTAGTTCTTCCTACCGGTTACATGAACACACATACACACACATTCACAATCACGCTCATTCAGTCTGCCACACACTTAACACAACCCTCTCCTTCATGCCCATAAACATCTGTTTGCTCAAGCACAAATACATACATGCACACACATTCTCTCGCTCTGGTGGACACACATACACTCTCCATTTTACTCAGGTCAGAACACGTACACACCCACACACACGCGCGCGCGCGAGCCCATTTAGGCTAACATGCTCACATAGGCCTGTTCAAATTCGCACACTCAAATGCATGTGCGCGCGTACACACACACAAACACACACACATAGTAATGCTTACACATACTGTGTGTTAAACTCTCGCTTTTTCTCCTCACTGTTTTGTAGCTAACTTCTGACTTTTCTGTCTTTGGTTTATACATTTCTCTTGATCTTTGATTTAGAAGTGGGTGACTCTGATCAATTATTTCATATCATTACCTTTGGGATGAGATTGATGATTTTGATACTGGCTCATTTTTATTATTTGCATGTTGTTTAAGAGAAAGAACTTCATAAACTTATTTTGCTTTCATATGCCAAAGCGAGTGTTGAAGAGAAGATTATGTAGGTAGATGAGAAAATTGCCTTTCACACATATTTGTTGAGTCAACAGGGTCAGATGAGAAATTGGCAAAGGATGTATCATGAAATAAAGAGAAACGACTCTGTTTTGTCACATTGCAGATAGATGTTCTTTCTGTGTGACGTGCCATGTTTTATTACTTGCTTTCTTTGATTATGATAATTTACTAATTAAGAAATAACATGTGACAGAATAGTAATAAAACTTAGTTTTTTGATAGAGGACTGAATAAAAAAGGTGGGCAATTGACTTGCCTTTTGAAATTGAGAGCTCTCTGTTTTTGAGTGTATAAGGACAGATATCATTGTTCTGCCTTCCACAGAGTGGGAAATGCCCACCATTCTCCACAGTAAAATCTTCATTTTTGCGTGTTAAAGATTGGAGACACATCGTATGTTCATGTTTCTTCAAGAGACTCTGGAAATCGTACTTTTGGGATTTGGAAATCCTCTCTGAGAAGGACTTCCTTTTTAGAGGCTGACAGAGATGGACTCCTGAGTAAATCTGGGGAAAGAGTTCTCCAAAAAGAAGGAGAAGCAAGTGAAAATGCCCTGAAGCCGAGAAAGCAGAAAGATGCTTGGATGTTGAATTAAAGGGAGAAACTTGGAGGACTCAAAGTCAGACACTGCGGGGCAGCAGACCATTTGGGCTTTAGGGTCTTCGTAAAGAACTTGGCTTTTACTCTGAGTGAAATGGGAAGTCATGGTAGAGCTATGAGCAGAGGGGTGATGTGATGGGACTTAGGCTTTTTATCGAATCCCTCTGGTTGCTGTGGGGAGAATAGACTGTGGGGAATGAGAGATGAGGGATATGGCCCCTTGGGGGACTAAGATGCTCCAGGCGAGAGATATTGTGGCTTGAACTAGAATGGAAGCATTGAGAAGTGATCAGATCAGGTGTATTTAAAAAATAGAGTAGATGGGATTTGCAGCTCTACTAGGAGAGGGCAAGAAGATGGGGGACCTGTTAGTGATGACTCCTAGGTGTTTAGCCTGAACAACTAGCTGAATGGAGTTTTCATTTAGTTAAATGGGTAAGTAATTTGGGGATGAGGAGTAGTCTGAGTTTTGCTTGTGGACAATTCAATAGACATTTAAGTAGAGTAGGCAGTTGTATATGAGTTTGAAGTTCAGGTGGAAGATTAAGGTGACCAGACTGTAGGGGCACCTGGGTGGTTTAGGTGATTGAGCGTCCAGCTGTTGATTTTGGCTCAGGTCATGATCTCATGGTTTGTGAGTTTGAGTGCCATGTCGGGCTCCTGGCTGACAGCACAGAGCCTGCCTGGGATTCTCTCTCTCCCTCTCTCTGCCCCTCCCTTGAGCATGTACACACTCCCTCACCCCCAAATAAATAAATAAACTTAAAAAAAAAAAAAGATGGCCAGACTGTAGTGTGTGTGTGTGTATATGTGTGTGTGTGTGTATAATATACCTGTAAGTTGTCATGTACAAAAGATATTTCAAGCCTGCATGGAATCACCTTGTGAATGAATGAGTATATTGAAGAGGCAGAAAGACTTAGGCTTGGCTCAGTTTAACATTTATAGTCACATAAATGAAGGGGTGCCCACCAAGGAGTCTGTGGAAGGTTAACCAGTACAGTAGGAAAAGTACCAAAGGAGCATAGTGTCCTAGAAGCAAATGAATATAATTTTTAAGAATGAGGAATTCCTAAGTGTCATAGAATAATAAAGTAAAATTATAATAATAACATCAAAAGTGTGAATTGACTGCTGGATTTGCAAATATGGAGGGCTTTAGTGACCTGGTTAAAGGCTTAATGGTGTCAAATGAATAAAAAAAATCTGACGCAATCAAGTGATTGATCAAGATATGGCAGGGATATGGTAATAAAATTGTTCTTTGACAAACAAGATAGCAACTGCACTGTTTCCCAGAATTAAATGATTTCATGGTCTCAATATGTATTCAGGAAAACAGAAATACCAGGACAGTTCTTTTCACTATATTTAATTGGCTCCCTCTCCCATTCCCCTTTCATAAACCTTACTGTTCTTCTCAGATTCCCAACCACCCTCAGCCCATTTCAGTGTCAGCTTGTGAGCTTGTTTCTTGATTGATTAGATAGTCAGAGGGAACATTTGCGAGCTCCATGAATGTTCTGTCTCCATTCTCTGCTTACAAATCTACCTGTATTTGCCCTTATTTACTTCTTCCTTACAAGTATCAAAGGAAAAATATTCCTCCTAAACAAGTCTCTCCACCTGTTCTTTTGATGCCCCTTCCTCTCAGGATCCTTGTAGTCTCCCCATCCTCCTGTTAAGCCTTTATCCTGCCCGTTTATTGCTTCTTACAGCTCATAAATATGTTTGTTCATAGTTTTCCCATCTTAAAAATACTGGCCATTCTTAAATTTATATTCCCATCTGGCTAGATAAAAACAATAGAGACATGTTGTGAAGTATTTTGGAAATAAGGAAATGAAGAAAATAACAATCACTCGTAATCTCACTTCTCAGAGATGATCGTCACATGTATTTACATTCAATTTTTTTCTACGTGCATTCTTACTCATTTGGATCCAACCATGTATAGACTTTCAAAATCTTTCTTTTTATTTGACTAACATTATATTGTAAGATTTTGCACATTCCATTAAACAGTTTTGGAACAGTTGTAAATAGAGTATTTAATGCTGTCATCATGCTACAATTTATATACTTGTGATTTTATTGGACTTTTACCTAATTTCTATTTTTGATATAAATAAAACTAAGGTGAATATCTTTGTACATAAATCTTTTACTACATTTCAGATTATTTTCTAGGCTAAAGTCTAAAGGAAAATGCTGAATCAAAGGATATGCACTGTTTTATGACTCTTGTTAGATATTGCCAAATTGCTTTTAAAAATGATTCTGTCAATTTATATGCCTACTGGGAAGTAAAGGCATGCCTCTCTCCTCAGATTCTTTTGATGGCTTTTGAAAAATGATTATTTTATAAAACAGTGTTTGCTAATTGGGCAGTTTAGTGTTATCTCATTTCTTTTTTTTTTAAAGTTTATTTATTTTGAGAGAGAGCATAAGTGGGGGAGGGGCGGAGAGAGACAGGGAGAGAGAGACAGAGACAGAGAGAGAGAGAGAGAGGATAGAGAGGATAGAGAGAATGAATCCCAAGCAGGCTCTGCACTTGTGCAGAGACTTGATGTGGGGCTCAAACTCACAAACCATGATCATGACCTGGACCTACGCCGAAGTCAGACACAACCGACTGAGCCACTCAGCCACCTCGTGTTATCTCATTTCTTAAGCTAGTATTTGATTATTAGAGAAGTGAAAATCACTTTTTAATGTTTATGTTACTTATTTTTCTTATGAATTTTCCCTATGTCGTTTGCCCATCTTCCATACCCTTCATTAGATTTTCAGTTTTTTGATGACTTGTATAATTTATCATAGTAATATTATATTTGTCTCTTATATTTGCTGCAATAATTTTTCTACTTTGTTGCCTTTTACTTTTACGCTTTTATTGATTTAAAGTTTAAGATAATAAAATGGCAGTTGATAATTAATTGATGGCAGAATGCTGACTTAAAAGAGACCCAAGTAGATATAAGAATTTGGCATATGTTCATGGTATTTAATTCACTAGGGACAAATATCCACATTTTGAGGGAAACAGTGTTAGAATTCTTTCTTATACCTCATATCAAAATAAATTTCAAGCAGATTAAGGATTCAAATATTTAAAAAACAATCAAAACATAAGTGCATGAGAAAGTCTTTAAGTGGATAGTTGGTCTTACTAAGCATGGCAATAAAGGTAGAGACCATTGGGGTACACATTGAAAAAAATGACTAATTTGAAACCTTTCATCCAGCAAAAATTAACAAGATCACATACAAATATGGCAAGCAGGGAAAATGATTTATAACATATATGGAAACTATTAATTTTGTAAATATTATAGATCTCTTAGAAATGAAAAAAAAATTTCCAAGTAGGAACTTGATCAAAGAACATGAAGGGATAACTTAGAAAAGAAGAAATACCAATGACTAAAAACTGTTTTAAAAATCCAACCTCACTAGTTTTCAAAGAAAGTAAAACAAATGCATAGACGTAATATTTGGAAATATACTACATGAACAACCCTACTGAGCCAGAGTCACCCTTTAACTTTTTAAACTCTTAAAACTAGAAGAAAAAAAATAAAGACTTCCAAAATCAGGTTTTGAGGCCATGTAGTTGAAAGAGAAAAGTTTTTGCTTGTATTTGTTTTTAAATCCAAAATGTTCCTTTTAATGGAGTAAGATATATTGTGGCCATTGACGATGATGATGACCATGTACATCAGTATCTACTGATGTAGAAAGATCTGCTTGATATAGAATTGAATGCTTTAAGTTACATAGCAACTGTGCTTCCACTTATATAATAAAAAAGAAAAGCTCATATATATACATACCAGAAAATAAAGAAATTGTTCTAAAATGTAACAAAACTTTCCCTGGATGGTGAGGAAAATCAACAAACTTTCTTATTTTTTCATGCATTTTAAAATTTCCAAATGTCCCACATATTGTTTTTATAATGGTAAAAATAAAGGTATTTACATTTTGAAAAAAATCTTTTTAAATTTAGTCATTTTTCTCTATAATTAAAGTCCTTTCTCCATTAAATAAGTAGGTACTTTTTTAAAAGTTTTTTTTTTTTTAATTTTTCCTGTTGGAACTTTATTTAATAGATGGTTTGAGGTAAGAATATAAATTCTCTTAAATAACCAATATTCCAAGTAGTGACCAGGTGTTGTAGTACAGTTTATTAGATACTTACTTATTGATTGCTGATGCTTTCCTTATCAAAGATCACTAACGTCCATTTCCTATTATCTGTTTAGCAAAAAATTCTCTTCCATTGGTTCACCTGTCTGTTGTGATATCATCTTACTCTATTAATTATTATTTTGTTACACTATGTCTTATTACTGATAGGACAAATTCCCTCATTTTTTTTCAGAACATTCTTAAAAATCTGTTTTTCCAGATGAATTTTAGAATCAGAGGCTTAAAATTGATCTCCCCATGGTTCTTAATCAATGTATACTGAATAAACATCACATTGTTTTTTCTTAAAAATCCAGGCCATGAACTATGAATGGACTATAAATACTGTAGCATTCTTGTGAGTTCTTCAAGATATGATAGATCAGATGATAAAGCTTGTGCTGTAATTGGCTTTAGAATTAGGTTTTCCTTAATCTCTGTGACAAATTTTTATTTTTCCCCATATCTTCCTTTAGTGATACATCCAGATGATATGATATAACTATGCCTTTAAAATTTTTTTTAATGTTTATTCATTTTTTGAGAGAGAGAGAGAGAATGAGTGAGAGAGAGAGAGTGGGGGAGGGGCAGAGAGAGAGGGAGACACAAAATCAGAAACAGGTTCCAGGCTCTGAGCTATCAGCATAGAGCCCATTGCGAGGCTCGAACTCACGAACCATGAGATTATGAGCTGGCTGAAGTTGGACTTTTAACCAATTGAACCACCCAGGTGCCCCATCTATGCTTTTTAATCAGCTTCCATTTATAGCAGTCTGGGATATCGTATGATTACAATTTTAACATTCTAAGTAAGATAAGACTAGATGATTAAACTCGTGCTTTGTGTATTGGTTTCTCTTGGGACTTTTATGTATATATTCTTATGTTGGCCACATTTCATATGATACAGACTGCCACTTTAGATGACTCTGGTTAAGTGTGATGTTACTATGTCCGCACATGAACAAAAAGACATACAATTTGAATAAACTACAAATGGAGTGGGGATACCTCAATGGCAAGAAATACAATGATAGGAAAGAGAGTTTTTCTGAAATCTTGGGTTCTCTTCCTGAGACAAAGTTTCTGCTATGCGTCTTCCCCATACCTGAGTCTCAGACTTTGTAACGGAATCAGTGCTTATCCTGGAATTTAGATGATGGGAATGCAGAGTAATGGGCCAGTGAACTCATAGACACAGAATGACTTGTTTTTCCACCCTTGAGCTTTTTTACCTTTTTTTTTAATTAAAAAAAATTTTTTTAACATTTATTTTTGAGACAGAGAGACACAGAGTGTGAGTGGGGGAGGGGCAGAGAGAGAAGGAGACACAGAATCCTAAGCAGGCTCCAGCCTCTAAGCGGTCAACATAGAGCCTGACACGGGGCTTGAACCCACCGACTGTGAGATCATGACCTGAGCTGAAGTCAGGCGCTTAGCCGACTGAGCCACCCAGGCACCCCAGAGCTTTTTTACCTTTTGATAATTCAAAGGCATTAATCATAACTTGACAATTATTAACCTGATTCAAAATCATCAACCCTAAATGTTTTCTGTATGAAAGCACAACTACCAAAGCTCAATAAAAAGGTGGTGAAAACATATTTTTCATATTTCGCCTGCTGTTATCTGTCCTGTGGCATATTTTGCCAGGTGAGGACAAGTATATGGCTGGTTTTTTCATAAATATTTTGTCACTAATTTTAGTATCCTGTTAATCACAATAGTGTTTTGGGGTTCCTCTTACATTGTTGTTCTGTATAAAACTGTAATATTATTGCTGTAGTAGAAAACGTTTATTTTGTTAAATCTCTAAAGGGAGGCAGGACCCATCAAAGTTAAGGACCTAGACTCAGAGCAACAGATGCTCCTCTAAAGCAATGCATTTCTTAAAGAAGGACTTTGATGAAATATATGTAAATCACCTCTTTTGTTATTTATTTTTGAAACATTCTCTGTTATGCCATATTTTATTTGTTTTTATATTTTTATTATGAGATACTTTAAGTGTAGAGACAATATACAAACTAGCATAGCACCATGCACCTGTCACCCAGTTTTATTAAATGTCAACATGTTTGCCTTAGCTATGTTTTTTGTTTTTTTTTTTTAATTTTAAAGCCAGGACTACATTACAGATACAGTCCTTTGTGTCTTGCCGTATCCCTTTCTCTCTGTGGCAACCATGCCTTGGAATTTACTGTTTATCATCTGCATTCATGACTATGTACTTTACTCTGTACTCATGTATCATTGAAAAATATGATATTTTTTCATATTAACTTTATAGAAATGGGAGCCAACTGCATCATTTTTTAACTTATTTTTTTAATATGATGCAATCGTTGAGGATTTATCTTTTATGAAGCTAGCCATTCCAATTTATTCATATCAACTGCTGAATAGCATTCCATCTTATGTCTGTTCCAAATTTATATGGTTTTTCACTTATGGACATTTTCATATTATAAAATATACATAGTGCTTACTATTATAAATATGGTTGAAATGAGCCTTTCTCTGCTAATCTCCTCAGCAAATCTTTTCTCTACCGTGTATGTGTAGAAATGAAACTGCCACAGCATAGAGAAGACACATCTTCCATTGAAGTAAATACTAGCAATTGCCCCTGAAAGGATTTGCACCAGCTTATAAGCCCTCCAAACATCATAGGTTGCCATGCTCCACATCCTCATAGAGTTCATTGTTGTCACACTTTTAACTCTTTGTCATTCTGTATATCCTATGAAATGGTATGTAGCAAATTTGCATTTCCCTGATTACTAACAACACCGAACGTCTTTTCATATGTCATATGTTTAGAGACAATAATGACATGTGGCTCGGAGCCAGATATGATAATAATGTATGGATGTTGGAGCCAGATAACTTGGGTTTGATTCCTGAGTCTTCTGGGTGACCTTGGGCTTGTCGCCAATTAGTGGCTCATTGGCAAAATGGGGATAATAATCACACCTACCTCATGGGATTGCTCTTGAGTATGTGAGAATCTCCTAGAGCTGTGTCCAGCCTTTACTAAGATGATGATGTTGTCATCAGCAACATATCACCAAAACATGGTAAGTGAGTTTCAAAAATTCAACTACGTACCTTACATTTTTGAAAGGGTAATGGCTCTAATCTGGAAAGGTTGGGATGGAAAAATTCTGAAACTTGGAAGCCCTGGCCTTCTCATCCCCATCTCCCTGATTCGCCCACGTTCTTCTCTTCCTATTCAGAAGATAACACTAGCTCAGGGCCCACGCAGAGGATGAGGATCCAATTACCAAGTATGTAACATCTTTTTTTTTTTTTTAATTAAAGTGTATGTTATTGTGGAGTTTTATTGAATTATGCATTTCACTCACACAAGCTTGTTTATCATTTTGCCCATTTTGTATTGCATTATTTGCTATTTATTATTATTTAGCAGGAGTTTCATATATATTTTGGGCACTAATCCTGACAGAATTCTTTTTTGCAATCTTTGGCTTGTCCTTTAACTTTGTTATGGCATAAGTTTGCACAGAATTTTAAAAATTTAGTGTGGTCAAGTTTAACAACCATTTCCTTAATGGTTTGTCATTTTATATCTGACTTAAGATTCCCTCCCCACCCAAACCAAGCTATTAAAGACACTCTTCTATTTTTTTTTCCTTCTAAATGTTACAATATTTTTGTGATTTATAAGCAAAATTCTCTTTGGAATTTATTTTTGTTTCCAGCATAAGTTGTAGAGCTGGTTGTCAAGCACTATTTACTGTCTAGTTCCAGTGACCACTTTGTCTCTCCATGATCTAAAATGATACTATCATCATTACTGTGCCTTCCTGATAGTAGGAGGAGGGTGGGGGCAGGAAGAGGAGTAGGGGGAACAGCAGTATCTCGCAGGTCTCACTGAATGTCAGGCACCATTCTATGTGCTTTACATATATTGACTCACTGGCTCCTGAACCATGCCCTATGCAGTAGGTACTGTCAGTGTCTCCATTTTATCAATAAGGAAACAGGCACAGACAGGTCAAGTGCCTGGCTACACAAATGTGTAGAGATGATTCAAACTCAGACTATGAGACTGAATTTAAAACTCAGTTAGCATGGCTCCAGAGTCCACATTTAAAATCCCTCTATTACCCAGCCTCCAAAAAATCTTTCTGCCTAGCAAAACAAGTTCCCTCTTGTCATTGTTCTTCTTAAAAAATAAACTAGCAAAATAATCTTGGCTAACTTTGGCTACTTTCTCTATTTCATTTGTTTTTATTTTCTCCCTCTGTTATCAGAAGGTGGTATATAAATATACTTCTAGATAGAAATTCTAATATTCAGTTTCTTGTTTTAGGATGATAAAGTCTTACCCCTTCTAGAGCTTACTCCAAATCTTCTAAGGGTTAGATATTGCCAAAATGATAGACTGGGGTGACTTTTGAATTATTCTCATTTGTTATACCTTTGTTCTTTGTAAATTTTGTAACTTTTCTTGGAACTTATTCTGAAAGTTTTTTGCCTTAAGTCCATATTTACTAGTCTTGAGACTTTCAGTAGAGGAGACAGACCTAAAAAATAAATAATTACAGTACAATTTGTTAAATTACAGAATAGAATTATGAAAGCTTAGCCCAAGAAATGCCTACTCTGTCCAGGAGTTTCATGAATGATGTCTTGGTATTGCTGTAATAAAACAACCAGAATTATACTGGCTTGAAATCATTTTATTATCATTTCAAGCCACTATACTATTATTTTATTATCTCTTATTTTCTCTGAGCTGACCAAGCTCGGCTGGATACTTGGTGATGCCTAAAGCTGCAGTTATCTAGGGCTTGACTGGGCTGGACCATTCAAGATGGCTTATTCACATGGTTGAGTGTTGGCACTGGCATCAGCTGGGAACTAAGCTAGGACTGTCAACCATTGTGCCTGGTTCCCCTGTATGTAATATCTCAATGTGGCATGGGCTTCTCATAGCATGGTGGCTATGTTCCAAGAGCAGGAAGTGAAGGTCTGGGTTTGAGAGTTCCAGAATGTACTTATACCACTTTCTGTGGTCCAAGCTAGTCCCAAGGTCAGCACAGATTCAATGGGGGTTGGGGGGTGGTGGGAGGTGGCCACTGAATTGCTCACCCTTAGTGTGAGGAGTTGCATAAGCATATAGGGTCAGAGGAATTGCTGGAGGCCCCCAACTAGACTATGAACCAGAGAGGGCATCACTCAAGAAAGGAAATTTATGCTGAACTTTGAAGGATGGGGAAACTTTTATTAGAGAAAATTCTGAGAAGAAGATTCAGAAAGAGGGCAATAATAGAAACATGAAAGAGCATAATATGCTTGGGTAAAAGTATTGTGTTAGGGAGTTATAAGGGATAAAATTGATAAGATGTGTGAGAAGTAATAGAAAAATCATAGCTAAAGTTCATCAAATGCTCACTGTGGCCAGTCATATTTTGAGGCGTTTTGAATGAATTATTTATTTTATCCTCATAACAACCCTATGAAGTAGGGACTACATTAGTAGTCTCAAGTTTCTAGACAAAGAAACAGGTGTAAATAGGTTAAATAGCTTGCACGTAGTCATACCTTGTAAACATCAGAGCTAAATTTGAACACAGGTAATGCCTTTAGAGACTACCTTGTCAACCAGTGCACCATCTATCTTCCACAGATTATAAAAACATGTTATGTCATATTATATGCTGCCTCCCATAAATTGTATGTCATGTTAAGGAAAGTGGGCTCTAAGTAAGAAACTGGAGTTACTGCACTGGTATTCAAGTTGCTGTATTTGTAACTAGATTTTTTAGGACCAGTTGAATTGAGTCCTTCAGATATTGAGAGTGACCATGTGGTTTCAGGAGGTCTAGGTCAAGCAAAGAGGTGTTCACTCATTGTAGGTATACCTTCTGGTAATACTAAAGGGAGTCTTGATATGAAAGTTCAGCCTAACAAAGGTGATGGTGACAAACTTGGGCATCAGATACCCTCTCTGGAATTCTTTAAAGGAATACACAGAGAGAAGGAATCCAGTGGTAACAGACAGAGACTGAATGACCATAAAACAGAGATGGCAATAAGCAGAATAGGGACAGGCAGACTCATGTTGGTAACCTAATTGCTAGATCTTCTTTGAATCCCGAATGACCTTCCATCTTGAATTCATTTGTCTCTTCTAGCCTGAGCTGAATGGTTCTTGGGTTTCTATGCAGTCTGTGGAAACACCTATATATATTTTTATTTCTAAATACAGCCTATAGCTAACCCCTATTATGTGCCATAACCTGAGTGAACCTCTGTTCTTATAGTCAGAAGAATGCAACTAACATAGATGTTTAGTTTTTATCAGATGCTCTGTTACCGGTTTATATTTTTAAATATAATAATTATCAAGTTACCTAACATACAGTGTATACAGTGTGCTCTTGGCTTTGGGAGTAGATTCACATGATTCATCGCTTAACATACAACACCCAGTGCTCATCCCAACAAGTAAGTGTCCTCCTCAATGCCCATCACCCGTTCCACCCCCCCCCCCCACCATGAACCCTCAGTTTGTTCTCTGTATTTAAGAGTCTCTTATGGTTTGCCTCCCTCTCTGTTTGAAACTGTTTTTTCCCCTTCCCTTCTCCAGTGGTCTTCTGTTGAATTTCTCAAATACCACATATCAGTGAAAACATATGGTGTCTGTCTTTCTCTGCCTGACTTATTTCACTTAGCATAATACCCTCCAGTTCCAGCCACATTGTTGAAAATGGAAAAATACCATTCTTTCTTGTTGCTAAGTAGTATTCCTTTTATATATAAACCACATCTTCTTTATCCATTTATCAGTTGATGGACATTTGGGATCTTTCCATAATTTGGCTACTGTTGATAGTGCTGCTATAAACTTTGGGGTACATGTGCCACTATGAATCAGCACTCCTGTATCCTTTGGATAAATTCCTAGTGGTGCTATTGCTGGGTTGTAGGGTAATTCTATTTTTAATTTTTTGAGGAACCTCCACACTGTTTTTCCAGAGTGGCTGCACCAGTTTGCATTCCCACCAACAGTGCAAGAAGGTTCCTGTTTCTCCACATCCTTGCCAACATCTGTTGTTTCCTGAATTGTTCATTTTAGCCATTCTGACAGGTGTGAGGTGGTATCTCAACATGGTTTTGATTTGTATTTCCTTGATGATGAGTGACGTTGAACATCTTTTCATGTGTCTTTTGGCCATCTGGATGTCTTCTTTGGAAAAGTGTCTCTTCATGTCTTCTTCCCATTTCATCACTGGATTATTTGGTTTTTGGGTGTTGAGCTTGGTGAGTTCTTTATGGATTTTGGATACTAACACTTTATCCGATATGTCATTTGCAAATATCTTCTCCCATTCTGTCAGTTGCCTTCTAGTTTTGTTGGTTGTTTCCATTGCATTGCAGAAGCTTTTAGTCTTGATGAGGTACCAATAGTTCATTTTTGCTTTTATTTCCCTTGCCTTTAGAGACATGTTGAGTAAAAAGTTACTGAAGCTGATGTCAAAGAGTTTGTTGCTTGTTTTCTCCTCTAGGGTTTTGATGGTTTCCTATCTCACATTTAGGTCTTTCATCCATTTTGAGTTTATTTTTGTGTATGGTGCAAGAAAGTGGTCCAGTTTCATTTGTCTGCATGTTGCTGTCCAGTTTTCCAAGCACCATTTGCTAAAGAGACTTTTTTCCATTGGATACTCTTTCCTCCTTTGTCAAAGGTTAGTTGGCCATACGTTTATGGGTCCAATTCTGGAGTCTCTATTCTATTCCATTGGTTTATGTGTCTGTTTTTGTGCCAATATCATACTCTCATGATGATTACAACTTTGTAACAGAGGCTAAAGTCCAGGATTGTGATGCCTCCCACTTTGGTTTTCTTCTTCAACATTACTTTGGCCATTCAGGTCTTTTGTGGTCCATACAAATTTGGGATTGTTTGTTCTAGCTCTGAGAAGAATGCTGGTGCAATTTGGATTGGGATTGCATCAAACGTGTAGATTGCTTTGGGTAGTATTGACATTTTAACAATATTTGTTCTTCCCATCCATGAGCATGGAATGTTTTTCCATTTCTTTGTGTCTTCTTCAATTTATTTCTTAAGTTTTCTATAGTTTTCAGCATACAGATCTTTTACATCTTCGGTTAGGTATTTTTTGCAGATAGATATTGACACTGTTTACATTAGAACTATCCCTCTTTTACAGGATCTAGCCCAGGGCCTTGCACTTAGTAAATGCTAGAAAGTTGATATTTGCTGATCAATTTTTCTATCCATTGGGACTTTGAATATATATAGTGGTTAGGACCCAATGATGATAATGTATAAAATATCATGTAGTTCATAAAGCTCATTTTATAAGATTTATGCTTCTACCTCTGAAATCTTCCATTTGTTAGGACAAAGCATTTTCTAAACATTATTTGAGTATAAAATAATTTCATATAAACAGCTGATGTTTACATTAAGATTTTTTTTTAGATTTAGAGAGGTCTTTATTAAAATATCAGGCAGACACATACATGTGCTAGTAAAAATATTCTCTATCAGTTGCCATGGATGGAAAGAACAGACACCTTAAAACCACATTGATACTATGTTGATTATTTTTTCTATTTTTTGTTAAGATGAAACATAATTTTGGAAATGTTCATATTTACTAAATATGTATTACCTTAGCAGATATATTTCCTGTGTCACAAAGATTAATCTTCTGAATCATTCATGGTGTAAGTCTTGATTAATAACACGGACTCTGGAGCCAGATGCCCTGAATTTAAATTCAAGCTAAATCATGCATGACTTTAGGCAAGTTACTTAAAGTCTGTGAGCCTGTTTCTTCACCTGTAATGTGCAGATGATGATAAACATCTCCCTTACAGGAGTATCCTAAAAATTGAATGAGTTAATACATATAATGTATTTACAATAGTACCGATATCAATAGTCAGTACAAAGTAAGGTTTAGCAATTGTGTTGTTGGTATTATTATTTAGTATTGGTTTCTAAGGTTTAAAAGGCATTTTCATTTTAGCTGTATCTTACCAGTAGTTTTATCTGTCAGACCTTTTGGTTAGCAGTAAATGAAAGCAGAATAAAAACCTTCTAATAAGCAGCATAGTACTGTGAACCCTCAAACTGGCCTTTTTCCCTGGTGCCACTTACCTCACCTCCCAGAAACATTTCTCAGATTTGTAAGTTGTAAGCAGGGTTCTTTGAATCAATGTCATTCAGCTTCAAACTGGCTCTACCATTCCAAAGTATCAGAGGGTGACATGATGGCAAAATGCTTGTAGAAATACTTGAGGAATGATTTTGTGAGGTTTAATTTGTGCTAAAAATTCATCAACACATTTCCAGGAAGGCAAATCTTCCCAAGACATATGGAAACTCTTTAAGGTTGGTTTCATGATTCTGATTGAGACTGTTTTCATTTTATCATTAGGCACTTCAGAACAAGGAATGAAATGCAAAGTAAATTATTATCTGTCTGTTAAGGTATAGAAAGCAGAATGCCAATTTGAGAAGGGAAGGATTTTATGTAGTAAATTGAACTAGAGACATTAACAGAAGGGGCTTGGGGAGAGGTAAAGTTAAGGAATGTAGAAACAAAATAGATGATTTAATATGATGAATTACATAAAGGATCATTCCCAACAGAATGCATAAGGAAGAGTGTGAAGAGAGCTGCATTATTTAAAGACTGGAATAAACAGTGCATATTTGGAGGGTCTCAGAGTATATAAAGAGATCTGCTTAGCATGGCAGCCAGCTGCTCACCTCTCATGATGGAAAAGAAGAAATGTGCTTAAGCTGAAGTGTAAGGGATTTGGGTTCGACTTTCTCAACAATAAAGATAGTTAAACATTGATCTGAATTGTGTTATCTCAACCTTGGTAATACTGAAAAATGGCTTAACTGCTAATCAGCCTGAGATGTTCCTGTGCAAAGACAGTTATGGATCCATGACCTCTTATTGACAACAATTTGCTTTGCTTTGTGTTTTGGTATTTCAGAGACATTTCTTACTTGAAAGTATAAAATTTTCTCTTGGACTCTTTCCCTAGCCACCTTTTTCCCTTTGTTCCCTTCCTATTCTATAATTTTATGTATCACACTTTTCATGTCTCAGTTCTTCTATAGTGCTGTGATTTTGTTGGGGATGCATTAGAAAAATTCCTTTCAAATAAATGGTAAACCTACCACTTAAACATATTCTAGGAGTGGGATGTGTAATTGAGTCATTTTTTTTTTAATTCCACAAATTGTTATATGTTAGACAATGTGGTAAGCCCTGGAGATTCAAAGTTGAATAAGGTATAATTTTCTTTTGGAATTTACTGTGTAGTGGGTTAAAGATAGATACGACTGCAATTTATTTATTTTTATTTTTTAAAGTTTATTTATTTATTTTGAGAGAGAGTGAGTGAGCAAGCAAGCAGGGGAGAGGCAGAGAGAGAGAGAGAGAGAGAGAGAGAGAGAGAGAGAGTCCCAAGCAGTCCCTGAACTGTCAGCAAGGAGCCCGCCTGATGTGGGGCTCAATCCCACAAACCGGGAGATCGTGACCAGAGCCAAAACTAAGGGTTAGACGCTTAACAAACTGAGCCACCCAGACACCCCCGTAGGACTACAATTTAAATGCAAGAAGTGATAGAATAGAAATGAATCACAACATCATAGCACAGAGAAGGGGGTTAAGAACTTTGTCTTGGAAGGATATGTCTATGAACAAATATCTCCACAACTTACCTTGCAAGGAGCAGATTCCTAGGTGAGGGGAAGTTACTGGGGGGATCTCTCCCTGGGAAATGCTTTAGACCAACAGTGATCCACCTGGCTTAGATGGTCGCTCCTTGGGAAGGCCTCTGTTGGCAGCTCTTTCGTAGCAAAGCTCCATACCATGAGGGATAAAACCCAAATTTTGGTAGACAAGTACCTGTGACTGCTATATCACTTCTGATGATATTTTGAGATCAAATTAGGTAATAAATGCTTAAGTATCTAGCAAGAAATAGGCACTTAAGGGATGTGTATTTAAAAGAAAGGGAGGGTTTCTTATGTCAGTGGCATAGGAGAATATATAGGAGGCACATTTCTGGATTAAAACAGGTTTGGGAGATATAATAAGCAAATGTAATGTGTAGACTGAATTTGGGTCCTAATATGAACATACCAATTCTAAAATGACTATTTCAAAGCAGTTGGGAAATTTTTATTATGAACTGGGTAATAGATGAAATCAGGGAACAATTGGCAATTTTGTTGTGGTAGAAATTACATATTAGTTATGTAAGAAAATGACCATCCTTCTAGAGATGTGGGCTGAAGTGTGCCTGAAGTCCGAGATTTGCTTAACAGTCTTCTCAAAGTAATAAAGGGAAGATGATGTAAATGTGGCAAGTTCTTGATATTGTTAAATCTGGATGATGGATATGTGGAGGCTCAGTGACCTATTCTCACTGTATTTGCATGTGTTTGATGCCCTCCCTCCCCTAATGCATGTGCCCTCCCTCCCCCAGTGAGCTATTCATGATTGCATTGGTGGCTTAGACATACAATGGTTGGTGCATGCAGGATTTAAGTGCAAAGAAGACAATAGCATGCACCTGCAATGTTGAGCTAAAAAATGTACATATGGTATATTTTTTTAATTTTACATATGAATTTAGGTATAACCCTTCAATGTGCATTTCCCAAAGCTAATTTTGTTTTAAAAGCAGAGAACCACGCTCAGAGTTCATTGGCAAGTATGAATACTTTCGGTGAGGTATGCTTTGTAATTGACCAAAAGGTCAATATGATCGTAGTTGATTTTTAATGCAGTGTCATAAGTCTCTTAGTTATTCCTGTTGCTTTATCATTTGCTAAATCACATTCAAAAAGTTATGTAGTATAATATTCTTTCTTTAATGAGGTTTATGTCTAAAAAGTTTTAAGGGAAAACGTGATTAATGTTAGTATTTTATTTTCCCTCAACATAAAATATAGGTCCATTTCCTCTCCAACTTAGATTATATAAAAGCTTTGAAGATGAATTTTCAGAAATGAGTTTCTATCTGAAGATATGTTACTATATTGAATAATCAGAATTGGAATTAAAAGTCACTTGAGATTAACAGGTTGCTTTTTTTTTTTCCAAAATGTTTTATCTACTTTCAGAGTTTTAGCTCTTCGATGTCAGATTAAAATTCTGAAGCATGTTCGATTCACCTCAGAATTGAATGTCAAACCCAAAGACAGATATTTATAACTGAGTTCTGTTCAGGCAAAAAGTCAGTTTCCAGACTGCAGCTTGGATGATTCTAAAGCTCTCATTCACAGTCAAATGTTGCTATCATTTTAAACAAACAAGTTAAAGCTTTAGGATTGGCTTTTTATCAAACCAGCCGTTTTATTCCCTGTTTATTGTGCTTTAAATTTGCACAGTGCTATGGGGTTTATATGTTGCATTCAAATAATTATTTCTTTCTCATAGCAACATTCTGGTATTGGTAGTATTATCTGCACTTGACTGATGAGAAAATTGAAGTTCTAAGAGGTAAAATGTTTTACCTAAATTCATCCACCTAGTTAGCAGATCAACTAAGATTTCTATTCAGTCCTTCTGACTCCAATGTTTTCCATTATAAAATTTCTACATATAAGAAATGGCAAAAAGAAAAAATAACTTACATGCATTCTAGGGCTTTTTACAAATATTTCAAGATTTTAATCTATAGACTATTTGTTCTTACAAATGCCTAAAGGAGGAGAAGAGAATTAATATACCAATTTTCTATAGGTATTCATGTAAAGGAGTGCAACACTGACTAACAGAAACAGCCACCTTTTAGGAGAAGTAATTTTATGAGTGTTCCCTTTTAATACTGACATGTCAAATGAGCTTTTTTAAAATTGAGGTATCACTGAAAAATTGACATATAACATATTAGTTTCAGGTTTTCAACATAATGACTCGATATTTGTATATAGTGTAAAATGATCATCACAATAAATCTGGTTTCCATCCATCACAATACATAGTGAATTTGTTTTGTGATTTAAGATTTGGTCTCTTAGAGATTTAAAATACGCAATGCAGTGTTATTAACTTCAGTAACCATGCTATATATTACATCCCTATGACCTATTTATTTTGTAACTGGAAGTTTGTACCTTTTGACCCTGGAAGGTAAGTGACATGGGCAAAGGGAGTCAAAAGGTATGCTTTTAAAACTAATCATTACTGAGTCTTTAAAGATGAGACAGGATGCCTATTTCATTATACTACTGCTGAATCTCACATGTGTGATAGTAATATTTGATAATCATTATATTATCTTAGCCAGCATAAGCAATTGTTCCAATATGATGACTGAGGAAAGTTATATGATGCAGGAACCACTGAGTGAAATAAAGAAGATGGATGTATGTATGTACAGGATATTACCATTATTTTAAGAGATGGAGATATATTTGGGGTGCCTGGGTGGCTCAGTTGATTAAACAGCTGACTCTTGATCTCAGCTCAGGTCTTGATCTCAGTGTCATGAGTTCAGGCCCCACATTGGGCTCCATGTTGGGCATGAGGGATAGTTAATAAAAGGGGAAAAAAAGGAGATGTATTTATTTATATTAAAAGTAGAGTGGATAAACGATTAAATATAAGATATGAGTCTTATAGGGGAAGGTAGGGACAGGTAGATAAGCTAGAATTTCCTGCATATACCTTTTTGTGTGTATGTGTGTGTGGATATGATTTTGGAACAATGTGAATATCCAATGTAATAATTATAAAACAAAATTAAGTGTAAAAAGCAAACCCTAAAAGTCAAAAGCAAAGTGAAACAAGTAACCTGTGTAGCAAATTGGTGGCATAACCCACATAGAAAAGAACTTCTTAAAACTTAAAACCGCAGTAATTTGACTATACAAACCTAGGGATATATACCCTGAGAACAAAAGAAATGCAAGGAGAATTTAAATTATTTACTCTCTAGTGTATTGTTGGGGGTAGTAATTATATTACAATCCTGAGACTAGTACTGTGAGATAAAACAGATGAGTTATTATGTTGGGGTCCTTGAAAAGTGGAATTTGGACATTGAAGGAAGAAGATGACGATGAAGATCAGTGAAGATGAGTGGGTTCATAGAAACCTTGTACTATTGACTTTGAATGACAATATCAGTAAGAACCTGTGATGCGTGGGTTTTTGTTTTTTTTTTTTTAGTATTTACTCCCTCTGTTGACTGAAAAGGCTTTGAAGCAATGATTAATTGCATAACAATGAGCAGCCCAAGCCACCAGACTGTGATACCTAAGTGCCATTTCTTCCTGAAAGGAACTAGGGCCCTTGGAGAAATAGTTGATTCTCCAACCTAAGTCTTGGACAGGAAATAAAAGATAAGGTGGAAAGCAAGAAAGCTATAAAGACTATTAGGTTTTCATCAAAAGGAGTTAGGAGTCAACTTGAATAAGCTCTTATTAAGCAAAAATAGAATAATTTAATCATCATTAGAATAATATCAATAATAGATTGGAACATACCAGATATGTTAAATACACCAGTTTATAATGATACTTTAAAAGAAAAGGCCCCTCAGTGGCTACCCGTGTAGAATGCTAGCAGACAAACTCAGTGTTTTGGAAACAAAGCAAAGGAATGCAGCAATTTTCCTGCCTTTTCAGGAAATCAGGAATTGATAATCAAGGCTTGATGAGAGAGTTTTCTTTTTGTAGGACTCTACTAGCTGATAAATGAAGAATGAATGATAGAACATTTCTACTTTGCAGCAATGGATTCAGGTAATGCCCACCGAGCAGCTGCCGATGTCACAAAAAGTGAGACAAGAAGCATCAGGTGCTTCTTAATGGAGGTCCACAGTATCACCTGTGAATTACTTGTGACAAAGAGTCGAACTCTATTTGGTCAGGCCTCTACGTAGATGATTCCCAGTTTTCAGAGGAAAAGAAAACCAGGGGTACCTGGGTGGCTTAGTCAGTTGAGCATCTGACCCTTGGTTTCAGCTCAGGTCATAATCGCATAGTTTCATGAGTTCAAGTCCTGCTTCTGGCTCTGTGCTGGCAACGGGGAGGCTCCGTCAGAGTTTTTCTCCTTGTCTCTCTGCCCCTCCCTGCTCACACTGTCTCTGTCTCTGTCTCTCTACAAAACCAAATAAATACTTTGTAGCAACGTGGATGGAACTGGAGAGTGTGATGCTAAGTGAAATAAGCCATACAGAGAAAGACAGATACCATATGTTTTCACTCTTATGTGGATCCTGAGAAACTTAACAGAAACCCATGGGGGAGGGGAAGGAAAAAAAAAAAAAGAGGTTAGAGTGGGAGAGAGCCAAAGCATAAGAGACTCTTAAAAACTGAGAACAAAACTGAGGGTTGATGGGGGGTGGGAGGGAGGGGAGGGTGGGTGATGGGTATTGAGGAGGGCACCTTTTGGGGTGAGCACTGGGTGTTGTATGGAAACCAATTTGACAATAAACTTCATATATTGAAAAAAAAAACCCAAAAACTAAATAAATAAAAAAAAAAAAAAAGAAAGAAAACCAGAAGAATGCATTGAAAGATACCACAGAGATGCATGAGGACACCTCTAAAGCATGAACAACCTGGTTTTCTCAACAAATCCATTGCAAAAAGAAAAAAAAAGAAAGGGGAATTATAGACTAAAATAGTCTTTAAAAAAATGTTTGCTTATCTTGAGAGAGATGGAGAGCATGTGTTTGCAGGAGAGGGACAGAGAGAGAGGGACAGAGAGAATCCCAAGCAGACTCCGTGCTTAGTGTGGAGCCTGGCATGGGGCTCGATCCAATGACTGTGAGATTATGACCTGAGCTGATATTAGGAGTCAGTGCTCAAACGACTGAGCCACGCAGGCACCCCTAGACTAAAATAGTCTTGAAAGACATATCAACCAATTACAGTGTATGGATCTTATTCAGATCCTAATTCAATAAATTGTTAGGGAAAGGAAAACCATGCATACAACAGTGGAGGAAATTTGAACACTGACTAGATATGTGATGATATTAAGGAATTATTATTAACTCTAAAAGTGTGGTACCAGTATTGTGGTTATGTGGGGATTTTTTGATCCTCACTTGTGAGAGACATACTGAAATATTTATGGATGAAATGATATTATTTCTGGGATTTGCTTAACTGATCTGAGGGGAAGGAGAAGTAGCAGCGAGTACAGCTGAGACACAAGATGGCAGGTATCAAACCCAGGACGAGCTATATACTATTCTATTTTGTTTATGCTTTAAATGTTCCATAACAAAAAAAGGAACTTTCACTTCAGATCAATCTCAGAGATCATATTATGGATGAAAGTAGTCATTTATGTGAAACAATTATTATAGTAAGAAAGGCTTCAGGTTAGGTTTTTCACCCATTCCCCAAAGTACATTCCTAATGAGATGCAGTTAACATTTGTTACATATTAAGTTATGTGCCAGACAGTTGTTCTAGTCACTTTACAGGTGTTATCTTCAAATTTGCTAGAATTTTATAAAGAAATTCTACTGTCTTCACTTTTCAGATCATGCTGGGAGATTAAATATCTTAAAGCAAGACACAGCTAGCAGAGGACAGAGGCAGGCTTTTTATTTGGCTTTTATTGCTGGCATGCTCCCATGCTCTCTTCAGTCTGAACAGTTAACAGGAGCAGAGATTTTGAGTGACAGAGTCTGCTGGTATATATATACTTTTCCATTTTCTTGATCAGCATTCTTTGCCCAAATTCAAGCCTTTTGAGGGAGATTATAATTTGCATGTTGACTAAATAGAGACTCCAAAACTCGTCAGCCTGGTCCAAGGCAGTACTAGCCACTCTGAATCTTTAATGAGGCAAGCTGTTCCCCATCCCCACAAGATGGGGGGAGGGGAGCAGTTTTGTTATAATATTCTTCTTAATCAATTGTTCCAAGGAGGTTTTCCTGGGTGTAGTGTATTTGCATGGTGTGCTGCTGGTAGGAAGAGGAAGGATGGTGTCTTCTAAAGTGAGCCAGTCTCCTTATCATGCATACGTACAAAGGAGGGGAGAACTCACGACAGGCAAATAAGAAATGGTGCTTTCGGTACTAAGAAATGAAAACAACCCTTGGATCAACTCTGATGTTCTCCACCCCACACCCTCCCCCCCCACACCCAGGAGGATAACATCCTCCTGTAAGATCCAGGGGAGCTTACAAAATCTTTTAGAACATTTGCCTAAGTAATTTTCAGGCAAATAAATTAAAAACCTCAAGTCAGTAAAATCATTTGTAAATGACCCACTCCGTTTCTTGAAGCAATTATAATTTATGATAACTGAAGCTTTATTGCTAAAGTAGCAGCCCAGGAGGTTGACTACAATATGTGCTTCCAGACGTTTGATGACTGACTCTAAACACACAAAACTATAGGGATTTGGGAAGGCTGATTGAACCAGTCATCTTTTATCTCCCACTTCACTGAAATGGAGGCAACTTGGACACTGTTCATGAAATTAATAATACATATAAAACATAATAAAACAGCCCTTTAAGGAAGGTTAAAAACATTAGAAATGCCAATTCCTAGTTAGCCAGTGATTATTAGATATTGGCTTCAAATTTCCCCAAGATTAGAATGAGTATGTGTTCTTCAAACTTAAAATTAGTTACTTCTCCCCTTTTCCATGGGTGGATTTTCCTATACCCCCAGCAAGAATAATTAATAACTTCATAGTTTCTATCTCATGGAGGAAAGAGAGAAATAAATCAGCATGGTCTATAGCAGTCCAGTTTTTAGTTTAAATCTAAAAATTATTATACCCAGACATGCTTCTTACTATGTAGTTGTTGAACAGCTTCCCAATATATGGAAGGTCATAGAGATTCTCAGTTGAACTAGGGATTACTTTATACTTCAAAATATGGTTACTTTTATCAAGAAGTTGATGTTACCTCTCTGATAAAATTTATAAAATTTGTGTGTCACTGATTAAACTCTGCTAAGCCAAGTCACTAACCACTGTTTTTTTTTTAAATTTTGAAATATTGTGTAATAACAACATAAATTAGCATTTTTTTAAAGAAAAAGTTGACTGACTCAGAGAATACAAAAAATGTGAAAGAATGAAAATGGGGATTTTTCTTCTAGACCTTGCAGTACATCTAGACTTTATATTATTTACACTTTATGATCTTGAGGGAGAAGCTGTAGCTATCTCTTTGTATAGAATTTATAGCCACACAATATAAGAATAATTTATATAAGATTTAACACATAGCGTAGTGTCGCCATAGATGATGAAGATGGGCACTGACACCCTGTGAAACTCACCACCACAGTTAACCAGACATTCTCATCTACCCCCACTTCCCTTTTGCCTTCAGGAGCTGATCTCACCTCCCACATGGTGAAATTGATGGAAACCAACTGGGGTGGGTTCCCTCTTTGCCTCCCACTTCCCCCAGCAGTTCTCCAGATCCATATCTTCCTTCTAAGGCTTTTTCTTCCCTCTGAAGCTTCCCTGGCCACTATATTGTACACCCTGTCCCTAAATCCTTCTTCTGGGATTCACTGCCATTGGAGCCCCTCTCTTACATTGTTGCCTTTTTGTGTTGTATCTTCAAAGTATCTTCTCTCTAGAAAACATTTGCGATTGTCCTAAATACCCTCTTCCTTTGTTAGCCAGACTCTTTGGATGTAAGATTTATAACTATTCTCTTATTCCTTACTCTCTCATTTTCTTTAATGTTTATTTATTTTTGAGAGAAAGAGAGCGAGAAAGTGAGAGTAGGGGAGAGGTAGAGAGAAAGGGAAACATAGAATCTAATGCAGGCTCCAGGCTCTGAGCTGTCAGCACAGACCCCCATGTGGGACTTGAACTCACAGACTGTGAGATATAACCCGGGCTCAAGTCAGACACTTAATCAACTGAGCCACCCAGGCATCCCTCCCCCTTAGTCTCTCATTTTAAACCTCCCTCCACACATAGTCTCCCCATTACATGTCATTATGACCAAGTTCTGTTGGGGCTGATGACACCCCTGCATGTATCTTCAACTCTCACTTCTCTCTCTGTTTTAGGTCCAGCTTCCTCCCCTTTACAATCGGATTCTGCCCAGAAGTGTTACCATCTCATCCAAGATGACTCTTGAGGTCCTATTGATCCCTCTTTTCTTATTCTGATTGCAGGTTCAGTGCAACTTGGCCTATATCAGGGACATTGGTTTTTATTTCCTCAATAAGATTTTAAATTTCTCAAGACCATATCTTACACTTCTTTCCCCTACCCCTACTCCCAACAAGATCTAGAGAAATTAATAATAACAATTTAATAATTATTGTTAAATATTAGAAGTCTGTACATGTATTTTGGGGGGAGACAACTCACCTCAATGGTAAGTGAGTGATAGCATTTCAGAGCTATTGCCTTACAAAATTGTAACTATTTTATTTTTATTCTCTTCCGTAAGTGCTCACTGACCTTCATCATGGAGCATTTTTCAGATGATAGAGTTTCAGTATTTAAGTTTTAGGATATTCAGACACCTCCAGAAACTGAAAATCTGTTTACAAATCTAGCAAAGACATAGATACATTATTAAGCCAAACAACACAGGATATATAAATAATACGTACGCTATACACAGAAGAGTAAACAGAAGTGAAGATTGGGTTGACATAATGGTAAGGTGTCAAATATGGAATAATATGGAGTTAACCAGAGCAATTTCACCAGGGGAGTTGGATTTGAAGTAAGTTCTGGCTTAAAAATATAAAAATGATAGACTGGCCCAGTAAGAACAGCTTGAGTTCAGGATTAGAGACAGAAGGCACAGAAAGGCAGAATGGGGATAAATCCAGCGATGTAGACTCAAACTAGAAAACGGGCTCAATCCAAGATTTTGTTCTTCCCTCATCAAATTATATTATTGTCATATCTATAAATGTATTATGTCATTTGCTCATATAATAGCTAACATTGACATAATGGTTACACTTCTCATTTTGAATTTTAAACTGCAAAATAAAATCATTGCATGTGTAAAACATTACTTTCTTTCCACTTCCTGAATTGTTCTGCCTCACTTCTACTCCATTTCCGTTACCCTTTCCTTTCACCTGTGCACACCACTGACCTTTGTCCCAGCTGCCTGCCATGGCTCATTTCGATTCCTTTCTGTGATCTGGTGTCCCTGATACAAGGTACCACTCACCTAACAGATGCATCCCTTGCCTTCCTCATGCAGGTCATAGAGTACAGTGGAAAAGCCTGAATTTGGAGGTAGATCTGGGTTAAATTTTGATTTTTTCCCACTCACTCAACATGTGAGTTTGCAATTTTCTTATCATCTTGGACTTTTTCTTCTCATATGTAAAGAAAGGGGCATTAATTCTTACCTTGAAGGTTATTGAAGAGATTATGAGAAAATGTGTTTCAGATACATTCAGATACACCCAGTTTCTGCCAGAATGGGTGCCTCTCATCAGTGTTTCTCAGTGTGTGGTCCCTTGAACACCTGCATCAGAATCACTTAAAATGCAGATTCTCAGAGTTACCCTAGGCCTTATTTAATTCAAATTTATATGGGTCAGCCTGAGAATCTACATTTTAAGCAAATTTCCTGGATGAGTCTATGCACTTTGAGTTTGAAAATCCCTGTGATATGTATTTATCCTCCTCTTTTCTTCTTTTTCTTTCCCTCTTCTCATTCTCTCCCTCTCTCTGTCTCTTTTCCCCCCTTGATCTCATTTAACAATACAGTGTGCTTGAAGTATGTCCCTTGTTAGGTTATTTTCACTTTTCAGAGTTTCATTTTTCTTTGATGTAAAAAGAAAATTGCCTACTTCTCCAGTCACTGCTTAGAATAAATTATTAAAATGGTATCAATCACTTAGAAAAGACACACACACAAATGGTAGCTGTAATAGAAATCATTAGAGTTATTGTAGGGGTTCCTGTTTATGCAGAACAAGATGCATTACCATTTGTGTGTGGCTTATAACAGAAGGTAATCCAGGGCTGGGACTAATGTGAAGTGAAGAAAGCACTTGCCTTGGGTACAGACTTAAGGCTTTAAAGGGATGCCCCAAATTTAGTAGTTAATATAAATAATATTTTATTTTAATGTTTCAAAAAATATCAAAGTCAATTAAATCCACTCTGAACAAAATATCAAAATTTTAAATAAGGATAAGATCAATATTAAAATTTCTTTTTCATTTTGTGTCAGGTTCCACTATGGCCTACCATGGCACTGTTACTGCTCTAAAATATTGCATTAATTTATTCTTTATCTTAATTATTGAGATATTTGGTGCCCCCTTAAATTACACATCTGTGGCAAATGCCTCACTTGCCTCACCATAGTCCTGGTTCTGGCATATTTCCATGCCTTGAATCATTTCAGTGTTTAATTAGCTAAGACAGAATGGTCCGTTTCCATTCCGTCCTTTTTTTTTTTCCCCAGAATCGCCACTTAAGCTTTTAAGTGAATTTTTATAAATACTGTGTTTTTGATATAGATGGGAAATACCCACATCTTGAGAATGTCAGTGTGGATGTCAGTAGTTCAGATGAGTCTCAGAAAGAGATATCATTTTGCAAATGACAGTGTCACCTTAAGGTTACATTACGTAGAAGAAACAGTCTATAAATCTAGTGTTTGAGGCCCATTTCTGATTGTTTTCAATAGGAACTGGAAAACCAGGAGTCAACAAAAAAGAAAAAAAATGTTCAAGTAGATCAGAATCAGCCTGGCAAGAGAAGTGATCATGGAAGGAGATTTTTGTATAATTAAATGTCAGTTTGCATTTTGAAATATTGCCTGCTGCCTCCCACTCAATCACCAAATGAGATGAGAGGGAATATTCTCTATGCAAACCTGGAACTGACAGCACACTTGTTGGGTTCTCCGTGAAGGGTGAACTATAGATCAGAAGGATCAGAGCAGATCATTTTCTCAAGGCAATAAAATTTTGCTGAGAAATGAAGTTAGACATTATAATTTCCCCCTGTAAGAAAAGCAAGTAAATAGCAGACAAAAAGGAAGCCATATAAACTTCTGGAATTTTAGAGTGGGGAGGAATTTTAGAGGTTATCCAGTTTATTCTCCTCTGTTTTTAGAAGAAGAATTTGATGCACAGGTAGATGGGTGGTTTCTTAAGTTCCCTCAATTATTGAGTGACGGACAGAAGTGCCAGTCTCTTCCACCTGATGCTGGGAGCATTTGTTAGGTTGAGAAGCAGGTGAGTGGTACAGTGGGAGTAATACTGGTATCCTGTGCTGTGTAGGCAAATGGCTTAGAAGTCTTTAGAGCTGATGTGGTGGGATTAGGAAGTGGAGATATATCCTTGGATAAATGCTCAGGACCAGCTGAACACATAAGTTTCTTAGCATTTTAAGAAACGCTTTACTTCCTTCTTTTCCATTCTACCACTTACATAAATGCAAATCTACTGAATCAGTGTCTACAGAGGTACAGCTGGGACATAGGAATTGTGGTAAAAGCTCCCTGGGTGTTTTTGATGTGTGTCCTCTGTTAAACACAGCTGCGTTAGAGGTTCATTACTTTCTGACAAAGAGGTCTGTATCAGTCAATAGGAACTTAATGTGAGATAATTCAGAGATAGGTTCAGAACGAAGCATAGGAGACCTACAAAAGCAATTTCTGAGAAAGGAAAAGGGGAATTCTTGCAAAGCAAATCTTGTCTCTCTTCAGTTTTGTCCAGTTCATGGAAGAATGAGACAAGCTTAGATCCAGAGTTAACAACCTTACACAGGGAATTTTCTTTCCTTCTCTCCTCATAACTGGACTAAGCTCTTGAATGCTCCTCTTGGAGCTACTCGAGAATCTTTTATGAGACTGTTGTCATGGGACATAATACCTCATTATTCATCCTCACAGAGTGATTTCAGAACAAAAATTGTTTTTTAATCTTTTTTTCTAATCTTAAATGTATAGAGTTGAGTTAATTTCTCTCCTCAAGTCCTAGCATGTTAACACTCATCACTGGTTTGTGAGAGGCTCCTTTCTTGTGTTTATTTATTTCCCTTTATTCCCATTTCTTCCCCTCCGCTCCCCAAATAGTCAAGCATTGTTGTGTGTTTGGCATGAGTACTTTTAAAATTACTCCAATATGCTATGAATGTGCTTACTATTTTAGTATACTTTACATTCCTCATCTGGGTCTTTGAGGCGAGAGGAGAGAGAAAGAAGGGAAGAGGTTGATAGATGCTTCAATGCTTGTTTTGAACGGACATTTGTGATAGAAAGGTGCTATCTTTCAAAATGCTTAAAGTTCTATCTTAATTTTTCTTTGTGGTAGAATACCACATAAATTTTGGTTGTTGATGTAAACATAGTGTTCCAAGAATTCAAACCAACAAATCCAGTCTCCCCAGGTAGTTGGAACCTATCATACATTGCCCCCTCTTGCCTGTCACTTTCACCACAATCCCTACTTACATAGGGGTGGTTGATTGCCAGCTACCTATAATGCAAAAGCACCTTGTACCCACTTATGCATCTGAAAACATGAAATTGGTCTAAAGCCCAATAATGTCACCGGTAGATCAGGATTTGAGTGGCTGAACCCATTGCACACAGGCTGCTCTTTTTCTAAGTCTTTCCTGAGTGTAAATCAGAGTGATTTTAACAACTTCATAATTTTAAAATTAAGAATCTGAGAATAGTTGGAGGAATATGCTTTATGAACATTTTATAGAATAAGTCTAGCAATTATGCTTAGCGGAAACAAATACATTTGGTTTTCCTTATTTTTCCAGTTTTCTCCTATAATAGAATTAAGTCAAAGTCAGTCATTTCTTTCAGGGGAAAGTAAGAAAATAAATAGTTTAAATATCATTAAATGGAACATCAGAAGCAGCACAGATTTTTGGCAAAGAACCGTTTTCAGGATCAATTTTAAAACGGCAAAGACCATTTAAAAGAAAATCAATGTGGAAAGAACAGGTAGTCAGAAGTGGCAATAAATTAAAAATTCAACAAAATCAACATACTTGTCATCAGACTCATAGTCTGCCCATCTCTTTTCTGGGTCATCTTTGCCTGCCTTCTCTATTTCACATCAGTTCCAACTAACAGTGGGGTGATGACATAATGAACCTAGTGGTTTTTCTTTCATTTGGAACCTAGCGGGTTGGTATTACCCCCGGGAGCTTCAGGACACTGATTTTCAACAAGGCATTTTATCCTTTTCTCTCTGAGCAGTTTCTGATTTTGACTTACAATCAAAATCTGACAATATCAATTGTCCTGATATTCGAGTCCTCGTGGCCTGTTCTCATCATTGTCTTTTATATACCTGACCTTCTTCTCAGTAATTGGGTCATCTTCTGCCTGTGGTACCTTTGGGATTAATTTCTCCAACAGGGCTTGCAGGGTCATTGCCTGGCAGCCGTATCACACCCACTGAAGCTGTCAGTTTCGAATCTTGACCTGATGTTCTAAATTTTTAAGGGAGCCTTGGGAATTGCTATTTTCTTCTCATATTACTCTTAAGTACATTACACTTGCTGTGTGCTTTGACCCATGAGAATACAATCCCTTATCTAAAGCAATCTTTGTTCCCTATTAGTGGCAGTACTTTGTAATAGGGCCTAACTACAAGGGTGAGATAAGAACCTGCCTAAGGGCCAGATAAAATTACCCATAGAAGGTACTGACTTTAAAACTACTGATGTCTCCATATTAACTGTTACCTAAGTGCACTGTTATGTGTGTGTCTACATTAGAGCATGGCATTTTCAATTATTCCAGCCTGAGTTTTAAAATATTATAACAGAAATAAAGAATGAAAATCACATTCTCAAAAGCTACACTTTCTGATGTGAAAAAGTAATCATCAGGGCTGGAATCCTTATAGGAAAGTTTATATTCTATTTTTGAATATCCACAGATGTTAAAATTCTGCATGTTCTGCACAACTAATATAACTTCTTTGACTTTTGAAAGAACAAATGATAAATGATACCTAAGCTTGGTTCCAGTGGATTAATTATAGTGCCATTCCTTTATCTGACAGTTGCTCAGGCTTCCACAGCAATTTGGCTTTCAGCTTTCAGAATGGTGATACAGATAAATCTCTAGTATCCTTATTTTGTAGGTGAAGTAAAGAGAGAAGTTGACTGGAGAAGCTGGATTGAGGTTATTTACTGCATGTGTGTTCTCCTCTAGAGTCTGAGCACAAGAAGGAAGCCTGAGCAGAACTGTCCTCTTGCCTCTGATAGGACTTTTTTTTATACTGGAATGGTCTCCAAGATATAGCCCGTTTTCTTTCAATAAGTTGCAGAGGAGGATGGTTCAGCACCATGGTCTTTAGGACTCTTGCCTTTTAACCTCATGCTAGCAGTTATAAGTGATTAATCTGCTACCTTTAATATCTTTTTATTAAAGGGGTATATACTTTCATATGTTTTTTGTTACTAATCTGTGCCCCTTCTTTTCAGCTTAAGTCCTTTTAACAATTCTTTTAAGGCCAGCTAAGTGGTGATGAACTCCTTTAGCTTTTGTTTATCTAGAAAACTCTTTTTCTCTCCTTCAGTTCTGAATAACTTTGCTGGACAGAGTATTCTTGATTAGATTTTTTTTTTTCTTTCAGCACTTTGAATATATTGTGCTGCTCCCTTCTGGCCTGCAACGTTTCTGCTGAAAAATCTGCTTAGGGTCTTAATGGAGATTTTCTTGTGTGTAAAAAGTTGGGTTTTTTCTTGCTACTTTTAAAATTCTCTTCTTGTCTTTAACTTTTGATATTTTAATTACAGTGTGTTTTGGTGTGGTTCTCTTTGGCTTCATCTTACTTGAAACTCTGTGGGCTTCCTGAATCTGGATATCTGCTTCTTTTCCCAGGTTAGGGAAATGTTAAGACAGTCTTTCTTCAAATAAGTTTTCTGCCTCTTTCTCTCTCTTCTTCTTGTGGGACTCTTGTAATGCAAATGTTAGTCACCTTGATGATGTCCAAAAAGTCCCTTGACCTATTTTTACTTGTTTTTATTCTTTTTTTCTTTTTGTTATTCTGATGAGTAAGTTCTTCTGCTCTTTGAGTTCACTGATCCTTTCTTCTGCTTCATCTAGTCTCCTACTGAAACCCTCTAGTATATTTTTCAGTTCAATTATTGTATCCTTTAATTCCATTTTTTTCTGCTTGGAACTTTCTTATATTTTCTGTCCCTTTGTTGAAGTTCTCACTATGTTTATCTGTTCTTCTGAGTTCAGTGAGCATCTTTATGGCCATTACCTTGAACTCTTAGTCAGGCAAAATATTTATCTTCATTTCATTATATTTTTTGAGGATTTTTTAATGTTTATTTATTTATTTTTGAGAGAGAACAGAGGAGGGGCAGAGAAGGAGAAAATCTCAAGCAGGCTCTGCACTGTCAGCACGGAGCCCTGTGCAGGGCTTGAACCCACAAACCTTGAGATCATGACCTGAGCCGAAATCAAGAGTCAGACACTTAGTTGACGGAGATACCCAGGTGCCCCTCTGAGGTTTTTATCTTGTTCTTTAATTTGGAATATATTCCACTCTTTCTTCCTTTTGCTTGACTCTCGGTTTTGGTTTCTTTTTTAAAAAAATTTTTTTAAATATTTATTTTTGAGAGAGAGATCGAGCAAGCAGGGGAGGGGCAGAGAGAGAGGGAGACAGAATCCGAAGAAGGCTTCAGGCTCTGAGCTGTCAGCACAGAGCCTGATGTGGGACTCGAACTCACAAACTGTGAGATCATGATCTGAGCTGAAGTTGGACGGTTAACCAACTGAGCCACCCAGGTGCCCCTCAGTTTTGGTTTCTATGCATTAGCTAAAACAGCCACTTCTTCCTATATTGAAGGGCTGGCTTTGTGTAGATGAACTTTATTGTTCAACTCTGCCCTAGCTCTCAGTTGTCTCTCAAACTTCCATGATTATCCAAACAACCTATTTTATTTTTTATTACTCCAGTAGTTGAGGGTGTAGACCCCTATTAAGGGTGTCCATAGCACTGTTTCTCTTCTTTAGAACACTTGTTTCAGTTACATTTGATACATACCAGAGGGGGGAAAATTGACTTCTTGTCCATCAAATTTCAGGTAAATATAATCAATTTAAGAGCTCAGTAATTATTTTTTATATATTTGAGCTCTTATCAAAGTATGTATTGTCTAACCAGAATTCTGTGAGAACAATATGTATATTTAAAAAGACTAGAAATAAACAAATTTGGTGAACTTTGAATGGTGGGAACATGGAGAATTTTCCTTCAATGATTTTTTTTCTCTTTGTATTTCCCAAAATTTCTAGAATAATCCATTACTTTTATAATGAGTAAAAAAAAAAAAAAAACAAAAAAAAACAATAAATCTCAAAATGTATCTAGGTGGTATATAAAAAGACTATGACTAGAACAAAACTAGACTGTATAATATGGTCTCTGTAACTACAATTTTCCATGTAGCAAAAGTCAGAAAATGCCATTCTTGTTTGTAAACATTTTAAGATTACCTGAGAACTGAATGAACTGTGAGCATTACTTCCTTGAAGGGCTGATTGAGCTTCTGTGGGGCCATCTACTAAATTGCTCACATTTTCTTGCATGCCTAGAAGGTGCAAAGGCCAGGAGAGCTTGTTTCTGCTTCACACAAAGACTTGGTTCTTGACCTGCTGCAGTGGTTCCAGGGCCTGATCAGGACAGTGTTCAAGGTGGTACTCCTGCCCTGGCAAGGCTGTGGGAAGAACAGGGTTGCAACATCTGCCCTTGCCCAGGTCTTCATGATTTGAAGTTTTCTCTGTCTTCAGAGACAGAGCCTTTACTTCACTCTCAGAAGATGAAAATAATTCCTAACTAGTATTTTCTTTTTTTGTAGAAAGATTCATGTCCTAATGGAATTAAAGAAATAAAAACTAAATATAGTGTCTCAAGGTTATTTGTGTAAAATTAGGAAAGCTAGCACACCACAGAATTCTACAGAGATTAGAATTATAATCTGATTTCTATCTTAATATTATTAAACTGTTTACAAATATTTGTACCTCAAAATAAGCATATGTTTCCTCTGTATTTCTATAGCTAGTGCTAGATTTAGTTGTCAATCAATTTCTCTGTTTAACTGATTGAAAAATTTTAGTAATTGTTTTCTTATCTAAAATTAACAGCTTTCATAATTAACATTGATTATGGCAACATTTTATTCTTGTAATAACAAACATACATTTTTTGAACCTGGACCACTTTCTTTCACCATACACAAAAATAAAGTCAAAATGGAAGAAAGACCTAAATGTAAGGGAGGAAGCCAACAAAATCCTCCGGGAGAAAGCAGGCAAAAACCTCTTTGACCTTGGCCGCAGCAGCTTCTCACACATCTCCAGAGGCAAGGGAAACAAAAGCAAAAATGAACTATTGGGACCTCATCAAAATAGAAACCTTCTGCACAGCGAAGGAAACAATCAGCAAAACTAAAAGGCAACTGACAGAATGGGAGAAGATATTTGCAAACGATGTATCAAGTAAAGAGTATCCAAAATCTATAAAGAACTGATCAAACTCAACACCCCAAAAAACAAATAATCCAGTGAAGAAATGGGCAAAAGACATGAATAGACACTTCTCCAGAGAAGACATCTAGATGGCCAAATGACACATGAAAAAATGCTCAACATCACTCATCATCAGGGAAATACAAATCAAAACCAAGTTGAGATACCACCTCACACCTGTCAGAATGGCTAACATTAACAATTCAGGCAACAACTGATGTTAACGAGAATGTGGAGAAAGAGGATCTCTTTTGCACTGCTGGTGGGAATGCAAACTGGTGCAGCCACTCTGGAAAACAGTGTGGAGGTTCCTCAAAAATTAAAAATATAACTATCCTATGAGCCAGCAATTGCACTATCAGGTATTTATTCAAGGGATACAGGTATGCTGTTTTGAAGGGGCACATGCACCCCAATGTTTATAGCAGCACTATCAACAATAGCTGAAGTATGGAAAGAGCCCAAATGTCCATTGATGGATGAATGGATAAAGAAGATGTGTGTGTGTATATATATGTATATATACATACATATGTATGTATGTACATATGTATGTATACATATATATACACACACACACATACACATCCAGACATACACACACATGCATATATATACAGTGGAGTATTACTCGGCAATCAAAAAGAATGAAATCTTGCCATTTGCAACTACATGGATGGAACTAGAGGGTATTATGCTAAGTGAAATTAGAGAAATACAAATATGATATGACTTCACTCATATGAGGACTTTAAGATACAAAACACATGAACATAAGGGAAGGGAAGCAAAAATAATATAAAAAACAGGGAGGGGTCAAAACATAAAAGACTCTTAAATATGGATAACAAACAGAGGGTTGCTGGAGGGGTTGTGGGAGGGGGGTGGGCTAAATGGGTAAGGGGCATTAAGGAATCTACTCCTGAAATCATTGTTGCACTATATGCTAACTAACTTGATATAAATTAAAAAATAAATTAAAATTAAAAAAACACATTTTTTCTACTGGTAGAACCTCAGTGTATTAAGCATATAAGTATATTTTCAATCCTAGTTTTATCTGAAATGCACATAAATATTTGAAATTGATATTCTGACAGTAAGAACAAACTACATTTCCTGTTATCATTACTGACATTGTTATACTATATGCATATGTGGAAACTTGGACCATTCAGAAGATCAAAGGTACAAGAAAGACATTGATCTACATAGACATTCAACTGTTTGTCCTTCTTAAGGCCAAGACCAAATGAACTAGCAGATTTTGGCTGAAGCTGTACTTCAGCTGAATTAATCATAGCAATTATTTTATTTTACCAATACGATGTATCTTCTAAGTGCTAACCATCTAATTGGTTTAGAATCTTATGATAATGAATTAGAATAGAATAACCTTGTTTTATTTACATTTAGGTAACTCAAATGCCCTAGTTTATTTACCTAATTCAAAATAGCTCAAATCTCTACCCTACTCAGTGCAAGAATTTCAATATTTTACCAACTTGCCCTTCTCATATACTTTTTTGAAACCCTAAGATATTCTAGGCCAGTAGTTATTCAACATCTTAACTGGCTGCCTAGCTCTGGGCCACTGCATTTTTTTTGTTGTTGTTGCTATTCATTAATATGCTAATATCCTTCAACCCTGTGCTGCAGTCTACCATGTATGGCTTTACCCCAGGTTGGCATTCCAGACTCTTGCAAAATTCCCACAGTAGTTAAAAGATCAGCTGTGATATTTGTATGATTTCATTAATAGCTTTGGGATTAAAAAAAAAAAAAAAAGAAACACAAGTGGAGAATCACACAGTTGTTATTAGATAGTTCCAGATGAGTTCATAGACCAAAGCTCTCCACAGGCATTCTCTATTTTACAGAGTCTTCTCTGCCCAGTAATCAGGCCTGCCTATCTGTTTCAGGGATCAGTTTATCTCCTAACAGAGAGAGTGCCTGGAACAAGTCTCTCATACTTGGATCACAGATCCCTTGTTTCCCAGACCCAGAGACAGTCACAGGCTCATGCCTGTGTGTGTCTATAGTCTGTCCTCGTCAATCTTTTGGTAAGAGTGACAACGGAAGAATGTCTTCCTTTTGTGATAATCGTATACCCATCCAGAGAGGTGTGGTTTTTCTTTAACTCCAAAGATAATTCAGAACAACATCAGTACTTTCCAAAGTTGAGTTTATTAATCTGGAATGACTCCAAACATGGGTCTTATACAGGATAGTTCAATTTGAACTTCACCAATTCCGGTCATTTTTCTTTCTAAGGAAAGATGTGTTCACATCCTTCCTGTGGATTCCAATCTCCACTGATCTCTGGCAGTTATTTGCTTGAACAAGAAAATACATTCATCTCCTAGTATCTAACCAAAACTTTCAGGGACAATACAATTTAAATCCACTTACAGGAAAGAAATATTTTGCGAAAGAAAAGATAATTTGCAGAGATGCAGCCATGCCACAGAGAAGACAACCTTTTATATTATTATGAAAAGCAGATTAAGCTCTTTGGAGCCATATTATTTTCAGAGTCTCCATTATAGAATAGAGTCAATGCTTTACCTATACATCTTCACATAACCAAATGATTAAAAGATCTTCCAAGATGTTTTCTCCAAAACAAATGAGTGGTGTGTCCCCAAAACTGAATTCAAATCTTTTTCACAAGGGAAACAAACTGCAAAAAGCATTAAAATGTCAGTTTTTATTATTCTGTAATCAGTGTCAAAGTCTCTTGGGATTCACATTAGACCAGAGCACCCTATTACAATCTATTTCACTAGCACTCAGCAAAGTGCCAGTAGGTGATCAGGGAAAAAAAAAAATCTGAGACAGATGAACTGTCTAGTGACATCAAATACTAAGCAGTAATTTCAATCCAATGTAATAAAGCTAAAATGCTGTAGAAGTATGCTGAGTACTTTGGGGACTGTTAAGCAAAGAATTCTCCATAGTCACTCTCACCAACAATGAGCAGCAGAATGATTGCTTCTTCTAGTTTATTTTAAGCTCTTTATTATATTCATTTATTTTATTCATTTCTTTAGGCACCATACCGGCCAAAGATAGTGTGTTGTATATGGTCAGTGTCTAATAAATAATTGCCTAGTTGAATTGAACTAATTATAGCCTCCCATATGCGGATCCTATTATGAAATAAATACTGAAATATACCACAAAATGAACATACTCTACTGGCCTCTTAATTTTCCCAGGTGCTCTGTATTTGGGGAAAGAGTGTTGTTTGTAGCCTGGTGCCCAAGAACTCAGCTGTTTACCCTCTTTTGAAATAGGAGTTTAGGAGTCAGGACGAGACACTGGTAACATAGTGAACTGGTCAACAATCAGTGTCAGAGTCCTAAGTCTTCCCCATTTGTGTGTTTTTATCTTGTCTGACCTTCTCCAAAGCTGAGAAGAATGATGTGAAAATGACCTTGCCTGTTGACTTTGTCACTGATGAGAATGCCAAGACTGGCCAAGCCACTGTGGCCTCTGGCATACCTGCTGGCTGGCTGGGCTTACATTGTTGTCCCTGAGAGCAGCAAGAAGTATACTGAGACAGTTAGTTGCTGGGACTAAGCAGATTGTGTGGAATGGACCTGTGGGTGTATTTGAATGGGAAACTTTTGCCCAAGGAACTAAAGCCCTCATGGATGAGGTGGTGAAAGCCACTTCCAGGAGCCACATCACCATCAGAGGTGGTGGAGACACTGCTACGTGCTGTGTCAAATGGAACACAAAGGATAAAGTCAGCCATGTGAGCACTGGGAGAGGTGTCAATTTAGAGCTCCTGGAAGGTAAACTCCTTCCTGGCATGAATGGTCTCAGCAGTGTTTAGTACTTCCCTGCCTTTTGATTACTGTGCACAGCCCCTAAGTCAACTTAGCACTTGTTGCATCTCTACTTGGCGTTAGCTAAAATCTTCCCCCATGGCAAGATTCAGCTAGTGGCCAAGAGATGCAGTGTCAGGAACCCTAAAACAGTTGCACAGCATCTAAGCTCCTTTTTATTGCACCCTGGATTTGCCTACATTCTTCAAGATCCCATTTGAATTTCTTAGTGACTAAACCATTGTGCATTTATTTATATGTTGGCTGTTAAAAGAAAATGAGCTGTGTTAGCTTGTCTTTTTGAAGTAGCTTATTCTGATTAGCTTTGCCATGGTTTACCACTTAGCATGGAAATAAGATGAAATTCTAATTGTAGGTAGGGAGACAAAATTGGTGATTTATTAAAGAATAAAAGTACCCATTGAAACTTGGGAAAAAAAGAACCAATTGTTATTAGGCATCCTGGCTGTCCTTAGACCTCTGGCGAAACCCAAGATTGTTAAAAAGAGGACCAAGAAGTTCATCCAGCACCAGTCAGACCGATACATCAAAATTAAGTGAGGGGTGCCTGGGTGGCTCAGTCGGTTAAGCGGCGGACTTCAGCTCAGGCCATGATCTCATGGTCCGTGAGTTTGAGCCCCGTGTCGGGCTCTGTGCTGACAGCTCAGAGCCTGGAGCCTGTTTCAGATTCTGTATCTCCCTCTCTCTGACCCTCCCCCGTTCATGCTCTGTCTCTCTCTGTCTCAAAAATAAATAAACGCTAAAAAACAAAACAAAACAAAATTAAGTGCAACTGGTGGAAACCCAGAGGCATTGACAATAGGGTGCACAGAAGATTCAAGGTCTAGATCTTGATGCCGACCATTGGTTACAGGAGCAACAAGAGAACAAAGCCCATGCTTGCCCGGGGGCTGAAGATTACCCAGTGGCTTCCTCTATACCCAGCACTCCATTCTCTGTAAAAGTTGAAGAGGGAGCAGAGGTCATATCCATGTTGGCACAAATATGCTCATGTTAGTATGTGACTTACTCCCCAGTAGAATTTGAACCCTTAATTTTGTTTTCAGTTAAGGGATGAAGGAGTTTTCCCTAAGTAATTGCAATTTTAGTTCGCAAATTAGTGGTTGTATTTTTTTCATTTTGGGCATGCATAGGTACTGCTGTTTTTAAAATCTCAAGGTGCAGACAGCTGTGTACTCAGCCCACTTATAAGCTGAAATTATTGGAAAACATTGACCTGTTATTGTGTTCACAACCCATGCTACACACCACACATGTACAATGCATTCATTTATTCAGCAAATATTTATTAAGTGCCTACTTTGTACTAAACACAGTCTTAGATGCTGAGGATACAAAGACAAAGCACAGTCCTTATCCTCAAGGAACTTTAAATCTAGCAAGGAAGGAAAAGGTAAACTTTTCTACAGCATTTATCACTCTGTTATAATCTTCTGTTTTCTCCTATTTCTTATTAGACTACAGGGTCCCTTCAGGCTGGCATCTGATGCACCCTGTTGACTGTTGTTTCCCTAGCATTAAGTGCTCTGCCTAGATAGTCAATAAACTTGAGTGATATTTACTATACAAATATAATAAAACTCTATAAGTAATTAAAATGCTAATATGAGAATTGGGTGCCAGGCTTGCTATACGAAAAAAAAAAAATGCTTCAGGAGAGTAGAAGAAGAGACCCTGGCAAGAGGAGCATCAGGAGGACTTCAAGACAAATGAGGAGTGAGGAGAGGACCATCTTGGATTTGGCAATCAGGGAGTGTTTGAAGGGGCACATGCACCCCAATGTTTATAGCAACACCATCAACAATAGCCAAAGTATGGAAAAAGCCCAAATGCCCATTGACTAGTGAATGGATAAAGATGTATGTGTGTGTATATATGTGTGTGTGTGCATACACACACACACATATATACACACACATATTTGTGTATGTATATATATAATGGAATATTACTTAGTGATCAAAAAGAATGAAATCTTGCCATTTACAACAATGTGGATGGAACTAGAGTGTATTATGCTAAACGAAATAAGTCAGTCAGAGAAAGATAAATATATGATTTCATTCATATGTGGAATTTAAGGAACAAAACCTATGAACATAGGCAAAGGGAAGGAAAAAATAAAATAAAAACAGGAGGGAGGCAAACCATAAGACTCTTAAATACAGAGGACAAACCGAGGGTTGCTGGAGGGGAGGTGGCTGGGAGGGATGAGCTAAATGGCTAATGGGCATTAAGGAGGGCACTTAATTGGGATGAGCACTGGGTGTTATATGTAAGTGATGAATCACTCAATTCTACCCCTGAAACCATTATTACACCATATGTTAACTAACTTGGATTTAACTTTTAAAAAAAGAAAGAAAAGAAAAACCTTTTTCTTGTAGATATTGAGATGCACAGAGATTTCTAAGATAAAAGTGTTGTCTCAAGGGGCACCTGGGTGGCTCAGTTGGTTAAGTGTCCAACTTCAGCTCAGGTCATGATCTCACTGTTCGTGAGTTCGAGACCTGCATCAGGCTCTGTGCTGACAGCTCAGAGCGTGGAGCATGCTTCTGATTCTGTGTCTCCCTTTCTCTCGGCCCCTCCCCTGCTCACACTGTGTCTCTGTCTCTCTTAAAAATAAACAAACATTAAAAAAAAAAGTGTCTCTTGCAATGGTCTCTTTCTTAAAAAAAAACAAATAACCCAAAAAACTCCTGAAAAAAAGGAAGTGTTTATAGTGACTTTTCAAAGAGAATTACTAAATTTGGAAAAGGGTTATGATCCAGATTGTTATAGGTTAAAGAATGAATGAGAAATGGATAAAACTGATTGACTTGAGTTGGAAAATGAGACAATGAATCCATGGGGTGGGGCAGGGCCTTACATACTTATGTAGAAGTGAGGAAATCTCTTCCCATGTTCTCTGTCTGGTGTGGCAGTTTTGTGTCAAAGAATGTATTCTCCACATGCATAATGGAGATATCTTACCTCTGAATTAGTTTCCTGATTTATAATAATTATTATAAAAAAATTTCTATTTATTTTAAAAAACAATTGGATAACTACACAGGAAAGTTGGGTATAAACTTTCCTGATGCATCACATCCTGGTCATTTAAAAGTCACTCCTTTAGAAAGTCACCGATGGGCGCCTGGGTGGCACAGTCGGTTAAGCGTCTGACTTCAGCCAGATCACGATCTCGCGGTCCGTGAGTTCGAGCCCCGCGTCGGGTTCTGGGCTGATGGCTCAGAGCCTGGAGCCTGTTTCTGATTCTGTGTCTCCCTCTCTCTCTGCCCATCCCCCGTTCATGCTCTGTCTCTCTCTGTCCCCAAAATAAATAAAGGTTGAAAAAAATTTTTAAAGAAAGTCACTGACTATTAGCTTTTTTTTTTTTTTTTTTTGGTTTTTAAGCAGCTTACTAACATTGCTTTTTTTTTTTTTTTATGTTTGTTTATTTTTGAGACAGAGATTGAGCACAAGTGGAGAAGGGGCAGATAGAGAGGGAGACATAGAATCCGAAGCAGCTCCAGGCTCTGAGCTGTCAGCACAGAGCCAAAAGCGGGACTCGAACCCATGAACCCTGAGATCATGACTTTAGCCGAAGTTGGAAGCTTAACCTACTTAGCCACTCAGGCACCCCTATCCTCTCATGTATTTTTCCCAAAAAGCAGCGACTCAAGGACCAAATTTCTTATTCCTTGACCTGTTCCAAAATATCTTATTCTTTCATGGATGTTAAATGATTGGCCATCTAATCTGTTAAAATCATACAAAGAGGGGCGCCTGGGTGGCGCAGTCGGTTAAGCGTCCGACTTCAGCCAGGTCACGATCTCGCGGTCCGTGAGTTCGAGCCCCGCATCGGGCTCTGAGCTGATGGCTCAGAGCCTGGAGCCTGTTTCCAATTCTGTGTCTCCCTCTCTCTCTGCCCCTCCCCCGTTCATGCTCTGTCTCTCTCTGTCCCAAAAATAAATAAACGTTAAAAAAAAAAATTAAAAAAAATAAATAAATAAAATCATACAAAGAGAGCACAGAGTAGCTGATCTAGTTCTGGCTTCTCTTACCTGCAGGTAAGTTTGCATGGCATGCCAAAGCAGAATGCTGCCTACTGCTCTACTTCAGAATGGATACCCCTGAAGATCCTGTATGCAAGTGAAACATGAAATTTAAGATAGTCTGATAAAAACAAACAAAAACCTTTAAAACAGAAAATGAGATTTTTCATTCTTCTTCCACTTAAACTCACTTTTACCTTCCCCCTAGCCAGAAAATTGACATTACAAATATCAGTGACACACATATTATAAGCCTAGAAATTATATCATCACAGGCCAAAAGTGTACATTGAGACTCTGCTATCTTGCCTCTCTATCATCTCTAGGTCTTTTTCTCAAGACCTCTGGAATGAAAGATATTCTGGTTGAAAGTGGCTCTTAAGAGGAGCTAAACATATTTTCCCCTTGAGAGGAGGAAATTGTGAAGCCAGAGCCAGGACTAATAAATTGGGACTTGGTGGACAGAATGTACCCTCTTCTCCCTAGAGTGGCCCATGAATGTGGTGTTGGAGGCTTATGGGATTATCTGTAAGTGAGAGTAACTCTGGGAGGAAGTAAAATAGAGATAAACATTATGAAGGATGCTGGGATTCTGAAGGGTTTTACAGGAGAATTCTAATGTAGCTATTCATTTCATTTTAAAAGTTTCTTTTTAGTTAGAATATGTATATTTAGATAACTCTAAAGCATAATGTATTTCTAAGACAAATGGCAATCAGAAAATCACAGCTAAGCAGGATTTATCTTTTATAAGATAATACAAAGAAACCACTTTTTAGATTTCAAACCTAAAATGGAACATTTTGATGTATGTCCTTTTTCTGTGAAACATCATATGTTAATTAGCAAAATTGGCAAAGCCAGCCACCTCCAAGTTGAATTAAATTTTCAGATAAAAGTGTCATCGGTCCTCAGCTGAGTCAAGGATTTTGGTTGCTTGAATTGAAATATAGCACTTAGATTTCGGTGATTCAGTGGGTTGGTATCTGACCTATCTTTGCAAGGTTAGAAATGATGTTTGATTGTACTTATGTTTTACAATGGATTAGTTTTCCAGATAGGGCATAATATATTAATGATGAGCTCATTTTAAAATTATTTATCTCTTTATTAATTAGTTCAGCTAATTCTTATACATTTTAATATTTTAAGAGAACACAAAGTAGTATATTTGAACATAACTTTTATGTGGCACTGATATTTTCTAAAGTTTTATAAGAAAAATGGTTTTGTGAAACCATAATGCTTTGGATTTAGGGGATAAAAGCAAAAATATTGATGTATTTGCAGTTAAATCCTATTTTAATTATAACAATTATTTTCTGCACTCACCTATGGAAATTGCTTAAACCTCATTTAAGTATAATTTGAATAAATTTTATAATAAATTTTGTGAAATGGGGTTCCTTAAAATGGTGGCATCTGGATAAAATACTTATGGGACACACAGGTTTTACATGTTGAAATTAGCAATTTTCTGACAACTCATTGAAGGTTAGGACTTAGCCTATGGTATAATACATAATGGCACTTTGCAATAGGGTGTATGGGCATAAATAAGGTGTTCTTTTTGGCACACTGTATACATAGTATTAACCTCTATCTTTATGGTCATAGCCTGTGCTATCATTTTCTGAATTTTATTTTATTTTCTATTTTTTTTTCAACGTTTATTTATTTTGGGGACAGAGAGAGACAGAGCATGAACGGGGGAGGGGCAGAGAGAGAGGGAGACACAGAATCCGAAACAGGCTCCAGGCTCTGAGCCATCAGCCCAGAGCCAGACGCGGGGCTCGAACTCACGGACCGCGAGATCGTGACCTGGCTGAAGTCGGACGCTTAACCGACTGCGCCACCCAGGCGCCCCTGAATTTTAAACATTTAATAGGTAAATACTCCAAATACAGAATAGTCTGTAGCTCGTCGTTCCTTTTCATACAGCTCTCAGTCACCATGGATCAACAGAATAGCTTAGAGCCAATGTCATTCCACCATAGACAGAAGTCCCTCATAAACCACAGTCCTTTCTTTATTTGAATTCTTCATTCCTCATAGCACAGTACTCTTCACCTCAGCCAATCTGAAGTGGGGGGGGAGGGGGGGTTAGGAGGCAGTCTTGTGGGACTGAGCCCTTAACCTGTGGGATCTGATGCTCTCTCTGGGTATATAGTGTCAAAATTGAGTTACATTGAAGGACACCCAGCTGGTGTCATAGAGAATTGCTGGGCTTGGGGAAAAACTTCCATATATTTGGTGACCAGAAGTGTCAGAAGTGAGGTGTTCTGTTCAACTAGTAAAGTGACTTTCCTTAGGAAAAAGGAACTGGGTTTTCCCTACATAGAGAGGAAAAATCTGAGGTTTTCTAATTAAGTATGAAAATGCTTGTAATAGTGGTCTTAAATAAAATGAAAAAATAACATATGTTAAAGTGGGACTGAGCAAAGTAAAAAGCCAAGGCCATCTTTATCACCCAAGAACCTTGAGGTACTGAAAAGTCTCCTTTAAAATCTTCATTTAAGTTATACTTTATCAGTATGCCCTTATCTAACTACACGAAGAAAAAAAATCAGCACTTTAAAATTATATCTTGGTCTACTCTACTCTTTTTCTAATTTTCAATTATTAGCTTGCCATTTATTGTATTTCTTTTATTTTTTATTTCAGATGTTCTGCATTTCAACCTCATCAAAAATTAAATTGATATTTATGGGCTAATCTGGAAACCTAAATACAATTTGTTTCACTACAACTGTAAGAAAGCATGTTCAAATTCCCATTGGCTGACTTATAAAGGGGCTTTTGGAACACAACCTAATGTAAGTTGCAGACATACTATGTTTTAATCTTTGTTATTCAGCTCCTCCCCTGGTTAGGGTATGTGACTGTTGGCAGGTGCGCATGTATTATATATACTTTTGTGTGTATACATACCCTTTTTCACAGTTCCGGGTTCATAATATTTATTCTTTCCTCCAAAAGGTATTTAAGTGCCTGTTATTTAAACAGTACAGTTCTAGGCCTAGGGGACATCAGAAATGAAGTTGCTTCCCTCATAGATCAAATTGCACAACTATGTATGAAATGCATACATATGCTCTGAAGGGCGGTCACTATATGAGCTGAAGACCGGGTCTGATGGGTTGCCTGGAGATGGTATTCTTCCAGCTAAGATTAAGCGGTGGGCAGGAGTTAAAAGGGCAAAGGAATTGAGAGATGGAAGGAGGGTGGGTCAGGAATAAAGTAGGAAGCACTACAGACAGAAAAAAATGTCCAAAGACCATATTTGTTCAATCAGTTAGCTGTGATGACTTTTTCAAAGAGCATCCATTGAGCAACTGGGAGACTTTTAGCTGAAGCCATATCATGAAAATTAATTGTAATCATACTAGAAAATCAGAAAGCATATATTTTGCAAGCACTTGTACTTTTTTTAAATTTCAGGTATGAAGTACTCATTAAGCCCTAACAACTACCCTGAAGATGGTATTATGAATATGGCAACTTTTCTACGGGGCTTTGAAGAAAAGGGGTTAAAGAATGACAGGCCTGAGGACCAGTTGAGTAAAGAGAAAAAGAAAATTCTGTTCTCCTTCTGTGAGGTGTGCAACATCCAGCTGAACTCCGCAGCCCAGGCCCAGGTCCATTACAACGGTAAATCCCACCGCAAACGAGTCAAGCAGCTGAGTGATGGGCAGCCCCCACCACCAGCCCAGGGCTCTGGGCAGCTGCTGGCCAGCGCCAGCACCAACACCAGCGCAGGTAGGTGGAAAGGCCCATGGGTTCCATGTGCTATTGGGAGAGATGCCGCCATTCTAGAAAGTGAAGGATTTAGAACAAGACCTCTTTCACCATGAAACTACCACCACAATAACCTGTATTCTTTTCCCCACAGGTAATTCCAAGAGCTGTGTGTTACTTCTCAGTGAGTGTGTGTGTGTGTGTGTGTGTGTATAAAATTCATATATATTAGATACAAACATTGCACACACACTCATACACACTTTGTGTATTGGATTGTAGACTTGGTCCTTATTCCCATAGTGTGTGAACATTTCCTAATGTATTTTGAAATGTGTTTAAAATAGATCAGTGATGGCAGTTTTTTGTTCCCCTTCTCTGCAAAATTAGGCTTTCTTGGGTTTCCTTCATCTGCTTTCTGTAGGGTAGCGTACTACTTGATAGTACATAAAAAGCTACAGCTTTATTTATAACATCCTGTGGTGCAGAAAAGGAGCATTAATCTTGAGTGTGAGACATGTTATATTCTTTTAGGGAGCTGGCAGCAACATGCCAGTGGTGTTCTAACAATAGGAACAGGCATTGCCAAAACCAACAAGGCTTACCTCTGAGCTCTGGCCTACTGCAAGCACCTTCTTGCCTCACCTCTTACCTCTCACCCTGTCCTGTAGGCTGGGTAGAGGCAGAAGCTTAGGAATTTTCACATTTCCCGCATCTGCCCTGAATCTGAGAAACGTTCTTTCAAATCCTTTATCTTAGGCAGCCCTTCCTCTTCCACACTGCTGGTCATTGGGTATCTTCACTCGGACACAACTAAAGAAAATGTGAAATTTACTCTTATCCGTGGTGAAGATCTGCACAAAAACGGGGGGCCTCCTACCCAGGTTTATGAGGGAGGTCAAGATAAGCGTCCTCGTAAGTGGAAGAGCTCCACATTCCATTCCAGCAAACTGTTCGTTCACCCTGCAGTGTTGATGATGCAGAGCAGCCGTTGGGTGGGATTCACTTGGTGCTTTTACATGGTTTCTTACTTTGTGAAGTTATGCTGTGATCCATATTCAGCTCCACTGAATGTTGTGTGTGTGCTATAAAGACATAATTTTTATATTTAAAGCTGAACCTACTTCTTTATACTTCTTGAATTTCATTGAATTATTTTCCCCAGTCAATACTTAGTGTGCGGTGAGAGAACTTAAAGGAACTTTGAGGATATGACACACACATTCATGATGATAGTGGAAAATTACTTTTCCATTTTGTCTTTATTTATTATGATGATAATATAAGTATTAGATGCAATAATATATCTGTATTCGCATATTGAAATAGAGTTGGTGTCAGGTTGAAAACCAATTTATTGTCTTATATCTGAGTCAGAGAGCAAATAGCCCTGAGTAAAGATTTGAATCCTGTCTGTTAGAACCCAAACATCTATGCCTAGATTGAGGTAATCTGTGCCTTCTAATTAGTGATATTAGTAGCTAACATTAACTGATCATATTTTAAGGGACATGTTTTGGTCCTTTATAGGAATTTTCTCCTTTAATCTTTTCATTAACCTTGAAGTAGTTACTACGATTATCCCCAATTTTCAGACTAGGAATGGAGAGGAAATAATTTGGCATGGAAATGGAAGATGGAGAGTTCCAACCATATTTAATTAATTAGTAGTGAAGCTGTTATTCTTTGTCACTACTTTGCTGCCATTTTCTGCCATGCAGTAACACTCAGGTTAATGTCAGACCTATGTGTTTGGTCTATTTGTGGTCACAAATGATTGCTATAATGTGGCATACTATCTCACTTTGATGGGTTTTGAAATTAGGCATGTAAAGCGCCAACTCATGAGTTTCTCCATGCTAATGAAATTAGCTGACATGAATAAATTTAGCTAAGACATACCCAGGATATTATGGATGTATTCTATTAGTAAAATATAGTTCATCATCTAATATAAGACAATATTAGTATATGGGAAGATGGGTAAGAAAATGAGTCAGCTTTTCAAGTTTTACATTAGATATAAAGGGCAATTTCCATATACTGATAATATAGTCAATTATCCATTGTCAGAAGATGGGTTTAGCATATGATGAAGACAAGTCAGTTAATGTCTGGAAGTGGTTAACATTAATCCTCCCATTTGAAAAAAATAGTAGGTATAACAATATCTTTCTCTCTTTGAAACAGAAATTAAACATAGATGTGTGTACAAAGATTCTCATGGCACGATTTATAATTCCAAAATATTAGGTGTATCCTGAATGTCCAATAGAAGAAAGGTTACATACATTATAGTACATTTATAAGATGAATGATAGAAACTATAGGCATTAAAAATTATATTTGGGAGGCATCTGGGTGGCTTGGTCAGTTAAGCATCTGATTCGATTTCAGTTCAGGTCATGATCTAACGGTTCGTGAGTTCAAGCCCCGTGTCGGGCTCCACATTAAGAATGTGGAGCCTTCTTGGGATTTTCTCTCTCCCTCTCTCTCTGCCCCTCCCCTGCTCTCACCCTCACTCTCAAAATAAATAAACATTAAGAAATTATATATATATATTTTTTAAGAAATTATTTTTTTGAAGAATACCTAATGACAGGAGAATCTGTCCACGATCTCATGCTAAGTGAAACAGCAGGCACTAAAGTGGACTGTGCCTTAGTCCTGTGTGTGTGCCTGTACACTTATCTACTATTTAGAGTCTCAACTCACTGAGGAACAAGCCTGTCATGCTTTTATTTTTTCCAGTCACTTTCTTTAGTTTTGATCTATCAAACATCTGTTTCCTGCTGGATAGCAGTTCCCTTAACACTTTCTCAGCCCATAACTTCTCACTTTTGAATATTCAGAAGTATTCTGACTTGAATGATTCAGCTCTATTTATATAAAAAAAAGTCCATGTCAGAGTTGGATTAAGATTTGGCTAGATAGATCCTGGAGTTTAGAATGGAGCATGGGATACAGTTAGCCTCCAGCCTCCCGTGCTTTGGCCTTCCCTTCTCCCTAGGTAGGGATGGATGGGTGGAGGTGGCCTTACCTAACAGCCTTGGCAAGGTTGCAGTGCTGTTCTTGGTAGGGGATTACTATTCTGTTTGTGTCTGTGGGTCACAAGTGCTCCTAATGGCCCCTCTGGATGAAGAACTCCCCCAAAGTATCCCTTAGGCATTGGGAATCCCTGAAATTTAGTTGCATCTCCTGGCTGACCCCCACATTGTAGCAAAAGACTCCATTCCTCAATTGTGTGTGCTTTTTTCTCCCACATTGTGGCAGTCCTGGTGAGACTGTGTCCTCTCTTCTTATCTAGGTACTTATCAACTCTTAGGGCTTGAGGGAATGTGCAAAATACATCTGACAACTAACATTCCTCTTCAAAACCTGGAGCTCCTGGGGCACAGGCAGGTAGAAGTGGAGTGGGGTGTGGGGGACTCCACATTTTTCTTGCCTGCTCAGGTAGCACAGGGGAGACTTGGAAGTCCACTGACAAAGAAGACACATAATCAAGGAACAAAGAGTCACTCTCTCTTTTCGCCCATTGCTTGGCTTTGGGGAGTGTTGTGGGCTAAATTTTGTCCCTCTGGAAAAAAAAAAAAAAGATATGTTGGAATCCTAATCATCAGGACTTCAGAATTTGTAAGATTGGGACTTTGCAAAGTAAATTAAAATGAAGTTTTTAGGGTTAGGTTGACCCTAATTCAATATGACTGATATCCTTGTAAAAAGGGGAAATTTGGACTTACAGACATACAAAAAGAAATGATGTGAAGAGACACAGGGAGAAGACAGCCATCTACAAATCAAGGAGAGAGATCTGAAATCAGTCCTTCTCTCAGAGTTTCCGGAAAGAACCAACCCTGCCACACCTTAAACCTGGACTGCCTGAACTGTGAGATGATGTATCTCTATTGTTAGGCCACTCAGTTTGTGGTGCTTTTGTTACAGCAGCCCTAACAGACTGGTACACAGAGGAAAGTGGTAGCTCATCTTCCCCACAAAGGAGAAGGGATGTTATAGTAGAGGTAGCCTTCCCAAGATCTGTCTGTTTCAGAGGTAACTTTGCCTCCTGTCAGTCAGTCTCATTATAGTGTAAGGGTTGGCAGGAGTGAGCATGGGGTCCACAGTGTGGTGGTTGAGACTTAAGCCATTTCTCTGGGTAAGAAGTGACTAACCCCTAACCACGGGCAGTTCTTTCACTAAACTTAGAATTCAAACCATTAAATCTCAGCTTCTGGAAGAATAGGAAGACTCTTAGAGTGCAGCTAAAACCATTTGTGTGTGTGTGTGTGTGTGTGTGTGTGTGTGTGTGAATGTACCAATGTAGTTTTTTTTCCTGAGCGAGGAAATCATTGTGAGTAGTAGCAAGATCCCTTTCCCAACACTGTCTTTGGTCCAATATTGTAAGAACACTCTGGCTACATAAGGGAGAAACAGGTAATGCGAAGAGAGCTTAGATAACTTAGTCTGCATGGGAAGGATCCTTACTCCTTTCCCCATCTAGTCCCAAGGGGTGGGTGGAAATAACAGAAACCACAGATTAGTCTTGGATCCAGACAAAGTAGTCTGATGACTCAGAGGGTCCAGAGAGACAGTAAGACAATGGTTTTTCTGGCCCCTAGCAAGGGGCAAATAGAACTGAAGCATTCTTCTGACTTCCTATGGGCTTAGTGAGCACACAGGCTCCTGAGTGAACCTGGGAACTACAGAGGGGCATCTGAGAAGAGAGGGGATGCAGTTTTTCCTGCAGCCTGGATTAGACCCAGGAAGAGACAATGTTTAAATCTGAGGACAGGAAAAAATTATGTCCCAGGTCAAAGGCAGTCAGGCAGGAAGAATTCCTTCTTACTCAGGGAGGATCAGCCTTTTGTTCTATTCAGGCCTGCAACTGACTGGATGAGGCCTGCCCACATTAGGGAGAACAATCTGCTTTACTCAGTTTATATATTTAAATGTGAGACCAATCCAAAATTCACAGAAGCACCCAAAGTAACATTTGACCAAATATCTGGACACCACATAGCCCAGTCAGGGTTTGACACATAAAATTAATCCTCACACTGTCATTTTCCTAAGTTGTATAAATCGTATTTGATGATTAAAACAAAAATTATAACTCATCTGATACTCAAGACAATGATATTTAAAAGTAGGGAAATGTAAGGGACCCAAATGTAAGTAAGATATCTATATTTCATTTGAAGTATTTAAATGGTAATGCCAAGAGATTGTGATAAGTATGTATATTGTAATATCTACAACAACTATTCTGAAAGCTTTACAAAGATACACAATCAAAAAGAATATAAGTAAATCAAGATGGAGTACTACAAAAACTTTCAAGTAACTCCCAGAACAAGAAAAGATAAACATAGAAATGAGAACCAGAGGAAACAAATAATAAATGGGACACTGAATAATGTATTAACAATTACCTTACGTGTAAATGGTCCAAATATAATAAGCAAAAGACAGAGATTTTCAGAGAAGATTGAAAAAATTACCCAGTTATATGCTGCCAACAAGAAACTCACTGTACAATGATATAGGTAGGTGGAAAGTAAAAATATGGAAAAGAATATGTCAGGCAAACAGTAATAAAAATTAAAAAGGCATGAGTATCTATTAATTTATGGTAAGATAGACTTCAGAACAAGGAATGTTATTAGAGACAAAGAGAGACATTGCATTATGATAAAAGGTTCAGTCCACCGGGAAGACATGATGATTCTAAATGTGTACCAGTTATGGCTGAAGACTACAGCAATTCTCTCTCTATAATAGAATTACTAGACCAAAAAATCATCAAGGATATAGAAAATCTGAACAATATCATAAGGCATCAGGATTTAACTAATTTATTTAGAACTCCACCCCTCAACAGTAGAACATGTATTTTTTTCAAGTGCCCATGGAACATTCACTGTGATACCATATTCTAGGCCATAAGACAAACCTTAACACATTTAAAGGAATTATAGTCATACACAGTATGATTACAATATGTCTCTGACCATAATGAAATTAAACTAGAAATTGATAATAGAAAACCAACAGGAAAATAGCATATCTCTTAATCCATGAATCAAAGAATAAAACTCAAAGGAAATAAAAAAATACATAGAGTAGATGAAAATGGAAAAATGACATATCAAATTATGTGGGAAGTAACTAAAACAGTGCTGAGAAGAAAATTTATAGCATTAAATGCTTATATTTGAAATGAGAAAAGGTCTCCAATAAATAAGTCTCTGCATTAAGAAGCTAGAAGAGAAAAAGTAAACCTAAAACAAGCAGAAGGAAGAAAATAATAGTGCAGAGATATCTGAAGTTGAAAACAGAAAAACAATAGAGAAAAATCAATGAAACAAAAAGCTGTTTCTTTGGGGGAAAAAAAATCAATGAAATTTATAAGCCCCTAGCAATACTGACAAAGATTAAAAAGAAAGAAGACACAAACAATATAGGTGATATTACGATAGAACTTGCATCAATTAAAAAAGTAATAAGAAAATACTACAAACTACATTCAGAAATTTGGTAACTTAGAAGAATGCATTATAAAGCTCCCCCAAAAGAACTTTCTAGATCCACAGGATTTTACTAGAGGATTGTGCCATGCATTTAAAGAGCACCAATTTTGGGGCACCTGGATGGCTCAGTCGGTTAAGCCTGATTTGGGGTCAGGACATGATCTCATTGTTCATGAATTTGAGCCCCACATCAGGCACTGCTGACAGTGTGGAACCTGCTTGGAATTCTCTCTCCACCCCCCTTTCTGCTCATGCTCTCTCTTTCAAAATAAATAAAACTACAAAAAAAAGGTTTAAGAACACCAATTTTATCATTTCTTCCAGGAAATAGAAGAGGAGGATAGACTCTCCAATTAACTTTATGAGGTTATTATTACCCTGATACCAAAATCAGATGAAGACAATATATTAAAAAAAAAAAGCTACAGACTAATCTCTCATGAACCTAGACTCAAATTCTCAATAAAATATAAACAAACCAAACCCAGTAATGTATAAAAAGAATTTTACACCATGACCGAGTTAGATTTAGTTCAGATTTGTAAGACTGGTTCAACAATTTGAGAATCAGTAGTATAAAACATCATATCAACAGCTAAAGAAGAAAAATCATATGATCATATGATCATATCAATTGACGAAGTAAAAGAATTTGAGAAAACTCAACACTCATTTAAGATAAAAACTCTCAGCAAGTTAGGAATAGAGAGAAATTACCTCAGTTTAATAAAGAGCACTACAAAAAGCCAGTAGCTAGCATCATACTTAATGGTGAAAGACTGAATGCTTTACCCTAACTAAGATCAAGAGCGAGATAAGGGTGAACAACCTAGAAGAACTGGATAAATCCCTAGAAACTTACAACCTTCCAAAATCAAATCCAGAAGAAATAAAATATTTGAACAGGCAAATTACTGGCAGTGAAATTGAATCAGTAATCAAAAAGCTCCCAACAAGCAAAGGTCCAGGACCAGCTGGCTTCACAGGTGAATTCTACCAAACATTTAAAGAACAGTTAATATTTAATCTTCTCAAACTATTACAAAACATTGAAGAGGAAGGAAAACTTTCAAATTCGTCCTATGAGACATGCATTATCCTGATACCAAAACCAGATAAACACACTACAAAAAAAAGAGAGCTACGGCCAATATCTCTGATGAACATAGATGCAAAAATCCTCAACAAAATGTTAGCAAAATGAATCCAACAATATATATTTAAAAAAATCATTCACCATGACCAAGTGGGATTTATTCCTGGGTTGCAAGACTGGTTCAATATTTGCAAATGTAATCAATATGATACATCACATCAAAAAGAGAAAATATAAAAAAATTATGATCATTTCAGTAAATGCAGAAAAAGCATTTGACAATGTACAACATCCATTCATAAAAAAAACCTTCAATAAAATAGGGTTAGAGAGAACATACCTCAACACAATAAAGTCCATATATGAAAAACCCTTAGCTGATATCATACCCAATTGGGAAAAACTGAGAGCTTTCTTCCTAAGATCAGGAACAAGACAAGGATTTGCACTCTTACTACTTTTATTCAACATAGTACTGGAAATCTTAGCCATAGCAAACAAAACAAAGGAATAAAAGGCATTCAAATAGGTAAGGAAGAAGGAAAACTTTCACTATTTGCACATAAGATGAGAAAACCCTAAAGACTTTACTCAGTTTATATATTTAAATGTATAAAAACTACTAGAGCTGATAGAACTGGTAAATGAATTCAGGAAGGTCACAGAATACAAAAATCAATGTACAGAAATCCCTTGCACTTCTATGCACTAATAATGAAACAATAGAAAGATTAAGAAACAATCCCATTTACTATTACACAAAAATAATAAAATACCTATAAGTAAACTTAACCAAGAAGATAAAAGTCTTATAGTCTGAAAACTGTATAATACTGATGAAAGAAATTCAAGATGACAGAAACAAATGGAAAGACATTCCATGCTCATGAATAGGAAGAACAAATATTGAAATGTCCATATTGCCCAAAGCAATGTATATATTTAATGTAATCCCTATCAAAATACAAAGAGCATTTTTTCACACAAGTAGAACAAATAATAGTAAAATCTGTATGGAACCACAAAATACCCTGAATAACCAAAACAATTTTGAGGAAGAAAAACAAAACTGGAGGCATCACAATTCCAGATTTCAAATTACATTACAAAGCTGTAGTAATCAAAATAGCATGGTACTGGCACAAAAATAGACACATGGATCAATGGAACAAGATAGAAAGCTCAGAAACAAACCCATGATTATATGTTGAATTAGTCTCCAACAGAAGAAGCAAGGATATACAATGGGAAAAAGAAAATAAGTATCTTTAACAAATGGTGTTGGGAAAATTGAACAACATGCAAAAGAATGAAACTGGACCACTTTCTTACATCACACACAAAAATAAACTCAAAATCAATTAAAGATGTAAATGGGAGACCTGAAACCATAAAAATACTAGAAGAGATTACAGGCATTAATGTCTCTGACATCATCCATAGCAACATTTTTCTAGATATGTCTCCTAAGGCAAGGGAAATAAAAGCAAAAATAAACTATTGGGATTTCATCAAAATAAAAAGCCTCTGCACAGTGGAGAAAGCGATCAACAAAACTGAAAGACAACCTACTGAATGGGAGAAGATATTTGCAAATGACATATCTGATAAAGGGTTAGAATCCAAAATATATAAAGAACTTACACAACTCAACACCCAAAAAAACAACCCAATTAAAAACTGGGCAGAAGACATGAACAGAAATTTCTCCAAAAAAAAAAACCTACAGATGGCCAACAGACACATGGAAAGATGCTCAACATCACTCATTATCAGGGAAATGCAAATCAAAACTACAACGAGATATCACTACACACCTGTCAGAATGGCTAAAATAAAAAATACAAGAAACTACAAGTGTTTGCATGGATATGGAGAAAAAGGAACGCTTTTAACTATTGCGGGGAAGGCAAACTGATGCAGCCACTGTGGAAAACAGTATGGAGATTCTTCAAAAAGTTAAAAGTATAACCACCTTATGATCCAGTAATCATTCTATTAGGTATTTACCCAAACAATACAAAAACACTAACTTGAAAGGATATATGCACCCCCATGTTTATTGCAACATTATTTACAATAGCCAAATTATGGAAACAGCCCAAGTGTCCATTGATAGATGAATGACTAAAGAAGATGTGGTACCATGGAATATTATTCAGCCAAAAAAGAATGAAATCTTGCCATTTGTAATAGCATGGATGGAGTTGGAGAGTATAATGCTAAGTAAAATGAGTCAGAGAATTACAAGTACAATGATTTCACGCAAATGTGGAATTTAAGAAACAAAACGAAGAAAAAAAGAGACAAACCAAGAAACAGATGAACAAACTGATGGTTACAGAGGGGCGGTGGGTAAAGGGATAGGTGAAATAGGTGTTGAGGATTAAAGAGTACACTTACCATGATGAGCACTGAGCAATGTATAGAATTGTTGAATTAGTATATTTTACACCTGAAATTAATATAGCACTGTATGTTAATTATACTGGAATTAAATTTTTGAAACTGACAAAATTAAAAAAGAGCAAGATAAGGGTGTCCATTCTCATCTCATTCAACACAGTACTGGAAATTCTAATCACCATAATAAGGCAAGCATAAATAAATAAAAGGTGTACATATTGGAAAGGAAGACATAAGACTGTCTCACTTCAAATGACATTATGGTCTATATATATCAATCCTAAAGAATCTATGAAAGAATTCCTAAAACTATTAAGTGAGTTTAGCAGGATTTCAGAATAGAGAATCAACATGCAAAAATCAATTTCATCTTTATATACTAAAAATAAACATATGGAAACTGAAATTTAAACACAATATCATAATCACATCTAGTAAAACAAAATACTTAGATTTACAGTTTAAAGATATAAAGGATCTATATGCTGAAAATTACAAAATGTTGAGAAAAGATGTGAAGACCTAAGTAAATGGAGAAACACACCATATTCACGGATTGGAAAACTCAGCATAGTTAAGATATCAGCTCCCTAAATTAACCCATACATTTTATGCAATTCCTATCGAAACCCCCGGCAAGGTTTTTTGTAAACATAGACAAGCTTATTCTAAAATTATATGGAAGAACTCAGGTTCTAGAATAGGTAAATCTTGACAAAGAATAATAGAGCAGAAAAAATCTATACCCAATATCAAGGCTTACTATATGGCTAAAGTAATCAAGACAGTGTTATTTTAAAAGAGGTATAGGTATAGATCAACAGAAAGAGCAAGAGAACCCAGAAATGGATCTATACACTTATGCTCAATTGATTTTTGACAGAGGTGCAAGAGCATTAGAATGGAGGAAAGATAGCTTTTTCAACAAATGTTGCTGGAGCAATTGGATATCCATAGATGAAAAAAAAGAAAAAGAAAGAAATTTCACCTAAATTTATGCCATATACAAAAATTAAACCACAGTGTATCACAGATTTGCATATAAAACATAAAAATATAAAAATTCTAAAGGAAAAAATAGAAGAAAATATCTGGGACCTAAGGCTAGGCAAAAAGTTATGACTTAGCACCAAGAACATAATCCATAAGAGAAATATGGACCAACTGGACTTCATACAAAATTAAAAACTTGTGTTTTGTTAACTACCATGTGAAGAGGATGAAAATATAAGCTACAGATGGTAAAGAATATTTGTAAGCCATATATTCAACATAGGACTAGTATCTAGAATATATAAAAAGTTCTCAAAATTCAACAGTAAAAAAAATCAATTATGAAATAGGCAAAAGATCAGAACAGAAATTTCACTGAAGAGCATATACAGATGAAAAGATGTTCAACCTCATTAGTCATTGGGGAAATGCAATGTGATATCACAATAAGATTTTAATATGTATCTATGAGAATGGTTAAAGCAAGAAATAGTGACAACACCAATGTTGGCAAGGATGAGGAGAAAATGGATCACTCATACATTGCTAATGGAAGTGTAAAATGATATAGCCACTCTAGAAAATAGTTGGGAAGTTTCTTATAAAACGAAACACATATTTACCATTCAACCCAGCAATTGTACTCTTGGGAATTTATTCCAGGGAACTGAAATATATTCCCACAACAACCTGTATATGAATGTTTAGAGTAGCATTATTTGTAATAGTCATAAACTATAAACAACTCTATTAGTTTCCTGAGGCTTCTGTAACAAATGACCACAAATTTGGTCTAAGACAATAGAATATATTCTTTCAAATTTCTGGGGTCTAAAAGTCTGAATTTGTCAGTGCTGCATTAACCTTCAGGGGCACTACAGAGAATCAATTGCCTATATCCTCCACCCTCTAGTGACTGCCTGGGCAATCCTGGGCTTGAGGCTACACCGCTCCAATCTCTGCCTCTGTTTTCACATCATTTTCTCCTCTGTGTATCTGTGTCCTCTCCTCTTTGGTCTATTTACAATCTCCATCTACTTCTCTCTCATAAGGACACTTACAGTTGGATTTAGGAACCACTGAATAATTCACGATTTTCTCATCTCAAAATCCTTAACTTACATCTGCAAAGCTCCTTTTTTTTCAGATAAGGTAATGTTTACAGGTTTCCAGGATTGGTGTGGATATCTTTTGAGGGTGAAATGTTAAACTGTAGTACACCCATACTTGGAATACTACTCTATAATAAAAAGGAATGAACTACTGATGTACACAACAACTTGGAAGAAACTCTAGGGAATTATGCAGTGTGAAAAAAGTCAATCCCATAAGGTTACATACTGTATGATTCATTTTTGAAATGACCAAGTTTTAGGAATGGAGAACATATTAGTGGGGTTAGGGATGGGAACAGATTTCAGGAGGTAAGTGGGTGTGATTATGAAAGAGGGATTATGAGGGATCCTGTGGTGGTGGTGATGTGAACCTACACAGGTGATAAACATACTCACAAAGGAATACAAGTAAAACTGGGGAAATCTGAGTAAGATTGGTAGATGGTATCCTTGTCAAGACTGTGATACTTTTCTGTAGGTTTACAAAATGTTACCATCAGTGGAAGGTGGAATGAGTTCAAGGGAACCCCTTGTATTATTTCATACAACTGCATGTGAATCTTTAATCATCTCGATAAAATTTCAGTTAAAAACTCATTATAAAGGTGACTACTAAATTACCCAGTCTTCTAGTAGCATTATTAGAGATGATAATGAACACAAATGTCGGGGTTTTGCTTTTTAAATATTTTCAGGTTGTCCACAGAGATTAATAAAACACAATGTCTTTTTCATAAGTGTCCAGATAGGTATCTAAATAAATGAATGACAATATGATATGCTAAGAATGATTATAGATCTATTTAAGATGCGTTGGCACAAAGAAAGGAATGGTTAACTTTCCAGAGGTCAGGGGCGGCTTCCCAGAAGAGGTGGTATTTGTGGTGAATATTCAAAGATGAGTTTCAGGTTATTCAAGGAAAAACAACATTCCAAATAGAAATGATGGCAATGTAAATGCACATAGGAACAAGCTAGAAATAGTTTATTATTGGAATGAAGTGTGATTAGATGAGAAGGAGGGAAGATTCCCTCAGGCAAAGTGGAAAGTAGGTAGAACAGTCGAGTCTTCTTTGTCCCATGGGAGCATAGGAAAAACACAGCTGCCCAAACTCATAAAAAATTCAGGGGCAACTGCTGGAATTCAGGGTTCTGCTTAGTTCTTCTATACCACTCTGGTTTACAACAACCAGGAGCCCCTCCCCACCCCCCCCCCCCCCAATCTAGTCCAGTTACCTCAGCTTGGTGTTGTTTTGTTTCCCTAGGATACCACATGACTGTGCAGAGATTATTTTCCACAACCCATGAACAATTCCCTAAGTCCAGATAAAACTGACCACATTTCTTCTCTATGTAGATGGCTAGTGAGGCTCACCTTGCCCTCTGCTGTCAAAGGCTGGGATCTATTCTGTATCATCAGTGCCTATAGCTGTGATATTTCCCCACCATTCCTATGCCATTTACCATTCTAATTCTCTGAGGGGGATTTGAACTTTAAAAATTGAAAGCAATTGATGTGTGAATAACTGATTATCTAATTCAGTGGTTCTCAAATTTTAGCATGCATCAGAATCACCTGAAAGGTGTGTTAGAATGCAGATTGCTGGGCTCCATCCCTAAAGTCTCTGATTCAGTAGGCCTGAGTAGAACCTGAGAACTTGCATTTCTAACAAATTCTCAGCAGAAGCTCCTGGTATGAAATCACACTTTGAGAATAACATCTAACCCATTGAGGAGGATTTATACCCAGACAAGGAGCTTCTAAACTTAGATAAATCTATAATTGGAAATTAGGAAAGAGAAGGATGGCCTTATGTTCCTTGTCTTCTCCTGGGACACCCACTGACCCATGGAAATAGACAGTGTCTTGAAAATAGAGTGACTCGTCCCCCAACCCTTTCAACCAAACCTTACCTCTAACCGGGAGCCTTATAAGCAACTCTGTACGTTCTACAGTATCATAAACACAGTGAAGGTAGACCCAAAGGCTGTGGTTAAGTGGGTGAATGAGGCTTTACCTTGTGCCACATATTGTGCTAAGGAGATTACCTTATTTAAATTCTCACAACAGATTTGTGAGGAACGTATTATTATTACATATAATGCAAATAAGGAAGGAAGAGGTTAGGTAGTAACCAGAAGAAGCAAGGAAGCAAGGCCGGGATTTGGAACAAGCTGGCCTAATTCTGTGGCCTGATTCCTTACCACGATGTTATTGCCTTCCATCTATGAATATAAGTTATGTTGGGCAGAACTTGCCTAATTTGTGCTTATAGGTTACTGCTCAGACAGTGTACCTGATGTGAAGTTGAATCAGAAAAGAGAAGCCGTAAGTTCTCTCTCTGAATGTACCAGCATTGCTGCCCAGTAGCTTTCCCCACATATCAGTTAGGGATACATGATATTCTGATACCCACCCTATCCAATCAGATGTATGTAAATCACCAGACAGAGTAGTAAATGTTAACTTCACATTTTATTCTCCTTGTGTTTTCAAGGAACATTTATGCCTGTCATGGAGAATCAAATTGCTCCCAAGGATTATGGTGGGGAGAATTGATTGTATTCTGAGGTTTTTTGAACCCATATTTCCTCAGCATGGGAAGGGATTCTTTCTTAGGGTGTGACCTCTGATCCTGCAGTTGGCACTCATTTGGCACAAATAATATTTAAAACTATGAAAGGTCAGGCCCAGATTATGAAGGTTGTGCCAAACTATCTTAGGAGAGACACATTTATATGTGATTTGAGGTGCACTGGAGATAGGAATTATCATGGAAAGACTAAAATAATGTTAGTTTTCACAACCCAACCCAAGTATGACTCTCCTCATGTTATAGATAAGAAACTTAGAAAGATATGGAGGCCTTTCCAAAGGCCACACAAGGATTCAAAGTCTAAGATCTTTTTAGCACTCTGTATTACCTCTCATAACTTTTTGCAAGAAATCCTTCACGAAGTAAAAATGAAAAGAATTCATGATTACTTTCTTGTTATCTAATGTTTGGTTTTCCTGGTTGCTACTAATTGAACTGCCCATTTTCTTTCTCACCTTCAATTAATTCCAAACAAATTTTTTTTTAATTTTTTTAATGTTTATTTATTTTTGAGACAGAGAGAGACAGAACATGAATGGGGGAGGGTCAGAGTGAGAGGGAGACACAGAATCTAAAACAGGCTCCAGGCTCTGAGCTGTCAGCACAGAGCCCAACGCGGGGCTCGAACTCACGGACCACAAGATCATGACCTGAGCCAAAGTCGGACACCTAACCAACTGAGCCACCCAGGCGCCCCCCAAATAAATTTCTAATCTCATTGAAGGTTAAGTTTTTAAGACTAAACAAGAGTTAGTCAAGCAAAGAGAGTAGAGAAACATTGATTCAAAGGCAGTAAAAGGAATGTTGAAAATCTTAAGCCGAGAAACAGTTTGGCATATCCAAAAAGCTGAGATGTGGCTGAAACTGAGTGAGAAAACCAGAAGGAGACACAAGAGAATGTGGCATAATAGAAGTCTTTAGATATTTTTTTAAACAATGCTTTATTTTAATCATGATTCTCTGGGGTCAAAGATTAGAACTGGTGGTCCTTGCCCTGGACTCACCAGAGGTCACTCATGCAGCTGCAGTCAACTGGGTTGGATAGTCTATGATCACCTCACACACACATGTGGTGCTGGCTGTATACTAGAGCTTTCTTGCCAGGAGACTCTCCTTTTCCAGTTACTTAGACTAGGCTTTGTTACTCTGAGTCACAGAACAGTACTGCAAATACAGCAAGAGTAGAAGGTGCAACCACTGTGTTCTTTTGGTCAGAGCTAGTCACAAGACCAGTCCAGCCTCAAGTGGTGGAAAAATAGATTCTGCCTCTTAAAGTGAGAAGTGGCATCTTTGATTTGGCTTTAGAAATTCTGTACTGAGTTTGAGTAGATTTTTTAAAAACAGTTTTTAATGTTTATTTATTTTTGAGACAGGGAGAGGCAGAGCATGAGTAGGGGAGGGGCAGAGAGAGGGAGACACAGAATCTAAAGTAGGCTCCAGACTCTGAGCTGTCAGCACAGAGCCCAATGCGGGGCTTGAACCCACAAGCCGTGAGATCATGACCTGAGCAGAAGTTGGATGCCCAATCAACTGAGCCATCAAGGTGCCCCAAGTATGAGTAGATTTTAACTTGAGGACACTTTGGGAGCAGGGAGAGGAAAAGTAAGAATGATATAACCAGGTGATTTTGCAGCAGGAAGTAGAAGTAATTATTTGGAGGTGGAAATGGAGAGCAAGATCAGAAAATGGGTTGTGGGTTGGAGTGTTGTATAATGTATCCTCTTTTTTGCTGCCATATTCTCTGCTTCTCTCTTTGGTGCCTCCAGGATCCTTGGTGATCCTCAGCTGTTTTTCCCCCTCCCTTCTAATCTCTTATTTGCATTCCTATTTTACATATAAGAATCAGCTTCTAGGGTCAAGACATTGTGATAGGTATTATAACTATTAAAATATGTGGGTGGATTTTTAAATTCCTAGGCCAAATTTCTTACACTGCCTCTCCTATATATTTAAAATGAAAATTTATCCTCAAAAAGTGTTTTTCTCAGACAATTTTGAACTTTAGAAAGTAAACTTGAAATAGTAACACTGTAGAATCACCACAAGATGGTGCCACAAGTATATCGAAAGTAAGATATTTTCCTCATTCCTAACCCCACAATATTTTGCTGGAACTCATTAATGAATATGGAAAGCAAAGAAATACAAAGGGGTGAGCATTTATGGGAACATGCATGTGTGGGCAGGAGCATGCTCGTTTGACAGACTTTTTGAGCATCTTCTATGCATTAGGCAAAATCTGTAGGGGAGATATCTCAGGGGTCTGTGTGCCTGCTCGTGTGTGCACACGCACGCTCCAGACACCTGACAGAGGGTGGGAGGGAGAGAGAAAAGGTCACGTTCAGAGGAGATTTTTCTTCACTTTTCAGTAATAAAAATTACTGCTTAAATATCATATATTGTTCCCTGTCTGGAAAAAAAAGTTGTAGTTCATTTTAAGAGATATTAGAGGGGCGCCTGGGTGGCGCAGTCGGTTAAGCGTCCGGCTTCAGCCAGGTCACGATCTTGCAGTCCGTGAGTTCGAGCCCCGCGTCGGGCTCTGGGCTGATGGCTCAGAGCCTGGAGCCTGTTTCTGATTCTGTGTCTCCCTCTCTCTCTGCCCCTCCCCCGTTCATGCTCTGTCTCTCTCTGTCCCAAAAATAAATAAACGTTGAAAAAAAAAATTAAAAAAAAAAAGAGATATTAGATATGAACATTAATGTTTGATGACACAAACCTAGGTTTATGTGGTAGATGCAGACATAGAGTTGGAATTCATCAATATGATAATGTCCTACTTTTGCAGTAGAAACATGGTTTAAAATGCTTGCTTTTTCATTTTTGATCAGTTTGGCATTTATCATTTAACTGAGAAATCTTTTGCAAAATATAGGTACTATGATGAAAGTATAACATATCATTGAGGGAGTATCAGTGAGTTCCTATGAGTAAGTGCACTAGGTAAGAAACGCATTTCACTAACGAAGCAGATGGGTTAAATTATTTATAATGCACTTATTTTCCTAGACCTCTTAATTGTAAGTCCATAAAAATCTTTTCATGGAACAATTATTATACAACCCAGTCAGTAGATAGAGTCTATATGACTTCCTATAATTTTCCATAGGAAAACCAGACTTAGAAGGGAAAGGATCTTGGTTGATGTATACCAAATTGGATTCTTAAGAAGAGGACATTTGCTGTCTTTAGCATATATTCCTATTGATAGGGCCCAGGAATTTTCTCTTACTTAGAATAATTTAGACCCAGTGATGATACAGTAGAAGAAATATTAATATACTTTTTTGACTCTTTGTCTTGGCCAGAATTGATCATTATAAGTTTTCAAGTATTTTACAAAATCCTAGCTTAAGTCTATTCTTCAAAACAGGAATAGAGTTAGTGCCACACATTGGTACTCTCCAGGTAAATTCAACTGAGATTTGGGCTTATTGAGGGTCCTTATAATGAGAGTAGAGCAATTCAGAAATAGGATGAAGTCTCAAGTTATAACTCCAGTCTCCCAAATACTTTGAGACAGAACCCCAGCCATTTTGGATGGTGTCAGAATTCTAGAACATTTTAAGGTAGACCTCAAAAAGTCATTATAGAACAACTCTATATTCTGTGCACGTGGTTAAAAACTATAAACAAGGGGCCCATCATATAAATATAGAACTCTACGGAATTGACATATATAAGAGTTTGAAAGGAACTTTTTTAAATAAAGAATTAAAAGGAGTGGCTGGCCCTTTTAGTGAGGACAGATAATCTTTTGCTTTAAGAATTCTTTGGACTATGAACTTTTAAGAGTTATTTTATATCAAGTCTTGGCATTAAGATTTTAAAAACCAAATACCAACACTTTTCAGTGTGGAATTGAATCTTAGACAATGATGGCAAGTGTTTGGGTGGCTGAGTGATGAGAATTATCAAAGGCCAACTTAAAATCTCTTACCTGGTTTGTGTGTGTGTGTGTGTGTGTGTGTGTGTGTGTTACCTATTTTGAACTAATCTGTGGAGAAAGGCTTTTGATAGCTGGGTTAGCAGGAATTTAAAATTAGTAAGTTCAGTTTCACATGGTGAGTTGAATGTGTTGTCATCCTGACTGACCAGATTTCTTCACATGGATGTTCTGCTTTCATGCCCTTGACAACATCATAGCCAAGGAGGCTCTTGGACATTGTTCCAAATTAGACATGCCTGTGGAATGTGATAACTGACCATGGGATTGGTGTTCATCTTTGCACTTACGTTTTTTCTGGAGCTGGTTCTTCGGCCCACTGTGAACAAGTTTGCTCTTCTCCTGTTTACCTGATGAGTTTGGAGGAGCTGGTGGGCTGGTTATTGTGGGGTTTTGTTTTGTTTTGTTTTGTTTTGTTTATGGCCTGAGTGCAGTGGCATTCATATCATGTTGACCCACTTCATTTCAAGAGTTTGCCCTCTAGTGAGCCTGTCTTGCAGTCCAGAGACTCTTGGCCTGTAGACACCAGATGTTTATTTGTTCTTATGTGGACATGATGTAAAAGGTGTAAGGAGATACTGATTTTGATCCTGGGGAGTTACCCACTCTGGATAGTTACTTACTTTTAGGAGCTGCAATAACTCCAGCAAACCCCCAGGGCACTATTTTGGTTACTAAAGAAAGAATTCACTAAATTATGTTGTACTGCCAAAATGAATAAATGGTTTCCTTCTTCACATGGAAAATGACTTTGAATATGGTCATATTCTAGATACTAAGATTAGAGCCACACATTCTGTTATACTTTGTACAGTAAATAGGCAGACCAGTGTTCTCATAAACACCTCTGGGACTCCTTTCCACTGCAAGTCTGGGCCCCAAAAGCCACCCAAGAAATGCTCTTCTTTTTAGGTGGTATATGTATAGTCTTTTTAAAAATAAAAATTGTATATATTTAAGGTGTACCACATGATTTGACACACATCTACGTAGTGAAATGATTGCTGTAGTCAAGCTGATTAATATATCCATCTCCAAATATAATCACTTTGTGTGTGTGTGTGTGTGTGTGTGTGTGTTAACAACTGAAATCTACTCTCTTAGCAAAATTCCAGTACTCAATATAGTATTGGTAATTCTAGTCAGCATACTATACCTCAGCTCTCTAGACTTATTCATCCTATATAAGTGTAACTTGGTACTGTTTGACCACCATCTCTTAGAAGATGATGAATATTCTACAGGCCCAAAGTCTCAAGTCCAGGGTCAATGCTATCTTAAAGTTCTTTAATGTACATAATTTAAAAAATGATTTACTTGAGAAATATACTGATAGGACAACTCCAAGTAAATACAACATAATATTCATGTTTTGGGGGAGAGGAATATTCTTTTTAAAAATGGGTTTTAAAGTCAAACAGTTTGAATATTGAAAGTAAAGAATATTACTACATTTTTTTCTATAAGTGATTTTGAAGAACTCTTACACCAAATAGTATATAGCATATAACAATAAAATTAGGGACCTTTACTTCATGAAGTTTATTTTTTGTTTGTGACATTTTCATATGTGATGTTGAACATTATGGGTGTTTTGTTTCAGGGTACACTGACAAGAGAGTGAGATGTTTCATGCCTCATTCTGAAAATATATTCTTCTTTTTAAATTTTTCTTTTGAAAATTATAAAGTACATTGCTAAAACAAATATTTTTGTCAAGTGCCTTTCAGGTTACTGGGTATAAAGTAGTTAATCAACGAACATTTGATATAATTATTATTATGTTTTTTTTTCTTGACGCAGTAGTTCTGAATGGCTGCTTCTTACTTTCTGCTCCCATACCCTACTTTTGTCATCTTGCATTACAGCCCCATCTCTGCTCTACTTTGTGTCTCAGTCTTTTTTTTATTTAATTTTTTTTTTTAATGTTTTATTCATTTTTGAGACAGAGAGAGACAGAGCATGAACGGGGGAGGGGCAGAGAGAGAGGGAGACACAGAATCGGAAGCAGGCTCCAGGCTCTGAGCCATCAGCCCAGAGCCCGACGCAGGGCTCGAACTCACGGACCGCGAGATCGTGACCTGGCTGAAGTCGGACGCTTAACCGACTGCGCCACCCAGGCGCCCCTTCTCTCTTTTTTTTTTTTTTTTGTGTCTCAGTCTTTTAATTTTTTTTTTTTTTCAACGTTTATTTATTTATGGGACAGAGAGAGACAGAGCATGAACGGGGGAGGGGCAGAGAGAGAGAGGGAGACACAGAATCGGAAACAGGCTCCAGGCTCTGAGCCATCAGCCCAGAGCCTGATGCGGGGCTCGAACTCACGGACCGCGAGATCGTGACCTGGCTGAAGTCGGACGCTTAACCGACTGCGCCACCCAGGCGCCCCTGTGTCTCAGTCTTAATAGCACCTTCTCTTGTATTTTTTGCCTGTCCTGTTAAGGCAATGCTAATCACCAAATCTCTTGCTCAAGCAAGAGAACACTTGTTTAGGTACCATTTTCTGGTCCATAACCCTATAATAGTTTAGGTAAACATTTTACAGGTCCACAGTCTCTTAACCTGCAATTCTTGCAATCCAAGAAGCCCTGAAAATCAGAAGATTTTATAATTAATACTGATGGCAAAACCTGACCTGAACTGATATGAGGTTAATTATAGACTTTATTTATCCCATCTAGTATGAATATGCACATGTTTTGCTGCAGAAATGTTGTGTCTGACTATAGAGTGTCGCCCCAGACCCCACTGGAAGCATTATATAATTCATGCTCTATGCAGAGTATTATCTTTCTAAAATCTGAAAGCACTTGAATTCTGAAATGCATCTGGCACTAAGGTTTTAGATTAGGGATTGAGGACTATAATCAAATATTATGGCTTCATTTTTTTATGAAAATTTACCTTATTACTAGGGAGCTGCATGCATGGTAACAATAAAAAGAATTTTAGGCACACAATCTCATGAACAATTTTCTAAGACTAGAAAAGTGCATGTGCACACACACACACACACATACACACACACACACAGAAAACCCTGAGCAATTGCTGAATCAGTGAATCATGAGGCACAAATGAATGGAATTCAGGAGTAACTGCAAAAGTAACTGCAAAAGGAGGAGTGCATTTTCCTGTGATGTAGGGGTGTGTGTAAACACACGCACACACACAAACATGCTTGTATATATATATGTATACATAAAAATGTGCTTGTATACATACACACACAAAAATGTACTTGTATATACACAGAAACATACTCGTGTGTATGTCTACTCTGTGTATGTCTATAACTGTCTCCAAGGAAGGAGTTCTGACCAGTGGCCTGTAAACAGTAAAATATATATGTAGAAATATAAGGAGGACACCTATGGGGGTGCCATGTTTAAAGCTGCTCCAAAATGCTGTGATATGTAAATGTACATTAGGAATAGTGCTTATTTTTACACAGACATTTTGGGTCTAGTAGACAGTACTCAATGTGGTACCTAAGAGCTACTAGTATTTCTAGAATTGACCACAGTCCTTCACAGAAGGTCCTCAGGTCAGCATTGCCTTTATTGGACCCTGATTTGTTCTGTCATTATAGTCTCAGTGAGAGCCTAAAACCCATCTTTAAAAATCCGAATAGAACCTTGAATGTGTTCTTTGTCAATTCTACTTGCGAGGAATTTCTTCCAGTTATCATTGTAATTTTTGGTAAATGTTTTATGTCCTTTTTGCTTTGCACTTTGCACGTCTCAAAGCTCTATATTTTGTGATCTCAAATCACTATTGCTACTTTTTGGGGTATTCTACCTTGTACCTTTTTAAGAGTATGTCAGCTGGCTCTTGCATCTTCTATTTTAGTGTTGAAAGAGAAAAGATGGTAAAAGGTAAAGGCGTAAATTTGGGGGTAGATGGGGTGGATTTTATTTATTTAAAGAAAATTTTTATTTATTTATTTTTTTTTTATTTTTTTTTTTTTTTAAATTTTTTTTTTCAATGTTTATTTTTGGGACAGAGAGAGACAGAGCATGAACGGGGGAGGGGCAGAGAGAGAGGGAGACACAGAATCGGAAACAGGCTCCAGGCTCTGAGCCATCAGCCCAGAGCCCGACGCGGGGCTCGAACTCAGGGACCGCGAGATCGTGACCTGGCTGAAGTCGGACGCTCAACCGACTGCGCCACCCAGGCGCCCCTAAAGAAAATTTTTTAAAATGTTTATTCTGGAGAGACAGAGAGAGACAGAGCATGAGCAGGGGAGGGACAGAGAGGGAGGCACAGAATCTGAAGCAGGCTCCAGGCTCTGAGCTGTCAGCACAGAGCCCAGTGTGGGACTTGAACTCATGAATCAGGAGATCATGATCTGAGCTGAAGTCGGACGCTGAACTGACTGAGCCAGCCAGGCATCCCTGGGGTGGGGATTTTAATGAGCTATAGAGTTTTTAAAAAGTAATAAGCAGACAAAAAATATGGGGTTAAAAATACTCTTTTACTTTATTTTCTTGTTACACAGAGTACATTGAAATCTTTATTGTTTAAGAATTTGTCTTACAGTAAATTGGATAGTATTTTGCCCTGGTGTTAGCATATTCCTGCCCACTTTTACTATCATTATTGTTTTAATTTAGAAACAAGCAGTTAGGGGTTGAAGTATATTTAACTTGCTCTTTAGTGGACATCTATGTGAAGTATATGGAAATATTTTTGTTATTGTTGTGATAGCCTCTACTGATTTTATTTGTCTCTAGAAAAGTCCCAGGAACCTACAGCTTTATTGATTTTTGCAGCTTTTACTATAAGTCCTTATAATATATACTACTGATTTCTTCTCTGCATCCTGCTCATTGTTGAAAAGCCAGAGCTATTTTTAACATTTATACAATTTCAGTAGATGATTCTTCATTCCACAAGGTTTGGTGCTAAATCTGTGGAGCCTTTCATAATCATATCCTTTTTGTGGTTTGCTTGAATTTGAGCACAGTGGCTGATTTCATGCATTGATAATGAAGGCTTAGGTTGCCTGTTTCTCGGCATAAATCCACCTCAGACTTGTAGGTTGACAGTGCTTCTGGTTGCAGCACGCGTGGAGATATAGAATTGAAATTGCTCTGCTTTCTTTACAAATGACTCAGAGTGTGCTTGTCCTTCCCTAAAATGTTGCCAGCGTGTAAAGGATTTTCAATGAGCAGTGCAATAAGCCAGCATCTGGGAAGGTTTGGAGCTGCGCTGATATAGCGTGGTACTGTCACACAGATAATCAGGGCTGGAGCCAAGTCTCGGTAGCATTGTGCATCACACTGGTCACATACTGGAAGTTTTGTTTATCCAACTTGGTTGCTCTCAAAGCTGGTGAAAGCCCAGCCAGGATGTGGAGTGGACTTCCTAGCAGAGGTGAGCATTTTTATTCTAAAAACTTGGATCTGGTATCTGGTGTGTCAGTAACAGATTCTTATGCTGTGTTGAATCCTGTGGAGTTATCAATTGTGTTTATCATGTCGTGCTGACAGATTTGAAGGGCGACACTGAGGAGCAAAATATATGATTCTTTAATTTCATTGGGAAGTAACTCCTTAAATGCACGGTGTGATAGCATTCTTTTCTTTCTGTGCTAGCTGTTTGCCGAGGACATCTTAACAGTAGGTGACTTCCTTTGCATTTTAAACATTCAGAACAAGTCAGTGATATTATGCAATTTTGCTGTCATTACTGAAAGTAGGTAATTAGCAGTGCTATGATGTGTTTCATATATATATATATATATATATATATATACACACACACACACATATATGACTATGAACTAAATGTACTTTGTAGAATCTTTGATGTGAAAAATACATAGGAGGAAGCAAGTGATGTTTACAAGATAACTAAGAAAGTAAATGAAGTGGATTACATACTGGAGTTGATACCTTGTTAAGCTCGACATTAATAATTAAAAGTTATGACCTGTCACACACTGGACAACCTCCAGTAATTGATTTTTAGAGACAGTATACTGAATGAAAGAAGGAGAAAATTAATAACATTTCTTCCTAAAGCATGTTTTAATTAGATGTGACATTTTAAATGTAGCAGATTTTATGACTTAAATGTAAATAAAGTGCTGACACTCAGCTGGAAAGTTAAATTACTAGATCACCTGCCCAGGAAGGTCAGTTGTGGCATTGGAAGTATAAAGTATTTGCAAGCCAACTAGATAGAGGCAAGCTCGAAGTTAGCCTCCGAGTATATGCAGTCCTATTGCTTAGGCTCTTCGAACTCCAATTCCTTCATGATGAGAAGCTGTTCTAAAGAAGAAAGGACTGAGAGTTATGATGTGTTCACAAAGCAGTATGCTTATTAAGTGTCTGTTTAGTGTGTTAAGTCTGCAGAGAAATCTATTTTTGTTTGGAAGCTAACATGGCACATGAGGTATGTATTTATATATGTGTGTATGTGTTTTTCCTGCTAAATTTATTTGAGGCAGCTGTTCTATAGCTTTCAACTCTGAAGTTATAGATAAGGGTGTATTCGTTTGACAGAAGATTCGAGAACCCCGTTTACTGCCAGTACATGTAAAGCTTGGCTAAGCAGACGCATCAGGAGCAAACCATTTGTGTTCGCCAATCTGTCTCAGCAAGTCCCAGGGCCACTATCTTGCTAGAAGCCACTGTGTGCTTTTGAAAGCATGAAATTAGTTTTATACTGAGCACATGGTTTCTCATTTAGCAGCTCTTTTTATGGTAATGGTCAATTTATGGTTCACTGCCAGGATTTCGGTGTTCTGTCAAAGCTGATAGTTTCTGCTAAGGTGTCTCTATGAGATAAATTTTTAAAAAGCAGAGGGAGGGAGGCACCTAATTAGACCCTCAAGAAGAGACTCTTACCTTCAACCTAGTCTGTTTTCTGAATGCATTGTCATTTCTCCAAAATTCTTTATGTTTTTAATCCAAAACCTACAGATTTGAAGTTATGAACATTTATCTCTTTGGACTTTACTTGACGTGTGACATCAAAATAGCTATGTTCTCATATGTATAGTATTTATTCATCTTTTTGTAATACATTTGTAGAAAACCACTCTATCAGTACTGACCATTTTGTGCAGTTCATCATTAGACTTATCTGCTTGTTTGGTAATACATCCCAGAGCAATGCTGGAGAGAGGACAAGGCTTTTATATATTTTATAGTTGATATAAACTACCCATACATTACCCATACTTTATTATACATATGTGTGTTGTGAGAAGGGTTAGTTAAGGAATAAAGCTAAACAGCCCAAAGATGTGTTAACAATGCTGAAAATGTCTTCTTTCATACAACTGCCTCATCTTGAAAAGTAAAAGCTCTCATGCTAAAATTATATTAAAAATAGTTTTTATTTGTTTCCACAAAGTGATAATGGATGAAATGTACTTTAAATGTTGTAAGAATGATTTTCTTAGCCTTTTCTTTCTGTCAGAAAATAACCCTTGTTGAAAGTTTTGCTAGTCATAGTGCATTTTGAAATAGAGGTGGTCAAAAATAACTACCAAGACATTTAATGAAGTATTTATTCTTGTGTTTTTTCTTTGTATGGTGGTAATAGATATATACAGGTGGATTATGGTACACATTGGAATGGTGCTATTATGTTTTTTTTTTTTTTTCAAACGGCCTTGACAATGGAACTGAAAACACTTCTGAAATCTTGAATTTCATGATTTTTTTTTCTTGTTAATCCTTGGATCTTTGCCTAGGTTATTAAGTGATTTCACATGATAAAGGATCCAAGCTAAAATCGTATTTATTGAAACGTATGCATATAATATGTGCCATTATAATTAGGAGATTTTCTGATTTTCAGTGGAGCCTAATTTCAAACAACTTATTTTTCTTCTGTTCTTTTAGGAATGTCATGTCACAAGTCATCATCAGATTGTCAGGGGGGTTTTGTTTCAGGTTTTGACTACAAATAAATATCTCATATTTCTTGCTTCCCCAAAGCCCATGAGACAAATTGGGTTTTTGTGTTGAGAATTAGAAGATTAGAAGGGCATTGAGATTTTCTCTTTGAAATTTCTGATGATTTAACATGTTTAGTAAATAAAACCTTTAAAGAAGTTTTAGAATGTCAGAATTCTCCTAGAATAGTAAAACTTGTCATATTACATAGATCATAGAAATTCACTAGAAGTGAGGGATAATTTAGCATATTTGCCTAAAATCTTAGCATCAATTTCTCTTTCACGGGAGTAGGATTTAGAAAGTTATCATGAGGATGTGAGATTCTTGTGAATCTCTGTGAAATTTACCTGCGTCTTTTCACTTTTATGTCAAGAGCTAGCAATCCTGGATTCCCTTTAGCATTTAAAAATGATTAGTTATGACACATAGCAAATACCAAAGTAGGTAGTAAACATAATTTAGTTGAGAAACATGACAAAATCAAAGTACTCTCCAAGTTCAGTGAGCTTTCCTATCGTACACAAGCAATTATTTGTTTGGACTATTTATATAGCTTGTATATAGTTTGTTTTGAGGTTTGTTGCTGTGGTGATAAATTCTTTTTTAGTATAAGTATGTCCCAGGCAATATTTGGGACATACTTATACTAAAAATTATTCATTGTTTAGCTGAAATTCACATTTGACTGGGTGTCCTATATTTAACGTGGGAACCCTACCTACTTTCTAAATAAGAAGGTGAATCTCTAATTATTACCAATAAAATTAGGTCTGCCAAAGCCAAAATGGCAGCTTCATATTCCTATAAAAGCAGTTTCTACCTAGGAGTTTATTCCTAGAATCTCCTATGAAAAGAAAGTTTTCATTTGAGAAACTTAAAATGGTATATATATATATACCTCCTATAGTTACAGAAATAAGACAATAAAGGCAGCATATTAAATAACAGTTGCCAGTAACATTTTAAATAAACAATTTCCAATTGTTATCCTTTATCAACTAGAACATTTTCAGGATTTTCCTCCTTTAACAAGTTTGAGATTCTTATAAATTAATTTTATTTTGTTGTAGTTAAGATGCATGATGAGGGGTCCCTCCTTCATGGTCTCCCTCTACTCCTTCATCTGGACTTCACTCAAAGGCTCATTGTCCTTTTGATTTTAGGACTCATGTTCTTGACTGCTACTTCCTAGGTTTCACAGAGAGACAGAGTAACTTGCAAACTTGACTTAGAAGATCTATGGGATCCTTTAGTTATTAAGTGCACCATGGCTGAGTAAAAAAGAATAAAGATAATATTTATTGTGTACCCACTATGTGCCTCATACAGTATTAAAATATTTATAGGCAGATTTTATTGAATGCTCATCACTTTTTAGTGTATTAATGTAATATTCATCGTACACATGTTAAGCCATGGCTGAGTAAAAAAGAATAGAGATAATATTTACTGTGTACCTACTATGTGCCTCATACAATATTAAAATATTTATAGGCAGATTTTACTGAATGCTAATCACTTTTTAGTGTATTAATGCAATATTCATTGTACACATGTTAAGCTATTTATCAAAAACCCTGTTCCTAGCCCAGAGTTACTGCAATTTTAACCTCACCAGAACAGAGCAAAACATTTCCATCCTGGCTCCAAATGTTACTTTTAAACATCTGGGCAACCTCCCCACAGGGAAATGAAGGAATAAAGGCTCATTTTTTTTTTTTTATTATCTCACCTAAGGCTGTATTTTAAAATCCTCTTTGCTCAGACTTTGCTTTACCTTTCTTGTCTCTTTTCACTTCCTAATATGTCCCTGCCTCCAGTATTTTTATAAATATCCCCAATGAGTGTGACTAGATATCACCATATAATTTGATTCTCAAGATGAGAAAGAACTATATAGAAGTAAACTACATATGCTATAACAGAATTTTGTCCTAGGCTACCTTGAAGTTGATTAGTAAATAATGTAGAGGAGATGTTTGGAATAATTTCATTAAGCTAACCTTTTCGTACCCAGTCTAAAATGCCACCTCAGTTCTCTCTGTCAGTCATGTGACATGTCAAACCAGGAAACCAGTTTTGAGCCCAAATTGATCAGTTGAATGTGAGAGCAATTAACTCAAGTTTTGGAAATAGCCCAATAGAGAACTGTTCAGTTAACCATATCTTCTCTTAGTTAAATGGTACCCCCTCCCACACACAATGATCTAGTTCATTTCTCAATGTCTTTTGCTCTATAGGACAAATTCCAACTTTCTTCCAATTTTTTTCATGTCTTTTTAACCATATATCACTATTTCAATCTGATTGTTTTGATCCCAAAAGATTTTTTTGCCTTCTCTCATCAATCTGTTTTCTGCTTTTGCCTAGTCATAAGTGTCACTATGTTATGCATTACTTCTTCTAATTGTTCAAGATTGTATTGGCAGATTTTTCTGGAATTTAAACTATGATCTTTGGAAAAAGATTCTGATTCTTCTTTACCTTAAAGATCACTATTTTAGTCTCCATGTTAGCTCCAGTGTCCCCCTGCTTATATCAGTCCTATTTGGCTGTATGGTCTGTTTGTTATGGCAAAATACCAATGTGAATCCATAATTTAAATTTTAATACTAAGTATCATCAAAAAACTTTTTTTAACTTGTCCTCAAATTCTTAGAAGAGGCACTGGTGAGTAAGTTAAAGTTGCTAGTAGTTTAAGGCATTCTGTTTCTTTTAATTTCCTATAAGATGAGATTGCTCAATAGCTATATTTTCTTGCAAATGGCAATTGAATAATAACTAGGTGCCTCCCACAGGGAATGCCTGTTCTATCAGAGCAAGGAATCTTCTGTCTTCTGATTCCATCCAGGGAGTCTGCAACACCACCAGGCTATTTAGCCAAATATCTTTTTGTTGACATTTCAGATTGGTGTGTGAATTTCACTTGGATATCTATGGTAATTCTGCTTCTATTTTTTGGCACTCTAATTCACTCTTTGGTAGTGTTGGTTTTTTAGAAGATGATGGAAGTAATGAATTTACATCTAGAAACCCTCTGTTTCTTCCAGCAAGTTAAGGTGGTATTTCTTTACTTGAGTTTTTTCTTGGCACACTGGAAAGGGGAGCTTGAAATTTGAAAATATTCAGGTGTAAGCAGATTCAGAAATTAATCTACAGGGACTTTTTTTCTGGCATTTTCCTACATTTTATGTATTTTTATTATTGCACAATGGGTAATACAATACTCATGATAAGTTATTTAACTCTTGATTAATTGAAGCTTTCAAATTTTGTATAATTTAAGTATACAACTTTTATGCAAATTGAGGGGAACAAGCAATGGATGTCAGTCTGTATACAGAGTAGTTAGAAATTCTTTAATGGGTTGTGAATCATGCTTAACTGGGATAGGGAGAAAATAGGGATGGTTTAGAAATGATCTCTAACAAACTGAGGGTTGATGGGGGGTGGGAGGGTGGGGAGGGTGGGTGATGGGTATTGAGGAGGGCACCTTTTGAGATGAGCACTGGGTGTTGTATGGAAACCAATTTGACAATAAATTTCATATATTGAAAAAAAAAAAAGAAATGATCTCTAACACTTATTTCTTGCTTCAGCTGCAACTGATTTAACCAGTGTTGGATCTCTATCAGCACATTTTATCACTGTCCGTCTTTAATCAAGTGAATGCACTAAATAGTGCATTAAAGGGCTTCAGAATAACAGCAGTGATAACTAACGCTTTCAAAGTAACTATATGTCAGACACTTTACATACATAAACTCATTTAGTCTTTGTAACAGCCCTATCAGTAAGTACTGTTATACCTACTTTGCAAGTAGGAAAACTCAAATCCAGAGAGGCTAGTTAGGTTACCTGCCCAAAGTCATCCAGGTAACTCATTTGAGATTTGAATCCAGACAGTCAGGCTCCAGAACCCATGCTTTTAACCACTGTCCTAGACTAGCTTTCCTAGACTAGCTTTCTATAGGACATCTAACAAAATGTTTGTTGATATTATTTTGTGAATAGAGTAGAAAGCTGAAGACTGAATGATAATGTAAGTTACTGGATTTGTAATTGGTTGAATGCCTACACCCATTTGTACCTCTTCAATATCAAGTTGAGGCTCTAGGACTCTGCAATGACTTGGTGGGAACACTGATGACTTGGCTATTAGATTTGTAGATGATATGAAGTGGAGATCATAAATACATAGGAAAATACAATTAATATAAATCTCAATGCCTAGGCCACATCCCATACAAATAAATCAGAATCTCTAGGAGTGCTACACAGGAATAATATTTTTAAAATTCCCAAGGTGATTCCAATGTGCAGCCCCAGTTTGAGCCACTGTTTTAGAAAGATGAACAAACTCCAACATGGTCAATTTCAACTACAATAAATGAAAGAGGGAGAGAGAGAAGTTGTAGGAGTATAGAACTATAAACTCTTATATGAGTCAAAAGCATGATATAATTGTCCCCTACAGTCTTGATATTATCTTAGGTGGGACTAGAAAAAATAGGATATCTGTAACAGTGAAGTTTCTTCAACTGGCCAGAGCATGCCTGGAGTTTGGGAGAGATGCAGAGAGCCGTAGGTGCTTTCATTTGGGAGTGACCGCCATGGCCAAGGTGCACTGAGTACTTTGTCAAGCAGAAGAGATCATCAGAGGGTTTGTTATAACATTTGAGTTATAGTGGGCTTTTTCCTGCTGTTTGTTTGAATTTTTTTTAATATTTATTTTTTGAAGTATAATTAACATACAGTGTTAGTTTCCGATGTACAATGTAATCATTCAATAATTCTAAACATGATTCAGTGTTCATCACCATAAGTACACTCTTTAATCCCCTTTATGTCACCCCCCCCCCCCCACCAACCTCCCTTAAATTATAGTTTTTCAGTAAAGATTTCAGGTAAAATTAAGATCAGTGGATGGGCTAATCAATAGGAAAGATTTTCAAGTGATGTAAAGAACTTCCTAATAGGGCTGTCTGAATATGAGGAGACTCCTTTTTTGAACATAGTACATGTCCCTGATTGGTGATACTGAAGCAAAAGGCAGAATGTGACTTAGATGTGTGATAGAGGAGAATAAGGATTGCATGGATGGTTAACGTAGATGATCTTCCAACTTCAGACTCTATAATTATAGGAGCATGTTAAATTAATAAGGTAATATATCAGTGAGGATTCATTCATTACATTAGTTCTGTGTCTAGGAGAAGCAGCAGAACAGTGTTATGGCGAGTTTCAAGCATTCAAAGTTTCAAAGCCCAGGTCCACCACAGCTTGGCTGTATGACCAGGCAACTTATTGCACTTTACAAGTCTCGGTTTCCTCAGCTGTAAAACAAGAATAATAATTGATTCCTCTGCATGGATTTGCTACAAAGATTAAGTGAGAATAATGTATATAAATTTCTTTGCATGGCAAACTGAGGGAAAATGGGAGGAATATGATATAATCAGAAGTTACAGTAAAAGCTGTAAAGTTGCCAATGATGATTTTATGGTTTGGCATGAGTTTAAGTACTCAGTAAATGTAGCCCATTATTATTTACAAACTATCTTTCTTCTGTTATAGCTGACTTCTGGTAAAAATTAGTGTCTGAGAGATAAAACTGAAAGCAGGTAAATTTGGTGGGGGATACAGCAGCATAGGGGACTCCAACAATGGGGCACAGGATGGGCAGCTTTGAGTAAGTGGAGGCCCCATAAAGAACTGGGCCTAGGTAGGGATGGGAGATTTTGAAAGGGGATTGATAATTAGATCCCTAATCACTGATACTCATCACCTATTTCCATCTTTTATTTCATTTGATCCTTACCACAACACTGGGAAGTAGATAAAGTAGTATTTGCTCATTATACTAATAATAAATCAGCACCTGGGCAGTGACTTGCTGAAGAGCAAACCTGGAAGTCAAACCCAGACCTCTTGAACCTTCACTCCACAGCTTCCACAGATCACACCAGCTTCTTCTGTCTACTTCTGTGGGCAGCCCAGCTCAAACATTAAGTAAGGAGGACTTACCAGTTGAGCATAAACAATGCAATGAGGTTTGGAAATGAAGGAAAGATGTGTAAGGGGAGTGTGATCAATGAATCAAATTTAGTTCAGGGATAAAATTTTAAAGCTTTCCTGTTGATTGGAAGACAGCTTATAAAGAAGGTTGGAATGATAATTAAAAGCTCAAGTAGTAACCTTACCAGTCAATGATGTTAACATTATTATCACATTTTATAGGATCTGAATACTTAAAGGGCTTTCTGTGTAATATAATTAACCATCCTTAACACATCTCATACTAAAGGGCAAGCTTCTTTAGTATGGTATAACAAATCCAACAGTTAATAAGAATCACCATATATTAAAAGTTTAATGGTTCACTGAGTTGGGGGAGGAGAAAGGGCAGAAGGCAAAAGTTTGTGCTTTAATTCTGTTAATCAAAAGAACTTCACGACATCTGCAAAAACAATGGACAGGCTGTGATTTATTTCTTTAGACAAAGTAGCAAGTGCCAGGAATAAATACCAAATAAAGTAGTTTTATAAATGACTGCATACTCTTATTGCAATAAATATAGAGTATAAATATAGATGAGTCACTTAAGATGATTTTTCATTGGATCAGAATCTTTAATTTTGCTGTTGTTGTCATCATGCTTTTCACTGACCAAGGTATTAAATTTATTTTCCTTATCACATCTGAGTATGTTTATAAAATGTAAAAGTAAATTAGATTAGTAAGGTATATTTAAGGAACAAGCTCTTTACCCAAAGTTAACCGTTTTTATATCCAATACATATTCTATTATTGTACTTATCATGATATATATGAATTATTTTTAAAAATATCTTTCTCTTCTCCTAGACTGCTTGAGAATAGGAACTGTGTCCTAATTCTTTTAAATATGTGAGTCTCAATACAACACTAGGCACATAGTAAATGATATACTTAAAACACTGACTAACGGATAAGACTTGAATACAGGACCTGTGACTACTTGTGCAGAACTCAATAAATTATTTGATAGTGCTGCTCATAAAAATATTTATTATTTAATTAAAAATACAGTGACGCATGTTTCTTATCAGATGGGCAAGATCAAGTCTTATTTATGATAATACAGTGAGTTAACAAATGTATGGGCATGGGAGCACTCTAGTTCATTGTTGGATGGAGTGTATTTGCCATGAAATACATGAAATTCATTCATGTATTTGCCAAGGCAAGGTGACAGTAACTCTCAAAACTTAGAATATGCATAGCTTTTGACCCAGCAACTCTAGTATCCCAGATTTAGTCAGCATATATACTTGCATATATATACAAAGGTACATAAGGCAATAAATTTTCTTGCATGTATCTATAAAAAATATAGGATTTTATTGTAACATTATTTTTAGTAGAAAAATATAGAAAAAATATACCCAGCATAGGTGATGGTAATAATCATGGTTCATCCATGCAGTGTGATACTTTCTTAGCCTGTTTGGGCTGCTATGACAAAATACTACAGACTGGGTAGCTTATAAACAACAGAAATTTCTTTCTCATAGCTTTGGAAGCTGGAAGTCAAAGACCAGGGTTCTAGCATGGCCAGATAAGAGCCCTCTTCCAGGTTGAAGACTTTTTGTCGTATCTTCACATGGCAGGAGGGGCATGGGATCTCTGTAAGGTCTCTTTGATAAGAACATAAATCGCATTCATGGAGAATCTACCCTCATGACCTAAGCAACTCCCAAAGGCCTCACCTTCTAATGCCATCACATTGGCCATTAGGATTTCAACATATTGGGGCGCCTGGGTGGCTCGGTCGGTTAAGCGTCCGACTTCGGCTCAGGTCATGATCTCACGGTCCGTGAGTTTGAGCCCCGCGTCGCACTCTGTGCTGACAGCTCAGAGCTTGGAGCCTGCTTCAGATTCTGTGTCTCCCTCTCTCTCTGACCCTCCCCTGTTCATGCTCTCTCTCTGTCTCAAAAATAAATAAACATTAAAAAATTTTTTTTTTTTAAAAAGGATTTCAACATATGAATTTCAACATTTGTAACAACTGATATGGGATAATGTGCAAGATATAAGTAAAACAAGAAATATGCAGAAAAATATATATTTCCATAAAAGATATGTTTGTGTGTTTATATGTATATATACATATACATGTGGAGAGAGAGAAGGGATGGGGAAGGAGGAGAAAGAGAGAAAGAAGGGATGAATCATTTCACAGGGGGCCTGGGGACTGAGTTCAAGGTAGAATTGCTTTTGACTTGATTCCTTTTTGTATTTGAAGTAGACTTTTATTTAACTATTATACCCTTTTGTACTTTTGAATTTTTAACATAATTTTGAGAAGTTTACTTTTGAGGATAACAGATATTTTCATATAAACAAATGAAAGATGAAAGAGGCAGAGGGAAAATGGCAGGAATGTGATGTGATTAAAAGTTATCACAGTAAAAGCTTGTAGGGTTGCCAGGTGATGACTTCATGCCTCTAAGCCACAGTTAATGGATGAGAAAAGCAGAAGCCATTTACCAGGTAATTGGATGATGATCCAGTTTATTGCCTTTTGTCCTCCCAAGTGTCTGCTCCCTAGAAGTTCAAGGTGAAAAGCTGATGTTTGGTCAACTCCTGAGCAGGTGTTGTATTGACCCTTTATGACCATTCCTGGTGTCCAGCCTTGGCCTACCTGATAGTGTGTGTTTTTCCTTCCAGAACTTGCTAGAAATACACCCCTCAAGTATTCATGATTGAATGCAATCACTTGAGTGTCTCTTGTATAAAATATTTTCACATGTCTTAGTCTTCAGTGTCCATGTAAAACACCAGGGCCTTAGGGGACTTCAGCTTTATGAAATGAAAACTTCCAATGCAGGTCACACTACCATATTGAAAGGAAAGGAAGAAAGACCAAAATTATGTTAAAATAATAGTAAGGCATGCCTTAAATCCACAAACATGACAGCATTCAATGCTGCCCTGAGCTCACCCTTTTGTGCAGAGGGTTTGTTTTTTAATCTCATACATTTAGTTCTCTGAGAAATACATAACACTGGGTGATCTTACCTCTGGGATTGTAATACAAAGTCACGATTTGACAATGGACATCTTATCATGAATTCCTTTGCTCCTAGGGGTTTAATGCTGAGTTTGAATGTTAATTTAACTCATTCTTTTTGTTTAATAAGCTCAAAATCCCAGCTGAGCTGAAGTGGGAGTGATTTTATATTATATAAAATGTTAGCTTGCAGAAATGTGGTATGAAGGACTTGGTTAATATTATGATCAGCTAACTATTGATTAGACATTTTCCTTCTGTCTTCTAATTGGTCTAAATTGGCTGTACTGCTGCTTTTTAAAAATATGCTCTCGCTTGCATTTTAAGATGATACTATTGGATTTTCACAGAGCTATACATATACATCCTTCTCTGTTATGATCAGACGCATAATTGCTGACATTTATGCATTGTCTACCCTGGATTAAGGTAGTTTGTGTTTGTGAATCCATACAGAGCCAATTAGACACAAAAGCCACAATATTAGTCTCATTAGCACTGTGCTCTAATTGGCTAAGCTAACTAGATACAATCACTGTTAACCTAATGCTAATATTCTATGAATTTCTATCTTTCTCTGCCTCATAAAAATGGTAGCAGGAATAGATCAGGGAAAGATGTTTTACAAACTTTCCATGTTAGATCATTTTACTTTCAAAGAAGTGTCCAAGAATCAGCACAGGTATTATAATACACAAACTACAAAGGCTGAACATTTGTACAAAAAGGAGATCTTAATCTGAATAAGTTTCTTTCCTTTGATAGGCATTATTTTTTTGTGTAAAGATGAGTGCAAAATGGTGGTCTGTTTGTGGTATGTCTGGAGGGTAGGGCGTCTATGAAGAACTCTCACGAAACCGTGTTTTGGCAAAGCAGATAAGCCAGTTGCAGAGGGCACCTGTATGCAAGTCTCTGGGAGCCTTCCCAGTCTCGGCTGCGCCTCAGAATCAGTTGGGGAACTTTTAAATAGTACTGATGCCCACGCTCCACCCTGATCAATTAAATCCGAATTGCTGGCTTGTGTGTTTTTAAAAGCTCTTCAGTTCTAAAACCACCTTTGAGAATCTCTGGTTAAAGGGATTTGTGCTCTACTGTGCAGGTAATGGACAGTCTTTGAATGAAGCACCACAATGAGTTGATTGTGAAAGAGCTGTCCGAGTGAGATTATAGAGCACAGTGGCAAAGAGTTTGAGATTTGGCCACGACTTCAAACCCTGACCCTGACTTTTTACTATGAAGGAAAGTTGTCTAACCTCTCTAAACTCAGTTTTGCATCTGTGAAATGTACCTCATTGGGTAGGAGTGATGATCAAAGTTAAACATGCTACAGAACGTAGCACAGTACTTAGAAATATAATAATTGCGAACAATTAAAGAAGTACATGTTTCTACATGTGCAGTCTTGTTTACCTCTTTTGTGCAAAATGGGAATAGTATTAGCCAGATCTGAACATTACAGGGTGAAAGCCAATGTATGCATATTTCACTTGACAAAATAAAACACATTTCAGTCTGCTCAGTGTTTATTTCTAAAAACTTAATCCATTTTAACAAGTGATTTCCATGATAAAGTCTGCTTTACATTTTTGTAGTAAAAAGAAAAAGTCCCAGTAGACCAAGTTTATAACCTTTGGTGCCTTAGGACATGCTAGTCATTGTGAAAAACCAGTGGGTGGCAGAAATTCTTTCAAACTTAATTACACTTTTGATTTTATGCTTCTTCTCCTTTATCTTGTCACCATCCTGTCTCTTTCTCTTTGTGGCATAAGAATTTTTCTGTTACTTCGCATTAAACCTCCCGTCTGTAAAGTCCATTCCTAATCATTCATTCATTCATTCATTCATTCATTCAGGTGTTTATTCAATACTACTTATTAAGCATAAATTTCATCCTAAATACTTCTTTTATCAGTACAAAAGCTGTACCCAATTTACAAATGAACTGTGTTGTGGTAATTGTTTTGTAAATTAATTTATGGTTTTGAAACATTTTATTATAGATTTAATATTTTAAATTAGGTCTATGCTTCCAAGCCAACTAAGCATAGTTGGGGGAAGAGGGGTGGAAATGTCAGAACAGTAATGCACAATTTCCATAGGAAGAAGCAAAATTCATACTAGTAATAGAAAGTAGGAAAGAAAAAGGAAAGGAAGTAGAATCTGAAAAGTCAAGATTATATATTGAAATGTTTCCATTATGGTGAAGTCAGCATTAACTTCTTTTCTAGCATTAAGTTTCATGGAAGAAAGTCTTCTTAGGGACTAGGAGAGTAAGGGAAGAGGCCATTTAAAATTTTTTATAGCTGATGGTTGTATAATTTATCATCAAAATGGGACCCTTTTAAGAGTTATTCATGATTAAGCCAGGAAGGCTTGAACTTGGGTTGCTTCATACTGGGATGCGTGGTCCCTCTAATTAGGGGTATGGACAATGTTAGATTTTTCCCAATGCAGGTGTTAAATAGATCAAACAAGAACCCAGATATAGTTAGATTTAATGATTTAGAATTAACAATTAAAGCAATTCCAGCCTTGAAACACCATGGTATTCAATCTTTCACCTTCCTGATGGCTAATAGTTCCATGACCCTTGGAATATTTAGGAAATTGGAGAAGGCAAGCATTTCATGTAAACATGATGCAACATGAAAAATAAGAACAGAATTGAGTACAAAGCTGTACTACTTAATTAGACCTCTCTAACTTGAAAATGCAAGGCTTACCCTCTTGATTTTTACTCAGTTTTACCCTTGTATTCTTGAAAATGCTGGGAGGTTTACAATGGTTTACAAATTCTGTTCTCTAAGACCATTTTGTACCTTTTAGATTCTGTTCTCATGGAATCTTGGACAAGATTGGGTCCACCTCCAGCTGTCTCAAATTGAGTTTAATCACCAGGAAAGTTCTGTTGATTCTCAGTGATGTTTACTTGATTAATTCAGCTCTAGCCATGGTGCCTTCTTACCTATGTCTCTCAATGTGTCCTAGAAAATTAAATGTTTCCTTTTGGGATTTTCAGGAAACTTGAACTAAAAGGAAATTTGGTTTCCTCTTTTTTATTTGAATATAAAAGAATATTTTAATTAGTTTTCTTTAATCTAGTTTTTTACTCTAGTGTAAATATTTTATATGAACTACATTTTCTTTAAAGTCATGTTTTAACTCCACTATGTTATTAGAATTTAACCTTTTCTCTTCCCAATACTCTAAAGTATAAACCACTTGATTCTTTTTAGAAGACAATACTTTGGGGGTTAGACTTAAGAGAAATTTAGAAACTATTTGTGCTACCCTTGTTTAATTTTGAATAGTTCCCTGATTTAATCTTTTATCAAGAATTCATCTCTAAATAAATAAACAAACTAAAAATAGGGGGAGTGTCTGGATGGCTCAGTTGGTTAATATCCGATTCTTGGTTTCAGCTCAGGTCATGATCTCACTGTTCGTGAGTTTGAACCCCATGTTTGGCTCTGTGCTAACAGAGCAGAGCCTGCTTGGGATTCTCTCTCTGTCCCTCTCTCTCTGCCCCTCCTCTGCTCTTGCTCTCTCTCTCTCTCTCAAAATAAATAAATAAACTAAAACAAGAAAGAATTCATAAATGGGTTTTAAAAGTATAAATACATAAAATAACAATGACAATTTTTGAAGAGCATTTTCACACTGATTTCTATCACTCATGCATTAAACTAGCATTTTTTTTTTTCTATCCCAGAGTCCTCCCAACTGAGAGTTTACAGATGTTGACGTTAGCAATTAAAGACTATAGTTAGCTAACCAACATTAAGAATTTCTGATGACACCAGTCCTTTGGAAAGAAAGTGCAACATATTGAGACCAGATAATAGTAGACTTAAAACTAGGGTTATTTTTAACTCTAGTTATACATACAATAATGCTGCTTTGTTTTGGGCCGATTTGTCTTAACTATGAGAAAGAGAAAAATTTCAAGACCCAAACTTCACAAATGTGGATCTTTCACCCTGATTGCTCTTTCCATATAAAAGAGGTCATGGGGGGCGCCTGGGTGGCGCAGTCGGTTGAGCGTCCGACTTCAGCCAGGTCACGATCTCACGGTCTGTGAGTTCGAGCCCCGCGTCGGGCTCTGGGCTGATGGCTCAGAGCCTGGAGCCTGTTTCCGATTCTGTGTCTCCCTCTCTCTCTGCCCCTCCCCCGTTCATGCTCTGTCTCTCTCTGTCCCAAAAATAAATAAACGTTGAAAAAAAAAAAATTAAAAGAGGTCATGGTGTGGTGGAAAGAACACCAGATGATTTGGCTTTTCTGAATTCACATCTTGAGGCTGCTCTCCCTGACTTTGAGACCTTGAGTAAGTCATATTAAGCCTCCGGGCTTCAAATTCCTTATCCCCCAAATGAGAGATTTGGACTACATTTTTAGTACTCTTTATGAACCGCTTAAGCTTAAAAATTCTAGGGATATTTTTCATATGACTTCATTACATTCCAGCTCTTTTAGCATTTGCATAGATTTTGAAGATGGACTGCATTTGTACTTTGAAAAAGGAGAAGAAAATTCACAATGTGTTTTGAGCTTCTCCAGAATTAGCTGCTCTAAGAACATGAAGAATTAAATGAGAGATTATTATTGAGATAAGTGTGCTGCAGGAGTATAGTTGTATGCATTTTATTCAGGCAAATTTCTCATTTCTGAGTCAAACCTGACAAAAGGGTAGTTGCTCTCTGAAATTGGGGATGAACTGCTTTTGTTTTAAGATTCAAGGCATTTATTGTGATTGTGATGCTCTTCAGAAATATCTTGAAGTGCCTATCTTGTTTGTTATCTTCAATATGCATGTATTTTACTACTAAATCCTTTTTATAGACTTTACAAAAATGCCCCAGTGATGTGATTAGTCACCCAATGAAAACCTACTGCCTCCAAGCTAGTCTAGGCATCTGCTCACAAGTAAGATTTCCTCAATGTTCAAAATAAATCTTTTCAGTCATTTTATGGTAGCTTTGATGTGCTCCATATGGCTTAAATATGTAGAATTTAGGTGTGACATGTTGTTTTTCCATGGTGGTTATTCAAAACAGTTTTTATTTGGACATGTTCATTCGTTACATTTTTAATCATTATAATTCCCAATTCATCCTTGTTTATATATAATTCTAAGTTTATAAAAATAAAAGCTTTATTTAAGAAGAAAGATTATATTATAGTCTGCTTAAATGATTATAAATATTTTGGGGTGCTGAACATTATTGCTTTTTCTCATAATTAATCCTTAAAAGGCCGGAAATAGTCATTTATTACTATAGCAATCATATACTTTTCAGATATAATTTTCCCAATTATATAAGACTTCTCCCAAGTGTTTCATTATAAGGTAATTCATGCTGTAGGATCCTCATATTGCTAAGCTAGCACAATTCCCTTTGAAAGTTCTGTGGACCAGAAAATAATTCAGTTGAATTTTACATTGTTTGTAGTGTTATTTTTTGGAAAAATAAAGCTGATGGATATTTTAAGTAGGATAATTTAAGTTAGAGGCCATTTTAATATATTTTGAATTTATAAAAATAATAAAATCATGGAAATTGAAGTGTTATCTGATAAATTATTTTTTTTATTTTTTTTATTTTTTTTGCTTTACTCAAATAAAAGGCAGCTGTGATCTATTTTTAATGTTGAGTATTTGTTCGTTCATTTGAACTGATCACTTCAGTCCAGGTGTTTCATGAAACACCCACATGAAACTCTATTTGCTCCAAAGGATTAATATTTCAGTATGGAATGCCATGCTGATTTAAATGATAGCAGAGTACTTGGGTTGAAGTGATGTGGCTTCCGGTCTCTATTTTGCATTAAATGCCCCCATGTGCAGTCAGTATCCAGTTGGGCTACTTATTCAACCTCTCTGTGGTTTAATTTCCTCATCCTTACAGTAAGGAAAATTGTATCTGCTCTACAGAACTTACAACAATACTATGCCTATTGCATGACATGACATCTATGAAAGTTGTTTATAAAGCACAAGGGCAGTATCATTACTAATATTATTTCCTCTTCCCCCTCCTCATCATTACAAATCACTTGTTACGGAAACAGAAGTACCCCATATTTTTCTGTCTCCTTTGTTGCTAATATTGGATTTCAGCCTCATGAAGTAATGTAGAAAGTCTAGAATAGGAGCAGTAAAGAGTGACATAATAAGAATGCTTGTACCACCACCAACACCACCACAATTTATTGAGGTGCCAACCACTGTGCTAAGTCCTTTATATATAAAATCACTTTCAACGTTTAAAACTCGCTGGGACCCCAAATAATGGTAACTAATTTATTAGGGCAATGATTAGACAGATTTTAATGATGGGAAATACCCAGAATACCAAAGGTGACCTTCCACACTTTTCCTTTTTTAAGTTGCTATTTCACGTTTGTTGTAAGAAAATTTTAAAAAGCTGCTATGGAGAGAGGGTTTGAAATGATCATTATCCACAAAAATGCAAAAGTAGGAACTACAGTGTAACTCTAGGGAAATAAGCAAATGCTATGGCTATAAGATTTCCTTCTATACATCTCTTCCTGTAAGGTTGTTAGGTAGTGTGCTATTTGTCTAGATTATCCTACTTTCATTTTGTAAACATTTGTACATATATAAGGATTCTTACATTTGGAAGAATCTGGGATTCTTTGTCTGAAATATCTCATCAAATTGGAGCATAGTAATTGCTATCAAGTATTTATTTTCTTAACCTTTCTCAAACAATGTGCATAATAATTTCCTGTTAAAGTTCTGTGCTTCCAGTTGTTGGTTTTGCACCATTTCTTGTCAATTTCATACCCTATAGCAGTGTAAAACTGACAGAGCTAGAGAAATAGAGAACATTTTAACTACATACCAAAAATACATTGCATAAAAACCCAACTCCTTAATTTATTATATCCAGAGAACATGTCTAAAATAACCTAATGTACTTATAACTCAAAAGAGAAAATATATATGCATATTTTGTATATATATTTCATATATATTTCATATATATTTTATATATATATTTCATATATATTTCATATATATTTCATATACATATTTCATATATATTTCATATACATATTTCATACATATTTCATACATATTTCATACATATTTCATATATATATACACACATACATACATACACACACATTTACACACATGCAGACATTCATCCATAAGGTGGGTAATTTTAAGGTAATTGAAACTTGTTATTGACTATACAAAGTACGTCAAAAAAAAGCAGTATGTCACTTATGACTAACCTTTTCACTGAAAATTGACAACTCTCCTAGGCTAATTTCACTTGACATTTCTAAATCCTTAGGTGTTTAGAAATTAGATTATTTGATTGAACAGTGTACACCAAACCTTTAATCACAGAAGCCTTTTCATCTACTGAAGTTTTAAAAAATATGTCTGTGTAGTTCTTGATCTAATGGGTGAAATTAAATATTCATTCTATGAATTTAATTAATGTTGCATAGTTTCCCACAGTACTGATATTAATTCATTGTAATGCTCATTTGTTTACATGTATTATGAAAATTCCCCCAAATCGTATGTCTATATCCTTACCAATAGTGGTGTAGATTTAGAATTCATTTTCAAAACACCTAGAAGTAATTCTTCTCTACAATTGTGTTAATTATTCTTTTGCTTTTCTTTATAGTTTACCACCAAATATGAATGTCTTTAAAATACTTAGTTTTTACCTATTGTTACATAATCTTCCACTAACATAATATCTGAGATTCCTATTTTTTATACATAGCTGTAGTTTATTCAATGTTGCTTTATATTCTTTTATATCTCCAATTTATTTATACATTAAACTGATGATACACAGTTTGATTATCACCTTTCTTTCCTAATTTCATTTAGAAGCAGTATTGTTTTGAACATTCACATATGTACAGTTTTCTCTAGGTTATATACTTACCTTCTGTAGGGTCATATCCTTTCCAGAAAGAGGAATTTAGGTCATAAGATATATATATTTCAACTTGAAGTGGTAATTTTATGTTTTGCTCATACTGTAATTCCAGAGTAGTACCAAATGCATTGTAAATAGTCCATTAATATATACTGAATGAATGAACAAATGCCAAACTATTTTCCCAAGGTGAGGTGTCACTTCATACTCCGACCAATAGCAGATGAGCATTCCATTGTGTTACCTCCTTGGCAATGCTTGAGACTGTGTGACTTTTTAAAAATTTTGACAGTCTAGTGGTTGTGAATGCTATCTCACTGGGTATTTAATTTGCAATTCCTGATAACTAATGAGGTGGAGCATCTTTTCATGTTTATTGGCCATTTGTGTTTCCTCTTCTGTGAAATTCCTATTCATATTCAATTACCACTTTTGAGTCATTAGTTTTTTAAAAAAATTATTTATAGACATTTATATAGTATAAGTACTATACTAATCCTTTACAGTTTCCTAGGTTGCAGGTATATTCTGAGTTTACAGCTTCAGTTTTCACTGGTTTTAGTGTCTCTTATTAAAGTTAATCCTTAACTTTAATATGATCAGTGTTTCTATGCTTTCATGCTTTCTGCTTTTTGTATTCTGTTTAAGACGTTTTTCTTTACTCCAAGGTCATACAGATCCTAAATATATTAATCTTCTACAAGTGCAATAGTTTAGCTTTAAATCTTACATCTACCTGGAATTGTTTTTTCACATTGAATTTTATTCCGTTTTCTTTCTTCCATATAAATAACCAAATAACTAACTCTTGTTCCAGAGTCATGTAGTGACGTATTTTCTTCTCCCCACTGTTTTTCAGTACCCACTGTGTTAAAACTGAAGTGTCTGTGTATATCCAAATTTGTTTCTGGATTATCTATTTTGTTCCATTGGCTAATTTTTCTGTCATTATACCAAACCTGTTTTGCCCTAACACTACAGACTTGGCAAAACTCTTTATAATTGGTTCTGCTAAACACTCCTCCCCCCCCCCCCCCAGGAATTATATCTATCTCAGCCATTTGCTCTTCTGTACAAATGTTGAGTCTTATCCAACAGCATGGTCTACCATGTTTAATTTATCTCTTACTTATAAGTCTTTATATAAAGTTTTAGGGGTGCCTGGTGGCTCAGTCAGTTAAGCATCTGACTCTTAGTTTCAGCTCAGGTCATGATCTCATGGTTCATGAGTTTAAGCCCCATGTGAGGCCCAGTGCTGATAGTGCAAACCCTGCTTGGGATTCTCTCTTATCTTCTGTCTTTGCCCTTCTCATCCTCAGGCTCTCTCTGTCAAAATAAATAAATAAACTTAAAAAAAAAAAGTCTTTATATATAAAGTTGTTTACTTTTATTTAAAAATGGCTGGTGGTGCCTGGGTGGCTCAGTGAATTGAGAGTCCGACTTTGACTCAGGTTGTGATCTCGTGGTTCATGAGTTCAAGCCCCACATCCGGCATGCTGCTATCAATGTAGAGCCCTCTTCAGATCCTCTGTCCCTCTTGTTCTGTCCCTCCCCCACTTGTGCTCTCTCAAAAATAAATAAAACATTTTAAAAAAGGACTATATTAAAAATGGCTAAAACATTTGTTAGACACTTTTTATATAATATTTTACAAATAGTATCTGTTTGTTTTATCTTGTCTATTCTTTATATCTTGTACTTTTTTTTGTCTTATGCTGAGCAGAACTGGTGTTTGAAACAAAGTGGTAATTTAAATAGGAATGGTCAAAGTGTACATTCTTGTTTTTATTCCCTTTTAGTATAAATTTTAATAGTTTTTTTTTAAGTTTTATTGAGGTAAAATCGGAAAATAAAATTGCAATATATTTAAAGTACACAGTGTGATGACTTGATATACATATACGTTGCGAAAGGATTTACATGGTTAAGTTAATTGACATATCAATCACCTCATGTTTATCTTTTTTTTCGGCGGGTGGGGGGAGAACACTTAAGTTCTACTCTCTTAGAAAAATTCAGTTACACAATATAGTATTACCAACTATAGTCACCCTGTTGACATTAAATTGTTACTCATGGCTGAACGTTTGTATCCTTTTAGCAATCTGTCCTTATTTCCTCCTACATCAGCCCCTGCCAATCACCATTCTACTCTTGGTTTCTATGAGTTTGTCTTTTATTTATTTATTTATTTTTAGATTCCACATATAAGTGATACCATGCAGTATTTATCTTTCTCTGTCCAGGTTTTTTTCCTTAGCATAATGCCCTAATGCCCATTAGGTTCATAGTGTTGTTACATATAGCAGGATTTCCTTCATTTATAAGGCTGGATAATATTCCACACACCTATATCTATATCTACCTCTAGATCTGCCTCTAATTTCTAGAGAAATTAGAGAAATGAGAGGCAGATCTAGAGGTAGATATAGGTGTCTCAAACCTTTGTGATGTCCAAGCCACTGTCTTTTTTCTTAGTATCTCCCAGTGGTTGAGGGCATGCCAAAACTTGTCGGTGCTTCAGAGGAGAACTGCAGTCAGCACAGAGATGCAGGCCTGTTCATTGTGGGTGTTTTCTCATTTGCCCTGTGTGTAGGAGTCACTCAGCTAGTTTCTGGATTTCCATCAGAGGATATTGCTCCCTGTATAGCTGTAAAGTCAGTGCATCCATGGAAGGGGGGAAACTCAGGAGCCTCGTAGGTCACCATTTTGGTCCAGACACCCCATTTTCTGGTAGACATAAAGGGGCAGAAGAAAGCAAATGCTGTAGAAGTGGTTTTTTTTTTTTTTTTTTTTTTTTTTTTTTAAATTTTTTTTTCAATGTTTTTATTTATTTTTGGTACAGAGAGAGACAGAGCATGAACGGGGGAGGGGCAGAGAGAGAGGGAGACACAGAATCGGAAACAGGCTCCAGGCTCCGAGCCATCAGCCCAGAGCCCGACGCGGGGCTCGAACTCCCGGACCGCGAGATCGTGACCTGGCTGAAGTCGGCCGCTTAACCGACTGCGCCACCCAGGCGCCCCTGTAGAAGTGTTTTTGCCTTTATTCCTGATCACACAGGGAATACTTTTAAATTTCATCAAGAAATATGAGATTTTTTTATATAGATCCTAAAAATTATTATGAAATTTCCCTTTTATTACTAGTATGCTAACATACTTTATTATAAATGATATTGTATCTTATTGAATGCTTTTTCTGTGTTTATTAAAATGATCATGACTTTACTTTTATTATATATGTGTATATATATATAATTAATTAATTTTCTAATTAAATGAACTGTGACTTCTATGCAAATGTGCCTAGCTCATAATATTTAACTTTTAATCCACTGCTGAATTCAGTAAGCTAATACAGTTTATTTTTTTAATGTTTTTATTTCTTTTTGAGAGAGAGAGGGAGAGCGCGTGAGCGGAGCAGTGGGGCAGAGAGGGAGAGGGACAGAGCTTCTAAGGTGAGCTCTGTGCTCACAGCAGAGAGCCAGCCCATTGTGGGACTCAAACTCACAACCCATGATATCATGACCTGAGCCAAAGTCGGACACTTAACCGACTGAGCCCTCCAGGCGCCCCTAGTAAGCTAATACTTTTATGATTGTTTAACCTGTCTTCATGAGTGAGACTAGATTACATTTTTTCTTGTGTTATCCTCATATGCTTTTGCTTTAGGATATGCTAGTGTCATGAGTTGAGGAATGTACACATCTTCCTCAACTTACAATGGGGTTACATCCTGATAAACCATGGTAAGTTGAAAATATCATGTCAAAAATGCATTTAATATGCCTAAGCTATTGAACATCACAGTTTAGCATAGCCTGCCTTAAATGGATGAAGAAGACTTAAATTAGCCTACAGTTAGGCAAAATCCTCTAACACAAACCCTGTTTTAGTGTTGACTATCTCATGTAAGTGGAAGTGGAAATTGGAGTGGTTGTATGGGTACAGAATGGTTGTAAGTGTATCCGTTGTTTACCCTGACGATCACATGGCTGACTGGGAGCTGTGGCTCTCTGCCAGTGCCCAGCATCACAAGAGAGTATCATGCTACATATCATTAGCCCAGGAAGATATCAAAATTTGAACCCCAGTTCTACTGAATTCGTACTGCTTTCACACCATCTTAAAGTTGAAAAGTTGTAAGTCGAACAATTGTCAAGGACAAACTGTATCTTCCTTCTTCTCTCTTTAGAAGAGTTTGTGTGATCGAATTTATCTGTTTTTAAATGATTGGCAGCACCATTCAATAGCTCAACTGGTAGAGCAGAGGACTTTAAATGACTGGCAAAACTTACTTTTAAAACAAGTCTTAAAGAAACCATTCAAGCTTTCTATTTCTTCTTTAGTCAATTTGGCTAAGGTATATTTTTCTAGGAATGTTCCGGTTTCATTTATGTTTCCCAAATTGTGGTATAAATTTATAATTATAGCCCTTAATAAGCAGTTTAAATCTTTGACACATCTCTAATTATGCTGTCCTTTTTTAGTACTATCATTAACATTTTGGTATTCCTTCATAATGTATTGAAACTTTTTCATCACATACTTTTTCATCTCTAGTAATTCTTTTTTGCCTCAAAGTCTATTTTTTCTGATAATAATATAATTACTAGAGGAGTTTTTTTTAGTATTTTCATCTGTCTCCTTTAAGAACCACATAGCTGAAATCCATGTTTTTATGTTTTATCTTTAATCTTTATTTTGAACTGATCAGGAGAGTTTAGTCCATTTATGTTTATAGCAATACCTGGTATGCTTGGACTTCCCTTCTACCATCTTATAATGTGCTTTCTATTCCTTTTTTGTCTTCTCTCAATTTTTTTTAATGCTTTTAGATGGCATGAGCTTTGCCTTCAGTTTTTTACATGTTTTATATTCTCACTTGCTCTTTAAGTGATTACTCCAGATATTTTTAATATGGTACTTAAAGTCTAAAATTACTATCTTTACCATTATTCTGAAATATATAGTCGCTCTGAAATTTGTATCATATTTTTAACCAGTATTTTCATTTCAGGTTGTTTTCTTCACACAAATTAGGTATTACTATTATTGTTTTAAATTGTCAGTGTGTTTTTAGAATAACCCTTTGGAGGAGTTATCAAGTCTAAACCTGTCTTGCATGTGATGATGACCTTGGATTTACCCTCTGCCAACATCGTTTCCTTGGAAACATACTTAGTTAAGATAAATGTGGAATGTCAGCTATGTTCAATATTATTTATTATGGAGAACACTCCTTATTGGGATTAAGAAGATTGTTAGTTGACATATAAATCCAAGGGCCCATGTGATCACAAGCATATGAAAAATCTGTCAGAGAAAACATAGCCTCAGCTTGCCTGGGTGGTTACCCCATAACTAAATGTATATCTTGTAGAGACTTGGAAAATATACTCACAGACAATTACAAGATGTGATTTCCTTCATGGCTGCTTTGTGTCTGAGTAGCCTGCATTCACTTGTGGGATCTCATTTCTTACAACTGAACTGAGCATAATATGCTCAGGAAGCAGTGCCTGGACCACCATAAGAGCTTCTGCTGAAGATGTATTTGATGCTATCATGCAGACGTGTTGTTTCTCCTATTGTATCTTTCTAAGTAAACCTGGTGGCAATTAAAAACCTTTTGTACGAAAGTCAGTCTGAACCCAAACCACTGCTGATCACACAAAGTGAGCATTGCAGCCCGCAGTTTACCAGTAGCTTAGTTCATCCTTCTTCTGGAAGCTTAGATGTCAGTAAGCTCGTATTTCATACTGTATTTCATCTGCCATCATGGCCTCTAGGGAAAATACAATACAACATGCCACCTCAAAGAAAGGGTGTGAAGTATTTATAATGGATGTATAATGAAAAGGGAGGTGGAAAGGCTGCCCTTTTCATTTGAGTACAGTGAGGCCTGGAAGAGACAGAAAAAGTTGAGGACTTGAGAGGTCCATGAATATAATTGTTGCCCCTTCTCCATTTTAGCTGACTCATGGAATGGTAGTGGTAGTATTCAACGTGTAAATGGGAAAGCCAAAACAGGAGGCATTTTTCCTTGATCCTCTTTGAAACTTGGGATCAGATTATACGTAGGGAGAGGCAGGGAGAGGAATCCACTAGAGTAAGTTGTCCATAGGCAGCATGTAGAAGCCCAAGTAAGTGGAAGTGGTGGCATGATGTGGTTACAAGCAAGAGATAAGCAGGAGTTCCTGGAAGCTCTTGGTAAGCTTGTTAGTGAGGAAGATCAGATCAGTTAAAAAAAGAAAAACAAGGTCCTTTTTTTTTTTTTTTTTTAACACATTGAGTTGCAAAGTGTGATTAAATCTGTAACCTTTTCACATCATTTCCCAGTTCTGTTACAGTGTATGATTGATTACCTTTAAAATGAAGACAGAGAGGGGGGCGCCTGGGTGGCGCAGTCAGTTAAGCGTCCGACTTCAGCCAGGTCACGATCTCGCGGTCCGTGAGTTCGAGCCCCGCATCAGGCTCTGGGCTGATGGCTCAGAGCCTGGAGCCTGTTTCCGATTCTGTGTCTCCCTCTCTCTGCCCCTCCCCCGTTCATGCTCTGTCTCTCTCTGTCCCAAAAATAAATAAACGTTGAAAAAAAAAAAAAAATGAAGACAGAGATTTGTAAAGAAACAATATACAGAAGCATTCATTTAAAAGCCAGGCATTCATGATCCTCAGTGTTTATTTTGATGATTTAGTGTGTAATGAAATGTAAAAGTACCTTTAAGTATAACTCAAAGTACAGATGTTAGAATCATTCTATAATGGAAGAAATATACATTTATCTTTTGCTTGTAAATTGAGGAAAACACTTTTAAGACCTGTTCAAAACAACGGAAGTTAAAAGGCTCATTATTTTAGAGTTAACATCCTGTGGATAAATAAAATTTGATGATAGATAAATGCATTCTATGTTAAATAACAATACCCTTTGTGTTAGTAAAGGCTGCTCTTTAGATATGCTTACATTTCATAATATATCCATTTAAAATATTACTAGAATAATGAAGTCTCATTAATTCAGCCTTTACTAATTAAGACATTATGAATGTCACTGGTTCAGCATAGCATAAACATTAGGTTACCTATCAAGAAACCTATTTGCCAAGTAATTTAATAACAAAAATAAGTCTGCAGATGACAATATTAACCTGTGCAATGAAAAGGTGCTCTCAAGGATTTTGATACATTTATGCAAATAACAAAAAGTGATGAATTAGACATTAAAAAAAAACAGTAAACCTCTTTTTGGAAGCAGTATTTTAACTAGAAGTTCTGCATATTTGTGAAAGTTATGTGTATTATTTAATATAAACAAACATTTGGTTGTGCTTGTTTCACTTGGACATTCCCTTAATCTGAATTCATCTTTACCATGGTTTTATATTGAGTACCTGGGGAAAATTTTAATTTTTTGTGTGATTTTTTTTCCCATAAACATCATATGTTTTTACACATTAAATAACTCCAATCTCACAGTTAGCTTATTTCTTTTTTGGGTATGTGAACCATTTGAAAATTAATGGAAAATGTAGGTGACTTGAAGTAAATTGGTAAATGAGGTTTCATGAAAATACTTGCCCATATAAAAGACAACATAGTAACTGATTGTGTTTTACTATGTTCTTCTGGGTCAGGTTTCATAACCATAGAGGCCTAGTTCAGTTCATTTGGACAATAGCTATTGAACACCCATGATCTGGTACTGAGATCAGTACTGGGCCTACAGAGATGACACAGGCACCCTTGAGTCACTGACTATGGGGATGGGGGTGGGAGACACATATAGCTAGTGTCCACCTAATATGGAGAGCTAAGAGAAAAATCTATACCAGAGTCCATGACGACACAGATAAAGGACTTAGGTGCATTTCATTTAATAAAATACTTAGATCGTAAATATTTCCATGTTTGATTAGATTAGTTTCTAAAACATAATGTGAGACAACAAGTGACTAATGCCTAAGGTTTCTTGGAAAGTAACAGTGTGGTTAGAATTGGTTCTCACCCTCTAGTATAAATTTTCCTTAGATTATTTTCCTTTAAGGTTTATCATAAGGTTTTAGGCTACGTGAGCATTATTTGCTTTTTCTAATTACAAAAAGAACACAAACTTAATCTTAAAAAATGAAAAACACAACATAGTAAACAAAAATCACCTGTAGTCCTGCTATCCTGATATAGCCATTGTCAGCATCTTAAAGCATATCATATACTTTTTCTGGTATTGGAGGGGTGGGGAACTCATCCCCTTTATCCACATTTCTACTAGAGGACTTACTTTTTTTTTTCCTTATTGATTTACAAGAGTTCTTTATTCAATTAGACATATTTGAAATGTAATTTTCCAGCTTGTCATTTGTATTCTAATTTTATTTTTTTAATTTATATTTTGATATGTTAAATTTCTTAAGAACATATAAAGGTTTTTCGACATATTGAATTCTATTTCTGGTATTATATTTCACCACTGCATGGCCACATGAATATTTACCCCTATATTGTTCTAGTCTTATTACTTTTTTACATTTGAGCTTTAAGTCTTATGGAACTTAATTTCACTTTGAGTATGAGTTTGATTTCTCTTTTTGTCCTTAAGCACCATTGTTTAAGTAATCTTTAGTTTTCTCATTGATATTAAATGTTACCCTTATCATATAATTTTGTAGGATTGATTATATTTGGGAGCTTCCAATTTTTCTTTGATCTTCTGTCTGCTAGCACACATTTTCAAATTATTATATTTAGTTTCACTTTTTTGGATTAGTTAATACAAATACCATATAAAATGCCTTGGAGTTGAAAAGTTGGATTTGTATTTTAAGTCTACCAGATCTATTTTAGTCTACATTATCCTTTGTTTTGTCTTAAAAATTATTAACACATAGTTTAACACAATTATTGGTTTTTGTTTGTATGTTTAACTTTTCTCCCTCTTCTGTGTGCATGATATTTCATATTGGTTGTGTTGCCAGATCTGAGAAATTCTCAAAATAGTGGAGATCTTTATTTATTTATTTATTATTAAAATTTACATTTTCTGTAATCACTACATAATGATTGAAGCAAAACACTCTAATGTAGCAAAGGAAAGACTATTACTCAAATCTGTTTGGGTTGTACATTCTAGAAATTCATCTCATGTAGTTGAGAAAGAAGGGAAATTACTGTCTGTAACAACAGAAGGAGTTAGAATGCACAGCTGGCTCTAGAGGTTCAAATATTAGCTCCCATGTCACAGTAATGCTTTTAAATGCTGGCTTTATTCTCAAACAAGGTCTTTCCATAAGGAAAAAGTCAGTCATTAGCAGACTCAGACTCTTTTTTTGTTTAACGTCCCCAGTAAAAAAGATGATTTCCCTCCCTAAACAGCCATATATCAATCCTAAGAAATTCTCATTAGACTTTCTTGGTTACATGACCTAACTGATAAGGACTGGGAATAGGCTAATCTGAGTAGCCAATCTGGATAAGATTGCCCTCTCTGTGGTAACAGACAGGTATCAATGACATATACAAAGATTTGACGTGGAGTGGAGAACTCCCCTAAGTGACCTGAAAACTCTCCAACAGAGATGGCAAAATGTGTAGTCATAAGTAAGGTAGATTTACTATGAATCCAGTGAAACCTTTGCTTCCGAGACTTTATGTGCATGGGCCCCTTCCAGAACTCTAGGGGAAGCCTTTCAATGTATTCACAAGATCATACATTTTGTGGATATTTTAATCATGTTCAGTTGAGAACACAGTCTTATTCAGCTCCAACCTCCCCTCCACCACAATGTCCTGTATGACATGTGGCATTGGAGTGGCCATGGCATGTTTGAAAAGCAGGCAAGGAGAAGTTGAGTTGGGAATTCATTCGTTTCAGTTTAGGGAAATTTCTTTATGTGGTTTTTATTTTTTTATTTTATTTTTTTTTTTCAACGTTTATTTATTTTTGGGACAGAGGGAGACAGAGCATGAACGGGGAAGGGGCAGAGAGAGAGGGAGACACAGAATCGGAAACAGGCTCCAGGCTCTGAGCCATCAGCCCAGAGCCTGACGCGGGGCTCGAATTCACGGACCGCGAGATCGTGACCTGGCTGAAGTCGGACGCCTAACCGACTGCGCCACCCAGGCGCCCCTTCTTTATGTGGTTTTTAGTCACTTCCTTGCATAACTAAATTGTTATTAGCTATCCTGGTAAAGCAGTGACTTCAAGAAATATATTGTCCACTGGGCCAAATCACTCTGTTGAACAATATTGCTTGATGATTTCTTTTAGCAAGAAACTGTATGTAAAATGGAAGGGAAAGAAAGTTTTTAATATACAAAGCCAGAAGCTAGTTGGTAGAAAAGTCTTTTGAAGTGGAGGATTTGGTTTTCTATATGTGTGTATAAACATATACACACATGTATACACATTATTGAGTAATGCAGCATATGTGACTTTAAACATAAACAACTTTTATAAGCTATTAATAGTAAAAAAAAAAACTAGTTTCAATCAATCATGCTAGACAAGGCATCTTTTTTTATCCATAAAAATATTTCATAATTGTTGCCACATGAAGAAGTAATCAATCTATAAATACAGCCAAAAAATGTAGTTAAAAAAGTATTAAAATGTGTGTCAGGCATTTAATTAGCACAAATGTATTTTTCCTGGATATTGTAGTACTGATAGTATTTGTCAGCTTCTTAAATTGTTTTTTATTGTTGTTGCTATCGTTTCTTTTCCCAATCTAAATAAACATTTACTTTCATAGTTAATTTTGTATTTGTAATTTTAGTTTCCTTTTCTTAAAGAGAATCTCCAACTTTCCATAAGCTTCTGTAGCCACAAAAGTTGGATCTGCTCCCAATCGTAGCTACAACACTCCACCATAGTGGGTGTGATTTGAAATGATAAGGACTTAAAATACACTACAGATATACAATGTCCCATGCTCTCCCCTTTCCTCACCCTCCTGATTATTTTTGTGAGCATAATGAGAGGTAGGAAATTATTTGGCAAAAGTTGAAGCAGGCAGCTTTTTCATATCACAGCAGACACAATTCCTTTCTTTTTTTTTCAATATATGAAATTTATTGTCAAATTGGTTTCCATACAACACCCAGTGCTCATCCCAAAAGGTGCCCTCCTCAATACCCATTACCCACCCCCCCTCCCTCTCACCCCCCATCAACCCTCAGTTTGTTCTCAGTTTTTAAGAGTCTCTTATGATTTGGCTCTCTCCCACTCTAACCTCTTTTTTTTTTTTTTCCTTCCCCTCCCCCATGGGTTTCTGTTAAGTTTCTCAGGATCCACATAAGAGTGAAAACATATGGTATCTGTCTTTCTCTGTATGGCTTATTTCACTCAGCATAACACTCTCCTGTTCCCTATGACCCAGAAATAGCACTGCTAGGAATTTACTGAAGGGATACAGGGGTGCTGATGCATAGGGGCACTTGTACCCCAATGTTTATAGCATCTCAACAATAGCCAAATTATGGAAAGAGCCTAAATGTCCATCAACTGATGAATGGATAAAGAAATTGTGGTTTATATACACAATGGAGTACTACGTGGCAATGAGAAAAAATGAAATATGGCCCTTTGTAGCAACGTGGATGGAACAGACACAATTCCTTTCAAATCTATGTCAGTTATGCCATTTCCCTATCCATTCTCTCTCTCTGTCTCACTCTCTTCACCACCCCCCCCCAATATATCTATTTACCTATGGTAGTAGAACAAGATAGAAATGATGAACTTAGGCAGAGGATAATATTTAAATAAAAATCTAAAAAAAATTGGTGGTTATTTCATCTGAAGTTTAAGCTTCAACTTTGAAAAAATTCCTTTAACTCCATTCACTTCATGGAAGCTGAAAATGAAAACTTTCTTGCTTTGAGGAAATAGGTAAAAGGGCACCTGGAAATAATATGAACATTTCTACTTTTAGTCTATTTTCAATATTAATTTTGAGAGCCTAAAACTAACAAATCGCCCCAAAACTTGGTAGCTTAATGTGCAGCAGTCATTTAATTATATTTCAGAGTTTCCATGTGTCCGTAATTCAGGAAAAGCTTAGTCAGGCAGTTTGGACTCATGGGCTCGCATGTGGTTGCAGTTAGGCGGTAGATGGAGAGCTAGAACAACTGGAGACTGGCTGGGCATCTCTCTGTCCATCAGTGTAGTCTCAGGGGTTTTCTATGTGGTCTCTCCATGAGAGCTAATTTGGGCTTCCTGACTGTATGGTGGCCTTAGGGGAATCTCACTATTTACATGGTAGCTCGGGGGGTCAACTGTTATTATTTCAGCTTCTATCTCCCCTGCCTCACCTTTTATGACCTAACCTTGGAAAGATATTCACTGTCACTTCCACCACATTTGGCTGGTTAAAAGCAAGTCACAAACTCACCCAGAATCAAAAGGTAGGAAATAGGCTCTACCTTTTGATGAAGAAATATGAAGCTTCTAGAAAAACATGTGGAAAAGGAGGTAAGAGACATCTTTGGAATATACAACTTGCTACACAATTTTTGAGTAAATTAGTAAATAGTCAATATTTTGATGTAGTGAACATAATCTAACTCAAGAATTTTTGTAATACTCTTGAAGTATTTTCTCAAGGAAATATGGAGACTATCTAGAGTACCTGGTAATAGAACTTTGACATAAAATGGAAGAGGATCAGGAATACACATAGATTTACAAGCATATATGATTTATTGAAGACAGATTTTTTTCATAACTGAGATTTCAAGAATGGAAAAGTATGACCTACTCAATTGTTAAAAGCATCATCCAAGCCAAAATTATGGTTTCAGAATGCCTATATTCACACCTCAAACTTCTTTCTTGGTGTGTTAGCAAAAATAATGACTGAGGTCTTCAAATGTAACCCCTAAAAAACAAGAAGATAAACATATTCACAAACACAACTCACTGAATGTAGCAAAATCATGTGTCTGTTAGGGTTGATACGGTCGTAGGCAAAAATTTCACGGTGGTTTTTGTCATGCCTTGCATTGTGCTCTATAGCTATTATGGGCCATGGAGTTCAGTAATTGTGAAGAGCAAACAAAATACTGGCATGAATTATTTGAATGTACATACTACTGCAACTTTTTTTAATTCTTTTTTTTATATTAAATATAATTTATTGTCAAATTGGTTTCCATACAACACCCAGTGCTCATCCCAACAGGTGCCCTCCTCAATGCTCATCACCCACTTTTCTCTCTCCCCTACCCCCCATCAGCCCTCAGTTTGTTCTCAGTATTTAAGAGTCTCTTATGGTTTGCCTCCTTCCCTCTCTGTAACTTCCCCCCCCCCTCCCCTTCCTTATGGTTTTCTGTTAAGTTTCTCAGGATCCACATATGAGTGAAAACATACGGTATCTTTCTCTGTGTGACTTATTTCACTTAGCATAATACCCTCCAGTTCCATCCACGTTGCTTCAAATGGCCAGGTTTTATTCCTTCTCATTGCCAAGTAGTATTCCATTGTATATATAAACCACATCTTCTTTATCCATTCCTCAGTTGATGGACATTTAGGCTCTTTCCATAATTTGGTGATTGTTGAAAGTGCTGCTATAAACATTGGGGCACAAGTGCCCCTATGCATCAGCACTCCTGTATCCCTTCAGTAAATTCCTAGCAGTGCTATTGCTGGGTCATAGGGTAGATCTATTTTTAATTTTTTGAGGAACCTCCACACTGTTTTCCAGAGCAGCTGCACCAGTTTGCATTCCCACCAACAGTGCAAGAGGGTTCCGATTTCTCCACATCCTCTCCAGCATCTATAGTCTCCTGATTTGTTCATTTTAGCCACTCTGACTGGCATGAAGTGATATCTCAGTGTGGTTTTGATTTGTATTTCCCTGATGAGGTATGACGTTGAGCATCTTTTCATGTGTCTATTGGCCATCTGGATGTCTTCTTTAGAAAAGTGTCTGTTCATGTCTTCTGACCATTTCTTCACTGGATTATTTGTTTTTTGGGTATGGAGTTTGGTGAGTTCTTTTGGATACTAGTCCTTTATCCAATATGTCATTTGCAAATATCTTTTCCCATTCCGTCGGTTGCCTTTTAGTTTTGTTGATTGTTTCCTTTGCAGTGCAGAAGCTTTTTATCTTGATGAAGTCCCAATATTTCATTTTTGCTTTTAATTCCCTTACCTTTGGAGATGTGTCGATTAAGAAATTGCTGTGGCTGAGGTCAAAGAGGTTTTTTCCTGCTTTCTTCTCTAGGGTTTTGATGGTTTCCTGTCTCACATTCAGGTCCTTCATCCATTCTGAGTTTATTTTTGGGAATGGTGTAAGAAAGTGGTCTAGTTTAATTCTTCTGCATGTTGTTGTCCAGTTCTCCCAGCACTATTTGTTAAAGCGACTTTCTTCCATTGGATGTTCTTTCCTACTTTGTCAAAGATTAGTTGGCCGTACATTTGTGGGCCCAATTCTGGAGTCTCTATTCTCTTCCATTGGTCTATGTGTCTGTTTTTGTGCCAATGCCATACTGTTTTGATGATTACAGCTTTGTAGTAGAGGCTAAAGTCTGGGATTGTGATGCCTCCTGCTTTAGTTTTCTACTTCAATATTACTTTGGCTACTTGGGGCTTTTTGTGGTTCCATACAAATTGTAGGATTGCTTGTTCTAGCTTTGAGAAGAATGCTGGTGCAATTTGGATTGGGATTGCATTGAATGTGTAGATTGCTTTGGGTAATATTGACATTTTAACAATATTTATTCTTCCAATCCATGAGCATGGAATGTTTTTCCATTTCTTTGTGTCTTCTTCAATTTCCTTCATAAGCTTTCTATAGTTTTCAGCATAGAGATCTTTTACATCTTTGGTTAGGTTTCTTCCTAGGTATTTTATGATTCTTGGTTCAATTGTGAATGGGATCAGTTTCTAAAATTCTTTTTTTTAACTTATTTATTTGTTTTTGTATTTTATTTATTTTTTTGAGAGACAGCACCAACAGGGGAGAGGCAGAGAGACAGGGAGACAGAGGATCCAAAAAGGGCTCTGTGCTGAAAGGCTGACAACAGTGAGCCCAATGCGGAGCTCCAACTCATAAGCCATGAGATCATGACCTGAGCCAAAGTCAGATGCTCAACAGACTGAGCCACTCAGGTGCCCCTTAATTCATTCATTCATTCATTCATTCATTCATTCATCTATTTACTTATTTACTCACTTACTCATTTATTTTCGTAACGTCTACACCCAACGTGGGGCTCAAATTCATGACCCTGAGATCAAGAGTTGCATGTTCTTCTGATTGAGCCAGCCAGGCACCCCACCACTCCAACATTTTTAGTGAAAGCAAGAATAAAAGCAAAACTTAATAGCAATTAACTCATTATTTACCCATCATAAACCAAAAGAGGATTTTGTATATATCAACCTCACTTTAGTACTTTAGCTCACAGGAGGAAAATATTTTGTTCACGTGTTCTAGCTTTTATGATATGTAACTGTAATAAACTCTGAACTAAATCATGTTAGAAAGTTTTAGGCCCTGGGAATATCTTAGTGTATATTCTTAACTCAAGGATCCAGCTATAAATGTAATTTTGATGTCAGTGCTTTCTCAGTAAATCCCTCTGTCTAGAGCTACCTGCACTCTTCATGTAAACACTCTTCTAAATCTTATGATTGTGAAGAACTCTGTGTTTGTGGTTGTTTACTCTGTATATGACATTTTAGATTTAGATAACTAAAGAAGAAGTTGGGTAGAAATCAGAGGTGGGGTAGGGATTCCAGGATTATCAGTGGTTAGAAATGAGATATCAATTTGGAAGTTACCAACTACAATGTGGTATATGGCCAGTCTGGTAGAGGGAATCAATTGGTATACAAGAAGTATGGGGATTTGGTGTAAGGTTATTTGTCTTAATGGTTTGAATGTGTATACATGTTAATTATGTCAGCAGTGACAACTGAGGATTTGGTTGTGCTTGGTTTGGGGCAGTGGGTATAAGTAGGAAAGTTGTAACAGATATTGGATATGAAGAAAACTATCAGCATTAAACCATTTCTACATTCACAGAGCTCTCTTTTCTAAGAACAAGAAGCTTTAACATTTGCGGGGACCACAGGTGTTCTACAGTTTAGTTTTTGTAGGGGTGATACTCCTGACTGTTACCTTATCCCTTTAGCCGCAAAGATTTTGACCCCAACAGCCTTTCCTTGTGTACCACAATACTTACTCTAAATCTTTACCTAACCTACCTCATTTGTTAAAAAGATATCTTTGCATGACTTAAAATAAAGCAGGCTTCTAGGTTCAAATCTCAGATCTACCATTTACTTACTGGATATCCTTCAGTAAGTCATATAAAAGCTCTTTGCCTCAGTTTCCTTAGATGTAAAATGGGAATAACAATAATCCTTACTTTATGAGGTTGTCATGGAATTATCTGAGATAATGTTACTGATGTAACACAAGTAGACACATATGCTCAATGAATACTTTTTAAATTATTTTTTATGTTTACTTTTGAGAGAGCGAGAGCAGGAGAGGGGCAGAGAGAGAGAAGGAGACACAGAATCCAAAGCGGGCTCCAGGCTCTGAGCTGTCAGCACACAGCCTGATGCGGGGCTCAAACCCACTAACTGCAAGATCATAACCTGAGCTGAAGTTGGATGCTCAACCAACTGAGCCACCCAGGCACCCCACTCAATGAATATTAATTGCAATCATTATTGTTATTATTTTTATTTGAGCCCCTCAACTTCTCCCTGTGCCCTTTGACCCCTTCTCCTTTGCTTCGGATTTTCTAAGTTCAGTCCTCTACAGGCTTGTTCGATTAGCCATGGCTCCCTGCAGGGCAGAGTAAACTAACTTGTCATTTTGCTTGACTTCCCATATATTTTTTTTTTAATTTTTTTTTTCAACGTTTATTTATTTTTGGGACAGAGAGAGACAGAGCACGAACGGGGGAGGGGCAGAGAGAGAGGGAGACACAGAACCGGAAATAGGCTCCAGGCTCTGAGCCATCAGCCCAGAGCCTGACGCGGGGCTCGAACTCATGGACCGCGAGATCGTGACCTGGCTGAAGTCGGACGCTTAACCGACTGCGCCACCCAGGGCCCCCCTGACTTCCCATATTTAATGTGTTCATCACTCTGTAGAAATATGAATGATAAATTCTGACTTCATTTTTTGATGAAGTCTCGTATGGAAATGTGGAATGTATTATTGGACACTGGAGAAAATGTGATACTTGTTACAAAGTGGCAAAGAATTTGCCCGGATCATGTTAGTGTTCTAATGTGTTGTGGAAGAGAACTTGTCAGTGATGAAATTGGATATTTAGCTTAGGAATTTCTAAGAAAAGTGTTGAGGAGTAACTTGATTACTACTGACTGCTTAAATTAAAATACAAGAAGAGATAAATAAATTGAAGATGGAACTGTTCAGCAAAAAGGAACCAGAACTTAAAGATTTGGGAAATCCTCAGCCTGTCCATAATGCAAAGAATGAGAAAATGTGTTTGGGAGAAGACACTAAGGGTGTGGCTCACTGATCATTTAATAAAGAGATTAGTGTGGATTTGAAAAATGGATATAATCAGTCATTTCAACAGACCCCAGGAATGAGATGTGATTATACTGGTAAAGATACTGCCAATTTGAACTAAAGGGGGCAGACAAAGCAGGATGAAAAGAAGGAAGGCTGTTTAACTTCTTAGATCCTGCAGAACCAGACCTTAGAGCTGTTTTGCTATGAATGTGCACTGTTCTTCAAGAAAATGATCCCAAAGTCAATTCAGAGATCATCAGGGCTCCCTCCTCAGTTTAAAAGGGGAAGCATCACCTCAGTTACAACAGGCCACACAGGGGCCACCTGGCAGGGCCTCCAAGGACAAACAGTTCCTACCCACCAGAGCTATAGGAAACCAGGAGTGGAGGAGTACATTTCCCACCCCAGTGGGTCCTGAAAGTGAGACTGCTGCCCCAGTAAATCTTCAAGGGGGAGCATCAAGCCAAAGAGAATTGTTCTCAAGTCTTAAGATCTAAGGGTATTTACCTTGTTAGGTTTGGGATTTACCTGGGACCCATTACCCTTTCTTTCTTTTCCATTACTCCCTTTGGAATGGGAACGTCTATTCATGCCTATCCCATCATTATATTTTGGAAGCCTATAATTTGTCTGGTTTCACAGGTTTTTAGCTGGAAAGAAACTTTGTCATGGAGTGAATCATACTTCTAATCATACACATACCTGATTTAGATATTTAAGTGAGACTTCGGACTTTAGACTTTGGAGTTGGTGCTGGAATTAGTAAAGTCTTTTGGGGCTGTTGGGATGGAATGAATATGTTTTGCATGCAAGGACATGAGTTTGGGGAGGTCAGGGCAGAATGTTATGGACTAATTGTTTTCTTCCAAAATTCATATGTTGAAGCCCTAACCTCAGACATGATAGAATTTGGAGGTGGGGCCTTTGGGAAGTATTAAGTGTATTATAGCATTGTTTTATTTCTGCAAACTGATCTTATCAGTATTTTATCTTTGAAGTGTATTCACACTTGATACATGTAACTGTAGTCACTATGTTCTGTGCAGTATTCCACATGAGCATACAACAATTTACATATGTATTCTTTTGTTGATGAACATTTAGGTTATTCCCATTTTCCATTTGTTCACAATTATAAGAAATGTAGCAAGGTGAATTCTTATACATGTCTTCGTTTGCACATAATCAAGTTTTTCTCAGTCAGGACCATTATTGGGCATGAAATCAATTAAATAGGTCTTAGCCAGCGTATGGAGTAAATGAAGTATTATAGAATAGATAATATTAGAATATATCACATATAATACTATTTCATGAATCTTTCATTAAATTATATCCCTAATATATCAATGCATCCACATATCAAGATCTTCTTTTTTTTCCCCCTGAGAAATCTGAGCACATTAAAATGCTGGTGGAGATGAGCCATTAAAGATAAAAAAAAAAAAAAAAAAACAGGTGCATGGGGTTGGGGGTGGGGAGAAGGAAGCAAACCTCTTCTAGTAAGATAGGTGAAAACGAAATAAAGGTTCAGATGATGGTACATTTGTAGGTAGGGGAGCAGAATGTTTAGGGAGTTTCCTTTTGAGATACTCTGTTTTCTCTATGAAGTAAAGTAAGTGATAATATGCTAGGGACTAAGGTGCTAATAGAGTAGATTTCTTGAGGAAAATGGAAAAGTTTTGAAGTTGCTACTGGAAAGAATAGAAGAGAAACTGATTAAGGGAATGTAAAAGTTTACTACAAAGTGTTGAAGGTTAAGGATTGAAGAGTAGGAACTATAGTACTATCAGTGGGAAAAAGAATGATTTTCTCCATCAGCATTTAGCAACCGAAGAGTCAAGAATGTAGTTAGTTGGATCAACCTAAGATTTTAGTTTTTCTGGGCAAGATGACCAAAGATAGTGTACCAATGGAGATGTTAATGTCAATGAAGGAATGGTGGAATTGGGCACTAAAGGAGGATTCAGAACCAATCAATAGATAGGGAGAAAACGGAAAGAGAAAAGGAAGAGAATGAAGGTCTGTGTCAGAGGCCAGCAACCTATGACCTGAGGGCCAGGTCCCACTGCTTGCTTTTGTATATAAACCTTCACTGGAACACAGACTCACCCATTTACTCACTATTCATTACTATTTGCCTTCTGTTGCTGCTTTTGTGCTGCAATGGCAGAGTTGAATAATCGTGAGAGTAGATCTGCAAAACTTAAAATATCTGCTATCTGGTCCTTTATACACAAACTTTGCTAAACCCTAGTCTATTCCACTTTCTTCATTTTTCTCACTGAAGTTGAAGAACAGACATAATGTCAAATGGAAGGGAGGATGGGAAGATGAGGTAAAAGAGGGGAGAGTGACACAGTTTCCAGGGGTTACCAAGCCCAGGGCAATATTGGGGGCATGGATTAGGTGAGGTGAAGTTGGGTCTCTGACATTTGTCTCAAATAAAGGACTTGAGGCTATCAAATGGGTTGCCCATATGGATGTTGAAATCAGATAGGATGATGACAGGTTTGGAGGTGAGCAGAAAGATGGTGTGCCAACACCAAAGTCCTGGAAAACAAACAAGCAAATGTTTGGTAAAGCTTTAGGTGTCAGAAACAAGGAAGGATAAAAGTAAGTATGGCCAGTTCATATGAACTTTCAAGAAAGAGTGGGAGGCCATGGTCTGAAGTTGGAATTGAGGAGCAAGGATGGCAACCCACTCCTAACCCCAAGAGAGTGAGCAGTGATCATTGAGAGTGTTCCCAGGGAGTGATGTCTTGAAGGGAGGAATTTGGGGGCAAGAGGTGGAGGAAGCTTTTAGGACAGTAATTGAGAATAGTAGGAGCTGCTTTCTTCTTTTTTTTTTTCTTTACTCCTTTTTCCCCCCACTAGGGAATGGGAATTCTGGAATGAAAATAGAACAATAGAATGATTTTAGAGTGAGGTAAACTCTGCGGATTTAGGTCAGAGAAAGGGAACAGAGTAGTACAGGCATGGGAGTAAAGGGAGGAATAGCTGACAGGAGGCTCTCACCTTTGGAAGATGGGCAAGGCCTTAGTGGATACGAAATTTCCGGCTTCCTTGGAGTGCTTGTGGGCTCTGGCATCTACTCACTCTCTAGTCATTGACTCTACCACATGGCTGTTTAAGTCAGAAACCTCAGTCATTTCCATTTTTACCTTCTGCATTTCTCTCCATTCCTCCTTCATATTCCTCCTGGATTTGCTGCTGTCCAGTCTAGTAGGTTCTCTCCTCCAGTCCAGTCCTACAGACTTGTTTCCCCCTCCAAAATGGGCAAAAAAACCTAGTTTTTTCTTATTATACAAGCCATATATGCTAGCTGTAATGTTAATTCAGATGATACAAAAGGCATAATAAAGAATGTAAAGTTATCTCAAATCCAACAGCCTAGGCATTTCTTCTGTTAACATTTTGCTATATGTCTTCATAGACTTCCTTTTCACAGAGATGCATTTTTTTCTTCATATTTTTATTTAAATTCTAGTTAACATTTAGTGCAGTATTGTTTTCTGGAGTAGAACTTAGTGATCCATCACTTTCATATAACACCCAGTGCTCATCCCAAGTGCCCTCCATAATGCCCATCACCCACTTAGCCTATTCCCCACCCACCTCCCTCTACCAGCCCTCAATTTGCTTACTATCATAAAAAGTGTCTGTTTCCCTCTCTTTATTTCCCCCCCCTTCCCATATGTTCATCTGTTTTGTTTCTTGAAGTCCACATATGGGTGAAGTCATATGGTATTTGTCTTTTTCTGACTGACTCATTTAGCTCAGCATAATACACTCTAGTTCCATTCATGTTGTCAATAGCAAGATTTCATTCCTTTTGATGGCTGAGTGATATTCTATTGTATATATATACCACATCTTTATCCATTCACAGAGATACATTTTCTTAAAATTTAGTGGGACCATATTTCATGTGCTCTCTTAAAAAATATTATTTTCTAATAAAGTATCATGGAAATTTTTTTAAGTTTATTTTGAGAGAGAGAGATAGAGCATAACTGAGGGAGAGGTAGAGAGAGAGAGAAAGAGAAAGAGAATCCCAAGATTCACTGACAGTGTGAAGCCTGACTCGGGGCTCGATCTCACCAACCTTGAGATCACAACCTGAGCCGGAATCAAGAGTCAGAAGCTTGACTGACTGAGCCACCGGGCACCCACGTGGAAATTTTTCTATCAATAAATTCTTATCTAAATCATTTTTTAATCCTTAGCATTCTTTTATATGTATATACTGTGATTTTTTATCCAATTCCCATATTGTTGGATAGGGTTTATATTTATTTGTTACTACATACAACAGTACAATGAACATCCTTGTTGAATGACACTCATAAAACAAAAATCTGATCATTTCCTAATTTCACACTTGAAATTCTTCAGTGGCTCTCTAGTTGATGACCTTCAGGAGTAAATCTATTTGCTTAGCTTGACAAAAGAGGTCAGTTGCAGTCTGGTTTAGGCCTGTTTCCTCTCCATTCTGATTTCACAGTCAGCCGTGCCCTTGTCACTCTGGTCAGGGGCCCTACCTGGATACCCTCCAAATGCCTCCATCACAGTGTGTTAGCAATGTGTGTTGACCTGTCGATCTTCCCGGCTGTACTGTACACTCCTTGAAGGACGGTACTTGATCTTCTGGGAAGAGTTACATGTAGATACTTAGCACTTGTTTGCATGGAAGACTGAATGATTGCACACATTCTTGTGTATTTGCTCCCTTAGTTCTCGTTCCCCTTCACTGTAGATGTTTTAATGGTTATTCTCTTTTCCTTGTCACGGCTTATGTTTTCTGTTGACCTCGAATTCATTCATTCATCTATTCATTTCAGTTCACAAAAGCTAAGTGAATACTACTATGTGCCAGTTACTGTTATAGGTGCTGAGAAGTACCCATTCACTTATTGTGAATGAGACCTCCTAGACCTTATATTCTAGTGAGGAGACAGATGATAAATAAGGTAAAGAAGTGACATGTATCCTCTATTAGAGAGTGATAAGTGCTAAGAAGACAAAATATGAAGTGGAGAAGGGGGTTTTGAAGGGCCTGTGTGTTGTCAGGGCTGGGGGTGTTGATATTTTAATCAGGATGGGAGGGAGAGCCTGTCTCTTTAAGAAAGGAGGGAGCTAGTCACACAGCATCTGGGGAAGAGCATTCTAGGCTGAGGAAGGAGCCTTTGCAAAGGCCCCCAGGCTGGAACGTGCTGAACATGTTTGAGGAAGAGCAGAGAGGCCAGTGTTCCAGTTTCAGGAAGCACTAGAGGGAGACTAGGTGAGGTGAGAGTGGGGATAGCAAACCAGATGGCTGTGGCATGGTCAGAATTTTGGTACTTGCCCTGACTGAAAAGGGAAGCTACTGGAGGAAATGATGGTATACTATGACTTGTTTTAACAGGATCTTCCTGGCTACTCTGTTGAAAAGAAGCTTGAGGTGAACCGGTAGGTGGCTACTGTAATAATTCAGACAGAAATTATGATCTGTGCTGAGATGGTGGCAGTGGGAGAAGTAGTACATGACTGAATTGTGGATTTCTTCTGAAGGTGCTTTGCTCATGGACTAGATATGGGACATGAGAGAAAGAGCAGAATCACAGATAACACCAACATACTAAATCTCTCAAAACATAGAAAAAATAAAAATTCTATTCTGTTTACCTAACAGTTGCTTAGTTTTGCCCTATTGGCCTTATTTCAGGCTCACACTTAACCCATCCTAGCTACATTTAATTAGAATCATCCCAGAGAGAATTCTCTATATTTGAACATTTTTGTGTTTGTTTACACAGTGTTACTATAAATTATGAAGATTCATTTGTGTATGTGTATGTGCATGTGTAAAGGAGGCAGGAATCAGTCTCTTTTAAAATGCACATCACGTACAATACCCAAACTCAGTTTTAATATCTGTCATAAAATTTCTTGGACCATAGTGCTCTCTCTAGTAATAAAATTTCCCTGTGTTTTGCAAGTGCATTTGCTTAACACCTGGATCACTCTTCAGTAAATAAGTCCAGATGACTCTAAATGGATTAATAAATAAAGCAAGCCTGCCTTTTACTCACAAGTTTTCTAGCGAATACATTAATAGCTATAAATGAATAATAAAGTACTTAGGATAATCTAATTGTTTTCTATTTTGATTAAATTATTCAAAACAGTCATGTAGAGTTACAAATCTCAAAATATAGAACAATATTAATAGAGTTACACTAGCATGAATTTTAAAATAATTTGAGTATGATATATTTTAAAATTAATAAGAATGATTTTTATATGGGAAATGTCACTCTTTTTTAATGAAAATGTAAAAACTCTCTTGAAGCCACAGATTGGCCTCTTTGAGCATTGTTAGGTAACTGGAATTTGCTCCCTTTTGCTTACATTTATGAATCAAAAATTCATCTCTGGAAGGCTGACACTGAAAGTCAGTTTTTATTTCCATGGGATACTGTAATAATAATACATGGAAGAGCAAAAGACAACCATTTTCTAGGTGCGATGAAATGCTTACCTCGTTTTTTCCAGGGGATGCTCCAATTTTGGCTTTAACGTTAAAAAGTCATTCAGGCAGGACTCGGACTCCCAACTGTGTAAATTAAGTGACTTTTTGAAGTTCAGCAGTGAATTGCTTATAAAAATGTATGCAAAAAAAATTGTGGAGATACCAGTTACTGAATTGAAATTCCAAGGTGCCCAGCAAAGGCCATCCTGACATGGCAGCAATCTCAGGCATGACTAGCAAATGCCAGGGCTTTTGGCCAATCTGTACTGCTATTTAGCTTCTTAAAGTCTGTTTATGAACAGGTAAAACTGGAAAGTGAAAAGGAGTTACATGTGGACAAACAATATTGACATTTAAAACTAGTGATTAAGAGTGCAATCTGGCTGTTTGTAGTGAACCTGGGTAAAGGCTAGGTGACCTTGACTAAGTTTCTTAATCTCTCACTTTCTCTGCACAGTGTATTAAATAGGGATAATGATTGTTGCTACCTGATGGGATTGCTGTGAGATTTAAATGAACAATTTAGTCTAAAACTCTTAGGACAGTTCCTAGCATTGTGTACACTCTCAATAATTGTTAGCTCTTCTTATTGTCTCGGTATATAATAGAACTCTTGAGTTTACATATAAATTACATTTTAAAAAGATGTGCCTGAGTGGCTCAGTTGATTGAGCATCTGACTTCAGCTCAGTTAATGATCTCCTGGTTTGAGTTTGAGCCCTGCCTCAAGCTCTGTGCTGACAGCTCAGAACCTGGAGCCTGCTTCAGATTCTGTGTCTCCCTCTCTCTCTGCCCCTCCCCTGCTCACACTTGGTCTCTCTTTCAAAAATAAATGAACATTAAAATCTTTAAAAAGAGAGAAAGAGAGAGAACGAGACTGCGTTAAGGTGAATAAAGAAAATAATTCTAGGGGTTCCTTACTCTGGCTATTCTTGGTGTACTGTTCTATTTTCATCAATGGGTAATATTCCTGCCAGAAGCCAGGTGGGGAGGATTTCTGAACTGCATGTAAGATTTTCAGAGTGTATGAACCATAAGATCGGTCAATATTAATAACTATATTTGAAAGTTAAGGAGGTGCCCAGAATTACCAGCATTTTTAGTTGTGGTTTCTGCTTGCCCAGTCCCACATTCTTCAAATAGAATCCATTCAACATCCCACAAAAACATGAAAACTGATGGTCTTCCTTTGCTATCGTACTCTACTATCTAACATCATCACTGAGGGTTTCTAGGTTTTGAGAGCACAGATACGTCATCTGGAGCTCACATTGGAAAAGAGCAAAATTTGCACAGGGCAGGGAGTCCAAGGCACATGGCATATTGATGTGGTGGTTTGAATTTGAGACTGAGGATGAAAAGGCTAGGGTGAGTGAATATGGTACACTCAGGCATTGGAAAGTTTGGGTGGGAAGTGTTCCCTAGCCTGCCACCAACAGAATGTGGATTGGGTGGAACAAGTGTGGTCTGTAAGAATGTAGTCAGCGAAGATTGGTTTATCCCACAAGGCTTAATTTTAAAGTCATGAGCTCCAGAACTTGAAGAGTATATGCAGAGAAGAGTCATTTATGACAGAATTACGTATGCTTCCTTCCAGCCAGGTCAGGTCATCTGAATCAGGTGCTTTTTGCAAGTTTCTTTGCTTATGATGGTAACTCTTTTTTGCAAGATCTGGCTTATTTTCTTACTGACATGTAAAAGGCATTCTTTCTCCTCGTTTATTTTTTAAATTCATTTCAATGCTAATTATAGATTTTTCCTGTTTATATGCCATATTATATATTCATCTGCTCACAAATATGTGCCATATTGTGCCCACAAAGGATATGGTATATCAAAGCATAGATGAATCCTTATAAATCCACAGTCATCCTTAGGGAAATTACACAAAACACTTTTCTGTTTGAGTAAATCAGGGTCATTATGTGGCTATCCAAACACAACAACATACTGTTTGATATCCATATCCTCTATATGTATTCTGAGTCTTTTGTTAAAAGCAGAAATTATTAAATCCTGTTTCAACTTATTATTCTGTAATATTCGCAGTATTCTGTTGATATCTTAAAGTAATTACATAGCCCAAATCCAAAATATATGACCATTCTATAATATCAATAAATATGCCTCCAATAGAATGTGTCACTAATGCACAGTCATTGTTTCTAAAGTGCAAAACAGTACATGGAGCCCCTTAACTGAGGGTTTCTTCTTAAGACTATAATTCCAACTTACAAATGTATGTTTTTGAAAAGCATATTATTTAAAACTGTGTCCTCCATTGAGACAGAAGAGAGAGTTTAAGTACTGAGTTTCAGTTTGGGAAGATGAAAAAGTTCTGGAGATGAATGGTAGTGATGGTTGTACAATAGTATGAATGTACTTAATGCTGCTGAACTGTACGGTTTTAAACAGTTAAAATGGTACATTTATGTATATCTTATCACAATAAAATTCTGTTTTAAATTGCCTCCTCTAAACCTAACGAGCTTTCTAGCATAATTATGGCATTACTTGGTAATTTTAGTTTCCTTGAAATAACTCGATTTTTTTCAATTTTTCAAAAAATTTTTAATGTTTTTATTTATTTTTGTGAGAGAGAGGGAGAGACAGAGCACGAGTCGGGGAGAGGCAGAGAGGGAGGCACAGAATCCGAAGAAGGCTCCAGGCTCTGAGCTGTCAGCACAGTGCCCGACACGGGACTAGAATCCACCAACTGTGAGATCGTGACCTGAGCCGAAGTTGAACGCTTAACCGACTGAGCCACGCAGGTGTCCCAAAATAACTCTAAGTCAAATATGAATATGTAAGTAAGGAGCTCAATAACAAAAAATGTTGGTCAAACTCCAATTCACTAAAATATTTAAGTAAACTAGAAGAAAAGCACTAAAGCATCAGCTAGCAGGGATCAGAAGGATGATCTCCTGATTTTATTCCTATCTTAATGACCTTGTAGTTTAATATAATGGTTTTTAGCTTCGCTGAAAAGTTTAGAGATGACTTTTTATTGACTTTAGTCAAAGAAAGAGAAGATTATTCAATAAAGACCATAAACATTAAACTTCTGGTATTTGGAAGTTGTATTAGATTGAATTTCAGGTATTATGTGCAGAATAAAGTGCTTTTATTATGATCACTCCTCTTTCAACTCTATATATTTCCAGCTTAATGGCATAATAATAGTATGACTGGGATTTACCAGCCACAGTTATAAATATGTAACATTCATTTCTAGGTAATATATTACACTGTTCTTTTATGAAGAAGTAGTTGCCCTTGATGTAAAAATGGATATTTGATTTGAATAAATGATTCTGGAATTTATGTGATACTCCCAAGTTATTCTGTCCTCTCATATACTGAAATGCTTTTGTGGGATGTCAGAGTTGGATAAATAATAATTGCCTTCCAGAATCTTCAGTATATATGATGGTTATTTTTAGAACCCAGCTAAAAACCTTTGTGACATAAACTCTTTAATTTTTTCCATTCCTATTGCCCTAGCCACGATTTATTGAAAGCTGTGTATCCTAATAGCAAACTGGGCTTCCTTCTTAAAACACTAACTGAAAACTCTCTTCATGTATATAAATGGTGATCCAGTTAGCAAGTTCTTCTTAATGAAATCTGAATGATTTCATTTCTTACAGAGTGCAGCCATACAATTCAAAATTTACAAATATTGTTTCAATTTGCTGAAAAAGGAAAAGAGCACATAAGTTCTTGTGATTAGAATCATCTTAAAACCATAGCACTGGTAGGGATTTTACATTCTAATTTCCAACTGGACTGTAAAGAAGCCAAAAGTCTTCACTCACAGTCCTGGCTAAATGGACACAGGTAGTGAGGTGAGTATGAATTTTGCCCCCAGAAAATCAGTTGTGTAAAAAAATGAAATGAAATGAAATAAAATAAAATAAAATAAAATAAAATAAAATAAAATAGCATATATGTTTATTTTCATAAACAAAATTAAGTCTTACTTCAAGGTGGGGGAACATTTCATCTCAATTAATCGGGAATTCCCCCACCCTGAGAGCCATTTGAAAGTACTCAGTTCTTACACCAACTGGAACAGTAGGGGATGGGAATGCTGCTTTGGTCTGGTTCTCACAGGTCCTCGCTGTGACCCTCCTGTCTGTGCCTATGCTAAGCTTCAACATTGCCCTTTGAATATTTCTGTCCACATTTTCTTCTTCACAGGGCTAGGATTAGGATCTCTAGATGGTCCCAACACTGAGAATATTACAATTCAAAATGAAATTTATGATATTGAGTTCCATTGGATTTCAGGTATTACATGCACAAGATGTATACTAAGATAAAAACAACTTCTTCCTATGGTTTTTTAAATGCAGCCTTCTTGAAAAGTTCATCACAGCCAAACTTATTTGGAAGGAGGGCCCTGATATAGTGAGTGCCCAAAGCACATGCTTCATCTACCTAGTGGATGGTCCAGTGCTGCTGATTCAAGCTTATTGAAAAGTAGTCTAGAGGCCCCTGTATATGAGAATACTTCTAAATGAGTCAGCATTTTTTTTCATCCAGCCTGAAAATTCTTTCCTAGCCACTTCATCAGGACATATTTTTTGACTTGTGTTTTCAAACAGTGTCAGTATAAGTGTAGAATTGATCAAACTTTCTCAACAGTCCTTCTCTGGAAAGTGAGTTGGTCAGACACCCGGATGAAATGAGAGGTGACAATGCATCAAAATTTTCTCAGGATAGTCCCAGTTTGTATGTATTGTCCCACCATATTTTTTTCTTTTTTTCTCTTTTAATAGATTTAGTAAGATATAATTTATATACCATCATAATTCACCCATGTAAAGTGTTCAATACCATGGTTTTTAGTATATTCACAGGTTTATGCAACCATTACCACAATCAATCTTAGGAAATTTTTATAACCTCAAAAAAAACCCACCCTATACCCTTTAGCTACCACCTCTGTTCCCCATATGTCTGTCCTCCCCATACCACCTCCAGCCTTAGGGAAACACTAATCTATTTACTGCTTCTATATACTTCCCTACTCTGAACTTTAATATAAATGGAATCATACAGTAGTCTTTTGTGTTTGGCTTCTTTCACTTATCATGTTTTCCCGGTTCATGCATGTTATACCCTGTATGAGCACTTCATTCCTTTTTATGACCAAATATTATTCCATTGTATAGATCTATCACTTTTGTTTATCCATCCATATATTAATTGACATTTGAGTGCTTCCTTCTATTGGTTATTATGAATAATGCTGCTATAAACATTCATGTACATGTTTCTGTGTAGATCTATGTTTTCACTTCTCTTGGGTATATACCTAAGAGTGGAATTGCTGGGCCATATGGTAACTCTATATATAATCACTGGAGGAACTGCCAGACTCCTGTCCAAAGTAGCTGCCCCACTTTACAAGTACACCAGCAATATGTGAGTGTTCCAATTCTCCATATCCTTGCCAACACTTAATGTTATTTGGCTTTTTCATTCTGGCCCTACTAGTGGGTGTGAAGATGTATCACTTGGTGGTTTGGATTTGCATTTCTCTGATGAGTAATGATGTCAACATTTTTTTCATGTGCTTGGTAACTATTTGTATATTTTCCTTGGAGAAATGTCTATTCACATCTTTTGCCCATTTTTAAATTGAGATTTTTGTCTTCTTTATTATTGAGTTGTAAGCATTCTTTATATGTTCTAGATACAGGTTCCTTACCAGATATATGATTTGTAAATATTTTCTCTCATTCTGTGGATTATTCTTTCACGTTGTTAATGGTATCTTTTGAAGCACAACTAAAATTTTTTTGATGAAGTCCAGTTTATCAATTTTTTTTTCTTTTGTTGTTCATGCTTTTGGTCTCATAACTAAGAATCCTTCACCAAATCCGAGATCTGAGGATTTACCCCTATGTTTTCTTTTAGTAGTTTTTTGGTGTTAACTCTTACATTTAGGTCTTTGGTCCATTTTGTGTTAGTTTTTACATGTGATGTAAGCTGGCATTATTAATATTGCCTCCTTTCACTCTCAAAATGCTGGATGATAAATGATATGGTCACTCTAGTTAGAGATGAAATAAATGAAATAGATTAAAGCTCCCTGACCTATGATAATTAACGACGTATAAAAGCAAGAATCATATGGCCCTAAGGAAATAGAGAGAAGACAATTTCCAAAAAAAAAAAAAAAAAAAAAAGAATGAGTCAAAGGCTAAGAAGATTGAGCAAAGCTCACAGATGTCTCCTTTCAAAAGTCTACAACTGTTGGTCTTTAAAACCCTGAAGTCCAATTCCTTTTCGATTCCTAGAATATTTTATTCGATTCCTCCTTTTTAAAACAGTGTGGCTCTATGCCATCATGGTCAGTAGTGTGCCTATTAACTTTAAAATATCAACTCATGGGCAATTTTGTATTTTCTCTTAAAAATGTAAATACATATTTTACAAGTGAATTTCAAAACTTGCTGAAATTAGTAACTAATATTTGCACAGCTACTTTGGTGATGTAAATCTAGGGTTTAAAATAAAAAGTAATGCAGCTAAGTTGAGGGCTATTCCAAATTCTCCGTAGTCTGACAAGAGACTTGTCATCTCTTTACCTGTCCTAAGGATACCAATTTAATTATCCTAATTGTTTAAATCCTTTTAAGTAAAGTACAGTAGTGAATGTTAGAATTGATAAAAGATCTATGAGTCAGTTATCAGTTCAACTTAAGTTATGAGTTGACAACACACAGAGTAAACTACTATGTAGAATTTAATAATAATAATGAATTTGGATCTTCAAGAAATATTTTCTCATTTATCTCTCTTAACAACAATTGGATATTTCTTAATCTGTGAATATAGTACTAAAATAGATAAACTTCTGGGACACCTGGGTGGCTTAGTCAGTTGAGTGTCCAGCTCTTGATTTTGGCTCAGGTCCTGATCTCGTCATTGGTGGGATTAAGCCCCAAGTCAGGCTCTGTGCTGGCAGCAGGGAACCTGCTTGGGATTCTCTCTCTCTCTCTCTCTCTCTCTCTCTCTCTCTCTCTCTGACCCTCCACTGCTCATGCACACACACTCTCTCTTTCTCTCAAAAGATAGGCATGTAAAAACATAAATAACATAAATAAATAAATCATCAGTCATCAGCGACTCAGTCAGTTAGGTGTCTGACTTCAGTTCTGGTCATTGTCTCACGGCTCATGAGTTCAAGCCCTCCATCAGGCTTCATGCTGTCACCACATCCTCTGTCTCCCTCCCCAGCCTGTGCTCTCTTTCTCTCAAAAATTAAACAAACATTAAAAAATTTTTAAAACATAAATAAAATAGGTAAACTATATTTGAGTGTAAATGAGTCCACTAATCATTGTGTTGATATTTTTAGCCTTCATATATATTTGGACCACTGGATGCTTTGTTTGACTTTGCTCTTATAAGAAAAAAGACCATGTGTTTTTATTTTTGCCTCCACAAACTTGGGTTATTTGAGGATTCAGTATATAGAATTCTTTTCCTGCCTTTTGGCATCTTATTATCCAAAGATTAATATTCCAGTCAGACAAAAACTGGTTTCTTCATATTTGTTTGGTGTTGTCCCTTGGGGCTGAAAGAGATGTAACAACCAAATATCTACTTACCAAGACAGGCAGTTATTATTTTGTTGGTTCTGTCAATCTTTTTGTACCTGTGATTATTTCATAAAAAGTATTTTGAATGATGTTACATGCCTATCAATTTCAGAAACAGCTCTGTGGAGCAGAACACAAATGGAAAAAACTTAGCCAGTGGAACTCTGGATTGTTTTTGTTAGTTAACAAGCTCTGAGAACTTTGAAATTGTAAAGTGCTTTTAAATTAGTCGTGAATCATCTCTGTATCAGAAGTTATTCATTATTGTATTCTATCCATTTTCAAAATGAGTCCATTCATTTGGTCATATCAGACAACCAGTAGGGATGGAAAATCATAGTTCACATTTCCCTATTGCTCATATACTTAGGGGACAGTGTTACAGATATCAGGACATGGCAGGGATATTCTTTCTCTTCCTCATGCAGTCATTCACTGTCCTAGCTAATGCAAATGAGTGACCTGTAAGAGGAGTATGCAGGGTAGGTGGGATGAGAGTCACTACAGAGGTGAGCCTCCCTTCCCTATGGCAGTTTGTGTCATCCTGTGGGGGTTCCTTGGCAGAAACAAGGTTAGAAACTATTGCTCTTGGGATAGTCCAATAAATATAGACCAAGTAGTACAGATCTCCTGAAAAATATGGAAAACTTGTGCCTGACTAGAGGTGTTCCAAGTCAATGCTTCTCAAACTTAAAAAGGCAAGTTCTGGTTCAGGACTCTCGGGCAGAGTCCAGTACTGCAGAACACTGTGTTTTCTGACAAGCTCACAGAGAATGGGATGCTTCTGGTGCAGGAACCATGCTGAGTAACCAGGACAGTGTGGTTCAGGCTTGCCATGGGCCCCTCAGGGTACAGGAGTCAGAAGGTGAAAGAACATGGGTGAAGGCAGGTACTTACTCCTGTGAACAGAAGGGGCAAGGAGGAAACTCCAGTGTGCACAGAGGGAGAGGCACTAAAGATGGAAGACTGATAAACACTGAATCCCTGGAAAATCTTCAAAGATGAGAGCAGGCTTGGTTTAATTGAGAGAAGATCTGTTAGAAGGTTTCCAGTGCTCACAGAGGTAGATGAGAAAGATGATTTATGCAGCGGCATGAAAGACAAGTTCAGCAAAACTTTTTGAATGACATGTAGGAAAGAATTTAACGTATCAAATTGCAGTAATGTCATGTATGGAAAAGCACTTTGTGAAACAAAGCTCTACTCAAATATAGGACACTGGCATTAATACTAATAGCCTTAGTCAAGCCAGTAGGCATGGCACTGGGGGTCAGATCAAGGTTATCACCAAGGGTACTGAGGAAAGGAGATTGGAGAAGTGGGGCCAGAGAATGGGCCACTGGCTTTAAGGTCATGAATGGAGGAGAGGGAGTGGATGAGTGTGATGACATGATCTCTTGCTTAGGGAAGAACTGAAACCAGGGAGTTAAGGAACCTTAAATTTCCCTTGGACCTGATCCTTCATTTTATGGATGAACAAACTGAGGTCCAGAAAAACTAAATTATGTGCACGAAGTCACTCAGCAACTAGGGTACAGAGTAGTGTCTTCCTTTAGGACTGCCAGATTTAGCCTATAAGGAGACAGGATGCCCAGTTAAATTTGAATTTCAGTTTAAAAATAATTTTTAGTATAAAAATGTCCAATGAATACCTCTAGTCAAGCAAAATATTTGCGACATACTAAAAAACTTATTTATTGTTGATCTGAAATTCACATTACTGGACATCCTATATTGTTTCTGGAAACACTAGATTCATTGGCAATCCAGTACTTTTTGGTAAATAGAGATATAGGAAAGATGAAGAAGATACATTGACCTTGTATTTAGAATATAAGATCCATTAGGGCATACATTTCTATGTATTTATTATCTGGAGATTCTCCAGAATCTAGGTCTGTGAATAGCACTCAGTAAATATTTATTGTACGTGTGAATGAAGGTATGGTAATGCTAAAAATATTGTGCCAAGTAGGATGCCTAACATACAAAAGAACAGAACTAAGATTTAGTATTTGTTCATAAACATATTCTATGTGTCTGATATTTTTTCAGCAGAACATTCTTGAGCAAACTTCTCAAGAATGTTCACTATGGAAAGTAAAGTACAAAGAAAAGATAAGACTTTGAAAATGAATTTTTGAGTCATATTAGAGCTTGAAAATTCTGTATTGCTAGTTTACTTGAATTTTCAAGAGTAATTCTGAGGATTTTAACTGATTAATAATTCAGGATTGAAGTATGGCATGTAGCACAAATTGATGTGGTTTGGAATATATTTCTGAAAAAATAAACACTCCAGAGCTCATTTTTCATCAAAGGGAAATAGGACAGAGGAGCTGATTGCTGGAACCTGGCCATAGCTTCCCTGCAAGCAGGGTGGGTGCAGGTGGAGTTTATCAGTCCTCTTCATCTAGATCTAAATCAGTGCTGAGGGAACTGATTGGGTTCATCCCTATTTAAGCACCTTTGATATGGCCACAATCTTGTTGGATTTCTTAAACTGACACTTGGGGTAGAAAAGGATTTGATGAAGCACAAGAATAACTGTCACTTGTTAAGGATTTACTGTGAGCAAGCATGCATCCAGCGGGAACCCATTTAACCTTGTAAGGAAGGTATTATGATCCCCATTTTTCAGATGAGAAAATTGAGGCATACAAAGATGAAGTAACTTAATAAGTGGTAAAAATGGTTAAAAAACAAAAACAAAAACAAAAAAAAACAAAAACCCTTTCCATTGGGCAACAATGCAAATCAGTTTATTCTAAGAATACCAGAATCCTGCAAAATATATTGCCTTATTTTACCAAAATAATCATCATGGAAAATAATTACAAGTAGATCATATTACCATGAATCAAGCTTTGGCTTTGCATGAAGTTAATAAACATCCTCTAACCAAAGTAAGTCATCAGTCCAGTGATTTAGTTCTAGTCTCATATTTTCTCTCACCCTCTGCCTTCATCAGGAGGGCGATGCACCGCGTCTGCATTTTCTCATTGTGCAGTTATCGTGCTGGGGTCTATCTGTTGGTGTCTGGGCAGGCAGCAGATGGTACATTCAAGCAGGTAATTGAGGAGAGCTTAATGAAGGCGATATTTTCAAAAGTGTGGACAGGGTTAAGAGAACAAATGGGAGAGAGAGAAGGGCCAGGAACTAGCAACAGCTGGAATCAATTACTGTCCCTTGACCCTGAAACAATGAGAGAAGAGAGCCGTTGCCAGAAGCCCGAGACAGGTGCAGCACAGCAGAGGGACAACCAGCAGGCAAGGAGCTGCTATCTTCTAGGAAGGGTGCAGCCAGTTTGTTGCCACCAGAAGTAAATCCAAACGAAGTCGAGGGTGAAAATGACGTACACAAACGCCTGCCTTCCCTCTCTTCTTGTAGTCTAGTCTCTTACTGGTAGCCAACATGAACTAACTGAACTCAAATGGAAGCCAGAGGACAAGGGAACCACTGATCTAGTCCACAAAGGTCAGTCTCCCCAGGGCACAGAGCAGGGTGGAGAATGGGACATATATGGCTCTGGGAGGGCAGATGGAAAATATCCATTGCATAGTGCTTTACTGCCATGGTTGCATAGCCTAATAAGCCTACTTTACTTCTCTTGCACTCTTCTTTTCCACATTCCTTTTGTCTTCCAAGTTCTCTCTCTGGCAGATGTCTCCTCTTTGCTCTGCATGGAGGGCTGCTAGTCTACCTCTTGCATTTAAGTGATGTTACCCTGGTGTTGGGCCCCATTTTTATGGGGCTCCTAGTGCTTCCCAACTCCATCTCCAGGTCCACTGAGGAACACATACTCTGGGGCAGATCTCCCTGGTCATCTGATTCCTTGGTTCTCTGATTTGACTAGGGAAGCCTCTCTTCCTTGTTACACCATTGGCAATCTGTCTCCAGATACTCCAGAGTGTTGAGTTCTAAAGGCATGTCCTTCAAATGGCTACCTTCCTAAGAAATTAAGTAGCCTCTGTCTTTACACAGTGCCTGATTTCCTATGGCATTTCTGCCTCCTGGAGCAGCCAAGTCCCTAGTATTTATTACCCCGTAGAAACCACAACTCATGTGGCACAGCCTGGAAGCACTGCAACTGAAAGAACATAGTCTAACAACAGGAGATGGTTTTTTTCTTCTTCCTCTTCTTTTTTGTTTGTTTTTAGTTATGTTCCTAGAATATTAAGAAAAGGATACATGAAACAGTATTCAGGAAATTCCCTTTCCCTTCCCTTCATCAGTTTTATCACCCTCTCTCAGTTCCTTCAGCATCTTTTCTCTGGAGTCTCCCCGGCACCTCCCCCACCTCTAACCCACCTGTCTCCCTTCTTCCTCCTCTTTCCCGTTTCTTTCATTTCTAGACCACGGAAGTCCCAGAGAACTTGCCTGGCAACAGAACCTGACTCTGAGGTAGAGAAGGGAAAGAAACTGAGCTGGTAGAGGTGAGACCCTTCTCAGTAGATAGAAGATGAGAAAGGCTGGGTGCATTTCTGCCTGAATAATGTATCCTTGCCAGTGTGAGGATCATGATGGAGTGAGAACAGCAGCACTTGAAAGGTATCAAAAGACTTTTAAACTTTAAACACCTTGATAGTTATGGCATATGAATTACAGTCTCATAACCAAAGTCATTTTCCATCTGTAATTATTACAGTGGCTGCCATTCATTGAGTGCTTGCCCCGTGCCAGGCGTTTTACCAAGGATTTTAATATATTTATGTCTAAAGTTCGAACCAAATCTATAACATATTGGTGCCAGCCTCCCTTTGCAAATGTAGAAATTGAAATGCAGAGCCATGATTTGAACAAATTGTGACTCTAAAGCACATCCCTTTTCATTAACAATGGCACTAGTACAGTAGCTCCCAACAGATGAACAAATACTGTCACCAGTCCTTGTGCTATCATGCATGCAGCATTTTTAATCTTCACATCAACCCAGTGAGGTAGTAGGGTTGTTAGCACCACTCTATGGATAAGAGTCAGAGACATGAAGGCACCCTGTTGGCCACACAGCTAGTACTCTTGAGAGTCACACGTGAACCCAGGTCTGTTGGACTCCAGATGCGTTCTCTTAATGACTGACCTGTACTCCAAAGATGCCTGCTTTATAATATTATATACGAGGGACAGAGTGGTGTTATTAATATAGTAGCTTGTTAGTTATTAATTTCTAGGATAACTCTGTGTGGGTGGAGGCAGGTATTTCTAAGAGTTGAGAACCAACGTGACAGGACCTGCTGTGATATGGCTTGCAGCAGGTGCAGGTCAGCTGGTGAATGCTAGGGTGGGGCAACATACTCCATGCCAGCATTTTGAAATAGAGAAATTTGGGGTTCATGAGATGAGTCAAGACAATGACAAACAGCAACTGACCCTGTGAAACAGAAACCAAAGAATAGATTACAATACACAGGTCCCTCCACTTGATGTTTACTAGTTAGCCCATTTCTTGAACAGCAATCCAATAATAATCATCATGTCTCAGGGGAGTCTCCCCTATAGTTTAGGTCATTTCCTTCATGACTGGCTGTATGACTGTGATAGTTTTTTTTAATATTATTTATTTATTTTCATCTAAATGTTTTTAAAGTCTAGTATAGTTCACATACAGTTTTATATTAGTTTCAGGTGTACAATATAGTGATTCCACAATTCTATATATTCTGTGCTCATAAAGATAAATGTACTCTTTATTTTGTGTGTACATATATTTGTGTATATGTGTGTGTATGTGTGTGTACACACACTTCATCTTCTTTATTCATTTATTTCTTCATGGACACTTGGGATGCTTCCATAATTTGGCTATTGTAAATAATGCTGCAATAAATACAGCGGTGCAAATACCTTTTTGAATCAGTGTTTTCATATTATTTGGGTAAATAACCAGTAGTTGACTGTGATAGTTGTATGGAAGACGAGTCCTGATACTGAAATTAGTCTATAAATTCTGAAATGAATAAAATATGGAGTTGTATTGATAAAACAATACAAGTGTTGGCTTAACTAGTCAGCTGCCTCATGAGAGAATTAGAAAAAACAAAAAGTAGTTCTCAGAAGCCCACTCATGAACTGTTACATAGACTTCAGGTAATTTTCTAAGGTGTATATTTTTAAATAAAATTTTAGTTGTGTTAGATGAAAATCATCAACTTTTAGCAGATTAAGATAATTTTTAATGTTTAAATATGGTATTTGTTGGGTGATTTCTATGATGATTTTATGGAGTGTTTTAGGGGAAGGCAAGTTGAGGGGTCTGTGGTTTTGGGATCAAGGAAAGTTGTCATAAATCACACAGTTAAAACATTGATCTCTCTCCCAGCCTATCATTCACCTTCCTTACCTTCTGTTTCTCCTACTGTCAAACCCTGAAGAAATTAAGACTCAGAGACTCAAGTGTATAAAAGAGCACTTAATAAGACCCAAATCCTAAGGCCAATTTTTTCCCCCAGGCCAATTTCTAATGTAAATCCTTCCTTTTCCAGGTTTTGGTGTCTTTTTTTTTTTTTTTTTTTTTTTTAATTTCTATCTCATCTGAGGCATTGTGCCAAGCACTCAGAGTATACAGACCATGAAGTACTCCAGAAGTTCACAGGCAATTTTCTCTTGAAAAGTGGCTCCCAATGCAAACTGGTGCAGCTGCTGTGAACAGTATGGAGGTTCCTCAAAAAGTTAAAAACAGGACTACCCTACAATCCAGCAATCACACTACTAGGCATTTACCCAGAGAATGCAGAAACACTAATTCAAAGGATTACATGCACCAGAGTGTTTACAGCAGCATTATCTACAATAGCCAAATTATGGAAAGAGCCAAAGTGTCTATCAACTGATGAACAGATAAAGAAGATATGGGAGATAGATAGACATAGATATAGATATAGATATAGATATAGATATAGATATAGATATAGATATAGATATAGATATAGATTAGATATAGATATAGATTAGATATATAGATATATGATGGAATATTTTTCAGCCATAAAAAGAATGAAATATTGCCATTTGTGATGACATTGGTGGAGCTAGAGAGTATTATGCTAAGCAAAATAAGTCAAAGACAAATATATGATTTCATTCATATGTGGAATTTAAGAAACAAAACAAATGAGCAAAGGGAAAAAAAGAGAGCCGCAATCCAAAAAACAGACTTTTAACTATAGAGAACAAACTGAGGGTTGCTGGAAGGGAGGTGGGCAGAGGGATGGGTGAAATAGGTGATGGGAATTGAGGAGTGAACTTGTCGTGATGAACACCAGGTGTTGTATGGAAGTGTTGAATCACTACGTCGTATACCTGAAACTAATACTACACTGTATGTCAACTGGAATTAAAATAAAAACTTAAAAGTGGTTCCAACACCATACCTCACTGACACTGTGGCTGCTGGTGAAAAATTCAGATCCTCCTCCTGGAGGAGGCTAGTGGAAACCAGGAGGAGATCCTCCTCCGGGAGGAGGCCTGTGGAAACCAAACCTCAGTACCTGGGCAGGTACAGGGAGGCCTGTCTTCCTAGAGCCATTGAGGGGAACCCCAACATGAACAGAACTGATGGTAACATGATGAGATGATAGGAGCAGTGGTGTAGAAAGGGAAGGGAATGTGAAGAAGGGCTGGCCTCGACTCCTTTCTGATTATTAGAAGGCTGCAAGGCACAGCCTCCTGCTGGCCTTTGATGCCAACTAAAGTAGAACATTATACATGCTGATGCTGTGTGTGGTTCATCCTAGTTATCTACTTTGGGTTTGGAATCTACTAACGGCTTCTGGGCTGGCTAAGTTGGTAGAGCATCTGACTCTTGATCCCATGGTTTGGAATCTACTAGACCTATTTCTTGCTAAATATAGTTTGCTATTGAAAAACATGTAATGTTTAGCATCAGAGGATGAAATTAAGTGTTAGCTCTATATAGGCTAAGCCTAGCACTTTAAATTGACTCATTTGTAGGTAGTATAAAATGGTGCTGTCCATACAGTCAAGATGATTGCAGTTACTACGCTCGCATTATATAGTCCATGAATGCGTACTGACTTCCATTTCTCCTTTTGCAAGATTATATAACTATTGCACTTTTAATTAGGAGGGTGATGATGCTGATACCAAGGAATTCAATGCAATGAACTTTTTATTATTAGAGATAAAAATTAATCCTCAATTCCTTTGGCCTTTTAATTGTTTAACTGTGGAATCAGTCAAATGTGGAGGCTGAAGAAGCACCGAGGGATAATGTAATTGCAACTCTTCAAACAATTGTATCTGTCTGGAGAATGAAGATTGATGATCTGGAAAATAGATCTCATTGTTTCAGTAGTAGAATTATGGGTTTTGCCAGTGGCTATTAAGAGAGATTCTCTGGGAAACTTTTTACCAAAAGAAAAAAAAATGATACTTGTGAGATGAAGGAAATTTAATTCAGACACTTTTCATTAAGAAAGGCCAGAAACTCCAATTCCCAAGTTCATAGTTGACGAGAGGCCCCAGAGCAGTAATTATCCATTTTTCAAGTTTCCTGATAGAAAGCTCTTCAATTAGATATAGACAAGGGGAAAATTATGGTAAAAGGAAGGGTAGTTTGTCCTTTCTAAAGAGCACTAGGAAAATAGAGACTATATAACAATGTTAAGAGATAATTATATTAAATGAGTTAAGCACTTTGAATTATCTTAAAAGATGTTAAATTACTTTCGGTATTGCTATTTCACTTAAAGTGCGTAAAATTTTAACTCTGAAAATAAACTTGCATTCAGTATTCATTTATGTTCCCTAAATTCTCAGAAAGGATGGGTTGCCTTGGGCATCCTTGGATATCCCTTGGGGAAATAAGTTATTCTGTGGATGAACTAGGTAGTGTTTTTTGTTCAAAGTGCCAGTGAATATTCGAAATGTTGATTCAGTATATTTGTCATGCTGTTAGAAAGATTGATTAGTTGTCTCACTTGTTGATTCTAATGTTACTTGACAAGCATCATTTGCATGGCCATTTGTGTTTTCTACCTTCCTTATTCATATATGAGGCAGAAATGGGTGTAAATAATTGACTTGATAGGAGGCTATGGGCTATCATGGATTAATATAAGTCAGAGGAAATGCCTCCCTCTTTGTTCAACCACATAATGGTAGTTCATGAATATTTTATTTTACCATTTTAAAGTGGAGGAAGCTTAGAAGGTGAGTTGAAGTGACCTCAGTCCCTTTCATTTTATTTATAATGTAGTGTTTCTTGTTACTTGCTGCTAAGCAGAGAGTGAAGATGTAACTGTTTACCTCAACAGGGTAAATGGAAGCAGCTCTACAGCCATGGTCCACCACCAAGCTGAACTCTGAGTATGTATCTGTCCAGGAATTACTTCTAATCTGAGCACAGAGATGATACAGAACATATATTTAGAATGAAATAGTCACTGGCCTTTTGCATGATTTTATTTTATTAATGGAGACTTCTACTAGCAGGCAGTGAATGTAGAAGGGAGGTTTTAGAAACCGAGAACTTGAGAAACACATTATATGTGCTTATTATTATTATTAGGTTGGAAGGGCTGTGTTTTAGAAATGTGAAAAAGTTCTTCTTTCTTATATCTATAACATTTTTAAAAAGAAATACTACTTTATTTAAAAAATTTTTTTATTCGCAAACATTTCATTTATATCCCTAAAAGATAAGGGATTTTTAAAATACATAAACACAATACCATGATGCCTGAAAAAGTGAAGAATCCCCTTAACATGTTCCAATATGCAGTCAGTATTCAAATCTCCCATAAGCAAACTTGTACATTTTTTTTCAAATCAGGATCCCATCTATAACATTTCTTATTTTAAAGCTAAAAATAAGACAGTGTTGTATGAGAATAGCACTAAAGGATGATGAAGTTGGGGAAACAAGAGGATTGAAAACAGATAAAAACAAACAAAACTTAGGCCTTGACACGGTTTGTTCAGGATGTTCAAGATAAAGTAGCCACATTTTAAAAAGAGGTGAACATTAATGTTCTCTAAGGGTAAAGTAATAAATGTGGTTTCTTTGTAAACCATTTCAAAATTAAAGACATGAAAAGACAAGGAGAAATTAACCCCAACAGCTGCTGCCACCATGCTTCTCTACCAGTCACAGGTAGCCCAACTGGTGCCTCCCATCTTAATTCTGTGTGTGGCTGTGGAGGACGTTTTTGTAAAGCAAAAATGTGATGCTTTTATACCTACCATCCGGAAGGTACTTTTCGTCCCACTTAATTATTTGTCATTATTTGTTTGCACTGTAAGTCATTAAAAGACATTCAAGGGGTGTGGGTGGCTCAGTTGGTTGAGCGGTTGAGCGTCCGACTTCAGCTCAGGTCATGATCTCCCAGTTCGTGGGTTTGAACACCACGTTAGGCTCTGTGGTGACACCTCAGAGCCTGGATCTTGCTTCAGATTCTGTGTCTCCCTCTCTCTGTCTCTCTCTCTGCCCCTCCCCTGCTTGCGCTCTTTCTGTCTCTCAAAAATAAATTAATGCTAAAAAAAATTTTTTTAAAGACATTCAAAAAGAAAGAATGAGAGAGAAGGAAGCTGAGATTCTGTATACACTCTGCTTTTCCACCAACAAGATGCTCCCCACTAAAGTGGGGATGACTGCCCTTCCTGGTTAGGATCTTTTAGCCTACAGTATAAGAATATGAATTGTTTTAGCCTACAGCGTAGGAATATGATCTCAGCTATGAACTTCCAGGATCCAAAATATTGATTCTACCTCATTGGGCAGTGGAGTTAATAACAGTAATGATACAAAAAAATAAGTAATAGGATTGGGGACCTCTACCAAATTGGGGGAAGGGTAGTGTTTGCTTCTCGTGTTGAGGAGGAATAAAAATTCAGTGAAATTATCACAAACCCGAGGGTTAAGAAGGTTATATATCTGTGCCATATATCAGTCTAAAGTCTAGTGAATAGATCTGTTCAGAGTTAAACCACAATGAGAAAGCACAAAGCCTTCAGGCTTTTAGGAAACTATTCTGAGATTTGGAATCAGAACATAAGGCATCAGAAGTAAGATATCAAAGAGCTCACTTTTTAAAATAAAAGGGGGTTACTTTGTAGTTACAACAAGAACAGTAGGAAATAGAAAGAAACCCAGAGAAGGACACATAGATCCAGCAAATCATGTCAGTTCTGCACTTGGAGATGGGAGCCAGGGGGTATCATCAAGTAAAATGGGCAGGAATTCAAAAATTGTGTTCTGAACTTGCTTAAAGGGAGTAGGGTCACAAAAGGGGGAAGAGGGTGGGGAAATGGATACTGTAATAAGTAGAGTCAGGTCCTGCTGATGCAGAAAAATATGTCAGAAAGAACTGTTCTGCTGTCATTTAAGTATTAAAAGTCACAGGAGCCTTGGCATAATGTCTTCCTTCGTTTGACTCCGTCACATGCATATGTATCCTTTCATAGCATCACAGGTGAAAGGTGACTAGTTGAGGACAGCATTTGAATATTACTGCTTTGTCTGGCCAGATACTGTCTTATAACAATTCATGTACAGTCCTATTTTAATGGCTCCAAAGTGAATATGAATATGCCATGGGTATTTAATAATTTTTTATTATTTGACATTTATACTACAGTAAGGTTTTTGCTAATATAAATTATGCTACATCAAATAACCTCAGAGGCAACTCTTTGTGTGTCATTAGTTGTTTCCTTTGAGTAATTGCTGTAACTTGGGTACAGAGGCTTAGAAATTGCCCATTTCAGACTGTCGCTACGGCTCGCCAAACTTCCTTCCATAGAGTTTGTACCAGTGCACACAACCATCAACTGTGAAACATCAACCATTTCCCACATTCAAGGATGAGACTCCTAGCACATCATCATTTTATAAACCTCTGAATTGTGTTTTTCTAATAGTGCAGATGATGTCAATTAAGTCATAGGAACTCTTCTTCCTGGTACTCATTGCAATCAAAGGTGTGCAATTTTAAAATACCCTGGTGGAAGTTAGAGCAAAACACAGAATATAGTGATCCAGAGTGCCTGGGTGGCTCAGTTGGTTGAGCATCTGACTTCAGCTCAGGTCATGATCTCATGGTTCATGAATACGAGCCCCATGTCTGGCTCTATGCTGAGAGCTCAGAGCCTGGAGCCTCCTTCAGATTCTGTGTCTCCCTCTCTCTCTCTGCCCCTCCCTGACTCACACTCTGTCTCTTTCTTTCTCTCTCTAAAAAATAAACATTAAATTAAAAAAAAAAAGAATATAGTGATCAAAGAATATTTAAGCTATACAGAGTGATCATACTAATTATTTTATTAGCCAGGTGTTCTAATCTATTTCTCTAACCACAGTCTAACATATTTCTATCTTTAATCCTTCTAATTGTATAATCACTCAAAAGGAAACTAATAATTCTTTCCTTCTCAAAAACTAGAAAAGTCAAGTAAAGAACGTAAGAATATAAGGTCCCTGAACAACTCAGTAATATTACTATAGTTTTAAAAGAGAATCCAGGGGTGTCTGCATGGCTCAGTCGGTTAGGCGTCCGACTTCGGCTCAGGTCATGATCTCACAACTCGTGAGTTCGAGCCCCGTGTCAGGTTCTGTGCTGACAGCTCAGAGCCTGAAGCCTGCTTCTCATTCTGTGTCTCCCTCTCTCTCTGCTCCTCCCCTGCTTGTGCTCTTTCTCTGTCTCTGCAAAATGAATAAATGTAAAAAAAAATTTTTTTTAAAGAGAATCTGAAACAGAATCCACATTTGAAATTTATTGCTATATTTAAGAAGGTATGACACACTGTTTGCACATATTACTTGATATGGAAAAAATATATTAAAAAGTAGAAAATGCTGTCCTCTGTTATTGACCTAAATAAATGCATTATTTTTTTAAGTTTATTTATTCATTGTAAGACACAGAGACAGAATCTGAAACAGGCTCCCAGCTCTGAGCTGTTAGCACAGAGCCCAATGCGGGGTTCAAACCCACAAACTGAAATCATGACCTGAGCCAAAATTGGATGCTTAACCAATGAGACACTGAGGTGCCCTATAAGTTTTTTAAAATTTCATTTTCTACCTGTTTTATAGACATTGAATTGATATTATTGACTTTTTATTTAGCATTCTTGTTAAATTGACTTTATATGTTTAATTATATATCTGAAATCCTTGAGATTTTTATACACACACAAATCTCATCATCAGCTAATAATTACACAGCTTCATTTCTTTCTTCCCATTCTTAAAATGTTTTTTCTTTTCCTTATCGCATTAGCTAGAAACTTCAATATGGTATCAATTAAAAGTATAAAATACATTTTTGTCTCACTGTCAATCTCAGAGAGAATTTTTTCAATATTTAATCTTTATGATATCTGCTTTAGGAATTTTGTAGATAACCTTTTTTCCCCACCTTTTTTTGAGGTATAGAGGTATTTGGCAAATAAAAATTATGTATATTTAAGGTATACAATCTAATGGTTTGATATACATACACATTGTGAAGTGAATGACCACAATCAATTTATTAACACATCCATCACTTCACATAGTTACCTTTTTTGTGGTGGTGGTGGTGGTGAGAACACAACAAATTTCAAGGATATAATGCACTATTATTAACTAGACTCACCATGTTGTATATTAGATTCCCAGAACATATTCATCTTGTAACTAAAAGTTTGTAGCCTTTGACCAATACCTTCCTATTTTCCCTATACCAAACCCTCTCAATCATCACTCTATCCTCTGCTTCTATGTGTTCACCCTTTTTAGATACATATAAATTAGGTCGTACTGTATTTGTCTTTCTCTGCCATATTTCACTAGCGTTAATGTTCTCCAGGTGCAACCATGTTGTCCCAGATGGTGGGATTTCCTTCTTTATATAGATGAATAATACCCATTACATATATATATATATATATATATATATATATATATATATATGTGTGTGTGTGTGTGTGTGTGTATTACATATATATATGTGTGTGTGTGTATATGTATATATACATATATGTATATATGTATATATATGTATATATCATATATATTAATATATAATACACTCCATTATATATATAAGATATATGTATGAGATATAGATATATGGATATATATGAATAAAGAAAATGTGGTGTATATATATATATATATGTATATACACACACACACACACACACACACACACACAAATACATACATACATACATTGGCAGACACTTAAGGTTGTTTTGATAGCTTGGCTATTGTGAATAATGTGGCCATGCACATGAGAGTGCAAATGTCTCTTTGAGATACTGATTTCATTTCCTTTGGATATATCCCCAGCAGTGGATATATGCTGAATCATATGGTAAGTTTTATTTTTAATATTTTGAGACCCCTCCATATTGTTTTCCATAATCCTTGTAACAATTTACATCTCCACCAACAGTGGTAAGAAAGTGTTCCCTTTTCTCACACCCTTGCCAACACTTTCATCTATTGTCTTTTAATAATAGCCATCCTAACAGGTGTGAGGGGATATTTCATTGTGGTTTTGATATGCATTTCCCTAATAATTAGTGATGAGGAGTTCCATTTCATCTACCTGTTGACTATTTGTATGTTTGCTTTGGAAAAATGTCTTCAGCTTCTTTCATTTTTAAATCAGGTGGTTTCTTTGAGTGAATTCTATGAATTCCTTATATATTTTGGAGAGGAACCGCTTATCAGATATGTCATTGGCAAATATTTTCTCCCATTCTATAGGTTGCCTTTTCACTGTGTTGGTCATTTCCTTTGCTATGTAGGAGTTTTTTGTTTGATATGGTAACACTTGTTCACTTTTGCTTTGGATGTCACCAACCAAGACCAATATCAAGGATCTCTTTCCCTATGTTTTCTTCTAGGAGTTTTACGGTTTCAAATCTTACATTTAAGTCTTTAATCCCTTTTGACTTGATTTTTGTATATGGTGTAAGAAAGATAAAGGATCCTATTTCATTCTTTTGCATGTGGGTTTCCGGTTTTCCCAATACCATTTATTGAAGAGATTGCCCTTTTCCGGTTATGTAGTCTTGGCACTTTTGACATAGATTACTTGACTGTATATGTGTGGGTTTATTTCTCAGCTCTCTGTTCCGTTCCATTGGTCTATGTGTCTGTTTGTTTTTACAGGTACTATACTAGTTTGATTAAAGACAACGTTTTTCAAATTTAGGAAGTTTCATCTTATTAATACTTTACTAAGATGTTTTTGTCAATAATGGATGTTTTATTTTTTTTAAGTATTTTTTCCACACTTATTGAGATGGCTGCATGCTTTTTCTCCTTCTGTTATAGTGGTAAAAATTAGATTGATTTTAGGATCCTTAACCAACTTTGCATTCCTAGAATAAGCACCACTTCATTATCAAAAGTAAATGGAATAGAGGCATCTGGGTGGCTCAGTCAGTTGAGCATCCAACTTCGGCTCAGGTTATGATCTTGCTGTCTGTGAGTTCAAGCCCCATGTCGAGCTCTGTGCTGACAGCTCAGAGCCTGGAGACTGCTTTGGATTCTGTGTCTCTCTCTCTGTTCCTCCCCTACTCATGCTCTGTCTCTCTCTCTCTGTCTCTCTGTCTCTCTCTCTCTCTCTGTCAAAAATAAATAAACATTAAAAATTTTTTTAATTAAAAAAAATGGAATAAATCTAAAATTGTTCCAAAGTGAACAGCTTATTTTTAGAAAGGAATGGAAATGAGAATGAAAGTGGAGCCATTTCTTATCAGCCAGGATTAATTGTAGTCAAAATTTGCCTTAAACAAAATTAAGGCAAAATGGAGAAAAATCCGGAATCAGGGTTAGACTTACAAGGTATCCAAAAGCATGAAAAAGAAACATACACAGTCAAAACTGTCAAGACTTAGAAGTTCAAAATCATTTGGTAAGCCATGATTGAGAAAGCCAGATACATAAGGGAATGTAGGAACAAGAAGATACTTCTAATCTGGCAAACTCCATAAGAAGACTTGAGTTCTTTATTCTCTGTCAGTAACAGTGAGAAACTGTGTCCTGACTGGCCCTGGCTCATAGACATACCCTTGGATTGGTTTCTTGCTTTTCTTCAGACTCAAGAGACAGTGTCAGATAATCATTCTGAGCTTCTAGCAAAATTTTAAGCCTTCTTCAATTTCATTTCTTATTAGCAGTTGTTGCTGTTGTTAACAATGATTTTAACAAAGAAGAACAACAGAATGGTTTAAGGAGATTATTTTTTTTAAGTTTTATTTATTTACTTTGAGAGAGAGCACGAGTAGGGGAGGGACAGAGAGAGAGGGAATCCCAAGTAGGCTCTACACATTTTTTGTGGAGCTAGATGCTGGGCACGAACTCGTGAACTGTGAGATCGTGACCTGAGCCGAAATCAAGAGTTGGATGCTTAAAAAACTGAACCACCCAGGTGCCCCATGGAGATTCTTATCCTCTACACTCCTGAGGAGTTATTGTTTCAGCTTGAGACATCTCCTATCCCCAAAGATTTTCACTCAATAATGCATTCAAAAGTGCTATTCAGGAATGTTTAATCAATAGGTGTTTAAAGTGATCCTATAACGTTCCAATAATGCCCACGGGTGTAAAAGTGTAAAAGTTTTTATTAAATATATCTGGAGGCAAAAGATGTTGCATGTGGCTTTTAAATTTATTGGACTGTCCTTTTTTTTGTCTTTGTCTCTCTCTTCCCTTCTCATTTTCTGTCTCTCCTTTCTTTACTCTTTCCCTCATTTCTTTCCTTTACTTCCCTTTCTGTATATTAAATTACTAGCAGGTATATGAACATCTATAAACTCTAGTAAAGTATTAGGAATACAAGGAAGTAGAAAGAACATTTCCCAAACTTAAGGAATTCATCAGCTAGTTGTGTGGGCCTAGAATAAATTCAAATTAATATATATTGATACACAGTATTGTGAAAACTTAAAATTAGGTGGAAATGTATAGATCACAAGTCCTAGTTAAATGTAAAGAAAATTTTCTGTGGAAATTGGCAGCTGGAAGAGTTCCTAAAAAAACACGTAACTTGAAGTCTGTATGTAAATGAGAATCCCAGAGTAAGACAGAGGACACAGCTGATCAGAAATGTACAATGCAAAGACATTGTATTCATTGGGATTAAAGCCATCTATAGTGACAGAAGAAAACAAAATAATGGTGACTTAAGAATTTATTTTAAATTCTTGTATTTCTTGTTCACTTAAACATATTTTGTTGACCCTCCATGTTTGGTGTGACATTCTAGTGTCAGGGAACCAGGCTTCTCTCTTTGGCTCTGACATCCATGGGCAGCTTGCCCTCCATGTCCTGTGCTGATGCTTGGGTTTGTCATTATGTTTAAATTCCTGCCAACAGGAAGAAAGAAGCAAAGTGGCTTCCTCTCCCTTTAAGAAAATATCCAGAAGCTTCACTTGGACTGAATTTTGTCACCTGGCCAGGCCTAGCTGCAAAGGAAACTGGGAGATGTAGTCTTTGTTCTAGGTAGCTATGTACGTAGCTGAAGTTCTATTTATAGTCATAGGCACAGGAGCATAGGCATGAAGAGGGCAGTACACGTGTGAGGGGACAAAGTGACTGAAGCAGATACTTTCTGTATCTCATGTATCTAACACTGGACAAGAACCTGCCCATGAGTGTAGGAGAGTACAGTATATATATTCCTGTAAAAGAAAACACTAACATGAGTTAATTTGACTTTATGAAGCTGCTGATTTTTCTTTCCTTTTTTGTTCATGGCTTCTTGATAGGAAAAAAAAAAAAAAAAAAAAAACAACTATCCTTGCTCTAGGACGTTAATTCTGAACTTTTTATAAGTTCATTCTCCTGGGTTGTATCTGCTTAGATGATTGCAGAATGCAACAGTTGAGAGTACTGTCCTGGAAGGAATACATCTTGAACTAAAATTTCAGAAAATAAAGCAATTTTTTTTTAAAACTCGAACTGCATTTTAGGAGGTCCTATGAACGGAAGTGAAAACATGAATCTCATTGGGTTAGTCCATCTGGTTTATGTTTGTTTGAATAGAAGAGAGGTTTAACAGATAAATTAAGGTACCAAGCACAGTCTTAATCTTTCCTCATTTTCAGTAATAGGCCTGGCTCAGACCTTCCCCAGTTCAGCTTTTATCCAAGTCACATGTAGGCAATTAGTAGATTTTCTGTTCAAATAAAAATGTTTACTTGCTTTTCTAATTTACCATTGTGACACTGGAACTCTGATTGAAAGCATTTTAACTTTTATGGTAAACAGTAAAAAAGCCTCATAAAGCTCTCACAAAACTTCAGGAGTTAAGATATATTCCTTATGAATGCCTACATTGTGATATTTGTGTTGCCAATTATTTTATCTGGAATCATTCACTTAACTACATTTCCTGGTGTTTTTTTTGTTGGTTTTTTTTTTTTGTTGTTTTTTTTTTTAGAGCACTTCGCGGAGGACATGTTTTTAATAGGCTATAATCATCACATGGGCAACAGAGATCTTGGCAAGTAGCTATTAACAGTATAGACAGAAACTTGGAGTGTGATAGTTTTAGACTTCCTGAGCTTCTTGATGCTATTTTAATGCACTAAGAGTATAAACTAAATTTAGATCCTGCTGACTGTTACCAGAGTGAAGTGCATGCCTCTTTTGCAGACAATGCTAGATTTAGTCACCATGTATTTCTGTCAAGCTGGGAATGCAGTTTACAGCTCTCATCCCGTGTAAGCATATAGTAACTATACATATGTATTTAATAATTGCTCTGAATTGCACCTGTTTATTTCAATTTTGTTGTCCCTAAAGCAGTTACTGACCTTGTGTTTTTTTTTTTATGGTCATTGTATTTTATTTTGATAAATCTGGCATTATACTTACAGTTAATTTCTAACAGGAAGTCTGTGTTACTCCCTAAGTATCTCTCTAGCCCACTGTTTCTCAGCCTGGGTACTGTAGCATTTTGGGTCATACATTTCTTTATTATGCGGGACTATTGTACACATTGCAGGATGTTTGGCAGCATCCCTGACCTCTATGCATTATTTGCCAAGAGACATCCCTCTAGACCAGTTGTAACTACCAAAAATGTCTTCAGATATTCAAATGACCTCAGTGAAGCAAAATCACTCTCAACAGAAGACAACTACTCCAGTCTGTCCACTGTTCACCATCTCCTTCACTCCTGCCCCAGTCCACACTACTGTCATCTCTCAGCAAACCATTGTTAAGAATTTTCTGCTGGATCTTCTTGCATATGCCCCAGCTGCTCTCCAGTTCATTCTCCACATTGTGGCCAGAGTGCTTTCCAAAACCCAAATCTCATCATGTTACCCCCTTTTAAAACACCATCACTGCTTTCCAGTGACAGATAGAACTCTTAAAAATAGCCTCCAACATTCATCCTAGTTGGACCTGGAGTACTCCTTGGCTTCATCTCAGCCCAATTTCTCTTGCCAGTTCAGGCTTTTCTATGTGTCCTTCCTCCCCCGGCTCTTGCCTTGCTCTTCTCCTCTCTGCCCTTCTGGCCAACTTGCACTCACTCTTCAGTTCTGGCTCCATTCTAGCCTCAGGTTGCCAGGATATTCTTATCTGATGACTAAGGACCAAGTCAGATTGATGTGCTATAGTTAATTCTAGGCCAAATGGACTAAAGTCAATCATCTAAAAGCCAGTTTACCAAAGGGCCAAATTATTAAACTTAGTCACCAAAATACAGATTTAACAAACCCTTGTTTTTCTTTTCATATTTATAGTTTCCTACTATTAGTTTTGCATGAGTTGGGTTTAGATTGCTTGAGGGCTGTAAAGAATCAGTATTTGCAGATTTTGGGGTCGGCAGGCTCTCTCCCCATCCCTGTGAGCCCTGTCCTCCAGTTCAGGTTTCCCTGTCTGGGACTAACAGCTTAGCCCACCTGATGTGCTGGCCTGTGTATCCATCTTTCCTCTAGTAGGCAGGTGTAGTGAGAATCAAATGAAACTTCCTAAAATGCAGTTGTGATATCACATTGAAAGTAAAAATCTTAAAAATCTATGAAAGTATCCCATACAATCTACATTGCTTCAAAGTTTTCAAGTAAAGAAACAAAATTTGGTAAAATGTTAAAATTAGTAAATTCAGTTATTTGTCATTGGTGATTTAAAAAAAAATTTTTTTACATTTATTTATTTTTGAGAGACAGAGACAGAGCACAAGTGGGGGCAGAGAGAGAGGGAGCCACAGAATCCGAAGCAGGCTCCAGGCTCTGAGCTGTCAACACAGAGCCCAACGCAGGGCTTGAACTCATGAACTTCGAGATCATGACCTGAGCCGAAGTCAGCCGCTTAACCAACTGAGCCACCCAGGTGCCCTGTCTTTGGGGATTTTAATGAATAGTTCCTAAAATTTCTAAAATTGGCAAAATTGTTAATAAATTCAAAAAAATTAAATAGGTATAGTATCAATTGAAGATTTCCCATAGGAAATTTGAGTTATATTTATAAGAATGTACCCACAATAAGACCAAAGTAGCTCATTGCCCCTTAACTTTTGACAAGTTAAATATTCTTTAAAAGTGTTTTAAGATCAATGTATTTGTTGACTATAGTCAAAAAGAATAATGTTATAGTTGCCCACTTGTAATTCTACATTTATTTGATGACCACTGCAATAATTATCTGTGCTCGTCTCTTAATCGTAGACTCCATGAGAGCAGGAACTGTGACCATTTTTGCTCATTAATTATTTACAGAGCATATCATAGTATCAGGCACAAAGCAGATGTCCATTTAAATGTTGTTGAATCAATAAATTACTTTAAAAATACATTATTAGCCTCCTAATATGTAATAATGACATTGCCAGTAGTTCTTAGCCTTCAGAAAGCTGTTGATAGTTTTGGACCTAATTCTATAAAAACATTAAAAATATATAACAGACTTTGATAAAGCATTTATTGAAACACTGTGCTTTTTCTTTTTTTTTTTTGGGACAGAGAGAGACACAGCATGAACGGGGGAGGGGCAGAGAGAGAGGGAGACACAGAATCGGAAACAGGCTCCAGGCTCTGAGCCATCAGCCCAGAGCCCGACGCGGGGCTCGAACTCACGGACCGCGAGATCGTGACCTGGCTGAAGTCGGACGCTTAACCGACTGCGCCACCCAGGCGCCCCAACACTGTGCTTTTTCTAAGACTGAGATATTTTGGATAGTCTTTTGGTAGTTACACTAAACAAAATTTCATTTTTCAGATAGAAGTCTGTGTGGTTTTAAGTTGTATAAAAAGTTTGTGAATTTTCTTTACTATCATATTCAAATGAAATAGCATGGTTCTTTATCACATTTAAGTCATATGCCATAATGAGAGTGTTTTAAAATTAACATTATAAAATAATATCTTCAAATAAAAATAGAACATGAGTATTATCTCTGGATTATCATAGTTGGTTAAGCGTCCAACTCTTGATTTCAGCTCAGGTCACCATCTTACGGTTGTAAGATTGATCCCCATGTCAGGCTCCATGCTGAGTGTGGAGCCGGCTTGAGATTTTGTCTCTCCCTCTCTCTCTGCCCCTCCCCTGCTGGTGCTCTCTCCTTAAAAACAGTTGGAAAAAAAAAAAAAAAAAAAAAAAAAGATTTCCAGTTGACTGTTGGCAGTGATGCTTATATGGTTAGGGTTGACTTTAATCTAAGGTTAGTCAGAGTGAACATTCCAGACTTTCCAAAGGGGATGGAGAAGAGAGAAGGCAAGAGAAAGATGTAGAAAGGATGAAGGCAGGAGTTGGGCTTGAGGGAAAATTGCCTTTTCAATTCTCTTCAGGATTTAGTCTGAAAATTTCCATTATTCCAAACACATCTTCCCAAATTCTCTCTATATTTGACCTCCATATAGAGCACAAATACCACTATTTGAATCATTTAATGACCATTATGTGATCCACAATCCACAATTTTTCAAATATTTCAGATACATTTTATATTTATAATTCTAAGAAATCCGTGAAGAGGTTTATACTGTTTTTTCTTTCTCTTGTTCAAGGTGGCTTATTTCTTTTTTTTAAATTTTTTTTTTTGTTGTTGTTTATTCATGTTTGAAAGACAGACAGAGTCAGAGCACAAGCAGGGGTGGCGCGGAAAGAGAGAGGGGGACACAGAATCCGAAGCAGGCTCCAGGCTCTGAGCTGTCATCACAGAGCCTGACACGGGGCTCGAACTCATGAACCGTGAGATCATGACCTGAGCCGTGGCCGGATGCTCAACCAACTGAGCCACCCAGGTGCCCCACGGTGGCTTATTTCTTTGTGTATTTTATAATTTCTGATTGTTAGCCCATGTTTCACTAGCCTTTCTCTGAAAGAATTCTGCAAGACTTGTGTTGAGGAAGCACACTTCTAGAAAAAAGTATTTTAGGTTCTTCTTGGTGCTGAAGGAGGTAACCAGCCCTGGAACCATATCTGTTATTTTTCTTGTTTTGGGGGTTTTCTGGACCAAACATGTAGAGAATATCTAAATCCTGAGCCATGTAAGGATAGGACTATGGTTATAAATTCTAAGAAAACCATCCTGTCTCCCTAATTTATGGCCCAAACAGACATTTTTCCTTGCTGTCACCTTTGCTGGTGAGCAGGCTTTCTGAAGGTTTGCTCTTCAAAGGACTTGGCTTTGAGTTTTGTTTTTTTTTTGTTTGTTTGTTTTTTGTTTTTTGTTTTTTTGTTTTTCTGTTTTGAGTTTCGTTTTTGACTCTCCACCTTGCAGAGGAGCAGAGCCTTGATTTCTGCTCCCATTCAGTAGTTAGAACCCAAAAAGCCAGGGTACCCATGCTGGCAAATGCCTTCAGGGCAACGATGGGAACAGTACCATCTTATAAAGTAGCTTTCCATTTTTGGCCTTTGAAAATTTTCCTTGGTGTTTTTCTAAATCTCTTATGCATCTAAAAGGATTCTTAAAATAATCTTATCCATTTTGCAAGGGGAGAGTTTATTTTAGAATATATGATCAATTCATTATATTGCTGGAAATAGAATGCAACAATGATTTTATATTTAAAGAGATATTTCTTTTAAGGAAAAGAAACCATTTGCCTTCCCTCCCTCCCTCCTTTCTTTTCTTCCTTCCCCCTTCCCTTACACCTATCTATATGAGATAATGATCATTTAGATAAAATTGCAGAGCCACTCTTGGAAGGAAAAGGAAATTTATAGTAATATAGCTTCCTTTATTATACAAACAATACAAGCTAATTGACAGGAAACGCCAAAGCTATTTTTTCCTAAACTTCACATTTTTTAAATGATTTAGGAACTAATTAAATGAAATTAAATACAACCAACATTTTTCGATCACCTAGCACATACCTGAAACTGTGCTCTGTAGATACAAATAGGTTGAAATACAGTGACTTTAAGACTACCAGAAGCATAATAGAGGGAAGGAATAGATATCATAGAGACATGGGTGGCCCTTAAATTTAATAATTTTCACTTTAATACAAACTTGACTTGTACAATGCTTAGTACCTACCAGACTTTTCATGCAATGAGCAGGTTTTTTTTATAACAGTAGTCAAGGAAGATTTGAGCAATCACCTGAGGAAGCTGCTCATGTATATGCAAGTTTTGGTAAAGAGTGTTTAGTTCTTGGGCTGCCAGGGTGGCTCAGTTAGTTAAGCTTCCAACTTCAGCTCAGGTCACGATCTTGCAGTTCGTGAGTTCAAGCCCCGTGTTGGGCTCTGTGCTGACAGCTTGGAGCCTGGAGCCTCCTTCAGATTTTGTATCTCCCTCTCTCTCTCTGCCCCTCCCCCACTCATACTCTGTCTTTCTCTCTCTCTCTCTCTCAAAACTAAACATTAAAAAAAAAAAAAGAGAGTGGTTAGTCCTTGAGGAATGAGGATGCCAGGAAACAGATACTATCACACTCCCTCAGGATGTACTTGCCTTTATTCGTCCTTCAAATGTTTGACCTTTGAGAATGTTTTCAGGAACTTATTAACTCCATATTTTTTAAATTATTTTTTAATGTTTATTTTTATTTTTGAGACAGAGAGAGACAGCATGAACAGGGGAGGGTCAGAGAGAGAGGGAGACACAGAATCTGAAACAGGCTCCAGGCTCTGAGCGGTCAGCACAGAGCCCGACTTGGGGCTCAAACTCATGGACTGCGAGATCATGACCTGAGCCGAAGTCGGATGCTTAACTGACTGAGCCACCCAGGCGCCCCTAAATTATTTTTTAAAAATGTTTTTTTAATGTTTATTTATTTTTGAGAGACAGAGAGAGACCGAGCATGAGCGGGGAGGAGTAGAGAAAGAGGGAGACACAAAATCCGAAGCAGGCTCCAGGGTCTGAGCTGTCAGCACAGAGTCAAACGCGGAGCTCGAACCCACAAGCCATAAGATCATGATCTGAGCTGAAGTCAGACGCTTAACTGACTGAGCCACCCAGGCACCCCACATATTAACTACATATTAAGAATAAATTAAATATGTTCTTATAAAAAGCTTTTGAATTACCCAGGGTACAAGCCAATCAGAGAAAGTTAAAAGAAATTATATTTTCTAGTGGAACTTAAAAAGACATGGTGAAAGTTTGTCATATCAGGTGGACGGGAGATCATGAGCAAAGTCAAAGATATGTTAAATCTCTTGGTGTGTTCAGAGAACTTGAAATAACTAGCTTTAAGTAGCTATCTCAAATATACACAGTTTACATATTTTTTAAATATTTATTTTGAGAGAGAGAGTGGGTGAGGGGTAGAGAGAGAAGATTCCAAGCAGGTTCCATACTCAATGCAGAGCCAAGGTGGGGCTTGATCCCACGACCACAAGATCACGACCTGAGCCACTGTCAAGAGTCAGACAGATGCTTAACTAATTGAGCCACTTAAGTGCCCCCAGTTTACATATTTGAAGTCACTTTCATATGATGGAGGTAGTTAGCATTCACTGAACTTTTGCAGTGTGTTGGATACTTTGTATATGCTTTACATATAATAACATTTAATTCTGTCAATAGTTCTTTGAGGTGGGTACTATTATCATCTCATTTTATAGATGTCAAAAATTTAAGGAACTTTCTTGAAGTTATAGGGTTACAGGGGGACAAGGCAGGACTCAAATCCAGGTGTTCTGGCCTTAGAACCCACGCTCTTAACCTTTATGTTCTTTTGCTCACAGTGAAGGCTGATTTATCCCTTTTCTCTTCCAAGTTTTTATTTAAATTCTAGTTAGTTAACATATAGTGTAAAATTGGTTTCAGGAGTAGAATTTAGTGATTCATCATGTACATATAACACCCAGTGCTCATCATAACAAGTGCCCTCCTTAATTCCCATCACCCATTTAGCCCATCCATTCTCCCTCCCTCCATCAACCCTCAGTTTATTCTTTATCGTTAAGTGTCTCTTATGGTTTGCTTCCCTCTTTTTTTCCCCCTTCCTTTATGTTCATCTGTTTTGTTTCCTAAATTCCACATATGTGTGTAATCATATGGTATTTGTCTTTCTCTGACTGATTATGTTGCTCAGCATAATACACTCTACCTCCAACCACGTCATTGCAAATGGCAAATTTTTTTTCTTTTTGATGGCTGAGTAATATTCCACTGTATATTTACACCTCATCTTCTTTCTCCATTCATCAGTTGATGGTTTTTTGGGCTCTTTCCATAGTTTGGCTGTTGTTGGTAGTGCTGCTATAAACATCAGGGTGCATGTGCCCTGAAAGCTGATTTATCTTGAAGGACTGGATCAAAAGTTCTCATTCTTGAGATAGCTCAATGAATGAAAAAAGTTTGTTTTCTCCCCTCTAGATCCTATGTGCTGTAAAAATTGGCTTGTTCTTATTCAATTGATTTGAATAAATAATGTTCTTTTCTAAGAAAAATACATGACTGAATGGATGCCTTTTCAGTGGTGTATTGGACAGGTTTACAAGAGCTGATTATTAAATTTTCAGGAATTGTGTGAGCCAGTTATTAAATATAGTGTTAAAAATTACATAAATGTAAATTAAATGAATTATATTTAAAACAAAGGTATTAAATATTCAAAACCCATTACTTCCTAATTACTTAGCCACATTTTACTAATATCTATACTCTTGAGGTTTGTTCTCGATTGTATATATATATGTGGAAATATAATGGTGTGCTTCTGAGTTCTACATTCAGTAATGCTCATCACTTTGGTAGCTTGAAATTAGAATCATATTTATACTATGATTTGGTAAACACGACATATTAGGGTTGTATCCCCAAGGAGCTGGCTGTTCAACAGTTATCACAGCACCCCCTTCATTCCTTCTTTAAAACATTTTGCTTTGCTCTTTTCTGGCTGGAACCACGGAGGGTGCAGACAAGAAGAAAAAGAAGGTACTTCCTGTGCCAGAAACCCTTAAGAAAAAGTGAAAGAATTTCTCAGAGTTGAAGACCAAGCGTCTGAGAAAGAAGTTTGCCCAAAAGATGCTTTGAGGGGCAAGGAGCTAAACATTACCACAAGGAATACAGACAGGTGTTCAGAACTGAGATTTGAATGGCTAGGATGGCAAGAAAAACTGGCAACTTCTTCAGACCTGCAGAACCCAAATTGGCATTTGTCATCAGGATCAGAGATATCAATGGTGTGAGCCCAAAGGTTCGAAAGGTGTTGCTGCTTTTTCGCCTTTCCAGATCTTCAGTCACACCTTTGTTAAGCTCAACAAGGCTTCAGTTAATATGTTATGGATTATGGAACCATATGGAGCATGGCGTTACCCAAACCTGGAGTCAGTGAATGAACTGATCTATGAGCTCACCTTGTTGAGCTTAACAAAGGTGCCACTGAAGATCCGGCAAAGACAAAGAAGCAGCAGCGCCTTTCGAACCTTTGGGCTCACACCATTGATACCTCTCTGATCCTGATGACAAATGCCAATTTGGGTTCTGCAGGTCTGCAGAAGTTGCCAGCTTTTCTTGCCATCCTAGCCATTCGAATCTCAGTTTTGTATATCTGAGTAGTTATTACTACTAAGGTCACTCTCTTGGTAGTTCTACCTGTCATCTCCATGCTTGATAACATAGAGCCATTTATGTACTTGAAGGCCAGATCTTGGTATTCTTTTTATTATACTTTTTGTCTTTCCTACTCTTTTCTAGTTTTAATCATATCAATATTTCTATTTTTAACTGTTTCCCAATTTTTTATTTTCCCTGAAGTTGGAAAACCCCAGAGTAAAGTGCTTCAGATGGCTCATTACCGTAGCTGAATGATATCTGAATTGTCATTTTAATATATCTTTTGAGAAAAAGTATTTATATTGACTGAGACTGACATTTTCTTTACCTTATAAAGAATAAAGTTTTTTTCTGGTATATGAGGAGGCAACAATAATTTTTGTAGACTCTGTTCCTGGCAGTAGCAAAACAAATACAGAAGAAGGAGAAAAATCTGTGTTTGCTACAGGAACAGTATGCTAAACAAGTAGCAAAAAATATTCGGATCAAATATTTAAAAGCAAAACAAAGGAGAAAATGTTTTCTCTCCCATTCAGTTTGAGGAGGATCAATGACTAATTAAATGAAGAATAAAGGAGAAAGCCTTCAGGAACTTTAGGAACAAAATTTATTGGGGAAAAAATAGCCAGAAAGCACAAAAAATAGCCAGAAAGAGCTCTGGTAAGCCAGAAGACTGCTACTTGTTATAATTTCTCTGAGTGCCTATTTTCCAACACCTTCAATAGAGAACAGGAAAGAGATGAAGTAAGCAGATAGTATGAGCATCACCAAAAACTATTTGAAAGTTGGAAAAGATTAATACAGTAACCATTTAGTAACCATCCTATAATTTTATATTTATAAGGTTGTAAAAATTAACTTATTAAATCCCACTGTGTCATTGAATATTAATGATATAGTATAATAACCAGTGACCAAAATTGACTTATGGGTAGAGTGGTCCTTCAGAGAAGTAAGAGGAATTGCGTACCATCATGTGTGACTGACTTTTGCTCAAACAAGGTATGGGTGCAAGAAAAGCCATTTCTCTTGGCCAGATTCGTATGGTTGCAAGTAAGACTCAGTATAACTTAAGAAAGAGGAAATTTGTTATGAGGATTCAACAGTGAATCTCAGGAAATCCAAAGCCAATAATCGAAGTTGGCCGGGGCTTGTGGAAATAGATGTCAGTGACCTGGAAAGCCACCGGGAACTGTTTTTGTTTTTTTTGTTTTTTTGTTTTTTTTTTTCTCAGAAGCGATCTCTACCTCTCACAGTCTCTTGCCTTCTCAGCACTTTATGATGTGTTCTTTCTAGTGACTTGTCCCTCTTCCCCATAAAGTATGGCTTGAACATGAGACCCTGTGAACCTGATCAGAATTTCACAGTCTCTAGTGTTTATGTTCCCAGTTTCTCATCTTCCCTATCCCTAAAGGATTAATTGGCATGTTGTTTTGAACCAGGCCACTAGTCACATCTCTGATGATTAGCTGCCCTTAAATCAGTTATCTACACTTGGTCCTGGTCCCATCTGCTGTGGCTGGAATGAGATAGAGTCATACGGTACAGAGAGGGGTTACATTAGGCAAAAGAGGCTGGGGGCTGGCAAGCCCTGGAAACATACTGCGTATTCTGCCTTAATTACAAAATCCAGTTGCCTAAGGCTAAAAGTTGTAGTACATGTGCAGCACATTATTACTAAAGAATATTAGTGAATGTTAAAACCACACGTTAGAATTCTTCCTGATTTACTGCTGCAGTTGTAGACTGTTACAACATCACTTGATATTATATAGATCCTTCTCTAAATCATTCACTCGAATCATAATATGATGACTGCTGGATGTTAGTGGAGATACCTAAGATTAAATTGGGAAAGAAATAGCAAATCATTATCTCTGAATCTCAGATTTTTTCCCCCTTCTGTGGGGCATAGAGATAAAAAAAAAATGAGATCTTTCCAATTGTATTATGCCATTATATCCCAAATATGTTACACTGAGATAACAAAAACAATACAGATCTTACTCAAGTTTCTCATTCAAGTACATGTAACATATAGATCTGGGGATTTTCTCTTCAATATGGACAAATGTGATCATTTTCAAGGAAATCATTATAGATGAATCTAGGCAGAAAAACACAACAACAAAAAAACACAGGCATTTTTATCAGATTTGGAGTGTCCTTATAAGTTGTATAGTTTAGCTCTTTTGGTGAGAGGAGTATGTGAGCAAAGAGCCTTATGATAGGAAACATTAGTCTAATGTAAGTTCCATGAGAAAGGGATTCCAGTTGTTTCAGCACTCAGAACAGTGCCTGGCATAGAATGAGACTTAACAAAAATTTAGAGAGTGAATAATGTTCCTATGATATTTCCCTCCAACTGGATGACAATAAGCAAGATAATTTGTCCCTCTGGATCTCAGTTTATTTGTTAACAAAATGAGATAATGTGGGAGTCATTTTTAAGTATTCAGATTCAATAATTATATGACATGTATTCAAAGTTTAAAAACACTTATTTGTTGAGGCACCTGGGTGGTTCAGCCAGTTGAAACTGCAACTCTTGATTTTGGCTCAGGTCATGATCCCAGGGTTGTGGGATCTGCCACTGAGCATGGAGCCTACTTAAGATTCCCCCTCATCCTCTCACCCCTGCTTTCAACTCTCTCTCAAAAACAAAACTAAACAAAACCCCACAATACACCTATTAGTTAAATGTTTTCTTAAAACTGCATTTTAAACAAGTAAACTCATTTCCTGAGACAAAGACAATATCTTTTATCTTTCTTTTCCTTTCTAATATGATTTAGAGTTTATATATGTGAGTTATTTCAGAAAAGTATATTACTGGTAAAAATATTTTTATAGTTAATTTAACCATACAGTTCAGATGCAGGGAAATTGTACCCATATGCTTCTAAAACTATATTTCAACAGTTTTGACTCTAGTGAATTTACCTTTTATATTTTTATTTTAAATGAGTTTTTAATGATTTTAAATGACTTTCAGTGTTGTTTTTAACGCCCACTGTGTGTAACAAGCTCTTGAATGAAAATGAAGCCTGTTGGTGATTTTTTTAATGGTTCTTTTTTTTTCTTTTTTTTTTTCTTTTTAAGATTTTTATGCCAATGGAGAGCAAATCTTAAAATCCCTTTGGATTTCATCTCCCAGAGTTAGATACACCTAAACATTTTTGTTTGCAGAATATCATTGCACTTCAAAATTGTCTAACTTGTCCTGAGTTTTATAGTCTCGTCCATCTCCTTCCAAATATATGCCATAGGCAAACTAGATACAGCACATTTCTCCCAGCTGGCAATCACTCTCATGACATAAACAGTTGCAGAGCATTGTGCTGCCCTAAGCAAACTCTGCCTCAGAGGACAAACTGGATTTCCATTAAAATAAGCAAAGTAGAGTGGGTGTCATTTAGGTAGGTAGAGATTTTTTTTTTTAATGAATAGAACAAAAATGATAACATTTCCATTTTAACCCTATTGAAAATCTTGACACATCTGAACACCTATCTTAAGAAAACCTCCGTGGCATTATTGGAACATCTGCTCTCCAGTGTAGGAGGGGACCAGGTGCTCTCTCTGGTGGCATCATTGATGACATAACAATTCTTTTGATGTGTCCAGTTGTGCAGGGATCTGATGTGTCTGAACCATGTTAGTTATATGTCATGATGTTGTAATAGAAATATTCTGATGACATGGGAATAGTTTTATCTGGGCCATGTTATAACACGTTTCTGGGAGCCATATCTATCCAGGCTACAAACTGTTTCCTTTATATAAGTTAAATACTTGGGTAAAAATGACAGTGCTACAATAATGGTTAAAAGGATTTAATGCCTTGAAGGAAATCATGCAGATAAGCCTATCTGTGGGCTAGATTCCTGCCCTCCCCTTCCTGCCAGTTCTCCAGGCTCATCTATATGGATGTAGATACTACAGGTGAAGAGATTGACTCACTGAGGAATTGTGGGAATTGATGGCTGAAGTTCCATATAAATAGTGTATTACCATTTTCCTCATTCTCTTTTACCTTGTTTATTTCACACCACTTCCTCTACATTTGCCCTGTGACAGGGATCAATGAGAGAGCCTCCTGCGTGTGTTTAGTCTGCATGCTTGCCCAGGTCTGTAACCTTACAGGTTGCATCAGAGGATCATTAGGACCCAAAGGAAACTGGAGAATTTAGCTTGTTCTCAAAATATACCTACTATAAGATTTTTAAGTGAGATTATCTAAATTAGCTAGTTCTGCCTCCAGATTTTTATAAATTACATGAATTTTCTTATAAAGAGCCAAATCTCTCCCACTGCAGTTTTTTTTTTTATTTTTTTATTTTTAAAATTTTTTTTTTAACGTTTATTTATTTTTGAGACAGAGAGAGACAGAGCATGAACGGGGGAGAGTCAGAGAGAGAGGGAGACACAGAATCTGAAACAAGCTCCAGGCTCTGAGCTGTCAGCACAGAGCCCGACGCGGGGCTGGAACTCACGGACCACGAGATCGTGACCTGAGCCGAAGTCAGACGCTTAACCGACTGAGCCACCCAGGCGCCCCCCACTGCAGTTTTTAAGATGGATTCTCTTTTCGGTTTAGTACCAAAAATAATGTAACAATACAGAAAAAAGAATAAACTAAAATTTTCTATAAACCTGCAGTGTTAACATATTTTGGAGGATTTTTTTTCTAAACATGTTTCTGTAGATGTGTACATATACAAATATTCATATAGATATACAAATGCTTTTCTTACATATATGACCTTTATTGTATAACCAGCTCTATATAGTTCTCCCCAGTTGTTAGTGAACATTTTCCTATGTCACTAAATATATTTTATAATATTGACATACCCATTCCTCTGCTATTGAGCATTTAGGATGTTTCTATATGTTTGCATTTAAACATAATGTAATGAGCATCTTCACTAATACAATTTTAATTCTTATTATCTCTCTTTTCTGGGTGCATTCTGGATTCTTAAACTCAGAACTCATATAATTCGTTAAATGTTTACTTTATTCAAATAAGTGGCAGCCTAGTTAAGAATAATGATCTCCCATCTACAGAGAGCTGTGTACTTGTAGATAATTTGAAAAGCTGATTAGGCTACAATTTTTTCCTCAGCATAATCTCACCAGAAATAATAGTAATTAATGCCTTCAGGTGGTCTTAAGTAAAAACTCAGCACTAGGTATTAAAAATGAATGTTGCTAAAAATTTGTACATATATTTTAGACACTATGAGAACTCTTGAATTAATACATAAGATGTGTTAGAACCTCATATTTAGTATGATAGAAAAATAATAGTATAATTCAAAGCAAAATGATTGCTCACAGACATTTTCATTTTCTCCTAAAGGAAAAAAAAAAAGGAAAAACTAAAAGTTTCCTCTGAAGAAAAAAAAAAAAAAAGGATAGGGGCGCCTGGGTGGCGCAGTCGGTTAAGCGTCCGACTTCAGCCAGGTCACGATCTCGGGTCCGTGAGTTCGAGCCCCACGTCGGTCTCTGGGCTGATGGCTCAGAGCCTGGAGCCTGTTTCCGATTCTGTGTCTCCCTCTCTCTCTGCCCCTCCCCCGTTCATGCTCTGTCTCTCTCCGTCCCAAAAATAAATAAATAAATAAACGTTGAAAAAAAAAAAAAAAAAAAGAAGGGCCATTTGTTTTTTTTTTAAAATACGTTTACTTAAAAATGATTTATATTTTCAATTTCCCTTAAAATATGAAATATTTTGCATTCTCTGGAAATCATTAGGAAAAAACTTGAATTCAACCTGCTGTCTCAATTCACTGGTTTCTGTAAGGAGGGAGCTTGAAAGGAGAACTGGATTGGAAGATTTGCGACCTTGGGCAGTACAGTAACTTTTATGAGAATTTAATGTAAATTACCTAAAAGAGTGCCTGACATATAACCTGCTTTCAATAAATGCTAGCTCCTTTTGCTCATGGTTGGGTTTTTTGTTTGTTTGTTTTGTTTTTTGCTCCTATTTTTAGATGATAATGCAGATTATTTCGAGAGAAAGATTTTTTTAAATAATTTCTTTCCTTGAATGAAAGTGATCAACTAAAACTGTGCTGGTAGGTGAATTATTGCCATTTTGCTATAAAGTTATAAACATATAGACAATTTGAGAGACAATAATATATCAAACAGAAATAAAAATTTAAAACCCCAAAGTTAAGCAATTCTCATGTCCCCAGGCATGCCCTATTTCTTTATGTAGAGTTAATTAGTCAAAAATAATTAAAGCAATAACTTAAATTTGTATAACAATCCATGGTTTCAAATACTGTCATATTTAGTTGGTTTGATCCTCACATAGGCAACCTATGTGAGAAGAAGTTCATGGAAGGTGAGTGATTGGCCCAAGACCAAACTAAATTAATACTAAAGACAAAAATAGATACGTTATTTCTGCTGTCAGTTCTATTAACCATTAAGTAAGGAGAGAAAAGGAAAATCAACTAAAATGATAGATTATCTGTAAGCTAATGGAAGGAAAAAGTTAGCAAAACTGTGTTCTTAAATGGTTTTTAGTGTTAAAAAACAAAAATTGAAAATAAATGAGCCATGTGTGTATCTTAGAAACTAGAAAAAGTGTATCAAAATTAATCAAAGGAAGTTAGGAAGTAGACATAAATAAATATAAAAGCAAGTAGGGAAAAAATCAACAGCTAGTGTTTTTGAGGGGGAAATCTACTAGAAAAGACAGATGCATGACCAACCTGATTAAGGAAAAATTAACAGAAATGCAAATATAAAAATCTGAGTTTAACTAACTTTCCCAAAATAGCTGCTCCTACTGCTTTTCAGACTTCTTAGAACAACAGAGAATGGTGATCCACTCTCCAATCTTTTTATAAAGTTAGCATGTACTTAATAATATCACACACCTGGTAAAGACACTGTATTCTTTTGCCAAGGCTGTTGTAACACAAACTGAGGTACTTTGAGGTACCTCACAATACTGAGGTATTGTCTCACAGTTTCGGAAGTTAGAATTCTGAATTTGAGGTGTTGGTAGGTGGGTTCCTTCTGAGGGCTGTGAGGGAAGGATCTGTTCCTGGCCTGTCTTTGGTGTGTAGATGTCTGTCTTCTCCCTATGTCCCTCCACATCATCTCTCTATATCTATCTGTATCCAGATTTCTCATTTTTATAAAGACACCAGTCAGTCATATGGGATTAGGGTCCACTTTGATGACCTCATTGTAACTCGTTTACCTCTGTAAAGACCCTACCTCCAAATGAGGTCATATTCTGAAATACTGGGGATTCATATCCTCAACATAAGAAGTTGTGGGGGGACATAATTAAAACCATCACAGATGTTCTTTGTCTTTGATTAGTTTGTCATTTGCTTTCATGAGGTTTTCTTAATAAAACTTTGAAGGAGGCCATACCCTTTTATGAAAGTTTTTAAACAAATTACATAACTTTAGAGCTGAAATGGACTGTAGACATATACTATAACAATACCTTTATTATATTACAGAGTTAACAGGCTCAGCAATATTAGGTGACTTTCCAGTCAGTTACATCTTGGCTTTCTGGTATTACCTCTTGCAAATTCTTTATACCACTAGAGGGCTACATGGAGATCCAGTCAGTACTGGCCCAGTGTTGGAGTCTGACTTGGGGATGTGGTGCTCCTCTATGTACTTGTTCTTCCTAGTATCGTGCCTTCCTATCAAGCACTACTTGCTTTAGGCTTGGTCAGATGAGCATCCGCCATTGCCTCTGGCTTTTTCTCCTCTGCCTTTACCCAGGTCCATTGGAATATTTATGCAGTTTGGTGTTTGGGTTTGTAAAACTACCCATGGAGAGTTTTGTTCTTACATAGTTTTAATCACCTACGCAATGCCAAAGGTTTATTGTAATTGATTTGGAATCAAAGGCTTTTTTTTCAGAAATATATTATTACCACTCACATTTAGGAGTCCTCCAGTGGTGCCATTTTTATTAAATTGCTGTGTACTTGAAGGTGAGATGGTTAGTCATCTGCCAACTAAAAAGATTGATTCAATAGATCTCTGGTAGTCCCAGATACCTACATTTTTAGCAGAGAATCCTGGTGATTTTTTTTAGGTAATTTTCACACCACACTTTGAACAATAAAAGAAAAAACCTGCTCGAAATCAACACATTGGTCATTCATTTTTAAATAGCTACTACTAGGAATGATTGTTTTATTTTCCAATAATAACATTTTAACAAATCTAAGGATTTTTTATGTAAGTCACATCATTACTTTATGTATCACTAAGAAAGAAAAAGTATCAATAAACTATAACACAGAGCTTTAAAGAGAGCTGCTCTGGACTTGTGAATTATTCACACCAGCAACTCGTCACTTTGAAATTTCTGTTCAGAGGCATCTGGCAATTTCTTTTACCTTCAGTTGCATTACTAAGCCTGTGATAAGCAAAACTTTTACACGTACCACAACTTCTTCCCCTTGAGGTTACCTTTCTTACATCCTCTAATGCAGTAGAATGATACTTTCCAAGAAAGTCTGAAATTGCTATCATTCCTCCAATAATAAACATCTGCTTCACTAATAACAAATAAAAATGTCACACCTGTTTATATGCCATTTTGTATGCAATCACTTGTATGTTTAAAGACAAATAAAACTGTGGCTCTCAAAGTGTAGGTTTAAAAAATAATTTTTAAATGATAGTTCAATTCAACACATGATAGCACTAAAAAATTCTATCACTCAACTGAAGAGACCTTATTAACAGCTCTGAACAAGTCCATGCACACTCTGAATTGACCATTACAGTTATGGGTGCTGCCTTGTGTATATTTATCATAAGATGTGATTAATTAGAGACACATCCTGACTCAGAGCTGTGAAAATGTGGTAGGCTGTGGGGGAGATCTCAGAATCCATGTAATATGGTAACACAACAATTTACAGTGGAAACTATCCTCATGTTAGATGCTAGGGTAACATAATGAGCTAGAGCGGGGATTCTCCAAGTGTAGTCCTGGGACTAGCAGCATCAGCATCAGCATCACCTGGGAATTTGTTGTAATTTCTCAGGTTCCACCCTAGAGATACTGAATCAGAAACTCTGGGAATTGGGCTCAGGAGTCTGTTCTAACAAGCCCTCCAGGGAACATGCTCAAGTGTGAGAACCACTAAGTTAGAATAAATGGGAAGTCAAAGGCAGTCAGGAAGGTCTTCTTCCACACTTATGAAGAAATATTTATTAATATAAACACACACACACACACACACACACACACACACACACACACACCTACCTCTTATTGAAAGTTAGTTTACCCAATGTAAGAATTTATATGTGCAATCCTTTAGATGACTACATTCAAATTTGGTATACATTTGGTATACCAAAGGCCTACATTTTAAAATGGCCAATAAAAGGGGAAAAAAGGAAAAAAACAATCATTGGTATGTTTTATTAATTATTATCCTTATCCATCTCTCTCCCTTTGTTCTCTTTGCTCCAAACTCTCCTGTCTTCATGGTCCTTCCCCACTTTCCCTGTATCACCTAGATTCAGAAAAATCTGAAATACCATTATAGTTCAAAATTTTCTTTTTTACACTATTCTCAGTGTTCTCCTCTCTTCCTCTCCTTTTCCTGTTTGTATCTTTTTACATTAAAAATAATGGTAGCTAAGCCTATAGAAGTTGAATCCGCAAATTAAGGAATAGGGAAATATTGAAACATGAACAAAAACCCATAAAATTTCACTGTTCAAGTATTTAGATTTGAGGAAGGTATAGTTTAATTGCTGTCGTCTGTCATTACAATGTGTAAATGAAATATGTATTATAGGAACACATGGCTAGAATATGTAACACTGGGATGTGTCATTTAATTTTCTATTCTATTTTTATTTATTTTTTAATTCCAGGAATAGAATTTAGTGATTCATCACTTACATATGACACCCAGTGCTCATCCGAACAAGTGTCCTCCTTAATGGCCCTCACCTCTTTAGCCCTTCCCCACACCCAACACCCAGCCAGCAACCCTCAGTTTGTTTTCTGTATTTAAGGGTCTCTTATGGTTTGTCTCCCTCTCTGTTTTTATATTATGTTTGCTCTTCTTCCCTTATGTTCATCTGTTTTGTATCTTAAATTCCATATATGAGTGAAATCATATGATATTTGTTTTTCTCTGACTTATTTCACAAAGAATAATACACTCTAGTTCCATCCACATTATTGCAAATGGCAAGATTTCATTCTTTTTAGCTGCCCAGTAATATTCCATTGTAGATATAGATATAGATATATATAGATATAGATATAGATATAGATATAGATATAGATATAGATATAGATACCATATCTTCTTTATCCATTCATCAGTCAATGGACATTTGGGCTCTTTCCATTGTTTTGCTATTGTTGACAGTGCTGCTATAAACATTGGAGTGCATGTGCCCGTTCAAATCAGCACTCCTGTATCATTTGGATAAATACCTAGTAGTGCAATTGTTGGGTCATAGGCTAGTTCTATTTGTAATTTTTTGAAGAACCTCCATACTGTTCCAGAGTGGCTACACAAATTTGCATTCCCACCAACAGTGCAAAAGTGTTCCTCTTTCTCCACATCTTCACCAGCATCTATTGTAGCCTGAGTTGTTAATTGTATCCATTCTGACAGGTGTGAGGTTTTATCTCATTGTGGTTTTGATTTGTGTTTCCTTAATGATGAGTGACGTTGAACATCTTTTCATGTGTCTATTAGCCATCTGATATCTTCTTTGGAAAAGTGTCTATTCATGTCCTTTGTCCATTTCTTCACTGGATTATTTGTTTTTTGGATATTGAGTTTGATAAGTTTCTTTATAGATTTTAGATACTAACACTTTATCTGGTATGTTATTTGCAAATACCCATCCCATTCCACCAGTTGCTTTTTAGTTTTGCTGATTGTTTCCTTCACTGTGCAGAAACATTTTATCTTGATGAGGTCCTAGTAGTTCATGTTTGCTTTTGTTTCCCTTGCCTCTGGAGACCTGTCAAGTGAGAAGCTGCTGCAGCCAAGATCAAAGAGGTTGTTGCCTGTTTTCTCCTCTAGGATTTTGATGACTTCCTATCTTGCATTTAGTCTTTCATCCATTTTGATTTGTGTGTGTGTGTGTGTGTGTGTGTGTGTGTGTGTGTAGTATAAGAAAGTCGTCCAAGTTTATTCTTCTGCATGTCACTGTACAGTTTTCTGAACACCATTTGAAGAGACTCTTTTCCAATGGATATTCATTCCTGCTTTGTCAAAGATTAGTTGGCCATACATTTATGGGTCTATTTCTGGGTTCTCTATTCTGTTCCACTGACCTATGTGTTTGTTTTATGCCAGTACCATACTGTATTGATGATTACAGCTTTGTAATACAGCTTGAAGTCTGGAATTGTTTTGCCTCAAGCTTTGGCTTCCTTTTTCAGGATTGCCTTGACTATTCGGGGTCCTTTCTAGTTCCATACATATTACAGGATAGTTTGTTCTAGCTCTGTGAAGAATGTAGGTGTTATTTTGATAGGGATTGCATTGAATATGTAGATTGCTTTGAGTAGTATCAACATTTTAACAATATGGTTTCTTTCAATCCATGAGCATGGAATGTTTTTCCATTTGTGTGTGTGTGTGTGTGTGTGTGTGTGTGTGTGTGTGTGTCTTCTTCAATTTCTTTCATAAGGTTTCTATAGTTTTCAGTGTATAGATTTTCCACCTCTTTGTTTAGGTTTATTCCTAGGTATTTTATGGTTTTTGGTGCAGTTATAAATGGGATTGACTCCTTGATTTCTCTTTATGCTGCTTCATTATTGGTGTATAGAAAAGCAACCGATTTTTGTACATTGATTTATGTCCTGTGACTTTACTGAATTCATGGATCGGTTCTAGCAATTTTTTAGTAGGGTATTTTAGGTTTTCCACATAGAGTATCATGTTGTCTACGATGAGTGCAAGTTTGACTTCATCCTTGCCAATTTGGTGCCTTTTATTTTTTTGCATTGCCTGATTGGTGAGGCTAGGACTTCCAACACTATGTTGAATAACAGTGGTGAGAGTGGACATCCTTGTCTTGTTCCTAACCTTAGGAGGAAAGCTCTCAATTTTTCCTCATTGAGGATCATACTTAGTGGTGGGTCTTTCATATATGGCCTTTCTGATTTTGAGGTATAATTCTTCTATCCCTACTTTCTTGAGGATTTTTATCAAGAAATGATGCTGTATTTTGTCAAATGCTTTTTCTGCATCTATTGAGAGTATCATGTGGTTCTTATCCTTTCTTTTTTGAATGTGATGTCTCACAATGATTTGTGGATACTGAACCAGCCCTGCATCCCAGGAATAAATTCCACTTGATTGTGGTGAATAATTCTTTTGATGCATTGTTGGATCCAGTTTGCTAGTATCTTGTTGAGAATTTTTTCATCCATGTTCATTAGGGAAATCGGTCTGTAGTTTTCCTTTTTAGTGGGGTCCTTGTTTAGTTTTGGAATCAAGGTAATCCTGGCTGTGTGGAATGAGTTTGGAACTTTTCCTTCTATTTCTATTTTTTGGAACAGCTTCAAAATTTTTTAATGTTTTTATTTATTTTTGAGACAGGGAGAGACAGAGCATGATCAGGGGAGGGACAGATAGAGGGAGACACAGAATCTGAAGCAGGCTCCAGGCTCTGAGCTGTCAGCACAGAGCCTGACGCGGGGCTCAAACTCACAGACTGTGAGATCATGACCTGAGCTGAAGTCAGATGCTTAACTGACTGAGCCACCCAGGCACCCCAATTTTTTGGAACAGCTTCAAAAGAGTAGGTATTAACTCTTCTTTAAATGTTTGGTTGAATATCCCTGGAAAACCATCCATCCCTGGGCTCTTGATTGTTGGGAGATTTTTGATTAGTGACCCAATTTCTTTACTGGTTATGGATCTGTTCAAATTTTCCCTTTTGCCCTGTTTCAGTTTTGGTAGTTGATATGTTTCTAGGAGTTTGTCCATTCCTTCTAGATTGCCCAATTTGTTGGCATATAGTTGCTCATTTTATTCTTTTATTATTATTTGTATTCTTTTTTTAATTCTACTTTTTAATTTCCTCTTTAATTTCTTGGTTAACCCATTCATTCTTTAGTAGGATGTTCTTTAATATTCAAGCATTCATGGTCTTTCCAATTTTTTTTTCTTGTGGTTGATTTCAAGTTTCATAGTGTTGTGATCTGAAAATATACAAGGTATGATCTCGATCTTTTTGTACCTGTTAAGGGCTGATTTGTGACTTAGTATGTGATCTCTTCAGGAGACTGTTCCATGTGCATTCAAGAAGAATGTGTATTCTGCTTTTGGATGAAATGTTCTGAACATATCTGTTAAGTCCATCTAGTCCAGTATGTCATTCAAAGCCATTGTTTCCTTGTTGATTTTCTGCTTAGATGATTTGTCCATTGCTGTAAATAGGGTGTTGAAGTCCCCTACTATAATGGTATTAATATCAATGAGTTTCTTTATGTTTGTGATTAATTGATTTATATATTTGGTGTTCCACCTTAGGGGCATAAATATTTATAATTATTAGGTCTTCTTGGTGGATAGACTACTTAAATATGATATAATGCCCTTCTTCATCTCTTGTTACACTTTATTTTGAAGTCTCGTTTGTCTGATATGACTACTTCAGCTTTCTTCTGATGACCATTAGTATGAGAAATGGTTCTCCTTCCCCTTACTTTCAATCTACAAGTGTCTTTAAGTCTAAAATGAGTCTCTTGCAAGCAGTATATAGATGGGTCTTGTTTTCTTATCCATTCTGATACCCTATGTCTTTTGATTGGAGCATTTAGTCTCTTGACATTTAAGTGAGTACTGAAAGATATTAACTTAATGCCATTGTATTGCCTGTTATATTGGTGTTTCTGGTGATATTCTCTGGTCCTTTCTAGTTTTTGTTGCTTTTCATCTTTTTTGTTTCGTTTTGTCTTTTCTCCACTCAAATGATCCCCCTTAAAATTTCTTGCAGGGCAGGGCTTGTTTGTGGTCACAAACTCCTTTAGTTTTTGTTTGCCTGGGAAACTCTTTATCTCTATTTTGAATGACAGCCTTGCTGAATAAGGAATTCTTGGCTGCATTATTTTTTTTGATTTAGCATATTGAATATATCTTGCCACTCCTTTCTGGCCTGCTAAGTTTCTATGGATAGGTCTGCTGTGAACCTGATCTGTCTTCCCTTATATGTTAAGGACTTTTTCCCTTGCTGCTTTCATAATTCTTTCCCTGTCTGTGTATGACTATGATATGCCTTGGTGGTGGTTGGTTTTTGTTGAATCCAATGGGAGTTCTCTGTGCTTCTTCAATTTTGATGTCTGTGTCCTTGCCCAGATTAGGAAATTTTTCTGGTATAATTTGCTCACATAAACCTTCTGCCACTTTTTCTCTTTCTTCATCTTCTGGAACTCCTATGATTCGGATGTTATTCCTTTTTAATAAGTCACTGAGTTCTCTAAGTCTTGAATCATGATGTTTTGTCTTTGTTTCCCTCTTTTTCTTCATTACTCTCCATAATTTTATCTTCTAAATCTTTGATTTGTTGCTCCTCATTGTCCATCCTTGCCATCGTGGTATTCATTTAAGATTTCATCTTGCTTATAGCATTTTTAATTTCATCCTGACTAGATTTTATTTCTTTTCTCTCTTCATTAAGGAATTCTATGCTGTTTTCAACCCCAGCTAGTATTCTTATTATTGTGGTTCTAAATTCTAGTTCAGACATTTTGCTTATGTCTGTATTGATTAAGTCCCTGGCTGTCATTTCTCTCTGTTCTTTCTTTTGGGATGAATTCCTTCATTTTGTCATTTTGGGGGAAGAAAAAAATAATAAAAATTAAAATTAAAAAAATAAAAACAAAACAAAATATCAAAAGAAGCTAGATCCTAGGTGTGTTTTTGTCTGCTTGTTGAAAGAAGCCTGATAGAAGAGAAAAAACGAGGGGGTGGGAGAAAAAATAATAATAAGATAAAATAAATAAAATTTTCTGTATCTCAGAATGAGGAAGGAAAGAAAAGAAAAAAGGGAATAGGAAAAAAGGAAAAAATTAAACAAAAGCAGAAGCAAATAAAATGAACAAATAAATGAACTTGTAAACAGAATGAAACCCAAATGAAGTTATATGCAGTTTCCCCTAGAACTGAAACTATGGAGCCCTCTATAGTCCATACACTAAGTAGGTGGAGTAACTTGGGCTGGTCTTCTAGGGGATGCTAGGGGATATGCTTGGAGAGTGCAGTTGGGCGGGGCTTGGTGTAATGGCTGTGTTCTCCACTAGGTGGCGCTGCTTAGCTTACTAGGGTGGATCAGTATGGTGTGCATGCACGCACAGGACAGGTGGAAGCGGCTTCACTCAGTTCCCTAGTCTCTGGCACAGGAGTTTCATGCTCTGACGGACCTGCGGTCAAACACCCCTACTTTGTCTCAGGATTCCGTCCACTCCTTGTCTCTACCCTGTCCATGTCCAAGCTGTCCACCTGCCAGGCAGCACCTCCCTCCAGAGTTTTACCTGGAGTGGGATTGTGTTTTAAAGCCCCACGCGTCAGAGACCCCTGCAGCTTGGACCCACACCAACTCTCTGGGGGAGGGTCTCACTGAGCAACGGCCAGGTGCTGGCTTGCCCTAGAAAGCATTCATGTGATTGCACAGTGGCAGAGGTTCAGAGAATACGGTAAACCACAACAGACAGCCAGCACCAGGGTTTGCTGCACGCTGGCATCTTTGTCCCAATACCAGCAAACATGGCTGCTCTTCAGGGGTCCTCTGGGACCTTTGCCTGTGGGGAGGCCATATGGCTGCTACCAAATGCACTCCAATAAGGGGAACCACCACGGACCCCTCAAACCCTGCTGCCTCCTCCTGGGAATTTGCCCTACTTCCTCACCAGAGCACCACCAGGCACTGAGCTCCAAAACTTCGTACTCTACGTTCCACTGTTTATAGAATCCTGGTGGATTGAAACCCTCCCCTTTCTCCCTGTCAATGATGTTGGGGAACAGATTTCTTGTTCAGTCTCCCCTGAAAGTGTTTTCACTTTTTCTGTCTCTTTCTCTCCCACTACATTCAGGGAGAGTGCTTTTCTTGCATGATCCCAAGGTGTCACGCTCCTCCCCTTTCCCTTTCTCTGTTCTCTTTCCACAAAAACAACTCCCTACCCTCTGCAGCTTTTCTCTCCTTGAGTTCACCTCTCTGCATTGTGTACCTGCTGTGTGGTTCAAGTTATGCAGATTGTTGTGTTAATCCTCAGCTCAATTTCCTAGGTGTTCAAAATGGCTTGATGCTGATCTAGCTGCATTTCAGGGACAAGACAAGCTCAGGGCTTCCATGTTCCTCCACCATCTTAACCACCTTTCACCAATACACACAGTTTTTATCTCATTTCTATTTTAGAAAACATAGTCTTAAAAATCACATTCAACTTATTGGCTTTAGCGTTATCTGACATGCTGTGTATTCTTCTGTCGGGCTCAGATATAGATTTTTCTCTTTTTAAATTGTTAATACACATCTAGTAGAAGAAGAAAAAGAAACAAGATATTCCTTTGTTAAATGTTCATTGCAATATTCTTATTGCTTTAAAACTGTAAGGTTTATTCTCTGAGGAGAAACTGATTTCAGAAATAATTATCTTTGTATTGGAATCAAACAAATAATCCATTGTGGAACTGAAATCACATTGGAGGCCCAAGCTCATAACACCAAGTAATAAGTATATTTGTATTCTATGATCCTTGATTAGTGATATAATTTTAATATTCAGTACTTATAAAAACATGCATATTATACAGAGGTTATTTCATAACACAATTTCTTTTTAGTTTGTAGTGAAATGTATTTTAAATTCTTAGAGAAAAAAAAGAAGGGGAGAAAGAGGACAGTTACATTTTTTAAATATGATCTTATAAGCTTATTTGCATAAGTTTAAATTTTGTTTCTTTGTGAATTCAGTAGAAAATATTACTGGAATTTTAAAGAAACAGCATAATCAATTCAGAATTTACATCTCCAACCCCAGTGAAGTAACCTACTTTTCCAAAATTTTTTTTGGCTCTGTACGCTGAGGAGGCAACATCTACTGACAGTGACTGTATTGTTTGTTAGTTTCCACCGAGGTGCACAGTGAGTGAGTGGAGTCTGTCCAGTACTCCAGCAGGCATAGGATACAAGGAAGAGTTTGTGAAGGCTCACACTATCTGTAACAAAACGTGTGGCAGGTTAACGTACTTCTCAGCTCTTTATACCTTTGTTACATATAAATTACAGACAGACTGAATTGACTTCTGCTAAGAAACATGCTTCTCGGTAAGTAACATACCTTCCGAATGGTAGATTTGTTCTGAAGCGATAGAAAATATATATAGGGAGGTATACTTGGCTTTGGATGTAATTTTCCAGATTTGTACAGATTTCATATAGTGTTGGGCAATGCCATGATTGGTATTATTTGTCCTACTAGGATTTTAGTTAATGAGGTATGGCACCTTAGAATGATCTTGGACATGTATGTATAAATTAAAGAGGGAGCATGACTAACATAACTATACTTTTTTCCCTTCCATTAAGATGAGCACAACATTTTGGGGTTTAATTAGTAGTTGTTATAGACAACAGAGTCCATGTGATCTAAGTGTTAACATGACTTCTGGTTTAAAAATATGTTGCACTTCCATATGTTGTTAAAATGCTCTGATATGTCCTCTAGAAAGAGCTGGTTCTACATGATCATTTTATTGATATTTAACATATATGGGAATGCCTAGATTGTCAGTTTTAACATTAGTTTCAAGTAGGAGAACATTGAAAAAGTGAAGTGTTAAGCATATTTTTAGTAGTATTCACAATTATATCTTAAGTGTTATAAAATATTTTTAAATATAGCATTTGCATGCATTAATCTTAATAGAAATCTGGCAAAACCTTTAATAGAGAATCTGACATAGGGAATCTTTCTCACTTTATAGAATATAATTAAATTAGAATTTCATTGGAAGCTACATAAACATTTTTAAAATGCTTCATACATTAAAAATGCTTCATTTATTGTCAAGTTAATATTGTGAAACACGGGTTGAATTTTATGCCATGGATTATTTATTTTAAAAACATTTTCTTACTAGAACGTATCAGTAAGTGTACAATGCATTATGGAATTTTCCAGTTAATAAGGGCTAAACAAACATTTGAAATTTCTAGGAAATTAAGTGAAAACATCTTTTATTGCGATGGTTATACTTTGACCAGTTGTACACATTACTTCACATGTGAGAACAATTTTAGCCTTTACTGGAGTTATTCATTATGTCACTAGTTAGGGATGTTTGGTACCCATTTGGAACATAGTAAATATAACTAGGTTGGTAGTTTAAAAGATAAATTATATTTGTACTTCATTGTCAGGATGTTTGAATAATTTAAATATTAGTTAAGTCTCCACAGATTAAGCCTAAAATTGATGATGTATTTTAGAGGTCAGTTTTTGCTATAATTTCAAGCCTATTTATTATTCTACTTGGTAACAGTATACTGTTATGAAGAAAATACTGGACTAGGAATGAGGTGACACATTTGGTTCCTGGCTCCTCAACACTGCTCCTAACCTCTTCTATAAATCTATAAAATTATTTCGTAGAGTTTTACTTTATTTTTGCTATTCCACTTCTGCCCTCTTAGTTTTTATTATCCTTTCATGTTGGTGGAACTGTATACATGTATAAAATGAATTGGAAGTTTTAAAAAGAGCCTTTATTTTATTTTATTTTAATTCCAGTATAGTAACATACAGTGTTATATTAGTTTCGTGTGTACAACATAGCTATTCAGCATTTCCATACATCACTCATCGCTCATCACAAGTACACTCCTTAATCTCCATCACCTATTTCACCCAACCCCCACCCACCTCCCCTGTGGTAACCATCAGTTTGTTTTCCATAGTTAAGGATCTGTTTCTTGGTTTGTCGCTCTCTTTTTCCTTTGCTTGTTTGTTTTGTTTCTTAAATTCCACAGATGAGTGAAATCATATGGTATTTGTCTTTCTCTGACTGACTTATTTCACTGCACATGGCCAGATTTCATCCTTTTCTATGACTGAACAATATTCCATTGTAAATATATACCATACGTTCTTTATCCATTCGTCTATCGATGGGCACTTGGGCTGCTTCCATAATTTAGTTACTGTAAATAATGCTACAATAAACATAAGGGTGCATGTATCCCTTTGAATTAGTGTTTTTGTATTTTTTGGATAAATACCCAGTCGTGCAATTACTAAATCATGGGGTACTTCTATTTTTAACTTTTTGAGGAAACTTCACACTGTTTTCCACAGTGGCTGCACCAGTTTGCATTACCACCAACAGTACAAGAGAGTTCCTTTTTCTCTGCATTTCTCACCAACATGTGTTATTCTTGTATTTTTTTGTTTTAGAAGGGCCATTCTTTTATATGGCGGCTCCCTTCATATTATAAGGTTCGATGCTATTGATGGGGAATGAGTGATGGAAATAATTTACTATAGTTGACCTGGCTTCTGGAAAGTGCACCTAGGCTTGTGTGAGTAGCCACCATTTTATTTAACATTTACCAAGGTCCTGATACATATGCATATTTTTCATAAGCTTCAAAGTCAGAAAATCCTTACCAATACACATCTTGAAGGTATTTTTTTTAATCCTTCAATTTAAATTATCTAAACAGTAGCTTCTTATATGTAAAATCTCAAAAGATGTTACACACCGTATCCATTACTTCTCCATTTACCCAAGATTTCTCCATTGACTGGAAAGTAAAAGTTTACAGACTTGAGCCTTTTCTGTCATTTCACTGAGATAATTTCACTATGGCTGAGGTGACAAAGCATGAGCTTCAGATGACAGGAGTTTGAATTCCTCTACTCTGCCTCTACTTCTGAAAGGTTTCAGGAAAATTGCCCATCCTTTCTAAACTCGTTTCCTCTATACAAGTGGATACAACTGTTCATCTCATAGGATTGCTATAAGGATTGAGTAGGTGATATTTATAAATGTAAACTGTGGTACTTGAGCCTTTAAGTTGGTGACCAGTAAATGGTAGACAATTACTGTTGTTCCTATGAAATTATCAACTCTTGATTTCTATTAGAATTTATCCTTCTCTCTAGGATTGCTGCAACTATATGGGTTTTATGAAGTTATTCACTCCAGTGTTCCAATAAGATGACTGAATTATTTTCCTGTGTGAATTTTGAGTCAACTAGAGCTAACTCTAAATTATAGTCATGAGCTATAATTACTTCAATGGTTAAGACCATTTTGGCCTCTGGGAGTGAAAAGTTGTATTTTATAGTGCATGTGAAAGAAGTATTTGTGAATTCAACTCTGTCTTCTATTCATACCTGGGTTAAAATGAGCCACGGTGTCGAGCTGTTTCTTTGGAACATTACATAAACTTACTTGTTCTTGGCCACATAGCAATTGGGAATATACAAACAGACCTGAAAGGAACCAAACAGCAAATCTTCACAGGCAGGAAACCCAGTATTTACACATTAATCAATAGGGTGATGGTCACTAAGGTGGCTTATGACTAAGATTTCTTGTTCATCATGAATGGGAGCTGGCATTTTCAAGTACTTACTTCATGTTAATGTGTTCAACGGGACCAGACTGAAGCACAATTGTGCCACAGGCATTCCAACCCAGAGCCTCTCTGTTCTCCTTCCTCTGCTCCAGTAGGGAGTGCTCTCACATTCTTCTCATTTTCCCCCATCAAACTGGTTTTTCCATCTTCTATTCACACTAAAATGTACATGGGTTTTGGTGCTTCACCAATATTTTCTATGTATTCATATTTTAACGTACAGAAAAACTTTAAGCTAAAAGTCTAAGATCCTAACTCCGTGCAATTTGAAGTAATAGCCAGTGGGTTGGAAGGTTTTGGAGCAACAAAGAAAAACAGATACATCTTTCAGATTATACATCCTCATTACCCTCCAAGGGGCAAAAATGCATTCTAGGGGAAAAAAAATCTTAACTCTTCTTATGTATAAAGCACAGATCTACATATAGTCTGTATGCACAGATATACATATAGTATGTGGTATATCTGTGGTATTAAATTTTTGTGGGTAGCGTGATTAAGAAAAAAAGTGTCAAGAAGACCCCTTGGGGGGTGGGGGAAGATGATGAAAAAAGTTGAGAAATGCTGCTGTAGATGAGAATTTTAAAGGACTCTTAAGCCTGTTGAGTACGAATTCTACTGAATTTGTGCTAAATATTTTCAGTATGAAGTAACATACTTCCAACTTAATACTTACATTGAAAAACAGTATTTATGTTCTAATAAGTCAAATATGCTCACTTGTTGTACCTTTTACTCTTTAATTATAAGAGTAAATAAAGGAGAAAGACTTAAGAACGAGAGGTACTTAAATTTGAATTCCACCTCCTCTCTTATTTGTTTTGTGACCCTTGGCAGATCACTTACCCTCTTTAGGCCTCATTCTTTTTGTCTTTAGTTTACCTGGGGATCATTGTGTCCACATTTCTATAACGTCAACGTTGTGTATCATAAGTATTAATCAAAATAATGTACATAAAACCTTCTACACCTTGCCTAGTATATTATAAGTGGATGCCAATTACTAGCTATAATTCTTTGTGTTGTACCTTTCTGTCAGTTACTTTCTTAAAATTATCATAGAAAAAAAAGATTTAAATTTGGGAGATAAAAGTATTGTTACCCATAAAATACAGAAGTTTCTCTAGGAAATATGTTAATATTGTCCATAAAGAGAAAGATAAATTTCAGGTTTCCTTTAAGCCAGTAACCATACTTATTGACATAAATCAAAACCAGATGAAATCTACGGGGCATCTGGCTGGCTCAGTCAGAAGAGCATGCAACTTTTGATCTCCGGGTGAGCCCCACATTGGGTGTAGAGATTACCAAAAATGAATAAACTTAAGTTAAAAAGACAGATAAAATCTAAATTAAACTCTTTTTGGTCAGAGGCAGTCCTCTGCTAAATTAAACTTTTAACATATCCAGTTGCTAATGTAGCCTGTTAATGTAGAATGATTCATTTTTCTGGCAGTTTTGTTGAAATATGTTTTATTTAAATTCTATTCAGCTGTGAAGTCATTATTTTATTTCCCCTAGTACCATGAGAACTCAGTATCCTTTGGAATTGATGTCTGTTTATGACATCACTTTTGCCAGTAATGTCATCATTTCCTGTCTCTGTATAGATAATATTTGCTTTTAGGTATTCACCAACATGTATGGATTTGTAGGCTAGAAAAGTTAATTGAAAGGAAGTAGTGCGAATCAGCTGGTATTTCAAATTTGAAAATTCAAGTGAAGTGGAGTGAAATTCAGTATCGATACAACTCTTGAGGATTCATGTGAAATTGGGTGAGTTTTAGTATCGATACAACTTTGGGGAAGATTACATTTGGTTTTTTTTTTAAAGAAGTGCCCATAATTCTGTCTCTCCCCACCCCTTCACAAGTGATTGCTCTGCTTTTGTGATAAATATTAAAACTCTAAACTACTGAATATTCCCTGGTTATTGATTTTTTTTAATTTTGTAAGATTAAATACTCTACAGATGAAAATCCAATGGAGAAGGAAGAGTGCTTTCATTGTAAGGATTGTGATGTGGCAAAACAGAATAAATGAGCAACTCTGAAATGCATGACATCCCTCCTTGCCTTTTCAGCTTATCTTCTTTTTAGGTACTTTATCTTATCAACATTGCTTCCCTTTTTCTGTGATAGAAGTCCTTTAATAACAAATAACCATGGAGTAGTGTTCTCCATCCCAGAGTTTGGCTTTGAGAGCAGAAAATAGGAGTTTGAGGAGCAGAATTAAGAGAATGCTATGGATAAACAACATGCTTATCCAGCAGAAATGGCCCACAAGTAGTGGAATTCAGAAAGCAACAAGGATCCAATTATTTAATACTCTTCCTAGCTCTCCAGGGAGCTGAGAGAGCAGAATTTCACAACGTGGACAGATGTCACATTTCAAAAGCATATTAGAAACCAAAGAACCTTATTTGAAATAAAATATATTGGCTCAGATTCTGTCTCTATATGCTTTAAAAATCATACTCCAAAAGGATTTGGGGGAGAATTTTTGACTTCATAAAGTCATTGGGCTGCAAAGTTGGATTAAGAATAAGAATACATATCTACTAAATGACACCCTGGAAGTTCTGGTGTATACTAGAGATTCTCTCACCCATACAGAATCATCTCATGTCTACTTGCTGCCATTTCACTGGAAGAATCTTTAGGAGACAAATGTTCCAGCAGAAATGGTGAGATTTGTAAGATAGCCCCTTTCAGGACTGACCAGTGAAACCTTTTCCCCAAATCTGGAAATCTAAAAGTGTCACCCCCTAGAGGTTAGAGTAACCTTCACAGACTTGGAACTACAGCATGATGAGAAATTAATATGGTACTTTTCATCATCCCTATTTCACTTAAGACAGACAAAGTGACCTAACCAAAACACATCATCTAGGAAAACTGGAATTAGAACCCAGTTCACTACTTCTTTCTATTCATTCACTGTGCTTCTTTCTCTTTCAGGTAGGTGGACAAGAGACCTGGCCCAGGTGACAGGCCACTATATATGTGGCACACTTGTATATATGTGTGCTGGAAGGTCATGCAATGCCCCCTACTCCATCCCTTAATTCTGTATGCATCTCTCAGTCACCAAATACAAGGTCTGCCTCTGTAGTATACTTGAAAATTTGTGGAGCCAGACCAATGACTTTTTTCTGTTAAAATTGTTTTTGCCTCCTCTCACCCATGTGCATTTCTCTGTTTCTTTCTACAGAAATATTTCAAAATAATTTAGAGAAGCATCGCCAATTATTTTTCATCCCTTTAGAAAGATTAAAGTGTCCTTGACTGATGTGGGCCAGTCACTAGCCAGTCTGTACTTGTTCACCAGCCTGGGTATTACTGAAACAAGAGCATGTTGCCGCTGCTGGTCACATATTATCCTTGGCTTTTCCTTCTTTACCACTTTCTTGAGGCTTGTAAGTCACTTTCCTGTGGATGGAAGAAATAGAGATGGATTGGTTTGATAATTGACCTGTGCCTGATATATTGGTTTTAAGTCTCATACAAAGTAAGAAGGACCTGACTATTCTATGGTGGGTCAAACAGTTTGATTGAAAGCATAATCAGCTGGGTTTTTCAAAGAGAGTATAATGAGGGATGTTTGCAGTGGTAGGGTAAGTTTGAAGGGAGTCACCGATAGATGTCACCGTTCCTACTGACCCACCACAAACTCTCTCATTCCTGAAGGAGAAAGGAGAGGGAGTTAATGGAGGTGTCTAAATTTGGTGAGAGCTGAAATTGGAGGCTGTAAAGGATAGTACTCAACAAAAGCTGTTATCATAGGCAAGATGTCACTGCCAAATGCAGACAAGGAGGAAGACTGAAAGGAATATTCCAACTTCTCCCTTCTTCCCATACAGAATGGGCAAAGAATCTGGGATGAGCAAGGATCTGGGAGCAAACAGAGAACAACCAGCATGCATGGTCTCCTGAACTTATTTCTAAACATCTTTCCCATCCAGGATTTAATTTGAACAATAACTGATGGAAGTGTTCCTTTAATGCATCATATTCCTCTGTGTTTTTTTTAAATGTTCTAGACATTTTAAAATTTTAACTCAGAATCCTTAATGCAAATGTTAATTGTTGAACTATGTAGTGGTAATCCACAGAGTCTAGTGAGGGGTTGGGATCTGTTTGCTTCTAAAAGAAATGGTTCCAACTTGGGGTGCCTGGGTGTCTCAGTCAGTTAAGTGTCTGCCTCTTGATTTCAGCTCAGGTCATGACATGATCTCACTGTTCACGAGTTTGAGCCCTGTGTTGGGCTCTACATTGATAACACGGAGCCTGCTTGGGATTCTCTGCCTCTCTCTCTCTCTCTCTCTCTCTTTCTCTCAAAAATTAGTAAATAAAAATTTACTTTAAAAAAAAAGAATGGTTCCAACTTGCCATACTTCTGCATTTTTGACCATGCGTTTTTATGGTCTGCTGGTATTCTGTGACATTGACTGGCAGGTGTCGCAGCTGTACATGTCTGTAGCAACTCTAGCACCTAGTTCTGAATTCAACTATTTTCATTTCTCTGTTCATTTAGAAAAGGCATAACCATCACTGTAGTCATTTGCCCAACACATTTTTATTGATCATCTATTCTGCGCAGTAAAGGCCCTGAGAAAATTGAGGTAAGCAAAGAGAAAATCCTCCTGCCCTTAAGGAGTTTATGTCTTAAGTTTTTTCTAAGCTAGACTTTGAGACCTCAAGGACTCTCTTAAGGATCTTTAATCTTCTGATGCTTTTCTGAGAGGTGGGGGTGGGGGTGGGCAGAGGCACATTTTCTGGACCTTAGCTGAATTCTGAACTGTCAAGATTACTAAATAAATATATGAGGTATTCATGTTACTCTATTTACTATCATTGTTGTCAGTCACTCAAAAAATTGTTTCTGAGTATTTATTATATGCTTGTATGTGTAGCGATTGAGAAATTAATAAAATATGTTAGTGTTTGGGGTACTGTTCATCTAGTTGGGAAGCAGATATGCAAATTACAAAGGCTGAGTGTCAAGGTCTACGGGTCCAGCAAATGATTCCATTGTTAGGATGAGAGTGACTATGAGAGTTACAGTAATAACCATAGCGCCCAATTTCCTGGCTGCTCAGGCAAGCAGTTTAAAGCCTCACTGTTAGTAATGTGTTGCTTTTATTTAATAGAAGTTCCATAAGCACTTACTTGTAAAAGTAGTGTTTCCCAGAATCCTACTGGCAGACTGTTCAACTCTTTGAAACACACATGAAACAGTTCCAAGCTCAATGTTAATACTGAGGATAAACCACATGATTCTCAATTAGGGGATTCGGTAGAAATTATGGTTTTAAAGATCATTGAACATGTACCTTATACTAGTAGTATAGACCTGGACTCTGGAAAAATGCTCACTGAAACTATGAAAACTGAAACCACATAATCATGAAAAAGTTGTCCTAATAGTGGTAGGCATTATTTATGTATCTAAGCAGTTGCAACTACGGACTCTACTACTACCTATAAAGTCATAGCCGTTGTTATATATCCAAAGCTGAGAAATGCTTTGTCTAAGCCAGAGTTGGGTAATCACCTGATATGCTGAAAGGAAGCTCAACAATCCTAGTTTTTGTCTAACTAAGACTAAAACTTTTCTCTGATAGTACATTTTTGGCATGCCCAATGAAGCTCTGTCTTTCTAAATAATAGGAAGAAACACTCCTATGGAATGTATTTTTTATTTCTTCCTGACTCGTTTTTTCCTTATTTTTTTCTTTTTTTTTAAGTTTCATTAATTTATTTTATGAGAGAGAGAGAAAAAAAAAGCATGAGTTGGGAAGACGCAAAGAGAGAGAGAGAGAGAGAGAGAGAGAAAGAGAATCCCAAGCAGACTCCACACTGTCAGTGCAGAGCCTGATGTGGGGCTTGAACCCACGAACCATGAGATCATGACCTGAGCTGAAGTTGGACACTTAACTGACTGAGCCACCCAGGTGCTCCTCCCTTATTTTTTTTCTACGAAGAGGTGTCCCTGATAAAGAAAAGGGAAACTAATATTAGCCACTTTCCCTGAGGACAATAATCTTCTTTAAGTTTTCCACAATATCCACAGTGATTGGGTTCACACCTTAGCTGCTACTTTAACACCAATCCATACATGTGTTATGATGCTATAGGTTTACCACCAAGGACCTAGGAAGCCTTTACAGAGCAACATTGACATCCTTTACCAAGTTATACATCATATTTGGAGTTCTCACAAAAAACTTAGTCTCAGAGACTGTCTTATTGGAATTTTGCTCATTCATTCATTATAGTAAAAGAGATTGAGTGGCTTATGTACTGTATAATATAGTATGTCCATGAGGCTGGAAAAAATATAAACTTATTTTTATACTGTGTGTTAGCTATATTTTATAATATTTTGTTTGGTGTACTTTTCTTCAGCCTCCAGACACATTTTAGGTGAAGTACTTCTAAATGCAAAGCAATATGTCCAATTATTAATCTAAAAAAGTACAACACATATCTTATTTTACCCATGTTTCTAGACTTTTTGGACACTGTTAGTATATATGTTTAGTAACTGTATTTTTTTCCAGATTAACCACTAAATACATTGCTTTACATTTAGAAATTTTTTTATCTGAAAACACATTCTAGAACATACTGTTTCAAAATATAATTTACATATTGTTTAAAAATAAGTTTATCCCTTGGGGCACCTGGGTGGCGCAGTCGGTTAAGCGTCCGACTTCAGCCAGGTCACGATCTCGCGGTCCGGGAGTTCGAGCCCCGCGTCAGGCTCTGGGCTGATGGCTCAGAGCCTGGAGCCTGTTTCCGATTCTGTGTCTCCCTCTCTCTCTGCCCCTCCCCCGTTCATGCTCCGTCTCTCTCTGTCCCAAAAATAAATAAACGTTGAAAAAAAAAATTAAAAATAAGTTTATCCCTACAAATGCCAAATAATCATATTGTACACCTGAAACTAATATAATGTTACGTGTCAATTATATCTCAAAAAAAACAGCTTATCCTATGTTAGTTACCTAACTTTACAGACAACGTGTTTAATTTGACCCTTTTTTTAAAAGTCACTTTAAAAAAAAAGTTTATTTATTTTCTGAGAGAGAGAGAGAATGAGAGAGAGGGAAAGAGAGAATGAGAGAGAGAGAAAGAGAGAGAGAGAGAATCCCAAGCAGGTTCCACACTGTCAGCCCAGAGCCTGACATGGGGCTTGAACTCATAAACCCTGAGATCATGACCTGAGCCAAAATTGAGTCAGACGCTTAACCAACTAAGCCACCTAGGCACCCCTTAATTTGACCTTTTTGTCAGATTTTCTTCAAATGGTAAAAAAAAAAAACCTTGGGAGAAAACATGCATCCTGAAGATATTAAAGTGAGAATTATTTAAGCAAGTCAATGTGTTTTTCCTATATTATGCAGTTAAATTAATGTATGTCTTTGTGTTTTCATCCTTGAGTAATGTCAGTGACAAAGGGGAATCAACAATTGGCATTATTTCCAAATGTTTGCCATTTTGATACTGATAACTATTATGCTGCTTTTTGCCTTAATCAATTTTTCCCTTGTATCAGGGTATGACTGTATCAATTGTCTAGTAGATTTAATGCCGCTTAGCTGTCTAATAAGACAGGGAAATGTTTAGCTATCAGTCAGCCAGGTCTTATGCTGTGACACATGGATTCAAAGAAAATTCATAATGTTACGTAGATAACCACAAAAGACTTTTGTGTCTTGGTTTCTCACCTCCCTACCTTATTGATTTGCTTTTTTCTACTTCTGATAAAGACAGTGAAATATCCATTGTGTATGGAATAAATGTGAGTTACTGATATAGCCAAATGACTGAAAAAGGCAAAGTGCTGCTTTCAAAGTGACAGTTTGTTATAGGATTCCTTTTTCAACAATAATCCCACAGCCTGTGCACCAAGCCCAAGCATGGAGGATATCATGTTACCCTTTCAGCACTTACCAATATATCTATTACTTGGGCTTTTATTTATCTTCAAGCATCCCTTATCTTGAATAACGTATGGCACCTTCTGTCACCAATGCTCATTTTTTGTGTTCATCCCTGAATATAGAAACCCTATTTATCAAGCAAAAGTTTTCCATAGACCAATGTTCTAAACATGGACATCACATGGGAACCACAATTTATTTCTCTCTTTCATACTTTAAACATCCTCCCTTCTTCAAAAACATATTACTTAACATACAATCTTTCCAAGTGAAATCTCTCACTCTGCCTTTGTGGTCTTCTAGAATCTTCAGAGAAGAACTTTGTTACATTGAGTATAGACAACATATTACAGACATGACAAGACTCACAGGTCTTCTATGCCTCAAAAAGAAAACAATGATGAAATCATATAGCTGTGAAATGGTTATGTATATGAATTACTGGCTCATGCATTTATTCAATAATATGTAATTATTGCCTCCTTCGTACCAGGCTCTGTGCTAAGCACTGGGTCTCCAGGGATGATGTTTCTTTTCTCCTAGCCTGGAAAAGTGGAGAGGAAGGATACTTGTATTGGGAGATGCAAATAGATATCATGATTGGAATTATGTTTTAAAATTTTACTTTGTACTGATTTGATTTTATTAAGCTTAACTTCAAAATGTTTAAACTAAAATATAACATGGGAAAACTTAAGAATATAGAAAGATATGTAATTAAAAGTAAAATTTTTCTTTCCTCTCCCCCAAGTCCTTAATCCTCTTTCCTCCAAACAAACTTTGCTAACAGATTTTATGCTTTGTTGCAGAGTAAAACAAAACAAAAAACTAAAACAAAACACACATAGACACACAAACACACGTACATATGTATGTTTGCAGGCACACAAATAGTAGCATATGGTATATTCTGTACTTTCATATTTTCACTTAGTATTTTATCTGGTGTATCTTGTTTATCTGGTATACCTTTCCATAGAAGGACTAAAATTTTTGATAAAATCAAATGTTAGGAAAGATGTAATATTATATCAAGAACATTTATTTTTCTGAGTGAGTTTCCTATTACCTAAGAATATCTTAGTATTTATTTTTTATAAACAAGTCAGTAAACTAGAATACAATCAATATAGTTGGGCAATTAACATAGATGAATTCCTACCTCTTCTCTTTGGACATCATTCAGGTTTTAACAGTTGTCTTAATAGTTAAGAGATCTATTTATAGTAAAGCAATCTGTTTCAAAATCTCTCATTTCATTTAGTTACTATGTCTGGTTAGTTTCCTGTAGTTTGAATAGTTTGCCAGTGGTTTCTCTCTCTCTGTTTTTTTTTTTAATTTTCATGATCTTGACTCTTGAAAATTAATAGGCCAATTTGGATTTATTTCATGTTTCCTCCTGATTAACCTTAGGTTATAAATTGTGGACAGGAATTATATGAAATTGATGCTACATTCCTCTGATTGAATCCTGCAAGGTCTCAGGTGATTTTAAAATCTCTTATTAGTGATGATGTTCACTTTGATTACTTTATAAAGTTGGTGTTTTCCCAGCTTTTCAACCATAGAGTTACTCTTTTATTTCCCCTTACAACTAGTAAGCATTTTGTAGGGAGTTACTTTGAAACCATAAAAATATCCTATTCCTCATTAGTTTCTCCACCAGTTTATTTCTATCTGCATAGATCATAGTTTTCCATTTTATACATTTTATTTTTTTCAATTTTTAAAAAAGTTTTATTTATTTATTTTAAGAGAGAGAGAGAGAGAGAGAGAGAGAGCAAGAGCAGGGGAGGGGCAGAGAGAGGGAGAGAGAGAATCCCAAGCAGGTTCCATGCTGTCAGTACAGACCCTGATGCAGGGCTCAAACCCACAAACCGTGAGATCATGACCTGATCTGAACTTAAGAGTCAGACACTTAACAGACTGAGCTACACGTGCTCCTCCTATTTTGTTTATTGAGTTATAATGCTGTTAGCACTTGTTTGGCTTTTTTATGTAGGTAGTCCTTAACTTATGAGATTTATGCACATACTCTGTAGACGTAAACATCCTGTTCTGTTTTCCCCCATCCCTGGGATCTTCTCAGCCACATACCTACTCTTTTTTGTCTTTGGCATAGCTGCTATTGAAGGAAACCTTACTTCAGTACCACAGCCATAAAGCAGGAGATTATGGCTTTCTGATCACCTCTTGATGATTTGGAGCTTAGTGATCTGTAAGTCTTAAGACTTAGCTGTATGGTATGCAGGTCAGGAGCCAGGGGGCTCTAGACAGGTCTGAGCAGCTCCAGGCTAGAAGCTTCAGGTTAGACATGGCGTGGCTTGGCTTTAAGATTAAAGGGGCTTTAGGGACCTGTATAGAAATTTCTACAAAGAAGATATACAAAAGGACAACAGGTACATGAAAAGATGCTCAACATCACTAATCATTAGGGAAATATAAGTTAAAACCATAATGATATGTCACTTCAAACTTTTTTAATTGGCCATCATCAAAAGACAAGAGACAAATGCTAGCATGGATGAGAAGAAAAGTGACCCCTTGTGCACTGTTGGTGGGACTGTAACTTGATACAACCACTATGGAAAATAGTATGGAGGATCTTCAAAAGACTAAAAAGAATTACCATGTGATCCGAGAATTTCACTTTTGGGAATATATCCAAAGGAAACAAAACATACTCAAAGAGATATCTGCACCCCATCCTCATGTTTATAGAACATCATTTACAAAGAGCGAAGACATAAAACAACTGAAGAGGTCAAAAGTACAAACTTCCACTTATAAGATATACAAAAACTAGGGATATAATGTACATCATGACAACTAGAGCTAACACTGCTGTGTGATATAAGGGAAAGCTGTTAAGAGAGTATCCTATGAGTTCTCATCATAAGAAGAAATTTTTTTCCTTTTTTCTTTTTATTGTATCTCTATAAGAAGATAGATGTTAGCTGAACCTACTGTGGTAATCATTTCACAATATATGTAAATCAAACCGTCTTGCTGTATGCCTTAAATTTATACAGTGATGTATGTCAACTATTTTTCCATGAAACTGGGGAAAAATAATGTAACAGCATCCACATATGGAAATCTACTTGACGGTTCTTTAAAATAAATGCATTTTATTGAGAAAAATATATATATAAAGTCATCTGGGAAGAAACCAATAAATATAGATTCTAAGAATTGAGGAAACAAAGATGTCTTCACACATGTAGACGGAAAAAAAAGAAAGGAAAAGAAAAAAGGAAAGAAAGAAAGAAAGGCATCTTGGGGTTCAGGGAACTTGAGCATTCTAGGCTATTTATAGGAACAACTTCAGCCACATTAGGGTTTCCTAGGCTCTTTTGTGCTAACTAGGAAACCTGATCAGTTTTCTCTGGGGAATGTTCCAGACTATAGCAGAAACTCACAGTTGTTAGCATTCTATTCACATATAGATAAAATGTAATATGGAAAATTTGAATTTCTGGAAGCTAGGACAAGTTTATATCAGCCTTTCCTGGAGGGCGAGCAGTCTTCTCCTGTCTAAAAGTCAAAGCCATTGGGGCACCTGGGTGGCTCAGTCAGTTAAGTGTCCAACTTCAGCTCAGGTCATGATCTCACGGCTAATGGGTTCAAGCCCTGCATCAAGCTCTGTGCTGACAGCTCAGAGCCTGGAACCTGCTTTGGATTCTGTGTCTCCCTCTCTCTGCCCCTCCCTCACTCATGCTCTGTTTCTCTCTGTCTCTCTGTCTCTCTCTCAGAAATGAATAAACATTAAAAAAAAAGTCAAAGCTGTGACATCTGACACTAACAACTAAAAAAAAATGTATGAAATTTTAATTGCTAAAGGTTTTCTGCTTCTAGATTACAGCTTTGCTTTTATCTGTGATTATATTAAAATGGTATATTCATTGAAATCTTCTTCTCAAAGGAAGATATTCCTGGCCATTCTAAAAAAAATTCAATAAAAAATATTTTAAAACCATAATAACAATGAACTCAATGCCACTCACCTACTAACCTTATGGTAATCTGTTTATCTGTGACATTTAAACTAGGAATATATTTTGTTAATGTATTTCCTTCACAAATTGGAGATTGTGATGTTGTCTTGGCACAATAGCCTGTATATCATTACACTTTTACTACAGTGCCAAGGCCAAAGGTCTTCGGTGTCACAGGGAGCAAGTCAGGTTTATATTGGGGTCCTCAGCTGAAGACTCAGACTGTAAGCAGGAGTTCATTTAGCCATCCATTTCTTCAGTGGATATTTATTGAGCACTACTTGTGCCCAACACACTGTTAAGTGTGTAACGGGACACAGAGTCGAATATAACATCGGATTTGCATGTTTAAAGGATCCCTGTAGCAGCATTGTGCAGGATGGAATATAGAAGCGAGGCAGAGGCAGGAAAGCAGGCTAGAAAACATTGCAGTGTTTTCGCTATCAGGGGCAAGATGCCGATATGTGGTGAAGGCAGTGGAACAGACCAGATGGAATAGATTAGACCTAATGTGGTTCTTAAATAAACCCCAAGGGTTATGATTCCCTTTAATAATCAAATGAAAACCTTTGGTCTCCTCTACAGAGAGAAAATGTACATGGATGTGTATACAAGTACAGTTTCATAAGGCCTACCCTTCTGAGTCCCCTTCCTAAAGGGGCACAGGTCTCCAGAGACACCTGTCTGTAGTCCCTGCTCTACTATACTCCAAGAAGGGGAAGTACACGTCCAGCTGGGCTGATGAGAAGGCTCTATAGAAGAGGTGGAACCTGAACTAGGACTTTTAGGAAGAGGGGGCTTCAACAGGTCAGGATGGAGAAGCCACTTCAGAGGGCATCAGCAGTCTCTAGGCTTTTGGCACTTTGTGGATCCTCATGAACTGTTTGGGGAACCACAAAGCTTGAGTCTCAAGAGTAACTGCTACTCAGGGCAGGGGAGTGGGTGGCACCTGGGTGGCTCAGTCAGTTGAGCTTCTGACTTTAGCTCAGGTCATGATCTCCCAGGTCATCGGGTTCTGTCTTAACAACTCAGAGCCTGAAGCCTCCTTTGGAGTCTGAGTCACCCTCTCTCTCTGCCCCTCCCCCACTTGTGCTCTCTCTCTCTCAAAAATAAATAAACAAAAAAAAATTTTTTAAAGAGTAACTGTAGGGACGCCTGGGTGGCTCAGTCATTTAGGCATCTGACTTCAGCTCAGGTCATGATTTCATGGTTCATGGGTTCGAGCCCTGCGTCACCCTCTATGCTGACAACTCAGAGCCTGGAGCCTGCTTCGGATTCTGTGTCTCCCTCTCTCTTGCCCCTCCCCAGATTGCTCTCTCTCTCTCTCTCTCTCTCTCTCTCTCTCTCTCTCTCTCACACACACACACACACACACACACACACACACACATAAATAAACATTAAAAAAGGCGGGGGGCGGGGCGGGTAACTGCTTCTCAGGGACTCTCTCAAAACTCTCCCTGTTATGTGATGGTGCATATGAAACCCTTAGCAGTTTGCCTGACACATAGACCTCAGTCAGTATTAGTTCTTATTATTACTAAGTACATCAAATACATAAAAGATAGTGAGATGTGCTGATGTTTCCCCAGATTGATAGAAGGTTATTTGACAGTGATGGCTTTCTTGTATCAGCAGTCCAAGAATTAGGAATAAAAACCAGATGAGAATAAGCCCTGAGAAGGTCAGCGTTCCTCAACCATTCTGTCAGAGTTTCTCCTTCATAAGCTTGCGTGCACACTGCACGCCTCCTAGAAGTTACAGAAGTTGTCCGGATGCTCTGCTGAGCCAGAGTGAAGTCAGACGGTTCTCCCATTTGCTTTGTAAGTCTAATAAGGTGGTGATATGGTGTGCGACCATAGTATTTTAATATTTCCCACCAAACTCCTACCATTAAAAATTCTGATGTCTCATTCTCTGACGAATTGCACACAAGACTGACACTGCCTCAAATGAAAGCATCCGCTTGCCAATAAATAATAATGAGAAATTAAGTGCAGTTTTTTACACTTTTTTAAAAATTTTACAACAAACTTTTAAAAAAATCATGTGGTCTTTGTAAGATGTAACAGAATTTAAGTCTGTGATACCCTATGTTAAGGTTTCAAACACACTATGATAGGAAAGATGCCAAAAAGGATGATTTGGGGGAAAATAGGAGATCTAGAGTATGATGGAGTCCATGAATCATGAGCAGGTTTGTTTGATTAGATGATGGTCTTAGACTTCATGTTTTATTTTAGTCTAATGTTCCAATCCTGTTACCCATAATCCAAGAAATGATAGGAATACATAGTTGCCAAAATTACCTTTGAAGAATTTGACATCTTGATTCGAATTTCCACAATGAGAGTAAATCTTTGATCACAAATTGTTTAAAATAGAAAACTCTTCAAAAGTGAGTTTCAAAAGATTTGTGACTTACAGGATATAGGATAAAAGGAAGTTTTCCTGTTACATCTATTTTTAGTAAATACTGGGCCTTGATAACTTACACGCAGAGCTCGCTTCACACAGTGGCTGCGCGCATTCCTTTTGTGGTCTGACTATGAGCTATGTGATCTCAAAATGATATGACCTCACTGGTAGGGTTTTTCTGAGATTCGAATGAGAGAACTGAGTACAGATAGATCTTGGCACAAGGCATGGATATAGCAATCACAAGTTAACGGCTGTCAGTACCTTCATCAAACTCTGACAGTACTGACAAATAGAACTTCACAGTATCGCGGACAGTGATGATTGAATGGATTATATTTGCTCTCCTATGGTTAGAAGCAGGACTGGAAGCAAACTTCAGGATTTGAGCTTCCCCTTTATTTTCACAAGACTAGCAGTTCCCAAATGTGACTGAGCTTCAGTATCATCAGGGGAAATATTTGGGGGTTTGTTTATCTACAAATGTAGAATCTAATCAAAGAATCAAATTAAGTAAGGGGCTTGAAAATGGCACTCAGGATTTTGAATTTCCTACATGTATGTAGCTAACATTTATTGTGTATCTTCTGTGAGCTAACATTGTGCTGTATGATTTTTTCTTTTAACACAGTAAAATGGGCTGTTTTTATTGTTCTAGGAATTTTCATATATATGTAGATTTATATAAGTACAATCACAATTCAGTTTTGTAACCCTAAAAATTTCCTTTGTGCTGTGCCATTGTAGTCACACCCTCTTTCTACCCCTAACCCTTGGGAACCAGTGAGCTCTTCTCCATAACTGTAGTTTGCCTTCTCCAAACTTTTATATCAAAGAACCATATGTTACTGGCCTCTTTCACTGTCTCAAAGCATAAATTCTTTGAGATGTATTCTTATTCTTACAAGCACCAGTAATTCATTTCTTTTTATTGTTGTGTAGTAGCCCTTTGAATTTGATATTCATTTGAATTTAATAAGTGGTCGTTTTTCAAATATTAGTAGCAACATTGGAGTCTGAAACCGTATCAGTGATCTTTTCATACTATAAGCAATGCATTGATCTGTCTATACTTTAAATGGATCTTACAACTCTTCATGATTCCATAACATACTTCATTAGTCATTTGAAAAATATTGGTTTCCTGGGATAAGATAATCCTTCAAATACCGACACATTTCCTTGTATAATATCGAAAAATCACATTCATTAATATTAAGATTAATATCAGTCTCATCAGAAAAATCTTGCAAGACTGTCAAACTCACAGTGGTAATAATAGTTTTCCAAAATATTAATCTTCCCTTGAAGATTCTTTTCTTTTTTTTTAAAGAAAGTCTGCCAAATTGCCAAGTCTAAAACTATAGTTCGTCTGCCACACTTTCGAATAAAATGGTGTTCCATGAAAAAAATGGCTATTTCAATTCATAGCTCAATCACACAGAGCCTTTTTTTTGAGACAACCATGATACTACTGTGTACAGAAAATGTGCTTTTTTATGTGTACTTTCCATTTTGTCACATAGAATATTCAGCAGATGTTTATTGAAGGGTTGACTTAATGAAATTAAACATTTTTATTGCATTTTAAAAGCCATTGTTAAGATTAAAAATAAAATTTTTAACTGAGTATTCGTGGTAAAGGCAAGTACTGATGCTATAGCTTGGTGCCACCGCCTTTGCTCCTCTAAGGCATCAGCAAATGTATACACTATTGTTTTTGTACCATCAGTCCAAATGTCAACAAAGTGAAAAAGGCTCACACAAAAAAGTTTTAGGATTATGAAAATAGTTTTGAACTCACAGACCCCCTGAGGTATCTCTCCAGACCTGTAGGGGTCTACAGATCACTCTTGGAGAACTGACAGATAGATTATGCTGCATATTGATTCAAAGAAGAATAAGATCATGTGGAACACAGGCCCTATGAGAAGGGGAAAAAAATGAGGATAGGGCTGTTAAGGCATGAGAATACATGGGTGAAGGGGAAGAACATTATTGACCATTAGAAGGGATGAAGATGTGCCTTATACCCTAGAGATCTCCAAAAACAGAATCCTATTTACTCTCTTAAAACATTTACTGTTACAAGTGGCTCAAGGTAGAAGACCAGATCAAATAATTTCTCAACATTCCTCCAAGTTCTAATATTATGATTTTGTGGTCCCACAGGATGTGTGGCTTATAATATCTCTAAGTATAGTTGTCTTGTTTCAAATGTTTTTTTCAGACTAGTTTTCAATATCTCTGAAAATGCAATTTCATTCTAAAGCAGTCTTCAGTTTTAATATGGTTTCTTACAGCCTTGCAAGATGCTGTTCTCAATAACTTGCAGGCTAGAATTGAATCAAATTCTTTGAGGCTGTGCTGCTAAGAGAGCTACATGTTGCTCACACTCGTGCCAAGGATGAATCGGGGCAGATAACCATTGACAGTTAGATCTTCTTCCCACCTACAATGAAAGCATCTCAGGCCATGAGACCCTCTGATCACTGTGGCTTCTGAGATGGAAGGGCTCGACCTTCATTTGGCTCACCAACTATGAGGGTTGGAAAAGCTTTGCTGTGTTTGGCAAGACTTCTCTATAAGGACAAGCAGGCTATAAAATGATTTTTTGCCTCTCAAACTTTGCATATGAAGATTATATTATAAGATTAAAAGTATCAGAAATAGGGGCACCTGGGTGGCTCGGTTGGTTGATCGTCCAACTTCCACTCCGGGCATGATCTCGTGGTTCATGGGTTCGAGCCCTGCGTCAGGCTCTGTGCTGACAGCTTGGAGCCTGAAGCCTGCTTCAGATTCTGTGTCTCCCTCTCTCTGCCATTCCCTCACTCTATCTCTGTCTCTCTCCATCTCTCTCTCTCTCTCTCTCAAAAAATAAACATTAAAAAAATTTTAAGTATCAGAAATAGATCCTGAATGTTTAGAGACCATAGAAGTTCAATTTTGCTGTGTGCATGTGTAACATAACACTTTTGAGGGATAAAATTTGACTTCTATTTTATATTTATACAGTGGTAATTTCCAAGAGTCCACTTCTACTACAAGAAAAGCCAATTTGTCCCTTGTAGCTTAAACTAAGTTACAGTTAAAAACAAAGGCTATCTTTCATTAAAAAAATAAATAACTGCTGGAAATCAAGGTCTCAGAAATGAAACTGTAAATATTTAGAGAATTATGTTCTCTTCTAGTTGTTTTGCCTCTAGAAAATATAACTAACTCATGGGGAAGATTGAGGAAGGGCAATTAAAAGTGAGTGAGGTGACATTGAAATGGCAATAGCGAAGGCCATTAAAAAGATTAGGGTGCCATTTCTTCAAAACACAAAGGAATATGATTGAAAACTATAAAATGTTATAGCATATGGATAGGACTGAACATACTTGTTCATCAAATCCCTGAAAAGTACCACAAAGGAAAATCTTTGGAGTTCTAAAGAGGCAAATAAAATATAATAAATAAAAAGAATTACTTTCCCATGCAGTAGTCACATTATGGAAATCATTGCCATGGTAGGTAGTACAGACCTCTAACAAAAAAATTTTTAAAAAGATTCAAAGAGGATTTAGGAAATACCATTAAATTCACTACATTAGTGTAGTATTGGTTTCAGGAGTAGAATTTAGTGACTCATCACTTACATAAAACACCCAGGGCTCATCACAATAAGTGCCCTCCTTAATACCCATTAACCATCTAGCCCACCTCCCACCCACCTCCCTCCGTCAACCCTCAGTTTGTTCTCCTCAGTTAAGAGTCTCTTATGGTTTGCCTCCCCCTCTGTTTTTTTTTTTCCTTCCCTTCCTCTATGTTCATCTGTTTTGTTTCTTAAATTCCACATATGTGTGAAATCATATGGTGTTTGTCTTTCTCTGGGTGACTTATTTCACTTATCATACATAATACACTCTAGCTCCATCCACGTCATTACAAATGGTAAGATTTCATTTGTTTTATGGCTGAGTAATATTCTATTGTGTATATACCACATCTTCTTTATCCTTTCATCAGTAGATGGACATTTGGGCTCTTTCCATAATTTGGCTATCGTTGATGGTGTTGCTAAAAACATTGGGGATGCATGTGCCCCTTGGAATCAGTATGGAAAATTCACCTTTAATAGAGCTATAATAAAAGTTAAGGGAAAATATATTTTTTGATGGATAAAATGCATTGATAATGTTTGAACTAGAAATTAGATAATTCAGACTAAATAATCCATGAGTTTGACCTCAGGTGGTAGCTGTCATACCATTGTATTCAAAAAGAAAAAAAACTAAAAATTTAAATTCAAGTCAAGCTAACATCCATTATTTTTTTCCTGTTTCTATTTTTTCTTAGTTTACAAATTATAACACTAAGTAGAACCTCATGAATTCACTTGTTCAGTTCCACTGCTCAGCTGAAGCTGTTTCAGGTAGTTGTCCACTCTTCCATCATCTCCCTAACAATATATTCTCCCACTTGGCAATTTGCTGAGATCTTTATTTTCAAAGGGAGCCTAAATATTACAGTTTCATTGTAATATCCCCCAATTTTTATTCTGATCAATCTCAAACCATATCAAATTGCAAAAATAGTACAAGGGAACACCTACATCCTACCCCCTCACCTAAATATTTTCCACACAAGTGGAAATATTAACTTTTCCACACAAGTATTGGCTCTCCTACTCTGTAAAGTATATAAAATATGGATTTTTGCTTCACTTATTTATGTTCATACATTTATATCATTAATATGCATATATACGTATATATATTCTCATGCCAAATCATTTGAGAATTATTATGGACATCTAGACTCTTCATCCCTAAATGCTTCAGTTATGGATATTCTAAGAACAGGACATTCTCTGCAAAATACCTGGGAGTACTGATAGAGCAATACTGATAGAGTACTGTTATATAATAGTCTACTCATATTTCCCCAGTTGTCCCAATAATATTGTTATAAACAATATTATTTCCTTTCCTTCCTTCTTTTTCACTAAAGGATCCAGTCTGGATTATATGCTGTGTTATTTGTCATATTTTTTTAGTCTCCTTTAAATCAAACAGGTCTCCAACTTTTTTATTTTTGCAGGTATCGCTGTTCTACATAATGTTGACATTACTGAAAAGACCAGTTTAATTTTGCAGAATGTCCTTCATTTTGGATTTTTTAAAATTGTTTCTTCATAATTAGATTTAGATTAGGCATTTTGACAGGATATGTATATAAGTAATCTTGTGTCCTTCTCAGGAGACATAGGATATCAGTGTGCTCATTACTGGTGATGTTAAGGTAAAAGTAGTATCTGCATGATTTTTCCATTGTAAAGCAACTTTTTCCCTTTTGTAACACAAATATAATCTTCATAGTGATACTTTGAGACTGTGCGAATATCCAGTTCCCCACTTTTTTTACCCAGTGGTTTTAGTATCCATTGATGACTGTTACCTGATTTGGTTATTGTTATGTGCTTATCAAATTCTGGTTTTCTACTTCTATCATTGCTTTTACATTTATTAGTTGATTTGCTTTGCTTTTTTCTCCTTCTTCCTCTCCGTTAAGAAAAGATATTTTTAGTATCACTATGTACTTATGAATATACTTTTCAATTCAATATTATTATAATCTATTCTTCTCATTATCCATTTACTGCTCAAATTGTACCAAATTTGACCAGTGGGGGTCCTTCAGAGTTGGCTTCTGTTCCTCTTTGATGTGTCCTCATCAGTTTGAGCACATTCTCTGTGGCATACCCAGATAATTTCCTTTTAGAATTCGGCCTGGTTCTAAAACTTAGATCTGGATGCAAGGTTTGCTCATTACTACTGGAGCGTCATTGCTTCTAGGCCCTTTCAAAGGATACTAGAACATACATACACACACACACGCACATGTGCACACATACATACACCAATATGTATATAGTACTGTTATAGCTCTATATAGTATAGTACTGCTATGCTACTACCATCAATTTTATTCTAGCATTATAGGGTCCTTCCTCCCCTTACCCCATTCTGTACTTCTATTCCCTTTCTCCCAATCCTTTTACCCCCAGTAGCAATATATTTATCTATTTCCTCAGTCCTGCAGTGCACACAAAACAGTTCCATACATGCTACACCAATACTGTGACTACCAACAAACTTACTGGGTCAAGCTCAAGATTTCCTACTTTTTTTTTTCTTTTTTTTTAGTGTCGTTGACACATGATGCTACATTAGTTTCTGCCACCATTCTTTTTGTCCGCAGAATGTATGTCCCTCTAGATGTAGTTAGTTAGTTAGTTAGTCAAAGTATTTTTAGAAACAGCTTATATATGGATTAATTCTCTTTTTTTCTTATCAACTTAATATGGGTTTACATTTACTTGCTTGAAATATAGTTGATCTAAGAATTTATTTTCCAGTAGTGTTGATTTAATCTACTTTTGAATATGCAAAAAGTGCTGTTTTTAAATGCTAAGAAACCTAAACATTAACCAGCTGTATGCAAACTTTGGTGCTGTGGTCATCATCATATTCAAGATCTGTTTAGAAACTAACAGAGGGAAAGCATACATATTTTGCTTTCTTGTACTAATAACTTATATTTTTATTACCGTTCCAAATTCAGGATCAAGAGTTTTTTCAAGCATACCAATGCTGTAAAGCGGTACAGAGCAGAAGTTAACAAATTGTTTCTGCAATTAGGTTGCCTGAGAGTAAACCCTGGTCCCTACCCTGACCCACCCCACACTTACAGATTACAACCAGGTCAGGTTTATTATACTTTGACTGTCTTGTCCTCCTCACATGTAAAATCAGGATACTGCAAAGTTTAATATAAAGCATTTTCCTCAGTGCCTAATGAGTAGTAAGTGTAAAATAAATATTACCTGTGATTTTTGGTGGTGCTGGTGGTGATGCTGGTCTTAAATGTGAAACATTGTGTTCCAGATATCCAGCGTTCCTAACACTACATTTAAAGGCTTATTTTCTTGGCAACTGGATTTGTTTTTTGCGGGTTTTGTTGGTTTTGTTTTTGTATTTTTTCTTTCAGTACTTTCCCTTTGATACACAAGGGAAAGTTATGGCTTCGCTAAAAGTTCTGGCATTGAGAGTGACCTTGTCCTTGTTTTGAAGCATCTAAAAAATAAAAATAAAAATTCCTCCTGCAAAACACCAGTCAGTCGCTGCTGCTGGTCCTGGGGCAGGCTGTCTGTCGAGATGCCGAGCATTACAGCCGCTGTAATCACCAAGGCATCTGCCAGAGATCTCAGGGCTACAAACTAGATAGGAAAGTCTGTATTACATCTAATAATAGCTTTGGAAATTTTCCTGAAATGCTTGCTGGCAACTCCAGGCTTGACAGACACAGCATACTGTAACTAAAGCAAGTATGTCGTTGCTACTCTTGCTGGTGAGTGTGCTATGGCACTAACCAAAATAATAGCTAGAAATCATTTGCTACCTCTTCTTTCTTTTTACTTGTAGTACTCTTGGGTTGCTGTCACGAGTAGCTAGATATATTTATATAGATGTTCCGTATTTTTTAATCCACAAACAGCTTCTTATGACCTATACGTTCATATAAACTTTGATCCCACCAGTGAAGAGTTCAGATAAGAGCAACATTACATCTGACACTATCAGTCTTTTGTCACACATGGGGATTGTTTTCAAGATGCAAGATTATGATACGTTTGCATTCACGTGGAGGGTTTGTGAAGAGTATGTGTTGAACGTGGAAAGCACAGACTTCTCTCTGTGCGCACTAAGGTCACCTGAGGATGGGGCCAAAGAGTCAGAGGATGTTCCATAAATGTTCAAGGAACTGTGAAAAGGTTCTAGACAGAAAGATTCTGTTTTGATTAACCATTGGGAAAGAAAAGACTAAGGAGTGAGGTGATGATTCTCTTAAGACAGAGAATTACTGTGAAGCTTACAGTTCAGGGTCTGTCACTTGTGTGGGCCTCCCAGGACTCCAGAAGGGGCCTGAACTGCATGTTCAGGTGGCCGTATGCTTCTGTAATATTTGCTGAAATGTGGTATTTTAATCACAACAGTGGTTAGAACCACTGTTTCCTTCCACTAAAACTTCCCGTCCACCTTAGTTTTCCTCATGTTGAGTGGAAGTAGAGGTAGCTGTGTGCATGGAACACGAAGGTTTGGAGATACATTTACTTTGAGTATCGTTGACTCTGTATAGGGTCTGCAGTTGCTTCTGTGTATAATTAAGTTATTGCCCACCATCCCAGCAAAGAAATGGCTTCGAGGTCCTGTCACATACTTGGCCAGTTCACCCAGCGGGGCCAGAGTCTATGTTGTGTTATTAAATGTGTTCTACAGTAAGCCATGGAAGTATATAGGCAGTAGAGGAGAAATAATGATTGAAATGTACAGAACCAAAAGCTAACCTGTGTACAATTTACTTCAATCACCAGGGATGTAAACTTGTAACTGGATGATTGAGGTCTAATTGATCATTAGTTACAATGCAAGTTCTCTCCTGTCAGAACTCTACTAGATAATATACTGGTGTGTACAATTATAAATGTTATGTATTCTTCCCTTTTTTGATGTGAATTGCTTCAGATAGGATTTATCAAAAATTCCTGAGTCAGGCACAAAGCATAATAGTACTACAGATATGAGAATATTTATTTGTTAAGTCACAAGCTTTTGTGCATTCCAACTATGAAGAATTAAAAGAAAATCTGGTCAATCATACTGAAGGAAAGACTGGATTCTCTTTCTGATCCATCTATAGAATAATACACAAAATCATTATCATATGAAAAGGTGATCAAAAAAAAAAAAAAAAAAGAAAAGGTGATCAAAAGAGTACAAAACCAGAAGTGGGAATAATTTAATAAAATCATGTTATTTTTCATATTTTGTGATTTTTGTGATTTTTAGCCATTTTACACTTATAATTTGCATTGATTTTTTGTCAAGTAAATATTCACTTTCTTGTTTAATTTTTTTTTTGAAATTTTACATTTATTTCTAAAAGAGAGTCCCCTTCCCAATTAGACTTCAGATCCCAGAAAACCTGGATCTGCCCCATTCTCTACTAATATATAAAATGTGTGTAGTCTGGTAGACAGTCACTCATTCATATGCTTGAGGCAATCAATAAAGAGTTAGGATATGGTAAAGATTGTATTGTACACATATAACCCAACAGATCCTGTAATAAGATGGCAACTTTTGCTCTAAGAAATAGTTCAATACTGGCTGCTAGTACTTTGTACTTCATCGGTAGCCTATGAGAGCTCAGAGTGTTCTGGTTGAGAATCTCTCCTGAGTTGAGATAGAATTTGTTTAAATGGTGGGCAGAACAATTTCCCACCACAAGAAATCAGGCTCCTCAGAAAAAAAATGTCTATTTCTAAGACTGGGGCAGGAAATGTACAAGAGCTTGGAATGTGCAGAAAGCAAGGAAACTATCAAAAACTACTGGAGTCATGTCAGAAAGACACAGGAGCCAATCTGACAGAATAAAAAAAATTGAAATGTATTGGAACACATCAATGTACTAAAACCCATGAGTGCATAATGAATCAAAGAGTAAAAACCAAAAACTTCTTTGAGTCAAGGATATGAAGGCATAAAGTCATTCTAAAAAATGGTTGATAAATGGAAGAAACAAATATTTATCTTGCCTTTTCTGACAAATTGTAATTCAGGTTAACCAAAGAGTTGGTAAGAAAAATGTCTACTTTGTAAAAGAATTCCAGCCAATATTTACAAAAGGCGTGAAAAAAACTAAGCCACCATTATTTTGCAGCCCTTTTTGAAATAATCACCTTAGGAAATGATCATCAATGGATGTGCAAAACATTTGGGGGTGAAGGGTTGATGAGGAATCTTTACAAGAGAGAGCTTAGACTGGGAATACCAAAACCCATTAATTACAAAAAAAGAGACAACAGGTATTATACAAGTAGCAATTACACAATCCTATCCATGAAATATACTTGCTAAAAAGTAGAACATAGCCTCTAGGTCTAAGTGTCAATTTCCAAAAAATACAGAAGAAAGAGGGACATTTTATGTGATAACATGGAATCCAGTCAGCAAAATCCAAAAGTTAAGGCATTCTATAGGATAGATGATTCAATTTCTTCTACAAATAAATGATATGAGATAAAGGAGGGTAAGACTATAAAAAAATAATAAGCTAATGAACAGATTAAGATAAATTAATATTGAAGAGACATTTTGTCCAAGTGTAATAGGTGGACTTTGGTTGATTTGAACAAAGTAACATCATAAAAGACAGCTTTGAGGAAATCAAGGAAAGTGGAATATAGACAGGGTATTAAGACGTTAAGGAATTACTGATAATTTTAAAGTATGATAATGGTGTTGTTATAACGTTTTAAAATGAGCATATCTTTTAAGAATGCAAACCAATTACTTATAAATAAAGTAATACAATATCTGAAATTTGTTTAAAAGTTATCTGGCTTGGGGTGGGGGCCCTTGGGTGGCTCAGTCGGTTGAGCATCTGACTTTGGTTCAGATCATGATCTCACAGTTCATGGGTTCGAGCCCCTCATCGGGCTCTGTGCTGACAGCTCAGAGCCTGGAGCCTGCATCGGATTCTGTCTCTCCCTCTCTCTCTGGCCCTCCCCTGCTCATACTCTGTCTCTCTGTCTCTCAAAAATAAAAGTTAAATTTGTTTTAAAAAAAGTAATAATCCGGCTGGGGAGAAAAAAGTGTTTGGGGAGCATAAATGAAATAAAGTTGGCTCTATTTTGGTAATTATTAAGTCTGGATCATGAAGATATGGAGATTTATTATATTGTTGTAACTACTTTTAGATAACTGAAGTTTTTCTTAATTGTAGGCAAAGGTACATGGAAAGTAAATGTGGAAAGCACATATAGAGAGATACCATACTTATATTCTCATTATTTGTTTTTGAAAATGAAAAAAAAAAAACTGACCAGTAGAAACATCCAATCATGGCATTTGTGAGATACTAAATATGAATGTTATAGGTAGTGGTGTCCTGGTAAATGACTATCTAAAGAAGAAAGCCCTGGTTTGTAGTGTTTGCCAGTTTGTATGGTCTAAATACTCCCACTGTGGCTGATTTCAAGATACTGGTGTGACCTCACTAAACGTGGAGTTGGGAAGAGGCATGCACCACCAGCTCTTGTGAGTCTGTGGGGCCAGCTGCAGCCCCCTACTCGGAGAGCAGACAGACAAGCATTAGTTTCTGCAGATTCTCGGTCAGACCCGACTCTAACATGCACCCTCTGTCCTTGATCAACGTACTTAGTTTTTCTGAGCCTTACTTTCCCCTCTGTAAAATGGAGATAGTAATTCCTACTACATCAAGATATAAGGCTTAAATGAAATCACACATGTGATAGACCTAGTATGGTTCCAGTCACATAGTGAGTGATCCTTCATGCTAATATCCTTTCTTCTCTCCAAGTTAAAATAGAAGAAAGAACTCTCACTTTGGTTGGGATGCTCTCAAAATTTCAAAAGAACAGAATGAAGCTGATCATCTTTTTAGAGGGCTTCCTGCCCAGAATTTCTATAATTACTTAAAATTGCAGGTTTTAGGGACTGTCATAAACCTGCCAGAAGCTCACCAAGCCCTAATTTGGTTGGATATTAATAGGTAGACTGGGAAGTTAATGTGATATGATTGTGGCTAGAATAGAACCATCTGTTAAAAGTAGTGGTTTCTGTCCAATGTGATCTGGAACTGCAAATACACAGTAAGAATTAAGTTAGAATTATCTTAGAGTTGACATGGTGGAAAAAAAAAAAAACTATAACTTATTTTCCCAGGGAATGTTAAGACCCAGCTAAGACGTTTCTGGCATGAATAAGTCTAAGGGTTATGTTGGCAAATTGGAAATATTTCCATTCACAATTTGATTGTTTGAGCAGTTATTAATAATAGTAGCAACGTACTTTCCAGATTCTTTATTTAACTTGGGTTATTAACTACATATCAGTTAATGAAAGAAGTGTTTTTTTACCTTTGTTTCCTGAACAATTTTTTTTCTATGTAGAAATCTAAGATTAAGGTCATCACTGATTAGTCAATAATGATGCAGTTCTCAGAATTACTGAATTAAATGCATATATAAAAATATTCTTTAATTAAAAGCAAGGCTAGAGAGAGAGGGAATTATAAGTCAAGCCCACATTTAGAATCTGAAGACACTAATACTAAAGGCATTTGAAATGTGATTTGCATGTGTGGGTTGATGTGTTCCTACTGGGAATACAACTTGGGGATGTATTTTCTCCTCTCGGGAAGAGTTGCATGACTCAACTCTACATATTTTGGATTTCTGAGCAAATACTTAATGAGATAAGAAGCAGTATGCTATAGCATCCGTCTGAAGTTGGCCTAATATTCTTTGATCTTTAAAAGAATAGTTTTCCTTCAGAAAATTAAAACATTTGCCCCTTGGAAATTTGAACTTCCTATTTTCTTAAAACAGTGTTATTTATGCTAACCTTAATTCACTGGGTCATAATAAGGATGCTTTAGGAAATGAAATGGAACAAAATAAGTTAAAAATAGAGTATGTCACAAATAGAAAGGATCAATAGTGTTTTGTAAAACTCATGTTTTAGTTGTGGGTACATATACATTCAAAACTGAAGTAAAATGTATTTCTCATTGAGTCATGATTTTAAAAAATTGAAAATTTTGAAGTGTTTTAAAATATGCAATCAAAAGTCCCTGAAAAATAAAATAACTCTCCCTTTGTGGTACATGTCAAAATGATATCTCGATTAACAACTCTTGAAATGTTGTTTTGGACAGAAGCATCCTGGATTTCGAGGGAGTCTTGAGTCTGCCTGGACTTCACTAGGGATGGCAGAGGGGAGACACAGTTGTGGAAATGAACCTTTTGTCTGTTTGATTTTCTTCCTTTCTGAAGTAGGACAGACAGTGCTACTTGGCTTGCCTACATGTTCACAAACATCTCAGTTAGATTTCAAGACTTGAGGTCAGAAGTTTTACCTTGTGCTTTCTTACCTTCTCACCCATGAAGTGTCTCCCACACACAATAGAATATGCTTACCATTACAGTTGGTAGTAATCAGAGCTCAAGTTTTCCCTAACATACTATTTGGCCACATTTACTCATAATGTTTATATACTTATTCATATACTCTTTCCCACAAAGGATTTAGTGCAGCTTCTGATGTGAATAAATAAGAAAATAATGGTTGAATTATAAATAAAAATTACTATAATATAAGTATACACATTTTAGGGATGCCTAGGTAGCTCAGTCGGTTGAGCATCTGACTCTTGATTTTGGCTCAGGTCATGATCCCTGGGTCGTGGGATCTCTTCTTGGGATTGTCTCTGTCCCTCTCCCTCTGCCTCTTCCCTCCTCAAAATAAATAAGTAAACTTTACAAAAGTATATACACATTTTAAAAATAAACAAATACACACATTCAAGAATATTTTTATACACTTATACACATACCCTTATATATCTTAAAGGTAAGTAAGGTCAGAGGAAAAAATGTGAATAGTCAAGCAATAAGTTCCTTCCTAGTCTTTCTCTGAGGCTCATTCTTGTATCTGAACTCCCCAGTAGGCAAAGTAAAATGGAATATATATCAGTTACCAGTTTACTGTTAAAGAAGAGAGACACCTGCAGGAAAAGCAGAGGTTTCCTTATATACACGAGAGACATGACTAAAAGGCATCTCTCACATAAAGTTTCATGTAGGAGACAATCAGTGTCTGAAACTCAAAAATGTCCATACCATCACTCCTGAAGAATTGTGGTAATGGATTTTATTTTTATTATTTGTTACCTCTCCTCCATGGAGTCTGAAGTCTTTCTTTAAAATTTTGTTAATATTTATTTATTTTTGAGAGAGAGAGAGAGAGAGAGAGAGAGAGCGAGCGAGCATGGGGGGGGGAGGGGCAGAGAGAGGGCAGACACAGAATCTGAAGCAGGCTCCAGTCTCTGAGCTGTCAGCACAGAACCCAACATGGGGCTTGAACTCACAAACCATGAGATCATGACCTGATCTGAAGTCGGACACTTAACCAACTGAGCACCCAGGCACCCTGAGGCTGAAGACTTTCTGACAAAACATAGCAAAAGTAAATCTGTAAAAAGACAGAAAATTATGATCCAGTAAGGTAATCTTTTGCCTATTCTAAAATATCACTCAGAACATGTAGAAGAAATCATTTAAACAGTCATCCCCAAATATCACCTATCTCAACCAGATTTTTAACTAAAGTGCTTGACAGGGGGTCTAAGATTACATACACCCTCTGGCTAGGGCCTAGATAGATAGGCATTCAGGATTGTTGGTTGCAAACAAATCCATCTGAAAAAGTTATGATTAGGAGATCAGGTCGATATTCTTTGGTGAAAATTGCCAACTTCACCAGGGTTCCTGCCTGATGAACCATTCCACCTCCACACCAAGATGGGTTATTCTGTGACAAAATGTTTCCAAAGCTTGAATCCAGAGTATCATCCCACAGCAATTTCAAAATGTGTGGGAATAATTTTTGCTGTACTTTGCTTTGTTTGTTTTTTCCCCATACCACTGCTAATCGCCAGCTTTCGTTCACTCTAGGAGTCCCGCTCATATTCTGTTAGAGGGGTCAGGGGGTCTGTACTAGTCTTCAAACAAAAATTGACAAGTTATTTGGGAGTGAATTGGAAAGACAGAGCACCTAGTGTTTGGGCACCAAACAATCATTAGAATGCTTGGGCACTTAAGAGTTATCTACTTCATATAGCAGTGGAAGAATCACTTCCCCAATTTGAAACTTCGCAGTAAACATTATCTGAAGGAGAGATGGACCACAGAACTGGGGATATCTAGGGAGCCTCTGGATAGCTCCTGAGAGGAATCACTACAAGATGCCTGTGATTAAACACGGGCAATGGGATTGAGGGGTTGGATGCATGGGGATTGAGGGGTTGGATGCCTCTTTTGAGGCAGCAAAAGAATGCCAAATACCTAGAAGAGAGGAGCAAAGGAAGGTTTATAGGAATTATCAGATAAATTTTACTCCTCATTTACTCTGACAAATGAGAGGTGGGGAGGGCAAGGAAAAGATGATGAAATAGAAGATTCTTGGGCTGGTTCTAGTAAACCTAAGGAGGTTTCATCTTCAGGAAAGCATAAAAATAACTGTCATTCAATTTAAAAAATATGGTTGCATATGAAAGCCCATTTAGAAGGAAACAAGTTGTCTAATTTGGGGGTGGTTAACAAGTGAGCATTTTTGAGAAATAAACTTTCTGGCTGCAATTCATTTTGTAATAATCAGGGGGTTTTAGTTGCTAGCCACAAAACTAACTGGCTGTTTATAGCAGAAAAGAAATGTGTTGAAAAAGCATTGGGGAGGCCCAGAGAATCACAAGGAAGCCTGTAGAACCAGGTTTAGGAAGAAGCTAGACACAGAGCCTACATTCATGCCATGGGATCCATCTATAAGAGAAGGGCTGCTGGTGCCAGTAAGCCCTGGGCACCACAGCTGCATCCTTCCAGGAGACATCTTGCTGGCCCCACCTGCTCCTGGAGATTGGTTGTAAAGTGCCGCTCCTGCTGCCCTCTCCAAAGTGGCTTCTCCCCAATTCTGCTTCTTGACATCACCAGCTCAAGATTTGGGTATGGAAGGCACAGGAAGGGGATGAGCTATTTCTAACTGGCTGAGCCTAAGTTATGTGTTCTGGCTTAGTCCTTTGGGGCTGTATAACAGGAGTCCATAGACTGGGTAGCTTATAAACAACAGAAACTTCTTTCTCACACTTGTGGAGGCTGGAAGTCTGAGATCAAGGTGCAAGAGTGGTAAGGTTCTGGTGAGAACCCTCTCCTGGGTTGCAGACTGCTGTCTTCGCATTGTATCCTCAAGAGTGGTGAGAGGAAGCAAGCTCTCCTGTGACCCTTAAAAGGGTTCTAATCCTGTTCATGAGAACTCTACTCTCATGACCTCATCTAACCCTGATTACTTCCCAAAGGCCTTACCTGCTAACACCATCACTTTGAAGGATAGGGTTTCACCATATGAATTTTGGAGGGACATAAGCATTCAGTCCATAACAGGCTTTTTTAGTGAGGTGTGGACTTTACCTCCCACCGAGACTAGAAAGGTGCAAATTCCTCAGGGAGACCTAAGGCTCAGCTTCTGGGCACCTCTTTCCTACCCCCCCCCCCCAAAACAGGCAACTGCCCACTAAACTTTTCTTTCAAACCTTCATATATTCTTGAGTTCTTGGATTGGTTCTTTAAATTTTCAGGGCACTCTAGAAAAGGCTATCTGATGAGTCTTAATTTTCTGTTCCAGTTTCCGTGCTGAAACTCAGAGCCATTGTATTTGGAGACCTAGTTAAGCCCTGTACATCACAACATTTTGCATGTTGAGTGTTAACATTTTAAGTATCAACATCAAATTTATTCCATTGTTCGTGCTTATTAATTGAAAACAAATCTAAATTTATAGGACTTTCCCATGTATATGCCCACTGTAGGCTCCCAGAGAAGCCCCGAAAATAATGATGATAGTGCAGAACTGGCCCTTGCAGGCCCCAGCTATGTAAGCACGTCCCTCTCTTCGCCAGGCACTGTGCTAACCTCTGAGTCCTTGCTACCGCTGCTGTTCTTCCAGAGTGCAGGCCAGTCTTCTTTCTGTCTCCTGTTAATTGACAATGCCAGTTATAGAAAATTGTGCCAGACCACACTCCAGTGTGTCAGTTGTACAAGTGGGAAAATAGAAAGATTACCCAACTAGTTGTGATTTAAAATCCTTATTCCTATATATGTATCTTAAAATGATACAAGGCTCTGAAAACGCAGAACAAGAACATAAATAACTTCTGTAAGGTTCTAAAATGTAGAGTTGGAATCAAAATAACTTTTAGAACCATTCCTGGGAGGATGCTCTCCCAAGACATTCTTTCCCAAATTTAGAAAATCAGGTTTATTTTTAATTTTGGTCCGCTTTTCAGTTATTCCAGGGAGATTTTCTTAAGGATTCTCCGGTGTCATTAGAAGCCACAAAGTATCTGCTGCAAAAAGCTAGATTTCATCTGCCTATCTTCAAAGATAAATCCAGGAAACTCCATGAGCTTAGTGTTTACACCGGCCCAAGTGAGGCTAAAAGATGTAAGGGTGATGGTGCATCTTGTAGTGATGATGCTGAACAAGTTCTGGAGATGGGTTGTTGTGTTACATTTTTATTAATAGCTGCACACCTTGAGATCTGATTCATTCCTATCCATGGGTCTTTGAGACCTTACGAATTTGTCTAAATGCTCAGAACCATGCTAATATTTTTTCATTGTATCTCAGCATATTTTGTATTAAGAGAAAACAAGCACATAGATTTTTGACAAGCAAATACTGGCTCAACAATTGTAACTTGTAGCTACAAAGTTACTGCTTAATATAACAGTGAAGAAGCTAAAAATACTAAGGCAGTGGTTTCAGTCTTTCTCATGTATAATTTTACAGTTTCTTTAAGATTCAGGGAAGCTAAACTCTCATCATTTTGTCAGATTGAGAGTAACATTTATCATGAATCAAATCTTCCTAACATTTTCATCAGTAGCCTAAAAGAAAATGGTAGGTTTCATTTTATTTCCAAAGTGATTCTTGGATTTTCAGGTTGCACTGAAAAGTGAGATGGAGAGGATGAATTGGAGGTGATCCATTATCAATACATTATCAATACATTAGCACAATACAAAGGGGAAACTGAGAAGAAAAGCTCTATGTGAAGTTCTATTCCGTTGTTGCCCTTTCCCTAGACCTGCTGCACTCCATTCCTCTTCCTTGGAAGGAAGTAAAGGAAGGAAGGTGAGGAGAAAGGGAAGTGGCCATAGTGTGATGGAACCAGCTTTGCTGACTTGAGTCAGCCAGTTTTGTGCATCTCTTCCCAAACTTACACTAAGTAATTTGTTGATACCTTAAAATCAGCCACGTTGGAAATATTTACACCATAGAAATTGATGGGGTATAAATGAGGGGCTCCCTTCCCCCATCCCCCTGTCAGAGTAGGTTGCTAAGATATATTAGCATTCCACTGATAACCTGCTGTTGAAAGGAACATTGTGTATCACAGCCTTACCATTATTATCACTTCCTGATTATGACCTGTCAGTATAGGTAAAATTTCTAAAGACCTTGACTATAGTCTGCCTTATCCCAACCTTTGTGTAGTAAAGATGAAGAGTTGGAATAATGTGCTCTCTATTTAAGTTACTCATGATGCATTTGTTTCTTGTGCAATTTTACCTTCTTAGACTTCTCAATGCATTGTTAGTTTTCTTTTCACGCTCCCCTTTCCTTTTTTTTTTTAACCCCTTCTCTATTATCCTTTCCTGATTATTTAGTCTTCTCAGTGTGACTCTGACATTTTATGAAGAAGTATTCGTATGCACACTGCCTGATTAGTATGATCCAGGCATCAAAAAGTATTATAGACTCAATTCAGCAAACACTACTTGAATATTTCCTCTGCCTAAGTCATTATGCCAGAGAAAATAAGACACAGTATGTAGTCCCAAGCAACATAAAATCTAGGGAGAAAACCAGACATGTACACAACTAAGACTAATGTAAAGCACAATGTGAAAGTTGTATTAGAAAAAGTAAGGAAGAATGCAAGCTGGACCACAGAGACCAGAGGGTTATTTCTGACTATAGCAATTAGAAATTAGAGAAGACTTCATGAAAATGGAGCCATCTCAACTAAGTCTTACAGAATTGGTATGCATATGAAAGTTCAACTCTATTTATAGTTTTTATGACTAGATGACTGTAAAGTTCCCATTAAAGTAGTTTGAGCTAATTCATATTGTTTACTAATCTGCCAAAATTAGCTTATCATGATGGGAGTTAGGGTAACTTTGCAAAAATAAGATTTTAGCATCATAAATCTATAGAATTGTTACTAGATTCACAGATGCCAGTGCAGAAGTTGCATTCTGCTCATCTTTGTACAATTTATGGTTTATACTCAGGGCACTATTTATAAAACGTCCTTAATGAAAACTTCCAAATAATATGTCAGGCACTTTTGTATATATGATATCGTCAAAGACAAAAACCAGAAAACAAGGAAATCAATTTTATTAAGGCTCTTGCCATAGGGAGAGCACCCCAGATCTGAAGACCAGAGTGTGTCTCTACAGAGTGGTTTCTCTTGTCTTGTATAAGAAGGACTAGACAGGTTACGGGTGGCAGGATTCACAGTTGGGATTTTGCAACCAGGGAAAATCTAACTTGGTTAGGTGAACAAAAAATGTTTATCTCTGTGTCTAGAGAATTTCAAAGGGAAAACAGTTCTTTTTTTTTAATTTTTTTTTATTAATGTTTTATTTATTTTTGAGGGAGAGAGAGACAGACCGCCAGCAGGGGAGGGGAAGAGAGAGAGAGGGAGACACAGAATCTGAAGCAGATTCCAGGCTCTGAGCTGTCAGCACAGAGCCTAACACTGGGCTCAACCCACGAACTGTGAGATCATGGCCTGAACCGAAGTCGGACCCTTAACTGACTGTACCACCCAGGTACCCCCAAAGGGAAAAACGGTTCTAATTTTTGCTAATCATTCATGAGACACAGAACAGGAAGTTGAGTAGTCAGTATCTAAACCTAACAGTTACCCTGAAATATACTATTATTAGAATTTTTTAAATTTCTTTTTAAAAAATCAGAAACTGACAATCAGAGAAGTTGAGACACTTGCCAAGGCCACATAGCTAGTAAATAGCAGAACTGGAATTTTATCCCATATCTTTCTGGCTCCAGTGTCTTTTTATTATGCCACAATATGTCACATCGTACTGACTGAATACTTAATAATAGTTTTTAAGGCTAATGGAACTTTGATTCATTTTTTATGTGTATATTTCATACACACTACCTAGTTTGGAGAGAATAACCTTCAAAGAACCAGGTCTAATATTTACAATTGGTGGAAATCTATTTACAGGCTGGTTTACAGTGAGCGTATACCTCCTTCTCTATAAATAAATCTATCTTTCAACTGAATGACTAGAGAAAAATTTAGAATTGAATCCTAGTGTCTTAATAGTAATTGTTCTTGCTACAAATCAATGTGGTATCGTCGTTGCTATTTCACCTGTATTCTCTGGGGGCTGTAGAGGTTTGCAGGAGATGCTTCCAGATCCTCACAGGGGTTCTTAGCAGAGTCAGGAGGACAGGACAGAAATCAGGCAAAACTTGGTTACCCAACTTCTGCCAGAACTTTTGTGGATACATGTTGAACATCACAGTAGAAAAGGGGTCACTAAAGAAGGTAGTAAAAGAGTGAAAACCATTCACCTAATAGAAGAAATCATTTCGGTAAACCAAATGCTGAGTATGTTTTGCTCCTGGAAGCCTGTGAGTCCCTGAGTTTATTGGCTGTTGCCAGCTTTGTGGGGACCCTTGCTGTGCTTTTGATATTCACAGCAATGCAATGCTGAGATGCACCTGAAAAGTTCACCCACACAGCAGGGGGATCTAACCTGGTTGGCCTGAATCATTTGGCATCTCTTCCACACTCAAATTACTGTGGTAATTATAGGTATGAGGTGATAATTTGTGGTTCAGTTTTGTTCTGGCGCCCAGTCATCCAGTTCTTTTTTTTTAATTATGTTTTACTTTTATAATATTGTGTTAGTAAACACCCCAGGCACTCTTTCACAGCAGTTGTGTGATACATTCTCTGAGCTTTGAAGCAAAAATTTAGTGTAAAACAAAACCCTCCACCCTTCTGGCTGGGCTACTTTCCTAAGCATGGTAATTGTGTCTACTCTAAGTGGAAGGGAAGAATGAGCAGGTTACAATTAGCATCTGGGGGCTGCTGAAGGCAAGGTATGTAGGGGTGCTTTGTCATTGCTGGCCCTGGGAGTGTAGACTTTTTATGGGCAAGAAAGCCAAGTCCGGTGCTTTCCTGCTTCTCCTTGGTCTCTTATTCAGGAATAACCTGGCTGTGCCTCCCCCCACCCACCCCCCTCCCCATGCAATTCCCATGCCCAGAGAAGCTCAGGCAATGAAAGGAGATACTATCAGTTTTTATTCCCTGTATCTCCTGGTTTTAGGGGAAGAGTGCCATGGTCAGAAGAAGATAGCAAAATTAAAAGTAAGAAGACAAATCAGCCAGAAGATACTAGAAAATAATAGCAAATGAATTGAACTGGGGCACCTGGGTGGCTCAGTCAGTTGAGCGTCCGACTTCAGCTCAGGTCATGATCTCATGGTTTGTGGGTTCGAGCCCTGCATTGGGCTCTATGCTGACAGCTCAGAGCCTGGAGCCTGCATTTGATTCCCTCTCTCTGTGCCCCTCCCCTGCTCATTCTCTCTCTCTCTCTCTCTCTCTCTCTCTCTCTTTCTTTCTCCCATCTGCCCCTCTCCCCCTCTCAAAAAAGCAAAACAAAACACAAAAACAAAAAAAAAAAAATCTATCATCATCAGTAAACTGGTGATGAGTCTTTTAAGGCAAGAGTTAAACATTTCTTTGATTCTTCATGATAAGTTTCTCTGAAATTTAGTAAGCATGAGAGTGGTCACTTCCTCAGGCTGGAATTGGCAAATCTGAGTACTATCTGAGTACTCAGTGTGTAGGAGGAAGAAAAGAGAGAGACAGAAAAGTGTGACTGGAGGGTTCCTAGCATAGCTAGTACTAACTCTCCTCCCCTTCTAGGGGGACTGAGTTCTCAAGATTCCTATGAATAGATTCTTTTAAAGAAGTTCTCAGAGTGAATTTTCTGAGCTAGCAGTCAGCATCACCTGGGAACCTGTGATGGGAACCTTAGAAATGGCAATTCTGAGGCCGCACGCTAGGCCTGCCAAACCAGAAACTGAGGTGGAACCAGCAAGCTGTGTTTGAATAAGCCCTTGTCTTACTCCATTTGGGCTGCTATAAAGGAAATACCACAAACCGGGTGGCTTATAAACAAAAGAAATTTATGTCTCCCAATTTTAGAGGCAGGGAGATTTGGTGTCTGGGGAGGACCCACTTCCTCACAGACTAGTCTCACAAGACAGAAGGGATGAGGGAGCTCTCTGGGGTCTTTTTATCAGGGCACTAATCCCGTTAGTGAGGGCTCCATCCTCATGACCTAATCCCCTCCCCAAAGCCCCACCTCCCAATACCATCACCGTAGGGGCTAGGATTTCAAAATATGGATTTGTTGGGGGGACACAACATTCAATCTATAGCAAACCCCCAAGTGATTCTTGTGCATGGTAAAATCTGAAAAACACTGCTTTAAAGTATTTGTTTCCAATATAAAAGTGCTTCAGAAAGTACAAAGTTGACCAGTTTCTCTCCTAAACTCCTATTGTCAATGTTTTACAATTGTCTGATTAAATCTAGGAGAAAAAAATCCCAGTCAAGTGCTAAGCTTTTGACGTATATGAATCTCTCTTTGAAAAAGAGCAGCATAGCTAGGCTCTGGACCTGACCAGCAGCAGCTACGGCAAGTCCTCGTCAGGCACAGAATCGGTCCCTGCCCTTGATGCACAAACCTGGAAATGATTTTTTTTTTAATGTTTATTTATTTTTGAGACAGAGAGAGAGCACAAGCAGGAAAGGGGCAGAGAGAGAAGGAGACACAGAATCCAAAGCAGGCTCCAGGCTCCAACTGACAGCACAGAGCCCGACACGGGGCTTGAACTCAGGAACCGTGAGATCATGACCTGAGCCAAAGTCAGACGCTCAACTGACTGAGTCACCCAGGCACCCACGGAAATGATATTTTTTTTAATTGGTGCTTAATCCGAGGCTCAGAAGTGTTCTGTTTAACAGAGTTTCAGAAACCCAAATCACTAATTATGTCCAAGATGAAAAAAAAAAAATAGCTGGTGATGTTGAACTTTAATTCTAAGATAATTTAGCAAATATTTGTTAAATGTAGTGATAATCAGCAGTTGCCACCTTTTGGAGTCAAATAAATATGGCAAAGGTAACAGACACCAAACTTAAAGGGGAAAAGTGGAAACATGAAGGCTTTGGGCACTGAATGGAAAAAAATCTAAGATCTGGCTTTTGGTCAAGAGGAAGGAGAGTGAGAGTCATGGCAAGAGACCAGAGTCAGATGAGAAGGTGGAAGCCGGGGGGATGAGGCCGAAGAGTTATTATCCATGAAGTGGGACGTTTTCCACTTAGAGTCATAGCCAGTTTTTTTTTTTTAATATGAGATTTATTGTCAAATTGGTTTCCATACAACACCCAGTGCTCATCCCAAAAGGTGCCCTCCTCAATACCCATCACCGGCCCTCCCTTCCCGCCCACCCCCCATCAACCCTCAGTTTGTTCTCAGTTTTTAAGAGTCTCTTATGCTTTGGCTCTCTCCCACTCTAACCTCTTTTTCTTTTCCTTCCCCTCCCCCATGGGTTTCTGTTAAGTTTCTCAGGATCCACATAAGAGTGAAAGCATATGGTATCTGTCTTTCTCTGTATGGCTTATTTCACTTAGCATAACACTCTCCAGTTCCATCCATGTTGCTACAAAAGCCATATTTCATTCTTTCTCATTGTCACGTAGTATTCCATTATGTATATAAACCACAATTTCTTTATCCATTCATCAGTTGGTGGACATTTAGGCTATTTCCATAATTTGGCTATTGTTGAAAGTGCTGCTCATAGCCAGTTTTTTAAAGCATTACAAGATAAATGGATTGATTGATCAGTATGTGGCTCATAGAAAATAGAGCTAAGAATAGCCATAAAACATAGTGCCAGAAATAACCATAAAACATAGATGTCCTCATGCTACTAATAGCTGACATTTTGAATTCTCATTATGTGCTAAGCACTATACCAAGTTACTCATATGATTCTCACAAAAACCTCTGTGAAATAGACTCTATTATTACTATCTCTGCTTATGAGATGGGGAAACTGAAGCTTTGGGGAGGAAAATTACATGGTTCATAAGAGCCTCTAGGATTTGAACCCAGGAGTCCTATGCAGGAATCTAAGCTTTTCACCATTCTGATATAAATAATGTAAAGAAAATATATCATTCCCTCAAGTTCTCTGGTCTCCAACGTGATTTTATGCTCTTCTGTCTGCTTTTATTCTTTTAAAATAATTGCCTTGTTATTTTCTGATTATAAAAGTAACGTATGACATCGCAACCAACTCAAAAAAATGCCTAAAGTGTATAGATTTTGAAGATCATTCTCAATCCCATCACCCAGAGATAACTGATGTTAACATAAGCTATACTTTATTCTATGGTTGTCGTACTTGGTGTCTCACAACTGCCTGGTGTGCCCTTAAAGAGGCAATTGGCCCTGAGTCAGACGCTGATTCACTAGTTCTGGGTGGGACCAAGGCTTATGTATTTTTAATAAGTACCTCTTCTGTGGTACTATATACAATCCAAACTCAGTTCTAAAAACTGTTCTATACCTTAGATTTTCAAATACCCCTATGTAGAGCATCTTTTATTCAGGTTATCTCCAGGTTCTTGAGTACTTTAATATTCTCATCAATACTACCTTTTATAGACAGGAGGATGTCTAATAAAGATGTGGTTCTCACACTTTAGCATACCTTGTAATCACCTAGAGGACTTGTTAAAACACAGCCTACAGAGTTTCTGATTTAATGGGCCTGGGATGGGACCTCCAGAGAAGCAGAACCAATCGTGTATATAAAGAGAGAGAGACACGAGGAGTTTTATAATAGGAAGTGTCTCACATGGTTATGGAGGCTGAGAAGTACCATGACCTGCTGTCTACAGCTGGAGAAGTAGGGAAGCCAATGATACAGTTCAGTCCAAATCCGGAGGCCCAAGAACTAGAATTCCAATGTCCAAGGGCCAAAGATGGATGTCTCAGCTCAAGGAGAGAGAATTCACCTTTCTTCCATTTATGGAAGATATTCCAATCTATGTGGGTGCTCAACAGATTAGATTATACCCCCCACATTGGTGAGGGCAGATCTTCCTTACTCAGTCTACTGACTCAAATGCTAATCTCTTCCAGAAACAGCCTCAACAGATACACCCAGAAATCACCTTTTGCCAGCTAGCTGGGCTGGTAAACCATCACAGGGCACAACAAGTTGCATTTATAATAAGTTGGTGAGTGATGCCAATGCAACTGGTAGAGGGACCATACTTTGAGAAGTACTGCAGTCATCCTCCAAATGAGACTTCCTGGTAGAAATGATTCTTGTTGTTCTTGAACATTCCTTCAAATCCATGGGCAAGAGCCTGACCTTGATGTAATCATTTAGAAACAAATTCTGTAACAGATAGTAGCATGGTTCATATCCCCCCTCATTCAGGAACTCCACATGTGAAAACTCTATTCAGCTGTTTCCATGTCTCTATGACAACAGCAAAAGCGTACCAAGAAAAGAATGGCTAGTGATGTTGTCAGCAAAAAAAAAAAAAAAAAAAAAAAAAAAAAAATCTTTAATGTCCAAATGGTTGTTGGTAGCGATGGAAGGGACAGTGGGGCAAGGTCAGTTACATCCAATAATAGGCATAACACCTATCACAGAAGTCTAATGTGTGACATTTCTTAAGTAGGATAAATACCAGAAGAGGATGTTGATGCTACTGGCAGTTTTTATGAATTATACATGATATACTATTTTAAAACTCAGAGGAAAACTGCCATTTACCCTCCATAGTAAAAGGTATTCTATGAAAAGTGAAGTACTGGGTGAGTAAACAGAAGATGCTACCAATATAATGGATCTTAAGCACACTTCTCGTTGTTCTGTAGTTCCTGACGGAAGACAATCAGGCTTTTAAAAGGAAGGTTGACCTCTGGAAATCTTCCTGAACTTGGTACCTCAGTACTGTCCATCTGTGCTTCCAAATCACAAATCAGTTCTCACATTTAACTGGCTTTTGGCTTTACCCCTTGATGCTGGGGTAATATAAGTATATGGCTACATTTTGGTATTCAACATTGTCTTAGTCTCTTCATGCTGCTACAAGAGAATAGCATACACTGAGTGGCTTATAACAGAAATTTATTTCTCACAGTTCTAGAAACTGGGAAATCCAAGACCAAGGCATCAAAATATTTGGTTTCTGGTGAGGGCCTTGCTTCCTAGATGGCTGTCTTTTTGTATGACCTCACACAGTGGAAGGAGCAAGGGATCTCTCTGGGGTCCTTTTATAAGGGCACTAATTCTATTCATGAGGGTTCCACCTCCATGACCTAATCAGGTCCCAAAGGCCCCACATCCTAATATCATTACTTTGAGGGTTAGAATATCAGCATACGCATTCTGGAGAAGGGAGACATAAACTTTCCGTCCATCACAAACATTTATTTGTCAGTCACCAGAAATGTAGAAATCCCACCGCCAGACAATGCAGTTCACACTAGAATTTGGGATGTTAAAATTAGACATTTTGACCATGACTGAAGTCCTGTAGGGGGAATTTATTCATTTATCACTCAATCAACAAATAGCTATTGTGTACTTTCCTACATTCCAGGCATTATCATAGAATCGGAGGAGAGAACAGTGAAAACTTTCTCTACAGAAAGACAAGTCTTGACCCTCAAGGAGCTTACACTGTCATGGTGATGAGTTTTGTCTTATTTTATATCTTCAGGAACCTTGTTAGGTAAAGGATCAGCAGTATAGATATCACTTGGGAAGTTGTTAGAAATGCAGACTCCCAGGCTCCATCCCGGATCTCCTGACACAGAACGTGTATTTCATTTTACAAAATCCCTGAGTGATTTGTATCCACATTAAATTCTGAGAAGCACTGCTCTAAACAAGAACCAGAGCCTGAGGCAAAGATTACAGTTCTGATTTTATTTGAGAGCGCAAGCCCCAGACAGTCCGAATAAAGGAAAAAGGGTTGGCAGGCAAGGGAAGCTGCAGAGATGAGATCCTGTGCTGGCTTCTATGTCAAAGTGAATCTGGAAGGGGCACAACAGCTCAGCCAGCAAGTGGGTTTGCTGGGCACGTGGGACTACTTCTCCAGATAGCTTGTGGGGAAGGTTCACACCCGGGTCCCTCCTGACTCCTGCTTTCTGCTGACTGAGGTTCACACCAGTGGGAGGTACCACCCCTACACTTCTGAATTCCAGTATCCAAATCTGAAAGTGGAGGGGTGGGTGCAGACCAAGAGAGAGAAAAAGAAGGGAGAAGTTAAGGGTTTCTGAGAAGACACACAAAGTTGATTCTCGATGTACAGGGAAAATTCCATCCAGATAAGTTAGTAGAAGTGAGTAGAAATGGCATATCTCTGTCAGTCACCAGAAGCACAACCCCCCTGCCCGACAAGGTAATTCACCCTAGAATTTTAAATGTTAAATTTTGAGGTCATAACGAGGAGTTAGTGAAGTCTTTTTTTTTTTTTTTTTATTATATGAAATTTATTGTCAAATTGGTTTCCATACAACACCCAGTGCTCATCCCAAAAGGTGCCCTCCTCAATACCCATCACCCACCCTCTCCTCCCTCCCACCCCCCATCAACCCTCAGTTTGTTCTCAGTTTTTAACAAAGAAAAAAGAAAAAAGAAAAAAAAGAGTGAAGTCTTTTTTAACATTCACTCGTCACTTCATCACTCCCTGATTTATGACCTACTGTTCCTTTTACAGCACTCAGGGTTTCCACACGCCTATGATTCTATTAGCTCCCCCCATCTCTAGACTCCTACCCTTTCTTATCCACATGTAATAATACCTGTGGTTCATTTCTCATTACTTTGTGAATCTCACACATCCAGACCCATCTCTCCTCACCCAGTATACTGGCACATACCACACACATGTCTGCTTTAATGTCCTATGCCCATACCCTCATCCTTGAACAAGCCAGAAACCAAGTTCGGATAAGACCAGACAATCTAGGTTACTAAATCTAGCTAAGCAAATCGTAAGAGGTAGAAACCACAGATCCCAGAGTGAGGCAGGGTCCAAGTGCCAGCAAATACTGTTGCACATTCTCTCCTAGAGTATTCCCTGTACGAGAAATTCTCATTCAGGTCATCCACATTTCACTGTCTGGAATCTATGGAAATTAAGAAAAGGCGACCAGCACCTAAAAATCACAAGTAGTTATCCCCAAGTGATGGAAATAGATTTTCATTTTCATTTTTATCATACCCTATGCTTTTCAAAATTTCTATGATGAAGCTATACTGCTTTTATAATGAGAGAGAAACTCAATTATTATTTTTAAAATGCTATGTTTTGTCAAGGAAACTCTGTTAAAAACAGAATGAAGAAAAACCAGAATGACATGGTAGTCATTAAATTTTAACTTATTTGCATATTTTATAGACACTCAGTAAATCTTCCTTAACTCCAGTCTAGAATTTAGAAAACTCTAGATTTCTACAGCTCTCAAAACATAAAGGAGATAATCTTTTTTCAGAGCAAAAGAGAAGAAATATATGAAGAAGCAGAAAGAAGAAACCGTACTTTCTGAAGGCAACACCATACTGCCAAATGTCTAAGAAGGCATTTCGAGAATGTCTGTGATTCCCATGTGCTGGTGAAACACAGCCACTCTGCTGTCCAGCCCTAGTAATGAGAAGGGCCTCTAAAAGTGTCAATGCGTGATACTGGTCAGCCCTAAACTTTAGACACCTTTTAAGGAGGTGCTCAGTGTCACATACACTTACCTTTTTAATTTTTCGATGAATAAAGAGGGTCCTTTTCAAACTCTATTTCAAATTCTAATCTCAATCTATGTGCTCCACAGGTAGCAGAAACATGTTTCCCACTAGTAATCACTTCATCAACTCTGATCAACATGTCAGAGGTAATTTTGTATACATTTTAAAAGACATGGTTTGTTTATTCCTACAAATGTGTTGACTGCCAACTGCTACTTGTACTTCTTAAGCTATTACAAAAAAAAAAAACATCATCATAATCTCTACTCGGATTTACAAAATAACGGATTCTTATTTTCCGAAGGTGTTTTGTAAATCAGTCCAGAATTTCATCGGTACTGGGAAGCCCTCCTCACCTAGATATTAATGTTTCTCTTCAGAATATTTCATAGATTTCAGGCCTGTGAAAACCCTCTAAAACCCCTGTGTTAGAAGAAGGAAAGTTGACTTTCTTGTTGTTTGCTATCCTGATTTACTGGGACAGTGGAGGCCTCATGCCCCTAATAGCACTGATGTTTGCTAGGTAGAACCAGTTAATTCATTCAAGAACACTGTACTTAAGGACATGAAATAGTAACAACCATTTGGACTCCCTGTAATTATGAAGTTCATTTGAGAATGTGAAAATAAATGTATCTTAAGGAGTAAGGATCCTTGACTATTCACTCCTCACATTGAACCACATCACTCAGTAAGAATTCATATAGCTCCCACACACGTTTTATAAGTATTGGGATCTGTTGTCACCCTGTTTGTTAAATAATGGTGCATCATATGTACTTTGGTGATCCAGGATGAATGACTGCTTTTAGGTCCCACCTTTGTGACCCATAAATACACTTTAAATCCAAGACCATGTGTTGGTCTCTTTCATAACACAAACAAACAAAAACAAGCATACTGATTATTAACAATTGATTATTCCCATGAAATTTTCAGTTGTTTCATGTTTAGAAAATAACTCCTCAAGTGGTGGATAAGTTGGGTTGGCTTATAAGCCGGAGAATATGACATAGGTGAAATAGCACAGGAAGCCTTGTGCCTTGATGTCCTCTGTTTTAATCAGAAAATGTTTTTAGTCAGGCTAGAATGGTGAGTAGCATGTAGTAGAATTAAAAGATTTATATATTTAAAAAAACTATTACCTAACATTTTAACATGTCAAAATATATTGCCGTATGCATTTTGAAAAGCATACTGTATATTTAAAACATGCCTCTATTAGGTACTCAAAATCCTTGAAATGTGGAAAGGGCTTCTTATATTAAAGATATAAGATATACTGTTTCAACAGATATGGAGCCAGAAACAAAGTAACATTATATAAGTACTTCTTGAAATACGCAATGTGGAAAACGAATCACTTCACAATTATGTACCTTGTATAAAAAGAAAATACTATTCCTTTGTGCTACTGACTATAAAATGTTTTGGGATTCAGCTAAAAGGTGTGTGTAGGCACAGTGATGTTTTACAATTTTAAATGTTATAGTCTGGAAATATGATTTGAGAAGTTCCCTCCAGAAACCACTTTGACAAGGATAGTATTTATAAGCAGGCAAGAAAGTTTCCTCAAGAACAAATTTGTTGTTTTCCTTTGCAACAAATTAAAATCTGTATAGAATAAGCCCTATAATATAGTTATGAATGTTTACAATATGCAAAAATATTTACTTTGGAAAAGCCTCACCAAATATTAAGACCTACTGGTTATATTATTTGCATTTGAATTTGTATGATGAGCAGAATTCAATAAAGATTACCAATGTAAATATTTTTAAATATTACAAGGCTGATGGAAGTTCTAAGTTCCAACTACAGTCTCCTCTTGCAAGTTAACTCAGAAGTTCTAGATAATAAGACCATTCTTTTACTGGGATAGAATTATTTTTATTATTTCTTCTTACGTCCATCCCTTCTTGAGATCACTCATTTTTTCTAATTATCATTAGCTCTCTCTTAGGAATCCACTTTAAAAAAAATTTTTTTACATCATTTTTTATAGTCTGTCCTATACTTTTTGAGTTTGGGGCTTTTTTTTTTTTTAAACCTTTTGACAGTTTTTCCAGTTGGCTTTTAAACATATTGAGGGCAGAGTCTCTATGAGCTCATTGTGATATCTCCCACAGTGCCAGTCCTTAAAGGCAGCTTTCAATGAACATGTTTTAAATGCGGGCACCTGGGTGGCTCAGTTGACTAAGTGTCTGGCTCTTGGTTTTGGCTCAGGTCATGATCTCACAAACAGTGGGTTCGAGCTCCGCATTGGGCTCTGCACTGACAGTGCATAGCCTGCTTAGGGTCCTCTTTCCCTCTCTCAGCCCCTCCCGCATGCACTCACGTGTTCTCTCTCTCTCTCTCTCTCTCTCTCTCTCTGTCTCCCTGTTTCTTGCTTGATGTCCAAATAAACTTTTTTTTTAATGCTGTAAATGGACTCAGCTTTAAAACTGATCACAAATTACCACAGAGGCAATTTCTGAAGGGAGACTTGCATTCAACTTCTGATAAATATTGGTGTCTACTGTAGCCTTTTTTTCTTTCCTGTAAGAAGAGAATTATTATATTTCATGTGGGAAGAGAACATGGAGGAAGTACCAGACTAAAGAACTAATGGAACTCTAGTTACAGCTTCATTGGTGACTAACCCTGTGAGCTTTTCTAAGTAACCAAATGCTGTCCACCTGCCTTTATCAAGGTGCAATTGGAGGTACCATTTCCTTGGCCTGCTTCATAGACTTGCTGCTACAGTCACATGAAGTAATGTATGAGATAGCACTCTGAGTTCTATGAAGTACGATAAAAATGCACATATGATTGTGCTGTGCCTTTACCATGATACCTTGAATGTTATAAGAGAATACTCTTGTTCTAAGGTCCTTGGCCATTGCTTTGTTGTTGGGACTGAAAATAATTTCTTTTGAGAAACTGAGATCCTGGAAACCCTATTTTAAAAGATCCAAGCTTTAACAATGCTTATACTCTGAACTAGACCCCAGTATAACCAAACTATTGTTTGGGGCTGCCTTGGAAGACTGTACTAACATGAGCTAACATACATTGAGTGTGTGTACTTTGCTAAAAACTAGGCACATGTCTCATTTGATCCTCGATACCTTCCTATAAAAGGTAGGCAGTGTTATTATCCTCACTTTGCAGGTGAGAAAATTGTGCCTTAAATAGGGTCATGTGTCTAAGGCCCCACAAATCAAAAGGGGCAGAGCTCAACTTGAATCCACATTTCTTACTCCAGCACCAATGCCCATGTCTTCTGTTCTGCCCTGGCAATACTTATTAACTAAAGCTGAATCATTTTTCTAGCAATCCAAATCCATGAGGAAGAAAATTAAATATAATAATCACATTGTTTAATCCCAAATTGGCTTGAAGATGCATATGGAATCACATTGATCTTTTGAGGTGGTCAAGAAAATTTTAGCATATTTGCACATGAGTTTTTTTTTAAATACTAAATCAATGAAAACCAAGTGTCAGAATACATTTTAAAATTTTTTTAATTATTATTTATTTGTTGAGACAGAGAGAAAGAGTGCAAGCAGGGTTGGGGCAGAGAGAGAGGGAGACACAGAATCTGAAGAAGGCTCCAGCCTCTGAGCTGTCAGTACAGAGCCTGTTGCGGGGCTCGAACCCATGAATGGTGTGATCATGACCTGAGCTGAAGTCAGATGCCCCACCGACAGTCACCCAGGCGCCCTTCAGAATACATTTTTTAATGAGTTATTACCTAAGACATGTTTGTTGGCAATGCATGAATTTTCCAAATATGTAATTTATGTTAAAATGTCAGGATTTTGTCCTCTAATGTAATATTTGAATTATGATAACTTCCATTTAAAAAATAACAATCCTCTAGTTGCAAAATCATTCTGGTTTTTAAAACTTTCATTTGTTGGCAATTATAACTAGATAGGCTAGTAAAGAAACAAATTCTGACATAATATTCAAAAATGCAGTTCCAATTTGGCAGTCTCAGGTGATTTGCTGAGCAGAATGTTTATAATTATTTTAACAATTTTTTTTTAAAAAAGAAAAGCTTGCATGTTATATTTTGGTTAATAAAACTCTGAACCTATAATTTTTTAGTAAAAATTACTGAAAAATTACACTTACTTAAAGGTAAGTGTACAAATATAGTCTGCTCCTAATTGCACAGTTTATTAGTGGGAAGTTTTAAGTATTACATAAATATCTTCTCAGGGTATTTTTCTAATTAAGTCTCAGGCAGTTTACAGAATAACTACTTCTAGAGTGAGTCTAAGCAATAAGCCAGTGGTCAAGTAATCCTGAAAATCCTGATACACCATATTTGTTATGCTATATTTCTTTTTTTTTTTTTTTTTTTTTTGTAAAACCTACTATAGAGAGGCATTCAATTTCATTTGATGCTACATATTTTTTTATACATCTCCCATCAATGTGATGAGAATTGTAGGTTAGTCACTAAGTAGTAAAAGTGCAATCATTTTCATCCTGCCCATGAATCCTCTTTCTGGTTGACTCTTCGGATCTTGTCATAGTAAAAGGTACAATAAATCATCATTTTAAATGGAGAAATAGATCATACAAAAGCAAATTGTCCTAATGACATGTTTGGGGGAAAAGATGTTTAAAAATGGAAACATTTCCCTTTGATCATGTCATTTTAGTGTAACAATATCACCACGTCTATTGAGTTTAAGGGGCCTTGTAGCTATTGATACCAGGAATATTTGTAACAGGGGTATGCTAATTAACACAGAAGTTCAAGTAACTCAGAACCATGCATATCTGTCATAGCTGTGTCCTAATTTCAAGTGGTAAATGTGAGTTTGATAGTAAAAGATTCTCAAATCACTTGGGTACAAAGTAAAATTTGTTTTTTATATCAGGTTCTATTTTTTACATACCAGAGCTTTAAAAAAAATAGAATCAGCAACACAAAACTGCAAAATTGTTATCATACTTAGATTTAGAAACTTTATATACTAGTTACTATTATGTCAAAAGTCAGAAAAATTGTTTATTCCACACCTGTTATCTAGTTTCATAAAGCATAAAATTGATAATCCTAGATTGTAACTAAGAATTTTATACATGAAATGAATATTTTATTATTGCTTTGGGATATTTTCAGAATATGCTCAGTGAACTTCAAAATCTCTTGTCCTTGCTTCACCCAGCCCAAAACACTGACTCCTCCCTTAGCATAAAGCTATCAAATAAGCTGGCAGCATCCCCAAACCTAAATGTAGTTTCTGGATGTTGCTGAAGAACTACACCCAGAGTCTCTAATGCTTTCAAAGGATTGTAAGAATATGCAGTTTCGTCTTGTATATTCAAAGAAAATGGTGCTGCCTGGGATACCCAAATGGGTTATCTGCCTTCATTCATCCAAAAATGAAATGGCCTATGTGTTTATAATACCACTTTAATCTTGTCTTTTTTTTTCTTTCCACATACATTCACAAAACTTTTGAGAATCTCAGCTGAACTTCATTTCCTTCTCCAGTGGGAGTTTGATGTTGCTATTATATGGGAAAAGTGGGAGTTGGAAACATTTTTCCAAAATGGAATGGGTCTTTCTATGAGAGTAATATAATTCTGGGAACTTCTGTTAGGTACTCACCACGTGTTGGTTTCTGTGATGGAGGAAGAAAAATAAATAATACAGGATTGATTCTTGCCTGTAAGGATCTCACAGTTGAGTGGTCAAGACTGCTGTGTAAACAAGTGGCATTGTACAAAGTAAGAACTGCAAGACAGTTACTTTAATTTTGTTAAGCAATTTAAATGGTTATGCTCCTCTGTAGAACCAACATAAGGAATTAACGTTATTCTTTCAAATAACGGAGTATATACCTCCTCAAACATTTGAGAGAGAAAGTATTTGATCCAAAAAATACAGAAATGGATACATGATAACGTCCCCAGACTTATATATTTAGACAAACGTTTTCTCATTTGAAGTAACCACCTTAGGAAATTATGCAATAGTCTTTTTTTTATTGTGTAATGTTTGTTTTGGGGTTTTTAAAAATAATTTACATCCAAATTAGTTAGCATATAGTGCAACGATTTCAGGAGTAGATTCCTTAGTGCCCCTTACCCATTTAGCCCATCCCCCCTCCCACAACCCATCCAGTAACCCTCAGTTTGTTCTCTGTATTTATGAGTCTCTTCTGTTTTGTCCCCCTCCCTGTTTTTATATTATTTTGGCTTCCCTTCCCTTATGTTCATCTGTTTTGTCTCTTAAAGTCCTCATATGAGTGAAGTCATATGATGTTTGTCTTTCTCTGACTGACTAATTTCACTTAGCATAATACCCTCCAGTTCCATCCAAGTAGTTGCAAATGGCAAGATTTCATTCTTTTCGATTGCAGAGTAATACTCCATTGTATAGATATACATTCTTTATCCATTCATCCATCAATGGACATTTGGCCTCTTTCCATACTTTGGCTATTGTTGATAGTGCTGCTATAAACATGGGGTGCGTGTGTCCCTTCGAAACAGCACACCGTGTATCCCTTGGATAAATACCTAGTAGTGCAATTTCTGGGTCATAGGGTAATTCTTTTTTTAGTTTTTTGAGGAACCTCCATACTGTTTTCCAGAGTGGCTGCACCAGCTTGCATTCCCACGAACAATGCAAAAGAGATCCTGTTTCTCCACATCCTCGCCAACATCTGTTGTTGCCTGAGTTGTTAATGTTAGCCATTCTGACAGGTGTAAGGTGGTATCTCATTGTGATTTTGATTTGTATTTCCCTGATGATGAGTGATGTTGAGCATTTTTTCATGTGTCCGGTAGCCATCTGGATGTCTTCTTTGGAGAAGTGTCTATTCATGTCTTTTGCCCATGTCTTCACTGGATTATTTGTTTTTTGGGTGTTGAGTTTGATGAGTTCTTTATAGATTTTGGATACTAACCCTTTATCTGCTATGTCGTTCACAAATATCTTCTCCCATTCTGCCAGTTGCCTTTTAGTTTTGCTGCAATACTCTCTTTTGGTTAGAATATTATTAGATTTCCTCTGGTTGACTTCCTTGCAGAAGTAATTTAATATTGTCAAACTTGTCAGTGTCCAATTTACATTTACAGTTTTTCAGTCAAAATGCTACCTCCCCCCCTTTATTTAATTGCACATTAAAATATTTTAAAGAAATGCCATTTTGTTTTTGAGTGGTGTCTTTAGTTCCCAATACACTGGAGTTAGTTGCTTTTATTAGAATTCAGATTGGATTTGGGGCACCTGGGTAGCTCAGTCGGTTAAGTGTCTGACTCTTGATATCAACTCAGATCATGATCTCATGCTTGTAAGATCAAGCCCCATGTTGGGCTCTATGCTGAGTGTGGAGCCTGCTTCAGATTCTCTCTCCCCCTCCATCTCTACCCCTTCTCCACTGGCTCATACTCTCTCTCCCTCCCTCTCTCAAAATAAATAAAGATTTTTAAAAAAATAATTCAGATTGGATTTGTTATTCTATAATTCCTATATTTATAAACATTAGTGGTGATGGTTGGGCCTTAAATCCTCTAAGGTTGGGCCCAGACCTCTAAATCTGGTCTGAGCTAAAAGACTGACACAAATGAAGGCTCACATTCCATTTAGGGTCATTTTCATTTAAGTTTACTAATGAGCTAACAAATAGTACAACAAATGTGAGATCAAGGAATAGGTTAGTGTTCACATTTCCTGACACCTTCCTTGTTCCTCAGGCATATTCAAAGTGATCAATGCCATCCATGCACTGCGAACAATCCACCTGGAGAGAGCAGCCCAGAACCAGTGTCTTTGTCTCATAGCCCATTAGGCCAGGGGAAGGGTGTTTATCTGTCACGATAGAAATAATTTTGTCCTGAATCACCATTATATACTCTATTTTTATAGTATCACCAAACCTGGCTACCACTAGTCTTCTGAATGGTATTTGAACTTCCAAGAAACTGCTTTCTCTCCCACATCTATTCTACAGAATCCCTTGGCTGATCTAATCACTACTGGTATACTTGTAATTTAAGAAATGCCTATGAACTGGTGTTGTCATTTAAAGTATTTGATGGATATTCACTTTGGGAAAAACACTGTACTGACATGTAATGCCACAACATTTAAATAATTAGAATCTCCTTTAATAGAGACATTTTAACAGACGTGAAGTTTGGGGAAAAGAGAGTTCCACATAAAACTGTAAAAAGTATTTTTTGTTTTTAAATTATTTGTTTTAAATTATTTTATCTTACTAAAATAAGATAAAAATAGGGAGGTGAGCCATAAGAGACTCTTAACTATAGAGAACAAACTGAGTATTGCTGGCCGGGTATTGGGTGGGGTGATGGGCTAAATGGGTGATGGGCATTAAGGAGGGCACTTGTCATGATGAGCGCTGGGTGTTGTATGTAAGTGATTAATCACTACATTCTACCCATGAAACCAGTACTACAATATATATTTCTAACTTGAATTTAAATAAAATCTTAGAAGAAAAAATAAATAAACAAGCAAATAAATAAATAGATAAATAAATTGGGGGAAATATTAAGTAATGAAATTTGAAGAGAATTTCTCTAAATTTTGCCAATTAATTTAGCTATGACAGAAATTTTGGCAGTTAGTTGAAATGAAACATTTGGCTGTTCTTTCTTTGATATGACAATATGCAATATAAGTTTATCAGATATTCTCACTTTGTGTCTGTTAATTTTCATTGTCATATACTCTCCATCTATATGAGTTTGGCACTAACTTGTTTAAAGGTGTGAACACCTCGGGGTTTTGAATCAGAAAATCTGGGTGAATCTCAGCTTTGCAACTCAAGCAGCTTAGTTATTTGCAAGTCCCCTAGCCTTCCTGTAATTTCAGTTTCTACATCCATACCGTGGGTATGTTTTGAACCACAAACAAGTGTACCAATAATTAGGCCACTCAAGAGATTCTGTAGAAGATAGAAACATACAGCAAGGCAGTCTGTTGGAAAAGTGAAATACCATCTGTTACTCAAAAAAGTCTAAATACTTATTCATCCCTGCAGAGAAACACCTTTTCATCTTATTCTATTTTTCCACCTTTCACCCAAGAGGATGGTTTCCCTATATATGGATTAAACCGTGATTCCTCACATATTTTGGAATTCTTTACAGTAAGTGTCTTCAGTTAGGAATCATTTTCTTCTTTACAACATTTATATCTAAAGCATTTAATATAAAAATCCATTGCTTACAGCAAAGTGTCCCACTACTAATTAAAAAGAATGAGTACAGGGGCGCCTGGGTGGCTCAGTCGGTTAAGCATCTGACTTCGGCTCAGGTCATGATCTCATGGTTCTTGAGTTCGAGCCCCATGTCAGGCTCTGTGCTGACAGCTCAGAGCCTGGAGCCTGCTTTGGATTCCGTCTCCCTCTCAGCCCCTCCCCTGCTCGCACTCTGTCTGTCTCTCTCTCTCTCAAACATAAATACTTAAAAAATAATAATTAAAAATATAAAATAAATGAATAAAAAGAATGAGTACAAAATGCTTCAGGTTTCTGAACCATAAGAATTTAGTAAACTCTTCTTAGAAGGATAAACAATATTTCTAAGTCTGACTTTTCAAAGTGAAAACAACTAGGTATTAGAAGATGTCAGAATTTGTTGTTATGCAGACGAAGTCTTGATTACAAAGAATTTATGAAGGTAGCTATTACAATTTTATGTTTTTTTCCAGAATCCAAACTTAAAACTGTAATAGTGTATATGATTCATGCTTTCGATACATCATGTGCACATTCCCACACACCCCCATACATTTATGTTTTGTTTTTTAATAAACACATACTAGAATATTGCAGATTATGTATCATGTAAATGGACTTCATTTTTAACAGCTGCAAATATATCAAATGATTTATATATCAAAGAAAGGTCTTACCATGTTTTGGACACGTAAAATACCAAAGTGCATTTGAACCACTCCATGATGGGAACCACAAGGAAAATTCTGTGGCAAGCTCTATAACATAAGAACAGTTAGCATCATTCCTGGGAAAGCCCAGTCCATGCCCTGCCTAAGGTGGTACCTCTTACTGCAGTAAAGCAGGGTACAGACTACATAGCACACAAGCTAAAGCTGCAGAAACAGCCATGGCAGGAGAAACAGTTGAGTGGCTTCAGGCATATCAAGAAAACAAGGTCATTTTCATGGATTTTAGGTTTGGCTATGTTTTTAAGATATCTTCCTAAAAGCATCTCAAGATGTACTAATATTGTTTTTGAGTTCACAAAACTTTGTATTTATACAATATCTTTCATTCTAAAGAACCTAGGGAATAACCACCTTACTAACTGCAAACTAGTTTGCAACAGGGTACACAGCAGTTACCATGGCAACTATGTTAAACATCTTTCTTTCACTAAGTTGGAATTTTTTCAAGATTCTTTCTTTGGACTGACATTTTCAATGCTTGAACTCTAGTGAATATTATTTTTACTTCTTCATACTGTAAAAAGTTGAATTAATCTTTTCAAAGAGTTTTGTGTGTATTGAATTTTTTGTATCAGGACACTTCAACTTAGAAGTTGAAGTTCCCACCAAGAAAAAGGCCTATGAAGCAAAAAAAAAAACACAAAAAAAACAAAAAACAAAAAAAAAAAAACAAAAAAAAACCACAATTATCCACTTTTCTCCTAACTGTAAGACATGAACATCACATATACTTCATATCTATCTCATGAAATATTCCAATGTTCCCAAACTACATTAAAATGAAAAATAAAATGATATTAGGAAGTAACTTCTATCAATAGGACCCATGAATGATTGACACAAAGATATCTGTGCATTAGCTGTGTGAGAAGCTCAGATGCAGTGACCAAAGGAAAGATGGATGGAAGGAACATAAAAGACTAATGGAAGCTTAATTTCAAGTGTGAATCTACTGACTTTTGGGAGATAACTGTGAAGGACACAGATCAACTTGGTATTTGCAGTCATTGACGTCATATTAAGCTATGTGCATATTCAAGCATAGGTGCTAAGGCAGTGTATCTTATTGTAAAATATAGTCAAAGCAATATATACATCTATATAGTAGATGTTGTCTGCTCCTAAATTGTTGTAAAGTGTTGCTGTGCCTTTTAAGATGGTGCACTAAAGCCACTGTAAAAATATAAACACCAGACAAGTGGTTAAAAACTTAAGAACTAAGGGGCGCTTGGGTGGCTCAGTCAGTTGAGCCTCTGACTTTGGCTCAGATCATGATCTTGTGGTTTGTGAGTTCAAGCCCCACATCAGGCTCACTGCTATCAGCCTTTCAGTGCAGAACCTGCTTCAGATCCTCTGTTCCTTTCTCTGTGCCCCTCCCCCACTAATGCCTTCCCAAAACTAAACAAATAGTTTTTACAAAATATAAGAACTAAGGAAGGAATAAGAGGGAAATATGGTCTTTGTAAAACGATAGAGCATCGTTTTAAATGCTCATTTTAAATGAATGTGGGATGCTGTCATAACAAATAAATAGGTAGGAATAGCTTTGGAGAAGGGAGTAGATAGAGGCTGGAAGACTACTGAGGAGTAGAATAGAAAAATTCTAGATTGCCTTGAATCAACTCTTAGTAGAAATATGGACTTTTAAAGATGCTGTTGGCAGGGGCCTAGTAGCAAGTGAGGAACATGTCACTGGGAAATAGAAGAATGGAGACCTTTGTTACATAGTGGCAAAGTTTACTGGAATCCTGTCTTTCAGTTATGAAAGATGAGTCGGGATATCTGGCTAAAGAGGTTTCCAAGTAAAGTGTTAAAGATGTGACCTGTTTCTTGCCACTTAGAGTAAAATGCAAAAGGAGACAAATAAATTGAGGGAAGAACTGCTAAACGAAAAGGAACCAAGGCATGATAATTTGGAAAATTCTAAGCCCATGCAGATGACAAAAGATGCTAAAACTAAGAGACCTCTGAAAGAAAAGACCCCCCCCCCCAAAAAAAATCCAAGGTTGTCTATAAAACATTTTGCTAAAACCTTTGAAGGATCAAAACATCAGAGTGTTTGGGCATAAAAAATTTAAGATCATGCCTCATAGCTCTTCTCAATTAAATTAGAGGGCTTCCAGGAATTTGCATTGCCCTCACCCATCAGGAGCCAAAGATAGAGAAGGAATTTATCCCAAAAAGATTTGTGAATATAGCTTCTTTCTAATGGAGAGTACTGTTGTGCCATCCATAAGAGACTCAAAAAATTCTGAAGAAGGTTGTATCAACAGAAACACTACCGGCTTGGACTGAAAGAACAAAAAGAGTACAGAGTGAAAGGAGGCTGTTGGACTCCAAAATCCTATTTACAGGAAGTAGGCTAATAAAACTACTTGACTGCAAACATATGCTACTGTTTGTGAAAAAGGAAGGATGACTCAGGGGGTAGAACCAGGAGTCCAGAGGGCAGAACTGAGATCCTCCGGATAAGAGTCCATGTTGTTCAGCCTGTGAGATCCTGAGGCTTGTAAGATCCTGAGCAGAGATTAGGATCTGTTTAGGATTATGGCCAGTCAAACCCACTCAGACTTCTAACCTACAGAACCATAAATATTAAATGGATGTCATTCTAAACCAATAAGTTCATTTGGTAATTTGTTACGCAGCAATAGAAATCTAATACAGATACTAATAACTAGAGCCACTAAAAGATCTTAGAGAATTTAGTTTATACAATTTAAAAGAGAATAAAGTGGTTCCATGAGGTTTTTATGTGAATTCACTTATAAACTCTTTACAAATGTTGGGAATGCAAGCTGGTGCAGCCACTCTGGAAAACAGTATGGAGTTTCCTCAAAAAACTAAAAAAAGAATTACCCTATGACCCAGCAATTGCACTACTAGGCATTTATCCAAGGGATAGAGGTGTGCTGTTTTGAAGGGACACATGCACCCCCATGTTTATAGCAGCACTACCAACAATAGCCAAAGTATGGAAAGAGGCCAAATGTCCATCGATGGATGAATGGATAAAGAATGTATATCTATACAATGGAGTATTACTTGGCAATCAAAAAGAATGAAATCCTGCCATTTGCAACTATGTGAATGAAACTGGAGGGTATTATGCTAAGTGAAATTAGAGAAAGACAAACATCATATGACTTCACTCATATGAGGACTTTAAGAGACAAAACAGATGAACATAAGGGAAGGGAAACAAAAATAATATAAAAACAGGGAGGGAGACAAAACGGAAGAGAACATAAGTATGGAGAACAAACTGAGGGTTGCTGAAGGGGTTGTGGGGGGGATGGGCTAAATGGGTAAGGGACATTAAGGAATCTACTCCTGAAATCATTGCTTCACTATATGCTAATTAACTTGGATATAAATTTTAAAAAATAAAAAGTAAAGTTAAAAAAATTAAAATAAAAAAAAACTCTTTACAAATGTTTATAAATGCTCTGAAAACAGTTTTCAAATGCTATACTTTCTATATGGTTTCTATTAAGTTACGAATGCATGTATTTCTGACTCCAGGAGCTCACTGCTTATTCCCCACTTTTTTTCACACTCATCAATGTGCACCTACAGAAGTAGATTTTAAGTCTCCCCTTCAGAGCCGTGGTTGTACACAGGTCATTATGGAATCTTCTATCCCTTACCTTTCCTGCATACCTGTTAATGTCATTCCTTGAATTGTTTACCCTGTGTAGAAACTTCATATATCAACCTGAACCTGAAATATCACTGCAAAGTAAAAGTCAAGTTGGGAAAATTTTGTTTTCTACTCCACTTTTCATCACACAAGAACATAACTAAGTTTCCAAATGAAGGTAAATGGTGTGGCCTATGTTGGAAGAATGGCCAAATCAGCATTCCAGAACATACCAACTTGAATCATTTTGTTTTCCTGAAGAGCAGTAATAGAAGGTATAGGGAGATAGGAGAGGAAGTTGTACGGCATGCTAAGAATTTGCTGGATTACTGAAGAAAAATAAAAAATAGGCCAAGGTGGGAAGACAAAAACTCTATTTCTTAGGAGAAATTTATGTTCCTGATTTTTTTTTTTAATTTTGAGTAAGGAAATTAGTAATTTTATGTTCTCACTTTAAGGGATAATGCATTGGTCAGGGGTGAAGTGCAGAGAACAAATTCGTATTAGGTAATTCAATAAGAAAAGGGGTTTGTTAGAACATATTAAATGACTTCCAGAATATTTGAGATAGCTGAAAAACAAATAACCTTTAGCTTGACTTTCTGGATATGAGTCTAAGCCCTATCTCAGAACTTGGCTTTGACAAGGGGCTACTGTTGCAGCCACAACTAAGAAGCATCACCACCTTGTACCTCTGCTAAAACCCTTAGCATCACAACCAGATGCCTTAACCCAGAGTCTCTTTCCATATGAACTGATTTAGCATTCATAATTGGTGAAACCAAAATCATATAGAGCCCTAACAATAAGAGCATACACAAAATGTAGTTTTTAAGCTTTTTTAAGAAGAAATAATAGAAGAAGATTGGTATAGCTGTTGAACGACCACAGAACTCCCCTTGAGGGCCTAATATTTAAATTAAGAAGGCCTAGGATAGCCATTTCATATAGGAAGACAAATTCTCTGTTTTGGAGGTAGTAATAAAAACGATCAGATACTTAAAGGATAATTTTCTTTTGAATCTTCCTAAGTTCAGGTGTTAGTAAGCATTTTAAGTCACAATTTTCATTTTTGTAGTGTAAGGTCTCAGTGATTAATATTAAATTAAATGAACATAAAAATCTGGTTATTATTTTTCACTGGCATTTATTTTAGGCTTATATGAAATATACGTTATCATGTTATCATAGATCTGCACAGTCTGCTAGTCCTTTCTAACTTATAACAAGGGTTCGCCTACATTACCCGAGAGAGTGGCTTTGTTTCATGGTTTGTATAAGGTACTGTTGTCCTGAAATGAGAATCCTACTTAACAAGCTTTTCTTTTTTTCCTTGGCATTATGCCTCCCCTTTATCTGAACTAGCTTCAAAAATACTAGTGTCAAAAATAACATCAGCTTACAATGGGCTTACAGCAGTGATGGTGGTTTTAGTAACTGAGTCAACCCTAGGCTAAGTGCCATAGGCTGGCTCGAGTCATATGTTAGCATATTATTTTCTGTGACTTACGCTTCCAACATTGGGACTTAGATATAGGCAGACACAAAGAAGACTAGAAACCAGTAGTGGTGAATAATCTCTTCCCTGCTGTAACATACGCAAAAAGTAGGTATTATATAGTGTATATGGATGAGTTAACAATGACTAAATGAGCATAGCTGCCATTTGAGAGCACTGGACCCTTTACAGTGGCTTTGAGTACTGTTCACAAGTGAAACCTGATGGAATTAACCACTGCTTATTCTAATATTTATTTAGGTTTATTCGTATGACTTCCAAATTAAGTTGAAATTAGAGCCGCTTAATAACAATAACAAATTAATTTCAATGAACTACTAACCTATATTAGTAGGCTAAGGGCTCAAAGGAAAGCAAGAAACAAGTAACTAGGACAGGGGGTTATATGTTTTTAACTTATGCCCTCCTCTAGTAACTGATCTGGTTTCCTTTTGGTCTTTTCTTTCTTTTTGCCTGCTTTTCCTTTTCAAAGTTGGAAGAAATCTGCCTGGTTGTTTTACTCCCACCCCTCCCTTTGCCATCATTACTTATGGTCCTGGAAGTCGAAATTGTAATTTGGAGTAGGTAACTACTATACATGGGCATTTTTAACTTCAGGGCAGCAGAAAGGTGATGAAGGAAGATAGCGCTAATTAAGGTGGCTGTTTATCCCCGTTTGCTTGGGATGGTCCAAGTTTATGCCTATTAATAGTATCTCCTTTCATTCTCAAAACTGTCCTGGTTTTTGGATAATAAGTTATGAGGTCACCCTAGTAACAACTGAGATGGGCTAAAGGATGGTATAGAAAAATGTAGAAACTTTAAAAAAAAATATCCATGGTAGTTGAAATTTGGGCAGAGCCAGTTTAACTTAATGTCGTGTTAAAAATAGCAAGGACAAAATTGCCTTTCTTGACACTGGGGTGTCTGTGTACTCTTCAGAGCTATGTTATCTGTTAGGAGTGTTTTCTAATATTTAAGTAATTGTTCTTATTTATATGCATGAACTAGCCAGCTTATAGAATTATAATAAGTGAGAGGGTATTTGCCATTCAATAATCTAAAAAATAGTCCTAATAAAAATTCTTAGGGAATTGTAGTTCAGAAATTTAAATGGAGGTTTAATAAAATGTATTCATGATGGATTTTTAAAAGAAATTTTTTTTCAAGGATACTATTGTTGCTGTTAACTTTGGGTAAAGAAAAACTATTGAAATGGAAAATATTTGCAATGTTCTGCAAACAATAAAATTAATAGAGTGGTGTCTTTTTCAGATAATTAAATATTCCTTTTCATATATAATTTCTGAAGGCGATTTTCTGTTATGTTTCAGTGTTTATTATAGTTTAAAGAAAATGTATCTTACCCCAAACCAGGTTTTCATTCCCATTGATAGCAAGTAATTCATTTTTATTATAATTGAAAGCAATATTAATATTTTATAGAAATTTAATTGAATCCCAGACAAGTTATTTCCTTTGTCTTCTCTTCTAAGAATAACTTCTTATGGTGGGTTGAATAAATAAAGCTCACTACAAAGACCTAGGTTTTAGAATCCCCAAGTGGATTGTAATAGACAGTTTTCCCATATGAAAATTTACAATTTTCACTTACTATACTTAATATAAGTTGTATGTATTTTTGAGAAGCCATTAGAACATGCTATCAATAAGAAAAAGACACCAAGGAGTAAAATATCGGATGATGAGTGTTGCCAGAAGCCTTCCAAGTACTTTAGACATACACCTTGCAATTAGAGGTAACACATTTTCAGTTTAATGCTTTGTTACCTTGTTAATAATTAACATAATGCAACAACTCCATCTGGACCATGAAATAATAGAATGTAATTCCAAAGGAGTTCTTATGGTACATTTTTTTTTTCTGTAAAAAGCATCGTCCAAAAGTCTTATGGTGTACTATTGTTCAGTATTCTTTCTCCCAATTACTAAATATTAGCACTTCTACGGGATAAAATTTGCTGTGGGTTTCTGCTACTGTAAAGATAACACAGGGTTAATCCCAATGTCATGCCTTCATCTCCGTTTCTAACAAGGTGTACTTATTGCTGAAGGAAAACGTCCTATGAAAATGGTAGAGTCCATGTTATGATTGTTATGAGTGAATGGTGTGTTTTAACTGTCCAACTTACGGAGACTATTAAATTACAGTGGTCAGTGCTACACTTATGAGTTAATAAAAATGGCAGTTATTTTAAGGAAACAGGTTTTTCCCCCCAAATAGACATTAGGTTTGCCTGTGTGAATAGAAGAAGAGGCTGCCTTGCTGCTGGGAGATCGATGTTTTCTAGGAGACAACGAAAAAGGGAGAAGAACAGGGAAAGAGATCTGGTAGTCTCAGATTTATCTCCTTTTTAAGGCAATTCATAATTTTATTCTTCATAAATGATGTATATAGAAGTTTCAGTGGTTTAATTTTGGGAAAGATGTTGTTCCTGCCCACCTTGTAATCACAAGACACCTGATCATACTGCTGCTAACACCACTACATTTTCTCATTATGGACTGTGGGGAAGCTTTGGTCTTGTTTTCCACTAAGGAAAAGAAAATAAGCTGATACTTAGAGTCACTGGAGCAGAAGGAGCCGAAGGGTCCAAGTGACCTTATAGAATGGACCCAGCAGGGAGACCTGACATTCAGCCCATAGCTCTGACACTTGATAAATCACTGCAAGGCTCTGCCTGTGCCTCAGTTTACCTATTAATGAGGACAGTCCACATATTCCATTATAACCAATTCATGACGACAAGAGAAAGGTAATAACAATATTTCTCTTGTGAACCCCCAAGGAGAACCTGTTCTTAGCGTTAAGTAGGCAGAGCGAAGTGTAAGCCAAAGCAAGAAGAGAAGGGCCACTTCTTTTACTTTTCGCCCTAAAGCCCTACCAGGTGCTGAGGCACCATCTGGGTAGAACAATCTTGAGATGCTTCTGCAATGAGCCCTTTGTAGGGATGATTATTATACAAAGTCTTTTAAGAAAGTACAGAGGCAAAGAAGTATTAGCCTGGCCAACGCCCTCCCTCCCAGTGGGTTCTGACTCTCTGCTTGGGAGACATATTCCCCAAAGCCCTTTAATATTTTAATAAACATGTAAAATTCTTAGAGGAGAGAGAGGAAGGGAATTTAAAAGGGAGAAATAAAGCTACTACTTATTACACACTACCACATTCTGGATGGCAAAATTATGATGATAAGAATAATAACAACTAACAAAGCAGTCACAGGTGAAATCTGCAAAACAGGTGCAGATTAAGTCTCAGATGCCAGGCTTTGGGCTTAAGCCCTATGCATACATTGTCTCATGTCTCATGTGATCCCGGGAAACAAATTGTAACATTAATCCCTATCTTACAGTGAAAAATAGGTTCGCTCACTTGCCCAAGGTCTACTGAGGTTGTGGAAAATGAATTCAAACCCCAGTAGGCTGGATCTGCTTTCTCTCTCACTCAATTCTGACAACTCTGTCCGATGGGCACCATCTGCTAATGTAGACGGTAGGGTGAGCGTGAGGTTAGGCAACTGCTCTAGGGTTACACACAGTCTACACAACAGCAAAAATGTTAGTCCTGCCCCCTTTAAACACATACATTCTTCTATGCTATGCTAAATTTTTCTCCTTTATAATTTTTGTCCTGTGGTGACAGTTTAATGAATATTGAATTAAATATCTAATTATAATTAGATCTATCTCACAAAAGGAAAATCAGCAGATCAACACTAGGTTTCACATTAGCAATAAGTATTCACATCACAGTGACATCCTTTTTTTTTTTTTTTTTTTTCAGATTGGCCCATTGCATAGTTTCCCATAAGAATCTGTTCCTATTACCAAAGTGGGCCAGTTTCACAATTTTAAATCTGCTTGTATCATTGTAACTAATGATATCATCATAACATTCTTCTTTTTTTATTCATGGAGCTAGTATGGTAAAGTAAAGCTTGGTTAATTATTTCCAAATTCTTGGACCCTCCAGGAAAACACTCTTCAAATATCAGGTCCAGTGTCAATGGACATATACAAATAGGTGATAGACATATAATCTGGGCTTTGACTGGGGTGGGAGAGAACTGCCATTTCTCTCCCCTTCTCTGGGAGGCAGGAAATTGCTGTGGATTAAAGAAATGTCAATACAAGTTCCCAGTTTTCCTACTTCAGAAATAAATGCGTGTTCTCCCTTTCCCCAACCTTCTTTTGTTCTCTGTTGCTCCCCTTTCCCTACTGAATGTGTGTGTCTGGGCAGCTCTACCTAGTTTGGATTTGATAGGAGAATGGACAGGAAGCTGGATCATTCAGAGTAGAAATCAAGCCAGTTAGTTAGATCAGAGTTAAGCCCCCTATTCATTTTATGTATGCCATTGAGCATCTAGAGGGTAATGGTGATTTTTATTCCCTCCTGGCATTAAGTCTGAGAGGCAAACTGACAAGTAAAAGGAAAATTCAAAATTAAAGTTGACATACCTTCCTTAATTCTTCCCAAGGTGCTTAAGTATGATTATTATTTAATGCCTCTTTTTCCCTGTAAATATATGGGGTACCAGTCAACATATGGAATTGTTCCAGATAATAGAAATCTACCTGAAAACTAAGACCAAAATATGAAAAATACCAGAGAGGCTGGAGATATTGGGTTGGAGGAGAACAGGTTTCTGGAAGCCTAAGGTGCAGACTAATGCAGAGCTCTCTCTGCAGTGCAGGGTTTTTCAAGAGTTCCTATCATTTTGTGACATCTTCCTTCCATGTGTAACCCTCAAGCTCAGCCCTACTGCATCATCACATTTTGCTTTTCAGACTCACCACCATTGATGGTGGGTCAAGAATATCATCCATGTACATAAAGGACAGTGGCTTATAACATTTTAAGACAGAAAAGAAAAAAGTCTTCAGTCACTAGGCAGGCTGACCTCAGGGCTGTCAAGCAAATTATGGCAGCCCAGGATGTCTGCTCAGAGAATCATTGTGGTGTGGGAGGTGATGAATGAGTGGTTTTGATAGCCTTGGGCTCCTTCCCGAGAGAGAGAGACCAAGTTGGAAGATGATTTTAGCAACCATGGTAGGTAAGTCTGACAAAACTCAAATACCACCTCCTACCTCTCTGTTTGCATGAGGAATGATGGCAGAACTGGGTCTTGACTTGTGGGACGTTCAGTATAAAGATGAGAAAAATCATCTTCCTCATTCATTCCTCCTCTTTGAAATGAAAGTCTGCCCAAGCAGAAGAGGATTTCTATGTATCAGAAGTTTTGCTGATCCAGAGAAAAGAGCCTGCAAAATGCTCGCCTTTCCAATGGAGGTTAGAAACTGCCATTGACAAAATGGCACTCAGTTTTTCACCTCCACTCAGTATGTCAAGTCTTTTTATATTCAGGCACCATCAACTCCTAAAGGAATATGAAAGACTATCTTTTGAGAGAAACTAAACATAGGGCAAGTTTGTTTTACTTCACATATTTATAAATGGAATTTGTTATTAGAAGAAACTGAAAGTTGAATATTCATTAGCATCCTAGATCCTCTTTTGAGTAGGAGACTTGAAAGAAGCCTGAGTTTGGAGAGACTTTTTTTTTTTTATCTTTTCTTCTTCTGTGCTTTTGAGGCTGATGTTAAGTTCTGCCATCTGTAGGACCTGTGCATTTTAAACTTCTTTTACTTATAAGCTTCAGCTCTTTTGGGAAATTGTTTTTGCTTATGTTATCTAAACGGCAGAAATCGGCTTCCATCTCACATAGTCTCTGCATTATTAAAATACAGCTTGTTGTGCAGAGTTTTAATGGACTCTTTAGAGCCTTTACATATTAATGTTATATACTAGGAACTATTAAAACAGTCCAAATAAAACATATTCACCAGTTAAATGTTCTGTTTTATTTGTGAATGAATGAATGAAAAGGACAAGCTAGTTATCTAAATGGTCATTTATGAAAAAAAAATTATAACCTAATACAAACTTATTCACCTATCTGGAAACTCAATCACATCATTCCAAGGAAGACTAGAATTTGTTACTCTCTTCTCCTTATCTCTAAACAGAAAAACAAGTAAACAAAAACAATTTCAACCTACTATTGATTATTTATGTATGAAATACATATGGTAAATTCTTAATCCAAGATGGTTATTTTCCTTTTGTCAACAAGAAGAATGTGGAATGTACTTATTGATTTTGAAATTTTTGAAAATACTTCACTAAAGGCTAATTGGTGAAATCAACCAGCTAGAAGGGACAAACAGTAGGGAAAAAGGTGAGAATAAAATCAAATAATCCATCATTTTAAAATTAGCACACTTTTCCTTCTCTCTACCAGAAAACAAAACAAAACAAAACAAAATTTTCCCATCAAATACTCACTTAAATATTCAGTATTAAAACTTTGTTCAATCAAGTTAGCAAACTACAAGGTTGGGCCCTGGGCATTCCTTTTTCAAACAGATGAAGTAGCACCTGGGACAGTGCTAAGAGCCTAGTTTAAAATTTTTTTTTAATGTCTATTTATTTTTGAGAGAGAGAGAGACAGAGTGTAAATGGGGCAGGGGAAGAGAGAAAGGGGGACACAAAATCTGAAGCAGGCTCCAGGCTCTCAGCTGTCAACACAGAGCCTGATATGGAGCCCAAACCCACAAACCAGGAAATCATGACCTGAGCCAAAGTCGGACGCTTAACCGACTGAGCCACCCAGGCACCCCTTTAAGAGCCCTAGTTTAAAGTCAGGCCCCATTGACAGCTTCTATTCCCCACTCTGCCACTCATTAGATGAGTGACCTTGGGAAAGTCATTTAATTTCTCTGGGCCTTGTTCCCTCATTGGTAGTAATAGAGGCTTGGACTGGATTTGTTCAGTAGATAGATATTTACTAATCTCCTGATAAATACCATGTTTCAATAAGACATAAAAAAATTTTAAAAAGCAGCCCCTGTCTTCAAGGAGCTGAGAGTTCAATGGGGGACACACCTGTAAAAACTAATGCATGCAGTAAAGTAGTTTGATACTACTTTAAGGTATACAAATTTCTTTAAGATATACAAATATACCTGACATATTGGGGGGCACCACAAGAGGAGTGGTCAGTCCTATGTAGGTTCAGGTGGGAGAAAGAAGACTGACAAGGACTTTAGAGAGAAGATGCTTGAACTGAGTTTGAATGTCATTCTGCAGATGAACAGGGCATAGAGGTGTAAGAACACAGGCCTGTGGGAGGAAGTCAGTATACAGCCTCAGGATCTAACAGATGTCCTGTCTGGCTGTAATGTAAGTATGAGATGAAATATGCAAAGGATGCCTGGAACAAATGGAAAAGGCTTTATATGACATAAGGATTCTGAATTTTGTAAGAAGCCATGCCACAAGTAGTTCTAAGCAGAACTTAAGAGCTGTTCACATTTGTGTTCTAGAAAGATCACTTTAGCAAAGTATGGCAAAGGCTTCGAGGGGGCAAAGATTAGAGGCAAGGAAGCCAGTCAGGAAGCTATCTAGAAGCACACAACAGAGATGATAAAGGTGACAGCAGAAGCTGTCGAGTGGAAGGGAAAGAACTGTAGGACATGAGGAAAGTGATTCCTCTAAAATCACTGAATGGATGAGGGGTAAGGAAGGAGGTGGAGGGACTCTAAACTCCCTTTCAGCTTTTGTCTCCCATGAGTCAATTATTCTGAGACAGCTGGATCAAAACCTTTCAATTAAAGGAAAGATTCTCATAAACACAGCTAATGAAAAAATATTTTTAGAGCTTTATAAAATGGCTTATTCTGAATTCTTGCTTTTAGACTAGTGGAATATTGTGTTTTTAAACATAACTCTATATGGTTAGTACAGAGAGAGGCAAGTGGTTAAAGTTGATTCTTTGTTCAGAAGATACATCATAGGCAAGTAAATTGATACTGTAAAGTCACCCTGAATCGTGCGGTATGCTGTGAAGAGGCAAAAACAGTCCGGTTGTGCTTACATTCAGAAATTCTATGAGGTAGCTTAATATAAACACCCACGAGACTCTGAGAGCCAGAAATAAGAATAGAGCCTATAAGCAATATCCACAGTTAACCTGAAGTCAGAACTCATGCTTAAAACTCCTCTTACCCATCCCCACTCACCTTTTTGACTCGGGGTGTGTTTGTCACTTATTCTACCATAAGCACTGTCTTTACATCATTCTAATGCTTTCTATACTTTTCTTGAAAGTGTCACTCCTTGATCCCATCCCATCCACTCCAGCCCCCTGTAAGTTGGCTACCACCTAGAACATACCAGTAAGATGGCTCTTGCAAAGACCACCATGTCTTCCGAATTGCCAGCTCCATTGGCCATGTCTCACTCCTCATCTGATCTGACCTTTATGCCGTGTTTATGAAACTCTCGCTGTGACATCACAATCACTCTTGTTCTCCCTCACCTTTGTCCACGCTGCCACTATCAGGCCCATGGGTTCTTCCTTTCAGCTCTGCACTCTCCCTGGGTCATTTCATGCACACATGCAGCTTCTTGATACAGATGGTGTTCATTCTCTGGCCAGAGTCGTGTCCCTGTGTTCCATAAATGAAAATTTAACTTTCTTTTCTTTTTTTTTTAAATTTTTTTTTTAATGTTTATTTTTGAGACAGAGAGAGACAGAGCATGAATGGGGGAGGGTCAGAGAGAGAGGGAGACACAGAATCCAAAGCAGACTCCAGGCTCTGAGCTGTCAGCACAGAGCCCGATGCGGGGCTTGAACTCACAGACCACAAGATCATGATCTGAGCCGAAGTCGGAAGCCCAACCGACTGAGCCACCCAGGTGCCCCGAAAATTTAACTTTCTATTGGACACCTTCGCCTCCTTGTCCCTCAGGCAACTCAAAATCAACACATCCAATGCTGAATTCCTTCTTCCCCCAAATGTTTGCCTTTTCTGATTACAGTCTCATCTTGTGACAACTAGACCCCTGTATTCCTCTGTGGGCATGTACAACTTTTCATAACTCCCTCTACTGCACACCTCCCCATTCCAAACATGCTCAACTACCTTTATTCTGCCAGATGTCTTGCACTCATTATAAACTCTGAGTCTGTGCACATGCTTAGAAGGCCTTCTTGATACATATAAAAACACATACAGTCATTTACTTCATCTGGCTGCATTTTACTGAAATTTCAAGCCATTGTTAAGGATTTACTTTCTCCAGAAAACTTTTCTGGCCCAGACCTCTGTTGTAGGTGACCATATTTTGAAGTTTTATGGTGGCTTTTACTCCTTTGTAGTAGTTCTCAATAAGGTGTGGGGGAGGGGAAGACATAGGAGATAGAAAGGTGCTTTGCCCCGCAAAGGACATTTGACAAGTGACATGTGATGTGTGAAAGTGTCTGGAGACACTTCTGGTTGTAACAAAGGATTGGGGTGCTACCAATATGCAGTAAGTAGAGGCTAGGGATGGTGCTAACTATCCTCCAGTGCATAGATCTCCACAACAAAAAATCATCCCGTACAAAATGTCATTAGTGCTGAACTCTGTTCTAATTCCATATTTCTTTTTCCGTTTCTCTCATTAAATTATAAGCTTTTGGAGAACATGGACTGTGTCTTATTCAACGTTATATATGTAGGAAGTAACGGGTTGTTCAGCATAGTAGATGCCCTGTATGAGTGCATAAATAGGTGAGTAGATGGACGGATGGTTTGAATGGTTTCCCATTCTAGCCCAGAAAAAAAATCTATAGTTATATGTAGGCTGAGGACAATAAGTTTGATGTGTCACTCCTGAAGTCACCCTGATGCCACTTCTACTCTTTGAGATGTTGATCATGGAGAGAAGTGGGAAGATTCAAACTATGGATGCGTGTTTCTGTTTTGTTGTGTATTTAAGTATATGTCACTTTATTTATTTAAATGTCTTATATTGGTGAGTGAATTAAAACAATATATGTGTTTATACCCATTGCTAGTAATCAACAGGTCTGGGCACATATGATAAACAAGACATTTTAGCATGCTGTGATGAGAAAACATGGTTTGATTTAAATTCTGGTTTCATTCTGGGCCACCTCGGTGGCTCAGTCAGTTAAGCATCCAACTTCAGCTCAGGTCATGATCTCACAGTTCGTGGGTTCAAGCCACGCATCAGGCTCTGTTCTGACAGCTCAGACCTTGGGGCCTGCTGGGGATTCTGTGTCTCCCTCTCTCTCTTCCCCTCCTGCCCCCATCTGTCAGAAAGTAGTAAATATTAAAAGAAAGTTAAATTCTGGTTTTGTTCTAATACTGAGCTTTGTAAACCTAAACATGAGTTTTATTGTCATTGATCTTTAATTTTTTCAACTTTGTTTTGATAATGACATGAACTAAATCATATAAAGTACATGGTACATAGTGCTGTCAATAAATCTGACATCCCTCTGCCTCTTCTCCAAACTACCTCTATTAAGAATTGCATTCGACTCAGAAACAGAGCCCTGATAATCATTGCTTAAATAGATAGTTTATTTTTTCCCCCAGAAAATAAGTCTGGAGGTCTGCAATCCAGGGTTTGTATGATGTTTAAGGAATCCAGGCTCCTTTTAGCTCAATACTTACCAATGCTAAAGTATGGCCCTGATATTCAAAATGCATGCTAGAGTACCAGTCACCAATGCTGTGTGCCAAGCAGCAGATTAGAGGACAGAGTGAGGATGGTGATGATCTGTCTCTTCTAAAGAGAAAACAGAATACATTCTTTTATTTTAAGTTTATTTATTTTGAGAAAGACAGAGAGAAAGTGTGAGTGGGGGAGGAGCATATAGAGGGTGAGTCAGAATTCGAAGCAGGTTTCGCACTGTCAGTGCAGACCCCAGTGTGGGGCTTGGACTCACAAACCATGAGATCATGACCTGAGCCAAAGTCAGACACTTAACCCATTGAGCCACGCAGGTACCCCCAAAATACATTCTGATACAGTAAGAGTGCTTATGTGTAAATTGTTTAACACCTAGTATCTTGAATATAAAGGACAGAGGGGCCCCTGGGTGGTTCAGTCAGTTAAGCATCCAACTTTGTCTCAGGTCATGATCTTGGGGTTTGTGACTTCAGTCCCCACATCGGGCTCTCTGCTGTCAGTGCAGAGCCCACTTTGGATCCTCTGTCCCCCCCCCCTCTCTCTGGCCCTCCCCCATGCTCTTCCTCTTTCAAAAATAAACATTAAATAAACAAACAAACAAATGACAGAAATGTAGCACTTAAGAATTCATTTTACCTTTCTATACCTAACGTTATTTTATTACCTCTAAGTCATGTGCATGTGTGTAGGCTGTGTGTGTGTGTGTTCCCAAATAAATTTACTATATTTTAATACAGACTTACAGAAATGGAGCTCATCCTGGTAGCAAAAAGCACACCCAAAATTTTCCATAAACAAAATCAGGAATCCTTAGATCAGGGTTAACATGACTAGTGATAAGTCATATTGCTATCATTTATCCAATTTATCATTGGTTTGAAGTGATGAAAAGGGCACTTTACCTTTGTGATATTCTTTAAAAAGAAAAAAAACCCAAACTCCAATTCAATTATGAAAAAAAAATTAGACAACCCCAAATTGAGGGACATTCATAAAATACCTCCTCAAACTTGTCAAGGCCATGATAACAAAGGAACAACTGAGACTAGAGGAGACTAAGGAAACTTGAGGCATAAATGTAATGTGGTAGTCTGAGATTGGACCCTGGACAGAGGAAGGACATTAGTTTAAACACACACACACATACACAACCAAGAAAAAACAAACAAACAAAAACTATAAGAGGCACATTAGAGGAAACTGGGTGAGGAGTATATGGGAACTCTCTGTATCATCTTTATAATTTTTCCATAAATTTTAAAAGTATTCCAAAATGTGGCACCTCGGTGGTTCAGTCGGTTAAGCGTCTGACTCTTGATTTTGACTCAGGTCATCATCTCAAGGTTCATGGGATCAAGCCCTGTGTCAGGCTCAGCACTAACAATGCAGAGCCTGCTTAGAATTCTCTCTCCTTCTCTCTCGGTCCCTGCCTAGCTCCCATGCACCCACACTCTGCTCTCCTTCTCTCTTGGTCCCTGCCTAGCTCGCATGCACGCACACTCTGTCTCTCTCAAATAAACTTCAAAACAATAAAAAATTTAAAAAATAGGGGCGCCTGGGTGGCTCAGTCGGTTAAGTGTCCAACTTCATTCAGCTCAGGTCATGATCTCACAGTTGGTGAGTTCGAGCCCCAGGTCGGGCTCTGTGCTGACAGCTCAGAGCCTGGAGCCTGCTTCAGATTCTGTATCTCCCCCTCTCTCTGCCCCTCCCTCAGCGGCACTAGGCACTCTGTGTGTGTGTGTGTGTGTGTGTGTGTGTCTCTCTCTCAAAAATAAATAAACATTAAATAAAATAAAGTAAAAAAAATAAAACTACTCCAAAAATGTTTATTTTAAAAAGTATGAATTACTGGCACACATCGAAAGCCTGTTATGTTCATTTGTGTAGGACATTACCTACAATTGATACATTTGAGAACAATCTCCACACATGCAGGGCTTTGTCTAGTTTGTTTCCTGCTGTTTCCCCAGTGTCTAAAGAAGTACCTGACATAGACTAGGCACTTAGTAAATGTTGTTAAAAGTTGTTAAAAGTTGAATGAATGCACATATGGTTCCTTCTGAGAATGAATTTATGTGTTAACATAAGGGTAACATCAGGAAAGAAAATGCATACCAGAAAAACCTCTGATCTGTTTCTGAGTTATTGTGATTTTTCAGTATATTATTTTGTAAATTATTAGAGCATTCTTACTAGTCCTCTACCTCATAGTCCAGGAGAATCAGCATACGTTTGTCTATAATTTTTCTAATGGAACATTTTTTGAGGGGTAGGTCCTGGAGGAGTTGGTAACTGGCAGACACTTTATTAGAAATAAAGGGGTTTGTAGCACTGATTCTAATTCAAGGAAACCGAAACCTTTTTATAATCCTATCAGATTAATAGATCAGGGATTAGAAAGCTGCACAACACTAATTTTCTATAAATTAGTAATTTTCTCTCTATTAGTATAAAAAAGAACTAATGGGAAAGGCACTTAATTAAAATCCCAGCCTTACCACTTACCACCTGTGTGATTATAAAAAAGTTCTTCAATCCCTCTAAACCTTAATTCCCTGTTAAAACGGATAGTCGTACCTCACAAGATATATGCAGTCCTCTATTAATGAAAATACAGGATAGATTGCTGTAACAACAGCCCAAGGACACAGTGGTTTTCACAAGGCAGATGCTTGTTTCTGCCTCATCTAACAACCCAGAAATGGTATAAAGGCTTTTGGGGAAGCCTCCATCCTGTGCTTAGCCGTCTCTGGTCTGCATTCCTTTTATTGCATGCTCAAGTCACCACCACTTCCACATTCCAGGCCACCAGAGGGAGGAAAGCTAGAGGAAACACACCTTTCTTTCTAAGGGAATGACCCGGAAGTTATCACTTCAACTCCTATCTCATTGGCCAGAACTTAGTCATGTGGCCCCAGCTAGCTGCAAGGGAACCTGGGAAATGTTTTCTTTATCTGGGAAGCAGTTTGCTAAACTAATACTTCAGGTATCATGGAGAGTAGCAAGAAAACTAGCAGAGCCTTCCTTAAGCACCTGGAATAGTGCCTCACATGGAATGAATGCTCACCAAATGATATTTTCTTTAAATCATCTGGAAGGTGATTAGTGTGAAAGGAGAAGGTAAGTGGAAACATTTTCTCAACTATGCATTACTCAGATTTTAGGATAGATCCTCCTGGGAAGCTGTGTTTACATTTGAAAACTTGCCTATCTTCTTGTAAACTAAAACACAACTCCCAAGAAATGAGGTTTATATCATCCTAAGGAAAATAAGCTGCAGAAGTAATAATTCAATGTGTACTTGTTTTTATATTTAATGGCTTCAGCTCACTACCCTTCTAGCTGAGGAAACTGGTAGATTAATTTAGAAGTAGCTGTGCTCTGGTGAAAAGGGGAAGATGCAAAGTGAACTATGCTAGTTATTTTGAATGTAGAAATTCCTTTGTTTGCTCAGTTGTAATTTTGTTCATCAGAATTTTTCCACTGTTTACTCTTTTCATGGAGTCAGTTTCAAGCTTTTGGCAATAATTTATATTTACAGAAGTGGGACTGCATCTTTGGAAATTTTTTTCATTTTTCTACTGGTTTGGTTTGATTGTTTTCCTGAGGATATTTAGTATAATCTGCTGAACTTGGGCAGTTTTATTCTAGGCAAAGAAGTTTATACTGAGCCCCATTTATGCTAAGCCTGCCTAGGACATTTTTACATTCCATGGGTCCTAACGGTAGGTTTTCAGCCCCTCATGTGATCTAACAGGCCACACTGCCATCCAGCTGGCAGCTGGACAGGACTCAGATGGCCCTGCTTTTTGGTGACATTGGTAACATGAGGGGTGAACATGATACTGGTTATACTGGTTGGCTTGGGCTGCCATAGCAAAATATCATAGACCAGGTCCCCTAAACAACAAATATTTATTTCTCTCAGTTCTGGAGACTGGGAAGTCCAATATAAAGGTTCTTGCCAGTTCAGTTTCTGGTGAGAACTTTCTTCCTGGTTTGTAGGTAGTTGCCTCCTCTCTGTGTCCTCACATGGCAGAGAGAGAGTACTCTGGTATCTCTTCCCCTTCTTGTAAGGTTATCAGCCCTATTGGATTAGGGCCCCACCCTTATGACCTTATTTAACTATCACTGTAACTATCATGCCCTACCTCCAATCTATATTCACTTTGGAGGTTAGGTCTTCAACATATGAATTTTTGGAGAATAAAAACATTCAGCCCGCAGAACTGACCCCCCCTCCTTTCATTTATCATGGTACCCACAAAGGGTGAATGTTTTTTCTGATTGCCCTGTGCCACCCTGGGCAACCTGCTTAAAAGCTGCTACAGTTAAAAAATTGCTCTGGTGGCTTCCTAAAGTCTCTTTCTCGAGTGAAATATTTGGTTTAATGTCATCGTTTGGCCCCACAAAATGCCTTGGGGATTGTAAAATGTTAAGATATTACAATGTAATAAAGTGTTATTTGTAGAGCACTCTACAGTTTTCTTGCCTACATTATCTCTTGAATCTTCATGGTAACTCTGGAGGCATGGTTGGGATATATTATTGGCTCTATTTTATATATTAGAAAGTTGATTGCCACTGAGACTTCATTCCAGGCCTTCCAATTTCTAATCTATAGCAGACCATATATGAGCTGGAGTTTGGCTCTGGAGTCACTGAAGTTTGGTTTCAATCTAAGTTTTGTCGCTTATTAACAGTAAGTGGGAAAATTACTTAACTCTCTAAAATTTCTCAATCTTCTCTGTGACATGAAAATTAGAGTACACCTCACAGGTTTCTAATGAAAATTAAATTATGTAATGCATAGAAATTATTTAGCATAACACTCACTGCACAGAAAATTGTTCAAAATTGTTGGTTATTATTTTTTAAGCACATATCAAATCCTATTGCATTGAGTTTAACTGTCAAACCAAATTTATACATTTTTTGGACTTGAAGATAAAATATTATTCAAATTATGTAGACTATTGTACACAAGCTTATAAGTGTTATAAAATTCATAATATGAGATATGAGCACCTTAACTGTCACCTGAATATCTATCTCTGTGTGTGTATATTCCTTCTTGCCTGGTCAAGCAACAGATTAACACAGTTAATAATTAGCAGATATTTTAAACTCTACCAGTTACACTTTAAGCAAGCCAATGGGATTTTTTATCTGACTTTGGTTTGAGGTCATTACATGCTCACTAATAAAGTAAACTGAGTTTGGAATTCTTGTTTTTTCATTTCATACCAGTAAGCCAATAACAGTCAACATATGCTAATAATTGTGATTAAAAGAACAATAAAGAAGCAAAGCTTTAGCTGCTTGAAATTTGGTATACAGAAAAGTACAGTTATTTGCAGTTCTCCAAATTATCTAGGAAATAATTTCTACCAAAATACATATTTTCCTATGAGTCTGATTCTAAAAGTGTAACATAAGAGGTCATTGTCACATAAGCTATGTCAACCATAACGACTGGGAAGTAGTCTCCCACTACTGTGCCCAGATTTGTCAGGTAATCTAATGTGTATGTGGGGATAAATTAATAATACATACCTTAATTTGTCTTGCACATTAATCCTGATTCTCAAATGGAATAGTTAATTAGAGAATTTCATACATTTCTATATTTAATATGTACATGTGATTGTGGATATACGAGTGAGTAAGGGAATGTTATTCAGATCATTAGTTCTGGTTAAAGTTTCATGCGAGAGGTCAAATAAGCTTTTCTCAGGTAGGAGAAACTGTGCCAAACCTGGAGTTAACATACTTTGGAGCAAAGTGCATTAGCATTGTAAATGTCATTAACTCTGATTTGCTGAACAAACAATGAAAGGCCAATGTGACTTTCAGCCTTCAGGAACACGGTCTAATGACTTTGAAAGGTAAAAGAACTACTTCCCACTAAGTACATGGGTTAGTAAATTCAGAACTGTCTTGATTGGAAATTAATAACACTAATGACTTGAGTTGACCCTAAATAGTTCTCAGCATCTGGGCAAAGCAACTATGAATATATGGATGAGTAGGTATCTGGTAGCATAAAATTATTTTCTTTTTATGCCTCATAATGGTCTCAGTGTGACTACTCATATGGACAGACACTGACACATACCCTCTGATGGTTTTGATTTGAGAAGGCAAGATGACTATACTATGACAGTTTGCTTTGTGTATACCTGTTACAGTTTTAATATATGGTTTAAGTTGTAGTATGTACTCAGAAAGGAGAGTTACACATTACCTTGTATAGAACTCATTCACTACCTTTGTCCCATATGTTTCTTTTGTTTTCCCTAGTAGATTCTGGAGAACAAGGATCATGTCTCACTCAGGATAAACACAGGGCCTGGCTCATGATAGATGCATAAGAAATATTTGAATGAATGCATGAATGTATTTGAACTAATAAGTGAATCTATGATACTTAAATGTGCAACACATAAATATGAACATGTATGAAGAGTTTTATCCATGTACATATGGACGCATACACAGACACACACATGCACACACACACACGCACACACACATCCCATATTCAGAGTACTGTAACTAGTTAAAGAAAGTAATGTCTAAGGTATCTAGCCAACAGCAATACCATATAAACATGTAATTAAATAATGAGTAATTGTCAAAACAGAAAAAAATTAATAATTTATTTTTTTAATGTTTTAATGTTTATTCATTTTTGAGAGGAAGAGAGAATGCACAAAGTGGAGCAGGAGCATAGAGAGAGGAAAACACAGAAACCAAAGCAGGCTCCAGGGTCTGAGCTGTCAGCACAGAGCTGGATGCGGGGCTCGAACTCACGAACCACGAGATCATGACCAGAGCCAAAGTTGGACACTTAACCAAGTGAACCATCCAGTTGCCCCCCCCAAAATTAATAATTTCTTAATAGACATATATCAGTTTAAAAACATTATCAGGGTTACAAAATCAGCCCAAGAAACTCACAGAAGCATACTAACATCCGTTCATGGCCACCAATCATTTGGTGTGTGTGTGTGTGTGTGTGTGTATGTGTGTGTGTGTGTGTTGTGTGCGCGTGCATGTGTGAGTGCGTGTGCACTTTGTTTGTTTCTTAAACAAAGACAGTCACTACAGCCCAAAAAGCAATTATTTTAGTCATTGTTTTATCTTACTGTGGGCAGAAGTAGTATTCATCTTAGTAATTTACTAAAAACACTGAAACATAATGATCCAAACTTTTGTTAAAAAGCAATTATTATTTTTTTCTAGTAAGAAGTTATACAACTTACAAGGTTTTAATAAACCCTTAAATTAACCTGATTTTTTCCCTCAAGATCAGTAGTTATAAAAGAGCACAGGTCTAGTTGCCACATTTTCTACTAGAAATATACTGATATACACAGGCAAAGTTTCTATTTAAAGAAGATACCAGCTCTGCATAATTAGAGAATTATAGTAAATTGTCTTACAGATGGAAAGGATGTACATGTATACTTTTGGCACTTGTTATTAGGGAAACTTTGTTTCACTATGAGATTTTTTATATCTGATATATAATCAACTTTATATTATCTACTCTAATGAGAACCAGAAGTAGCTTAAAATGGAAAAAAGAAATTATTCCAAGATCTCATCTGAGAAGGCAGCTTTGGCTTACTTCCCCACTAATATTGACCTTAAAAAACAAGATCTCTTCAATCCAACTGGGCCTGCATAGTCTGCTTTTTGTCTCATGGAGTATTCTGAAGGCCTCAAAGAAAGTCTTAGGTTTTACACTAGTAACCCAATGTTATAGGGCTTCTCCTCCATGTCATTTGTAGGTAATCGTTGTAGGTAATGATTACTCTTTACTGCCTCAGTGTATTTTTATATACAGTTTTCTCCTGGATTCTATATTCTCATATGAAGAATGCTTGAAGCCATCTGTTAAGAGCTTTTCCTCAAACCCTCTCCACTAGCAAAAGGACCAGGCTTTATCACAACACACTTAATTATTAATACCTCAATCAGGAAGGCAAACATACTAGTGAGCAGAGATTACTAGAACAAGACAGTCAGTTGAACTTACTCTATGTTTGTTGAACTGCCTGAATTTTTAAGCCCATCATGGATATGGAATTAGAACTGGGATCCAAACATCTCCTGCCTCCTGCCCTCTCCCCTGAATTATAATTCGGTGTAATCACAGCATCTCTTTGCCACCAATTTTCTCTAAAATTGTTATAGAATATTTGAGTCATTATGTTTGGTAGTTGTTAAATATTTGCCTAGAACTAGACATACCTAAAATAAAGTGTGTGTATGTGTGTGTAACTAGACATACCTAAAATAAAGTGTGTGTGTATGTGTGTGTGTTTGTGTGTGTGTGTGTGTGTGTGTGTATATATATATATATGTATATATATATATACGTATATATACGTATATATATATATACATATATATATATATAATATTTAGATATTTAGAATATTTAGAATAAAGTGTATTAGGTATGGTGATATGGAATGTAGATATGATGGGAACACAGTTGAGGAATACTTTACCCAGTCTGAGTTAGTCAAAGAGAGGCTTCCTCTCTTAAAAAAAAATGCATAGAAATAGGCAGATGAAGTGGGGGAGGAGAGAAAAGGGTCAGTAGGAGAAAAATCAGAGGTGAGAAATTGCATGACGTATACAGGTAGCTATAAACAGATGTGTGTTGCTAATGCAGTGTTTGAAACAGGGATGGTGAGAAGAGAAACTCACATGGTAGTTAGGGGTCTCATCTTGGAAGGCCATGTTAGCCACATGAGTGTAAGTTTGATGGTGAAGGCAAAGTTCCATGGGCACGGAGACCCTGCTGGTCTTGTTCATTCCATGTTCCCAACATTGTACATTTATCTGACACACAGGTCCTGGTCCTCAGCAGAGGTTTTTTGAGTAGATGAAATGAAATAGAATGAAAAAAAAAAGGATTTAAGATTTGTGTGGATCAGTTTAGATTTTTGGCAATTTGTTCTAGCAGCAGCCTTAGAGGTGGAGCCAAGGAGAATAAATGTGGAGTGAAGGAGACCAGTAATGATGGGAAAAGATGAGGATCTGAAGTAGGGCAGTGGTCAGTCACAGGGATGAATTTGAGACATATTGGAAGATTAAATATGTCGGACCTGGTGTTTGTGTGGCTGTGTGGCTGTGAGAAAAAAAGGAAAGGTAGGAGGCCTGTGTTATGGTAGTTGCCATCATTTAATTTAAAGAATACTAGGAGAAGAGTTGTCTAAGGGAAGAATCAATTTCAAGTTTTTCTGAAAACATCTTAGAATTTAAATTTCTTTCACTTTTGCTTTAAAAAATGAACCCATGGATAAATTCTAACAGGTTTTCAACTAAGATCTTCTAGAACTTTAAATTTTTCAAATATTTTGTGGGTATTGTATTAGCATTAGGTGAGAACATAATCTAAAAGCATGGGCACCTCTCCTTTAAAAGACTTTTCTGATAACACCAAAACATTTTGGCATAATTAGTTACCACTTTTTTTTTTTTTTTTAACATTTCATTTTTGAGAGACAGAGCACAAGCTCTTTATTCATTTTTGAGAGACAGAGCACAAGCTGGAGAGAGAGGGAGACACAGAATCTGAAGCAGGCTCCAGGCTCTGAGCTGTCAGCACAGAGCCCCATGCAGGGTTCGTGGGGCTTGAACTCACAAACCGTGAGATCATGCCCGGAGCTGAAGTGGGACGCTAGACCGACTGAGCCACCCAGGTGCCCCACCACTTTTTCTTTACATACAAATTTTAGTAGAGAGAGAAATATGTTAATTGTTCGTTCTTTCCTCCCTTTTGCTTTCCTTCCCCCACCCCCATATTCCTCCTCTAAGTTGAGCATTCTGCAGTGAACAGGGGGTGGAATCAGCCCCCACATGGAGCTTCACTCAGAGTGGCCTTTGAAAGCTTCTCCACTTTGCAAGGGAAAAGAGCAATGCTTAGAGGCCAAGGAGAATTCCAAATAAACAGCATTCCTACTTCTGTTTCTCAGTCTGGTTGTAACATTTGGTGAGGGGCGAAAACAAATCCAACAGAACAAAGGGCCACCCTTCATTTGAACCTAAAGTTCAAATAATGTTAAATTTAATTGTACTCAGATGGTTAAAAATATTGTTAAAATATGTAATTCTTGTACACTGAAGATTTATAAGAAATGTGGTTAATGTTCTTTCTTTCTCAGTCTTTGGCACTGGCTCTCTTCCTCTTCTAAATATATCTTTTATTATCTCAGGATATTCCTTTAGGATGAGTAACTTCATTCTCTCACATTTCAGAGTAAAATCTTTCAGCCCAAATAAGTTTGGTTCTAGACATGGTTATGGGGCATCCAGCTGGCAACCAGGATATACAAAGCTGAAGCTTGGGGCAGAAGCAGGACTCTGCGTAGCAGTCCTTTGCAGAGACAATGCCCTGAGAAGCAGGGGTCATCCAGGGAGAGCGTGTAGAGGGCCACCGACAGAAAACCAGTGATGAAACCCAAACATCAACATACACAGAAGAGGAAGAGCAGGCCTTACAGGGACGGAGCAACTTGGTCAGAGAGGGCAGAGGAGGACCCGGAGAGACATATCTCAGGAGGCAGGGCTAAAGAGAAGTTCAAGAAGGAAGGAGGCAGACAGCAAGAGAAGCAGCAAGCAAACCCACTTCTTTCTCATTAGCCTTGCCTCCTCAACCTGGCGTCTTCACAGTCCCTCTCACACGACTCTTCTGAACCACGAGGGAAGATGTTAGGTGGTCCACCATTGTTTCTGTACTTATGTTAATGATTTATGCCATGTGAAGAATACAATTTCCTCTGTGTGCAAGTATGACATTGGATTAGGCTCTTTTAACGTCACTTCCGTCTAGTTTGTTTATAGGCTTTGTGGCTTTTAATGGTCTTTTCCTGTAAGGAGCTACAATTAATTTGACTATAATGTGAGTGTTTCAATAGTCATTATTTTTGTGGTTACCCGGCAGATTTCACCATTGTTTACTCGGGGATATTTTTTAGTCCACTCTGCTCCTCGTTCAGGATGTAACAGATAAATACCTTGCTCAGAGCCAAACAGAAATAGTTTAGATTCCACTTCCATGGACTTTCTACTTTGTTGTTTGCATTAAGAGAACTCCTAACAATTTTGAGAAGGATAAACAGAAAAGTTTATTGTACAGTGTTCTGAGTAGGACAGTGCTGCCTGTCTGATTCATATCAGTTCTGGTCTGTATTTTATCCACAGAATCATGCAGTTCTGTTGTTCCCTGGATAGATGGTGGTTTAGATATGTTTCCCCCACTGCAAAATGCAGTTCACATGTAGGATTCAAACCCCTTAATCTAGGCATGAGTAGTACTTCTACTGAGGCATTCTCATTGTGTTAAGTTTTACTTGCCCACTCTTCCTAGGGAAAGATTTTGTTATCAGTCTTAAAGATCATCATACTAAAGAAGTGATTTTAAAAAATCATTCCTTTTGGTTCACAGGTATACGGGTCTGTGTAAAGATAAGTAAGACGGATCTAATAATACTATACTTTTATCAAGCAAATGTCAAAACTCGCTATAAGCCTTATTTCTTATGGCATTTTGGTGAATTCTTTTTGATTCTGCTTCTTTTATTTATGAAAAAAACTAAGATATAAAGAAATAAAGAATTTTATCCAAAGCCACACAGGCATTAGATATGAGTAACCTTGGTAATTCTGATGCAACAACTTGACTTTTTCCTCTAAGCTTGCTTAAAATATTGATAGAGCCCTTGAAAGCTTTATCATCCACTTTTCTTTTTTTCCTCACATAGCATCGATTTCTATTTTTTTAACTTTAAAAATTCACATAGCACAATTGTTAAGAAGTTCAAAAGTAACTTTCTTAAATTTGGCTTTTCACCTAAATTTTATATTATTTTTTAAAGACCCAACTGTACTGCATATAATACAGCTAATAAATAATGCAGACAATGTTCATCAATACTGAGAAAAATGACACATTTACTTTTGAAAAGTTTGTTTTCAAAAACTGAACCCATCCTTTAGCGTCTTTTTGTTTGTTTGTTTGTTTGCTTGTTTGTTTTTGTTTTTACTTTTTCCTGGTTGCTGCTAATTCCATAAAGGATTGATAGCATATCAGTTGATGTATAGTATGGCAAAATAAAAAATAAAAAGTACATTATTCCTTTTATCCAAAACTAAGTGCTATTACTTAAAATGTTCCTTCCGGTATTAATAGCCCATGTGAAATTCTTAGAGATTCAGAAGAGACTTTAACTCGGATATATGGATAAGGATTGATTTCTGTAATCGATGTACTATGAAATGCGTGCGTAAAGTCTGAGAAGATGGTAGGGAGGGATATGTACTAGCCATTCTCTACATAACTTTCTTCGTCTTTAAAGGATCAACATTTATTAGGTTGACATCAAATACCTGAGAGTAAATTTTGCCGTAATGACTAAATCTGAACTTTGCTGTAGTATTTGAGATACCCCAAAATCAAATAAAACTGAAAATTCTGACCCATTGTCATTTATTGAGTAGTCCTGGTAACTTTTATGATAGCAAAGTGTTTTAAACAAATGATGGTATTTTACAGATGAATGAAAAATGAGAGCCTCATCTAAGGATTCCCCTTTTCATGGCTATGGCTTATCCACCCTTCCTCCTGATGGTAGAAAACAAGCAGGGCACAGTGGGAAGAGGAGGCCCCCAAAGTCTAGCACTTAGGCCCTGGACTCTCAGTCCTAGTGTGTGGCGTAGAAAGATGAAAATCAAAAGCCATGAGATGGAGTGGTGCTGAGGTCATCGCTCAGAAACCAAGTTTCCCTTCAAGCTTTCACCTCCATCTGCTTTCCTTCTCTGTGACTGATCCCTCCATCTACCCAGGTTGGGAGCTTTGCTTTATTTAGTCCATTGGATGTTAGCCCCATGTCCAAACATTTATTGTGTCCTATTGATTCTACCCCTTTGGCCAATCTTCTCACTGCAGCCTAACCCTCAATTTATACTAAGATCGTCTCTCACCTAGGTTGCTATAATGCCTCCTACTTGGACTCAGCACCATCAGCCCTGCTCCTCCCTCCCACCCTTTTCCCACCAGCTCCTCTTGCACATACACGTAACCCATGTTTCAACCACTGATGTTCCTAACAAAGAAGTCTCATCATGTCAGGCCCTTGTTTAAAATCTGCCCTTGACTCCCCTTCAACTTTAGGTCAAGTCTGAACACATTAACATGACTTATAAGACCTGCATTGGTCTTGTTCAAGTTTACCTCTCCAGGAACATTTCTCACCCCAGAGACGTACATTGGTCAAGACTGAAATTCCTTCAGTTCAGGGCACCATGCCTGCTCTAGCTGAAGGCCTGGCCTCATGTGTACTTCCCTCTACTTAAAACATACATGGAACCAGCTCCTCCTCTTCTACTTCATTCCTACCTTTTGCCTAGCTGAATCCTACTCCAGGTTTTCAGTTTAGTCCCTTACTTTTTCAAAAAAACCTAACTGGACACCCATGAAAGAGCTCGCTTAGTATAGCCAGTATTACTCCTATCATCACACTTGTCATGCTCTCTTTTAAATGCCTCTATTTTCAAGTGGACCTGCCACAAGCAGTTAGCTCCACAATGGCAGGGACTAACTGAGGGTTTCTCGTCCATTGTTACATGCATAGCACCTAGTACAGTGTGTGGCTTATAATCAGTCATCATTAAATGTCAGATGATGTTTGGATAGATGGATTTCATACCAAGTCATCAGTAAAAGTAGAATGAGGAAAATAGGTACCAAAGCAGATATGGAGCCATATCAAAGGGATCCAAGGACCAGGAAGGCTGAGAAAGAACAGCACTGGCAAGTAGAAAAGCAGGCAGGCCTGCCCTGTCCTGTCCCATTGTATGCAAGGTCCGAGACAAGGATAAAACTTGATGCCCATGTTTACCTATTATAAACTATTATAAAGTTTAAAAATCAAGGCATTAAGCTGCTAAACAAAGTATATTTCATCCTTCTATCCTGACAAATATATATTCATAAAAACCTGAGAAGGCCAGGTTTTATTTTAGAATTCCCAGACATGTCAGAGTTCTGTGCCAGAACAGGGAAGCACAAAGTGGCTCCTGTCCCACCCTCTTTTTTTTTTTATCCTGGCCCAGTCCTATACTGTAGGAGTATGGACCCCCGATCCCGGCTGCCAAGCTCTACCTATGGAAAACAGCCATTCTGGTCCCACATAGGTATTATCTGCCTCAAGGGAGAGAGGTCTAGAAGAAACCTATGTAGGTCCTGGAAGTAGTTCGAGGGCCATTTGAGGATGAACATATGGAATCCCAGATACCCAGAATGTGGCTTAGAAGTGGGGGGAGGAGAGGGTAGACACCATGTGGACCAATCCCCTTGGTCTACAGTCTGGGGAGAGGCCTGGTCAGAGAGGGTTGTGTCTAAGGATGATATTGCAAGCAGTTGACCTGGATTTATTCTGGAGCTTATACTCCTGGTGTATTCCAAGTGTGTATCTGTGAGGGTTTAGCATTATCAAGAACTGTCTAATAATGTATTTTGTAAAAACCCATTCAAATACATGAATATACCTTGAAGGTTGTAGATAACATCTTTCCTAACTAACCTCTTGTTTCTACTTCAAGACCAGTCTACTTCAAGACTCTCTGTTCTGTTCTATTCTGGGAAGCAGCTAAAAACACAGTCTTTCCAGCTAAAACAGATTCTGAGTTGTGAATTGGTTCGAGTTCTGAGTTGTCCATTTACTGGCTATGGAGCCCTGGGCAGAGTTCTTCATCTGATGGGTGGAGGTAATAAAATCTTCCTCTAGGGTTATAGCTGAAGTACATGAGGTTAAAGTCTTTAAAAGGCTTAGCTCAAGTAAATGCTCAACAGATCATAGTGCTGTCATCATCATCATAATCACTGTCATTATTTTTACAGCTGTTATTCCTTATTGTCGGTAACTATTGCAATGACCTTGGGCAAGTCATGTAACCCCTGAGAACCTCAATTTCTTCATCCATAAAATGAGGTCTTTGGAGCAGAGGATAACTAAAATTCTGCCCAGTTAAGAGCAGGGACTTTTTGGAGTTCTTTCTTTTTCAGTTTACATTATACCTGAACTTGACCCCAGGCTACATTGTAAATTGTTAGTGGAAGTTCCTGCTATGCATATAATATCACTAGGAGTCCTATTTTAAGCAAACCTTATATTGAAAATCTAAATCTTTCTTAAAAACTGGAAAAGTTTGGATTAAATATGCAGTTTATGAGGCAAGTATTTGCTTTACAGAAAGATTCGTTGTAGAGTTCCTTTGCTCACTGGTTCTTCTAGTACATTAAAAATCAAATTTGATTTGCAAAAAGATATTCTTTGCCTGGAACTACTAAGAAACAGCTATTAAGATTAAAAATCTCTGTGAATCATAGAATCCTTTGAAAATTGGTTATATCTGATTCCACTTTCCCCAAAAATGAGCATGGTTGCAAATATTTGCATAGAATTCTTGGAGAGGGGGAGTCCATGGATCCTAATTTAAGAACCCAAAACAAAAACATAAAGCAAAAACAAAGCCAACGAAAACGGAATGTGCCGAGGATATTGGAGTCATTTCTAAATGCAGACCTCCAAACACCTGGCCTTTTTCAGTTTTAGAGAAAGAGAGAATTAACATTTATTGAAGGCATACTCTGTGCCAGACACTGTGCTAAGCATTTTATATGTGTTATGATGTGCTTCTACTTGCAAACCTAAAAAAGGTAGGTATTTCTGTTGAGAAAAATGAGGTTCAGATAGTAACTCACCAAAGTGACATCTTTAGTTAATAAATAGTAGAAGCAAAATTTGAACTGGACTCTGACTCTAAAGCGACTACAACACAAGAAAAAGCCCTAAATTCCTTCACATCTCTTCTCAAGCTCCCAAATCTTTATAAAAGATAATCACAGAACTTCAGAGATTTCTCTTCCTTAGAGAACTTCTTACAGAGGAACGCCCTAAGCCAACTTCATGTTGACCATCACATGATCCCTTGCCCATGGTGTGTGCTGTTTCACTGGAGCTGGGCTGACTTACTTGTAGGGGTGCTAAGCTGCTGTTGGGATGGGATGCGGCAGGCAGAGAGCTGAGGGATGATGGATTCTGTTTGCTGGATGTGATTCAAAAGTTCTGATCCTCTACGTGCCCCAGTAAGGGTTTCAGCTGACATCTGTGTAAAATAGTTGTCAGCTGAGGAGCACAGAAGTGGCCTGTCAGACTCAGAATGTCCCATTTGCCAAGTCTCACATGAGAAAAGTGAAGACAGGTCTCACGGGGAAAAGAAGACCTGCTTTCCAAAAGATTTATTACATAAGGGTCATGTTGCATAACATGTGCTATGCCCAGTAGACACCACTCCTCCTTGATTCATTCATATTTTGCAAGGTAACTAATTAATCTCTTTAAAAAGGAGAGAATAGATGGAGGAGAACAAACAAGGGGCCTTATGTGAATGACAAAACAAGCTGAGTCTTCTTGGAATTCTGTCTTGGTTCCATAAGCTAATATTGAACTTTCTTTGTAAACAGCCTGACCAAATACTGTGCAGAAATCACTGAGGTTTGTACACTGTAAGACCTTATATATCAAGGTGAGGTCTGTATCCCCATGTTCTAACCTGTCAAAACAAGAACATTCTTGGTGAGTTGGAAATAACAATCACAAATCCATTTTTGGTTTCAAGTAATTTTAGGATATGCTATCTTATCACCTCAGACTTCACAGTGTGTCCTAGAAAAGCATGCTGTTTTCACAGTGATATTAAAGGCACAGTGAGATTTGGTATTTGATTTAGATTATCCTCATGATTTCCCACATGATATAGAACTGCTTCACGAAGTCACTTGCTGCTAAGCATTTCAGACCTTTATGTGGCAGTAATGAGAAAAACAACTGCTTGGAAATGTTTAGGAGTAAAACATGCATATTTAGAAGTAGCTGACATTTGATATGTAATTTTTCTTATATGCTATGTATAATGCAAGGCATTCTCTGCCTAGCGTGAAGACAGTGCCTTCTTTTTATATCAGCAAGGCAGCATAGCATAGTGGTCAAAGTAGGGACTCTCGGGCCAGACATTACAGATTTGAACGCCAACTCTGCCACTTACCTGCTTTGTGGTCTTGCGCAAGGTACTTAGTCTTTGTGTGCCCTGTTTTCTCATCTACAAAATGTCAGTAATAGTAAGTTCCTCCCTTGCTGTGTTAATGTGAAGATCGGGTGAATTAATACATGGATAATGTGCTTAGAAGAGTGTTGGCATATAATAAACGTTATGTTTTAGCCACTGTTACACAAATGTGTGAAGATGACTAATAAACCCTACAGTGGGTGTTAGAGGGTTCAAAAAAAGAAGTTGGTTTGTCCTTCGTTCAGAATAAGGCTTTACCTGAGTTTCTTTGTATCTCTGTATTCAGAAAGCACTAACTAGGATGGCTTCTGTTCTCTTGTTTTGTCTGCATATCAGTCAGTGATCCCATAACATCTGTCGGCAAAGGATCCTCATGTACCTATAAATGGAAATATGCACCAAATACTTGGTAGATTGAATAAATACCATGTCTCATATATCATACTCTTGCCAAATGTATGTCAGCCCTGTGATAATGATATACCTTTATTTTAAATGTTCCTGACTTCATATCAGCACTGTATATAATCAGTGAATACTCAGAGGAAAGAAAAGAATAACAATATCTAGGGAGTCCTTCAAATCATTTGATGCATAAAAAGTATCTTCATACTTGTAAAGGCTGGGGAATTATAGTCATTCATTCATTCAAAATCTGTATTGAGTGCCTATCTGCGGCCTAGCACTGTTCCAGAGCCAGGAATAAAACACCTAGAATATAGCTGCTTCTGTCATGGAGATTATATTCTAGTAAGAGGAGACAATGAACAAGTAAACGAATAAAACAAAATAATTTTAGAAACAAATAAGTGGATGGCGTAAATAAAACAGAACCATGTAATAGAGGAAACACCTTGCTGAAGACCTCAGCTGAAACACAACTGAATTTGGGGATGAGAATTCCCAAAACAAGAAAGGGAACAAGAAAGGCAAAAACCTTAGATAAGAGTGAATTTGACATGTTCAAGAAAGAGAAAAGAAGCTTGGGTCTTGGAAGGGGGAAGGGTGGGGCAAGTGGAGGTGATACAAGGTGGGGTTATGTAAGTAAGCAGAGGCTCAATCATGTGGCAAATGTAGGCCATGGTAAGGAAAGATTTTATGCAAAGTGTGGTGGGAAGCCATTATGCACTGGAATAACACGATAAGATTTGTATTTTTAAAGTTTGTTTATCTGCTGTGAGGAGACCAAGTATAAGGGAACATAAATGTTCCCAGAAAGATCCATTCAGAGCCATTAGCTGTGGTCCAGATAGATGCTGATGGCTTGGACTAGAAGGTGACAGTGACATGGAGAGAACCAGAAAGATTTGTAATATGTGCTGGGAGTACAACCAGGACTTGGTAATAGTCCGGAAATAGGTGGTGAGCCAAAGGAGAAACCAAGGAATCATGTATTTTAAGGTCTTACTTAAGTCCTGCCCTCACAGTGAAACTTCTCCAGCCATTCTAACTCACTTCTCTCTCCTTTTGGTGGAGCAGCTGTTTTTTGAGCTCATAATATGTATAAGGCACAGTTCCTAGTGTTTAGGATACATTAGTGAACAAAAGACATATCCCTGCCCTTGTGAGGTTGTATTCTCTCCTGTACTACTTTTTTCCCTGGGCCTATGATTCACACTAAATTGTATGTGTCTTTGTATTATTCTCTAAGTGTTTCAGATATATTATTTTTGTTCTGCAATTAGTCACCTTCTCAAGGACCAAGGACCCCAGTTCTCGGTTTATCATGATGTCTAGCTCACTACTGGGTGGGGGAGAGGGGAGCAAAAGTAACAGTGAAAATATGTCTTCTTTGTTGATAATTTCTTGTTTACAGGCTTGCCTACTTTAAATAAATTTGTGAAAATCCAAAATTGCAATTCAGATAATTGGAAAGGCAATCATTTTTCCATTAAAAAGGGATTATTTACTCACTGAAGAGTTACTTTAAAATAACAGACTCTAGGGGCGCCTGGGTGGCGCAGTCGGTTAAGCGTCCGACTTCAGCCAGGTCGCGATCTCGCGGTCCGTGAGTTCGAGCCCCGCGTCGGGCTCTGGGCTGATGGCTCAGAGCCTGGAGCCTGTTTCCGATTCTGTGTCTCCCTCTCTCTCTGCCCCTCCCCCGTTCATGCTCTGTCTCTCTCTGTCCCAAAAATAAATAAACGTTGAAAAAAAAAAAAAATAAAATAACAGACTCCCCTAATGAATGTAATTAAAAGTTTGTTAACAGGCCATCATGTATTTGTCAGGGGATGTGGGCAAAGGAACTGAAGCTAGAGTATCAGGGCCACAATCAATTTAAAATTAATCCAAAATGAAGACAAAGAAGCTGAAATTTAGAATTGTAATTAAAGAAGAAAATAATTTCTGATTTCTGAAAATTTAAACATATTGACTTTATAGAAGACTTTCATTTTCTAAATTTACCATTTGATTAAATTTGATTAAATTGATTCTTTAACCAGAGCACATTCATCCTGGCAATGAAAAGTAATCATCTGAATACACACAAAAAAATTGGCTTCTGGTTATAACTTTTGGAGTATGCCTTAAAATATGAAGAAGAAAACAAAATTCATGGTGTTATGTTTTATAAAGGAGTTTGAGCACTTCATAAGCACTCATAGAATATTGACTCCTTTTCCTGACCCCTTGTAGTAATGTTGGCATTGAGGTGCTCTTGCTAATGTAATGTTCTAGCTACTACACCTGTCTGGTGGGTTAATTAACTTTGGAGCACTATTCTAGGAATCCAGTGAATGTTTAGGACTTTATTTATGTGAAAAATGCTTCTAGGTTCTAGAATAACTTTAAACCCAAGGTTAAGAAAACACCCCATTTATAAGGGGCCCTCTAAAACTTGTTTCTGTATATCTCACCATGTTTCCTCTTTGAAGACCATCATAATTACCAAGGGGAAAGAAAACCTTTAATCAGGTAGTATGCAGCAGCACAGTTCATGTAAGAGTGTACATGCCATTCCTCTTACCTCATTCATTCATTCAGTACATTTGTTGAGTGCTTTCTCTTGGCAAGTCCCTAGGCAAAAGCAGCACATCATGTTTGTCCCTAACCCGGAAGAGCTTATAGCTTCTTGGGGGAAAGGATACACAATAGAATGACTTAAATACTATAAAGGACATATTAGTGAAATGTATCACAGGTTCAAAGGAGAACGAGATACTTTATTCTGATGGAAGTAGAAAGACTTCCTAGAAGAGATGGCATTTAAAATGCCACTTGAGGTGTGCCTGGGTTGTTCAGTTGATTAAGCCTTCGACTTAGGCTTAGGTCGTGATCTCACGGCTCCTGAGTTCGAGCCCTGGATCAGGCTGTGTGCTGACAGATCAGAGCCTGGAGCCTGCTTCAGATTCTGTGTCTCCCTCTCTCTCTGCCCCATCCCCACTTGCACTCTGTTCTCTCTGTCTCTCAAAATGAATAAACGTTAAAATTTTTTTTAATAAAAAATAAAATAAAATAAAATGCTACTTGAGGGTAGAATGAGAAGGGACAGAAAGGCAAGGGCATCCTGGGAAGCCTAAGCAAAGTGATAGAACTAAGAAAGTATGTATATATAAGAGCCAACCAGTGCTTCATGCAGTAGACATTTCTAGAGCAACTACTTACTAGGTGTAGGGCACCAAGAAGCCAGAGACAGAAAGAAAAACATTTTGTCCTTGCCCTTGAGAAATAGTTCAGTTTAGCATATCTTAGAAAGTTTTCAGTTAAGAACAATGAGGGATGCTGAACTGAGATGTTGTAATTGTATACTCTGGTGATGGTTTTGGTGATGGTGATGGTAATGCCTATCATTTGCTAAATCCTTCAATGTGCTGCATGCGCTACTAAGCATTTACATGCACTAGTTCCTTCAGGTCTCCTCATGAGATATGATTGGTGTTTTTATTCCTACTTGTCAGCTGAGAAAACAGGCTTAACAAGTCAATTAATTCATTTAATGTTGCCCAGCTGGTAAGTAGCAGAGTAGAGATTTGAACAGGTGTACAGTATTGGATTTCAGAGCCTGTAACTCACTAAGGGGAACAATGGAAGACATTTGAATAGGCAAATGATTGATTTGAGCTGTCCTTCCCAAGAATTCACTTAACCACAGGGGGAATACCATGATTAAAGAATTCTAGTAGTAAGCAGCCAATGAGGATCTAAATGACGGTAATGGTAATAGGTATGAAAAGGGGAAGGAGGTGAAAGATGTCCTAAAGATAACTAACTTGATTTAGGGGCAAGGAAGAGGGTAAAGTTAAATACCATTCTTCAAGTTTTAGAGTCTATATACCTAGAAAACTCATGGTCCAGGGCAGTGAAATAAAGACTACCAGAGGAAGAATGTCCCTTCTGGTGATGGAGGGGAGCTGGTGTGACTAGTTTAATTTTGTACAAGTTGAACTTGAGATGCCAAGGGGATAATACAGGTGCGAGGAGTCCAGCAGGTGTTCAGAAATACAAAAGTTGATCTTGGAAAAGAGGTGTTTAGATATAGGAGCGTATTCTACCAACGGTACACAGAGGTCAAGGAGGACTGATAAAGGACTTCAAAACCATAGTTTTATTAAGATGGGGAAATCAGAAGCCAGATTTATGAAGTGAAAAGGATAGTAAAAAAAAGTGAAGAAGGAAGTAGTCTATGCTAAAAGGAACTGAAGTTAAGGGAAATGAGAGAATGGCTGGTAGACTAAAAGGCTAACAGAAATAAGGGAAGTTTTCTTTGTTTTCTTTAAGAATGAAATGACTTGACTGAAGAACGATGGTAACTTATGGAGTTAAATTTTGTAATCAGTGGGGCTGCACTAACTCAAGGGCATACGCGATGGGTTAGCCAGGTAAGAGATGCCTGGTGACTCCTTGAGAGTCATTCAGACTCTTGTCACCCCCTTTAGATCACCACTTAAATGCCACCTCTCTGCTAAGGCCTTTAGCTTTCCCATAGAAGCTTAAGTTCTCTATCACGTTCTCCTACCGCTTTTAGTACATATATGCATGCACCATGGACCAGTGGCTCACAATGATCAATCAGTGTATTTCACATCACCTGGAGGGCTGGTTAAAACACAGATTTCTGAGGGGCATCTGGGTGGCTCAGTCAGTGAAGCATCCTACTCTTGATTTTGGCTCAGGTCATAATCTTGCGGTTCGTGAGATCAAGTCCTGCATTCGACTCCATGCTGTGAGCGAGGAGCCTGCTTGGGATTCTTTCTCTCCTTCTTTCTCTGCCCCCACCTTTTCCCCTTCTCTCAAAATAAATAAATAAGCTTAAAAACAACAACAACAACAACAACAACAACAACAACAACACAGATTTCTGAGTCCCACTCTCAGAGTTTATAACTCTGGGATGGAGCCTGGAAATTTGCTTTGCTTTGCTTCTCAGGTGATGCTGACGCTTCTGGTTTGGGGACCGCACTTTGTATACTACTAAAGTAAACGAAGGACCTATGGGAGGTACACATAAAGGTTTGGGAGTTTGAGTATGGACTAGTATGTCAGACCTAGAAATGTTCTGGAAAATACTCCAGGAATCAGGCATGATTTAAGGGCAGGCAAAAAAGAATGGAATTATTTGCCTGGCTCCATGAAAGAAAAATACTTCTAAGGAAGTAACAACATAATCCCTACTGAACACAGTTTTCTTAGGAGGGGTCTAGATTTTTTAATTTAGGTGTAGATTTTTAAAAATTAAAAATTAAGGGTGCCTGGGTGGCTCAGTCGGTTGAGCGTCCGACTTGGGCTCAGGTCATGACCTCGCAGTTCATGAGTTCGAGCCACGCGTCGCCTCTGTACCGACAGCTCAGAGCCTGGAGCCTGCTTCCGATTCTGTGTCTCCCTCTCTCACTACCCCTCCCCCACTCTCTCACTCTCTTTCAAAAATAAATAAACATTAAAAAAATTTTTTTTAAATAAATAAAAATTAAAATTAAAAATTAAAGTGAAAACCACAGCAGTGACTATAAGTTTATTTTAATCATGAACAACTAAATATTATGTGAGCAAGAAGTGCACAATTGCTATTTGGGGAGAAATAAGCATAGAGCTGGCATACTGTGTTCCATTTACAATGCTATTTTGTTTTATTCATAACAACTGAGATCATGGGGCTTGGAGGTATGCACTAATTCTAAGAGCTGGTTTTATAACTATCATTTTGATTGCTGCATCTAATTATTTCCTTAGGTTTACCTGTCCCTGATGGTTACCATGCAAATCTGACATAAGCAGATATATCAGATCTCTGGATTTGAATGGCTGCAGTTTGCTTTGTACGTCACTAAAGTGTTGGCTGTGGTTGGCAAATGTGCTAAGTTGCACAACCAAAGGTGCAAAATCCTTCCTGACATTTAAAAGATCAATCATTTCAAGTTTCTTTCATTCAGTCAAATGCCCACTAAGCGAACTCATCAATATCAATGACAATCAGCCTAGCATAAGCAAAATAACCAGTAAGTCATAGCCATACTGCATAACACGGACATAACAGAAGCTTATTATGATCACATGGTCAGATGCCACTAGATGAAGAGTGAAATTAGACATATGAGTACATAATGTATCCTTTTAGTTCCAAGCCTATACAACTGCTAATTTCACCATGAAAATTCTCCCACATGATTGAAATTAGGTTTTTGACATTGAAAAGCATAAACATCCCTATTAATGTTATCAACATCAAATTGTTACCTGGTTTAGTCTTTTTTAATTATATGCGGTGAATCTTTATTTAAAACCTAAAAATGTACAGGCAAGGAAAGAAATTATTGAGGCCTAATGGTATGCAGATAAATTATTCTGGACTAACAGAATAAAAATGAAGTTCATATTTTGAGAACATATTCCTTTTTCAAATAAAAAGCAATTTTAAAAGAAAGATTTAGTTGCCCACCCAGAAAAGAAAAAACAACAACAACAATCCCTTTAAGTCTAAGTGACACCATAAATTCCAAATTGGTTTAATAAATAAATATTTTGAGAGAGTTACAGTGCTTTGTTGGGAAGGAGAGGTGAGTGTCAGATGATCTGATTTCATTTTTACTATGGCTGAGTGGTAGTTTCTGGGTAGCCGAGTACCTGGGAGCTACACAGAAAAATTACATGAAAGAAAGTAATTGTCAGTCTTTTAGGATATATTTGGTTCAGTGTCGTCAGAAGGTAGTCTGCCCTCTCCCTGGAATCAAGTTGCAAACACTATCCTCAATAGTAATTAGAGCTAAGCGGCAATTACAGGACGTATGATTTGTTCAGACGCACTGCCTGTCGGCTGTTTCCTAGCACCACATTTCACAGAAGCACCAGGTTGAAATGATGGAATTATTTATCTCTCAATGTAATACTTCGTACAGTGCTTGAATGCAGGAGTGAACGTGGACTGTAATCTTAAAAACGAAGGTAAGCATTGCTGGCTGATCAGCATTTACACCTCAGGGAACTTTTTCATGAAGTATGTGACAAAAATGTAAAACAGCTAAAATCAATTTCAGAAAAAGAGAAAAGGATCAGAATTAGAGCAAATAGAATTTGCTAATTTTACAACTCCCCTGTTCAAGATCATCTTGGTTTTCCTGGTTTGTTTTTATTTAAATTGTAATATTGGTTCACTTTGCTATATATAATAAAGATGTGACTGATTTCCCACATCTCCTCTATCCTTTTTCTTTTGAAGTTTGTCTCAGAATAGCTAGTAGGTAAAAATGAAATTCATGTTTAATCCAAGTATTTAGAGCCCTCTCTCACTTTTTCCTTCAGGAAATCTGTTTAAGCTGATGATTGTCCCGATTCAAGAATGCACATTCAAACTGACAGAACAGTGGCTAGTAGCCTGTCACTAAATTAGGTGACGTGGGTGATTTGCACTCTTATCCCCATCTTTATGATAAGCGTGTTTCAAGCTTTTAATGTTTCATCTAGTTCAAATCAAAATTCAGTGACTTCAATGTTTACTTAGACCCTTGGGCATAGAAATCTCTCTGGAAACTAGGTAAGTTTAGCTCCTCAAGAGGGAGTATTGTCTGTTATGAGGATGGATGTGGTTTGTATGTCCATAGTAGATGCTTGTAAAATTCTCATTTCTGTTTTAATGTTATTGCTTTAGTTCCCCCCCCAATCCTTTTTTTTCAATTTTGCCATTTTTTTGAACATGAATAAATATTACTGTTAGTAAAGAGCTTATGAAGTCTTGGCAGCAGGTAGATAGATGTTTTATCTTGTAGTCCCTAGTAGGGTTTCAGGTGGTTGGAAAATATTGAAAGAGCATCAACTTCTTTCATTCTGTCTCATTGGTGAATTAGAGGTGTAAACACTGAGGGTTCAGTAGACTCTTGAAAAAATGAGTAGATTGAAGCCCATGAGCCTTCATTTTTCCAAGGTCCTAGAGACCCTGTGATGTTAGACTTCTTAGCAGACACTTGCTCAGTGGAGTTATCACAATTAGGCTAGTATCTGATTTTGGAAGAAAATTGTTTTTCTCGCCCTGGGTCCATGATTGGCTTCAATCTGTATATTTGCTTTGTCATGGAATCATTTATCTTTAGCACCATTTTCTTCATCAGAGAAATGTGGGATGATCATAAGCCATGTAACAGATTAGATATCTACTTAGTATATTTTAAAGCACCTTGTGCTCTGTAATGAAAAGTTATAGTATTTGTATAACCCAGGACACTGATGACAAATTTCTATACAAATATACCACTAAAATCTAACTTCTTAACTTGCTCTACTTTGTCATGGGTATGGTAGATATTATGTGAGTATATATGAAAACAATCCTCAGTTGTTGGAACTGACATGACTATTTGAGACATAACCAGAGATACGACCTTCATCTAATTGGTTTATCTTGTCACAGGGACAAACTTGTCCTGATACCAGTAAAATCTTGCTATTTGTCTTTTGATTTGTAGAAGCAAATATTGAAAACAAAATGAATGCTGCAAAAGAAGGCAAATGACAAAGTTTGAGTGCTTTCTGGTTCCCAGGCAGTATTATGGTGAAAGAGAGAGAGACAGAGACAAAGAGACAAGAGACAGACAGGTACATACACATGCAGAGATAGAGAGACATAGAAACAGAGACATGAGAGGGATGAGAGATGAGAGAGGCAGAAAAGACAAACAGGTGAGAGGGAGGGAGACTAGAGAGACAGGGAAGGATAAGAAGGAGAAAGAGGGTGTTAGAGGAAAAAAAAAGACAGACACAAGTCAATCAAAGTTTGGAAATAGAAATTGTGCAATTTTGGAACTTTGGGTTCTTTTCTACATTTTCTTTAACTGGAAACATGCTTTGTCAAATTAAATACATTGAGCCCTAGGTCTATTACTTTTCCATTTGCGTCCTTTAAAGCAAAGGGAGCTTAAAAGGCTGTTTGAAGTTCAGAAGAGACCAAGAGTCAAAACAAATGTTCGTCTAAAAAAAACCATTTCCATTCCTTTCTTGCTTTATAAAGCAAATCACTGACAAGGAAAATGATGAGTGCTATGATTAAATTCTCTACTTTCCATGTGGCACTTTATTAAAAAATCATTATGTCTTTGACTTTTGGTGTTCTTTGGGGAAGTGAGAATCATTTGAGAAGCCAAATAGAAATTCCATAGAAGAAAAACTGGCACAAAGTCAGTATAATGGCACAAGAATAAACATGATACACAGGGACAGGGCGCAATCATTTATGATGAATCACTTCCAATGCAGAAAATCCTTGGGCATTCATTGGAGGGCCTTATCTGATGCGGTTTTGCATATCACTGCTGCCCCAGAAGCTGCCTGAATGACTGAAGCAAGTAGCATCAATTTCTAGGATGTCAGGACAATGGCAGAGTTCCAAGAAGCCATATCAGGGGTTGGCCATTCCATTCAATATCCACTAAAGACCCTTTAGAGTGCAATCCTCCCCTTAGGTCACAGGACTCCATGTTTCTCAGGATAAGGGTGATACCACATTGCCTCCCAGCTGCCCAGCTCCTTTCTTGGAAGGGATTGGATGGCCTGCTTAACTAAGTTGTACCTCCTTATATAGTTTTTGCTCTGTTCTACTTCATTCTCTACAGATTTCTACAATACAGTCAAAGATAAAAGGGAGGAAAATCATTTTAGGAGTGAGATGTTAGGAAATTCCAAATAAGGAATTGGTGCTAATTCTAGTCTCTGTAACATTAAGCCAAACTTAACCACTCTTCCCTCCCTCCTCAAGTCCCCCTCATGTTTTTCCCTAAGTGAACCTCACTATCTCCCTATTACTTACAGTCTCTGCTTGCTCTATTCCTGGCGTGGCCAGATTAGTCACCCCATACCAGGTTTCCACAGGGATGAAATGGCAGCTTTCACGAGTCCTGGCAGCCACATGGGAGCCATGTCTATGGTTCCTGGATGAAAATGGCTTCTTGGCTGATGGGGGACCAAGAATGGCCTTATCTATGATGGTCACCATGATCATAATCCACTAGAATTTGTCCTGAATTCTCTACAGTGCATTATAATTATGGTGGCCATAGAATATGTATGCAGAAAGGAAAAAGGGTTATAGCACAGTTGTTACTATCCTGTTTATTCCCAAACTGTGCTTCCTAGGAGCCTATTACTTTTTTCTTTTTTTTTTTTTTTAACATAGGCAACAGCTTTTGAATAGCTTTGAAATGTTTAGTTAATATTTAAGCTAAGGAAACCTCTTTTCTCTACCAAAGTGGGAGTAGAGAGCACTGGCAGAACAAATACTAACTCTGTTTCTTTAAATTGAGCAAGCTTCTGGAGAAAAAGTGTCTTTTTAAAGGACCATTAAGTAAATCACTATTCCTTTTCACCCTGTTTGGTTCTTAAATGCAAATAGCCAAGTCACTGAATGCAAGAACTGAAATTTGCTGAAACTAGGGGGCAAAACATTTTTTATCCTGGAGCTAGAATGTATAGCAGCAGCTGGATGGATTGATCTCCTGAGTTGCTGTATGCAGTGCCTTCAGCCTGGCCCTTTAGTGAGCTGCAGAGGAGAGGCATAAAGACAGACCCAGAGAGGCCTCAATGACCCTGCTGTTTTGATCTGCTCCGATGGAAGGTCAGTTGCCATTGCTTGGAAAAATGTGTCTTTTCAGATAGCATTTTTGTTGCAGTACTGATAGTCCTTCAGTATAAAAATCACCAAAAAATGCATGTGTGCCTCCTGGTATGAAGCTATTTGAATTAGTTATATTGATCCAAACAGTACAGCTGAAAGCATAGTTTTGATGGGGTTTGTTGTTCTCTTTTTTATATCATTGGGAATATTAAAAAAATTGTTTAAAATGAGGTGTTGCAATCAATCTTCTGCTGTTCTTAAATGTTGCCTCATGGCCGCACTGACTTTTTTCTTTGATTTAGTTTCTTTCATTATTCATATTAATAAAACATTAAAATTAAAATCTCATTGAAAAATGAATACTCCTAAATTTTAGTCAAAATATAAAAAGAAAACAGACCATCTATTTAAATTTTTAAAGAAGATAAAGACTTCAACATATGATTCTTGTATGTCTTTGATTGTATTGACTTAAATATTCGAAACAATGTCTCTGGGCAATGGGAACTCTAAATGTGAGTCTACCGTCAGTCAGGTATCATGCTGTATTAAATTCTCTTAATCATTTATCTCATGTAAAATTAAGGGTAGATTCTTTTTTTTTTTTTAATGTTTATTTATTTTGTGAGAGTGTAAGCGGGTAAGGGCGGGGAGAGAGAGATAGAGAGAGAGAATCCCAAGCAGGCCCTGCACTGTTCAAGCCCACAAACTGTGAGATCATGGCCTGAGCCGAAATCAAGAGTCGGACACTTAACCAACTGAACCACTCAGGTACCCCAAGGGTAGATTCTTATATTATGTTTAGCTCTAAAATGTTATGAGATATAATTCCTCTAGAAGTATTCGTTTGAGAAAAATGGTTATTGGGAATAAGAGAGTCTGTATTTTTTGAAGGTTTCTAAAATAAGTCATAGTTTAAAAAAATAAAAATAAAACAAAATAAAATAAAATAAAATAAAATAAAATAAAATAAAATAAAAAGTCTTAGTTCCATGAGGCCATTAGGTCCTTCACATGCTGTAAAGAGAGAGCAAAAAGTTCCTCTGTAACAGAAAAAGGCTTCAGACTTCACAAAAGCATCTTGATGCCATAGACAGGAATCATTGGGCAAATGTAGCACAGGACCATCTCCCTGTCTCTTTTTGCCAGAAAGTTTCGTCAGGCTACAGTGACCTCCCAATCCATGCTCGACCTCAGACAATTTTAGTAAAGCCCTGTCTGGAGATAATTTTGGCTTCTCCAAAGACTTGGTAATTTAGAAACTAAGCTCATGACATTCCCTTTTGATAAGTCAGGTATATTAAAAACTATTTCAAAAAATGATAAAGCACTTGTCAGAACCCCGTATTCCCTTCTTTGAGTTTCCTTTCTTGCATGGTCATGCTTAATAATGTCAGGTTACAGGTGGAAAAACTATAACAAAGCAAAAATATTGTCCATTCAGCTTCAAAGAAGACAATTGATCCTCAAGACTTTTTCTGAAAACCAATTATCTTCTTTACTTAAATTCTGAAATTCTCAGATTTTTCAATTCTACCTCAAAAGCGGATGACAGCTATTGAGGTATCCACATGTGTAATCATATGATATTTTGGTACTACAGAGTAAAAAAATCTGACCCTTTCTTTCAACATTTAAATATAAGAAAGTCAGTGCATGGGCAAAATATTCAGATATAAATGAATCCCGACGTGGCTGTAAGTATTCTATCGCCACACATTCAAAAGGCCATCCATTGCATCTTAGTAAAAGATTCATCGTTTTGTGTAAAAGCTGGCATATTACTACTAAACCCAAAGGACATTGTGGCTTAAAATCCATCATGATGTGGCTTCACTGCTGTTTTTTGAGGCAGCACTTCATTATTGCCCATAAACTTCAGTGTGATACTCAGAAGGATTTATTTTTAAATGCAACATTCTGCCAGGATGCCGCTGTTGGACTCTCTGGAGGGAACCCTGAGGTGCCCCAAGGGAGATCCAGGAGCAGAACTGCCAATTGTTAAGATTTTATGGACTCAGAGTTCTAGATACACATTTTTCTCTTTGGCATCAGTAGATTCTGTGTCAGTCTCTTCCATCCACTTAAGAAATTCAGCAAGGAAGCATCAGCATTAAAGGGAAATTTTATTTTCTCACAAATCATTTTGAGCAAAATCAAGCTGGCAGGGGGAAAAAAACATCATATTCATCCTAAAAGTATACAAACCTGACAGCATTTGAAGATGTTCTTCTTATTGGAGAATTTTGCCTGTATTTGCCAAAATAGTTTACTAAAATTATTATCATTGGACACATTACTTCTAAAAAGTTTCTGGTGAAGTATAACATACAGAAATGTGCACATAAGTGTACGGTTGAATGAATGTACATAAACATAACATACCTGTGTAACTGGCACCAAGACCAGGTAGAAGACATTTCCAGCACCTTAGAAGCCCGTCTCATGCTCCACCCACCCTTCCTACAAGGATAACCCTATCCTAACAGTATAGATTAGTTTTGTCTGATTTTGTACTCTGTGTAAATTGGTATTATACAGCATATTGATATGCTTCCTGATTTTAGGGTTTTTTTTTTAACATTATGTTTGCAGGGTCTGTTTGTTGTTGCGTGTAATTATAAGTCATTTGTCTTCATTGCTATATTCCATTATGTGAATGTTTTATTGCATGAAGAACTAAAATTACTTATTTCTACTGTTGATGGGTTAATTAGCTAATTTCCAGTTTGGGGCATTGTAAATAGTATTGCTATGAGCATTCTAGTGCATATTATTTCTGTTAGGTAAATACCTAAGGCTGGACTTGCTGAGTCATAGGGTATGTATATATTCAGTTTTAGTAGATATTGCTGGTTATCCAAAGTGGTTGTAACCATTGACACCAGAGGGGAGGAGGTTGGGGGGATGAGCTAAATAGGTGATAGAGAATAAGAAGGGCACTTGTTGTGATGAGCACTGGGTAATGTATGGAAGTGGTGAATCACTATATTGTACACCTGAAACTCTATTACTCTGTATGCTAACTGGAATTTAAATGAAAACTGAAACAAAAAGTTCTAGTTGCTCCATATCCTTGTCAGCACTTGATAATCTCAATCTTTCTTCATTGTAGCCATTCTTGTGGGTATGTAGTGATATCTCATTGAAGTTTTAATTTGCATATCCCTAATGACTAATGAAGTTAAGCACTTTTTCATATTTACTGGCCATTTTAGTATATATTTTTGTGAAGTGTCTATTCTTCTACCCATGTTTTCTGTCATGTTTTCATTTTCTTATTGATCTATAGGAGTTCTTTATTCTAGATTAAAGTCCTTTGTCAAAATCTCTATTTTATTATTATCTCCCACTCTGTGGATTACCTTTTCATTTCCTTGATATGTCATATTCCCACAGATTTATTCTTCATAGAGTATATTGTCAATTTTTTTCTTTTATGATTAACACCTTTTGTTTCCTATTTAAGAAATCTTTGCTTACTCCAAGGTCATAAAGATGTTCTGCTTTTCTCTTTCCTGTTTGATCTTTTAAGCCAGAAATGCTAAGAATATCTTGAATGCTTAAGAAAGTTTTGAATTGTAATACATTTGGTTTTCTCCATGTTTTTTGCTTAGGCAGTTCACTCTACCATTCTACCACATTCACCTCTCAAAATACGCACCATTCCTCGAGACTTATCTTAAGAATAGCTCATCTATGAGAACATTTATGAACCCAACTCCTAAACAGATGTAATTTCTTTCTTTCTTGAACCCCTTTAGCATTTTGTTGACAATTTGTGATCCCTGACATATCCTGCCTTTTATAACTATTGAACTTAAGTATTTATTCTCCCGGGATATGGTATAACGTGGGACGAGTAGGAATAGTTCATAACTCCAGTAACCAAAGCTTGGTATGTGTCAGGCACAGGATTAAGCATTTTTCTTAGAAAAGTACTACCAGTCTTATGCCGTAGGTACTCTTATTTTCCCCAATTTATACAAAAGAAAATAGAGGTTGTCCACATTTGCACAAGAAAGTAGTAGACCTGAACTCCTGAACTGGTACATTTCACTTGTGTAGAACAGCATTGCCTGAAGGACATGCCAAGCATTAATGGTTCCAGAATCTCTGTGGGGGTGGGGGTGGGGGGCAAGAATTGGTTCATGCTCAAGAAATTGAGAGTAGAAATTATATCTGCCTCGACATTCACAGTACCTGTTACTATATTGTAAGCTGCAAGATGTCTTGCAAAAAAGAATCACTTTAAACTTTGTTGAAGCCAGCATTTTTTAAATGTATTTGAGGACAGAATCTTTTTCACTTAACAACTTTACGTATAACCCACTTTATGGAATGATGACATGGGCTTTAGAGTCAGTCAAACAAGAACTGAAACTGAGGCCTTACTACCTACCGCATACTAGGTGATCTCAGTCTCTTTAAGCCTCACCCTTCTCATCTGTAAAATGGGATAATAATACAAGCCTCATAGAATTGTATTATAATTTAATAAAATAAGGAACACAAATCACTTAGCCATATATAAAGTAAAATCTCATTAAATGGTAGTAGTGGTTTATCTTCTCCAAAAAGTAAAATAAATTCTGTCTGATTCAGTTTATATAGTCCCTGCAGCTGTTAGCACTATGGCTTTACAGTTGTTCATCCATAGTATTTATGAAATTAAATAATACTATTACTTAGGGAAGGTTATTTTTAGATAAGTATATTCTAGAAGCATTTCCTATAGAGTATTAAAGAAATCTTATATATTTTAGTTACCAGTATCAATCACTACATTAGGATCAAATAAAAGTTTCAACTAACTCCCAGCTTCAAAGAAGATTGAACATTTTAAATATCTTAATTCAATGGTAAAATGCTGTCTGCAGCTGGAGCATGTGCCGATATAACTGAAGTGTTTTCAAGTGTGTAATTTGGTGACCATAGCGCAGTAGTAAAGAACAAAATTCAGTAGTCAAATTTCCTGGATTTTCATATTGCCTTCTCCATGTACAAAATACTTGTGGTTGAGCTTATCTTCTTTGTGACTCAGTTTCTCATCTGTAAAATGGTGCTAGTAATAATACCTTGTCTATTAGGTTATTGTGAACACATATGTATAATTTACACATATACTCTTTTTTTTAAGTCATTTATTTCGAGAGAGCACACCCGTGCAAGAGCATGGGAGGAGCAGAGAGAGAGAGGGCAAGAGAGATTCCCAAACAGACTCTGCAATGTCAGGTCAGAGCCCAACGCAGGGCTCGATCCCACGAACCGTGAGATCAACATATACTCTTAATATATACAGAAATCAGTATATAATATATAATAATGTATAAAGATGTAAATGATATAAACATATAATTTAATATACCTAAATGAGTATATATGGATATACACATACAGATATGTATATATATTCTTATGTGTGTCTACGTACGTACATACATATGTAATGTGCTTAGAATGGTGCCTGGCACACAGTATGCACTATAAAAATGTTATCTCTCAGTTTTTATGTGGCCTTTTCAGAAACAAACCCTTTTCAGTCACATAGCCTATTCACATAGCCACCTCCTTATGACTACAGTAGATCTCCTGATACCTTAGTTTTCCTCACATGACAGACTGATGAAAGAAAGGAAATGGTGAGAGAGAGACCACAGGAGATGCTGGTTGGTGATTGTTCTGGTAAGAGGGAAGGTTACTCACTGAAGCTGAGAAAGCAATAAAAAGAGAAAACTGAGTTTGGTAGAACTTGAAACGCCACTCATTTTAATTTCTTTAAAGACGTCTTTGGGGGGAAAAAAGATATCTTTGGGAGTTCTATAATTGGCATTGCCTCTACCTAATAGACTTTTATAATATGCTAAGCTTTTTATTTTAGTACTCAATAAAGCAGACATACATAATAATGGCATAAGAAGAAACTACTTCTGCAGGATATAGAATATAGATTTGATCTCATTCTGTAAATGCTTCTTCACACAGTTTTTCTGTGACTTTGGAGTTTTCTCCTTCTAACGCTGAGGTGTTTCGTTTGCTCGTGTTATGGTACATAGGGAAGAACCACTAGAAAGCCTCACAGCTATCACCTAAACCTTCAAGGTAATATTTCTAAATGTGAAAGATCACAGCAATAATGTCAAGTGTTGCCTAACTCTCAAATGAGGTGTTATTGTGATGAATTACGATATAATCCGTTGACATAATAAAGCACCTATTATGTTACAGAGGCAGTTGGCTGTAATAATAGTTTTATGATCATAGTGGTGAGTTGTCTTTCTCATATTATTGGTTTCATAGTTATAGATGAAAACAACTTGGAATTTACAGTGAAAATGAAATTGGGGGGAGAGGCTTAATTGCATTCATAGGGGGAGTATATGAACATGTGGAATTTCCATGGTGAGAGTGGTGACTGTTACATCTTTGGGGTATACATGCTGGTGTGTGTGTGTGTATTTCATTTTAGGTCAGGGAGTCTGATCAATATATATACAGCAAGTGATATAAAATCTTTATTGTCAAACAAGGTAGAGCCCTATTATGACTTAATTCATTATGATATATACCAGATTATATCCTAGGCTTTGAAATTAAGCTACATATAGGAGGTATCTTACATAATGTTGCCAAATCATACAAAAGACAAAGGTTGGTCCTGTCCCCTGGGTGGAGCAATGTAAAGGATTTTTATGCTGAAATCCATGCTCATTCATTGTTTTTCCAACCCTCTTTTTTTTTTTTTTTTTTTTCTCAGTAAATTGAAGAGAAATTAAGCATTTTCTTGCAGGATGCAATGTATTTTGGCCACATTTCTGCTTGTATCTCCCACTAACTTTTGGGCATCCTAGGGTGAGGAGAAATGCTTCCCAGCCTCAGAACAGTAGTAAAATCGGGAATAAGGTGACAGAGGGATTAAAACCTAACCCAGCCTGTGCAAAAAAGTGCACTTTATCCCCATTCATCTCCCACTTGCAAAAACTTCCTCTGAAGCCGTGGGTCTTGGTGAAGCAATCTGAAAAAGCAGGTCTTAAAAGTGAAAACAGCAAGGTTGAGGTGAAGGGAATTGATGAAAGCAGTTTGTATTTATTCAGGAGATCTACCAGTGCTTTAAAACAATCTGTGTTTAACAAGGCAAATTGTCTGTCATTAAAATGCTAATGAATGGTAAACAGCTGCTAAATTTTTATGCTAATGAATGGTGGCTGCGAAGTAGTTCTCAAGTCTTGTCTTTATTAGCATAGATATTTGATTGGGTAAAGGGGGATCATTGCGCATTCTGACCTTTGTTGATGGAGCAATCTGTTTGTCAGGTTCTGTGTTGCGTTACATTTGAGTTGAGTTTGTTAGTACAAAATGACTTTTGCCAGGCCCTCTGATACCGTGTGCTGCTGGTGTTATCAGAGTGTTACCATTATGGGCTTAAGGAAAAAACTTTGCTTTTTAGTGAGTGGGGGAGACCCATGATGGCAAAATAATTCATCCGTTCATCAGGCAGCTTGAAGTAGAATAGTTCTGCATACTTTCTAGACTTTAGGCTTTTGACAATTATAATAATTGTGAGTTGTAAAAGGCCATCGTTCTAAAATAAGAAATACCTCTTTTTTTTCAATTTAGCTACAGCTTTAAAGCAAAGCTTTTAAAATAAATATTTTAATAAGTGCTTCAGCAGCATTTGAAATACTGACATAATATATCATCTTGGATCTATAAGCTCTGAAGTTAGCAGTGACTGTAACGTCACCTAATTAGAAGAAAAAGTGTAATTAAATACAGGGTGGTCATGTGAATGCCAGGCTGAGATCAGAGTATTTACATTGGCATCTGAAAAACAACATTACTGTTTGATCTATACTTTGGGTTGATTCTATTTTTGCTGAGTCCTACTCTACATTCCCTAATGGATGAGGCTGACCTGAAGACTTGCCACTACAGATAAATGCTTCAGACGCCTTTTTCTTTTTTTCTGCTTTTAGGATCAATGTAAATGAGGCACGATAGTCCATTAAACACTATTACTAATAATGTTCTGGAATGATTTGAAATATAATGCAGAGTTTATTAAGAAAATCCATTATCCAAAAATATATCATTGAAATAGAAATTTTAATTATTCTGGAACACTGTGTGAGGACGTTGGTAGAAGTTTTAATAGTTGGAGCATTTCCCCGTATTGTTTATTTCTCCTTCAAGTCAGTAGGAGATTTTTGGCATATGATTATTTGTGGTCCTATATAGACATGCTGGGAGAAATTGGAACCCTCATACACTGCTTGTGGTACTATAAAATGGCTCAGGCATTTTGGAAAACAGTCTGAACGTTCTCAAAACATTAAACCATATGATTACCATATGACCCAATAATCCCCAATTCTACTCTTGCGTATATAGCAAAGAGAACTAAAAATTCATCTCCACACAAAAACTTACAGACAAATGTTCATAGCAGCATTACTCAGAATATCCAAAAAGTGGAAACAACCCAAATGCCCATCAACTGATGAATGAATAAGGATAAAGTGAGTCTATTTCAATGGAATATTTCACAGCCTTAAAAAGGAATGAAATCTCATACATGCTACAACATGGATGTGCCTTGAAAACATTATGCCAAGTGAAAGAAGCTTGTCACAAAGGAACTCATATTGTATGACTTCATTTAAATGAAATGTCCATAATAGACAAACCTAGAAAAGAATGGAGTAGTGGTTGCCAGGTGCTGGGCATGTTGAGAGGAAGTGTGGAATGACTGCTAATGGGTATGGAGTTTCTTCTAGGGATTGTAAAAATGTTCTAAAATTGATTGTGGTGATGTGCACCGCTCTGCAGAAATGCTAAAAACCATTGAATTGTATACATTAAGTGGGAGAATTGTCCAGTATGTGAATTACATCTCAATAGTTATATTTTTTAAAAAAAGGCACACCTGAGCCTGTGTCTCAGCGAGCCACCTGCATCAGCAGCTACTCACCTACAGTATGTGGAGGCTTCAGAAGAACGCTTGTTACTGGAGAGGAGTGCTTTAAATCTCCCACACATGGTTTAGCCCAGATTCCTAAAGAGATGACAGCTAATTTAATTGTTAAAAAAAAAAGGGGGGGGGGTTAGTGGCTACAATAACACAAAGCTCGTTAGAAATAAAAGTTGGAGACAAATACTTGAGTTCCTGTCCCAACTTCTCCCCGTCCCCCAATACCATGCCCCACCCAGGCAGTAATCACTCCTTTTGGGTTCCCTAACTATCCAATGTCTAGACTACTTATTGCCCTCACAGCAAGGGCAAGCTTCACTTTGGTTTTTTTAGAGATAAAATTGTTTGAGTCATAATTTTCTTGGGAGCAGTCACTATGAGTCCGAGGTTTTTTGTTCCCCTTGTAAAAACCCTATAATTATCTTTGATGTGCATAAAGCATGCCTACTAGCTGTTCAATAACTGACTAGTAAAGAGCATCTGCTGCAAGAACCTCATCCCCTCCTCTCTCCTACATTTTTGACTACTCAGCGACAATGGTTGAACCCACAGGATGATCTCATTCTGCCCCACCTGCCAGCAGAATCTGTGTAGTTTGTATCTCTGAGCAGCCCTTGGCCCCTGCCGTAGGGAAGTATTCTGCATCACTGTCTCACATAATGAACAAGAAGACCCCTTTTAACTGTATTCTCTCCTCCTGTGCCATTTGCTTACTTTCAGCATAACTCTCTTGCTCTGGGGTTGCAGCTCAGCAGTCCTCTTTTTGCATGGTTGGTTGGGGGTAGATGGATAGGAGGAAGATTGAATTCATTTTTGTTTTGTTCTTGGCAGGCAGTACATGCCACACCGCTACACTTCCTGCTCTTGTGCGCACACCTACCCTGATGATGCAGCCTTCACTGGATATCAAACCATTTCCACTGTCTTTTCCAGTGGACAGTAGTTCTGCTGTGGGGCTCTTTCCAAATTTTAACACAGTGAGTAAATGCATTTTTATTTTATTTGTGTCCTCCTCAATCTCTTTCATTCCAGTTGTGAATAGGCAATAGATATAGCCTGTTTCCAAAGTGTGTAATTTTAGACCATATATTGGTTACACTGACCAGCTATGTTGTGCAAGATACTCCTTCTCCCATAGGGGTTAGTCCAAACAATAGCCAGCATATTTCTCTTACAAATGTTCCCACAAGTGACTTTTCACCTGTGGCTTTGAGCAGTTTTGACAGACTTCGGTGGCTTGAGAACCTTATTATTTCTGGGATACTATTCACATGCTCAAGAACACAATTTAGAGATACCAAGCCACATTGATTTTTCCCTACTACTAGAAAGAAAGGAAATGCTTTAACTACCTAGATACATTTTTATTTGGGACATATTTTAGATCTTAACAAACAGAATTTTTATTGGAAAACTACCGTGGATTATGTGAATGTGACTCTATTTTTTAAAAAGTACTTTAAAGCTACATATTAATTGTCTGCATGATACTTTGACATTCCCTTTAAAACATACAATAAAGATTAGTGAATTACCTACAATTACTAATGTTCTTCATTCAGGTCAGCTGACTGTTTATCTGAATGAAAGACATTTTGTAGGCATGCCAAGTGGAACATGACACCTTTCAACAATAGAATTCAGCATAAAATCAGTCCACAGCCAAATGCTAAACTTGTAGGAAGAGAAAAGGTTAAACAGTTCAGGTGATTGTATGAATTGTTTGTTTAGTCAATAAATGCAGTCATTTGGGACCTGATGGTCTACATGAATTATACAGCATTATAGAAGCTGCCATAATCAAGAAAAAGAATTGCATTATCAACACCACCAGACAGTGAGCATTTGAAGTATTGCCAAGTGTTTCCTTTTGCAAACTTATCTTCTGTATGAAGTGAGACGGAAAGAGGATTTTTCCTCAAGGCTTGTAAATAAATCTGCTGATGGGCCTTCTGTCATGGCTTAGTGTCGTAAGGTAATTGGGGGGTAGGGGATCAGCCTTCTTTTTAAGGAGCACTGGCTGTGACTTAGCGAATAAACAGTTGAAGTGAATGTTCACGTCTGTTTGGGTTTTTCAAAGACAAGTCAAACAGTTTAAAAAAAAAAAAAAAGAAGAAGAAGAAGAAGAAGGCATAAACAGGTGAGCATCATTTCTAGCGCAGTGGAGCAGTTCAGTGAGAGAAATCAGGCCTGCCCTGACCGCTTTATTCCATCAGGAGTAACCACCCAAAACACCACACCGTGCCATTTCAAACAACTTGAACTCAAGCATGCCTGTTGTATCGTCTACTGAAACATGGGTGATACATTCCAAACATAACTGAATTAAACTGTACTTTTTAAAACACTTACTAGGTGTTTTTATTTTGATTAATGTGCCTTTAGAAGACAGCATTTGTAGCCACTGCAGAAGTCCAGCCACTGTCAGGCAGGCACTGATCATGTGGGTAGGGTAGGCCTGACTGGTTCCTACTGCAGCTCATTTTTTTTAACACAAATAATACTTATGGATTATTATTGGGTAATAATAATGGATGGATACTTATTTCAAAGATTCAAATAAAACAGTAACATTCAAAGCAAAATGTGTAAGTCAGCATTCTCTGCCCTGTGTATATGTTTACTCCCTTTGCTAGAGGAAAGCACCCTCATAGGCATCCTTGTCTTCCCCTTCTAGAAGTGTGTTATGTACATACTTAATAGGAACCCAATCACAGTTGTCTTTCTACAACTGTGATGGAATGATCGGCACTATTCTCTAAGTTACTTTTTTCAACTATCAAAATGTCTTACGGATACTTCTGCATTCTTAAGGGCTATAAAAAATGGAAAGAATGTCTTCATAATTTTAAGGTAAAAATACAGTTTCATAATGGTTTACTAATGTTGTGTAGGGCTGATAGACATACTAACTTGCCTTTTTGTTTGTTCCATATAGCAATTAACATTACGAAATCTTTGAGAAAACCCAAAGCGTAATTCCTTTTTTATAAAATTTTTTAATGTTTATTTATTTTTGAGAGAGAGAGACAGAGTGTGAGTGGGGGAGGGGCAGAGAGAGAGGAAGACACAGAATTCAAAGCAGGCTCCAGACTCCGAGCTGTCAGCACAGAGCCTGACGCGGGGCTCGAACCCACAAGCCTTGAGATCATGACTTGAGCTGAAGTCAGACGCTTAACTGACAGAGCCACCCAGGCACCCCAAGCGTAATTCTAATAGGAGCTCACTTTTTTTTCTTGAAAGAAAATAAACTAGTAATTTTCAAATGGAAATACTTTTGGTTATGATGAAGAATATAGCAAAGAACTACATGAAATAATCATTTTACTCTCTGTATTATATTACATCCAATGCATTTGGTGGGCAGTGAGTACTTCTGGTAGGATATTAAAAATTAAGTCACTGCAAGTGAGACCCTCTATCATCTGGTAAATAAATTAATTTATAGGATCATTGGACTACCTATGATTTTTCATTGAGTTACAGCTTCAATTACTCTACTCTTTTCCCTGTAGACTATTCCATCCCAGTGTCTAACTCACCTCATAAATTTCCTAGGACAGTTTCATAAAAGTCATTGTCCACATTTTCCTAGGAAACATTTTTGTATCACTAATAGTAATTATACTAGATCATTGTATATTTGTGAGGTTTTTCTATCCTTCAAAGAACTCAGACCTTAGAACATTTTAGTAGACCATGATTATGATTCAATTCCTATTGTCTAGAGGAGAGAGAGTTAGTAATGGAAGAACTGAGACTTGAATTAGAATCTCCTAACTTCAAAACTCATATTCCGGCTTGTCCGCGTCTTTGGATCTTTCGGTCCATGTTACCTCCCACATCATTCAGTGTGAACAAAGCTCAATCAGAAATCTTTTGTGCTCTTTTCTGGAAGCATGGTAGCCAATTTTCAGCAGAATCATTACATATAAAGAGGAAAGAATTTTTTGAATGTGTAAAAAACAGAATATATTTTAAAAAGTTGTAATTTCTTGTTAGCAAATTTTAAAAACCTATTCCATTCAGTAGTCCACTTGTTCTTTGAAAGGCAAGGTGAATGCTATTATAATCACTTTCTTTTTAACCAAAGATAGTATTAGTAACTATAAGAAATATATTTTAACTCATAATTATTATCAGAAGAATATAAACACTGTACTCTCATACCATAGCTCAAAGTTTTAGAATTTTGAAGTTCTGCTGTCTTCTTTAAGCAGATTTTTAAAAATGCATATAAAGTAATGGTTTCCCCCTGTTTTTGTAGGGGAGTATGATAATGTTACATGAGAATTATAGCAAGAATGAAATGGGATTCTGTCATATTCCAAAATGGGATACTTGCCTGTTGTATATTAAATGGTACACAATGAAGAGACATGCTTCACAGCATTCATTTAGTGGCTGTCTTACCATCTACCCCACGACTGACAAAATCTCTCTCAGTGTTTACATGTGAAGAATGAGCAAATAATTCAAGACACTGTCCAAGCGGAGCTATGAAGAGACATGCTAGGAAAGGCAGTGTAGATCACTGATACTTTCTGATGGGCTGCATGTCAAGGATGCATGTCTGGAGAACAATGATGTTAACTCTGCACTTCAGCAGTTTTACTTTACAGGGGGGCTGTTTTGAGTCACTTACAGGTAAAAGGCTCTGCAAACCACAACAGCAATGTTTAAAGATCTCAACCTTTATATCTAAAGCCTAATGAGCTTCTTTGCCTAGCTACCTATTAATGCTCACTTCCACCACTGCCCACCTTCAACCATTTGTCGTTCAGGGCCGACTTAGATATCACCTCCCTCACAGGAAGTTTTCTGTGATCTGCGAGTCTGCATTAAGTGCTATCCTCTGTATTTCCAGGGTACCCCCGGATTACCTCCATTATAGCAGTTGTCACACTATAGTCTAATTACCCAATTGTCTATATTCACTAGAATGTCAAATCCTTGAGGACAGGGCCTATAGTATGTTCATCGCTGGATGCCTGGTATCTGGCTCGAGAGCTCAGTAAAACTTTTCTGAAGGGAAGGAAAAAAGGAGGGAGGAAAGGGGCCCAGTTTTTTGCTTCTCAATGCACATGCTCCCCTACCCAGCAAAGGAAACGCCAACATTTCTGAGCCGTATCTACGCATGAGGTATTAAGCCTAAGTGTTCACTTTCATTTGTATTTCTCTGGGAACTGTCATCCTTTTTTTAACTTGAGGACAATAATTAGTTACAAATTTTTCTGCAGCTCTAGTTCTGGCTTCCTCTGTGTGGACGGTATGGAAGCTTTGCAAGTATCTACTACATTTCTTGTCCTGGGTCCTACTCTTAAGAGCAGTTAGTTTAAAAAGAAAATTATTCATTACTGGGTTTTATTGAAAACATAATATATGCACTAACGAGTACTGGATTTGATGAAGAGGATAAACAAAATAAGTAAAACAAAAATTCCCTAGTGTGCAAGAAACTTCTAAGAAATAGAATAAAAAAGACTAGAAAAGGAAAGATAACAAAAACCAAGAAATATAGGCAAAGTAAAAATAGTTACTGAACTTTACAGTATTATAGAAGAGCGAGAAAGAATGATTTTTTTTGTATCCCAGTAGAGCTATTTTCATTATTTTGTTTTTCACTTTGATTAAATTTGTCAAATGCCTCATGGTCGTCCTTTAGTTACTGTACATAATGTTTTGGTAGCTACCAAAATATATTCAATTATTTCTATTAGAATTGGAATTTCTCATTTCCTTTACTGTGGATCCAATTGTTATCTTCATTCAATCCAGATAATACCTGGTATTTAATATCTGGTGTTTAACAAGCAGGTAATACATGATGTTTAATTCTCCATAAGAAGAGGCTGCTTCAGAATTGAAATAAATTGCATATTTAATGGGATGGATAGTATCAACTTATTATGATAAAGTAAGTCCATTAAGAAGCCAGGTCCACACACATACTGCCATGGACTGAGTGTTTGTGTCCTCCTCCCCAAATACATATTTTGAAGCCCTAACACCTGCAGATGGTATTTAGAGATGGGGTTTTTGAGAGGTGTTTAGGGTTAGATGATCATGAGGGTGAGGCCCTCATAATGGGATTAGTGCACTTATAAGAAGAGACCACAGAGAGCTTTCCCTCTCTCTACCATGTGAAGACATAGTGAGATAGCAGCCGTCTGCAGCCAGGAAGAGAGCTCTCACCAGGACCTGAAGATGCTGGTGCCCTGATCTCAGACTTCCAGTCTCCACAATTGTGATAAAATATATTTCTGTTGTTTAAGCCACTGACTCTATGGTATTTTGTTATGGTAGCACAAGCAGTCTACGACATATATGCAACTTATATATTGTATGTGATGATAATAGGTCAAGTTCCTTTTTAACAGCCACATACTGGATACATACACAGATGTATTTGTGTGACTCTCCATAGCTATAGATATAATCACAAGCCACCTCAAGACCACAGTCACCTATCAATTTCTCTGCTGATTGGCAGGTATTTTCCATGTCTACTATTTCAGATGTCTTTTTGAGTCCTGCCTTGTTTTTGCAACTGCTCTAGGAAAGCATGAGCACAATAGCATCACAGATGCTTTATTGCAAGAGGCTCAACAATCTTATTTTTGTGAAAAATAATCTGATTTTTCCTACATGCCTTGAAATTATTTTTTCCTGACACGTTAACAAATTTGTGGAACAGAATAAAGATGATTTCTAAGCATACAGTCCCAAATCACTGTATGCCTCTGAATCACCCATGCCAATCTGTGAAATGATCTATATATCTACTGTTTGTCATTCCAAACCCTTGAGATTCTAGGCCATCCACAGTTTGGTAATCTCAATGAATATGATTTTTTTTTTTTTCTTGGGACGTGTGGGTGGCTTAGTTGGTTAAGCATCAGACTTTGGCTCAGGTCATGATCTCACAGCTCGTGGGTTAGAGACCCATGTTGGTATCTGCATGGACAGCTCAGAGCCTGGAACCTGATTCAAATTCTATGTCTCCCTCTTTCTCTTCCCCTTCCCTACTTGTGTTTTCTTTCTTTCAAAAATAAATGAATTTTAAAATTAAAAAAAAAAGCTCTAAAATTTTTCTTTCTTGTACCAGAAATAATAATATATTTATCAAGGAGGTACAAAATAAAGAAATTGGGAATCAAAATCACATTTATTTTGCTATTAATTCATGCCATGTTTCTCATGATGTTTTACTGTAAGGAAACCTGAAGTAAGCCAAAACATTTAATTTTTAAATCTATCTTTAATACTTTTACTATCTAATGAAGTCTTGATTTAAACATTTGGATACATACTTTTTTATCTGATTTTTTTTTCATTTAATTTAAACAAAATATTTTATCTCTGCTAATGCAACCAACTGTGAGGTTTTTTTTTTTTTTTTTTTTTTTTTTTTTTTTTTTGCCATTTAAGCCTTCTTTTTTACTCTAGTAATGCTTTGCTCTCATTAAAAAGTTATATATTCCCTATTTCCTAGGATGTTAGTATGTCCAGCTACTCGAAATGATACATTTGTCCAAATAAAAGAATAGAATGAAATAGAGATAAAATAAATAAAATAAAATGGATAAGAAAATAAATAAAATAAAAAAGAGAATATGGTTGAATTTTTATTTTCATGATATGCTTAAAATATATTGAAGGATCCTATTCTTCTATAGGTTCTAATGAAATGTATATTAGAATATGCCAAGTTGAAATTTTCCATGGTTACTGAAATTTACTTAAAGAGGGGGAGGATGAAGGCCTGTTGCTGCACTTAGAAAAGTGAATAGCAACACCCTAGATCATTTGAAAAAAAATGTTTATAGGAAATCTTTGAAGTGTCATATAAAACTAACAAATATTTTGTACAAATATTTAAGTATAAATTCCTGCCTGGAAATTTTTACAACTCTATTCAATATGACAGAGAAAAATTATGTAAACATGACCTGGGAGGAAAAAAACTGCATCGTGACCATCTATCTATACTATTGTCTCCCTCTTCAAACTACAAACATATCTTTTAAAAATTTAAGTCATGTCCTTTGCCCTATTCAAAAGTGTCAAGATTTACCTACTAAAGACTTTGTGTTCAAAGCTCCCTTTACTCACTGTTGAAACCTCTTTAGAATATGTAGATATTATTTATATGGTATGTATACATGTATGTTTATATAATGTATGGTCATATGTCTTCTCTCTCCCTAAATAAATTATTCGTCTGTGGCGTCTAGGAAAAGGCATTCATTCACAACCACTCACTAAATGTCTATGCATGCCAGTCATTGTGCTAAGAAAGAGTTACAGTGAATAAGACAGACGCTGCTCACTGTCTGATAGACATTACTTCTTCCTCTTGTAAAATTCACCATAACATAATAGAGGATATTGTTGATAGTCAATAGTCAATTCAGTTGATTAAGCTGCCAAGAAACATTAGATTAAGACCTTGATGGGCTCTTATGCAGTAAGGGAACACAAGGTTTCAGAAACCTGTGGAAAGAGGCATCTATAGTCCCACCACGCTATGTCCTCTCACATGTCCCTTTCATTATCCCAGTCTCAACCTCACATGGCTCTGGGACCTCATCTTCAGTGCTAGGGTTTCAAGGATTATGTGTACTTGGAGGGCACATCAGATTTTCTGGCAAGACAGGTCTTCAGTCTTGGCGCTGTCCCAGCACAGCATTTTTCAAGAGTAGAGTCAACTTGGAAAAAGTGTCTATGTCAGGCCATCTTCTTAAAATAATTTATCTTATTCTTAACAAATCTCCAATTAATTAAAAGGAGAAGAAACCAACAACAACCTTTTTCTTAGCTTCTCTCAGTGACCAAGTCTTTAAGTGCCAATGATAAAGTAGCGGAGCTTAATAAATATAAAAAAGTAGCAAAATATTATTGTACCAAACATTCCCTTCAGCCCAAAATGTTATTTCCAAATTGGTTGCTCTATAAACATTAATTGATGGTGGTGTTTTCTGGAAAACTTTTATCAAAAATTTGGGAATCCATCCAGTAGCTAACAGACTGGGCTTTTTCTTTTTCTTTTCCTTTTTCCTCCTCCCCCCCCCCCCCACCGCCTTCCATCTAGATTCTTGTATTCAGAATTAGGTCTTAAAACTCTTTGGGGGAAGGAAAAACATGTTTTGGAATATTCCAATCCCTTTACTTTTAGAACTGTCATTGAGGGTGCTAAAGATGAATTGGAGTGCTATTTAGCAATCTGTGAAGTTTCAACATCTTTGCGGAACCAAGTAGGAATCTTGGAAAAATATATTTTTCACAGATTTAGCTGTCAGTTTAGATGTTCTTACCTTCCTTTTTATGTTCTGATGCTTGAAAAAAGATTGGGAAAAACTTAAATTATATGAACAACACTTTATTTTCATGGAATTCTAGTATCAGAGGGCTTTAACATATTTTCAAGACATTCTAGGTTAATTCTTCTAACACGCTCACATATAAAATAGGCTATATGTGTCATTGTTGCCCCCTTTTTGCAAAATGGAAGATTGAAGAATATAATCCAGGCTTCACATTTCTTCCAGTAGATAGCTCTGCCACTGAAAAGGGAAAAAAGCTAAATATTAGACAAGCAAGAGCTGGTCTCCACCCTGACATATTTTGAATTTAAATGTGTATCTTTCTAACAAGTTATTCATGTGGGACATATTTAAGTACCCAAAAAATCCTTGTGGCTCCTAAAGTCAGATTTAAAAAACTCTCATTTGATGTGTATTCTATTTATTTTATTTTTTAAGATTTTATTTTTAATCTCTACACTCAACATGGGGCTCGAATCCACAACCCCAAGATCAAGAATCACATGCTCCACCAACTGAGCCAGCCAGGCACCCCTGCAAGTGTATTCTACTTAGAAGATAGACTTGTCTTGTCAGTCTCATACTTTTTTCTTACTGTGAATAGTTTCTACAGCCAAGTAATGATGTGAGTGTTGTAGTAGGACACATATCTGATCTTTTTCACAGGTTTATGGTTTACAATAATTAGAGGTGTACATTAAGTCTCCATTAATTATAAATATGTGTCTGGGTCTAATTTATCTTTTTTTTTATGTAGACATCAAACATTCATAGTATGTAAATTGATTCATTTTCATAATAATATAATCAAACCCAAAAAAACCTTCGTTTCCCAAAAATGAGCTGAAGCTATTAGAGGCTAAAATGATTAGTAACACCACTATTACATAGTGTATACTTAATTGTCAATTTTGAAGTACTTACCTTCTAAAGAGGTGTTGGCATTCATTTAGTCAGTCACTCATTCATGTGTTCTATCTCACCTCCTCCCCAAAGCCACCTGGAATGTTCTCTCTGATCTCAAAGAAGTAATTGTTTGCCTTGTTCCAAAGTAAATCTTTGGCTATTCTACCTGGTCTTGATGCTGCTTCATGCCACCTGGGGAAGCAGGAGGCAGAGTGAAGGACAGTGAGCTACTTCTTTGCACAGGGAAAGAGCATTGGACTGAGAGCCAGAACACTCATTCATATCTGGACTCATTCTCTTCGATCTGGAGAAAGTCATTTAGCTCCACGTTTCCTCATTTTAAAACCAGAGGTGATAATACCTTCCTAATCTATATCATATCATGAAAATTCAAGTTTAGTATGTTTATGGAGAATTGAGGATATGACTAAATATTTAGAAAATTTCTGAAATTTAGTGTGACTCTGTGAAAAAGTCATAACTATACAACCTATCACCATATTCTTTTTTAAGATTTTATTTTAAAGTAATCTCTACACCCAATGTGGGGCTCAAACTCACAACCCTGAGATCAAGAGTCACATGCTGTAGGAACTAAGCCAGGCGGGCACCCCATTGTATCATCATATTATTTTTAACAATCTAAAATTCCATGAATATCAAATGAGATCATGCTTATGAAAGGACTCTTAAAATGGCAAAGCTCTATTCTTATAAATAATATTAATATTAATATTTCTATCCCTTTGATCTCATCTTCCTAGCCAATTACCTTAAACAAACCAAGCTATATTCATCACTGGGGCTGGCTCTGTGCATTAGAGCAATCCTAATTAAGGTAGATGCTAAGGATATATACATGGCTAAGACCTGGTTCTTGAGTTTAAAACATTTACACTCAGCTTAAAAGAGTTGTGCTTGGTACTAAGAAGTACTCAATTTACATTAGCTGAATGAGATAGTACTAGGGCATACTTAAAGATCAGAATCACCTGACTGCCTAAAAGCAATGAAGAGAGGCTATAGCCGAATTTGGAGCAGGGCTAGGGAGAAGGTATAGAGTGGAGGGGGGGAATAACCATACTGGTTTGGTTGCATTCCAGTTTGCCTGTTTACTTTCAATGATATTTAGACTTTAAAGGCTATGGATAAAGGTATTTTGAACCTGAGAGCTGTGCACTTAGGACACATTGTCATTGACTCCTACGATGTAACAATGTTTTCTATTACATTTTTAAAATACGCTTGACTTCCAAACATAGAACCTTTATTCTCACATTATTCACTAAACGACTAGTAGTTAATGTAACAGTTTAAAAAAGATTTTAAACCCAGTCATAGAAGCCAACATATTAAATTATCCTTCATCTATTGATAATGGAAATTTATTCTAAAAATTATTTGGACTTCTGACAATTAGAGATCTCCATTGACTCTGTGTCCCCCCTTTTTCCTGAATTTCAATTGCCAATCTATGAGAAGAACCCATTTAACCTGTGTTCTGAGCAGTGGCATCTAACTGTAAGTTTGATGCTTATTCAGAAAAGATTTTGTATTCTATCCCAAAATATTATATAGACATTAAGAATATGCACATATGTATGAAAAACATTTTTTTTCTCAGAATACAACTATCAGCCCAAATAAAAAGTTAAAAATTTTATAAGCCAAGATAACCATAGCTAATAGCTAATAGGAACAGCAGAGAAATAAATCAATCTTCACACTTGTATGAGGAGAAAAAAGGCTCGAAACAGATATATTTTCAATCTGTTCCTTCATAAAATAACATTCTAGAAAAACAGCCTATAGCCCATAGCTCATCCCTCCTTGTGCAATCAGACACTCCATTGTCTTCAGAGGGAGACCTGCTGCCTCACAGGCCTGGCCCCTCTTATGGGTGAATAGCTTCTGAAGAAGCATTGTGACATCTGGATGTGGAGTTCTTTGAGGCTGCAGTTCTGGGGAGAACCATCATTTTGTTACAGAGCAAGAGTTCTATCTGAATTTCCTGGGAATCGGTCATCACAGGAAATTATCAGCAATTCATGGACTTTCCTTTTTGCGTTTGCTTCGGCCTCGAGGGTAATCACAAAAGATTATAGTCTCCATTTCAGCTTTCATATCACTGAAATATTCTTCTCTGCCGAGAGCATGATTGATTTCCAGAGGCCAGCTTTTAACCCCGAGCTTCAGGAGGCCGGTTGCACTGCAGTGGTTTGATAACTGCCAACAATTGTTCTTGTGATACTGTTCTGTTGTGAAGCAGAAATTTGGTGATTCCTGGATAATTATACAAACCCTTTTAAATCAAGTGATATATCCACTTCTTGTGTGGTTAGGTATAGGTATTTGTTCCATTTGAGTAAAGATGTTAAAGGCTGGTGGAGACAAAAGGGTGAATAAAAATTTCAGGCGAGTGTTATGAAGGCTTTGATGTGCCAAGCGTCCTGATTGGCTGATTTTCAGAATGGAAAACAAAATAATTTAAAAATAGTTCTGAGAATCTTCATAAGGAGTAGATAGATTATGAACACAAATGGTTTTGGCTCCATAATGTGAAAACTTTTCATGAATGTTACTGAGGGATTCTGTATTTCACGACAACTTGTTATGTGGTGCATGTAGGTTTTTATCCATGGCTTGACTAGGAAATGTTGATGCAATATCCACGGCCAAAATATAAGCAAACTAGACACATTTTTACGTGGTGATTTCATTTTCTGTATTCATTTTTCTCTTATATATGTTGCTTTATTCAGAATATATAGAGGCAGAAAAGGCTTTGTGTATATTTGAAACAAATCTAGTGGATAAGATAGCTTTGCCTAGAAGTGACTACATTTCCTTCCAAATTCAGAAGAAAAGGAAGACAGTTCAGTTCAGACTACTTTTAGTTTGAACTGTAGCTTCCTTGCAATACCTAAAAATGATTATAAATCGAATGGATAAATGTCAAATGTCAAGCTGTACCATTAACAGAGCATTATTCAATGAAGCAATTATCATCGCAGAGAACAGAGTAGGGCACAATATGGAAGCTCTTTATTTTACTTTACAAGTGTGGTATATTTTGTATAGTATAAATGCAGGGTTGGACCCCAAACCTTTTTTTGCTGAGAAGAGTTAATATGTATACACATCCATACAAAAAGGCAATAGCAAGATGAATATATGACATAAAATATTTTTGATGTCACCTGTCCAGAAAACCACTCCGGGGCCACTTTCCTAATAAAAGCCCTAAAATGTTAAGTGTTATAAGATAAGCTTGCAAGGAAGAGGACCAGTAGAATCCACCTTGATGTAATCATGGAAATCTTGGATGGGAATCAGGAAACAAGAACAGATAAAATATAGGATGCTCAGTTGAAGTAAAATTTCAGCTAAACAACAAATTATTTTTAGTATAAGAAAATCCTATGCAATGTTTGGCAATACATATATGCTTAAAAAAATTATTTGTTGGTTTTTTTTAATGTTTTATTTACCTTTGAAAGGCAGGGAAGGGCAGGCAGAGAGCTGGGCAGAGGATCTGACACAGGCTCTGTGCTGACAGCAGTGAGCTTGATGTGGGACTTGATCTCACAAATTGTGAGATGATGAGCTGAGCCAAAGTTGGACTCAATAGACTGAGCCACCCAGGCACCCCCAAAAAACGATTTGTTGTTTATCTGAAACTCAACTTTGAGCACCTTATAATTTTATTTGCAAATCTGGCAATTGTAGCAAGAGATCTGGGTTCTGGTCTTGGCTGAAGAGGTTCAAGCAACTCACTAAAATTCTCCAAATCTTTTCTTATTTTCACGTGAGAAAGCTGGACTAAAGTCAGGCTGGTGGGTATGGGGCCTGGCCTACCGGTTTTACCCAGCACGGTTTTCAGTGTTTATTGTATTGAATTTCCAGTTAGGATTCTGCTTTGGGAGGGTGGGTGTTCTGGGGCTCAAACTAAAACAAATTAAAAAACAATTTGAAAATGTTGATGATCTCTGACATTTTACCACTGTGTAAGGAGAGTATGGCAGGGAGAGTAAGAGCCCGAGATGCCCAGGATTGGAGCACTGCAGCTTGTTACCTTGCATGGAGCCTTGTCAGTCTTCAACTGTCAGGTTTCTTCCTGGCGCAAGGGTTAGAAACGTGTTGTCCTGCATTTGGGGAAAAAACATTCCATTTCCACTTTGCTTTGCAGAATGAAGAATACATCCCAACACGCCTGGGTTTCTGATTTTGCACTTCTTCCTGCCAAGTGGGGTTTTCTTTTCATCTTCTACCTTTTTAATTTGTGTCACGGACCTGTTTTGCCTCAGCATTGGGATATATCTGATTAGTTACTGAACAGCTTTTCAAACTTAGCTTTGACAGAATGGTTTTGAGAGGATGTCAGTTAATGTATTTGGCTGCTCGGGAAGCGTATTGATTTTTAAATCAAAAAAGCTCATCACTTCCCTAGTCTCTTAGAAAGCCTTTGTAACATTTTTTTAGCCTGTTTACCAGAACACGGGCAAACATATTCTTACTTACTTATACATGGAGACTTACACTGCTAACTTTTAAAGCTACATTTGTAAGTATCAGCAAGTAGTCTTTAGTTACTTGTATGGCATTTTTTTTTTCTCCTAAGGTACGAAGAATTTTATTTTTTGAAAAGATATTTCTCAGATTTACTTTTGGCACTCAATTTTATGTTATAGCAGTTTAATCTGGAAGACAAAGTTTTGGAGGATATTTTCAAGTCACTATTTTAAAAACAAATGGAAAGGTCAAAAACAAAGTGCCTATCTTCTATCTCAGATATATTAGCCTATCCTTCCAAACTTCAGGATGGGATGTCTTTTTCCAACGTACTGTAGAATAATCACTTCTCACGATCTGTCTTCAAATGAATCTCTATCTTTTTGAGTATTTTGCACATCTATTGAAAAGCTATTCTTCGGGGCGCCTGGGTGGCGCAGTTGGTCAAGCGTCCGACTTCAGCCAGGTCACGATCTCGCGGTCCGTGGGTTCGAGCCCCGCGTCGGGCTCTGGGCTGATGGCTCGGAGCCTGGAGCCTGTTTCCGATTCTGTGTCTCCCTCTCTGTCTGCCCCTCCCCCGTTCATGCTCTGTCTCTCTCTGTCCCCCAAAAAATAAATAAACGTTGAAAAAAAAAATTAAAAAAAAAAAAAAAGAAAAGCTATTCTTCAGTCCATAATCCCAAAATATTCTATTTCTTTTTTTTTATTTTTAAAATGTTTTAATTTATTTTTGATGGAGAGAGAAAGAGACAGAGACAGAGCATGAGTGGGGGAGGGGCAGAGAGAGACACAGAATCTGAAGCAGGCTCCGAGCTGTCAGCACAGAGGCCAAAGCGGGGCTCGAACTCACAAACCACAAGATCATGACCTGAGCTGAAGTCAAAAGCTTAACTGACTGAGCCACCCAGGTGCCCCTCTATTTCCTTTTTTATTTTGCCGTGAGAAGAGACAACACTAAATGACACAGGAAACAACTGATCGATTTAGTTTAGATTCTCTTGGTGAATCCAGTTCCTGTTCCCATCACTCCGAATCATGTACTATAGCTTTGTTAGTGTTGGGCGGGGGGGGGGGGGGGAGGCAGGTAACATAGTTTATTATCAACTTTGCATATCTTAGGCTTTTTTTTTTTTTAATTAATTTGTTTTGAGAGAGAGAGAGGAGGTTAGGGAGGGGCAGAGTGAGAGGGAGAGAGAGAATCCCAAGCAGGCTCAACACTTTCAGTGCAGAACCCAGTGTGGGGCTTGAACCCACAAAACGTGAGATCATGACCTGAGCCAAAATCAAGAGTTAGATGCTTGGGCGCCTGGGAGGCTCAGTTGGTTGAGCATCCGACTTCAGCTTGGGTCTTGATTTCACAGTTCGTGAGTTTGAGCCCCGCATTGCACTCACTGCTGTCAGCAAAGGAACCCACTTTAGATCCTCTGTTCCCCTCTCTCACTGCCCCTCCCCAACTTAAGCTCACTGTCTCTCAAAAATAAATAAACTTAAAAAAAAAAGAGTTGGATGCTTTACCGAATGAGCCACCCAAGTGCCCCAAGCTGTTTTTGAAATATGAATATTTATTGAGTTGCTATTGAGAAATAGAGATACTTTGAAGGTAGTAACTTTTTCACAGAAAAAAATATTAATAACATTTATCATTTTCTTCTTTGCTATTAAAATTCATAGTAGAGCTAAATTCTTATTAATTTCCTAAAAGATTCCAGGTAGTTTTCATTTTTCTTAAAAATTTTCTAAATTTTCTTACATTCTGTCATAAGGGCATCTAACAATTTCGTAAGAATTTTTTTGTTATTTTATCTTTGACAGGCATTACAGATCTTTCATATCTGTATGCACCTACTGGCCAAAAAATATTTTAGTTACAGGAACATCAACTCTTAAAGATAATGCAAAAAACTTTCAAGAAGTTTCTTCACATCCTGATGGAAAAACACCTCTGCTAATGGTTTCCAGTCACATCGAAACATTTGCTTATTTAAGAATGGAAACAAACAAAGAAAAGCGCTGGGTTTTCTTAGGAGATGTAATTCAGCTCATTACCTTAATGCTTTTTCCCTGCATTGAAAAGGAGCAGTTACTATTGGAGTTGAGGGTGGTCTGGGCATTACATTAACCAATTAGACATTTCCAAATGCATTGTTTAACCTGAATATGGGTAATGTGCAATAGAATGTTTTAGTTTACTTATCTATTGTTTGAATAGGAACATCAACACCCAAAACGTTGCATATGTGTGTCCATGCAATGAGGTCTGAGCGAACCTTCAGTTAAGTCTCATACCCATTGCAGACATAAATTGAAAGTCTTATTTGTTAAACTGAACTTTTTGAAATGCTCTTTGATGTGGCTTCTTAAATTACTCAGCGGCATAACTACAGCTTTGCTGCATCACCCTTAATCCCTGGCAGCATGGAAAATCACCAGGCATGTGGAGCCGCCAGGAAAATGGAACATTTTACATTTGTACTGACCACATTGGTTTCATACAAGGATGTACTGTCAAAATTAGACGTGCGGCTTCCGTAGGGCACCCAGGTCTAAGCTTGCAGCATCTCCCACTAACAAAATAACTACTGTCTAAAAAAGAACTTAAAATGTGCTCCTTCTACTCAGAATAATTTTAAAATTATCTGTCAAAGGTATTAAACTGGTTTTCCACTAAAGAGAGGGAAGTGGTGAAATCACCCATTCATTTGCTTTTAGTCTTTTTGCTTTTACCATTTAGTAACTCCTTAAAGTTCTAAGAGTGTTAAAATGAAAAATATTTTTTATTATTTTAGAGAGGGAGCACATGTGCACAAATGGGGGAAAGAGGCAGAGGGAGAGAGAGAGAGAGGGGGAGAGAGAGAGAGAGAGAGAGAGAAAATGAATCTTAAGCAGGCTCCACTCTCAGCATGGAGCTGAACTCAGGGCTCAACCCCATGACCCTGGTATCATGACCTGAACCGAAATCAAGAGTTAGTTGCACAACCGACCGAGCCACCTGGGCTCCTCAAGAAAACATTTTCTTGTAATATCTTCATAACTGTTAGATCATGGACCAAATATGTACTTACCTAAAAAACACAAGAAGTAACATACTCATTTTGCTATTCGCTAAGTACCAGGCCAACTGCACTGCACAGAAACCCACTAGGAAGGTTTCCAGGTGAGAGGCCTCTAGCACTTAGCCCTCATCTTTAGAGAGCTTCCAAAATGCAGATCACTGTAGTTTTCCTTTCCCTTGGGAAATGATGATGAGCGTAGTGGCTCTGACAACCAGCTGTTATTTTGATACTTGGTAGTTAAAGGACATCCTCTGCAGAAATCTTACAGACCACTTTGAAAGCTGAAGAACATGCCCCTTACTTTTACCAGGTGTATGATTCTGAATTCTGTATCAACTTCCCTAAATCATGGAGTAATGTCATTATTTTTACATATTTGGTATGGATTTATATGTAAAAGTATCAATCATAGTTGTATCAAGACAACCAAAATGTTTTTAGGAGTTATCTGTGGTATAATATTGTGGTTTTTTTTTTTCCCATTCCCCTATCTGATTTTTTTAAGGTACTTGAAACACTCTGATAATACCTTATTTATCACTTTAGATATATGGGTCTGTTCACCTACAACATTGTATTTTTGAAGCCTTGCCTTCATTGTTTGTCCAATTCTAAAACAGTGCATGATAGCCAAGTAATCAACCTTTGTTAAATCAATGAGTTTTCAAGAAAAGATAGTGTTTGTGCAAATTGCAAACCATGCATTTATAAAAGTATGATGTGTTAGAAAAGGAGCAAAAAGTCCCAAGGACTGTCTAGGTTGATATGAAACACTTAACCTCTAAAAATGTTGCCCCTTTTACTATCAGAGTGATATTGAATTTTATTTAGGAAGAAATCTTGAAATTTATTAAGGCAGAAACACAAATCTCTTAGCATTCTACATTTGTTTTTATTCATCCAAAAATAAAACTAAGTTGGAATTTCTCCAAAATGCTCCTGGAAAATGCAGTTTAATTTTTCTTTCCAAATAGATCTTCAAAATAGATCACAGGGTACTTTTGCTTACTCAGTCATCCTTACTGTCACTGAAATATACAATCTTGCTTGATGAATCCCAGAGCTTTTCAAAGAGGGTCTGACAATATGGAATTTCAATGAAAGATGTCAAGCTTTCTAAATTAATTTAAACAAAAAAGGGGAGGTGGATGAAATTCTAATCTGTGCTCTACTCTGATTGGTTGCTTCAAATCTCTGGGCCAACTCCACTCATATTTTCTATACAGAATAATACTGGCCACCATTAGGGAGACCCTAGAAAGGGATCCTGGGATTCCATTTCATTTCTGCGCAATCACGTACCTCAAAATACTTAGCAGTCTACAATATTTGATAAAGAAGTAGTAATAGCCGTAGTAGGAATAGCTTTATTGAGACTAAGACTAAGATATAGTGTGGCCTATAATTTTCTTAGGTGTGTGTTGTGTTACTTTAGACTTTATATCAGTTCTGAATGACTGCTTAAACTTTCCAGTAGAGGAATGGTATCCCATTGTAGTGGGGACACAATGGATTTGGTTTGCAAGGCACAGCCAATGTGTGGTTTCAGCAAAAAGCTGGGGATATGTGGGGGAAGCACCTTTCCAGACATACCACTCCTGGTTGAATCAACAGTCTGTGGAGAGAGTGGCACGCCATTTGTCTTCCTTTCAGTGACAATGACGGCATCCACGTGGACCCCTCTCAGGGTGCTCTGGGTAGGAGAAGCAGTGTCAGTATGGCAAGTCTCTGCACTTACACATTCCAGATGCAAAAATGCAGGTCTCATGGTAGCGTGCAATTCCAGTGCGATGTTCCATGTGGTTTACTTTTACTGAGCTTTCTGATTTGAAATCCCAAACAGTACAAAGCTGCGGTGGTTGTGCGAATGTTGCCAATGATATGCACTTGTTTCTATTTCTTGATCTTTGAGAGAAGAAATGTGTCTTTGTGATTGTTGTGTCCGTTTTGTTTCTATTTAAGTTTTCAAGGATTTTAAAAAAGTAAAACAATAATAGTAAGGCATGTGGTCAGAGTATCCAAATATAAAAGGCAAAACCTTTTTTGAAGGAACTGCAGAGGAGTATTGCTCTTCAGTGATGTAGCCATCACTTTTAAATGTGTCACTTCATTATATTTGACATTTTAATGAGCCCCTATTGTCACATTCTTTTCCATAAATCTGAATTTTAAAAAGGAAGGGATGAAAAACTGTCATTCTTTCTGTACTATTGTAATTTGATAATATTGCCCTTAAAAAAAATGATGCTTTGCCAAACTTCCAGAAAGTCCTACATCACAGGGTTTAGTAGTTGAGGTCCTCTGGGCAGTAAATCAAGGGCAGGTGTAAATGATGACCATCCCCTGCTGTGTGTAATCTCTGAGTGTTCCCTCTAAGTATTTTTTTCTGGGTGCAAGTCCAATGGTTACAATGGGGAAGGAGGACAGGACACCCCCAATTTTTACATATGACTCACCTGAAGTTACAGAAGAAGAAATGGGCTTATTCTAAGAGTGACAAAAATGGATCAGAAACAGGAAAACCCAGACTTCCCTCTTCAGGAAACTTACTTAAGCATCAAGAAGGCCTTCTGTGTAGCTGGAGTAGACAACCGCCTTCCAGGCTGCAGAAGAAACACTCACCCTTCCTTCAAATCTCACACCCATCAGCAGCACCACCCACGCTGCCTGTCATCCCTGCTCCGTGTTCCATTAGCGGGGAGCAGCGTGGGAGAGACTCCTGCCTGAGTTTGAATCCTGGCTTCAGACCTTTGGACTCAGGGGTGACAAGCTATTAAATCTCTCAAAGCCTCAGATTCCTCATTTGTAAAGGAGAATGATAATCGTATCTGCCTTGTGCGATGGTGGAGACTGCACAAAATAATCCCTTTGGGTAATTCCTGGCGCGTGGTAAGAGCTCTATAAATCTAAGCTGCTCTTATTATGATGTTTATTGTTGTTATTCCACAGCTAAAAAAGGAAATGAAAGGAAAACACCGCTAGGAGGGTAACGCATTGACATCACTGTTAAAGGGAGGATCCTGGATGCTTAAAATGTGAGAAAATCAGAAACGGGAGAAAAGAAACCCAAAGTAGGGGTGGAGCAAAGAAAATAGACTTTTATGTACCTTCTCATGCCTCACTATTTTGCTTAACAGTCACTTCTTTTTCCAGTCCCAGTTTATACTGTTGGGTTTTTGTTTTTGTTTTTTTTTCATGTTTTAATTTTTATGATTATAAATATGTCCTTATGTTGGACTCATCCTACCCTATCTAGTCTGGAACAATATCTGACGTATTAGGCCTGCAGAAATGCTTGTTGGATGACTGATTTTTATTTTTATTTATTTTTTTATGTTTATTTTTATCTATTTCGAGAGAGAGATAAGGAACAATCAGGGGAGGGGCAGCGAGAGAGGGAGACAGAACCCCAAGCAGGCTCTGTGCTGTCAACATAGAACCCAGTGCTGGGCTCAAACTCACAAGCCATGAGATCATGACCTGAGCCAAAACCAAGAGTCGGTTGCTTAAGTGACGGAGCCACCCAGGTGCCCCTGGATGATTGATTTTTTTATTTTAAAAGTCAGGGATGCCTGACTGACTCAGTCAGTGGAGCATCTGACTCTTGATCTCAGGGTCATCAGGTTGAGCCCCACATTGGGTAGTTGGGTGTGGAGATTACTTTAAAAAATAAAATCTTTAAAATAAATAAAATAAATACATTTTAAAAGTAAAAAAAAAAAACAGTTTATACTTCCATTTAATAGAAAAACTAGTATTGCCTGTTCTATTGTACAATAAGTGCTTACCAAATGCCTTTCAGAACATTGGTTAAAATAGATGGCTAAGTTTCAGATGAAATTTTTCCATCTTTGAGAATAGTACAGATACCTGGCCACTTAATCACACTGAAGAAAACCTTGTAAAAAATAAATAAATAAAAAGAAAAAAGAAAAAACAGAAAACCTTGTACAATCCTTGAGCAGTCTGTTTTGCTTTTTAATTGGGTGGTGCTCAGTTTATTCTAACACCCAGACCCACTTGATGGCTAGTGCAATCATTTTAAGACTCTTCCAAGAATATAAATCAAATTTCAGGCCTTCTGAAAATTGTTGAGATATAGTAGGGAAGTTTGTATTTTTCTGTTCTTTGCCAAAAGTTCCCGCTAGCAAAATTACCTACAATCTAAATATCATTGAGAACGAAGCCATTTGATGATGTAGCCCCTCCATTCAATTCTCTCTCCACCCATAGTGTTCCTCCTGCCTTTAGTGAGGTGCTGCTGTGTTTCTTTTCCCTGAGGCTAAGTTTTATTTGCAGCTGCATATTTTTATGTCATAGCCTACACTCTGAAGACATGTATTACTTTGTGCTATGCTCAATGAAAATAGTACTTTTTAAAAATTAATAGAGATTTATGGTTCCATAATCCTGGTAAATACATCAAAGATACCTGTTTGCTCTTATTCTGATATTGAAAATATAAAAGATGGTGTGATAAGGCCAGCTTCATTAATTCATTTATAAGTACTGTAATATAATAGTTCATTTGTCCACACATAGCCTCCAATTATCTCCTCAATTCCTGGTAATAGCCACAACCCCATCTTTCATTTTTATTACCTACCAGTTAATTGCACTAATAGGTTTAGCTTTTCGTTTCTACATGATTTTCATTAGGAAAAGTGGCAAGTGTTAACTCTTGCTGCTTTTTAGTTAGTAAGCATTTCAGGCTTTTTAATCAGAGATGAGCAAAGAAAATAAATTTTTAGAATTTCATGAAAATGTGCTTGCTAGCCTCAAAATTCCAGATGACTACTTCTAACTTTTACTTTTTTAGAAAAGAAGAGGCTTATTTGGGACCAATAAATTCTGCCAGGTAAGGAATATTGGAAGCTAGAGCTATGTGGAATTTTTTTCCTTAAAAAAAAAAAAACAAAACCTTCTTTAGCATAGTGTACAAAGAATCACAATTTTCTCAATCCATATACAGCTTTCTTGTGCAATATAAATGAACATGAGCTAACTTAATATGAATATTTAACAAACTATTTGTTCATTTTAAAGTAATATAAATATTTTAATAGAGATGTTTGAAAACACTTGTTTATTTTGAATAATCAAATGTCTATGAGAAAGCCAATTGATGTTTGAAAGAAAATTCATACTCTCATTTAACTGTAATATCTCCAATAATTTTCCTGAGGATTTTACATATGAGATCATTATGATACGTATATATACTTTTGACTATACTAAACTGACCACTTGCATCTATCACATTTTAGGATTTATGAGAATGTTTTATTCACCCTGATGTTTTATTCATCCTGAAAACTGGGAATTGAATAAAAGAATTACCACTAATTTAGTTATCCATATCTCATTGTGATTACAGAGAACTGACATGCATTCATGGAAGAAAAAAAATATGTTAGTATAAATTAACATCATAGTCATTATTTTCATCTAACTTGTAGAGTGTTACAGAAATGCTAAGAAAAGAATTCAGGATTTTATCACTTAATACTTTTAAGAATAGAGGGAAAGATCGGAAAACCTTCTCTCTGTTATTCCATGTCTGAATCCCACTGAAATGACTCCGGGACTTGTAGCTCTGGTGTCTAGTGGCAGATACTCAAAATCAGCAAGATAGTATCTGTTTCAAGGTATCAGCTGAGTTGGCAAGTGAACAATCTTTTTTAGACAATTTAAAGTTTTTTTTCAACTGAATTGTGTTCCCCAAAATGACATTTGAATAAGAAATATAGAGGGGTGCCTGGGTGGCTCAGTCAGTTAAGTGGTCAACCCTTGATTTCCGTTCAGGTCATGATCTCACAGTTCGAGAGATGGAGCCCCACGTTGAGCTCAGCACGGGACCTGCTTGGGATTCTCTCTCCCTCTCTCTCTGCCCCTCCCCTGCTCACACACTCTCTCTCATAATGAATAAAAATTAAAAAACAAACAAACAAACAAACATAGAATTCTGTGATAAACAGCAGAGGAAGACAAAAGAGATTTAGACGGGGGAGGAGGGAAGGGGAGAAAGAGGGAGGAAGGAGAAAGGAGACAAGGGGAGAAGGGGGGAGGGGGAAAAGGGAGTGAAGGGAAGGGGGGAAAGGGTGGGGAGTGAATCTTTTCCCAAAATCTGTGTAAAAAAATATAGAGAATCAAATGGAAAATAGAGAAAATCTGTTCCAAGTGAGAAACATAGGGGATAAAATTTTTACAGGATTAGTGGTAAGTTGTGCAAAGGATAAAAGGCAGCAAGAGTTAAGGACAGGTGGCAAGTAATGGGATAAAAGGGCTGTGTGTTCATTTAGTTGATTTTATGAAGATGAGTAGGATTATGTATATAAAGTAGAGAAGTCAATTCTGGTAAGCATTTCTTGAAGGAACCTCCTTAGTTTATTCTTCAGAGAACAGATGGCTGGGAACCTGCCTGCCTTTGTATCTGGGGTGCTCATCCACAATTCACCTTTTAGGATAGATTGCTCCCAGCCTTGGGAACACTAGGGGATATTTTCAGGCTGATGTGTTGCCGATGTGAGATTTAAGTAGAATAAAGTTGTACTAGGAGCTATTTGAAAAGTTATATTGGCAGCTAACAATTTCAAAATTTTAAAAGGAATGTTTGTATTCAAGGGTCATGTTGGAGCTATCAGCAGGTATCTTGGTTTACTAAAAACTTGGGACTAGGTTATTTTAGATGTGTCTTTTGTCTTTGTTTCTATATGGTGGTATGGGAGCCACAGGAATATATGCATTTATTTTAGATAATGAAAGTTTTCATTTTTAATGTTAATTTTCTTTTTTTAATGTAAGAAAGAATACATTAAAGCTATGATTTCATGAATATTATGGCTATGTTGTCAAAAAGTCAATTTTATTGTGATTTAAAGAAAAAATAAGTAAATAATAATAGCATAATATATGAATATGGCAAGAATAATGAAAGCAGCATACAGAAAACTGGTGTTTGGGAAAAATTCATATAGTTTTATCCCATGTAGTTCACACAGAGCCAGTATTTTTCAGACTCTAAAAAGATAACATCAATAAATTGCTCTTATTTTTAAACTTTGCAAAACAGTGTACTATTTTTCATCCTGCCATTATAGTTAGGCTATTTTATTTTTAAGCCTGTTCAAACTGATTTGCCATCTCTAGTAACAATCAGAAAATATAGTTTCAGGGCGCCTGGGTGGCTCAGTCGGTTGAGCATCCGACTTCAGCTCAGGTCATGATCTCATGGTTCATGAGTTCGAGCCCTGCGTTGGGCTCTGTGCTGTCAGTGCAGAACCCACTTTGGATTCTCTGCCCCCCCCGCCCCTCCCCCACTCATGCTCTCTCTCTTTCTCAAAAATGAATAAACATTTATTTTTTAAAAAGTATAGTTTCGGGGCGCCTGGGTGGCGCAGTCGGTTAAGCGTCCGACTTCAGCCAGGTCACGATCTCGCGGTCCGTGAGTTCGAGCCCCGCGTCGGGCTCTGGGCTGATGGCTCAGAGCCTGGAGCCTGTTTCCGATTCTGTGTCTCCCTCTCTCTCTGCCCCTCCCCCGTTCATGCTCTGTCTCTCTCTGTCCCAAAAATAAATAAACGTTGAAAAAAAAAAAAAAAGTATAGTTTCATGTTTTACAAGGGGATGAATGAGGCTTAAGTGTATGCATTTGTGAATAACCTAAAAAATGAACTACAGTTCTATTTTCTGAACTTTTGAGATTTTCTTTACCTGTGGAAGGTTTTTTTTTCTCATTAAGTACACTTAATACATCAGTCATGACCTTGAACGAAAGAAATCTCCAGATTTTCCAGTAATGATATTTTACATTTAGTAGTTAATTGTAATACTCAACAATTTTTCTTTTTTATGTTTTAAATTATCACACATAAAATTGACTTTTTAGGGGTGCATGTAGTTCTATAAATTTTAACACATGTAAACTCGTGTAACCACGACTACAGTCAGGATATAAAATAGTTCTGTCACTCCAGAACATTCCCCTCTTCAAATTTTTGTTCTGTATAGTGGGAATACATTGTCCTGTCATGCCCCTAAAACTCTTAGCAAAAATAGGCTACTTTACTATTCAGTAATTCTGTAATCCACCCTCTTTTCTAATGTACTTAAGTTCTTCTAATTGCTAATTTTGTACTTTGTTGATTTATATTCCTGATCAGGGATGGTATTCATTTCTCCTCTCTAACAAATATCATCAACTAATCCAATCCTAAACTCAAACCTCAGGAGATTTCCTACCTGATGGTGTCAGTGGATCTGTCCTTATTCGCATTACATCGGTTTATAAGTAATGCTTTGTTCATCATCCGCATTGTTTTTTGAACTGCCAGTTGTCTGATGTTAATGCTGGAGATTATCTGGAGTACACAAGAGAATCACCACTCTGTCTCTCTTTTTATAGGCTCTACAAATAGTGTTCTTACCTTTTCCCGGTATTTTCATGGCTTTATGCCATATTTTGTCTATTGTTGAGTACTTTCATCACCATGAGTTTCTTTGAATATGTATGGAACATGCAAACCAAAGGAAGGAAAGTCACAGGTTATAAGTCAAAACTTTACTTGGTCAGTAATTAAACAAAGGTTGCATGTTAACCAATCTGCTTTGGGTATTTGAGTGTACAATTGTGACATGCATTTCAAGTAGGATGATGTCAATCTATAGCACATAAAATATATTATTTTAACATAAAGATCAGAATTTTCTATGTTGTAATATGAGCCTGTCATTTACAAAATTTTGCCATAAATCAAAAATTTAGAAATTTAAATATATGCATAGTAATCATCATTGAGGTAATTTCAGACCATCTTATGTATCATCACCTCATATAGGGAAAACATTAACAAGTAAATTTGGACCCTGACCTTTTGATCTTAAATTTTCTTATTTTATGATTCTTTTAAGATTTTTCAAGGTTCCTTATATAGGTAAAAGATTTCTTGAGATGTTGTAATTCTCCTGTGACTTGGTTGGGGCAGGGGAGAGAGGGTTATTATTTCAAACCAGTTTTTTGTTCTTGTTTTTAATTACTGGAAACAGGTACATTACTATTGAGTGAGATTCTTTATTATCCCTGTTTGGGAACTACAAGTTAAAACCCTAAGAAATAATATAAATACTTCTACTTGCTCACACTATTGTCTGTCCTTTGAAGTTGTAAATTGACTATTTTATCATTTGCTCTTCAGATGGATCCTGTGCAAAAAGCAGTCATTAACCATACTTTTGGAGTGTCCATTCCCCCAAAGAAGAAACAAGTTATTTCTTGTAATGTCTGTCAGCTTCGCTTTAACTCAGATGTGAGTATCACCTTTTCATTGCTCTCTGTAGTCTGCCAAGCTGAAAGTCTGATTGTTCTGGATATGTATATCTCTTCATATTTACATGCCCTCGAGCAGCCACTCCCACTGGCGGCCCACTTTCTTTAGTGTGCCACATTTTCCGATTCAGATTCAACATAGAAACCTGAGCAACAGAGTGGTTAATATCAAAAATCAAGAATTTCTCTAATCTCACTCAAATTATGTTTACTTTGCAAAAATACTTAAATAGCAGAAAATATTTTTTAAGGTTTAAAATACAATGAATGCTGAAGAAAACCATTGTTATTTCTCTTTATAACAAGTGTCACATTTTATGTGTATTGCCAAATCATATTAAATACCTGAGAGAAGAATTTATTATACAATTTATATTTTCCCACAACATGGAAGTGTAGGGAAATCTTCGTAAATTATTTTATCTGGCCAGCATAACCATCCTGCTAAAAAAAGAAAAAAAAAAAAAAAAGAAAAAGAAAAGGATATAAATCATTTATTAAAATAGATTTTAAAATGTAAAAATAAGATAACATGAAATTAAAATAAATATTAGAATGTCTATAATACCCAATTACCAAGTAAAGCCAATGACCAAGACAAATCTGAATCTACAGCTGTATATTATATGTGTTATTTCCTGAGTTACTCCATCCCAGAAGCCATTTTTCAAAGAACATGTTATAGGATTCATGTTTCTTGCAAATACTAAAATAATAAATACTCTTATTTACATATACCATTAAATGATATTTTGATAATTCTATATAGGAAACATAATAAAACTTATAGTCATTGGAAAAGAGTGCTTTTGTCATGCTTAATATGATTTGTAAAGGTATATTTAATGTGATTTCCATTAAAGGTCAAATAAATTTTTATGGCACTTGATAAAATCCTCCTCAACTGCCTATTCAAGAATTAAAGTGTTCCTAAAAAATTGAGAATTATATAGTATCAACTCATTTGAAGTCTTAATATTATCATCTGTCCCCAGATTCATCTATAGACCCTGCATAATCCCAATTAAAATCCCAGAAAGCATTTTTGTAGAAAATGCCAAGCTATTTCTTAATTTACATAGAAAAGAAAAGCCCTATAAGAGCTAAAGCTTAAAAAAAAAAAAGAACAACAAATTTTGAGGACTTCCACTTCTTGATTTCAATAGCCACCTTAAAACCTACAGTAATCAAGACTGTAATATTGGTGAAAGAATAGTAGACACATTGATCAATGGAACAAAACAGAGTCCAGAAATAGACCCATGGCTATATGATCAGTTGATATTCAACAAAGTTGCAGTGACAATTCAGTGGAGAAAGTCTAATCTTTGCAATAGATAGTGCAATTGGATATCCACATGTAAATTGTAAAAAAGAACCTTGACAGCTGTCTCATACAAAATTCAAAAATTAACTCAAATGGATAAGTATAAACTTAAAAGTATAAAACTTCTAGAAGAAAACACAGGAGAAAATCTATGTGACCTTGAATTAGGCAAAGATTTCTTAGGAAACAAAAAGTATGAACTATAAAAATATTGGTATATTAGGCATCATCAAAATTAAAAACTTCTACTCTTCAATGACACTCTTTTACTTTAAGAAAATGAAAAGAAGAGCTACAGACTGGAAGACAGTAATTTATTTTTTTTTCAACGTTTATTTATTTTTTGGGGACAGAGAGAGACAGAGCATGAACGGGGGAGGGGCAGAGAGAGAGGGAGACACAGAATCGGAAACAGGCTCCAGGCTCTGAGCCATCAGCCCAGAGCCTGACGCGGGGCTCGAACTCACGGACCGCGAGATTGTGACCTGGCTGAAGTCAGACGCTTAACCGACTGCACCACCCAGGCGCCCCTGGAAGACAGTAATTTAAAACATGTCTTGTATACAAAATATTTAAATAACTTACAACTCAATTAATAATAAATGGCCAAAAGATTTAAACAAGCACTTTACCAAAGAAGAAAAAGGAATGACAAATAAATATGCAAAACAGTGCTCAACACGATTGGCCATTAAAGAAGTACAAACCACAATCAGATACCACTCCACCTATTAAAATAACGAAAATTAAACAAATTGATAATACCAAGTGGCAAGGATGAGGAGCAACTGGAACTCTCATTCATTGTTGATAGAAATACAAAATGGTGTAGGGACTTCGCACTATGAAATAGTTTAATAGTTATTTATAAGAAATGTTTATGAAGTTATAGATACATTTTCCATACAACCCAGCAATCTGACTTTTAGATATTTATCCAAGAGAAATGAAAACTTATGTTCATACATATGTGTCACCTAGTAGCTTTATGCATAATTGCCCCAAACTGGAATTGACCCAAATGTCTATCAAGTGATCACTGGGTAAATAAACAAAAGTATAGCCATACCATGGAATACTGCTTAGTGATAAAAAGAATGATGTACTGATAACATCCTACAGCATGGGAGAATCTCAAAGGCAGTATGTTAATGAAAGAAATTAGACTCAAAGACTGTATACTATATGATTGCACTTATGTAACTTTCTGCCAAATACAAAACTATGGGGACAGAGATCAGTAGTCAACAGGGACTGAGGATGAGGTTAGGGAATTGACTACAAAGGGTACGAGGGATATGAGGGAGGTTTTTCAAGTGTGAAAATATTCTATATCTTCATTACTGTGGTGGTTACACAACAAGTTTTTTTTCAAAACTCATAAAACTAAATACCTGAAAAGGAATGTTATTTCATAGAAAGTTTACCTTAGTAAACCTGGCTAGAAATAAAAAAGATCAAAGTGATAGGAATCATGAAATATTTTGTAAATAGAAGACTAATTAATGATAGAGATATAACTATGAAATATATTGAACTACAATATTACTACTAGATTTAAAGTATAATAGTTAAATGACTTTTGCAAGAAAAGACAGAATAACAAATGTTAAAATAGATCCAAGTATATATAACAGTTTTGCATAGTTATTATCCACATTTCTGTGGTCACCTAGGGAAATTAAAGTCTCTGTAACTTTATGAATATAAAATGGCAGTGTTGGGGTGCCTGGGTGACTGAGTCAGTTGAGTGTCCAACTCTTGATTTTGGCTCAGGTCATGATCTCACGGTCGTGGGATCAAGTCCTGTGTCAGGCTCTGCATTGACAGCACCCAGCCTGCTCGTGATTATCTCTCTCTCTCTCCCTCTGCCTCTCTCCCACTTGCTTTCTTTCTCCCTCAAAAATAATAAATAGACGTTTAAAATGGAAGTGTTTACTACTTAACTGACCACTTACAAAATGTTATGTCCATCTGAAGACATGATCCATACTTACGTCTAGCATTCCCACTGCAACAAGGCTGGATGTCAAAAACGTCTCATAATACAAACAGGTTGCAAAGTGAAATTGCAAAAATTTTGCAAAAAAGGCAGACTTTCATGAAATCTATGAATGTCATGTTAGAGAATTGTTTGATGCAAAGCCACTGACAATGGAGGATCTGCCTGTTAGAAGAGTTAACTTAAGAAGAGAAGAGTAACAAGGTTGATGATAGATCGGCTCTTCAAAAAAAAAAAATGTTTTGGGACACCTGGGTGGCTCAGTCAGTTGAGTGTCTGACTTCAGCTCAGGTCATAGTGTCACAGCTTGTGGGTTCTAGCCCCGTGTGGGCTCTGCGCTGACAGTTCAGAGCCTAGAGCCTGCTTCGGATTCTGTGTCTCCCTCTCTCTCTCTCTTTGCCCCTCCCATGCTCACTCTGTCTCTCTCTTTCTCTCTCAAAAATAAATAAAAACATTAAAATTTCTATTAAAAAAAAGGTTTTGACTATCAAGTGGATAACAGGGACTTTGGGGCAATTTTGAATCCCTTGAATTAAAAAATAACATATTTCCATGGTTCAAAAAGCAAATTAATTTCAAAACAAACATTGAAAAATCTTGTTCCATCTCATTCCCCATCCTCCCACCCTCCAGGCCATTCCCTGTCTATCTGTAACCGCTTGAATATTTCTTACATATCTTTCCCGAGTTTGTTTATACAAATATAACCAGGTATAAATATTCTTATTTTCTTCCTTTTCTACATAAAAGTTAGTGTACTATTTATACTTTTCTTTGCCTTGAATTTTATACATAACAATATATCCTAGAGTGTTGTCCTTATCAGAACATAGAGAGGCTCCCTGTTTTTTTTTTTTACAGATGTGGTAGGCAAACGTGTCCACATCCTAATCTCTGAAACCTTTTACTATGTTACCTTGTACGGCAAAGGGGAATTAAGGTAATAAATGGAATTAAGGCTGCTAATCAGCTGACCTTAAAATAGATTATTCCGGATTATTTTATGGCCAAAGATCCTTATAAAGTAGAAGTGGGAGACAAAAGAGAAAGTTAGAATGATGTGATGTGAGATCAACTTGACTGGCCATTGTTGGCTTTGAAGGTGAGAGAAGGGGCCACAAGCCAAGGAATGTGGGAAGCCTCTAGAAGTTGGAAAATTAATAAGAAAATTTATTTTACCCCAGAGCCGCCAAAAAAAGAACAGTCTTGCCAACATCTTAGTTTTAGCCCAATGATACCCAAACTTCTGACCTCCAGAACTGTAAGATAATAAATGTGTTGTTTTAAACCACTAAGTTTGTGGTAATTTGCTGTAATAGCAAGAGAAAACTAAGAGTAGTCTACGTGTGGATGTTCCATAGTTTATTTAAATAGTCCCTATGGGTGAACACAGGTTGTTTCTGATCTTTTGGAATCACGTAGATTTTCATAGTCAATAAATGATAGCTAGGACGTAAATTCAGGTCTCTTGCCTTGAAAGCCATAGGTCTTCCTAGTATATTATGTTGCCTCACATAACAATCTTACTCATTTACTTAGCATGCATTGGGCTCCTATTTTATGCCTACCATCATACTCGGCTCTAGAGACCAGCAGCAACTTTTACTAGCAAACAATATGAATGAAAGCATCTAAAGATGAACTTTCTTAGATCCTCTTAGAACATGTTGCAGGTCTTCTGCTGTATGTTTTTATGAGTCCATCCTCAGAGAGGCTATGCAGTATAGAACTCTGGATTAAGTTTTTGAATGTGATTTAAATCCTAATTCTGAACTTGATAAATCACTTCACCACTATGGGTCTCAGTTTTCTCTTGTTATATAACCTAAAATAGACTACATGATCTTTTGAGAGGACCATTCCAGCTCTATGATTAAAAATCATTTCCATGGCGTTTCTGTTGGAAGGACAGGGTATAAACACCTCCACCTTACAGGTGGAACAGCTAAGACCCCAAAGGAATGACTACAAGTTTTATTTTTCATTTGTGTCATGGGTTGGGTCACAAGGAGGGATGCCAATCTCCTTTCCGTGCCCCAGGATTACTCTGGGAGTAGGTTCAAGTTTGACTTGAGTTTCATTTGATGTCAGTAATTTTCTTGATACTTACTAATAGAGACATGGACAAATGTATACAGGTGAGCATGTGACCACCAGCTTCCCTGTCGCCACCCAAAAGTTCTGCTGACAGTGGGGAAAGAAATTAATTTGTGAGTCATGCTAGACTCTGGGCAGTAAAGTCACAAAGTCTAGATGGCAAATTCACAAGTGTGACATATACATGTTCTCCGTGTTTAGTAATGGTGCTATAATCTGCATAACTGAGCTCTGAAACTGAGCATTTTTTATGTGGGGGAGAGTTTATTATTTTATAATTACCCTATTTACATTTTAATGTAGGAATTAAGGAGATGCTCATCCTTATTTTCTTTAATAACATTTCTAAATCAGCCTGAGACTGAATTGGCTTCACTCTTCAGTGTAGAAAATATGTTTATTGAAAAATTTGGAAGGCAGATTTGCACAGTAAACAGACTGCATTCCGCAGTTCTCCATTACCCATGTAAAATGTACCACGGCAGGCTTCATGCATTAAAATTCAATGTGACCTAGTTTAAGTGTCCCGTAGCCCCCTTTGTCCGGCTTTTATCATCTCAGTAGAACTCCACTGTTGGAAAGCAAAAGGCTACAGCTTTATTTACACGATATACTGTTATGCAAATGAGCAAGCATTAATCACAAACATTTCCCAAATGAACCTTTGCAAATTAACACCATTAACTTTGCCAGGGGCAGGCCCTGCAGTCCAGGAATAATATGTCTTTCCCAACTGAGTCCCAGACATTTGCACAGATTTGTGCAGCACCCAAATCCTTAGTTTCTTCTTGGCCACCTTTTTTTTCTAACATGGTTGAAGCTGAGCACTGAGTGAGTTGTCCTAAGACTGAATGCCCCTTTCTTCTCCAAAGAATGAGTGTACTGCAACTACAGTGTGGTCGTAAACTGATAAGCCTAAATCTGAATCTTTACCCTTTAGCTGGGAAATATATTACTAGAGTTAACCCTTGCCAGGGAAATAGGTCTATACCATCCTGTAGTTGGTTAAAAAAAAAAAAAAAAAACTTTCAAAATTATTGGGCATTTGGTTTTCACATGAAAAGATCAGAAACTAGAGCTAACATAGACTTTTAAAATAATTTTGAGGCTAAATGTTTTCTCATTTTTGGCTAGGTTGACAGCTGGCAGATCCCGAAGATTTTCTGATTTACATATTAATTTCATTTCTTTGGATAATAGTAGCAGAAGGATAAAGGAAACTGATCCTCAAACAGATCTGACACAAAATCAGGGCAACTTGATTTAAAAATAGAGATGATCTCCTTTTATTATTATTATCATCTCAGAACACGGTTAATCATAAACACCCTTAATATACTAGTAGGTCCTTTATGCTTCATAGGCAAATTGAAAGGAGAGCATAATGATCTTTTTAATCAAGTTTTATATACTCTAATTTAGGAATTGACCCTGAAATTTTGATACTCAGCATTAATACTACAATTGATTAAGCATGAGATGTAGTGTCCCTAATTGCTGACCCCACAGGCTTTCATTACTCATTTGGTGCTACCCCGTTTGATGTTTCAGATTTACAGTATTACCTTTGAATTGCACAATAACCTTCGAATCACTTATTGTTCTCATTTTCTTTATTTTGCCTTACTTTGTAGTTTCTCTAGATTTTTAATTCTGTTGTGTCGTTCTTTGTTTGGTTTTTGCACTTTGGTTATCCAGTACCTCGCTCTCTCATTTTAGTTCTTTTTGCTGTGTTCTATTTCCTCATGTCTCGAGGCCTAAACAGATGACCTCATGCCATTTCATTGATTTACGTTGGACTAAGTACAAATGGACAGGAAATGACGGGTTCGCTTAGAAGTTAAAATGTCAGGTTGACCAACCTTTGTGTGAGCATTTGTGTGGGTGACCTGACTCTCCTATTCTTTACTATAAATCTCTCTGAAATTTCAGAAAGTGCAGTCCTTCCACAATCCCCGTCAGTTCCTGTCTGAGCGCAATTGGTGTGTAATCCGTATGTCCTCAGGGCCTTCCCTCAGCATTTTGCATCCTTGCCTTCCTAGCAGTTTTCTTTTGGATAAGGTTAAGTATGCCCTCCTGGTTCTTGCCACCTCTCTCTCTCTTTTTTATTTTGATCTTATGCCCACTTCCTGATTTCTTCAGCAGTTCACAAAATACAATACAAATTCTCCGTCTTGCATAAACAAACTGCCCCCATCCACCATCTGCCATTGAAGAGGCTTTAGTGCCGTTTCTGCCAGAGGACCTGGCATCCTCTGTCATCCGGCAGAGATTTTAGCAGTCATGAGATTAGGGAGAAAGCCACAGCTCTTGGGCCCACGTAAGCGCCCTCTCCATGTGCTCTTGGCTGACCTTCCATCCCCTTTGGCCACTGGGCCTGACTCCACCTCTCCACCAGCTGCCATGGGGCAGCAGGTCCCTGCAGCAGCTGCCAGCCCTTCCCTAGGAAGGGCCGAGTGGCCGACAGGAACCCATTAGACTCTGTGTTCGAAGATGTCCCTCACAGCCAAAGCTGAAGAGGCACTCAGCTGCAAGGGCAGCTACTTTCTTTTTCCGAAGGATCAAGCTTTTTATTAGTCACCATATGACAGTCCTCCAGGAGATTCCACATTTTGCTATTGGCTGCCTACTGCTTGCTTTTACCTCCAGAAATTCTAACCATGAGTTATCAGTGTTTCTCTTTCCCTGTCAAAACACGTTCTTTTCTACTGAATGACTACGTTCCTCCTTCCTTTGTTCTCTATCTTCCTTCTCCCCCCACTCCTCACCCTTTTCTCTTTTCCCCTTCTTCCTCTTTCTTTCTTTTTTTTTTTTTAACGTTTATTTTTGAGACAGAGACAGAGCATGAACAGGGGAGGGGCAGAGAGAGAGGGAGACAAAGAATCCGAAACAGGCTCCAGGCTCTGAGCCATCAGCACAGAGCCCGACTCGGGGCTCGAACTCACGGACCGCGAGATTGTGACCTGAGCCGAAGCCGGACGCTCAACCGACTGAGCCACCCAGGCGCCCTGTCTTTCTCTGACACAAAAGTACAACAAATATACTAGTTTCCCTGTCCTTCTTGGACATCTGTAGTGTCGTCATGAAGATTTTTTGAGGTTTATAACTGGATTTATTGCTTTAAATTCAGAGGTACTTTACTTGGAAAATTCTCTAGAAGGCAAAAAACAAACACTTTGAGTTTATTATTTAAACTCTAACCAGCATATTATGTTAAAAAAAAAAAAAGTTTATCCTGTATTTCCTGAATTCTTAGACATCGCATTTGATAGTGTGTTACCCTAACTGATAAGTTAAGGAAAGAAAGCTTCGAACATTCTTTTTTTTTTTTTCAATATTTGACCCTCCCTACATCTCCATGGTCACATACATCCAAAAAATACCTACCTGTGTTGATTCTGCAGATCAACTGCTAAGCGTTCCCTCCTCTCCAAAGTACATGTACAACCATTGCCTGCCACCCATACACATCTGCTCTATTTCTCTTAAAGCCTTCTAGCAGCTTCCTTAGTCTATCCATTTATACTATGTTTATATTCCTATAATTGTAAAGAAATTGTCTAATCTCAATTATGTATAATGAGATATATATAATTTGTTATGTATAATGAGATATATGTATATAATTTGTTATGTGTGTATATATATGTATATATGTGTGTGTGTGTGTGTGTGTGTGTGTGTGTGTGTATACATAATTTGTTAGGGTTTTGTGTTAAAGAATTGATGCTGATAAAATATGAGGGTTAGAGTTTTAAAAGTACTGGTGCCTATGTGGCTGGATTTCACCTGTATTAATAGTGGTCTCCCATTCAGCGATGAAATAAGCCATGGAAGTTGGTCCTCACTGAGAAGGGAGTTTATGATGAGGAGGTTTGGAGAAAGCCACACTTAAGCTGAATTCTGCCGCTGGTGATTAAATAAAGAGATACCAATGTAATAATAACCTCATTGCTGGGTTGGGAACCGAAAAGCTTGTTGTAAAGTTTACAACTATCAACTGTTAAGCAGTACAAATTATTAGATAAATGAATAATTTTGTAAGTTTGAAAAACCAACTGATTCTGTCAAGAAAAAGCCACTGAAGATAGAAGGAATCAATAGCATCAAATGGAAATCTAGAAAATGATAGCCTGCTTTTGTCAAACATTTTACATTTTTCCCATAAATAAGACTATTTATATTGATTCTTAGGTGTGGAGGGTAGCGAAGCAGATAGGAGGTAATTAAAAGCATAAATCTCAGGAGCTTGGGAAGGTAATTCTGTGCTTTGCAGACAGAGCTGACAAAATGATGAACATTTTTTGCTTCAACTTGACAGAAATATAGCGATGGTTATAGGGAAAAGGAACATGCCGAGCTCAAAGTTTTCTTCAATAACTCTGTTTAACAAAGCTCTTAACAAAGTGTAGTCAGCTTTTTGAAGCATATAGTAGTTACTTATTAAATTAAAAAAAAAAAACCTTGCCTCCAAAGTAGGCAAGTAATATTACAAAAATGCCACAGTCTTTCTCAGCACTACCTTATTTTATTTTACTTTATTTTTTTATTTAATTTTCTTTAACATTTATTAATTTTTGAGAGACAGAGAGAGACAGAGTGTGAGTGGGGGGGGGGGGCAGAGAAAGAGGGAAACACAGAATCCAAAGCAGGCTCCAGGCTCTGAGCTGTCAGCACGGAGCCTGAAGTGGTGCTCGAACCCACAGACTGTATGATCATGCCCTGAGCTGAACTGAGACACTTAACCGACTGAGCCACCCAGGCGCCCCAGCATTACCTTATTTTAAATGTGTATTTGGATAATTTAGAACAGATCCTAAATTCATCACAAGGAAAGACTAGGATAAAGTGAAATTTTTGAAAAAATGGTGAGCATTATGACTTATAAAAACTCATCAGGTCCTATACTTGACTAATGAGGAAATCATGCAACACAAATAATTCAATATTTTTCTGGATTTTCTCAAGACACATAGATGCCTCACATGACATGCTACTTTAGGTATTTATATGTGTTCAATAATATTCAAAGTTACAATAATTAGCCAATATGATGCTGTGAAGAATAGCAGATATGAATGTTACAAGGAAAGTACCAAAAACCACCCCCATATATCAGAATATATTCTCAACAGAAACTGTTTAGTACTACAATTCACTATCAATACTACAAGCTTTGGTACATTTCCACTAAATACAGGTTTGCTGGGAAAATATGAATGACACCTTTAAAAATTACTATGGGACTTCTTTTTTTTTTTTTTTTTTTTTTCCCTGAGTAAAGTCCCTGTGTTAGCAGCTCTTGTAGGTAAAAGCAAAAGGATCCTGAAAGGATTTTCAAGTCGTTTTGTTGGTGATTTTGGCCATCTAAAATTTGTCTTGCCACTTGGGGTTTGAGGAAGATTGTTGAAAGCTTGTGTATTTTCCTTCTCTGTGTGGTATGGATTTCCTTAGTTCAGATTGGTTGTGGAATCCTTAACAAGCAGATTCATGTTTTACTCAATTTTAGTGGTTTGAGATTCTTCAGCTAAAAATTTATTTAACGTATAATTAGAAATCAGGTAGAATTTCGAGGCTGAACACCTGTAGTTTTTCTCAATAATTAGCTACTGCTTTAAAGTTATATTCATGTTTTATTTTTAGGACATGTTTGTTTCCCTTAATTTGTTTTATATTCTGCATGCCTCCATGGGCAATTGGCTATAATTTTCACAACCTTCACAACCCAAAAAAAAGTAATACTTATGTAAGACAAAAACAAAACAAAAAAAGCCTGGATGCAACAAAAACTAATTTTGTCCACTCTGTTGCTTTCAAGCAAGTGGCTGATTCAATACAGTTCAGAACCTCCTGCAAAAGAGGTAACTTTTAGCTACTTTCATCTCTCAGCATCAGTTTGAGTAAAATGTGACATCATTTGCTCTAGAGACCAGAGAACTTTAGATATGGCGGGTCAGCATAAAGGTCAGTTTTGAGGGAGAAAACCTGACTGACCATAAGAAATTTTATGATACATAGCTCAGGTTGGAGACAGGGGATAATAGCACATGAGGAGGTCTTGCTTTAGCCAATTACTAAAAAATTCAAGCTAGGAATCTTCGTTGGAAAATAGTGTTGCTAGTTAATATGACTTCTTCAAGAAGAGTAAAGAAGCAGCCAACTTAGCCAGGGACAGAAGAGTCTCAAAATAGTTCTTTCCTAGAAAGGAGGATTCAAGAAATAGAAGACAGTTTCCCCATCCTCACAGACCTAATTATTTTGCTAGGGAAACAAAGCTAATACACTTAGAAACACTGATTAACTGTATATTGTAAACTGTAGAGTAATATTAATTTAGAAAAGGAGTCAGCACAGAGGCTGGAATACCCGCAAACTGAAAGCTAGCATTTGATGGATGCCTGTTCTACCAGGCTCTATAGTAGATACTCTCCACATATATTATCTCCGTATTTGCACGGAGGTTCATGGACGAGGTGAAACTATGAAAGACTTGAGAGATGGTCAGGATGAGGGAGAGAGAACTGAAGGATTATAAATACTAGAGCTAAAACAGAGGGGGCTTCTTAAGGGTGTGCTCTATTTATAGGCTGCAGAGAATCCACGAGCCTTCTAAAATTATGCAAAATTTTGCCTACCTGCGTACCTGAAACCACGATCGCTTAAGATAATGATTAAAGTGATTGAATCTTTCATTCTAGCAGAGTGAATGTCCACAGCTTCCTTTGGCAATATGTTCCAGGATTTAATCATTTTTAGTGGCTAGCATTTCATCTTACCTAATCTTGAAAGAAGTAAAAAGAAGTAGGGAAGTAGGGAGTTAAGGAAGGATGAAAAGGAAGGAAGGAAGGAAGGAAGGAAGGAAGGAAGGAAGGAAGGAAGGAAGGGAGTGAGGGAGGAAGTAAAGAAAGAAATGAAATGAAATGAAATGAAATGAAATGAAATGAAATGAAATGAAATGAAATGAAACGAAACGAAACCTTGGTCTTTTTTTCTTCAATTCCATCTGCTAAGGCACATGAAGAGCAAATATTGTATTCAGTACTCAGAAAACAGTTCTGATGCACAAGAACTCCCAAGAATATGTCACTCTTGTTAAGGTTATAACTTTTGGGAGCTGAGAAAATGATTTGACTCTTAATTTGTGTTACCTTCAGTTAGAAGTGTATTTTAACTCTTATAAATAAAACTATATTACTTTATCAGTGGTACACCTGACACATTTGATACCAGAAACAGATAATTTTAATATCCCCTCTATAGAACAGTCACTTTCAGGAAAAAAAAAATATGAATTTATATGAATAATAATGAAGTCCAGAATAAAACTCAGAAACATTTTTATTTTTAATTTTTTTTCAACTTTTATTTATTTTTGGGACAGAGAGAGACACAGAGCATGAACGGGGAAGGGGCAGAGAGAGAGGGAGACACAGAATCGGAAACAGGCTCCAGGCTCTGAGCCATCAGCCCGGAGCCTGACGCGGGGCTCGAACTCACGGACCGCGAGATCGTGACCTGGCTGAAGTCGGACGCTTAACCGACTGCGCCACCCAGGCGCCCCTTTAAAGTTTTAATATATTACTAGACCACTTCATATTACAGTACAAAAAAGGAAAAAAGTAAAGGATTGATTCTTTTTATTTATATTAATGTATTTTAAATTAGAAAAAACTTAAACCTACATATTATTCTTCACAGTGAGTAATATTATAATAAAAAATAAGTGAATTATAATAAAATCAAAATTACAAAAAAGATACAACCTAATATGTACTAAATTATACCAGTGATAGTTTATTTTGTTCTTCATTGCTTAGTTTTAAAGCACATTAATTTAAAAGAATTTTAAAGATTAGCCAATAAAATCAGTAAAATTTGTCACATATAAGCTAAAATTCATATTTCCCAAACAAGAATAATGCACCTCACAGTTGATACTGTTTCACTCCTAAATTTTAAACACAAATAAAAATTCTAAGCAGTCATGTAAAATGAGAGAATGTCTATTTCTTTGTCTTTGCAATCACTGTACTAGCATTGTTTATTTGAGATCAACTATTGAAATGCTAGGATATGAGCTGCACAGGATTCACAGACTTGACTACATCTGAAATGAACTTAAATGATTTTTAACCATTAGGAACTTACTTTCAAAATAATAGGTAAGCAGAGTCATTGTCCATTGGAAGTTCAATTATATAATTGCAAGTTCTCTGCATTAACTTCTGTGTAGTTAATTAAAAGAGAAGTAACAAAACTTTGCTGATTTAAGCTTGCATATATATTATTGAAATTCAACTGTAACCACAGCATTTGTTTAGAATGTAGAATGAACAAATTTTATTTTCAGGAAGATTATTTCATAACTATGTTCAGAATTGCCAGCATGTATTGATATTTAGTCAGAAGTAGGAGGTCTTCATTTGATTGTGGCCACTCTTGATACCTAAATGTTCACTGTATTAGTCATTTAGTTTGATAGCTTTATTATTGCTTCTAAATTATTTATAGACAGGACAACCCCTTATTTCCTGGACCTGAGGTAGACAGCCTCATTTTCAGTATACCACTGACATTTGTTATTCAGTTTATAGGAATTCTGGTTCTGCTTTAAATGCATGTTACATTTAGCATGCAAAATTATGTAGTGCTAACTTATAATCAGCAAATAGTTTTCTTTTTATCTTTGATGATGCCCACTGAGCGTTCTCTGAAATGTAGCTTTCATTCTCTCTGACCTGTGTGAGCTTGAGGTGATTACCTGGTTTTTGCTCTGGAAAAAAATACCGTTCTATGTTATTTGAGAGATACCTATGGAATCCTTTTATGCAAAGATTTATTTGTTTATGTCATGAATCTTTATTGGCTTGTCTTACATCATTCAAGAGGGATGGAAAAGGATAGATTCACTAAGGCAGTAGTTGTTAAAGTTTTGTAATTTAAATTGCTTAAGGCAACAAAATGCCCTATATGCACTTTTAAACTAAAAATACCAACAACCTCTTTTTATGATTTAATTTATACATTTACACAGATGGTCATAGAAGGGGGTATTCATCAACATCTGTAAAGGTTGAGAAAATGATGAATATTTGTAAAATGCCAGAATAGAATTACTGAGTTTGCAGATACAGATAAAAAATACAAAATTTGAATATCTAAAAGATATTCTCTTCAAGCTAGTTTTCTAAAGATCTAAACATTGAGTAATTGTCTTTTGCATAAATTTCCCTTTTTATAGATGCAGTAAATTCTTACTAATTTGGACTACATTAATTAGGAATTTGTGATAATTCAGGTATAGGGTGAATTATACTTTTGTTTGGTCCAAATCCTTTCTTCAAAGATAATGCAAATGAATGTTGCAAAGGAGATTGAAGCATGGAGATTTAAAATACCAATGGAAACAATTTTTTTAAGCTTACTTAAGCACTTTAAGGATGCTCATTAATATATATGCAATGATATAATTTAAAATAATTCTTACATATTTTAACGAATCACCTAAAAATCTCTGGTAGCTAACAGCATTTCTTCAAGAATGTTCTACTTTTTCAACCTTTTTTTTTTTTTTACCATTTCATTATACGCCTCATCCAAATTAGTTTACGTTAATGAGGTTTTTCTGAAATTATAACCATTTCTTAATATCTAGTACTATTCTCTTTTTTTAAAGCAAATGAATACATTTGTGACTTGGTTAACATATCTTTGAAAGTCTTTTGAGTCAAGTGTTTGAATTTAAGTAATATCTAGATTTTATATTTCAGGTGAAAGAGACATTGTTCTGAGGGATGACTTACCCATTTTAGTTATCTGCACTGATCAAATTAACTGAATGATCAATAAATCACTGATTCTGTGTTCTGACCTGGGGCTATCTTGATAGACAAGTGAGGGAACCACTGTATTTAAGAATTATTTTACCAGTAACTGAGTGACTGGTCTGTTCCGAATTTGTTCATTGCACATTGAGACTGATCAAGTAGCCAGACCCCCAAGATCATACCAGCTGGTGACCCTTTTTTCAACCCACTGCTTTGAATCACAGGCAGAATTCAGTCAGCAATCTGGAAGAAGGAGGGACTCATTTGATTATGGCCACTCCTTACACCAAAATCTTCACTCTGTTAGTTACCTAGAACTCTGAAAATTCAGGGTTCTAACCAGTTATGCACATTTCTGATCTAGTTCTTGCCACTTGTCCCTTTGCTCACCACGCTGCAGCCACCATGGCTTCTTTTGATTTCCGAAAATCTCCCAAGCTGCTTCTGTTCCTCCCACACTTTTGGTCTGGTCCAGAGTCCTCTTTCAGGTGTCACCTTGGAGAAGCTTTTCTAGACTCCCTGGTCTAAACTAGCCCACTCCCAGTAGTAATTTTATAACACCCAGTAATTTTCCTTCATGGAATGAATCACGGTTGGTAAAGATATCTTTATTTACATAACCGTTCTTTTAGTATCTGTTTTCAGTGCATGTGCATGCGTGCACACACACAATTGTTGGCTCCATAAGGGCAGGGAGTGAGTATGTTTTGTGTATTGCTGTCTCCCTGGTGCCTAGCATAGTGCACACATATTTCTTGAATTAATAAGTGGTCCTAAAGGGGGATTTTTTTTTTAAAGAGTAAGAGTGGGGGAGGGGAAGATAGGGAGAGAGAGAGAGAAAGAAAGGGAGAAAGAGAGAGAGAGAATCCCAAACAGGCTCTGCACTGTCAGCATGGAGCTTGAGGAGGGACTCCATCCCAGAACTGTGAGATCATGACCTGAACTGAAATCAAAAGCTGGATGCTTAACCCACTGAACCACCCAGGCACCCCCTAAAGGGGATTTTTTTAAATTTATGACACCCAAGGATTGGTTGAGAATTACTGAATCCATTCTCTACAATGAAAACTATATCTCACATGATCTTAAAGGTCCCATCCCCAGACCTTTTTTGCCTCTAGATTATCCTAAGGAAATGAAGGTCATCTTTTATCAGAGTAACTAAGGGAGAGAGTCTATTCTGTTTTAGATCCTCTCCTCTGAAGGCCGTTTGGGCCTAGTGGTCTTATCTTTTAATCCTGGGTTTAAATCCAGGGTCTTTTTTCTGGGGGTATAATGTTGGATAATTACTTAACTTTTCAGTCTCTTGGGCTAATAACACTTGCCTTACATAGTTTCATGAGGATTAAATGAGATGGTGTCAATAAAGTCTTAGCACAGTGTCTGGTACACAGAAAACAATAAATAGTAACTATCTGTCACTATTTTTATTATTGAACTCAGTAATTTTTGTGACTTGTCATTGTGTTTGCAGTCTTCTGGCTGCTATGTTCTCTCTATGGCTCCCATTCTTCAGTTCTTTGAAGTGATGAGTGAGGCACTATGATTTTCCTCAGGGCAGTAGCTATAAATAGGTTCTTTATTTCACACAAACATGGCTACCGCTCCACTTTCTATGCAACATTATCAAATATTCTTCCAGGACACAAAGACCTCATATTATATTATTTTCCAGTTATTTTATGATGTTGTTTTGAAATTATAGAAAAATATTTTAACATTTAAGATGTTATTGTCCTTCAGTAAGACTATAGTTTGTCTTTTATAGTTGTGTGTATGTATTTTTAATTATTTTTTCTTTGTTCCTTTAGTTATCTTTCCTTTTTATTTCCCTTGATTTCTGTGTTTTATTACTTCCTTGTATATCCAGCTTTTCTGGTGTCTTTTCTATATCCTGTGCCAACTTTTCTTCCTCATCTTATCTATTAAATAGAGCTTGTTTCTCAAAATTCTTTCCTCAGATAGGTTTTTCTCCCCCTTTTTACTTAATTTCTCAGGAATCTCATCCATCCCCAGAGTTTTTTTTGTTTTTTTTTTTTTAATTTTTTTTTTTTTCAACGTTTATTTATTTTTGGGACAGTGAGAGACAGAGCATGAACGGGGGAGGGGCAGAGAGAGAGGGAGACACAGAATCGGAAACAGGCTCCAGGCTCTGAGCCATCAGCCCAGAGCCCGACGCGGGGCTCGAACTCACAGACCGCGAGATCGTGACCTGGCTGAAGTCGGACGCTTAACCGACTGCGCCACCCAGGCGCCCCCCCAGAGTTTCATCTATCATCTTACCGTGTGTCCCAAATGGGTGTCTCTAGTCCCAGCCACTTTGTTCAACTACCATTTGCATTTTTTGTTTTTTGTTGAACCTCTGCACTGTGCCCATTAGCAGCCTAACTAGAAGATGCCCAAACTGAGTTTTCATCTTTCTCTGCAAATTTCTCATCCCACCATAACTGCATTTTTTGTTAATCATTTCATTATTTTCCCAGTCAATTGGGCCTGAAACTTTTAGAGAACTCTAATTACTTTTCTTCTTCTACCCTTACTTTAATTCTGTTGGCAAGTAATTGAGATTCTCCATTCATTCATTCATTCATTCATTGATCCATGTAATCAGTATCTATGAAATAAATGCCTAGAATGTCTCAAGCAGCGTGCTAAGTATAAGAGATACAATGAAGAGGAAAAATCTTATAAGGGCAAGCCTAATGAAGGTTATTGTCTAGTGATGGAATACAGACATTAATCAAATTATTATAAAAGTTAATAATTAACTTTTAGTTGTGAGATGTGCTGTGAAGAAAGGAATTCAAAGAGTTAGGATGTGGCCTAGTCTGGGGGATCATGGAAGGCTTCCTAAGGAAGATGTTTGGGCTAGGTTCTGAAGGATGAATAGGAATTAATTAGGAAAAGAGAAAAGGAATAGTATTTTAGGCATGTGCAAAAGGATGGTATACTATCATTATATTCAAGCCACACTCTATTTCAGTCCCTCAGAGAGTGACAGAGAGCTGCTACCAAATGAAACTAGAGGTAGGTAAGAAGTAGACCATACAGATCTTGAATAGGGCTATTTTAGATTTTTAACCACAAATAGTGAAAAGGTGCTGAGGATGTTGAGCAGAGGAATGACATGATCAGATTTGTATTTTGAAAATATCACTCTGGCTGCCATGTGGAGATTGCAAGAGAGCAAGAGGGGCCTTTGAGTGATCACTAAAGAGGCTGGTGGAGTAAGATGAGGGCATTTTGGACTAAAGTGGTTGTGACAGGGACATAAATTATTAGCTGGATTAGAGAAATATCTAGAAGCTAAAATCTAGAGAACTTAGTAATTGATTGAATGTGGGTGTGGAGGTAGAATGTGACAGTGAGGACGATCCCTGGATTTGGCTCTTACAACAGATGTAGAGGGTTGCTATTGACAGACAGCAAATGCTGGAAGAGCACTCGGTGGTTTGGGCAACAAAGTATAGACAAGTGATACCACTTGTTTGGTATCACAGGAGTTGGGTTTTGAACTTATATTTAAGTGCTTTGAGGGGCACCTGGGTGGCTCAGTCGGTTAAAGTCCAACTTCACTTCAGGTCATGACTCACAGATTGTGAGTTCAAGCCCCGCGTCGGGTTCTGTGCTGACAGCTCAGAGCCTGGAGACTGCTTCAGATTCTGTATCTCCCTCTCTCTCTGCCCCTCCCCTGATCATGCTCTGTCTCTCTGTCTCTCTCTCTCTCTCTCTCTCTCTCTCTCTCTCTCAAAAATAAATAAACATTAAAAAAATTTAAAAAAAGATAAAGTGCTTGAGTTATCCAAGTGGATATTCTAGGTCTGGAGCTCAGAAGAGAGACGTAGACTGGAGAGGTGGAAACCAGAAAATTATTGGTGTAGAGGTGGTTAGGGAAGTTGTAGTGTGGGTAAGACTCATCTCTTGATTGGAAGGTTTTGTCTGAGAAGACAAGAAGGCCTAAAGCCGAACTTTGGAATATATCAACATTCAATGATTGGGCGGGGGAGGGGGAGCCTGCACATGGTTCTGAAAGGAAGGTGGGGGGATGCCAACCTAGGAAAGAGCTGAGAAAGAATGCCTTCCAAAGAGGAGGCGAGAGGTCAGCAGGGTCAGGTGCACCCTATTGCTCAAGCAAGATGAGGAATGCAAAACGTTCTTGGCTTTAGCATGTAGGGCATCAGTGTGTTGGTGATATCTGTTTCAGAGGATTAATATCAACCAGAATCAAGCAGAGGAAATGAAGATATGCATACAATTTAACAAATGAATCTGTGAAAAGGAGCAAAGTGACTGGGTACAAAACTACGGGTGAAAGTGGGTTGAAAGATGGTTCATTTTGAGTTGGGGAGATTAGAGCTTGTTTAGACCCTGAGCATAAGGATTTATTTGGGAGAGGAGGATTGAATATAAATGTAGCAAAGAAAAGGGATAATAGACTTGGGAAAGGCAAAAGAGAACAGCATCTCTGGGTTGAGAGGCTTGCCTTAATTGGAGGAATAGCTCCTTTTCTATAAAAAGTTCTGGCTTTTGGTTTATAATGCCCCTGAAATTTGAAATCTGTGTATTTAGGAAGACCATTACTTCCTGTCTTGCTATGGTAAGATCTTTCTAATTCTTACTCTCCTGCCTTTTCTTTCCTTCTAGTAGGTCTTTGCTGCTATCAGACTGTGCTGAACATGAGCCCTCAGTGGCTTCTCATTATCTACCTTATTAAGTATGCTGTTTGTAAACTACCTTCCCATTGCTTACTACTTAAGGCCTAAATAATGTGGCACTTGCCTTTCTAACCTTCTCTTCCACTTCTACTCTACCCATGCCCACATTTCACTCAAACTGATTATTCACATTTCCCTAAACATAAATTCATTTTTCCAGACATATTTTTCTTATCATAGTCTTCTCTTTATTGGGAGCATGATCTATTGCTTTCAAAATCCTTTCCATTATTGAAGGCCCATCTGAAGGCCCTTTCTTTTCTATAATTTTCATACCATTTTTTAAATCTTGGAGCAGGGGTGTTAATTTTGTTACCTGATTACCACAAATATACTTAGGAAAACATATAGCTAGAATATATCCATAATCACAAATTAGGGTATGGAAACTAGGAAAATCTTAAATTTCTCCTTCAATTCAATTTAATACTTAAAAAAAAACCAAAATCATGTCTAATTGTGAAAGAAGAAAAATAATTATTTGAAGCATCTAATGCCTATTTCAGCATCATGGGCAATAGCACAACTTTGGAAACAACCTAAATATCCATCAATAAGGTGCTGTTGGAATAAATTATGGTTCATCCATACAATGGAATAAACATATCCAACCACTCAAGAAGTTAGAAAAATTTTTAATTACTCATTTGAAGAATCTGTAAAATCTATTGCTAAGAAGAACAGGCAAATGCAAAACAGCATATGTGCTATGTAGTCATTTGTCTAAAAAGGGAAGAATGGAAAATGCACACATATGTGTATGTTTGCTTGATAGGCATGCAAATTATCTCTGGCAGGACACACACAAAGTGACAACTAGTTGCTAGGTCTGAGAGGTAGACTTTTCACTCTGTATACTTCTTTTATATACTTTTCAGGTGTATGGTTGTACTACCTAGACAAAAAATAAACACAAGTTTTAAAGTAACAAAAGTAATGGTTATTGGACACAAAATTCTATAGAAATCTTGGTTGGTTCAAGTTCAAAGATTATAAATCTGCCCAATATTATAACTGTTAATTAAGAAAATCATTCTTTTGAAACATTTCAGATCCTTCAGTGGAATTTGACTTTGAATCCTTTTTATCTCATGCCTGAATGATTGTAACAGCCTCCTTTTCTACTTTGCCCACCCCCAGCCTCCTCACCATACACACATAGCTTGTACTCCACACAATAACCAGAGTGATTATTTTATAAACAGAACTTAAACAAGGTTACTTGTCTATTCAAAACCCTGCAGGGATTTCCCATCTCCTCAGATTAAAGTCAAGATCCTTGCAATGGCCATTTGCTGTTCCCTGGATCTGAAATGCTTTTCTCCCATCTACCTGGTTAACTCCCTCACTTCATTTAGGTCTCTCTGCAAATGCCCCCTCAATAAAAGACTTATCTTGATACCTAAAATGGCACCCCATCCCATTATAGTCTACCGTACTTACCATTCCTGATTGTTTTTATAGCACCGCTTAACTGCTCATAAATGTATCACTTATCACTTAACACTACCCTTAAATATATATAAATTTATATTTTATTATCTATCTCCCATGCTAGAATATAAGTTTTACTAGACCTGCATCCCACAACACTCAGAATGATGCCTAAAACATAACAGGTATTCAATATGCATTTGTTGAATTAAAGGATGAATGGACTGTCGGCATTAAATTCCTGCTTTTAGAAGATTTTTCCTACTCTGTCCCATATATGTATTATATTCAATTCAAAAACATTTTATTGAGTCTGTACCATACAATAAGTACTTGAGAAGACTCAAAGATGAGTAAGACACAGTTCACATTAATTATTATCATACATTATATGAACAACCTTTGTTGTGACTATTATTGGTGAATAGAATTTTTAAATGTTTATTTATTTATTTTGAGAGCACACACACATGCGTGCACACATGACTGGAGGAGGGGCAGAGAGAGAAGGAGAGACAAAGTCTAAAGCAGGCTCCCTGTTGTCAGCACAGAGCCCAACATGGGGCCCCATCCCACCAACCACGAGATAATGACCTGAGCTGAAATCAAGAGTCCGGCATTCAACTTACTGAACCACCCAGGCACCCCAGTGATAGAACTTTTAGACAATATCACACAGATTCAGAAACTAGAAGCCCACCTCGCTGATTATATCGGGTAAATTTATATTTTTTATATTTATGGGTATTTTATATTTTTTTAAATTTTTTATTGGTAAATTGAAGTTATAGGCATTTTTATTTTAGTTTTGCCTCCAGTAGACCAATATCTTACATATGAGAACATTGACAAGATTAATCTGGAATGAAAATTTCTAGTTTAATCTTGTACTTTAGTGTAGAGACCACCTTAATATGACTCAGGTTAGCTAAGTGACTACTAAATATGCACAACTGCATCATTTTTACTTAGTTTTATCTGTATGTTTTGAAAGGGTGTGGTATTAGTCTTTACATTTACATATTCACTTAATTTTGAATTATAAAATGTATGCTAGGTTTTAAAAATTGGTTTAGGGCTTGGAGGTATGAGTTTTACTAAAAACTACTTTGTAAAAGAGATTTTAAAATGAGTAATGATACATAAATAATATATTAAACATATATAACATATTACTAACGCCATTCTTCAACCAGTTTTCTGATCACTGCACTTTCAAAGTTACTTTGCCACTTTTGTCTACTTTACAGATATTATATATCAAATATAAGGAGACACAATGCAAATTCTAATTTTAGATTTATTTTGTGTCATTTATGTAAATTTCCTTAATATGGGAATGGAAGTAAATGTAATACCTTCTAGACTGATTAAAAATTAATGTGTGGAAGCCTGGGAGCCTAATTTAAAAGACCATCAGAAGACTTGAATTAGTTAGCTATAGACTCACAGCTTTAATGTGTAGACCTGAATTATACTGAATTACTTATCATTGAGTACCAAAAATCACTCTTATAAAGCACATAATGGCAATCCGTTTCCCCACTGAAAGATAGCAGCACTTTCAAACATATTAGATACTTAGAATGTAACTGTGAAATCACTGTAAATTCTGAATTGCCCTTCTTTATATTTCAAGGTAGCTGAGAATGAGCAACTAAAATTTCCCAGTTTAATATAAGATGTGAAGATAATTTGGGAGAGGTAGATAGTTTCCACTTTTGGGAAAATCATAAAATAAGTGACTCAAGAATATTAAGTAATTATTACCGAATCCTTAATGTTTTGTAGCATACTATAAAAATAAAAGACGGCATCCATGTGTTGCATAAAAACTCTAAGATTTAAAAGTTCTAACACATTAGGCCCCATATGCATAATTCTTAGAGAAAATTAGATATTTTTATAATTTATAAATGTTCTCATTATTTCATAGTCAAGATTATGTTGGTGTACAGAACACTAATTTTCCCATTTGGGGCATAATAACTTAGAGAATCTGGTTTATAAATGCATTCTATGTGGAGTTCATGATTAGCTCCCTTATGATTTGGGGGATAAGTTAAGGGCATATTTTCCGGGGTTTTATTTACTTCATCTTGCCTCGATTGAACTGTAGAGCAAATACTAGGAGTTTACACATACATTTATTATTAAATTGACTCAAATATTGACCCCCAAGCCCAGACAACAAGATAAATATATCTTTCAAAATTGTAATGTAATATGAAATGGAGAGTAAGCAGTCTTATTTTCTTAGGGTAAGCATTTCAGATACTTTTTGCTTAATTCTTAACTAAATTCTCATGATGTTAAAGAAATTGTGACATTAAATAAATCTCATTTTCTTATCCGTTATTTATGTTGAAAAAAATTCTCATAAACCTTAGGTTGGTGGGGGAAAAATATTTTCAAAATACAATCTCTGTAATTTGTGATATTCATGAATAGAATTTGGAAATTAATATTCTGGAAGAAACTTCATCTTGACACATATGTATGATTGAGTTGTTTTTTAACTGTGGCCTAATTTGAAAAAAAAAAAGGAAAGAATAAGGAGGAGAGAGCAGAATTCAATGAAATGAAATGATTTGGTTTCATCTTAAAGGATCTGGGGCTCAGATCACAGTTGACATGGTCAAGTTCATATAACTAACTGTCTCTTTAATGCCCTGCTTTACTCAACCCTAACTGGAAACGTATGGTATAGGTGAATATTCAGGAGAAGAATCTTAGATTGCTGGAAATCATCTAAAATTAATAATCCACCTATTGGGTGCCTAGGTGGTTCAGTCGATTAAGTGTCTGTCTCTTGATTTTGGCTCAGGTCATGATCTCACAGTCATGAGAAAGAGGCTTGCGTTGGGCTCCACACTTGGCTGGGCATGGAGCCTGCTTGGAATTCTCTCTCTCCCTCTCCCTCTGCCCCTCCCCTGCTTGTGTATGCTCTCTCTAAATTAATTAATTAATTAATTAATTAAATTAATAATTCACCTTCACATAATTGAAATATAAAACTCACTGGAAAAATGATGCAAAATTTTCTTCACTTGGAACTCTGCAAAAAACAATTTTATTTTTTTAAAGCACTTAAAAAAAAGACTTTTTGCTGTATTCTCAATGATTTTAAACTCAAACTTCAGTGTTTTTCTAGTTCATTATGTAAATTCTGTCATAGTTGTTAGGTCCATTTATAGCTTCTCCATGTTTCAATATGTAAAGTAATTCCACCAGTGAATCATGTTCCAGAAACACGAGCTTTGAGACTTTTAGCTAATAGGCTACATTTGAAAAATTAACTTGATAACTTAGAGCCCACTAAAGGAAGAAATGAGCTAATTTGCCTACATGGGAATGTTTTGATAACGTGAACAAATATATGTGTAAAGCTCATGTTTTCAAATATTGGCATTTTAAAACAGCAGCAACCCAAGAACTCCACTTTTGTCTAATGGTATTTGATAGAATCTAAATTGAGCCCAAAGAGAATTAGCAGTCCAGAATGCACATCATTTCTTCCTAAAGAACCATGTCTTTTCTCTTTAGCAATATAGAAATATTTGGAGTTGATGGTTTTGTTTTTTTTTTTTTTTACATATGTACTCTAAAGCCATTGAATATGAAACGCTATGGCCGGAACTCTGGCCATGCAGGAATCCAGAGCGCACCATTCACTCATTCCTGGAGTTGCACAGCGTGGCGACTATGCACAGATTGTAGCAACCTGGAGTGTTTCACTTAGCTATAAATTAGAAATTAGCAAGGACATTATGTCTTTGTAAACTAAAAAGCTCATATTGGTTATAATTTTGTCTGGACTTTGTTTTCAATAGATCCCAATAGATTGAGGATTGAATGAAGTAAATATCAAAGCCAGTAGTATGTCATTACTGATAGTGTAAGCCTTACAATTGCAAATACCAGCAGAAAGATTTACTAGCAATCTTTGGATTAAGTAAGCTTTGCTCTTGGGTGCATTTTATGTTTCATATGCTGTAGCTTTGTCTCTGAAAGTGTGTGATTTTGTCAATGCAACAATATGCAAAAAGCCTTTTAATAGTTAAAAATAGTCTGTGTTAAAGTAAAGATTTAAATAATGATTTAGCTATTTATTAATCTTTAGTTTGTGTCTTAATATGTTTAGCTGTAGTATTTTAAGTGCCATGCTTTTATCTCAAACAATTATTAAAGCTTCGATATAAATAATTTAGTTGTTTTAATATAGGATTATAGTTTGGAGCAGAGGATAAAATCTGTGATGCAAAAGCATCATCTTACTTTATAACCATTTTCTCTACAAAATGCCTATGAAAAGAACATTTGTTGTTTTAATTGTAGAACACTATTATACATTTTCTGCTTTACAGGGGATAATAATTTTCAGAGTAGCACCCTGTGACCCTCTTTCCCTGTTGTGCCCCTCCACATTGCCACTTCAGAACCCCACCCCCAGAGCAGGCCCCAGCTGGAATGTCCCTTTGTCATGAAGCTTCCGTGATCGCCTCCAAACCAAAGAGATTTGCCCCTTCTCTAACTCCTATTCCTCTTTGTTGCTCTTTACACCCCACTTTACAATTCCACTCTCTGCTTTGAGTTGTAGTTATTTGCAAGCCTTTCTTTTCCTTCCAACCACTCTTGTGAGTAGGGGTCTTTATTTTTAATCTTTCTCAATGTCTAGCACGTGGCAGGTAGTAAATAGTTTTTTGTGCAACAATAATAATGTTTTCCCATTTTAATGTAGCCCATTTTTATGGTAGTTCATCTGACCTCTTTCTTATTTGGCCTTTTAGTGTATAGAGTTTTTCTGAAAAGTAACTGACCTCTTCTATTTCCCATGTAGCACTGCTTAACACACTGAAATCTAAGGTCTCAGAAAAATAGGCACCAATAGTTTTACTGATGCAATTTATTTAATGAAGGAAAGAGTTCTCATTAGTTTTCAAAAAGCAACCGGATGGGACTTATTGGTAAATAAATAGTTGAGGACTTTGTTCTTCCCCACTTTGTAAGTTTGTCTTTGGACTGTCCTTTCTATACAAAATGAGCACAGTTTAATGTCATGTTTCAAGATCCAAGGCACCTCTCTGAAGTCCAAATTAGGAATAAGGTAAAAACCAGAAATGGGAGTGTAGTGCATTTTAGAAATTTTTAGTGTTATGTTTTTATTTTTGAAGCAATGCATTATCTCTGTCTTTAACTTTTTTGTTTGGACCAGTGGGGTCCACTGGGGAGGAGAGATGTAGAGATTTTGGGAAAACAAAAGGCTTTAGTAACAAAAATGGAGATAAACAGAAGAGAAAATTCCAGGATGTCATTTCCTGTCGAAGCTATTCCTCTGCCAGTAGATGGTCAGGTTGCTACTGGGGTGACCTGTGAGAGAAAAACCTAGATACTAATGAATTCTTATGTGGAAGTCAGTATGGTGGTTTAGGCGACTTTTGAATTCTGACAATTCTTAGCAAGAGGTTTCTTTGATCATTGCCAGTTAGGGGCATGGTAGCACTTTTGGCCGGGAAGCAGAAAGCAAGCCATTAGAGCTAGACAAATACATGTCTGCTGTTTAGTCACTGAGGTGTAAAGTAAGTCAGTTTGGTCAACCAGGTCTCTTAGAAGTGATACAAGAACCATTGTTGATTGAGCTTGATTGTGTTGCCTAGTTCATGGGTTTTCTGGCTCTTGTCCTTGTTTCTTTCGTTCCTCAACTAAGGAGAGTCCTAGATAATGAAGTCAGGTTAATCGTGTTACTATTTAACAGTGTCTCAGTTTCACTTGAAGATTTGCCCAGGATTTAGAAGCTGTTGACACTGCCCCAGACACAGTACTGAGGATAGCAAAGTGCTAGTACCAAGAATACCACACGGGAGTTGGAAAGATGCAAATGTGAGGGAGTGGTGCCTGCCACTATCTTTATTCCACAGTCCTTCCCAAATAACATTCAGTAGAAGCTAAGTTCCCTTGGTGCACTTCTCTCCATGCCCCAAAACTCAAAAGGGAAGTGGATCATGGCTATGGAGAGTTCTTTCCATCTTGGCATCCAGTGAGGCATCACTTAGCTGGATCTTTATCTCAAGTGCTAATTGATGCTGTTAACTTTCTGCAGTGATGCCAGGAAATTGTAATTGAGGAAATGACACTCTGCTTATCTTGTGCTAGGAGGTTTTATTTAGAGAACCGTACGTTTCGTTTCATTAGCCGAAGGGCACTAAAGTAACATCACACTATTTAGTATACTGGAAAGATGAGTTATTAGGTCTCCTGATACCATGTAGAAATTGTTATATACCTAAAAAGTAAGACTTTCTGAGCTCTTTAGCAGAAGGATCAGGCCTAAGGTACTATACTAGTATATTTTCCATGAATTAAGTAGTTTTTTCCTACTCATAGAAGCTTCTATTAAGACATACTCTTTCACTGAGTCATTAAAAGCAGCATGCTTTTTTTGTAACTTTTCCCTTTTAATAAAATTATAATGTTAACTTAGTGTGAGTATGTGTACGTAAATGTGTGGGCAAATCATTAAATAGGGGTATCCAATGTAAGCATTCCAGATCTACAGAACGGCTTCTACACCCACCTGTGTGACTTTTGACATGTTATTTAACTTCTCTGTGCCTAGTTTTCTGTTTGTAAAATGCTAATTGATAATGGTACCTACCTCACAGAGTATTATGAGGATTAAATGAGCCAATACACATAATACATTTAGAACTATGCTTGGCAGTGGTTCAGTAATATTAGTCATTATTATTATTACTTCATGTTATCAATTTTTAAATTTTTATTTGAATATTTTCTTAATTTATATCCAACCATCTATATCAACTAGACTTAACCGTTCTTAGTTCATAATACATAAAGAACTTATGTTGTACTTTTCTCCTTCCTTGGTATCGTTATTTTTTTCCAGCTTGACAGAGATCAACATGAGAAGTCCTTAAGCAAACCAACTATAGCAAACCAAGTCCTTAAGCAAACCAATATAAGTCAATACAAGGCTATTGACCTTGGGTGATCAGTGTTAAATGCTAAGAAAATCACTTACATATCTTTAGTTGAAATACAGAATTAAAACCTGGCTCCTTCTGTCCATTTTTACTCTCATCTCCCTACTTACACATGTGTGCACATTCACACATACGCACCCCGTCTGTATCCAGCTTGCTGAGGAAAATGAGTGAAAACACTAGTGCAACCATCTTCAAACACATACATGTATAAGGAAAACTGACATTTTATAAAGTCTTTATTTTAGAAATTCTCTAATGAAAAGTCATTTTATGATAAGTTTATCATCTATTTCTCCTTTATAACTAAGCTAATATACCAGATAATATATGTTTTAATTTGTTTTTGTTTTTTTTTTTTGTTTGCTTCTGTCAAATGCATGTTTGTATTTTCAGGTTCTATTCAAAATGAAATTGAAGCAAATATACTTAGATTCTTTTGTTAATATGTTTATTAGTGCTAGATGCCCAAAATATAAAATCTGTGTTCTTTAGGCAGAGAGAGATTTTTCAAATGTCAACAAATTGACCAAATATTTTCTTGTTTTACTGTAATCTGGTTTTTGATTTTTAAAGATTTTTAGTAGTCACTTGTCTTGATTTCTTTTCTTCCTTTCGATCTAGTATTGAAGTCACAGTTCCACCTATACTTTGTGTATAAGTGAGTGAAACCCTAACTGCTTTGACTTCAGAATCTCATCTGAGATGAGAAACAAGGATTGTCCCTACCTCCTCTGTGGCTTAAATTATCTGTTTTTGAGGGGCGCCTGGGTGGCTCAGTCAGTTAAGTGACCAGCTTTGCCTCAGGTCATGATCTCATGGTTCGTGGGTTTAAGCCCTACATCGGGCTCTGCGCTGACAGCTCGGAGCCTGGAGCCTGCTTCAGATTCTGTGTCTCCCTCTCTCTCTGCCCCTCCCCCACTAGTGCTTTGTATCTCTCTCTCTCTCTCTCTCTCTCTCTCTCAAAAATAAACATTAAAAATTAAAATAAATGAATAATAAATAAAAATAAATTATCTGTTCTTGGAACTGGAATCATCAAAATGATGCATGAAGCACATGTAGATGACTCTAAAATGTAGCACCATTTCCACCCACCAGCAAGTTGCTTTGTCACATCAGTTGCTCTCAGAGCAGAGCCCAGAAGAAAGTAGATACAGGGCAAACAGGCTTTTAGCTGAAGGGAAACAAAGTGGGATGTTTGTGGAAGGACATACCCAAAGCAGCTTGATGCCAGCTAAATGTTTGAAAAGTAACCCCACAGGGAGTGTTGGGAGGGAGCTGATGACAAAGCTCACCTTCATCACAATTGTGGCCTGGTGCTGTTGTCCACTCACGTAATGTATGATTTTAAAAGACACAGGTCCTCTGTGCTATAGAGAAGGTTTCAATGTACAAAAACCCCTTAGATACTGGTTGGCCACTTCATGAAATGCCAAAACCGTAGTTGAGTGCTGAGTTGTAAATGTCCGTGGTGCCTATGAATGAATGTATATTTTCCTGCATGATCATCCATTGTGGTGTTTGTAAGTAGCAAAAAAAATGAGCCTGATTTGTTCTCCTTTGTAGAGCCAGGCCGAGGCCCACTACAAAGGAAGTAAACATGCCAAGAAGGTCAAAGCACTAGAGGCAACGAAAAATAAACCCAAAATGGTTTCTTCCAAGGACAGCGCAAAGGCTAATCCCAGCTGCTCCATCACTCCAATCACAGGCAACAGCTCTGACAAATCAGGTCAATGACACTTTTTGTTCTTTACATTCTTTGTGTTTCTCCTGGTCCCCTGCCCCAACCCTACACTCCTCCCCTCGGCAGTTGCATGTTACTCTCCATGATTTGTTTTTATGATATTAATATGTTTCCTTCACAGGAAGGGTTATGTGTTTGCACGGAATCTAGGCATTTGATATGTTACCATTCCATGTTGTTAAATATATACATTTAAGTATATATATGTGTGTGTGTAAATATATATATATATATGTATATGTATATATGCATGAAAATAAGCAGAGGCTACTTGGTCACAATGTGTTTAGACAAAAATCAAGAAATGGATCTAATCTAAAATACTGAGTTTGTTACCTTTTTATTCACTTTATGTTTGGTTTTTGCTATTGCTATTTTCAGTGAAGGAATTCTTAAAGTTGTTTATTAATAGACATTTTTATATTCTTTTACCGCAGTAAAGGGGAGTGGAGGGGCAAAAAGGTGAAGTTTTCTGAGAGTGGCATTATTGAATGAATCTGGAAATGTGTTCAGTAATAAGAGATTTTGATTTTTGAAAATCTGTGTAGAGTTCCCCTCACAGTTACATGAACTTGAGGATTTTAAGGGAGCTATTTAAAAGTTATGAATTGACTAACAGAACTTTACATAATTGGAAATGGGCTACTAGGAAATGCCTCCTAAGAAGAGTCTGCATTTCAGGGGTGCCTGGGTGGCTCAATCAGTTAAGCGTCTGACTTCGGCTCAGGTCATGATTTTGTGGTTCATGAGTTTGATCCCCACATCAGGCTCTGTGTTGACAGCTCAGAGCCTGGAGCTTGCTTTGGATTCTGTGTCTCCCTCTCTCTCTGCCCCTACCCCGCTTGTGCTCTCTCTCTCTTTCTCTCAAAAGTAAATAAACATTAAAAAAAGTAAAAAGAAAAAAAAGTTAAAAAAATAAGAGTCTGTATTTCATAGTCCAATGAATCAGCAGTTTTTCTGAGTAGATTCAAACTGAATGACTCAGAAAGAAGAGAAAAAAATCACTCTTCTAGCATGTATATCATGAAATTGGATGTTTAAAAGACTTTCACACATAACTGCCCTTCAGGGAGCAAGATGGATAAGTAATCTCGTTTCACTAACTGAGGAACAGTGTCTATGAAAGGAGACTAACAGATTATATCCCTTTCCCTTATGTTTGACTCTGTCTTCAGGGACCTCTCTGTTGTTGGAAGCGCACATGCACATGCATGCACACACACAAACACATACACAAACACACTTCTCTTCTGAATCTCTTCTGCTCTTCATATCCTTGTAAAATCTGAGGGGAAGACTTAACAATGCTTTCCTGTGGCTGCTCAGGGCCTTTGGAGAAGAGCAAATCCACTACTATAAGAGGAACTTTCAGATAGCCTGGTCAGGCAAAAAGACTATTTAGGAAAAGACAATTATTGATCAGGTCCCAGGAATGCTGGTTCTAAGAGCTCTACAGCCTAGGGTTGAGTTAACCCAAATTTGATAAGAAAACCTTTTTGTTCTTTGTGTGATGGAATCACTAAATCATGTTATCTGATGAACAGATAATACTAGATTATTACATCACACCTGTTCCCTTCTAAAGAATAAAGTCTTTTTATGTATGTTATGTAATTAATCTTTCACCCAGGTCTATCAGATACTAGGATAAAGCATTATCCACAGTTTACGAAATAGCAAACTAAGGCAAAGTCCATATTGCAGCAGTTATTACTGGAGGTTACCCAGTGTTTGGAAGAACAGGATCCATCATCTCCTGACTTCCTGCCTCGTTTCATTTTCTACAAGATATTGTTGCCTCTATGAAACATACCCTGCCAAAGGTTTTATTACCTGAATTATGCTCTTGAAGCAAAGCAGAACTTATACACAAAATGATAAAACAACGTGAGCCCATTCTTTCAGCTTATTTTGTGTTGCAAGCTAATAGCACAGTTGGTAGGTGTTGTGAATGTCCCAGTATTGCTGTTGTGTATGCTCAGTGCTCCCCTTAGTTATATTATTACTTGGGAATTGGGTTTGTCTAGGGATAGTAGCAAAAGTATTGAGTGGAAAGAAAATGTTAAAAATAGAGAAGGATCAACAAAAGTAGAGAAGACAATTAAAAAGAGAAGGAAAGACGTGGAAGAAGAGGAAAGGAAGCACGAAAAAAAAAAAGTCAAAGACTAAGATACACAGCCAAGGAAAAAGCAATGTGGAAATAGAAAATCCAAATACAGGGGCCTGGGTCACAATACCTACTCGGGGGCCTGAGTACCTTATACCTACAAGGTACCCAATGAACACATGTGAAAATTTAAACAATTCAAGGGACTTATTCCTACTGTCGAATACTAGTGGCAGCTTAGTGAAAGAGACTTTCTAAGCACTTGTGTTTGCCTCGTGAGCGTTAAGTACACACTAGGATCAAGTAGGAAAGAGAACTGAGGTCTAGAAGAACCGTAGGGGGTGAGAGTAGGGAGAGAGCCACAGAATCTCTTCCTCGGTAGCTATGTGGTGGTCTCTGACCCTGCATCCTCTGCTTCCTCCGCCACTTCTCTATCCACTGCAAAGTTCTTGTGGTCTAACAGCATTGGCCTCACTCACTGTGTCATTGTCCAGACTTGGACTAGAAGTAATGGTAACCAGTGACATTTTGGAGTTACCTCATTTTCCATGTTTCCGTACTCAAGATATGTGTAAATTATTTGGTAATTCATTGGTCAGCTTATTCAGATTACTTCTTCCTTTCCCTATGTTTTCTACAAATATTAACACTAATGAACTTATTTTATTTGTTCTGTCATATCCACAAAAGCAATACCAAAGTTGTTGAAAGGTGGCACTACTTAAAAATAAAGTGGGTTGTGGGGCACCTGGGTGGCTCAGTCGGTTAAGTGGCCGACTTCGGCTCAGGTCATGATCTCGCGGTCTGTGAGTTCGAGCCCCGCGTCAGGCTCGGTGCTGACAGCTCAGAGCCTGGAGCCTGTTTCAGATTCTGTGTCTCCCTCTCTCTGACCCTCCCCCATTCATGCTCTGTCTCTCTCTGTCTCAAAAATAAATAAACATTAAAAAAAAATAAAACTAAAAAATAAAGTAGGTTGTATTTGCTAAATAGATATATGTTCTTCTGTCACCTTCAACTGAATATCAGTGTCTAAGCAAGAATTCCCACATGCATTTAGTAGAACTTTCAAGTTAGAAAATTAGAAACTTTGCCCAGCTGAGAAATCTGGTCTAAACAATGTAATGTGTAATCTATTGCTAACTACCTATTTCTGAATCCTTAAAAAGCTCCCACAGCTTTGTCAGAGTCCTAGATTTTTCAGAAACTGGTTTTGATTCCATTTAAAACTCTGTTTTAGAAGAACAGAAGACTTGAAATCCAGTCCTTCATAAATGGTCTACGTGGAATGTAGAGAGGAAGAGGAAGGGAAAGGGCAGAGGAATAGCGACTATGACACTTAACTGACCAAAATGTTTTATTTGAGACAATGTTTTATTTGTCTCTAAGAAATCAACCAAAACTTAGAGTAACAGTCACAGTGCAAAGTCATGGTTGACTGCCAATTCTTATGAGACCGAAGTTCCCTAGCATTGGTCTTTCATTTCTGAATGAGGAGTTCCTATCAAGCAGACATGTGCAGTAGCTACAGAGAAAGTTCTTAGATATTTAAATCAAAAGTGAACCTGTTGGTTACTTGATGTCTCAGCCACCAGATTTCAAATATCCAGATGTTCACAGCATCCACGTGACTAGCTAATTCCATTTCCATTCTCATATTTTAGCATCAGTAACTTAGCAATAGAGGACAAATCATGTTCAATTGGCACAAATCTTGAGGGAGAGGAAATAGATATCAAGGAAAGGAACTCCTGGGAGTGGAGCATCCTGGGATTCACCAAACATCAGTCAAGGAAAAGTATTATTTCAGAGTACCTAACAGGGAGCATTGGACCAACAGATAACCTCTGTTTGTTCCTTAAGAGCACAGATTATTTATTCTAAGAAGCAGCCTAACGATCTTCCAAGAGTTAGAAAAGCTTTATTACTTGCTATTTTGGCACTTGGGACAACCTTTTTTTTTGTTTGTTTATTTTATGATACATTTGGAGATATAATGTGGCTCATATTGTAGCTGGGTCTGTGCAATACAAGTAGATTTATTTTAATGGAGCTATCAGATATAAAAATTTCAGGGTATCATGGCAAGCTTTCTTTTTTTTCTCTCAGGTCAGTAAACAAAATGAGCTTAAGTTATAAGAGCGTGTATTTCACTTACTGTAAGAAGCTCTGACCACATGATTGAAAAAATTAAATATGTTTCATTAAAGGCAGTTAAAAATAGTTGTCCCATTCACATGTTAGAAGTTGAGGTAGAGTTAAATGTAAAATCCAAAGAAATGGCTTCCTGGTCTCCCAGGATCTATCCCAACTTTTAACGATGCATCAATGGGAGTTCAAAACATGGTAGGAGGGAGGAGAAATGTGCTTTAGGAGAATTAGGGTCAAAACACAGCAAGCATTAAGCAACTTCAGGAAGATGACTGGGACGTATTAGCCAGACACTCGACCCAAATATCTCCCTGGAGTTCAAGTGTCATAATGCCATATGAGAGTACACTTCCCTGTGCTAATATGCCCTATACATCAAACTGAATGCTCTTTGTGACAGCATTTAACCCCTCGTAACAGGTTCAAAGAAAACCAGAGCCTTCAAAAAACCCTATTTCTTGAAAATAATAAAATATTTTTATAATCAACCTAATGATAAAATATTGTGATAGTCAACCCTAATGGTCCATATGTCTAGTCTTTAGCACTAGATTTTTTAAATTAATTAGATATGAAGTGGGGAAAATCCGTTTCTAGTTCAAAGTATATAAAGCTATTTAGAGCTAAACAGCCTTTAATCAGTTGCTGTCTGAACAGATGAAAGCAGATGGAATGATTCAAAATGCTATAGATATATTTATAAATGCAATTAAGAGCAAAGATAATGAAACCAGCATGTTCTGGTTGAAATATAACAATAGGAACACCTTAAATTCATTCAGTTTACAAAATCCAGTAACATACATTTTTGTATGACCCTCTCAGTAGCCCTGTGACTGTTAGGGCAGAAATTGGTATCCATCTTTTATTCATTCATGCAACAAACTTCATGTCCATTTATTTATTCAAGAAATATTTACTATCTATACTAAATAATATTGCATATATATATGCATATAATATTGCATATATTTACTATCTATACTAAGTAATATTGCATATATGTATATCTGGCCAGATACTAGGGTGCAACAATGAACAGAAAGATATTTTCTTGCCCTCAAAGAGCTTCCAACTTACTGTGTTTTTTTTTTTTTTTTCAACGTTTATTTATTTTTTTTTGGGACAGGTAGAGACAGAGCATGAACGGGGGAGGGGCAGAGAGAGAGGGAGACACAGAATCGGAAACAGGCTCCAGGCTCTGAGCCATCAGCCCAGAGCCCAACGCGGGACTCTAACTCACGGACCGCGAGATCGTGACCTGGCTGAAGTCGGACGCTTAACCGACTGCGCCACCCAGGCGCCCCTACTGTGTTTTTTTAAATGTGTTAGATATTAGGGCTACAAAGGAAAATAATACATAGTTACCACCTTCAAGCTGCTCTCCAAAATATAGTAATGATGAGGACCATGGATCTAGGAAACATGAAATAGTTTGTGTGAGGTTGCAACACTCATATCCTAATAGAGTCAGAACAGGAAGTCAGGGCTTCCTGTTCGACGCATATACCATTATTCCCATTACTTCTAAACTTCTCCTACTTAGGAATAAATACAAGTATCCCAATGAGCCAAGTCAGAAACCACTAAACCACTTTTTTAAGAATTAGTGAGTAGGACCATCCGTTAATTTTTTTCCCAAGTTTTATTTAAATTCCAACTACTTAACATGCAGTGCAGTATTAGTTTCACGTGTAGAATCTAGTGATTCATCACCCACACACAATGCCCAGGTCTCATCAAAAGTGCCCTCCTTAGGGTTGATGGGGGGTGGGAGGGAGGGGAAGGTGGGTGATGGGTATTGAGGAGGTCACCTTTTGGGATGAGCACTGGATGTTGTATGGAAACCAATTTGACAATTTCATATTTAAAAAAATGCCCTCCTTAGTACCCAACACCTATTTAACTCGTCCCCCTGACTACCTTTATATATTATTTTTAAATTACTTGCTGACTATTGATATTTTTCAGTAAAATATATGGCATTGAAAGAGCCATTAAGGCTTTGTTTTTTTAATAATCCTTAGTTCCTCTGCAGTATGTTGTCTGTAGCATTTAACTGTAATAGGACACAGCTTTAGAGGTTACAGATCTTTTCCAGGGAAAGTTTGAATGAAAACACTCATTTTGGGTAACTGCCAAATGTTCTCAAAGCTCCAGTTTGACAATTATAGATTTTATGTGTCTGGAGCCAAATATACTCACTGAAATAGAGGTGGACACTGGGTAAGGCATCTCCAATATGGCAGAAACCTTGAACTGCCCCCCAAAGGGTCCAGCTGGGTTGTCCTGAACACCGTCCACATTTTCAGTGGCATTCTGAATCATTCCATCTAAAATATTCCCACTAGGAATAGGGAGATGGTTTTGTTTATCCTATACCCATGACCCTACCATGGGAACTGTGAGATGACAGTGTCAGAAAAGACAAAAGAAGGAAGGAAAGAGGACAGAATACCTCAGAACAGCTCATTTTAGTCTTCAGCATATTGTGCTTTTGCATTGGGGCAATTCCTCAAGTATGAACCCAAAGTAGTTATCAACTTACCTGCAAAGTCTGTAGTTTAGCTTTTTATGGTTACCCTATTGCTTTACAAAAGTGTATTTTCAGTTTCGTCGAAGAGTCTTTCTGCTGAGGATACAAACGGAGAGACCCTCGCCTCGTCATTTTTATGGGTTCCCCTGTGTGTTTCATAGTTTTTATGTGTTGTTACAAATGGGGCCAAGTTTTCCAAATGACAACTTCTCATTTCCTCTGACGGTCACAGGACTCCATCGATTAGCCAGCAAGGTCTTTGTAACTGCCTCCTCCCCCCTTTCTGTCTCTAGCAACAGGACCTTGTGCTGTTTAGTAGAAGAAAATGATAGTTTTCAGCTTTGACAACATCTGTCATTTATAGACAGGTGCCATCATAAATTTGGCATACATCTATCCGAATCCAGGAGGCCGAGATTTAGTATCCCTCATAAAATAATAGATTAACTATATTTATGACAAACATCTTAAGTCTGAAATTCTGGGGTACAATCATGTAGAACATAAATTGAGTCCCATCTGTCTAAAGAGAACAGACCATTATACTAAGGCTCATATTTTCATGAAATGTACATATATCATTAAGACTTTCAAAGTCAATTTAAAAAATGAAACTGCCTCCATCTTTGCCCATGCACCTTGAATTTGACAACAGCATCCTGCCAGGCAAGGCTGCAGATTCTTAGAGAGTTAAGTGTTGTCATACTCTAGAAACTAACTTCTGAAACTTTTGAGCATTTTATATTGCTTCCAAATCATACTGAGCATTTATTGTTAGTTTCTCGACTTCTGAAAACTATTTCCTAACATTGCTCTAAGAAAGTGAAGCAAAAGTTGAGACTCACTTATGATTTACTGAAGCTCTATTAACTTATAATTTACTTGGGACATGTTATAAACAATTCCAAGAAGCAAAACCTCAGATATCTCCTTGTTAAGGCTTATATCACTATCAAAAACTTTTCTCATCTTTAGACATATTTATTTTAACCAGTATTCATCTCTTTTGATTACACTTATTTACAACCCTTCTGCATTGACAAGATACTGGAACATAAGAGGATTTTGTGTGTACATTGAATAATTTTATAAATGCACCACCATAAATGCCCCTAAGATTTTAATGAAGGTTATTGCATACATTTTATTACATTCCACTTATTTACTTCAGGAAAAATTCTCTTATAGTGAAATATTTTTTTGAGATTGGACGGATGATCAAATAGAATCACTCAATAAATATTTGTAGATTCTTTGTTCAGGGCACTGGTACTAGACGCTTTGGGGGATTCTAGGCCCAGTTCTGATGGTACCACACTAATTTAGCTTTATAGTATAAAGCTTAAAGTGTTTTGCATAGAAACATTTATAAAGTATTTTCCACTTCCCTGACTTCTTTCTGTGAGAATCAGGTTTACTGTTGTGGAAACTGGCATGGCATCACACATTAATAGCTTGGTGTTCTCATTTTTATAGGCCAGCCCTATCAGAATAAAATATGCTGTGGTGGTAAAAATGGTCTGTAATCTGTGTTGTCCAATACGAGTGCCATGAGCTACATATAGCTATTCAGGGCTTGAAATGTGGCTTGTGCTACTGAGAAGCTGAGTATTTAATTTTATTTAATTTTAAGTACTACACATGACTACTGAATTGGACAGCACATCTGTGGACCGTGGTACTCTCTGCTGTTTTAACTAGCCATGACTCCAGAAAAGGCATTCAATTCTCCGAGCCTGTTTTCTCATCTGTAAACTAGGAATAGTGTGCTCCCTGCATCACAGTTTTGTGGATCAAATAAAGTGACTTTGAAAGAGCATTGCAAAATGTAAAGCATAATAAAAATGCCCATTGTTGATAATCCTAGTTTTGAGTTGTTGTTTTTTTTAACCTCTTGTGGAGTGGCCCCTTCCTGCTGCCATCAGTGAGAGGTGACAGGTGGCCCTTGTAGTGGTCAGCTATCATCATCTGCCATTATGCTGTACCTAATATAGTTGATTCTAGAGAGCCAGATCCAATCTTATTAGACTTACCTGCAAAAATAATTTTAACAGCAGTACTACTAATAATTAATGTGTAACTCAATGATTATTGTGTGTCTGATATTTACATGCTAAATGTTTTATGTATACTATCTTATTTAATAATAACGTCCTCTGATGGATACTAGAAAGTGAGACATAGCAAGGGGAAATGATGGCTCAGAGTCATCCAGAGAGAAAATAGCTTCAAGCCAGATTCCCACCCAGGCAGCCTCTCAAATTCACTACCATGATATGCCACCTTTGAATAAAGGTCCATGAACTATAACTGCCTGTGCTTTCTGAAGGCTATTTGAGATTTTTTTCCACTAAGTGATACTTCTAGAAATCTGACACTTCAGAAAAGGGTGTTATTTCTATCCCCACCCTGTTTTACAGCTGGTTTTATTTTTGAAAAATCAAGTTTTGAGTGGCTTTGAATAAGGACATATTAACCACAGTATGATTTTTGCATGCCATTTACATACCTTGCATGTGAGCTTGAACTCACACAGATTAGCTCCACTTCTCACTGACCAGCTAACCTTAACCAAATCATGTTCTCTGACCTGTTTCCCCACCTATAATATGGGAGGGCTCATACCTACCTCCCAGAGTTTTGGGGATTAATGAACTAATAATGCCTGCTTCAGTGCCTATCATGTAACAGACACTCAATAAATGCTAGCCATAAAAAGCAACCATTGTTCAAAGAACTTTCCCAGCCCTGTCCTTTTGATTCTATGATCATTTCATGCCATGCTGCCATGCAACAGTGACCTGAACTTACATTTCTCTTTATGTGCTTATTTTATTATCCCATGGCAATTATTAACACTTGTGTTTTCCTTCCAGATATCAAGGCTTGATGAGCCTGACTCTCCCAGTGGGATATGTAAATATATAGGGAAGGTCCTTCTTGGTCTTCCTCACATTTTTATAAATGGAGAAAATGTCTTTCTACTCCTTCTCCCACAGGTTAATGTAGCTCATCCATCATGGCCACTGTGGCTCCGGGTACTTTGTCCTGCACATGGCAGTCACAGAGTTAGCATATATTAAATTAATACCATTAAAAAGAATTTAATGGGGAAGCTGTAACACCTTCCGTAGACTATGGACAAGGCAAGAAGACCCTGGTTAGCTCTTTTTTCTTCATCTTCAATAAGATGCATGCCCCACCTCCTAGGTCAACAAACTGCTCTATGCACAGTTACAGTGCTACAAGAAAGGACAACCCAACATACCTCCATTTGTTGAGAGAGAAACCTGGGTGTTCCCTGTGGAGAAGCAGCCCTGTCTGGAGACAGGATTGGCTACTGAGGAGGAAAGGGGTGGTGTAATCAGCATAAGAAACACGCTCCTGCCTAACAAGTCCCTTCTGGCATTTATGTCAGTAAATGAGAAACTTGTCAGCTCATACATTTTGTTTCTGGCTTCTTGCAAAACATTTTCTTAGTGTGCAATTTTTTAATAATTTCTGTATGCTATCAACTAGTTAGCCTCTACAAAATATGTGCTTTGTTTTCTTTCAAATATGAAATGACATAAATACTAGAATTTCTTGTCATAATAGAGATTATTTTATTCTTTGCTTTCAAATATTTAAACTTCTGTCAGAATTTTATGATAATTTTTACTCATTTGATTAGCAAAATGGTCATATTTAAGTTCAAACAATTTGCCTTTCCTAGGACAATATCTTTGTTCTTCTCCATTAATAAATAAAATATTTTTACTTAATGGGAAATTACGGTGCCACATTTTGAGTTAAGGAAAAGTTATTTATTTTATTCTTTTCAACAAAAATTTTATCCAGTCTTTTGATTAATCCATAAGAATAATAATTAATAACTAGTAAAGTTTTTTAAGTATTTTGAAAATTCATTAGTAGATGTTCTGTTTATGTTACTTATGGCATTTTAAATTGAGAAAACTCTTTTTTAAATATTTTTACCTGTATTTATTTTGAGAGAGACAGAGATAGTGCGAGCAGGTAAGGGACAGAGGGAGAGGGAGAGAAATCTGAGGCAGGCTCTATGTTGTCAGCTGCAGAGCCCAATCGCAGGGCTCAAACCCACGAACCTTGAGATCATGACCTGAGCCATAACCAAGAGTCGGATGTTCAACCAACTGAGTCACCCAGCACCCCAAATTGAGAAAACTCTTTTGGAAAGCAGCATCATAGACTAAGTCAAAAACCATGAAAACATTTATTCCATTCATTTTACCGTTAATTTCTCTTCCTACAATTTATGCCAAGGAAATAATTCTAAATACAAACCAAGAAAAATAAAATGTTACATATGAAAATGCCTCCTGTAGCATTATTTGTATTTATGACAGGTGGAAGCAAAATGATCAGTAGAGGAAAGTTATTTCAGTAAAGTCCTTATACCCGATAAAATATGCAGCTTTACAGTAAGTAAAAGCAACATAAAAATGCATATAATACACTAAATCAAAAAGTAAAAAAATATATTAAATCAAAAGTTACAAAATGGCCTATCTATGTATGTGTTATTAAGCCCCCACTGCATGCTCTGTGTCGTACTAGGCACTGGGTATATGATGGTGGATTAGGCAGACTTGGGCCTTGCCATCATGACAGCATATTGTCTGGAAAGGTGAATACTGAACAAGTGATGACAAGCTTAATGAAAAGAGAGAGATGTTGATCTTGTCTGGGAAGGAAAGGAACACCTCGGCAGGGGATTTAAGCTCTCTCTGCCTGGTGAGAAAGACGTCGGCCCTGCAAACAGGGGCCCAGATCTGGGGATGGAAGAGAAGAGGATTCTCATCAGAGGGACCGGTTCTCCACAGGACTTTAGCTGTGAAAGCCTATCTGGTTTAAATAATTGAACCAATGTTGGGGCGCCTGGGTGGCTCAGTCGGTTGGGCGTCCGACTTCAGCTCAGGTCACGATCTCACGGACCGTGAGTTCGAGCCCCGCGTCAGGCTCTGGGCTGATGGCTCGGAGCCTGGAGCCTGCTTCCAATTCTGTGTCTCCCTCTCTCTCTGCCCCTCCCCCATTCATGCTCTGTCTCTCTCTGTCCCCAAAATAAATAAACGTTAAAAAAAAAAATTAAAAAAAAATAATTGAACCAATGAAAGGACACTTGGGGACAGAGAAGGGAATTTAGGATATTGGTTTAAAAAAAAAAAAAGTGATTGAAACGATAGCTAGAAACAGAAAGAAGGCAGAATGAAGTAATGGGCATAAACACAAAAGTTCTTAATCTCTTTTGGTACCATGGATACCTGCGGCCGACTAGTAGCCTAGTCTCAGAATGATGTTCATATTTGTTTTCATTTTTTTTTTTTTAAGTAATCTCTGTGACCAACGTGGGGTTTGAACTTGTGACCCTGAGATCAGAGTCTCTTGCTCCACCCAACTGAGCCAGCCAGGTGCCTTTCAGAATAATGTTTTTAAGTCCATAAAATTAACTTGTACTTTTACAAAGGAAACCAACTACAATAAATACAGTTGTCAAATGTTTGTTATGATATAGTAACATAGCAATAATGTGTTCAATAAGATCTAGCAACAGGTGTAATATCTACCATAATTTTGAAGTAATGATGAGGCACAGTGTTTCAAGCTTTTTATGACAACTGTAATATCTGATGACAAGATCTTATTCCTATTGGTGGGCATAGTCACAGGTACTGCTAAGACTGCTATAGTTTTTTGCCTTCATTTATAATTGAAGAAAACGCTAAATTTTTATCAGAGATAAATGAAAATAAAGGTACATTCTCTTGCCACTCAAGTTCATGGATTCTGTGAATTCATGGGCCCCTTGGATGTCTGTAGACTCCCTAGGTTAAAAACTCCTATTTAGGGGAGACTGGGTGGCTTAGTTGGTTAGGTGTCCAACTTCGGCTCAGGTCATGATCTCATGGTTCATGGATTTGAGCCCCGTGTCGGGCTCTGTGCTGACAGCTCAGAGTCTGGAGCCTGCTTCAGGTTCTGTGTCTCCCTCCCTCTCTGCCCCTCCCCTCTTCACATTCTGTGTCCCTCTCTCTCTCAAAAATGAATACACATTAAAAAAATTATTTAAAAAAATCCTCCTATTTAGTGTGAGAGGCTTATGGTTTTTTTTATCCTCTATTTCTACATACTGTGTTATTTGCACAATAACTTCCAATGATTTGATGAGTTTATATATCTCAGGGCACAGGTCAGATGGGAAAGAAACTTTTAGCCATAAGTCCCCATGTCACAGTATTCCCAAGGGATCTAGATGATGAGAAACTCTAGACAAGCCCCTTTGGGCACTCAGGCCTCTGGAATTAACATCACTTTTTAGAGCAGACTTTCTGTGGTCAACAGACTTTCTCCTGCGACCCATAGACCTTAAATATAAAGCTACCTTTGACAATTTCATAATAAAGCAGATTGAATTTAGGCACAAATGCTAGACTCAAAATGTGAAAGTATGATTGGCTTTTAGCACTATGTTTTTTAAGAGGATTGGTAGCTTTTTTACACCTGAGAAGTCCAGCTCCTGAATGTCTGCAGTTTCCTTAGGACAGGCAGTACCCAGGTAGGTCTGTGAACAGTGACAGCCCGTACCTATCTCCATGGAGCAGCCTAAGGCGATGAGCTTGTTTGAAGAAAGTAATTTTTTTTTTTTTGTATTTTCTCTATTAAATAAAGATACAATTTTTTAGATGAAGAAAGACTCAGTTTCCTCAGTTCTTCTCAAGCTGACCTTTCCATTGTCAGTGTGCACCCCACTCTACCTAGAGTTTCAAAGCTAACACCTAATCTCTGCATCTAGAAGGAAAGACGTGGGAGGAGCAGAATTCAAATGTTTTTCCTTATACCTTGTGAATCGATGTTTCCTCTGTAAAGGGCGATTCATTTAGAAGAAAAAGAACCTGCTCCTCATTCCACCTAGAAAATTAGTTTTTAATCTTATTCCTGGCTTTTAAATCATTATTGGACCTACTCCCTGGGGACTTGATTTGAGTGACAGGAGTTACTTATTCTGTTTTCCATAATAAAGCTGCCTCAGAAATAACTGTTTCACATCTCTCAGTGACAAATCGGAAAAGGGGCAATTTTTCAACGTGGAAAATTTGAAATATGATTTCTCTATTGTACAAGTCAAATGCCTAGAAAACTACACAAAATAGGAGAAAGCTGTTCATTAGATTCAAACTCCAGCAAACCAGCCCTCTTTTGTGCTCCCTTAGGAGAGTGACATGTTCACTAATATCAGTGCCAGCTCATTGATACAGAGTGTAGGCTGCCAGCCTTTAACAAGGAGATATTTGGAGGGGCCACTGTTTTATCTGAATGTGAGACTGGTAGCTTCTGCTCCCCAGCCAAGTGGCATGAAGGACAACAGGGCAATTGTCGTGCAGAGCTGGGCAATGACTATCAGTTCATTGGGCCACAGACTCACTGCGTGGTGTAGCCCAATGACCAGAACCAAATTGACATGGGCTTTCAAATGGGAAGACCAGGATATCCTAACTCAGGATTGTAGTCTGGCAGAAAATTACAGCCCAGGACCTATTTTGGACTTACAAAATTGGCCACCTAACTTTCATGGATCCTAAGTTACTTAAAATAAATAAGCTTTTTGTTGTTGTTGTTGTTGTTGTTTTTAATGTAAGGACATACAGATAATGATTCTGTGAAGAGTCACTTTAATTCATAGACAATTTTCCCTGCTTCCAGGATTAGTCTAAAGGCCAAGATTTGAAAATCACACGTAAACATAGTTAATTAGGAATTAGCAAGCTTCACAGTGATCAACTGTGCTTGAAGAGGCAGTGTTTCAGGGATTTAGCTGGAGGCATGGTAATGTAGCATTAGATGTAAAAGGCTCCATCAGGATCAGCTTGACCCAATGTATAATATTTGAGTGCTCTGAGAATTTTAAAAACTAGCTTTAACTTCCATGTCTATTCTTGGTTTTTTGTGTCTCTGAGCTTGTCATATAAGTACTCTATATTGTTTTCCACATCTGCAAAATGGCATAAGCCATATAAAGAACTCTTTCTGTTTCCAAAGGTGGTTGAGCAGCTCACCCTCAAGTGAGGGATTGAGATGAGACATTTTCCAACAAGAAGTCCTGTGACTAATAAAGCAAGTCAGCTAGCCTAGTAGGTGTTGTGACATAAACCAGCCTATACTGTTCTATGGTGGGCAATGCTTGAGGACACCTGGAATCAGATCAAATCTAAATGAGCAGTCTAGTTGGAAGGAGCTAAATAGGTGACTAGAGGACTCCAAAAGTACTGGGTCAATCTCCGGCCACCTGTCATAAACGTTATGTGCCTTGGGGATCTGGGTTGGCCATGAATGGTATCTTCAGTAAGACACAAAGTCTGCAAAATGACATCTTCAGTAATGGATATCTATTATCTAAAAGGGTGGGGAAAATTAGATAATGGCTTAAGTCATAGTACTTGAAATTTCTGAACGAATATTATTGCATAAATATATCAATCATGTAATTGTCGATAACTCAAATGAATATACTGTGATGTTATTGGTTAATGACTGCTTACCACATTGCCAAAGTGGGTTGTTGAGCTACAATCATCTCATGAGTCTCCCAACATAAGAACCATAGTGTTGCTATGACTGAAACCTTGCCATGGTGACAGGGTATCAGTTTAGTTGCAAAGAGGATGGGCTATACTTTGATGATAATTTGTTTTCACGTGTGCTTCATGCTTATTATTTATATGCAGGTTTATGTAGGATTCCTAATAAAGGAGATAATAAAATCTATAGATTTGTTCATTTTATCAAATCAAAAAATTTGACCTGACACATGTACTTGTTGTTATGACTCTGTCCTAGTACATCTCAAGGATGTATTCTTAAGAGAATTGTTTCAACCTCAAATGACATTAAATATTGATTGCATATATATATCTTCAGCAACAATGATACAAGTATTTTATATAATCAGTAGTGGAAATATCTGTTCTATCTATGTTTATTTCACTGGTTATGATTTGGCCATTAACAGTGAATTTCTACTATTTTTATTTGTGAAGCTAAAAGGCACTGCATGAATTTAACATTCCTTATTTCATCATATTATTGCCCACCAATGGCTTTCTGTACACTGGGCACACAGATGAATTAGGGCATTGTTGTAGGACTCAAGAATCTCTCTATCCTGGTAATAATTTTAATTGTGAAGAAATGACAGTTAATGCAAGGTCAACATATAATTATATGAAGAGGATTATGAGAACATACGGAAGGGGAAAAGAGAGGAGATGGGCTTGGGGACTAGAGGTAGTATGATCTGGAAAGAAATTTTATAGTAATCCACAGTGAATATTGAGGGTCTAAAATGAAGCAGTGGCACACAGTAGATGTTGAGTCAATGTCTTCTGGATAAGGCTGATAGAAGAAATATTTAGAAGATAATATCAATAAACTTAGGCCATTTATTACACATAGAAGCTAAAAGAAGGAAGAATTCAAGAGTTATTGCTGACAGGCCTGACATACAACTAGTAATGTCATTGATTAAAATGGGGACTGCTTGGGGCGCCTGGGTGGCGCAGTAGGTTAAGCGTCCGACTTCAGCCAGGTCACGATCTCGCGGTCCGTGAGTTCGAGCCCCGCGTCGGGCTCTGGGCTGATGGCTCAGAGCCTGGAGCCTGTTTCCGATTCTGTGTCTCCCTCTCTCTCTGCCCCTCCCTGTTCATGCTCTGTCTCTCTCTGTCCCAAAAATAAATAAACGTTGAAAAAAAAAATTTTTAAATGGGGACTGCTTGGAAGGGCCCTTATGTGGAACATATCATTCATTCAGTACCAGGCATGTTGAATTTGAAATATGCATGAAACATCTAAAAATAGATGCCCCACAGACTATTAGGGGCAAAACATCTTGAACCTGCGAGGAATGTAGAGATTTCACCTATGGATTTAGGAATCTATGTGAATGTGCTAGAAGAGGTTATTGGAATGAATTAGATCATATAACACCCAAAAGAGGACATGAGTGCAGTCTTGAGGCATGCCAACACTTAGGGGCAGGCAAAAGTACAGGAGCTGGTGAAGGGGACCTAGAGTAAGCTTAGAGAACCAGGCAAGGCCAGTGTTTGTGGGCATCAAGGGGGAAAAGCATTTCAGGGACTTGTACCCAATACACAGGAAGACTGGAGAGACACCATGGGTTTTGCAGGGAGGTAAGGATAAACAGGAAGAAAGGAAGTGGAAGAACCACATCCCATGACCACTTAAGTCCTGCACCAGAGGGAAGATAGTGGAACACTCCAGCAATGAACCAAGTCAGGGAATGACTGTTGGAACATGGAGTTTTCAGCATTTTGTAAACAGAAAGAAAGAACCCAGTACAAAGAAAGTAGCCAAAACTATAGGAAAGAGAGAAGAAATGTAAAAGATAGAGAGACAGGTGGAAGTATATACCTCTTCCTCAGAGATGTAAAGAAAATAGGTGCAGACAGAAGAAAATGTAACATCAGGGACAAACTCATTCAGCTTCCTCATTTCTCTACAAAACAGGAGACCAGACATTTGCTAATAAGAGGTTGGTGATATCAGTAGGGAACTTAAGAAGGATACATTTTCCATGGGGAAGCTGACTGACTGTGTTTCTTCCCTTTAATAGAATCACTTTTTTCCCATTTGTCTGATTTATTGACCTGTTCTTCAGGTATATAACTTTTCACTATAGATGTTTCTAATTTAAGCAAATCTAATCCGTAAGATCATAGAATTTTAAAATAAGGGTATGGGATTATTGCATTGCCAAAAGAACTGTTTCAAAAAAAAATCTTTTAAATAGTGCATTCAAATAGTTCAAGGTCTTTTTGCACATACATTCCAGGAAAACATCTAATAAACAAAAGGAGGTAGAGTGACTGCTGTATCTGATTGTTATCTGCAGGGTTGGTCTTTCCTTCGTGCTCTTTTAGTGCAGTCCTGCTATACTACAAATGAATATCCCTTTCTTTGTGCATCCACCAATAGAGTGATGTGCTAGCATCTGTCCATCTTTTATTACATTTTGTTTAGCAAAGAACTCCAAGGTACCAAACTGGCTTGTTCATCTTGTAGTTTGTGTGCTGCTGCCTTTTCTACCCCTCCCCTCCAGAATCCATTAACTATCTTAATGCACTCCACTTTGAGCTTTAAAATATCTGTCATCAGTTGGTGGCTTCCGTCACTTTTACTGTGTCAAACGTGTACATAAGGAGAGGACAAATGAAGCAAGGAGTTAGGAAGACTTCTACAGTTACACCAATCGACAAACCTACAGATTTGCAATATTATTTTATTTGGGGTTTTGGGGTTTTTTTGGTCTGATACACAGCCCTGTCGGCTTTTTAGCCTCATCTCTCTCAAGACTGCATAACTAGTAAGAAAGTACGTACTGTGGCTGACACCCATCAATTTCTCATTATTCAGAAAATGGGAAGATAAAACAGAGGAGAACGATTTCAGAATTCCTTATCAAAGTGAGCTAACTTGGTTTAATGAGTGTTAAGCAGTAATGTGGGCATTGCTTTGTTTTTTGCAATAATAATGAGATGTTGGACAAAGTGCTTGTGAATATAGGAAAGCATATGACCCGCAGTCCTTTCACTGCATGCCTCTGTTGCTAGTTCCTTCTAGTGAAATATTAAGTATAAAAAGGAAAATGTAATTGTACAAAGAAGTGACAAGCAGTATACTTTGGTGACCTCAGAAAGTACAAAGAATAATTCTGTTAAAGTTGTGTCCTTGGTTTCCCGAGCACTTTTCTCAAGTTGGGGGGGGGGGGGGGGGGGAAATGAGCACAAGATTTGACCAAGCACTTCACCAAAGAAGGTATGTAATCAACCAATAAAAATAGGCAAAGGTGTTCAATTCCATTAGCCAGTAGGGAAATATGAATGAAAACCTATTCAATAAGACACCACTACACCTCCACCTGAATGGCTACAACCAAAAGGACTGACAATACACAATACTGATACCATGTGTTAGGGATGATGCAGAACAACTGGAATTCTCATGCGTTGCTGGTGGGAATATAAATCAGTACAGCCATTTGGGAAAACCATTTCAGAATCTATGAAAGCTAGATATATATTGATAGAGATAGATACTTGATAGATAGATGATAGATAGATAGATAGATAGATAGGCAGATAAATTAAATCTCTCCATCTAATGGCCCAGCAATTCTATTCCCATATATATATATATATATATATATATATATATATATGACATAAATGAGTATTTATGTCTATCAAAAACATATATAAGAATAACCAAAAACTAAAAATACTCCAAATGTTTATCAATACTAAAATAAATAAATGGTGGCACAGTCATACAATAGAATACTCTCCAGCAATTCGAAAAAAACAAACTTCTATGTACAACATGGAAGAATCTGATACACATAATGTTGAGTGAAAGAAGCCAAACACAAAAGAATACATATTGTGTGATTACACTCTTATGAAGTTCAAAAATAGGCAAAACTGATCTAAGTCGATAGAAATGAGAATGGCGGTTACCTTTGGAGGGAGTGCAAACACCAACTGATTGGGAGTTCAAGGGAGATTTCTAGGATGGTGGAAACATCTGTATATCTTAGATATCAGTATCTTGTATCTTATATTTCCCATACATCTTCTGTTTCAACAAATGTATACATATGAAGAAATTCATTAAATTTTATATACCTTATAGTATATAAGTTACATAAGTATATAAGCAAAAAAGGAAATTAAATGGTACAGATAGGAACATTATCTACCATATTAGTATATGTGAAAAATAAATGAGATAATGAATATAAGTTCTTAACACAGTGCTTGGGCTACAGTGAGTATTGAAATAGTGTCAGCTATTGATTTGGGATTACTATTGTTACTACTACTCTCACTGTCAGATATAACTGCCTGGAGCAATCATTAGGCTAATTTTTTGCTTTACATAAAAGTAAACTTCCCTAAATAGTATTGAGTCTCTGAATTCAGCTTCTAAGAACCATGCTCCAAACAACATTACTAGTTGTGTGTAAGAGAAAGCTTGTTATTATGGTAAAGTTTACTTCTTACTAAGGGTAAAATTTTTTAACTCTCAAAAATGTATTTAGTTCAAGAGTTTGTTCCCTTTCAGAATTAAGAATTTTTTTAAATTACTTTGAAACACAAATCATTATTAATCTAATGAAAAGATATCCAACCCCCTTATATTAAAAAAAAAAAGAAAATCAAGTTAACAATGAGGTACTGTATTTTATCTGTCAGATTGGCAAAGGCAGTGGATAATTAGGCTGGTTAAAGGTACAGGGAAGCTGGCACCCTCTTACAGACAGAGAGCTCTAAGAGCATTAGTTTGTGCAACCATTCTGGGGTGCAGTTTGGCAACGTGCATTACAAGTTAAAACATGCTCTTTGTGCCAGTAAGTCCTCTTCAGGGTTTAGGTCCTAAGGAAATTATTGGGCAAGTGTGCAAAGATGTCTGTATGCAGTACTATTTATAAAACTGATTTACTGAATATATGAATTCAGTGGAGTGCAAATATGATTGCCAGTATATTCTATTGAATATCCCTTTCTCATTCCTCAGAAATATTATCAGATATCAGAAAGTCTCGTCTTATTGAAACTTTAGGCTCTTTATCCAGCTGAACACTTCCTTCTTCCTGGCTCAGGTTGGACCATGGGAAAGGCCATAGTGTGTTCTTCTCTTCTTCCCCAACCTATAATTTCTAGTTCTTGCCCGTTCCAATTGTTAGGGATAGGAGAAGGCATTAGAGAAGATAAATGAAGATAAAAGAAGGGCCAATGTTTTTGTGCTTAACGACAATCATTGATGCTCTCTGCATGGCAGGTGTCCAGATGCCCTGTCTCTCTCTCTCTCGAGGACCATGTGTAAGGTCTTCGTGTGGGTCTTTCAGTCCTTCCTCAGCTCTAACACCAGAGCTCCACTCCTCAGCCTCTTACTGCCAGCATCCTAGTGATCAGCTTTCTTGTGTCAGGTACCAATAACAGAGCTCGAGCCTGACCACCTTTCAAGATGCCCTATCGACCCTAAGAAAACTCATCCAACCTTGACATGCCAAACTGAGATTACAGGTCCTTCAGCTCCAGCTTGTCTGCCCCAACCTTCCTATCCCCTACTTCACCTGGGATGAGGGGTGGATCACTAAGGTCAGAAGTTGCCAGACTAGAAAATGAGATGCCAGTGTCTCTTCTTACATGCACTTCTGGCTTTACCACTTTGACTAGATTCAGAAACATCTAACCAGGACAGAAGCTCATGATGCCAGTGAGTCCTCCAATACTTATATAGTCTAGGGAAGTGCATGATAGGATGTTGGTAGCAGGATAAGTTTTACTGCTTCTTATAAATGCCACAAGTATGTGTCTGGGGGTCTCTTGGGGACTTTCTCTAAGATGCTGAGATATTTGATGCGAACTGCTTTCAGTTAGGGTCATGTCCTTCATTCTGAGGCAACCAAACTCCCATTCAGTATCTTTTTAACATTGTAAGAGTGAAAACCAGAAGTAACCCAAATAACAAAAGATTATTTAGATAAATTATAGTACATCCATATAGGTAAATATCATTTGTTATAAATCATGATCCAATTCTACATTTACTGACATGGAAAGATATTCTTGATTTATTGCCATTTGAAAAATGTGAGTTACAGCATGTTTCCATCTATTCACATGTAGTATTGTGTAAATTGTGAAGTAACAGGTATCATTTTAATAATCTAGGTCAAGTGTTGGCAGACTACTACCTGAGAGCTAAATCTAGTGTGCTCGCCTACTTTCGTAAATAAAGTTTTGTTAGATCACAGCCATACTGGTGGCTGCTTTCCTGCTATCGTAGCAAAGCTTAGTAGCTGCAATAATATGGCCCACGAAGCTTAATATGTTTACAGAAAACTTTGCTGACTTATTATAGGTGATGGAATCATGGGTGATTTTTCTTTTCTTTTTTTTTTTTTGTCTGACTTTATTTTCTACATTGAGCATACATTTATTGTGTAAATCATGTATCTATTATTAAACCATTGAAACCTGGTTAGAAAAAACTTATATTAATAATATTAAGCTGAAGATTAAACCTTGTAAGCAGACTCCTAAAAATCGGATTATAGCTTCCAAAGTTACAGTGCAAAATATATATATATTGATCTATAATGTAGTTAGAATACCTTTTTGATTGTTTTTAAATTAAGACCTATATATGGACATGAGTCTTCTTGTTACCAACAGGATTAGTTTCTGAAAACTGCTTTTAGACGTTCACATGTACTGAGGCACCTGGGTGACTCAGTCGGTTAAGCATCCAACTCATGATTTAGGCTTAGGTCATGATATCGCAGTTGGTAAGTTACAGCCCCGCAGCAGGCTCTGTGCTGTTAGCTCTGTGCTGTTAGCTCAGGATTCTGTCTCCCTCTCTCTCTGTCCCTCCCCTGCTTGCTCTCTCTCTCTCTCTCCAAATAAATAAAAATAAACTTAAAAATAAAGAACTCCCATATTCTTTTCATCATCTGTGTTAGCTTATTAGTCCCCTGAGCCTGTGTTTCAGGAATATAGTGCTAAGTTTGAGGACTAGGTGGGTTAACCTGAGTAAAGTTTTGTTGTAAAAAACAACTATGATAAATAAATAGTGAACACTGATTTCCTTCACATGGTTTATCAAGTAGATATGAAAACAGTTCCAAAACGAGAGGTTTTCAAAATGCTTAGAACTTTGGAAAATAAGGGAATCAATGTAGATCACCACTTTGAAGAATTAAATTCACTTGGATGCATAAATTACAGACATTTGTTACAAAGGGTAATTCTGATATAGCTAAGCAAATTTTGCTTCCCAGTCCTGTAGGATGAAACCTTAAAAAAGGCGTTTAAGTAATCAGAAAATAATGAAGACAGTCAGAAGAACCTGCTAATTAACATTAGGTGAGGGAATACTTGAAAATAGAATTCATATTAACCAGAAGTTCCAGATGACATGCATCTTTATTAAAAGAAACAGAAGTAAACAATACATTAATTAAACTTTCAAATACACAAAATAAGGAGGCTTTAAAAATGCCAATAAGGAAAGAATAATATATAGAATAAATAAAGAATTAATAATATAATGGATTTTGATAAAAATATAAAACAATTAAAATGAGAAATAATAAAATTAGGCTTCAAAGCTTATAAATTTACACATCCAGAAAGAATGCCAAAATTTAAATCTAGTATTGCTTAGTGGTTTTAGGATCTATTTCATTAACTAGCTAGTCTCAATCCAATGGCAGAATTTCCTCAATATGATGGAACCATTTACACATTGTCAAAGCAAAATTGATACCTACTATTCACAAAGATTAAGACTCTGGCCTACCTAGAGGATAAAAACTAAAACATAATTTATGTAAATGTTAAATATACCATATGTCTTAATATTTTTAAAGGAAAATGGCCTCCCTTGGCATCCATTTTACTAGTTTTAAGATATTCTCTACCTTCTGATTCAATTCACCTTTTTAATATCTCTCATTACACCTGTTGCCATCATCTATGCTGAACTAGTAGGTATTCAAGCAAACCCCAAGTTTTCTAACACCTAAGCATTTCCTTATGTTTCCACCTGTAAGCATTGACTTCCTACTCTTTCTCACCTTATTCTATTCTTATCTAAGTCTCACCTGCAAAATCTGGCCAAAATATCACTTCCTTTATGAAGAATGTCTCTTTCTTCCTAACCAGAAGAAATCACTTCCTGCTCCAAGCTCTCATAAATTAGAGATCTCTGAATGACTATCTCATTTCCCCTGCTAACCTTTAATTTTCTTAAAGTCTATACCTACTTTATTTACTATTCTCTTCAGTGTCTAACACATTGTCAGTAATTAGCATTTTGCTAATATTCATTTGTTAATGAATAAATGACCTCTTCTGAAAAGGAGATACAGAAAGGAAATCTGTTTAATTTTTCTTAAAGAGATAGGAATAAAGAGAGGAAAAAAATAATTTTGTCCATATTCTCAATGTAACCTGAATAATTTGTTGAAGAGGATAGATATTTTCATTTAAGGCAAATATGCCTTAAAACTAAACAAAGCAAGACTTTATCACATCTCCAGTGACCATTATATGCCTTTTATAATGTTAATGCCATATGAAGTCCACCCTCTGTGCAGGAAGATTAATACACCCAGTAAATAGAGAAAACATCATGCTCATTTATGCCACCTACCAATCTGTGGGACATTATTCAATTTTGATGAGCCTTAGTTTTCTCATCTTTAAGATAGGAATGACTGGGATGCCTGGGTGACTCACTTGGTTAAGTGTCCGTGTCTTGTTTTAGGCTCAGGTTATGATCTCACAGTTTGTGGGATCAAGCTCCTGCTTGAGATTTCTCTCTCTTCCTCTCTCTCTCTCAAAATAAATAAATAAACTTTAAAAAATTAAAAAAACAAGATAGGACTAATTATTTTCAGCCCTACCTATTTCACAAGTTTGTTATGAGAGATAATAAGATAATGTAAGTGATAGCACTTTGTAAGTTGTACCGTTCTATAAAACTGTAAGAACATATGAGGGAGACCAATATAAGGGACAATAAAATAAATATGAATAAGAGAGAGAATGGGTAAATGACTAAAACAGGTCAGATTCCTTAGGTCAAATTTATATGAAAAGATTTTACCATGCAATAATTTAAGTTTCCATCACAAGAAACAGAGTAATTCCATAGGAGCAAATGTTAAGATTACTGAATTATTTCACTGCTTTGTGAATTCTATAAAATTGTAAAATCAATCTAAGGGATCCTTATAGGTGAGGGAATTCTAAGCCAGAAATAATCTTCAATCTAATTTACTTAGTATTACCATTTAGGAAGATTGATTTTAGTCCCTTCTCTCATACTGTGGAGGTCTGTTTAGTAAAAGTCTAAGATCTTTTCCATCATACTTTATGGCATCCTGAAGTCTTAATAAACTTGCTGGAAAGGAATATATAGATTGTGAAACCCAAGGATAAAAAGAGATCTGAGCATTCACTTATTCCAAACACCATCCAGATCTGGAATTCAGCTATAGAATCTGCTAGTCTTGACCCAGATGGATCCAATGCAGGAAAAGGATGGAAATGAACTGTTGATACCTAAATCAAACACATAGAAATATGATCTGCTGGTATTTTTGGTGTATATGTAAGTGCTGGCTTTGCCCCATATGCAGAACAGACACACACTATCAGGTTGCTGTTCCCCTACTCACTCCTTCCCTCTTGGTGATCCAGGCCCATGGTACACAGTCCCAAGTTAGCTAGGGCAATTAACATATAAGTGTTAGTTTTCATTTCCTTCTTCTCTTAATACGAGTTTATCAGCGTATCTATAAACATTTTCTAAAAGCACCGGCTCTACTCAGCTTACATGTGTGATGGATTGGGCTGTTGCCTATGAAGTTCCAGTTTCTTTCCCAAAGGGGCCACTGAATAGAACCTGTGTTGAATAGCAAATGAACCCCGACGAGTTAGATTCTGTTAAAGTCACTCTGATCCTTCTTATAGCTTGCACCATGGGCCTTGAGAATTGTAAGCATTTAGTAGCTACATGATCAAAATGCCAAGATGTCTGTAAATGATTTGGCTAATCCTCATTATTGTGCTTCTGGTTAATGTCATTACTTAGAATTTATGACTTAGGGATGGCTGGCTGACTCAGGAGCATGCAACTCTTGATCTCAGGGTCATGAGTTTGAGCCCCATGTTGGGGGTAGAATTTACTTAAAAGAAAAATCTTATAATTTAGACTGGCAGTATTAAGTACAATGAATGAAATCTTTGCATCTTGTATTTTAGATAAATCACTTTTCCATTCGAAGAGCAGCAAAAACTTAACTAATCATAACCAAAATTAACCATATGTCTTCCCTCACCTATACCCCAACACCCCAATGTTAAAATTTTAACTTGGTATAAAAATTGAGTTTTAGCTTTATATTTATGTCCTAATTAAAGCATGAATAGTCAAATGAAACTACCATTGACTAATGACTTATTTCATGTTACCATCATATCATGTAACCGTATTGGAAGGTAGTTGGTTTTCCTATATATTAAAGACCTCTCTGGAGCATAATTTACAACCAAAGGCTATCAGAATGTTACCTGCTGCCAGTGGGAGAAAAAAGTCATGTTTCATAAGTCATCATATTCTTAGGGTGAGCTGATATTGGAAATTGATGGCATGGAGCTATTTTTCAATCTGGAGATTAAAACTACACCTAACAATCAAATTTCTAGTTTTAATTCCTTTTACATTAATTTGTCTGTGTTTATACCATGTACGAAGCTTTAATACGATCTTTCTGTGTCTCTCTTAGAAGATAAAGGGAAGTTAAAAGTCAACAGTTCCAGTCAGCCATCAAGCTCTGAAGGTGGCTCATTTCTCCTCAAATCAGGCACAACACCCCTGCCACCTGGAGCAGCCGTTTCTCCCTCAAAGAGCACGAATGGAGCTCCCGGTACCTGTACCGTTTCTGAATCAGAAGAAGAAAAAGCCAAAAAATTACTGTATTGTTCACTATGCAAAGTGGCTGTGAACTCCCTGTCACAGCTAGAGGCGCACAACACAGGTTAGCAGCTATCGTTTGAATTTAAATAATGTTTGTAACAAAACCAACCTTTCCCTTCAGAATACCGTATCTTTTGTTGTTCAAACGTTGGGTTTGTTCAACGTCTTCTCCGCTTTTTTGATTCAAAAGACTGATTTTAAGAAAAGTATGATATGATAACTTTGGAAACAGCAGGCAAAAGCTTAAAGCAAGTTGAAGATAAAACTTATTCTGTTCTTTATTTTCTCAAAAGCATCTAATATTTCCCAAAACTCATTATGATGAAGTGACAGAGATGAAGATAAATATCTATGCACAATGTTCACTGCAACACACTTAGGAAAAAAAGGGGGAAACAATTTAAAAGTCCCTCAGTAGGGAAATGTCGAATAAACTATAGGAACCCAATATGAGAGTATATATTACTCAGTCATTAAAATGTAATTACTTTAGGGGCGCCTGGGTGGCGCAGTCGGTTAAGCGTCCGACTTCAGCCAGGTCACGATCTCGCGGTCCGTGAGTTCGAGCCCCGCGTCGGGCTCTGGGCTGATGGCTCGGAGCCTGGAGCCTGTTTCCGATTCTGTGTCTCCCTCTCTCTCTGCACCTCCCCCATTCATGCTCTGTCTCTCTCTGTCCCAAAAATAAATAAACGTTGAAAAAAAAAATTTAAAAAAAAATGTAATTACTTTATGGGGTGCCTGGATGGCTCAGTCAGTTGAGCGTCCGACTTCGGCTCACGTCATGATCTTGTGGCTTGTAAGTTTGAGCCCTGTGTCGGGCTCTAGCTTGGAACCTGGAGCCTGCTTCAGATTCTGTGTCTCCCCCTCTCTTTGACCCTCCCATGCTCACGCTCTGTCTCTCTCTGTCTCTCAATAATAAATAAACGTTAAAAAAGTTTTTTTAATGTAATTATTTTAAAAAGTATATGATTTGCTATGTGAAATTTTCAGGATATTTAACTAGTATGATCCCAATTTTGAAAAAAATATATACCTTTAATATACAAGCAAAACAAAACCTGAATAAAAAACTAAACTGAAGGGCACCTGGGTGGCTCAGTCGGTTAAGTGTCCGACTTCAGCTCAGGTCATGATCTCACGGTTAGTGGGTTCAAGACCCGCGTCAGGCTCTGTGCTGACAGCTCAGAGCCTGGAGCCTGCTCAGATTCTGTCTCCCTCTCTCTGTCCCTCCCTCCTGCTTGCACTCTGTCTCTGTCTCTCAAAAATAAGTAAAATGTTAAAAAAAAAATTTTTTAACTAAAATGATAACAGTGGTAATCTCTGAGTGGTGAAAACATAGAATCTTTATTTTCTTTATGCTTCTGTATATTTTCCATATTTTCCTTCTAATGGACTCATTTTTTACAATGAAAATGTGTGCAATAAGCAGCATTATTGTTTATAATAAATAAAAAGTGTTTGCAATCAGCATTAAAATGATTATTTTTTTAAAAAAAGCAATGAGAAATTCATCCTGAAGATAAACTTCTCAAGGGTAAGAAAACAAAGAGCTGTTCATAGATGTATTCTGTTCTTCAATAGCTATTTACCATATGTCTCTTTCTGTTTTAGGATCTAAACACAAGACCATGGTGGAAGCTCGTAATGGGGCTGGTCCAATTAAGTCCTATCCTAGACCTGGATCAAGATTAAAGATGCAGAATGGCAGTAAGGGGTCAGGACTACAAAATAAGACATTTCATTGTGAAATCTGTGATGTTCATGTTAATTCAGAAATTCAACTCAAACAGGTAATGTACCCTGAATTAATTAGTATCCACTGTTGTTTGGGTCACCACTTGATTTTGTATCTAATCTATGTAATGGTTCTCACTATGCTCACAGATAAATTTACTAACCTTTATATGAGGCACACAAGATACAACATGCAGATGCTAGCGAAAGAAAAAGCACCAAATACTTACGTACCCACAAAAGTGGGTACTTTTACTGTAAGTCAGATCCAGGATAGGTGTTAGGGACAGATAAGCACAGCAGTCATCTGGAGCTTGTAGTCAAGCAGGAACTTCTGGAAGGCAAGATGTTCAGCCTGTCTTTCAAAGACCCAAAATCTGTTTATGGAGACAGATTCATTAGTCATGGCAGTAACAACAGGCAAAGCAGGGTAAGTACTACAGAGAAAGGAAAGGAATAGAGGCATTACAATTGGGGGGGGGGGGTGCAGGGAGGGCACCTGGGTGGCTCAGTTGGTTAAACGTCCAACTTTGCTTCAGGTCATGATCTCATGATTCTTGAATTTGAGCCCCACTTCGGACTGTCTACTGCCAGCACAGAGCCCACAGATCCTCTGTCTCCCTCTCTCTTTGAAACTCCCCTGCTTGTGCTCTCAATCTCTCTCTATCAAAAATAAACATTAAAAAAAAAATTGAGTGGGGAGCAAGTCTTAATTTCAAGAGCACAGTGATCTTATTCAAACCACCTTGGAACTGTGGACTTAGAACCGGGAATGGAGTGACCAGCTATCTCTATCTAGGAGTTATATTTTACGTGGAATAAAGCTCACATTTAGATTCAGCTAACGCATCAAACTTTTTTCAGCACATTTCTAGCCGAAGGCATAAGGATCGAGTTGCAGGGAAGCCACTGAAGCCGAAATACAGCCCTTACAACAAACTCCAGAGGAGCCCGAGCATTTTAGCAGTAAGTTCACCTCACCTGCTCACCTGTTTTGTGGGTTTGCCTTGCTGGCTTGGGCAGGGACTGTGGTTTAGGAGGGTCTAGCGACTAATTGGTCCTGAAAGTTTTGAATTTAAATAGCCCTCACAGACAGAAGTTTTAGGATGAACTGCTTAGTCCCTGCTGTAGGGCACCTTGAAGGAAGCTTCTTTACAGAAGAGAAACTGAACCTCTTTAGAAGCTAATCCCTTACTCATTACCAGGAACCTTTTCCAAAAGGCTGCCTTCTTTAGCTTATAAAGAAAAATAAAGGCTTAGGAACAAAAACAAGTAATGCCTGAGGAATCCTGGAATGTGCTGTACCTGGGAAGAGGGCTTGCTTTCCTAAAACAAAACTCCATTTAATGCCTTCTCCCTTTCTTGAGGGCTCTCCCTCTTCTCCCTCCTCCATCTCCCCTCTCCACCCCCACGTGCCCCTGCCTCCAGAAATTAAAGTGAGTGTTTATATTACTCTCTTTCCTTGTCTAGCAGGCATGCTGGTATTCAGCCTGTCCTACCTGCTCTCAATATGTGTTGTTTTCACTTTCTTTGCAAAAATACCCAGGGGCGCCAGCAATAGATGTCATATAAATACCCAGATGGATGGATTTCATAATCTCCCTGGGACTTAGCCCAGTGTGGCATTCCATTTGAGGTTGAAACCGGATTGGCCAGCTGGAGGCGATGCTCCCAGCTTCTGCAAAGCCTCCATCTGATGCTGCAAGCAGGTGTTACCTGCATTAAACAAATCCAGTGTGCAAAAGAGAGAAATTAAGGATTTCTCCTGATTGCAAAAGAGAGAAATTAAGGATTGATTTCTGACTTTATAGGAAGGTTCCACCTTGGGGTTCCTTTAAATAGAGAACGTTTCTGGTGCACTTACAATCATTTCCAACGACAGAAATTTGAGTCGGTTGCAGTTTTTCAGGGATCACCCTTTAAGTGGCCAGAGAGAGGGGTGTAAACTGACTGTTTTCATGACTTTTAACGAGTCCCTCATGTCTTGAACCCCAGTTAGCTCACCCTGTGCGGCTCTTCAAAGAGAAGTGAAAGGTCACGCATATTCTCAAAAACAAAACAAAACAACCCTCTCAAGGCTGCACTGTGGTTTAGGACAAGTCAGAATTTTAAACTGAGCTCCATTATTTAAGCAGGAAACCTTCTGAGTATGTTTGCTTGTTCTTTGTGAGAAGCAGCATAAAATAGCTTTAGTATCTACTTAGAGAGGCCCTCCGGTGTCCTCCGTGTCCTCGGCGCCCAGGGGCAAAGGCCCCCAAAAAAGGGCTGAAATGGAAACAGATCAAAGTAAAGGTACGCCCAGAGCCTTTGCAACCAGCTTTGTGAACCTAATTTCTTGACTTCCCAGAGTAAAGATTTTTATAATGTGACTTCTCAACGTCCGTGTCGCTCACCCAACACACTATCCCCACCCCGTCCCTGGTTTTCTCCCTCCGCTAGGCAAAACTTGCATTCCAGAAAGACATGATGAAGCCTTTGGCCCCGGCCTTCCTGTCGTCGCCCCTGGCGGCGGCGGCGGCGGTGTCTTCGGCGCTGTCGCTGCCGCCCCGGCCGTCGGCGTCGCTGTTCCAGGCGCCGGCCATACCTCCCGCCCTGCTGCGGCCGGGCCACGGGCCCATCCGCGCCACGCCCGCCTCCATCCTGTTCGCGCCCTACTGACCGCCGCCCGCCCGCCCGCCCCGCGGCGCGCCACCCCGGCCCCGACTCCAAAGACTAAGAAATCACTAGGCTCCAGAGTGCTTTTAGGGACCGCTCCCGAAATTAGGGATCTGAGCAGCACAGGCTTTGTCCCCCCATTTTCCACCCCCCCCCATCCCCTGCCGACCTCGATTTGTGTATCTGAGATATTTGGTTTCTTGCAAATGTATTGGTCAGAAAAAAATATATATCTATATCTATATACCATCCTCTGACTATTTTCCCATGGGTGTGATCTGGCTTAGAAACGATAAGGAATATTTTCCTGACAGACTTGAAAACTAGGGTCTTCCTCCCACGTCTGTAAATAACTCTGGAATCCAACTGAGCACATTCTAGTGTGGAACAAAAATAGATGAACACAAGTGCTTGCTTGTGGATCCCATCTTACCAACGGATCACAACGTTTTCCTTCATGGTGTACTATTGTTGACAGGGATTGTGTACTGTTTTAGACCCAAGTACTGTTGTATCCTGTGTAGTACTAGATCTGTATCTCTTGTCTGAATTCAACATTTTTTTAGTCGCTGTGTAAATGTTAGGAAGCAAAGTAGCTTGAATTCTCTCTAAGAGAACAAAAGATAATGTATTTTCTTTATTTCACGTTTCATTTGGTGATATTGAAAAGAACTAGAAAGCCATATAACATAGCTATAATTACTGTTTGCTATTTTTGTTTAACTTATTTTGTAGCTTCCTCACGAGTTTGAGTTGCTAAGCAAATGTATACAACCAGAAAAAGAGCTTCCTCAATTGCACATTCTTGCACCTCTTGTGCATTCTGCAAGGAGACAATGAATCCATGTATTTCTACGTAATTATCTTCTTCATTTTTAACCTGTTTTCATTTGTTAACGATGCTACATAATTTTGTGGCTCCCTAATGCAATAATGTACAGAAGATTAAAAAAAATTTATAATTGAAAAATTTGTCTTTCTGTTCACTGAATATGTTGCAGGTCTCGCTCCCATGCCCCCCCTTTCTAAACTGATATCAACAAGACTGGAATGTTTGTGGTATCAGGGGCAAGAGGCATCATAAAACAACAAAATAGAGTGAACTCTTTTAGAGCATCTATATCTGCAATCTGTAAATGGTAAAATGTCTGTGTATTTTTTTAAATGTACCTTTTCAATAAAAGTACAAAAAATAAAAATCTGTTTGTGTTTTCAAAGTTCGTTTCTCCTGAGACACCTCCAATTTGAAATCATCTGATGAATGATTTTCAGTAGGTGCAAAGATTGCTGCTTACGTATTTAGCATTTTCAGCTCTTATTCGAAGCATTTTTATTTGTCATGTTTATTCATTACTGTTCACAGCATCTGCACGATGCAAGACTTTACTGCTCTTTTCCCTCGATTCACCTAAGAAGTCGGGCCAATCATAGTAGTAGCCTGATAAAAATTTGTGACTCTGATTTTTTTTAACCTGCTGTAAAGTCTTCTAAATCCCTAACCCATCTTTCATTTGTGTCCGAGGCATTTGTGATCTCCTTCCGTTCCACTCCAACCCCTTTTCCCATCAGCCCTTTTTTTTTTTCTTCTACCTCATTCTAAGTGTAAAGATCAATGTGTCACTATTTGTCCTTGTTATCTATTGCTGCTTAATGAACTACTCCAAAACTTAGTGGCTTAAAATAACAACCATCTTATTATATCATGATTTCAGGGGTCAAGAACTCCAGCCAGGCTTGGCTGGGCTGTTCTATTCCTGGAGGCATCAATATGAAGTCTGTTGGTAATACTCAGTGGGTGGGGGAGGCTGGTCTGGAGGCCCAAGATGGCTTCACTCACATGTGTGCCTTGATGGAGATGGCTAGAAGTATGAACTCTATTGGAACAGTTACCAGAGGACCTGCACATGGCCTCTCCAGCCATGTGGTCTCAAGCAATTACATAGTAACTCAGGGCTCCTAGACAGAGAGTACTTCAAGAGGCCTGGGTGAAAGTCAAAAAGCTTCTTATAAAATTGTCTCAGGACACCTGGGTGGTTGGTTAAGCGGCTGACTTTGCCTCAGGTCATGATCTCTTGGTTCACAAGTTCGAGTCCCACGTCGGGCTCTGTGCTGACAGCTCAGAGCCTGGAGCCTGCTTTGGATTCTGTGTCTCCCTCTCTCTCTGCCCCTCCCCTGCTCATGCTCTGTCTCTCCCTCGCTCAAAAATAAACATTAAAAAAAATTTTTTTTAAGTATAAAATTGTCTCAATACTCCCAGCATGTCACTTATGCTGCATTCTACTGATCGAGCAAGTCACAGAGGCCAATCCAGATTCAAGGAAAAGGAAAGTATTCACTTTTCAATGTGAAAAAGAGCAAAGACTGGCCATTTTTAATCTACCACTCTGTCACAGAATTTTGAGGGGAGTGGTAACAAAGCTATGACAGAGCCCCTTTCCCCCCCCCCCACCTTAAGTCCAAACCATACCATTCTTTAAAATGAGAAGAATTGGGGTGGAGCGGGACCTCAATTCTCATTTCTAAGAAGTTAAAGCCAGTGGATGACAGTACAGCTGTGATATATGGCGATAGGCTTCCTTAATCAAAGAGTTTATCCAATTGTTTAAAGATTGTTGGCCTTAATATTCTAGGCTTATAATTAAGTTAGTGTTAGAGTCTATTAGAATTCCAGTTTGACATTCAGAATTTGAGTTTCTTTTTTTTCTTTTTTTTTTTTAAATATGACTCATTTGAACTCTATACTAGTTACACTAAACCACGGTTGGACCTTCAAACATAGCTTACAAACATCATGCTCTGAAGAAAATGTGTTTCAGTTTAACACTTAGGAGAATTTTTTTATGGACTCCAACAGCAATTATATTTCATTTTCCTCTATCTCATTAATGTTTACTGCCGTCCTCAAAAAATTTTAAATGTCAATATTTAAATAGACCCAGGAATTTGCTGATTAGATTTATAGTTAAAGATTTTGAAAAATCACCTCGGGGAGGAAGTACAAAAGAAGAGCAATTAATTAAAATGCCTGCCTCCCAAAGAAGCCAGGAGTAGCTTCAAGTAACGATGTATAAAGCACTATCAAACATATATCGTATCCACCCTGATTCTGAGGTGGCAGAGTGGGTCAGTCCTGAGGGATGTGCACATTTGAACTCATAGCCCTTCCTACGCCATTTTTAGTGGGGAAAGACTACCACTCTACCCCTCCACTAATTGGGAAACTTAAAAAATGTGCTGCTTACTCTGACCTAGCCCAGTTCTGGTCTCTGTAGAGTATGAAAATTGATCTCAGATAGAATTTCCGGATAAAATATAAGACACCTAGTTAAATTTGAATTTCAGGTCAATGAGGAATAATTTTTAATAGAATATTTTAGTCATTTTAGCAAGGTATTGCACATAGTATAAGTGTGTCTCAGAAATAAAGGATGCAGTATTGGGGATGTACTTATAATAAAGAAAATCTCTGTTGTTTATCTGAAATTCAAATTTAAGCCTGTAGTTTTATTTGCTAAATCTGGCAGCCCTGGTCTCAAGAGTACTCCTCTTCATCTCAAGCACCATGATTCTTCAGGAAAGAAGTCACCTCTTGGGTATTCGCAACTAAATAACAAGCTTTTAAAGGCCCATTGTGAGATGTACTCACAAATAGGCAGAGGAAGGAACCTGCAGTAAATAAAAGAAAATGATATATGGACACTGGGTAGGACCCAGACACGGGAAAAGGTAGCCACAGATGCCCCTTTCCGAAAGCCACACCGACCCCTGCTTAGCAGCCCTGAATTATCATAAAAGCAAAAAACAAAGTGTTCATTTGTATTATGCACCAAACACACCACCCCTTGTTTGCTCCTTCTCTGCCCTAAGAGAATTCTTATATTCCGGAGCAGAAATGGTTATGAATTTTTCTCTCAGAAAGTGCTTTAAGGAGAACTACCCCGCAGTTGATATAGCTGGGAAAGGGAACCACGGGAATTCCCGGTGGGGAAAAAAAAACAAAGGAGAAAGAACTGATAGATCATCAGGTGGAAATCCTGTTGTGCTAACATTCCCTTCAGGAATCAGAAGCAACTCACTGAGGAGGTTGAGTTTGGGGGATGTTTTGAGAAACAGGTACCCACTTCCTGGGGTGTCATCAGAGAGAAGGATATGGCAGGAAGGCAGAGATGACCAGGAACTCTTTGACAAAGATTAAGTCAGCATCGAGACGTACATCCTTGATAAGCACAAGCATCCTCGGGTAACAGGCAGAAGGATTACATTTCTCCTCTGTAGTCTATGTGGAATCTGGCATCTTTTCAGAGCGTTCCTTCCACCAGATCCTGATTTTGTTAATATGATGCCCCTCAATTAATGTCAGAGATGATATGGCCTCTTTGGGAAAAGCTCAGTTTTGATACTTTGGTCGATTGAGGTGGGGCTGTGTAGTGCAAGAGCAAATTCCATGGGGGATGCTCATCTTTGCCTCCTTCCTCTCTCCAAGTAATTAGCTCCATGGGGGAATTCATCAGCGATGTGGTGTAGGCTCTCAGCAGCTATGCAGTGTGGCACATACTGCATAGTTAAGCAGACATAACGGTACCCGAATCACATTGGTTTCTTTGGCTAAAATTTCCAAAACCAGAATTACTATACAATGTATTCTTCTACTAACTACTCATACTGCATCACACCTTTGGTTGTCAGATCCCTTCTGTAGATACAGTGACCGTATCTTCATGTCATATGTACTTATCTATAGAGGATCACTCAAGCTAGACATTCAGCACCTCCTTTTCATATTTATTATAGTGAAAAATTAAAATTAGGATGGAGGAGAATTAAACAAGAACAATACACAATTTGCATTCAAAAGACCTGAATTCAAACCCTGTCAGGTCATCTATTTCTTAGTTCTGTGATTTTATGTCATAAATGATTTTATGGGGCGCCTGGGTGGCTCAGTCGGTTGAATGTCCAATTTTGGCTCAGGTCATGATCTCGCGGTTCATGAGTTCGAGCCCCGCGTGGGGCTCTATGCTGTCAGTTCAGAGCCTGGAGCCTGCTTCAGATTCTGTGTCTCCCTCTTTCTCTGCCCCTCCCTTGCTTGTGGTCTGTCTCTCTCTCTCTCTCAAAAATAAACATTAAAAAAATTTTTTTAAGAAAGAAAAGAAAATGATATTGTGTTATTTCCCCAGAGCCTCAGTTTTTCACATATAAGAAGATACAATGGGGGGCGCCTGGGTGGCGCTGTCGGTTAAGCGTCCGACTTCAGCCAGGTCACGATCTCGCGGTCCGTGAGTTTGAGCCCCGCGTCAGGCTCTGGGCTGATGGCTCAGAGCCTGGAGCCTGTTTCCAATTCTGTGTCTCCCTCTCTCTCTGCCCCTCCCCCGTTCATGCTCTGTCTCTCTCTGTCCCAAAAATAAATAAACGTTGAAAAAAAAAAATTTTTTTTAAAATAAAAAAAGAAGATACAATGGTACCCAAATCACAAGGTGGTTCTGAGACACAAGTCAAACTAAACATGTAAAATGTCACTGCAAATCATAACTTGCTCTATTGATTTTCATATATGGATAAATGAGATCATTTTTTCACATTTTTAATTTTTAAATTTTAAGTAACATTCTCTCAAATGAGTTAATTTTGAGTCTTTAGCATTAATCTAGACTCAGAGAAAAACACATCTGTAATGTAGAAGAAATAGTAAATTCATTAGTTTTATGTTCCTATTCACAAGGGTATAAAGTAATACTGAGATAACAGAACCAAAGTAAATGCAAAGTATTTACATAATGTTTGAACTTTCTAAGTCTTATATTCTATATAATAAAAATAGAGTTTCAAGTTATAAAAAAATTACAACTACCATTATAAAAAATTTTTAAAAACTTCTTTCTGATGCAAAAAACTAAAAAAAAAACACTATAAAGGGAATTAAACATAAAAGAAAAACTAAGAAAAATATTTACAATCCATATGAAATATAGAGTTTCATATCCTCATCATACAGAGAACTCACAAAATGCGATGGGGGAATGCTTCCAGAAAAGAAAGACAAACAATCCAATAGAAAAACAGGCAAAAAGGCAATTCAGAAAAAAAAAAAAAAAAAGCAAAATATGTACAAATTCTTAATAAACATGAAAAGACATTTGTTATCACCTAATACAAATGAAATCAACGTATTTTTGATCTAGCATATTGACAAAAAAATATATAAATTTTTTAAACCTTGTATCTGTGAGATTAGGGAAATGGGCACATTCACGCACTGCTAGTAGTAATGAAAATTGCTTCAGCTTTTCCAGAAGGATGGTTGATCATGTGTATCATCATCAATTACCCATGACATTTGACCCAGGAATCCTATGTTCAAGACTTTATCGTAAGATACTAACCTGTACTTTTAAAAAGATTTATGCACAAGTATGTTTCAAAATAGTGAAAAAAAATTCATCCATAGAGAATGAGTAAATACATCACGGAACCCATATGCAGTTGGAAACAGCACAACCATTTTAAATGATGACATAATTCTGTAATTACTGACATGAAAAGATGTCCGTGATATGTGTCCAAGAGGGAGAAATAAAAGGTTACAAAACAACATGTTGCGTATGATCACATTCGTATTAAATTTTAAAACTATACGTGTATGTTGGTATACATACATGGAGACATATCTGATAAGAGTGATTATCCAGACTGAGAGAAGAAGTTACTGCTGAGTTGTAGATTTTCATATGGCTCTACATTTTATTTTTAACTTCTGGTATAGTTTGAATTTATGTAATGAACACATGTCGCTGTTTCAGAATCATGTAAATACAATCATAAATAAAACAACTGATCTCCACTACACTATGACACAGAGACAATTTGCGAAGACTACAAGAAATTATAACTGGAAAATAAATAGGCAATAAATATCAAATAAGAATAGTTAATTGAACAACAAAAAGCAAGAAAAGAGCTTTAGTTTATTTCATAATTTTTTTCCTGCCTTGAGAAAAACTATTTTCCTGACGTGTTGAAAACTGCAGTTAGGTCTTTGAAAAAGGAAACACCCAACTGCTTAAATAATGTAAATATAATCTTAAGGTTTATGATTCGCAGGGGGCCTTGGTGACTCAGTCAGTTAAGTGTCCACCTCTCGATTTCGGCTCAGGTCATGATCTCATGGTTCCTGAGTTCTAGCCCCATGTGTGCCTCTATGCTGACAGCACAGAGCCTGCTTGAGGTTCTTTGTTTCCCTCTCTCTCTGCCCCTCCCCTACTTGCTCAGCCTCTCATAAACAAACAAACAAACAAACACTAAAAAAAATAGTAAGTTGGGGCGCCTGGGTGGCTCAGTTGGTTAAGCATCCAACTCTTGGTTTCAGCTCAGATCATGATCTCACAGTTCACAGTTGGGCTCCATGCTGACCATGCAGAGTCTGCTTGAGATTCTCTCTCTCTCTCTCTCTCTCTCTCTCTCACACACACACACACACACACGCACACACACAAATAAATAAACATTAAAAAAAAGGTTTATGATTCTCAATGCCTCTCACAAGGATTCTTCTCCTCCATCTCCCATGTTCTGGGCTTTTCTGTTACTCAACTAATTCTGTGCCTTTTATTTTTTTATTTTATTTTTTTTTTTAATTTATTCTGTACAACATTATCTCCTTCATCTTTTGCTTTTTTTAAATTTTTTTTAACATTTATTTTTGAGACAGAGAGAGACAGAGCGTGAACTGGGGAGGGTCAGAGAAAGAGGGAGACACAGAATCGGAAACAAGCTCCAGGCTCTGAGCTATCAGCACAGAGCCCGACGCGGGGCTCAAACTAACGGACCGAGAGATCATGACCTGAGCCGAAGTCAGACCCCCAACCGACTGAGCCACCCAGGCACCCCTCTGTGCCTTTTATTACTAAGCACCAATTCTTTGGGAATTGTATAACCAGTGCATAGATTCGTATAGCTGCAGTTGTTTTTTGACTGTGAAAGACTGTTCCTGTTTATTCAAGGAATGACATTATTATAAGATCAAAATGCATCTGTGTCTCACTGCTGACTGGAATTGCATTTTCGCTGTAGTAGAGAGTTTGGTGGATAGGCCACCAACTGAAAGAAGAGGTAGCGTTTTCCCCTCTCTCAGAGGACCGCCGTCCCCGGTATATTTATCTGATGTTTTCTTCTCTGCAGTGTAGGCAGTGGGGAAGAATTGCACATGAAAAAGCACAGATTATATAAGTACTTTGGAAAATTTCCTTGAAGAGCCCCTGACAGCAGTTAACCTATACAAGGCCCCAAAGTTTCAAATGATAAAAGGACAGCGCAAAACACAGGCTCCCTTTCCTGACAAGGAGTCAGAATACTATCCAGACCCTGTCCCTAAGAGAATTCATTATTTGAATGCCAATAACTGTTTCACTTTCTAGTAAATATAAACAGGTGGTACGTGAGACTATGTTAATGTTGAAGCTTGCAGGAGAAATAGGAAAACCCTCTAGTGATGGATCACTCTGCACTTTGATTTCTGGCTCTCAAAGGTAAAGATCAGTAGGCTCGTCCTTGTAGCTCCTGGTAACAGGAGGCTCTCCTGAGATGCGGTATCACTACAGATAGCCGGAAGTTCACATCTTTTTTAAAACAAAAGCCTAGCTCTAACTCCCACACGTACACTTTGCAACGTGGCTGAGACCATTTTAAAATCAATATACTGAACAGTTAAGCACCGAAATTACTTTGGAAGCAGGACACCAAGCGAGAGTGGAAAAGTGCCACTGGTCTCAAACCAGAAAGCAAAGCTTCTTACTACAGGGGTTACTTGGCTTTGTCTACAGGCAAAGAAACTTGAACTAACTGCTGAGCCTTCACCGAGGTACAAAGTACAACCTGGACCACAGATTCTGAAAGGGCAGTGTGTGGGAGAGTCACCTGCAGAGTTTGTTAAAACGTATATTACTACGGGGCCCTTGGTGGCTCAGTCTGTTGTGCATTGAGCATCCGACACTTGATTTCGACTCAGGTCATGATCTCAGGGTCGTGGTATCAAGCCCTACGTGGGACTCTGTGGTGGGTGTAGAGCCTGCTTAGGATTCTCAGTCTCTCTCTCTCTGCCGCTCCCCTGCTCATGCGTCCATGTGTGTGTGCTCTCTCTCTCTAAAAAAAAAAAAAAAAAAAAGTGTATTACTGGGCCCATCACCTAAGACTATTATGCAAGGGGGCAAGAGTGATGCCCAGAAATCTGCATCCTAACAGGCCCGCCTCTCCCCCCGTATTCCCCTCCCAGTGTAACACGGAGAAGACAGACAGCAGTCTGGCTCATAAAATCGAAGAAAGCTTTATTGGCCTCAGGATGCTAATGGACTCCTGGGTTTAGGTAGTGCTGTGTATCAAGTCCACATTAAAGCAATAAGCAGTTCCAAAGACTATATTGAGTGGAGCAACTTCAGGCTAAAACTCCAAGGAACTCCATCTCCAAACAACCCAATACTTTTAGGCAAATAATAAAGATTTTCAAATGCCTTAGAAATAAATCTGCATATTTTCCCTCCTTGCAAACAAAATCTTACATATAAGCCTTACTTAAAAACAAAACAAACAAAAACAAAACCAAATAAAAATAGTTTGTAGCATGTGATTCTAATGATTCAAGACAAAGAGAGGAATCGGATGACCTCTAATCGAAGAAGAGAAATAAGAGAAAATAGGTTCTGGGTGTTTATGAAAGACTTAGGCTACTTCTTCAGAAGCAATTCTAGAAAAGTAAGGTTACTGAGGAGGCTCTCAGAGGAAGATCTCTAAAATGTATCCATTATTATTATGGACTAGGCAAGCATGACTATATACAAACATAGGAGAATACACCAGAATACATTTCAAGGAATCTATCTCATGATTCTTTCCAATAAGCCCACTATGATACTAAAATTTGGCTACTATAATACTTGATTTCTAAATCAGCATATCAGGTGTCAACATAAGTTTATTTTTCACATACATGAATCATAGTCCCTTTAGAACCAAATGTCTGAATAACTTCTAGAAGTTATTACCAATTGTCCTGCCTTCTTAAGCATGATATACTGGCTATAATCTTTTCTTGATGATTCAAATTCATCACTAAAACCATCATTTGTGACACATATGTAGAAGATGCCATATAGTTATGGAAAGAGCAACAGACCAAGAATCAGAATTCCTAAATACCAGTCTCCAGAGCCTACTCTTACTGGGCATGTTTCTTTAACCAAGTTTGAGACACAGTATCCTCATCTCTAAGATAGGAGCGATACTACTTGTTGGGCATATACCAAAATTTACCGTGAGGATCAAGTAAAAAGAATGATAGTAAATGCTCAAAACATTTTTAGCCATCGTATGATTGGCATGACAGACACTGCACATACCTGAGAAACAGATGAGGAACCGAGACCCACAGAGATCAAGTAACAAATGTATCCCAGACAGACTCCTGCCAACTTCCCCGTTCCACTGTCAGTGCCACAGATTTCATGCCCAAACCCTGCGCACCATTTGTAGAAACAGAGCTTGTGAGCCACTTATAGAGATTCCTGCTGAGACATGACATCTGAGTAATATAATAGGAGGGAGCTTTCAGTTTAGTCCCGTTTAACAGCAACTTATTGTTGATGTCAGACTCTGGAAAGACAGTAAGTGGATAAGAATGGTCTCTGCCTTCTGGCTAAGAAGTGGGGGGGGGGGGGGGGGGGGGTCAGTGGAGACAACACATATGAACAGTATTTCAATACATAATACAAGCAAAGGAAAGACAACTAGCCCAAGTGGTGGGGGTTGCCCATGAGCAGAGGGAGGAGAGGCTGGGGAAAACTTCCGGAGGACAGGAGAGCTGAAATGGCAAGAAGAAGAAACATTCCTAAAAGAAGGAATGGCATGAGGAAAAGCACAGAAGTATGAAATACGGTGTCTGGAGGGAACCGTGAGCGGTTCATTGGGCTAAAAATGAGAGATGGGAGGAGTTAACATTGGCTGGGAGGAAGATGTGGATCAGTCATGAAGAACCTCCAGTAGACGTCTAGACGAAATCCCGTGGCTTGTGGGAAGGGTCATTTGAGGATTTTAATTGGGAGTAACAGGACCAGATTTGCATTTAGGGAGATCTTTTTGGTGGAAATAAAAGGGACAGATGGGAGAAGGTTGTGTGGAGCAGAGACTGTTATGAGGTCCCAAAAATGACCTGAACTAGAGTCTCAGTAATTTAAAACCATGAAATGGTTTAGGCAGCAAAAACCACCACACAGAAGCTCCACAGCAGCAGCACAATGCCAGGGCACTCTCAGCAGCTCAAGGACAGGAACCGCAGGACCCCAAGCCCAGGCAGAGGCTCAGTCAGTACTCACTGAGAGAGCCCGCCTCTGTGATCTCCCAGCACCACACGCGGTAACACGCACTAGTGAAGACTGACATGAATGAATGATGGGCACAAAGCCAGAGCTGCTGGGCACGTAGAACTCTTTGCCCTCATCCTACATATCCCAGGTGATAATGTACTCTGAGTTCCACTGTTTACTTTTTTGATGTGTCATTTTCCTTAGTGTCAAATTGCAAAGCCATCATCTCTCACCCTCTAAGTCTCTGTGAATGGAGAACCAGAGACGCAAGAGTGTTAGAACTCTGTGTAAAATAGGAACAGAGCTCCCAGAGCAGCCTGAGAGATGCTCCCAGGAATAAAATATGCTAGACCCATTCTTAGGTTTCTTGACATCTGTTTTAGCTGCTCAGTGGCGGCATTCTTACCCCTTTCTTTCAGGTGTTCCGTACTGTTTTTAAGTTGAGAATGTCATAGAAATGGCTTCTGAACATGTAGTCTCAATCATTATTGAACCATACAAATAAATAATCATATTTTTAAGTTTATTTATTCATTTTGAGAAAGAGAGCAAGTGAGCAGGGGAGGGGCAGAGAGAGAAAGAGAGAAAGAATCCCAAGCAGGCTCCGTGCTATCAGCACGGAGCCCTATGCAGGGCTCAATCTCACAAACGGTGAGATTGATGACCTGAGTGGAAATCAAGAGTCAGACGCTTGACCAACTGAGCCACCCAGGCGTCCCAATAATCATCTTCTTCATTTATTCTACAGACCATGATGTACCAGACACTGTGTTGAAAATACTAGAACAAATGAAACTCCCATTTGGCCCTGAAAGATATTATTAAGACCTTTAAAGAGAGCAAAGTCTCAGGTACTAGTTAATTTTTACATGCGTCTGACAGTTTGTTTTAACTGGAATTGATTTATTTATTTTATTTCTGATAATACTGAGGTGAGTTCACTCCAGAGGACTTCATCCTGACCAAGGATCACCTGAAGATGTTTCAAAAACTATCAGAGCCATGGTCTCAGCACCACATCAACTGAATCAGGATCTCAGGTGGTGAGTCCCGGGCATTGACAGGAAAACAAATAAACTATCCAGGTGATCTTAATGAGAGCCAGGCTTCAAATCCACTGATCATTCAGAGCAGGAGAGGGGCCACAAACATGAAGGCAAGAGGAGTTGGGTGCCACTGATCACTATTATTTGAGAGCAAAAAGACATATTCCAAGCCCAAGGAACAAGACAAACAAACCAGCTTCTGAGGTATATGAGCGGTGGGGGAGGGGAGGGTATCTTAGTTAAATGATATCCTGTTTTTCCTCAGACCGCCGTCTAATCCACCAACGTGTGGAACTATAAACCACTGGAACAGTCAGCTGGCACTATGTTCATGGACATCTGAGGAGAAAACGTTATCAATTTATTACTAAACTTCTGATTGAAAAGTATAAACTCTGGAAGTAAATATCCTAAAATTACTTATCTAAATAAGAAATCCCTGAAGCGGCACAGAGTAATTATTAGACCATTGATTCTAGAGCAAAAAAATTTTAATTATACAAATGCCCACAATCTACACAAATAACCGTGTGGTTGACCCAAAAACACCATAGGAAATTGTCATGTATTAAATACAGGTCAGGATGGTTTTCAGATCAAAAAACCATATTTGGATGCCTTGGGTGATGATGAGGGTGGGTGAAAATGAACATACTTGCTTAATAAATAATAACAAATGATGGCTAGCAATACTAATTTTAAGAAGTCATGGATGTTTCTGAACCATGACATATATTGAACACTCTCAAGCAGGTTATAAATGATCTTTAACTGCACAGAGTGTGAATTTTGCCAGACTCCATGTGATAATGTTATGCGATTTCTGCTCTGAGGCCTCACGGCATTATAATCAGATCCTACAAAGTGAGCCATGGGAGGATCCTCGCACAGAGCCACACACACTTTCTTGCTCTGGAGACGACAGCAGGGTGGGAGGCATGTTTTATACAACAGAGAGAGATCGTAATTTATGAGACAGAGAAGGAGGGGGTGCTTGCCCTACTTTTTCTTTGCTTCCTTTGAATTTGGCCCCATTTTGTTTGCCACATACAAATCCTCCGGCAAAGGGCCTTCTCATTTAGGGGTGCCACTGATGACTAATTACCTCGTCCTCCAACCACAAATATCTCAGAGAAAAGTAGGGTGACTCCCTTTTCTGCATCTGCTACAACACTAAAGCAAAACTGAAAAGCATGCATTGCAGGCAGGAAAACAATCAATGTCACCAAGGGCTCCAAGTCTTAGCTCTCCCTTTACGGAGCTCTGCCCAAATTAGCCACTGAAGACAGAACAACAGGTAATGGAAGGCCTCCTGCACGTGTTTGCATTCAGCTGAAAGCTAAGACCCTCCGTGTCACAGGGCAGACAGAGCTGCAGCTGTGGAGCTTTGTGGGGACTGAGCTCTGCAATCACCTGCAGGCCTTTCCACCCTGTGTCTCATTCCCATGGCCTCGCGCCCACTCTCAGTCTAGAAAAGTAGGTGAAACAGTGCTGGTTACAAGCAAATACAGGTAGTGGAGCTAAGCTCTCAGGCAATGCTGGAACTCGACAGTTTATTTTTTTAGAATGAGTCAGAATTCTTAGGGGCACGAGGAATCTGGCATTTAGGAAGATCAGAAGTTATTGTGGACAAGTGGGGACACTGCTTTAGTTTAGGTAAATGGGATGGTCTGGAGAAACAGCAAATGTCCTTGGCTGTACTCACAAGAGCTGCGGGAGCCTCCATCCAACACCTGTTGAATGCGATGCTTTTCATTTCCTTCTCAGGGGAGTAGATGAGAACCATTACAATAGTCGCCCAAGGAAGAAGACAGCCTGTGGTCTTACGGCCCCCACAAGCAGGTGGAGAGCAGTTTCCTGTGGTCCCCAAAGATACTTTGAAGGAAATGGGATGTTCTAGGAAAAGACATACGGGCCATTTAATTAGGTGAACCACATTGGAGGAAAAAAAAATAGGGAAACGATGGAATTAAGTATGAATCGATGTAAAATAAAGAAGTATTGCAGCTCCTATGGAGATAATGCCTCCTCCTAAATTTCCTACTGTCCCCTCACCCCTCTCACCACCTCCCTTATTATGGGTGCCCCCCCTCACCTCCCGCCAGTCGAGGACCATTCCCTTGCTTTACCAGTGACCACAATTCCACTGGATTGCTTTCAGAGGGTCCATGGTAGGTGTGCCTCTGAATCCTGGGAACTCTAAATCTCATTAGTATTCTTTGAACTGTGCCTTACACAGTGGTTTCCACAATTTAGTAAATTCCTCCTGACTTGATTTCAGGGATCATGAAGATGAAATGTTACCAATTTATTTGGTTATTTTACCTGTTCTCAGGCGATGCAGATAGGCAGTAAAATTAATTAAATCAACACTCTCCATTACCACTCCTATTTCCCCAGAATAAGTTGTCACTCTAAGAAAGGATTTTTTTTCCCCAAGGCTGTTTTAAAATGGTAACACAACCTCTGCTACAAATGCTGAAGGACTGGCAATAAAATGTGCAAACTTACCTTTTCTAAATTTAATTAAACTCATGTAGCAAGGATGTCTTTTGGAGCCACAGTCTTCTACTGGGTTCAGGCATATTTGAGTATATCTGGAGCTGGGGTGAGGAGGGTGATAAGAAATGCCTATTTGCAGAGCAAACAGCCTTCTCTCCCTGCCCCAAGTTGGGGGGAGGGGGAGAAGGGTTGCTAAAGAGCCCCTGGTGGGGGAAGAACAGAGCTATGGGGTGAGGAGCTTAGCCTGACAATAACTCCTCGGTGGAGGCAGGGCAGTGCAGAGACACTTCGTGGACCCCTTTGAGGGTCTGCTGAAAGTACTGGACCCTCCCCATGGAAAAGTTTACATATGCACCTACAACACTCAATTTCTTATACAATCCCAAGGACATTCTCAGACTCCTAAAAATCCTATGTATCACCGCCTATGGCTCCATGGACTCAGGGAGGCACTGTCTTTTAGAGTTTCTACTTCTTAGAGTTGAGTAAGAATGGCATGACAACCCCTACCCAGTGCCCTGGATATAGGCCTGGTCCTGGCAGAGAGGAGGCGACCATACTCAGTCCTGTAACTCACTGGACACCAAATGGCAATGCTTTGGCATCCTGTATCTGGATTTCATTCTGAGTAAAAGGTAGTCTCACCCCCTCCACCCCAGCCACTTGAAGGACAGCCACCAGCACTGGACGCCTGTGCCCAGCAGAGCACAGATGTCACAGAAGTGCCACATGTGTGGAACTCACAGGAGACCCACTAAGGCCTTGGGAGCTAGGGAATTGACTGAGAAAGAGCACCAGCTCCATGTCAGTAAAATGTGGACGTAAATACTTCAGGTGACCTCATTTCTTCCCACAGGCTGGAGAGACCCAGGGACATTCAAGGTATACCTACTCCTTACATCCTTTAAATCATTATTTGGGATTTGGTACTGGAGTTAATCTAAAATATGGAGGTATTTCTGGGGTAAAGAAGGGAGGCTTTCAAAACATCAGTTTATTGAACTAATTTTTTTTAACATCTCTCCATTTAACATTATCATGATGGCTAAAATAAATACTGAAGGCAGTCTTGGAAGTAGACCTCTCCAAACACAACTCTTAGAAAGGAGGTGAGCGAGGTGGGGGTGGGAGGCAGTCTCTCAGTGTGTCGGTGTTCATCCAAGCCCAGTGTCAGGGAGCTACACAGACTAGGTGATCTTAGGACTAAATATACTCCAAGAAGCAGGCTCAGTAATGGAGAGATTGTTATCTTTTTGCTCCTGTTTATTTATCTTACGCCTTTCTCTGGCTTACCACCATTTTTCTTTCAATGCACCGAACAATTTTATGAGGGCACTGGCAAGAAACAGAATCACAACACAACTGTGACTAGAATGTGTGCTCTCAATATAGTGGGGATACACTGGTGCAGGGGTGCTGACAATATGCCTAAAACACAGCAAATGAGCTCACCTGTGACCTTCAGCAGGTCAGTTAACCAGGCCTGTTCCCTTAGATGCAAGATGAAGAGTTCTGATAGATTATCCCTAATGTACCTTCTGGTCGTAATCATGACCATTATACCTTGATTTTTGTATGGATCTTTGATATTCACAAAGCACTTTCTCTCCTTAATCTAGTTACTGGTTAAGAGCATAGGCTCTGGAATCAGACTTCCAGGATGGGTTCAACTTCTGGCTCTACCTCTTGGTAACTGCGTGACATGGGGCAAAGCATTAATCTCTCTGTGCCTCAGTTTCCTCATCTTCTTCATGTGGTTGTTATGAGAATTTAATAAGTTGTCACATGTAATGAGCTTAGAACCGTATTTTGTATAGCATTGACTACTCAGTAGTATAAATATTGTATTTATTTTTAAATTTAATCCATATCTGAGTCAGAACCTTCTTTTAATTTTTCATTTGACTTTTCTCCCTTGCGATTTTCCTATACATTTTTTTGGTTCTATTTTATCTCTTATGGAACCATTTAATATGGTTAATAAGTTTGAGTTTGTGATGGCCAATTTAAATGCATCCCTTAGCTATGAGCTGAGAAATATCGTTTGAAGTTGATACTCTTTCAATGTCATTTGTAAGTGTTCTTTTGTCCCATCTGTACCAATCAAATGTCCATAATTTCTTAACTAGTTTATTTCATTGCTAATAGAATCCAGGCAATAGGTCCACATGTACATGGAACAGAGCCAGTCCTCCATAATGGCGAAATATGAGCACTTATAACATATCATCTAAGGAGGGCCAAGAGCACACCCTCTGCTGTAAATAGTTCCCTCTGACCCCCTCACCCTTCTGCTAGTGTCAGAATTTCCTTCTTCTATGTGGTCTGAAATATCCCTGTGACTGTTCTGGTGACCATGGTATAAGGTACTGTTTTGGAGCCAGAGAGAAGGAACTGCTTCTAGAAAGTATAGATGTCACACACGCATTATAAGTTTACTTTCCGAGGCATTTTAAAATAACGTTCTCATGTGTACCTACCAATACACCTGAAAAATCAGGTAATGTTATCACAACTTTATAGATGAGGAAACAGAGAAGTCAAAGGAGTTAGCCAAAGTTATAAACACATTCATCAGTTTGCTGAATAACCAATAAGTGCCCAGCCTAAAATAGAAGACCTAAATTTAAGACTTAACCATTTAGCTTTGCTTCCTTTGTTCCTATGGAAGTTAGGAATTATGTTTAGAATTTCTAGGGTTTTTTTGGATTAATCACCTTGATAAGTAGAGAGAACCAACCACAGAGGATAGGAAACCAAAATCTGGCGAGTTTCAGAGGAAAGGTCAAATGGAGGAGAGTGATCCAAACAACTGAGATCATCCACAGTAAAAGTCATTAATAACCCAGAGCTACAGCAAATGACTAGCAGAGGGAAGATTGACCCTGACTGCAGGGTCAGGTCCCCAACAAGAAAAGTAAAGTTAACAGCAGAGTTAGTCCTAGGAGCAGACCTCACGTAGCCCATGAGGTTATAAAGGCAAGGCTCTGGGGTGCCAGGGTGACACAGTCATTGAGCATCGTACTCTTGCTTTTTGGCTCAGGTCATGATCTCTCAGTCCATGAGTTCGAGCCTCAGGTAGGGCTCTGCACTGATAGCATGGAGCCTGCTTGGGATTCTCTCTCCCTGTCTCTCTGCCCTTCATCACCCCCTCTCTCAAAAATAAATAAATAAGCTTTTAAATAAACAAACAAACAAATAAATAAATAAATAAGTAAATAAATAAATGCCTGGCTCTAAGTGCTAATTTACACAAAGAAACTGGAACTTTTGCCCCATTCCGACTAGATGATCAGATCAGGGCTTAGTGATCATCAGGAAAGCTTCCCCCTGATATTGTCTGAGTGTAGTGGTTAATTTTATGTGTCAACTTGGCTGAGTCATGGTACCCAAATATTTAGTCAAACATTATTCTGGATGTTTCCATGAATGTGTTTTTTATAGGAGACCAATATTTATATCAGTAGATATTTTGTAAAGCAAATTACTCTTCATAATGTAGGTGGGCCCCACCCAATCAGTTGAAGACCTTACTAGAACAAAGACTAACTTCCCTTAAGTAAGAAGAAATTCTGCCAAAAGACTGCCTTTGGACTCAGACTGAAACTCTCCACTGGGTCTCCAGCCTGCCAACCTACCCTGAAGTTTTGGACTTACCAAAGACTGAAAGCCTCCACAATCATGTAAGCCAATTCATTAAAATCAATCACTCTCTCTCTCTCTCTATTTATGTATTTATGTATTTATATTTGTGTTCACACATCCTATTGGTTCTGTTTCTCTGGAGAACTCTGATTAATTCACTGATACACAGCTTGGTTTATGTCAGAGCAAAATGATTACTTTCTCTAGAACCACTTTAAAGATACAAGACCTTCCATTATGTGGAGAGGCAATGAGTAAAAACATGGGCTCTGCCTAGCTTGAATCCTGGCTCCAATACTTACTGTAAATTAACAGCAAGTAACTTAACTTCTCTGGTCTTCAGTTGTTCCATCTAATAATGATAGTTTCTACCTCATAGAATTCTTAAAGGTATAAATGAGCTAATACATAATAAGCTTTTAGTACAGCTATTATGTTCCTTGCTCACCATATCTAGTAAATTCATATTAAGTCAGGAACGAACAGGCTGAATTTTCAGAATCTAAAAAATTCTCTCTTAAGCTACTGCACCAACATATTGTGTGATTTCCGTGGTACCTCCATGTCTCTGCTATAAAATGGAGCAAAACAGATGGGTTGTGAGTTAATGAGCATATAAAGCACTGTGAAATCCTTAGATAAAATTGCCCCTGAGCATTGTTATCATATGACAAGCAATTGAGTGTTATTATAGGGCAGGGTTTATATTTTTAATATATTCTAAATGTTTTTTTGGTCAACATGTGAGTGAAGTAAACAAAATGGTATTAGAACAGAAACTCATAAACAGTGGTATAATTACCTCTTGGCTTGCCCTGCCTTATTATATTCAACTCACTGAACAAAGATTTTGAAAGATAAAAATCCTAATTTGTCTGGGGTTTACATTTTCTGGAATCTAATTCTGATAAACAAGGTCATGCCAAGTCTACTCCTGTGATTTGGACAAGCTCAAGCATTTATAAGTAAATCATAGAACACCCAGCTATTCATTTTTTAATAAGCATCAAACCAGAACCAGCATCCTTTCTCAACTGGGTTGTTTTTAGAGTATTTCAAAATTCCATAATACTTCCAAGGATTCCAAAGTAATCTAAACTATGAATTGCAAAGATGATCTCTTTTTAGTCATTAAAAGGAGTATAATAAAAATAACCATAATTATGCCCAATGTGTAATAGATATTTCCAGAGGTAGCATGGTTTAGAATTGAACATGGATTTTAGTTCTGTTTCTGGCATTAGTTAGTTATGTGACCTTAACAAATTTCTAACCTTTATTTTTTTTAATAAGAGAAAGTAATATATAACTTATAAGCCAATATGTGAAACGTATCCAACCTAATCCCTAGCACATAATAAATATTTCCTCTCCTCGGGCCCTGTAATAAAAGGTTCTATAACTTTGGTGTGATCCTCAGTTTTTCAGGTCATTCTCTTGACAGTTAAACTGAGTTCACAGGATATAAGAGAGTTATGTGATTTTTGCTACTGCTCCTCAGGCCTCCTAGCAGAATTAACAGAAACCCCTGAAACAAATTCTACCCAGTCATGCGAACCAATGGAACTGTAAATAGAACCCAGGTAACCTGCTATTCTTAAACCTGCCAGGGCCGGAGGCAAGCAAACCCATAGGCTTCTTGCACTCTCTGGAGGCTACCCACACTATACTTCTTCATACAGGGGACTCCAGTCTTTTTTTTTTTTTTTTAATTTTTTTTTTTCAACGTTTATTCATTTTGGGGACAGAGAGAGACAGAGCATGAACGGGGGAGGGGCAGAGAGAGAGGGAGACACAGAATCAGAAACAGGCTCCAGGCTCTGAGCCATCAGCCCAGAGCCTGACGCGGGGCTCGAACTCCCGGACCGCGAGATCGTGACCTGGTTGAAGTCGGACGCTTAACCGACTGCGCCACCCAGGCGCCCCCAGGGGACTCCAGTCTTGATAGGGCCAGAAAATGGAAATTGGGAGCCTCTCTCTTACATTTACTAAAATATATATACATATGTATTTTTTTAACTTGAGATATATATATCTCAAGTTTTCACCATCAGACACCAACATCCATTTTGATTTTCTACTATAGATGGATTATCCTTCTTCCTAGGCTCGTTAACTTTCTATGTCTTGAGATATCTGATTCCTTTAGAAGAGGTAATAACAAACATTGAAAAGAAGATCATAAAAACCAACATGCCAGGGAAATGCAAATCAAAACCACGATGAGATACCACTTCATATTCTTAAGATTATTAAGAGATTCTACTCTCAAAATAACAAATGTTAGTAAGGATGTGGTAAAATTGGAATTGCATTACTGGTAGGAATGTAAAATGGTGACACCACTATGGAAAATAGTTTGGCTGTTCTTCCAAAAATTAAAAGTAGAACTACCATATGATCCAGGAATTACACTTCTGGGTATGTACCCAAAGAATTGAAAGCAAGGACTTCAACAGATATTTATACACCAGTGTTCATAGCAGCATTATTCACAACACCCAAAGGTGAAAACAACTCAAGTGTCCATCAATAAATGAATGAATAAGCAAAATATGGTATATACACACAATGAAATATTATTGAGTCTTAAAAATGAAGGAAGTTCTAACACATGCTATAACTGAAAGACATGATGCTAAGCCAATCACAAAAGGACAAATACTGCATGATTCCATTTGTGTGAGGTACTTAGAGTGGTCAAATTCATAGAGACAGAAAGTAGAATGGTGCTCTAGAGGGGCTGGGTAGAGGGCACATGGGGAATTTTTGTAGAATGGGTACATTCTACACATGGGTAGACAATTTTGGTCCTATATTGGTACACAATTTTGCAAGATGAAAAAAGTTCTGGAGATGGAATATGTTGATAGTTGCACAATAATGTGAATGTACTTAATGCCACTGAACTGTACACTTAAAAATGATGACAATGGTAAATTTTGTTATATATTTTACCATAATTTCTAAAAATTAATTAGTTTACAATAATGTTTTAAAAAGCCCAACATACCAAGAACTACTGTAGGTTCTTATGGAAAAAGTATACAGGGTACTCTTTAACAAAATAACAAACTTTAAACTCTAAGGGAAGTGAATATTCTGTCCTTTGTTGGGCAAATGTGTGGGCACATATGAAGTATAACAATATACACTGTCTTTCTATCTATTTTTCTCTTTCTTTTTTTTTAAATTTTTTAATGTTTATTTCTTTTTGAGAGAGAGAGAGACAAAGTGTGAGTGGGGAGGGACAGAGAGAGAGAGAGAGAGAGAGAGGGAGACACAGAATCTGAAGCAGGCTCCAGGCTCCAAGCTGTCAACACAGAGCCCAACATGGGGCTTGAACCCACAAACTGTGAGACCATGACCTGAATGGAAGTAGGATGCTCAACCAACTGAACCACCCAGGCACCTCTACTTTTCTTTCATTTTAAAAAAGACAACCAGGGCCAATCCCTTAGCTAAACTGTAGTTAGCAAATGACCATCTTTAGCAGCTCCTTTCACAGCCTTAGATTTCCTCTGCCTCTTTTTTCCACTTAAACAAGCTCCCTGGAAAGATATAAAGCCCATCCACACTCCAGTGAAATAACTCATCACAGCTTAAAGAGATACTGTTCCCCTGGAAATGGAGAGATATATTTTGGCTAGCCTCAAAGCCCTTAGCTAAAGGAATAGCATACTTACATTGCAATTTGAGACTCCAGCCAGATGATGAGAAAGAATGCTAGAGGTTTTATTTCAGAAGGCACTTGAAATCACACCATGTCACCATTCAGTTATGGGTGCCAGAATGTTGAGTCATGGAAAATCTATTTTAATGCTGTATCAATTATATACCTTTAGTAAATTGAGATTAGGAACAATGTGGTTGACATACTTTTCTAAAATAGACCACATTAAGTTCATTCACCAATCACATGCCAACTATATACCCAAAATCATACTAGGCCATGGACATTCAAAAATGATGAGACGTAGTCACTTGTCCAAAAGAAACAGGAGAGTTAATCAAATACAAAATTATGAAAAACTAACTCTGTGTGACTGATCCCTTTTTCCTCCCCCAGAGCTGGCTTGGGTGACCCTCATAGCATTGTTGTGTATGCTTTTATTATCATATTTATTGAATTATATTTAACTTATACGTGTTCATGTCTGTCTTTTCCACTATACCATGGGTGTGAGATGCATCAAAGACAATATATTAGATTTGCGTGTTAGAAAGATCCTTTATGTTTTCTGGCAAGTAGCCATTATCTGTTGTGAAACAAATCACCTTAAAATGCAATGGCTTCAAACAACAATTTGTTATTTCTCATTATCTTATGAGTCAAGAATTCAGCATGGCTCAGCTTGTTCATTCTGTTTCACATGATGTCAGTTAGGGTTACTAATGTACCTTCATTTAGCTGGGGGCTGGGCTGGGGTTGGTATGTCCAAAGATGCCCTCTTATCCCCCAGAGCTTCTCTCCCTGTGGGCACTAAGCATTAATTAGTCTAGCCTACATTTCCTTACAGCATAGTGCCTGGGCTACAAGGGAAAGAAATTGTCAGAACTCTTAAGATGTTGGCTCAGAATGTTATTCCCACCACATCCTATTGGTAAAACTCAGAAAAAGGGAAAACAGGGGCACCTGGGTGACTGAGTCAGTCTTGCATTTGACTCTTGATTTCGGCTCAGGTCATAATCTCACGGTTCATGAGACCGAACCCCGCATCGGGCCCTGCACTGACAACAAGGAGCCTGCTTGGGATTTTCTCTATCTCCCTCTCTGTCTGCCCCTCCCCCACTTGCACATTCTCACTCTCAAAATAAATCAAGAAACTTAAAAAAAAAAAAAGGAGGGAAAATAGATTCAACTTAGTAATGGAAGGAGCAGGGTGATCATGTAAGAATGGGAGAAATTGTTGACTGCTATATTTGGAGGTTATGTACCATAATAACCTTTTCTAAACCTTACTAATTACCATAAACACCAAGAAATACAGAGTAAGACATAATAAATATTTATTAAAAAAATTTTTTTTCGTAACGTTTATTATTGAGAGACAGAGAGAGACAAAGCATGAGCATGGGAGAGGCAGAGAGAGGAGGAGACACAGAGTCCAAAGCAGGCTCCAGGCTCTAGGATGTCAGCACAGAGCCAGATGGAGGGCTCAAACCCACAAACCGCGAGATCATGACCTGCGCCAAAGTCGGACGCTCAACCGACTGAGCCACCCAGGCGCCCCAATAAGTATTTATTTAAATAAAAATCTCTACGTTCAACAAAATATTAAAAAGCCCAGAGGCTGAAAATGAAGAAGGAATTGAAAACTAGTGTAATGATTACACCATGGGGAACAGGGAATAATAAGTCCCAGCAACATGGAACTTGGATCTAACGACAACATGGACATAGCAGAGGATGTTCCATCAAGGTAGGGAGCTGCAAGTGAGATCTCACATACAGTCATGATTTTTGAAGGACTTCAACCTCAGAGGCATAGACCAGAAAACACCAATCCAGGAAGATACAAAGCAGGTTTACTGTCTCTTCCTAGGCTCCGCGAGGAATAAAATCTCTCCCAAGAATTTGTAACTTTAGGGTAGCCCCAATGTGAGTGTGGAGTCAAATACATACTGTCTGTAATGTCCAGAGACCCCAGATCAGGGAACCAAAGCAGAAAAAAAAAGGGTCCCTTTCAGTGATATCCTGGGGAATCTAGCATAAAAATCATAAAACTCTTATGAAAGCAAAAATAAATAAACCAAGCTATAGAGAATTCCCACAGTTAAGGTTTTGCTGATGTTGAGATCAAGATCCACATTTATAAACAGGAAAACAATGGACTCTGACTGAGATTCAGCAGACAAAACAAATGTAAGGATAAGTAGAAACTTAAAAATAAATACACTTTAAAAAGGTAAATTTTAAAATAGAAAAGGTCAGAGGAAAAGGAGCCAAAACAAGAGAAAGGTCAATAGATGTGTTAAATAAGAACTTAGACACTGTAGAATTTTAAAAAATTCTAGGTGCGGGGCACCTGGGTGGTTCAGTGGGTTAAGCTCCCGACTCTCAATTTTGGCTCAGGTCATGATCTCATGGTTGGTGAGACTGAGCCCCTCGTGGGGTCCTGCACTGGGCATGGAGCCTGCTTGAGATTCTCTCTCTCTCCCTTTCCCTCTCTTCCCCTCCCCTCTCTCAAAAAAAAAAAAAATTAGTAAACTGGAAGACAGGTCTTGGAAAATTTCCTGGAATGCAATATAGAGATATAAGAAGTTGGAAAATGTGAAAAAACATTTATACATGTGGAATAGAATGAAAACTTTTAATAGACATCTAGTTGGAGTTCCAAAGTAAAGCTTTGAAAAATGGGAAAGAAGCACTAGTTCAAGAGCTAATGATAGAATATGCAGAATTGATGAAGAGCTTGTTTTCAGATTGAAAAAGTACAGCAAATTCTAGATAGAATAAAATAAATATAAAACCCCACTTAATCAAAACTCCCAGAATGGTTCAATTTTTTTAAAAAATTGATAATATCAAATGCTGTCAAGGATGTAGAGCAACTCAGTCTCACACGTTGATAGAATGTAAAATGGTATGACATTTTGGAAAAAAGTCTGGAAATATCATTAGAAATTAAACATGTCTATTCTATGACCCAGCAATCCCACTCCAGGGTACTTAATGAAGAGAAATAGAAGCACATACCCACAGAAAGACCTTCACAGGAATGTTTATAGAAATTTTATTTATTAGAATCAGAAACGGTAAAAGCTCAGGTTCATCACTAGGACGATAAACAAATTATGGCATATCCATACAATAGGGCTGCATTCAGAAAGAGAGAGAATCCCAAGCAGGCTCCATGCTCAGCACAGATCTTGATACAGGACTTGATCCCACAACCCTGGGATCATGACCTGAGCCAAAATCAAGAGTTGGACGCTCGGGGCGCCTGGGTGGCGCAGTCGGTTAAGCGTCCGACTTCAGCCAGGTCATGATCTCGCGGTCCGTGAGTTCGAGCCCCGCGTCGGGCTCTGGGCTGATGGCTCAGAGCCTGGAGCCTGTTTCCGATTCTGTGTCTCCCTCTCTCTCTGCCCCTCCCCCATTCATCTCTCTCTGTCCCCAAAATAAATAAACATTGAAAAAAAAAATTAAAAAAAAAAAAAAGAGTTGGACGCTCAACCAACTGGGCCACCCTGGTGCCCCAATATGATCCTATTTTTATGAAGTTCCAGAATCAGTGAAACTAATCTATGCTGATAAAATGTCAGGGCAGTGATTGTCTTTGCAAGTTAGTGTCAGAATTGATTGGGAAGGGACACAACAGAACGTTCTGGGGTGATGGTAATGTTTTACATTTTGATAAAGATTTGGGTTACAAAATTTACACATCTGTCAAAACTCAGAGGTGATTTTTTTTTCATTTCACTGTGTATAACTTGTACCTGAAAAATAAAAACAAATATTAAACTCTAGTTAATGATGTACACACTGAAGTACAGACAATCATGGTCACTAGGGCTGTTCCCAACTCTCCTGATTTACTTCTCCATTCATTTGAGATTCGTTATGGCTAGGTGACTGCTTCAACCAATAAGTTATGAGAAAAAGTTATAGATGTCATTTCCAGGTAGAATTTTAGGAACCTGTGTTCAACTCTTACCACCATAATAGTGGCAGAGGATGTTGAGATGGAGCCTTTGTCTCTGAATGACTAAAATGAGCAGAGCTCCCCTCCAACTTCTGTTGAATATGATGTGATCAAGAAAGGAAGCTTTAGGGGACACCTGGGTGGCTCAGTTGGTTAAGCATTCGATTCTTGGTTTCAGTTCAGCTTATGGTCTCATGGTTTATGAGATAAAGCCTTGCATCAGGCCCTTCCTCAACAAGGTGGAGCCTGCTTGGGATTCTCTCTCTCCCTCTCTCTCCACTCCTCCCTTGCTCATGCTCTCTCTCTCAAAATAAATAAATAAACTTAAAAAAAATCTTTGTTATTTTAAGTCTATACGGGAATTACTTCACCATAACCTTGCCTACTCCAACTGATCATGAGCCTTCACTGGTGTACTTCAGGAAAAAACACAAAGAATCCAAAAGAAAAGAATAAGATACAAAAAGGAGTAGTTTCTTTTTTGGAGGAGTGGAGGTTAGATTAGCCAAAGGAATTCTATAGAATATTGAATTATAAGGGACACCTAAATCTAAATCTCTCCCCACACTCTCCAAAAATCAACAAGAAAAGAAAAGAAAACCACCCATAAACCATGCCTACAGCATAACTATGAATAAGAATATCACAAGCATTAATACATATGTAATTAGGAACTAGACATCCAAACCTACCAAAGCCAGCTGCAGAGCCCAGATCATGACAGAGAACCAGACAAAGACTGCAGAGGAAAGAAACATGGAGGAGGCAGAACACAAATAATATTTTCACCAGAAAGACTCTGACACTTCATGGGGAAATAGAGCCCCATGTGCCATCCAGGTGGCCCAGAACTGGATATTTTGAATTTGAGGTACCAATGAAATATTCCAATGGAGAGTCATGTGGGTGGGTGGAATTGTGGTTTGAAGTTCAAAGGAAAGGTCCCTGTGCTAGAGATGCAGAATTAGAAGTCATCGTAAAAGTCATAGTTGAGGGGCACCTGGGTGGCTCAGTCAGTTGGGCATCTAACTTTGGTTCAGGCCATGATCTCGCAGTTGATGGAGTTCGAGCCCCGCGTCAGGCCATCTGCTGAAAGCTCGGAGCCTGGAGCCTGCTTTGGATTCTGTGTCTCCCTCTCTCTCTGCCCCTCCCCTGCTCATGCTCTGTCTCTCTCTGTCTCAAAAACAAATAAACTTTAAAAAAAAAAGTCATAGTTGAGGCCATGGAAGTTTCAGACCTTTGGTAAGACTTGTATGACATACAAAAAGGAGTAGTTTCTTTTTTGGAGGAGTGGGGGTTAGATTAGCCAAAGGAATACTATAGAATATTGATTGGAAAGTGATTTGATTGTTCCTGTACAGTTGTAGGTCATGCTTCTCTTCACAATTGAGACAAACTTGAGACTGTTTCTGTGCAGCCTGATTAATGAGTCTATTCAACCCAGACAAGAGTTTTAAAGATGACCAGTAAAGAGTTGTGATGAAATTTATGGTCCCACGTAACACTCTGCTCCTGATCAGAACTGACCCTCTCACATGTGGCCCCAGATCAAGTGGAGAGGAATACCAGCCTTACTTGAACTCCAGAGTGGCACTGTTGCTGGGATCCCAATTCAACTTTTCAGCGCTAGCATTTAGGAACTTGAGAACTCCAAGCATCACACTATTGCCCCCTGGTGGATGACACAATGTAACAGCTTTATTATGCTCAACATCTAGGTAGAGTATTTCTCCAAGCTTGGTTATTAATATATGAATATATTGAATCCTAGTAACTGACCACTCTAACATGCCTTTTCTAGAGCAGTTAAGCATTTTGCCATAGACTGGGAAGTTTAGATTTTCATTTAGTTGACAGTATTTTTCAATCATCATCATTTTCCACCACTATTTTGTTTATTGACATTTCTATTGCCCACTGAAAGTTCATTTCTCTAGTTCCTGGCATGTAGTTTCTTGCAAAGAAATTCTGGGTAGCAATTATTCAGCCACAAAACACCTAGGAGAGGTAGTCTCTAGCAGGGGAGCAGACCAGAAACTTCAAAGTATAAGAGCAGTTCAGTCACTGACCTCCTTTGCCTTCCCTGGAATGACACCTATTTCTAAGAACTGAGTGAGGTGTTTGGGTTAAAAAAAAAAAAGAAAGAAAAAAAAAAAGGAACGTTCGGGCATTTTGGCCAAAACCTTCCCCTATAACACCCCCTTCCCCTGGCTACAATTCAACCAGATACTACAAAATTCCTGTAAAAAAAAAAAAAGTTGTACATCCTTATCTGATAAAGGGTATCTAGCAAAAACTATTGCAGTATTATTTTTAGTGGAGAAATTTTAGAAATTTTTCACTTAGAAATAACTATTGAGGGGAGACTGGGTGGCTGAGTCAGTTAAGCATCTGACTATTTCAGCTCAGGTCATGATTTCATGGTTCATGAGTTCAAGCCCCACATCAGGCTCTGCTGGCAGTGCAGAGCCTGCTTGGGATTCTCCCTCTCCTTCTCTCTTCTTTGTGCCTCTCCTACTTGTGTTCTCTCTCTCTCTCTCTCTGTAAAAATAAATAATAAACTTAAAAAAATAAGTATTGAGAAAAGTACTATAACCACTTATATTCAACATGGTACTTCTGTTCTTGCCCATTGGGACACCCCATTCTAACCCACTTATATTTTCCTGTCCTAGTCAGCACATTAAGGGAACAAAATAAATTTTCAGAGATGTAAGGATTAGGGGTGCCTGGGTGGCTCAGTTGGCTGACCATCTGATTCTTGATTTCAGCACAGGTAAAGATTCCAGGGTCATGGAATCAAGCCCCATGTCAGCCTCTGCTCTGAGCATGGAGCCTGCCTAAGATTCTCTCTCTCTGCTCCTCTCCCCTGCTTGAGCTCTATCCCCCTCTCTCTAAAACAAAATTTTTTAAAAAAGATATTAGGCCTGGAAAGGAGGATACCAAATTCTATTCTTAGATATTAAGGTACCAAGATTTTTTAAATTATTCAAATTAATAAGAGAATATAGCAAAGTGACTAGATATAATGTCAATATTCGAAATTCAATTGTAATTCTGTATAGCAGCAAAAAACAAAAAGCTAGAAAGCATAATTTTTAAGAAGAGTCCAATTTCCGTAGCAACAAAACATTAAGTACCTGGGAATTAAGCTAATAAAATATTTTTAAAACTTTTATGGAGAAAATTGTAAAACTTTATGGCAAGCCATTAAAGAACATCTAAATAAATAAAAAGGATACCTTAGTAGATAGGAAAACTCAAATCTTAAAAGTCCCAACTCTTTCTAAATTAGTGTGTAGACTGTCTGCATTTACACTCAAATTTCCCTAAAGGTTTTTCTAGAAATTATACAAATGTTAAAATTCCTATGGAAAGGCTAAAGCCAAAGATTGCTAAGATGTTCCAAGGGAGGGAGGACGAGGAGAGAGAGAGGAAGTAGAAGACTTGTTCTATTAAGATTTATTACGCAGCCAAAGGATGATTGGCAAATTGGCAATGGAACAGAAAAGAGAGCTCAGAAACAGACCTATAACATTTAAAAATGATGTATTGGCTTAGTATTGCAGGCAGTTGGTAAAAGAATAAACCACTCAGTAAATGGTGCTGGAATGATGGGATATTCATTTTCAAATAAAAGAAATTTTCTCTCTACTTCACAGTACACACCAAAATGCATTAAAATGAATTAAAGGCTTGAATGTGAAAGGTAATTAAATTAGACATGGTGAAATATTATTCTTGGTTTGGGACTAGATGATGACTTTAATCCAAAGGACAACTGTAAGTCCAAAATCTCAGATGAGAACTTTTAAACTGTAGTACAAATAAATCAAGAAGCCCAATGAAAAGCAGCCATATTACAATGTCTCATTCAAATAACTAGTCAGCAAATAAATAGTAATTAAATATAGTAAATCTTCATTAAGTCTGCAAAAATTATTCCAAAGTGGAGAGGTAGTCTTATAAGGCATCTTATAACTTCTTAGCATCATTCTTCTATTATTAAAGAATAACCCTCATTAGTAGAGCTTATGCATTCTCACCACACACACAAAAATGGTAACGATGTGAGGTGATAGTGTTAATCAGGTCGCGGGCTCTGAGCCTTCAACCCAGCCTGTCCAAATGATGTCACCGGAGGCTTTTGGTCTCAACAAAAGAAGATTTTAAGGACAGACACAACACAGTCGATGAGTTTTTTAAAGCGAAAGTGAAATATGAGAGCATGCGAACTCAGGGGAGAGCTGGGCCCGCTGGGATTTGGGTGTCTATCTTTTATTGACAGTTGTTAACAGAGGAGTGGAATATTCATTTCTTGAGGTGGGGATGTCTTGGAAGCAGGTGATCTCTTCTAGGAATGTGGGTGACGTGCTTTTCTTCTTTATTTGGTCAGGGGTTTCCTGTCACCACACCCTCAGGATGGAGATTTTACTATGTTATTGTAGTATAAGGAAGGAGTAACGCGAACCTCAGCCTACTCTGTCAGCCATCTTGGGCCTGTCTGGTTTGATCCGGTTTCTTGTGGTTTCGTTTTGGAGTGCTGCCAAGGTGGTCCTATGACTTCCTTGTAACTGGCATGACTTCCTTGTTGCTGGACTTCGTTACAGCCTAACCAACTGCTGACTCTAACAATAAATGCGTTAATTAATTTGATTCTGGTGATCATTTCACAATGCATACATATATTAAATATCACAGTGTACACCTTAAAGAAAATTACATTGTGCAACCGTGTCAGTTAAGTAAATACATAAATAAAATTGTTTTTCAGGGAGCCTGGGTGACTCAGTTGGTTAAGCCTCAGACTTCAGCTCAGGTCATGATCTCACGGAGAGTGAGTTTGCACCCTGCATTGATGGGCTCTGTGCTGACAGCTCAGAGCCTAGAGAGCCTGCTTTGGATTCTGTGTCTCCCCCTCTCTCTGTCCTTTCCCCACTCGTGCTCTGTCTCTCTCTCTCTCTCTCTCTCTCTCTTTTTCTCAAAAAATAAACATTAAAAAAAAGAGTAAATAGAATTGTTTTTTGAAAACTGAGTAACCCTGTTTGTCCTAACAAAGCTATTTGTCTTAAAATCTACTTAGTGTGATATCAACATTACTACTGTCTTGTCACTGAAATTTGATATAGCTTTTCTGTTTACTTTCAACTTCAATGTTTTACTTTATAAGAGCACATAGCTAAAATTTAAAACTAAGTAAGGAGCTCTAATTTTTAAAGGTATGTTCTACATTTGTTGCTTTAACAGATACACTTAAACTTATTTCTGTCATCTTATTTTTTTCTGTCAATCACATGTTGTCTTTTCATCTTTTTACTGAACTGATGGAGTTTTATTTCTATTTTTTACTTTACTGGATTGGAAGGAACACATTTTATATCTATGCTTTTCATTTTTGTTTTGTTTTTTTGTTTTGTTTTGTTGACTAACAAGTTCAAAGTTAATCAAAACCTGTCTTTCTTCCAGCCAATAAAAAGACCTCGGACACGTCACACTGACACCTTCTCCTCTATTTTATTGTTGTCTAGCATTTTAATCCCAATTATTCATTTTTATTATTTATTTTTAGTTGAAGATCCACTTACCACTATAATTGCTAAATACTGCTCCTTTATTTCATTGCTTCCTTTTGGGTTTAATTTCTTTCTTCCTGGAACTTATTTTCTAAGCATTTATTTCTCTTCATTGATAGTTTAGCTGAGTATACAGTTCTAGGCTGACTGAAAATTTTCCTAAAAACTTTGAAAATACCGTTCCATCTTCTCTGGCATCTTTTGATGAGAAGACTTCTGCCTGTCAAGTTTTTTCCCTTTATATATAATCTTTGTTTTCTCTCAAGTTAATTTGCTCTTTGTATTGTATAGTTTCACCATGTGTCTGCATCACAACTTGGGTTTCTTCAACTGTGAATTCATGTTTTTTTATCACTTCAGGAAAATTTTTGCTATTCAATGTGTTGTACTTTTTAAATTCTATTCTCCATTTTTCTTTCCATTTAACATTTTTCTTCCATTGCACTACATTTGAATGATTTCCTTGTTTTTCATCTCCATCTTTTCACTTGTGTCTAATCTTTATCTTGAATTTTTCATTTGTGTGAATATATTTTTAATCTCTAAGTGTCCTTCGTTTTTTTAAAAAAAAATCAATCTTCTCTTTTTTATGGTATCTGTTTTCATAATAATTCCAATTCCTTTTTAAAAAAAATATCTTTTCAAACAATTTGAATAATCCTAATTTTTTGATTGCTTTATTATCTTCAATTCTCAGGATAATAATTATTTTGTTTATTGCATTTGCTCATGTTCACTCAACTAATTTTGTTTTGTGTGTGTGTGATGTGTCTTTTTTATTGCAAGCTCGTAATAGAGTATATTATTATTATTATTATCATTGAGTTTCTTTTGTCATGAAAGTGTCTCAGCTTGTGAATTCCTGAACCATGTAGTATACAAATTTATATCCCATATCTGGATGCAAGTTTAGAATTATAATTCCTAATGTATGCCTTTTCTTTTCAATACAAGGCACAGGACAAATAAAAACATTTTCACTATTTCTCCTCAGTCAATGGGCAGGATTAACAAAAGGGGCAGTTCATCCAAGGTCCAGCCTTTATCCAGTGATTTCAGTTCCATTTTCTATATCTTCTTAGGACTTAGGCCACTTTCCCTATTCTAGTGGAGCATTAGATCTCAGCTGACAGCTCAGTTTGACTTTAGCCTTTGCTCATTGCTTTAGCTTTGATTTTTCTCTTCATGTCTGGCACCTGAAGATTTCTCTTTCTTTATTTTGAGCTTGATGACATATTCACATTTTTTTTGAGAGAGAGAATGTGTTTACACATACACACACACACACACACACACACACACACACACAAGTGAGCGGAGGAAGGGCAGGGGAGGGAAGGAGAGAGATGATCTTAAGCAGGCTCCATGTGGCTGGACTGTGGGGCTCAATCTCATGACTGTGAGATCACAACCTGAGGCAAAATCAAAACTCAGATGCTTAACGGACTGAGCTACCCAGGCACCCCTATATTCACAATTTCTTAAGTGGACTTTATACCTAATGTTTTTATGAGTTATAATATGGAGTCTATGTAGACTTAGTCCACAATGTTGGTAGAAGTTTCACCAGTAATTTTTTTTATGTTTATTTTTAAGAGAGGGAGGGAGCAGGCATGAACACATGTGTGCATGCACGTGAGTAGGGGAGGGGCAGACAGAAGGGGACAGAGTATCCTAAGGAGACTCTGTCCTGAGAGCAGAGAGCCTGATGTAGGACCAGAACTCATGAACTGTGAGATCATGACCTGAGCTAAAGTTGGATGCTTAACTGACTGAGCCACCCAGACACCACTCATCAATAAATTCTTATTATTTTTTTGCATTTTAATTATCATTCAGTCTAATGGATACTGCAATTTTTTATAATTAATGCATAAAGAACGAAGACTAATTCAGCAAACACAAATATATGCGCTACTCATCTTAAGAAACAAGAACTTAGCAACCACCTCAGGCAAGGACAAAAAAAGCTAAAATAAACAAATTAGACTACATCAAACTGGAAAGTTTTTGCACAGTGAAGGAAACCATCAACAAAATAAAAGAGCATCTTACTAACTTGGAAAAGATATTTTCAAATCACACATCCAAATATCAAATCAAAAATACATCCAAATATAATAACAGAAAAACAAATAACTGGATTCAAAAATGGGCTGAGGACTTGTATTTTTCCAAACAAGATATACAGCTGACCAAGAGGCACATGAAAAGATGCTCAATATCACTAATCATCAGGGAAGCGCAAATCAAAACCACAATAAGGTATCACCTCACGCTCATCAAATTGACTGCTATCAAAAAGACAAAAAAAAAAAAATAACAAGGGTTGTTGAGGATATGGAGAAAAGGGAACCCTCATACGCTGTTGTTGGGAATGTAAATTGTTGCAGCCACTGTGGGGAACAGTATGGAGCGTCCTCAAAAGTTCCATACAATCCAGCAAGTTAATTAGGTATTTATCTGAAGAAAGTGAAATACCAATCCGAAGAGATATATGCACCCCTGTGTTCACTGCAGGATTATTGACAATAGCAAAAATATGGAAACAACCTAAGTGTCCATCAACAAATGAATGGTTAAAGAATATGTGGTATATATAAAACAAAATATTACTCAGCCATAGAAGAGAATGAAATCTTGCCATTTGCAATAACATGGATGGACCTAGAGGGTATTATGCTAAGTAAAGTAAGTCAGACAGAGAAAGATAAATACCATATGATTTCAATTATATGTGGAATCTAGAAAGCAAAACAAGTGAACAAACAAAACAGGAACAGACTCATAGGTACAGGGAAAAAACTGATGGTTACCAGAAAAGAAGGACTGGAGGAGGGGATCACAAAATAGGTAAAGGGAATTTCAAGGTACAAACTTCCAGTTATAAAATAAAAAAGTCATGGGTTTGTAATGTATAGCATAGGAAATATAATCAATAATATTGTAATAACTTTGCATAGTGGCAGTAACTAGATTTATCATAGGGATCACTTATAATATATAAAAATACCAAATCACTATGATATATACCTGAAACCAATAAGATATTGTGTGTCATTTACACTTCAAGAAAGAATAGTAAGGTATATACACTATGTGTGTAAAGATATGTATATTTCACTGGGGGAAAGGTCTTTGATGTCCATCAGATTCTCAAAGAAGTCCATGGCCCTATCATAATGTATAATCAACATTTTACTTATGGAATGAGTTTGAGGTATATATGATTGAGGTCAGACCCACTGGAACCTGATGAGTAGAAAGGGCATGTGTCCCTCACTGCAGACAGCTTTTTTGCATGGTCTGGCTCTTCCGGAAAACAACTATAGACTAGATTACAATTGAATTCTCTTTCTGGTCTATAATTTTTAAATGTAAATTATAAATCAGTAACCTTCTATGCTTTTGTAAGTCTCCAAGTTAAAGCCACAGATACATAAACATCTAATGGACACTTCTGTATATTTGTACCAGTCAACCGAGATGACAGTAGAGGGTGAAATATTAACTGTTTTAAATATAATATGCTAGAGATTCTTAAAAATTTATTTAATATATATATTTATGGAACTTCAAAAAATTTGTTGTTCATTATTATAAAAAATAATAAAGAATACTTTTTCTTCAGCTGATTGTTAGGGATATGCCCTTCTTAATTTACCACAGAGAATGCATTTATGAAGGTCAAGCTAATATATTCATGGAATATGAGGCATGTAGTTACCCAAATTCACGGCTAAATCTCTCAATTGGTAGAATAAATTGCTGACAACAGAAACGTTTGTATTGGCCAAGCACTGTGGTTTGATTAAGTTTGCTCATTTATTTTATAAATCTGTTGTAAAGCCATTAGAAGAGTTTTATTACTCAAATTACAAGGCTGAGTTAGAGTGGCCTTTTAAATCTATAAATTAATCAAAACTCTATTTCCAGAGCACTGAAAATATTCACCCCTTTCTTTCGATGAATTTATTTTCTCTCTCTATTACAAATAAATTGCGATTTAGTTCACAATTTCCGCAGTTGGCCATTATTCATAGGCATGCTTCTTGGATAGATCAGTAAATGTATAAATTTCCTTCAATATCCATTTCTGGGTAGATGAGAGAAGCATCTCATAGAAGAAATTAACCTCAATCAAAACACTGTCTACATTCAATATATGATCTAAACACATGTCCAAGAAAGGATGGCCAATCTTTATTACACAAAATTCATTTTGCTTTCTTTACAACTTCAACAAAGGAGTTGCCTCAGCTCAGCATTTCTGCTTTCCTTTATTTATTTATTTATTTATTTATTTTGCCATTACTTTGTTGATTCTACTACTTTATCATTACTTTCTTGATATCCTTTGTAAAAGGCCATTTACTGGTTTTCCTTGAGTTTTTTCCATACCTAATCCTCTTATGCCAGATTTGACTTGTACTTTTTTGTAACTCCATTCAAAATCCTATGTGACTGTGTCCCCGTGGTTAGGGAAAGGCTGACTCCACCACCACCCCTCATCTGGGTCACAGCATTTGGTTCAGAGATAGGTGTAAGATCCAGGCTGAGTCAACCTGGGAAGAGTTCTCTTTCTCTCAGGGCTTTCTAGGCTGCTAGGATTTAAGATTAGAGCTGATAGAATTTTAACACTACACAGGAAGAAATTGCCTGAGGACTATGCAGCCACAGAGGAGAACAGGGCAAAGAGAGTGAGAGAGACAGATTCTAAAGAAATTTTTTTAAACACCTAGGTTCAGTCATGCCTGATTAATCTCTTAACTTTTTATTCTATGAAAGTAATGATTTGCTTAGACCAGTTTGAGAAATGTTTGTTTTGTATAAAAATAAAAGTTTCAATGCCTTATTTTGTTTTAAAATATTTTATTTCCATTTAGAAAAAGGCAAGCTATTACTACCAAAATCCTACATACACCCGATAGAACTACAATGCATTTGTTGGGACACATTTGATTACAAAGAATAGATACCAATTTCAATCTTGTCTAAGTTAGAGGAGACTTTCTCATTATGTTCATCTCTGTAAAGTTTCAAAGGTGAGGCAAACTTAGGCATGACTGGGTCTCAGAACGCAAATATTATTTTTACCATTCTCATTCTCCATTAATCCCTTGTTTCAGTTTGACACCATTTCCTCTTGCCTCAGACAGTTTTTCTACATGTGGAGATAATGTTACCACTGTAAGTTCCAGAACTTCATCCAGATCAAGTTTCTGTAATCTTTAGAAGAAAGGCTGTTTTTCTTCCAGCTCCAAGTCATCTGATTATCCCTTCCTGTGTCATTTACTTTTTAATGTTTATTTATTTATCTTTGAGAGAGAGAGAGAGCAAGAGAACAGAGGAGGGGCAGAGAAAAAGGGAGAGAGAGAATCCCAAGCAGGCTCTGCACTGAGTGCACACTGATGTGGGGCTCAAACTCATGAACCGTGAGATCATGACCTGCGCTGAAATCAAGAGTTGGATGCTTAACACACTGAGCCACCCACGCACCCCTCCTGTGTAATTTCTATGCCTGAAAAAAAAATCACACAGCAAATGTTTAGAATCAGTAACTCACCACTCCCAAGTTACCTGCTCACCTCTATGATCAGAAGGAAGCTTTTTAGGATTGGTAATCCCAATAAAACCACCTAAAATTAGGGCAGATGGAAAGAGTGCAGAAGCAAATTTCCAAATGGAAAACAAGAGGTGTAAAATTTCATTTAAAGACACAGGGTTTACCACCCATGTTTATCTCTTCTTTCTACCAAGACCTCATTAAGATGAGAAAATACACCAATCAAAGTCATAAGAATGAGAGAAGTGATATTAGTGGATGACGGAGCTCAATACAATTTTGAAAGGCAAAAACAAATGAATAAATGAACACCGATGATCTAGTTGGGAAAAGTCACAGTCTAAATAGTGGACAGGAAGTAATAATATCTGGAAGGATTTGAAATCAGCTGACATGAATGAGGGTAGAGATAAGGTGAGGAATTATAAACGAAGATATGGGTTGAAGTCAATACATGCAGTGGTCAATACCCCCTCACTGCTCACAGGCAGAATTCCAGAACTCTTTCATCTTCATACAGCCACTCCTAACAAGACTCAGTCTGGAGCCTAGAGGTTCCTTCTCTACAGAATTTGGATGAGAGGCACTTAGGTCTGGCAGACACCAGGAATGGCAGAATCGGGGATGAGACATCAAGTTCATAACAGGGAATTAATTGGCAGGCTGTATATGGATTTCCCAACTCTCCTTCCCATTACATCTTGGTACAGAACACTGATAATTTAAACACCTGGTCCCAAGAAGGAGATGGAAAATTTCTATGAGAGACCATATACATGGACCCAGAGAACTGGCACTTCGAGGTCCCCCAGTAAGAGGGCTGGATCCTTATTCAAGCCTACATTTTTAGAATGTTTTAATCAGATTTTGTAATGTCTCACTCTTAAATATAAATGGACACTAAGATATCACCAGTTAAGACATCTCCAAAATTTAAAATATATACATTTAAAAACAAACATTTTTAAAAAGTGTATAAGGAAAACAGAGTGTGCAGGGAATGAAAGTGAACTTTTAAAAAGAAAACAAACCTGTTATTAGAATCCTCAAAAATATAAGAAAATAATAGATGCATAAATAAGAAAAAAATTATATAAAAAAGAAAACCAAAGAATATTGGAAATTAAAAATATTCAAATTCAGGTATCAAAATTCAAAGCAGCGGAAGACAGTGTTAAAACTCTCAGAGAGTTAGACAAAGAAATGAAAAGGTAGAGGGGCACCTGGCTGGCTCAGCTGGTGGAGCATGTGACTCTTGATCTTGGGGTTGTGAGTTCAAGTCTCATGTTGGGTGTAGAGATCACTTAAAAATAAAAAATCTTATTAAAAAAAAAAGAAAATGGTAGAAAACATAAGAAAAAACATAAGCCATAGAGGTTCAAGGAAGGAAGCCCTACATCAAACAAAGATGAATTCCAGAAAGAGAGATCAGAGGAAATTGTGGAAGAGAAATAGTCAAAGAAATAATATGAGAGTATTTCCTACAATGAAAGGGTATGAGTCTCTAGCTTGAAAGAGGCACCAAATGCACAGCACGTTCAATGTAAAAAGACCCACAACAATGCATCAGGAATAGAGAAAATACTAAAAATTTCCAACGTAAAAACTTTAGGTCACATAAGAAAGATTAAGGCTGAGAATGGCACTGACTTCTCACGAAATAACATTGGAAGTCCAAAGACAGTGGAGCAACGCCTTCAAACTGATGAAGTAAAATAATTTTCAATCTGAAGTCATCATTCAAAGACAAGCACAGAATAATGACATAGTCTGATTCACAGAGAACAACATATATTACCTCCCATGCAGTCTTTCAAAAGGAGCCTCTGAAGAGCAGGCTCAAGCAAAATCAGGGAGTAAAATGAAAAAGAAGAAAATATAAAATGTAAGGGAAAATGGAATCAACCCGAGAAAGAGGCAAGGAGGACTCCCAACAATAGGACCATGCAGCTCGTGTTGGAGTGAGAGAACAGACAGACCTCAATCGTGTTCTCTGGAGAAACTATTCAGTAGTTCTGTTTATATTTATGGAGCATTTCGGCTGCAGGCGGCTTGGGGGGGCGGGGCGGGGTGTATGGACAGCAAGTGCTACAAGCGAAACCAATGACAAGAAAAACGGCTACAGAAAGGGAAAATACATCGCAGCATATGCTTTAGCTCTACAGTAAACAGTATTTACAAGCTTATAATGATCTTGCACTATGTGCTGACTTAATTAAAGTAGTAGCATGTAATAAGGGATGGGTAGGAGGTGGGGTAAGGTAGGCCAACATCTGTCATAACAAGTTGTCTAAAACCAATAACTTGAAGAAAGAGTAGGACAAGTTTGTTATTTCTAAATACAGACTTAGAAGAAACAGGAGCACCTGGGTGGCTCAGTTGGAAGAGTGTATGAATTTTGATTTTGGGGTTGTGAGTTTGAGCCCCACATTGGGGGTAGAGATTATTTAAATAAATAAACTTATTTAAAAAAAAATAGAAGAAACAGCTTTAAAAAGTCAAAGATTTGAGTAGTCATAAATGAAGATTGGTCAGAGACTTACTTTTAATGTTAAGCTTATTGGTACGTTTTGATTTTCACCATATATCATCGATATTTGACTTCCTAAGTAAATACTTTAAAAGCAACAAAATTTAAAAATGAAATAATATCCAAACTTTTTGATACTTACCTCACTAATCTAGGTTTTATTTATTTATGAGAGCTTTGAAGACAAGCCATGTTGACAGACTCCTTTGGTGTGTGTCTACACAGACAGAATTCTAAATATTTAAAGACAAATACTTTTGTTGATTCCATCAGTGTAATCTATTTGAGTATGGATAGCTGATTTCTCACTTAATTTCACCTGGTCCTCTGCTGTGTTCCTATGATCGGATTCTAATGTGAGATTTGTACAGCTGCTTGTTCTGTTAGCAAAGCACTTGGACACTCCACAGTTAAGGGGCTCCTGAGAATTTGTTAGCTCCTTGAAGTATTGTAGGTTTTTAGACACACAAATACTAAATTTTAGAAATTGTCAAAGTAATCTCCAATAGACCAAGAATTTAGGTCAGAAAATACACTAAGTCCGTCAGACAGAAAAAGCTATAAATCCTTCAGGTTTCTTCAGAGAGTCTGAAGAGAAATGATGTGTTTAAATCTGTGAATTACATGGCAAAATTAGATTAGCTTGGCAAATTCCTACCATGATGCTATACTCCTAAGGAGAGCAAGTTCCCACGTGCCCCATTATGTCCCTAGGAAGACATAAAATTTCAGATTCCTCTCCACTACCCTGGTCTCTTCTACCTCCCAATCCCCAGAAGCCTCTGCAGAAATATTCAGTAGCCCTCTGAATAGAATGACCGTACCAAAAGGATTTGGCCAAAAAAGTTTTTGAAATCAAAACTTTTCATCTTTGGGGGCTCCTGGGTGGCTCAGTTGGTTAAGTGTCCGACTTTGGCTCAGGTCATGATCTCATGTTTGTGAGTTTGAGCCCCCACATCCTCTCTGCTGTCTTCAGATCCTCTTCGCTCTGCCCCTCCCTCACGCGCACACATTCAGGGACTCTCACTCTCTCAAAAATAAACATCAAAAAAAGTTTTATCTTTTTATCTTCAATTCTGCAATTCTTTATAGTTATACTAACCCAATTGCTCTCAAAAAGGAATTTTTATTCAACATTGATTTTATTTATTTTTTATCTAAATGATTGACTTTTCTTCCATTCAACTTAATTGACTTCTTATTTGATTAAGGCAAATAAATCAACTAATTGATTTGGTTCCATGCTTACCTAATCTCTGTAATACACAAATAAGACCTTAATGTAATCATCTATTTTATAAGCTTCACTAGAGCCAAAGTTTTGCCTAAGCATTCTATAATAACTGCATTTAATAGACCACTGGATTCTACTGAGTTTCCAAGTCATGTTTGCAAATAAATGATTAGTTTTGAATATTCCAGTTAAATGATTTAAATTTCCCCATTTTAAGATATGTAGAATATAGTTTTTAAAATTTATGTAATTTGTGTATATGAACTTATCTTGGCATGAAATAACTAGTATTAAACTGGCAATACCAAGAACATACATCTCTACTTTCATCTGCTCAAGAACTTGAAGTAGGTGGATTGTTGAAGAAAAGAGATACTTTTAATACATAATACATTTAATACATAATACCTTTAATACATAATAATCTCTCTCAGAATCTTCAAACGTTTTTCTGTGTTGTTCATCCTGACCAATGAGATTCCAAGGCACTATCCTGGAGGAAAATAATTCAGGTTCTGACAAATAGCCAACATGGATATCAAGAATCTATATTTTCTGCCTAGATATCTATCTAGGAAATTTTATTTATCCTTCAAGTCTCAGTTCAAATGCTTCCTTTATTCTGAAACCTCTAGTACCTGGTAAATTTCATGGGTTTCAAGGGACAGAAATGGATTGTGGCTAAGAAATGGGAAAAAAAGATTTATTGGAAGGATGCAGGATGCCTTCCAGAAATCTCAGGAGGACCTGAATAACTCAGCCTTGGGGAGAACAAAAAGCAAAATAGCTCCAAGGACCTCTGCAGCAAGAGCTTTTGGATCTTCTCTCCAGAGGATTACCCCACAATGACTTATGACCAATAGTGTTCTATCCATATTCTCATTTCAAATTCCAGGCAGAAATTACATGACTAACTAAGATGGCAGATAGATCAAGCTCAGCCACTACGGGAACCTGGAACTATTAGGTCACCCCAGTTTGTGTCTTCTATCATCTTTGACTTGGTTGCAGCTTCTCCTATATTCCATATGCACTTTGTACCTACTCTGTGAGGCCAATAATACTATTTTTGTTGTTGTTGTTTTAAAGTTTAGTTATTTAGTTATTTTGAGAGAGAGAGAGAGAGAGAGATCACACATACTTGCTCATACACGCACACACAAGCTGGGGAGGGGCAGAGAGAGAGGGAGAGACAGAATCTCAAGCAGGCTCAGCACTGTCAGCACTGAGCCTAACGTGGGGGTCAAATTCATGAATTGCAAGAACATGACCTGAGCTGAAATCAAGGGTCAGATACTTAACTGACTGAGCCACCCAGATGCCCTGACAGTGTTGCTATTGAAACACCATAAGGTAGACTTTTCCATATTTGAATCCTTAGTATCGTTCACAGTGACTGATACTAAGTGCTAAAAAAATTATGTTGTATGATTTAAATTATATTTTATTCTCTTCTGATAGAAATCATCACATGCCATAGAGAGAGACTTCCGTATGTTGTATAAGAGCCACTAGAGACCCCCTCATGAGAGTGACCAGATGACCTGTTGGTGTTGTCTCTGAAGCTCAAAAGCAAGAAAAGTCCTTAGCACATGGTAAACAGAAAATCAATACAGAGGGACCACTGGTCAATGTGGCATAGTGGCACCTGTCATCTCCTCATTCATACTTTGTTGTGCCACAGTGTATTCTTTGATCATGTTCCTCAACATGAGACCAAGACTGTACATCTCTGGGGAACTTGACAGTCTGTTTAACCAATTGTCTAACAGACTTAAAACATGCCACCTTCCAATCACCCCTTGGAGCCCCCAAGATTATGTCACCTATCCTTTAATACCCTGGAATACAACATACTTATTTAGTGGGGCTCCTGGGTAGCTCAGTCAATAGAGCATCTGACTCTTGATTTCGGCTCAGGTCATGATTTCACGGTTTGTTAGTTTGCGCCTCGTGTGGCACAGACAGTGTGGAGCCTGCTTAGGATTCTCCTTCTCTCCCTCTCTCACTTCCCCTCCCCTGCTCATGTCCTCTCTCTGTCTGTCAAGATAAAACTTAAAAAAAAATACTTATTTAGTCCCTTTCTCCAACAATTGTGTGTCAGGACAGGTCCATATCTTACCATATCTTAGAAACATAACCCCCTACTTAACTGGGCAAGAGCATACCTTGCCATCTGTTTCCCACCCTTCGATGTGCCCATTCCTCCGGCCCCAAGATCAAAGGGACCTTCTTGTTAAAGCAGAATAAAAAAGACACACTTTATCTAGTCAGTGGATTACTCCCACTAAATCTTCAGCATAACACCCAGTTATGAAGCAGATAAGCCAAATGTTTATAGGAAGTCAGGGCTGGTTGGTGAGAATTGAAGTGTTTTGGGGTTTTGATCTGGTTGTTTTTCTTCTCCCTATCTGTTTCAATTGTTTTACATCCTGTTTACAATGAATATGTATTATTTTTAAAATATAACTAAGCTTTCCGCCAGTCAGAGTGGCCAAAATGAACAAATCAGGGGATTATAGATGCTGGAGAGGATGTGGAGAAACAGGAACCCTCTTGCACTGCTGGTGGGAATGCAAATTGGTGCAGCCACTCTGGAAAACAGTGTGGAGGTTCCTCAGAAAATTAAAAAAAGACCTACCCTATGGCCCAGCAATAGCACTGCTAGGAATTTACCCAAGGGATACAGGAGTACTGATGCATAGGGGCACTTGTACCCCAATGTTTATAGCAGCACTCTCAACAATAGCCGAATTATGGAAAGAGCCTAAATGTCCATCAACTGATGAATGGATAAAAAAAATTGTGGTTTATATACACAATGGAGTACTACATGGCAATGAGAAAGAATGAAATATGGCCCTTTGTAGCAACATGGATGGAACTGGAGAGTGTGATGCTAAGTGAAATAAGCCATACAGAGAAAGACAGATACCATATGCTTTCACTCTTATGTGGATCCTAAGAAACTTAACAGGAACCCACAGGGGAGGGGAAGGATAAAAAAAGAGAGAGGTTAGAGTGGGAGAGAGCCAAAGCATAAGAGACTCTTAAAAACTGAGAACAAACTGAGGGCAGATGGGGGGGTGGGAGGGCGGGGAGGGTAGGTGATGGGTATTGAAGAGGGCATCTTTTGGGATGAGCACTGGGTGTTTTATGGAAACTAATTTGACAAAAAATTTCATATATTTAAAAAAAATGAAAAAAATATATAACTAAGCCTTCTAAAATATTAAAGAAGAGAGGGAAGTAGCAAATGGTAACCTTAGATTCAGGTGACCTAGCTCTAATAATGCTAAAACAATGTTTTTACTTAATAGGAAAGATATCAAAATATAGTGGCTATCATCTAGAACACAAATTTTAGTCCCTAGTGCCATTCTCCATTAGAAGGAACATTTCTTGAAGAAATGGCTGATTCCAGGGCTGGGGCAGGGTAGGTTTAAGATGAGTCTGGAACATATTGCCAGAAAGTAAAACATGATGAGGTGCATCACACAGACACAGGTGCCAAATTGAGGAGTCAATCCGGGGTTGGGGGAAATAGTCATCAAAATAATTGAGTAAGGAACTATAAACCATTGAACAAATAGTAATTTATTAGTTATTACCAGTATAAATGAACAGGAGAAAGGAAAGCTGTTGCATACGGTAGAAAACAGAATGCCATCTGGTAAATGCAGGAGTCCTGGGGTTGAAAACCATTATTTTATAATAAAGATCACATCAGGCAAGAATCATCAATGAATACTAAATCTAGAAAACTTTTATAAGAAAAAAATTAGGACATTTACGTGGTTGGTCTTAAAGTGTGTCCCCACAGACTGCTTATTAATTGTAAAGAGTAAAAAGCAGCAATTACATATTGGAGAAATCCAACACCTCGAGACTGATCAAAATTAACCTCAGCTATGAGGGACAGATGGATATCATGTGTCTGCACTTGTGATACAGAGAGAATAAAGAATAGCCTGAATCAAATAATGAGGAAATATCAGCCAAGGTGGGAGGTGACTGTATTTTCTTATTTTTTTAAATATTTATTCATTTTTGAGAGGCAGAGCACAAGCAGAGGACGGTCAGAGAGAGAGGGAAACACAGAATCTGAAGCAGGCTCCAGGCTCCAAGCTGTGGGCACAGAGCCCGATGTGGGGCTCAAACCCACTAACTGTGAGATCATGACCTGCACCAAAGTCGAACGCTTAACCAACTGAGCCACCCAGGTGCCCCTATATTTTTAAAAAATGTTAGTATCATAGGGGCGCCAGGGTGGCTCAGTCGGTAAAGTGTCTGACTGTTGGTTTCGGCTCAGATCATGATCTCATGGTTTGTGGGTTTGAACCCCACATTGGGCAGTGCAGAACCTGCTTGGGATTCTCTCTCTCTCTCCCTCCCTCTCTGCCCTCCTCCTCCCCATGTCTCTCTCACTCCCAAAATAAATAAATAAACTTAAAAAAATATTTTTAAAAATGTTAGTATCATATAGGACAATGAGAGGATGTGGAAATGTTCCAGGTAACAGAAGGCTAAAGAGATACAACAACTAAATGCAATTCCTGACCATTTTTGGGATTCTGTTCTGGAGGAGGAAAAAGTGCTATGAAGGACATTATTGAGTCAAGTGACCAAGTTGGAATATGGATGAGACATTAGGTAAAAGTATTAAATCAATGTTAAATTTACTAAAGTAAAAACAGTACTATGGTTATGTGAAAGGATACCTGTATTCCTAGGAAAAACACTCTGAAGTATTTGAAGGCAAAGGACCATGATATATGCATCTTACTCTCCAAAAGAAACGAAGTATATGCATGCATACATGTGCGCGCGCGCACGCACACACACACACACACACACACACACACACACACACACACTGTCCTGCCAAGTGTATATTATCTTGACAACACCTCACAATTTATATCATTACTACTGTGTAAAAGCAGTAACTAATATGCCAAATGTGTTTTCTTTGGTCAGATGATCCCATGGTTTTTCTTTTTAGTTTATTAAAATAAACTAAATAATTTACAATGATTGATTTTTGAATGTTAAACCAAAGTTTCATTCCAGAGACTAAGCCCCACTTGGTACTGATGCAACCTTTTTATATATTGGCACATTTAATTTCTAGATATTTCTTTAGAATTTTTACATCTCTGCTCATGAGAGAGATTGGTCTATAATTTTTTTCACGTAATGTCTTCGATCTCAGGGCAATTTTGCCCTCACAGAATAAGCTGAAAAGCATTCTCTCCTCTTCAACCTTTTGGAAAAGTTTGTGTAGAATTGGTATTATATTTTCTTCAAATGTTTGGAAAAAATCACCAATGAAATCATCTTGGCCTGCAGTTTTGTTGTTTGGGTTTTTTTTAGGTAAGATGTTAACTGCAAATTCAATTTCTTCAATAAATTAAAAGCTATTCAGTTTGTCTATTTCTTCCTGAATAAATATTGGTAGTTTGTGACTTTCAAGGAATTTGTCTATTTCATCTAAGGGATAAAATTTGTAGGTACAATGCTGTTCATAATATTTTTATCATCCTTTTATTATCTATAAAATCTATAGTGATGTCACTTTTCTCATTCCTGAATATTGATCATCTGTGTCTTCTCTCTTTCTTCCTGATCAGTCTGGCAAGAGTTTTATAAAGCTTATTGATCTTGTCAAAGAACCAGCTTTTTATTTCACTGATATCCTCTCTTCTTTTCATTTCGATCTTTCTGTATCATTTATTTCCTTTCTTCTCTTACTTCAGATTTCATTTGTTCTTCTTCCTCTGGTTTCTTAAGAGGGAAGCAGGGGTCATTGATTTATATGTGTGTATATATGCTCTAGCAAATTCTGATATTGACATCTTTATTCAATTCAAATACTTTGTTTCTCCTTGCTTTTTAAAACTTAATCTGGGGGCACCTGGGTGGCTCAGTCAGTTGAGCGTCCAACTTCAGCTCAGGTCACGATCTTGCGGTCTGTGGGTTCGCGCCCCGCGTCAGGCTCTGTGCTGACAGCTCAGAACCAGGAGCCTGCTTCGGATTCTGTCTCCCTCTCTCTCTGCCCTCCCCCACTCATGCTCTGTCTCTCTCTCTCTCTCTCTCTCTCAAAAATAAATAAACATTAAAATAAATAAATAAATAAATAAATAAATAAACAAAACTTAATCTGTGTATCATTTAAGTGTTATTTAGTTATCAAATGTTTGAGTATTTTTCTAGAGCTCTTTATTTTATTTATTTATTTTTTATCTCCAATTCAATTGTGGTCAAAGAGCAGACTTTGTATGATTCTAAGAATTTTAAGTTTACTGAGAGTTGGTCTGGGTCCAGAATATGTTCTATGTTGGCAAATTTGTATGTGAACTTTAAAATAATATGTATCACACTGTTGTTGGATGATGTCTTCTTCAATTTTCAGGTCAGTTTGGCAGTATTATTCAAATATTCCATGTCCTTATTGGCTTTATGCCTGTGTGTTCTATCAATTATCAAAAGAGTATTGAAATATCTGACTAAAATTATGGATTTGTCTAATTCTTCTTGCAGTTCTATTATGCTTTGTTTCATATATTCTGAAGCTGTTGTTAGGTGCGTGCAGCAATCAGTACTCACTGAACACAGGAGAGGCAGGAGAGGACTATGCGGTAGATGTCTGAGGATTTCTTTCTGTTCGGTGCTCTCCTCTCCAGGACTCTTGGCCTGGAAACCCTAGCCGCCTTGGTCTCCACAGAGTCTGATTCATCTTCTCCACTCAGGGAGTCTGCCAGATTCAACCTGTCTCTGCTACAGCCTGGAACCTCTCTGGGCAGTAAACTGAAGCGGACCCCTTTTTGTTTCCTGCCTCTCAACAACCCTGACTTTCAGTGCCTCATGTTCAGCATCTTGAAAGCTGAAAACTGATTTTTTATACATTCTGTTTGTCTATTTTTCTTCAATTTGTTCTGTCTTCCTTCTTCTTTTCTTTCTTTCTTTCTTTTTTCCTTTTTTTGTTTTTGTTTTTTGTTTTTTTTTTTTTTTGGCAGGGGGGGCATCGTTGCTTCAGACAGAGGGTAAATCTGACTGGAAGCAGAATTCCTTCTTGTCCTTTTGTTTACGTTTAAATGCTTGGTAGTTTCGGGGCGCCTGGGTGGCGCAGTCGGTTAAGCGTCCGACTTCAGCCAGGTCACGATCTCGCGGTCCGTGAGTTCCAGCCCCGCGTCAGGCTCTGGGCTGATGGCTCAGAGCCTGGAGCCTGTTTCCGATTCTGTGTCTCCCTCTCTCTCTGCCCCTCCCCCGTTCATGCTCTGTCTCTCTCTGTCCCAAAAATAAATAAACGTTGAAAAAAAAAAATTAAAAAAAAAAAATAAATGCTTGGTAGTTTCTGTGTATCAAGAATTTAGGATCAGCTTTGCTGGGGAGTTCGGCTCCAGTTTATCAAATTCACTGTTTTCTTTCTGACAAGAAACCTTGAAAGTCTTCCAGTTTAATCACTACAGCTCCCCCCTGTGATAGGTATTATAAAGGGTTTATTTGATTTTTCTAGATTTAGAAGTTTATTTCAGACAAGATAAAATACACACAGGGGTGCCTTGGGTGGCTCAGTCGGTTGGGTGACTGACTTCGACTCAGGTTGTGATCTCACAGTTTGTGGGTTCGGGCCCCGCATCGGGCTCTGTGCTGAATGCTTGTTCAGAGCCTGGAGACTGCTTCGGATTCTGTGTCTCCTTCTGTCTCTACCCCTCCCCCACTTGTGCTCTGTCACGTTCTGTCTCTCAAAAATAAATAAATGTAAAAAAATCTTTTTTAAATACACACAAATTAGTTTGCAAAGTTTTCATTACTAAAGTAGTTTGACTTTTAGTTTATATGCTATTTTAGTTTATATGCTATAGTATATAAAATAATAGTGTATTATATAACATCATATTGCATAGTATATAGTATCTAATTTTCACCTTAGATTTATAAATAATATGCTAATGAAAAATAATAAGCTAATTGCATTAACACTAGCTAAAATCTTTTAGCAATTTATGTGCCACAGGAGATGTTTTTCTTTTTAAGTTTATTTATTTATTTTGAGAGAGAGGGTGCATGCAGGAGGAGCAGAGAGCGAGAATCCCAAGCAGGCTCTGTACTGTCAGTGCAGAGCCCTATGTGGTGCTCAAATTCACAAACTGTGAGATCATGACATGAGCCAAAATCAAGAGTTGGACACTTAAACAACTGAGCCACCCAGGTGCCCTGTCAAAGTAGGTTTTCATATACTATCTCATTTCATTCTCACAACCCTATAGCATATTTACTATTAATATCCTTATTTTACAGGTGATAAATTTAAGACCAAAGAAGTTCAAATGACATGAAATTCACATATTCAGGAAGCTGATCATCCAGGATTCCAATCCGTATCTTTCTAATGCAAAAACCTCTTAACCACTGTGCTATACTGGACAAAATTGAGATAAATGCCTTGAGTAGAACTAGCACTTTCTATTCCACTTTGAATAGGATTTTACTAAAGCACAAAACAAGAAGATCCATAAGATTACATTTGAGAGGACTCTGGAAATCTACAGATAGAAATAAATCCTGGAGAGAAAGACCAACTATACTGTACTTTGAATCATCCATGAAGTCAAAACGAGTATGAGGTCTAACTGTAGTTAGAAATCAATTTTCTTTCTAGTCTTTCATAACTTCTCTTTCCCACACTTTAAACTGTCCTAATCTGCTTCCCCACTGTGACTTATTTCTGGTAGCGTATAGTTGGGATAGAAGCATCCTCACACCTGGTGGGCTATGGAGCTGCACATGCTGGGAATAGTAAGGATCATGAGGAACCATGCGGGTCCAATACAAGCCACCATCACTTCAAAAACGAAGACGTGTGCTTTGCTGATGGTGCGAACTGGCCAAAGGCAACAACATGAAAACCACAGGAGTACCTTCACATGTAAAAGCAAACTCAGTCAGTAGCAGACTGCACTTTGATGAGAAATAACATGTTTTAGTAAAGCAGCTCCTTCTATTTGTTAAAGGGTGTGCCTTCAATCATAAAATATACATTCATTCCTTTATCCTACAAACATGGACCCAGTATGTAGTCAGGCACTATGCTTGGTGCTGGGGGAGCCAAAATAGGTAAATAGGTAGATGGATAGATGGATGGATAGATAGATGATAGAGAGGTACAAGTCTCAGATCTCTAAGTCTTCAGTATCTAGGAGAAAGATTGAATATATAAATACTTTGATGCCTAACAGTGAAACACCACCAGGAATATACCTGCATTCTGGTTTCTTATTTGCTACAATCAGGGAGACCCTACACCCTGGAGAACAAAAGGGAATCTCAGGGGGTGTTTGGGGGACATGTCATAGGATTTGGTCCCATGTTACTATAATTTTGGAGAAGGTTCCAGGAAGCAGGGATTTGTTCTGGATTAGGTGCTGTCAGAAAGTTGGGAGCAATTCTATGTTTGGATATTTTAATAATTTTTACCTAGGAGGAAGGAGGCATGGAATGGGTAATTGGTAAAGAAGCAGTAGTCGTTCATGTTAGATGGGAAAGGAGGGGATGTGTGACCATGTTCATAGTTAGCACAGTATTCTTGTTTTTGTCTGTGTTCAGATGTGATTATGGAGGGTTCCTGGTTTTGTTTTAATCTATTAAATGGATTAGCCGTGGAGTGACCCCTTATGATTTTGGTGAAAATGTTATGTTCTGCAAGAAAACAGCATGGCCTAGTTGAAATGGACGCCTGTTTTTTCTTCCTTAATACTCAGTTATCCTATGCCTTGATAAATGCTTAGTTACACGAATACACAGATGTGGGAGAGGTTAATAAGCTCCTTCCATGCCAGAAACTATCTTGTGATAGATGAAAGTCCCAGACTTATTAATTACATCTGGTGACTAAAGAGACAGAGCTAAAAAAAAAAATAAGGTTCTGGAAAATATCATTGGGATGTGAACTTAAAATATTTTCTGCTTTACCATAAATGTTTGCAGTTTGTTAAAGTATATTGGCCTACAATAAACTGCACTTATTAAAACCTATAATTTGATGACTTTTTACATATTGACATATCTCTAAAATTGTCACCACAAACAAGAGAATGAGTATACCCATCACCTTCAAAATATTTTGTGTTCCTTTGAAATCGCCTCTCCCTCCTTTCATCATTCTATCCCCCCAAACCTGGTCCCCAGGCGATCACTGATCTATTTCTCTAGATAACTTAGTGTACACTTTTTAGAAGTTTATATAAATGAAATCCTACAATATGTCTTCTTTTATGTCTGACTTCTGTCACTTAGCATAATTATTTTGACATACATCCATGTTGTTACATGTTTCAAAACCCATTCCTTTTTATTTCTGAGTAGTATTCCATTGTGTCATATGCAAACAAATTCTTTAGGGATTCTGCTATTGGTGGACATTTAAGTTGTGTGATGGTTTTAAAATAAGTCCACAAAGTCTTTGCTACAACTCTCTTCAGAAAGTGGCATCTAATTGCCCTCTCCTTTTCAATATGGACTGGACTTAGCAACTCAGTTCTAATGAATAGAATAAAGCAGAAGTGATGGCATGCAACTTTTGAAACTAAGGATTTTGGACTTCTTCCTTGTTCTCTATTGGGTCACCGTCTCTGGGGGAAGCCAGCTGCCATGCTGTGAGGAAACTCAAACAGCCCTATGGTGAAGCCCATGTAATGAGAAACTATAGTGTCCTGCCAACTGCCATGTTGGAAGCAAACTCTCCAATTTCAGTCCAGACTTCAAATGACCATAGCCTCTTTGTAGCTTCACTACAACCTCATGGGAGACCCAGAGCCAGAACCACTCAGAACCACTCAGCTGAGCTGCTCCCAAATTCAGTGATCCACAGAAATAGTGAGATAATAAACATTTGCTGTTTTAAGTCACTAAATTTCAGAGTAATGTGTTACAGGGCAATAGGTAACTAATATAGGTTTTTTCAGGTTTGGGGCTATTGCAAGTAAAGCAGCTATAAACTTTGGATACAAGTATTTATAAAGATGTATGCTTTCATTTCTCTTGGTTTACTGTATATTTGGGCACAATTTTTATTTTGCCTTATACTGTTTTCCATTCAAGTGTCAAATTGACCCAACAAGGTTATAGGCTTCAGGTACTTATTTAATATTCCACACAACGCTCAGCCCATGTTAATTGCCTAGTAAATGATCAATATTTTGAATTGAGATAAATTAAGAACAATAATAAGTACACAAATGGCTTTCCATAGGTACCAGAGAAGGGAGAAGGTGATTCAATGTTGTTAGTGGATGGACTGCCTGACCTTCCCCACCACCTTTTAAGAAAAATGAATTGATTTGCTTTAGGTCCAGAAAAACAATGCAGTTTGGAGTCCATAAAAAAATTTCACCCCCAGGTAATGTGAATTCTAACTTGAATACTACACATAAATGGGAAGAATTAATCCAATTTCATCCAGGTAAAAATCTGAAGTGACCCACTTGTCAAAATAGAAATAAAATGTACTGTTTCACATTGCCAAACAGTGTGCTCTCTTTTTCAGCTGCTTTTCAGCCAATCTAAGCTGTGCTTACAGGAACTGGCCATGACATTGAGAATTTGAGTAATATTTATCTTCCGGCTCTCAGATATGGCTGGAAAGAGCCATGTGTGTAGAAATATATATAGGAATGCCTTGATGATACTCAGTAGGTTTCTATGGGTTCAGTTTCTTTACCTGGTATGGAGGACACTGAGCTTTTTTAAAGAGATAGAAATGTAGGATTTGAAATAGCCAACTACCTCTAAGAAACATTCTGAGCAAAGAGAGTACGACCAAACTTAACCACAACATACCATATGACTCTATTAGTGGGAGATAGGAATCACTCCACAACACTTTTGAGAGCTAGTAATAATGAGGACTTTCTTTTTTTTTTTTTTTCAGTTTATTTATTTAATTGGAGGTGGGGGTGGGGAAGGACAGAAAGAGAGGGAGAGAAAGAATCTCAAGCAGAATCTCAATGTAGAACCCACCTCAGGGCTCAATCCCATGAACCGTGAAATCATGACCTGAGCAGAAATCAAGAGTCAGATGTTCAACTGACTGAGCAACCCAGGCACTCCAATAATGAGGAATTTCAAAAACGTTCATAAGATTTTCTCACACTAATTTTTTTCTTTTTCTTTTTTACATTTTCTTACACTAATCTTTCTTCCATTCTTCCAAAAAATTTGCCTAGGGGAGATTTAGAATTGTTCAAATGAGAATGAAAAGATAAAAAAAGTCATGCTTACATTCAGCTTTTTACACCAAAATTTAGCAACTTTTTTGGGAGAAGAAGAGAGCAAAGGGATTCTCTAAATTCCTTTATCTCCTTTAGAGAGACTGGTGTCAACACAGGAAGCAGGAAGCGGAAGCCTAAGAAAACTAAACCATTCTAGGTCTGGTTGATTAGAAAGAACAGGAGACAAGAGTAGAGGGAGCAGAATAAGTGGGAGAAACTTCAAGGCTGCTGATCCCCTCCCTGCCTTAGGGCCTAACATCAGAGCATAGACTCCTGGGTCAGAAACAAATCATTTGCATAAATTCTGCAAGGCTTAATGTCCACAGGGTGACAGGGAGAAGGCCAGCTCACTCCTGCAAGTAGAGCTGAGAAACTAAGAAACTTCAAGCTTTGGAAATCTGAATCTTTTATAAGAGACAGTGAACCTGACTGACCTCTGCCCAGGAGGTAGACGTTCTCCTATTTTCCTGATTAGAAAACTAATCTGCCTTCTGTCCCAGGAGCAGTCACTATCCTCCAGGTCTGTTTGGTATACAATCAACCTTTAGAAGATAGTCTAGAGGAAAGGCTGCCAGTGCCTCTACAATGTGCAAACACATGGACTTCTTCGAGAAATGTGTCTCAACAATCAATACCTAATAAAAACCTTCAAGATAGTCATATTTCACTCACTTTCCAGAGAAGGAAATGAAGGTGGGAGAAGTTAAGGAACTCACCAAAAGCAAAATAGTGCAGTTGGGATGTACACCTAGCCCTGTCTCCCTCCATAAACTGTCCACACCAAATCAGTCTGGAGACCCATGCATATTTATGATTAATGCTTATGACAAGCCAAAAATCATGACTGAATCCTTCTGGAAGGAAAATGTCTATTACCTTACTATGCCTCTAGGCTGACAAATGTTATTTCTTGAAAGATACCCTGAAGAACTAAAGTAAAACTTTATAAATGAGCAATGTAGCGTGTCTCCTCCAAAATGAGATGTCTTGACATCAGGACCCCAAATTCTAATTGTCAACAAAAGACAGAGAGGAAAGAAAGCTGTTGTCCAAAGTGAAGGAATATCCTGGCAATCTTAATGGATTATTTGTCTTCTGTTGTCCATTTCCAGAAATTGAGCTGCCACAAACCTGAGCAGATTTGGTAGCTTGTCTGCAAGATGGCCACAGTCAATTTCTTCCCTTCTGTATATACACTTCATTCTCTTCAAGAGAAGTAATGTCTGTTCGTCCCCCTCTTCACTCCCTCCATCTTGAATCTAGGCTGGACTTAATGAATTACTCAAATAATAAAATACAACAAAACTGGCATTCCAGGACTTTTAAGACTAGATCATTAGAAGTCTTGCAGCTTCAGTCCAGGTCTCTTGAAATAGCTGCTCTGGGACAGTGTAAAAAGTCTGACTACCCTAAGACTGCCATGCTGTAAGGAAGCACAAGCTGGCTTCATAGAGAACTAGATGTCCAGCTAGCTCCACACTTCCAGCCACTCTGCTGCATATACACCAGTCGCATAAGTTAAGGAGGCATCTTAGATACTCCTGTCCCAGCAGATGCAACTTGGAGAAAATGGAGAAACTCAACAGACATGCAGAACCAAGATCCCATTCATATGGCCCAGTTGAGCTGTTCTAGGCATCTCCAGCCCCTCCTATTGTGCCCTATCCAAATCCCTGACTCACAAAATAATGTATATGACAAAATGGTTTTTGTTTTATGCCATAAAGTTTTGAGGCATTGTTTGTTTGAGGTTTGTTTAAGAAGCATTCGATAACAGCAACAAGAGGTATAGTTGAAATATGTGCTGGAAGACTGGTTTCAAAAGATTTAAGGCAAATATTAAAGATAAATTGCAAATTTACATTGTGAGCTAACTGGAAGTTTAAAAGGGCAATTAAAACTTAAAACAAATGTTTTGCAGAGTTAATAACATTAAATTTCTAATAATGTTTGAAAATTCTTTCAGATACTGACCAACTTGACCTAAAGTTGGTAAAGTTATCATTCTGGGTAGTTTATCTCAACCAAGGGCAATTTGGCTTCTAGCGTACATTTGACAATGTCAAAAGACATATTTGGTTGTCACAAATCCCTGGGGTTAGGGATGCTACTAGCTTCTAATGGGTAGAGGCCTGAAATGCTGCTAAATAGCTTACGACGCACAGGACAGCACCTCCACAGCAAGGAATTATCTGGCCCAAATTGTCAGTAGTGCCAATGTTGAGAAACCATGTTCTAGGATACCAGAAGCAATTGTATTTGAATAAAGGCTTTGGCAGTCCATTCCTCAAGCAAATGTATAACTTTTTGCATTTGAAGAGAAGCTTTCCTTGTTCAAATTTGCTTTTTCAGAATAAAATTTTAAATGTGTATATGGATCAGAACCACACGGGTTTGAGTCTAATATATAAAGATATGTTTCTTCACATATTTATTTGGCATGTTATTTACAGTAGACAATGCACTAGGCACTATGGATCTCCAGATAAGTTCCCTACTTGCAATGAGCTCCTATCTAATGTGGAGACAGACAGGTCAGCAATCACATTACCATAGGACAATTGTAGAACTATAGATTGAAAAATAGGACAAAGAACACCAAAGAAGGCAGGAAATTCTCAGAAAAGTCTTCAAGACGGAGGAGTTCTGGGCTGAAACTACATGGTTAAGTAGAAGTACTTCAGACTGGAGGCTGGAAAAAAAAAACAAAATAGACTTTATAATACGGACATGATGAAAAACCATACCTTGTGTACAAGTCTAATCACTTGTAGAAAATAAATGGGGCTGGACTTCGGCTCAGGTCATGATCTCACAGTTCGTGGTTCCGACCCCCTTGTCAGGTTCTGTGCTGACAGCTCAGAGCCTGGAGCCTGCTTCAGATTCTGTGTCTCCCTCTCTCTCTCTGCCCCTTCTTGGCTCGCTCTCTCTCTCTCTCTCAAAAATAAATAAATGTTAAAAATTTTTTTAAAAAAAGAAAATAAATTATGCTTTCCTTTAATAGTATATGGAGCAATTAGGAATTAAATCAGATCTAAAACCGTTAGAGGCTTCTGAAAACCTGATTGGAAAAAGTGTAATGGCTGATAATGTGAGTCTCCAAAGGGAAAATCAAGAATAATAAACAAGTTTCCAAAATCTAACTTTCTTCATGGTCCAGAGATTTAAAATATAAAAAATAAAAAACACAAAAACAAGTTTTTCCACGGCTAGGAAGAGAAGACTTAAAGCAGAAAAAAAGCTTTTTAAGGACCCAAGGCCAGCATTAAATGTAGGGGTAAAGAATAAAGGGGCATTATAACAAGCATGCAGGGAGCATTAGATGTAAAAACACAAATTAAACTTTAGAAATAAGTTTGCCTTTGTTGTTTTCTAAATTCTTTTTCAGGCTGGAACAATCATTTTTGAAATTCCATTTAAAACCCAGAAGATCTTTATGATAAACAGCCTGAAGTCTCTTATGCTATCTCATGCCTTCAATTTTCCCACAATTTCCCTTTAGAGACATGAAAAAAAATCCCCGTGGGCCTCAGAATATAAGTACTTTAGTCATACAATACTCAATTTGAACTGGTATCACTTGTAAGTTTTTATGATTCAAAAATCATATGGTATGATATTTTAAAATAGCCCCAAAGATTACCATAGCATTTCTATCATCATTTGCTACAATGATGCATTCTAACACCTAAGAAAATTTCAAAAGACACATTTCCCTTGGCAAACACCTGTTTCAAAGTAGAACAAAGCTTCTTACTTCACAACATACTCTGAAAGCACAAAACATCACTGAAGGCATGTATGTTAAAGGGTCATGGACTAACAGGAAACCGACACCAGAATCTCACCGTGGGATTGCCCTGGTTATGCTTAACTAGGGAGGTGCCCTGGCTCTTTCCTTAGGCACTGAGAAATCTTGGTTTCTAAACATCAGTTGTTATATAATGAGTTCCAAGTAGGTAAATGGGACTTAGGCTAGTATAACGAGTGCATGAGTGTCCCAAATGGAAAGCACATGATGTGATGATCCCTTTGCAGAAAGCAGAAACCAGATCAGCCCCAGAGGAGCTTGTCTAGATTGTTCTCACCCATGCATAGCAGCTTCCTCAAAAATGTTTCTCAAAATGTGGTTCTCAGACCACTCACATAAATAAATCTGGGGTGCTTCTTAAAAAAGCTTCCTTGGTGTTCTCTCAGACCTAGTGGCTAGGAATCTTTAATTTGATTCTTGGCCATGCTAGAGTTTAGGACCCATGTTTTTATGTCAAGAGTCCAGAAATATTTTGCATAGGAAATTTCCTTATTTTGTGCTGAATTCACTCAGTGCACAAAATAGTACTGAAAATAGCAAATTTCACTTCTTTAATTAATGGTATTGAGTGTTATTAGCCGAAGTCTACATAAATGGTATATCAGCATTTGGGGGTAGGAGGGGAATAACTACTGATTCTTTGCTTAAGAAATGAAATATTTCATCGTAACACTTGCCAGAGCCAGTGAGCCATTATGGTAAGTGTTAATACTGTTCCTCACCATCAGAAGGGTTAGATGGGGCTATGTTTCTCCAGATAAAGGAGTCTGATTCACAGATCCAATTTCTCTAAAAAAAATATTTTTTTTCAAGTTTTGAGTATGAATATGGCCTGTCCCAGGAAAGGATTGTTGACTTAATTTGATAGCCAAAACAACCCAGGTTGGCAGTGGTGTTAAAAAGAGTAAAGTATGTTGCATTTACAGGATATTTTTCAGACATATGATGTATTGTATAAAAACACCTGTCTTCAAATCATGCACTCCTATAAGGTCTTCAGTATGCTCCCATGAAACCTAGAAAAATATTATTACTATGTTCGAGGGAGGGTCAGGTAGTGGGAGGAATTTATTTATTCATGACTGAATAAATGAAGGACATACATCTCCCTTCCCTGCACAGCTCATTGTTCCTGACGTGGATTCCCAGAGAAGCCAGAGACCTTTGGCTTCATGGAAATATATAAGCTGGACAGGATTCCTCTTACTGCCATCTTGGAGTCACATAAAAGATGAGCGAGCTGAGGAAACTGTGAACACAGAAAAAGCTCCTAGGGAGCAGAAATAAGACAGAGAAAAAGAGAGCACTAAGTTTGGTTTTCCAGTTCTAGTTGACATGAGACCTCTCCGAATGTCGTTAATTATCCTTGTATTCCATGAAATCTCTGAGTACCTACGATAGCCCATTCCCCTTTGACGTGAGCGCTTTTGGTGGGACTCTGTTCAAACATTAGGGTTCCAGAGAGAATCTGATAAGTAATTGTGTGAACTTCCATACAAAGTATACAACGGGGACCCACTTCCTCACTTGGTTTCATCAGTAGCCTGGCTGATCTGAAATACCTTCTGTCTTTTATCAGCATTTATTGTATATGATGTGGATAAAAATTACACAGAGAAAAGGTATTTGGACTCAAGTCATTCTGTCTTGACTGAGGTCAACATGGTCTTTAATCAGCTGAATTCCCTTTAAGGGATGGAAACTAACATTTAAGTACATTGCATATGCAAAGATCTTTATGTCATTTAGCTCTTTAATCCTCAGGACTCTTTAAGGTTCAGGCTCAGGGAGACTAATTGATTTGTTCAATGATCAAAGTTAGAAAATGGTAATGATTATGCACAATCCAGACTTCTACTATAAGTTCAAAACTCTTTCTACTAAACCAGTGTCTCACAAAATATGGTACACATATCATTTTTGGTATCCAAGATTACTTTAAATAGATTATTTTATTTTATTTTTTAGTTTTATTTTTTTTCAATATATGAAGTTTATTGTCAAATTGGTTTCCATAAAACACCCAGTGCTCATCCCAAAAGGTGCCCTCCTCAATACCCATCACCCACCCTCCCCTCCCTCCCACCCCCCATCAACCCTCAGTTTGTTCTCAGTTTTTAAGAGTCTCTTATGCTTTGGCTCTCTTCCACTCTAACCTCTTTTTTTTTTTATCCTTCCCCTCCCCCATGGGTTTCTGTTAAGTTTCTCAGGATCCACATAAGAGTGAAAACATATGGTATCTGTCTTTCTCTGTATGGCTTATTTCACTTAGCATCACACTCTCCAGTTCCATCCATGTTGCTACAAAGGGCCATATTTCATTCTTTCTCATTGCCACGTAGTACTCCATTGTGTATATAAACCAGAATTTCTTTATCCATTCATCAGTTGATGGACATTTAGGCTCTTTCCATAATTCGGCTATTGTTGAGAGTGCTGCTATAAACATTGGGGTACAAGTGCCCCTATGCATCAGTACTCCTGTATCCCTTGGGTAAATTCCTAGCAGTGCTATTGCTGGGTCATAGGGTAGGTCTATTTTTAATTTTCTGAGGAACCTCCACACTGTTTTCCAGAGTGGCTGCACCAATTTGCATTCCCACCAGCAGTGCAAGAGGGTTCCTGTTTCTCCACATCCTCTCTAGCATCAAATAGATTATTTTAAAAATATATATTTTGGAGCCCCTGGGTGGCTCAGTTGATTAAGTGCCAGACTCTTGATTTTAGCTGAGGGAATGATCCCACAGTTCTTGGGATCAAGCCCTGCATAGTGTTCTTTGTTGACTGCATGGAGCCTACTTGGGATTCTCTCTCCCCCTTTCTCTCAGCCCCTTCCCCATGCTTTCTCTCTCTTTCTCTCTCTCCAAAAAAATAAATAAATAAACATTTTTAAAAACCCTTTAAAAATTTAAAGTTACACATTTATTTTGATACATTTTAGAAAAATAATTTGAATCAAATTTGATTTCATGAGTATATGTATATACATATATATAGTGAAAAACAGTACAGATGGCAGATAGATATGGCAAAAAATCTTGAAGAGAAACTATTGAGGTTTGAAAACCTCACCATATCAAGTTCATGTGAAATTATAAACAACATCTTGAAAATCTGTTCAGAATGGTCCAGTGACCATATTAAGTTCAAGATTGGGATGTAAAGCAACTATTTTTAGCAAATATATGTCGATAGCATATAGAAGACATTATTGCAGTTTTGTTTTTCTATAACCCTAATCTCTAGTGTCATTGCTGTTCGATATATCAAAATACAAAACATGGTAAACATGTTTCTATTTCCAGTACATGTACATTAAAATTGCTGAGCAATAATATAACTAAGCATGGTCAACTATTCTAACGTTTTAACAAATGCTGACGAGATTTAAGCATACACTCAACAACAACTTTATACACATTGAGAATATTTTTCCAGGTAACCAATAAAACAAGACTGGGTAATGTTGTAATGAAGGCCAAGGGACTTCAACCACTAGAGAAATATAATAATAACCCTTTAGTGATATCCTGCCTGGGGCATCATACCCAGATGATAAAACGGGCCTGGGGAACTAAAATGGCTAAGAAATCAAAACTGTTGGTTACTGACACTCTGGAAACAAACACAAGCACGTTCACAGACAAATAGAAAATTCTTCTCATATTAAGTCTAAAGTTCCTTCAGAAAAATGTAATGTAAATGTGCCATTAAGATTTCCAACACTGAATCATTGTAGATGAATAGGGACTAGAGTACAACACCAGGAGGACTGGATGAAGGGGTTCAAGGTTGCCTTCTCCTTGCTCCCTCCTCTTCCAGCTTCTTGGTAAGGCCTTTCATGACCCCATAAACTCTGTTTTGTCGCTCAGAAATTGTGAATGAAAACATCCACCTGGCTAGATCAAAAGATTACTGTAAAGGTACATTATACATTGTAAAGCACTAGGTATCTGGTAAGCAATATTATTAAAAAAATAGTTAATAAAAGAAAGCTTAAATTTTCTTCCATGTAATGAGATATGCTTGCCTTATTTTGTCCTATATCGCAAAGCTTGGTGTGTTTCTTTTAAGAAGCACATTCTGGAACACGGGATTCAAAAGTAGAAGGCTGGGAGCATGTTTATAATGGGAAATAGGGGAAAACCTATATTAAAGAAAGGATATTTTTTTCAAGAACGATTAGAGGAGATTCAGTGGTGCGATGGGTGAGATGGTCCAACTTTAACAAACGAAAAATTGCTCTTCTTAGAATTCTAATGAGAAATGTATTTACTTTTCACAACATGGGCTCCACTAGGCTGGTGAAATATCTAAAGTGAGGAATTCATACACTCTGCATCTGGCTCATACCATCGCTGCAAGCTAGTTTGAGAATGTTGTCTCTTTCTCTTAGGGCCAACGTGGATCTTGCTGAGGTCTAAAAGCCTGTGTCATCATTTTGTTTTCTGCACCCTCGTGGAGTTTATCTTTCCAGAATAAAATCACTCCAGGAGAAGCTTTAATCAACAGGCTTGCTGAGTGTGATGGATGTACAGTTTCATGTAAGTCTGAAAGGCTTATTTTTTTTCCTGTTTAATTACTTCAGAAACATTTCTGTGCTTCTTGATAAACTCACTTCTACCCAAGACAAACATTGCCCTTGAAAACCACTTGATCTCATCTGTCCTTGGTTACACGTCAAATCTGACGAACATTTCTAAAAGCCATTTCTCTTCCAGATGACCTATGGGGGTTATTTCAAGTACTGTGATTCTAAATTGCCTTTTATTTCTCTGTAATATTCTTCTGCTCGAATACCTGGAAAAAAGGCTGCATATTGTACCCTCTAGTGGTGATTGTGACATTCTTCTAAAAAATATATTGATTTCATTTTTTGACCTTTTACAATAAGTTCACTATATGTCTACTATAAAAGTATTTGTTTACTTGGACTTTTACTGCAAATTGTACAGTGTAAAAGAATTATGTTAATCTTTAAAGAGATACAAATAATGAAAATCATTTGTATTACATTATCATGGTGTTGATAAATGCATTAAAAATAGTATAGGAGATTGACCCATTTTCTTCATATTTTATTAACCCAAATTTTATTCCACTTTTTAAAAAATATTCTATTTCCTCTTTCTTCCATTTCAGAGTATTGTCAGAAAGCAGGTATTTCTACTACTAGAGGAAGTATATACAGCACTCTACATACCCCAAAATATCATTTTTATTTGAGTTCAGAGGTCCTTTTTACTAATGTTTAGTTATGAGTACCTCTCTTTTTCTAAGAATTCACAACATTTGAAATCAAATAAAGAAGCCACACATGGAAATTCTGATTCTACAAGAACTTGAAATGTATGCCCTATTTCTTTCTTTCTTTCTTTGCCTTTCCCACACTTCATTTTCTTCCTACCCCCAAATGGGCCAAAGCCCATCTTTAAACTGAAAGAAAGCACACACTTTAGAAGAGCTGCTGCTAAAAGCATCGCAATCTCTCTGTCCTACATTCCTTTCTGATAGAAATTTAATTAGATATTTTTATTTTAAAGTTCTTGCATCCAAATTCCTAATGAGTTTCACTTTGTGTACAGATGAGAATAAAAGCAGTTAAGAAAAACAAAGGAGATAATCAAGCAGAACAGGTGGTTCCCAACAAAAACTTGAAATTAGGACTTGTTTTCAACTGAGAGTAATCAAGACATAACCATAAGTTAAAATGATGTTAATAAATAGAAGAAAATATCTTGTTCCTGGATAAAAAGACTCAGTATTTTAGGATGTCAATTTCCCTAAGTTAGTCCTTAGATTCAATAACATCCTTATAGAATTTTAATAAACTTATCCAAATGCTTCTAAAGTTTATCTTTAAGAATATGCAAGTGAAAATAGACAAGAACAACAAGAACATTAAAGTAGGGATAATATAGGGGAAGACTAGATTTAATATGTGTTTAAAGGTGATATGATGGGGCGCCTGGGTGGCGCAGTCGGTTAAGCGTCCGACTTCAGCCAGGTCACGATCTCGCGGTCTGTGAGTTCGAGCCCCGCGTCGGGCTCTGGGCTGATGGCTCAGAGCCTGGAGCCTGTTTCCAATTCTGTGTCTCCCTCTCTCTCTGCCCCTCCCCCGTTCATGCTCTGTCTCTCTCTGTCCCAAAAATAAATAAACGTTGAAAAACAAAATTAAAAAAAAAAAAAAAAAAAAAATAAAGGTGATATGAAGCCATAATAAATAAAACAGCATGTTATCAGCACGGTAAAAGAAAAGTCTATTAATAGAATAAACAAAGAAACAGTAGCATGTGGTATTTTAGTAAATGCCAATATTGACATTTTGAGTTACTGAGGAAAAATGGATTCAAACTACTAATTAACCATCTGGAGAAAAAATACAAAGTCCTCCTTTTCTCCTCACACCAAAGTGTATTCCAGTTAGATTCATGGATTAAATTTCAAAAGATGATAAAATACTAAAAATAAATAAGAATTAGTATTTTAATAAATCTTAGACTGAGGAAAGCATTTATGAGTGTAAAATGAAACCCAAAGGTCATAAAAATATCTGCAAATATAACACTACACATATTTAAACTTTTAAAATATTTATAAATTCTTCCATAACTATGGTCAGAGGTAAACACTGGAAAAATATTTATAATATTTGTAAAGACAAAGTGCTAATTTTCTAGTTTACAAAGAGGTCTCTTAATCACTAAAAAAAAAAAAAAAAAAAAAAAAAAAAGACAACCCAAAAGAAAACTTGGCAAAGGACCTAAATAGGCAAACCACAGATGAACAAATGTAAATGGGCAGAAAACTAGAAGATGCTTATCCTCACTAGTAATTACAGAAACACAAATTTAAACAAGCTTAAACATTTCACTGATCATCTTAGCAAAGATTAAAAGATTCAATAATGCAAAATTTCTAAGATTATAATAAAGCAGAGAATGTCAGTGCTATTATAGGAATATAAACTAATACAATCTTCCGGGAGATAAATTTGGCAATATTTATTAAAATGTTTTTGACTCAAGGGGCGCCTGGGTGGCTCAGTCGGTTAAGCATCCAACTCTTGATTTTGGTTCAGGTCATGATTTCAGAGTTCGTGGGCTCAAGCCCCTCATCGGGCTCTGTGCTGACAGTGTAGAACCTGCTCGGGATCCTCTCTTTCTCTCTCTGCCCCTCCCCTGCTTGTTCTCATGCTCTCTCTCTCAAAATAAATAAATAAACTTTAAAAATTTTTTTTGTGTTTTTGACTCAGAAGTTCCCTTTCTACACTTCAGGACTTTATCACACAGAAATACTTTGCATTTGAATGTGCAGAGATATATGTATAAAGCTGTTTTTCTATTATTAAAAATGACCCAAATGCCATTGTGGAAAACAGAATGGTGGTTCTTCAAAAAATTAAACATAATAATGTAAGAAAACACAGTAATTCCATATGATCCAGAAATTCCACTTCTGAGTATATTCCCCAAGGAACTGACAGCAGGAACATGAGTAGATATCTCTACACCCATGTTTCACAGAAGCATTATTCACAATAAGCAAAGGTAGAAAAAAACCCAAGTGTCCATCAACAGATGAATGGATTAACAATAACTATATATATATATATATATATATATATATATATATTCAGCTTTAGAAATGGAATGTTTTTCAGCTTTAGAAAATGAAAGAAATTCTGATACATACTACAACATAAATGAATCTTTCTCTCTCTCTCTCTCTTTTTTAAAAAAATGTTTATTTTTGAAAGAGAGAGAATGAAAGCAGAGGAGGGGCAGGGAAAGAGAGGCAGAGAGAGAGTCCCAAGTAGGCTCCACATTGTCAGCCTGACACAGGGCTCAAACCCACAAACCATGACATCATGACCTGAGCCAAAATCAAGAGTAACTGACTGAGCCATTCAGGCACCCCCATCATAGTGAGATAGAAAGTAGAATGGTGGTTTCTCGGGGCTGGGAGAAACAGAGAATGGGGAGTTAATATTACATCAAGTTCACCAAAGGTAAGGCCATCTAACTCAGATGATGGAAAAAGCATCCTCTTTGTGGTTTTCTTTCTGGGGACACAAAATTAGGTCTCACTTCTGTGACAGGTATTGCATCACTGTCAATCATATTAGGAAGAAATTCATCCTGGGAAAGAAAATGAAGACTTAGGGAGCAGAAACTAAACTGAGGTTAGAAGAAAATTTCCCTCTTTTCTCTGGGTTTGACGTTTGGAGAATGTGAGAGGCGGAGAGCCCTAACCCGTGCCTGACCACATGGAGACAAGCAGATGACAAGTCAGGAGGGTGGCTCAGCCCATGAGGAACCCTAGGCAGGCTGGACGTGAACTGCAGCAGCAATTTATTTTTCCTATTGGACTTCCCTTCCATTAGTATTTGTCTTTCAGTAGGATCTCTGGGCTGAGGGGAAATTACTGGAGAGCCTCCATCTTTGCTCATGGGCAGTGGTTACTGCCAGAGGGTATCATGGCCTCTGGACTAGAAATGGTGAGTTTCATCCCCGGAACAAGACGAAGTACTTTGACAAGAAGAGGGAACCAGAGGGAAAGGGTGCCAGGGACGTGTTCCTCAGCACATATTAGGTATCAAAAACTGTTAGAAGTATCAGAGGGACATTCTTTGTTGAGAACTCCATCTTAATCAATAAAAAAGACTGGGGAGAGGTCTCACCATCATGGTTTGGATTAGAGTAATTATAACCCAGATATTATCTGGGGTCTTCCTGACCTTTAAAGATGAAAGTGGTTCAACACAAAACCCCAATTTCAAGTCCTGTAGATTCTAAAACTTCCCCTAAGTGTTCTGTGAATTCAAGAGGAATAGGCAGCAGAGGAGGAAGGGACTTTCGTCCCATGCCTCTGGTGTGGTCTCTCTTTAAACAGCTTTGATATGGTTTTGACATTCACCCCTTGAGTGTACATACTCCCACAAGAAAAGTCTACACACACGGAGCATTTTGTAGCTAGAACAAGCTTTACTGTATCACTGGGGGCCAGGGAAGAGGTGGTTCTGCCCTACACGACAAATGGCAGGATGTCCACATGAGAGAATGCTGATTACCACATGCTTCTGGCACCCTGGCACCATGAATTCTCTTCACTCCTCCATGCAGTACCCAATCTTCCCTCAGGCTCCTCTCCCCATCTCCCATTGATTTCCCCCGATTATTTCTTCACAATTCTGCCTTCTGCCCAGTTTTGGAAGAAAAATAAGGAGAACTCTTCTCCAGTTTCATATAGAGGAATTCTGCCCTATTCTCTGAAGTTCAGGCATCAACCTACACCTTGGTCAACACTTTTTAACTCAATCATTTATTAATGTGTTTCTCCAGCCTCAATCAATCTGTGATGAATTTTTAGATCAGCAGTTAAGATAACAAAAATGTTTCTACCTTATTGTCTAATACAGATAGATTAATAGTAGATATAGGGGCACCTGGATGGCTCAGTTGGTTAAGTGTCCGACTTTGGCTCAGGTCATGATCTCGTGGTTTGTGAGTTTGAGCCCCATGTCAGGCTCTGTGCTGACAGCTAGGAGCCTGGAGCCTGCTTCAGATTCTATGTCTCCCTCTCTCTCTGCCCCTCCACTGCTCATGTTCTGTCTCTCTCTGTCTCTCAAAAATAAATGTTTAAAAAATAAATTTTAATAGTACATATAGATAGCCTCTTAAAGATTAGGAGACAATTTACTGAACTGTCAACAATAAATTATCTCTGGGGCACCTGGCTGGCTCAGTCAGTAGAGCATGCAGCTCTTGATCTCAGGGTCATGAATTCACACCCCTCATTGGGTGTAGAGATTACTTTAATAAATAAACTTTAAAAATAAATAAGTAAATAGGAGTGCCTGTGTGGCACAGTTAGTTAAGCATCCAACTCTTGATTTCGGCTCAGGTCATGATCTCAAGGTTTTTGAGATGTAGCCCTGCATCAGGCTGTGTGCTGACAGTGCAAAGCCTACTTGGGGTTCTCTGTCTCCTTCTCTCTCTGCCCCTCCTTTGTGCACGCTCTCTCTTTCTCTCCCTCCCTCCCTCTCTCAAAATAAATAAATAAACATTTAAATAAGCAATCTCTAAGGAAATAGATTATAGCTACTTTCATTTTCTCCATTGGGTTTTTTCAGTGACTTCTGAATTGTCACACTCAGCATATATCTCTTTCTTCTGGGATTTCAAAGCAAAATCCTACATGAGGGGAGCTCGCAGTGAACAAGGCCCAGGTATCAATCTTGGTGTGATATAGCTGATTAGTGAGGCTTGCCCTGGCCGTTGCAAGAACTAAGATGTCTCATTGCACTACCTGTACTTGAATTTATTTTCTATTGCTGTGAAACATTTTCTGAGTGGCAGTAGACCCACTTTCTGTCTCCCAGAGCCATAAGAGGCCATCAGTTCCTGGTTTTAATGGATCTCCTTAATGGGTTCTTTCTAATAAAATCAGCATTTGATTTTCTCTGTCCTTCACACTACAATTTACCTTTGGTCAGGTTTTAATTGAAAACATCCAAATATTTCCTCTGGAGCTATAATGCCAACGAGCCAGATACAGTATTAGGCATACTTTCCTGCTTGTCCTGATAAGAAAGGCAGGGAATTCTAATTCTACCAATTTTTTCCCCTACGTTTGAAATTTAAATGATTTCAACATATTATGAAATGAGACAAGCTGATAGCAGAAGCAGTACTCAGTAATTGGAAAGTCAGTTACCTTTTATCTCTTGGCTAAAAGGAGGAACTAGGTCAGTTCCTTGTTATTATTATTAGCAAATGCTATTTATAGCATGGTATATAAATTCCTGGGGGAAAGACATCCTAAATTTGATTTTCAAGCAGGAGGCAATAGCTAACTCGTTCTTATTCTTAAATATATTAAGAATGCAGTGGACCAATTTTACAAGTATCAAAGTCCTTGCTACCTTGCAAAAAATAATAATAATAGTAATAAGTCATAAGCCATTTTCACTACTCATCAAGAATCTACTAGAAAGTTTTGTTACAGATGTGTATTTCAGCCACACATCACAGGCCTATGTGATGGAGAAAGAAATATAAACTTGAGCATAAAATATTTATGACAGGGAGTTACTCATGGCCCTTTATTTATAGACCCTTCTTTTTGTGTGTGTTGCTGCCACAACTAGAAAACTAAAATTGGGGAGATGCTTCTGTATTTGTGTCTTCTGGTGAGAAGATTAAAATTACCCACCCACTAAATTGAATGCATCTGAAATAAATCATGAGGTGTTTATAAATAGCATCATTTCAAAGGGCAGGAAATTATGCCTGCTTAGGGCTTATTACTAAACCCAAAAAAAGGTTGCCTTGGAGGCAGCAAGATTCCCAAACAGCCTCCGCGCTTGCATGCATCAGAACAGATGTCAGTTTGGACACAAAATACAAAAGCAAACATTTTGCAGGAAGAACTATGATGTGCTGCCATCCAATTCTATCGCACTCAAGGTAGAAACATTACCAAAAATCAACTTTTCTGCCTTGCTCCTAAATGGGCTAGAAGACTGGTGACATCATGCTTTAATGTTTACAAAAGGAGGAAACAGTACTTCAACTAGAAAGGCCACAAACAGGGGCGCGTGGGTGGCTCAGTCGGTTGGGCGTCCAACTTCGGCCCAGGTCATGATCTCATGGGCCTGAGCCAGCATGGGGCTCTGTGCTAACAGCTCAGAGCCCGGAGCCTGCTTTGAATTCTGTGTCTCCCTCTCTCTCTGCCCCTTCCCTACTCACACTCTGTCAAAAATAAGTAAACATTGAGAAAAAGAAATTTTTAAAAAAAGGGGGGGGGGCCCGCAAACATTCAAACTCCTCCCACCACAAATTTCCACATCTGCCAACAGCTGAAAGCCGTGGGGGCAAAAGTGCTCGCAAGCACCATTCCACTTCCTGTCTTCTCTCCTTTCTAAGCGTTCTTCAGCCCTCAGCTGGCTTTTGAGGAGTGCTGGCTAGAATTCCAGGGAAAATGGTTGCCCAGGTAATGACCGCCTCGTGCTGAACTCCTGCATGAACCAGGGAGATCCCAGACACCATCCTGTGAACACTTGCTCCAGGACAAGTTGGAAATGTAATCTTCAGGAGGAACCTTTTTTTAATTTAATCTTTAAATTTTATTTATTTTGAAAGAGAGAGAGAGCATACGTGCCCGTGAGCGGGGAGGGGCAGAGAGAGAAGGAGGGAGAGAATCCCAAGCAGGCTGTGTGCTGTCAGCACAGAGCCTCACTCAGGGCTCCAACCCACAAACGCTGAGATCATGCATGACCTGAGGCGAACCCAAGAGTCCAGCTTCAGGTGCTTAACTGACTGAGCCACCCAGGCGCCCCCGGGGGCACCTTTAGATCATGCTCCTGACCTCCACAGACCAGCTCTGAGCCTTTAGATTGGGAATTAAAGCAGGAACACTAGAACTTGATGCTTTGCCTTATATCAGCTTCAAAATGTTGAACAATCTTCAAGGACATGAGAATTCAGCTCTGAGTTTTAATTTTGTCAGTAGTTCTTGTTTCACATTTAACGCCTCTTCAAGTTCTGCAGTTCCATAAACCCTTGGATGATTTTTTTTTTTAATTTTTTTTTCAACGTTTATTTATTTTTGGGACAGAAAGAGACAGAGCATGAACGGGGGAGGGGCAGAGAGAGAGGGAGACACAGAATCGGAAACAGGCTCCAGGCTCTGAGCCATCAGCCCAGAGCCTGACGCGGTGCTCGAACTCACAGACCGCGAGATTGTGACCTGGCTGAAGTCGGACGCTTAACCAACTGCGCCACCCAGGCGCCCCAACCCTTGGATGATTTAACTTGAATCACAATTCTATTACTTGGTAGCTGAGAGGAATGGCCAGGGATAGGATAGGCTCAGTAAAGTTGAATCTCCACTTCCCCTCCCAAGAATATTTGTTTTGTCAGTTATTGTTGATCCACTGGGCTTCCATTGCCCTAAATCCCTAGTCCTATATATTCCTAAAATACTTCAGTCCTTTATATGACCTATTTCTAGAATGCTTACTTCCTTTAGCCAATTACATTTATAGTTACATATTAGCTTATTGTTTCAGTTTTGAAATGTAGGAAAGAAAATATATTTGCCACGATTTTCTCATTTTCTCCTATCTCTTTAAGCCATTGTTGGGTCACATTTGAATTTCAGTTTTATTCTCTGATTATTATCAAGGCAGTGAGGTCCCTTTAGACTTGAAATAGTATCAGGTTTCAATTTTGCATGTCTTGTAAAATGCTCATGTAGCTCACTTAAGAATATAATGAACACCTAAGGACTCATCAAAGAATTGCTTAATGAAGAGACCAACCATTTGAACCATAGAATTTGAGAAAGTAGCTCTGCAGACCTCTCTATTATCTAATGTAGGTCTTTTCCCCCACATCCACCCTTTCATCAGCTACCACGGATCTCACAGAAAGCTCACATTGTGCACACATACGTTTGATGCTATGTGGGCTAGTTTAAAAGTTAGAACAGATGTGGTTCTTGTCTTTCTTAATGAAGTGATCTTCTTCCAAAGAGTAAAGTAAAATGACACTTACTTTGCCAACTGTTTTGGGTCTGGGTCCTTCCCAAAATTGCTGTGTTGAAGGTAGGGTCTTTACAGAGGTAATTTAGTTAAAATGAGGTCATTAGGATGGGCCCTCATCCAGTGACTGGCATCCTTATAACAAGGGAGAATTTGTGCAGAGACACAGGGAGAAGCGGGCTGCCTGCAAGGCAAGGAGAAAGGCTGGGATCAGACCTTTCCCTCACAGCCTTCAGTAGGCACCCATCCTTAATCTTGGACTTCCAGTCTCCAGAACTGGGAGACAATAAATTTCTGTTCTTTAAGCCACCCAGTTTGTTATGCTTTGTTATGGCAGCCCTAGAAAATTATACAGAATCCAAATGTAAGTGATTGCTTTTCCATTTACCTCTCATCCAGCACCTTTATTTAAAAAAATTTTTTGGGGGGCGCCTGGGTGGCGCAGTCGGTTAAGCGTCCGACTTCACCCAGGTCACGATCTCACGGTCCGTGAGTTCGAGCCCCGCTTCGGGCTCTGGGCTGATGGCTCAGAGCCTGGAGCCTGTTTCCGATTCTGTGTCTCCCTCTCTCTCTGCCCCTCCCCCATTCATGCTCTGTCTCTCTCTGTCCCAAAAATAAATAAACGTTGAAAAAAAATTAAAAAAAAAAAATTTTTTTTAAGTTTATTTATTTATTTGAAAGAGAGAGAGCACAAGTGGGGGAGGGACAGAAAGAGAGGGAGAGAAAGAATCCCAAGCAGGCTCCCAGCTGACAGCATGGAGCCGATGCGGGGCTTGAAACCATGAACCATGAGCTCATGACCTGAGCTGAAATCAAGAGTTGAAAGCTCAGTCGACTGAACCCCTCAGGTCACCCCTCAGCACCTTTATTTTAAATAATGATGTGTTCATTGTGATTGCCACCTCTTTCCCTTCTCCCTGAAGCTTCACCTGTGAGATACTAACTCTCTTAGAATTGGCTACAGTGCTTGGGGTCTGGTACCCAAGACCTGAACTTACATTTTTGATGTCAGAACTCTGGAAAGACTCTTCTGAAAGACAATCATAATAATAGCTATCATTTGGTGAGCACTTTCTTTTTTTTTTATGTTTATTTATTTATTTATTTGTTTATTTAGATAGAGAGAAAGCATGTGCTAGTGGGGGAGGGCCAGAGAGAGAGGGAGACAGAGAACCCCAAGCAGGCTCTGTGCTGTCAGCGCAGAGCCTGACACAGAGCTGGATCCCATGAATCATGAGATCATGACCTGAGCCAAAATCAAGAGTCAGATGCTTAACTGACTAAGCCACCCAGGCACCCCATCCCTAGTGAGCCCTTTCTATGTGGTATATGACAGATATTATCTGTTGAAAATCTCTAGGAGACAGGTACTGATATTGTCCCCACTATATGAAGAAACCAAGAATTAGAGAGGTTAAGTAACTTTCTTAAGGTCACACAGTGGATGAACAGGTTTGAACCCAAGTAGTATGAATGCAAAGACTGTATATCTTTGCAGAAGCCAAGTGAAGTGTGGTCCAGAATGTCTGAAAAAAAAAAAGAAAAGAAATGCCCCAAATGGTGGAATGACTAAATAACTTATGTTTTACTCATGCAATGAAATATCAAGCAATAATAAAACATAATAATGAGGGGCACCTGGGTGGCTCAGTGAGTTATGCTCTCTTGATTTTGGCTCAAGTCATGTACTCATGGTTTGTGATATCAAGTCCTGTGTCAGGCTCTGCATTGACAGCACAGAACCTCCTTGGGATTCTCTGTCTCCCTCCCTCTCTGCTCCTCTCCACCTCAAAATAAATAAATAAACCTTAAAGAAAACATAATAATTTCATAAAATTTAATGGTATAGGAAAATGCTCATAATATATTAAATGAAAAAAGTGCTAAAAAAAAAAGTGCTGCAAAAATCCCAAATTTTTACCTTAAAAAAGAAAAAAGAAAATAGAATGTCAGTGTTGACTGTCTTTAGAGACTAGATGAAAACTGATTTTCATTTTTTCCTTTATGCTTCTCTGTATTTTCTAAATTTTTTGAAATGGCCATATCTTGCCTTTAAATTCCAAAAATTAAGGCATAGTAAAGCATAAAAATTCCTAAGGTAAATTTCTTTTAATTTCTAGCATAGAAGAGAAAAGAGTTTGTCTGGTTTTTGTTTCTGTCTGAGACAATCACTACCACCTCTATTTAGAGGTAGATGACCTCCTATCCAGTCCTTTGTCGGCATTAGACTCCTTAGTTTTCATAAGAAAATGTCAATTGTACCCACCAGCTCAACTGACTCTGATGGATGTGTCCTTCATCGTAGTCAAAGATTATCTATACTTGAGCATCTCTGCAGAGAGCATAACCTTGAACTCTGCTGTCCAAAACAATTAAAAAGCTTGACTATAAAAAGAAAAAATATTCAGATACAAGTCCCAGATGACCATATAGTCTACCTATTTCTCTGGGACTTGACATTTTACCACCAAATCTTACAGCTGTAACCTTCAACCATACTGTTAAGCTTCTTACAGAATTACCTTCGCTGAGATAAATTTGGCTAAAAGACCATCAGCTTGCATTTGAGAAACCTTATAAGCAGCAATTCTATGAAACCCATTATTGAATTAAATGTAGAAGAGCTGTTGGAACAGCTACTCACCACATTATTATACTTTAGGAGGAAATTTTTTCAAGTCAAAATCACCATGATCTTTTTAAGCAACAGACTGTTTTAATCTTATGGACACTGTAATTTGTATTATCAACTTAAAAATTACAGGTCACTCACAACCCCCTGTCTTAGCTGCTGTAAAGCTCTGGGTCAAATATGCAGTGTCCCTCCAGGAAATGTCCCGATGTGTGTTTGGTATACTAATCTCAAATTTTCTTCTGGCACTGACTTCCTCCTTTTTTTCATCTTTCTATGCTCCTTCAAAGCATATAGGAGGGGGAAAGGAGAAATGAATGAACAAATAAATTGAAAGCAATTTTGTGATGGGAACTTACTATGATTTCAAATTAAGACAATAAGGAGGAGAGTTTTATGGTTTCATCTGTTTTTCTAGAACAATCTACAGTGATTCAAGAGTTGCTGACGTGATGAAAACATGACAAATGGAAGATTATGCACACACACACACACACACACACACACACAACTTGTTTTCAAAAAGAATGACAGAGTCCAAGTCCAAGGTATACACACAGCTGTTGACAAGATCCACAGTGTCAATGCAAACAACCTAAAATGGACTATTTTCTCAGGGAATAGGCCTGTGGCTTTGGGTTCAAGAGGATAAATCAGAGAGGCTGGGAAGAATGACTGTTCTCTTTGTTTCTTTGCCATTTTCCAAGTTCCAATTCTACATTGCATCCATTCTTTACACAGACTACTTTCAACTTCAGAAAAGTGAAGACATAGCCAAGAATCAGAACAAAGGAGTGTAGGCTCTGCTTGTCCCCCAAGAGCAGAGAGATCACTTGACCAGAGCCCCCTTGCTCATGGTACCTACAGATTTACAAGCAGTGTTGCAGAACCTGCCCTGTTCATACCTAAGAGAATCCCCTTCTCTCTTATCTTGTCCTCACAGGATTTCCATCATCTGTTGTTTTCTCCATTCAGTATTTAAGTTTGGTGTTTCAACTTTCCCCGTAGTCAGTATTTGATCTCTTTCTTTCCTGTAAACAGCAGTGTGGCCTGTCTTAACATTCCCTCTAGAACAATTTTTCTCCCTGAGGTGCTGAGTCACTGAAGGGAGCAACAGACATTCTGTGGGCAGCAGTAGTCAATTGAGAAAACAGAATCGTTTCCCAGGATTTAAAAGTTTACTTTCAAGGGTGAGCAAATTCAGGAGGATCAGGAGAGTGGGTGAGAAGTTCATGCAAGGTAAAAGGCACAAGGCCCATTTCATACAGTTTGTGGAAGATTGTATTTCATAAATGAAAATGGGATGAGTGGAAAATTCCTTTATATAGCAGCAAGGAAGTAGTACATCATCACTCTGGGCTGGGACTGCAGAGAGTCCTGTTGAGTTCACATCCTTTCCTAGTGTCCTCTGCCTTCAGCTTTCTGACCAGTTAAACAAGAAGACTTCTGCCCCTCCTATAATAGAAGAATACAGAGGGGTGCATGGCTGGTTCAATCAGAAGAACATGTGACTCTTGATCTTGGGGTCGTAAATTCGAGCCCCACACTGGATGTAGAGATTACTAAAAACAATAAATATGAAAAATAGGAGAGTACTAAGAATGTGAATTGTGAGAGTTCTGAAATTTGGCCACCTTAATTTAATATTTTCAAATATCTACTGTTTCAAAATCAAAGTCTAGGTACATTTGAACTTTCCATTTTCCATTTATATTGACATATTTTACAATGGTCACTCAATTAAAACTAAACTTTTTAAGCAAAAGAATGAAGCATAGCTAGATACACAGGTAAAGCTTCACATTATAAGCCTTTAAAAATGGGTATTGGCAGCAATTTCTTGTGAATCAACAATATTTCAAAATAAAAACAAGTTAAACGTGGATAGTCTTACCCAAACACAGAGGGGCTTCCCATGAAATAACATGTGAGTGTGGTATTTCCACAGCCTCTTCTTTAAACCCTTCCTATAACTCAATTGTATGCCAGCTATTATTCAAGTAGCATGGTCTCATTATAAATATATTATCTAGGGGCACCTGGGTGGCTCAGTCGGTTAAGTCTCCGACTTCGGGTTCGGGTCATGATCTTGTGGTTTGTGAGTTCGAGCCCAACGTCGGGCTCTGTGCTGACAGCTCAGAGTCTGGAGCCTGGTTCGGATTCTCTGTCTCCTTCTCTCTGCCCATCTCCTGCTTGTGCTCTGTCTCTCAAAAATAAATAAATAAATGTAAAATAATAATAAAATAAATATATTACCTAAAAAGTGTATTAACGAGAACCATATAAGGTACATAGAATTATCCCATATTTCAAATAAGAAAACCAAGGTTCAGAGAAATTGGGTAATTTATCCAAGATTATACTACAGTAAGAAGTAAATGCCTGGTCTATCTGAACTCAAAGCCACTCTATTTCCACTGTTTAGCCAAACAATCTGCTACGTTAACTTCTACAACTTCTACTTAACTTCCTTCTCCCAGCTGCCTTATGGAAAAGGCATAAAGTGTAGAATCACATTCTTTACTCCCTCACTGTGTAACTGGTTATTGTACACAGTTGTCTGAGCCTTTATTTTCCTCAGCTCTAAAATTGGGATGACAAGGCCCACCTACTAATGTATTAAAACCATTAAATGAGATAATGTATGTAAAACATGAGCACAATGCCTGGCTCATACTAGGTGCATAATAAGTATCAGATCATGATCATACCATCATTTATCTATACTGAAATGTATTGGTATTTACCTTTTTTTATTTGTATGTTTGCTTAACTAGATTTAAAAGCCTATGGCTCGTACTGTATCCTCCTTCAGTCAATGAGAATGCTATTGATTACACATTCTGGAAACCAAATTTATACTGGGTTAAACAGGAAGGAAATCAATTACCTCACACAGGAGGATGGCCAGGGCAGGCTTAAGGGGTGGTTGGTTCAGCAATCAACAATGTCCTTAAGAACCTAGATTCTTTCTGCTCTACCGTCCACAGGATCTGCTTCACCCTAGGACATGTTCCCCTCAACATGTTGCCCTCACTGGTGAAGGAAGCCTATGGTCACCCTACCATAATAATCACACTTTATTTTGTCTGAAAGGAGAGGAAAGCTACCTCCCTGTCATTCTGTTAAAGACAAAAAATAGCTTTTTTGATTTTCTACAATCAGCTAGTCTCTCCTCACATCTCATTAGACCATGTTGGCTTTAGCTTGCCCACCCTGAACCATTCACTGGGTGAATGGTTTTTCAGGGAAAAAGGGAAATGGATTTTTCAGAATTAATTTGATCATCTGAAGGGAAAAAGAGTTTGTCCACTACCTTCTTCAAGCTTTATATTTTAGAGCTCAATTACTACTTCTGAAATGGATGAATGTATGAAAACAAGTTTATTTATGACTATAGGTGGAAATTCTAGTAATATCCAGAAAATTGACAGTGAAATGGCACAGAAATAAAACATGTCTTTCTGACTTCAGAGCCCACAGTGCCTTCGCCCATTGGTTATGCAGAAATGGGTAGTAAGAGTATCACACACACACACACACACACACACACACACACACACACATTTTGCCTTGGATCCATCCTGTTCTGACACTGATTAACATAGATCTATAAATACATGTCGCTAGTACAAATGACATGAACGTGCAGGGAAAAAAAACAAGACTCTTAACACATTATCTACAGCAAGTTCCCTAAGAAATTACTTAGATGGCGCATATCCACATTGAACTACATAGGACTTCATCTCCATTCAGCTCCTTTTCAATCCTTGTGATGTAATCAAAGCAAAAGCCAGTTTAGTCCTCTGAGTCTTTAACACCCTCTAATACTGTTATAATCTCCCTTTAACAAAGACATAGGCTTGGAGCCTTGAAGGACATCTACCTGGACTTTTAAGTATTGTTTTGTTTTCCTTTCAATTATTTTTACAGTTATCTTGTATTTGTGATCAATAATACTGGTCTTCCCATTTGAGGTGATGATATAAAGTCCCTTTTGAAAACAAATCTATTTAAAGAAAATAAAGCCAATTAAAATAATTATCTTGGAGAAGAGATTATGCATGGATATGTTAGAAATTATGAGGTGATGTGTAGTGGTATGCGGATATGGGAAAATATGAAAGTGTTATGAGAAAACTAAGGTTTGAAACTCATTTACCTGGGATAATTACAGAATGATTGCAGATGTTTACTTCCAGATAAAAATGCTAGCACAGAGGGCAATTACTTCAGGAGCCACAAGAGGACAGCGTATCAGTGACTATAAAGCCAATTTATTCAAAGCAGGTGTTCCCTTACTTAAGCCCTTGTTCCTCAAAGTGTGGTCCGCAGACCAACAGCATCAGCATCACCTCAGAGCATGTTAGAAAGCAGAGTCTCTGGCCCTACCCCTGACTAATGAGTCAGAATCTATAGTCTAACAAGATTCCATAAGGAATTATGCACATTAAAGTTTGAGAAGCACTGACTTAGAGCTTTGGTGTTCTTTTTGGCTCCTTATTGTGAACTGGGCTGACAGTTTTGAGGAAGTATATTTGCTCATGGATTATACAATCACACTAATTAGTTTTCAATCCCAGTTCTTCCTCCAACAGTATGACTTGGGCAAGAATCTGCATTTCCAACCCTTAGTACATTGCTTTGATAAACAGATGCTCCATAAATGAAGGGATGAATGAATGAATGAATCATTCAGACACATTTCCTGACAACTTTCTATATTCCCACCATCCTTTATTTTGGTGGTTTGATGGAAGATGAGTATTTGTGCTTTTTAGTATCAACTGCTTTAAATCTTTTTGGAATAAGACAAAAAACAAGTATTCCTACATATATGCATACATGTTCAAATATTCCTGCCACATTCAGGTGAGCTTTCCTAGGGCTTTCCCCATATTCTGGTGCCTTTTAGCACCAATATGAACCCTGAGCGTGCAAAGCATGTACAGATAGAGAGAAGTATTTGTGCAAGCAAGCATTCACATCTGATCATTTCCTTGGTTTTCCAACATCTAAGCCTTAAGGAAATCAAGGTAAAAGAACAAAATACACTTATGTTTCCTTGCCTATGAATCAGTAGGTATTCTAGACAAATATTAAAAATGACTTACATTCTTCAAGGAGTGGAGCTAACAGCCAAAAAGATTACTCCAATATATTCCCTTTTAAAAAGTACAAGTGCAATAGATTGAAAAACCAGTAGAATGCCCCAAAAGTCTAAAACGTGAGGCCTTCTGCCTCTGAAAGCTTTGTGTGTTTTCCGATCATTCGCCCACTACAAATCGATTTATGGTTGGGTAGTTTCTCCATTTGTTCTGGTGCCAGAATATATTGAGGGGAAAGAGAAATCTAATTGATGGGGTTATTCCTGGGCTGAGGCAAATCTCCCAGGCTCCATCCTTGCAACAGAGTAACTGGCCAGTAATGAAAGAAAGCAGCACTGAGGGAGAAGGAGATTCTCACAACCCCAGATATAAAATCAGTTCATAGAATTTTCACTATCAGTAAAGACTAAGTGGTGGAATACTCTTTCTTTCTTTCTAAAGATGCACTTTTGTGATTTTTCGCTCCTTAGTTTCATTCTTATCTCCATTCATTCATTCATTTTTTTTTCATTCATTCACCAAATATTTTTTAGTACTTCCTAGATGGTAGGGATATAGAAGGAAAAAGAACAAATAAGGTCTCTGCTTTGGGGAAACTAACTTCTAGAATGTAAGTGAGGGGACAGACAATTAACAACTAAACAAGAAAAGATGATTTCAGTTAATTACAGAAAAAGAAAAAACAGGATTATGTGATTGTCAGTAGGGAAAGTGAGTAACCTTAGAATGAATTATCAGGCAAAGATTGTCTTAGAATGTGGTCTTTGCTCCAAGATCTGAACAGGAGTTAGCCTTGTAAGCCTTGCAGGTAGGCTTCCAGTAGAGGACAGCTACAAAAAGGTGCTGCAGCAAGATCAAGTTTAGTATGTTTGGGGAACAAAAAATAGCCATGTGTCCATAACAAACTGATCAAGGTAGAGAGTGTATGTATAAAAATATGTTACCAAAGATTCAATGAATGGATATATTTGTGTATGGTGGGGGTATGGGAAAGCTAGAGTTGACATGAGAGCACAATGTAATGAGCCTGGAAGCTCCAAGCTCTACTGAAATTCCACTTATTTGTACTGCCTATAATTAAGGGCTGTAGGGAAAGGAAGATGCTTTGCATTTGGGGGCTCAGTTAATGCTTAGGAGCAGACCTATTGGAATAGTCTTCACCATGAGCAGAAATGGTGTCTGATTCTCACTTTATGTCATATGTTGTACATTAAGTTATTTTGGAAGCTACTCAATCATGGTGGCTCTTAAAAAGAAAATTACAATGTAAAAATCCAACCCACTCACGGAAAATTTTAGATTTTAAAAACTATAGATTTATCAGTAACTGTTATAATTAGCTCCTGCTGAGAATCTTTTTTTTCAGAGCATCATTACTTTTCACAATTAGTTCTATAATTACCCCATATAATATGATCCATTTGATCTGAAGTCCTAAAACCAAGCACTAGTAGTTGATCACTGTCTGTCTATAGTTTATATTGCTCTTTATCCAAGAAAATATTCATTCTTATTAGCCAGATAGAGATCTATTATGAATGTCAATGTAACTTAATTAAAGCATAATATTAATCATATCTTCCACACTCAAATACTTCCCCAATGGTATTTACTTGCATAGACCTTCACTGATGAAATGCAAAATAAATCAAATGAAGACACTTTTGATGATTAGGGAGATTTAAGCAAAGCCTTTCTTAATGAAAAAAATAATGTAATAGAAAGTATAGAAAGAATTGTCTGCTAAATTATATCCAAAAGAGGATCCTAGTAAAATAAGACATTTGTTTTTACTGATTTCAGACCTACACAATAAATAATATTTATTAAAATTCTGAATATTCATTGCACTGTGAGTTAGTCAACAAGACATAGTTCATACCTTCTACTAGTTTTCTCAAATTTTATTCATTGTTATTCAACATTAAGAAAGCAATTTTAGACATTAGAAAAACTTCAGCCATAATCATTTCTTGCTTAGTATTTATGTAAAAGCATATAAAACTGAAATGTGTTCTATACTAGAGGCAGTGGCTGCAACTTCTTTGGGGAAAATTGTCCATTTCTTTGGAAAAACATTTTAATGAATTTCTGCTCAGGTAAGATAAGACCCAAAATTTGGTGCTGAAATACTGTTTAGGTGGAGTGGGGGAATATTCAGGCAATGAGGTATTATGGAGAGACAATAATTCTCTCCATAATTAAATAAAAGTCTGCCTTCCCCAAATGTAGAGGTTATTATAATAACTAATTTGGAACTTTCTGGTTGGGATTGTAGTTGTAAGAAATAGCAGAGTTGTCATCCTAAAACTGAAGAGGAAAAGGGAGAGAAAACTTAGATTATGAGAGTGGCACCAGCCACAAGAGAAAAGGTGGCAAGAGAACCGCAGGAAGAATCATACTGTGGCCATCCTCAAAGCAGTTGGAAAGCACACAGTACTTCTACCCATTTCCCAGGATGAGAGCCTGAATTATGGTACTAAGAGAAAGAATTATCCCAGAAGACTGAAGACATTTGTAGATACTCAGCTTGCACCTTAATTTATGTCAGCTGGAATTCTTTTGGGTGCAAGTATCAGAAAACAATAATTATTGAATTAAACAATAAATGGTAATTTTTAACTCAGAATGGTAATTTTTAACTTCAGCGACTGTGTGGGGGTTGAGGTGACATTCAGTTAGGGTACAGACCCTGTGAGAAATGGTTCTTTGGGTCTACCTTTCCTCATACATCAACTTTGCCCTCAGGTTGGCTTCCCATGATGGCTGCCCACTTCAACCGGAGCCACCTGCACCACATTCACATCTAAAACTAGATAAGAGGTTGGGGCACCTGGGTGCCTCAGTCGGTTGAGCGTCCGATTTTGGCTCAGGTCATGATCTCACAGCTCTTGAGTTCGGGCCCCGCGTCAGGCTCTGTGCTGACAGCTCGAAGCCTGGAGCCTGCTTCAGATTCTGTGTCTTCCTCTCTCTCTCTCTCTCTCTCTCTCTCTCTCTCTCTCTCTCTCTCTGTCCCTCCCCCTCTGGCACACTCTCTCTCTCTCTCTCAAAAATAAATAAACATTAAAAAAAATTTTAAACTAGATAAGAGGCATGCTTCCCCAACCACTTAACAAGGAAAATTCCATGTGCTAATTACCTAGGCCTGAGTTACCTGAACTAATAAAATTGTCAAGTGTGTAAGATTGCCACGACTGGTTTAGATATGTCATGGCTAAGTCCCAGGCCTGGAAATGCAAGAATACTCAGACAGAATGGTATGAGAGAGTTAAGGAGAATGTTTGGAAGACAACTTTGCTCTCCCTTATAAAATCTAACTACCTTTCTGAACTTTGACATCAGGAGGAGTTTTAGGAATGAGTTTAAGGTCCACTAAAATTTTAGTTCAATGCTTAAAAAAAAATCCAATTTCAGTTCTCTTTCCATAGCTTCCACAAATAAAATTATTTTAAATTTAGCTGCCTCTTTCTCAGAGTTAGACAATACCTATTTAATCCATTATTATTATTTTATTATTTCTTTTGTGTGAAACATACCATACTTAGGACTGAGCATTAATGAAGTGACAGCAATTTGGGAGCTTTTAAGAATGAGTCAACCCAAGAATTCTTCTCATGAAGGCAGAAGCTGGGTATTGGAAGAAATTGAAGATCCTAAGACAGCACAGAGAGGTTGGCTTCTCCATCCCAACAGACAGGAGGTAGGTAAGGCACACTGCCCAAATACAATGCCAGCTGTGAAGTCTGGAAAGGGAGCCCAGCTGTGAAGCTCAAAAGGATTTTCTAGGACTCCCTCCGGGCATCCTTGCACCAGTATTCAGTACTCTCCCAATAAATACCAAAAGTCTGAGCAGCAGGAATTCCTGCCAGCAGCGCACAGTTGGAGGGATACTTTAAGCAGCCAACAATATTTTCCAGATGTAGAAACTCAGTAAGCTAGATCTTGCTTGGGGAAAACAGGGTAGCTATTTATCCTTGCTGACTGAAGTGGGTATATGGCTACTGCCTGAATTAAGAGAACTCAGTTGTATTCATTTTAACACAGTGAAAAAGAACCAAAGAATAATGAAAGTGAAGGTTTTAAGACTCAGAAGACCCTGGGGCTCAGCCACAGACTGGAATTGAGAGTACATATTTCACCTTCTTCCTGAATGATTTGGCCATTTGCTTATTTCCACTCTGCCTCAATGTGGGAGGTTTGGGAACACACCAGTGAATGTTGGTTTGGCACATTCAAAGAGCCTGGAGTACCTAGGGAGGTGAGGGGATCATTCTTTTTATGCTCTCCTTTTGACTTACTCTGAAATTTGTCAAATGTTTTCCTTCTAAAAGCTTTCATGAACTACACCTGGTAGACTTTACTTATTGTCTATTTAGCAAGGTCTCCAAAGATTGAAAACATGAATATTTGCATTTTAAAGAACATTAACTCTCTTGATTATGAACCTAGCCAGTTAAATAGAACAAAGCTAGGTGGCAAATGCATTATGTATGTTTTTAATTGATTAATATGAATAATTTTCATCGTGCAGGTTTGGATTGACAGTGTATGCTGTTCTATAGCTGCTGCTGCAAATTGTATTAGCCTTTTCTAAAGGAGGGCAGTTTTTCATCTGTGCACACTGACCTTGGACAGGAGAAGAACAGATTGTCTGTGCGCTGTAAACTTGTCTCAGCTGCTGCAAAGACGCTACTTCAAAAATATCTGTCTTGCAGGTGCTGAAATCCCTACCCCTATACCTTACAGCTTAGCAGAATTCATTTCAGAAGTCACCTCCTAAAATGTAAATATTACTGGGAAAACCTTATATTTAGCCAACTCACATCTGGTTTATATAGAATGTCTCCTTGAGTTAAAGTTTTTGTCTCGCACATTCCAGTTGGGGGTGGTACCTGAAATTTTTTCTCATACCATCTGAATCTTTTATATTTGGTTATCCTTCCTCCCTATAGACATGGCTATAAAATTATAACACACACACACACTTGCACACACACACACACATATTTATGTTAACAATTCTCTGAAGCATGTGCCACAAATCACCAGTTTATATTGATATTGCTGTGAATGTAATTATAACCTCACTGGTAATAGTCATGCATTTTAGTCCTCCAGAGCTCAGTGTTGCACCCTATTCTTCATATTCTCGTTTGCCATTTTCTAACAAAAACAACAACAGCAACAACAAAAATGGTACCCTGTTGCTAGGTAACCTCGACAAAACCGTATGTAGCTCTCTACTTTCTGCATTCTTCCATCCTCCTTCCTGTGGTCTAATTATAATTGTTTTTCTTCTGCAGACTTTCTCCCCATTCATGGCTGCCATTGTCATCAGATAACTGTCATCACATTATTGTCATTATTGAATTCAGTGATGAGAAGCCACAATTTGCTCACCCTTCCACAGAATAGAAAATTGATGTGTTTTCATGATGCATCTGTGTGCTTTCAGAGTAGTTCTTCTCTTAGAGATTATATTTCCAAAGGTTTTCAACATTTGGCAACCCTCCCCTCTAATTTGCCCCATCTTTCCAACCCCCATCATAACCTCTTTCTTTCATGAAGTAGGCTTGTGACCGATATATGGTCATGGTTTGGGTATGATGATAAAATTCTAACAGAAAGTAAAGTTACAGAAGCTTTGCCATGAAAGGTGCTCAGCCTATGAACAGGTAAACATCAACAGCAATAAGAATTATGATAATTATGACCCATTTAGCTGCGGGTCTATTGTGCCAGGCACCGCAAGTGACATATACATCTCATTTAATCTTCATAGATTCTGAAGTACTCTCACTCCCATTTCATAGATGAAGAAGTTGAGATGAAACTCAAAGAGCCCAGATCATATTGTCAATGGGTAGCAAAACCAAGGTTTCTTCCTCTAAGATGTCACTGATTACAAGAAGTAACAACTTGGGGCGACTGGGTGGCTCAATTGGTTAAGCATCTGAGTTTGGGTCAGGTCATGATCTCATGGCTTGTTAGTTCGAGCGCTGCATCCGGCTCTGTGCTGACAGCTCATAGCCTGGAGCCTCTTCAGATTCTGTCTTTCTCTCTCTCTCTGCCCCTCCCCCCGCTCACACTCTGTTTCTCTCTCTCAAAAATAAATAAACATTTTTTAAAAATTTAAAAAAAGTAACAACTTTATATTAAGTATATTAAGTATAAATGGTAAATGTAGGATAAATCTTGAACTCAGAAACATTAAACTATGAGAAAAACATACACCTTAGAACCAACAAAATACTATATGTATATAGCCTACTACCACTCTCTTGCTTATAAGTTGGAATTGTTCCCCAGAGCACCCGGCTGGCTCAGTCGGAAGAGCATGCGACTCTTAATCTCAGAGTCGTGAGTTGGAGCCCCACATTGGGGGTAGAGATTACTTGAAGATAAATAAATAAATAGGGGCGCCTGGGTGGCGCAGTGGGTTAAGCGTCCGACTTCAGCCAGGTCACGATCTCGCGGTCCGTGAGTTCGAGCCCCGCGTCGGGCTCTGGGCTGATGGCTCAGAGCCTGGAGCCTGTTTCCGGTTCTGTGTCTCCCTCTCTCTCTGCCCCTCCCCCGTTCATGCTCTGTCTCTCTCTGTCCCAAAAATAAATAAACGTTGAAAAAAAATAAATAAATAAACTTTAAATTTGAATTGTTCCCTAATTATAGTTTCCAGTAAATAATATAACTAGGACAATGTCTTCTAAATCCATTGCTTCCGACCTCCACAGCCTAACCCCCATCTCCCCACTCCCATTTAATGAGCCTCCTTTCAGTACCAGTACGTGCCTAAAGAGTATTTTCTAATTTGTGAAGATATACCTTTGAAATTGAAAACCTGGAGTTAGGGCCACCTGGGTGGCTCAGTCAGTTGAGCGTCCAACTTCAGCACAGGTCACGATCTCACAGTTTGTGAGTTCGAGCCCCACGTCGGGCTCTGTGCTGACAGCTTGGAGCCTGCTTTGGATTCTGTGTTTCCTTCTCTCTCTGCCCACCTCCAGCTTGTGCTCTCTGTCTCTCAAAAATAAATAAATAAATGTAAAAAAAAAAAAAAAAAACAACAGAAAACCTGGAGTTAAAGCCCACTTTGGCCTCTTGCTAGATAAATTAACTTGAGTAAGGTAATTCTCTGATCCAACTTCTCTGGTTATATTTTGTTTACCCTAATGACATTTTTGGCAGAGAGACAGATTTATAAAAGTGTCTAAGTCCTCCACCAGCCTGTGACTTCTTTGATGGCCAAGTCTGTCTTGTTTATCCTGGTTTTCCTCTACTGCACTTAGCCTGGTACCTTGAACATATTGAGGGAGATATTCAATCAATATTTATTTAATCAAATTCATTAATATATTTTTCCTAAATGATTAGCTACAGTGTGCTGATGTTATGGGAAGTAATCAAGTAATTTGAGGAAAACTGATTTCCATTCCTTTCCTAAGAAACATCATCTCAGACCTGTGTTTTCACTTGTTCCTTGAGGCTTTGCTTTCAGAGGCTAAAACTCTGTACTTTCTACAACAAAACTACCTTCTCAAAAGCTGGATGTGTCCCTTCTCCCTTCAAGAAATGAATGATGTAGAGAGAAGATGGAGCACAGAGGTAGCTTACTAGGCTTGGGTACCTTGTCATGTTAACGAGTTGACTTTTTAAAAAGTCTCACAGAACGAATTGAACGGATTTTGTCTGAGTCCTAGAGACGATCTGAAACTTTATTCATCATACATAGTGTAATGTGCATGCACAATTATCTTCCCCGCTTAAGAAAATAGCCATTTTAAGTGCATAAATTAAGACATAAAATATGATAAAGGACATCTATCTCTTAAATGTTTTTACTTAGCTAGCTGTGAAATTAATAGATTAAGTTTAATTGTGGCACTATTGTTTTGCAAAATGTCCTGAACTCCTCATAAATGCATAGGTATTAGCCAACTAAAAGGGAATGTTGCCTAAAATACATTCAGCCAGTCAGAGATAAGCTTCTAAATTAATTAGGTGATTAGTCATTTAATTTCATTTATCTTCTGTTTCCTATTACAAAGCATCTCAGACCTGTTTTATGAAAGAAACTAAATTAAACTGAGAGAGGTAGAGAGATTTCCTGACTGGCAAGTCATTGGAAAATCTCCATTTGGAATCAGCGTAAAAACAAAAGACAAAATAGGAGAAGAGCCTGAACATTAGGTATTTGTTTAAACTTGGGGCTTAATATGGTGTTTGCACTTAAGATTTTGAACCTTGGATTTAGTAAAACTAATCAGTGATGTTTCATTTACTCACCTCTGGAAAATAGGAATGTGTACTTTCCCTGTTTTGATATATACACATCTCATTACTATTTGGTGATTAACCTCTTGTATCATGCTATTTCAACTACATCAAAGTTCACAAATTCCAAATGTTACTAGGGTGTAGAATTTCCTTCAAGGGGTATTAATTTTCTTTTCCCATAACAGACCTCATCTTTTTTATAACCAATGTTTTACATCTTTTCTGGGGGCTATAAGATCAGGTTTTCCTTTCATTTTTAAGAATCATATTTTCATCTTACACTCTGGACACTTTTTTTGGTGTGATGTCAATACCATTAGACTCAGGTGGGCAAGTGCACTCTATGAATGCTATCATTCCCCAGCTCCACACCTAAGGCAAATATACATTCATCGATCTTTCTTGTTTAGCCTGTACTTAAACTTGGGGTCCAATGCCGCATTTCAGACCTCCATCACTAAAGCTGTCTCAGCATAAAAACTCTTTGCTAATCTATACTAGCCATTAACCTATCTCCTTCATTTTCTTGATTTATGGTAAATCTGTGCTACTGTGCTACTAAAATAAATAAATTGTTCCTTTTCTACCTGGTCACATGTTTTCCTACCTTAATATATTTTTCTCTTGATTTATAAAGTGATACCCATTCACTAGGACAGGGAGGATCCTTCATGGAGGAAAAAGCCCTCCCAACAGGAATCAACAGGAATTCGAATCTTTTTTTTTTTTAATGTTTATTTACTTTTGAGAGAGAGAGAGAGTGATAGACAGAATGTAAGTGGGCAAGGGGCAGAGACAGAGGGAGACACAGAATCCAAAGCAGGCTCCAGGCTCTGAGCTGTCAGCACAGAGCCCAACACGAGGCTCCAACCCAGGAACCGTGACATCACGACCTAAGCCGATATCAGACACTTAACTGACTGAGACAGCCAGGCACCCCTTAATCTTTTTGTTTTTAAGTAAGCTCTAGGCCCAGTGTGGGGTTCAAACTCAGAACCCTGAGATCAAGAGTTGCATGCTCTACCAACTGAGCCAGCCAGACATCCTGGGAATTCTCATCTTGAGGTTTGCTTTGTACTTTGACAGAAATGGGCAAAAACTTAATCTAGGACTTTGTAAGTAAAGACATGGAATCAGAATCACAAGGTAAACATGCAATCTTAGATCTTTGCACTTTTCTGTGCACCTGTTTCATGCATTCTTAGAATATTTTTAAATCAATCAAGTCAGAAGTGCAATATTTATCATTAATGTCCAGAATATATACTTTCCCATGTTGCCTCAAATAGACTCAGCCAGAAGTGATCAGCTTCTGCAGGCAAAATATGAATTTTACATTCCTACAATAGCACAGCATTGTGCCTCTTATATTTTTTCTAATGTTCTCATGTGCCCTACTGAGGAAACCTTTTCCAACTTAGCAACAATGCAGAGTGTGACAATTTTCATGCCTAATAAATTCTGATGGAAAAAAAAGACAAATATTTCTAACATTTAATTAGGAGTTATACCCTTATCTGATCTTTTCCCTCTAGATCAACTTCATCAAAATTCTGACTAATTGTATTTGTTTGGGCAAAGCGAAGCAGATCCCTACTTCAGTTGTTCGAAGCAGAAAATACAGGGGCTCACACAATGCCTTGACTGTGGTAGATTTTTAATAAGCATCTGCTGATTAGTTAGATGACAGTAATTGAAAACTTACATCTCCAGGCAAATCTCAGTAAGATGAGGTGTGAAAATAGTGCTTAGGGCGTCCCATCACCATGTGGTAAGCAAATCCCTCCCATAACTGTGTCTGGTTGGAAATATAAATATGAAGTTCAGATAAAATATGGGAGTGAAAATACAGCTAGTCTCCCATTCACGTCCCTACTGGAAATATAGATCATATCTACAGGTGTCATGCAAAGATATGGAGTGGATGGGACCCAAGAGAAAACAGATTTCCAAGAAGGAAGAAGGGGTCAACCTTATCAAAGCATTTTTTGGATACAAAGTTTAATTTACAGCAGGTTCAAATTTAGACTACAGAGAAAAGATGTATCACAGAAAATAAAGGGCAGTTTACAGTTGGGGTTGTGGGAAGTTGAGGAAATTGTTTACTAAGTCACTGCTTTTCATGAGAAATTGAAGGTAAAGTCAATTAATAAGTATAAATGAGGTGAATTGTGAAAGTTTGGGACAGCTGCTGCACAGCTAGAGAAGAGAAGCAAGTAGGACTAAGCAGGAATATTTTGGAGGGCTTTGAGAACCCAGGTGAGGCTAGAAAGTACAAATTGTAACGGCACTATTTATGTCGCTATTCAAGTGCTTCTAGCAGTCCAGGTGCACATAGCAGCAAGGAAACATCAGAATGAATTCATCCTTACTTAGAACACAATGACTTTAAAAGATCTATCAGAAACCAATGATAGCGAAAGCCATACCATGTTGGCTGTAGAGATTACTTAAAAATAAAATCTTTAAAAAAGTTTTTTGGACATGTTCAATGAAAAAAAAAATCACTTGGTTGACAAGACCAGTTAGATCAGCGTCCCATGTGGAAGATGTGGTGGCTTAAATAGGGTGGTGGCTGTGAAAATGAAGTCTGGGAATTTGGGATCTATTCTGGAGGTAGCGCTGACAGGACCATCTGAAAGAGCAAGTGACAGGGGCAGAGGTGAGGATCAGGAAAATGAGAGAAAGAGAAATATCGAGAATTATGCTTAGGTTTTTGAATTTTGCAGTCAGAGGTTTTTAGGTATCATTCTCTAAAAGCCTGTGAGGAACAGCTTTCCTAGAGATGGTGATGGAGGATAGTTTCCAGCATTCTGTTTAGACATGTTGAGTCTAATAGATCTGAAGATAGATATTTGCAAGTCATTAGAACATATGTGCGTTTTTTTTGAGAGAGAGAGAGAGAGAGAGAGAGAGAAAGAGCGTGCATGTGAGCTGGGAAGAGGGACAGAGGAGCAGAGGAGCAGAGGAAGAGAGAAAGGGAGAATCTTTTTTTTTTTTTAATGTTTTTATTTATTTTTGAGACAGAGAGAGACAGAGCATGAACAAGGGAGGGGCAGAGAGAGAGAGGGAGACACAGAATCTGAAGCAGGCTCCAGGCTCTGAGTTGTCAGCACAGAGCCTGACATGGGGCTCAAACTCAAAGACTGTGAGATCATGACCTGAGCTGAGGGTGGGCGCTTAACCGACTGAGCCACCAAGGTGCCCCGAGAAAGGGAGAATCTTAAGCAGACTCCACACTCAGCATGGAGCCCAACATAGGGCTGAATCCCATGAGCCTGAGATCATAACCTGAGATGAAATCAAGAGTTGGATGTTCAACTGACTTGAGCCACCCAGGCACCCCTAAAATGTAAATACGGGGCAGAGGCGCCTGGGTGGCTCAGTCATTTGAGCATCTGACTTTGGCTCAGGTCATGAACTCACAGTTCATGAGTTCAAGCCCTGTGTCAGGCTCTGTGGGTATAGCTCAGAGCCTGGAACCTGCTTTGGATTCTGTGTCTCCCTCTGTCTCTGCTCCTCCCCCACTTAGGTTCTGTCTTTGTCTCCCTCTCAAAAATAAATAAACATTAAAAAAAAATGTTAAAGCCAATGGCAAATGATATTCTCCAGGAACAGAGCATAGGTAGAAAAGACCGAATTCCCTCACACTCCAGAATTGAGAGAACAGGCAGAGGAAAAGGAACTAGAGATAGGAACTGCAGATATTGACACAGGCAGCACAAGAGTACAGGAGGAGGAAGGAGGGAGTTGTTGAGTGTGTCAGCCCTGTGAGAGAAGGAAAAGAGGAGGACAGACAAGTAATCCCCAGATTAGCCAATGTGGGAAGCACTAGTGACTAAAAGAACGATTTTTAGTGGCGTCAAACCCAAAGGCAATAAGAAATCATGGAGCTAGCAAATAAAGACCACTCTTTCTAGTACATTTGCCATGAATGAGAAACAAAGAAATGGGGTTGAGGCAGGAAGGAGATAGGTGGTCAAGAGAGTTTTGTTTTGTTAAGATGTATGTCCCTCAAACTCAACTCAAGCACACTCTAGCCAAATTGTTATGGATTGTTATTAATGTCTTCTGTCCAGCTCCTAATCCTTGGAAACAAACTTTCTTTCTATGTTTCCTTTCTTTCTCCTTGTCATAGTTTCTTAGTCATTTTAACCGTAGAACCTGTAGTTGTTCAATTTATGTCAGTCCTGACACCTGATGAATAAACCAACTTCTTCTCATTTTAAAAATATAGTTAATTAAATTCTGGAAGGGACTTTAGAGATTTACTTCAGGTATCTGATTTTATAGATGAGAAAACTGAAGTACCAAAAAAACAAATAGAATGCCTCAGTGATGGATCCAGAAATATAATTAATATTTTTATTGTCAGACAACACACATTTTTCCTCTCAAATTTACTTCAATCTGTCTGAATGCTTTTCTAAACCCAGATGTAGCAACCCGCATATCTGAATGCAATAAAGCATCTTACTCTTAACCCCTGAGACCTAAAAGTTAAGCCATTGCATACCAGATCCAATGCAATTTCTATGAAGAGTTGATATACCTTTACTAATATATTGAAGAAATCCTTTAAAATTTTGAATTGGCCAAGGAGGAGTACTTAATTACAAATGGTAGAAGATGCTTTGTTCTCATGGATTTTGAGCTCTCATTAGCTCCTGATTTCAGAGAAGGCATAGATCTGACTGATTTCCAGGGCATGGTATATCTTGATCATAGTAAATGCCTAAGAAATTCTTATTTATTGATGAAAAGAATGAACAGAATAGTGGCTGTTCAGTCTACTTCTTAGAAAACGACATTGTAGGGCACCTGGGTGGCTCAATCGGTTAAGCATCTGACTCTTGATTTTGGCTCAGGTTATGAGCTCATGGTCATGATCTCATGGTTGTGAGATCAAGCCCTGTGTCAGGCTCTGTGCTGGGGGTGGATCTGCTTAAGATTCTCTCTTTCCCTCTCCCTCTGCACCTCCCCCATTTGCACTCTCTCTCTCTCTTTCTCTTTCTGTCTCATGAAAAGGAAAGGAAAGGAAAAAAAAAAGAAAAAGAAAAGAAAGCAATATTGTAATCAGAACTCACAATTTCGGTCCTTGCCTGTCTTTATTTGGTTTAGTCCTCTAGTGAAAATTTATCACCTTAATATTCTAGGTTATGTAGTTCATCTCCATGTTTCTGGTCAGTTCTACATAACAGCAGTTTCCTTTCTTCCCTAAAAATTTGCAAAGCTAGGTGTCTGTGTATTTTCTTCGTGGTTCTTGGTCTAGTGAGAATCTCGACCGATCTAGTCATTTTATGAATCTGGAGATATATATAGGGTGGTAACATTATGAATTAAAAATTTCTTGTGGGCATTATAGAAACAAAAGTATTTACTTAAATCAAATAATATTACTGTGTATCTCGTTTCCTATATGCTTTTTAGAGATCATATGGTTCTATGGACTAAGCCTTGAATATAAGATCTGACTTTTATGTCTGTTTCTGAAGCTCATTCTATAGAAGTGACTTCATCTGGAAAATGAAAAGTGAGTCCTGTTAAACAGTTGATGTGAAACTGAACCTTTGAAAAACCATCTGAAATAGCATTTTAAATAGAAGATAAGGAAAAAAGTAAAATTCCAATTAGGGAAACTATACTAAAGAGGGTATTTTATGTTTTAAGGTAAAAAATGAATGTTCAGTATAGAAATTTAAAGAGAAAAAAAAAAGCTGTGCTATTTCTAACAGTGTTTTTTGGAATGTTCTGTAATGTCCAAAGAGATTTGTCAGCCTTAAGGAAAATCTATTTAACATTACAGTTTAAGGTGATTTTTTTTTTTTTTCTCTAAGATGGGAAGCAACTCAAAAGAATAAGCAAAGTACTCAAATTCAAGGAATCCAGGATTCTCTGGCAACTTTTAGGAAAGTTACTTTACTTGTCTATGGTGCTTTCTGCATCTGTAAAATTATTTTCCAGTGAGGACTTTAATGAGGGTAAGCTTTAATGTCAGGTAAAGTGCTCTGTGGAAAACTATGACAATCTGGAATTTTAAAGTCTAATTTTCCTCCAGAAAGTAAATTAATATCCTACTTGAGACTGGGTCAGTTTTGTGTTGGCATGATCCAGTTATCGCTCAGCCAGAAATGAAGAGAATTGAAAGGGCCAGACTCGACAGAGCAAATGCAAAATATCAAATTGGAAAGCATGGGAGGAGATTTACGAAGATTAAGATTTTTCTAGCCCTTAAGATATGTGGCAAGATTGGACTCCAAAACCACCAAGTCATACCACAAAGGAGCAAGTAGGGCCCAGCCCAAATTCAGACTAGTCACTTTATACTCACTTGATATGTGGAGGAGTTTCCCCTTTACAATTCATATTAAACACATAAAAGAGAGCAGAGGTTTTGCCACCACTGAGAAACATCCAGATCACAGAGAGCACCCCCATATGGTATCTGGAGCTGCTGCAAATGTTATGTTTCCAAAGGCAAAGGGAGCAAATCATCCATGGCTAGAAATTCAGGCCTAGTTTGTAGTTCAAGCCATGCTGGAAAGGTTTTGAGTTAAACAGTGGCTGAAGCAGAGTGCAGACGAGAGGAAAGGCCAATCCAGAAGGTAGACTGAGGAAGTGATGAGGCTGAAAGGATTATTTTCTGGCATCTTGGAATTCTCTAAATGTAAAAACTCAATTTGCAAATAAACTCTGCTGCATGTATACCAAACAGCTTCTTTGATGTATGGAGAAACATCTTTGTAGGGTGACAGCTAGAGGTCTTGTAGGGCTCCACTGATCATTTTGAAGTAGGAACCAGATGATATATTCTTTTAGAGTTGAATTTGGGCTTTTGCATGTGCATGGTAGAGAGTGGGTGGGTGAAAATTTTATAGATATTTTTGTATCATTTTTAAAGTTCTTCATTTTATGTGATAAATTATAGAAAAGATGTGTGCAAACCAAATTATACTTTAAATGTACTCATTGAGCCTGTTGAATAAAGGGATACAAGCATGTCCTCTCAGTAAAGCAAGCAATCACCGTGCAGTCTCCTTTGTGTGAATCAAGACATTCATAATTGGGTTTGATTAAAGCCAGGTCCACATGCCTTATTAAATTCCATATTTATATAGCAATTTTACTTCTTATATGATGTAAAATCACTAATCACTTCTTTCAATTCTCCTTTGAGGATGAGAGGGAAGCATTATTAATCCAATTTTATTTCTGTATATGATTAACTAAGCCACTTCGACTCAAATGAAAGCTACTTATTATCTCCTATCATCCTGATACACAGTAGTGGAATGTATAAATAAGTGAATTCAAAACTGTCAGAGATTTGCCTATGAAACTGGATTTCTGGTACTACTCACTAATATTCATTCTTTACCAGTAAAAGTGGATAGGAGCCATCATGCTGAAAATATTTAGGGGCACCTGGGTGGCTCAGTAGGTTGAGTGTCCGACATCGGCTCAGGTCATGATCTCACGGTTCGTTGGTTTGAGCCCCACATTGGGCTCTTTGCTGACAGCTCAGATCCTGGAGCCTGCCTCCGATTCTGTGTCTCCCTCTCTCTCTGTCCCTCTCCCACTCGCTGTCTCGCTGTCTCAAAAATAAATAAACATTAAAAAAAAATTTTAAGAAAATATTTATAGTATGTATGAATCTGGCATACTACTTAGGGTGTCAAACCATGGCCCATGGGTCAAATCCAACCCACTGTTTGTTTTTGTATGGCCCACATATGTGATGTTTACATTTTTAAATGCTTGAAAAAAAAGTCAAGAGAATATTTTGTGACACATAAAAATTATATAAAATTTAAATTTCAGTGTCCATGAGCAAAATTTTGTTAGAATATAGCCACAATCTTTCATTTTCTCATTATCTATGGCTGCTTTCATGCTACAAAGGCAGAGTTGAATAATTTTGACAGAAACTATATGACCCACAAAACCTAAAATATTTACTAGCTGGCCCTTTATAGAAAAAGTTTGCTGAAACCCTGCTTTAAATGTATGAGATAATTTTGCATCCCAACAGTAAATAGCCTAAAACTGAAGAATGGCATTCATGCTTAATTAAAATAAAATACTAAAATATAATAAAATTGTCTGAGATTGACATATGTACAAATTTTGTGTGCCTTTAAGGTCTAATATTCCAAACAGAAAATAGTCATGTTAGATCGTGGAGACACAGGTGATTTTGAATGAAGTTGATTTCCCTTTCAATAAAAGAAAAAAAAAATTAATTGTAAATAGAAGTGGAAATGAATACATCATTTTCATTTGGGGGCACTTTGATCTATGATACAAAATTATTTTGACTATAATTCAAAAAAGCAAGGGACAGAAAAAATGAGTAAGGAAATAATTCATTCAGATCTTTTTAAATGTTTATTCATTTTTGAGAGAGAGAGAGAGAAAAACAGAGACAGAATGTGAGTGGGGGAGGGACAGAGAGAGAGGGAGACACAGGATCTGAAGCTGGCTCCAGACACAAAGCTCGAACCCATGAACTGTGAGATCATGACCTGAGCCGAAGTCCACGCTTAACCGACTGAGCCACCCAGGTGCCCCAACTCATTCAGATCATGGAGGGATAAACAACAACAGAAATGGTAGCACAGTTGTGTGAGTTACAACAGAAGAAACACACTCTGTGACGTTGTCAAACCCTTTGTGAGTTCCAGACATCCACATGCTTTTCCGATGTTCTGTTTATTTATTTTTTTAAGTTTATTTATTTATTTTGAGAGAGAGGGAGAGAGTGGAGGAGGGGCAGAGAGAGAGGGAGAGAGGAATCCCAAGTGGGCTCCTCTGTGCTGTCAGAATAGAGCCCAACTCACAAACCATGAGATCACGCATGACCTGAGCCAAAATCAAGAGTTGCAGGCTTAACCGGCTGAGCCACCGAGGTACCTCTTGAGTTCTGTTTTAGAAGTGCTGGCATTCTCTCTGATAATGACTACACACCAAAGAAATAATGTTGTGTTCTACTAAGTGTAGCGGGCATTTTACAGTGCCACCTGGAAAATCAGTGCAGGTCCTCAGCCTGTCGAATAATTCTGACATCAGGCAGAGGCCAGAACTGGGCTTCTAAGGTAGTGTATTGTTCTGAGATAGCACAGCCTAGGATTATTCTGTATTTTAATGTAAATAAAGCTATTCAATCAGGAGAGGAAATAAGGTCACTTCTTTGTTATACCTACTTGAAAATAAATGCTCATAATGCTCTTCGATGACCCCCTGACTGATCCTTTAACTCTACATTTCTGTGCACGTTAGGATCTTTTGACACCCTCAAATTACCGTCAGCAATTTACAGTAAGGTGACATGTGGCAGTAAAGAGAAGAGGATTCTTATGGAAGGAACAGGAAGTGCATTACCTGTGGTGAGGGCCTCAAGGACGTGGGAAAGCGGCCTGGCTGATAAGGACGCCCCCACGAGCACTCCAGGCCTGAGGCAGTTCCGAAGCCTGTGCTTCACCTCCACCTCCAGGGTGGCTTATTGCCTTTTGTCATGGTTTCTATGGCTCTAGGCTTGACCTGCTAGATCCCCCAAATTATTAATATTTGGGATTCAGAAACAAGATATCAGAATTCCTTGAAATTCCCAGGAATTCTGAAATCATAAGTTGTGTGTACCGATCATCATGTTTTATTCATACGTTGTTTAATAATAAGCAATGAATAATTTTTCTGTGATATACAAAAACTTTCCAAGGTTTTTCTATAAAAGTGATATAATGAGGGGCGCCTGGGTGGCGCAGTCGGTTAAGCGTCCGACTTCAGCCAGGTCACGATCTCGCGGTCTGTGAGTTCGAGCCCCGCGTCAGGCTCTGGGCTGATGGCTCAGAGCCTGGAGCCTGTTTCCGATTCTGTGTCTCCCTCTCTCTCTGCCCCTCCCCCGTTCATGCTGTGTCTCTCTCTGTCCCAAAAATAAATAAACGTTGAAAAAAAAAATTTTTTTTTAAAAAGTGATATAATGATAAGTTAAATTATTATTTTTTAAAGTAAGCTCCATGCCCAATGTGGAGCTTGAACTCACAATCCTGAGATTGAGAGTTGTATACTCTACCATTTGAACCAGCCAGACACCCCTAAGGTTATAATTATTATGGCCCTAATATATTAATATGTAAATATATATAACATCTAAAAGTATATATTAACATGTAAATATATAAAACATGTAAAATAATCTCTACCTGATCATAAAAAACACTAAAAGACGGCAATAGTAACACAAAATAAATGTCAAATAAAAATAATTTTTAAAATTATATAATAGAATGCCACAAATATTTAATATTTAAAATTATCAGTCTTAGAGTAAAACTTGAAACGGCACCCATAATTACTTGCCTGTTAAACGTAGAAAATTTTTTCTTTCATTTTGCATTGATGTCGGTCACATTGCTAAAACGGTATCCAAAAGTTGGGCTTTTAAAAATGTTTTGTCTGCTTGCCCTGATTGTTGTTTTGCTGTTGACATTAATATCACTTTTGGTAGTTCAGATCTTGGATCTTTTTTCTGATTTCATATGATAGTATTCTACAACATACACATGTGTTTTTCTGTTATAGTATTTCAAAGACCTGTAGCCTATAGTGAATATTCAAACACTGAAAATACCATTATATTCAAATAATTTAACATTCAGATATCCTAGCAAGGTTTCTAACACCTGATAGAATTGTGCATGAAAATTGCCAATTTAAGGGGCTCATTTTGCTTCTGAAACTTATTTCCTGGATTACTACTCATAGAAATTGTACTATGTATATAAACTTTTTTTTTTTTTTTTTAATTTGTGAGAATGACTCATTCACTAACGCGATGAGGCCACAAAAATATGCTTAAAACCCAGCCACAGCTACAAGCAGAACTCACTGGTTGGACTGTGACCACTTTGCTTCTCTATGCTCCCGTCCTGTTCCTGGAAATATCAACCTTAAACTTTGATTCCACGTGTCAATGTTTCCTGTTCTTTCTTTCAACTTGGCTTCAGTAGCTTCTGTGGATCCAGTGATGTGTCCATGTTGATTGTTGAGCTTTAATTCTCACAGCAAAATTATAATATTTGTCCCTATTTTATCAATTTCTTAGCTGATCTTTTTTAGGGAATTGGCTTTGATAAAAATATACACATGTCGTAAGAAATTCTGGAATCTCCACAAAGAAACACTATGGCCAGCTGTTCCCCCTCTCTATTGGTGCATCTTTACTGGGCCTCATAACACCTCTTACTCACAGCTCTTTCCTTGCCTTCAGAATATGTTCTTTAAGCAGCTCAGCTCACCTCCATTATTACATTTTTAGGCTGTGCTACTGTCTCCAGGCTATTCTTGGATCAGATGCTTATCTCTGGTCCAACCAGCAATGGCTTGGAGGTAATGGGGCCAAAGACCAGCGGGCTGCTGCCTCAGCTCCAGGTTAGGAGTAGAAGAGCTTTTCTTCAAACAGTTTGTGGGCATACTGGGCACAGGGATTAACTGGTATAATACTATCCCTGTGACTGAATAATATCCCTGTGCTCTGAATAATAAAGAGAGGAGAATACATATAGAATTTAGGTATTTGCAGAGGGAATCCCAGAAGACAGGAGCTAGGGAAGGTGAAGACAATGTGAAGAGGAGAGGCCAGAAAAAGGGAACCCCTTTTGGTGGTACAACCCAGGAAGGGACTTTAAAATCAGCAAACAATAAAGCAAAAATAGGAATTGGGTATCTTTCCTTCCAATGACATATTTTCTTCTAGAGATTTATTTTTTTCCATTCTTTTCCCTCTTTGCTTTTTTCCATGGTTATAAAATGGTGTTAAAACAGAGATTTTTGGTTATCCTCCCAAATCTCTTCTCCCTTTTATGATGACAGAGACCCTGACTTTTGGCTACACAGATGGTCATCCAGATTGGAGACTACATTTCCCAGCTTTCCTTGCAACTAGGAGTGACCACTTGACTAAGTTCAGGCCAGAGGGATCTAAGCAGAATGGTCATATGGCAACTTCTCGAAATCTTTTTCTTTCTTTCTTTCTTCCTTCCAAATTTTTAGAAATTTATACCTTTTTTTTCCAAATTTTTATTTAAATTCTAGTTAGTTAGCATACAGTGAAATATTGGTTGCAGAAGTAGAATTCAGAGATTCATCACTTACATACAACGTAAGAATGCTCATCATCACAAGTGCCCTCCTTAATCCCCATCACCTATTTAACCCATCCCCCCATCCACCTCCCTCCATCAACCCTCTGCTTGTTCTCTATCTTTAAGAGTCTCTTATGGTTTACTTTCCTCTCTCTTTTTTTCTTTTTTTTCCTCCCTCCCATATGTTCACCCATTTGGTTTCTTAAATTTCACATATGAATGAGGTCATATGGTTTTTGTTGTTCTCTGACTGACTTATTTTGCTTAACATAATACACTCTAACTCCATCCACATTTGTTGCAAATGGCAAGATTTCATGCTTTTTGATGGCTAAGTAATATTCCATTGTATGTATAAACCACATCTTCTTTATATTTTTGATACATACATTTATATACATCAGTAAATATATACATATACTTTTTCCCAGATCTGTCTGTTCATAGGACCTGGAAGCAAAAATTTCCCAATAGCAATGAGTACACCTATTCTCTCCCCTCAGTTTTTGTTCTAAATATCATTTCCTATTTTTTAAGGCATTTCATTACAGTTTCTTTTTTTAAAAATATAATTTATTGTCAAATTGGCTAACATACAGTGTGTAAAATGTGCTTTTGGTTTTTGGGGTAGATTCCCATTGTTCATCATTTACATACAATACCCAGTGCTCATCCCAACAAGTGCCCTCCTCAATACCCACCACCCATTGTCCCTTCTCCCCCACCCCCCCCATCCACCCTCAGTTTGCTGTCTGTATTTAAGAGTCTCTTATGGTTTGCCTCCCTCCCTCTCTGTTTGTAACTATCTTTTCCCCCTACCCTTCCCCCATGGTCTTGTGTTAAGTTTCTCAAGATCCACATATGAGTGAAAACATATGGTATCTTTCCTTCTCTCACTGACTTATTTCACTCAGCATAATACCTTCCAGTTCCACGAATGTTGCTGCAGATGGCTGATTTCATTCTTTCTCATTGCCAAGTAGTATTCCATTGTACATATAAACCACATCTTCTTTATCCATTCATCAGTTGATGGACATTTGGGCTCTTTCCATACTTTGACTATTGTTGGAAGTGCTACTACAAACATTGTTGGAAGTGCCCCTATGAATCAGCACTCCTGTATCCCTTGGGTAAATTCCTAGTAGTGCTATTACTGGGTTGTAGGGTAGTTCTATTTTTAAGTTTTTGAGGAACCTCCACACTGTTTTCCAAAACAGCTGCACCAGTTTGCATTCCCACCAACAGTGCAAGAGGGTTCCTGGTTCTCCACATCCTTGCCAGCATCTGTAGTTTCCTGAGTTGTTCATTTTAGCCACTCTGACCAGTGTGAGGTGGTATCTCAGTGTGGCTTTGATTTGTATTTCCCTGATGATGAGTGATGTTGAGCATCTTTTCATGTGTCTGTTGGCCATCTGGATGTCTTCTTTGGAAAAGTGTCTATTCATGTCTTCTGCCCATTTCTCCACTGGATTGTTTTTTGGGTGTTGACTTTGGTAAGTTCTTTATAGATTTTGGACACTAACCCTATACCTGATTGTCATTTGCAAGTATCTTTCCCCGTTACATCAGTTGATTTTTGGTCTTGTTGATTGTTTCCTTTGCATTGCAGAAGCTTTTTATCCTGATGAGGTCCCAATAGTTCATTTTTGCTTTTAATTCCCTTGCCTTTGGAGATGTGTTGAGCAAGAAATTGCTGCAGCTGAGGTCAAAGAGGTTGTTGCCCGCATTTTCCTCTAGGGCTTTGATGGTTTCCTGTCTCACATTTAGGTCTTTCATCCATATTGAGTTTATTTTTTTGTATGGTGTAAGAAAGTGGTCTAGTTTCATTCTTCTGCATGTTGCTGTCCAGTTCTCTGAGTACCATTTGCTAAACAGACTGTCTTTTTTCCATTGGCTACTCTTTCCTGCTTTGTCAAAGATTAGTTGGCCATACATGTGTGGGTCCAATTCTGGGTTCTCTATTCTATTCCATTAGTCTCTGTGTCTGTTTTTGTGCCGATACCATACTGTCTTGATGATTACAGCTTTGTAGTAGAGGCTAAAATCTGGGATTGTGATGTCTCCCTCTTTGGTTTTCTTCTTCAATATTACTTTGGCTATCTTGGGTCTTTTGTGGTTCCATACAAATTTTAGGATTGTTTGTTCTAGCTTTGAGAAGAATGCCAGTGCAATTTTGGTTGGGATTGCCTTGAATGTGTAGATTGCTTTGGGTAGTATCGACATATTCTTCCAATCCACGAGCATGGAATGTTTTTCCATTTTATTATCTCTTCTTCAGATTCCTTCATAAGTTTTCTATAGTTTTCAGCATACGGATCTTTTACATTTTTCGTTAGGTTTATTCCTAGGTATTTTATGGTTCTTGGTGCAATTGGAAATGGGATTAATTTCTTTTTTTTTTTTTTTTTCCGTTTATTTATTTTTGGGACAGAGAGAGACAGAGCATGAACGGGGGAGGGGCAGAGAGAGAGGGAGACACAGAATCGGAAACAGGCTCCAGGCTCTGAGCCATCAGCCCAGAGCCCGACGCGGGGCTCGAACTCCCGGACCGCGAGATCGTGACCTGGCTGAAGTCGGACGCTTAACCGACTGCGCCACCCAGGCGCCCCGGGATTAATTTCTTGATTTTCTGTTGCTTCATTATTGGTGAATAGAAATGCAACTGATTTCTGTACATTGATTTTGTACCCTGTGACTTTGCTGAATTCATGTATTGGTTCTAGCAGTCTTTTGGTGGAGTCTTTTGGGTTTCCCATGTAGAGTACCATGTCATCTGCAAAAAGTGAAAGTTTGACTTCTTCTTTGCCAATTTTGATGCCTTTTATTTCATTTTGTTGTCTTATTGCTGATGCTAGGGCTTCCAACGCTATGTTAAACAAAAGTTAAGCCAAATCTTCTTTATCTTTTCATCAATTGATGGACATTTGGGCTATTTCCAGTTAGCTATTGTTGATAATGCTGCTATAAAAATCAACATGAATGTACCCCTTCAAATCAGCATTTTTGTATCCTTTGGGTAAATACCTATCAGTGCAATTGCTGGGTTGTAGGGTAGTTCTGTTTTTAACTTTTTAAGGAATGTCCATATCGTTTTCCAGAGTGGCTGCAGTTTGCATTCCTACCGACAGTGCAAAAGGGTTCCCCTTTCCCTACATCCTCACCAACACCTGTTGTTTCTTGTATTGTTAATTTTACCCATTCTGACAGGTGTAAGGTGTATCTTTTCGTGGTTTTGATTTGTATTTCCCTGATGATTAGTGATGTTGAGCATCTTTTCATGTGTCTGTTAGTTATCTGGATGTCTTCTTTGGAAAAATGTCTACTCATGTCTTCTTGTCCATTTCTTAACTGGATTATTTGTTTCTTAGGTGTTGAGTTTGGCAAATTATTTACAGACTTTGGATGCTAACAATTTATTGGATATGTCATTTGCAAATATCTTCTCCCACTCCATCAGCTAAATTTTAGTTTTGTTGATTATTTCCTTCACTGTGCAGAAGCTTTTTTATCTTGATGAAGTCCCAAGAGTTCATTTTTGCTTTTGTTTCCCTTGCCTCAAGGGATGTACCTAGTAAGTTGCTATACCCAAGGTCAAAGAGGTTGCTGCCTGCGTTCTCCTGTAGGATTTTGATGGTTTCCTATCTCACATTTAGGTTTTTCATCCATTTTGAATTTATTTTTGTGTATGGTATAAGAAAGTGGTCTAGTTTCTCCTTCTGCATGTTGCTGTCCAGTTTTCCCTACACCATTTGTTGGAGGCTGTCCTTTTTCCATTGGATATTCTTTCTTGCTTTGTCAAAGATTGGTTTACCATATAGTTGTAGGTCCTTTTCTGGGTTTTCTACTCTGCTCCACTGACTATGTGTCTGTGTTTGTGCCAGTACCATACTGCTTTGATAACTACAGCTTTGTAATATAGCTTGAAGCCTGGAATAGTGATGCCTCAAGCTTTGCTTTGCGTTTTCAGGATTGCTTTGGCTATTTGGGGTCTTTTGTGGTTCCATATGAATTTTAAGATTGTTGATTCTAGCTCTGTGAAAAATTCTGGTGGTATTTTGATAGGCAGTGCATTAAGTTGTAGAATGCTTGGGTAATACAGACATTTTAACAATGTTTGTTCTTCCAGTCCGTGAGCATGGAATGTTTTTCCATTTCTTTGTGTCATCTTCAATTTCCTTCATAAGTGTTCTATACTTTTTAGAGTATGGGAATCACCCTTTAAAGACAGCATGAGTACCCTTTGCCTTTTCCCCTTCATCTCCCTTCCTCCTGCCTGGAACACAGATGTTTTCATATGCAGCTTTGAGGTTGAGTCCATGCATAGTGGAACAAAAAGATCAATATCTGTGTCCTATTACCATAGGAGCACTGGACAGCCAAATGGATACTCATTTAGCAGAGAAATAAGCTTCTGTCTACTTTAAACCACTGTTACTTAGGATTTTCTTTACCCGTATTTGTACTTAGGTAATATAGGTGCATGAACTTTGCTATAGTCCACCCTTTTCACTTAACACTATATTAAATATTTTTTACTACCAACTACCCTTTATAACTGCTATAGGCTGATTGTTTGTATTCCCCAAGATTCATATGTTGAAATCTTAACCCCTAATGCTATGGTATTAAGAGAACGAATCTTCGGGAGGTGATTATATCATAAGGAGCCCTCATGAATGGAACTAGTGCCTTTATAAAAGAGACTCCCAGAGAGCTCCCGCATCCCTTCCACTGTGTGAGAACACTGTGAGAGACAGCCATTTATGAATCAGGAAGCGGCTCTCACCAGACAGCAAGCCACTAGCAGCGCCTTAAGCTTGGCAGCACCCAGCATTGTGAGAAATAAATTTCTGTTGCTTATAAACCACTCAATGTATCATATTCTGCTACAGCAGCCTGAACACATTAAGATAGTCATCATAATTTTTAATGGCTATTTACAATTTCATCTCATAAACGTGCCACAATTTGCATTAGCAATTCCTTATTATTGAATGTTTAAGTTGGCATTTACTTATTTATTTAGTTCTAAAAGCTCCCTAGTTCTAATATACGCATCCCTACTACAAACATTAGTATATAGTACAAGATGCGGATAATATTTTTGTGGCTATCCAGTTACCATGACACTATCCAATAACATTCTCATCCCCTTTTGATTTGTACTACTGCTGTTATCTGATATTACATTCTTATACCATTAATTTATGGTTTATTTATTCTCTTCCATTAATTGATCTATTTTTAGGCCAATACACTATCTTTTTTAATTATCATACCTATAATATGACCTAACTATAAATCATATGTTAAAATACTTATGACTTTTTTTTTTTTTAACTTGGGTCAGTCAATTTCACCCATATGTCTTATAACCACAATTTCCTTTTTAGAGCTGGGTCTGTTATTTAAAGACAGTGCCAATAATAATGATACTTTGTTTTCTTTCTAAACAGTATTCATTTCACAGCTCCTTTAAATGTATTGTTTTGTTTGAGTTCTAAATGGAGCTATTATGACATTATTCAGATTAGCCTCATTCAACTACTTGGTCTCAAAAATTTGAAACCAGGAGATTTTCAAAAGAGGTTACAACCAGGCTCACTGAAATTGCTCTGAAATGCTTCTAAGGAGACAGCTGTCAACTCCTTTGGCTACGGCCGCCAGCGTTTGCTGTAGATTATTGATGGCGTTCCGCAGTCAGGTCAGAGCCCGTTAGCCTCTTGCTAACTTTGGTTGCAGCTGTCTGCAGTCACGCTGAGCATGTGAGGTCCGGCAGCACAGACCATCCAAACACTGGTTCTCCGCCTGATTTCAAAATAAATCCCTATCAAGTAGGACAAATAATTGAAGATTTGTGATTTTTCAGCTTGAGGCCTCCTCTCTGATTTTAAGTTGATGAAGCATTGGTAGATCTGCTTGGAAAAGAGGTGAGAAGCTGCTGTCCGAATAGTAAAACATGAGAGAGACATTTTACAGATTTTCAGCTTGTACTGCTGGCAACAGGAAGATACAGGGCACTCAGCTGACCTCTCTGGATAGCATCTATTATGTGAGAAGGGATATGGAAAGAATATATTCTTCTGCACTTTAAGTGGTCTAACTACCGATAAAATATGGTTCATGTGTGATAGGACAAGAAATTCAAGCAATTTCTAAGATAATGTATTTTTTCGAAAAGCTTAAGTGCCGCCTGGGTGGCTGGGTGGCTGGGTGGCTTAGTCGGTTAAGCGTCCAACTTCGGCCTGGGTCATGATCTCACAGTTCATAATCTCACAGTTTGTGGGTTCGAGCCCTGCATGGGATTCTGTGCTGGCAGCTCAGAGCCTGGAGCCTGCTTCGGATTCTGTGTCTCCCTCTCTCTTTTCCCCTCCCCTGCTCATGCTCTGTCTCTCTCTCAAAAATAAATAAACATTAAAAAAAAATTTTTTTTTTAAAGAAAAGCTTGTGCCAATTAGATCAGCTGGAAAATGTCTATAACTATGTATCTACACAAATGTGTTTTAAAATGTTATAAAGAAAAAGTTATAGACACTATAATTAGTAGCAAGAAAGTAAAATGGAAGTCTTATAAGGTGGTGTGGAGATAGCTTTAAGAAACACCATAAAGGGGCGCCTGGGTGGCTCAGTCGGTTAAGTGCCCAGCTCTTGGTTTTGGCTCAGGTCATGATCTCACTGTTCATGAGTTCAAGTCCTGCATGGGACTCTGTGCTGACAGTGCACAGCCTGCTTGCAACTGACTCTCTCTCCCTCACCATCTGCCTCTCTCTCTCTCTCAAAAATAAATAAATAAACTTAAAAAAAAAAAACACCATAGAAATAAACTCTTACATCGGGGCAGTCTAAAACAGAAACACGAATTAGGTGGAGATGATCTGATCGGATCATCCTTGTATAAGCAGCTTTACTCAAGCTAGGACTACTTCATGGAACTTTATGAACAAAAACTAAAGGGAACAGTGGAAAGGTTGCTCTAAATCAGAGTTTCCCAAGTTGGTGCCATCATAACAAATTGCCACAGAATATGAATACACGTGCCTTCATGAAAAAAAAAATGTTCCACAGTCACATTGGTTAGGGAAATGCTGGATTACGCACAATTTCTACACTGCTGGAGTTCTCTGAGCCTTCAATAGACCAAAATAGGTCATGTACCTCCAAAAAGGGCTTTCAAATGCAGCAACTTCCCAAATTTACTTGACCTCTATTGAGGCAACCTATTTCCATCTCCTGGAATACTGGCTTGGAGAATACAGCTCAGAAAAAAACATGTAGTTATTCAGACTTTTTTTTTTTTCACCAAAAAGTCAGGCATGCCAAGAGAGCAAATGAACACTTTCTTTGATATCCTGCAGATGGAAAATTCAGGAATCTGCCGTGGTACAATCCTGAGATATTAAACAGGTCCTAGAGAATTCTGGAATAGCTTTTTAACATCCAAAGACCATATAAAAATTGTCTTAAAACAGAAGAAGGGTGCTCAGATTTCTATTATGAGGTTGTTAATTCGTTCCATTTGTAAAATAGTAGAATTTTAGACTTGGGAAGGATTTTAAAAGAACAGCTAGTTTAGCCAATCCTCAGATTTTACATGGAGACATTGAGGCCCAGATAAGTTAAGAGGTTTGTCTGGGATTATTGCCTTTGTTGGGTGTCTGGAGAGGAACAAACCCCCGTTCTGACAGCCCTTGTGTCAGGCTGTCTTGGTCTCATAACTTCCATACAACAGGCCAGTTAGGTTTTTTTCTTAAGTACATAAAGAGGAAAATGAGGGGCGCCTGGGTGGTTCAGTTGGACAAGCATCCAACATCAGCCTAGGTCATGATCTCACGGTTCGTGACTTCAAGCCCTGTCTGGGGCTTTGCACTGATAGTGCGGAGCCTGCTTGAGATTCCCTCTCTCCCTCTCTCTCCACCCACCCCCCTCGAAATTAAATAAACATTAAAAATTTTTTTAAAACAAAATGAAAATTCTTCCTTCCTTCCATCTCACAATTCTCTCCGGAGTGAACAGTTTTGCTGCCTTTTTATTTTGTGCCCAGATATCTGTACTTCTCTAATTTTATTCAAAACTGTGTTCTTCATCTGTTAATTTATTCAATAAATATTAAGTAAGCACTGATGCTGTGCCAGTTATATACAATTTGAGTCCCTGCTCTCAGATCTCTCAGTCTAGCAGGAGAGAGAGAATATTCTGTGATAAGTGCCATGGCAGAAGTTAGATAGATTCAAGGGCCACATTTCTCAGATTGTGAGAAATCAAGGGAGGTTTTCTAGAAGGGATAAAATCTGAATGGAGTGTCTGAAGGGCAAATAGAAGTAAGGCAGATGAATAATGGTGGTTGTCATGAGCAGCACAGCAAAAGCATAGAAGTAGGGGAGGGTGTAGTGTATGTGATAGGCAAGAGGAAGATAAGTTTGGAGACACAGAGAAATACCAGATCATAAATGGCCTCCTAAAGATGCAATCCTAAAGATTCTGAATCTCACGTGTTAAAAAAGACCCAACTGACAGCAATGTGGGGAAGGGATTAAATTGTGCCAGAAGGCAAGAGGCTATGGCAGAGATCCAAGGGAAAGTCATGAGTCCTGGAACATGACATGAGAGCAAGAATAGAAACAGGAACCTCATCTCCAAAGAGAGATGAATGTGACCTAGAAGTAGGAGAAGAAAACAAAAGTGGAGAGTGGATTGGTTTAGGATTTATTAAGGAGATATTATTGCCTGGCAGGCTCCGTTGGTAGAGTATCTGATTCTTGATCCAAGGGAAATGAGCTCAAGCTCCACATTGGGCATGGAGCGTACTAAAAAAAAAAAAAAAAAAAAAAAAAAAAAAGGCAGTAATGTTACAGAGCTTGCTATTGGACTAGATGGGAAGGGTATAGACAAGGAGAAGACAGAATGGATGATGATTTCTGAGTTCTTGGCATAAACATCTAGGTGGATGTTCTAATGCCCTGTTCTGAGCTTCAGAGCTAGGAGACAAGCAGGATTGGGAGAAAATACATTCTGGACATGTTAAGGGAGACATTCAAGATAATGGCAGTTTGACAATTGGATATGTAAGTGCTGAGTGAAGAGGAGAGGTTTGGGCTAGAGATCTTAATCTGGAAATTTTGAGCACATAACAGAGATGTTTTATTTAAAGTCATGAAATGGATGAGATTCTCTCTGAGGAAGATGCATGAAAAAAGAGGAGGCCCAAGACACAGAATATTGAGGTCAGGAAGAGGAGAGGGAGCCAACCAAGGAGACCCAAGAATGGTCCAAGAGATGGCAGTAAAGGAAAATGAGAGCAGACATGTCTATGGAATTTATCAACTGGGAGCTCAGGGGGTAGGTAATGAACAGGAGAAGAAGAAAATGGAGATCTGGGAAATACAAGGGGAAAAATTGCAACTCTGGAGTTGTCAGAAAACAGAGACAGGCCCTAAAATAAGAATTTTCTACAGGTATTTGAACAACAGCAGGTTCTAGCATAGAAGGGATGGATGAGATTGGAGGGTCACATAGGGCCTTGTAGGTCATTGTAAGATCTTGGTGTATTATTCTGAGTAAAATGGTGAATCATGGCCGAGCTTTCAGTAGGGCAGTGACATATTTACCTTATATTTTGAAAGAGTCACTTGCTGCTGTTTTGAGAATAAACCTTCAGGAACAAGGAGGGCAGAGAGACCAGCAAAGAGCTTTTGCCATGACCCAGGAGAGATGATGAGGCTCAGAGCAGGGCCACAGTATGGGGGATGGTGAGAGGTAGAGAAGGGCAGCATGCATTTTGATATTTATACATCCATCAAGGAAGCATTTCTTATGTACCTATTTGTCAAGTCATGATTGCTATTGGAGAAACATTAGTCAAGAATGTGAATAGAAAGATTCAAAGTAAAAAGGAAGATTATAGAAAAAAGGGAAACTGGAAGAACTTCTTTTTCTTCAAAAAGAAGAAAATAAGAGAAAGGGTTACAAAGGTGGTAAAATGTGAAATCATTAAATGGTTAGGAAAAATGATAATCTAACTAGAAATCTACTGAAATACCAAAAAATCTGATAAGGAAGGAAGCCATCCCAATTATTTTCAAAAACTCTGGTACCATCTATTTCCCCTTAACTTTCCGCTTCTCTATTTGTTTCATTTAAAATAAAACTTGACATTTTTTCCATTTATTTAAAGACATCTGGATGTAGCATGTGGGTCATTTCAAAAGTCCTGGCAGGGGAAGAGCTGAAGGGGAACACAGGGCAAGACATAAAGGAGGGAAGAGTGGATACAAGGAAGGAACAAAGGATGTTTGGTGAGGGTAAGAGGTAAACAAATTTCTTCCAGCCCCCATGCCAGGGTCCACAAAACAAACAAACAAACAAACAATTTTAAATTGCATTTAACCAAGGCCTAAAACCAATTTTAAAAAGTGGCTTAGCTGTTAAAGTTAACAGGGGCATCTGGGTGGCTCAGTCGGTCAAGCTTTAGACTCTTGACTCGGCTGAGGTCATGATCTCTCAGTTCTTGAGTTTGAGCCCCACGTCAGGCTCTATGCTGACAGCATGGAACCTGCTTGGGAATCTCTCTCTCCCTCTCTCTTTCTCTCTGCTTCTCCCCTGATTTCTCTCTCTGAATAAATTTTAAAATTAAAAAAAAAAATTTAAAAAGAAGCTTTCCCTTAAAAAAAATTAGAGTTAACAACTACTATACTTTTAAAAATTTTTTTAATGTTTATTTATTTTTGAGACAGAGAGAGACAGAGCATCAGTGGGGGTGGGGCACAGAGAGAGGGAGACACAGAGTCCAAATCAGGTTTCAGGCTCTGAGCTGTCAACACAGAGCCCAATGCAGGGCTCAAACTCATAAACAGTGAGATCATGACCTGAGCCAAAGTTGGATGCTTAACCAACTGAGCCACCCAGGTGCCCACAACTACCACACTTTAAAAGTATATTGTATTAGACAGCTAGGGATGTTTAACAAAATACCACAGACTGATGACTTTAACAACAGCAATTTATTTTCTCACAGCTCTGGGTGCTAGAACTGCAAGATCAAGATGTTGGCTTGCAAATGTGTCCTTAGGTGGTCTTTCTTCTGTTCTGCTATATCCCTGGTGTTCCTGTGCTTGTCCCTAACTCCTTTTCTTATAAGGACACTAGTCAAGTTGGGTTAGGGACCATTCTAAAGGCTTCGTTTTAACTTACTCACCTCTCTAAAGATCCTATCTCCAAATAAAGAAGTACTAGAAGTTAGGACTTCAAACTATGAATCTGGGGTTTGGGGGGAGGAAGGGCCAGAGACACAACTGAAACCATAACAGTACTTAGTCAATTTCATTTAATTAAAAAAAAGAAAACTTCATATATTGCTTGAGTCCATGTTGGAGTTTGGCTTACAGCTTTAGAGAATGTAAACTTATTAATGGAATATCATTTTTTTCCGTTTATTTATTTATTTATTGAGAGAGAAAGAGAGAGAGAGAGAATGTGTGAGTGGGAGAGTGGCAGAGAGAGAGAGGGAGACAGAGAATCCCAAGCAGGCTCCACACTGTCAGTGCAGTGCCCAACACAGGGCTCAAACTCACAAACCATGAGATTTGAAACCAAGAGTGGAATGCTTAATCAACTGAGCCACCCAAGTGCCCAATTAAAGGAATATCTTTAGTAGAATTGCAACAAAAATACAATAAACATGATTTGAATTTATTGCCTTTTCAATATTAGGAGACAAAAGATTGATTAGCAAAGTAAGCCTTCTGGCTATGTGTTACAACCATGGGCTTTTTCAGGTAAAGTACCTTGGTTAATTAACTCCTTCTACTGTTGTCAACAGAACAAAGATAAAAGATCTATTTTAACTCAATGATATTGTGTATGAATCCATGTATAAATCATGGAAAGCTAAATGCATAAGTCCTAACATGATAAAATTTGTTCAGTTGGGTTTCATTTGTTACATTTTCTTAGGATAAAATATTTCAGAAATAAAGTTAAAGAATAACTTTCTACATTTTGGTTTTTAAAATTCTCCATGGGCTTGAAAATAATAATTATTTGCTCATATTAAAAGTTGTCTGGGGCCCCTGGGTGGCTCAGTCAGTTGAGCACCCAACTTCAGCTCAGGTCATGATCTCACGGTTTGTGAATTGAGCCCTATGTCAGGTTCTATGCTGACAGCTCAGAGCCAGGAGCCTGCTTCAGATTCTGTGTCTCCCTCTCTCTCTGCCCTTCCCCAACTCATGCTCTGTCTCTCTCTCTCAAAAATAAAAAACATTAAAAAAAAATTTTTTTAAGTCGTCTGATAAAGGGGTTTGGAGGGATGTTAATTCTCTACCAAAAGCAAAAGAACTCATTTAAAATATTATGAGAGACCATTTCATATTTCTTATCATATTTCATTCTTTGTGGAGCAGAGGGAACTCTAGTTGGGCTAAGTTCTCAAAAATAGCAGTCAAAACATCTATTACATTTTATGGAAATGAAAATGTGTGTTTGAGCATTATATTTTCTAAAAATTTGTCTTTCACGTGCAAGTAAAAATTTCTCTCTCCAAATGATACCCATTTCTTTTCTTCTGCCCTCATTTTCTTTTTAAAAAAAAGTTTTTTTTTTTACTGTTTCATGTATTTTTGAGAGGGAGAGGGACAGAGAAAAGGAGTAGACACAGAATCAGAAACAGGCTTCAGGTTCTGAGCTGTCAGCACAGAGCCCAATGCAGGGCTCAAACTCATGGACTGTGAGATCATGACCTGAGCCAAAGTCGGAAGCTTAACCGACTGAGCCACTTGTGCTCCCTGCCCTTCTGTTTTTAGAAAATATGAATCACTGACGAGAAAGCAAAATCTAATGCTTTGACCTTGTAGCTATTGGAATTTCAGTCTCAGGCTGTCCTATGCTCCGGTTTCAACATTCACTTATAAAAATAGGTGTAGGAAATGGCTGCTACCAGATATTTGTTTCCTGGTGGGCAATGCCGTCAGTCAATTACACTGCCCCCTTTTTCTCCAGCCTATTCTTTTCAAGTGTAAATTCTAAATAAGTAATCTGTTAAATTATTTCACATAATTTAAAAATAGCATGTCATTACCATCAACCACCAAGTAGAATGATTTAATTTAAAATCCTTTCTCCTCTCTACTTGCTTACCAAAGAAATGATTCTATGATCAATTTGACCTTTTACCAGCATAATTACCAAATAATTAGCAATGATAAATGATTATAATCTGAAATATTTTAACTAATCATTAAAGGGTGGCATACATTTCATAAGAACCAGGAACCATAGGCTTTCTATAAAATATTAGAAATATTTAATTATTTCATCAAGTGCCTACTATGTGCCAGAAGCTGTCATCATGGAATTTATATTCTTAAACTAAATTAAAAAAATAAATGAGGGGCGCCTGGGTGGCTCAGTCGGTTAAGCGTCCAACTTCAGCTCAGGTCACCATCTCGCGGTCCGTGAGTTCGAGCCCCGCGTCGGGCTCTGGGCTGATGGCTCAGAGCCTGGAGCCTGCTTCCGATTCTGTGTCTCCCTCTCTCTCTGCCCCTCCCCTGTTCATGCTCTGTCTCTCTCTGTCTCAAAAATAAATAAACGTTAATTAAAAAATAAAAAATAAATTAATTAATTAATTAAATGATATAGCATATTAGAAGATATTAAGTGCCACAGGAAAAAATAAAAGCAGGGAAAGGGAATTGAGAATATGTATGTGAGGGTAAGAGAGTACAATTTTAGATAGGATGCTCAGAAAAGATATGATCTAAGCAAAGACTTGAAGGAGGTGAAGGAATAAAGCATGTGGATATTTGCAAGTGGTTTAGATGACCAACCGTCTCAGCCTGTCTGGGACTAAGGTTTCCAGGTTTGTAGGCCTTCCAGTGTAGGACTTCCAGGTAGTCCCAGCCCAGGCAAACCAAAACAATTGATCATCTTAAAAGTGTCCCAAATAGAGGAAACAGGAAGAACAAAGGCCTGAGAGGGGAGCACGCCTGGCAGTTTCAGGAACTAGTAAGGAGGCCAGTGATCTAGAGAGGGGATGAGCTCAGTGATACAAAGAGGTCACATCATGCAGGACCTTTTAGTAAATACAATGGCCCTCTACCCAACCCCCCTTTTCAGGGTTGATGCACCCATCCCTAGCTGCTGCCAGTGAGCTAGTGGTGTGTCTTTCCATGGTCCCTGCCCTTGGCTGCTGAAAACTGACTCTCCCAAGGTTACATCCCTTCTAGAGAACAGACCATGACTAATGACTAGCTAATGTGGAAATACAATGGCTAGGCTTATCCTCTTCCCTCAACTTGGCCCACCCAGCTTAGATCTCCTCTTCAAATTGGCTGAGGCCTCACTTATAACCAACTGCAGTTCAGCTCCTTCCTGTGCCTTTCTTCTTTACAGGTGTATTTCCTGAGAGCACTCCCCAATACACTTTCCAGATGCAACTCTCCATCTGAGTATCTGTATCTAGGGAGCCCCAAGTAAGACAGGCCTTAAAGGTGACTTTGAGAGAGATGTGAAGACTCTGAAGCTTTGGAAAGAAACTTAACCCTGAAATAGTTTCCCCCACCTGTCTTTTTCGGCATAGAAAAATATAGAACTTTCTTAGAGTTTCAGATTGTTTTTGTGAACTTCATTGTAATGACTGCATAGGACTAGAGAACAAGGCTATAACCCAACTGGAAACTTTAAGTCTGCTGAAGAGTTGGAATTTCCCTTTATGTCTTCAAATGTAGTCAGTGGGTAAACTAACTCTTCAGATAATGCAGAGAAGTTTGTATGTTACTGGATGGACTATATCCTATATTGAATTCCATTGTTTGGGGGCTTCAGTTGTTTTACATAAAACAGGTAAGTAAATAAAGTAGGTACAACCAAATGCAACCAGCAAAAGGGAAGTCCTTACCCTCAAGGATTTTCTTCTATTCTGTGAGCTATTTTATTGAAAATGTTCAGTAATAAATGGCTTACTACAGCATACCTCAGGACCTTCATTTCCTGTAGAACCAGCATTTGTAGGTAGTGGTTAGGGGGATGAGTCAATGTCAAACGGGGAAACAACTATCTCCTTTCTAATCAAACACCAACTTAAATATCCAGCCACCATGGACATATGTTAGCCACACTTAGAATGTCCAGCGTTTTCATCCTTCAGGCTTCATTGAAGAGTTTCTAGGCAAACGGTGGACTCAAAATTAATATTACTTAGGAAAACGATGAATAGGAAAATATTAAGTAGGTAGTATATATTCTTCATTATGTACACAAAGAGGCCCTTTATCGCTCAGGGCCAGAGTCCAGCTCCAGCAGGTCCAGGGGTTCCCGAAGGAAGAACGGCGTCGGTGAAAATAAAATAAAACTAAAATAAAAAACTGGAAAATAAAAAACTAAAATAAAAAAGTAAGACTAAAATAAAAATGGACACAGACAGCAGCAGTGTGTTGAACTGGCCAATTTATTGTAGCAAACGTGGCATTATATATGCTAGTGATTTCCTTGTAGCATATGTCAACTATGTTTTTTTAACATTACCTAATTTTGAAAATGTTCCTATGTATAAACAACCTTTAAGAAATAACATGGCGATTTTCCCCTAACTTTCCCGCATACCCTTTGATTATAGATTAATTTCTTACATTATTCCATTATGCATCTGCGTTTGTCTATAATCTACAAAGCATTTGCTTTGCTCTTCTCGTAAAAGGCCCTCCATTTCTCAACACCTCAAGTGAAACAGTTACAGGGACGTGACCTCCTAACCACATGAGGCCAGAAAAACAATGTGTTTGCCTCAGTCCGAGGTGCCAGAAAGGGGCTGAAAAGGCCTTAGAAACCCATGCCTCATACATTCTGAGAGAGACAATGCACCTAGGAACCAATGAACCATTCTGTAGCTTAACCAACTAGGTTCAGTCATCATCTGGAATGCCTCCGGGGGGCCAGGTGGGCCTAGGGGTTGAAGTCACCTGTGCCCAGAGATACACTCCTTAGTTGCCGGAGTGAGGCTTTCAAATCCATATGTCTCTCCTTTACAGGCCTTCTTTGCTGGCAAAGGTATGAGGCTATCCTTCCTGTAAGTAGAGGAGTCTCCATAGGGGATGACAAGGGCTAAGCGTAAGGCCGCACAATTTCTTGCAGAACCTTATTTTCTTCCCTAATGGTTCTTTTCCTAGGGGGCCTGCTAAGGGCAATTCCCCAACAGACAATACCTCAGGTAGTTATTTTTTTAATGTTTATTTATTTTTGAGAGAGAGAGACAGAGTGCGAGCAGGGGAGGGTCAGAGAGAGAGGGAGACACAGAATCTGAAGCAGGTTCCAGGCTCTGAGCTGTCAGCACAGAGCCCAATGTGGGGCTCGAACTCACGAGCGGTGAGATCATGGCCCGAGCTGAAGTCAGATGCTTAACTGACTGAGCCACCCGGGCGCCCCAACCCCAGGTAGTTTTAAGGCCAAGTTACCTAAAAGTGGGCGTACAAGAAGCTTCACTGTCAGTGGGCCGCCTTGCAGTCACCAATCCGTCCACAGCCCGGGCTTTGCCACTCAGGCTGGGTAGCTCAGCTTCCAGCAGCTCAGTTCAAAATATTGTTTGTGTTTTTTTTTAATTTTTTTTTCAAAGTTTATTTATTTTTGGGACAGAGAGAGACAGAGCATGAACGGGGGAGAGGCAGAGAGAGAGGGAGACACAGAATCGGAAACAGGCTCCAGGCTCTGAGCCATCAGCCCAGAGCCCGACGCTGGGCTCGAACTCCCGGACCGCGAGATCGTGACCCGGCTGAAGTCGGACGCTTAACCGACTGCGCCACCCAGGCGCCCCCAAAATATTGTTTTTAACGAACTTTTCCAGTGTAAAAATCTCCCCGATATGTGAGTTTTTCCTGAATACACATGAAATTTCTATAGGGTGAAAAATTCCTAGTGATTAATATGGTTAACTGTATTTATGGTTTGTGTGTATGGTCTTAGCTGTTCAGATCTGGAAATGGAAACAAATCTTTTTGCTTGATAGAATATTTATAAGGCTGTGGCATGTGTCATGGTTTGAGAGTTAGTAGATCTGAACTCCTGACTCTAAAACCAATTCATGTGTGGACTAGACTGACAGACCTAGGAAGGAAAATTCCTATAATATGATGAGTTAAAAAAGAGAATCCAACACAAAGTTAACTCACAAAGTATACAGTAAACAGTGGGCCCTGGGAACCAACTCTGGATTCTGGGATGCGCTAGACAGTTTCACAACCTCCAGTAAATCCCTTAATCCTTCAGAGTTTTGGCTTCCTTATCAATTAGATAGGATTGATACCTACTCTGTCTCAGAACTGATTGAGTACATTAATAGCTATGAGCATGATTTGAAACAAGAAGAAAAACGTATTATTTTTTATTTTTAAAATTTTTAACTGGAAAAAAAAGCCATGAATTCTCTCCCCACATTAGAACATAGTCTCGAAATTAACTGATGCAGTATGTATGTAAAGTGCTTTTAGCTCTTTAGAAAACATTTTGTATTCATTAAAGGTCAAATACAATTACACACACACACACACACACATACACACTCACACACACATAAATCAGTTAACATAATCCTGTAATGTGCAGAGTGTAGCACATTTTAGGTGAATAAGTAAGGCTGAAAAGCAACAGAGGATTAACACATCTATCATACTAAATCACAGAAAACGCTTTTTTAATGTTTTAAAGCCAGTAATGCCCACAAATAATTAATGGATTTTAATTTTTATATTTATATTTAAATTTCATGGATTTAGCTTTATAAACAGAAACCTGGACTCACCCAGTGATTTCAACAAATATCAGATATTATTTAAATTAGCAAAATATAATTCTTTCAAAAAGATCCAAAGAATTACTGTTACAGTTGCACATTACCTTAGCAATACAAATAAACACTCAATTATGGGATTTGTAGTTTTTCTTCCACTTCAGAGATTAGGTGACATTTTATGGTTTTCCTTTTACCTATCTAAAACCAGACAGATATCTGCCTGTGGTCTTCCAAATACATCATAATTTCTCCTTACACCTGAGCCTTTGTCAGACATATTTCACTTTATCTTGATTATCAGAGCACTAATTCAATAAATATTTTTCCATTTTTTGTCTTAAATACTTTAGAAATACAAAATTATATCAGAATTGTTTAATGTAATAGCTGTTAGTGAAACTCACTGTCTACCAGATGCTAGTCCAGGAGGTTTATATGTGTTAACTTAATCTTCACAACAATCCTACGGGGTACATATGATTATTATCCTCATTATACAACAAACAAGGGCACAGAATCTGACCTAAGGTCACATAGCTAATAAGTGATAAACTTATGATTTAAACCAAGGCAGACTGGCTCCAGAGCCAGTGTTAAGCAATAGATTTTATTGCTTCTCATTGACAGTGCCTCAGCTTCTCAATTGATGTCATTATTCACTTGCTTCAGGCCCCTCCCTGTAAGCCTGGAAAAATATCGTATCTTACCAAACACACCCTTATTTGCAGCTACTCTTTACCAGGGGTCTGCAAACTTTTTCTGTAAAGGACCAGATTGTAAATACTTTAGGCTTTGTGGGATAGTCAATCACTGTTATAATACTCAAATGCAGTGTTATGGTGAGAAAGGAACCATAGACAATGTAAACAAATGAACATGACTTTATTTCAATAAAACTTTATTTACAAAAGCAGGCTGTGGTAAGCACAGTAGCAGACCTGTCCACTGAAACTTGGCAGGCCACACAAGAGTGGCAGGAAATATTCAATGGGCTGAATAGGAAAAATATGCAGCCAAGAATCCTTTATCCAGCAAGGCTGTCATTTAGAATAGGAGAGATAAAGACTTTCCCAGACAAACAAAAACTGAAGGAGTTTGTGACCACTAAAGCAGCCCTGGAGGAAATTTTAAGAAGGACTCTCTGAGTGGAGAAAAAAAAGACCAAAGCAACAAAAACTACAAAAGACTGGAGCACATCATCAGAAACATCAAATCTACAGGTAACACAATGGCACTAAATTCATATCTTCCAATAATCACTCTGAATATAAATGGACTAAATGCTCCAATCAAAAGACATAGGATACAAGAATGGATTTAAAAAAAAAAAAAGACAAGTTCCATCTATATGCTGCCTACAAGAGATTCATTATAGACCTAAAAACACCTGCAGATTGAAAGTGTGGGGATGGAGAACCATGCTAATGAAGATAAAAAGAAAATGGGAGTATCCATACTTATATCAGAAAAACTAGATTTTGAAACAAAGACTGTAACAAGAGATGAAGAAAGGCATTATATCATAATTAACGGGTCTATCCACTAAGAAGATCCAACAGTTATAAATACTTATGCGCCCAACTTGGAACACCCAAATATATAAATTGATAACAAGCATAAAGAAACTCATTCATAATACCATAATAGTAGGAGACTTTAATACCTCACTTACAGCTGTGGACAAATCATCTAAACAGAAAATCAACAAGGAAACAATGGCTTTGAGTGACACACTGGACCAGATAGACTTAACAGATATATTCAGAACATTTCATCCAAAAGCAGAAGAATACACATTCTTCTTGATTGCACATGGAACAGTCTTCTGAATAGATCACATACTGGGTCACAAACCAGCCTTCAACAGCTACAAAAAGATCGAGATCATATCATGCATATTTTCAGATCACAACACTATGAAACTTGAAATTAACCACAAGAAAAACTTGGAAAGCCCCCAAATACGTGGAAGTTAAAGAACATCCTAGTAAAGAATGATGAGTTAACCAGGAAATTAAAGAAGAAATTTAAAAATACATGGAAGCAAATGAAAATTAAAACACAATAGTCCAAGCCCTTTAGGATGAAGCAAAGGCAGTCCTAAAAGGAAAATACATTGCAATTAAGGCTTATCACAAGAAGCAAGAAATGTCCCAAATACACAACCTAACTTTACACCTAAAGGAGCTAGAAAAGCAGCAGCAAATAAAGCCCAAAGCCCAAACCCAGCAAAAGAAGGGAAATAATAAAGATTAGAGTAGAAATAACATAGAATCTAAAACAAAACAAAACAAAACAGTATAACAGATCAATGAAACTAAAAGCTGGTTTTTTGAAAGAATAAAGAAAATTGATAAACCCCTAGCCATACTTCTTAAATAAATAAATAAATAAATAAATAAATAAGAGAGGACCCAAACAGATAAAAATCACAAATGAAAGAGGAGAGATCACCACCACCACCACAGAAATATAAACAATTATAAGAGAATACTATTAAAAATTGTATGCCAACAAACTGGACAATCTGGAAGAAATGGACAAATTCCTAGACATTTACATATTACCAACTCTAACAGGAAGAAATTAAAAAAAAAAAAATTGAACAGACCCATAACCAGCAAAGAAATTGAATCAGTAGCAAAAATTCCCAACAAATAAGAGTCCTGGGCCAGATGGCTCCCCAGGGGAATTATACCAGACATTAAAAGCTGAGTTAATACCTATTCTTCTCAAACTGTTCCAAAAATAGAAATGCAAGGAAAGCTTCCAAACTCATTCTATGAAGCCAGCATTACCTTGATTCCGAAACCAGACAAAGATTCCACTAAGAAGTGGAATTACAGACCAATATCCCAGATGAACCTGGATACAAAAATTCTCCATAAGATACTAGCAAATGGAATTCATCAGGACATTAAAAGAATAATTCACCATGGTCAAGTGGGATTTATTCCTGGGCTGCAGGGATAGTTCAATATTTGCAAATCAATCAATGTGATACATCACATTAATAAAGGGGTAAGAACCACATGATCCTTTCAACAGATGCAGAAAAAGCATTTGACGAAAAGCACTTGACAGCATCCTTTCATGATAAAAACCCTCAAGAAAGTAAGTATAGATGGAACATACCTTAACATCATAAAAGTCATATATGAAACCTCACATCTAATGTCATCCTCATTGGGGAAAAACTGAGAACTTTCCCCCTAAGGCCAGGAACATGACAGGGATGTCCACTCTCACCGCTGTTGTTTAACATAGTATTGGAAGTCTTAGCCTCAGCAATCAGAAAAATAAATAAATAAATAAATAAATAAATAAATAAATAAAAGGCATGTAATCTGTAAATTTAACCTGACTGCAATCAACATAACAGTAAGAATTCTTAAAATTTGGAACTACACAAGCTGGTTCTAAAGTTCATAAATAAGGATAGCCAGGAAAAATTCAGAACAGGGAAATGTAAAGGGACCCCCTATTATATAATATAAAACTACAGTCATTAAAATATTTGGATTATGCTCATCAATGTAACATAGTATAATGTCTAGAAATAGACTACAAAACATAAGGTGATAATAATAGCACATCAAATTGGGAAGGAAAGTAAAATTATTCAACAAATAGTGTTGCAGTGAGAGGATACCACTTAGGGAAAAAAATTGGACTCCTACCTTAAACTTTGCATGTAAATAAATTCCAGATAGATCAAAGATCTAGATATAAAAATAACTCCATATAAAATTAAAACATTGGAAAATTTTGTCTTCTATAATAACAACATGGAAAGAGCTTTCCAAGTACAACACAAATTCAGAAACCATAAGAAATGGTATACTTGTTTACATAATAACCACAGATGCTCTGCAGAAAATGGAACATAAAAAAACCCATCCTATCTAAACTGAAAATTGAGTTGTAATGTATAAAACATATATCAGAAGCAAATTCCTATAAATTTATAAGAAAAAAAAAAACCTGCTGAGGCACCTGGGTGGCTCAGTCGGTTAACCATCAAACCTCAGCTCATGTCATGATCTCACGGTTCGTGGGTTCCAGCCCTGCCTCAGGCTGTGTACTGATGGCCCAGAGCCTGGAGCCTGCTTCAGATTGTCTTCCTCTCTCTCTACCCCTCCCCCGCTCACTCTCTGCCTCTCTCTGTCTCTCAAAAATAAATAAATGTTAAAAAAAAATGTTTTAAAGGAAAGAAGACCTACTATTCAAACAAAATAGGAGTGAAACACACAAATAATATAAAACATAGTTTACTAAAAAGGAAGTATAGATTTCTCTTAAATGTACAAAAAAGACAACAATCCTCAATTATATACTACGATGAGATGCTCTTCCCTAGCAGACTGGCAAAACCCCCAAAATTTTATAACACAATTTCCAAGCATTGGTGAAGGGGATGCAAATTGGTACAATGTCAGTGAAAGGCAATTTTATAACAATTAATTGAAATAACAAATATACATACTTTTTTATCTAGCAATTCTAGTTCTAAGTACTTATCCTATAAGAACAAAATAATGTTTATAATCAATTGTAATAGATTTGAAGCAGACTAAATGTTTATTTAGCATTAGAAAACTGATTTAAAATGTTATGATATATTCACATAATGAAATACAATGTGTCTCATGTGTGCTGGTAGGAAAAGATCTCCAAAAACTATTGTTAAGTTAAAATGGTAATATGTAGAACACTGTACATAGCTTGCTGATATTTGTGTGAATATTTGTAAATGCATGGAATAGTCTTAGATGGCTCCACAGGAGACTGAAATAGTGGTTGCCTCCTAGGAGAGAAATAAAATGGCTAGGGATCAGGGAGAAAAAAAGACCGATTTTTCACTGTATACTATTTTGTACTTTTGAATTTGATACTATGTACATATATTATTCAGAAAAAAATTTAGATTAAGAGAGTCAATATTTATAAACACTGAAATATTTGGAATGGATGAACTCTCTGAGTATAAGGACAATGAGTGAAAAAGGCCAAAGACCATGACAAATGTCTCTATTTGAAGAAGGAAGTGTCAACTAGACATCATAAGGAAATAGACCAGGAAATAGGAAATAGGATAAAATAGTATCACAGACATAGAAAGAGAAGTGTTTGAGAGGAAACCAAAGCTTCCAAAGGAAAAAATAAATAAAATACATATAGCTATAAAATAAATAAGTACATATATATAAATAAATACATACAGCTGTAAAGTAATTCACGGGGTGTCTCAGTCAGTTGAGCATCCGACTCCCGATTTCAGTTCAGGTCATGGTCTCAGGGTTAATGAGTTTGAGTCCCGCATCAGGCTCTGCACTGACTGACAGCGCAGAGTCTGCTTGGAATTTTCTCTCTCCCACATCTCTCTGCCTCTACCCTGTTTGTGCTCTCTCTCAAAATAAATAAGTAAATAGACTTTAAAAAGTTAAAAAAGAGAACTAAAAGAAATGAAGAAGAAAAGTTCTAATAGAAAAACAAAGAACGTGAAGGAACAATTCACAAAACAAGAAGATATAAATTTCCAATAAATATATTAACTTGTAATTCTGGAAATGCAAATTAAAAGAAGAAACCTCGAGGGCGCCTGGGTGGCTCAGTTGGTCAAGCCTCTGACTTCAGCTCAGGTCACGGTCTTGCAGTTCCTGAGTTCTAGCCCTGCATCAGGCTCTGTGCTGACAGCTCAGAGCCTGGAGCTGCTTCAGACTCTGTGTCTCCCTCTCTCTCTGCCCCTCCCCTGTTCGTGTTTTGTCTGTCTCTCGAAAACAAACATTAAAAAAATTTTTTTTTAAAGGAAGAAACCTTTGCCTGTAAACCTAGAAAAGAAAAAAATTTTAATGCAATTCTCAGTGCTAATGGGAATGTAAACTGGGACAGTGTATTTGAAAAACAGTTTGTCAATACGTATCAAGAGACTATTGTTCATAAATTTGGCACTGTAATTTCACTTCAAGGAAATAATCAGAGAAATCTAATGTTGTATGCAAAGGTGTTCATCACAACATTATATCTGACACCAAAACAAAAGTCAATCTTGATGTTCATCAATAGGTAAATATAGTTCATTTTTAGGATAAAACACTGCAGTCATTAAAGTGATATGTTCAAAGATTATCTTATTATGCAGAACAGTGCTTATAGTATACAATTAAATTTTAAAGGCAGTATATAACATTCTACATAGAATATTAAAGTTTTTGAAGAACATACATGACTGCATAGCTCACGCTTTTAAAATGTCTCATAATCATCTATGGGCACCTGGGTGGCTCAGTCGGTTAAGTGTCTGACTTCCGCTCAGGTCATGATCTCAGTTTGTGAGGTCAAGCCCTGCATAGGGCTCTGTGCTGACAGCTTAAACCCTGGAGCCTGCTTTGATTTCTGTCTCCCTCTCTCTCTGCTCCTCCCCGACTCATGCTCTGTCTCTCTCTCTCCTTCAAAAATAAATTAAAAATAAATAAATAAAACATCAAAAAATAAATGAAAAATAAATAAATAATATGTCCTATAAATCATCTAAATTTTCAGATCACTGGTGCTTTTATTACTTTGCAAGATGTTTCAAATCATCTGCAATGAAAGTTATGTATTTTATAATGAGGAAAATAATCAGTATTATAAAAACAACAAAAATAAGAGAGCCAAAAAGTAATACATGGTCATCAATTGAAGTAGACACCTTTTGGGATGCCCAACCAGCCCACACTCCTCATCTCTGAGAACATCTTCTTAAAACCTGCTCCTCTCTCTCCTGATGGGACTGTCATTCATTCACTCAGTTCACCATCTCTCACACCTGCTTGACTCTTCTTAGATCAGACCCTCTCATTCAGAACTGAAAAGTTTCCAAAATGGTCTCCTTCCTCCAGCTTTAAAGCCTTCTGATCCACCTTCCACCTTTCTGTCAGAGGATTATTTCTAAATTGCAAATACAGTAAGAAGAAGAAGAAGAAAAAAAAAAAAAAAAGAATCCCTTTAGCACCCTGCTTAGTGCCCATAGGATAAAGTCCATACTTCTTTGAATGAGTTCACAGCCTTCCATGATTTTTTATCCCCTAGCATTCTAGCCTTATGTCAATTTTGGTTCTTTTGTCCTAAGTATATTGAGCTGTTTGCGGTCCCAGCACCATATACCTGGATGCTTTGTGCCTCTGTACCTTTGTTCATAATGCTTCCTCGGCCTCAAATGATGCCATAGTCTTCATCTATCCACCTGGCAGCACACATTGTTTCAGGAAAACTCAAGTGTGAAGCTTTTCCTGACTCCCCCAGGTGGAACTGAACACTCCCTCATTTGTGGTTGTACTTTTGCTTTCAGTGTTTTATTTCACTTCAGAGTGCACTTGTCTTCTTTCATAAGTGGATGGTAAACCATTTGTCATCAGAGAACCACCTTCTCGTTTTGTCTCCAGGGCCTAGGTTAGAGACTAGTAAAAACTGAATAAATATTTGTTGATTAAAAGATGGAAATGAATGCTTCACATTATCAAGTACTACAAAAAGGAAAGAGAGGAAGAAAATTCATTGAATATGGTAAGTAGTCATTGTTAACTTTGAAAGAACTGTTTCAGTTGGTTAAGTGGGGAGGGAGAAAGTAATGAATGAACAAATAGTGAACAAATAATCATTTCAAGTCTGGTTGATTTTTTTTTCCCAAGAAATTTGTCACTGAATGGAAGGGGAAAGAGAAGATAATAGCTTGAAAGAATTCTTTGAATTTTCATTTTTATAAATAAATAGAAACTTAAGTATGTTTATAGGCGCAGAAGAAGAAACAACCCACAAGACAATTGTGATGTCAAATGGCAAGATTAGTTGTATAGGAATACTGTAGTCCTGTCTTAAAACATGCACATTGTAGTGGGTGATGGCATTGAGGAGGGCACCTGTTGGGATGAGCACTGGGTGTTGAATGGAAACCAATTTGGCAATAAATTATATTTAATATAAAAAAACATGCACATTGTAAATGGTTCCACTATTTATGCATCACATTTATTTTTGGTAACTGGGATGAGGAACTTCTGTTGGCTTTACCATTTTCTCAACCCCTTCGGATCAGTCTAACATTCGGTGACTCATTGTTGATGTGTATGAACTGTGTGTTTTATCTTCCACTCACCTGGTTAGTGTTAGGCATGTGGAGGAAATGGGCTTTCTCTTTCTCTTCCTAGTAACCTCATATGATTATTTCCGTATCTGTTTATCCTTAATATTTGCCAGTTGCTTTCTTCAGATCTGTTGCGTAATTTATTAATATTTTTATTTGGCTGTAGCTACTATGTATATTAACCAATCAAGATGTCTTATTTTGCTTATTTTAAATTTTTTTTAAGTTTTGTTTTGTTTTGTTTTGTTTTGATGGGGTCCCTGGGTGGCTCAGCCGGCTAAGCATCCGACTTCCACTTAGGTCAGGATCTTTCGGTTGGGGAGTTCAAGCCCTGCGTCAGGCTCTGTGCTGACAGCTCAGAGCCTGGAGCCTGCTTCGGATTCTGTGTCTCCTTCTCTCCCTGCCCCTCCCCCACTCGTGCTTGCTCTCTCTCTCTTCCTCAAAAAAGAAATAAACATTAAAAAAAAAACTTGAAAAGTTTATTTTGAGAGAGACAGAGACAGAACAAGTGAGGGAGGGGCAGAGAGAGAGAGAGACAGAATTCCAAGTAAGCCCCATGCTGCCACCTTAGAGCTAGACACATGGCTTGAACTCACGGAACTGCAAGATAATGACCTAGGCTGAAACCAGGAGTTGGACACTTAACCCACTTAACCTAGGCTCCCCCAAGAGGTTTTAACAATTCTAGTTTTTATTTCTAAAAGCCTTATTGGTTTGTTTTCAAATACGCCTGGTCATATAGGACAGTCTCTTACTACTTGCTTTTATTTCGTCTTTTATTTCTTTAAACGTTTCATAAAGTTTTTCTTTTTTTCATATTCTTTGTCTGATAAGTCCAATATCTGAAACCCCTGGGGGCAGATCTGATGTTTGCTGTTTCTGATACACTCATAATTTGCTTGCTTATATTTTTTATATCCCCTGATGAATAACTCTTGTTTAGTTGATATTAATCTGTGGGAATCTTGAGGGCTTAAATTGCTTTGTTTTTCCAAAGCTCCTCTTCTGTGTGGAGCCACATGCCCCTTTTAGATCTCTGGCTTCAGGAGAGAGCTGCTCTCCTTTAGTAGTCCACCTTGCCTCTAGGCTTTCTCTGGGTGCTGGCAACAAGCATCAAGTCAGCCTGCCTTGGGGTTTACAGCCCACTGTGTTTTCTCTCCCCCAGGTCCTATGCACCCAGAATGACATTTTTTGGTTTGTAGTGGAAAAGGACCTCCTCCGTTTTTCTTGTGAATCCCTTTGAATCAAGCTTTTTCCTCCCACCATTCCATCAAAACTTCATCCTAAGGTTGCCAAGAACCTCCATGTTGCTAAATACAATAGCCACTTCTCACTTGCTGTGACAGTTAATTTTATGTGTCAGCTTTGCTGGGCCACAGAGCCCAGCTATTTGGTCAAACACTTTTCTGAATGTTTGGTCAAAGTGTTTTTGGATGAGATTTACATTTAAATTCGTGGACTTTCAGGGTGCCTGGCGTTGTAGGGTAAGTGACTCTCGATCTCAGGGTTGTGAGTTCAACCCCTACGTGGGGCATGGAGCCTATAGGAAGGAAGGAAGGAAGGAAGGAAGGAAGGAAAGAAGGAAGGAAGGAAGGAAGGAAGGAGGGAGGGAAGAAAGGAAGAATTTTGTCAAATGCTACTAACTTGCCCTCCTGTTGCAAACACTTTTACTTGATTTCTAGGGATTTTCCTCCAGCCTCATTGGCTAGAGAGGTTACACTGACAAATTCCAAATATGTATTTCTAGTTCAGACCTCTTCCTTTAACTCCAAACTCATATGTCCAGCTGCTTATTCTAAATGTATGCTTATTGTCTGATAAGTATCTTAAAGTAACATTTCCAAAACCAAATTATTAAGCCCCCCTCCCTTCCCATCCACACAGCCCAAATTGCTTATCCCCACAATTTTCCAAAATATGTGAAATAATATTGTTCTAATCACTGAGACCAAAAACCCCATAGTTATCCCTGGATCCCTCTTTTTCTCTGACACCCCTCATCTAATCTGTCTGGAAGTCTTGATGCTCTATCTTGAGCATATAACCAGAATCCAACCACTTCCTGCCATTCCTGCTGCCCCCACCCTAGCCACCTGCCTAGCCAACCCCTGTCTGTTCTGAGCAGTAGCTCTTACCTCCCAGCTGGTCTCTGCTTCTACCCTTCCCCCAAAGCATTCAGCTCTGCACACAGCAGTCAGAGTGAGTCTTTAAAAATAACAAAGCCCACCTATCACTCCTCTGCTCAAAACCACAGAAAGCTTTTTGAATCTGCTCAGAACAAAAGCCTTAGTCTTTACAATTTCCTAAAAGATCCTATACAATCCCTTTCCCTCTCACCCCTTAACCGCCCTTCCCTGGCAGGTGTGATCTCACCTCAGGGCCTTTGATTTTCCCTCTGCTTGAAATGCTCTTCCCATAGATATCTGCATGGCTCCCTCTCTCACATCCTCTAGTCTTTGTTCAATGGCTGCCTTCTTGGTGAGGTTTTCCTCATTATTATATCTGAAATCCAACCTAGGGGTGGGTGCCTGGGTGGGGCTCAGTCGGTTAAGCATCTGACTTCTTTTCAGGTCATGATCTCACAGCTCAGTTTGTGAGTTCAAGTCCCACACTGGGCTTGCTGCTGTCAGTGCCAAGCCCACTTCAGATCCTCTGTCTCCCTCTGTCTCTGCCCCTCCCCTTCTCTCTCTCTCTCTCTCTCTGTCTCTCAAAAATAGACAAACAAAAGATAAAACCCAACCTATCTCCCATTCTCTAGAAGTTGTCCCTCTTTTATTTTTCTCCATAGCATTTATCTGACACCTGCACCTGTTACTTCTTTATTTTGTCTGTGTCCCCTTCACTGGAATGTAAGTTTCATGAGAATAGGAATTTTTGTTTTATTCACTGCTCTATCTTCAATCCTTAGTACAAATACTTCACAACAGTAGGCCCTTAATTAATATTTATTTAATGAATGAGAAATATTACTCTAAGTACTCATCTTGGCAAGGTTATGGGGAAGAGGCAATCTCTCACGTTTGGGGAGGTAAGCATAATTCCATGCACTATTTTTAGCGGTTTTGTGTCCCCTAGTGAGCCATTTGCTCAGGCACTCACAGCAAATGCATTTGCACCTAGACCTGCTGGCCATCTTTAATCATTTACATTACCTGCCTGGCCTTGCAGGCTATTGAATTTTCCACGCCTGACTCACATTTCCATCCCTTAAATGTCCTCTCCCTGCTCATGCCTACACAGCAAGAATACTCGAAATTCTCCTGCAAGTAGCATGTTTTTTACATGCAGCCACCTGATACACTCTTCTGTTTCTTCTCCCTTCTCCCAGCCTAGACAGTGCTCATTCTACTAGACTCAGTGTAAGCATCAAAGTCCCCAAGAGGCCTTCACTAGAAGCCTTGGCAGTGTCTTCTCTAGGTCTTGTTAGCATTTTGTGTAGAATTTAATGACAACTCTAGTATGTACCCTGTTGCTTTGAGTGTTTGGTTTGTTTCCTGCCTCCCAATCAGACCAAAAGCAAACTCACAGTGTCCTCACCATTGTCCCCAGGTCCCTAAAGCAGTGCTGGCACTACATTCTAGTTTCATGGACAAATTAATCATTGAATATCTGTTCTCATGTTTCTGTTCACTCTCACCATGTTTTATGAGTAAAATGCTTAAAAGTTGGTCATAGAATATAAAAATGACACAACTGGATATAACCAGGAACACAATCTCCAAACACTGTACCAGAGTAGGATACTCTTCCTCAGAAAGATCTAGGGACAATTTCTGTACAGATAGGACATCCAGGATTGTTTTTCGAGAAGGTAAACGGAGCAGCAGCTTCAGCTCTTGTCTCAAATCTGCCATCATTTCAATGGAAAAGTCTAGACTATAATTTTTTCTACCTTTAGGAATGATGATAGAATGTATTTCTTGGCTTATTTGCATGATTTTTATACAAAAGTTAAGGTTTTGGAAAAGAAGGATCAACTAGGGCCCTTTTTCTTCAAGTTTCTAAAGAGAAACAAGCTTTTCTTTTCTCTTCTCCCCTAAATCTCAGATAATATCAGTGAGCCATGGACCTAGCTTGTGTCACATGTTTTGAGTACACTGATCCACAGTGCCGGAATCAAGTAACTCCACACCCTAAGAAGTGGCTCTAACCCAGGATGACACAATCTGTAGTTGTCAAATTGCCCATTTAAAGAAGAAAGAAATGGTTTAAAGGCTCTTTGTTACATAATAATGTTTTATTCAGAAGGAGAGGAAAAGTTGGACTGATACAAAAGGCAATTCTTCCCATTTTCCACTTTATCCCACAACCCAATCAATTCTTTGCTTTTGTGTTGTTAGTGCCTCCTCCGACTTTATGCAATGGGATTTCTCCTGAGCTGCCACTCAGCTGCTGGAGTCATGGAGAAGCTTCACACACCTCCCCAGAGCAGCTGGAGACAGTGACAGTGGAAAGAGCCTGACAATGGGTGGAGATTATTTTTAAATGTGGTTTGTCCCTGTTTTGTTCAGGAACATAGGAATTTTTTTTTTTCTTTTCTTTTTTTTTAAATGTAGATCAACAAGAGAGCCATTTCTGACCACTAGAGAATTGAAGCAAGGAGGGAACACTTTAGTCTCTGGCCTCAGATTTTGAGTCGAGAGCAGAATACATTGCTTGATCATATCGGCCTGTAGTTTTCTTTCTTTCTCTTTCTTTCTTTCTTTCTTTCTTTCTTTCTTTCTTTCTTTCTTTCTTCTTTCCTTTCTTTCTTTCTTCCTTTTTTTTTTTTTTTTTTGGTAGTGTCTGAGGTAAATGTTCTTGACCTTTGTATTCAGGCTGATGACGGGAACACATTAGAAAAACAAAGTAAACCTTATGACTTGGAGCGAGCTTGTTTTTAACATTCTTTTCTGTCTTACTAATAACTAGGACCTAGCCCTGTATTGAAATACCATGTAACAGAAACTAAAGAACTTTCTCTGTAACTTAACTAATACTCTTTAAATGAGACCTGACTTTCACTATGTTAATTGAATTTGACCATCAAGTGTTCTACCTCTTCAGCTTTGAATAAAATATTTGTCGATCTAAATTTTTTACACTAATAATGCAAGGAGTAAGTAAAAATGCCCTGATCAAACAAAAGTGTATTTCCCTATCAGAATTATGAATACATTGAAGGATTTTTGTAGGCTAGTGTTTTAAAGAAGCATCAACAAACCAGATAAAGGGTACTTGAGTATAGGTTTTTAATATAAAATAATGAAACTAGAAGTAATTTACAATTTTCAATTTTAACATTTGAGTAATAAAAACTTTTATGAAAATCGTCTTTCCAGTGTGAGGTTTAGAGCAGAACACATTTTGCACTGAATACCTATTGTTTTTGGTTGGCCTGGTACCCCTTTCTCCCCTTTTCCTGGTAATGTGGCTGTCCCTTAGGAGGAGACTTCCTCCCATGAAGGGAACTGCCCCTAATGACACCCAACTGCCTACCTCATAGGCCAATCTTGTTCTACTGTTCAGTGTTTGAACATTCATGTGACCCAAAATATCAGTTCCTACATGAACTACCCCTAAGCTGGAGGATGTGCACACAGTGCTACCTAGGGTTCTTTTTGTGTGTCTAAAACAAACCTGTACGCTGCAGGACAGCTCGAAGGCAAGTCACAGAGAAACTGGTTTGACAGAAGCAGTGAGAAAGATGCTGACTTTGCTTTGGTCTCTACTCTGGTCTCTGAGGTCCCCGTGTTGCTGGGTGAACTGGCAGAACCCCAGGCCCTGAGGCCTCAACTCAGCCTATCTCAAAGATATCGTGGAAGGTTCTTGGTAGTGTCCTGAGAAAGAATTCAAGGACAGATGCACAATGCAGCAGATGAGCGAAACAAGTAAGAACACTTATTAAAGCAAAAGTATACTCTGGAGATGTGAGAGCTGGCAAGAGAGAATGAGAGAGAGAGAGAGAGAGAGAGAGAGAGAGAGAAAGGGGGAGGGGGACTGCAAGCCCTGCAACCATGTTTTACTGATGATTGTTAGTTAAGGGGTGGAATACTCATTACTTGGGGCCAGAATTTCTTGGAAGCAAGGTTTCCCACCTTTTCTTCCTTATGTGCTCAGGGGTTTCCTATCATGGTACCCACCATCTTGGGCCTGTTTGATTTGATCTGGCCTCTTGTGGAGTGCTTCCAGCACATGCCTCTGACTTTCCCAATAGCTGGCCTCGACTTCCTCTTTGCTGGCTTCCAGGTATCCTTTTAGAATCTGACTGCCTATTGTAACACCCAAAAATGCAATTCTTCCTTTTAGTGTGCTTGAGCTACCTTACTATTATTCCAGAAAATCCACAGTATTGATCTAGAAAATCCATCACCTCTTCATCCCAATCCAGTTGAAATTGGCTTTAGTACTTTCAACGAAAGAGTTCTGACTCAGGAACACGTATCTGAGCATATCATATATTGACATTTCACGGTACTTATTGGAAGAAAATTTATTAGAGACAACTAAAAAAAATGGCATAGCCAGTTTGCTGTATTCTATTATATAATGTATTGCATATTGCTAGAGGCATTTAAAACCATTTGCTTTTAATGTGACCTCCTTTGGTAATCTCTATTACAAAGTTTATATTAAGAGTGACAGTAAATTGCTGAAATTAGGACCTTCCCTTAGTCTGATATTTTATTTCATTTTCTATTATTTCTAATAGTTTTAAAGCACTACTGATGTTTAAGAGATAAACTTGTGGTATGCCCACATTATGTACCACCTCTATAAGCATGTGGATGGTCCTACAAATATTCAAATACTTTCAGCTTATATCAACTAATTTAGGCCAGGAAACCTAGATTCTAATCTTGGGTGTTTTGTTAACTAACTCTAGAATCAGGTATGTTGCTCAACTTCTCCTGGTCACAGGAAAGTGAAAATGTTGGAATAGGTCAGGGGTCTTCCAACTTGAAAACTCCATGACTTGACAACTAGAAAAAGTCAGTTTTGTTAGGAAAAGCGTTTGCTGATTTTACAAAAAAAATCAAACAGTGCTTTTCACTCTTTCCTTTGGCCTATTTAACAAAAACATTTTGTAAATGTGTAATTTGGAGGGGGGGGGCGGGAACCTACCTGAAACAAGTGAATGCAAATTATGTTGGCCTTGGAAAAAGTTCTTTAGTATGAAGGACTCCAAATACATTGGCCTAGATGATGAAGTAACAGGCAGCCAAAACACACAAACAAAAAAAACCCAAACCCAACAACAACAAAAAAAACCCTTGAAAATGTTAGTTATATAACTTCAGGACCATAAAAGTATATTAAAACCAAAACCAAAACCAGATTTTGTTGTTGTTGTTGTTTTGTTTTTTTTAATCGTTATTTTTGAGAGAGTGTGTGAGCAAGGGAGGGGCAGAGAGAAGGGGTCAGAGGACCCCAAGTGGGCTCTGCTCTGACAGCAGGGAGCCTGATGCAGGGCTTCAACTCAAGAACCCTGAGATCATGACTTGAGCCAAAGTCAGATGCTCAACTGACTGAGCCACCCAGGCACCCCCCAAAACAGGTCTTTTTAACTTCCTTAGTGAAAGAGAAATTTTGAGTTTGGAATTAAAATATCAAATGTAAAAACTAATAAACTGAGTACTCAAAGTGACTTTTAAATAAAAATTTTAAATATTTCTCTTAAAAATTCAATATTATATTAACTTTACATTCCTAAAACAAATGCTATATCCCTTTAGATTTTAAAATAGAATACTTTGGGGGTGCCTGTGTGGCTCAGTTCGTTGGGCTTCCAATTCTTGATTTCAGCTCAGGTTGTGATATTACAGTTTGAGATGGAATCCTGCCTTGGGCTCTGCACTGACAGCCAGGAGCCTGTTATGGATTCTCTCCCTCTCTCTCTCTCTGTCCTTCCCCAACGGGCGCGCGATTGTGCACGCATGTGATCTCTCTCTCTCTAAATAAACAAACATTAAAAATATGAGTGATGTGATAAAAAGGCATTAAAATTTTTTTGATGTTTATTTATTTTTGAGAGAGAGAGAGAGAGCAAGTGGGGAAAGGGACAGAGAGAAAGGGAGACAGAATCTGAAGCAGGCTTCAGGCTCCGAGCTGTCAGATCAGAGCCCGATGTGGGGCTGAACCCACCAACCCTGAGGTCATGACCTGACACTTAACTGACTGAGCTACCCAGACGCCCCAAAAAGACATTTAAAAAAATAATAATAATAAAATAGAATACTTTGGCAATTTTTCAAATATTGATTTTGCAATGTTAAAGAAATACCCCCAAATTTTCATTTTGTTTTGCCCCTAAAGGAGAGAGTGGCAGCCTGAGGAATAACAGCCCAGTGCTACAGTTTCACTGCCACCATCTCATAGCTTTGTGACTGTGGTATGTTAGGCAATTTTGGATGGCAATATACAGAAACTCAACAATGTGCCCTCAGGGAATAGCATTGGAATTTGGTTCTTGTTCCTTTGGTTTGCAAAGAATACGTATGCAAATGAGAAAAACTGAAATCTCAGCCAGGGATATCAGGCTTCCCAGGAGCAAGAGAAGCTGAATACCCATGCTTCCTAGAAGAGGGATGCACACTGGGTTGGGTTTTCCGGAACACAAAATTTAGAGAGTGTTCAGAACCCAAGGCATCAGATCTTTTCTTCAAAAAAAATTTTTTTTAATGTTTTATTTATTTATTTATTTATTTATTTACTTATTTATTTATTATTTATTGAGAGACAGAGAGTGAGCAAGGGAGGGGCAGAGAGAGAAGGAGACACAGAATCCAAAGCATGCTCCAGGAGAGCCCGATGTGGGGCTCGAACTCACCGAACAAGAGATCATGACCTGAACAGAAGCCAGATGATCAACCAACTGAGCCACTCAGGTGCCCCCAATCTTTTCCTTAGAGCAGGGGTTCCCATCCTGCTGAACATCCCAGTCACCTGAGGAGTGTTTTAAAAATATAGATTGTGTGGGGTGCCTGACTGGCTCGGTCCATAGATCATGTGACTCTTGATTTCAGGGTATGAGTTTGAGGTCCACCTGTGGTTTAGAGTTTACTTAGAGAAATAGATAGATAGATAGATAGATAGATAGATAAAAATAGTGAGACCCCATCAGAAATGGCTCTGGTCCAGTCCATATGAGGAAATGCTCTGGTTATTTCGTTGCTAAAAATCTTCCAGGTGGATCTTGAATGTCCTGCTCTAGGAGTTGCCTGATTTTGCTAGTCTCTCATTGTATGCTTTATGATCAGCCCACTACCAGTTGATTCTCTTAGCTTTGACTGCATATGTCTTTTTTATCACAGGGTCAGTGCTTCATCTGCTTCAAGCCTTAGCTCAATACTACCTTCTGAGCGAGGCCTTTCCTATTCCTATTATTAAAAATTGTACCCGGGGCGCCTGGGTGGCGCAGTCGGTTAAGCGTCCGACTTCAGCCAGGTCACGATCTCGCGGTCCGTGAGTTCGAGCCCCGCATCGGGCTCTGGGCTGACCGCTCAGAGCCTGGAGCCTTGTTTCCGATTCTGTGTCTCCCTCTCTCTCTGCCCCTCCCCTGTTCATGCTCTGTCTCTCTCTGTCCCAAAAATAAATAAACGTTGAAAAAAAAAATTAAAAAAAAAAAAATTGTACCCTACCCCTTACACTTTCTAGTCCCCTTTCCTGCATAATTTTTATCCAACGCTTATCGCCTTCTAATATACTCTTTGATTTACTTATTTATTGTATTTATCATCTGTCCCACCCACCAGAATGCAAGATCCACAAGGCAGAATTTTTGTGTATTTTTGTCCATACTGTATCCCCGGCACCTAAACCAGAGATGCTTAATAAATATTTGTTGAATATAAGAGTTGAATGTGTAATGAATGGATGTTTTCTGCTTAGTCATTGGGCTGACATTATTCTGCCAGAGCCCTACTCACCTATGGGCACCCTCTGTGTCTCCTTTTGGATCTCTTGGGGAGATAGTATCCCCAATTGATTGTCTGATTGGACCAGCTTTTTTGGATTGAGGTTCCCCCCCCACCCCAGGTCACTTTTGAATGGGTGTGACCTGGCTGTTATAGATCACAGCAATTAGCAGTGACTCAGGGATTGCACAGCACAATAGTACTGCCTGGGGCCTCCCCTTCAGCATGGGCTGTGGGTGGGGCAGTTTCTTCAAGAAACCAATTTTGGTGTTGGGTGACTGTTCAGCAAATTACCTCACCCTATTGAGCTTCAGTAAGGTGGCTTTAACAACACCTGGGTCTGCCTTACCTCACAGTGAGTTCTTCAGAAGTTCCGGTGAACAATGTGTGGGGAACATATTGCACATAAAAGGTGCTTTCAACATTCACTTATTATAAAAATAAAACAAGACAAGTGTGAAAGTTATTTAATTTTAGATGACATTTAAATGTGGCTTTTAATAAAAAGCCCAAAGAAAATTGCAGGGCAGAAATTAGGAATTTAGGAATTGGTTGCAAAAGTGTCTTTGGGATGGTTTCCCCTCACCACTGAATGTTTTTCTTTAATGTTATTCTCATTTCACTGATTTCTATTTGGCAGGGACTCCTGATACATAACTTCCAAAAAGGCATTTAAGAGGAATAAATGCAAAGATCTGCACTCAGTCTTCAAAAACAAATTGCACAAATACAGGCTGAAGGAGACTTGGTTTTATAGCTATATATGTGTTAAAGACTTAAAAAGAATTTGGAGGTACTTTTGTTTTTAGTTGGCAAAACTTGATGTTTATGAACAATATGAGGTGGTAGAAAAGTGTTATTGTGATATCAGACTGAAATTTGAAATATCATAAAAATGTGGTAAATTATACTTCACTATTTCTCTCTTCATACCTGGGTTATTGGACTCAGTTAAGAGGTACTAGGGTATGATCAGATGAAAGTGTATGGAGGAGATGAAGGGTACATGTGAGTGAAGCATAGTATGTATGGGAAGGCATGTGCTATGGTTGTTGACTTCACATGTTTAAAAGGCTATGTATGGAAGGGGAATGGGGCTGTTCTGTACTCAATACACGGTACTAGACTCAGATTCCCTGGGCCCTTTAATACACATTATATTCATATTTATAATAATGGTTGAAAGTATTCTTATTTTCCCCTTTTAGAGTTGAACAAACTCATACTTGGAGTTGTTTTGTACTAGTCCAAGTTCATACAGCTAGGAAGTTATAGAACTGGGATCTGACCACCCCGCTTTAGAACTTAAACCTAGTGGTATTTCCTCCCAATACCATAGCTACCTACAAATTTATAAGGAGACATATTTCAGTTCAATGTAAGGACTAGAAGGATTGTTCAAAGATGAATATCGTTATAAAGTAGTGAGTGGGTCCCTACCACATGGAGTTTGTGCCTATGCTGGACAGCTACTTTGTAAGGATCTAGTAGTCCCTCAACTTCTACATAGGCTGTATAAAGAAGGATATGCTTTGGCGCCTGGGTGGCTCAGTCAGTTAAATGTCGGTAAGTGTTGGACTTCGGCTCAGGTCATAATCTCACAGCTTGTGGGTTCAAGCCCCACATCGGGCTCTGTGCTGACAGCTCAGAGCCTGGAGCCTGCTTCGGATTCTGTCTCCCCTTCTCTCTGACCCTGCCCCACTCACACTCTGTCTCTCTCTCAAAAAATAAACGTTAAAAAAAAATTCAAAAGAAAAGAAGGATATGCTTACCTTCACAAAAATATCAAAAATGAAGTCTAATCATAAAGCCAAAGGAACTCCGAGGCCTAGTGAATTTCAGTGATGGAGCTATGTTCATTAATTCAGTAGTTATTGGAAAATACAGCGCCCAGACTTCACCCTGGATTTACAACCTCATGGCTTTTGTTTGGTTTTGTTTTGTTTTTTTTCTGTTACAGCAGTTAGTCCTTATCTACTAACTGGGTAATACAGTGTGGAGCTAGAGGGTATGGAAAGAGGAAGGGCAGGGATGTTTGGGAATTACTGTAATGGATTGTTTGGCATGTTCTTGCTTTATTAAAACAAGGAAAGAATGTGGATGGCAGGAGGACAGGATTTTTAAAAAAACCTTTTTTTAATGTTTATTTTTTGAGAGATAGTGAGAGCGCCCATGTGTGTCCATGAGTGGGGGAGGAGCAGAGAGAGAGGGAGATGGGATCCTAAGCAGGCTCTAGGCAATCAGTGCAGAGAGCCCAATGTGGGGCTCCAACTCGTGAACCGTGAGGTTATGACCTGAACTGAAGTCAGACACTTAACCTATGTAGCCACCAGATGCCCCCAGGGTTTTAAATGATAAGCAGAGAGGGGTGCCTGGGTGGCTCCCTCAGTTTGACGTCTCTTGTTTTCAACTAATGATCTCACCGGTTTGTGAATTTAAGTCCCGCATTAGGCTCCACGCTGACTGTGCAGAGCCTGCTTGGGATTCTCTGTCTCCTCTCTCCAGCCCTCCCCCCTCCCACACTCTCACTCTTTCTCTCAAAAATAATTAATAAACTTTAAATGATAAGCAGAGAATGCCACTTTGTTAAGGAAGAATAGAATACTGTGAAAGGTTAACAAGACAGAGACTGTGGATTGCACTGTATATTTCCCTCCTGGTGAATAGATGCTCAACATTTGTCTGCTGGAAGGAATGCCTCAACCTTCAACAAATATTCAAAGACAAACTTCTTGGTGCTGAGCACTTTGCTAGGTCTGGGAACCAAAAATGAACTAGACAAAAATCTGCATCCTTTTAAGGAACTCAGTCTAGCAACAAAAGACCACCAAGCAAAGCAATGGGAAAAAAGTACTAAGGATAATCATAGCGAATACATAAAAGGTTTCATGAAGGCATAAAGGAAAGAGTATTTAATTCAGTGTAAGTGTATAGGGTGAGCACGTGGGTGTGTAGAAAAGAGGTGATGTCAGGTAAGATTCCAAAGAGAAAATGATGAGTTTATTATCTTGAAGGATAGTAGGAGTTCACCTGTTTAAATGAGGGATGGATTTCAGATGGGGGTAAATACACAAAGATACTCAGACAGAACCTGTTGCATCTGTGCGTGAAATGTGGTGGGAGAGCTGGAGCTGAAGAGGTCTAGGGATCAGATGGTAAAATGCCTTGTATACCATGGTAATTAGCTTGAACCTGATTGCCCAGGTGGAGAGCCTCTGAAGAATTTTAAAGAGGGAGGCTCTGTGGTTTTGGAGCATTCTCTGGCAGTCATACGAAACAGAAGCAGAAATTAGGAAAGCTTGACCTAAAGAGTGGCAAAGAGGTTGAAATAGTGGAGACAGATTATTAGTCACAGAAATAAGCGGAAGAATTCATCCATGGGATTTTGATCAGAGAACTTTAGTGGAGAGAAATTTGATTGCCTAGTTGTTGGAATGGCAAGATTTTATCCATTGAATGAGGTGATACAGAAGCGAGTGGTACAGTGAGTAATACGGAAGGCCTGGGATTGGGACCATATGGTTGCCCTGAGCTTGTATATATTAGCTGCTGACTCTTTTGAACTGAATTCAGGAAATGACATAAAAATGATTTGCGCAATAAAGTTAGAAGAACGAGGACTCCGAAGCCAGTACATTTGGAGAAAAATAACTAGGGTTGGTGAAGATGGGGAAGTAGGATTATCAGAGGGCCATTTGTGAATAAATTTTGGATCGCCCAATAGAAAAATCCCCAAAGAAAAACAAATGCCCTGAATCCAGCCTTTCCTCACTACGACCCATTTCCCCCAGCTGCCTTCATTCTCCAGACCGTGGAGGTTAGAATTTCGAAAATTTTGGAGACCATATACTCAAACCTATATATGTCAGGCTGAGGACAGAGAAAAGAAACGATTTGCAAGCCGTCAAGTAGCGGGGTCTTTCCTTAAGACCCGGCTTCCAGACTCTAGCCCCAGTGCTCCTATCGTTACCCACACCGCTGCGGGGTTGGCAGCGCGGAGCCCCGCGCGCGGCTAGCTTCTCGAGGTCAGCAGGGGTGCGTCGGAGGCCCCTTCCTCGCCCCACCCCCACCGCAGCCCCGGTGGGACTGCCCGCCCCGCCCCCTTCCGCGCCGGGCGGGGTCGCTGCGCCGCCGCTAATCGCGCGCGCGCGGGGTCGCGCGGACGCGGGTCCGGCCGCGGGTGCGGGGAGGTCGCCAGGCCGCCCGCGCCGCCGCCCCTTGCCTGACGCACGGAGGGGCCGGGACACGATTTGCCGCGAGTGGCTGGAGTCGCCGCCGCCGCCGTCCAGGCCCGCTCCGCCCCCGGCCCGCCTTCCTCCCGCCTCGTCCTCCGCCTCCGCCCGCGCCTAGCTCGCGTCCCCGCGTCCTCCCCACCAACCCCGGAGCTGCCGGCCGCCCGCGCGAGTGCCAGCGCCAGCCAGGTGAGTGTGGCCGCCGCGCGGCCCGGGCGGCCCTGGCGGGAGGAGCGCGCAGGCCCCGCGGCCGGGCGGCGAGCGCGGGCGGGTGGAGGAGGCGGGGGTGGCGGGCCAGGCTTTCTTCCTGGGCGCGGGCCGCGGGGCGGTGGAGCCGCTCGGCTGAGGGAGGGGCGCCCGCGCCCCGCCGCCGCCACCGCAGACAAAGCGCCCGAGGTGGGAGCCCCGCGGGCGGCCTCTGCCTCCGCGCCGCCTGCCGGGTGCGGCCTCTTTCCGCACTGCCCGGCCGCTCTCGTCTCCCCACCCTCCCCGAGCACCCTTGTTCATTTCTGGGTGAAAGGGACACGCATCATGCAACAGGTTTGGGCGTTAATCCTCATTTTCCGGCGGGTCTTGTCCTCCCGGCGTGCGGGCATCACATGCGGAGGCGCCGGGCCCCGGGGCGAGCCCGGCGGCTGGCTCCGGCAGCCGGCTTCTTTGTGTGGCCAGTGACCAGCCTTGCCCGGTGGGTGGGGGACGCCCGCCCGAGGCCCCCGGGCCGTGGCGAGGCTCCTGGATGCCTGTGTTGCGGCGTGGGGCTTGGCTTTCCCTGGGCCTGCAGGCTGTTAACATCCCTTCAGCCTGTGGAGGAGTCACAAAGAGAAGGAAGAGAGGGTTGGCAAGGATCTCTGGTTATGTATTTATTTTTTATGCGTTAGGTAGACTGATAGTAGAAAGGAGCCGCAGTCTGGCCGGCTCGTGAAGTTGCGGGTGGGATTTCGACCTGGGATGCACGGTTTGGACTTGCTGCTGCTCTGACAGCAAGTGGTTTTCTTGGTGCTTTGACGTCTTTCTCTCCTACACAGACATTATCCCAGAAGTTGGAAGTGCTCTTTGAGGGAGTAACTGTACAGCAGCTGTTTGACAGGTCACCTCTTGCTGCACATTTTGTCCGTGCCAAATATACCCACAACACATCCTGGCATAGGTTGACAAACTCTCAAATTAAAATTGCCACTCAAAATCCGCCCGTTTTGGAAAATATTAATCCACATGGTTTTCTTTGGCTTAATCTGGGATTATTTTCGTACGTGTGAAGAACTTTTTTCTAACCCCCCCCCCCCCCCCCCGGAGGAATACTTAATAAAAAACAATTTATCTTTGTTCATATACCTTGGTCATGCTGTTACCTAGCTGGTTTTGTTGGTATGCTATTTTAGTATAACAATACTAAATGGAAGGAAAATATCTTACTTGTGCTTTGAGCAATAAAATGTCTCTTTGTTCTAGAACCAGGAAGTTTTTATACATAATACTTTTTGTGGACAAAAGTTGGTGACTGTCTTTGCCCCATGACCCAGTACATGAAAAAATTCCCAATGACTTAGAAAGCATTACACAACTCTATAGATTGTTTTTCTATCCCAAACCCCAGGAAATCATTTTGCTGTGTATTTATTCAAGCAACATAGACTAAATTTAACCTTAAAAATTGGGCCTAACTCTATAAACTCCTTCAACGTTAGGAATGAATTGATTGCATTTGAAGAGTTTGCTACACATTTTAATCCCTGAGAAGAGTAATGGGAAGGAGTAATTGATGGAGATTAGGAACCCCTGATGGATTTAGTAGAGTGGCAGGAGAACAGAACATGAAAGGTGGTAGACATTGCAAAGTTCCATCTACCTCGGTTTTAGTTGATAGGCAGGGGCGTATCTGAAAACTAAATGTCCACTTATTATAAAAAAGCAGAAAAACGTGTTACATTCTGACCTATTTGGTTTTTTTTCAGTGTACTCTGGAAAGACTCCTTGAAGCTCTTTCTACTCCCTACAAACAAACTTGCTATTAATAAGGACTTTTCTTTTGAAGAAATAAAATTATACCAAATTAATGTGATCTGTGGAAAGTTTCTCTGGAATGATTAGTAGTTTTACTTTACTAAAAATACCATTCATCTGTATCACATCTGACTTCAGAGAGCTTTCATAGCTGTTACAAGCTACAGGAACAACCTCTTGGAAAAAGTAGAATATTGACTGATGACAAGCAGAAACTTAAATTTTTATAATAGTTTTTTTAATTGAGATATAATTCTTACACCAACAGAATTCACTCTTATAATGTGTACAATTCAGTGGCTTTAGTATATTCACAAGGTAGTGCAAACATCACCAATTCAAGAATATTTTCATCATGCTGAAAAGAAACCCCCTTACCCCATAACTGTCACTCTCATTCCTCATTAGCTGTCACTCTCATTCCTCTTCTCCTGCACTTGGCAAATATTGATCTACTTTCCCGAGATTTGCCTGTTCTGGATGTTTGATATGAATCATACAAATATGTGGCCATTTGTATCTTTTACTTAGCATAATATTTTTAGGGTTCATCCATATTGTGCATTTTGCCTACTTCATTTTTATGGCTGAATAATGTTTCCTCTATGGGTATGACACATTTTGATCATCCTCTCATCAGTTGATGGACATTTGGGTTGTTTCTACTTTTTGGCTGTTAAGAGAAATGTTGCTGTGAACACTCATTTACAAATTTTTGTGTGGACGTGTGTTTTCAGTTCTCTCGGGTGTGTACTGAGATGTGGTATTGCTGGGTCTTATGATACCAAACTTCTATTGTCCAATAGCTGCACCATTTTACATTTCCACTAGCAAAATATGAGGGTTCCATTTTCTCCAGGACTTGTTAATGTTGCCTTTTTGATGACAGCCATGCTAGTGGGTCTGAAGTGGTATCTCATTGTGGTTTTCATTTGCATTTCCTTAATGGCTAATGATGTTGAGTATCTTTTTGTGTTCTTATTGGCCATTTGTTTATTTAGACAAAATGTCTATTTTATAATGGTTTCTAAGTTTGTTTTCACATGTATTTTCTCATTTAGTCTTTGAAATGATTCTGTAAGATAAGTTTATCCATGTTTTACTGCTAGGAAGCTAAGGTGCAAAAAGGTTAAATAAATTGCTTGTTTTTTAACCTTAGAGTTAGTAGGAGGGTTTGAATGTAAACTCAGATCTTCCTCCGTTCTTTCCACTCCAAGAGGCATACAGAAGTTAAGTTGTGTTTGCAAATTTGCTCGGCTAATCATTGACACAGTGGGGAAAAATAAATAAAAAATCAAACAACAAAACACAGGTCCTGTGACCATACTGCCTCATATTCACCAGATTTTGTTATTTAAAAAAAAAAATTTTTTTTAACATTTATTTATTTTTGAGAGGCAGAGAGAGGCAGAACATGAACAGGGGAGAGAGAGACAGAATCCGAAGCAGGCTCCAGGCTGTGAGCTGTTTGTTAGCACAGATCCTGATGCAGGGTTCGAACCCACAAACTGTGAGACCATGACCTGAGCCGAAGTTGGATGCTCAACCAGCTGAGCCACCCAGGAGCCCCTAGATTTTGTTATTCTTTTAAAAATAAAGTCTTTGTTTTCTCCTGTCCTAATAAGGTAGATATGATTTCCATGTTTCCTATACAGAAGCAACCAGAAAGAGTAAACCTAGTAACAGCTTCTTGGTGGCATAGCTAATCCTAGAACCCACTCTTCACTGAGACGTTGTGTTTTATATTACCCTACAGCTTCCTTGTTCTGTTCTCCCACTGATATGTTCCCTTTATCTTAAAATAATTGAATAATTTTCCATTTTTCATAAATGTTAAAAATTTTCTGGGTTAAACTGAAATTAACTTATTTTTGAGCAGGGCAGTTTGCCAGTTTCATCTTGAAGTGCAGGATTACTGAGGTACATATTTCAGTTTTTATGTGGCACTCTGTATCAGACATAGGTATGCAAGATTAACAGCTCCTTAAGTGTAGGGAGAAGCCATATGTTATTTATTCATTTTTGCATATCCATTGTCCAACATAGTGTCCAGCACTATGAATACAAATGAATTTTTTTAATCCCCCCCCCCAAAAAAAAAAAAAAAACTCAATAAAAATGATCTGGTGCTGTTTTTTAGAATAAAGGCAGTAAAAATTCCAGAAAAAAAAAATATTTCTTACCCCTGACACATGACCTAAAAAAATAATAAATGGTAAAAATTGGAACTTGACTTAAAATTCAGCATGTATCTTATGGAAGGAAGTAACTGTTCCATCCTGGGTTAAAAAAAAAAAAAAAAAAAGGCCCTGGGGTGCCTGGCTCACTCCATTGGTAGAGCACGTGACTCTTGATCTCAGGGTCTTGAGTTCAAGCCCCATGGGGGGGAGTGGAGTTTACTTAAAAAAACAATAGGGTGTAAATACCTGGTGGCTGGCACAAGTGCTTATAAGCTCAGTGCCCATGCATAGGAGCTGCAACCCCCCTCCGTGTTAAATAAATGAACGCCCAATGAGTAAATAGAAGAATTTGTTTTCATTGTAACAAGTAGAGAAGATACAGCAAATGAGTATTTAGGCTGTGCTTTTCATTTATATATTTTAATGGAAGACATGATGCATGTTCATTATAAAAATTCAGGTAGTATGTAGGTATATTCAGTAAAAGCTGAAAACCTCCCTTAACTTCTTGTCCCCGTCCTTTCTTTCACCCCCAAGATCATTCCTGTCCCAGGTAACCGTTGTTAACAGTTTAGGGTTTATATTTCCACCTGTATCTTTGATTAATGTGTACGTGTGTATAAATATATCCAACCATACATACATTCACAGTGGTTTTCCCTTTACAGATGGGATTGTACTACACATTTCCTTAGTTTTTATACTTATATAAATTAAGATTTTTGCATTTATAGTCACAAAGGATAAATATAATATTTATGTTTTCTTTTTGGTTTGCTGTCGTTGCCTGGTTTTGGTGTCAGAGTTAAGCCGCCTTCTAAGAATGAATTGAAAAACTCTCCTTTTTTTCCCCTGTGCTCTGGAATAGTTTAAAAATGTCTGCCCTTAAGCATTTATTAGAAAGTCCCTGATAACTTTGGGGGAGGGAAGAGATCTGAGACAACCTTTTAACTTCTTCCTGTTTTTCTTGTTCTGTTGAGTTTTGGCCCGTATTTTCTATTACATTTTTGGGGAAAGAATCCTTCCATATACACACTTCCCTTCCCTTAGCTCTGATGAGTAAGTTGAGAAAAGCAAATGGTTAGCTGAAGCAGTGGGTGCAGGAGTATATGTGCTTTTCTCTTAGGTCCAGGGTAAGGCCCTGTGCTTACTAGTTGTATAACCATAGAGAAGACTTTCTCTCTTCAAACTTGTTTTCTTATCTGTAAAATGGTAATAATCCCTACCTCATAGGAGTCTTGAAAGTATTAAAATGAGATGTGAGCTAGCGTATGAAAAAATCTCAGTAGTTGTATCTAATAAAAATTGACAAATCTATAATATTAAACTGTAATGTTATACAAATGTAAATTTGTCACTATAGTTACCATAAGTTGTTTTACTTTATCAAGAACAAGTTTAAGGAGAGGGAATGGTGGAGCTATGGATGTTTTCCACTAATAAATTAGAAGGCTCTATAAAAATTTCCAGGTTATTTAGAATTTGATTTTGGTAGACAGTGATTTTTAAAAACTGAGTTGAATTCTCAGCAGCTTTTTTTTTTTTTTAGTTTATTTATTTTTGAGACAGAGAGAGACAGAGCATGAATGGGGGAGGGGCAGAGAGATAGGGAGACACAGAATCGGAAGCAGGCCCCAGGCTCCGAGCCATCAGCCCAGAGTCCTACGTGGGGCTCGAACTCACGGACCGCGAGATCGTGACCTGAGCTGAAGTCGGACGCTTAACCGACTGAGCCACCCAGGCTCCCCAATAGACAGTGATTTTTAAATACCTGCACAGTTTTGAGGCAGGTTAGTGGGGAAAACACACCTGGATTAATCCTGCATTATCACTTATTAGCCTTGTGACTTCGGACAAGTTAAGAATTTCTCTCAGTAAAATGGGATAAATACATTAGCTTTATAGGGTAGGTGTTAGGAAAGAGATAAGTATAGTGTTCATCTAAAAAGCATTCAGATTGTTTATTTTTATTTTTTAAAGTGTATTTTGGCGGGAGATGAGCAGAAAGAGATTAGCATAGTGTTTAGCATCTAATAGGCATTCATATTGTTTTTATTATTTTTTTTAAAGTTTATTTTTCGAGAGTGGGGGAGGGGCAGAGAGAGAGACTCCCAAGCAGGCTCTGCCCTATCAGTGCAGAGCCCCTTGCAGGACTGGAACTCAAGGAAACCAACCGTTAGATTGTGATGTGAGCTGAAGTGGGATGCTTAACTGACTGAGTCATTTAGGTGCCCCAGGTGTTCTGATTGTTAATTCTTTTTCTTTGCCTGACCATCAGTGACAAACATGCGGTGCGGGGTTCTGCTGTTTTAATGCTGCTTGATGTAGTGGAAAGAACATTAGGCCCTTAGACTTTTAGCCTGTGTTTTACAATTGCTAGCCATTGGCCTTGGACAGATCACCTGCTCAGCTTCTGTTTCCTTACCTATAAAAAAAAAAAACAGCAAGAAATTGAACACGTGTTGAGCATCTATTTTATATGCATTTCGTAGGTAGTTTACAAATCTTAACCTCATTTAAATCTCTTCTATTGAATAGAGATGATTATTTCCCATTTTAATGAAACAGAGGTTCAGGGTTTTCTGACATTTATTTGGAGGAACCCCCGCCCATGCCTGTCCATGTTCTTTCACTTGTTAGAGCTGTCCTCTCTTGGTGATGGTAGGGTGTGCCCCTGTGCACAGGGAATTCTGAATAAGCATACTGCAAACTGAAATACTAAATGTATTAAAAAACTCAACCACAGTTGGCTGAGACTACTTATTTATTAATGATTTCCATTAATAAAATACAAATAGAGGATGGTTAATGTATCCTAATGCCCATACTTAAGAGTAGTAATTTAAGTTTTTTAATACAGTACTTGCGTTGTTGATAATCATTTTACCTAAATAATTCATCAGGCTTCATTGCATTTCCAATTTGACCAGGTAGAGGAGAGGGAATAGGTAATGGTCATACAGAGAAATCTAAGACTGTTTGATGGTGGCGCGTGCGTGCGTGTGTGTGTGTGTGTATGTGTGTGTATATGGAAGAGCTCAGAAGCAGCAGTTCTTTGACAGCTTGGTGTTTACAGAAACTACAGGTTCTTGGAAAGAAGTAGGGAAAATCTGCATTATAATTCGTTGTCTACTTGCAGACTTGCAGAGTCATTTGAAAAATGAACCTGCCTTTGTCAGCTGGTTTATAAAGAGCTATTGATTATGTTCTTGAAAGGTTGTGATACTATATTTCCTTTGATAGGGGTTGCCAAAGCTTTTGCTATGAGTTTCATTTTATTTGATCAGAGTCCATGGTATTGACTGGCTTTTTTGTAAGTTTTGTGCTAGGGATGTGCAAACAAAACAAAACAACAACAAAAAACCCGACAACAAAAAAACTGCTCTTGGGACATCACAAATTAAATTGTGATTGAATAATAGTATAGAAGGTCCAGAAATTCTGTCTTTTGAAACTTCAGTTATCATTTTTATTCTATTTGGTAGGAGTGGGAATTCCTGTGTTTAACTTAGAGAATTTTTATCAGAGTAGGCTTGAATTGTGCTATGTAAATTCTCACTGTCATTGAATGCTTTTTGGAATACAGTACAAAGCATCATGAGGTATATGTAATCGTTAGAAAATGTGGTTCTTGTCTTCAAAGAGTTTATACTTAGGGAAGCACTGAAGGAAAAAACTAAAAGCATGTAGCAAATTCTTAAAGCTTGTGCTTGCTTTTTGTAAAATCAGTTTTGCTGCATTGGTCTTTGATAAGATACCGTAGGTATCTCTTGATGGTACTATCAGAAACCTCCCAACTCTTTGAGAAGTGGTAGTTGTGTATCTTGTATATCTAGTTCATCTTGTTCATTCTATAGCGTTCTCTTTGCTCCCTAAAAATTACTGTTTGGTCGAAATACACAAAATAGTTCCCATTTTGAGTACTTTTCTGTTTATCTCCTGGACTGTGGACTGGGCTTTCCTTTTTGTGATGCCCACTAGAAAGCCAAAGTCATTTGTGGCCCACTCCAGAGCAGACATAGTGATTTTATGCTGTACATATTTTTAGCCTTTTTCTTGGCACCATTTTTGGTGTTTTCTTTATTCGTTTGCATTTGTTTTTTAAATTTATTAACTTTTTACAGTTTGTGTATTCTTGTAAGTCTCATTAATCCTTTTCAGAACAAAATACTGGTATGTGTGTATGTGTGTACATACATGTATGTATATGAAATCCTTGGAGGAACATATCGAGGCAAACAGATTAATGTAGTGGAGACCAGATGTGGCAAATGGGTTTTATTTCATGGGCCAGCTTTGATTGATGGTGGCTGCATGGAACGCTTCATTAAGAAGTAGCTGGAGGGGCACCTGGGTGGCTCAGTTGGTTAAGCGTCTGACTTCAGCTTAGGTCATGATCTCACAATTCATGGGTTCGAGCCCCGCATCCGGGTCTGTGCTGACAGCTCCAGCCTGGAGCCTGCTTCACATTCTGTCTCCTTTCTCTGCCCTCCCCTGCTCGTGCTCTCTCTCTCTCTGTCAAAAATAAATCAACATTTAAAAAAAAAAAAAAAAAGGAGAGAGGGAATCCCAGGTAGGCTCTGTGCTATGATAGCACAGAGCCCAACTTGGGGCTTGATCTCACAAACTGTGAGATCATTACCTGAGCAGAAACCAAGAGTCAGATGCCAACTGACTGAGCCACCCAGGCACCCCTAATTAGATTTTTTTATCTCCTAAAATTCTAATTAATTTCCTGTATTATTTCCAGTGGCTTTGCCTTAGTTCATGTTTTTGTCATCCTTTTCATTTATTTTTTTTAAAGTTTATTTGTTCTGAGAGTGGGGGAGGGGGAGAGAGAGAGAGAGAGAACACGAGAACGAACGAACCAGAGACAGGGCAAGAGGGAATCCCAAGCAGGCTCCATGCTGTCAGCACAGAGCCTGATGCAGGGCTCAGTCTCACAAACTCAGATCATGACCTGAGCCGGAATCAAGAGTCAGATGCTTAACGGACTGAACCACCCAGGTGCCCCTAAAATCTTAACTCTTAAATGGCTCAGTAAAAAGATGCTCAAATTAATTCATAATAAAAGTAGGCACCAATTGATTGACAAATACCAAATAATTTGGTAACATGGATATAGAAACACAGATGTACTCCTAGATCTTTGATGGATATGCAAAATGCTACAATACCTACCAAAATTACAAAGGCAAGTAACCATGTCTAGAAATCTCTTATAGTATACCCACCTGCCCCACCACTGTGTGGAAGATAACATATACAAAGTTATTCATTACAATATTTGTAGGGACAAAAAAAGTGAATAACAGCGAACATTTATCTACACTTGGTATAGGGTCAGACACTGTTCTAAGCACTTTACACACTTTCTCATTAAATCCTCCCAATAATCCTATAAGGTAGGTGTTATTAACACTCCCATTTTATAGATAAAGAAACTGAGAGGCCAAGTATAAGTAGCCCAAGACCACATAGACAACGTAGAGGCAAGAATTTGAACCCAGGTAGTGTAGCACCAGAGCCTGTTTTCTTAACTGACATTAAGCCATCTAACTATAGATCAATATATGGTACATCCTTCTTAAGGAGTGTTACATTTTTAATTTTATTTTTATAAAGATTTTTTTTTGTAATCTCTACACCCAACATGGGGGTTCAAACTCACCCTGAGATCAAGAGTCGCATGCTCTTCACAGAGCCAGCCAGGCCCCCAAGACTACTACATTTTTAAAAAGAAAGTTTCTTTAATTCCACCTTTGAGTTCTAGGGTAGACTGAACTCAGTGACTGACTTCAAAAAGCAAAATACGGAAAGGGAAAAATAGTAACTTTACATTGAAGAAAACTGGCAAACATTACCTTAACCAAGGGATCTAGGTTAATATCACCAATGATGTCATGTAAATACATCAAGGACTCCCTCACATTACATGTTGAGAAGGGCAGCTCAACTTTGTGTATTGTTTTCAGAAATCCATATCCTCATTTTAATCATGAGAGAAACATTAGATAAACCCAAGTTGAGAGTTACTCTATAGCGTATCTGACCAGTACTCCTCAAAACTGTCAAGAAAAGACTGAGAAACTGTCAGAGAAGACTAAGGAGACAAGATAACTAAATGCAATGTGGTATTCTGGATGAGATCCTGCAGCAGAAAAAGGACATTAATGGAAAAATTGATGATATCCAAATAAAGTCTACAGTTTAGTTAACAATAATGTATTGATCTGTTTCTCAGTTTTGACAAATGTACCACAGTAAGATGATAACATCTGAGGAGACTGGGTAAGGTACATATAGGAACTTTTTGCACATTTTTTTCCACTTTTCTGTAAACCTAAAATTATTCCAAAGCAAAAGGTTTATTTTTAAAAAAGAAGATGACTCTGTGTATTGATATGAAAAAAAACCTCTAAGAAGTGAAAAATGAAAGGTGTAGAATATGTATATAGCATGGAATCTCATGGTGCCCCTAGAGATATTGTTTGTATAAAATGGATGGGAAAGCACATGTGTGCATAAAGGTTTCTGGAAGGATACATAAGAATCTGATGACACTGGATGACTTTGTGGAGGTGAGAACTCAATAGTTGAGGAACAGGAATAAAGGAAAGACTTTTTAATGTATCCTTTTCTATCTTTTTAATTTTGAAAAATAGAATTAGCATTCAAAAAATAATTAACTTTTAAAATGAAATGGATGAATGGGCGCCTGGGTGGCTCAGTCGGTTAAGTATCTGACTGTTGATTTCTTCGGCTCAGGTCATGGTCTCAGCTTCATGATCCCAGGGTCCTGGGATTGAGCCCCTCAGGCTCTGTGCTAAGTGTAGAGCCATTTTGGCATTTTCTCTTTCCCTTTGCTCTTTTCCCTTGTGTGCTTGCTCGCGCTCTCTAAAAAAAAAATAAAAATTTTTAAAAAATTAAAAATTTTAGATTCTGATGCTGCTTTTGTGAAGTAACTTGGACTTTATTATCTGGAAAGTGATAAAAAATGTTGTTGGGGGAAATAATTATAATAACTAGGAAGGAATAGTTTGAACCTCGTAAAGACTAGAACTAATATTATGGTTGCAAGATGGACAGTCTGCGAAGTAGATCACTAAGTTGCTGACCTCTCTTCTGGTGTGGTAGTATGGTGTCTTGGTAATTGCTTTTTAAAAAGTTTTATTTATCTATCTATCTATCTATCTATCTATTTATTTATGAGAGAGAGGGAGAGGGGGAGAGAGAATCCCAAGCAGGCCTCATGCTGTCAGTGCAGAACCAGATGTGGGACTCAGACTCACAAACTGTGAGATCATCACCTGAGCTGAAATCAAGAGTTGGATGCTTAACCAACTGAGCCACCCAGGTGCCCTGTTTTTAAAAAAGTTTTAGGGGTGCCTGGGTGGCTCAGTCGGTTGAGCATCCGACTTCAGCTCAGGTCATGATCTCACGGTTCATGAGTTCGAGCCCCGCATCAGGCTCTGTGCTGACGGCTCAGAGCCTGGAGCCTGTTTCGGATTCTGTGTCTCCCTCTGTCTCTGCCCCTCCCCCACTCATATTCTGTCTCTCTCTCTCAAAAATAAATAAACATTAAAAAAAAAAAGTTTAAAAAGTTTAAAAAAAAAGTTTTAAGAGGTGGGGTGCTTGGGTGGCTCAGTCAGTTGAGCGTCCGACTTTGGCTCAGGTCATGATCTCACAGCTTGTGAGTTTGAGTCCCACGTTGGGCTCTGTGCTGAGAGCTCAGAGCCTGGAGCCTGCTTCATATTTTGGGTCTCCCTCTCCTCCTTGCCTCTCTCCTGCTCATGCTGTCTCTCTCTGTCTCTCAAAAATAAATAAACATTAAAAAAATTTTTTTAAAAACGTTTTATGAGCTATTGCCACCATCCTACATTTGAAGCCAGCAATGAAGGAAACTGAAGGCAGGGGTGGAGGTTGGAAGGAAAGGTTATAGTTACATTAGAGTAAAACTGAAAGGTAATCAGCGTGACACATCTTTTATGATATTCATGTCTTTATTTTGTATAATAATTAGGCCAAAATTAAAATATATTGTAATTAGTTGTGTATATAATTGTAATTAATTTTGACATGCAGTTTTAGAAGTATTTCCATACCATTACCTTCTCCAGTATATATAATCATTGCCAGTTGGTAGTTTTGTTCTGATCATGTATTACGTGCTGTTTGGTGGTTGTTACTGTTAACTGCCTCCCTCCAACACCCCCACCTCCACCCCCAAGTACATGTAAAAATCAAAAGTGCTGAATCTTACTTTCCATCTACTGGATAGGGGTGATAGTGGGTGTGATGACCTTTTGCTCTTTTCCTTAGTTGAGTTTCATGTCTGGGAGTTCATAAGCTTAACCTAGCGCCTCATGGACTGTACACACCCGGCTTTACCCCTAACACATTGGAGGTTCCAAGAACTCTGCAGCATGAACAGATTGTGGGATGGTGGAGGGGAGGAGGAGGTACAAAATGACCACAATTCTGAAAGAAGAAAGGGATGTCAAACCAGGAAACGGAAGTAGACACCGTGAAAAATGGAATCTGGATGCTCAGAATTTGAGATTCTTGGCTTCTGAATAAGTAAGGCGGAAAGAGTGGAGAGGGCAAAGTAGAGCTCATGTTACCTATGAACTCTTGACCCAGTTCCCCCGAGCATGGAGCTGGAGGAAAGCGGTTTTCCTGGAGGACTCAGCAAAATAAAAACCGTTCCTACTCCTTCAAACCAAACATTCTTCTAGATGCTTTAAACTCTAAAACAAGTCTGTTAAAAGATTTTCTTTCCTTTTAAAGTCATTTTCTGTTTTAATAGGGTAGGCTGAAAGACAGTGGCCAGCAGGTCTGAAGGATGCCCTGGGGTGGGAAGGAACTCAGAAGGCACAGGAAAGGGAAGCTTAGAGGCAGCTGAGAAGACAAAGGTGGAGTTTTATGGATTTTCACCAGGTTCTGGATTGTCTTTACTCACAAATAAGAGCTCTACTCCAAATATTTCCTCTCTATAGGATGGGCAGCTAACCAGACAGCTTGAGTTGTGGTGAGATGGAAACTACTACTGCTGCTTTGTAATTTGGGGTTTGTATTCAATTTACTTTGAAAATACTTAGAACTCCCAAGATCAGAAATGGGGAGTGGATGCTTTTGGGCACCTGAATTAAACAGATGACAACACTTTGACTACAGTTTTAATTCTATCTTAAACATACAGTTTCTGTTTAAATGCCATTTGAGTTAACCTGCTTTTGTACATAGTGAGAATATTTAAGCCTATCAGTTACTTATATCTTAGTGTGAGTCATTTAAGCGGGTAATTATTGCTTTCCCCCTTGATACTTGGCTGAGATCAGGTACTAAGGAAGTAAGAATGTTGATAGGAGAGGTAATTTTATAATTTACATCTTCTGTGCAGGATCATGCTGGACACTGTGGTTGTTAACTTTCTGTGACATTGAAGAATTGAGGATAGCCTGGTGAAGGGAAGCATAGGTGTTGGAGCTAGGATAAATCTGGCTTAGGCTTAGCACAGAGCCTGGCCCTCCTTAATCATTCTACATATGGTAACTAATATCTCCCCATCCATTGCTATTTGATCATTATTATTCTTCTAATTTATTTTTAGAGCACATCGTTCAGATATCAGAAAGTGCAAAGGTTTCAGTGAAATTTCCCACCCATCTGTAGTAAGATACAGTTTTTTGTTTTGTTTTGTTTTTGCAGCCACACCTACTTCCTTCCCACGTACCCCCTTTTTACTTCTGGCAATCATTAATCTATTTTCCCTTTCTATAATTTTGTCATTTCAAGAATGCTATGTAAATGGAATCTGTAGTATGTAACCTTTTGAGATTGGTTTTTTTTCATTCTTTGTAGTCCTCTGGATATTCATTTAAGTTTTTTGTATCTAAAGAGTTTATTCCTTTTTAATTGCTGGGTAGTATTTCACACTGGATGTGCCACAGTATATTTAAACATTCACCCATTGAAGGACATCTGGATTGTTTTTTGAGTTATTGGTTGTTATGGCTAAAGGTGCCACAAACATTTTTGTTTGGTTTTCATATGAACATGAGTCTTCGTTTTTCTGCACTAAATGATCAGGAGTGCAGTTGCTGGGTTGTATGGCTGCATGTTTAGTTTTTTTTTTTTTTTAAAGAAATTGCAGAGGCACCTGGATGGTTCATTCAGTTAAGCATCTGACTTCAGGTAAGGTCATGATATCACCGTTCATAAGTTCAAACCCCTCACAGGGCTCTATCTGCTGTCAGCACAGAACCTACTTTAGATTCTCTGTCCCCCTGCCCCTCCCTTCCCCCCCAACTTCAAAAATAAACATTAAAAAAAAAAATTTGCCAAACTGTTTTCCATGGTGGCTGTACCATTTAATTTTTACTAGCAATGTATGAATATTATGGACTGCATTTTGTTTCCTCTAAAATTGATATGTTGAATTCCTCACCTCCTGTACCTGTTTGGAGATAAGGCCTTTAAAGAGGCAATTTATGTTAAAATGAGGCCTTTAGAGTGGGCCCTGATCCAATCTGAGTGTTGTACTTATAAGAAGAAATGTGGGCACACATCCTTGAGGGATATTCGCAGAGGAAAGACCACATCGGGATGCAGTGAGAAGGTGGCCATCAGTGAGCTAAAAAAAGAAGCCTCAGAAGAAACCAAACCTGCTGACCCCTTGATCTTGGACTTCCAGCCTCTGGAATTGTGAGAAATAAATTTCTGTTGTTTAACCAACCCAGTCTGTGGTATTTTGTTATAGCAGATAGCCCTAGCAGACTAATACATTGAATGGTCCTTACCATCCCCCCCCATTTTTTTAAGTGCTTATTTAAATTAGGGAGAGGGAGACAGACAGTGTGTGAGCAGCGGAGGGCAGAGAGAGAGAGAGAGAGAGAGAGAGAGAGAGAGAGAGAGAGAGATGGAGGCAGAATCCAAAGCCTACTCCAGGCTCTGAGCTGTCAGCACAGAGCCCAGCGCTGGGCTGGAACTCATGAGCCATGAGATCATGACCTGAGCCAAAGTTGGACACTCAACTGACTGAGCCACCCATGTGCCCCTCCCTCCACATTCTTGGCAACATTTGGTTTTTGACTTCAATTTTAACAATTCTGATAGGTGCATGATGAGGTCCCAGTGTAATTAGTGTACACTAATTGGTGTAATTAGTATTTTCTTGGTGGCTGGATGGCATTGAATATCTTTTGATGTGCTTGTCATTTGTGCATCCTCTTTGGTGAAACTATTCATGTTTTTTGCCCATTTTCTATTTGGATTTTTTTTTAAACTGTTGGGAGTTTCAAGTATTGTTTTCTATATTCTAGATACTAGTTCTTTGTTAGATGGGTAGTTTGAAAGAAATTTTTTCCCACTCTGTAGCTTGTCTTTTTGTTTTCTTAACATAGTCTTTCATAGAGCAAAAGTTTTTGATTTTGATGAAGGCCGCTTTTTCAGTTTTTTCTTTTATGGATTCTGTATTTGGTGTCAAGTCTAGTGTAGCTATACATAGATCCTGAAAATTGACTCCTAAGATTTGTGGAAGTTTGAGTTTTCTATTTTACATTTAAGACCGTGATCCATTTTGAGTTAATTTTTGTATAAGTTTCTCTCCACACCCCCCCCCCCCCCCCCCCCGCTGTTCCCATATATATCCAGTTGTTCTGTTGCCATCTGTGGGAAAGGCAATCTTTGTCCCTTGAATTGATTTTGTATCTTTGCTAAAAAACAATTGGGCATATTCATGTACCGTTTCTCGGTTCTCGTCTGTTCCTTTGACCTATATGTTCTTCTGCAAGTGCCACGGTCTTGATTACTGTGAGTATATAGTAAGTCTTGAAGTCTGGTAGACTGATTTCTCCTACTTTATTATTTTCCAAATTTATTTTAGCTATTCCAGTTCCTTTGTCTTTTCATATAAATTTTAGAATAATCTTCTGTGTATCTACAAAGGATTTCGAAGAGAGGGACATGAAACCCGTGTGTTAATTTGAGGAGAATTGATATCTTTATTATATTGTGTCTTCCAATCCATGAACATGGTATCTCTCTCCTTGTTTTATAGGTCTTTGTTTTTTCTCGTTAGCATTTTGTGGTTTTCAGTATGGAAGTATTGTGTATGTTTTGTTAGATTAATACTTAAGCATACCATTATTTAGAGTGATTATAAATGGTGTGTTTTGTGTTCACAGACTTGTTACTAGTATTTAGAAATACAGTTGATTTTTTTGTTTAAATTTTTTTTAAATGTTTTTATTTATTTTTGAAGGAGAGAGAGAGAGACAGCATGAGTGGGGGAGGAACAGAGAGAGAGGGAGACACAGAATTCAAAGCAGGCTCCAGGCTCCAAGCTGTCAGCACAGAGCCCGATGCAGGGCTCGAACCCATGAACCATAAGATCGTGACCTGAGCCAAAGTCGGATGCTTAACTGACTGAGCCACCCAGGTGTCCCAGTTGATTTTTTTTTTTTTTTAATATGTTGTATTCTACAACCTTGCTGAACTCATCTATTCTAGGAGTTTTTAGATTCCTTAGGATTTCCTACATAGACGAATATGTTGTCTGCAAAGAGGGGCAAATCTCATATCTTATTTATTGATCTGTATACCTTTTATTTTATTTTCTTACTGCACTGATTAGAACTCCCAGGACTGTATTGAATAAGATTGGTGAGAGTGGACATACTTGCCTTGTTCCTTAGGGAAAAATATTTAGTCTTTCACCATTAAGTATGATGTTAGCTGTACTTTTTTTTGTACAAGCTCTTTATCAAGTTGAGAGAGTTCCCCTCTGTTGATATTTTTCTAAGTTTTTATGATGAACGGGTGAGGAATTTTGCCAGTTGTGTTTTTGCAACAATTGATATGATTGTAATTTTTCCCCTTCACACTGGTAATATGGTGGCTTATATTGATTGATTTTCACATACTGAACCAACTTTGCATGGAATAAACACCACTTGATCATTTTGTATTATCTTTTTATATATTGCCAACTACTATTTACTGTTTGGTTAACAATTTTTATATTTACATTCATGTCTTTGTCTGATTTTGGTACCAATGTGTAGTGCTAGCTTCATAAAATCAGTTGGGGAGTGTTCCCTCCTCTCTATTTTCTAGAGTAGTTGTTTAGAATTTATATTAATTCCCTTATAAACATTTGGTAGACTTCTCCAGTGTAAACCATCTGGGCTTAGATTTTTTTTCAAATTTTGTAAATTGCAAATTCATTTGTCTTAATAATGTTTAAAGAGCTATTCATATTATTTGTTTTATACTAAGTGAATTGTGGTAGTTTGTGCTTTTTGAGGGAGTGGCCCACTTAGTCTGAGTTGTCAAATCAAAGTGGCTAGAAGTGTTCATAGTATTTCCTTATCCTTTTGCTGTCTGTAGCTGGTAGTGCTATTCCTGTTTCATTCCTGATATTGGTAATTAATGTCTTCCTGCTTTTTTTTTCTTATTTTTTCTCGTTTTGGATTTATTTCGCTCTTCTCTTGAATTGGAACTTAGATGATTGATTTGAGATTTTTCTTCTTCTAATGTATGTATTTAATGTTATAAACTACACTACAGAACTGCTTTAGTTGTGTTCCACACTTTTTGATATATAGTTGACCCTTTAATGGCAAGAGTTTATTTAACTTATTATTTTTTAATGTTTATTTTTTGAGAGACAGAGACAGGGTGTGAGTGGGGGAGAGGCATAGAGAGAGAGGGAGACACAGAATTGGAAGCAGGCTCCAGGCTCTGAGTGGTCAGCATAGAACCTGACACAGGGCTTGAACTCATGAACCGTGAGATCATAACCTGAGCCAAAGTTGGATGCCTGACCGACTGAGCCACTCAGGCACTCCTAACAACATGAGTTTAAACTGTGGGTCAACTTACATGGGTTTTTTTTTCAGTAAATATATTGGAAAAATTTTTGGAGTTTTGTGACAGTGTGAAAAAACTGGCAGACAAACTGTGTAGCCTAGAAATAACAACAACAACAAAATTAGAGGTATGTAACAAATGCATAAGATAATATGCTAGTTTATAGATAGATGCTAGTTTATCACTTACTAACATAAAATAAATACAAATCTTTTATAAAAAGTTAAAATTTATCAAAACTTACTGCACACAAGTACTTCCAGACCATATGTGGCACCATTCCTAGTAAAAACTAAACAAATATAAAGATATAAAGATGCAGTATTAAATCATTACTGCATAAAGTTAACTGTAGTACATATTGTACTACTGTAATAATTTTGTAGCCACTTTGTTTCATATTATCTCACTCTTTGATGTCTAGCGTTAGTAATGTGCATAACATACAGTTTTGTATCGGGTAAGACAATATTGATGTAGGGATTGACAGTTCATCTTTAAAAACAGGTACTGTAAACTTACACTATCAAAAAGTGCAGTTCAATTTTGTAAATGTTTTTTCCTTAGGATTTTCTTAATATTTTCTTTTCTCTAGGTTATTTTATTGTAAGACTACAACATCTATAAAACAGATAAGATGTGTTCGTTGATTTATGGTATCTGTAAGGTTTTTGGTCAACTGTAGTCTGTTAGTAAAGTTTCTGGAGAGTCAAAAGTTACATGTGGATTTTCTACTGCCCGTAACCTGTTGGTGCCCGTAACCATAACATTTTTTGAGGGGCAACTGTACTGTATTTTAGATGTCATCCAGTTCAGTGTATTTTTATTTTTATTTATTATTTTGTTTATTTTTTTGGGGGGGTAGGGGCAGAGAGAGAGAGAGAGGGAGACAGAGGATCTGAAGCAGGCTCTTTGCTGACAGCAGAGAGCCTGATGCAGGGTTCGAACCCTTGAACCAAAAGATCATGACCTGAGCTGAAGTCAGACGCATAACCATATTTTAAATTTCCCTTGAGACTTCTAAATAAACCCTGGGTCAAACAAGAAGTGTGTTACTTAGTTTCCAAGTACTTGAAGATTTTTCCTTTTATTTTTCCCTTATTGAGTTTGGTTCTGTTGTTAGAAGATACTTTGTGATTTCAGTTATTTTAAATTTGTTGAGGTTTGCTTTGTGGTTCAGCATCTTTTTTTTTCTTTTTCTTAATTTATTTTTTTAATTTACATCCAAGTTAGCATATAGTGCGACAATGATTTCAGGAGTAGATTTTTAAAAAAAAAAAATTTTTTTTTTTTTTTTATCTTTGCGACAGAGAGAGACAGAGCATGAGCAGGGGAGGGGCAGAAAGAGAGGGAGACACAGAATTGGAAGCAGGCTCCAGGCTCTGAGCTGTCAGCACAGAGCCCGATGTGGGGCTCGAACCCACAGACCGTGAGATCATGACCTGAGCTGAAGTTGGACGTTTAACTGACTGAGCCACCCAGGCGCCCCAGGAGTAGATTTTTTAATGCCCCTTACCCATTTAGCCCATCCCTCCTCCCACAGCCCCTCCAGTAACCCTCTGTTCTCCATATTTAAGAGTCTCTTATGTTTTTGTCTCCCTCCCTGTTTTTTATTATTTTTGTTTCCCTTCCCTTATGGTCATCTGTTTTGTATCTTAAAGTCCTCATATGAGTGAAGTCCTATGATATTTGTCTTTCTCTAATTTCTCTTGGCATGATACTCTCTAGTTCCATCCATGTAGTTGCAAATGGCAAGATTTCATTCATTTTAATTGTTGAGTAATAATCCACTGTGTATATATATATCACATTTTCTTTATCCATCCATCGATGGACATTTGGGCCCTTTCCATACTTTGGCTATTGTTGATAGTGCTGCTGTAAACATTGGGGTACATGTGCCCCTTTGAAACAGCATATCTGTATCTCTTGGGTAAATACCTAGTAGTGCAATTCCTGGGTCATAGGGTAGTTCTATTTTTAATTTTTTGAGGAACCTCCATACTGTTTTCCAGAGTGGCTGCACCAGTTTGCATTCCCACCAGCAGTGCAAAAGAGATCCTCTTTCTCCACATCCTCGCCAACATCTGTTGTTACCTGAGTTGTTAATGTTAGCCATTCTGACAGGTGTGAGGTGGTATCCCAACATGGTTTTGATTTGTATTTCCCTAATGATGAGTGATGTTGAGCATCTTTTCATGTGTCTATTAGCCATCTGGATGTCTTCTTTGGAGAAGTGTCTATTCATGTCTTTTGCCTATTTCTTCACTGGATGATTTGTTTTTTGGGTGTTGAGTTTGATAAGTTCTTTATAGATTTTGGATACTAACCCTTTATCTGATATGTCATTTGGAAGTATCTTCTCCCATTCTGTCGGTTGTCTTTTAGTTTTCCTGATTATTTCCTTCTCTGTGCAGAAGCTTTTTAGTTTGATGAGGTCCCAATCATTCAATTTTGCTTTTGTTTCCCTTGCCTTCAGAGACATGTTGAGTAAGAAGTTGCTGTGGCCAGGTCAAAGAGATTTTTGCCTGCTTTCTCCTCGAGGATTTTGATGGCTTTCTGTCTTACGTTTAGGTCTTTCATCCATTTTGAGTTTATTTTTGTGTATGGTGTAAGAAAGTGGTCCAGGTTCATTTTTCTGTGTGTCGTTGTCCAGTTTTCCCAGCACCACTTGCTGAAGAGAGTGTCTTTTTTCCATTGGATATTCTTCCCTCTTTGTCAAAGATTAGTTGGCCATATGTTTGTGGGTCAGGATCTTTCTTGATGTGTGGTCTGTATATTTCCTTGAGTATTTGGAGAGAAGTATGTATTCTGGTGTTGATTGGTGCAGTGTTCTATAAATGTTGATTAGATTCTGTTGGTTGGTAGTGTTCTTGAGGTCTGTATCCTTCTGATTTCTGTGTAGTTGGTCAATCAGATGTTCAGGGAGGGATGTTGAAATCTCCAACATTGATTGCGGATTTGTCTAACTTTTTAGTTCTTTTAGTTTTTGCTTCATATATTTTTCACTTCTGTCAGTTGACACCTGCACATTTAGGATTGCTATGTCTTCTTGATGGCTTGACCGTTTTGTCATTCTATAACATGCTTTTCTGTCTGTGGTAAATTTCTTTGCTTTGAAGTTTGCTTTGTATGATATTAATGTAGCCATTTCTGCCTTCCTTTGGTTAATGTTTACATGATTTAATTTTTCACATTCTTTTACTTCCAGCCAGCCGTTATAATTATTTTTGAAGTGAGTTTTTTGTAGACATCATGTTTTTTAATTCACTGTGCTAATAATGTGTCTGAATGTGTTTAGACTTTTCTATTTAATGATGTTGTAGATGTGTTAGGGCTTAAGTGTGTCATTTAATATTTTTATTTTCTGTTTACCTTTTTCATTTTTCTGTTTTCTTTCAGTTACTTGAGCATATTTTAGAAATTCATTTTGATTTATCAGTTGTGTTTTGAACATATCTCTTTGTATACCATTTTTGGTGTTTGCTGTAGGGTATTACAATCATACACATAACTTATTACAGCCTATTGTTCTCATCATTTTACCAGTTTTAGTGAACCATAGAAACCTTACCTCCTTCTATGTCCCTTTACCCTCCCCTGTTTATAATTGTCTAAAAATGTTTCCTGTATGTACAGTTAGAACCATATCAGACAATTACAACTTTTGCTTCAATGACAAACATAATTTAGAAAACTCGAGAGGACAAGGAAAGCGTATTGTATTTACCAATGTTTTTGCTTACTGTTTTCTTTTTTCTTTCCTGATATTCTAAAATTCCTTCTTTTATTATTTCCTTTCTGTTCAGAGGTCTTATTTTAGTTGAATTTGAAGGTATGTGTATGGGTGATGTTCACTTAGTTTTTTTTGTTGTTTTCATCTTAGAAGGTCTTGATTTTCCTCTCGTGACTGAATGATGTTTTTGCTGAGTATAGGATTCTGGGTTGACAGTCTTTTCTTTCAGCACTTGAATAATATTGGCTTACTTCCTTATGGTCTTCATGGTTTCTGATGAGAAATCACTGTCATTTGAGTTGTTTTTCTCCTGTGGGTAAGGTTTTTGACTTTTTTCTGAATGTTTTCTTTGTCCTTAATCTTCAGAAGTTTAATTATGTTGTGATTTGGCATAGATTTCTTTGGGCTTATCTAATTTTGGGTTCACTAAATTTCTTAAACCTGTAGGTTTATGTCTCTTGCCATATTTCTTCAGGTACTTTTTCAGTTGTCCCTTGCCCCCTTTTTGGGACTCCAGTGACACATATGTTAAGTCTTTTGTTGTTTCATGGCTCTGCAAGGATCTCTTCATTTAGTTTTCAGTCTGTTTTCTTCCTGTTTTTAATATTGGATAATTTATATTCTTTCTCTTTTAGTTCAGTGATTATTTCCTCTGTCTCTACTATTCTGCTTTGAGTCCATCTAAGCTTTTTCATTCAGTTATTGTATCTTGCAGTTCTAAAGTTTCCATCTGGTTCTTATATCTTCTATTTCTTTGCTCTCAGATTTTGTTTGTGGAGACTTTCTAGTTTTTCATTTGTTTTGGGCATGTTCATAATTGCTCGTTGAAATATTTTTATCATGGCTGCTTTAAAATCTTTGCCAGATAATTCTAACAGCTTTTCATGTGGTCTCCACTCCCACAGTGGGGATGGCAGGTCCTGGAGGGTGAGGACTCATTCTCAGATGAAAGTCTTGGATCCCTCCTTGGCTGTCTGTGATCCCACCTTACTTGACGGTCTTAGTGTACCTTATTACATATTCCTGAGGGTGGAAGTGTAGTCTACCCACTCAGGCTTTGTTGTCATGGGTGGGGGTGGGGTCATGGTCTTTTGTATGGTGTTTAGTTAGAGTAGTGCAGTTATTGTCTAAAAGTTTTCTCTGTTGCTAGACTACCCCTTCCTGGTCTTTGGCTAAAGAGAACAAGTTGGGGCCTTTTCTGGTTTGATCTGTTCGTGTTTGCAAGTAGCCAGCATTTTAGCTCCAAATGTGAGATAGATAGGTGAAGACCAAAGAAAACCCAGGGAATTCACCACTTTCATGTGTAAGCGTTTTCAGTTGTACTTAGTGGGAGGAATGAGGAAAAAGTACATCTACTCCATCTTCTCAAAAGTGGAACACCCTGTCATTCTTTATTAGTTCTCCAGTAACAGACTAATAGTCTGTCATTCAGACACTTTTCAGTCTGTACACAATCTTAGCTTTTCTTCCCATATCTAACTATCCCTATTTGTCTCCATCACACTGAACTTCCTCCTCTGTTCTAGACAGATTCTACACTTGTACTGTCTTTATATCATGGCCTTGATCAGTTTGTTCTGCCTGAAATACCCCAATTCTTCATCTCAAAATATATTTCCTATCATCTTATAACTTGCAAGCTGTTAGTTGATGACTGCATCATCAACTATTTTGGAGAATTTGAAGCTAAAATTACTGTAAAATGTCAAAATAATATGTTTGTACTATACGAGCCCCATGCTCTTTCTAAAATAAGGTAATCACCATAATTTTAATTGTTAAAATATCTGCATCACCAACAAATGATAGTGGAGGACCTCCTTTTTGGTAAGTATAGATTTAAGTGTTTTCATACTGCTAGATAATTTTTTTAATTTTCATTTTTTATACTGCTAGATAACTTACAGAGTAAATTAGTTGAATGACTGTTCTTTAAGAACAAAATGTTGTTAGTGCTAAGTGATATCTTAATATTTTATTCTGTGTTAATAATTATAGAGACCTGGCTAATGGTTTTGAATCCTAGTATCACATTATGGTCATTGGGGAGCTTTGAAACATTTCCTATGCCAGATCCAAACCCCAGATCTTCTGATCCATTTGGCCTGGACTGGATATTTTTTAAAAGCTCTCCAAGTGATTCTAATATGTAGCCAGATTGAGAACCACTAGTTTAGAATGATGCTATCAAAAAATACAAGTGAGAACTAGTGGTTTCTGTCACTTTTAAGGTTCTGTTCTGGAATGCTTCCAGCTGTGCAGCTTTGAACTTTTGTCTTTCCTAGTTTTTACCTTAGTAGACTTTTAAAAATCCTGTTGTACCTGGTACAAATGACTCACTCATGTGATTGTATTATGAAGCATTACATGAAATCTGATCTGATTTGCAAAGAGAAGACATTTTATGAAAAATGTATTTCGTAAGTAACTTAAAATTTCCAAGTCTATTTTAATTCTCTTTTGATCTTATTTTTTATAATATGGTTGTAAGAACACTGCGGATTATATGGCATTCTATTGTATAGTCCATTTAAACTAGAGTTTTGTTAAATTATAGTATTAATCTTTGAGTATTTACTTTTTGTTAAGCTCTGAGAGATAACATAATAAAATATAGTACTTTAGCTAGGTGTAAAAAAGGAATTTACTACTAGAGCAGAGAAATCAGACATTGGCAGTGATTAGTAAATATGGCACTCTTGAATGTCCTATGATAAAATTGGTAGACATTTGGCATCTAAGTAGTTGTGTATTTAACTTAAGAGGTTGACAGGACTTTAAGTTTCAATAAGAAAAGCAGTTAGGGCTAAGGGGAAAAGGCAAGTTAGAGAAAGAGGAAAGTAAAAAGAGGTCAATAGAGAACATTAGAGTTTTAAAAAAATAGGATCAAAGCAAGAATTCAATTAACTTTGGTGACAACAAAGCCTTTCCTCTGAGGAAGAAGAAATTAGGTGCTCCATTTCTTTATTTTAGGGACACATACTCAGTTTGCTTTGTTACTATGACCTTTATAAGAAAAATACACAAAGAATTATAAGATGACACAGACTTTTTTCTGCAGTTAGTATTTAGTAATAAACTAGTTTTGTATAGAAACTGGCATGGCTATGAGGGAACTATTTGAAAAGAGCTGTACTTTATATTAAGAAAACTTTAATGCATGGGCGCCTGGGTGACTCAGTTAAGCGTCCGACTTTGGCCCAGGTCATCATCTCATGGCCCATCAGTTTGAGCCCTGCCTTGGACTCTGTGCTGACAGTTCAGAGCCTGGAGCCTGCTTCGGATTCTGTGTCTCCTTCTTTCTCTGCCTTCCCCCACTCGTGCTCTGTCTCTCTCTCTCTCTCTCTCTCAAAAATAAACTTTAAAAAAAACTTTTTTTAAAAAAGAAAACTTTAATGCATTATAGTAAGAAAGTTATTGGATTATTGTCAAGTTACTTGTTAAATTTTCTGATTTTTTAAATGTATAGTGTATGCTATAAGTATAATGCTTTATTTAATATATATATTTTTTGGAATATAAAAATTTTGATGAAATTTAATTCATGATCAAGACTTTGAAGGGAATTTCATTCATGATCATAGAACTTTCAAGAGAAGGCATTAGTTTTCAGTACAGCAACCATTTTCTAAGGGTGTATTAGTGTCATTGTACTTAACTATCATTTCAGAATTTGTTGCCACGGTTGTAGCTCTGTCCTTCTGGTAGGCAATAAAGCTATTAAGCCCTGTGGACTCTTGTCTGTGGTGAACAGTGGTAGGGGAAGTCTTTGTGCTCCCAGACCTTGAGGGGAAATCTTGAAGTACCCTTTATGCTACTGAAAATAGGCCTTTTGCCATATAAGGTACATAGGTCTGATTATCAGGGCTTATTCTGAAAAATAATCTTTCTTTATTCTAAAGAAAATCAGTCATTTTGAGAATTCCCACTTAAAATATCTCCAGACGAATTCAGCCATTTCTCTTAAATTCATGGAGTCCCTTCTATGCTTCACACACTGTACTTGTCATTTGTAGGGAGAGGGCAGACATATAGTGGAAATTAAAATTGACGCAATCCTGAATTTCTGGAGCATACGCTTTTAATGATAGATGCTAAATTTTATGCTTGGAAATATATTTAGGCTATGATAGAAACATGTAGGAGGGGCCAGGTAAGTGAGGGTCAGATCATGCTTGGTCCCCAAAATGCTAAGACAAAGTGATCATCAGAAAAACCAGAAGGACAAGGTATCAAAGACATCAACAGTCCTAATTTCTGTAGTTAGGATTTTGCATATTTGTATGTGACAGCATTTTTTCATGGAAGCTTTAACATGGATTATCGTCATTGATAATTTGAGGATCTCTTAAAATTAGTTTCACTTATCCCTGTAATGAGTATATTAGAAGGGGGTGCAAGTGTATCATTATAATATTTTTCTTTAAGCTTTTTCTTCTTGATGTTTATTTACTTATAGAGTGTGCATGCACAAGCAGGGGGAGGGGCAGAGAGAGAGGGAAAGAGAATCCCAAGCGGGTTCCACACTGTTAGCACAGAGCCTGATGTGGTGCTCCATTCCACAAACCGAGAGATCATGACCTGAGATGCAATCAAGAGTTGGACCTTAACCGACTGAACCCCCCCAGGTGTCCCAAGGACCCTTATTTGTTGGGTAATTCAACAAATAAGAATAAGTTAGTCTTTTCTGTCAGTGAGTTCCTATTCACCTTAGAATGTGAGATAGTTGTACTGTGTGATAAGTATAATAAGAGAAGGTGTAAGATAAAATCATAGCACGAAGGAAGGAGAGAATACTCATCCTCACATTGAGTGTTGTGTCAGGGAAGCTTTCACAGACAAGGTGAAGCTTAAGTTTTAAAGAATAAATAGGAATTTCTGTAGACAGAAGGGGATTTCAACAGAGAAAGCCACATATGCCAGAGCACCAACAATGAAATAACCATTGCAAGTTCAGAGAACTGCACTCGGTTTCTTGCCGGTGAGGAGGATGTGAGGTAGAAACAGTCGGGGGCATGATCTGGAAAAGACTTAAATCTGGCAGAAGAGTTAGCTGTGGAGGACTGTTCAAAATTTTAGAGTAGAGTAGTGAGGTGGTTAATTCTGCAAGTGTGAAAGAGGAGATTCTGGAGTTGGGAATCTTTCAGAGGTTATACAGTAATTGAGGCAATAGTGCTGTTGAAGAGAAGAGGATAGGGTTGGCAGGTTATATGGCCATTTGTAGAGAGGATATAGGAAAAGAATAACTTGAAGGTCTATCTTTGGTTTTTAGCTTTGGTTTTTAGCTTTGGCTTTTCTTATAATGTGTATGTGGGTGCACACGTTGGGGAATGATGTAGGAAGGCTTATTATCAAATATTTAATTTTACCCAATTTTTATATTTTGAGATAACTTCAGACTTACAGAAAAATTTCAAAAATAATTCAAAGAATTCTATTTACTCTTCAACTCAGATTCCTCAAATGTTAGCTTTTTAACACATTTGTTTATTTACTTTTGAGAGTGAGTGCACACATGTGCATGCATGTACGTGAGAGAATGGGGAAGGGGCAGAGACAGATGGAGAATACTAAGCAGTCTCCGTGCCATCAGCACAGAGCCCAACACAGGGCTTGATCTCAGGACAGTAAGATCATGACATGATCTGAGCTGAAATCAAGAGTTGGAAGCCCAACCAACTGAGCCCCACCCCACGTTTGCTTTTTATAAAGCAGTTGAATACACAGTTTTTCTGAGCCATTTGAGAGCAATTGAAGACATTGTGTCCTTTTGTCTCTAAATAATATTCAGGGTGCATTTCCCAAAAACGAAGCCTATTTTTTTCTTCTTAATGTTCGTTTATTTTAGAGCAAGAGGGAGAGGCAGAGCGTGAGCAGGAGAGGGGCAGAGAGAGAGAGAGAGAGATGTAGAATCTGAAGCAGGCTCCAGGCTCTCAGCTGTCAGCACAGAGCCCAATGTGGGGCTCTAACGCACAAGCTGTGAGATCATGACCTGAGCTGAGGTCAGACACTTAATCGACTGAGCCACCCAGATGCTCCAGGATATTTTTTTATGTAACCACAGTATAGTGATCAAATCAGGAAGTTAACATTGATATAGCATTGATTTTATTCAGATTTGCTGAATTTTAGAGGGTGCCTGGTGGGTAGCTCAGTTGGTTGAGCATCTGACTCTTGATTTAGGCTCAGGTCATGATCCTAGGGTCGTGTGTTTGAGTTTCATGTTGGGCTGTGGCTCTGTGCTGACAGCATGGAACCTGCTTGGGATTGTTTGTCCTGTCCCTGTCTGTCTCCCTCCACCCCTCTCCTCTGCTTGCATGCTTTCTCTCTAAAAATAGATACATTTTAAAAATTCAAATTTGCTGAATTTGATAATGTCCTTTTGAGTGAATGATAAACTACCCTTCCCTCCCCCCGCCCCGTGCATAGGGTCCAGTCTAGGATTGTGTATTTTCATTTGTCATACCTTTTTAATCTTCTTTGGTCTGCTTTGTGTTTCACAATAGGACATTTTTTCAAAATATATATATAATTTTATAAAGTTTATTTTGAGACAGAGTGTGCATGGGGGAGGGGCAGAGAGAGAGAGAGAGAGAGAGACTATCCCAAGCAAGCTCCTCGCTGTCAGTGTAGAGACTAACATGGGGCTCGACCTCACGAACCATGAGACTGACCTGAGCTGAAACTGAGTCAGACGCTTACCCAACTGAGCCATCCAGGCATCCCCATGAGAGGACATTTTCGAAGAACACATGTCCACTGTTTTGTAGAAATATTGTCCCTTTTTTTTTTTTTTTTAAATTTCCTCTTGATTAAATTTAGTTTGTACACTTTTGGCCAGAATACTCCAGAAGTATATCCATATATCATATCTGGAGGCCCATGCTATTGTTGTTCTATTACTAGTGATGTAAATTCTTATTAGTTGGTTATGGTGGCGTCCTCTAGGTTTCCCCACTGTAAACTTACTTTTTTTGCATTTGTAGCTAATAAATATCTTTAAGGGAGATACTTTGAGAATTTCTAAATATTTTATTTCTCATAACTTTTTTACCCATGAGTTTCACCATACAATGATAATTCTTACCTGTATTATTCTTTGTCTGACATGTACCCATACATTTTTGAGCACTTTATATTCTGACAATAAGATGTTCCAGAGTCATCTTATATTTTCTTTACCTCGTCTTGGAATCTGCCATTTTTTTCAAGGAGTCCTGATTATTTTTAGTGGGAACAGTATTCAGAAGTCAAGGTTCAGAGGCACCTTGGTGGCTTAGTTGGTTAAGCATCTGACTTGGGCTCAGGTCATGATCTCAGAGTTTGTGAGTTTGAGTCTGCTCTCAGGCTCTGTTCTGATTGTGTGGAGCCTGCTTGGGATTCTCATGCTCTTTTCTGTCTCTGCTCCTGCCAATCTCTCACTTTTTCTCTCTCTCTCTCAAAATAAATAAACTTAAAAAAAAAAAAATCAAGATCTAGGCATCTGTGCTCATTGCTCCTGAGATTTTGTTGATCTTTAGGCCTTTGTATTAGGATTCTCCAGAGAAACAAAACCAATAGGACATATGCATAAGGAGATTTATCATAAGAAATTGGCTCATGTAACTGTGGAGGCTTCAGGTCAGTCTGCATGGTAGGGTGGCAGGCTGCTGAGACAGAGGGAGAACCGATGATCCAGTTCAAAAGCTATCAGGCAGGAAGAACTGATGTTGCAGATTTCGTTTGAAGGCAGTCTGTTAGGGAAATCTCTCCCATTGGGGAAGGGTCAGTCTGTTTGTTTTATTCAGGCCTTTAGGTGATTAGGTGAGGCTCACCCACAAGATGGAGGGCAGTATACTTTACCAATTAAAGTGTTAATTTCATCAAAAACTCTTGTAGGAACATTTAAAATAATATTTAATTAAATATCTGGGCAGTCTGTGGCCTAGTCACATTGACACATAAAATTAATCAGAAAATTCTCAGTGGACAGAGCTATGTAACATATATACACACCTCTATATCTAAATGTTTTAAAGTTTTTTGAGTATATATTAACGTTTCCTATTCCAACTATCATTATGGGGTTCATTTTAGCCTCCTTCCCACCTTCCATATTTGTAACTTCCTTTGACAGTGAGAAGTCTGGCTCTCATTATTCAGTTTACTTACTTATTTGCTCAATCTTAGAATACGCAGAAAGTAATTAAGAATTGCTGATTCTTAACACTGTAAAACCAAACAAACTCATTTATTGGAGTTCAGTATTTATTTACAGTTTTGTTTATAGCCTTAGAGTATATGGTAAAACTATTTTGTTCAAAAGTTATTTGGGTTATTTCTCCCCTCACACTGCCCCATTTAGTGCAGTATGTTTTGTCATTTGAAATGCCATTAAGATATTTCTTTCCATTTGATTTCAATTATGGGATTTATTTTCCTCTCATCCTTTTAATCTTGTTATATTTCTTTGAGTATGTGAAACATTAGCATGGTTCCAAAAGTCAGAACTACACAGAATCGTCTCTTTTCCTTTTCCAGCTTCCTATGCTTTGCACCCATTCTCCCCTACTTTCTGTAGGCAGTTACTCTACTTTATCACCTATTTTGTTTCTCTTTGCACAGAATGAACAGATAAATGTATATATCTTTTCCTTTTTATTACACAAAAAGTAACCCAGTACAGACATTGTTTTGCACTAGTTTTTTCATGTAACAGTGTATACTGGATATCCATGTTATTTTATGGAGGTCCTCTTCATTCTTTTTTAGAAGAATTGTGTGGATATACTCATTCTTTTTTTTAAATTGTTTTTAACGTTTATTTCCGAGAGAGAGACAGAGCGTGAGCAGGATAGGGTCAGAGAGAAGAGGGAGACTCAGAATCTGAAGCAGGCTCCAGGCTCAGAGCTGTCAGCACAGAGCCTGATGTGGGGCTTGAACTCACAAACCAGGAGATCATGACCTGAGCTTAACCGACTGAGCCCCCCAGGTGCCCCACTCATTCTTTATTAAACTTCTCAATTTCTCTGGACATGCAGGTTGTTTGCAGTTGTATTTTCCAATTTGTATGTACTATAATGAATAATCTTGTGTAACGTGTATGGGTGCCTGGGTAGCTCAAACGTTCAAGCATCTCGATTTCAGCTCGGGTCATGATCTTGCAGGTCATGGGTTCCAGTCCTGTGCTGGGATCTGTGCTGAGAGCACAGAGCCTGCTTATAATTCTGTCCCTCTCTCTCCTCCTCTTACCATGCACACTCTCTCTCCCTCTCTCAAAATAAATACATAAACTTAAAAAAATAATAAAGTTTTTTAATAGCCTTGATACTAGAAGGACGGGTTGGTCAGAAATAATATCCTTGGTTCACACATTCCATGTTTCCGGTGTGGTCTTGCAGTATATGTTGTTTTTGAGAAGTCTGTTACCAGCCTTAATTTTCTTTGTCCTAAGTTATGTGATCCTTTTGCTTGGAATCCCTGGTTTTATTTTTCCTTTTATTTTTAAAGTCTAATAGTTTTACTGGGATTTGTCTTAGAGTTTATTATAGTAGGTCAATTTTCCCTGCCATCTAGTGGATCCTTTTCATACGTAAAATTGGGTCTTGTTTCTGAAGTTTTTTTGGATTATAGTTTTAAACATCAATTCTATTCTAACGTTTGGGTTTTTTTTTTTTTTCTTCAGGGGCTTCATGTATGCACAATTATATCTTATTTGTCTTCCATTTCAAAAACTTTCTATTTTTACTTCATTGTCTCATTTTTATTTTGCTTTCAGTCAGTGTATTTCATTAAATTTTTACTTGATTTGGGGGCACCTGTGTGCCTCAGTCAGTCAGGCCCTGCACTGATAGCACAGAGCCTGCTTTGGATTCTCTCCCTCTTCTCAAAATAAATAAATAAACTTAAAAAAGAAATTTTTTATTTGAATTTATTGTTGAGCACCTTGTAATTTCATCTTCAGTTCTGACGTGATCTTTTTCTTCTATTTCTTACCTGGGTTTAGTCACCTCTTTTTTCATTTTATTTTGCTTTTGTCCATTTTTTTTGTTTGTTTGTTTGTTTTTTTTTTGGTTCCAACTGCCTGTTTAAGGAGATAACAATTCAGTTTGGAGTGTTTATTAAAAGTTTTCTGCTTTGTTGTTTTTTTGGGGGGTACTTTCCATAAGCTTAATTGTTCTGATTTTATATTTACAGTAGTTTCACATAGATGAAGATTGCTTATGCCTCTGCATTTCTATGAGCAAGGCTGATGTTTTAGGGGGGTTTTATAGGAATACTAATTCAAGATACCCTCTGTCACTGTAGTAAAATATGGTTTGTTAGATGTCTTTATAAAATTATTCTTGTAGGAGAGAGGGTTATGTGTCTCTCAGTTTGCCTCAGTGGTAGATTTGTGGCGATTGCTGGGAGGTGGGAGAATCAGTCCTAGGAAAGGGTTCTGGATGGGTGATACAGGGGTCCTGTAAGCATTGAAGCTAATGTAATGAGCTTAAGCTAAAGGGGAGATTCTGGCATATCACCCTACACAGAACTGTAGCTAGGTCCTCTTGAGGTAAGAAGTAAAGCAACTTGTTGAAGGTCACAGCTCACAAGGGACATAGTTCGGATATGTCCCTTGTCAGTCTGATTCTAGTCTTAATCATGACACCCTGCTGCCTCTGCTTGTTTTCAGGAGCTCCACAAGCGGTATTGAAGTCATTAAAAACAGGAAGTGCTGCATTGATGCCTCCTATTTTAATGGTATGCTTTGTATTAGAAGCCCTGGTCACTTCAAGAAAGCCCTTTTAAACTTAAATCATTTTTTAACAATTTCTTTCTTTCTTTCTTTCTTTCTTTCTTTCTTTCTTTCTTTCTTTCTTTCTTTCTTTCTTTTTAAAGATATTTTATTTTATTTTAAATGTTTACTTTTGAGAGAGTGAGAGCAGGGGAGGGGCAGAAAGGGGGTGGGCAGAGGATATGAAGCAGGCTGTGTGCTGACAGCAGAGAGCCTGATGTGGAACTGGAACTCATAAACTATGAGATGATGACCTGAGTGAAGTCGATGCTTAACTGATTGAGCCACCCAGGCACCCCACCATCATTTCTCATTTAAAAAATTTCAGTTTTTGCACATTGTGTGTTACTACAAAAAATGTTTGTAATTGCTGTTGCCATAAACCTCAGATCTAGAGCACAGTATTAATTAGTTGATGGCAGAAGTTATATTGCCTCAATTATTAAAAATACTTGCTAGCAAAAACTTTTTTTTTTTTTTTTTTGAATGTGTAGAGGAATCCCTTTATGGTTCTTTTGTGATTTTTCCAGATCAGATAATCAGCCAGTGAGAGATGGGTGCTAGATTCAGGAGCCGTTTAAATAGCACAAGAGGGGTGCCTGGATGGCTCAGTTGGTTAAGCATCTGGCTCTTGATTTTGGCTCAGGTCCTGAACTCACGGTTCGTGGGTTCCAGCCCTATGTTGTGCTCTGGGCCGAGAGGGTGGAACCTTCTTGGGATTCCGCCCCCCCCCCCCCCCCAGCCCTTCCCCTGCTCCCCCCCCCCCATAAATAAATAAGAACTTTTTCTAAAAAATTTTTTTAACGTATATTTATTATTGAGAGACAGAGAGACACAGCATGAGCAGGGGAGGGGCAGAGAGAGGAGGAGACACAGAATCTGAAGCAGGCTCCAGGCTCTGAGCCTCCAGCACAGAGTCCAATGTGGGGCTCGAACTCAAACTGTGAGATCATGACCTGAGCCAAAGTCAGCGCTTAACCATCTGAGCCACCCAGGCGCCCCAATAAATCCAAACTTTTGAAAAAATAAATATTGCAGGAAAGAACTACGAACTGGAAAGTATTGATAGATACTAAAGTGAGAAAGTGAGGTAGAAGAAGGGATGATGGTGAATAGTGTAATAAAAGTGATGATAGAATTTCAGAAAATGGAAAAATGTTCATATTATATACAGTGGCTTTTTCCAAATGTTCATGAAAACTCACTTAGGCTGTAAGGATAGTAAAGTTAAATAAGCCACTTCTAAAAGCCAGAGGTTATACAGTGGGTTGTAGCATAAAGAAGGCTTTATACAGTGCTTCTTTTCATTCGTGATCTTGATGGGCCAGGTCCCAAGATGTTTCAGTAAAGGTTCCTGAACTATGCAATTTAATATTCTGCTCAAAGTAAATGCATGCTCTATTCATAGTGCTTTGTCAAGTTAAAATTATTTAAGCTTGTTTTCTCCTGTTTCCTAATTGTTGTGCCCAATGACTCTGAAATGAGAAAGCTGTGATGGGATCATAAGAAGGGAGTTAATTCAGCAAATAATGTGCATTGGTCATGTGCCAGATATTGTCCTGGACAGACGCACGCATTCATTCAAACACATTCAGTTCTAACACCTACTTTTGATTTCAGACATAACCTTTTTGGTTCTATTGACTATAGCTAAAATAAATTGTTACTAAATTTGGAACTGTGCTCTTAAGTGTTGAAACGTGTGACAGGCAGAACGTTTGGACTTTTCTGGGCTAATCCATACAATATTTAATTGATTCTTCTCCTAGGAGATCTGCCTGGTCTCTGACCAACCACTGCTGTTGACATGTTACAGTGAGTGCCTATTGTGGACGTACGCTTTTGCTTTTCTTAGTAATTTAATTAAAAAAGAATATAATATGGTCATGGTGATAGAGTGAGAGGGAGACTGCTGAGGAAATGACCCCAGTCATAAAGTATGAAAGACCTGAAGAGACAGGGAACAAAAGTTTTGCCTGCCTGCCTGCTTCTTTTTATCTCCTGGTTTCTGCGTTTTGACAGAATTGATCTCCTCCTTCTCAGCAGTTTTACATGAGGACCAAATACTCAGATCTTTCTCCATAAAGGGTTTTAGAATATGATGGTGACTATGTGAATATTTAAAAATTATATGTAGTCTACTTGTGTCTTCTTGATTTTGAAATAAAATATTGCTAAATGCAAAAGAATTTTTTTTTAATTTTTCAATAGATGAAATTTATTGTCAAATTGGTTTCCATACAACACCCAGTGCTCATCCCAAAAGGTGCCCTCCTCAATACCCATCACCCACCCTCCCCCCGCTCCAACCCCCCATCAACCCTCAGTTTGTTCTCGGTTCTTATTTTATTTTATTTTATTTATTTATTTATTTGTTTATTTATTTTTGAGACAGAGAGAGACAGAGCATGAACGGGGAGGGTCAGAGAGAGGGAGACACAGAATCTGAAACAGGCTCCAGGCTCTGAGCTGTCAGCACAGAGCCCGACGCGGGGCTCGAACTCACGGACCGCGAGATCATGACCTGAGCCGAAGTCGGCCGCTTAACTGACTGAGCCACCCAGGCGCCCCTGTTCTCGGTTTTTAAGAGTCTCTTATGCCTTGGCTCTCTCCCACTCTAACCTCTTTTTTTTTTTTTTTTTCCTTCCCCTCCTCCATGGTTTCTGTTAAGTTTCTCAGGATCCACATAAGAGTGAAAACATATGGTATCTGTCTTTCTCTGTATGGCTTATTTCACTTAGCATCACACTCTCCATTTCCATCCACGTTGCTACAAAGGGCCATATTTCGTTCTTTCTCATTGCCATGTAGTACTCCATTGTGTATATAAACCACAATTTCTTATCCATTCATCAGTTGATGGACATTTAGGCTCTTTCCATAATTTGGCTATTGTTGAGAGTGCTGCTATAAACATTGGGGTACAAGTGCCCCTATGCATCAGTACTCCTGTATCCCTTGGGTAAATTCCTAGCAGTGCTATTGCTGGGTCATAGGGTAGGTCTTTTTTTAATTTTCTGAGGAAGCTCCACACTGCTTTCCAGAGTTGCTGCACCAATTTTAAATGCAAAAGAATTTTAAAGGATTGTGGCTTCCTCTTTTTCGGGATTGGCATGTTTTTTTTTTTTTAAAAATTTTTTTTTCAACGTTTATTTATTTTTGGGACAGAGAGAGACAGAGCATGAACGGGGGAGGGGCAGAGAGAGAGGGAGACACAGAATCGGAAACAGGCTCCAGGCTCTGAGCCATCAGCCCAGAGCCCGACGCGGGGCTCGAACTCACAGACCGCGAGATCGTGACCTGGCTGAAGTCGGACGCTTAACCGACTGCGCCACCCAGGCGCCCCGGGATTGGCATGTTTAAGATTGAGTGTTCTTAATCTTATCAGAAATTTTTGATCATACAAAAACAGAATAGTAAAATGAGCCACTATTTACATATTGTCTGCTTTCAACAATTAACACTTTGCCAATTCTGTTCCATGTATATCCCTCCCCTGCCCCATTATTGACTCAAATTCCAGACAAATTCTATTTGCAAATATTAAAAGTCAGTGTTACTAGACAACAGGAGACTCCCCTAACAAACATAACGTTCATGTCATTAAATTTTAAAAATGAACAATCTGTTAAAGAACTGTTAAAGATTTTATTCATTTTATAATAAAAGTTACTACATTAAACAAGAGCATGGGAACTAAGGTATTTAGGCCTTGGGCCCAGCCTTGGGTTTAAATTCTAATTTTGCTGTTTATGAACTACATGACTTTGGGCAGGGTGACCTCTCTTCATTTCACTAAGTCTCAGTTTATTCAGCTGTTAAGTGGTGACAACACTAATTCTTTTTTTTTTTTTTTTTCAGTTTCAGGTGTACAACATATTTATTTGACAGTTCTATAAGTTACTCAACGTTCCTAAGGACAACACTAATTCTAATAGTATTGTTGTGAGTTCTAAATGAAGCAGCAAACACAAAGTGATTATATATTGCCTTATAGAACATTTTCAGCACTGTTTTTTTTTTTTTTTTTTAAGTTTATTTATTTAGAGAGAGAGCGTGCACACATGTGAGCAGGGGATGGGGAGAGAGAGAATCCCAAGCAGGCTCTGTGCTGTCAGTGTCAAACCCAGGACCGTGAGATCTTGACCTGAGCTGAAATCAACAATTGGACGCATACAAGACTGAGCCACCCAGGTGCTCCAGAATTGTACATCATTTTTATCCAGATTTCCCTAATCTACAAAATAGACAATTCTATTTACTTTTTTAAATTATTTTTTGGCAGTTTTATTGAGATAAAATTTACATGCCATAGAATTCACCCATTTTAAGTGTGTAATTCAGTGATTTTTAGTAGATTTGCAGGGACTATCACCATAATTTGATTTTATAACATTTTCATCACCTCAGAAAAGAATCCTTACACCCATTACCAGTCATTTCCCACACCTACTCCAGCCCTGGGCAACCATTAACTTACTTTCTGTCTCTATGAATTTGCCAATTTTGGATATTTAATATAAGTGGAATCCTGTAATATGTGACCTTTTGTGTCTGGCTTCTGTCACTTAGTATGTTTTAAGGTTCACTCATGTTATAGCATGTATCAATACTTCACTCCTTTTTCTTGCCAGGTAGTATTCTATTACATGGATAATACCACATTTTGTTTATCCATTCAGAATCGATGGACATTGAGAGTGTGTGAGAGTGAGTGGTGAGGGGGGGAGGACAGTGAGAGAGAGAATATCTTAAGCAGGCTCCATGCTCAGTGCATGGGGCTTTATCCCACGACCCTGGGATCATCACTTGAGTCAAAATCTAGAGTCAGACATTCAACCAACTGAGCCACCCAGGCACCCGATTTGTGTGTTTTTAATTTATATTTTATTATATGATAAAATAATACAGTGGAGAGAAGCACTGTGCAAGGTTTTAGGGTTTCCTGAAGCTGGATTTAATGTTATTTGCCATGTAGCCTTAGGAGGGTAAATATATGTCCTCTAGATCTCAGTTTCTGTTTTAGGTTTGATGTTTGTGTCCCCCCCCACCGCCTCCAAAATTCGTATGTTGAAAACAATTCCCCATTGTGAAGGTATTTGGAGGTGGGCCTTGGGAAGTGATTAGTGTGCTCTTATAAAAGAGACCCCATTAGAACTCCCTTGCCCTTTCCACCATGCGAGGACACATGTAGAAGACGGTCCTTTTGTAGAACAGGGAGTGGGCCTTCATCAGGCACTGAATCCACCTGCATATTAATCTTAGATTTCTCAGCCTCCAGAAATATGAGAAATAAATTTCTGTTATTTATAAGGCACCCACGCTATGGTATTTTGTTAAATAGCAGCCTGAGCAGAACCATGAGAAATAAAGTTATTGTTTATAAGTCACTCAGTCTATGGTATTTTTGTTATAGCAGCCAAACAGACTAAGTTTCCTTATCAACAAAATGAAAAAGTTGGAGTAGATGCTCTCTATGGTTCTAAGTCTGTGATTTATAAATCTGTTAATTTCTGTATGATCTTGGGAAATCTCTGTGCCTCACTTCTCTTACCAGAAAAAAATGGGGATACTAACAAAATAGTATGTTGTTGTGAGGATGAAATAAAATTCTTGAACATAAAAAAATGCCAGGGTGTATTAAGTTATTTGGTTGTAATGGGGTTGTGGCCATTTTAGTGTGTTGGACCAAGAAAGCCTTAGGAGCGGATGATTTGACTATGGCCTTTGGAAAATCATTGATAGTAAATCAGTAATTAGTGGAGGAGGGAAGTTTTACCTGCTAATAATAGGTGCTATTTATTGAATGCCTACCATCCTGGAGTATATTAAACACTAACAGTAATGTTAGTTCATCTAATCCTCAGTCCTGTGAGCTCAGTGATTATGCCCCTGAAGAGAAATTAAAGGAATTGCCTAAGCCACCTAGTTAGTAAGTGGCTGCCTTGGAGTCCCACCTGGTCTCCAAGGCCATGGTTTTTATTTACTGCTGCACTAAACTGCTTTTCAGAGGGAACAGCTCTTTGGAACAGAATCCTATGGCAGGGAAATTCTTCAGTGGGGGAGGTCTTTGCTTGGGAGAGGTATTTGGTATTACTAATAGTCCTTATGAGGTATAAAAGAGGTGATTATTCTATAAATAGTTTTTATGTGCCTTAGATTACTTTGTTCCATTGATAGTGAAGTGACATTTCAGTTACTGAACAAGTTAAAGGATTTGTAGTATGTTCAGTATTGTATTTGTAGTTTCACCTCAGAAACGTTAAAAGTATCACTTTTTTTTTATATACATTGTTTTTTAAATGAGACTTTTAGCATGATGGAAAATAACTCTTCACATGTTCCACTGGCTTCTTTCTGCCTGGTAATATTATAATTCCATTTTTGAGTAGTTTTCCATTTTACAATTTTTTACCTTTTTTCCAGTGTGGTGTTTGGTATGTGCCTTCTGACATTATATAAACAAAAAAATGTGATAGTGCCAAAATCTCAATTTGTGTTAGATTTCCCTTGTACGGAAGTTGGTATCCAGCATATAAATAATTGGTTACTAAAAATTAATTTGTATGCCAATTCTTTGGAATTAGGAATCTGATGATACATAATGAACCTCTGTTCAAATCTGTTAAACTCTTTATATCTGGGATATTGGATTTTGTCTGAGATCAGCTCAATGAAAGGCATGTATGTCTTTGCCAAAGATAGAGTAAGAACACTTCTGTCTATGATAAAGGCTGGGAGAGAGGAGTTTGGTGAGTACTCAGAGAAATTCTGAGGTGAAGAGGAGGGCAGGAGACGCCATTGGCAGGTGAAGAGGGGTTGGGATCTAGAAATGAGACCATGAGTTTGTGAAGTTATTAGGGTTGCGCATGCATCTTCCTCTGATGATGGAGGGAGACCTACCCAGCCAGGTGACCTCGGTAGACTTATTTATTGCCTTGGAGATGGAAGTGGCCCAGGCTTCTTGGAGCTAGTGTAAGACTGAGCCATGCAGGTAGAGAGCTCATCTGAGAGCTTTGGAAGCCTATGAAGAGGCTCTAGCCAGGAGGTACTCTATAGCTGGGGATGCCAGAAATTACTTTCCTGGAATTCTATTCTTCTGTAATTCTCTAAAGCAATATTCCTTTTTCCTTTGCCTCCCCAGTTTTGGTGAAGCAGTCAAACTCCTGAGAATTAATATAAGGAGAAGAAGAGCCAGAGATTTGAAAAATTAATAGTGTTAAAGAATTTTTAAAGCTGGACCTTCAAAATGGAAGTTTGGAGCTGCTAAAGGTTTGGTAGAATAGCTAGAATTGTAGAGAAATATTTAAGGAGCTAATAAGTTCCTTACGTTTCTGACCTTGTAGACATCAGTGTCTGTGGCTCCTTCAAAAAATAGGCAGGGCTAGAACGGTGATGTAGGAATAGCTATTTTTATTATTTTTGAAAAGAGTTTTTAAGTGGTGGGCTATCATTACCATTAGCAGTAGGTTTTTGAAATTTTGAAGTTAAGTTACAGTATAGGACTTTTAATGTTCAAGCTGAACTTAATATAGAATTTTTTTCAGGGCGCCTGGGTGGCTCAGTCGGTTGAGCAGCCGGCTTCGGCTCAGGTCATGATCTCACGGTTCCTGAGTTTGAGCCCCGCGTTGGGTTCTGTGCTGATAGCTCAGAGCCTGGAGCCTGTTTCAGACTCTGTGTCTCCCTCTCTCTGACCCTCCCCCGTTCATGCTCGCTCTCTCTGTCTCAAAAATAAATAAACGTTAAAAAAAAAATTAAAAAAAAGAATTTTTTTCTTTCAGATTATTGATATTTTCATAGCAAACTTCAAATATTTCTCTTTCTAACCTTTCTTCCTTTCTCCCTCCCTTATTCCTTGAATAAACTAGGTCCTGATGCATCTGTAAAAGTGGTGTTATATGGCCATACTTTAGCTTTCAATTTTATTTAGAGGAATTGCAGTTTTGTCTAAATGTGTATTTTGGTCAAAACTAACCATTATTTTATCATTTTTATTTAAACTCTATCCAAAAAGATTGTTGTTCTTCCATTTAGAACTGTCAATATTGTTGTAAAACCAGTTAATAATCATACACTGGCATCTGCCATAATGAAAAATTACATACATTTTCAGCTTGTGATCTGCTTTTGATGTATCATTGTAAAGTTGTAATGTTTATTTCTGCATTATATATATACATACATATATGTATATATATACACACACACACATATATATATATATACACACACGCGCACACACACACACACACACACACACATATGGTGAACCCAGTTAGATAGTGAGGATCTATATGTGTGCTTGCTTGTTTCCATTTCCACAATTGCTTTTATTTCGTAACAACAGAGGTATTCTGATCTGAGTTTAAGGACAGCTGTAGTACTTCTTCTGGAACTGCAGGCTGAGGAGCTTGCATTCTGATTTTGTTCATTGCCATTATGTGTCTACATGATGTAGACTTATTAGAGATGATTTAGTTAGCCTTAGGCTATCCTAATGGGTTTTCACTGGTTGTTAAAGCTCCTCGAAGAATCTAACTAAATTTTCCAAATAAACTGGTTGATTTATACTTCTTGAGAGAGGAGTTCCAGTGCACCCACTCATGTCATCAATTACAATCTCTTATGAAGTGTAATTTGCCCAGTCTTGATTAAAAGGCTTGCAATTCTCTTTTCCTGATACTCAGCACATCCTCTGCTGCCCTCTACTGGCTGCCCTTTGGTAGCACCATTGATGTGCATCTAACCACCATCACAGACCTGCCTTTCTCCAGCATCCCAATAATTTATATACCTGCTGGGTCTGTGTGAGACTGTCCCAGTAGAAAGAAATTGGGAGAAGCTGCTTTGAAGGAAGAGCATGTACATGTGATCCTATGTTTGCAACACCACAAGGTGTTGACATCCAGGTACTTGTGATAATGATAGGATTCCTAGGGTGCTTTACTTTAGTGTTTGTTTCATTATTTATACATTCATTTATTAGATACTTGTTGGATGCCAGGTCTGTTTAGCATCTGGCATTGTCTTGATCTGTTAGGTGCTTACTACCGTTTTGTTAAATGAGGAATGAATGAATGAATGAATGAATACAAAGATAAATCTCAGACTTGGTCTCTGCTCTGTGGGGGGCAAGATGGCAATTTATTTGGCTGCCCCAATTTTCCTCTTTTAATGCTCCAAGATTTTGAGAGAGATACTCAAAGTAGAAGATGTTTACAGATATCAGTTGAAACTTCATTTCCTTTACATATCTAGTTCTCAGAATTCATAGTCTCTAACCATAAAGGGCTCTCTCTGTTTTAGATAGAATTTATTTTGCATCTAGGAATGATGATAATTTACTTCCTTGTTTTTTACTTTTGATTAAAGGTAACTTGCCGTCATGGTTGAATATTTTCTTCATATTCACTTGTCTCTAAGGCACCTTATTTGCTATAAACTCTGACTTTCTGCTTTCATATTTAATAAATTGTAACAAAATAGGTCATTTTAATGTTTATTTATTTTTTTTTTAATTTTTTTTTTCAATGTTTATTCATTTTTGGGACAGAGAGAGACAGAGCATGAACGGGGGAGGGGCAGAGAGAGAGGGAGACACAGAATCGGAAACAGGCTCCAGGCTCTGAGCCATCAGCCCAGAGCCTGATGCGGGGCTGGAACCCACAGACCGCGAGATCGTGACCTGGCTGAAGTCGGACGCCTAACCGACTGCGCCACCCAGGCGCCCCAATGTTTATTTATTTTTGAGAGAGAGCGTGTGAGGGGCAGAGAGGGAGATAGAGGATCCGAAGCAGGCTCTGTGCTCAGAGCACAGAGCCCAACATGGGCTCGAACCCACGAACTGCTAGATCACAACCTGAGCTGAAGTCGACGCTTAACTGAGCCACCCAGGCGCCCCCAAAATAGGTCATTTTAAATGACCGTATGCGATATATGACATTTTCATTAAGCATGTTTTGAATTGTTTAATTCTTCCATTTCTTAACTTCATTTAGCAAGTTTTTAAGAACGTTTTTTTCCCTTTATTAATTAATTAAGGTCAGGTAAATATTCATCATTGGTTTCATTCCTTGTTTGAGAATATAATCCACTCAGATATATTTTGGTTGAATGAGCATCTTATGAAAAATACTGATCTATAACTATACCATTAGAGAACAGCCATGACTTTGTGTCATTTTACATTTTATTGCGGTGATGGTAGTGGATGGTTGTATTTTGAAGATTTTCCTTTATTTTTTTGTGTTTTGTTCATTGTTTTAACTATCTGTGAGATATATAAGATAACCAGAGATAGGCAAATTTGTTATTGTTATTTATGTCTGTGCTAATGACTAGCAAAATCTAAAATAACTTTTGAGGGGCTTCTGGGTGGCTCAGTTAGTTAAGCGTCCAATTTTAGCTCAGGACATGATCTCATGGTTCATGGGTTCAAACCTGACAGCTCAGAGCATGGAGCCTGTTTCAGAATCTGTATCCCTCTCTGCCCCTCCCCAGCTCTCTCTCCCTCTCTCTCAAAAATAAACATTAAGAACATTTTTAAAATAACTTTTGAAAAACTATTTTTAATTGGAGCTAGTAGTACAGTAATCATTTTTCATTACTCTTCTCTTGTGACAGCAGTGAAAGATTGATGGAAACGAGACTCTAGAAAGGTAAACATCACAGCTTTCATTTCTTGACTGCTTCACATTTTATCCACCAGGTCATTTGAATTGACCTACATACCCCAAAACTGTATTTCTCATTACTTTAAGCTACTTCATCAGTTTCAACATGTTCTTAAAAAAACAAACAAACAATTTAGTGTTTCGTCATGCTGGGGTGGTTCAGTAAAGTAATGGAAAGTTTGAATAAAGCATTCATCTCAGGAGACAGTGACAAAAAATAAGATTGCTTCTGGATATCATAGTGTGTGAAGGTACATCTAGACTGGGAACTGAGACCATCTTCCTTTTTCACTTTATATGGAGAATACAATGGTGAAAAATTTGGTACTTCTCAGTGTAAAAATCAATAACTTGGCTTGTAAACCTTGGATAACACAGATGCTACTTTAAGGGTTAGTGGCAGCTGTCATTTCTTAGGCCTTGTGGGATCCTAGGAATTCCAGATGTTTTCTCATGGGTACTGGTTAATTGGGTTTTATTGTAGCAAGGCTGAAAACCTTAGTATTGATGGACATTTTCATTCAGAATAAATGGTAACAGATTTAAAAAAGCAGACACCATCTACAACTCTAAATTGGAGTTTTGCTTCCTGTATCAATCGAGTTTCTCCATTGACTAGATGAGAAGGCTACTCTAGCTAACTTAAGTAGAAAGGGGATTTATTGGAAGGATATTATACAGCTCGCAGAATTGATAAGGATGGTAATGTAGGCTCAAAATAGTAAGGAATCAAAGGCAGGTGGTTGTGCATCCATGCCAAAAGAAAAGTCTGATTAGGAAGCCAGTTCTGTTTCTATGACTGAGTTGTACTTGTATCGGTATTACCCCTTCAGGGCTGAAATTCCTTTGTGGGAGCATCCCATTGACGTCCTAGAGCAGCAGGTCTCTTATTTCCAGCTTGCACAAGTCTCTGAGATCAAAACTGTTTTTATAACAGTTCTTACATCACTTGCCATTTGCACTGATGATTGCAGAAGCAATGGTGGGCAAAAGTTGCCTTAGCATGAATCAAGATAGTAGCACGTATGTATATATGATATATACATATATATCATATGTACATACACATGTATACGTTATACATATAAACTATAAATGTATATTGTATATATATACATGTATATTATACACATATATGTCAAAAAATTTTTAATTTGCTTTTGAGAAAGAGTGTGAGCGGGGGAGGCACAGAGAGAGAGGGAGACACAGAATCCAAAGCAGGCTCCAGGCCCTGAGCTGTTAGCACAGAGCCCAATGCAGGCCTCGAACTCACAGACCGCGAGATCGTGACCTGAGCCGAAGTTGGATGCTTAATTGACTGAGTCTCCCAGGCATCCCTATATATGAAAATTTGATCAAAGATTAAACTTCAGGTACCTGGCTGGCTCACTTGATGGAGCATGCAACTCTTGATTTCGGGGTTGTGAGTTTAAGCCCCATGTTAGGTGTAGAGATTACTTAAAAATAAAATCTTAAAAAATAAAGTTTAAGTTCCTCCCTGTCTATTGCCTTGACTTAATATTATAATGTGGTTATCTATAGTGATAGCTCTCTTCCTGGAGCAGGCCCTTTATCGAAGTTATTTTAGGCAGCTGGGGGAAGGTCAGAGTTTTTTCCTGTGTCTTCTATTTTAGTTCAACATAATTGTGCAAGGGGCATATCTTGGGGCAACTCATTCTGAACCCCGACATCATTGAGCTTTCAAATCTGGTCTCTGAAACAATGGTCACAAGAGAAGGGACCATAGATGTGAATCTGAGCTGTCTGGTTTTTGTAGGGCTGGGGAACTGATTGATCAGGTCAAGATACTGATCTGGAAACGTAAAGTACTACCGGTTTCAGATTTGAAATGTATAGTGTGAGTTTTTCCATCATTTTTCCTACCAATTGTATTCAGCCGGGGCTGATGCTGAACAAAAATGAACGGGTTATAAACAAATATTCAGTAATATAACTTGTAAAGAATATATATAGTTTGACAGCATTTTTTCCTTGAAGAGAGGTACAAATAATGGTGATATTGTTTTAGTTGTACGCACAAAAGCTGTAAAATAATACACTTCTTTAATCTTGCTTAGTCATTATTTGACAAATTTTAAGGCTACATTTTTTCTTTTTTGTTAATATCTGAGGGGCTTTTTCTTAAAGACTACATTTTTTCCCCCACGGCAGGGCTGTGACTTGAGTTTTTAGCTCTAGCTGATAACACAGTACCTGAAATGGGATAAGTTTATTGCAATTATTTGCCAAATAAGTAATACACTTTCATGTGGAGTCACAAAGTATGCTTTGTGGTGACTATAGTTTATAATACTGTATTGCATATTTGAAAATTGCCAGGAGAGTAGGCCTTAAAAAGATTCTCCTCACAAGAAAAAAAAAATTTTTGCAACTGTATGGTGACAGATGTTAACTAGACTGTGTTGATCACTTTGCAATAAATATGAATACTGAATCATGTTGTACACCTAAACTACTACAATGCTATATGTCAGTTATCTCAATTTAAAAAGAAAGAGGAGGCTATTACAAACAAGAGTATGGCTTAACTAAATAAAATGCAAATTCATGGGGTATTGTAAGTAACTGCCACAATATTGTGATGGTGGGTGTGAGGAGGGGTGGGGCAGGAAGGATAAAATGTGATGGAGAATACTCTCTTAGATATGTAATTAAGTATAGGTGGATAATATAATTGAACCTTTAATCTTCTTGTTTTGTTTTAAAGGTCCTCACCTCAGAATCCTGTTTTAACAATATACTGGGTTGGCTAAGCCTCCAGGTGTCTGCCATGTTGAAGCTCCCTTTTAAGGGAAGCTGTCTTGTCCTTAGGCCTTGCTGTATGGATAGTCCCATTTTGTGTTTAGCTATAACCCCTGACTGTGACCAAGTGGACACTAGAAAATTAAACCAAGAACAGTAAATGTGGTAGGAACCAAACCAATTCCTCGGTAGGAAAAATCAACTGGGTTAAGCAGATTTTTTCCTGGAGAATTAAAAAAATTCAGAATGTGGAGAGATGGAGATAGTTAACAGTGGGGGCAAAAATTGAAACAGTGTATTAGGAAGTGTCTTGAGGTAAACATGACCATAAGGTGTGTTACAGTGTGATATGAAGAAGCAAAAATGTGAGAAATCAGACACAGACATTTAGTAGTGGAACTGAAGTCAGATATTTGGAAGTTGTATAATAAGAGCAATAGAGAAAAGATTGAGTAGTTCATTCCTCTATTCGACAGTAATTTATACAGTTACTGCTATGTGTTAGACACTGTTCTAGCCCAAGAATACTGCTCTGAAAAACAGTTAAGATAGTGGGGTGCCTGGCTGGCTCAGTTGGTAGAGCATGTGCCTCTTGATCTGAGGGTCCTGAGTTCTAGCCTCACGTTGGGTGTGGAACCTACTTAAAAAAAACAAAAAAGAAAAAAACAGTTAAGCCAGTGATTCTCAAATGGCTGTGATTTTACCTACCAGAGTATATTTGGCAATGTCTGGAGACATTTTGGTTGTTCGAGCTTAGAAGGGAGGATGCTATTGGTATTCTAATGGGAAGAGGCCAGGGATGCTGCCAAATACAATGTACAGGACATTTCTTACAAAAAAGAAGGAATAATCTGACTCAAGATATCAGTAATGCTGAAATTGAGACACCCTGGGATAAGCCATCATAAGTATGTATTTCATAGAATAGTTAATGATCTTGCAGTTGACCTTTAACTTCCTTTGTTTTCAGAAGTGAGGAAGTTTACTGGAGTAAAATGGAGGCCTCAGTAATATTACCTATTCTGAAGAAAAAGCTTGCCTTCCTTTCAGGTATGTTTTCTTCTTAAAATTGGAAGTGTTTGATGTATAAATTTGTTTAAACTTTTTTTCTTTGACAAGTTTGACAAAATTGCATTTTTCTGGGAAGGTTTTGTTTCAGAGATATTTTGAGACCTCTTTTAATCAGAATGGGTAACTGTGCGAGCCACCTCTGTCACTGTTGGTACTTGGCAGGCCAGTATTTATTCTGTAATTGATTAAAATGACCTCTACAAGGTAGATGTCATGATATCTCACTTTTTATATAAAAATAAAATAATACTGGCCAAGAATAATTGACTAGCCAGCACTGAAGTAATTGTTTTTGAAATATAGAATTAGTTTGTATGATATCCTGTATCCTAGCTTTTGTCTTCCATCTTCCATGAGATAGTTTCAGTGCACTTGGAGGAGCTAGGAAATATCAGCTGCATCGCTTTCACTTTGCACTGTTTGAACTTGGTTGTACAGGCTTGCATTTATCTCTAGTTATTAACCCAGAAGCGTGTATCAGCTAAGAATCAAAGAGAAACTGCAAGGTACCTTGTTAGTATGAGAGCAGTAGCATGGTACACTGAGTATAGTGATTTTCTGGAATTACGGATCATTGAGTAAATTTGCATGCGGTTGGGAATAGGCGCTGTGGCCTGCCTGTTAAGGGTTACTTGAGTTGTTTGTTTGTTTGTTTGTTTGTTTTTTAAATTTTTTTATCATCTTTTTCTTTTTCACTTTAGATCCTATCAGAATTGTCTTGATCTTTAGGCTATAAATGTCCTAATGTCCTTTTTAAAAAGTGTATTGTATCCCTCTGTAAATTGGCATGTTTTTCTAGTGTATATTATAAAGGGTAAAATAAGTTCTTGAATTTCACTAGTATTGTTGTATTTCCTTTTTTTAAAAAACTTACCAGTTGACACTTATATTTTCACCATTCTTGTCTGATATTAATGGTATTACAGGAAACATTCTTATTCATTGTTTGTGTACTTTGTACAAGTTCAGCAGTATCAATTCCCGTAAGTGGAAGTATTAAGGAGAATTGGTATTTAAATTTGTGTTAAGTTGTGTCAGATTACACTCTAAGAATATTGTTTGAATTTCTGTTTCTTGTAAGTGTATGAAAATGCCTATTTGCCTACACTGTTGCCAAAAATGGATATTATTATTCTTTCATAATTTTTATTAGTGGCATTTTTGCATTTTTATGACACTCGACTCTATGCAGCATTTGACTTAGTTGGCCATATCTGCCTTGAAAGTCTTTTTCATCTTTGCTTCTCTCTTTTTGTTTACTCTAGTGATTATTTTATTGTCCCTTAGCGAAAACTTGAGGGTGTGAGGTTAAGTGTGGTCCTGAGTGTAAGACCTGTCCTCTGAAGACATTTCCATAGTGGGTCAGAATGCTGTGGTTCAGATATGAACCTTTTTGCACATTTGGCTTAATGCAGTGATAAAGCTTAGCGATTTTTGAGGAGCAAATGAAAATTTCCCTTAGGCCATCCCTCTAGACTTCCTCTATTGATCATTAATTATTTCAACCAATAATTTTTTTTTCAATATATGAAATTTATTGTCAAATTGGTTTCCATACAACACCCAGTGCTCATCCCAAAAGGTGCCCTCCTCAATACCCATCACCCACCCTCCCCTCCCTCCCACCCCCCGTCAACCCTCAGTTCTCAGTTTTTTTTTTTTAATTTTTTTTTTTAACGTTTATTTATTTTTGAGACAGAGAGAGACAGAGCATGAACAGGGGAGGGGCAGAGAAAGAGGGAGACACAGAATCTGAAACAGGCTCCAGGCTCTGAGCTGTCAGCACAGAGCCCGACGTGGGGCTCGAACTCACGGACCGTGAGATCATGACCTGAGCTGAAGTCAGACGCTTAACTGACCGAGCCACCCAGGTGCCCCTGTTCTCAGTTTTTAACAGTCTCTTATGCTTTGGCTCTCTCCCACTCTAACCTCTTTTTTTTTTTTTTTTTCCTTCCCCTCCCCCATGGGTTTCTGTTAAGTTTCTCAAGATCCACATAAGAGTGAACACATATGGTATCTGTCTTTCTCTGTATGGCTTATTTCACTTAGCATCACACTCTCCAGTTCCATCCACGTTGCTACAAAAGGCCATATTTCATTCTTTCTCATTGCCACGTAGTATTCCATTGTGTATATAAACCACAATTTCTTTATCCATTCATCAGTTGATGGACATTTAGGCTCTTTTCCATAATTTGGCTATTGTTGAGAGTGCTGCTATAAACATTGGGGTACAAGTGCCCCTATGCATCAGTACCCCTCTATCCCTTGGGTAAATTCCTAGCAGTGCTATTGCTGGGTCATAGGGTAGGTCTATTTTTAATTTTCTGAGGAACCTCCACACTGTTTTCCAGAGTGGCTGCACCAATTTGCATTCCCACCAACAGTGCAAGAGGGTTCCCGTTTCTCCACATCCTCGCCAGCATCTATAGTCTCCTGATTTGTTCATTTTGGCCACTCTGACTGGCGTGAGGTAATACCTGAGTGTGGTTTTGATTTGTATTTCCCTGATAAGGAGCGACGCTGAACATCTTTTCATGTGCCTGTTGGCCATCCGGATGTCTTCTTTAGAGAAGTGTCTATTCATGTTTTCTGCCCATTTCTTCACTGGGTTATTTGTTTTTTGGGTGTGGAGTTTGGTGAGCTCTTTATAGATTTTGGATACTAGCCCTTTGTCCGATATGTCATTTGCAAATATCTTTTCCCATTCCGTTGGTTGCCTTTTAGTTTTGTTGGTTGTTTCCTTTGCTGTGCAGAAGCTTTTTATCTTCATAAGGTCCCAGTAATTCACTTGTGCTTTTAATTCCCTTGCCTTTGGGGATGTGTCGAGTAAGAGACTGCTACGGCTGAGGTCAGAGAGGTCTTTTCCTGCTTTCTCCTCTAGGGTTTTGATGGTTTCCTGTCTCACATTCAGGTCCTTTATCCATTTTGAATTTATTTTTGTGAATGGTGTGAGAAAGTGGTCTAGTTTCAACCTTCTGCATGTTGCTATCCAGTTCTCCCAGCACCATTTGTTAAAGAGACTGTTTTTTTACCGTTGGATGTTCTTTCCTGCTTTGTCAAAGATGAGTTGGCCATACGTTTGTGGGTCTAGTTCTGGGGTTTCTATTCTATTCCATTGGTCTATGTGTCTGTTTTTGTGCCAATACCATGCTGTCTTGATGATTACAGCTTTGTAGTAGAGGCTAAAGTCTGGGATTGTGATGCCTCCTGCTTTGGTCTTCTTCTTCAAAATTCCTTTGGCTATTCGGGGCCTTTTGTGGTTCCATATGAATTTTAGGATTGCTTGTTCTAGTTTCGAAAAGAATGCTGGTGCAATTTTGATTGGGATTGCATTGAATGTGTAGATAGCTTTGGGTAGTATTGACATTTTGACAATATTTATTCTTCCAATCCATGAGCAGGGAATGTCTTTTCATTTCTTTATATCTTCTTCAACTACCTTCATAAGCTTTCTATAGTTTTCAGCATACAGATCTTTTACATCTTTGGTTAGATTTATTCCCAGGTATTTTATGCTTCTGGGTGCAATTGTGAATGGGATCAGTTTCTTTATTTGTCTTTCTGTTGCTTCATTGTTAGTGTATAAGAATGCAACTGATTTCTGTACATTGATTTTGTATCCTGCAACTTTGCTGAATTCATGGATCAGTTCTAGCAGACTTTTGGTGGAGTCTATCGGGTTTTCCATGTATAGTATCATGTCATCTGCAAAAAGCGAAAGCTTGACTTCATCTTTGCCAATTTTGATGCCTTTGATTTCCTTTTGTTGTCTGATTGCTGATGCTAGAACTTCCAACACTATGTTAAACAACAGCGGTGAGAGTGGGCATCCCTGTCGTGTTCCTCATCTCAGGGAAAAAGCTCTCAGTTTTTCCCCATTGAGGATGATGTTAGCTGTGGGCTTTTCATAAATGGCTTTTATGATGTGTAAGTATGTTCCTTCTATCCCGACTTTCTCAAGGGTTTTTATTAAGAAAGGGTGCTCGGGGCGCCTGGGTGGCGCAGTCGGTTAAGCTTCCGACTTCAGCCAGGTCACGATCTTGCGGTCCGTGAGTTCGAGCCCCGCGTCGGGCTCTGGGCTGATGGCTCAGAGCCTGGAGCCTGTTTCTGATTCTGTGTCTCCCTCTCTCTCTGCCCCTCCCCCATTCATGCTCTGTCTCTCTCTGTTCCAAAAATAAATAAACGTTAAGAAAGGGTGCTGGATTTTGTCAAAGGCCTTTTCTGCATCGATTGACAGGATCATATGGTTCTTCTCTTTTTTTTTTATTAATGTGATGTATCACGTTGATTGATTTGTGAATGTTGAACCAGCCCTGCATCCCAGGAATGAATCCTACTTGATCATGAATAATTCTTTCTATATGCTGTTGAATTCTATTTGCTAGTATCTTATTGAGAATTTTTGCATCCATATTCATCAGGGATATTGGCCTGTAGTTCTCTTTTTTTACTGGGTCTCTGTCTGGTTTAGGAATCAAAGTAATACTGGCTTCATAGAATGAGTCTGGAAGTTTTCCTTCCCTTTCTATTTCTTGGAATAGCTTGAGAAGGATAGGTATTATCGCTGCTTTAAACGTCTGGTAGAACTCCCCTGGGAAGCCATCTGGTCCTGGACTCTTATTTGTTGGGAGATTTTTGATAACCGATTCAATTTCTTCGCTGGTTATGGGTCTGTTCAAGCTTTCTATTTCCTCCTGATTGAGTTTTGGAAGAGTGTGGGTGTTTAGGAATTTGTCCATTTCTTCCAGGTTGTCCAATTTGTTGGCATATAATTTTTCATAGTATTCCCTGATAATTGTTTGTATCTCTGAGGGATTGGTTGTAATAATTCCATTTTCATTCATGATTTTATCTATTTGGGTCATCTCCCTTTTCTTTTTGAGAAGCCTGGCTAGAGGTTTGTCAATTTTGTTTATTTTTTCAAAAAACCAGCTCTTGGTTTCGTTGATCTGCTCTACAGTTTTTTTAGATTCTATATTGTTTATTTCTGCTCTGATCTTTATTATTTCTCTTCTTCTGCTGGGTTTAGGCTGCCTTTGCTGTTCTGCTTCTATTTCCTTTAGGTGTGCTGTTAGATTTTGTATTTGGGATTTTTCTTGTTTCTTGAGATAGGCCTGGATTGCGATGTATTTTCCTCTCAGGACTGCCTTCGCTGCATCCCAAAGCGTCTGGATTGTTGTATTTTCATTTTTGTTTGTTTCCATATATTCTTTAATTTCTTCTCTAATTGCCTGGTTGACCCACTCGTTCTTTAGTAGGGTGTTCTTTAACCTCCATGCTTTTGGAGGTTTTCCAGACTTTTTCCTGTGGTTGATTTCAAGCTTCATAGCATTGTGGTCTGAAAGTATGCATGGTATAATTTCAATTCTTGTATACTTATGAAGGGCTGTTTTGTGACCCAGTATATGATCTATCTTGGAGAATGTTCCATGTGCACTCGAGAAGAAAGTATATTCTGTTGCTTTGGGACGCAGAGTTCTAAATATATCTGTCAAGTCCATCTGATCCAATGTATCATTCAGGGCCCTTGTTTCTTTATTGACCGTGTGTCTAGATGATCTATCCATTTCTGTAAGTGGAGTGTTAAAGTCCCCTGCAATTACCACATTCTTATCAATAAGGTTGCTTATGTTTATGAGTAATTGTTTTATATATTTGGGGGCTCTGGTATTCGGCGCATGGACATTTATAATTGTTAGCTCTTCCTGGTGGATAGACCCTGTAATTATTATATAATGTCCTTCTTCATCTCTTGTTACAGCCTTTAATTTACAGTCTAGTTTGTCTGATATAAGTATGGCTACTCCAGCTTTCTTTTGGCTTCCAGTAGCATGATAAATAGTTCTCCATCCCCTCACTCTCAATCTAAAGGTGTCCTCAAGTCTAAAATGAGTCTCTTGTAGACAGCAAATAGATGGGTCTTGTTTTTTTTATCCATTCTGATACCGTATGTCTTTTGGTTGGCGCATTTAATCCATTTACATTCAGTGTTATTATAGAAAGATACGGGTTTGGAGTCATTGTGATGTCTGTATGTTTTATGCTTGTAGTGATGTCTCTGGTACTTTGTCTCACAGGATCCCCCTTAGGATCTCTTGTAGGGCTGGTTTAGTTCAACCAATAATTTTCAAATGTTTTTAATAATAGAGAAAAACTTTTTAAACCAAAATCATTTGGGGGAGACATTTTGATACTCATGGGTATGGGTTTTTAAAAATGAAAACCTGAACAAAACCATGAGTAGTTGAAGTCACTATTGATTATCTATTAAGTTGATCCATTTGAAATTACATTTATTCAGGTTAAACAAACTGGTTGAGTATTGTTAATTTATATGGGTAACCTAATAAAAGAAGATCATTTATGTAGGTACGTCAAGAATTGCCCTCATGGCACTCACAGGAGTTGTTTTTTTCACTTCACAGCTTTCAGTTTTTATTGATAGATTTCTAGCGATCATATGACGTTTTTACCTTCAGTATTTGCTGGTTTTTAAGCTTCTGAAATTGTCATAAATGTCAGTGGGGTCAGAGAACGGACTTCAGTGTGGAAGTCACATGGGGAACTTTTAAAGAAGCCATGTGTATTATTTAGATTTTTAAAAAAACCTTTTTAGTGTTTTATTTATTTTTGTGAGAGAGCAAGTGAGTGAGCATGAGCAGGGGAGGGGCAGAGAGAGAGGGAAAAAACAAAATCCGAAGCAGGCTCCATGCTCTGAGCCGTCAGCACAGAGCACAACGTGGGGCTCGAACCCACGAACCGTGAGATCATGACCTGAGCCAAAGTTGGACACTTCACCGACTGAGCCACCCAGGAGCCCCAGTATTAGCTAGATTTTAATGTTGATGGAAAATTGAAGAGGACTTGCATGTACACGAAATGGGAGTGTGTTCCGCTGCCTGGCTTTCATGCTTCTATATCCAGGTCCCATGTGCTCTTCTCAGCTGGCGGGACTTTTCTCCTTGTGAACGCAGAATGCCTGTCTGACCTCTGTGAGTTAACTCAGACCATTCTTTGTCACAGATTACTCTAATGCTCTTTTAGCTTAGCTAATAAATTCTACCCATTCTTCTTAAGTCTTTTCTATAAAGTTTTGCACCTTTATCACAGCTGTTATCATTTTCTCCATTTTCTGAGTCATTTTTTGTAATACTTTATGTATTTTATACACAGCCTACCCAATGAATTTGTATTTTATACTCTTATTTCTTATGACATAAAACTTTTCTTCCTAGGTTGATTGGAAATTTATTTTCCTCATAATGCTTATAGTGCTAGACATGCAATAGGTGCTCGATGAATTGATTACATCAAGAAACAGACCGGAAGAAAATTGAACAAAATGATAATTGCTATGTTTAACTGAAGATTTCATGGGTGAATTTTTTTTTCTTTTTTCTCAAATTTGTATAATTTTGCTATACTACTATAAACATTTACAATATATAAGATAAACAACTATTAAATAGTATTTTTACTTCTATCATAAACACTCTTTGTTTTAGTAACATTGGGTTCAAACATTTATTTAGTGCTTTAATATCTATTACATGTTATATTTGTATCTTTTTCTTTTAATAGGAGGAAAGGACCGACGAAGTGGCCTCATTCTGACAATTCCATTATGCTTGGAACAGACAAATATGGATGAGCTGAGTGTTACCTTAGACTACCTACTCAGCATTCCAAGGTGACTCTAAAGGTGTCTTTTCTTAAATTTTGATATGTTGTCATTCATTTACTAATGATTCCTGTTACTAAGGTACACATTGCTATCTTACCCGCTTTTATTAGTGACATTGTAATTAAAAACACTAGAATTAATCATTTCTGATACAACACCATATAAAAACAATTATTGTATGCTCTTAATACACTGAATAATGTGATACAGATTTCCAAAATGTATGTACTGTCAGCTTTTAAGGAATACACAGATTGAGCATCTGTATACCATGCAACTTGAGAAAACAGAATTTGGTAGACAGTATTTTTTATTTAAACATCTATTTTACTCCATAGATATAGATCTAAATCTATGTATATATAATCTATCTATATATCTACAGATATAAATTGGTAGGTTTTAATATACTGAGGAAGGCTATTAGCAGTTTAAAAACATTTTTATTTTTAAAAACGCCAAAAATGTTTGTTTTACTTTGAAGGTCCTTGGATTTTTAATTCCTATATTTCTTGGATGAAGACAAAACAAACTTTCCTTTTTGCTTCAGCTGACCCATCACTTCAACAATAAAAACAAGCTCCCTCCCCAGCTTCCTCTCCCATATGTGATATTTGAGGGTTGAAGTCTGATTCCATGTTAGACTCACATGGAGATTTTTTTATCAAAATTCTAATGCCTGGGAGATTCTCATGCTCTCCAGAGATTCCGATCAAATTGTACTTGTGAGGTCTGCTCATCAGACGTTTTTAAAAAACCCTTTAAACTTCCCAGATAATTCTAATGTGCAGTCAGATTTGTAAACCATTGCTATAAATAATGAGAATGAGAGGAGATTTTTTTTGTTTGTTTGTTAAATATAGAGGTGGCAAAGGGAACAAAACCATCTTTATCTAATGCTTTTTAAGGTCCAGATAGTGAATTTTAAATATTTTAGTCAGAGCAAACAGTTCTTTGTATTCTGGTTCTGTATTTTGCAACCTATTATGTAATAGGTTATTTCATTTTAAACCGTCTTCTAGAGTTCATAGTTAAAACTATATTTTAGAACAACTGACTTTATTTACACCTCCTTCCAATAATGGTCTATAATTTAATGATTCTCTTGCTGATTATTTTTTCCGTTTTGGGGAAATAGAGGTCTTCAAGTGAAAATTTTCAATTTTTTTTTACTTTCTGGAAAGGAAAATTCTCAAACTTCACAGCGTGTTAGTATTGGATAACCTTCCTAGTCCTCTGAGCTGCTGATAGCTATTTGTGTTATTCACCATTAGACAACATATTACTTCTAGGTAAATAACACTAGCTAGACATACTGCTAACAAATTTGGAAAAAGTATCCATGCTTCATAGATATGTGGTCAGGGAACTTAGAGACCATCTGAACCAATTGCCTTGTTATATAGGTGAGGAAATTGAAACTCAGGTTATAGGTACTTGCCCAGGATCACACAGCTAGTTAGTAATAGAGCTGAGACTAGAATCTACCTTTGCTGACACCGATCCAGAGCTCTTCATATTTCACATGAATAAAGTACAGTGTAGTTGTATTTTATGTGAGGTGAGGTTCTGAAGTTGGATTGTAACGCACAAATTACTGATAGTCAAAATTATCCTTGAATAATGCCCAAGGAAGGATTAGAATTAGAGACATACAAACTATTTTTCCATGAACATGCAGATTTTCCTCCAGTGACACTTGAGGAACATGTCACTGAGGCTGAGTTCCAGAAGACACATTTGGCTAGTGATTAAGTTTATGATGAGAAAATGCTTGCTTATGTATGCTAGAATCATGCTCAGCCCAGTAAAATGCCCCTATTGTAAGAGGCACTGACTGGGTAGGTGAGGCCGGCTAAGGCACCAGCAGTTTGACTCACATCCTCTGTCTATTCACTCTGGATGTGCAAGCAGCAAGTACAATGGAGGACAAAAGTAGCCTACACTTTTAAAATTTCTCTCTCTCTTTTTCTTACGTAAATATATACATAATAGTCCTCTGTAAATTATGAATCAGTTTCTGCATATCCACAAATACCTGCTGGCTAATAGACAAGTTATGAATTGAAGCAAGATGAAAGAACTTATTCTAGCAAGGCAAAATAAATACTAGGATACTTTATTTTTGAAAATTGTTTTGCTAAGTTTTGGCCTTCTCAAGTATTTGTGAAAACTGAATTGTTAACTTTCTGTGTTCTTGGAACAGCCTTCTATAATTTGGGTGTTTAAAAACAGAGTTGGCAGCTCTGTATCAGTACTTGACATTTCCTTAGAGAACTAGAGTGTTTTTGGGCTCTTCATTGCAAATCTGGAGATCAGTTTATTGGGTGCAGTCTTGAAAACTGACTTTTCTCCTTCAGAATGTCTGCCATTCAAAACTGCTTTTATTTTATTTATTTTTTAAAATGTTTTTTAAAAATTTGAGAGAGCAAGAGATTGTGTGCGCATGAGTGGGGGAAGTGCAGGAGAGAGGGGGTGGAGAGAGAGAGAGAGAGAGAGAGAGAGAGAGAGAGAAACGAAAGCAGGCTCCACGTTGTCAGCATGGAGCCTGATGTGGAGTTTGAACTCATGAACCATGAGATCATGATCTGAGCCAAAGGCAGATGCTTAACTGACTGAGTCACCCAGGTGCCCCTCAAAACTGCTTTTATTTATTTATTTATTAAAAAAAATTTTTTAATGTTTATTTATTTTTGACAGAGACAGAGTGCGAGCATGAGCTGGGGAGGGCCAGAGAGAGAGGGAGACACAGAATCCGAAACAGGCTCCGGGCTCCGAGCTGTCAGCACAGAGCCCGACACAGGGCTTGAACTCACGAACCGCGAGATCATGACCTGGGCTGAAGTCGGACGCTTAACTGACTGAGCCACCCAGGCGCCCCAAAACTGCTTTTAAATTATAATCCCCCCCAACATTTTATTATGAAATATTTCAAATGTACAAGAAAGTTTAAAGAATTGTAAATACCATTATGCCTATCACTTAGAAGTCTCCAACCAAAATTGAACTTGATCACATGTCTGTTCATTTACCCATCCCTCTTTCCATCCCAGAACTTTTTCTTTTTTTAATTTTTTAATGTCTGTTTATTTTTGAGAGAGACAGAATGTGAGTGGGGGAGGGAGAGACAGAGAGGGAGACATAGAATTGGAGGCAGGCTCCAGGCTCCGAGCCGTCAGCAAAGAGCCCGATGCGGGGCTCAGACTCACAGACTGTGAGATCATGACCTGAGCCGGAGTCGGCCACTTAACCTACTGAGCCACCCAGGCGCCCCCATCCCAGAACTATTTTTAAGTTTACCCTATCAGATTGTGCTCAGCATGTATCTAGAAAGTTGTCCTTTTTAGTAGTATGTCTTAATTTTTTTGTGTGACCTGCTGTGTCTCCCAGTTTTCTGCTATTAAAGTTTGGCCGCTCCTAAGCTGTGACTGTCTGAGGACAGCTCCAGCAGTGTGCTTGTGTGGCCTTATCCTCACAGGACATGCCCCAAAGTGGTCTCCTTTTGCAATGAACACATTAACATTTTGAATATATTAATAGATTTTAAAAACTTATGTAAAAATGAAAAGAAACTATTCAGTTTTTTATCTATACTTCGTGCTTATGTTTAATGACTAGAGACACCATATGATATATACCTATTTTATATATTTATTTAATTTTGCTTCTTTTTTTTTTTCATTTATTCCATTTAGTATTCCATATACCTGCCTGTTATTAACCAGAAATCTGAATCTTGAGAATTCGTTTATTTTTATTTTTATTTATTTTTTTAAAATTTACATCCAAGTTGGCATATAGTGCAATAATGATTTCAGGAGTAGAATCCAGTGATTCATCCCCTTTATATAACACCCAGTGCTTATCCCAACCAGTGTCCTTCTTAATGCCTCTTGCCTATTTAGCCCATCTCCCCACCCAAAACCCCTCCAGCAACCTTCAGTTTGTTCTCTGTATTTAAGAGTTTCTTATGTCTTGTCCCCCTCCTTGTTTTTATATTATTTTGCTTCCCTTCCCTTACGTTCATCTGTTTTGTATCTTAAATTCCTCATATGAGTGAAGTTCTATATTTGTCTTTCTCTGACTAATTTCACTTAGCATAATACTCTCTAGTTCCATCCACATAGTTGTAAATGGCAAGATTTCATTCTTTTTGGATATGTTCCTGTTTTAAACAGGTAACCCAGCACAACTGAGAATGGAAGCATTTCCTGATTCTTTTTCACATGGGTTTCCCCTAAGCCTGTTTTTGTTTCAGATCCTCAATTAGAGGGTGTAAATGAAATACTAAGTTTATGTCCAAGTAACTTGTGTCAGTTCTACGTGGAGTTCAAGCCTAACCATTACTGCCCCATTTTCTGTAAAAGGTCAATCATAGGTTTTAGTACAGGATAATAGTGACAGGTTTGGGCCAGCCTGAGTGTTAAATTTTAGGAGAGGTAAATCAAGTTTATCTTTTGTTTTCTTAGCTATTGCTGTATATTTTAGACATAAACAGCATGATCAGAAACTTATGTGAGTCTGTAATTAAGAGATTCCTTTATGGAATTAAAGACAAGAAATAGAAATTAATCTACAAATGTTTTCATTAAAGAAGTAAATACTGAGACTAGCACTAACCAAAAATCTCACAAATAGTTTGTCAATCTCATATTGTTTTATTACATAATTCAAAATTTAAGATCATAAGCATATTCACATTCAGTACAGAGAATGAAATTTGTTTCAATACTATTACGTGAAATGTGATTATAAGATAATGAGACTACCTGCTTTTTTTTTTTAATGTTTATTTTGGGGGTGGGGGAGGGGCAGAGAGAGGGAGACACAGAATTTGAAGCAGGCTCTAGGCTCCGAGCTGTCAGCACAGAGCTCGACTCAGGCAGGGCTCGAACTCACAAACTGTGAGATTGTGACCTGAGCTGAAGTCGGACGCTTAACCAACTGAGCCACCCAGGCTCCCCTAGACTACATGCTTTTTAAAATCACATGACAAATGGCAAAACACATTTCTTAACCTTGTTTTCTCATTATTAATTTTCTAAGGAGACCCTTTAGAAAGTTTTTCCTATTCACTTCTGCTGGTGTTACAGTAGTTTATAGTCAAATTACAGTCTGTTTTTAGATTGTGAGGTCTTTGGGGAACCTGGCTGGCTCAGTTGGTAGAGCATCTGAGTTTTTTTTTTTCGGGGGGCGGGTGGGACCAGCTCACGTTTAATTGTGACATTTTAAAATTGGACAATTGTTTTGACATCTGCTCCCTCCTCCATATTTAGTCTCTTTAAAATGACAGGAAAACACCAACCAATCATAGGCTTAATGGGTTTCATAAGTTTATACCTTCAGTTCCTGTTTGTAGCATCCAGTATTCTTTTGAAATGCCAGACAGAATGGCAGTGGCCAGCAGTACACTTCAGACCTCCAGAGTTTAAAAAAAAAAAAAAAAAAAAAAAGTGTAGGTTCTCTGAGTATTTGGTGTTGTAGTGGCACTTGTCCAAAACTGGTACATCCCTACCACTGGGGAACTTTAAATGTACCACTGGATAAAAAAAGCTTTTTCCCCTTCAAGGGCAAGAAAAAATCACTCCTCAAAGCCCACCAGATCTGACTGTGAGGTCTTTTTCCTGTCCTATCTCTTCAGGCTTGTTTTTTTCAGTGGAGCAAGAGAGACCAAGATCTGACATGAGTTACAAAAAATAAGACCGAGATGGCTATAAAGCAAGTGACCAGGAGCAAATGAGATGCTTCTTTACTTCTCACATCCAATATATGTGCTTCACAGAAAAACGACCAAAAGTAACAGTCCCACAAAATACAACAGCTAGAATTACAAAATCCATTCATCCGAGGGTGGTGGGAGGCAGGAAGGGGAGTTGGGAGGGTAAATGGCATAGGGAGAAAGAAAGTATTCAAATCAGTCCAGGCACAGGGGCTGGCAAGTGCTAGAGAAGAAATGCAGAAAAACCTGTGGTCCATTCAGACTCACTGGTGTTAAAAATCCATATACTGGTGTCAGGAAGATTCTGCCTTATACACACTAGAGACAGAAATCCCAGTTCCTCAGAAGGGAACATGCAGAGGGTCCTTGGCCGAACGGGACCTGCCTTCCCTGATGGAGGAGTTGATAAGGAAAAGAGCTCCTACAGCCTCCTTCCAGTCCCACCCATCTCCCTCCTCTGGATGGCAGGTGACTCAGTGGCCTGCAGGGGTCTTCAGTTTGGCAGGAGACAGATGTAGTGAAGGGAATTTCTCAGCAGAGGTTAAGCTACTCGGGGAAGACTACAGGTAGTCTGTCTTATGGAAAAGTCCGTTCCTTAAGAAAACCACCAAGAGAAGAAGCACAACTTGAGAAGGTATGCTTTGCCAGGGTTCTTTGCTTCATTGGTGCTGATTATGAACAGAGGAAAGAGAATGGAGAAGAGGCTGATAATACATGAGGATGGCACTGTTGTGAGGAAAGCCAGTGGCAAACCAAATCCAAAGTAGTACAGCCAGTTCCTTTCTGTGTTTGACAGCCAGTGGTGCATTTCAATTCCTTACTGAACCAACGATACTCAAAGCAGTATAGAGAGTAGAGGAGGGACATATGCAGAAGACTAACCTGCATATGGTCTAGAAGACTAGACCTACAAGGTAGAAGGGAAAGAGACTCACAAACATCCCCCGGATCAGGAAAGGAGCCTGCAGCAAAAGGTTGAAGAGCATGTCAGCAATAATTTTGCTGACACTAGGGAATAGGTGAGGCTCCCTCCCTGATACTGGATCATGCTAGATCAGCTGTGTCGTTAAACCAAATGGCACTGACAACATTGCTAAGCACAAACACGGACGTAAGGAAGAATTCTAGCCACAGCCAAACATCTCCATGTAGTGATGGATCACCAGTAACTTGGGCTGTTACTGAATGTAGCACAGGAATAAACACTTGATAAACAAGAGGAGACTTAACCAGAATACTCCACCATTCCAAGTGCAGCACTGGAAAATTCTGATGGTACACGGCTCACTCTCTTGCTTCCTTTCAATACTTTGGGCTCTCCTCTGCGCCACGACACTGCTTGCCCTTCTTCAACACAGCTCCTCTCTCTTTGTTGAGTCCAAGCATCCAGCTTTGAGATGGTTCAGATTCCCGAGAATGAGCCTTTGATTCTCGTGGCAAGGTCCTGGAGAAAGGTTTTGACACTGTCAGCCATTTCTTCACCACCCGAACTACACAGAGAGAGAAACTCTCAAAATCTTTGATCATGATGGATCTGGCCGCTCTGCTGCCTGGCTCCTTGCCCACCATGGGCCGCTCAGCCCCTCCTGACTTCTCTGGGCCCGCCACCAGCTCCCTCCCCGGCGCTTCCAGGGCTGGGGCCGCTGCACCAGCACTGGCCATGCCCAGGGCTGCGCTGGGCCACCGGGAAGTCAGGCTGGTGCCGAACTGAGCCACGCCATGCTGCCCTGGGTGGAAGGGCAGAGCATGCTACTCTTTTTTTTTTTTTTTTTTAATTTTTTTTTTCAACGTTTATTTATTTTTGGGACAGAGAGAGACAGAGCATGAACGGGGGAGGGGCAGAGAGAGAGGGAGACACAGAATCGGAAACAGGCTCCAGGCTCTGAGCCATCAGCCCAGAGCCTGACGCAGGGCTCGAACTCACGGACCGCAAGATCGTGACCTGGCTGAAGTCGGACGCTTAACCGACTGCGCCACCCAGGCGCCCCGCAGAGCATGCTACTCTTGATCTCAGAGTTGTGAGTTTGAGCCCCATGCTGGGTGTGGAGCTTACTTCAAAAAGACAAAAAAAAAAAAAAAAAAAGATTGTGAGGTCCTTGAATGCAGAACCCTGTTTTATTTATCTCCATATCCACAATGCCAGTAAAGTGATTTGAAGACTTCATGTGTTCATTATATGCATATTGAAGGAACGAACCACACTTAGCAACAAAGTCATAGAAATGACCTAAAAAACATCATGAATGGAAATAGAACAGCTGTGTATAGTTCTATAATTTTTAAAAATGGTGAAATCATTATTTGAATCCTATAATTAGTTTTATAACTGCTAGTATTTTTTTTTAATTCTTAACGGTAATTGACATACAATGTTATATTGGTTTCAGGTTTATAACATCATGATTTGAAAATTCTGTACTCAGTGCTCACTATGATAAAGTTGGTCACCAAACATTGTTATTGCAATACTATTCATTATGCTGCAGTTTTCATTTCTGTGACTTATTTTATAACTGGAAGTTTGTACCTCTTAATCCCCTTCGCCTATTTTGCTCATCCTGCCACACTTACCTCCTTTCTGGCAATCACCAGTTTGCTCTCTGTATTTAATAGTCTGTTTTGTTGTTGTTGTTTTTGTTTTTCTGTATATAAGTTAATCGTATCATATTTTTCTTTCATTTTTTTTTTTATAAAAGGGCCAGGCATTTTCATTTTGCAAAGGGGGCTTGTGTATTATTATTTTCTAATGTTTTACTTTTGAGAGAGAGAGAGAGTGTGTGAGTGGGGGAGGTGCAGAGAGAAGGGGAAGAGAGGATCCAGGGTAGGCTCTGCACTAACAGCGGAGAGCCTGATGTGGGGCTCAAGCTTACGAACTGTGAGATCATGACCTGGGCTGAGGTTGGACGCTCAACCGACTGAGCCATCCGGATGCCCTGAAATTTTTTTTTTTAATTTATTTTTTAATGTTTATTTATTTTTGAGAGCAAGAGAGACAGAGCATGAGTGGGGGAGGAGCAAAGAGAGAGGGAGACACAGAATACGAAGCAGGTTCCAGACTCTGAACTGTCAGCACAGAGCCTGATGTGGGGCTCAAACCCATGAACCGTGAGATCATGACCTAAACCAAAGTTGGACGCTTAACTGAGCCACCCAAGTGCCCCTAAAATTCTTTTTTTTTTAATGTTTGTTTATTTTTGTGAGAGAAGGAGGGGGGAGGGGCAGAGGGAGAGAGAGAAAGGGAGGGAGGGAGAGAGAGGGGATCTGAAGCAGGCTCTGCGCTGATAGCGGTGAGCCCGATGTGGGGCTTGAACTCATGAACTGAGATCTGAGCTGAAGTCGGATGCTTAACCGACTAAGCTGCCCAAGCATCCCTTCTTTGTTTATTTTACTTAGCATAATAACTGTTGGTCCTTCCATGTTGTTGTAAATGGCAAGATTTCATTCTTTATGGCTGAGTAATATTTTGTTGTATGTATATACACACACACACACACACACACACACACAGACCACATCCTCTTTATTCATCTGTCATTGGACACGAGTTGTTTTCATTTCTTGGCTGTTGTAAATAATTCTTCAATAAACATAGGATTCCATATCTCTTTTCAGATTAGTGTTTTTGTTTTCTTTGGGTAAGTGCCCTGTAGTCGAATTATAAGACTGTATGGTATTTCTATTTTTAAGTTTTTGAGGAACCTCTATACTGTTTTCCATACTGGTTGTACCAATTTATCTTCTTACCCTAAGAGCATAAGGGTTGTCTTTTCTCCACATCTTTGTGAACACTTGTTATTTTTTCTCATTTTGATACTAGCCATTCTTACTGCTGTGAGGTGATATCTCTGTGTGGTTTTGATTTGCATTTCCCTGATTACTGGTGATATTGAGCATCTTTTCATGTGTGTGTTTGTCATTTGTATGTCTTCCTTGGAAAAATGTCTGTTTAGGTCTTCTGCCTATTTTTTAATCATACTACTGGGTTTTACTTGGTGTTGAGTTGTGTAAGTTTTTTATATATTTTAGATATTAACCCCTTATTGGATGTATCATTTGCAAATATCTTCTCCCATTCAGTAGTTTGTCTTTTTGTTTTGTTGATGGTTTCCTTGTTGTGCAAAAGCTTTTTATTTGGTGTAGTCCTAATAGTTTATTTTTGCTTTTTTTCCCCTTGCCTCAGGAGACATATCCATAAATATGTTGCTAAAGCCAGTGTCTGAGAGATTACTGTATATGTTTTCTTTTAGGATTTTTATGGTGTCTGGTCTCACATTAGAACTTCAATCCATTTTGACTTTACTTTTGTGTATGGTGTAAGAAAGTGGTCCAAGTTCATTCTTTTGCTTGTAGTTCTCCAGCTTTCTCCACACCATTTATTGAAAAGGTTATCTTTTCCCCATTGTATGTATATTTTTGCCTCCTTTGTCAAAGATTAATTAACACATTCAAGTGTGGATTTATTTCTGGTCTCTCTATTCTGTACCATTGATCTGTGTGTCTATTTTTGTGCCAGTGCCATAGTGTTTTGATTATTATAGCTTTGTAGTAGTATATCTTGAAATCTGGGATTGTGATACCTCCAGCTTTGTTGTTCTTTCTCAAGATTGCCTTGGCTATTCAAGGTCTTTTGTGGTTTCATACAAACTTTAAGATTATTTGTTTTAGTTCTGTGAAAAATTTTAATAAGGATTGTGTTGAATCAGTAGATTGCTTTGGGTAGTATGGACATTTTAACAATATTAATCTTCCGAGCCATAAGCATGATAGCTTCCCATTTGTCTGTGTTGCCTTCAGTTTCTTTCATTAGTCTCTTAGTTTTCAAAGTACAGATCTTTCATCTGCTTGGTTAAAGTTATTCCTAGGTGTTTCATTCTTTTTGGTGCAGTTGTAAATGAGATTGTTTTCTTAATTTCTCTTTCTGCTCCATTATTAATGTTAGAGATGCAACAGAATTCTGTATATTTTTGTATCCCACAATATTACAGATTTCATTTATTCTAATAGTTTTTTGGTGACATCTTTAGGGTTTTCTGTATATAGTACCATGTCATCTTAAGATAATGACAGTTTTACTTCTTCCTTACCAATTTGGGTGCCTTTAAAAAATTTTTTTTATCTGCTGAAATTAGGGCTTCTAGTACTGTGTTGAATAAAAGTGGTGAGAGTGGACATCCTTGTCTTGTTCTTCATCTTAGAGGAAACACTTTCATTTTTTTCACCATTGTGTATGATGTTAGCTGTGGGTTTTTTTCACATATGGCCTTTATTAGTTGAGGTGTGTTCCCTCTAAACCCACTTTGTTGAGAGTGTTTATCACGAACAGATGTTGTGTTTTGTCAGATGCTTTTTCTGCATCTATTGACATAATTATGTGGTTTTTATCTTTTCTCTTGTTAATGTGTATCACATTGATTGATTAGCAAGTATCAGTTCTTGCATCCCTGGAATAAATTTCACTTGATTGTGATGAATCATCCTTTTAATGTGTTATTAAATGTGCTTTGCTAAAATTTGTTGATGATTTTTGCATCCATCTTCATCGAATATATTGGCTTGTGTTTTTCTTTTTCTGTATTATCTTTGTCTGGTTTTAGTAGCAGGGTAACATTGACCTCATATAGTGAATTTGGAAGTTTTCCTTCCTCTTTTATATTTTGGAATAGTTTGATAAGAATAGGTTATTAACTATTTTTTAAATGTTTGGTAGAATTTATCTGTGAAGCCATCTTGTCCTGGACTTTTGTTTGTTGGGAGTTTTTTGATTGCCAATTCAGTTTTGTTACTAGTAATTGGTTTGCTCACATTTTCTATTTCTTCCTGATTCAGTCTTAGAAGATTGTTTCTGGAAGTTAATCCATTTCATCTAGGTGGTTTAATTTGTCAGCATACAATTTTTTATAGCATTCTCAGCAACCCTTCGTTTTTCTGTGGTGTCAGTTGTTATTTCTCCTCCTTTGTCATTTCTGATTTTATGAGTTCTCTTTTTTTGTTGATGCGTCTTGCTGAAGGTTTATCAATTTGGTTTATCTTTTCAAAGAATCAGTTCTTAGTTTCATTGACTTTTTCTAATTTTTTTTTAAGTCTCTGTTTCATTTGTTTCCATTCTCATCTTTATCATTTCTTTCCTTCTAACTTTTTTTTTTTTTAAGTTTGTTTATTTAGAGAGAGAGCACACCCAGGAGCAGGGGAGGGTCAGAAAGACCAGGAGAGAGAGAATCCAAGCAGGCTGGGCGTGAAAGGAGCTCAGTCCCACAAACTGTGAGATCGTGACCAAAGCTGAAATCAACAGTTGGACACTTAACTGACTGAGCCACCCAGGCACCCCTGTTCTTTTTTTCTAATTCCTTTAGGTGCAATATTAGTTTGTTTATTTGAGATTTTTTATGTTTCTTGAGATAGGTTTATATCACTATAAACTTCCTTCTTAGAACTGCTTTTGCTATTTCCCAAAGATTTTGTACTGTTGTGTTTTCAGTTTTGTCTTTATGTATTTTTGTATTTTCTCTGATTTCTTCATTGACCCATTGGTTGTTTAGTAGCATGTTTAGCTTCCATGTGTTTGTGTTTTTTCTAGTTTGTTTTTTTTTTCCTTGTAATTGATTACTAGTTTCCTACTGTTGTGGTAGGATAAGATGCTTGGTTTGATTTCAGTCTTCGTATTCCTAAATTTATTGAGACTTGCTTTGTTACCTAAAATGTGATCTATCCTGGAAAATGTTCCACGTGCATTTGAAAAGAATGTGTATTCTGTTGTTTTTGGATGGAATGTACTGTATATATTTGTTAGGTCCAATGTGTCATGCAAAGCCATTGTTTTCTTGTTGATATTCTGTTTGTATCATCTATCCACTGATCTAAGTGGGGCGTTAAAGTCCTTTACTATTGTATCACTATCGGTTTCTCCCTTTATGTCTGTTAAAATTTGCTGTATATATTTAGGTGCTCTTGTGTTGGGTGTCTGATATTTATAGTTGTTACATTCTCTTGTCAGATGGATCCTTTTATCATTATGTAATGTCCTTGTTTGTCTCTCATTTTATTCATTTATCTATTTTTAATGTTTATTTACTTAGCAGGCAGGGGTGGGGCAGAGTGCGGGGGAGAGAGAATCCTAAGTAGGCTCAGGATTGTCAACGCAGAGCTGGACATGGAGCTCAAACCCATGAGCCGTGAGATCACGACCTGAGCCAAAATTAAGAGTTGGATGGTTGACTGACTGAGCCACCCACGTGCTCTGCTGCAGTCTTTCTCTTAAAGTCTATTTTGTCTGATAGAAGTATTGCTAACCCAGCTATTTTTTCCCCCTTCTTCTGCATGAAATATATTTTTTCATTCCTTCACTTTCAGTCTGTATGTGACTAGATCAGAAATGAGCCTCTTGTAAGGCAGCATTTTTTTTTTTTTTTTTTTTTTTTTTTTTATCTAGTCACCCTATATCTTTTGTTTGCAGCATTTAGTCTGGTTACAGTTAGAGTAATTATTGATGGGTATGTACTTATTGCCATTTGGTTAATTGTTTTCTGATTGTTTTTGTAATTCTTCCGTTAATTTTCTTCACTTGCTCTCTTGTGATTTGATGGTTTTCTTTATGTTATGCTTGGAATCCTTTCTCTGTTTTGCTGTGTATCTAATATTGGGTTTAGATTTGTGGTTACCATTGGGTTTATATGTAACATCCTGTATGTATAGCAGTCTGTGATAAGTTGATAATTGCTTAAGTTGGAACACATTCTAAAAGCACTAAATTTTTATTGCCCACCCCCACATGTTGTGTGTGTCATATTTTACATCTGTTTGTGTATCCCTTGGAATTTTTGTGGATATAATTTGTTTTACTATAATTTGTGTTTTAACTTCTGTACTGGCTTTATAAGTCATTAATCTGGGGCACCTGGCTCATTTGGTTGAACATTACGTTCAGCTGAGGTCATGATCTTGTGGTTCATGAGTTGGAGCCCTGCATCAGACTCTCTGCTATCAGCACAGAGCCACCTTCAATTCTCTGTCCCCCTCTCTCTGCCCCTCCCTTGCTTGTGCTATCGTCTCTCTCTCTGTCTCTATGTCTCTCTCTCTCAAAAATAAGTAAACATTAAAAAAATTTAAAAGATACAAGTCGTTAATCTACCTTTACTATATGCTTGCTTTTATTTGTGAACTTTTTTCTTTTCATAATTTTCTTCTAGTTATGGGCTATGGTTTTCACTTAAAGAATGCTCTTTAGCATTTCTTGTAAAACTGTTTTGGCGTGATGACCTCCTTTAACTTTTGTTTATCTGGGAAACCCTTTATTTTTCAATTCTTAATGATAATCTTGGTAGGTAGGGTATTCTTGGTTGTAGGTTTTTTTCCTTTCAGTACTTGGAATACATTATGCTACTCCTTTCTGGACTGTATAACTACTAGTATTCTGTAGGTTATGTATCCTATATGTTCAGAATTAAAAAAAAAAAAAATCTATGGACATTTTTCTTCAAAGAAAATCTTAGCCAGAAGCAGAATTTATAAAACAGATAGAAGTGGAGGTCCACAGCCATTTCTGCCCACTCTTATTTTCTCTTCTCAGACTTCACTCCCGCTGCAGGGCCCCCTCCCTCACTTTTAAGGAGACTTCTTGGAGCTTTTAGGACTCTGCAGAGCAATTAGAAGATAATTGGAATATCTTAGTTCATCGTTGATATGTTTTCTTAGACTTGAGAAGACTCAGTATAGTCTGAGAGTGTGACTGAGATGGCTTTCCTCTTTTTTTTTTTTTAAATGGGACTCACTCCCAAGAAATTTTGAGCCAGTGCCTTCCATTTTCCTCTTTAACGAATGTACTTTTACTAGATGGAGGTATAGTTGCATTGTCCTTAGAGTTATTTCAAAGCATGATGGTTGAGGGTTTTGAACATGCTTTATGCTCTTGATGAGTGTTTTTTTTTAATATAAGAAATTATCTCACTTATTCAACACCTATGTATTGAAAACTTATAATGTGCCATTTTAAAATGTAACTGCTAAGCTAGTATTTCCTTTCTTTGCCATGTAGTTTTTATTGTTCTGTCCTTTCTGTTCCCTTTTTATATGCTTAAGTTCACATCAAGGGATGGCTAAATTGTCAAGCTGGACTAGTATAATAACCCCATTCTCTTCCCACTTTGCAGGCAAAACCAAGATTGATTTCGCTAAAACAACAGTTGTATCATCCTTCTCAGTTTTCCATGACCTCTTTTTTTCTGCACAGTGAATTCAATTCAGTAGCCATTTATTTTGCTGATGCCAGTGCAGACATTGTACATGGTGCATTGCGAAGGCAGGAAAGACTTAGGTCTTTGTTCTCAAGGGCAGTCTTTCAGTCTTCTCTGCCACGACCTTGTATGATTAGACTCACCTTTTCAGTTAATATTTCTTGAGCACTTATTATGTAAGGCACTTAGTTTTAGTACTTTTACTAACTCAGTTTTCAAAATAATGGTAAAGTAGATAGTATTATTTCTATTTTATAGATGAAAAAATGAGGGCGGAGAAATTAAGAAACTTTCTCAACTTAACATAGTGCCTTTGCTCATATTCTTTATGCTCAGTGTCTGTCCTTCACATTAAATCTTATTAGCTCCTTTATGTAGATCCTTCCCAGATTCTGCTGTTATCCAGATTTATAGCACTCACTGTTTCTGACTCTTCAGGAATTTAACCATAATGTGTTTAATGATGATTCTTGATTTTTTATTTATTTTTACATTTATTATTTGTCTTGATTTTTTTTTAATTTCAAAAGCGTATATTGTTTCCTTAGTAACAAATAATATAATGTCTGTGACTATATAGTAGACACTAACTGAAATACTCCTTATTCTTTCATCTTTCTAAATGATTCTGAGCTCCTTGAGGGGAGAAACTGTATCTTATAATTTGTATTTTTCATAGCCCAGTGTAGTACCTTATTCTTAGTCGGTGGTCAGTGTGGCTTATGGATATGGGTTTCTACCTTCTATTTTATTTTACTGCTTCAGTTTCTCAGAGCTCTGTGTACTCAAATGTGGGCTGACTAAACCTAGTAACTGACCATTCTCAGAACATCTTATATTTTGTTGGAACATTCAAACATACTGAAGTTGCCAGCTCATTAGAAACTATTTTGATGGACAGAAGTTTGTCTAGGCTGGTATTTCTTTCCTTTGTAGGACTTTAAATTCAGAATGGACCTGACCTGAGGATTTGCTTGTGGATTATGATTGGGAAGCATATGTGAAAAGGATATCTTAGATTTCAGGAAATAATAGATACCGTTAAGTCATTTAATTCTTTTAACAAACTTATGGGATGAGTTCAGTCATCATTATCCCCATCTTATGTATGAGGGTTCTGAGACATAGAAAGAGTAGGCAATTTAGGTGTCTTGACCAAGAGCATGTGGTAAACCAAGGGGAATTTGAACCTGGCATTTTGACCACTAGTTTGTGTTCCTGATTACTGCTCTGCAGCCACCTCTGCTATCGTCACAGTGCCATATTTATTGGTAACTTTTAGTATTTATTCACATTGAACCTGGATCTATCACAGCTGATGATTGATATATGAAACAGCCTTGGTGAATATGGTCTTATAAAAGACATTTGAAAGACTTTTTAATTTGTTTTCACATTTCCTTTCAACAGTATATTCAGTATATACAGGCATATCCTGGAGATAATTGCGTGTTCAGCTCTAGATCACTGCAGTGAAGCCAATATGACAGGAAAGCCACATCTGCAGTTATTTCTTCAATCAAGTTTTGAAGCCTCGAAATCATCCATGAGAGTTGGAATTAACCTTCTTCCAAACTTCTGTTATTGTCAATATTTTGACCTCTTCCCATGAATCAAGAATGTTTTTAATGTCATCTAGAATGGCGAATCCTTTCCAGAAGGTTTTAAATTTACTTGCCCAGATCCATCAGAGGAATCACTGTCTCTGGCAGTTATAGATTTTTGAAATATTCAAATAATAAGACTTGAAAGTCAGAATTACTCCTTGGTCCGTGGGCTGCAGAGTGGATATTGTGTTAGCAGGCTATGAAAATAACATTAATCTCATTGTACACCTCCATCAGAGCTCTTGGGTGAACAGGTGCAGTGTTAATAAACAGTAATAGTTTAAAAGGTATCAGTTTTTCTGAGCATTAGGTTTCTACAGTGGGCTTAAGCCCATTCAGTATACCATGTTGTGAACAGATGTGTTTTCATCCAGGGTTTGTTATTTCATTTACACAATACAGGCAGAGTAGATCTGCATAATTCTTAGGGACCCTAGGCCTTTCAGAATGGTAAATGAGTATTGGCTTCAACGTAGTCATCAGCTGTGTCAGCCCTGACAAGACAGCCTGTCCTTTGACAGTCAGCTGTTAAGTTCTCCTCTCTAGCTGTGTAAGTCCTAGATGGCATCTCCTAAAGATGCTGTTCTAATAGAAGACTGTTCTGTCTACATTGAAAATCTGCTGTAGAGTAAACCACCTTCATTAATGATCCTAGCTAGATCTTCTGGAGAACTTGCTGCAGGTTCTATATCAGCACTTGCTGCTTTACCTTGCAATTTTACATTCTAAAGGTGGCTTCCTTTCTTAAACCTCACAGATCAAACTCTGCTAATTTCAGACTTTTGTCCTACAGCTTCCTCACCTCTCTCAGCCTCCATAGTACTGTCTGGATTGGGCTTTGGTTTAAGGGAATGTCGTGGCTGGTTTAATCAGAAGATTAATCAGACCACTGAAACTTTCTCCAAAGAATGTTTTGCTTTCTTATAGTTCATTTGTTCACAGGAGTAGCACTTCTAATTTCCTCCAGTAAATTTTTCCTTTACATTCACAACTTGGCTGACTGGTGAAAGAGACCTAGCTTTTCGCCTTCGTTGGTTTTCTTCATGCCTTTCTCACCAAGCTTAATCATTTTTAGCTTTTGATTCAAAGAACAAAATCATTTGAACACTTAGAGGCTACTGAGCAGTTGTTAATTGGCCTAATCTCAATATTACTGTGTCTCAGCAACTAGGGAGGCCCGAGGAGAGAGGGAGACAGAGGAACAACTGTTGGTAGAGAGTCAGAACACACCCAACATGTATTCAGTTCTCTATCTTATAGGGATGTGGTTTGTGGCACCCCAAAACAACTATGGTAGGAACATTAAAGATCACAGATCACCGTAACAAATATATATAATTTGGAGTTTGAAATATTGCGAGAATTGGGGTGCCTGGGTGGCTCAGTCAGTTAAGTGTCCGACTCTTGATCTTGGCTCAGGTCATGATCTCATGGTTCATGAGATTGAGCCCCACACTGGGCTCAACACTGGCAGTGCAGAGCCTGCTTTGGATTCATTCATTCATTCATTCATTCTCTCTCTCTCTCTCTCTCTCTCTCTCTCTGCCCCTCCCCTGCTTACAATCTTTGTCTCAAAAATAAGTAAATATAAAAAAAAATACTGCGAGAATTACTAAAGTAGGACACAGAGACATTAAGTGAGCAAGTGGTGCCTATAGAGTTGCTGGACCAGGGTTGCCACACAAACCTTCAGTTTGTAAAAAATGCAGGTTCTGTGAAGTGCAGTAAAGCAGAGTACAATAAAATGAGGTATACCTGTATTTAAAATCATTATTTTCTAGCTTAAAGTTTAGGAACTTGTTGATCATCCCAATATAGAATCATGGTACATCGTCAGGATTGGAAAGTTACCTTAAGAATCATCTCCCCACTCTTAAATCTTCTTTATAGAAATGCTGCCAAGTACTTGTCCAGATTAATCTTGATCAGATTACTTTGATTCTGTAGTGATTCAATATCTATAGAAGTCACCTTTCCATTTTCTTTAGTTTTATTTTATTTTTTTCATTCAAACTTGGGTCTTAAGTCAATTCTTCAAAATTGTAGAAAAACTCATTTATGTTACAGAATAAACACCAGAACGCAGAGCTTTAATGAGTTGCCAAAAAATTATACAGCTGTTAATACCACAAGTCTCTAGTCACTCAGTAAATATGTGAGACCCTGCAATGAACTCCTCATTGTTCTAGGTGCTGAGGAAATGGGTGAAGAGAGGAGACCCAGTCCCTCCCCTTATGGGCCTTATAGCTAATGACCAAATGAATATTACCAATAAGCACACAGTTTGTTGGATGTTTATGAATGCTATGAAGACAAAACATGAAAAGAGTTAAGGATGGTGTGTGTGTGGTACTATTTCACAAAATGTTAAGATAATATTTTACCAGAGCTGATGGAAGTGAGGGGCAAGTAGCACAGATATCTGATGGAAGAGCATTTAGGAAAGAGCATTTATGAAAGAGCAGTTAGTGCAGATGCCCTGAGGTGAAAGCAGGCTTGTGGAATCAGCAAGGAGGTAATTTGGTAGGAGCAGTTTGAGAGAGGGACAGAGTTCTAGAACAGTGGTCAGAGAGGCTAGAAACAGATCATAGAGAGGATCTTGTAAACCATGGTAAGGGCCTCCGTTCTGAAGGAGAAGGAAAGCCACCGTTGCTTTCTGACTGGGGAGTGATACAATGTACACCCTCTAATATTTTTAAAGGGTATCTGTATTTAAAGCACTGTGCTGAAGCTGCCAGGATATCAGTCGGATAATATCCTTGCTTTCTGGAAGCATGTTATCTAAGGATACATTGTAAATAAGAAGTTATAATAAAAGCATAAGTGAAATTAGTTGCTATTATTTAAGTATAAACAGAGCTCTATAAGTGGAAGAGTTTTAATTAAATTAGTGAAGAGCTACAGTGTACTGAACCCCAGAAATCCCCAGTCTGTTTCTAGTCAAAGTGAGTGAGCTTCTTAAGGAGCCTCTCCTCTTTTAATAGTTGTTTTAATGTAGCTACTTCACCCTTGAAAGGCTCAAATGGGGGAGGACCAACGAGGCAGTCTTAATAGATTGTTTTTATTGTTCTTTAGATGTAATTATAAACATATTAAAAGTATAGAAATTTATTAATATTAGCACTGCAGCTACTCTAACATACCCTTTATAGAGGACAGAACATGCTTCTAAACTTAAGATATTAGAAAAGAGTTGAAACTATCTCTCCACTTGTAGGAATGTAAAAACAAAACAAAAACCCACAGTCCATTCCCATAGTTGAGAGATCACTGGTCTTGCAATTTTCAAATAGTATCCTTCAATTGTATTTTCATTATCTTAGTAAAATGTGAGAAAATTATGATTAAGGGTGTTTTTTTAACTACCCCAAAAGATAAATTTAGAGCATTTTTACGCCCTTAAGATTACTGCAGATGGTATTTTCAAGCTTCCTTACTTTCTTTGTCTTAACATACAGATTTAGAGTGTGCTTTGAAATATAAATGTATTATTCACATAAAACTTCTTTAACAAAATGGTTGTGTAACCTGTATCTCGAGATGCAAATGCCAATTGAAAAGAAAGTACCAAATTACGGGGATGGCACCCTGATCTTATCTCTAGTACCAGTGAGGGGAGGCCTTCCACTGAACAGCTCTGTGTGTCTTATGTCCTGCTCCTGCAAATTTCTACAGTGCATTGGCAGAGACCCTCAGTTGGTTTTACTTCTCTGAAGACTACTCAACAGCCAGCTACCTGACCTAGGTTGACCTCTTTTGGTCTTTTATCCTACCTAAGTTAAAGTGATCTTCCTAGATGTCTTATTGCTGGGAAACTCCAGGAATTTCTTCCTTACCTGATCCTTCAACTAGCATTTAGGTATCAGATTTGCTTCCCCAAGCAAGTCTTTATATGCTCTTGCTAATCCAAAGTGATCATTGTATTATCTCACATTTTTTCTCCCAAAGAATACCTAATGAATCCTTTGTTTTAAAATGCAAAATCCAGGGGCGCCTGGGTGGCGCAGTCGGTTAAGCGTCCGACTTCAGCCAGGTCACGATCTCACGGTCCGTGAGTTCGAGCCCCGCGTCAGGCTCTGGGCTGATGGCTCAGAGCCTGGAGCCTGTTTCCGATTCTGTGTCTCCCTCTCTCTCTGCCCCTCCCCCGTTCATGCTCTGTCTCTCTCTGTCCCAAAAATAAATAAATGTTGAAAAAAAAAAAATAAAAAATAAAATGCAAAATCCAAAAACAGAGTACTTAACCATTGTTTTAATTGAGATACAATTCACATACCTTAAACATCACCTTTTTAACTGTACAGTTTAGTGGTTTTCAGTATATTGACAAGGTTGTGTATCCATCATGCACTCTTATTATTTGCCCCCTCCCCCCCAAAATGTTGTACCCATTAGAATTCACTCCCCAGTCTCTTCTCCTCCTAGCCCTTGGCAGCTCTTAATCTGCTTTCTGTCTCTGTGGATTTGTTTATTCTGGAAGTTTCATGTAAATGGAATCATACAATATGTGGGCTTTTGTGTCTGGCTTCTTTCACTTAGCATAATGTTTTCAAGGTTAATCTATGTTGTAGTATGTACCAGTACTTCGTTCCTTTTTGCATTGAACAATATTGCATTGTATAGATCACCACATTTTGTTTTCCTGTTCATCATTGATGGACATTTGAGTTGTTTCTGCTTTTGGCTGTTAGGAATTATGCTGCTGTGAACTTTTGTGTGCAGATTTTTTGTATGGACATTTTTTCAATTTGCCTCATCTTTTGAGTAGTTCTCTGTTTCCTTTGGAAACTCAGCTTCTATCCCTGCCTACAGGGGATCTTAGAAACCTTTAATAATACCATCCCCATTCTTAAAACTTTATTGTTTCTCAGTGGAATTAGACCTCACTTTTCCAAGAACCATCTTGAGGCTAATGTGAATAGTTGGAGGAAGTAAGGCAGGATTGGTAAAATCCCCTGGATTGTTGGATTTATTTTTTAGGAAAGGGTTGCTAATTACCTTTCCTATAATGTATGTAACTGATAGAACTTTGAGTGTGGAGAGGTTTCACTACCAAATCCTTGCCCTGCTAAGTAAAACTAAATGTCTTCTATTGTATTGGAGGGAGGACAGTTGAGATCCTTGCACTGAATTGATTTTATAAGTAGATAATAATAAAGCATCTATGTAGTTTGGTCTGTAGGATGGAGTTTTTCAACACAGTTGTTGCATTTTACTAGGGTAGGCTTTTGGGAAGTGTTTAATACTTGAATAATTGAATATAATATATAGCAGTAACACATTCCAATACTCAAGATATTTATTTTGTTGGTCAAATATCTGAGAATGCAGAGGTGGGTGGTATGTTCATACATGGAGTATTCAGGCTTTGAATTACTATGTAGACCAAATTCTACCTCATCTCATTAAATTTCCTAAAAAGAACACCAGGGAATCCATTTCTATTGGTTAGTCATAGCTTATGCTATTTTCTACCTGTTTTAACCTTATACTTCTGGCAGGAAGGAGAGGTAAGAAGTCTGTAAGCACTTGGCAGCCACTAGTTATCTACTTCACTGTGATCCCATTTTACAGATGAAGAAATTGAAAGGCTTTTGAGATTATTTGAATGTTGCTTTGATTTCTTCCTTTTTTTAGGCCATTGACATTCTGTACTTTCAGAGTAATTTTCTTGCCAGATTAGTTTGTAGATTGTCAACATTTCCTGAAATGAAAAAAGTAAATTGTTTGAGAAAACTGAAAGGATACTCTTAAACATTTTATTAATGACAGTGTAAGCCAGATCAAGTGAGATTAATGCTGCTCCATATATGATTAAGCTATAAACTTTATTTAGGATTATAAAGAACAAAATATGAAGGCCGTTTTAATGTTTTGTAATTTTTTGTTGTTGTTGTTTCAGTGAAAAGTGTAAGGCTAGAGGATTTACCGTGATTGTGGATGGCAGAAAATCACAGTGGAATGTGGTGAAAACAGTAGTCTTAATGCTACAGGTAATTTTATTTTTGTCTATCAGGAAATGGTTTTATTTTATAGCAACAGATAAAGTGATAATGGAAATGCATTTCATGTATTGGACTGTGCCCAGACTTCTCGGCAGTGACTGAGTTCTGAAATGGACACTACTGGATTTTAAAAATTCAATTCTTAGAGGTATGACTTTGATTAGTAAAATAAATTTCAGACCTAAAGGTTTGTAAATGATCAAAAATAGTATGTCATGTTTAATAAATTTAATAAGTAGGCCAGTGAGTCTAAAAGTGTGATGTTGTTGGACTTAACTGGGAGCTTTTGCAGGCTGTGGTATCTGCATCATCCCCTGTCTACTCCATTCTGATCCTGTAGGTAGAGAGCACGATTTGGGTAAGTCTGTTCTGAAAAAGCTTCTCATGTGGTTCTGAGCAGTCTTTTCCCTTTTGTTCCTTTTCCTCCAAAAAGCACCAGGACTCATGATGGTGGTGTTATTTATTTCTAAGCCAGAAGAAATGTACTTGACAGTTGTGTCCTTGGGGATTTTAGCAGCCCGCAAACCAGCATTTAATAAACAGCTGCAGTTACAAAGTCCGTGGTCTCAGCCTAGTCTGTGTTTTTCTGTGTTCCTCACAGAACGTTTTCATGATCCTTCGCATGTTCTAGGGACCTAGTAACTATTTGTTGCTTTATTATAAGGATATTGAAGATGTTGTGATCTGAAATAGAAAAATAAAACATTTGAGTGATTGAAAGGCAGATTGCTTACACATATCTGGGTTTCTGTAGAAGGGCTTCAAGAGAATGTAGAAGTTAAGTGAGTTAAATAAAAGAGATGATCTAATTTAGATGAAAGAAAGTGAAAAGGGCATTCCTGGCAGGGACACTGACTTAGTGATAGCTCAGAAATGAAGCAAATATGGGGCGCCTGGGTGGCGCAGTCGGTTAAGCGTCCGACTTCAGCCAGGTCACGATCTCGCGGTCCGTGAGTTCGAGCCCCGCGTCGGGCTCTGGGCTGATGGCTCAGAGCCTGGAGCCTGTTTCCGATTCTGTGTCTCCCTCTCTCTCTGCCCCTCCCCCGTTCATGCTCTGTCTCTCTCTGTCCCAAAAATAAATAAAAACGTTGAAAAAAAAAAAAAAAAAAAAAAAAAGAAATGAAGCAAATATAATGAAGAGAGTTGATGGCAGGTCGGTTTGGGGAAAATAGAAGTTGGCAGTTACATAGGATAGTGAAATTCAGTTAAGTAAATATTAATGATATTGGAAGAAAGATCAAGAATTTTAAATGGATTGGGAAATAATTAGTAGCTGCTTTGGGGTTCTGTGGAAAGGAAGATAATGTAAAATTTCAAATGATAACTAAGGAGAATGATCCTTTTTTTTTTTTTTTTTTGTTAATGTTTATTTATTTATTGTGAGAGAGAGAGAGAGAAAGCACGCAGACAGAGACAGGGAGGGGCAGAAAGAGGGAAAGAGGATCCCAAACAGGCTCTGTGCTGTCAGCACAGAGCCGACATGGGGCTCAATCCCATGAACTGTGAGATCATGACCTGAGCTGAAATCAAGAGTCAGATGCTCAGCTGACTGAGCCACCCAGGTGCCCCATGGAGAATGATTCTTAGTATTTTATTTTTTATTTGGGACTATTAGGAAAAAGGGATTTGAGGGATGAGGATACTTTTAGTGCTTAATATGATTAAGCATATGGTTAATATGGTTAAGACTGTACTAAGCTTCGTATATAAATTATGTCGTTTAATTTTATCCTCAGAACCTTGGGAGGCAGGTTTTGTTATCCCCAAAGGTCAACTGAGGCTCAAAGATTTTGAGTAACTTAGCCAGGTTCATACAGTGAACATGGGAAAGAACCACGGTTAGAACTTAACATGGTCCAACCCCTAAGTCTTGTTTTTATCCTTTACAAAGTGTATATTTACCAGTGGGATGTATTGGAGGAGGTTCCCAAATAAGGTACCCATTACCTTGTATTCAAACGTGTGGCCTAAACCTTCATCATTAGGATTACTCCTTCGAGTTGGAAAGGATATAGCCTCTAGAGGATCAGTTTTTAAGGGAGCACAGGTTGATATCCCATAACTTTTTCTGTCAGATATGTTCTGAGTACTTTTATATCCCACCCGTGAAGATGAATTCTTCTCAGTAAAAGTTGTTAAAATAACTATTAGGTGAGAAATCCATTAATTATGACCTTGTGTTGTTCTTCCTTTCATCCTGTCATTCACCTGTGTCACAGATGACCTGTTTGGGGCTTGCTGTTTGAACTGGACTTTGATCATTGGCAGTTTTGAAGAACAGTCAATGGATGATTTAATCCCCTCTTGGGATTTCTTTTCCGATAGGTATTTTAACAACTTTTGGATTTATTAGTAGTTAACATTTTCAGAAGTTGCAATGGCCTTTTGTTTACTCCTAGTCAAGCAGTTTCTACATACAAAATCATTCATTGCTTTAATTTCAAAAGGTACGAGTACCAGTTGTTTGGGATCCCAGAGCTTAGTGTTGGCTTTGTAACTAATATTCTCGAAAATGAGTTTGGTTTCTCTTGTTTCTCGCAACTTTAATATTCAGTGATTTTGAAATAATAGTCTTCCAAAAGTCAATATATAAATAAACCTCAGTCTACCCTAAGTTTCCCAGCCTCGCTGATAACTTTGATACTGTTGAATTTACTTAACTAATTCATAGCCTGGTAATTGCAGGGGGCACTAGATTTGTGACATGCCCAATAACATGTTTAAATGGAAAGATTTCTATTTTCTCCTTAATAATAATTAATTATAACCATAATTTATTATTGTTACTCAGTTTTGCCATTTATGGTCTTGAATGGTATTTGACCCCTAGAATTCATAAATAAAGTTTTGTTGGAACTCAACTATGCCCATTCATTTATATGGTTTATGGCTGCTTTCATACTATAATGACAGGATTGAAGTAGTTGCAACAGAGACTATATTGCCTGCAAAGCCTAAAATGTTTACTGTCTGCACCTTGAGAGAGAATTTACTGACTCCTGGTCTAGAACATTTGAAATGGTGTGATAGAACTTTAGAGTCAGATCTGGTTTCTCTGTAAGCTCCATCACTGAACAACTCTGTCATATTGGACAAGTTACTTTAGTTCTTTGAAACTCTGTTTATTCTTCTGTGAAATTCAAGTAGATCTCATTCTCTCAATTTTATTTAATGTGAATTCATTTATTTAAAGTTATTTATGGAGTGTCTTCTATATACCAGGCACTATCCAAGGCTGGAGATATAGGACTGACATGATAGTAAGATATTAGATATCTTACATAAAGTAGTACATTACTACAGATAGTAAGTAATTAGGCAAATTACTAAGTAATGTAACATCAGATAGTGATAAATGCTATGAAGAAAAATATAGTGGTAAAAGGAGACCGAGTCATATGGTGCTACTTTAGATAGGGTTGTCAGGGAAGGTCTGTCTGAAAAGGGAATATTTGAGTAGAATCTTAAATAGAGGGAGCATTCTTCTGTGTACGGGGCAAAACACATTCCTGACTGAGGAAACATCAAGGGCATAAGCTTGAGGCAGGAACAGCAGGAAACTTAATGTGGCTGTGGTAGGGGAGTGATCTATGGGGAGAGGGGTATGAGGTGAGGTCTGAGGGTCATTGGGGCCCTGAGCTTGGAGGGCTTTCTAGGCCTTGGTAGGAGTTTGAATTTCACTCTGAGCATGAGAAAATATGAAGAAGGGAGGCCTGTTAAGAGGATATTTTAAAAGGCTGACTAGTTTGGGAATGTTAGCAATGCAGGTGGTAGAAATGGATAGATTTAAGATGCATTATTTATTGAGAGAGAGAGAGCACTCGTGCATGCGTATGAGCAGGGGAGGGGCAGAAAGAGAGGAGACACAGAATCCGAAACAGGCTCCAGGTTCCGAGCTGTTAGCATAGAGCCTGACATGGGGCTCGAACTCATGAACCGAGAGATCATGACCTGACCCAAAGTTTAACGCTCAACTGACTGAGCTACCCAGGCGCCCTCAGATCTATTTTAAAGATAGACTGTATGGGTTTGCTGATAAAATATACATGGAATATTTATTGACTCAGTAAATGTTAATTTCCATTCTTTTTAAGGTAATATGAATAACCATATCTAGTAAATGTGAAATTGTATTTGTCAAAGATTAGCCTATCCTCTTCTTTAAGTTAATAATCAAGTAGAATCCTGGCTCTTTTGTATAATTGCCAGCAAAAAATTTATTTTGTGAAAAAATTGATTTTACATCATTTAAAGAAATTCTCCAAGATGATTTTATTATGCCCCAAAATTTTTTTGAACACAAAAACAAAATTTGATAGTTATTTAATTTAAATTATATTGTAGTTTAATCTGAACATTACCTATTACAAAGATTCAGTAAAACACAAAAGTAATTTCATATGTACGGTGTTTATTTATTTATTTTTAAAGTTTGTTTATTTTGAGAGAGAGATTGTGGGGGAGTGACAGAGAATGGGGGAGAGAGAGAGAATCCCAAGCAGGCTCTGCACTGTCAAGAGTAGAGCCTGATGCTGAGCTTGAACTCATGAACCATGAGCTTATGACCTGAGCCAAAGTTGGACACTTAACAGACTGAGCCATCTAGGCATCCCCACATGTACTGTTTTTATTACATTGTTTATTTGAACTCTTTTCTGAATCAGCTTGTCTTTCCAAGTATTTCTTTATTGCCATGTATGTTTTGAAGTTTGCAATATTTCTTTATTATTTTAATTCTTTTCCAAAGGTCTCTTAATTATTCAGCCTAACCATGAACATTTAGTAATTTATGGTGTTAATAAATTATTCATTTTACATGTCTAATTTATAATTATTATTTTTTGTATTTTATAGAATGTTGTTCCAGCTGAGGTGTCCCTTGTTTGTGTAGTGAAGCCCGATGAATTCTGGGATAAGAAAGTAACACATTTTTGTTTTTGGAAAGAAAAGGATAGACTTGGCTTTGAGGTAAATATACTCTGTATAAAAAAGCAGAAGTGTGTTGTATCTTTAAAAATAGCATTTTGCTGATATTATTTTGTTTGCTTGTCATTGGATACTAAGCTGTGCTCAAGCAGTTCTCACACAGTGCCTAAGCAATGATTAGTGTATAACTGACATTCACATACTTGTTGAATAGATTATGATTCCTTGTCAAAGACCACAAATTTTTTCTTGTTTTCATTTGTATCACTCTTTGTATTTTTTAGCGTTTTTTTCCTAGTTTTAACATATTTTTAAAATTATTATTTTTAAGTTTATATCCAAGTTAGTTAGCATACAGTGCAATAATGATTTTAGAGATAGAATCCAGTGATTCATCCCCTACATATAACACCCTCTGCTCATCCCAGCAAGTGTCCTCCTTAACCCTTGCCCATTTAGCCCATCCCCCCCACCCACAACCCCTCCAGCAACAAACCCCTCAGTTCTCTGTATTTAAGAGTCTCTTAAATACAGGGTGAGAGAGGCTCCCTCCCTGTTTTTATATTATTTTTGTTTCCCTTCCCTTATATTTATCTGTTTTGTATCTTAAATTCCACATATGAGTGAAGTCATACGATGTTTGTCTTTCTCTGACTGCTTTTGCTTAGCATAATACACTCTAGTTCCATCCACGTTGTTGCAGATGGCAAGATTTCATTCTTTTTGATTGCTGAGCAATACTCCATTGTATATATATACCACACCTTCTTTATCCATTCATCTGTTGATGGACATTTGGGTTCTCTCCATACTTTGGCCGTTGTCGATAGTGCTCAAACCCATGAAATACGAGATCATGACCTGAGCCGAAGTCAGATGCCTGATTGAGCACCCAGGTGCCCCTAGGTCTTGCTTCATATCCATTCTGATAATCTGTTATTTTAGTATTTCATAAAACCAGGTGGTTTAAAATCTATCTTGCTAGGTTTTGTGTATTTTTTGGTTCTTTTTCTATTTTTTGGATTATTTTTTATGATAACATTTTATCCGTATTGTAGTTTATATCTCTTATTTAGATTTTTTTTGTGTGTGTACACCCTAGGTTTACAGTCTACATCTTTTTTTTTTTTTTTAATGTTTATTTCTTTTTGAGAGAGAGAGCGAGCATGAGCAGGGGAGGGGCAGAGAGAAGGAGACACAGAATTGGAAGCAGGCTCCAGGCTCTGAGCTGTCAGCACACAGCAGGGCTCGGACTCATGAACCACAAGATCATGACCTGAGTTGAAGTCTGACACTTAACGGACTGGGCCACTCAAGTGCCCCTATAATATACATCTTTAATTAATGGACTATTACTTGCAAATAATATACCACTTAACATATAGTGGAAATTACCTAAAACACTGTATATCCAATATTTTCTCCCCTTGTTTTCATACATTTTACTTCTATTCTGTAAACACACAATAGATGGCTACTATTTTTGCCATAGATAGTCTCTTTACATCAGTTTAAAATAAAAAAAGAATTTCATCTTTATGCCGTTTCTGGTGTTCTTCTTTTCTTTTTGGAGATTCATCTTTTTGTCTAATATAGTCCTCTGTCTAAAAGGCTTCCTTTAATGTATCTTTCAGTGCAGGTCTGTTATCATTGAATTTTTTCAGCCTTTTTTTTTCCCTGAAAAAACCAAACAAACAAAAACCATTATTTCTAATATGGTTCTGAAAGGTATTTTCAGTGGTTATAGAATTTTGTCTCATTGTTTCTTTCAGGACATTATCATACCAGTGACTTATTTCCATAGCTTCTGTGGAGAGTTCTGTTATTTGTATCCTTGGTCCCCTGTGTGCCATATATTTTTTCCCCCATTGGCCACCTTCAAGATTTTTCATTTAGTTTTTGTTTTTTCTGCAGTTTTATTATGTAATGCCTTGATGTATTTTATTTAGTATTTATTCTCTTTGGTGTTCCCTGAACTTCTTGCATCTCTGGTTTGATGTCTGCCATCAGTTTTGGAAAATTCTTACTTTCTTTTCAGATATTTTATCTGCTCCATTTTCTTTTTCTACTTCTTCTAGAATTCTAATTGCATGTATATTAGACCATTTGAAAATTTCTGGGTTGGTGTTCTCTTTTATTTTTCCATGTTTTTTTTTTCCCCCTTGGGTATTTCCTGTTGATCCATTGTCATTTTTTAAAAAAAAATTTTTTTTAATGTTTTTATTTTATTTTTGAGAGAGAGAGAGAGAGAGAGCATGAGCAGGGGAGGGGCAGAGAGAGATGGAGACATAGAATATGAAGCAGGCTCCAGGCTCTGAGCTGTCAGCACAGAACCCAACGTGGGGCTTGAACTCACAAACTGAGATCATGACCTGAGCTAAAGAGAGCCACTTAACCAGCTGAGCCATCCAGGCACCCATCTGTTGATAACATTTTCAGGTTTACTGTTTGTTTCTTTGGCTTTGTTGAGTTTATTGATGAGTCATTCATTGTAAACTCAACTTCATCTGTGTTACCATGTGTTTTGTTTGTAGTATTTCTTTTTGATTCTTCGTTATAGTTTCTTTTTGCTGAAATCCCCCATCTATTCTTGCCTGTTTTCTTGTAGTTTTTCCATGAGAACCTTTAGCATGTATTATAGTTACTTTAAATTCCTTACCTGATAGTTCCAGTATCTGGGTCTGTCTTACTCTAGTTACGTCATTTGCTTTGATTCCTGATTGCCTTTTGCATGCCTTGTTATTTTTTGTGGCATGTTGGACATGTTGTTTAGGATAGTAAAGACTGAAGTAAATAGTATTTGTGCCTGTTCATGGGCCCATCTTGGTTTTCGCTAGGTTTTTAGTGGGGCAGGAGAGTTAGCTGCGCCAGGAGTTGAGTTGGCTTTGGCTTTTGTTGTTGCTTTTATTTTCCTTAGTGCACCACAGGCTTCAAATTCCTCTTGAGCTACCTTGTGTTGAAGATGGTGCTAGCTTGCCAGAGACTGTTTTTTTCAGTGTTTATTTCACCCTCAGCTATAGGTCTTTCCTTTGTACCTTGCCTTAGAAAAGATCTCTCTCTGCATTATAGATGCAACCAAATATATAGTCAACCAAAGACTGCTGTTCCTTGCTACTCAGTGTTTGTCTGAGGGGCATTTTCTGTTATTCTGGTTCAGTCTCAGTCTTAGGCAGGCTTTGTGACACTGAGTCTAGGAAGTAGAGCCCTCTTTCCCAGCTTTAGAAGGGCTGTGATAGTGTGGGCTCATCATATATTCTTGCCTCCACCAGAAGATTTTTCTTTTCCTTTCCTCCAGCTACAGTGGGGCTGTATTTGTGCTCCAAGGTCATCTGGGTTCTGTTCCCTTTCCCTCAGCATGCAAAGGTTTTTGTTCTCTAGAGGAGATAGAGTTGAAGAATCTGGGCTGTCTCATCTTCATGCCTTTTCAGTGGTGGCTGCTGTTCACATCTCCCAGGTCTGTATCTGAGAGAGGCTGTTTGAAGTTTCTTACCTTTTTTTTTTTTTTTTTTTTTTTTTTTTTTTGAGAGAGAGTGCATGCACATACAAGTGGGAGAGAGGGTCAGATGGGGGGAGGGGCGAGGGAGAGAGGGAGAGAGAGAGAGAATATCTTAAGTAGGGTCCACGTTCAACACAGAGCCTGGCGTGGGGCTTGATCTCACAACCATGAGATCATGACTTGAGTGAGATGCATTAAGAGTAAGATGCTTAACCAACTGAGCCACCTAGGTGCCCCTGAAGTTTCTTATCTTAACTATCCTTATCTTTCTCATGATTCCCAGGAGGTCTGTGTAGAAGAGCCTGCAAGTGAGATTGAATTCTTCGTGTGTCTGTACTTTCCAGAGGTTTTGTATTTTCACATTGGGTCACATTTGGCCCTTAGCGATCTGTTAAAAATGGTAGCTTAATCCTTACCTGGCTTGTATCATTTCTGGCATTTTCCTCAGGAAAGCAAGTGTTCTAGTCCCATCTTTTCTTGAAAGTGCTAACCTATTCCTGTTTTTCAGGTTAATTGGTTTTCCTGGTAACTCTTGTGTGTTGAAGAAAAGTTGTCATTTTGCAGATTAACTTGCATTATTTTGGTGGTGGTGGTGCTGGTGGTGGTGTTCTGAGGGTTGGAGTATTGTTCATCTCAGCTTTCTACATCCTATGCAGATGGAGTCGAACCCCCCCCCCCACCCCCATTTTATCTTGCGTACTTTTGTCATCGGTTGACTTGACTGTGAATGTGGACTTAGTGGAAAGATGTGCCGGCACTGTAGGGGAAGGCTGCCTTCTAACACCGTTAGAAAAGGTGTTACCCTGATAGTTGAATGAGAAACTTCATCTGAGGGAGGAGAAATAAAAGTGTAGTGAGGGAAGAGAGTAAAGGTTGCCTGAATGTTGCCATGATGAGTGAGTACTTCTGACAGGCAGGGAGGTTTGCTGTTCATGCCAGTTGTGCAGGAAATGTTGCTCTGAGAGAAAGTGAGCAGAGGCCAGTGGTTTAGAAACTAAAGCTGCGAACACGGAATAGGAGAGAAGATCCCTTTTGTGAAGAGTCTGTCACATCCTGCTTAAGCATAGGCATCTGCTCAGAAATGCTGTGCCTAGTTGAGTCTCATGCTATATGAGTTCATAGTGACTAAACACATTGCATCTTGGAAATAAAGTAGAAAACAGAGTTCCTCTCTGCTTAGATCTGGTGTCATAGATTGATGTTTAAAACCCAACTATGAAAGTTTTTATATCACTATATTGTTTTCTTTCAGTCATTGAAGAGATTTAGCTAGGATATTTTCCTGAGTAAATAAGCACTAGGCACTTATTAAAAAGCCTAATATCTTAATGAGATGAGAGTAATTTCAAATGCTGGGTAATGTACTGCCAAGCACATTCAACTTTAAGCGGCAGTTCAACACAGCCATTATATGATACTTAGAGCTATATATAATTAAATTCAACATAGATTCTCGTTTAATCAAAAATTACTTTCCTTGATGTTATTTGGATCATTTGGGCTGTTGTAATTAAGGTTGTGTTTTTGGATATATACTAAATATTTTTAAAGTACAACTTTGTTATAAGTACAGCATTCCTATAAGCAACAGTATGTTTTACTTTATAGAATAATCTATAAGAAAAGTTTATTTATTACCATCTGTCAACAACATTCATCAAATAAACACGTTCTACTTGTTGTTTTAATGGCAGCTAGTTTTTCCCACATGATTTCACATTTCCTTGCTCATCATCATTCCTAAATTTTTCTTCTAGATGACTTTCTTCCTGTTTACTTCTCTGATGTTTTTCATCAGCTATTGAATATTCAGCTCTCATTGCTCACCTAAATATTTCCTTATGTATTGTCCTATCTCTGAAATAGGTACCTACCTGTTCAGTTTCCCTTTTAGCAGTTCAGATATTCATGTACTTTTTGTCCTTCAGCAGCATTCTACCTGGTGGCTTTGATAGCTTTTGCTGGTTAGATGATAGTATCTGTAGTCTATTAAATGACAAGATAAAATTGAAGTAGTATGGCATTAACCTTATCCTCAAATTGGGAGACTAATAATCACAAAGGATCTTTACCTTATTCTTTATTGTTATTCATGAGAGTAAAAGTTATTTACTGGCAATGTTAATCAGCCACCATTATAAATTGTTTTCTTCTCTTATCTCCTCTTAATACTGCATCTGATTCTGTTTTTTCCTTTTTCTTTTTTTGAGGCCATACTAATGCTAGGATCCAGGACCAGAGACTTCCTTCACGTTCTGTTGGGAGCACTTCTGGCTCCGTGTATTATGACTTCTTTCTAGTTTTTGCAGAAAGCAGTTTTCCCTTACTGAAAAAATACTCCCCAGCTAACAGATACAAGCAGACATACACGTTGAAATTATATATATATATATATATATATACATATATATATGTATATATATATATATATATACACATACATATACATATACACACACACATATATACACACATGAATCTGTAGTAAATCCGCAAAGACACATTTTTAATTCATATCTTCCACACACATTTTTACCATTAAGTAAAATAAAAAATGAAATGTGAGTGCCTGCAGAGTGAGAGGTTCTGTGTTAGGTTTTTTTGGGAATGTTTTATTAGGAAAGAATGAATGTTCTAGGGAGAATAAAGGAGAAACAAGTTCTGAATCTTTTTATAAGTAAATTTCTATACTAAAGAAAACCTTCACAAATGTTTTGATTAAAGACAATATGGCCAAATATCTTTCTCTTCAAACTTGTTGAGCAGTCGTATGTGCTAGTTAATTAAGTATTGTGGTGTAGTTATTTAATTTGTCTTACTTTAACCTTTTACTTTTTCAAGTAGTATTTACCTTTAAACATTTTTATGATTTTTATTTCCTTTTAATGGACTTGGCAAAAGTTTGAAAAACTTATGTAGGGTAGTGATCTTTTTTATCTAACTTTTTGCAGTTCCATTGTTTTATTCTGGCTCCCTTTGTGCTTGTTTTCTAGGTTTCACACTTCTTTGGAGGTAGATCTGAAGTTTAGATTCCTGCTTAAAATGATAGCTACTTTGAATGTAACTGATTAATCTTTTCTTCAGGAATTTAATGGTATCTATACATATTATTCATGGAGATGAATAGTTGAAAATAATTTAGAATTATTTAGCAGTTAGACAAAAATCAGAATATGATCTCTACCATAATCCTGAGTAGATCAAGCATATGTTAAAAGAATGATTTTCATAAAAGTAAAAACATGACACTCCTGCAAATATAACATAAACACAAATCATACATAGGTAAATCATTGTCTAATGAGGTTATCAGTAATTTGTAAGGTGTGGTTAAGAGTTTTTGAGGAATTTAGGATTTTTACAGACAGATAAGATTGCCAAGTTAGATGCAAAACTGCTCAATGTCCTTTAGATCCATAAATTCTAAATTTGAGGTTATGCTTTATTTCACTAGACCAAAACTGATCAGTTTCACTGATCATAAGCTGTTTGCATTTTTTCTGAACAATATCTACAAATTAACCTGTCTCTGACTAGTCTATAGGAAGTCAATCAAAGGTACAGACCCAGCATTGCTTGAAAGAACGGTAATATCTTCTGCCCATTCCTAGGATTGAGATAGATTTTCTGACACATGAATCACATTTCATCAAAATTATTAGTTAGCATATGATGATATATCTGGTACTCAAAAATTATGGTAAAAAAGGAAGCATATGTTGTAATTAAATCAAATTTGAACTTTCATTTATGAACAGTAAAAGACTTTCTACCCTTTCAAAGAGTTGTCAGGCTAGGCTTACAAACCTTTTCTCACTTATAGTTGCTTAAAAGGAAATGTAAAAATTATAAAAATAAACCAGTCAATTTTTTTAAAGTATAAAAGTTAAAATTTCAAAGATTAGGTTATGAAAATAATTTCCCCTTCTGTTTTTGAAGGTATAGAACCATTTTCATCATAATTTATATATAGTCTTAAAATTGAACATAAAAATAGATAATTTTGTAAATGGTTTATAATAGCTCACTCTGCATCTTACATAACTGTTTTAAAATTAAAGATCATACCATTTGTTAGATGGGAAAAGTCAAAATTGATCTATTTGGTGTATATCATGTTATTTGATGGTTTAATGAAGTTCCCTTTAATTCAGTATTTTATAATATTAACAATTTAGTAAATCCTTTCTTAAAACAAGCTCATTGTATACTACTTCTCTGTTATGCTCTGGGAAAAATGATAAAATACTATAGAATGTTATGGAGAGTGTTCTTGAGATTGTCAGAATTTTGGGGAGAAGTATTGCCAGTGAGTCAGTCTAAAGACATTCTTTAGGAAAATGTATTATTTTAAATGTTTTTTTGAGAAATGAAATCTTGAGTTTATGGTATTATCTTCTTTCTCCAAGGTAAGGAATTGTTTGATTTTTAAGGAGGTTTGCTTTTCTGCTCAAATGTAGTTTTTCTAACAATCTCTTGATTAGAATAGGTGACATTGTCAGTAAATATTTGAAAGAAAGTTCTACAGGAGATAAAGAACTGGCTAGTATGCTTAATATTCTAATGCACTGATACCTACCTATTTGTGTCTTTTTGAACTTTTTAATAATTCTGCTCTAATTTGCAGTGTTATTTCTTATTAAGTAGTTAAAGATTTTCACACCTTTTTCTGCAGTTTTGGAAAATATTTCCTTAGACTTCTTAGCAATTATGGCATTATTTGTGTGTTTTTATATGAAGAATCCTGGGGTAAAGGTATTAGACATAATATGCATGACCTAAATGTGATATTTTGGACCTTTATTTTCTAATTTTGTTTTTAATTTTGGGGATGATTGCTTTTGGGTGTGTGTTTCCCCCTCTTTGAGGGGAAATAAAACATTTCTTGTGAGATAAAATAGCCCTGACTTTTCACTGCTTCATATTTAAATGTTTTATGAAAGTTTGTTGTATTAGTGGTCTCTTTCAGAACTGTTAACAGAAATATAGGAAATCTTACCAGTATTTTCTAACTTGAGAAGCTGTAATGAATAGCTTAGAGAAAAATCACCTAGGGGCACCTGGGTGGCTCAGTCGGTTGGGTGTCAACTTCAGCTCAGGTCATGATCTCATGGTTTGTGGGTTCCAGCCCAGCATCAGGCTCTGTGCTGACAGCTCAGAGCCTGGAGCCTGCTTCTGATTCTGTGTCTCCCCTTCTCTTTGCCCCTCCCCTACTTGCTCTCTCTGTCTTTCTCTCAAAAATAAATAAACATTAAAGAAAATTAAAAAAAAATCACCTAGTGTGAGATTCCAGATTTGTTTCACCACATTGACTGTGATACGTGTTAGTTCTCTCTCTTTGGTTTTTTGAAATGTAGATTATTTAGTTTCTTTTTTTTTTTTTTTTTTTAAATTTTTTTTCCAACGTTTATTTATTTTTGGGACAGAGAGAGACAGAGCATGAACAGGGGAGGGGCAGAGAGAGAGGGAGACACAGAATCGGAAACAGGCTCCAGGCTCTGAGCCATCAGCCCAGAGCCTGACGCAGGGCTCGAACTCACGGACCGCGAGATCGTGACCTGGCTGAAGTCGGACGCTTAACCGACTGCGCCACCCAGGCGCCCCTAGATTATTTACTTTCTAATCTGTTTCTGTGCTTTTCCAACTTCCAACTTCCAGAAATCTCCTTGTCTGCATAGTTTACTTTCTTAGCACTCCAGTTTTACTTCAGGCCTAAATCCTTGCCCTTCCACCCCCAGAAAAATACGGTTTCTTACCATATTTCCTTTGCTTGTGCATTTGAATTTGCTCTTTTTGTGAAATCCTGTTTCTCTGTGATGCTGGCACTGGAGTGGAGTAGAATCATTGGTTCATTGTAGCTTGGTTTGTCATCTTAGAAGCAGTTGTAATTTATATGCTGCGTTCTGGCAAATGGTGTCATTTTCCAAAGGTAATTGGACAACTTACCTTTGTAAACAGAATGTACTTTTGCTGTGGACTGGAAGGAGGCTTTCTCTTTTCTTTTATGGATGCTTCTCCTGACTCACTTCAGAGGGGTGATACTTAGATATTTGGTTTTTCATACAGTAAGATTCTTTCCTACTGTTGTGAACCCTTCTTAATTTTTTTTTCCTTCATTCTTTTTGAACATTATCTAATAAAATAGAATCAGTTATTGGTGTTTTGCCAGCTTCTTCTGCACTTCTCCTTGTCCTCAGTCCCCCTCTTAAGTAAAGATGAAATTATTGAAGTACAAACTGATGCTTCATCACAGTAGATAGTTCCTTAAGTTGTTAATTTTAAATGGTTGTGATTTTCAGTCTTCTGATTCTTAAAGCTATTGTTTTTCTCCATAGACATAATTTAGCTTTGAGATACCTTTGGTATTGATACATTTCTGTGTATCTACATGGCAGATCTATTTTCACTTTGAACAGCCATCAGTGAGTTTTATAAGAATATAGATTCTATAAAATATTTTCTAATAATAGAGAAAATGAGTCTTATGCAGGTCTATAATTGTGATATGTTCTTGTTTATGTCTATTTTGCATAAGTGTAAATATCATAACAATAATCTTAGGTAACTTTTTTCTTCAAAAGTTATGTTTCCTAACAGATAGTATTTTCTTAAATATATTTTATGTGATAAAAGACAGTGACTCTGCACTATTTGCATTTATGTTGGTTTTAGGAAAAAAGTTTTTTTACGAGAAATATTCAGATGCAAGTACAGCTTTTGCTCTGCATAACTAGGTAATTTCACATTTTCCCTTTGGCTTATTAAACTTGAAGTCTGTTACCAGTGATTTTAATGTATTTAGATACTACAAATATATATTTCTACACTTTTTATAATATAATTTATGTTAACTTTTATTATTATTATTTTTTTTAGTGAGGCTAACCAGTGTGTGTAGAAAGTGACAAATACTCTTCATTGGGCAAGATAGGTCATGTATTAGAGAAGAATGGCCCAAATTAAATGTACAGCATGACAGCTTATTAGAATATGTCCTCTTATGAGCTTAAAGAGACATAGATAGTTTAATGCAACTGCCTTCTTTGGCAGATTGGAAAAATAGCCTGGAGTGAGTTCCTTTAGGCTACTTCTACAAAGTCAGTGAATTTGTGACAGAGCTAAGGCACAAACCTGGAGTGATTGGTTCCTAGCTCGGTATCCTTACAATTAAATTATTATGATGGTGTTTAACCTAAGAAAGGTATTTGGAAATCATTTGGGATATTCTAGTAAAACCTTGTTCCCTCTGTGCTATTGCAACAATATTTAGATTTATTTAGAGTATTTTTAACAAAGGCTGTAGAAATAAATCAGAAAACTTTAATCTACTTCTTTTTATGAAAACAACTCTGTAGAATATTACAGAAATAAAAAGCTCATTTCCTTTGTAGAAACATATCTTACCCATCCTTGTATTCCCAGCACTAGAACACATAGCTTCTAATAAATAATACTTCTAATCAGTTTAACTCTTTTAAATAATGAATGTTGAACAAATGAATAACATCATTAAAAGTTAAATTATAATATAAAGAGGGACATGAAAGGGATTTTTCAGTAGACATTTTTTCAATGTTCAAATAGAATATTGTGTCAGGTGAGGCACAGTAGAAGAGCAGAGAGACTATTCATTACATTTTACATTCGTTTCTGTTCAGGTGTCTTTTCAGATGTGAATTGGTGCTTAATTTAGCAAGCAGTATTTCTTCCTGGAGTAAATACGTATTTCTTTTTCACTGTTAGTGTATATCTAGTTAATAGATTGCTAGGCACTTTGGACAAAGGAAAAGGCCCTCCGTGGGAGCTGACTGTGTTTACTCTTGCTCTTGTGGAGATATCTGTCTTGATCCCAGAAGAACTTGCTGGAAGATGAGATGGTTCTTGTGGCCTGAACGCCACTTAACATTTACTGTTCAGCGTCATGCCTGTCCTCTAGTTTAAAGAAGCTGCGTTAGAACAAGAGAATAAAATAAAGCCCTCTGTGACAGATTTTTCAATAAGAGAAAAAATTTTGTGTTCTTTTTATTCTGAGATGTTTATTTTATTTTTAAAAAATTCTTTAAGATGTTTGTTTTGGGGTGTCTGGGTGGCTCAGTCAGTTAGGCGTCTGACTTCAGCTCAGGTCATGATCTCACAGTCTGAGTTCAAGCCCCACGTCAGGCTCTGTGGGAATGGTTTGGAGCCTGGAGCCTGCTTCAATTTTTCTTTTCTTTTCTTTTCTTTAACTTTTAATTTTTTAATGTTTTTATTTATTTTTGAGAGAGAGAGACAGAGCACAAGTGGGGTAGGGGCAGAGAGGTAGAGGGAGACACAGAATCTGAAGCAGGCTCCAGGCTCTGAGCTATCAGCACAGAGCCCGACGTGGGGCTTAAACTCGTGAACCGCAAGATCATGACCTGAGCTGAAGTCACACGCCCGACTGAGCCACCCAGGCACCCCCTGCTTCAATTTCTTTGTCTCCCTGTCTCTTTGCCCCCCCGCCACTTGCGCGCGCTCTCTCTTAAATATAAATAAACATTAAAAAATTTTAATAGATATTTAAGTTAGCTTTCATTATTACCTAAACAGGAAGACTGTGAAATTGAGATATGCTAAACTTGTGCAAGAGAGATCGCATTAATTGCCATTTAAAACGGATGGATATAATATAGTTTGCTGCTGTTAAACTAACCAAAAATGTAATTTGGTGTTCTATATCTTTTACTTTTTAGAAAATGTTTGTTTATGTTTTAGAGAGGGAGACAGCACGCGCACATGCACACACACACACTCATCCCAGCAGGGGAGAGAGGTAGAGGGAGAGAAAATCCTCCGTGCAGAGCCTGATGCGGGGCTCGATTTCAAAACCTTGAGATCATGACCCAGGCCAAAATCAAGAGTGGGACACTTAACTGACTGAGCCACCCAGGCACCCTTCTTTTACTTTTTAAATGGAGGAAAAGGCATATAAACCCCCTCAGCTTTCTTACTATTACCATCTCTAGATTTCCCTTTGTTCTCCCTGTAACCTCCCTGCTTGCTGCCTGAGAAGTTAGCTTTTTCTTCAGTCAGCTACTGATAGTTGTTCCCTTCTTCTCTTGATTCTGTGTTTAGTTTTTAAATACAGTATTTGCTACATATTCTTTTTAAAAACATGTAGGTATATATGAAGCTTAATACTGAAATAAACACTTGGTTACCCACAGCCCATCCCAAGAACCCAAATCTCCATTCTTTGAAATAAAGGTAACTTATTTGTATTTATCCATCCTTTGTTCATATTCTCATTCTGTGTGTGTGTGTGTGTGTGTGTGTGTGTGTGTGTGTGTTAATTTAGATGTGAAAGACAAAATCTTAAGAAGAAAATAGGGAATGTTTACCTTTTATTATTCTTTTATATTTGTATCTGTAGAATTGCCATTTAAAGATATTATTTGTTACTAAATATTGTATTTAGTTTCACTTATTTTTGAGCTTTTAAAAATGGTATGATTTTAATGTTCACTGACCTGCTTTTTCTCATTCATCATTATATATATAAGATACATGCATACTCTTGCAGTGGATGTAGTTGATTCATTCTCACTGGTGAATGTCATTCTATGTTATTCTGCTATGTTATTCTCCTGTTGATGGACATTTGGGTTGTTTCATTCTTTTGCCATTATGAATGATATGCTACAAAAATTTTTGTATATGTCTCCTGGTGAAACATGTATAAGGTTTTCTCTTTTTGCAGATTCACCAGACCTAGGTTATAGAAATGTTCAAATTTTTAAGATAATGCCAAATTGCTTCCCAAAGAGGCATTCTAATTTACATATCCAGTTGCAGTGTATAAGAATTTTTACTCTTCCACAGCCTTGCTTGATATTGGCTAATACTTGATATTTTCAAGTCCTTGTGGTCTTTTCTTTTCCCACATTGTCCTTGGGTATCAGTGTTATGCCAGTGTCATGAAATGAGTTGGGACTGTTCTCTGGAAGCATTTGTTTAAGATCAAAATGATCTGTTCTTTGATTTTTAAAACTCACTCATAAATTGGTGGGGCATTTTCTTTCTGGAAAGATTCTTTTAAAAGAGAGATTTATATTTATTTTGGGCTTTTAGTATTTTTATTATAAAAATTATGAACACATAAAAAATACACAAAATATTATACTTAACTCCATGAATTCCTATACCCAGTTCTAGCAGTCATCATTCCATGGTCCATCCTGCCCCCTCCTTACCTTAATCCACTTCTGTCAAGGAAGACTGGAGATATTGTAGTGAAGGAAACGGAGGACATTTGAATTTTTTTGTAAATATTTTACTATATGTCTCTAAAACATAAAGGTCTTTTTAAAAAAATATAACCTAATACCATTATTCTACCTTAAAAGAAGCAATTCCTTAATATCAAAGAGCCAGTTGGTTTTAAATTTATAATTACTTAATAAATGTTATAAAAGGATTTAGTTATATAAAAAATATATATGAATTATATATCTCACTTTAAAATTTGTTTATAAATTTATATATAAATCATGGATGTGCATGGATTATTTGACTCATTGATTTGAATCAGGATCCAAAGAGTGGCAGCTTATTGTGATTGATTGAGATCCCTTTCCAAGTAGATACAGTCTTAAAATCTGATTTGATTGATTATTGATTTCTAACTTTTTTCATTGTGGTGAAAGAATATTATCAGTTCCTTTGAAATATACCAAGGCTTTTTTTTTTTTTAATGGCTTCATACACAGTTAAGTTTTTAAATATTAAATGCTTCTTGAAAAGAATATGTACTTCTCTTATTATTGGTTGTGGGATTCTGTATTCATTAAATAAAGCTGTTTAATATCAATTTTTATTTCTCTTATGTCTCTTAAAGAGACCAGATTGTTGTTTTTCCTGTAGTTTTTCATGGCAGCAAGCATCTGCATGGTGTAGTTTAACATATTCTTCTGCCTTTTTGATTCTCTATATTTCCATAAATTGATAGTTGGATTTAGAGAATTGATTAGATTCATGTTTTCTTTTTCCAAGGCTGTTCATTGGTGGTGATGTGTTCCTTGATCATGAAACTCATAATAGTTGTCTTCTTTTTTTGTGATGTTAGCAGCCATTTATGTTTAATGTGTGGATTTATTAAAAATTTAAAATGATCTAGTTCTATTATTCTTTCTTCATTTATTAGCTAGAATACTTCTGTAATGAGAAGCTTACTTTCATTGATTATTTGTTTACCCAGTGGTATGGTTTATATATGAAAGTTGAGAGAAATGCCTGTTTCCCTTTGTTTGCTGGTTTTCAGTAAATTTGTTCCCCATTGTAGTCCAATGATTGTCATTTCTTTTGTATCAGTATGAGCTCATTGGATTAAACATACTTAATGTTTCAAAATATAGCACTTGTTAATTTTATTGACATGCAAATTGTTACAATTTTGGCCAGTGGAAACCTTTTCAAGACCTTTGGCACAGTCCTAGTAGTCTTTGATACCATTCTTGATATCTGGATGAGAAGATATTCTAAGCTCATCATGTGTGTTTCTAGCCCTAAGACCTGGAATTGGCCTTTTTTTCAAAGAGCCTTGATTCCCTTTAGAGGGAAATGGTATTTGTAGGTAACAGTCTGGATACTAGAGGTGTGCAGTTCTACAGAACTGGTCATTATTTCTAAACCTGTTAATGGTTAGAACTAGAAAAACTGTGTGTGTGTTTTTATTTAAGTTGAAAGATATCATGAGTTTAAATTGATACTTCTAATTCAAATTGAAGAGCATAAGGGGAACTTTTTCCTTGTTGTGTCTTCCTTCTCAAGAATTCTGCTTTCTCAAGGACCTCAGGAATGGGAGAATTTAGAATGTCTTATATTAATCATTCGCTTTCTTCCTTATCAAGTGATCTTAGAATAGCAATACTAAAATTACCACTAATGGTATGATTCCTGAAAATGGGGTCTAGTGATTCACTTCATTGGTTATAGGTGTTTTTTTTTTCTTATGTCAATTGTGATACATTATTTTTTATAGGAATTTGTCCATTTCTTGTAACCTTGCATACTTATTGACACAAGATTGTTCTGTGTCCTACTATTTTTTAAACCACTGCTGCCAATGTAGCTGTGCTCTTTTCACTTGTATTGCTACATATTTGTGCTTTTCTTACTGCTTTGTCCTCTCAGAAATTGGTTGATTTTATTTTAGTTTTTTCAAGGAACAACTTTTGGCTTTATTAATTGCTTATTTTTTACCTTCTTCTTTCTATTATCTTTGAATTTTTTCTTTTGTTCCCCCACTACCCCCCTGTCCCCAACTTCTTTGATAGGTTACTTAGCTCATTATTCATCACCCTTTCTTTTTGCTAATATAAACATTTAAGGCTCTTAGTTTGCACTTAATACATTGTTTTCAATACCAATTTTTTAATAAAGTCTAATTATGGTAGAATCAATTTTTCTCTGATAGTTTTATGAAGTTTTGATACCATGGTTTTGTTACCTTACTAAGATTATCTTCCCCCACCTTTTAACCAAGCAGTTAGCAGTTTGGGTAAATTTCCCCTCATTTAGTGTTTATATTATAACTTCATACATGGTGTGGATGTACCCCACTTGCATATTGGGTATATTTCTAAATTTTTCGTTTCCTTCTTTCTTTTTCTAGTAGTTTGTCCACAAGTTCTTATGTTGTTTTTCACTTTTTTTACTTTTTAAAAAAGTTAGCTTTATTGAGGAATAATGCACATGTAGTAAAATTCACCCCTTTTAGCCTACGGAGATTTGACAGATACATATAGTTATAAATCCTTCACCACAGTCAAGATATAGAAGAGTTCCATAATCCCCCAAAACTTTGCTCATGGCACTTTGTAGGCTCCCTTTCCACCATTCTATGGTGCTGTATTTTCTTCGTTTTCAGGCTAGTTGGTTTCTCTGTGACCTTGGCTCTTTGAGAAGTTCTACAAAAGTTACAATTTTATAGATTATCTGGCTTTCGTTATTGTTAGAGTGTGAATGGTGTTCTTTCTAGCTGGACACATTAAACACATTTTTCTTAGCACATCTTTTTTGGGGGTAGATTAGAATTTCCATGTATCATTTTTGCATTAACACTGCCATTTGAATATCTTTCTCTCCTACGTGTATTTTATTTTATATTCTTGTATATCTTCATTGGAATTTTATTTGGTGCCACAGTGATCTCTTAGGTCATTCTCTAATTTATACTTAAAATCTTTTAAAGTTTAGCATTAAAAGATTATCACCTTAACACATCAATTTTAAGTTTATGTTATCCTGAATTTTACTCCATTGGAGGCCATGTTTTGTTAATATATAATCAAAGAAATGTTACAGAAAATTGAAAGTGTATAATTTTTTGATTGCCAGACTTACTCATTTGTGCTTGTCACTTTAGTGTGCTTAGCTAATTTTAAGGCCATATGAAAATTTTTTGCTGAATATGTTGTATCAAAGGCATTGATTTTTATTACCAAGAAGTTATTAATATTGGTAAAATTTTGAAAATATCTCATCTGAGTTGCTGGTGTCTCTTGTTTTTTTGTAAGTGGTATAATAAATGGTATAGGATAGTTTATTTCTTAGATATCCACAGTTTATTGGATTAATTTAAATGCTTCTATTAATGTATTAAATCTCGTATTAAATACATGATAACATATCATCATCTGGAAACAGTATTGCATATTTTAACCTGATTTTATCTCCTTACTACTTTCATGGCCTTTAACATTGGCTTACTAAATATTCTTTTTACTTTTGTAGGTTATTTTAGTGTCTGCCAATAAATTGACTCGTTATATAGAACCGTGCCAGTTAACAGAAGATTTTGGTGGGAGTCTCACCTATGATCACATGGACTGGTTAAATAAGAGGCTGGTTGGTATATTACCATGAGATGAAATGTTATTACATACAAATAAGACATAACTTTGGTAACTTTATCATTTTAATCAACTACAGTAAAGATTGTTCTTTGTTATAAAAATAAAATATATTGCATATCACATGATAGCATAATGCTTCAAGGCAGATAACTCTGGAGTCACATTTGGATTTGCTTTTGGTGTTGTCATTTATAGCAGTATTATTACTAGTCAAAATCGTTAATGTTTTAGTAGAATAACAGAGTAGCATATTCTCCTGAGAGGTAATCTAGTTGATGTACCATCTTTAGAGATATTTAAACATCATTTTGAGTTGAAAAGCAGTTTGACAGGTTAAAGTTGGTATCTGAAAATGTATCTTTGGCCAGGCTGAAATTACCCTACTCTGCATGATAATGGCATTGTTGGATTGAACTGCTGGGGACTAAAAGAACAACTTTTCGTTAGGTCAGTTTAGATTACAGTTAATCGTTGGGGACCTCCACAGTTGAAATTCTGTCTATAACTTTGGACTTGCCAAAAACATATCTACTAACAGCCCACTATTGGCTGGAACTCTACTGATAACATTAGCAGATGATGAGCATATATTTTGTATGTTATACATATTATATACCAAGTTCTTATAATACAGCAAGCCAGACAAAAGAAAATGGTAAGAAAATCATAAGAGAAAATACATTTATAGTATTGTACTATGTTTATCGAAAAAAATTTGTGTATCAATTTGGACCCATGCAGTTCAAAACCATGTTGTTCAAGGGTCAACTGCTAATTTTATTGAGGAATAACAAACTTTTGGGTATTTCAGAATGGATAACCAATTTCCATCTTATTTGGACAGTGATACCAGACAAATGAGTATCCCCTTTATTAAGAACAGACTTAACCAAATCCCTTTTTAGAAATATTTTAAGAAACCATGTTAAGGGGCACCTGGGTGGCTCAGTCAGTTGAGCGTTTGGCTCTTAATGTCGGCTCAGGTTGTGGTCTCACAGTCAGGAGATGGAGCCCATGTTCGGCTCTGCACTGAGGGTGGAGCTTGCTTGGGATTCTCTCTGTCTCCCTGTCTCTCCCTCTGCCCCTCTCTCCCTCGTGCTTGTGTGTGCCCAGGCACATGCTCTCTCTCAAAATAAATAAACTTAAAAAAAATGTTAAAATTATAACTAATTTATTCTTTCCTACATGCTTAGATATAAAACTTTTTAACTAATATATGCAACTAGTATGGATTGGTGATAGAAAAACATAAAGAAACGTTCTGTAACTGGAATTAGAAGATGAGTACTGGTCTAAATTATGTTCATGTAGTTAAAACTGTCACTGGTGCAGATGTTTCTCCATGAAACACAGGAATAAAAATAAACTTGTCTGATTGAGGAATAAAAATAATCTCTCTATTTAAATTTTAAAAATTTCTTCTCCATTGAAGCTGTTCATTGTTCTAGGAGGGATTTTGTCTTCTCTCCTTAAGTTGTTGTGTTTTGGTGGTTGAGTTGTACTAACTGACATCAAGAGAAGGAAAGGGAATTCTGCCTGGCTAATTCTGTTGATCTTAACTGAAAATCCTTATGTAAACACTAACTTTAAGATTATTCTTAATATGTTAACAAAATCTCATATTGTAGGTTTTTGAGAAGTTTACAAAGGAATCTACATCATTACTAGATGAACTTGCTTTGATTAACAATGGAAGTGATAAAGGAAGTCAGCAAGAGAAAGAGAGGTAGGTGGCTAGTGTCATGCAATTATACCTTCGCAAAGCTGTGATTAACCTGATGAAGGATAGATACATCAGTTATTAATGCAAGCTAGAAGAATTAAGGTAAGCAATTCTCCAATCAAATTGACATACAAAGGTTGAATTAAATTTATTAATTCGTGAGAATTTGCTTTACATGTAAAATTTCTTGATTTGAATCAAAGTTTCTCTACAAAAGACTTCTTTTTTAATGTTTATTTCTGAGAAAGAGTGTTCTTGTGCATGTTGGGGAGGGGCAGAGAGAGAGGGGAACAGAGGATCGGAAGCAGCCTCTGTGTTGAGAACAGAGAGCTCCATGTAGGGCTCAAACTCATGAGATCGTTACCTGAGCCAAAGTTGAACGCTTAACTAACTGAGCCATCCAGGCACCCCTCTACAAAAGACTTTTTGATGAATAGTAATGTATTTACTTTATTCTGACACTGTGAAAAATTCATTTGCAAGAACATGGTTTCAAAATGAAACCATTTTCATTTTAGAGTTCTACTTTGTGAAGTCTGGAAAAGGTTGCAGCTTGAAATAAAATTATTATAACTTTATTTAAATACATTAGTTCTTAAATGCCTACCTTCTAGAACTCTTATGTCCTTGTAAAATATGATATTCATGAGTTTAAGTTGGGGAGTTTAGTGTTTTATGACACTTGGATGAAGTAATTGTTCAGTTGTATTCTGTAAATGTAACTGACTAGATTTATCATTTTAACAGATTTCCATTGAACTTTACAATCTTAACAGTTTTCATTTTTTGTTGGTAGGCCAGATCCCTCTCCCCAGTTAAAAACTCTTAACCCTTTCTGGTCTATCAACAAAGTGGTAACTAGAACAGTAATTTTTTTTTTTTTTAATGTTTTTATTTTATTTTGAGAGAAAGAGAGAGTGTGAGCAGGGAAGGGGCAGAGAGAGAGGGAGACACAGAATCCAAAGCAGGCTTCAGGCTCCAAGCTGTCGTCACAGAGTCCGACGCGGGGCTCAAACTCACAGACTGTGAGATCGTGACCTGAGCCGAAGCCAGATGCCCAACCGACTGAGCCACCCAGGTGCCCCAGAACAGTAATTTTTCATTAGGAAATTTGAAAGAGTCAATACTCTTCCTTGTCTACATCTTTTGAATCTTATCTTAAAAATATAATGGAACCTTGATAAAATGCATCTTCTTATTCCATGAATACAATGTAGTCACATATCAGTTAATCGAGGTAATAAGGTAAGAGGAATGTGAGAAGGTTGGAGTTTAACACCAAATCTTGATTTAAGCAGAGTAAAAATGTAGAAACAAATTGTTTGAATGGAAATCTAGTTAAGTCACAGCAAGCATTTAGGAACATTACTGCCCTGTAGATAACATATAAAAATATAAAATGTAAAATTTTTACGTGTGTAACTATCCGTGTGTGTATAGATAACACATATACTGTATGTTACAGTTTAGGAATTGAAAATGTCATGGAAGTTGCTTGACAAAAATTAGCCAAATCTCTTGTGTTTTGAATAGTCCGCCAGAGTAATTTGAAGTTTCTTAAAGTCATATTCATAAGGAAAGACATTCTAAGAAGGTCCCTGTTGAAAGTGGGTTCATGGTCACAGCTTAATGCTGTTTACCATGTTTCCCTCTCTAAGAATGACTGGTTCTGAGAAAGCATTCTCGTAAAGAAACCTGCTTATTTGTTTCTTAGAACTTCCTGTACTTACATGCCAATGGGAACCCTTTTTCTCCACCCAATAATATCTTATTCAGTGTTTTGGGAAATGCTGTTTTGCATGACTACATGAAGTATCAAATAAAATCTTGTATTTGTCATTTCCTCCCCAAGGAGCTCAAGTGTTATTGCCTAGTCTCTTTTAAACGCCAGATAACCAAGTCCATCCTCTTACAAATTTTCATCACTTTTTTAATGTCATTCCTCAGGAAGCATCCTGGCTACACAAGAGGTGAGGGCCTAGATTAATTGGCAAAAGTGAAAGATTTAGAGCAGGACCTGTCATTTCCAGCAGCAAGGTCCTACCTAGGTTTTGATTTGTATGTACCCTATGTTTCTATCATTTTCTACTTCCCTTATATGTTTAGGAAAATACAGGGCATAATCCAACTGCAAATGAAACCCAATTAGTACAGGGAAGAGAGTACAACTGCTTGAGGATGCACACACACATGAATATTAGAGATTATTTGCAGCACTCAGAGGTTGCTGTAGATAAGTAAATGTTTGATTGGAGGATGGCTCCATACATTTTTAATGTTAACATTTCTGGGTTATTATATAGTCACACATTTCATTTTGGAACAGATATGCAGTGGGAATATACTAAAATGGATTCCTTTGATTTATTTGAAATAATACTATAATGATACACTATTTTTTCCAAGTAGTGTATTTGGTGATTTATCGCAGACTTTTGGGGGGCTACTAGTATTTAATTTTCTAATTGGTTTCTTTTTAATTTTAAGTTTATTTTGAGAGGCAGAGAGAAAGAGGGAGAGACAGAGAGAGAGAGGGAGGGAAAGAGAATCCCAAGCAGGTCCTGTACTGTCAGCACAGAGCCTGACACAGGGCTCAAACCCACACACGGTGAGATCATGACCTGAGCTGAAATCAGGAGTTGGATGCTCAACCAAGCTACCCAGGCACTCATCTCTAATTGGCTTTTTTTTTTTAATTTTCTTTTTAGCATTTTAATTTATTTTTGAGAGAGACAGAGACAGAGTGGAAGCAGATGAGGGTCAGAGAGAGAGGGAGACACAGAATCTGAAGCAGGCTCCAGGCTCTAAGCTGTCAGCACAGCCCAATGCAGGGCTCAAACCCACGAACCATTAGATCATAACCTGAGCCAAAGTCAGACTGAGCCACCAGGTGCCCCTTTAATTGTTTTTTTAATGCTTAAGGATATTAGCCTGGTAGAACAGTGTGCTTCACATTTCCATACTCTACTCTCTTGTTTTGATAATGTATATATAAAAAGTTAGGTTTCATGGATAGAAATATTGTTTTAAAAAATTATTCTTTTGGTGTTTGTCAGGTCTGTGGATTTAAACTTTCTTCCATCAGTTGATCCTGAAACAGTTCTTCAGACAGGTAAGATGAAAAAATGTGTGTATCAGTGATAATCATAATCTAATAAACCAATCGTATATTGATTGGTTCATGAAATAAACATTGATTAAGCATGTATTATGTAATAGAAACTTGGGAATTTCAAACTGCTCTTTGGTTTAACCTAACTGTGTTAATATACTTCACAATATTTTTAAAAAGTATTAATAATGATAAATAGTTAAATTATTTCTCCCTTGAAATATTTGTATTTATTTCTTTATCTGTAAAATAGAGATAAAAGTTTCTATTTCATTGGATTGCTGTGAGATTATTGTATAGTCATTATGTTCTAAGATTGTATTTTTAGGTATTGTTATGTTTTATTTTCCTAACGATCTCTTGAGATAATTTGTTACTATTTCTCTGTTTTGTACTTGAGGAGGCCAAGGCTTAGGGATATGAAAAACTTGCTCATGAAGAGTAACTGTTAAACTCCATCTATCACCATATCACTAAAAACAGGTTACTATTGTCTGAATTTTAAGATGGGGAAACTGAGGCAAAAGCTTAGTAACTTATGCAAGTTACACAGCTAGTAATGCTGGAGTTGGGACTTGAACCAAGGCAGTTTGGTTTCAAAGTATGGTCTTTGAAATCATTATGTGGTACTGCTCCTCTAATGGAAATGTTTCCATAAGGAAAACATTAAGGGTATCAATTGTAAAAGCAGAAAAATAAATTACTTTGCTCTTAGTGGCTTTGTGTGTGTGTGTGTGTGTGCGCGCGCACGCGCGCACATGTGTATGTGTATAAACTATATATATATATATATATATACACACATATATATATATATACACACACGTGTGTGTGTGTGTGTAGAGTCTTGGCAAAAGTCTTCGAAGCAGTTGTTCTTCTAATTATAAAACATAATGAAGAGTAAAGAAATAAATTCAAAATATCTGCATTGTATTGATTCAGTTGTGCCAAGTGTTTTCAGTATGGTATAGATCTTACTTCCTTAGAGAACAAAGAAATAATTGTAATCTCTGAATTGCTACATGTTTAGCAGATACAGTAGACTGTCAGTAAAAATATGGCTTACTCTAGGTTTCAAATGTAGTTCAGTGTTTCTATTTAACATTTTCAAAGCTACTGAAGCCCTTGAATTAAGAACTTTTTAAATTTGTATTTTAAAATTAACTTTATATGCCACTAAGTTCTTTTTTTAATATGCTATTGACTCTTAAATGTTTTTAAGTTTATTTATCTTTTTCTTTAAGTTTATTTACTTTGAGAGAGTCACGTGCATGTGCGCAAACCAGGGAGGGGCAGAGAGAGAAGGAGAGAAAGAGAATCCCAAGCAGGCTCCACACTCAATGCGGTGACCGACCTGGGGCTTGAAGTCCTGAACCATGAGGTCATGACCTGAGCCAAAATCAAGAGTAGGATGCTTAACTGACTGAGCCACCTAGGCACCCCTGCTATTAAGTCTTAAAGTAGGGATGGGAAGAGAGTATAAAAATAGAGAAGTTTAGAATAATTTTGGTTATCTTTTAGAAACTGGAAATACCTTCAAATCATAATAAAAATTGCTTCCATATATTTAAAGCCATTTAAGTTTAGGATGTTTCCCTGAATAAAGATTAAGAGAATTTAAAAGTATCTGCATATTTTTTTGGTCCTTGTCTAATAATTGAAATAGTATTATCCTGGGGGCGCCTGGGTGGCGCAGTCGGTTAAGCGTCCGACTTCAGCCAGGTCACGATCTCACGGTCCGTGAGTTCGAGCCCCGCGTCAGGCTCTGGGCTGATGGCTCATGATGGCTCAGAGCCTGGAGCCTGTTTCCGATTCTGTGTCTCCCTCTCTCTCTCTGCCCCTCCCCCGTTCATGCTCTGTCTCTCTCTGTCCCAAAAATAAATAAACGTTGAAAAAAAAATTTAAAAAAAAAGAAATAGTATTATCCTGGAAAAACAGTTTGTGATTTATTCACTTTTAAAATTGTTAATATATTTACAGTTTTAGATATTGCACATTCTGCAATTTTAATTTCTCATGCATGAATGCATTTTCTTTACATGAGTTTGCTGTAATTGAATAACAATGAATACAATTCTGACACTGGTGTGGCCCATCATGATTTGCAGTTAATAATTATAGAGATTCCTATAGACAGATTATTTAAATTTTATTTCGTACCAGTAATAAAGCTTTCTCCCTATAATCATACATGTTGTTACACTGTTAGCGTTCGTCTTAGGTGCTATGATTAAGGGTATGGGTTAGTACTGAAATCCTACAACATCCTGCTTAGTATTGATTAGTATCATCAGATAGAACATACTAGTTACTACCATCATACAGAAATCTCAAGAGCGTAATTGTGTTCTACAGGGAAAGAGGATTGGTTGGCATAATTTCCTGAGTAATGAATCCACAAATAACAAAGAATGTAATGACAGCTTTAGAAAAAAATATCTTTACTAAATAGTGTAGCATATATAGTATATACATTCATGATATATAGCATATGTATAGTTTATATGTATGTTAATATTCATATATGCAGTTTTCCAATTCATTTCTATATAAATTTAAAAGTTGCACTTCAGTACTTATGACCTGGTAGATAGTTAGGCAGACATATAGGCAGATAGGTTCTAAAAATAAAGGATTAGAATGGAGAAGAGTGATAAGTAAGAATTGTATTTCTCTATGGATGTTAATTATAACTGTGTATCTTTCATTCATAAAGGGCATGAATTGTTGTCCGAATTACAGCAGCGTCGATTTAATGGCTCAGATGGAGGGGTCTCATGGTCTCCTATGGATGATGAACTGCTGGCCCAGCCACAGGTTATGAAGTTATTAGATTCACTGAGAGAGCAGTATACTCGCTACCAGGAAGTTTGTAGGCAACGTAGTAAGCGTACACAGTTAGAGGAGATTCAGCAGAAGGTAATGCAGGTAGGTGTCTGATTTGAATATGTTTAACTTTTGAAAATTGTAAATGCTAGAGTTTTTAAGAAATAATTTTTCCTGTGTGACTGATTTTATACTAAGCCTTATTTATACTATGTAGAGAACCTAAGTCATATCAAACCACACTAAAATCATTTTCTCTATATCTTTACCAATAGTGTTTGCATTAAAACTATATTATTTCTACAGTGATGACATTGAGCATATATCTTACTCTATTATTATGAACTTTAAAAATAACTAGTTGTTGGGAACATTGTGGTCTCTGTATTCTTGCAATAAATAACATTTTATTGTTGATTATTGATTTATTCTTAATTTCTAATAACTTGTTTTTTTGTTAATTTAGGCATTATGGAGAGTTATTCTTTCCTAGCAAAATGATGACATGTAATATAAGGAATTTTAGTATGAAATTTCATTATTTTTTAATGCTGATAGAAACCTTTAAATGTATTTAATACTTATGAATCTTTAGTTCCTTTTAAAATTTTTGTTAAAACAATAGGCTAAAAATACTAAAACTCAATACTAAGACATTTCTGTTACTTACACCACATCCTGGTTTTTCTCTGTTGAATTATTAAGAAATAGATCTTAAATCTCTTACTTAAAAAAATCCCACATTGAAATGTCCCAATGTTTTTATCTAGATTAATTCGTTCATAAGGTAAATATTTTTTAAGTGCTTATTATGTAGAAGGCATTGTGGTGGGTTTTCTATAGAATTATGTAACGGTAGATGTGGTTTTTGCTATCATCACGTTAAGGGGACAAAGTCTTAGGTATTCAAGGGTATGACTGAAATGTGTGGGCCTTTATATAGGAAGGATTGTTCCTCTGGCTGTAGGTAATCTAGGAAGATTTAGCATACTTGAGCTTTTTCTCCAAGAATATGTAAAGACTTCACCAGGCACCTCCTTTAGGTTTTAAAGGAGAATTGGCACTTTGTGCAGCAGAAAGACTAACATGAATAAACACTAGCAGTATGAAATCCCAAACTCTGTTGAGGAAAAAGGAAGCAGTGAGTCACCATGGGAAGTTTTTGGCCTTTGAATCATAAAGCATGGTCAACAAGTAAGATCTAAATCTCAGTTCCTCCACTTATTTACTGTGTGATCATGATCACATTATTCACCCACCTGAGCCTCAGTTTGACTTCCTTCTTTTTTTTTTTTTAATGTTTTTTATTATTTTTGAGAGAGAGAGAGAGAGAGACAGACTGTGTATGAGTGGGGCAGGGGTAGAGAGAGAGAGGGGAACAGAGTATCCAAAGTGGGCTCCTCCCTGACAGCAGAGAGCCCGACATGGGGCTTGAACTCACCAACCGGTAGATCATGACCTGAGTTGAAGTTGGACACTTAACTGACTGAGCCACCCAGGCACCCCTGACTTCCTTCTTTTTTTAACCTCCCTTTCTTTCTCTTTCTTCCCTTCATTAACTAAAACAGGGGTAACAAGACCTCCCTCTTTATAAAGGTTTGTTGAAAGAACCCAGCGCTTGATTAATGGTAGCATTATATTTATCTCCATTGCACTAGAGTCCAGTCTATATATCTGGTTCAGTTGTTGGCAAACTTTTCCTATAAAGGGCCAAATAGTAAATGTTTAGGCTTTGTGGACGGTACAGTTCTTGGAGCTGCTGTGGCTATTTAACTCTATTGTAATGTGTAGACATAATGTAAACAAATGTGTGGCTATGCTAAAATAAAACTTTGTTTGCAAAAATAGTGAGTAGTCAGAATTCGCCTGCAGGCAGTAGTTTGTTGACCCCTACTAGGAACATCAGGGTGTTAGAGCAAAAACGACTTGAAAGGAAGGGGAAGTTGGATCATGGAGGATGGTGAATTCCAGGCAAAAGAATTTAGTCTTTCTCATGATAGCCACATATAAAGGGAAGATTTCCAAGTATACATTAATTGTGGACAACTTTTTCTATGTAATATATTTGTAAATTATAGACAGTATTAAACCCGGGTACACTTCAGCCAAGTAGCCTGAGAGTATCTTTGAAAACCATAAAGGTAGACTAGCATAGTGGTATATAACTGACCTAAGTGATCTGGGTCCACCTTTTTCTACTACTTCCAAGTTGTTTACTCTTGGGAAGGAAGTGTAACTTCTCAGTGCACTAGCTTCCTACTCAGTAGACTGAGGATAACAACAACAATAATAATACCTGCTTAATAGGGGCGCCTGGGTGACTCAGTCGGTTAAGGGGCCAACTTTGGTTCAGGTCATGATCTCGTGGTTCATGAGTTAAAGCCCTGCATCGGGCTCTGTGTTGACAGCTCAGAGCTTGGAGCATGCTTTGGATTGTGTGTCTCCCTCTCTCTCTGCCCTTCTCTTGCTTGTGCTCTCGCTCGCGCTCCCTCTCTCTCTCAAAAATAAATAAACATTAAAAAAACCCACAAAGATTAAAGAAAATAATGTTTATAAAGTGTTTAGTGTTTAGCATATAATGAGTTTTCTATTAATAGTATCTGTTGCTCCCTTATTAAAAAATGAATGTCTACAGTAGTGTGACTTTTTGCTAGGTAGAATACAGTGGTGAGTAAAAATGCAATTGTACCAAGCCCCAAGGAGAGTGGTGGGAGTAAGAGTAAGAAGATAATCAGAGATGAATCATTTTTCTGGCTTGCAAGACTTGATGGGTAGTCTTGTCCAGTTAGGGAATGCTGGGTTTAAGTGTGGGTGGAAAAGGGTGTGAGAAACATGGGTTTGGTTTTAGACACGTTGAATTTGAGGTGACTTTGAGACACAAAAAATTAGAAGGGTAGTCCCAAACAGGTCCAGAAATCAGAGAAGTCTGGGCTGATCACATAGTTGTTTGTCATCATGTATAAATGTTAGTTAAAAGCATTAGTGTGGGTGAGAATTGCCTGGGAAAGTGCTGAGACTAGGTGAGAAGAGGTCTTTTTCATTGAGCTTTGAGAAACTCCAGCATTTAAGGACAAGATAGAGGAACATATTCCTGAAAAGAAGGCAGTGAAGGATTGGCCAGAAATGGAGGAGAAAAGTGTGTAAGAGTTCTGTGTCATGGAAGCCAAGGGAAGAGAGCATTTCAGGATAGACTCAGGAACCCTGTGGAATGCTCTAAAAGATGGAATAAGAGGACAGCTTAACATGTCCATTAGAATGCACAAGATTGTGGGGCGCCTGGGTGGCGCAGTCGGTTAAGCGTCCGACTTCAGCCAGGTCACGATCTCGCGGTCCGTGAGTTCGAGCCCCGCGTCGGGCTCTGGGCTGATGGCTCAGAGCCTGGAGCCTGTTTCCGATTCTGTGTCTCCCTCTCTCTCTGCCCCTCCCCCGTTCATGCTCTGTCTCTCTCTGTCCCAAAAATAAATAAACGTTGAAAAAAAAAATTTAAAAAAAAAATAAAAAAAAAAAGAATGCACAAGATTGAGGCCACGGGTGATCCCTAAGCATGGAGGGCTGGAAGCACACTGGAGTGAATTTGGAATGACAGTGAAGTGTGGTGAAGGAGGCACTGAGTGTAGACAACTCACTGAGAATTTTGTCTCTGAGGGAATGATGAGAAATAGCAATGCCTAGAAGTGATAGAAAAAGGGTGGTATTAATTTGGTAAAGGTTGCTGTAATGAAGTACCACAGCCCAGGTGGCCTAAACCACAGAAACTTATTTTTCCACAGTTCTAAAGGCTAAAAGTTTAAGATGAAGGTGTTAGCAAAGTTGATTCCTTCTGAAGGCAGCGAGGGAAGAATCTGTCCCAGATTCTTGGCTTGTCAGTGCCAGGAATCTTTCTGTATTTTACATTGCCTTCCCTCTGTACCTGTCTGTGTCCAAATTTCTCCTCCTTTTAAGGATGCTAGTCAGATTAGGGCCCTAACAACTTCATTTTGTTTATATATTTTCAATCTCAGTTTAATTGCCTCTTTAAAGACCCTATCTTCAGATAAGTATGATTATATTCTGAAGTATTGAGGGTAGGAATTTCAACTTCATGAAGAACACAACTCAGCTCACAACAGGGGTCAGGTATAATTTTGTTTATCTTTTTAAAGTAATGTGGAAAACTGTAAGAGGTTTAAAGACCAGGAAGAAGTATCTGTTTGGAAGGAGGGGTTGAATATACAGGAAAGAAAGGATAATTAATACTATCAAGTTCCTGACAAAGTGGAAATGAATAGACTTCCAAAGCACAGTTGAAAGGATTAGCTTTAGAATGGAACAGGGAGAACTCCATTGTAACAGGAGGAATGGTGGGTAGGATGGATCCAGAGATGCCTCCATACAAGTCAGACGTCATGAAGATGAATGGGTTCCTGTGTGATGTGTTCTTTTTTTCTGTAAAGTAAGACAGAGAAAGGCAATTTGCTTAGAGGTACAGGTTTGCAGGTGGAATAGGTAGTGGTGGTTGAAGAGGATGAGGTTAAAATAAAAGTGGAGAGAATTCAAAATTTTCTTTGTGAGAATTGGAAGAGTAAAATTACCACACAACTGTACTTGTATTTTTAGGTGGTATTAATCTTGGATTTATGGCAGAAACTTTCTGGCTTATTGTGTGACCTTATCAATTCTTAGCTAGATGTTGAGGTGCAGGCACAGAGAACACAGGTGATGGGATCATCCAGCATTTATACTTTACTACATGGGATCAGTGGGTATGATAAAAAAAACAGAATGGCACATGCATTTTTAAAATGATGGACCAGCTCAATTGGATAAGAAACTAGAGAAGGGAGGTGATGGTATTTATGATGGTGATGATGGTAATGAGATTATGGTTAAAAACAAATAACCTTTATTACAATTCATTTTCTTTATGTGAGTTACACATTAATTGGATAGAACATTAATCTTCATATAATGGTTTCTGCTCTCTATTTTTCACAGGTCACATCTTAGGCAAAGATTTATTTCTTTAGCCAGAATGATTACGTAAATGTAGCTATATAGTCATGTGTATTGATCATGTCAGCATATACAGAGCATAAACTGTACTGTCTATAGTCTTGCAAATTCGAGGAAAATGAAAAAAAAATTTTGTTTGTATAAAGATAATCATAAAGTTGAGTATCACTGTTTATGTTAAATTAGTGAAAATTGAATTTTTCCAAATTTCTTTTTTACTGTCTTATTACTGACAGCATTATGGAAGAGAAATCAATAGCTCTAATAAACTCTATGACAGGTAATAACCAATGTAATTATCATTTATTCCCCACAGTTTAAATTGGTGGCATTAAGAGATCATGTGGTATGCAGAGGTTCTTCTCCATGCTGCTGCTGCTACTACATTTAAAAATTAGATTTTCACGTGCTCTGGGAAGGAGCTGATGCCACTTCACTGAAATATGCTGTCGTTATTCTCATTATTTACTCTGGCAGTAATTACTGCCAGCATTGCAAATGTTATTTCTAAGATCATCCATGTGCTTTTCTTCCTTTGTAGAAAAAGGAATCATGGATGGAAAATAGGATACACTCCTAGTTGCATAAGTGTACAGCGGGAGGCTATGCTCCAGTTCTCCCAGTTCTTCAGGTCAGATGCTTGACATTTGCTTGACATGTCCTTCTGACCGGTTTAACACCACAGTCTTCCACATATTCTCTCATGCAGCCTTTAGAAAACAGCCTGGCTAGGAAAGAATGTTATATAGTCACATGCATTTTTGGCCTCTGCAAATATTTGTCATGGTAGATTTTAACAGCACATCTCCCGGACTTTAAGCTGTATTACAAAGCTGTAATCATCAAGACAGTATGGTATTGGCATAAGAACAGACACTCAGATCAATGGAACAGAATAGACAACCCAGAAATGGACCCACAAACGTATGGCCAACTATTCTTTGACAAAACAGGAAAGAATATCCAATGGAATAAAGACAATCTCTTCAGCAAGTGGTGCTGGGAAAACTGGACAGCAACATGCAGGAGAATGATCCCGGACCACTTTCTTACACCATACACAAAAACAAACTCCAAATGGACAAAAGACCTAAATGTAAGACAGGAAGCCTTCAAAATCCTTAAGGAGAAAGCAGGCAAAAACCTCTTTGATCTTGGCCACAGCAACTTCTTACTCAACACGTCTCCAGAAGCAAGGGAAACAAAAGCAAAAATGAACTATTGGGACCTCATTAAAATAAAAAGCTTCTGCACAGCGAAGGAAACAATCAGCAAAACTAAAAGGCAACCAACAGAATGGGAGAAGATATTTGCAAATGACATATCAGATAAATGGTTAGTATCCAAAATCTATAAAGAACTGATCAAACTCAACACCTAAAAAACAAATCATCCAGTGAAGAAATGGGCAAAAGACATGAATAGACACTTCTCCAAAGAAGACATCCAGATGGTCAACCGACACATGAATAAATGCTCAATATCTCTCATCGTCAGGGAAATACAAATCAAAACCACAATGAGACACCCCCTCACACCTGTCAGAATGGCTAACATTAACAACTCAGGCAACAATGGATGTTGGCGATGATGTGGAGAAAGAGGATCTCTTTTGCACTGCTGGTGGTAATGCAAACTGGTGCATCCACTCTGGAAAACAGTATGGAGGTTCCTCAAAAAATTAAAAATAGAGCTACCCTATGACCCAGCAATTGCACTACTAGGTATTTACCCAAGGGATATAGGTATGCTGTTTCAAAGGGACACATGCACCCCAATGTTTCTAGCAGCACTATCAACAATAGCCAAAGTATGGAAAGAGCCCAAATGTCCATCGATGGATGAATGGATAAACACACACACACACACACACACACACACACACACACACACACACACCACACACACACACACACACACACACACACACACACATGATGGAGTATTACTCAGCAATCAAAAAGAATGAAATCTTGCCATTCGCAACTACATGGATGGAACTAGAGGGTATTATGCTAAGGAAAATTCGTCAGAGAAAGACATATTGTATGACTTCACTCACATGAGGACTTTAAGATACAAAACAGATGAACATAAGGGAAGGGAAACAAAAACTAATAAAAAACAGGGAGGGGGACAAAACAGAAGAGACTCTTAAATATGGAGAACAAATGGAGGGTTACTGGAGGGGTTGTGGGGGGGGGGATGGGCTAAACGGGGCATTTAGGAATCTACTCCTGAAATCATTTTTTGCGCTATATACTAATTTGGATGTAAATTTAAAAAATGAAATAAAAATTTTTTTAGAAGAGCACATCTCCAAGGTTATACTTTGCATATCAGTGTAACCACTTGAGGGGTCACGTTGATATGGATTGGGCATGAAACTGTTTTTGCAGTAAATTAATATTCAGATTGAGCAAGATATCCTGATTAAAATTAAGTTTTATAGCCTAGTTTGGCAGACTACCATCATTAATGCATTTAAATAGACTTGTTTACTAGGGCGTCAACCTCCATTTGCATTGTTTTTGTTAGAAATAGTCATACATTTACTGTGTATACATTACTGGTGTTGCATACTAAGGAAAATTACTTTCAGCATACATTAAAACTATATGTGCACTTGAGTATGTAACATTTTTTGCACCAAGTGTATGTATGCTTTATTTAAAATTTATTTTTAAATTTATGACTCTTTGGAAGTTTCATGCTAATGAATTGTTTTTCCTCAGTTATCATGATATATATTAATCTGCTTTTTTTGTTTGTAGAATATTCTAAAATCATAGTTTAAATGTTTAAATAATACTTTAGGTTTTTAAAAATAACATATAATGCATTATTAATAGTTAAAAACTTTTGGGAGGCTTTCATTCCACCCTTAGCATTTTATATTTATCTTTATGTCTGTATTCGTAATGTATAGCAATCAATGAGAATTGAGTTCCCAAAAGGAAATGGAAAATTGTTTAAAAATGTTTACATAAATGTCCTTAAGACTTTTTTTTTCTTCTTTTTATTTCCATTTTTTAAAATATTGAATGAAATATTTCAGGGACTTTGTTAAGAACCTCAGGGATCTTCCTGTAAAATACAGATGTGAAACTTTGTAAAGAGTGAATGGCCACACATCAGTAAAAGGATAAAGTCTATATGACCATTTCAATAAATGCAGGAAGAGCATTTGACAGGTACAACATCCATTCATGTTAAAAACCCTCAACAAAACAGGCCTAGAGAGAACCTACCTCAATGTAATAAAGCCAGTATATCAAAAACCCACAACCAACATCATACTTAACGGTGATAAAACAAAGTTTTTCCCTAATGTTAGGAACAAGACCAGGATGTCCATTCTCAGCACTTTTATCAACAAAGTACTGTAAGTCCTAGCCACAGTAATTAGACAACCTAAAAAAAATTGGTAAGTAAAATACTATTTGCAGATGACCTGACATTCTATGTAGAAAACCCTAAAGACTCCACCAAAAAACTACTAGAGCTGATAACTGAACTCAGTAAAGTTGCAGGATACAGTATCAGTGTACAGAATCTGTTGCATTCCTATACACTAATAATGAAAAAGTAAAAAGGGGAAATGAAAAAAACAATCCCATTTACAGTTGCACCAGAAACAGTAGAATATCTAGGAATAAACTTAACCAAAGACGTGAAAGACATGTACCCCGAAAACTATGAAAAACTGATGAATGAAATTGAAGATGGTGCAAAGAAATAGACACTTCATGCTCATGGGTTGGAAGAACAAATATTGTTCAAATGTCTATACTACCCAAAGCAATCTGCAGATTTAATGTAGCTATTATCAAAAATACCAACAGCATTTTTCGCAGAACTGGAACAAACAATCCTAAAATTTGGATGTAACCACAAAAGACCCCAAGACAGCTAAAGCAATCTTTTTCAAGATTTCAAAACAAAATTGGGGTATCACAATTCTAGTCTTCCAAGTTATATTACAAAGCTGTAGTAATCAGTGTGGTACTGGCACAAAAATAGACACATAGGTTAGTGGAACAGAATAGAGAGCCCAGAAATAAACCCACAGTTACATGGTCAATTAATCTTCAACTAAGGCGGAAAGAATATGCAATGGGAGAAAGGCAGTCTCTTCAGCAAATAGTGTTGGGAAAACGACAGCAATATGCAAAAGAATGAAACGGTGCCACTTTCTTTACCATACACAAAAATAAACTCAAAATGGATTAAAGATCGAAGTGTGAGTCCTGACCTCATAAAAACTTGAGAAGAGAGCACAGGCAGTAGTTTCTCTGACATCAGCTGTAGCAACATTTTTTTCTAGGCAAGGGAAATAAAAGCAAAAATAAACTATTAGGGCCACATCAAAATAAAAAGCTTCTGCACAATGAAGAAAACTAAAAGCCTACTGAATGGGAGAAGATATTTGCAAATGACATATCCAACGAAGGGTTAGTTTCCAAAATATATAAAGAACTTACACATCTCAACACTCCAAAACAAATAATCCAGTTAAAAAATAGACATGAACAAACATTTCTCCAAAGAAGACCTACAGATGGCCAACAGACATATGAAAAGATGCTCAACCTCACTGATCATCAGGGAAATGCAGATCAAAACTGTAATGAGATGTCACCTCACACCTGTTACAATGGCTAAAATCAAAAACACAAGAAACCACAAGTGTTGGTGAGGATGTGGAGAAAAAGGAACCCTCTTGTACTGGTATAGCCACTCTGGAAGACAGTATGGAGGATCCTCAAAAATTTAAAAATAAAACTACCCTATGATCCAGTAATCACACTACTGGTTGTTTACCCAAAGAGTGTGAAAATAATAATTCAGAGGGACACATTCACCCCCATGTTTATTGCATATACAATAAATTTATCTTTATTTACAGTAGCCAAATTGCAGAAGTAGCCCAAGGATGGATCTTAGTCCATCCTTAGATGAATGGATAAAGAAGATGTGGTGTATATATACAATGGAATATTATTCAGCCATAAAAAATGAAACCTTGTCATTTGCTTGCAGCGACATGATTGGAGCTAGAGAGTATAATGTTAAGTGAAATAAGTCATTCAGAGAAAGACAGATACCATATGATTTCACTCATGGAATTTAAGAAACAGATGAGCCAAGGCAAAAAAAAAAAAAAAAAAAAAAGAACAAGGAACAGATTCTTGACTGTAGAGAACAAACTGATTAATGATCAAAGGGGAGATGGGGGGGATGGGGATTACAGAGTACACTTACCATGATGAGCACTGAGTAATGTATAGAATTGTTGAAACACCATGTTGTACACTTGAACTTAATATTATACTCTGTTGTTAACTATACTGGAATTAAAATTAAAAACTAATAAAAAGACTGAATAAAGAGGAGCTAGGCTTTTTTCTTCAGAAAAGTGGGAAATGTAAAGAAGGAAACAATTACTAGTATTTATCTACTGTGGTAAGTGTCTTACATTTAGTGACTGGTATAATCCTGACAGCAGCTTTGTATGGTATGTAGCATAGATGCCATTTTAAAGATGGACAGACCAAAGTGTTTCTACTAGTAGGAGCAGAGCCAGAATTCAGAATTGAAATTCATGCCTTGTGCTTTCTTACTCTGTGAAAGAGTGATACTTTCCATAGGCCAACAGAGAAAAACAGGACCCTAGTACCCTATCCTAGGGTACTAGTAGGACTGCTCATACAAAAGATTAAAGCAGAAAAGTGGAGATATTGAGGAGCAAAGCATTGTATTCCAAAAAGGACTTCAGAGCAACGGTTTGCAGATGAACTTAGGACTCTGAAAACAGTTTAGCCAAGAAAATTAAAGCACTGAAGGCTATTCCATGAATACAGAATAATATTCTGACATTTTTTGTTTTTAAATTTTTGCTCCCTAGTATTAAAACCTTGTAAAGAGAAATTAAGAAGCTGAAAATATATTAATATTTAAGAAAGTAGAACATAATGGGGCAAAGAACATGAGGATAGAATTCACTAAAGATCATATACTTTTAGTAAACACTTGCAATTTATTCAATCTTAATAATATTTAAAAATATACCTGGAGAGGGGCGCCTGGGTGGCGCAGTCGGTTAAGCGTCCGACTTCAGCCAGGTCACGATCTCGCGGTCCGTGAGTTCGAGCCCCGCGTCAGGCTCTGGGCTGATGGCTCAAAGCCTGGAGCCTGTTTCCGATTCTGTGTCTCCCTCTCTCTCTGCCCCTCCCCCGTTCATGCTCTGTCTCTCTCTGTCCCAAAAATAAATAAACGTTGAAAAAAAAAAATTAAAAAAAAAACCTGGAGAGATTTCTGTTGTTCAGTTTGGCAGAAGCATTTTAAAAGCAATAGTTTGTACACTTTGCACAGGTTATGCTCAGTTAAAACTTTAATTACTTGGATGTTCCAATAGAAACTTGTTTTAGAGAGCAATTTTATAATGTATACTAACATGACATTGTCATTGAATTCAAGATCTCTACTGAAAATGTTTCCTAGGCAAACAACATAGAATTAGAGAAAAAAATGCTGCATATGAACTTCTCCATGTATATATATATATGTGTGTGTGTGTGTATATATGTATATGTGTGTGTGTGTGTGTGTATATATATACACACATATACACACACACCCACCCCCTAAGTTTACATTTAGGGCATATAAAAGATTTCTCAGTGGTAGATACCTGGAGTCTTAAAAGTGGTATTTGAAGTGATACATGTGATACATTACTCAGCTTTTAATAAGGGGTGGGTTGATTGGATAGTTGGTTGGACAGATAGGAGGGAGGGAGGAAGGCAGGCAAGGAGGTCAGTCTTCTTAAAAACAGAGGTTTGCGGGGTGCATGGGTGGCTGAGTCAGTTTCGTGTCCAACTTTGCTCAGGTCATGATCTTGAGGTCTATGAGTTTGAGCGCTGCGTCAGACTCTGTGCTGACAGTTCAGAGTCTGGAGCCTGCTTTGGATTCTCTGTCTCCCTTTCTCTCTGCCCCTTCCCCATTCATGCTTTGTCTCTCTTTCTCAAAAAAAAAAAAAAAAAAAAAAAAAAAAACATTAAAAATTTTTATAAGTTTGCAGCTACTGAAAATTTTAATTGTAGCCACATAGAAAATCATTATAGTTTTATAGTATAATATTAAGTGAGCAACACAGGATAGAAATTCCTTGTACTCTGTAAGAATTAGATGTAGCACTTAAATTTGGAGTAACGTGAAAATGCAATGCATGTGAAAACTTAATTGAAAGAAATATATATGATTTTTCCCTATGATGTGGTACTTTTATATAACTACTAAAAATTACATGAACTATTAGATTTTTGAAGGAATAAATTTTAACCTGATAATAACGAAATGCAGTATGGGTCTGTAATACTTTGTTATAAAGTTCTGAGGTAAGCCTGTCTATCCAGGGTCTGTAATATTATGCTACAGACATACCGTCATTCACTTTTTAGGAGCTATCTTAAGTTTACATTTGGGGCATAACCGTACATCTGTTATTGAATTCCTTAATTTAGTAACAGGTAAAACTTGATAATAATATTATTTTTTCTGTTAAAATTATTTTACTGTGTCCATATAGTTTTAGTGTGTGTGTGTTTCTGGGTGAAGAGTTAACACAATTCTTTACTCTTTCTGCATGAGACTTTGATCTTTGCTTAACTCTCTAGCTCTCTTGCCTTGAAAACATGTAAAATTTGGAATGTCATCTGTGTTTAGTGGGCAACATTGCTTTTATAGTAAAAATTATTCTGGGTCTGGACGGGGAGAACTAATACTTGATGGAAGGCATAACTTTGGGCATCCTTGAATTCAAGACTTTTTTTTAAAGTTTTATTTCATTTTTGAGAGAGTGAGTGTACATGAGTGTGCAAGCAGGGGAGGGGCAGAGAAAGAGGGAGAGAGAGAATTCCAAGTAGGCTCCATGCTGTCAGCATAGAGCCCGTTGCAGGGCTCAGTCTCAAAACCACAAGATCACAACCTGAGCTGAAATCCAGAGTCGGACGCTCAGCTGACTGAGCCACCTAGGTGCTCCGAATTTAGGACTTTTATAGTATGCATGACCACTGTGGGGTATGGAGTTTTGATTCCAGAGTGCCCCCCCAAATCTGTCCCATATGGATCTCATCTCCTTATGCCTGAACTGTTAGACTGCTTCAGGGACTTGGCAGAAGAAAAATATTTGATGCTGCTCTGGCAAACTTAGTTCGTCACCTTACATCCTACTAAGCGGTACTAGTGGGAGCTCATATGGTCTGTGGGTCTGCATGTTTAGTTCATCCCAGGACCCCTCTTGTGTACTCTAGTAGTATAAAACTACAGTTTTTAATTTTCAAACAGAGAAAAATGGTATTTTAGCTTCATATTAGTTAATTCATTTAGTTTTAGCAGTATTTTGAGAACGTTAAGACTATGAATCAGGACACATGGCTTTTTGTGTCCTAGGTTTTTAATAATGGATTATATTACCTTGGGAAATCAATCTCTGAAACTCAGTTTTCTTAAGTGGTAGAAAAGAAATTTGACCAGTGTCATTTCTCATATCCTTTACAACTCTAAATCCTGTAGTTCTTTTATTTCTTATCATATGTTAATTTTTAATCCTCTTTTATGGGGGCATTCCACATTTTTAGCCTGGCAGATGATCAGATGGCTGAAAGCCTAAGGTGCTGTAGTGTCCATGCTTTCAAATTTTGATTTTGGAAAAGTTGTCAGATTATGGCCATATAGTTCCAAAAGAAATATTTATTGCCTTTACAATAGAATTTAAATTAAAAATACTTTAGGAACTTTGGGAAGAGAAAACAGTGGATGTTTGGGAAGCTTTTGATTGTTTCATCTCAACTTTCATTTATAGGTTGTGAACTGGCTTGAAGGGCCTGGATCAGAACAACTACGAGCCCAGTGGGGGATTGGAGACTCCATCCGGGCCTCCCAGGCACTGCAGCAAAAGCACGAGGAGATCGAGAGTCAGCACAGTGTGAGTGCTTTTCCTCTGCAAGTTACAGTGCTGTGATTACTGTGCATAATCAGCATATGTGGTACTAAGAGATAAGTTGCTGTAAACTTTAGCACAGGACATAAAGTATAGTATGTTTAATATTCAGAGGCCATAAGGTACATTTTGACTCCTTACTATGTATTCATTGGAAGTTTGGTTTTGCGTTTGGCTCCAATTCAGTTTAATTGTATATTTTTATAGAAACATAATTCATGTGAAAATTTTTTAATTCATGGGAAATTTAAAAAATTACAGTGACAGAATAAAGAGTGGTAGTACAAAAACAGAATCTTCATCTGTAGTCCTGCGACAGAAACTATGATCCTTAAATCCTCAGGGAGGCTGTCCCTGTCTTATTAGGGTATATACAGTGCAATTAATGCCTGAGAGTAATTCCAGAATTGTTGCATTAGTCACAACTGATGGAAAATGATTGCAGAGGGTACAGGATATCTTTCCATTCTTTGTGCGTTCAGAGGCTCTCGTTTGTATCTGTGAAGGGGATGATCAAACAAATCACAGTTATACAATTAGCAAATAATCTATAGGCAGATTATAGATAATAATTGTTCAAAAGGGTTTAAAATTGAACAATTTGTATATGGAGGAAGTTGATATATGTTAAGCCCCTGCTTTGTTAGAGTTAGCTCTTCATTACTGAGAAAGTGATCATTCAGTTGTGGATCAATTAGCTCACCCCTTTTTTCCCTCAAATTGTATTTCTTATGGTACTTTCGATAGATTGACTAGAAAATTGGAAAAATAAACTGAAATACATTAATTTCTACTTTTGTAGGTTATGTAGCTTAAATTGATTAGTTTGCACACACATACACACACACAGCATTCAACCTTACATATAATATGAAGAATAAAGTATCTTTCTGTTAAATAGGTAATAAAAGAAGGCAGCACCCCCCCCCCCAAACCAACGTCCCCAAAAAGACAAATCCAAGTGATCAGAATACACTCTGATTGGATTTATGTGTTAATTGGAAAAAAGGTCATGTGTTCAGGGGTGACTATAGCGTGCATCCTGATCACTAGGATCTATAGATAATAGAGAACTGAAAAAAATTGATCAAAAATACTTTTAAACTCTGGACCCAGATGAGATTTACAGGTTATCTGAACATCCAGTTTTTTTCTTTCCCCTACATCTTCCCCAGTTGAAGTGATAAATAAAAATTGTATAGTTTTAAGGGCACCTGGGTGGCTCAGTTAGTTAAGCATCCAACTTCAGCTAAGGTCATAATCTCACCATTTGTGAGTTCAAGCCCTACATCGGGCTCTGTGCTGACACCTTGGAGCCTGGAGCCTGCTTCACATTCTGTGTCTCCCCCTCTCTCTGCTCCTTACCTGCTCATACTCTGTTTCTCTCTCTCTTAAAAATAAATAAACATTAAAAAAATTTTTTTTAAGTTGTATAGTTTTAGTTGGGGCATCTGGGTGGTTCATTTGGTTAACCTCCTGACTCTTAGTTTCGACTCAGGTAATGATCTTGCGGTTTGTGAGTTCACGCTCCACATTGGGCTCTGTGCTGACAGTGCAGAGCCTGTTTGGCATTCTCTCTGTCAAATAAATAAAATAATTGTATTAGTAAATGTATATTTTAACTAAATGAGATTAAAGAATAAATATTGAATATGCTTTTCTCAGGAATAAATTTGAATTGTTGACCAAGTATCATTGGCTCTTTACTAAAGGTGTATTTTAACAGTATCTGATGTAATTATTTTCCTTCTTAATACATACCCTTCTGTTTAGTTTTTTATATTTTTTTCATTATAATATTCCCCAAATCAGCTTTACTAATCTGCAGTATTGGCAGATAAAATACACACTGTTCTCTATAGAATTTGTAAACTCACTGAATAACGTATAAGCAAGAGGTATCACAAGATTTGGATTTGGAATTATCTAAAGATAGTATATATATTGTCAGCAATTTTCCTAATTAGTACTTGTAAGAGATTTAAAAATGAAATCCTGTAATTGAAAAAAATATGTGTATTTTATACATTTCACAGGTTCCAACATAATGTGTTTTCCTTTTATGCTAAAAAAAAATTGAATAATTTGTATTTAGCTTATAACCTTTGATGTCCTTGGTATTTTTTAAATAACTTAATGCTGTTGATATTTTTGGCATAAACTATGACTCATTTGAACCCTGTGGATTGTTTAGAGCATGTTACTATAGTATAACTCTATCCTATAATTTAGTTATCCTATAATTTAATTTAGTCCTTTGAAAACAGGGTTTTTTTTAGTTCTTGAAAACAGTATTTGCTATAGAACATTCTAGACTTCATCTAGAGGATTTAGTTATAAGAGTATCTGCAAAATCTTTTAAATAAAGATATGTGACACATGAGGGTCCTAAAGACAGGATTTATCTATATTTTATTATTTTTTTAAGATGTCAAGAGGAATAATTATAGTTAGAAGTTGGATTATATACCTATTATGAAGAACTTCACAAAAGGAATTGAAAAGTACATTTTATATTGCATATAGTGTGGATGAAATTACAAAGGGTATACATAGAGATTCTCATGTTTAGATTTTTATTTTTGTATTTTTATTTATAAAGTTTGAAAGTCATTTAAAGAAACACATTGCTGGGGTGCCTGGGTGGCCCAGTTGCTAAGCATCCAATTCTTTTTTTTTTTTTTTCTTTTAATGTTTGTTTATTTTTTGAGAGAGAGCACAAGCAGTGGAGGGGCAGAGAGAGGAGACACAGAATCTGAAGCTGGCTCCAGGCTCTGAGCTGTCAACACAGAGCCTGACATGGAGCCGGAACTCATGAACCACGAGATCATGACCTGAACTGAAGGTGGCCACTTAACCGATTGCGCCAACCAGGTGCCCCAGAATCCAACTCTTAATTTTGGCTCAGGTCATGCTCTCACGGTTTGTGAGTTTGAGAGAGCCTCAGGCTCTCTTTTGACAGTGCAGAGTCTGCTTAGGATTCTTTGTCTCCCTCTCTCTTTGTCCCTTCCCTGCTTGCACTCTCTTCTGTCTCTCTCTCTTTCTCTCTCTTTCTCTCTCTGCTTCACCCTCTCTCTCTCTCTCAAAAAATAAACTAAAAAAAAAAAAAGAAACGCATTGCTTATGAATGGCTCTTGTTTACTTATGCACTTGTTTACTTATATGAAATCAATATAAAATTCCAGAATTTTGAATTGTAAATGATCTAGATTATTCTTAAAAAATGTTTTTTTAATATTTATGTATTATTGAGAGAGACAGCATGCAAGCAGGGGAAAGGCATAGAAAGAGGGAGTCACAGAATTTGAAGTAGGCTCCAGACGCTGAACTGTCAGCACAGAACCCAATGCAGGGCTCAAACCCACGAACCGTGAGATCATGACCCGAGCCAAAGTCGGACACTTAACTGACTGAGCCACCCAGGTCCCCCGATCTTTTAGACTACTCTAATAATACCATCACCTTATTTTTATACATGAAGAAACTGGGAGAGAGCATTTTTTGATGAATGGGTAGCTGGGTTGATAATCATAAAATCTTTTTCCTCTGTCTGCATCTCTGTACTTCTCTTTCTGTCCCTTTCTATATTTCTCTCTGTCTTGCTCACTAGCTCACTCTCAGAGAAAGCTACTGGATTTGATATGCTTAAGATAATAGATAATAACATTTTTTTCCCATTTCTGTCCTCTTAGTACTTGAGGACATATGCATATATATTGATGTTTGCATTTATAGACATGGTGCTCAAAGAAAAGAATCATTGATGACTTAATTATGGATCTCATTTTAAATGATGTGTGACAGTCAGTTTCAAAATTGGGGGGTGAGGACAAATAGGATGGACGTATAGAAGAAACAGGATTCGCCATGAGTTGAGTTGATAGTCACTGAAAATAGATGGCACAGAGAGTTCATTATACTGTTTTTTCCAGTTTTTAATATATTTGAAATTTTTCATTCTAAATGTTTACAAAAGAGAATTGCACTTTTTAAACCAATAAGTGGCACTACATTGTCACCTTGAGAATAGATTGATGCAGGATGAGTATATTAGCTTATGATCTGCTATCTTATTAAAAGTTTTCTTTTTCTCTTTGCAAGTAAAAGCACATCATAGGAATATGCAAAAACATAAATCTCTGATGCTTTAGGATTCTGTTTGTATCCCCCATCTCACAGTGCTGACTTCTGGTTTCCAAAGAGAAGACTGTTGTGTTGTGCCTTCTAGTAAGCAGCAAAACAGATGTACATGAAGAGTGAACACCCACTTCTCCTGAACATATTAGCCTTCAGTGAGCTGGCAGTGTTTCTCTCCGCCTAAATTAGGATTTGTATTTCTTGGTAAAAGCATAAATACCCATTATTTCACCAGCTGTGCATCACCACCAATTGCCACATGATTCCAGTGTCAATCCCGATGACTCCCTCTGTCCTAGTATGTGAGCATTCAAGCTCATTCCTTATCTGCCGCCTGCATCCAAATTACAATGTCTTGGAATTGATGTTTTTTCTATGAAGTAATCCTTTTCGGTGCAGTTAAATGTTTATAAGAGGTAGACCAGAGGATGACCAAAACTGAGCTGAAGGCAGCCTGTTCACTCAATATTCTATAAATTTTATATTCTATTTCTTAGAAAGAAACATTTTGATTAATTTGAAGAGAGAGCACACGTGCACGTGCACATGCACGACAGTTTTTTTTCCCCTTACATCCCGGAAGACTGATTATTTTTTTTTTAGGACAGGTGCAGTTCCTGATAAGAGTTTCTTTAATTTCAGGTGTTAATTTCATGAACCAGACTAGTTTTGTTTGCATCCTTGTTCTGGTTACTAGGGCCTTTATATTCTAAGTTCAAACTAGGGAAAAAGATCAGCTTTAGTATGGTTGTTCTGTGAACCCTAGTGGTCATAGGAGTCACCTGAAGTAATTGTTAAACTTGCTGTTGCAGAGCCACATACCAGCAGACTCTGATTTAGTAGGTCAGGGTGGAACTTAAGTTTTCTTATTTTACTTATTTTTTTAATGTTTATTTTTGGGAGAGAGAGAGACAGAGAGACAGAGTATGAGTGGGGGAGGGGCAGAGAGAGAGAGGGAGACATAGAATCCGAAGCAGGCTCCAGGTTTCAAGCTGTCAGCACAGAGCCCAATGCGGGGCTCAAACTCATGAACCGTGAGATCATGAGCTGAGCCAAATTTGGACACTTAACCTCTTGAGCCACGCAGGCACCCCACTGTGATGTAGATAGATCTCACTGTAAGAAATACTGATCCAGGGCGCTAATCTTTTACTTTACTATTTTACTCTGTATCATTACTCATTTTTTCAAAGAATTGGTTCTATTTATTTAGAGCATAAACTAAATTTGCAAGTACTGTGGAGAAGATTGTGAAATTCCTTTCTATTTGAAAACGTAGTGATATTTTTCTCAAGTAGTATTTTCTTCTTTAAATCAATCTCTCTTAATCTTGTTTAAAAAAATTATTCACATTTACACCTTTAATTCATTTGAAATTTAATATTATATGGTGTGAGGTAGGCTCCTGTCCGCCCCCACCCCCTCTCATGGACATAACCAATTTTCTTAGCATCATTAACTAACTTGTCCAGTAGTTCTCAAATATGGCCAGAGGATCTCTGGGAAGAGAAATTCCTGAGATTCTATTATAGGGTCCACAGGGTCAAAACTATTCATAATACTAAGGTGTTGTGTTTTTTACTTGCACTCTCACAAGTGGAGAGTAGAGTTTTACTACAGTCTGGCTAGGGGTTTATCAATTTTGTTAATTCATTCACAGAACCAGCTCCTGGTTTCATTGATCTGTTCTGTTTTTGTTTTTTTTTTTTTTTTAATTTTGATCTCATTGACTTCTGCTCTTTATTCCTTCTTCTGCTGGTTTTGGGCTTTATTTGCTGTTCTTTTCCAGCTCTTTTAGGTGTAAGTTTAGATTGCATATTTGAGACCTTTCTTCCTTCTTTGGGAAGGCCTTGATTGCTGTATACTCTCTCTTAAGACCACCTTTGCTGCGTCCCAGAGGTTTTGGACTATTGTGTTGTTATTTTCATTGGCTTCCGTGTCCTTTTTAATTTTCTCTTTAATTTTTTGGTTAACCCATTCATTCTTTAGTAGGATGTTCTTTAATCCTCGAGTATTCATGGTCTTCACATATTTTTCTTGTGGTTGATTTCGAGTTTCATAGTGTTGTGGTCTAAAAATATGCACAGTATGATCTCAGTATTTTTGCCCTTGTTGAGGGCTGATTTGTGTCCCAGTATGGGACCTATTCTGGAGAATGTTCCATGTGTACTTGAGCAGAATGTGTATTGTGCTGCTTTAGGATGAAATATTCTCAATATATCTGTTAAGTCCATCCAGTCCAGTGTGTCAGAGCTATCGTTTCCTTGTTGATTTTCTGCTTAGATGATCTGTCCATTGTTATCAGTGGGGTATTGAAGTCCCCTACTATTACGGTATTATCATCCATGAGTTTTTTTTTTTGATTAATTGATTTATATATTCGGGTGCTCCCACGATGGCATAAATATTTACAATTGTTAGATCTTCTTGGTGGATAGACCCCTTAATTATGCCCATCTTCATCTCTTGTTTCAGTCTTTATTTTGAAATTTAGTTTGTCTGATATAAGTATGGCTACTCCAGCTTTGTTTTGATGAACATTAGTATAATAGTTCTCTATCCCCTTACTTTCTGTCTGCAGATGTCTTTCGGTCTAAAATGAGTCTCTTGTAAGCAGCATATAGATGAGTCTTGTTTTCTTACACATTCTGATACCCTGTGTCTTTTGATTGGAGCATTTAGTCCATTTACATTTAGAGTACAGAAAGATACAAATTTATTGTCATTGTGTTACTTGTAGAGTCGGTGTTTCTGGTGATGTTCTCTAGTCCTTTCTAGTGTTACTTGCTTTTGGTCTTTTTTGTTTTGACTTTTCTCTGCTCAAAGAGTCCCCCTTAAAATTTCTTGCAGGGGGGCTCCTGGGTGGCTCAGTCGGTTGAATGTTGACTTCAGCTCAGTTCATGGGTTTGAGCCCCACGTCAGGCTCTTTGCTGACAGCTCAGAGCCTGGAGCCTGCTTCAGATTCTGTACCTCCCTCTCTTTGTGTTCCTCCCATGCGCGCTCTCACTCTCGCGTTCTTGTTCTCTCTTTCTCTTTCTCTCTCTTTCTCTCTCAAAAACAAATATTAAAAAAAATTTTTTTTTAATTCTTGCAGGAGTGGTTTAGTGATCACAAATTCCTTTAGTTTTTCTCTTGGAAACTCTGTCTCTCCTTCTATTCCGAATGACAGCCTTGCTGGATAAAGCATTCTTGGCTACATATTTTTCCAGTTCGGCACATTGAATGTGTCCTGCCACTCCTTTCTAGTCTGCCACGTTTCTGTGAATAGGTCTGCTTCGAACCTAATCTGTCTTCCCTTATAAGTTAAGGACTTTTCTCCCCTTGCTGCTTTCATAATTCTTTTCTTGTCTGTATTTTGTGAATTTGATTTGACTATGATATGCCTTGGTGATGGTTGGTTTTTGTTGGATCTAATGAGAGTTCTCTGTGCTTCTTGGATTTTGATGTCTGTGTCCTTCCCCAGATTAGGAAAGTTTTTTTGCTATGAATTGGTCACATAAACCTTCTGCCTCTTTTTCTCTCTTTGTCATCTTCTGGGACTTCTATGATTCAGATTCCTCTTTAATAAGTCACTGAGTCCTCTATGTCTTGTATTGTAATCTTTTGCCTTTGTTTCTCTCCTTTTTTCTGTTTCCTTATTCTCCATAACTTTACCTTCTGTAATGCTGATACTGCTCTGCTTCATCCATCCTTGCTGTCGTGGCATCCGTTCAAGATGGCATCTCAGTTATAGCATTTTTAATTTTGGCCTGACTAGATTTTTTTTTTTTAATATCCACAGAAGGGGATTCTGTGGTGTCTTCTGTGTTTTCAACCCCGGCTTGTATTCTTATTATCATGGTTCTAAATTCTTGTTCAGGCATTTTACTTACATCTGTGTTAAGTCCCGGTTGTCATTTCTTCCTCTTCTTTCTTTTGGCGTGAATCCCTTCATTTTTTCATTTGGGAGGAAGAAAGAAAATTAATGAAAATTTAGAAATTAAAAAAAAAATCAAAGCTAGATCCTAGGTGTCTTCCAGTCTGCTTGTTGAAAGAAGCTTGATAGAATAGAGAAAAAAAGGGAAAGGAGAGAAAGAAAAAGTAAAAAATGTAAAAATTAAAAAATAGAATAAAATAAAATGAAATAGAACAAAAAAATTTTAGTTATAAAAAATAAAGTAAAAACATTTTTTCTCTCTATCCAAGAAAAAGCAAGAAAAGAAAGAAAAAACAATTTAAGCAAAAACAGAAGCAAGGAAAATGAGCAAATAAGTGAACCTGTGAACAGAATGAAACCCAAATGAAGTTACATCCAGTTTCCCCTAGAACTGTAACTATGAAGCACTCTATAGTTCATACATGGAGCAGGTGGAGTGACTTGTTCTGGTCTTCTAGGAAATGTGCTTGGAGGGCAGGGTGCAGTTGGGTGGGGCTTGGTGTATTGGCTCTGTTCTCCACTGGGTGACACTGCTTAGGCTACTGGGGTAGATCAATGTGGTGCTTATGCTCGTGTGCACATGTGTGTGTGCAGGAGAGGTGGAAATGGCTTCACCCAGCTCCCTAGTCTCTGCCATAGGAACTTCGTGCCCTCACCAACCCACAATCAAGCACCCCTCCTTTGTCTCAGGCCTCCATCCACTCCCTGCCTCCACCCCATCCGTGTCCCAGCTGTCTGCCTGCCAAGCAGCACCTCCCTCCAGTGTTTTATCTCAGATGGAGTTGTGTTTCAAAACCTTACACTTCAGAGACCTCTGTGGCTTGGACGCCTGCTGACTCTCTGGTGGAGGGTCTTGCTGAGCAATGGCCAGGTGCTGGCTTGCCCCAGAAAAAGTTCATGCGATCGTGCAGTGGCAGAGGTTCAGAGATTATGGCAAATCACAACACATAGCTGGCCCCAGGTTTCGCTGCACTATGGCATCTTTGTCCCAGTACCAGCAAACGTGGCTTCTCTGTGGGGTCCACTGGGACCTTTTCCTTTGGGGAGGCCATATGGCTTCTACCAAATACTTTCTAATCAGGGGAACCACTTCTCCCCATGTGGCACACGGACCTCTAAGGCTCTGCTGTCTGCTCCTGGGGATTTGCCATACTTCCTCACCAGAGCACCACCAGGTACGGAACTCCCAAGACTTCAGACTCTGTGCTCCACTGTTCATAGAATCCTGGTGGTATTGAAACCCTCACCCTTCTACCTGTCAGTGGTTTTGGGGAAGAGATTACTTATTCAGTCTTCCTGTGAGTGTTTTCACTCTTTCTCTCTCCAGCTACTTTCAAGGGAATGCTTTTCTTGCAGGACCCCAATGCACCACACTTTCCCCCTTTTTTTTCTCTGTGTCTTCTGTATGAGAAAACAGCTCCCTGCCCTCTACAGCTTATCTCTCCCCCAGTTCACCTCTCTGCACTGCATGCCTGCTGAGTTCTGTGGCTCAAGTTATATAGGCCGTTGGGTTAATCCTCAGGTCAATTTCCTAGGTGGTCAAAATGGTTTGGTGCTGATCTAGCTGCATTTTAAGGACAAGATAAGCTCAGGGTCTCCATGCTGCTCTGCCATCTTTTTTTTTTTTTTAATCTTTTTTTTTTTTTATATATAAATGTTTGTTAATTTTAGAGAGAGTGCAAGGAGGGGAGGGACGGGGGGGGGGGGGGGGGGGGGGGGGGCGGGGAGGAGTCATGGAATCCGAAGCAGGCTCCAGAATCTGAGCCATCTTCGCAGAGCCTGATGCGGGGCTCAAACTCACGAACCATGATATCATGACCTGAGCCGAAGTCGGATGCTTAAGACTGAGCCGTGCAAGCACCCCTGTTCTGCCATCTTAACTCCTACTCTCTGTTAACCTTTAAAATCACTATATGGGGGCACCTGGGTGGCTCAGTTGGTTGAGCGTCCGACTTCGGCTCAGGTCATGATCTCATGGCTCGTGAGTTCGAGCCCTGCCTCAGGCTCTGTGCTGACAGCTCAGAGCCTGGAGCCTGCTTCAGATTCTGTGTCTCCTTCTCTCTCTGTTCCTCCCCCGCTCATGCGCTTTCTCTCTCTCTCTCTCTCTCTCTCTCTCTCAAAAATAAATTAACATTCAAAAAAAATTTTTTAAATAAAAAAAATAAAAACAAAATCACTATATGGTTTAAAAAGTATTTCGTGTATGGTAGTATATAATTAAATTTATATGATAACCAATAAAATAGGTAAGATAATAGTGTCATCAGTGTTGTGTATAGAACAGGGTTTCTCAACTTTGCACTATTGACACTTTGGGCCAGATAGATCTTTATTGTAGGGGCTGTCCTGTGCATTGTAGGGTAATTTAGCAGCATCGCTGGTCTCTACCCACTAGATGCATTAGCATTGTGCCTCCTCAGTTATGGCAGCCAAAAGTGTCTCTGGATATTGGGAAATGTTCCCTATGAAGCAAAATAACCTCCCATTGAAAATGACTGCTATAAAGAAAGAAACTGGTTCTGAGAAATTAAGCGACTTAATGAAGATCATACCTTTTGTAAGGAAAAAAGACCTTGAGCCTGTCTTTCAAATCCAGTGTTTTTTTCACTACATCTGACTACATCATCTGTATAATAATTTTCAAAGGTTTCATAGTAGTAGTTCAAGCAATAAAACAATGTGACAAATAAGCAAAACCCAAGTTTTAGGTACAGGGCACAAGAGTAGACCACATTTAGACCAGTACCTGTTACCTAACTTAATTTAATGTCAGCTAATCTGCAGTATCTAATAGAAAGCATCTTACATGTTCATTCAGTATGTATTGAGCACATACTATATATGTCACATATCATTCTATGTTCTTTGGTATATAACACTGTCTTATAATATAGAACTTAAATTTATATTGGGAAAGAGGGAGGAAAGCAGATAAGAAAAGGCTTTCAGGAAAGGCCTCTCTGAGGAGATCACATTTAATGAGAGACCTTATGAAGGAGTAATTCAGGCAAAAGGAAATTCAGATCTAGGACACAAGTGAAACCCCATAGGCAGGAGCTTACTTGCCATGGTAAAGGAATAATAGGTATGTCTGTGAACAAGGTAAGGAGCCACACAAAACCATGTTTCTAGAGGGAGTTCAGGCCAAAGCATGTTCACTTAGCCCATGGAAAGGAACTTGACATTTATTTTAAATGTTAACATGAAATCATTGGAGGGATTTTGTAGAAGAGAACTGATTTATGTTTTTAATTTTTTTTTTTAATATTTATTTTTGAGAGAGATTGCGAGCAGGGGAGGTGCAGAGAGAAAGGGAGACAGAATCTGAAGCAGGCTTCAGGCTCTGAGCTGTCAGCACAAGAGTCTGATGTAGGGCACGAACCTATGAGCCTTGAGATTATGACTTGAGTTGACTGAGCCACCCAGGCACCCCTGATTTATGTTTTTAAAAGATCATTGGCTATCATATGGAGAATAGGGACAAGGGACAGACAACAAAAAAGGAAAACAAGAGACTAAGAATGGAGGCAGTAGATGTGATGAGAAGTTGTCACATTCCTGAGATTGAGCCAGTAAGACTTGCTCTTGGAAGAATCAGGTGTTTGACCTTAGCACCTCTGAAGAAGGGGAAAACTGGGAAAGAAGCAGGTTGAGAGGCTTAGAACTAGTAGCTTTGGAGACAGGTTAAATTTTAGGTGTGTAATGCTCATCCAAATGGAGATAGCTAGTAGGCAGTTGAATATCAGCATTGGATTCAGGGAAGGGGTTAAGATAAGAATATTAATGTGGGAATTACCAGCGCATGGAGGTTACTCAAAGACATGGGTAGGTGAGCTCATCCAAGCCCAAAGAGTACTGATTTAAAAAGAAAAGAGCCTTTGGAAAGCTGAGCCCCGGTCATCCTAAATTTAGAGGGCAAAAAAGCGGGAGGGCCAGCAGAGGAGCTGCTATGTCTCAGGGAACTAGAGAAAAAAGGCATTTCAAGGAGGAAGTGGTTGCCTTTGTCAAATGCAACTGAGGGGCCCAGTAAGATAAAGACTGAGAATTTGGTAAGAGCAGGAAGGACAAAACCCTGACCAGAATGGATTAAAAAGAGAATGGGAAATGAGAAGGTAGAGTGAGTGTAGAGTATTTATTTAAGGGATGGTCTTGGTCTTAAGGGTTTTGGGGTTTTTTTGTTGTTTTTAATTTAAGTTAATTTGTATATAGTAAAATGCACCTGTCTTAAGTATATTTTGTTTTTAAATATAATTATGATACTGCATTTTATTTGTATGCTGGTAGAAATAATCCAGTTGGAAAGAGTGAGTTCATGATGGGAGAGAGAAGATAAGTGCAAGAGCAAGGCCTTATATAGGCAAAAGAGGACAGAGGTAGCACGAGTGAAGGGGTTGGCTTAGATGCAGGGACTGTTTGTGTGCTATTTTAGTAGGGAGGGCAAAGCATAGGGCTGCAGAAGGAGGGAGGGTCATAGATTTGTTGGTAAGAAGATGAGAGAGTTCTCTAATTGCTTCCTAGTGAAATAAGAGGCTAGATTTTTAGAGTGAAGAGAGGGAAAGGGAGTGGGAGTTGGAGTAAAGAAAACAAATAATCGGGAGAATGATAAAATGAATTGACTAGAGAAATGTAATAGGATTGCTGAAATTCTATTTGAGGTTATATATATTTGTATATTTTCATATAGAGAATGTGTATGTGTATGTGTGTATTTTTTTTTTTTTAATTTATCTTTATTTAAAAAGACAGCTGTTCACATAGTTGTTATTATCCAGCTATGTTGCTACTCTGGTATAGGTATACAGTAGGCACAGAAACCCAGGTCTGAGGATTCTGCAGGGGAATCTGATGAAAGGAAGAGAGCAGGGCATGAGCATGGGTCTTGCCTTGGGAGATGGTTATATAGTCTCTGACCAAAGATAGACATGAGGACATGAGGCTCTTGAGTGCTGGAAAGTAAAACAAGCAGGCCACTGAATTGGGCAATCTCATGGGGTTGTAGGAATGAGCATCCTAAAGGATGTTAATTGGAGAGTCAGGAGCTGGTGGTCAGAGAATGGGATTATTAAAGTTAAGATTTGGGGGCTGGATAGTAGTGTATGAAAATGATAAGAGTTTGCATCTGTTGGGGTAGGTGGCCAAGGTGGGGTGAGGATAGGATGGTTGGAAGTGAGGGAGAGAATCAGGGAAAGAGTTAAGAGTGCTGGGTGAATGTCTACGTGGTGGGAGCCCGTGGGAAGGCTGGCCCAGAGAGGGGCAGTGACCTTTGCCATGCTCCCTGGGTAATGGGAAGCATTGGAAGGATGTTGTCTGATAGCATGCATTGTAAAGGAGAAGTGGGTTTTGAGGGAAAAGGAGAAAAAGTGGTCGGGTAATACTTTTCTCTGAGGATGGACAGGTTTTAGGTAGAACAAGAAAGGAAATGGAACATTCAGAGACCAGGATAAGGATATAGGATAGATACTGCTGTTGGCAGGAGTGAGCTCCAGGTTGGAATGGAAGGATTTGGGGGTTGGGGACTTCTCATCTTCACTTGAAGAAATTTTGCCTTCGAAAATTGTCATATATGTTACTTAGTTTATCTAAAGGAATTATAAAATGTAATGTAGTTTTTCAGGAACCAATTTGATCCTTAATTTACTTTACAACATGTGTGTTACAGGAATGGTTTGCGGTGTATGTGGAACTTAATCAGCAAATTGCAGCACTCTTAAATGCTGGGGATGAGGAAGATCTTGTGGAACTGAAGTCACTGCAGCAACAACTTAGTGATGTTTGCTACCGACAGGCCAGTCAGCTGGAATTTAGGCAGAATCTCTTACAAGCAGCTCTTGAATTTCATGGTGTTGCCCAAGATGTAAGTGTCTACTCTGATTGCTTTTCTTTTCTTCAAATGATCTGAACACTTATACTTATCTGCACATAATTTTTGCAGGTTTGCATGTTTCCTAATTATTTTTCTGGAACAATAGAATAATTTGCTTGTGGAGAGATGATAAAAGTCTTTTTTTTTTTTAATTTTCATTTTTAAGTCATTTTGCATGCACATAAACCTGTTTTGTCTAGTCTTCCAACCTAGTTGATATATTTATTTTGATTGTTTCTCTGTTTATGCTTTATAACTTAGATTGAAATGGAAGTTGCAGTACTTTTTTTTACATTCTGCTGACCTGGATATAAATCTTTGTCTTCTTGGTGCATGCATCTATGTGTTCTGTCTTTCAGATAACATGTATTCTAATTATTCGTCCTTGTCTTTTAACAGCATAGTCTTTTTTCAAGTGTAATTGTGATAACCTCATTAGACATAAACCTCATTAATCATTAAACACTTTAGATGCTGATTACATCAGGGTTATCTCTTTGGTGTCCCTCTGCTTTAGTTGTCTCAGCAGTTGGATGGCTTATTAGGGATGTTGTGCGTAGATGTAGCACCAGCTGATGGAGCATCGATTCAGCAGACTTTAAAACTGCTTGAAGAGAAGCTGAAAAGTGTTGGTAAGCAGATTTTAAAAATGCTGAAACATAAGGGTTCTTTTTTTAGAAATATCATTACTATCGTTAGACAAGTCAACTTATACTGAACTAATTAGAATTATTTATAGGGAACATAGGAAAAATTAGTATAAAATAGGTTTTATTCCCTTGAAGGGTGTAATACATGGTAAAATTTTTATTTTTCATTGATGGCCAATCACCCTTCCTTCATTGGGCCTTTAGCCTTTCTTCTTTACCCAGCTATATCTACAGGTGCTATGTCTTGCATATCCTATGAACAGTTATTTGTAGTGCATGCATAAACTGTAATTAGCTGTGAAGTGTTCTGTGGTAAACCTTGTATGCCCCAAACTGTGTTTTATGCAATGATTTTTGTTGTTGCTATATCCTAACCTTGTGAATACATAGTCGGTTTGGTTCTGTGCATTTGTTTCTCCAAACTGGGAATATTGCCAAGGTTACCTACTCTCCCAAGGGGAGGATGGTCCCGTTTCACTTGACACCAAGGCCTTTTAACATTTTACTACAGTAGGAAGGAAATACAGTGAATTTCCCTAGGTCATGATGGAGAGAAGATAGTAGATGTACGAATGGGAAGGGAGGGTTATATTGAGGGGGATAGGATGGCAAAGGGGAATGGAGGCAAGGAAGCAGAAACCTGAGACAGAGATTTAGTTGAAAATGATGACATACCATTGAACCAGATTAATTAGTGAAAAGGATTTGAGGGAATGGGTTTGGAAAATCATGTTTGTATGGGCATTTTACTTGTTTGCAGTCTTTGTTATTTTAACACATGATAGGCATAATGCATATTTTGTATCTAATATGCCCAATGCACTTCATTTCAAAGTGTCAGAAGCTTTCTGGAATCATATTTTTCCTTTAAAAAAGAAAAAAATAAATAAATAAAAAAAAGAAAAAAAAAAAGAATTCCTCTCTGCTTGTCTAGTTTGGAGTACTGTAAATCTACCCTAAATGTTGCTTCTTGTTTGGTATAAGCTGGACGATGCCTGTACTCAAAACATTCAGCATCCTTTTTTCACGGTGATCATACATTGCTTGAATGCTTTGAAGTCTTGTAACTCTTCTACATTTTTTTGAACAAAATGTTTGCTGTTTTCTCCTAAAAATTGGACTACGTAAAAGCAAAAAGGAAACAAATTGAAAAATCTTACTATAACCAAGATAGAAATTCTCACACTTACTTCCTGCTTTCAATTTTGAGAAATAATCGGAAATTCTCTTTATGGAGAATTTGGCATGAGAAGGAGCTCCAATTTGAACCACTTTAAAAGGGGTTTATTGCTTGAAGTGTTCAGAGACCTCCACCCCAAGGTAGTTTAATGCACAAAGCTGTTCCACTTGGAATCCAAGTACAATTGAGAGGATTTACTTGAGGGAGGGAAAGTGCCTCTTTTGTTTAAGAGATTAAATCTAGGAACTTTTTTTTTAGATGTAGGATTACAAGGTTTGCGTGAAAAAGGTCAAGGACTTCTGGATCAGATCTCCAATCAGGCATCCTGGGCCTATGGAAAGGATGTCACCATTGAAAATAAAGAAAATGTGGACCACATACAAGGAGTGATGGAAGATATGCAGCTTAGGAAACAAAGGCAAAGTTTGACTATTAATGTTAATTTTTGCTAAAATAACATAATATTAAAATAACTGATATAATTTATATTTTCCATACAGAGTATAGGTTCTCACCTGTGATTTGGTAGGCATGTGTTAGGTTTTGGTGAATGGAATTATTCTGTGTAATTGTACTAACAACAACAGTTTGTTCAATTAATGCTACCTTTTCCCTTTTTACCCACTGGTGAAATTTCACTTACACCCAAGTACTTCACATTCCATATCTTCACGGTAGCCTGTGACTCTTCTGTCCTTTAAGAAAACCCATTTTGGAGGGGTGCCTGGGTGATGCAGTCGGTTAAGCATCTGACTTCAGCTCAGGTAATGATCTCACGGCTCGTGAGTTCAAGCCCCACGTTGGGCTCTGTGCTGACAGCTCGGAGCCTGGAGCCTGCTTTGGATTCTGTGTCTGCCTCTCTCTGCCCCTCTGCTGCTTGTGCTCTGTCTCTGAACAATGGATAAATGTTAACAATATTAAAAAAGAAAAGAAAACCCTTTTTGGAGAACTTGGCTCTTTTCCATTTTCATTTAGTTTAGAGATGCTCTTAAGTGTGTCATCTGCATTGATCAGCTTCTTCGTTTGAACTGAGTCACAAATTGTCACACATCCATTGTACTCATTTGCTGTGAAAGAATAGACAATAGATTCTGGGTAAGAGGCTATTTAGTTTTCTTTGATATACAGCGAGGAATTTTTTTTTATTTTTTTATTTTATTTTATTTTATTTTATTTTATTTTATTTTATTTTATTTTATTTTATTTATTTTTATTTATTTATTTATTTTTTAATATATGAAATTTATTGTCAAATTGGTTTCCATACAACACCCAGTGCTCATCCCAAAAGGTGCCCTCCTCAATACCTCAATACCCTCCCCTCCCTCCCACCCCCCATCAACCCTCAGTTTGTTCTCAGTTATACAGTGAGGAATTTAAAGGATTCTTTGAAAATTCAATTTGCAGTAGTAACTGGAGAGCATTACAAAGTAGAAGGTTAAATTAATATATGAAAGTATATACAGTGTAGCATGGTTGTATGAAATGTTGGCACACTTAGAAATTTTAACATCATCAGTAAAACCTCACAGAACACATCACTACATCACACAGAAAATATGCATTAGGCAGAAATTCCTTCTAGCCTAGTATCTGCAAACTTACCATTTCATTATTTATTCTAATCACAAAGTAACTCTGTTCTTACTAAAGCCGACTACCTCATGTTTTCCCCTTCCACTCTCATTCTCTACTCTGATCTCTGCCTCTCATTTAAATCCTTAAATCTCTCCTATTAAGAAAAAAATTATACACATGCACATACTGTCCTCTTCAACCGCTTCATTGTCATCTAGCCCTAGAGTTCTCCTTGTTGAAAGCTTAGTCATTTGAAGGTCTAATCTGCACTCATGCTACTTTCTCACTGACTGTCATTTACTTTTTAGCCCTCCCCAGTCTGACTGCTACCCTCACCATTTCACTGAACTTCTTCTCATTGATGTCACCAGTGACTTTGTAATTGCCATATTGAATAAATGCCTGATCTGGCTCAAAATCCAGGGAATATTTTTGGTCTTAATGTAGCTTGATCACACTGAATAGCATTGGACACCACTGACTTACTTTCTTCTTGAAACACTCTGACAACTTTGTCTTCTTTTGAAAACACCCTCATCCTGGCACTCTGTCTTCTCAGTTTTCTTCGCTGATTTCTTGTTCTGTCACTAATTTCACTGCTTTCAGGGTTTGAGGCCAAATCCTCTTCTCATTCTGTGTGTTCTCCCTGGACAGTCTTACTACTTTAATGACTTTATGTGATTGTAACTAAGTATTTATGGTTCTGACCCCACCCCTGCCCTTGCTTTAGATCTGTAATCCCACTTGCCTACTTAGTATCTCCAGGTATTTTCCCCCATACATTCCTCAGACCTAGTATGTTCAGATAATGTACTCTTCTCTTTTAATTTTCCAGGTAAAGTTACCATCAGCTACCAAATTTAGGATTTATCCTAAAATCCATACTCTTCCTCATCTCTTATAGCCTAGTTAAATGTCTTAAGTTCTACTTTCTCTGAATCCTGAATGTTTTCTACTTAAGATCTTCTCTCTTATCTGCCTCTGGCCTTGTTCTTCTCTAGTCTGTTGTACATGACAGTAAATCTTTGTAAAGTGCATATCTAATCATAAAACCCCACTCAGTGACTTCCTTTTTTCTCACATGAAGTTCTGTCTCCTTGAAATAGTGTGGGAGACCCTTCATAATTAAATCCTGCATAATCTTATTTCCTGCAACTTTCTCATATAAACACAGTTGTTTTTACTTTCCTGAATGCACTGTGCTGTTTCATGAATCTGTGACTTAGAATACTTCTTTCTTCATTTTCTGGCTGATGAACTCCTGCTTATTCTTCATGACTCGGATACTTATTTTTGGAAGGCTTTTTTTTTTTAGATTTCTAAGGCACGTTTGGTCACTTGTTCCTCCCTCTCCCATAGAACTCTTTACGTAGCTCCACAGTAGCACTTAACATATTGTTTCTTTAGAAGTCCACCTCCCCAAATGCGACCAACTTAATAGTTTAGACCATGTCTTACATTTTCCAGGCGCATTATCCAAGACCCGAAAGCATGTGTTAAGTATATCTGTGATAGCGTTTTCATCATTACAGTGCCTTACATTGTCGTTTAGCTTCAGATTTTAAACAATTCTTGCCATAATCACTTCCTTTTAGTCCCTTGTAGAGTTTCCTTTAAGGTCATTTTAGTAATATGGGCTTTCATAAAGGAGGTCCTTATAAAAAATAGCCTTGTGACCATGGTTTCTGTATTGTTATTCAGCTTGCTGGAGAACATTGACTGTAGCAGAGCCCAGTGCATCCTGGGTAACTGGTTATTGGTATTTGGCATTGTAGTGAATTTGAATTCTCTCTTCTGTCTAAATTAACATAGAATTGCATGGGTATGAAGGGAATGGATCAGAGCTGAGTTAGGTCAAGTCACCTTGAAAGCTTAATCTGTATATTAGATAGGGCAGACCACACTAAAATTTAAAAATACTTAGGGCACCTGGGTGGCTCAGTCCGTTAAGCATCTGACTTCGGCTCAGGTAATGATCTTGTGGTTTGTGAGTTTGAGCCCCACATCGGACCCTGTGCTGAGAGCTCAGAGCCTGGAGCCTGCTTCAGATTTCTACATTTCCCTCTCTCTCTCTGCCCCTCCACCATGCAAGCTCTCTCTTTCTCTCAAAAATAAATATTAAAATAAATAAGTAAATAAAATGTAAAAATACTCTGAATTGTATTTCTCTACACCCAGAGATCAATAGAGCTTTATTTCTTCTTTGGAACACAGATGGGAGTGTTTTTTGTTTTGTTTTTTATTTAGAATTAGATAGTGCTTTGGGTAATATAATGAAAAATGTTAACATTTTTGTCTTATTTCATTGGAGCATCATCTTCAAAATTAGTATTTGAGAAGGTTTACACTTTTTTTGAAGTTTTTAAATTTATTTTGTGGGAGGTGGGGGAGAGAGAGAGAGAGATCATGAGTCAGGGAGGGGCAGAGAGAGAGGGAGAGAGAGAATCCCAAGCAGGTTCTAGGCTGTCAGTGCAGAGTCCAATGTAGGGCTCAAACTCACAAACCATGAGACCATGTATGACCTGAGCAGAAATCAAGAATCAGACCCTCAACCGACTGAGCCACCCAGGCACCCTGACAAACTTTGAATCTTATCTTTGAGGCTTGTTTAATGCTAACTGGCAGTGGAGATTTCTTTGGATTTTAGTATACCACTATGTTTATGCTTTGCTTCAGTATTTTGCAGAATCCATTCTATCCTCGAGAGTGTGTGATTAGGTATCCTTCAGGTGTCTTGAGGGTTTTGAAGTATTTTGATGTAACATAGATATCCTTAAAATTCTTACAAATCAGTACAGAATAGTTGAAGTCTCCATGGTGTGGAAGATTAAGTATTTTAATATACTATAAAATATGTGTGCCAGATGGTGATGTTATAATAGTTATTAACGAAACTGAAATGATGTCTTAAATTTATGTTTGGGTTTATTAGATGTGAAGACATGGTAGATGTGCGAAGGTTAAAGATGCTTCAGATGGTGCAGTTGTTTAAATGTGAAGAAGATGCTGCCCAGGTAAAGATCAATCAGGCACATGATGTAGTTGTCTTCTCTTAAAATATTGATTTCACCTATTAAAAAAGTGTATTTTTCATGGTCCAAGAAAGTAAATGCATTAAGTCAAGTTCTAGCTTATCTTGTTAAAATAATAAAGTGGTTTTTTTTCTTTTCAGTTACCGTACTGGTCTTATTTGGCTTATCTTCTCAGTGAAATTCTCCATTTAGCTAGAAATTGGGATTATTTATTATTATTACTGTTGACTTTCTTGTGAGTTACATGCCAGGATTAAGGCTGGTGTAGCACGTTGCTTTTTAACCTGAAAGAGGGTTTTTTTCAACTAAACAATGTTATCTCTATGTAGATAGCATCACAGAACATGTAAGATCTATATTACATAAACTCATGATCTTCTAATAATACAAATCATAGGATATTGATTTTATTTTTTATTTTTTAAATGTTTGTTTATTTATCTATCTATTTATTTATTTATTTTTGAGAAAGAGAGCAAGAGGAAGAGAGAGAATCTCAAGCAGGCTCTGTGTTGTCAGACGCAAAACCTGACGTGGGACTTGATCTTATGACCTGTGAGATCATGATCTGAGCTGAAATCAAAAGCTGGATACTTAATTTACTGAGCCACCTAGGCACCCCCACATAATACTAAAAGAATGCTTCTCTTGGGGCACCTGGTTGGCTCAGTTGGTTGAGCATCCAACTTCAGCTCAGGTCATGATCTCATGGTTCATGACTTCAAGCCCTACAGTTGGGCTCACTGTTGTCAACACAGAGCCCGCTTTGGATCTTCTGTCCCCCTCTTTCCGCCCCCCCCCCCCCGTGCCCCCTCTTGTGCTTTCTCAAAAATAAACACTTTTTAAAAAAATAAAAGAGTGCTTCTTTTTAATACATCTTGTTAGATTTTACAGATTTTGACGGGGAGGAGAGGTCATTAATTCATGTAGCTTGGCATTGAATGAAATGAGCTATTAAGAAGTTAGGTTATAACTAGTAGGTTAATTAATCACATGGTAGTAATTTTTCTTTTTATAAATACGTTTTGATATAATAAGAGTTATGAATCGAGCTTCACTGTTCTTTATTTTTATTTAGGCAGTAGAATGGCTAAGTGAACTTCTGGATGCCCTGCTTAAGACCCACATCAGATTGGGTGATGATGCTCAGGAAACAAAAGTTTTACTGGAAAAGCATAGAAAATTTGTTGATGTTGCACAGGTGCAGAACTGGTTATCTTCCTTTTCTACAAGCTCAGTCTTTGAATAGCTTTCTGCATGATTATAATGTAACTTAACCCTCCAAGTCCAAGAAGGTTAGTCATGTTATTTCAGAAATATCACAGAACTAAGAAAAGTGTCAGCTGGTACATCAAAACTAGCCTGCATAAACTTGAGAGGGTTTATGTTCTCCTGAATACAGGTTCTGTATATGCTCCCTCTGATTTATATGTTATATGAATGCTGTTATATACTATGTCATTATGTATACTGTGTTATATGCTATGCCATTTTTAGGCAATCCAACTGCTCACTCACTAAAGTTAATAAGAAATATGTGTTAATATCAGTAAAGTAGAAGTCCCAGTTTTTCGTCTCCTCAGTATTAGTATAACAACACAAACTCTGTGTGTGTGTGTGTGTGTGTGTGTGTGTGTGTGTGTGTGTGTGAGAGAGAGAGAGAGAGAGAGAGAGAGAGAGAGAGAGAGAGAGAGAGAAAGAGAAAGAGAGAAAAGTATCTTAATTTATTTTCCCTAATAATTGAGCTCTCAGTGAACAGTTGTGGTTTCCTGTGTGGGATATAAAGTGCCCTATAAAGCATCCATTTTCACCCACTTGTTGGTTAGTGAACGAGCAGACATTCTTTTTGGCCAGTGGAATCAAGTAGACTGAGATGGGGAAAACAGAGTAAGAGAATAAAACCTAACAAGGAAGAAACTTACTAAAAAGTATTGCTTTCCTATCTTTTATTATGCATGCAGTTAATTTATAGTAGTAAGTACCAGTGGAGTCATTCCGCATTGATTTCTGGTAGTGTTACTCATTTGCAACCACAGTCCTCCTGTACACTTTTCCATCTCTCTTTTCAGAATTCTTTTATTGTAATTTCATGTATACTTTTTTTTTGTTTGTTTTTAGAGCACTTACGACTATGGAAGACAGTTGCTACAGGCTACAGTTGTGTTGTGCCAATCTCTGCGCTGCACGTCTCGATCATCTGGGGACACGCTTCCTCGACTGAACAGAGTATGGAAACAGTTTACGATAGCGTCTGAAGAGAGAGTACATAGGCTGGAGATGGCTATTGCCTTTCACTCAAATGCCGAAAAGGTTTGCTTTTTTAAAAAATGTAGTCTCAGTAGTATTTATTGCCTGTTTTTAAATATATTACTTTTAATATTATAATTATGTAGTTAGCTTGGTTTTTTTTCTTATTGCAACTCCTATTAATCCTACGTTTAAAGTTTGTTTAGATGTAACGTATTCTTAGAGAGTTCAGATGAAATCCTCTTAGTAATCCATACTAGTGCTGGCATACTGTGCTTGGAGAAATCCAAAACCATCCAGGAGTCCTCTCTCAACAGTGCTTCTCTTCTCTCCAGACCTGGCGCCCAGAATGTGCTCTCTATATTTAGGGTGGCACGACTCCCATCTCTTTTGTTACGCAAGGAAAGGAAACTTTGCCTCTGCATCTACTACTAATTGTCATAACATTTTTAAAAGAGCACTTAGTAATTTTATAATGTTTACACTAGAGACTACCCAACTCAAAGAGAGTAAGGATAAAAATAAAACTTTTTTTCATGTGTTATATTTAAAGATTCATTCTGGAATTTATTATTTAATGAATTCATTAGTCCCAGAAACCAAAAATGAAATGTGTAGTGTTATTTGGGCAGATTTTCAGCAGAGCCCTTTTCGGAACTCTGCACAGAGAAAATTTATAGCACCCAACCAACCCTTACATTTGTCCTCTGAGGAGGAGCTTCGTTATGTAGTTAACTTTGTTGTGATCTCGCACATTGAAAGTTGATGTGTGGGGGCTGTTCAATATAATGAAATATGAGAAACCTAAATGTAAGTGTGATAGCCTAGTCTATAAAATAGAAGAGATATTATCAGGAATTAGATAGTTTCTGTCTTGTTATGCAGTACATCTGTTGGGAAGTGTTCATAGTTAACTCTCCCTGAGCTGGTCACTGAACTCCACAGGTCAGTATTTTGGTTTAAAATAGGCCTAATGATGATAATTGTGAAAGTATACATAAAATGGCTTAATTTGTTTATCTACTGATTGTTTTAATGAAAAGTTTTTATTGAAGTATATTAACATAGAAAAGTACACAGATCATAAATGTTCAGTGAATTTGTTGAATTCAGTCTGTTCGATGAATTTTCACGAAGAGAACATGACTGTGTGATCAGCTCAGTATTCAAACAACAGAACATTACCAGTACCCCAGAAGCTCTCCCACCCTCTTTTAGTCACATTGCGCCTTCTGTCCCTCCCTCCTATCTAAGAGGCCCAATTCCTAACGCTACTGATAGCTTTTTTAAAAAATTAATTAATTAATTAATTAATTGCAATTCAAGTTAGTTAACATACAGTGTAGTATTGGTTTCAGGAGTAGAACCCAGTGATTTATCTCTTACGTATAAAACCCAGTGCTTATCCCAACAAGTGACCTCCTTAATACCCATTGCCCATTTAGCCTTTCCCCCCACCCTCAATTTGGGAAAGAGGGAGGATCTCTGAGGAGATCACATTTAATCAGAGACCTTGAAATGATATGAAGGGGTAATTCAGGCAAAAGGAAGTTCATCAACCCTTAGTTTGTTCTGTATTTATGAGTCTTTTATGGTTTGCTTTTCTCTCTGTTTTTATCTTATTTTTCCTTCCCTTCCCCTACATTAATCTGTGTGTTTCTTAAGTTCTACATATGATACTGTTTTTAAAATGTATCTGTGAGGCCACTCTGGAATACAGTATGAAGGTTCTTCAGAAAGTTAAAAAATAGAACTACCCCTATGATCCAGCAATTGTACAACTAGCTATTTACCCGGAGAATTTAAAAACACTTATCCAAAGGGATACATGACCCTGATATTTATAGCAGAGTTACCTACAATAGCCAAACTATGGAAGTAGTCCAAGCGTCCATCCATAGATGAACGGATAAAGAAGGCATGGCATATCTACACAATGGAATATTACTCAGCCATAAAATAGAACGAAATCTTGCCATTTGTAACCACATGGATGGAGTTAGAGAGTTTAATGCTAAGCGAAATAAGAGAAAGACAGATACCATATGATTTCATTCATATGTGGAATTTAGGAAACAAAATAATGAGGAAAGGGGGAAAAAAAGGAGAGAGAGGCAAACCAAGAAACAGACTCTTAACTATAGAGAACAAACTGAAGGTTAATGGAAGGGAGGTAGGTAGGGGATTAAACAGGTGATGGGGATTAAGGAATGCACTTGTGATGAGCACAGGGTATTATATGGAAGGGTTGAATCACTATATTGTACACCTGAAACTAATGTTACAGTGTATGTTAACTAATTGGAATTTAAATAAACACTTTAAAAAATAAAATGTTTCTGCAAGGACATTTTAAGGTCTAGACTTCTCTTAAGAGGTCCTATAAGAATGTAAATTGTTGAGAGTTTTTTGCATAGAACATTACTGTTCTTTTCCTTCTGTTACCTGGCCTTTTTTTCTTATCATGCCTATAATAAGCTCAATTATAGGTTATTTACTGTTCAAACCTTTGTAAAGCTTTTTGTTATCAGATGGTATTTTCTTCTTGACTGTGTTTTATTTTATACCAATATGCATAAATATAACTCTAAGTAACTTACATAGTATAATGACTGAGAAGATACTTAAATTGAATCTAGAACTTCTTATAAGGTTCTTTATGAGTAATGCTGAAATGAACAGATTGGATTAAGTAAAATACAATGCAAAAAAAGTTGCAAAAATAAATACTTCTCATTTCCCCCATATTTTATGTTTATTTTTCTTATAATCTAGTGTGCATCTTAGACTTACAGCACATCTCAATTTGGACTAGCTGCTTTTCAAGTGTCACGAGACACATGTGGCTGGTTGCTACTATGTTGATCAGTGTGGGTCAGTACCTTTAGACTTAGCTAGTATAAATTACAGCATTTTCTTTCTTCCTTTCTTCCTTCCTCTCCTCCCCTTTCCTCACCTTTCTAAATTTAAATGGTAATAGTTAAGGAAAAAGTAATATTTTATCAAGGACCGCAGAACTTCCTATATGTGAATTATAGTTTTAACGGTTTACATCAGGTAAGTCAGCAGATCAATTTTTAAAATAACTGTAGTGTCTGTCTAGGTCATCCCATCAGTTCTGTGTTTGTATACTTGAGTATATGTGGTTTTGCATTTATATTTTGTTTCATTTTTGTAAAGTTTTTTTTTTTTTTTTTTAAGTTTATTTATTTATTTTGAGAAGAGGGCAAGGGAGGGACAGAGAAAGGGAGAGAGAATCCCAAGCAGGCCCTGTGCTGTTAATGCAGAGCCTGACACAGGGCTCAATATCATGAACTGTGAGATCATGACCTGAGCCAAAATTAAGAGTCAGATGCTTAACCAATTGAGCCACCCAGGCTCCCCTCTTTCATTTTTTAAGTCTGTAAGCTGTTTGAGATCAAAATCTATATCTCAGTCCCATCCCAAGCTGCTAAATAAACATTTAGTACAATAAATACTTAATGAATGAAGGAATACTTTGTAAGTGCAGTTTGAACTTACTTTCCAAATAGTAGTTTAGTATTACTTTTTCTTGGAAATCACTGTAGACCTTTTGTATTCTCATTATATATTATTAGTAAGGATTATGTATTTCATTTTGTTAGGATTTTTTGAGCCAGTTTCACCAGTAATCAATCTTGTACAAGGGTGTGTACATGAAGATGCTAAGAACAAAACAAAAATACCTTCAATCTACTGAATTTACATGAGCTTGATTGCCTTTCTATATTTCTTGATTGATGATACCATTTTATTTGTTGCAGATTTTGCAAGACTGTCCAGAAGAGCCCGAAGCTATTAATGATGAGGAGCAGTTTGATGAAATTGAAGCGGTTGGGAAATCCCTTTTGGATAGATTAACTGTTCCTGTAGTTTATCCTGATGGGTATGGTACATGTTCTTATAATCTTGTCTTTTTATTGGTGAGGTCTTAAAGTGAAATCATCAAGAGAGGAAAATCTGTTTCTTAAAAAGCCAAGTAAATTAGCTTTGGTTCACATCTTCAGTTCCTACAATAAATTAGTTTGTAATGAAAAGAAATGCAAACTCAACTGTTAGCAAAAGTGGATTTGGTACTTGCTATCAAATGTGCTTCTTGACAGCTTGTTGTAGAAGAAAGATCACTGATGAGGTTGATACTCCTGGGTTCTAGCCTTGGCTGGATGATAGGGAGTAGGGTGACTTTGGGCTTCATCCAGGGAAGGGAAGGGGAGTGGAGGGGTGTAATGTATAGTGAGCTTATAATTTATCAAACACTAAGTTAAGCACTTCATTTCACTATTTTTGACCAAACAGTGCTAGACCAGTGTGATTATTCCTGATTTACAGATGTAGAAACTGAAGCTCAGAAAGATTAAGTGAGGTGCTCAGGATTTCACAGCTTATAAGTGGAATTGGAATACACTGTCAGGTCTGTGTGGCTCCAAACCCATTCTCTTTCCAATATGCTGTACGGATTCGTAATTTCTTCATTTGTAAAACGATGGGGTCCTGATTCCCACATTCCTTTTACATTTCAAAAGATGATAGTAAAAGTAAGAAGTAATCTCATGCAAATAAATGGGCCAGTAAATGAATCTGAAGGAGCTTCATCCCTGAGGATCTTAGACCTTCTCAGTGAAAATAGTTTAGAAGTAATCCAGAGGATATTTAATTCAAATGACAGAGAAGCCAAGTCACTGGATACATCTATCTTACATTGTAGAATAGCATACTGGATAGGATTGTGGCCTCTGGAATCAGATTTCTTAGGTTTAAATCTCAACTCTACCACTTAGTAGCTGTAACACCTTGGGCAAGCCACTCAACCTTTCTGTGCCTCAATCCTGTCATCTAAAAAGTAGGGATATAAAATAGGGATATATTATTCATACCTCCTCAGGTTACAGGGGCAGGGGAATTATGTGAGCTGAATGTATATAAATTACTTGAATCTGATACATAGTAAGTGCCACTACTGTGTTATGAACTTCATGTGATTATTTGGAATTTATTTGGGGAAGATACGATTTTATTCCCTTGAAAGAATATAATTCATTATCTACATTTATATAATCTCTGGTCATAGCCAAACTTGAACCATCAGAAATAACCTAAATACATGTTACATATCTGCAGTGTATGAGAGAATAAAATCTGAAAGTTTGTAAATTCAGCTTATAACAATATTGAAGGGGCGCCTTCTGGTTGTTCCAGGAAAGCCCCACTCCCGTTTCCACATTTCACAGCCAGGTGTTACAGCATCTCCTCTTCTCAGGTCAGCCTAGGAGCATCTATAACTGGCATTTTTGCTTGGGCTTCTCCTCCTTCCACAAATAGTCATATGGCATTTCCTCATGTTTTTAAGATTGAAGAATAAGTACTGTGTGTTCAGATTTTACAACCACCTTTAATATGTGGATTTACTATTCTGTTCCATTTGTAGGATAACCTTTTGATGCTATACAAAGTTTGTTTGATAGCAAGCTTATTCAGATTTCTCTTTTGTCACATTGTCCTGGAAAAATAAATTAGATGATCTCTCTGAATTCACTGCTTGAAGACTCAGGTTCAAATCCTGGTTTCCCCACTGTGTGATCCTAGTTAAGTCATTTAATTTCTAGGCCTTAGTTTTCTGATCTTAAAAAATGCAGATTGTAACCAGATACTTTCTAAGAACTCTTCTAGCTCCAAAAGATTCTAGTGGCTCCGAATACATTATCTTTTCAAGTAGGATAACATTAAATGATTTTATCTATTAAAGTCCCAAGCGATGCCTTAACATGAAACGGATATTTTATTTGCCAGCTATATTAGACGGTTGGTGTACATAACCCTTATCATTGAAGGACACATACAGGTTTTATATTTGTGTTTGCTTATGCACCTTAAGCTGAAAAGTAAATATCTCCAGTGTTTGTTTCTTTTATGGTTTCATTGTTGGGTTGCATTGTTTAGTTTATTGAGATTGTCATAAGTAAACATTTAGTACAATTAATCTATTTCTTTCAACATATCTTCAGATATTTTATGCCATTTATAAAAATGTTTCTCTGCAGGGCACCTGGGTGGCTCAGTTGGTTAAGCATTCTACTCTTGATTTCGGCTCAAGTCATGATCTCTTGGTTCATGAGATCGAGCCCTGCGTTGGCCTTTGCGTGAAATATGAAGCCTGCTTGGGATTATCTGTCTCCCTCTCTCTCTACTCCTCCCTCACTCATGCTCTCTCTCTCTCTCTCAAAATCTTTTTTTTTTTTAAAGAATAAAAAATTAAAAAAGTTTGTCCTACCGAATTACTACTCAAAGATAAACAGCATGGTTTGCAAATGAACTAATGCCTTATCACATAGATAATTTTTATGGTAATCTTTGCTTCCTTTTGAATTTGCTATGGTCAGTGGATTTATATTAACCTGATTGGGGTTTTTCTGTTTCTTTTGATTTTTAGAACTGAACAATATTTTGGGAGTCCAAGTGACATGGCTTCCACCGCAGAACACATCAGAGACAGGATGAAACTGGTTAGTCTCAAAAGGCAGCAGCTGAGACATCCTGAAATGATGACCACAGAGAGCTAATAGCTACCAGCTTCCCACAAATCTGCAGTTCATAATCCCGCATGTCGTTGGCATACTACAGCATTAGCTGCAATACATTAAGATACATTTCACAGTCAGAATAAGCCTCATTTCTCTCCATTTTACATTTCTCTCTACATGTTAACACTTTGCAACTACCAAGGCATAATTATTTAACATGCTTTGAGACCATAGACTCCAAGTATCTTAATAGAAGGAACTGTAAACATTGCACTGAAAACTTGCTTTAAAGCTTTACCTGACCTGTCAATTTGTAGATGAACAACTGATAATAAGCTTTGAATGGTGCTAATAAGAGTTTAGGAATTCTCTCTATAAAAATGGTTGACCTTTCTCCCCAGGTGATGTAGTAAATTTAGATAATAGTTAAATTGTTACTAGTAGACAGTGGTGTACTCAGAAATTTTACTTTGTAATTCTTCAAAAGTGATTATTTTTATTGTGTCAGTATGAAGAAAATCTTCAGATCTTTGATATATCATATTCATTAAAAGACAGTTTCCTATTTGTATTGATAATGTATTAAAAGTTGTTTGTGCTTAATAAAAAGCTTCTTTTAAACATCTTATTTAATTTGGTGATTATATCCTGTTTCCAGACATGAGTGCCTTATTTAAAAGGGCATTCTTAGGATTGTGAGGCTGGCATAGTATTTGTTTTTTCCATGTTTGTTGCATGTATTTTAGCCAGGAAATCCATATGTAAGCATGTGTATATAATAAGCATGTTTAATTTTGAGAAATAATAAGTTTAGATCTTAAAGAACTTAAGAATAATGGAATACTATTTCTGATTGTTCTCTTCTTCAATTTGAAAAATGTTATCCAAATTATTACCTACCTTGAAGATACTTTATCTATGGGGAGGAGGTATGGGGAGAAGGCATACATAATTACTTAAGTGTAATCCTTTATATCAGAGGAATCTTACTGGAGCTAAAATAGCATTTGTCAATAAAATTTAATTTCTCATACTAGAAGCAAAATTCTGAAGTAGTCTAGTAACAAAAATTGTACAACTCTTTTAGAAATAAAATTTATAAAATGTTAGTGCTTTTAAGTTTATATTAAGTTTAAATGGTAAAATACGTATTTAATTTTTGTGTTAATTTTTATTTCAGAAAATGTTTTTGAAAAAGATTAAAAATACTTTTTTAGTCTGTGATCAATACAAAATTATGCAAAGAATTGTATGCTGGTTTCTTTTCATGTCTTCAGTGATGTTCATGTATCTTGCAATGCAAAAAAATCCCTCTGCACCTACCGATTCTCCAGCCTTCTTCACTGCCAGACTTCTCGGAGAAATCCATATCCATTCTCCCTGCATCCTCACCATTCACTGCTCAGCACCTTGCAGTCTGGTGTAACATAGCACTTCAGTGAAACTCTTCTCAGTGTGCTCTCAGTTACTGAATTGAATAATTTTTTTGCCCTCTGTCTGCGTTCCTTGTCCTCTGTCTCTGCAACATTTACACCATTTAGCAGCCTTTCCTAGACAGTGTCTCCACCCTCGAAGATGTTATCCTCTGCCATAACCGTGAGTACAGTCACACAGCTTTTAACTTAAAGTGTATCTACTCAAATGTGCTCTCAGATTCTGTCTTCGGAATGCTTCTGGAGGTATCTCATCCTTAGGGTTTCTGTTTTATCCTAGCATTCTCTGTTACGTATCTGGTCCAAAATTCTAGACCCATACTTTCAACTACCCACTTGACATTTCCTAGATGAAGTATCATATTTTTCACCTTTCTTCTCTGTGAGCAGTTTTGGTTAAAGGTGCAGCCTTTTTTTATAGTCAAACATGCCAGAAAATCTGGGAGAAACTTCTGCCCCCTTTTTTCTTATGCTGCCACTGCTTCTGAAAACATCCAGGAAATTCTTTCTATATTTGATAATCCTCTCAAGTCTTTTAGGACTTAACTTCTGAGTATGGACTTTTGTGATTCTTCATTTCAGTCTTCATAATGGTGCTCACCACATGCTACAATTGTTTATTGATGTCTGTGCCTGCTACATTATAATCTCTTTTGAGGGAAGGAATCTTGTGGGACTCTCCTGTTCCCAGCCTTTTCCTCATATGTAATAGTTGCTTTACTTCTTCTGTATGTGAATGGTCTGTTGTAGGCATTAGTAATAGTCCCCCTTATATGATAGTCTAAAGTGTGTTTTAAATATATTTCTTAAAGTTATGACTGACTTATGAATGAATCTACTCATAAGGAAGTGATTTGGTGTTTCAGATACTTATATATTAGGTAATTTAGATACTTAGTTACACTCAATATCTATTCTACTGAACTTCATAGTGATTAGAGTGCTTTTATTAAGACTTTGCTAGAAAAGAACTACACTGTAAGTAAAGGGGCTCTTAGTTTTATCATCAACTCGACTGCTAATTGTCCAGTGAGTTAGTTGTTAATATGCCTTAAGCTATTTGCCTACAGCAAGAGTAAGGCAGCATCTAGAAATGTTATTTGTAACTTGACTATTTGAGATGAAATGGAATATGCTTTTGACATGATATTGTTCTTCATTTGTAAATTTGCTGCTACTTTCTATATGTATATCTGTACATACACGTACAGTTATGATTGAAAACCCAACAATGCCCTAACGTGATTTTGTTTCGTAGCATCATAGTGTACTTAGAGTACACATGAAGGAAGTGACTGCAGTCTGTTTGAAATCATGAGTTCTTTGTACATCATAAATTGACTTTGGTCCACAACTGGAGGAAGAACCATCATTTCTACATGCCATCTATTGGTATATGCCACAACTTTCCACATCACTTTAGCTCATCTCAGGGAATTCTTGGAGTGTTCATTGGGCTAGTTTTGTTTTGTTTTTTGTTTTGGTTTGGGGGATTTTTTTCCTCTTGCCTTCTTATTGTGTATTTGCTCCTCTCTTAGCTCAATATATAAGTTTTGACAGCTGTTCTTCACACGTCTGACCCAGCAGATGCAAAGATGGTACCTTGATTTCAGAAAAAAATTGACTTCATTCCCAGTTCCCATTGTTGGCAACACATTGCTGATGGTGATGAGATGCTCACCCTGCCAGCCAGGATGATGATGGCAGGTCTAGGCTTCATCACTGGGTACAGGATTGGATACTACTCTCACTTTATAGGCATTTAAATTAGCCAGGTTGCTGAGTGTTACCTAGTGTTGCGTGTTGTTTCATTACCCCATCAGTTGAAATATGGAGTGTGCTGTTTAGTTTATTATTGTTGCTGGCAGAATCTAAGGTGAACATGACAATTACTTTTCTGATAGTGCTGCACAAACCATACTCTCTGATCTAAACCAATTGTAACCAGTGATGTGATTGTGACAGTATATGAACGTATTTCATGATATAGTCAGAGGAAGAACTCAGAATCCTCTAGACTACATTGTACGTTCCCTGCCAGAGAGGTTGGAGATTGCTGTGTACTTTTCCCATAGTAAAACCCTGTGGTTACTAGGAACTGCACATGCTCTGGTTGCTAAGTTCTCCACATCCTAAACTATTGAAAATGATATGGGGAACTATCATCAGTAAATATCAGTGACAAGAGTTAACGTGATTGAGATAACTTTGGTTAAATCCCCAAAAGAGAAATCCTCTAGAATTAAGAAGATGGGCTGAAACATACCTGCCGAGTTAACCTAATTAGAAAACTTTCCAAGGTTAACTCTCAGTTCTGAAATAGAAAGCTTCAATTGAAGAAAATGGAAAATACACTCCTGGTATGGAGGGCAGCAGATACCTTGATGAGGCAAAATTAAGTACTGATTTAACATCTGATATTATGTGGCTTCATTGTGTGCTATAGAAATGTCTGCGTTTAGCCAAGAAGCATAAATAGTGGCAAGAATAGTAAAGATCATAAAAAAGCTAAAGTAAGAGCTGTACTGAATATAATGGAAAGAGTGGAGTTTGAATATCTGATTTCAGAATCTGGCTTTGCCATTTACTGACCTTTGTAAAAATTACTCAACTTTTCTGCGTCTATAAATACAATCATACTAAAAAAATGTTGAAAATTATGATGTTATCCAAAGTGGAAGGAATTATTACTATAATTATATTTTCAGAATGGAAAATAGAGCATTCTTTAATCTTGCTCTTAGATGACGAGCATGGGGTTGTGGGAGACATGGCACATTGTTTATGCTCACCTCCCTGAGCTCCATTTCCCCTACATTCAGAATTACATACTGGAAATACTAAGGGTGGAATTGGTGAGCTCATCAGTAAATAACAGGACTCCTAAATCTGACAGATTAACTCTTTTATGGCAGGATGGTAGACCAGCGAGATGGAAGACAAGTGAGGAGTATCATCTACTTTGAGGTTGACAGGACATGACAGAGTGCCATTAATAAATAAGTAAAAGTAAGTAAAAGTCATACTCAGAGTGGATCTCAGAGAGTTAGCATCTGCCTGTAGAAACAACAAAAGCAGAAATCTGTTAAAGTATCCTCAAAAAGAGGTAAAAAGCATGACTTGAGACCACCATTAGTTCAGCTGTAGCTAGAGAAGAGCAGTCTTGATAAACTTGGGCAGTGATAATAACAAAGACTGGTCCTGTAATAGAGACTGCTAGAACTAAGGATGCTCTGTGAAATAGCATAAATATAGAGCAGTATGTTTTAAGACTGAAAAACGTTGACAGAGATGATGCTAAATTACCCGATTGCAATATTTTAGAGCAAACTTGAAAACTTGGCAACACTAGTCCGTGTGCTTCAAGAAAAAGTAGAGCCTGTACTAGAACATGAAGTACTTAGAGATCAAAGGAAAGTCAGAACTGTGACTAAATGTTTTGAAAGCAGTGAGTTAATTTTTAAAAGAATCAAGATTATTTTTGTTAACTCTTATGAGGGTGTTTGTGTGTGTGTGTGTGTGTGTGTGTGTGTGTGTGTCTATACAATTATATAGAAATTCTTAGCAAATAACTAAAAGTAGTTACCAGCCACTAGATTATAAGTGCAGTGTTGTTACAGATTTTAAGTTAGCATGTGGAAAACTACTTCTGACAAAAGGCTATTGGAGTCTGAGGCCAGTCTTAGTGAATCTGAAGGAGTCACCTTAGAAGTATTTACAAGTTACATACCATCACTTTAGGGCACCCCCCAAATAAGTCCTTCTTTGGAGAGACAGGATAATCAGATGTCCTTCCACTCAGAACATAGGGGCCTGTGTGGTATGATCAAACCTCACATAGTGTTTTGGGTCAGCACATCTTTTCTATTATAGTTTGCCCTAGTTCTTTTTTAGTTTAGAAGTCAGGTAAAAGTTTCTGTGCTTGATATTTCTCAAGAATGTTTCTTCTATCTTAGCTCTTATGTTAGTCTACATCGCCAACAAATTTGCTCAGAATATATGGTCGATAATATGTATTCTATTTTTAAAAGGTGTGAGGGGATCAAAATGTCACTGACAGTTTTGAGCCAGTGTAGATCTGAGCTGATTCCTCACCTCACACTCAGGAATATCTTTTCACAGGCTCTTAAGTTTCTAAATTGACACTGGTCGGAAGAATCTGATGATTATCTTGCTATGAGATCAATAATGAAATTTTCAGTGGCATTGTTTGGTAAGTGTTGCACCCTCAAATTCTCCAACATTTTATAAAACTTTTCAAACATAGAAAAAAGCTAAAATTTTACAATGTATTCATCACCCAGGTGATAGTTAGCATTAGCTATGCTTGTGTTATACCTATCCACCCATCAGTTCATCAATCCAAATTATTTTTTATGCATTTTAAGTTGCAGACAGATTTACATTTCCTACTAATAACTTCAGCATACATATCAACTGGAGCTCAATAATATGCTTACCACATTTTTTATGTAGAATTAGCATACAGTGAAATGCATAAATCTTAAGTGTGCATCACTGAGTTGTGGAAAATGTATACAGTGCTATCAAAATGTAAAGCGTTCTCAGAAAATTCCCATTTTGCCTTTTCCAGTCAATCCTTGACCCCACACCCTCCCAAAGGCAACTACTGTTCTTTTGTCTACCACAAATCAAAATTTGTGTGTTCTAGATCTTTATGTAAATACAGCCACACAGCATGTAATCTTTCTAGAAGCCTCTTCACTTACTATGTTTTGGAGGTTTATCCATGTTAGGTGTATTAGTAGTTCATTCCTTTTTATTGCTGAGTATTCTTCCATTGTATGACTATATTGCAGTATATCCATTTTCCTATTTAGGAATACCTGGGCTGTTTCCAGCATTAGTAACTATAAACAAAGCTGCTATGATTATTCATAGGTCTTATGTGAATGTAGGCTTTCGTTTCTCTTGGATGAATACCTAGGGTTAGAATTTCTGTGTCATAGGTAGTTTTAAAAGAAACTGCTATACCTTTTTCAATGTGGTTATAGGGTGTCCTGGATTTTCACTCTATTTTGGATGTGTAGAAAGGTGTAAACTATTTTTATGATCCATGTTTGAAATATTAGAAGTGGGTTTGTGATAGAAATGGCATTATTAACATGGTTGGCAGTTGGTGTTTTTTGAGAGAAGAAATACCTGTCTGCCCCAAGTAGCTCCCCAACGGGTATATATGCCTGAAATTTTAGCATTAGTTTCACTTCTTGAAAGATTCAAGCACTTCCCAAGTATGGTGATACATTAGCTAGAAGAAACAGCACTGGTTTGTTTATGTTACTAACTTTGCCACCTGTTTTCAATAAGAGAAATAAGACCAATTAAACAAAAGATTATTTCTGTTCAATTGGGGTAGAAGGGGTAGTCAAAAACATATGCTACTAGTCTGTCTTGGGTACAGCAATGTGAGACAGAACCGTCTGGATGGGATAGCCCCCCCAATTGGTCAAGAAACCAGAAAACAGGGTGGGAAGAATTCTACCTCACTGTTGTGATAGGGGATAGCTATGTTTTTTGCAGGACATTTTAGCCTTTACAAATCGTATTTTCTGTGTTTTTTGTTTCTTTAGCACCACCCAGCTGTAATTATTTCACACCCTAGTGACTTTGTTATTCACTGTTCTTTTACCCTTCCTCCCTGTTAAATTACATAGAGCAGTCACCTGTATAAACCTGTAAAATTATAATCATATGTATGTTTCTAATGCCTGTGTTCAAAGATATTTATGTATGGTTCATCCAATCTTTCCTACTCAATTTTTAAGGGCTGGGATATTTGGCCTCTACTGTAAACCCCTGTAATGTTCCACACATTGTAAATGCAATAAAAATGTTAAAAACTATTATTAATGGCAGTATATTTTGATATGTAGTTCTTTGATATGTTATCACTTTGGACAATAAGTTTGGTTTCTGTTAATAAAGATTGTTCATAAAATCTAGGGAGAATTAAGTCCTACTGGTCTGTGTAACAATCTGATGAATTCTGCATCTTTGAATCTATTTGAATTGTATTCTGTAAATTTTTTCTAACAGTATTTTCTAAAATATTTGATTAAAACAAAATGTAACTTCTTTATTCTGAAATAATGTGGAGTCCTAGAAGACAGAGGCTAAATACCCTTTCCCTTGGCGCTTCTCATTCTCTGTCCAACAGCCCCCTATCCCGTCTTCCCATAGGTTTGGCACAGAAATTCAGGGCTTCCTTTAAATCCTACATTGTCTGAAATTGTTAGGTTCTTACCACAATAGGTAGTGGTTAAATTTCCTTTGATCTTACCAAGAAGTCAATTTTTACAATTTAAAAGGTGAATATGTATTCGAGGCTGGGGAAAGCATTTGAGAACAAAGTTAGCTATATTTAAAATAACAAAATTAATCATATTATGCTATAAATAATAGCAGCTCCAGAATGGCTACCAGGAATTTAGAATTGGCAAAATTTGGAAATAGGCAAACCTTAGACCTTGTCCATTGAAGTTAAGTACATTTGGGTGACAGTTAACATATAAGCAAATATATATATAAAAAGAATGAGCACCTGGATGGCTCAGTTGGTTGAGTGTCCAACTTCATTTTGCCTTAGGTCATGATCCTAGGGCTGTGGGATCAAGGCCCGCATCAGACTCCACACTGAGTGTGGAGCCTGCTTAAGATTCTTTCACTCCCTCTGCCCCTATCTCCTGCTCATGCTCTCTGTCTCTAAACGAAAAGAATGTATCTTTATTTTTAATATTTTCATTTTACTACAGTATTCACCACCATCTTTAGATTTCACATTAGACACTTGGTGTATTCACAAACCTGATCCACCTTCTGTGTAAAATCTCCAAAATATTCGGATAATCCTAACTCTTATGTGAAAGTCAAAATGAGCACAAGAACTACCCAGTTTTTGCCAGGTCTGGAAGGAAGAGAATTACAGTGATAGAAGTCAAAGTAACGAAAAATAGATGGAAAAACTGGAAAAGTGAATAGTAAGCATAAAAGCTTATTTGTGACCATGATTAAATAAAATGTAATTATTAACAAACCATATTCCCTTTTTAAATAGCCTTGTACTATACCAGACCCTAACTTAGCTACCTTGGAAGCTTACCTTCCCCAGTTTAGTTACTTTGATAATTTAGTATTAAGGGTCTAGCCTTAAAAATATTTAGTTATAAGGGTTTATAAGAATAAACAATTTGGGGTGGGTGGGTGCCTGGGTGTCTCAGTCGGTTAAGCATCTGACTGGTGATTTCAACTCAGGTCATGATCTCAGGATTGTGAGATTAGTCCCACGTCAGGCTCTGTGCTGACAGCATGGAACCTGCTTGGAATTCTCTCTCTCTCCCTCTCTACCCCTCCCCCTCAAAATATTTAAAAAACCAAAAAATCAAAATAACCCAAATATTTAAATAAATTTATCCCACAAGAATATTCTACCATTGAAAATGTTATGAAAGTTTACTAATTGAAATTGGTAGAAGTCTATTTGAAAGATATTCATGGTACATTACTGAGTGAAAAAAGGCAGGTTCCAAAACTATGGGAATATTATCCTTTTTTAAAAATAAAAGTAGATGCTTACAGAACTTCATTAAGTTACATTTGAGATGTGGAATTAAACCATCGTAGTTTTGTTTATTTTCTAATTTTTCAAAAATGGGTGTTTTAAAAGTACTTCTGAATATAAAATGGCTGCCAAGTATATTCTTATATCCTGAAATATCTGTTGCAACAAGAATTCTCAAGATGAGGCTATAAAAAGTTGACTTTGGGGCACCTGGGTGGCTCAGTCAGTTGAGCCTCTGACTTCAACTCAGGTCATGATCTCATGGTTTGTGAGTTCAAGTCCCGCAGCAGGCTCTGTGTGCTGGCAACTCAGAGCCTGGAGCCTGCTTTGGATTCTGTGACTTCCTCTCTCCCTGCCCCTCCCATGCTCACTCTCTGTCTCTCAAAAAATAAACAAACATTAAAAAAATAATAAAACTGACATCTGCAGGAGAGGTTAAGATGGCGGAGGAGTTGAGAGACCCTAGTCTTGCCTCATCCCTTGAACACAGATAAATATCAAATCACTTTGAACACCCAAGAAATCGATTTGAGGACTGGGAGAGCAAAACTGCATGACTAGAGGCAGAAAAAACCCTCCACATCATGGAAGGTAGGGCCTGCAGAGAGTTGACCTGGGGGAGAGAAGAGCTGCAGTGCTGCAAAGAAGAGGAAACCCTGATCATGGAGAGAGGAGCGAGCGAGAGAGAGAGAAAGCATACACCGGAATTGCACAAGAAAAAGTCTTCTCCAAAACCACTGACTGGGAAAGGGAGAGGGGCTGAATACTGCAAGTTTTTATAAACAGCAGAGTGCAGAGTCTGACGTTTTGGAAGTCCGTGCCATCGCTGGGATTGTGCCTGGTGGGCTTGGTGGTGCTCTGGTGGGGAAGGAGGGTGGAGACCCAGGAGCCGACAGTGTGGGCTGAGGATCTCCTGGGTTACACAGTGAGAACCAGTTCCCCTGCTTGGAGTGCTTTTGGGAGTGGCGGCACAGCCTCTGGGGACAAAGGAACCTGCAGCATGCTGCCCTGTGTCCTAGCATAGGAACAAAGACACCAGCTGAGGGCAGCAAACCTTGGTGCTGGTTTTTAGCTGCACTTCACTGTGAACTCTGAAGCACCGCACAGTCACACAACTGAATTCTGGGACAAGCCAGCCCCAGCCACAGTGCAGCAAGAACCCCAGAGGATCAGCATGGTCCACACTGTGCAGACCTCTAAAATTTGGAGTTTTGAAACCCAGCCACCCACCTGAGGTAAAACACTGGAGTGCTTTGCCACCGGACAGGCAGATAGCTCAAATGCAGGCAGGGTGAAGGCAGGGATCGGGAAGAAGCTGAAGACCCAGAGAGGTGATTATTTGCTCTTCTGTGAGGACTTCCTGAAGAGTGGTGGGCACAAGATCCCCACTCCAGGGATAAGAGGTCAGAGTGATAACATTTCCCCTCCATCCATCAGCACTGACCAACTTCAGGGAGCAAAACAGCGACACCAGTGAAGGCTGGACACCTTTAACACCAAACACTGCCCCCCTGTACCCTGCAGGTGCATCTCCACCAGGGCAAGTCCGCCTGAGAAGACCCCTCCCCAGTAAGACCAGACAAACCCCTCACACACACTAAGTCTAATCATAGAGTGCTTCAGATTTTGGCTGTAGGGGTACTAGGATCTAGCTTCCATTTTTTAATTAAAAATGTTATATTTAATTTTTATTTATTTTGGATCTAGCTTATTAAGTGGACCAAACCACACCTGGGATCTAGGTTTTTTTTTTTTTTTTTTTTTTTTTTTGTGGGAGTGGGGGAACCTCTTAATATAGCCATTAATCTCAGGAGCAGGAATGCAACAGGCTTTTCTAACAATCATATACACATACAAAGTGACCCAGTCAAGGGGCACCTAGGTGACTCGGTCAGTTAAGCATTTGACTTTGGCTTAGGTCATGATCTCATGGTTTGTGATTTTGAGCCTCATGTCAGGCTGTGTGCAGACAGCTCAGAACCTGGAGCCTGCTTCGGAACCTGTGTGTGTGTGTGTGTGTGTGTTTCTCTCTCTGCACCCCTCCCCTGCTTGTGTGCTCGCTCTCTCTCAAAAATGAGTAAACATTAAAAAAAAATTTTTTTAAATGTGACCCAGACAAAATGACAAGACAGAGGAATTCACCCCAAAAAAACAGGAAGAAGTCACATCCAGGGATTTAATCAATACAGATAAAAGTAAGATATCTGAACCAGAAAATAAGACAGTAATCATAAGGTTACTAGCTGGGCTTGAAAAAAACATTGAAGACACTAGAGAATCCCTTAGTACAGGGGTAAAAGGACTAAAAACTGGTGAGGCCAAAATTTTAAAAAGCTATAGTGGAGATGCAAAATTGAATGGATGCAATGGCATTGAGGGTAGATGAATCAGAGGATCGAATCAGTGATATAGAAGATAAAATTATGGAAAATAAGCTGAAAAAAAAAAAGAGGGACAGAAACGTATTGGATCATTAATGTAGACTTAAAGAACTGAGTGACGCCACAAAATGTAATAATATTTGTTCATAGGAGTCCCAGAAAAAGAGAAAGAAAAAGGAGCAGAAGGTTTATTTAAATTATAGCTGAAAACTTACCTAATCTGGGGAAGGAAACCGATATCAGAATCCAAGAAACACAGGGAACTCCCATTAAATTCAACAAAAGCTGGCCATCACCAAGACCTATCATGGTCAAATTAAAAAAAATATACAGACAGGAAAGAATCCTGAAAGCATCCAGGGAAAAAAAAGTCCTGAACCTACTAGGGAAAACAGATCAGGTTTGCAGCAGATCTGTCCACAGAAACTTGGCAGACCAGAAGGGAGTATCCTGATATATTTAACATGCTTAATGGGAAAAATACGCAGCCAAGAATCCTTTATCCAGCAAAGCTATCATTCAGAATATAAAGGGAGATCGAGTTTCCCAGCCAAACAAAAACTAAAGGAGTTTGACTACTAAACCATCCCTGCAGGAAATTCTAAGGGGGACTCTTTGGAGAAAAAAAGACCAAAGGAACAGAGAACATCACCAGAAACACCCAACTTTACAGGTAACATAATGGCACTAAATTCATATCTTTCAATAATCACTTTGAGTATAAATAGACTAAATGCAGTCAAAAGATATAGATATGGTATCAGAGTGGATAAAAAAAAGCATCTATATGCTGCCTACAAGACACTGATTTTAGACCTAAAGACATCTGCAGACTGAAAGTGGGGAATGGAGAATCATCTATCATGTTCATGGATGCCAAAAGAAAGCCTGAGTAGCCATACTTATGTCAAACAAACTAGATTTTAAACAAAGACTATAACAAGAGATGAAGAAGGGATTTATATCATAATTAAGGGGTCTATCCATAAAGATCTAACAGTTATAAATACTTATGCCCTCAACTTGGAGGCACCCAAGTATATAAATCAATAACAAACTCACTGACAATACAATAACAGTAGGAGACTTCAACACCCCACTTCTAGCAATGGACAGATGAAGCAGAAAATCAACAAAGAAATAATGGCTTTCAATAACACATTGGACCAGATGGATTTAACAGACATATTCGGAACATTTCATCTTAAAGCAGTGGAATACACATTCTTTTCAGGTGCACAAGGAGCATTCTTCAGAATAGATCATGCACTGTGTCACAAATCATCCCTGTACAAAAAGATTGAGATCATACATTGCATAGTTTCAGACTGCAATGCTATGAAACTTGAAAGCACAAGAAAAAATTTGGAAAGACCACAAATATAGAGAGATTAAAGAACATCCTACTAAAAGATGAATGGGTTAGCCAGGAAATTAAAGGAGAAATTAAAAATTACATGGAGGCAATTGAAAATGAAAACACACAGTCTAAACCCTTTGGGATATAGCAAAGGCGGTCCTAAGAAGGAAGTACATTGCAGTACAGGTATATCTCAAGAAGCAAGAAAAGTGTCAAATAAACAACCTAAACGTACACCTTAAGGTACTAGAAAAGGAACAGCAAATAAAACCTAAAGCCAGCAGAAGAAGGGAAATAATAAAGATTAGAGCAGAAATAAATGATACAGAAACAAGAAAAAAGAACAGATTAACAAAACTAAGAGCTGATTCCTTGAAAGAATTGATAAAATTGATAACCCCCTAGCCAGACTTCTCAGAAAGAAAATATAAAAGACCCAAATAAATAAAATCATGAGTGAAAGAGGGAGAGATCACAACCAATACCACAGAAATACAATTATAAGAAGATATTATGAGAAATATATTGGCCCCCAAAACTGGGCAATATGGAAGAAATGGACAAATTCCCAGAAACATACAAACTACCAAAACTGAAACAAGATGAAATAGAAAATTTGAACAGACTCATAACCAGCAAAGAAATTGAATCAGTAATCAAAAAACTCAACAAACAAAAGCCTAGGGAGAGATGGCTTCCCAGGGGAATTCTACCAGACATTAAAAAAAAAAAAAGTTAATACCTATTCTTCTCAAACTGTTCCAAAAAATCAGAAATGAAAGGAAAACTTCCAAACTCACTCTACAAGGCCAGTATTACCTTGATTTCAAAACCAGACCAAGATTCCACTAAAAAACAGAACTACAGGTCAATATCCCTAATGAACATAGATGCAAAAACTCTCAACAAGATACTAACAAATCAAATGCAACAGTGTATTAAAAGAATTATGCACCGCAATCAAGTGGGATTTATTCCTTGGCAGCAGAGGTGGTTCAGTATTCACAAATCAATCAGTGTGATACACCACACTAATAAAAGAAAGGATAAGAATGATATGATCCTCTCAATTGATGCAGAAAAAGCATTTGACAAAACACAGCATCCAATCTTGATAAAAACTTTCAACTAAGAAGGTATAGATGGAACATACCTCAATATCATAAAAGCCATATACAAAAGACCTACAGCTAATACCATCCTCAATGGGGAAAACCTGAGAGCTTTTCCACTATGGTCAGGAACAAGACCTGGATGTCCACTCTCTCCATTACTGTTTAACATACTACTAGAAGTCTTAGCTTCAGCAATCAGACAAAAAGGAAGAAAAAGCATCCATATCTGCAAGCAAGAAGTCAAACTTTCACTATTTGTGGTTGAGAAAATGCTCTATGTAGAAAACCTAAAAGACTCCACCAAAAAAATTGCTGGAACTAATACATGAATTCAGCAAAGTCACAGGATATGAATTTAATGTGCAGAAATCTGTTGCATTTCTATACACTAAGAATGATGCAGCAGAAAAAGAAATCAAGGAATCTATCTAATTCACAACTGCATCAGAAACAATAAGATACCTAGGAATAAACGTAACCAAAGAAGTAAAAGATTGTACTCTGAAAACTATAGAACACTTAAGAAATAAATTGAAGAGGCCATAAAGAAGTGGGAAAAAAATTCCATGCTCAAGGGATTAGAAGAACAGACATTGTTAAAATGTCTATATGACCCAAAGCAATATATACATTTAATGCAATTTCCATCAAATTAACACCTGCATTTTTTGCAGAGCTAGAAAAAACAATCCTAAAATTTGTACAACCCCCAGAGATGCCAAATAGCCTAAACAGTCCTGGGGAAGAAAGGCATCACAATCCTGATTTCAAACTACATTATAAAGCTATAGTAATCAAAACAGTGTGGCGCTATCATAAATGTAGACACATGGACTAGTGGAACAGACTTGAGAACCAGAAGTAAACAGCTATATACTTAAACAATACTTAACAAGGAAGTCAACTAATACTTAACAAGAAAGCTAAAAAGATTCAATGGATAAAGAATGGTCTTTTCAATAAATGGCGCTGGGAAAACTGGATAACCACATATAGAAAATGGAATTGGAGCCTTATCTTACACCACTCACAAATATTAACCTATAATAGACTGAAGACTTAAACATAAGACCTGAAACCATAACACTCCTAGAAGAAAAAACATAGGGAACAATCTCCTTGACATTGGTCTTGGCAACGATTTTTGGATATGGTGGCAAAAGCACAAGCAGCAAAAGCAAAAATCAGTAAGTGGGACTGCATCAAACTTTTAAAAAGCTTTTACACAGAAAAAAAAAAATCAAAATGAAAAGACAACCTACAGAATGGGAAAAAGTATTTGCAAAGCATATATCTGATAATTGGTTAATATCCAAAGCATATAACCAAAACAAACAACCGACAATCATACAACTCAATAGCAAAAAAAAGAAAAAAAATTCCAATTAAAAAGTAGGGGAACTGTGGGGCGCCTGGGTGGCTCAGTCGGTTAAGCGTCTGACTTCGGCTCAGGTCACGATCTCGCGGTCCGTGAGTTCAGGCCCCGCGTCGGGCTCTGTGCTGACTGCTCGGAGCCTGGAGCCTGTTTCAGATTCTGTGTCTCCCTCTCTCTCTGACCCTCCCCCGTTCATGCTCTGTTTCTCTCTGTCTCAAAAATAAATAAACGTTAAAAAAAAATTTAAAAATAGGGGAACTGAATAGACATTTTTCCAAAGACGACACACAGGTACAGATACATGAAAAGATGCTCAACATCACTAATACTAAGGGAAATGCAAATCAAAACCAATGAGATATCACCTCACACCTAATAGAATGGCTGTCATCAAAAGACAATAGATAACAAGAGTCGGCAAGGATGTGGAAAAAAGCGAATCCTTGTGCACTGTTGGTGGGAATTCAAATTAATGCAGCCACTATGAAAAACAAGATGGAAGTTTCTTTAAACATTAAAAATAGAACTACCATATGATCCAGGAATCCCACCTCTGGGTATATATCCAAAGGAAATGTATCTTTAAAGAGATGACTGCACTCCCATGTTTACTGCAGCATTTTTCACAATAGCCAAGCTATGAAAACAACTGAAGTGTATGTCAATGAATTAATGGTTTAAAGAAGTGATATGTGTACAATGGAAAATCATTCAGCCATAAGAAAGAAGGAAATCCTGCCATTTGTGACAACATGGTTGGACCTTGAGGGCATTATGGTAAGTGGAGTAAGTCAGAAAAAGACAAATACTGTATGATCTCTCTTAAATGTGGAATCTAAAAAAAGCCAAACTCATAGGAACAGAATAGAATGGTGGTTCCCAGGGGCTGGAAGATTGGAGTAATGGGGAAATTTTCGTCAGAGTACCAACTTCCAATTAGAAGATAAGTTGTGGGGTTCTAATGTGCAGTGTGGTAATTATTGTTAATAATGTTGTATGGTACACTTGAAAGTTGCTAAGAGAGTTCACCTTAAATATCTTCACTGCAAAAAAGAAATGGTAATTATATGAAGTGATGGCGGTGCTAGCTAATGCTACAGTGGTAATTATTTTGCAATCAACACATTGTACACCTTAAACTACACATGTTATATGTCTCAATAAGGTTGAAAAAAAATAGTTGGAATACTAATATTTCTAAGTCTAAAGTTTGTGATATCTCAATGTATCTTCAAATATCTCCACAAGAATTTAAATATTTTTTATTTTTATTACTGTTATTTTTTAATGTTTATCACTTTTGAGAGAGAGCATGAGCGGGGGAGATACAGAGAGACACAGAATCTGAAACAGGCTCCAGGCTCTGAGCTGTCAGCACAGAACCTGACGCAGGGCTTGAACTCCAGCACAGGCGTGACCTGAGCCAAAGTCGGACACTTAATCAACTGAAACACCCAGGCACTCCAGGAATTTAAATATTTTTTAAACACCTTAAAATACCTGATTAATGTTACAACACAGTTTAGTACCTGATATACCATTGGCAAGAAGGGGTAGTAATGGGTTAGTAATTTCACAAATTAAACCACAGAGGGTAGTATCTTTTTTTTTTTTTTTATTTTTTATTTTTTAAAATTTACATCCAAATTAGTTAGCATATAGTGCAACAATGATTTCAGGAGTAGATTCCTTAGCCATTTAGCCCATTCCCCCCTCCCACAACCCCTCCAGTAACCCTCAGTTCTCCATATTTATAAGTCTTTTCTGTTTTGTACCCCTCCAGGGTACAAGGGGTAAGATCCCCTTACCCATTTAGCCCATTCCCCCCTCCCACAACCCCTCCAGTAACCCTCAGTTTTCCATATTTATAAGTCTTTTCTGTTTTGTACCCCTCCCTGTTTTTATATTATTTTTGTTTCCCTTCCCTTATGTTCATCTGTTTTGTCTCTTAAAGTCCTCAGATGAGTGAAGTCATCTGATTTTTGTCTTTCTCTGACTAATTTCACTTAGCATAATACCCTCCAGTTCCATCCACATAGTTGCAAATGGCAAGATTTCTTTCTTTTTGATTGCCGAGTAATACTCCATTGTACATATATATACCACATCTTCTTTATCCATTCATCCATCGATGGACATTTGGGCTCTTTCCATACTTTGGCAATTGTTGATAGTGCTGCTATAAAGATGGAGGTGCATGTGTCCCTTCACAACAGCACACCTGTATCCTGTGGATAAATGCCTAGTAGTGCAATTGCTGGGTCAGGGTAGTTCTATTTTTAGTTTTTTGAGGAACCTCCATACTGTTTTCCAGAGTGGCTGAACCAGCTTGCATTCCCAACAGAGGGTAGTATCTTAAAGATTGGAAATTATTACATTAAAGTATGAATTAAAGAAGTAGTGGAAAGGTGAAGGTTAGTGGACTCATGTCTTTGGGGAGTCACCCAATGTTTAAACATGGTCCTATACACCTCTACATTTTATCTGTATTAATTTTTTTAATGTTTATTTTTGAGACAGAACGTGAGTGGGGGAGGGGCAGAGAGAGAGAGGGAGACACAGAATCTGAAGCACGCTCCAGACTCCGAGCTGTCAGCACAAAGCCTGATGCAGGGCTTGAACTCAGTAACCATGAGATTATGACCTAAGCCAAAGTCAGACGCTTAACCAACTGAGCCACCCAGGCATCCCTACATTTTATCTGTATTAAATATACCTGTATTGAAGGTCTGCTCCTTAGAAAACCAATACAAAAGCTAATACTCAATTTCAGAAAGTAGAGGGGATTAAAAAATCATGACTGCTTAAATGAGGACAATTCTACTAGTTAAAGACCTTCATTTTTGGTACAGGCTAATGTTGCTGTACATATCAAAAACCCATGTATCTTCCTTTTTCCTAAGAATGCAGAATATTTAAGCAATAATGTTTATCAGATTTAGAGGGGAAATTTACATTTTAAAAATAATTTTAAGTCTTTTCAATAATAGATTGTTTTCTCTCTTCAAATAATTATAGTCACCCTTGATTATTCATAATCTGTGTTCATCACCTTGAAGACTCTTGTCGTTTTATTTCCTTTACTGTGTATCCCACTTCATTTAATCTTTTATCCTCTGCAAACTGTTTTCTAATTCACTTTTCTAATTTTTAAGAACAGTGCAAAAATTCTCTAAGCTCTTTTGTGCCTATTGCATTATTCTTTGTATTACTCTTCCCCTCAAAAAGTAATCAGACTATCAAACTATAACCTCTTTTTACTTGTGAAATTACATCCATTTTCTTTAAAATTAAGATAAAATCAGGCCAGGCATCCTCATTCATCCTTATCCTCTCCAAATTTAATTTAACAGATATTTTTTACTGCTTGTGGATAAACCAGAAAGTGCTGAAGAAGCAATAATCCATAGAGAAAATCTACTCCAAGGAGCATATGCAATCAAATTTCTTGTATATAAGTGGGGATTATTCACCATTCAATATATCCACATCACTAAGCATTCTAATACTCATTGCTCGTTAATCTGATTTGTTCTGCTGAATCTCTTCATTTGAAGTTCATACATATCTATCCTTAAAGAGTAAATTTCCTTTACTTCTCATCTTATGATTTTACATCAAATTCAAGCCATTCAGTTCTAAGCTCATGTACATGACCAATGGAGAGATGCCTCGTGGTAAATCTGCTTTATTAAGAAAAAGAAGAAGAGGAAGAAGAGGAAGAAGAAGACCAAGGAGAAGACGAAAAGAGAAAAGAAAGAAAAGACAGGAAAATAAGGCTGGGTACAAATCCGTGAGTTTCTTTATGTACAAAAAGAAACGTTTTAGGACATACAAGTCCGTTGTTAGCTTTTTGTACATTAAAGCCTTACACTTGGCCCTCTGTTCTGATTTCCAGTTCCTCCCAGAACAAAAAAAATAACCTTTTTAAAGCTATTCAGTAAACACTTCCTAGGCAATTTTAAGGTTTCTTGAAATTACCTATCTCTGAAAAGTAAACTAACAGCTCTTCAAAATTATGTTAAATTTAAAATTAATGAATAATGGTGAAAAACAATGTCATCTTACATATTAAATATATCTGTATTAAAATATATATCAATATAAATATAAAATATAAATGAAATAGATATATATGGTATATAAATTTATCTGTAAATATATATTATATATAAATATTTATAAATAAACATTATATAAATAATCCACTGCAACAGCAAGTAAAAATAGATTAAATATTTAACATAAAGGCTAATTTCAAAATGAATGCTAAATATAGCTATTTCCTTTGTCCATGGATTTGTTTTTCTTAAATACCAGTGAGGTACATGGAAAAAAATGAAAATGCAAGAAAGTCATTTAAAATATTTATATTTAAACTTACCTGTATAAAGTATGGGGAAATCAGGAAGATAGAATTAGGAATCTGAGAAGGTAAAACTCCATAAAATAGGGGCGCCTGGGTGGTTCAGTTGGTTTAGTGTCCGACTTCGGCTCAGGTCATGATCTCAGGGTTCCTGGGTTCCAGCCCCATGTCATGATCTCAACAATTTGTGGGTTCAAGCCCTGCGTGGGGCTCTGTGCTGACAGCTCAGGGCCTGGAGCCTGCTTTGGATTCTGTGTCTCCCTCTCTCTCTGCTCCTCCCCTGCTCACACTCAAAAATAAATAAAGATTAAAAAAAAAATTTAAAGTCCATAAAACAGATTTTAAACATTTTTTTTATTTTTTATGTTTTTATATTTATTTTTGAGAGACAGAGAGAGACAAAGTACAAGTGGGGGAGGAGCAGAGAGAGAATGAGACACAGAATCCGAAGCAGGCTCCAGGATCTGAGCTGTCAGCACAGAGCCCAATGCAGGGCTCAAATTCACCAGCCGCGAGATCATGACCTGAGCTGAAGTCAGATGCTCAACTGACTGAGCCACCCAGACGCCCCTAAGCAGACCTTTGAACAGCAGATGCTTCAATGTATAATTTGTGCAAATGCCTATAAAATTACTAAGCAATCCTATAGTGAATGTTACTAGGAGAATTGATTTCCATTCTTCTATATGTAAAATCCTTGATAATGTGACTTCATTTTAACAACAAACAAAAAAATAAAAGTAGGAAGAACTCTGACACAATCCCAAAGCAGTATTATTACGATCTTAATTTACATTCATGTATAAAAAACTATTCTGTATTATGATTTCTTACATTGATTTGGGAAGTTCTTTAACAGGGTTCTTGTCATTTCCAGGACATTAGGCTTGGTATATTTTCTATGTTATAAAAGCCTTCTTGTCAGAGTGCTTCATGTATGTATTTTATCTTTAGTTTTCTAATGGGGAGAACTGAGAACACTCTGAGATGACGTTCGGTATGTCTTGGTGTAGGGTTCTGACTCAGAGCTCTGTCTAGGAAGTGCTCAACTGTGTGAACTTGCTGAATGAAGGGTGTGTGTGCCCTCCAAATGAATAATGTTTGACTTCACATTAGGATAAAAGAGCTTCCTCTCTGTGGTACTGGAGCAAAAGACGAAGAGGGAAGTGGCTGGGCTGTGGACTGACTTGACTCATCAACTTGAATAAAGCCACTGAATTTCTTCTCCCTTAATCCTCCAACTGCTGTGACAGAAATAATAATCCTGTATTAACTGGAGTATAAGGTTGCTGAGGGTCCCAGCCAGATTCAGTGGTTACTCATTTTACAAATCTAAAAGTATTTGATGAGGATGGTGCTAATATAGGAAATCAGGGCCTGTGCACAGCAGGTGCTCAGCAAACATTTTGTGGTGAAGTCATCAGCTCACCCGGATAGCAGGAGCTTAAAGCAGGGACATGCCAGAAGCAGAATCCAAACTCTACATAGAGTAAATTGATTTTGCTTTTGAAGTTCTTCCTTTGTGAGTGTGGAATTTGTGATAGGAAACTGGTTTGCTTAGGGTGGTGTTAGTTGTGTGGGGTGGGGCACAAATGAGCTGCTACTTTTGTTTCCATGTTTGATTTCCAGGTTTCTGTGAGTTTCTCTCATCTTGTTTCCTGTTTTCCCTAAAACCCCTAGGATATGAATATCTTTTTTCCTGCAGGTGTTAGTAACTTTATCCTTCCGGACATTCTCCGCAATCATTGCCTTTCATGTTGGGTTCGATGACTTGGGTGAGTGATGCATTAACAAAAATGAAGATTCTCATAACAAGGGACCTCTGTGTGAACACTGGTATGAGGCATTCTTACTTGGAGTGAGGATGCAGATCTTAAAGTCCATACAGTAAATTTTTAGAAACTCAGGCCTTAAAAAATATAATCTACAGTAGAATTTTGTTAAAACTGGCTTTGTCATTAAACTGATGCCAATAAACTGTTAGTAAATTATGAAACATCATCCCATATAACTGAGAAAGCCCATTGTAATACTGCTTAAAAGAGCCTTATTTTATATAACATACGTGGAATGCCTGGATGGCTCAGTCAGTTAAGCGACCCAGTCTTGATTTTGGCTCGGGTCATGATCTCATGTTTTGTGAGATCAAGCCCTGAGTGGAGTTCTGTGCTAATAGCACAGAGCCTGCTTGGGATTCTCTCTCTCTCTCTCTCCCTCTCTCTCTGCCCCTCCCCTGCTCATGCTCACTCTCTCTCTCTCTCTCAAAATAAAAAATAAACATTAAAAAATTATATATAATATACATATCTGCACACATATGCATATTATTATTACACAAATGCAATATCTACATATTTACATTTGTTTCTTTATATCTTTATATTATTTACTAAAACCTCATGTTTTAAAACGACACATTTCCTCCTTTTACCTCTTTATATACTTCCTGCTAGAATCCATGGCTAATACCATCCTTTGTAGGATATCTGATTTTTATGTCCTTGGGTTTTACATTATATGATTTTTCCTTCCTTGGCAAAAACTCTGGCTGCGTGGAGAAGTGACAGTTTCCCCTCAGTGTCAGTGCTGGCTTCCCAAGCAGTTGGAAGACCTTCTGCTCTTTAGGCCTCCCTGGGGATTACTCTGGGATGGAAATTCTCAGCCTCAACTAGAGTTTAATAACAGTTGGGAAAAACAAAAGAAATTTAAATTTCCAAAATCAAATTGACTAAGACTCCTATCTTCTCATATAACCAACCACCCACTGTTCTGAAGGGTAACTCTTAGGACACTTCATTATGTTAAAGGGAACTCTATCAGACAGCGAACCCTGCTACATCAAAGCCTAAGAGCACAGCTCAACACAGGTAGGAAGCCTTGTGACTTAAACTTTAAAAAATAAACACTGCACATGAAAGTTTTTCAGTGATCTTTTTTAACTTTTTCTGGTTTGAAATATTATACACAGCTCTCTCATTCAGAAAGGAGTTTTCCCAAATCAGTAATAGTCACATGGTTACTGTTCATTTTAATTGGAGTCTACACATATATTTGACAGTTTTCCAGGTCATACGTTTCTCTCAATAGAGAATTTTCAAGAAAAGATGTACACAAATAGTGATATTTTGCACACCATCTTTGGTATACAGTTACTTAAAATTATAATAAACACAAGTCACCTTTGATCTTTTGACCAAATTAAGTATTCTTTGGATTTGCCTGAGTTTTGTTTTATTTTCCTTACCATTCATAGATAGGAAATTTGCTGGATACAGAAGTTGCTTGTTTATAATTATTCTTCCAGGTCTTACAGAAAAGCTAAGGATTTATATGTCATTAAATATGTTTAGTAACACAATCTTTGGAAGTCCATTTACAGAAAGAATAAAACTGTCAAAAGGAGACATGATATTTTGGATATGTTATTCTTCTTAAGTGAAACTTATATCACCATAAAGAAGTCTCCCAAAGGAGCATTGTGTTGGTATTTGTGTGTTGGGTACTAAGGAGTTCATCCTACAGTCTCTTCTCCACAAAGAGTGTTTTTTGTTTTTGTTTCTTTTCTTTTTTTTTTTTTTTTTAACAATGTTATGTCAAAGGATGTCATTCCTTGGACGAAAACCCTGCAACACTGCCCCATCTCACTCAGAATGAAATCCAAAGTCCTTACTTCAGCTTAATAGCAGGGTAGCCACATAATTTATCATCCAAATAGGACTCTTACAAGTGAAAGGGCCTTAAGAGTAATTATGCCAGGGCAACAGATGTAAACCATGATTGCCCCAAGCAAACCAGGATATAGAGGCACCTACATAGAGGACTCTAGATGAACTAGGCACCACTAACTCTAGGGCTCATGTTCCATCAGACTCCTTTTCTCTCAAGACACAGCTCCAGCTACCCTGACCTACACTGGGTGCTTTTTAAATATAACCTAATCATGCCCCAGCTACCTGGAATGTTCTTCCCTGAGATATCTGCATGTCTTGCCCTTTTTAATTTAATCCTAGTCTCTAACCAAATCTCATCTATTAGTGACACCTTTCCTGACTCCTTCCTAAAATAGTATCCCTCTTCTCCTGTTCACTCTCTCCTCCTTACCTTGCCTTATTTTTTTTCCTTAACATTTATTACATCCTAACATAATTATATATGTACTTCTTGTTCCCTATTTGATTATGTCTCTTCCACCAAAAGGCAACTCCATTAGTGAATAAACCTTGTTTTGTGTATTGCTGTGTGCCTGGCATCTAGAATAGTGCCTGACACTTAGTAGGTATTTAACCATACTCAATGAATCAACAAGTGAATACATGCATAGAAGAATAAGCTGATGGCTAGAATGGAGGCTGTTTTAAGAGAAAAGAGCAACTTCCATTTACTTATGAATGGCAATTAAGCGAGAATGCTTGTAATCTAAAATAAATGAGAGATAACAGGAGAAGTATTAAATAATATAAAGAATGACTTAGGAAAAATTTTGGCTAAAGTGAATGATAAAGATGAATTCTAGAAATGATGACTCACTGAAATGCTTTTACCATCTGATTATAGTAAAATAATTTCCTCCCTGGTAATGCATATTTTGTGTCTTTCTAATACATTTAATCCATCTGGGTTGTTAAACATGTGTTTTAATTCACCTTAATTTTAAAAATTTGTTTCAAATTTTTTGGCGGTTGCTAGATTTAGGATATCCCTTAACAGATATTGTTCATCTTAGAAATAATCACATATGCCTATCAGAATACCACCTATGTGCCAGACATTGTTTTAAGTGTTTTTACAAATATTATCCTATTTTATCCTCCTTCAAAAAATATATGATGTAGGTATTCCCATCATCCCCAATTTGCAGTAAGGAAATAGGCACGGGGAGATTAAGGCAGTGGGACTTCAGAACCCATGCTCCTAACTCATTGCCTTTGCTACATTGGGTGATTTATTTTGTTGTTGTTGTTTTGTGACAACTATCAGTTTATTATTCCTGTTAGTCTCTATATTCTAATAGAAATACCCTGAACGTATCCCTCGATTTCTCTGGAAAATTCTAAATATGTGATTCAGTCTACTTAAACTACTACTAGTTGTTGTTCCCCTAGTTTTTATCACAGTGTATTTTTATCTGGGTTGCTTATTTTATTGGTTATGATCCATATTTTCTTCCTGGAATATCACTTTTTCAAGGTTAGGGACCTGTGTTTCGCTCACTGCTGTATTTCTAATGCCTAAGTGATTGGCATAGAGCAAATGCTAATAACTGTTGGTTGCATGAATAAATACTGACTTAATTAAAAGTAACTTTTTGTTCTATATAATGTGATTCAGTCAATCAACCAGTATTTATAAGCACCAATTCTGTGCCTAGTGTTGAGCTCTGTATATGGCACTTGCTAAATACCAGGTCCTCTTCCAAGCACTCTAGGTAAACAACTCTTAATCTTTACAATAATCCTATGAGGTGGTCTGAAAAGATCCTCCAAAATGTTAAGACATGGCTCCTTTCCATACGGAGTTTCAAATCTAGTTGAGAAATAATACTAATGGAAATGAAATAGTTAGAAACAAAGCAAATGTGTAATATAAATATATAATTGTTAAATTTTGAGAACAGTCATTTTAAAAAAGAGGAATATAAAGGCAGATATTTCAACTTTTAAAAGGAGTTGGTACTTCATTTTGGTCCTAAGTGGATAGAAGAAGGGAAGAAGGGGATAATACTCCTGCATAGAACAACTGAATTATAATAATGGTGTATGTCATTGGGCAGGTAGAAGGGGCCAGGACATATATAGCTTTGAAACCCAGGCAGAAAATTTTGGACAAGAAGTGGTGGGTATCAGTAAATCAGTGTGTATGTGTGATTTATAAAGTCAGGAAAATAAGTCTTTCAGTCTTATTAGTGGATTAAATAGAATAAAGAGCATAAAGCACTTGTCCCAGTTTGTGCCATATAGTTAACTATCACTAAATGGTAGCTATTATTACTGCTAACAATAATAGTAGCAGAGGAAATTTTGCCTTGAATTTTTAAACTGTATAAATAGACTCATTCTGTTTTATTTATGTCAGGTCTATCTAATTTGTCTTTATAAAGTTTAAGTATTGATAGTATTAATTAAGACAAACACCTGCGATTCTCTATGAAGAAATGAGCAGACCTCACATATACTCCAACAAAGAAAATATGTTTAAAAATTTTATTTTATTTTTTAAAAATTTTTAATGTTTATTTTATTTTGAGAGAGAGAGAGAGAGAAGGAGAGAGAGAGAGAGAGAGAGGGAGACACAGAATCTGCAGCAGGCTCCAGGCTCTGAGCTGTCAGCATAGAGCCCAATGTAGGGCTCAAACTCATGAACTAGAGATCATGACCTGAGCTGAAGTCAGATGCTTAACCCGACTGAGCCACCCAGGCACTCCAAGAAAATATGTTTAAAAAAAAATTTTTTTTAATGTTTTATTTATTTTTGAGACAGAGAGAGACAGAGCATGAGCAGGGGAGGGGCAGAGAGAGAAGGAAACACAGAATCTGAAGCAGGCTCCAGGCTCTGAGCAGTCAGCACAGAGCCCGACGCGGGGCTCAAACTCCCAGACCGTGAGATCATGACCTGAACCGAAGTCAGACACTTAACCAACTGAGCCATTCAGGCACCCCAAAAATATGTTTTTAATGTGATATCTATAGACAAAAGTAAAATGTAATCACATGATCAAGTTTTCAACTACTAGCTATCTATATAGCTACCTATATTTTATTAAAATGTGCTATATGCCACCATTAAAAATAATGTGATGTTTCCTCACATTTAAGAAATTAAAAATAGAATTACTATATAATATGGCAATTCCATTTCTGGGTATACACCCAAAAGAATTGAAAGCAGGATCTCAAAGAGATAATGTGTACACCCATATTCATAATATAGAAGCAACACAAGTGTCCACAGATGGATGAATGAATATAAAATGTGGTGTATACACACACACACACACACGCACACACACACATACACACACACACACACACACGATGGAGTATTATTCAACCTTAAAAAGGAATGAAATTCTGACAGATACTGCAACATGGATGAACCTTGAAGACATTACTCTAAATGTAATAAGCCAGCTGCAAATACTGTATGATTCCACTTCTGTGAAGTATTTAGAATAGTCAAAATCATAGAGACAGAAAGCAGAATGGTGGTTGCCAGGGGATTGGGAGAGGAGGGAATGGAGAACTATTGTTTAACAGGTATAGATTTTCAGTTTTACAAGATTAAAATAGTTATGGGGATTGGTAAGTGTAATGGTTGCACAACATAGTGAATGTATTTAATGTCTCTGAACTGAACACTTAAAAATAGTTGAGATGGTAAATTTCATGTTATGTGTATTTTACCATAATAAAAAATATTGGGGGAAAAAAGTGCTATTTGTAACTCTTTAGAATCCAGTTATAGCCCATGGAAGATGGGCTTGATATACCCCATGGAAGATGCTTCACTAAAATTCAGCTAGTATAAAAACAAGCATTTCCCAGAGGGATAAACAGAGACAGAATAATAACCCCTGAAAGATCCTCCATAAACTTCAAAGGATATGAGAATGCCTGTAAGGTTTTTTGTTTTGGTTTGGTTTTGGGGTTTGTTTTTGGTTTTTGTGTGTGTATGTGTTTTTTTTTGTTTTGTTTTGTTTTGTTTTGTTCCTTTTTTTTTTGTGTGTGTGTGTGATGATAGGGGAGGTGGAGTATAAACAAACTGTATCTCAAAAAGCTTTTTTTTTTTTAAAAAAAAACTAATTATAGTGTAGCAGTTTCTGTAGTACAATATATTTTATACCAACTATTCTCCAAACTGTTTCCCAGTGTTAATGGTGCAAGTTATAATTAAATATCATGCTAGATGAAGAAACATAGGTCAAGGTTCAAAACTAGCTAGGTATGGATGGACCTTCTGTAAAAGGGGAAAGGACTAAAAAGTCAAAAAGGAAGAAAATAGAAAGCAAGGGACAGAAAAAAGTGATTAAAGTCTTCTAAAGGTTTTAAAGCCAAGAATTCGAATTTGAAAATATTAGTCAAAAATCACCTAAATTCATGCATGCAGTTTGCGTTATTTTTCATGTCTCCTAACATAGAAAACACCCCAGGCCTGTTCCATCTACTTAACAAAGAAAGGTCATCTATACATAAAAAGGCAAAAGTGCTACCTTTGCTGCTGAAGGGCTGGATTAATCTTTTAATAAAGTCTTAAATATTTCTAATTCCCTTTGTCCTTAAACTGGAATTAATCAGACTTGAAGCCATGTTTTCTGTCCTTTTTATCTCTCTTCTCCTTTGCCTTGGTGTGGGCCAGCGGTGCCACACATTCCACCCTGCTGTCCATACCCGTTACACAATCCTCCATCTGAAGTGGGGCTTTACGGACGTAACCACTCTTTTCCCAGCTGTAGTCTTTGCAGCCTGCTGACAAAAGGTCTCTCTGCCTCCTGAGGGTCTGTATGCAACTATGACACACTGAGTTTCTAACAAGAAGATTAACTTGGAGTGAAAGTGCACTGTGTATTTTGGGTGCAGGTCACTGTTTGCTGTTCTGGCTGACAATGTACACAGTGATTTAAGCAACGCTCCTTTGGGCATTTTAATTTAGGGTGTGGGTATTATGTGATACAGTTGTCAACTCTTGGTTTTTCTTGAGGGCAATTAGTGGAAAACTGGTTTTTCTCTGTTTGTTTTGGTTTGTTTGGACTATTTGCTCAAGTGGAAGGAACCTGCCTTTGACACTGAGGCAAACTCAACAAAGAGTTCAGGTTGGTTCTCCATCTCTGCCATGAAATGAAATCATTTATGATATTTTCGACATCATGGCATCTCTTGGTATCTACTCTCCCAAGCTTGTTCCAACTGCACCCTTCATGGTGTCAGACAAATTTGTGGATCCCAGCACCTGGGATCCAGGCGTGGTTTCCGTTTTGCTGGCCAGCAGGCAGATGCTGAGACCAGAGACCTGGGTCATGGCTACATAACTGCAGAGTGGCCATGGCACGTCCTGAGAAACAAAAATAACTGCTGAACAACAAAGTATATGTGAAAGCACTTCCCCACTTTGACTCAAGAATATTATCACGAACCTTAACAAAACAAAGCAATGGCTCTGAGTCAGTCTTCTCAACATTAGGCCTGAACCTGAGCATGCTTTTGAAATGAGCTAAAGGTTTAAACAGTGAGCAGACTCTGTTTCACTCTGTTTATTGCTATATCCTCCATTCTGGCTTTGTCCCAGAGATTTCCAATGGCTCTAGCGGCTTTGGAGTCAGTATCTCTGATGTATTCGCATCTGACCTCTGACCTAAACTTCAGTGTTATTTTCAGCTGTTCTTTGACAGGGAATCCAACAGCTGCTGTTTAATACCACAGACAACTTGTGGCACACGCTGGGTTTCTAGCAATAGGATTAATCTGCTGATCTTAGCTCTGATTTGAAGCTGCATAGGTGGTGGGGGGAGAATGAAAACCAAACCTGAAAGTATGTTGTTATCCTTTTTTAAAAAAAATTTGTACAATATACAGTGTTATTCTTTAATTAAACAAAAAACATTTTCGTGCTGTAATTAAAAGGTGATAGCAAGATATATTACTCCCAGGTAGTTGTGATAACTGAATTAAAAATGCTGCTCAGTGGAGTGCACTAGTCACAGAGAAATCCTAAAATGGTAGATATCTATTTGATAACTGCTCATTGAAATATTTTTAAAATGTCCCTAAGATATATGAAGCTCTGAGAAAATGTGACCATGCTGCATAAACTTCATTTGACAAAAGACATTAAGTTTTAGAAAATCAAATTGGTCTAAAATTACAAGCAGTTCTGTGGCTTAATCCCAAAACAAATTCTAGAACTTATTTTTAAAGTACATTTTTGGGGGTTTTCTTTGCATAAGGAAGACTTAAAAATCTTAAAAAGATTAATATTCAGGTCAATGACTGGCTGGTTTCAAAGTCCACTGTAACTGTATAGAGTCAATGGCAAAACTAATTTGAATTGTCAGGATGTAATTTTTTTTTTTTTTCCATTTGCTATCAAGCATCAGCTGATAGGCAGAGAGTTTAGAAAATGCCCTCCCTATTTAAGATAATGGCAAAAATAACAGGCACTTAGTGTTACCATTCTAGGGGTGTGGCGATTCTTTCCCATTCTCTCTCTCTCTCTCTCTCTCTCTCTCTCTCTCTGTCTCTCTCTCTCTCCCGTGATAAACTCAATGGGGTTGTCTATTTTTAACCTCCTGTTCTTTCCTTTTGGCAGAGTAATCAGTGCAAGCTGAGCTCTTTCCCTGAATGAATCCAAGTAACCCCAGTGATTGCCTTCTGAAATGACCAGCAGACACACTTCTGTCCAGAGGCTGTCCAGAGTATAAATTCTGGTTCTGAAGTACCATGTCCAGCCGAGGAAATCCCGGTGTGGAGTTTTCTACGACGACAGTCAGTTCAGTAGCTGTTCAGGCCGGAGACTCCAAAATTGTTATAGCTGTTGTAAAGGTAAGGTAACAACTTTCTTTTTTCTCCGTGGCTGTTGGCTTTGTGCTGTGTGTTGATAATCCTAGAGAACATTCCACACAGTCGGCAGCACACAGCATATAGAAAATAACACAGCAAGTACATCTTCCTGCTTTCTTAAATTGGCAACTAACAGAAACAAACCTCTAAGTCTCAGCTACTTACTATAGTTTCTCTTTCAGTTAGTAGGAAAACATCTGCGGGCAACTTAATTAAAACAAAATCAGAAACCTCTACCACGTACTTTCGGTTTGACTTTGAAAGACAAGGTACTCATGACTACAAGTTCATGATTACCAGGCTGGAGAGTCAAGTGGACCAGTAAAATGTCTGTGATTTTTTGAGAGTGGATATGATGGAGGAGGGAAGACGTCGGTCCCAGGAGACAGGGAGTGGCACTGTTTTGAGCATGATGGAGGGCAGGGAACACCTAATAAGAGGCTCTGATATGTGCCCTCCACAGCATTGGTTTTGACATGGGGAAGGCACTAGTAAATTCTTAACACATTTTGGGGGAGTGAAGACCTTGCCAAGGAAGGTGCAAAGGGCATGTGTCAAATTTGCCCTTAACAGCAGGGGGTGGAAGCCACTTGAGGCTTAAGGCTATTGCATATTTTATGTCAAACAGTTTGCTGATTGCAAAGATGGCCACATGCCTTTAGGTTGAAGAAGATATCCATGATTTTTATTTCCTATGAACATGTGCCACAAAAATCTCTGAAGAATTTTGCTTGCATTTAGACAGTTCACTACCTCAGGAATTCAGTGTTTAATGAAGGAAACCGGGCAAACAAGCTGGTGCTCACCAGTGAGTTACTTCCAGGACCTCACCAGCCTGAGTTGAATGATTTTTCTGGCCTTTGTTAGAAGCCCGAACCGAGTCCTGTTCAGTTTAATGTAGTTGCTGCAAATTTTATGTTAATATGAAAATTTGTAACAGGAAAGCAGCACTTGATACTGAGCACTATACTTGATACGATTCACTATAGAAGCACTGAATGTAAAGTGTTCCTACCAGCATTATTCCATTGCTCTTGAGACCTGGCCCTCATGTAAACAGCACCTCTGCTGACTACCTTGCCCTCAAGTCTTTCAAAGGCAATAGGTGAACATGAAAAGAAGCCTGGAGCAGAAGTAGCAAAAGTTGATCGTTTGCATGTGATTTTATGATGCTTTGAGTAACTATAAATTTCAGCAATGAGGGAAAAGAGGCAAACTCATTGTTTAAAAAAAGCTAACTTTTCTTTCCCTCAAACAGGGAACGTTTCTTAGAGTAGGAAGAGGAATAATGTATATGGAATAAACTATATGAGAATCAGAGGTCATTTGACAGTACAGGGAAAAAAAACCCTAAAATTACACTGGAAATACTTGTTTTAACTAGACTGTGTTTCTAAGAATGTTCCCTCTGATTACCTTCCACAACTTCTTTAACTCACTGGTGCCCCATATCAAATAAATCTCAAGCTATTCAAAGTAGAAAGGAATAGAAGTGTCTGTGTCTCATCTGTATGGGTTTGTTTCAAAACTGTCTTAGGCACTAATGATCTGGACTGGCCACATGTTCTTTTTTTTTCATTTCTTTTCAGCGATTTGCTTATCCAAGTGCACGTGCCTGTTAGTAGTTCCCCTTGCTTCATCAGTTGTTGCTTCTTAGAAAAGAAATTCCTCAGGAAATGCAGTGGTGAATTACATTTTGGAACAGTGGAAGTGTCCTAAGTGTGGAAAACAAGCTGGCTGCATTCATATGGCTGTTGTCAGACGCATCTAATTTTATTGACATTTTCATACCCACGTTATTGATTACTTAACAACAAAAGTTGGAAAGTGTTATGTTTTTACTTCACTATAAGTTAAAAGTCTGTTGCTTCATCTGCTGTTTATTCTTTCCAGTTGAACAAGCAGGGTCAAGGTAAAGACACTAATCAGCCTAAATTGCATTTACAAAACCTTTCCCCTTTGGTGAAGTTTGCATCCTGCTTGATCAGGTGCAATTTCACTATTTTTATGGTATTAAGTCTTATGAGAGAGAGAATGTACAATTGTGTCACAAATTCTGTAATTTTGTGCTTTTCAATAATAATCTACTGCATGTGTTCTTCATTTGGCAATTTTCAACTTAAATACAATATGCCAAGAGAAAAGAATTTACCCTAAGAATAAAAAAAAAAAAAAAAAACAGTGCACGGATTTATATTAAACTGTTAGATTTTGGGGCACCTGGGTGGCTCAGTCAGCCAAGCATCCGACTTGGGCTCAGGTCATGAACCTGAGGACCTTGGGGTCAGGTTCTTGAGTTTGAGCCCCACATCAGGCTCTGTGCTGACAACTCAGAGCCTGGAGCCTGCTTCAGATTCTGTGTCTCCCTGTCTCTCTGCCCCACCCCTGCTTGCGCTCCGTCTCTCTCTGTCTCTCAAAAATGAATAAACATTAAAAAAAATTTAAACCTGTTAGATTTCAATTTAAATAAGGCCTATCTCTATGAAAAGAATAAAGTGTTCACAGTATAACTGAAACTAAAAAAGAAAGAAAAAAGAGAAAAGAAAAAAGAGAAAAAGGAAGGAACAAGAGGAATTGAAAGTACATTTTATTTCATTTTTATTTTTAGTGTGGCAAGTGGGTACAACTTCAATTGGCTGAATCACAGCCCAATCTTCTAGAAATTGGTAGCAGTCAAGATGAGACCAAAAAACTTCTTCATGATCATGAACTTCTTTTGGCCAAGCTCAAGGTAAGATATTAAAATGTGAAGCAGATACAAAATTAAAAAGAAATAAAAAACTATTTCTTATACTTCCTCTTGATTTTTCTGACATCACTGGCCTATGGCCATTTTAATATAGTGCCACCTAGATAATGGAAAAACTCTATAGTTATTTATGATTAAATATCAGCATTGGAGAGAAGTAGCAAGATTTTTAAAACCCTTCCCCAAATGTGATCGAAAATATGGAGTGATAATATTTCACTGTGGAGAAATAACTATTTTTTTTCCTGGCTGTCTCAGTGAAAAAAAAAAATTCCATCATTTTTCCATTTCATCCATTATGCTGTCAAATCACAACAACAGATCCAAACTTTTTATTGTTAATGATACCTGCTGGCAAGAATAATATAGAAGCTTATTTTGCCTCTGTTGAACTATTGAAAGTATCTGATTTTGTATTTAATATTAAGAGTTATTGAAACCAAATAATAATTTTAGTAAAATTAGAGTTATTCCATATATATATTGCGGTTATTTAGTTCAGAATCTAAAAATAAAATTATCTTGAGATTGCCAGATAAGGTATCTATTCAGGGCCAGCTACATAATTTGTGGAGCTCAGTGCAAAATAAAAAGGTGGACCTTCTGTTCGAAAAGCAAGAAAATGCTTTTTCTAGACTATTTAATGTCTAGCTCCTTCTGGCATGGGATACGTGTTGGGCGAGTGCATAGCCTCACAGGTTCTGGGCCCTGGCCATGACTCAGTGCACAGGGTGTGGGCCTGATCTCAACCTTTCCCAACTGTGCCCTGACCCCACCAAGCAGATGGCAGAGGTCACCGAACAAGGGCGGGGGAATAGACAGGATAGCAAAGAGAATTTCCCTGGGAGGCAGAACCCCATGTGAGATAAGACTCCAATCCTCCAGCACTTCCTCTGTTGTCCCAGTGAACTTTACTTACAAAACACAAATTTGGAAATCAAATTATTAAGAATTTCAAGGCAGTGACAGGTAGAGTCACTTTAAACCCCAAGTGGTGTCCCCTTCTAAGGACAGAGCTCTGATGCAGCCAGCCCTGTGAGTAATAGCCCTTGCAGGTAAATGAATGTCTTCAGTAAGATCAAAGAGGGTTGATTAGGCAGCTTGCAATGACTCTGTGTTTTTAGTACTTTAATATTACTGGCTTCTTTGAACATCTAGGCTGGATTTTATACTTGCTTCCTAGATTTAGAAGCAGATATAAACTGCATCTGATATGTACAGACAGTGGTTTCCTGATTGGACAGTAGTAAAAGTAATTGGGTATATCAGACTGGAAAGTTGAAGAAAGAATTAGTACTGAAGGAGGGAGCCATTAGAATCCAGAATTTATTTTTCTATTTACACAGCTCCTTGCTCTGGTCTCTGTGCTATCTTTCAAAGGAGAAATCCCTGGCCACCAGGAAGTCCTTTGTATATAAGAAAAGAACACATTGTGATGTGAAAGAACATTGAACCAGGAATCAAAAGATCTATGTTTTAGCACTAATTATACTACTAACTAGCATAATTCAGCTGAAAATTCAAAGTCTTGCTACTGCTACACAAAAAAACTGAATTCCACGAATTGTGGAAACCCAGCACTTCCTCAAAATTCCTGCTTATCCCCAGCAGTTTACTTTCTCATGGTCTCCTGTGTCCCCAGCTCCTTCTTCTACACCTGCCAGCTGTTTCTGCTGAAGTTAATTTGGACTCGAAACTACATCCCTTCCCCAGTTCCCATTAACAATTCATGCCAGCCAGCATTTCCTGGTCTATTAATGAAGTATGAGTGGTGGGGAAGCTTATGGAATTCTGGACCTTTTAGGCTACCTCTGTTTTCTCCCAACCCTATTTCTGTCCAGGCCCACACAACTCCTGGGGGAGTGCTCTCTTAGGCAAAGCAGTTCAGCTTCACAGCAACTATGCTCAAATTTTTATTCCTATATCCATTCAGGAGCTCTGCTGGAAAAGGGCTTCCCATTTAACAGGATCCACTCTCAGAAGGTGCTTGTGATTCTAGATTTTAAAGTTTTGTTGTCCTTTAATGCCAGTCTTCTAACTATGGACTAGCCTTCTGGACATCAGGCTTTTTAACTGCAAAATGAAGAGAGAGGATATAGATCAAAGCTTCATATCCATTGTGGATCTTACCATAAGGTGCCATGGGATCATGGGACCATTCTCCCTCTCTGCGTGTGGTTTTAGGTAAAAAGGCCTTTGGCTTCACCTAGGCCTCATTTTCATGATGACCTCTTTATGTCTATCTCCTATACCCTCCCTGACCCCCCTGATAACTATCAACTCAGCCACCCACCCCCCCAAGAAATTTTAAATGGTAGCATCATCCTCCAATATTGGAGGATTGATTAAAAAAAAGAAACCAAGGAGTCTGAAGTCTGTTCCAGATTGGCTGACAAAAGCCTTTTTAAAATAACAAAAAGGTAAATTCCATATTGCAAATACATAGATCACAATTTTAATCAATTTATTAGCTATTATGCTGTCAGTGTAGGCACAACTTAACCTGTAGCACAAAATTTTTGGATCCAAGTTAGTTTTAATATGAGCTTTTGAATGATAAGAACATTAGTAGTTCAATAAGCCAATAATATTTAATATTTAATGTTCATTCCAGTTTTTTTCCTATGCACAGCATTCTGCAATTTGTTCTAATTATAAAGAAAAATGCTCTTTAAGGGGTATTGGCAGGGTGTAAGCTTCAGCACTGAGTTTACTCTGATTTGGGCGTAACAGTTAGCCTCTCTGGTCTCAGGTTCTTCATTTGAAAAATTATGATAAAAGCAATTACCCTCAAACAACTAAAAAGAAAATGTTGGGGGACAAATGCAATGATATATAGATAATAATAATAATAATAACAATTGTGTTAATAATTGATATATCAGAGTAATCTGGATATTTAATTTGATAGAAAAGCAATTTTCTTCCCTCCATTGAAAATTATCTCAAACCCTAGTAATTTAGACTAAAGGAAAAATTTCTGGAAACACAGAATTTTTATGAGTTTTTCTAATGTTGGTAATGTTTATACCCTGAAGATATTATTTTCCTTTCAGCAGTATAGTACTTAGTTCCAGTGGAATGTCCAGAGAAAAAATATTTCCCTATTTTCAGTGGTGAAAGCATAATCATGTGGAAAAAACATTAACTCCCAAAAGGCATCTAGATTCCCAAACCTTACCCAAATTATTTCTAGTGAGAAAGAAGAAATTCGGGAAAGGGGAGACAGATTTAAGTCAGGTGAAGTTCTGCCCATGGTTGCTCTCGACATTACATTTCTAAGTGGTTACAGGAGGTAAGAGGAACTGGAAATACCTTAGGGATATTGCTGAGAATATTCTTCTCCTCAGCCTGTGTCTTGCAACTAACTACATTGCTATTGTCCAAAGGAATGATACAAACCAAAAAACCTTCCGGCCACTGGCTTGTCTATTTATACATATGCAATATTAGCATTCAGTGAAGAATGACCCTTTGGAGTATAAAATACTAAATTTTACCTCTGATTTGACTCATAAAAGTATTGGTTACCAGATTATGACTAAATTCCTCACACAATGAATACTCATTTTTATCCTATTCCATTCACTTAGCTGGAAATGAATGAATAAGAGATAGTCAAAGTATATTAGTAGTAAAGCTAAAAGTCTTATTAAAACTTGCCTTAAACATGGAATAGCATGATTTTCTGCTGTAAACTTGATTATTTACTAAGAATATATAGTCTTTAAATTTTTTTGTGGTAAAATATATATATAACGTAAAATTTGCAATTTTAAGTGTTTATTTCCATGGCATTAATTACATTAGTAATTGTTGTACATAGTGTTGTACAACCATCACCACTATTTCCTGAACTTTTCCTTCACTCCAAACTATGCACCTATTAAGCAATGACTCCAATTGCTCCCTTCTCTGGTAACTTCAAATCTACTTTCTGCCTCTACAAATTTGCCTGTTTTAGGTACCTCATATAAATGGAATCAGATAATATTTGTCCTTTGTGTTGGGCTTTATTTCACTTACCATGTAATGTTTTCAAGATTCATCAATTTTGTAGCATTTATCAGAACTTCATTCCTTTTTATGAATGAATAATACTTCATTGTATGGATATGCCACATTTTATTTATCCATTCATATATTTATGGACACTTGGGTTGTTAACACTTTTCCACTATTATGAATAGTTCTACAATGAACATTGGCACACAAGTATCCGAGTACCTGTTTTCAGTCATTTTGGGTATATTTAACTTTTTGAAGAAATACCAAAATGTTTTCCACAGCAGCTGCATTATACTGTATTCCCATTAGTAACATACAAGTGTTCCAATTTCTCAACATTCTTCCAAAATTGCTATTTTCTGTGTTTTGATGATAGCCATTCTACTAGGTATGAAGTGCTTTTGATTTATATTTCTCTAATGACTAATGATGTTAAGCTTCTTTATGTACTTACTAGACAATTGCATATCTTCTTTGGAGAAATGTCTATTCAAGTCTTTTGCCCATTTTTCAGTCAGATTGTTTGGTTTGTTGTTGTTGTTGAGTTGTAGGAGTTATTTATATATTCTGGATATTAATCCCTTGTTAGATGTAGGATTTGCAAATATTTTCTCCCATTCTGTGGGTTGTCTTTTCATCTTCCTGATAAGGCCTATTAAGAATGTATTTTAATAAAGTAAATCTGTGTGACTTAATTATATGTATTTATACACTACAGAAAAATTTATAGCATGTATGTTGAGAATATGATGGAACCCTTTAGGACAGTATTAGAAGAGGACTAACCTATTTTACATTATCTGCACCATAGCAGTGTTTTACCCTGAATGTTTACTTCATACAGGAGATTCATTTTCTCTTTCCCTATTTTCCCATAGACCCACAAATCTGATAGATTTACTCTGTCAGAAATTCTACTCTCTTAAGTTCTTCCACCCATCTCTCCTGCTCCCTTTCTCTTCTCTACAGGAGTGAGGGGGTGCTGTGTTACCTGACTGGTGAGACAAGGAAAAGTGGCTGCCATGCGGAAGCCAACCTCAATGTCTCTCAGCGCAGACCCTGACTGCCCATGGGCTACATGTTCTTTATTCTCTCTGCTGCTGCTGACCTGGCTGGGAGCCCCTGCCCAGCAGAGGCAGGACACCATCTCACCCTCTAGGGTGGTTCAATGTGTGTCTGTGCCTCAGACCCAGATGTCTTCACAGGCAGGTCCCATTGACTAGATTTTAGGAAGAAAAAGTAAAAGCCAAATCAACCCATCTTCTAATCCTGATAAGAGCAGATATTTGATTTGTATCTGACCTTGATGTCTACTTTTCAATTGATTTGTAATCTTGACAGTATAGAGGTGAGATTAATTTGTACCATTGAAATTCCAATACTTAAAAATTTTTTTTTAATTTAATTCCAGCATAGTTAACATATAGTGCATACAGTGTTATATTAGTTTCTGGTATACAATATAGTGATTCAGCAATTCCATACATTACCCAGTGCTCATCAAGATAAGTGTACTCCTAATCCCCTTTACCCATTTCACTCTTTTCCCCCACCCAACTCCCCTCTGGTATCCATCTGTTTGTTGTGTATAGTTAAGAGTCTACTTTCGGTTTGTCTCTTTTTTTTCCCCTTTGATTGTTTTGTTTCTTAAATTCCACATATGAGTAAAATCATATGGTATTTGTCGTTCTCTGACTGGCTTTATACTCTCTAGCTCCATCTATATTGTTGCATATGGCAAGATTTCATTCTTTTTTATGGCTGAATAACACTTCATTTTGTATGTATATATGTGTATATATATATCACATCTTCCTTATTTGTCAAGAGGCACTTGGGCTGCTTCCATAATTTAGCTATTGTAAATAAAGCTGCAATAAACATTGGGGGTGCATATATCCTTTTGATTAGTGTTTTTGTATTCTTTGGGTGAATACCCAGTTGTGCAATTACTGGTTATAGTTCTATTTTTAACTTTTTGAGGAACCTCTGTACTGTTTTCCACAGCGGCTGCAGCAGTTTGCATTCCCACCAACAGTTCACGAGTGTTCTTTTTTCTCTATGGCTGAAAGGGATCTGTGCCTTAGTATTCTACACTTGTGAAGTACCTGTCATATTTTTCACTGATAATTTTGGAGAAAGTCACTGGAGGACTATTCCTGGGGGAATAGAAACTAGTAGGCAGTTTAATTTTTCTTTTACACTTTTGAAAATGGAGACCTTTTCTGTTAAAAAACAAAAAAAGCCATCTTACAATTATGAAACAGTATAACTTCCTAGTGATTTTCCCCACCTCACTTGGCACTTTTCTAGTCTACAGGGTATTTCTTTTCTGAGATGGTCAGCTCCAGTGAGTACTTAGAGGTATGGAGTGAAATAAAATTTGAATAGCATTCTTTAGATTGGAAAGTGCCATGGACAATGTGTTAAGATATTGTTTTTATAAGAGAAGGTTGGTTTAAGTGAAGTCAGAGAGTCAATGACAATAGGCTTTTCAGTCATGGAGTTAAGGTACATTAATATTGTAAATATCACAAATAATTTGTTAGTTCAGGCTAAGCAACAGTTCAGAGTGTGATAATACCTAATGAAGTGTTGATGGGAATTGATTTAGTGGAGGGGAAGGAATTCTAAAATTGGAATATTTTGTAGGCATAGGGACTGTAGAGTAAAAAATTGGGGGTGGGGATAGTCTATCTTATCCCTGACCCTGGTTCAGCAGTAAAGGTTGGGCTTGACTCCTTGGCAGAAGCTGAAGGGCCTGTGGGAAACACGAGGCACTCACCATATTGCTCTGTGGCTGTGGCACCAAGTGACAAAGAATTGGCAAGAAAGAGAGGCATCTTCCATGTTTCTGTAGAAAACAGATAATGGCTTGGTTATAGCAAATACTGACAACGTTTTTGACAACTTTAGAAGGACTCAGTACACAGGTAGATTATGGTAGATTAAAGATGGCCATAAATATATTGGCACTCCTCCCATTGAGAATTGGAGTCTGTGTCCATTCTCTTAAAACTGAACAGACTCTGAGACTGCTTTGACTCAAAGAATACAGCATAGATAATGCTGTGCCAGTGTCCAGACCAAGTATCAAAAGACTGGCTGTCTTTACTTTCTGTAATTTCAAATAGTCACTCTTGGAACCTTACCAACTTGTGAGGAAGTCAAGCAGCACTGTAGAGAGGCCCATGTGGAGAAGCACTGAGGCTCCTAGCAACCACTCTGGCTGAGACCTTGGATAACAGCCACCAACTTGCTACTTACGTGAGTGAGCCATCTGAGCCATGTTGGAAGTAGATTGATTCTCAAGCTTGGTTACGCTTCCCAGCTGAACTGCGTGAAGCAAAGACAAATCTTCCCCATGGAGCCTTGCTCAAGTTGAGGATTGTGAGCAAAATAAGCAATTATTTTAGGCCACTAGAATAGGCAGCAATTTGTCACATAGCAAAATATAACTAGAACTGAGGGTAACAGCAAGCGTGGCATCCTAAGGGGATTTTGAAGTCAGGAGTCATGAACCAAAAGGGACAAGAAGAAGAAAGCAAGATTTTCATGGGGAGACAGTTTAGAAGTGGAACTAAGTTTCGCTAAAATGAAAGATGGTGTCATGGTACTAATGATAAGGAAAAAGAAAATTCTGAAGCTTATAAATGATTTGCTTTCTGAAAATTGAAAGCAGATTCAAAAATATATCTATTATAATGTTACTCTATTTGAGTAGCATTTTGGTATAATTTCTTGAACAGGAGGAAAAGGTTTGTAGTTATAATTCAGCACACAGGTATATGCACAAAATATTATGGGTATAGTATGGAAAGAATGACTAACTGCCAGGGAATCCAAGAGAATCTTGACAGAGAAAGTGATATTGGCTGTCATGAAAATGAAGATGAGTTTTCCAGACACCATAGCCCAATTTAAAGCACAAACAATAGACTAGGAGAATATATTTGCAGTTTATATGAAAGGCAAAGGGTTACAATCCTTCATATTGATAAGAGAGACAAACAAACCAATAAAATCAATAAAAAATACACAATTCACAGGAGGCAAATCGCCAATAAACCATGTAAAAGGGATGTTCAACAGCAGTAATAGCCTGAGAAGCAAAACTAAATAATAATAAAAAATAAACTATGATTTGCCTAATAATATCATTAAAAATTCAAGATATTTATAATATCTAATGAGTGAAAATATGAGGAAAGGGGCATTCTGCCCTACTATTGGTGAGAATTTGGGTTGACACACTCATTTTGGAAACTTCCATTAAAAATGTAAAGTGCTTACATTGTGTGACTCAGCAACCTCACTTCTCTGAATCTCTCCTCAGAAATAAAAGCACCGGTAAAGATATAGATATGAAAGTGATTTTGCTATGATATTGAGCATCTTTCCACATGCTTTTAATGGAATAATATAATTGGAAACAAAACAATGTCCAACAGTAGGGGAATACGTTTATAAATTGATTGTTTATGCTTCTTTCATCCTGTGGACGATTATGCTGAGTCCCAGGCTTCTTGTGATACAAGATGCTTAACCCAATGTTGGTTGGCTTTGTTAATTGTCACCAAATACATTCCTATTTGAAATCTGGGTCAAAAGTTAGGATCACACCTAGCATGTTTCGAGATCATAGGCCTGTGATCTCCAAGCTATTAGTTATTTAGAAAACAGTGCTTCTTTAAAATATAAATCTACAAACAAAAATTTTTCATTGAAAGTAAAACCCATAGCCTTACTAGTTATCACAAAAAGGGTCTTGGTCTGAGATTTGAACTGACAGGACCAAACTCTTGACAGTTTAAGAAACACCAATAAGGGATGGCAGAGATAAGATGGTAGCACAGGACCCACTCACCCCTACTCTCAATACTCATTACTGCTGAGCTAGCTTAAATGTTAGTGTAATAATATCCCTTTTGCATTCTATACAGATGGCAACAGATCCTTCTGCTCTAGAAAAGGCCCAAATATATATTGTACTTACCCAAGAATGTATCTTTTCTAAATATAGACATTGTCTTGGATATAATGTGTAAATGTGTAAAACTCAAGAGTTTTTCAAATGGCTTGGCTATATCATTCTCATGACAAATTCATGAAGCTATTAGTCCTTAGGAGAATAAAAGGCAAACTTCTGATTCTGTGGTTAGTCCAGTCTTCCAAATTACCCGTATCCTCTATCTCCCTCCTATGACATATTTAAAGTTCAGGGACTTGAATGAGATTAGCATTTTTGTCTTAAAAAAATTGTCTTAAAATGGAATACTGGTTCCAGTTCCAGGCAAGATAGAATCAATACTTTCCATGATACCTTCATTAAATGCAGCTACAAACCCTGGCAGAATGCGTGTGTGCTGAGGATGCTGAAAAGTAAGAGCTAGTCGATAGATTAAGGAAAGAGATCAGGATTCCAAATACCACCAACCCAGCAGTGTTGTTTTTTTTCTCCCTCTACTATTGCCCAGCTTAGATTCAAAGGCAAGTTGACATCCTCAAGTATGCACCAGATGTGCACAGAAAAGGTTCTAGGAAAGTCTTCTCTTTCACGTCTAAGCAGTAAAAAGAGGACTTCTATGGGTCAGACAGAAAGGGAGGAAATACCCTGCTTTTGTTTTTGCTTTTTGTTTTTCTCTTCTTTCTTCCCCAGCCCAGGCAGTCCCTTAGAGTCAATCATGATGGAGAAAGTGGAGGCAACCAGGCAGGTGCTAAACCTCTGAGAGAGGGGAAACCTCTCTCTGACCGGAGAAATTATTGTCTCAGAGCTTGTGGTGAATTTACATTGCTTTTTTTTTCTTTCAGGACTTTATTTAAATTCAAATTAGTTAACATTTAGTGTAGTATTGGTTTCAGGAGTAGAATTTATTAATTCATCACTTATGTATAACACCCAGTGCTTATCCCAACAAGTGCCTTCCTTAATGCTCATCACCCATTTAGCCCATCTTTCCTTCACTTCCCCCCATCACCCCTCTGTGTGTTATAGTTAAGAGTCTCTTATGGTTTGCCTTGCTTTTTTCCTCCCTCTGTTCTCCCCACTGGTTGGTCCTGCAGACCCAATGGTGGGAAGTGCACAGTGGAGTGAGGAAACCAAAGCTCCAGGTTTCAGTGCAGAGGACCAGTAAGGGGGCTTCTGTGGCACAAGTTTCAGGCAGAGTCAAGCCAGTGAAATTAAAAGAAGCAATCTTGCCTTCCAACCCCATAACTCATATTTTTATAGATGGCTCTCTAACTTTCTTTTTAAAAAGCCCAATTACTATGTCTGTAGGCAAGGAAATCTGAAGAACTATAAGCTCTCAAGTTGTTTCATATGACACTTCTTAAAATTTTAAGTTTCAACTCAAAACATACCAAGTTTTTACATAATTGTATTTGGAGAAACTCAAATCATTCAAGGCTATTGCTCACTGCTTTCTGAGAACCTGAGATTCTTTGGTTCAGTGATCCCATAGGCTACTGAACTTTTATTGATGTTATGGGGGAAAAAAAGAAAACTTCTCTGCTAGTGTGTTACACTTATTAAAGCAGCAATAGGTACAAATATATAATGCAAACCATACATGGAAGTCAACATACGTAAATTTAAGTTTTCTAACTGCCATATATAAATTTTAGAGCATAAGATACTTCTGGTAGAAAAGGATAAATGTTTCAGTTCAACATTCTAAGTTTCCACCTTATGAAACTAGAAAAGTAAGTGCAAATTTAAACCAAAGCAAGCTGAATGAAGGAAAAAATAAAGAGCAGAAATCCATGAAATTGTGAACAGGAAAACAATAGAGATGAATGGTTCTTTGAAAAGGTCAATGAAATCAATAAGCCTTTGGCCTAAGAGAGGAAAAAAGAGAGAAGACAAAAATGACCAGTATTAATGCAGGAGAGATAAGGCATCGCCGTAAACCTCACAGACATTAAAAGTATAATATGGGAGGAGGGGAGGGAAGATGGCGGTGTAGGAGGACGCTGGGCTCACCGCGCGTCCTGCTGATCAATTAGATTCCACCTACACCTGCCTAAATAACCCAGAAAACCGCCAGAGGATTAGCAGAATGGAGTCGCCGGAGCCAAGCGCAGACGAGAGGCCCACGGAAGAGGGTAGGAAGGGCGGCGAGGCGGTGCATGCTCCACGGACTGGCGGGAGGGAGCCGGGGCGGAGGGGCGGCTCGCCGGCCAAGCAGAGCCCCGGAGTCTGGCTGGCAAAAGCAGAGGGGCCTGACGGACTGTGTTCCGACAGCAAGCGCGACTTAGCGTCTGGGAGGTCATAAGTTAACAGCTCTGCTCCGAAAGCGGGAAGGCTGGAGGACAAAGGGAGGGAGAGCTGCTGAGCCCCCGGACGACAGAGCTCAGTTTGGTGGGGAACAAAGGCGCTCGCCAGCGCCATCTCCCCCGCCCATCCCTCAGCCAAAATCCCAAAGAGAACCAGTTCCTGCCAGGGAACTTGCTCGCTCCGCGCAAACACCCAACTCTGTGCTTCTGCGGAGCCAAATCTCCAGCAGCGGATCTGACTCCCTCCCGCTGCCACAGGGCCCCTCCTGAAGTGGATCACCTAAGGAGAAGCGAGCTAAGCCTGCCCCTCCTGCCCCCGTGCACCTTGCCTACCCACCCCAGCTAATACGCCAGATCCCCAGCATCACAAGCCTGGCAGTGTGCAAGTAGCCCAGACGGGCCACGCCACCCCACAGTGAATCCCGCCCCTAGGAGAGGGGAAGAGAAGGCACACACCAGCTTGACTGTGGCCCCAGCGGTGGGCGGGGGCAGACATCAGGCCGGACTGCGGCCCCGCCCACCAACTCCAGTTATACACCACAACACAGGGGAAGTGCCCTGCAGGTCCTCACCACTCCAGGGACTATCCAAAATGACCAAGCGGAAGAATTCCCCTCAGAAGAATCTCCAGGAAATAACAACAGCTAATGAGCTGATCAAAAAGGATTTAAATAATATAACAGAAAGTGAATTTAGAATAATAGTCATAAAATTAATCGCCGGGCTTGAAAACAGTATACAGGACAGCAGAGAATCCCTTGCTACAGAGATCAAGGGACTAAGGAACAGTCACGAGGAGCTGAAAAACGCTTTAAATGAAATGCAAAACAAAATGGAAACCACCACAGCTCGGATCGAAGAGGCAGAGGAGAGAATAGGTGAACTAGAAGATAAAGTTATGGAAAAAGAGGAAGCTGAGAGAAAGAGAGATAAAAAAATCCAGGAGTATGAGGGGAAAATTAGAGAACTAAGTGATACACTAAAAAGAAATAATATACGCATAATTGGTATCCCAGAGGAGGAAGAGAGAGGGAAAGGTGCGGAAGGGGTACTTGAAGAAATAATAGCTGAGAACTTCCCTGAACTGGGGAAGGAAAAAGACATTGAAATCCAAGAGGCACAGAGAACTCCCTTCAGACGGAACTTGAATCGATCTTCTGCACGACATATCATAGTGAAACTGGCAAAATACAAGGATAAAGAGAAAATTCTGAAAGCAGCAAGGGGTAAACATGCCCTCACATATAAAGGGAGACCTATAAGACTCGTGACTGATCTCTCTTTTGAAACTTGGCAGGCCAGAAAGAATTGGCACGAGATTTTCAGTGTGCTAGACAGAAAAAATATGCAGCCGAGAATCCTTTATCCAGCAAGTCTGTCATTTAGAATAGAAGGAGAGATAAAGGTCTTCCCAAACAAACAAAAACTGAAGGAATTTGTCACCACTAAACCAGCCCTACAAGAGATCCTAAGGGGGACCCTGTGAGACAAAATACCAGAGACATCACTACAAGCATAAAACATACAGATATCACAATGACTCTAAACCCATATCTTTCTATAATAACACTGAATGTAAATGGGTTAAATGCGCCAACCAAAAGACATAGGGTATCAGAATGGATAAAAAAACAAGACCCATCTATTTGCTGTCTACAAGAGACTCATTTTAGACCTGAGGACACCTTTAGATTGAGAGTGAGGGGATGGAGAACTATTTATCATGCTACTGGAAGCCAAAAGAAAGCTGGAGTAGCCATACTTATATCAGACAAACTAGACTTTAAATTAAAGGCTGTAACAAGAGATGAAGAAGGACATTATATAATAGTTACAGGGTCTATCCATCAGGAAGAGCTAACAATTATAAATGTCTATGCGCCGAATACCGGAGCCCCCAAATATATAAAACAACTACTCATAAACATAAGCAACCTTATTGATAAGAATGTGGTAATTGCAGGGGACTTTAACACCCCACTTACAGAAATGGATAGATCATCCAGACACACGATCAATAAAGAAACAAGGGCCCTGAATGATACATTGGATCAGATGGACTTGACAGATATATTTAGAACTCTGCATCCCAAAGCAACAGAATATACTTTCTTCTCGAGTGCACATGGAACATTCTCCAAGATAGATCATATACTGGATCACAAAACAGCCCTCCATAAGTTTACCAGAATTGAAATTATACCATGCATACTTTCAGACCACAATGCTATGAAGCTTGAAATCAACCACAGAAAAAAGTCTGGAAAACCTCCAAAAGCATGGAGGTTAAAGAGCACCCTACTAACGAATGAGTGGGTCAACCAGGCGATTAGAGAAGAAATTAAAAAATATATGGAAACAAACGAAAATGAAAATACAACAATCCAAACGCTTTGGGACGCAGCGAAGGCAGTCCTGAGAGGAAAATACATTGCAATCCAGGCCTATCTCCAGAAACAAGAAAAATCCCAAATACAAAATCTAACAGCACACCTAAAGGAAATAGAAGCAGAACAGCAAAGACACCCCAAACCCAGCAGAAGAAGAGAAATAATAAAGATCAGAGCAGAAATAAACAATATAGAGTCTAAAAAAACTGTAGAGCAGATCAACGAAACCAAGAGTTGGTTTTTTGAAAAAATAAACAAAATTGACAAACCTCTAGCCAGGCTTCTCAAAAAGAAAAGAGAGATGACCCAAATAGATAAAATCATGAATGAAAATGGAATTATTACAACCAATCCCTCAGAGATACAAACAATTATCAGGGAATACTATGAAAAATTATATGCCAACAAATTGGACAACCTGGAAGAAATGGACAAATTCCTGAACACCCACACTCTTCCAAAACTCAATCAGGAGGAAATAGAAAGCTTGAACAGACCCATAACCAGCGAAGAAATTGAATCGGTTATCAAAAATCTCCCAACAAATAAGAGTCCAGGACCAGATGGCTTCCCAGGGGAGTTCTACCAGACGTTTAAAGCAGAGATAATACCTATCCTTCTCAAGCTATTCCAAGAAATAGAAAGGGAAGGAAAAGTTCCAGACTCATTCTATGAAGCCAGTATTACTTTGATTCCTAAACCAGACAGAGACCCAGTAAAAAAAGAGAACTACCGGCCAATATCCCTGATGAATATGGATGCAAAAATTCTCAATAAGATACTAGCAAATAGAATTCAACGGCATATAAAAAGAATTATTCACCATGATCAAGTGGGATTCATTCCTGGGATGCAGGGCTGGTTCAACATTCGCAAATCAATCAACGTGATACATCACATTAACAAAAAAAAAAGAGAAGAACCATATGATCCTGTCAATTGATGCAGAAAAGGCCTTTGACAAAATCCAGCACCCTTTCTTAATAAAAACCCTTGAGAAAGTCGGGATAGAAGGAACATACTTAAAGATCATAAAAGCCATTTATGAAAAGCCCACAGCTAACATCATCCTCAACGGGGAAAAACTGAGAGCTTTTTCCCTGAGATCAGGAACACGACAGGGATGCCCACTCTCACCGCTGTTGTTTAACATAGTGCTGGAAGTGCTAGCATCAGCAATCAGACAACAAAAGGAAATCAAAGGCATCAAAATTGGCAAAGATGAAGTCAAGCTTTCGCTTTTTGCAGATGACATGATATTATACATGGAAAATCCGATAGACTCCACCAAAAGTCTGCTAGAACTGATACATGAATTCAGCAAAGTCGCAGGATACAAAATCAATGTACAGAAATCAGTTGCATTCTTATACACTAACAATGAAGCAACAGAAAGACAAATAAAGAAACTGATCCCATTCACAATTGCACCAAGAAGCATAAAATACCTAGGAATAAGTCTAACCAAAGATGTAAAGGATTTGTATGCTGAAAACTATAGAAAGCTTACGAAGGAAATTGAAGAAGATTTAAAGAAATGGAAAGACATTCCCTGCTCATGGATTGGAAAAATAAATATTGTCAAAATGTCAATACTACCCAAAGCTATCTACACATTCAACGCAATCCCAATCAAAATTGCACCAGCATTCTTCTCGAAACTAGAACAAGCAATCCTAAAATTCATATGGAACCACAAAAGGCCCCGAATAGCCAAAGGAATTTTGGAGAAGAAGACCAAAGCAGGAGGCATCACAATCCCAGACTTTAGCCTCTACTACAAAGCTGTCATTATCAAGACAGCATGGTATTGGCACAAAAACAGACACATAGATCAATGGAATAGAATAGAAACCCCAGAACTAGACCCACAAACATATGGTCAACTCATCTTTGACAAAGCAGGAAAGAACATCCAATGGAAAAAAGACAGCCTCTTTAACAAATGGTGCTGGGAGAACTGGACAGCAACATGCAGAAGGTTGAAACTAGACCACTTTCTCACACCATTCACAAAAATAAACTCAAAATGGATAAAGGACCTGAATGTGAGACAGGAAACCATCAAAACCTTAGAGGAGAAAGCAGGAAAAGACCTCTCTGACCTCAGCCGTAGCAATCTCTTACTCGACACATCCCCAAAGGCAAGGGAATTAAAAGCAAAAGTGAATTACTGGGACCTTATGAAGATAAAAAGCTTCTGCACAGCAAAGGTAACAACCAACAAAACTAAAAGGCAACCAACGGAATGGGAAAAGATATTTGCAAATGACATATCGGACAAAGGGCTAGTATCCAGAATCTATAAAGAGCTCACCAAACTCCACACCCGAAAAACAAATAACCCAGTGAAGAAATGGGCAGAAAACATGAATAGACACTTCTCTAAGGAAGACATCCGGATGGCCAACAGGCACATGAAAAGATGTTCAGCGTCGCTCCTTATCAGGTAAATACAAATCAAAACCACACTCAGGTATCACCTCACGCCAGTCAGAGTGGCCAAAATGAACAAATCAGGAGACTATAGATGCTGGCGAGGATGTGGAGAAACGGGAACCCTCTTGCACTGTTGGTGGGAATGCAAATTGGTGCAGCCGCTCTGGAAAGCAGTGTGGAGGTTCCTCAGAAAATTAAAAATAGACCTACCCTATGACCCAGCAATAGCACTGCTAGGAATTTATCCAAGGGATACAGGAGTACTGACGCATAGGGGCACTTGTACCCCAATGTTCATAGCAGCACTCTCAACAATAGCCAAATTATGGAAAGAGCCTAAATGTCCATCAACTGATGAATGGATAAAGAAATTGTGGTTTATATACACAATGGAATACTACGTGGCAATGAGAAAAAATGAAATATGGCCTTTTGTAGCAACGTGGATGGAACTGGAGAGTGTGATGCTAAGTGAAATAAGCCATACAGAGAAAGACAGATACCATATGGTTTCACTCTTATGTGGATCCTGAGAAACCTAACAGGAACCCATGGGGGAGGGGGAGGAAAAAAGAAAAAAAAAAAAAAAAGAGGTTAGAGTGGGAGAGAGCCAAAGCATAAGAGACTGTTAAAAACTGAGAACAAACTGAGGGTTGATGGGGGGTGGGAGGGAGGAGAGGGTGGGTGATGGGTATTGAGGAGGGCACCTTTTGGGATGAGCACTGGGTGTTTTATGGAAACCAATTTGGACAATAAATTTCATATAATAAAAAAAAAAAAAGAAAAAAAAAGAAAAAAATAAAAATAAAAATTACATGTTTACTTAAAAAAAAAAAAAGTATAATATGGGAATAATATGAACAACTCTATGCAGATAAATTCAACAACAGAGAGGAAATAAACCAATTATTTGAAGACCATAAATTGCCAAAACTCACCCAATAAATAAAAAGAAACAAGTGAAATTAATTTAATAATATGCTTAATTAACCCCATCATATCAAAAATATTATCAATTAATATGTAATCATTATAAAAATTATGAATGAGTCATTTTAATCTTTTTTGTATTAAGTCTTCAAAATCCAGTATGTACTTTTGTACTTATAACACATCACAATTTGAAGTAGCCGCATTTCAAATAACTAGTGGATATCATGTTGTACGAGGCAGATTTAGAAAATAAAGAAGAATAAACCTTCTGGGAATCAAAATATTTTACTTATATTTTTTAGCTCAGGAGAAGTCTGCTTATACCCAAGGCAGTATATGTAGGCCTGAAAAGGAAAATTGTGAAATGAGATCTCTTTCAGAGACAAGAAATGAAAGAAAACCAGGCCAATTTATTTCCAATTGGAAATTTATGAAAGCAGTTAGTAAAACAGTTATTACACACTGTCATAGAGGGAGTGGGAATATTTTTCCTAGTGTGATATTTTAAAATATGTATGTGCATAAATGTATTTGTGCATGTATTTTGTGTGTATTGCAATTGATTTTACTTGAAAAAGTAGTTTTTTTCAAAAAGATAAGTTCCATAAGCATTTTTTAAAGTTTTATTAATTTATTTTTATTTTTTTTTTTAATTTTTTTTTCAACGTTTATTTATTTTTGGGACAGAGAGAGACAGAGCATGAATGGGGGAGGGGCAGAGAGAGAGGGAGACACGGAATCGGAAACAGGTTCCAGGCTCTGAGCCATCAGCCCAGAGCCCGACGCGGGGCTCGAACTCACGGACCGGACCACGAGATCGTGACCTGGCTGAAGTCGGACGCCCAACCGACTGCGCCACCCAGGCGCCCCTTATTAATTTATTTTCAGACAGAGAGAGTGAGTGTGCATGTGCATGTTAGAGAGGAGCAGAGAGAAAGGGAGAGAGAGAGAGAATCCCAAATAGGCTCCACGCTCAGCACGGAGCCCAACAAGGGGCTCAATTTCATCAGGACCATGAGATCGTGACCAGAGCTTAAATCAAGAGTAGGACACATAACCAACTGAGCTACCCAGGCACCCCAATCTACCAATTTTTATTGCCAGCTAATGTTTTGTGCTTGAAGAAGAAAGAATCATGATCTGTATATCGTTACTTACATAGATGAGGTAAAGATTTAAGTCTTTGGTAAAGCCTACTTTCCAGAACTAAGCCATTCACCTGGAAAAAGTGTTAAAAATTAATTAGGAAGACAAAAATTATACATTCTGGATTTTTTTCTTCTAAGAACAAAAAAACTTTCTTTATTGCCTGAGACTTACAACTGGCTTGTAGAAAAGATTAAATAAATATAGGAATACCAAATGACATTTTCAATTCTGAAATTTCCATCCTGACCAATTCATTGTCATCATGAGAGATTTCTTTTAATTGATCAAATTATACTTCTTCAAAAAGCTAGCTAAATGCAAATGGGATTTTGCCATAGTTACCAGAACTTCTATTGTTAATTTAGTAACCCAATATATAGCTATAGGACCTAATCTGTGTACACACCTCAGAACTGGGTGCACAAAGGGTTGTGGGCATAACATGTTAACAAAATGAAGAGAAATCCCTACCTCTTGAAAAGGTTGCAGATGCAATAATGGTTGCTATTTAATGATCATATTCTCTGTGCCAGCCATCATAATAGATGCATTAGGTATTTAATGCTCACATCAACTTTGTGAGGTAGGAAATATTCACATTTAACAGATGATAAAACAAATTCAATAGTGGCTTTTGCCCAAGTCCTACAATGGTTTATGCCACTATATGTCACTTCCACTCCACTTTATTTAAAGAGGTAGGATAAATATTCAAAATGTAACCATTGCCAGATAACATATGGAAAACTATGTACGAAGTACTGACAAATGGCTCATGCAAGAGTCATCAGTGCAATAGAAGAGAGTATTTATTTGAATCTCAAAGGAAGTGATGGGCAAGAATTGGGCAAGAAGTCAAAATGATATTCAGATCAGAGAAAGGTGTTAGCAAAGCTGTTGAGACAAGTATAAGAAAGATACACATGGTATGTGAAGAATCCTGCAAGGAAATGTCAAGAGATGAGACTAAACTGGTATGATGGAAGCTTGGGCTGGAAAGCAGTACATGCTGGGCTACACAGTTAGATTTGATTGTGGCAAAGAGATGGTTCTTAAAGCAGGGGAAATACTGGGTAAAAATTAAGTTTGAGAAAGATTACCTTTATAACAATATGCAGGGTGGACTTGGGTGGAAAATCACTGGGGTTATAAGGTGTATATGGAGGCTTTTAATAGATATTGGAACTTAGAATTCTGAGTGTAAGAGTAAAGAGAATAAAATTTGAAAATTTGTATTGTAACAGTACCATATATTATGTATAGTAGAAATATACTTTGATGAATTAAAAAATTATAAAATATTATAGAATCAGATAATTTATTTTACATAAGGAGTAAGGGAAAAATCAAGGATAATCCCAAACTTTTAAAGCTTATAGTATAAGAAAAATAGATGTCCCACTACTATTGTTACATACTTGCCAAAAGGGTGCCATTTTGGTTTATTTTTTATTTTTTATTTAATTTTTAATTTAATTTAATTTATTTTTATTTAAATTTTAGTGAGTTAACATACAGTACAATATTGGTTTCAGGAGTAGAATTCAGTGAATCATTACTTACATACAACACCCAGTGCTCATCACAATAAGTGTCCTCCTTAGTACCCATCACCCCTCTAGCCAATCTCCTACCCATCTCCTTCTGTCAACCCATAATTTGTTCTCTATTATTAAGAGTGTTTTGTGGTCTGTTTCTCTCTCTTCTCTTCCCCCTCTTCCCATATGTTTATCAGTTTTGTTTCTTAAATTCCACATATGAGTGAAATTATATGGTATTTGTCTTTCTCTGACTTATTTCACTTAGCATAATACATTTGACTCCATCTACATCGTTGCAAATGGCAAGATTTCATTATTTTTGATGACTGAGTAATATTTCCATACACACACACACACACACACACACACACACACACACACCACATCTTCTTTATCCATTCATCTGTAAATGGACATTTGGGCTCTCTCCATAGTTTGGCTATTGTGATAATGCTGCTATAAACATTGGGATGCATGTACCCCTTCAAATCTGTATTTTTGTATCCTTTGGGTAAATATCTAAAGTGCATTTTCTGGATCATAAGATAGTTCTATGTTTAGTTTTTTGAGGAACCTTATACTGTTTTCCAGAGTAGATGCACCAGTTTGCATTCCCACCAACATTGCAAGAGGGTTCCCCTTTCTCTCCATCCTAGCCAAGACCTGTTGTTTCTTGTATTGATAATTTTAGCCATTCTGACCGGTCTGAGCTGGTATCTCATTGTGGTTTTGATTTGTATTTCCATGATGATGAGTGGTGTTGAGCATCTTTTCATGTGTCTGTTAGCCATCTGGATGTCTTCTTTGGAAAAGTGTCTATTCATATCTTCTGCTCATTTATTCACGGAGTTATTTGGTTTTTGGGTGTTGCGTTTGATCAGTTCTTTATAGATTTTAGATACTAACCCTTTATGAGATATGTCATTTGCAAATATCTTCTTCCATTCCAAAGGTTTCCTTTTAGTTATGTTGATTGTTTCCTTCACTGTACAGATTTTTATCTTGATGAAGTCCCAATAGTTCATGTTTGCTTTTGTTTCCCTTGCCTTTGGTGGTGTGTCTAGTAAAGGTGTTGCTGCAGCCAGGGTCAAAGAAGTTGCTGCCTGTGTTCTCCTCTAGGATTTTGATGGTTTCCTGTGTCACATTTAGGTCTTTCATCCATTTTGAATTTATTTTTGTGTATGGTGTAAGATAGTGGTCCAGTTTCATTTTTCTGCATGTTGCTGTCCAGTTTTCCCAGCACCATTTGTTGAAGAGGCTGTCTTTTTTGCATTGGGTATTCTTTCTTACTTTATCAAAGATTAGTTGATACATTTGTGGCTCCATTTCCGGGTTTTCTATTCTGTTCCATTGATCTATGTGTCTGTCTTTGTGCCACACTGTCTTGATGACTACAGCTTTGCAACATAGCTTGAAATCTGGAATCGTGATGCCTCCAGTTTGGTTTATCTTTTTCAGCTTTGTTTTGGCTATTTGAAAAGGGATGCAATTTTGAATTGGAATGTTCTTTATATTGGACAGATTGGAGGTTAGTGATATCATTTGCTAGAGTGGTTTCAGGAGAACACTGATGCTGAACACCAAATTGCAGTTGTTTAAAGAATGAATGTGAAGAGAAGAATCAGAGATAGAAAGAATCAGCCATTTCTCCAATAAATTTGACTGCAGCAAGAGGGTGATACTGACTGAGAAGTTTTTGTTAAGATGGGAAAGGCCAGGTTTAGGGGAAATGGGAAACTTTCACTTAAGTAGTGGAGTGTGAGAATTAGTGAAGAGTATTTTATTCTGAATCTGAATTTCCATGAGATACAATTGTGAATTTGGAAGGATAGAGGAACAGTAAGAGTAAGAGTACAAAGAGGATAGATGACTAGAAGGTCTTACACAAGTGACCAAGGACTGGGGAATATGAGGCAGTTTTGAGCTTCCAAATGGTCATGGTGGATTTGATCCCAAGGTATCCTTGGTGAAGAAGTCTGGGATGGTAACTTCCTATTCTGGTCATTCTCAGTCTGATGATTATTTCCGGGCCTAGAACTCTAGGCAATTCAGGAAGCCAGTGGGAGAGAGAATGATGAAAATAAACAATCTCCACATGGGACAAGAGGAAGGAAGGCCTCATTAGGTAGCTCTAAACCTGGCTGGCATCAGAGTTGCCTAGAAGCTTAAAAAGAAAACACAGGATTCATATATCCATGTTTCAAACCTGAAGAAGCAAAGGAAGGCTGGGACACTTGTATGTTTTTAAGATTTGAGGCAGAAATTCTGATGCACAATGAGGAATAAGAGGCTGTGGCCCAAATCAAAAGAAACAGCTACTATTAAACAATCACATTAATGTGCTTGAACAGAAGTGCTGCCAATGGAACTGGGACAACGGGCCATGCAAAATTAGAGGCAAAAATATTCAGGGACACATCACAAAAGTTTGGGGAAAAGGAATTTCGAGACAGAAGTATTGAATAGTGTTAGAAGCAGCAACAGGTTTGAGGCATTTGTCATTAGATTGGACTGGGAGGAAGTTATTATTGCTCTCTGAAAGCTTTCTGGAGGGCTCCCCATTTATGCTATTGACCATGCTCTCCTTTGAGCCTTTTCTGTAATTTGTGGCCTATATATCTCTACTTTAGATCCGTTTCATGGAAAACCCTTATATGTTTCATTTTTGGCTTCTTCATCAGACTTAGAACATATTTCTATCCTTAAGGCCTACCACTGTTCTTGGTATATATATTCAGTAAATGTTTGTAGAATGAGTGAATAAATCAGGCACGGAAGGAATGAATACATGTATCCATTATATAACTTTAGGAACCGGTCATCTCTGTGTACTAACAAAAGAAACATGCATAAAAGGACAGTGGGTAAAAAAAAAAAAAATGAAATAGTGATAATTTAAAGGGTATTCACATACCTTGCACTTCCTGTTCACAGTGGTTCTGAGGGTTTTAAGGAGACTCAATTATTTTTTTTTTTTAATGTTTTATTCATTTTTGAGACAGAGAGAGACAGAGCATGAACGGGGGAGGGGCAGAGACAGAGGGAGACACAGAATTGGAAGCAGGCTCCAGGCTCTGAGCCATCAGCCCAGAGCCCGACGCGGGGCTCGAACTCACGGACCGCGAGATCGTGACCTGGCTGAAGTCGGATGCTTAACCGACTGCGCCACCCAGGCGCCCCTGGAGACTCAATTATTAATGTACAGAATATTTGGGCTCCTAAGAGAAAATGGTGGAAGTGATAAAATATTCATACTATAAGTTTTTCTGATTTGTGTCATCATTCTTTTAACTGAGCTGGATGATGAGTTTCTGAGTACATTATTGATATCCTCATTTTGGAATGCTAAGTCCCCCTCCTCTGGGAAGTGTTCCTTAAGCTCCGGCCCCATCTTAGGCCATCTCTGTCTATGTGTTTCCATTGCACTTCTCAATCAGCACCTCATTATATATGCAAAGACTTATACCCTAATGTGGTACTTGTTTGAGTGCAGCCTGTATAATGAATGTATTTAAAGTGTAGTTTATGAATATTTACACCAGAGTTGCCTTGGATACCTGTTAAAAGGAATTTTGTAGACCATATGAGTTAAGACTGTCTGTAAATAGGGCAATTTGCAACCTGCAGCGCCACTGGGCTCTTGCTCAAAATTTAGTATCACTTTTAACGTTAGTTTGCTTAATTTTTTTACATATGTATGCAGTTCTCATAAGAGTGCAAGCTTCCTCTGGGCAGAAATTGTGTTGGCACATATTAAGGTATTATCTGGATAATTTTTGTCTAAATTCATTTAAGAGTTTGGGAGCCTAAATCATGACCTAAATGTATACATAATACTTTTGTTGAGTGCTTACTATGTGTCAACCACTTTTTAAAATTCAATAAATTAAATATATTAAATGTTTCAGGTGTATTAATTGGTTTAATCCTTTACATAACATATGAGATAAATTTTATGAGAGGTAATGCAACCTTAGAAGTTGGGCATGTAGGGATGCCTGGGTGGCTCAGTCTATTAAGTGCCCAACTCTTGGTTTCAGCTCAGGTTATGATCTCATGGTTCATGAGACCGAGCCCCGTGTTGGGGCTCCATCCTGACAGCATAGAGCCTGCTTGGGATTCTCTCTCTCTCTCTCTCTCTCTCTCTCTCTCTCTCTCTCTGCCCCTTCTCTGTCCCATCTCTCTTTCTTTCAAAATAAATGAGTAAACTTAAAAAAAATAAAGAGGTACTGTCTGCAAAGACTGTGTCATAGGAAAAAAGAAGTTTAGCATGTAAGCACACAGCCTGCCTGAATATGTATCCCAATATTTCTGCTTAGTTTTGTAACTCTGGGAAAGTTACTTATTCTCTCTCTGTCTCCGTTTCTTCATCTGTAAAATGGGTATAATAATAGTGCCTGCCTACCTCATAACGTACGTGTGAGAATTCAATGAATTAAAACACTAAAAGAATTTAGAACAGGGATACACACATACTGTTAAATGATTGGTAACTATTATTATTTTTACAGATGAGGAAACTAATGTACACACAAGTCATTTGCTACAAAGCTAGGAAGCGATGGAGCTGGACTCCAAGTCCAGGAGTGTGCCTCTGTGCCATACCTATACTTCGCATGACCATTGGTCATTGATTGTACTATAAAGTCCCACTCATTTGGGAGAGTTATAAGGATGGTATGAGTAACTTCTCAGCTTACTGAAAAGGACCACTCAATAATTTCTTAGCAACGTTATGGCCATGGATCCTATAGGATTTGCAGGAACCAAGTCGCAGTAGCATCAAGATGGTTCTGCTTTTTCAGGCTAGATTCCCTGTCTACTGTGTTCCTGACTCTATGCTTGGCTTTAGGGGGTAGAGAGACACAAAAGAAATGTGAAAGACATCCTTGGCCTCCAGCAACTTATAATGTATAATAACACAGGGCAAGACCCTGGTAGACCCATGAAGCAATTAAATAGCAATGAAATCACAACATTGAGGCATTGGATGATTAATTAAGTTCCCAGATGAAAGATGTTGATAGGCAAATTCAGGGAAAAAAGGAAATTAATTCAGCTGGAGTGATTTCTTAGTGAAGGTGGAATTTAAGGTCAACCATGAAATATGGGGCTGTGGGAGTAAGTGGTGTGAGAAGAGTTTCTGGGCCAGAGCAGAGGGCTGACTCTTCAAGCCAGAAGTAGCTTTGTCTTTCCTCCACTTTGGCTTCATCCTGTGTACAAATGCTAGCTTCATACTCATATTTATTTATCCTTCTTTTTGGTACAAAAACTTCCCAATGTTCTAGCTTTCATCTAGTCTTAGGGAATGTGTCATTCCCTTTGTTATTGTTTTTGTTTTTTATTCAAACATGGTAGAGTTCAAGTTCTCCAGTAAAACACACAATGGCATTCTTGATAAGCATTCAGAACTCTGTTTTTTTCAGTAACATAAAAGGCCACAGAACTCTTAGGGAAAGGTAGTAAATCTAAACAAATCCAAGACAACTTCCACAAACAATAGAAGCCACAATTAATAATTTAATCCACACACCTGTATATTACTTCTAATTACATTATTTACTTCATTTCACAGAGCAGGCATGGAAGAGTCATTTACATGTAAAATATCTGAGAAGGAAAAATTAAGAAAATACAGTTTTGAAAAATAATGTTGTAGAACTTTTTGGGTACACTTAAAAATCTGTTTTAAAATGCCATCTTTTATTGGGTCTATGAGAAAGAAATCTTTTTTGAACAACAATTGTTTGACACTAAACTGAGGAAAAGAAAATATCTGGTTCCATTTACATTTAATTATAAAGAGACTAAGTTGTAACTTTGAAGGGTAAAGTTGTTCTGGCATTTTCATTGTGAATGGATTTTATGGTACCTTAGTAAAGAATTCTGGTTGAAAAGTGACCCCTTTGCCCCCTAAAAAACGTACTTTTTATTTTATTTGTTTGTTTGTTTGTTTGTTTAAATTCAAGTTAGTTGACATACAGTGTAGTCTTGGCTTCAGGAGTAGAACCCAGTGATTCATCTCTTACATATGACACCCAGTGCTCATCCCTAAGAAAAAGCTTACTTTTTAATATCCAAATCGACTGATTCAGTACAATGTCAGAATTTTTCAAGTTGGTTTTGTTTTCTTTTTCTTTTTTTTTTTTAAGTTTATTTATTTTTGAGAGAGAGTGCATGCATGAGCAGGGTAGGGCAGAGAGAGGGGGAAACAGTGAATCCCATGCAGTTTCCATGCTGTGAGTGCAGAGCCCGATGTGGGGCTCTATCTCACAAACCGCAAGATCATGACTTGAGATCATGACCTAAGCTTAAATCAAGAGTCAGATGCTTAAATGACTGAGCCACCCAGGTGCCCCTAAGTTGGTTTTCTTAATTTTGCCTCTTTCTGTTATTGCTTATTGTTACTGACATTTTGTAGCAACAACACAATCATCTGATATTTTACTAACTTGGTTTTAGCACAGAAATCCCTGAAAGTTAGAGCTGTCACAAGAATTTTTCATTAAATGAGGCCTCGTCTAACTTTCAGTTAGAGGCTATTTCCACTCAGGACAGCTGTGGCCCATGGGGTTTGCAGCAGCCCATTAGCTGCAACTTCTATTTCAAACTGGAAGCCAACCAGAAATCTAGTTCTGCCATTTGTGTGCCAGTTTGGATTAGGGGCAGCCCAAACGAATAAAGCAGGGTGATAACACCACCAAACAGGCATGTGCAGTTAGGTTTGCCTAGCCAGAATTAGATGGTGGCTTGTTCATTTCTCTTGCATCAGAGAAATGGCTGGGGTGAACACAAGAATTTGATGCAGGAAGCAGCAATGGAATTAGGACCTGACGCCTAACGGGTTTTGGATAGGCAGAAATGAAAATATAAAATATTCTCATTAAAAAGAACAGCAAACACCAAAACAATCTGTGATGTTATTTGCAAGAGACTGACCAAAATAATCGAACTTAACTGTCTCCTGTTCTCAAAAGTTTGTGAAATGTTCATTCTTTGCTGTCAAGTATCCTAAGTTAATTGTCTTCAGTTTAGTGGTCAAAAATATTATTTCTATGCATTAGTGACTCTACCTGTACTCCACAGTCTATTTTACAGATAGACTGTGCCGTGTCAGGAAAACATATGCAGGATATGCCACATATATTTGCTCTTTTAGAAAATTGCTATTCAGGGGACCATTTAATGCTCCGCTGACGAGAAAATCCATAATCCTTTTTGTGTGCTCTGCGTGGCGGTTGAGGTGGTATAATGTCCATAAAATATGCTATACTTAAAACCAGTGATTTCAAAGCTACACTTAAAAAGACAGAGTGCATTTTTCAAGTATCATAGAATAGCCTTGGTTCCCTATTCTTTTGGAACCCAAAGGCAAAGTAGTGTCTTTTAGCATCTCTTTAAATAACCAGTTTTATGATGCTGGCCAGAGTGTTTTTTTCTCAGATCCAATTCCAAAATACTTCCCTGAGTTTAATGACTAACCAAGTGGGAGAGGAAAACTTAAATTAAACTGGCCTTGACCAAATCCTGAGGCAAGCCATTTTTCATGGATTGCTCATCTTAGAAGCTCCATAGCTCAATTGTCAACAAAGTCTGTTTACACTGTAAACTGGGCATTCCATTTTGTTCTAACAACTACCTTTCTAAAAACAAAACAAAACAAAACAAAACAAAACAGAACAAAAAACATGTTATTACTGCTGCTGTTAATTAATCTAAGTGTTATATTTAGCAAATGCCCTGAGGATTCTTTAATTTGAGGATAGATTGTTTTTAATCTGAAAATATCTTGTTTTTCCAAAGTAAGGACAATAAATCAATTTTTTAAGACTTTGAAAATAGATTGAATTATATATATACATATTTGCACCACTGACAGTGTCTAATTTGTCTTTGTGATTTTTTTTTGTGTAATCCAACTGCTACTTTCTTCATATTTAAGGATGGCATCCAGGTGAAGGGAGAGCTTTATTATGTTCTAAAGCAGATGACAGGGAATGAGGGTCTAAAGAAGGGCATAGAGAAGACTTGAGAGGTAAAGACCCAGTGTATTTTACTCCCAGGGATAGGAAGGAGAGATTACCACCCACCTCACCCCCTTATAAAGCATCTTTCTCCCAAATGAAGACAAAAGCAGGAAGTAGAAGCTCATTTGTAAGACAGGTTTCTCTAGTTTACAGTGGAATGATGCAGCTTTTTAGCACAGCCAACACTGTTAAAAAATAGAACTAGAGTTAATTTTTTCCCCCAAAGGTCAACTATTGTTCAGATAGAAATCAAGAAAGTAAGATGTGGTGAAAGTTGGACTAAAAGGCCACTGTTAGGCACTTACTTTTTTTATAACTATTTATTAAAAAAGTTCAAAATATCTGGATAACATTGAAAGTTTGATAATTTTAACTTACAAGTATTTCTGCTATGTGAAAATAGAAATTCTAAATAAATAAGTGGATGCATTTTTATGCATGTTCAAAATCTACACCATCCCCTACTTAAAAAAAGAGAGAGAGAAAAAATTCTTGAAGTATGGGGGCTGATGTAAGTTTTGCCTGGGAACCAGTTCACTCAAACTTCACCATTTCTGGGGGCGCCTGGGTGGCTCAGTCGGTTAAGCGTCCGACTTCAGCCAGGTCACGATCTCGCGGTCCGTGAGTTCGAGCCCCGCGTCGGGCTCTGTGCTGCCAGCTCAGAGCCTGGAGCCTGTTTCAGATTCTGTGTCTCCCTCTCTCTGACCCTCCCCCATTCATGCTCTGTCTCTCTCTGTCTCAAAAATAAATAAACATTAAAAAAAAAAATTTAAAAAACTTCACCATTTCTGTCACCTTCTACTCTTTAGAAACACAGAATCTCAGCAGCTCATAAAGTCCAGACTCCTCTAGTCCTGAACCTTCACCATAATGTCACCTTCCACCCTCCATCCTCAGCCAGGATTCAACCTAATTTCCGCTAGGTAAAAGTTAACTCATGCATCAAAATGTATCAAGATATTAATATGCCTACCCTAATTCTCACCCTCGCCATACCCTAGATTTGAGAAAGTGGCTTCCTAAACACATGATAAGAAAAGCTGAGAAGCAGCCTAGTTATCCTGGAGAAGACCCCAAACACTTAAGAATTGGTAGTATTTCTGAAAATGGGTGTGAAGGTAGAGATTTAAAAAAAAAATACTAATGTGTCATTCCTTCTACTCACTAATTCAGTAGGTAGTGAAAGCAGGTACTGGATTATACGCAGCCTGGATTATACACAGCCAACACAAAGATGAAAACAACATTGTCTTTGTATCATGGAGCATACATGAAAGTGGGCCAGCTTTTGCAGCTTTGCATTTTGAAACATTTCGAACTTACAGAAATCCTTTACCTAGATTTACTAATTGTTAACATTGCATTATATTTGCTTTCTTTTTCTCACCAAATGATAAGAAATTATATACTTTTCTTTTGGGGGAAAGGAGAGAACTATTTAAGAGTAAGTTTCAGACATCAAATGTTGGATGTTTAAACAAATAAGCCCAGTAAGTTTGGAGAGGTTTCAGCAGAAACCCATATAAAATTTAGTTATAGGGAAAAAGGAGAGTATAGGAGGAAATCAGGAAATTCTTCATAAGATTATTTTCCAGGTATATATGGGGTGGAAAGATAGCCTATGTAATAAGAAAAGCATGTACCAAGGACCCAGGACCAACCCAGTGTGGAGCATTGGGAGAGCAGTAAATAGCTTTGCATGGCTGGACCATGGACTAGGGAGAAGGTGTTTAGAAAAAGGATCATGGGAGAGATAGGATGGTCAGGTAGGCAGTGACCAGATATGCCATAGAAAGCAGGATTCTCTTTATCTTATGGTTGATGAATAATCACTGGCAAGTGTTAGGTGGGGAGTGACCTGATTTGTACACTGTTGCCAGAACTTTATAGAGAACATGTCTAAAGTTAGAAAAACTACTGTAAGGGAGAAATTTTCAGATATGTTGATAAACCTAGAGATAGAAATATTTTAGAAATTGATGGCCTTTTAAAAGCCCTAATACTCACTCATGAATAGATGTTCTATTTTCCATCCCCAGAAGAATGGATATGTGGAAATATGCTTCAAAAAAACATGGTTGTACATCAGAATCAGTTGAGGAGTTTTTGAGAAACAAAGATCTCCAGGTTGATTTTTAGGTCTTGGTTTTGGTTTGTTTGTTTGTTTTACTCCAAACCTATTGAGTCAGAATCCTCTGAAGTGGGACCTGGGAATCTGTATTTTTTTATGTTTATTTATTTTTGAGACACAGAGAAAGAGCATGAATGGGGAGGGGGGGCAGAGCGAGAGGGAGACACAGAATCTGAAGCAGGCTCCAGGCTCCGAGCTGTCAGCACAGAGCCCGACGTGGGGCTCGATCCCACAAACCGTGAGATCATGACCTGAGCCGAAGTCGGACATTTAACCGACTGAGCCACCCAGGTACCCTGGGAATCTGTATTCTAAAGGTCTCCCCCAGGTTCACTGCCTGGAATTTGGGATCACTGACCAGTAGAGAGGCACAAGGAGAATCAGCAGCAGGGGTCTTTGCAAAGGGCTGGTCAGTGCCTGGGACAACTCTACCAAATGCTAGGGGAATGCTGTTTTGCATAAGCCTGCATTGTTCAGGTCACCATGTCATTCATGTCTTTGTCTCCTTGGAAAATATCACAAAGTCATGTATAAGGTAAGGGCTCCACAGATACCTGAAAAATGAATGAGCATTACTTAACCCTAATGATAGTAAAGGAGATGGCTAGCATTATGATTGTGTATCTTTGGCCAAAGCACTCTAAAAATACCAATGTATTAAAATAAATGATAGAGGAAGCCTGAAGCCCAGATATTTACTCAGACTTTTCAGCAATTCTATTTTTTTTTTTTTTAAATCAGACTCAGCCATTAAAAAAAACACAAAGAATCAGCCATTTTGATAAAATACCTGCTTTAAAGAGAAGAACAATATAGGAGATGACATCAGTCACCTTGTAAACTCTGCCACTGAGATTTTATGGGCTAAACTAAGAAAATGTATTCCCTGGTACTCCTTCCGAATCAATTATCATCACTGTGTGATTATAACAGATAATCTATGTGATGACAGGTGGAGAAAATAATGAGAGTTAATTCAGACATATATTAAATAATGGAGACAGGAAAAATCATTTAAAACTAAACTTGACAGTCATTCCATGATGTTTATTTCAAATGTTTTGAAATAAATGTTATGAAACTTATTATCTTACTTGGCAAAAGAAGAGATAGTATTACTGCATAATCATTAGCTGGCATTTCACTATAGATGTCAAAACCAAGATTCTTGTTAGACATTAAATTTTTTTTCCTAAGTCTTCCATTTCTAACCATCAACTACTTACCATCTTATTAATGCATCGTGAATATGAGGAGGGGCTGAATGGGCAGTCAGAAAGTGGATGTTGGGGAAGAGAACTGATCTTCAGGAATTAATACTTCACTCTGTTCAAAATCCATATTCCAGAGCCACATGCATCTTAAAGTAGCTAAATAATGATATTGATCATGCAGTTCGTTTGCTTACTGTCAATTCAAGAGTGGAAGTGATTTTAAGATTTTAATTTGTTTCACATATTCATTAAGTAATTTCAGCTTGCAGAAGCCATGAAGAATGTTAACTAAATGTCTGAATGTGTTTGTGTAAATAGGAGAATCAGACATGGCCAGAATCAGGAACACAGTAATGCTGTCAAAGCTGTCTCTCCATCTCTTGGACAAGCTCTCTATACATGGCTAGTAGGATGGCCAGTCAATTACATCAGGCTCATGTCCTACCAACTTAGTAACTCAGGTAGAAAGCCTTTCTAGAAAGCTCTAGCAGGAACTTGGAGGAATTACATTTTTTAGGCTTGCATCATCTTCCATCCCTGATCAATCACATTTTGATCCTTGAGCCAACCAACCAATCCAGAGCTGGGATAGATAACCCCTGTGGGCTAGCCTTATGTCACTGCCTTCCTTTGTTAATTGCCAAGGAGCAGCTTTGGCCCTTGCTAGAGTCACATGTCATGAACTTTTCACATGAAAGAAGGGTCTTTTGACAGGGAAGAAAAGGGCTATTCTATTGGCAAAAAGGAAAGAATCAACAAACTTTTCCGTTAGTGTTGGTGTGTGTAGGAAAAGAAGAAAAAGTACAGTATTCAATGGCAAAAACAAAATTTGCTCTATTAAGTGAGAAAAAAAAACACATTTCTTCGACAATATAGGCAGTGTTTTTATTTATGTATTTTAATAAGGTCTTAAATATTATCAGCCTCTCACCAATTCCAAATTTAGTATGAAATGTGGTAAAAAATGAAGTTAAACATTTCATATACAAGTGTCTAGATTTCAGCTACTACCTATACATTGGAAATGGTAGGTACTCAATTAATGTTGAATAAATGAATGAGTTATTATACTGCAGAATCATGGAATTCAAAGGGACTGTGGAAATCACCCAGTTAATCTCTTAGATAGATATGGACTTCCCCTACAATATCCTCAGAGTGGTATTTGAACACTTGCATATGAAAATCCCCACTGTTTTCCTCTCAAGGGAGTTTGTTTGCCATATACTAACATCTTATAAAGTGATTAGAAGCTGATAACAGTGAACAAAGGAGCATTCACACTGTTTCATTTGTTTTCTTTCTCTCTCCCTCCCCCCTCATGCATGTGGGATGCAAATAACAAAGTTAGTATTGAGTAATGTCTCAAGTACTATTACCTGCCAAGGAAACGCAAATGAACAAACTGGCCTTTGTGGGGGGGAAATGTGAGGACAATTCTGGTCAAGGAATTGATGGAGGGGAGACGGAAATGAGGCCATGGGGCACCCTTTCAGGTCCAAGCCCCTCAAAGTCACGTTGGAGCCGCCTAAGTAGGAGGCTGTGGTAATGGTGGTACCGAGTAGTTGACACCTGTGCCGATTGCCCCTGTGCCTTCCTTGTGGCTGGTACAGGTGTGTCTTCACTGGGATTGCAGAGAAAAGGAACATGAGGTGCTGCCTCATGTGAAAGGTGGGAATATACCAAGTACCCCAGAGACATAGTTTATTTTAAGAAACCCACACAGTATTGAAGCAGGGGTGGGGAGAGTAAGCACACATCTCACACCTCTTGCATTATGATTTGTTACTTCCGGTAACAAAGGTTGTTAGAACATAATGTGTTTGTTCATTGCACTGTGACTTTTTGCTGTTATTTTTCCATAGATGAATCATGTATGAATCTCTAAATACATCTCACTTTGGGATTGACTTGCTTTTGTTCTATTCTTGGCTTGAATAGAACACCTTAAAATCTTGTCTAAATTTTGGTATGTTTGGTAATTTCAAAACTGTCAAGAAACCAAAGGAAATTTTGTGGCTTTAAAAATCAAATTTTATGCTCTTCTTTACTTCAGAAGTGTCTTAAATTACCCAATAGGGAGGACAAGTTATGGTTTCAAGAAAACCAGAAAATCAATATTCAGATCTCATCTGTAAAATAGATATTTCGGTTGGCATCTTTATCCTGACTCTGAAATGTAATAACTAATAACAGAAATACTTGGCAGTGGAATTAGAATTAGATTGATAGTAAACTCAAATACTTACTGATTCAAACGACTGTTACATTTATACATAAACACAGTTCACCTATCAGTAAATGGCTATTATTCTTAAAAATTGGTAGTTAGTATGCATTGTATGATGAGTTTTGAAACAAATTTGTTAGGACAATTATTAGCATTAGAATAAATGGCAGAACATGACTATAAACATTGCTAGAATACATTTGATATCAACACTCGCAAAGTGGTTGCAATAAAGACAGAACATATTCACTTTCACATATGTTTACTCTGTTTTACTGAGGGATGCCTCAGAGATACATAAAAAAGGAATACGTTGATGTTTTCCTTGTCACCAATACAGTTCTCAGCTCCAGGAAACCACAAATCCCAAAATCTAACATTTTATTCTTAAACATGGATTTCAGAAACTAATGGACCTAATTTGATGATGTATTTGGACTTACTGTGAAACCCATAATGGTGAGACTTGAACTTTGCATAACATAGACTTTTGTCAAGTTTGCTACATTTCTACACTTAATTTTAAGTGGTGAATGTTTGTATTATCCATTTCATATGTGTTACGAGCATGTGTGATACGATTACTTGTTTGCATACATAAAAGGAAATATTTAACCCTAAAGAAATAGTGTAAAATTTAAGGACAAAATGAGTGATTGACAATTTTCCTGAAACAACAATTCTTTATAAAATATATTCTAACATATGTGCCTTTGAAGTGAGTTACTGTTATTTAGACTCAGATTAAAATATTTTATATTTTGAACTTTTATCAATCTTGAATTTACTATCACAGGCTATAGTGATTGGCAAGTCACGTAGCCACTTCAAATCAGAAATAACTTTTTGTTGGAGGCATCTGGGTGGCTCAGTCAGTTAAGCCTCTGACTTTGGCTCAGGTCATGATCTCACAGTTTGTGGGTTCAAGTCTCGCATCAGGCTCTGTGCTGATAGCTCAGAGCCTGGAGCCTGCTTCTGATTCTGTGTCTCCCTCTTGCTCTGCTCCTCCCCCACTCATGCTCTTGTCTTTCTCAAAAATAAAATAAAAACATTTAAAAAGTTTAGGAAAAAGAAATAGCTTTTTGTTTCCTATTTGGGATATGGAGTCATTTAGTTAATTATTACTACTCGGACCTCAATGTGTGTTCTTTATCCAGTGCTATTGAATACATAAAAACAATTATGGTAAGAAGGTGCACATGGACATGATTAAAGTAATAGCTAACGTTTATTGAATGCTTACTGTATACCAGGCACTGTGCTAGGAGCTTCCATGGATTATTTCCTTTCATTGTCACAAAACTTTTTAAGGTAGCTATTACTATTGTTCCCATTTTATAATACCCTGAGACTCGAAACAAAGTAACTTGTAAAATGTTCAGAGCTACTAAGTGGAGCCAGAGTGTGGACCTCAGATTCTGTGACTGGATCATTGTGTTATATTGCATGCCATGCACCACAAAAGAAACAATATTACTATTTTGTAATGTAGTCATTACATTACAGGTAGGCAATTTCATCTCCACTACTGAAAAAACACCTGATGTTTGTTGGTCAGAAAATAGGTCATCTTCCTTTAGAAAAGACCAGACATTAACCTCAAAATTATTTTCATGAGCAAATTTTATTTCCTCTTTGTGAGAAGAAACAATTTTAATTTCATCAAGAAATGTTAAAATACACAGATGAAAAATATCAGGGTAATTCAATCCAGAAACAAGCACTGAGTAAAAAAGATTTTTATACCATTTTCCAGATTGGCTTGCTGCATAAATCAAATTATCTGAGTAATTCTTCAACTCTTCACTTATGTTTCTTGGCAACCTGTACTTCATAGCTATTGTGATTCTTCAAGAAGCATATCAAGTATGCTGTGTTTGTGAGATGTATCATTTTGATGTGTTTGTGATGCTTCCTGGGAGCTTCACCTCATCCATTAAACTGTCCTTCCTGGTCTCAATCTTCTTGCATCAAGCTCTGGAATGACCGGCATCTTCCTGACTCTGTTAATCCTGCCATTTTTGCCTCTATTTCCTGAGGTTTCCTGATTTCCAGGTGTTCTGCAATCAAGCATATCTCTTCTCACTTTATACCTCCTTCTCCAACCTTTCCTGTTTAACCCTGTGGTTTTTGTCACCTGAAGTGTCTCCCCTCTACTTACCTCCCCCAAATGGTGCAACCGTAAGGCTGGAAAGGCACAAGTGGTTTCTACTCAGGGAACATATTGATCACATCGTTCTTCAGCATAGAACATCTCTGGTGCTCCTTGTTCTCTTTGCTGCTGCGCCTTAGCACAGTTAGGCACCCCCCAGGGCCTACTCATCTACTTCCTCTATTGCATTGTTTGTCAAACGGTGCTTCCCAGATCCCTGGTTGTTTAGAGACATAGTCTCAGAGATCCATGGATACCTAAAATGATTTCAAGTTTTTGATGATTATTTTAAAAAATTTAATATAAGACATCAAATTTCAATGCTTACACTTGTGTTTGTGTTTTTCATTTCATTGGTTCCAACAGAGTGGCAGTTTGACTATTTTAGTGTTTTCTCAAATTGGGAGTCCACGCACTAATTCTCTGAGTTCCAGAATTCTTAAGCAGTGTTGAAAAACACTGCTCTACCATGCTGAAATGGGCCTGGACAAATGATCAATTACCCAGGCCTGGCTACTCATTCCTCATACATCTATTTTATAATTCCTATGAGCCTCACACTCTGCTACACACTGTGAATTTATAAAGTCCCTGTCTTCAAGGGTTAGTGGGGAAGTCAGATATGTATAAAGACAATTTTAATATATTGTGATAGTGCTAGTCAATTGGTACAAACTTGCAGGAGAGCAATTTAGCTGTTTCATCAACAACCTTGAAAATGTGGGGTGCCTGAGTGGCTCAGTTGGTTGAGAGTCCCACTTCAGCTTATGCCATGATCTCGTGGCTTGTGAGTTCAAGACCTGCATTGGGCTCTGTGCTGAAACTTCAGAGCCTGGGGCCTGCTTCAGATTCTGTGTCTTCCTCTCTCTCTGCCCCCACCCCCTCTCAAAAATAAATAAACATAAAAAAAAGAACCTTGAAAATGTGGGATAATACTTGACCTAGTCATTTCACACTTAGGAATCTGTTTTATGGAGAGAACCACAAAGATTTATAGGAAAGAATCAGGAAATCAAATGAATTGAGAATTGTTGGAATTAACTCAGGCCAATATTACTTACAATCTTACAATAGTTAAAAATGGAGACCACAATTAATATTTACAAGAGGGAATACCTAGATAAATTGTACCTTATTAATGGGATATTAAATAGCCACTACAAATAATATTTCTATAAAATATTGAAAAAGAAAAGATACATAATATAATGTTAAGCAGAAAAAACAACACATAGCTGTCTATACCAGGGCTCAGCAACCTTTCTGGTAGATGGTCAGATAGTAAATATTTTAAGATTTGTGGATCATATTATTTTGTGAGTTGCAACTATTCAAATCTTGCTACTGTAGTGTGAAAGCAGCTATAGACAATCCATAAACAAAGAGATTTGCTCTGATAAACATGGTTGTATACCAATAAAAATGTATGGAAACTGAAATTAGAATTTTGTATAATTTCCATGTATTATGAAATAGTATTTTTTAAAATTTTGTTTTGAAAACACTTAGTGTAAATGTAAAATGTAAAACAATGTAGAAATAATCCCTAGTTTGTAGTCCATACAAAACCAGATTATGGCCTGGATTTGGACTGTGGGCCATAGTTTGCTAATACTTGGTCTGTATGATTCTAATTATATATGCATGTGTATGTGTGCATGTGTGTGTATAAAGCCATATGAATATTAATGTGGCTATTTCTGGGTAGTGGGATTATAAGTAATTTATTATCTTTATTTTTTAAATTTTTCCCATTTTTAATATGAAATTATTTTATAATCAGAAAAAAAATAATTTGCTATAATAATTGCTATAATAGTGGAACGCACTTTAAAGGGGCAAACACCCCAGACCCATGGAGAAGGGATGAGGGAAGGCTTGCTGAAAGAGTCAAGCCCTGAGCAGTGTCTTGAAGGATGATGAAGAATTATTCAGGCATAGATGAGTCACAGGAGGGGGCAGGAATAGTGGAGCCAAGAAGGGAAAGCCTTCTAGACTGAAACATGAAGGTTAGTCCATGGGAGGGTCAGGGAACCACAGAAAGTTTAGAGGGCTGGAGAGCAGTGTAAGGGAATGAGCAGAAACAAGATTAAAAAGAGAATTGAGCACTGAAGGTCTTACATGCAATGCTTACACTCTGAATTTTATCATAAGATCAGTTGGAAGCCACTGAAAATTCCTAAGTTGCTTAGTGACACAATCCTATTTCTGGTATAAAAAGATCTGCATGGCCTCAGGACAGAGAATGGATTGGCCTAGAGTGAGCCTAGAGACAGAAGGGCAAGCTGAGAGGCTATTGTAGAAATTCAAGTGAGAAGTGATGAGAGACTAACCAGAGGTGAGGGGTGGAAGTAGAGGGGGGAGAAGGTTTGAATGGTATGTGGGAGGTTGACTCAATACAATAGGCCTTTGTGACTAATTACATATTGGAATTGAAGGACATGTGGGGGAGAGGAGAGTAAATACGCGATGTCTTCCTTCTTTCTGCTCTGAAAGCCAGGTGAGTAGGAGATTTGGTGGAGAAGATGGCATGATCAGTTCTAGATTTTTCTTGAGTTCCCCTGGCTGATACAATATGGACAAGATTGATTCATTACTCATTGTTTTCAATTAAAGTAGAGTTGACATATAATATTAGTTTAGGTGTGTAACATAGTGATTAGACAATTATATACATTATGAAATGCTTATCATAACAAGTGGGGTTATCATGTGTCACCACAGAAAGTTATTACAATATTATTGACTGCATTCTCTATGCTGTACTTTGTATTCCTGTAGCTTTTCACTTTATAACTGGAAATTTGTACCTCTTAGTATCATTCACCTACTTTACCTATCCTTCCACCTTCCTCCCCTCTGGCAGCCCCTGGTTTGTTTTCTATATTTATGAGTCTATTTTCTTTTGTCATTGTTTGTTTGCTTCTTTGTTTTATTTTTTAGATTATACATTTAAGTGAAATAATATGATATTTATCTTTCTCTGTTTGACTTATTTCACTTAAGATAATACCCTCTAACTCCATCCATGTTGTCATGAATGGTGGGATTTCTTTCTTTTTTATGGCTGAGTAATATTCCATTGTGCATATATACCACATCTTTATCCATTCATCTGTTGGTGAACACTAAGTTGCTTCCATATCTTGGCTATTGTAAATAATGCTGCAGTAAACGTAGTGGTGCATGTATATTTTCAAATTAGTGTTTTCATTTTTCTCAGGTAAATACAAAGAAGTAGAATTACTAGATCATATGGTGTTTCTATTTTTAGTTTCTTAAGGAAACTCTTACTGTTTTCCATAGTGGCTGTGCCAGTTTACATTCCTACCTGCAGTGCATGAGGGTTCTCTTTCTTCCACATCCTCCACATTATTTCTTGTCTTCTTGATACTAACCATTCTGACTGGTATGAAGTGATATCTTATTGTGGTTTTGATTTGCATTTCTCTGATGATTGATGATGTTGAACATCTTTTCATGTATCTGTTGGTCATCTGTATGTCTTCTTTGGAAAAGTGTTTATTCAGGTCCTCTGCCTATTTTTTAATTGGATTATTTGTATTTTTGGTGTTGATTTGTATGAGTCCCTTTTATATATTGGATATTAATCCTTTATTGGATATATCATTTGTAAATATTCTCTCCCATTCAGTAGGTTGACTTTTCATTCTGTTTTAGATGTTCTGAGTATGAGGTGGTTGTTGGATATTTGAGTGAAGATTTTCGGTAGAGTTTAAAAATCAGGAGAAATAAATTATATAAACAGTTGTAGTTATAACAGCTTATGCATTCACTTGCAAAGATGTATTGAGCAATGATTCTACTCTTTCTCTTCTACCTTCCACCCATGAATTATATGGAGACACAATCTAATCAATACTTGTGGCTCATTGTAATAGTCTGCCCAAACTTTGGGATCACTTGCCTTCTGCCCACAGGTCCACATCCAGAGTTCTAGAAGAAGTATAGTTTGAAAAAGTCACACAAATGACTTTGATATAATCTCCTCAGCCCACTCCTACACCTACTTGTTTTGTGAGAAGAAAATAATAAAGACCATGGTCTCCTGGAACATGTAGACATTTAAAATTAGGCAGAAAAGGTGGATTTGTAAAAGAGAGACAAAGCACAGAAGGAAAATCTGAGTGCAGTAGTAGCCAATGGAAGAAAAACAATTTTAAGGAGCATGTAACAGTATTAATTGTAAAAAAATAAAAGAGGATTGTTGGCAGTGACAAATGTGAAGTCATTGTGGACCTATACAAGAATATTTCGGTAAGGTAATAGAGATGGAAGTTATTCAGAGACGGGCTAAGAAGTGGGTGGGTATTGAGAAAAAGCTGAAGTATCAAAGAAAAGAAAACAATACAATCCTAACTAGATGTCCCCTCCCCAATCTCTCATATCCGTTACCACAGTTTGTATGACTTGATTAAGAGATGCTTGGAAAATTCTTGCTGAGTGGGTGAGAGCAAAGATAAGTGAATACATTCTTGAATAACTTCAGGCCCCATTAGGTGTTATCTTCTCTGAACCATAAGAGTCATTGAGAGTATTATTATATTGTAGTTGAACAAGTGACAGTTTGGTTTTAGCTTCAGTGGAGAATAATGAGCACTCTTTCCATTCAAGTGAAATACCTTCTGTAGCTTCCTGTTGTTTGAGGATGTTGTAAGTACTTCAGAGATATTATGTAAATCTTTAAACTCTAAAGCACTATATGAATACTATTATTTATATTGCAATATTATTACTGCATTGATAAATAAGACATGCAAAAATGAATTTTCTCCCCTTTTAGATGTGTTTTCAGATACTAATTAATCTTTTTACCTCACAGTTTTTGATAGTTTTTAATGTGGAAGAGCTGTTTCTCCCCATTTAGACAAGCAGTCCATCTGTAGCCAGTAGTGACTGAGAGAGGCCGTTTGAAGAGATGGGGTGAAGGTGGGAACAGCGCCAGACTCACTTCAAGTGTTCAAAACTACATCTTCAAGGTTGTCTGGGCTTAACTTCCACACTACATAAATCCTGTGAAACTTTTACAAGAACCCTTCTGGTCTAAATAAGAACTGAGAGCTGTAGAAGACCTGCAGGTTGTCAGAAGTTTCTTCACACTTGCCAAGCTGGGAGGTATGGCATTCTAGGGAATAAGGAGACAAATTTTGGACCAGTCCAAGAAAACTTTTCCTAATAACCATGGAAGGGTTTGATCCAAAGAAAAATGGACAACGGCTACTCTAGAATCAGTGCTGTGTTGCAGTTTTGTTAGAGGGGCTTCCTAAAGTTGATGTCAGATTGGAATGACTGGCCTCTAAACTCTCCTCCTACAGCCTGTGAACTAAGGTGAAATGATTTTCAAGGGAAAGTGAAAGAAACCTCTTAGATCTCTCCCACACACTCTACCACAAACATTTACTGAGTGCCTACTAGCTGCAGGGCATTCAGTGTTTCTCAGTAGTGTTTCTGTTCGGTGGGACAGTATGCCATCAATCCTCTCCCCACCACACAAACACATTGTGACAACTAAAAATGCTTCAACAGGTTTCCAGACACTCCTTTGGGGCATTTTGGTTGAGAACCAATGATAGATGCTGGAGCTATAAATATGAGTAAGACCAAACGTAGGTCTCTCTTGACTCCTTTACAGACTTGAAATCATTATGATTCACATGCATAGTTCATTCATCCTCTCCGTTAGCACGTTACTTGGATTTGTGTTTCAGGCTACCTAACTGGTTCACAGAGGTAGTCTCCACAGGGGCTCAGCAACTAGCATTAAAATAGAATGGTATTTTCTGAGTGCTGGCAGCATATGAGATAGCACCAGATTCAGAAGGGAAGCCTGGCTAATAAGGTGACATGTATATGGGCAAACATGAAAAGTTGGAGAACACTAAAAAAATCACATGGCCTTCCTAACACCTTCAAGGCTGCAGAAGACAGAGACCCGAGTGCTAAATATCAAACACCTGAATGGTGGATTTTGGCTTAGGATTCAAATCATGCTCCATTTCAGGAATCTCATAGAAATATACTTCAACTGATCATTATCTTGAGATTTTGAATTGCTCAAAAATATCCCCGTTTCATGAATCCTGCCTATCTCACTCTGCCTGGGTACCCTCTTTCCTCCGGTATTTTGGATGATATTTCATAGACCCTGGGGAGCATTGAACTGTACCTGGCCTCTGATCTCAGCACCCCAAGAGTGATCTAAATTCCAACAGAATTTGGAGCAGATAGTTTTCTGCCAATCCTCAAAGCAGAATGTCTGCAGGATTTCTTGGAGAAAATCCCAAGTGCAACTTGTACCAAATTAAACCCAGAGGGTTCTGCAAGAATGTTCTGGCCTTGGGATTGCAGTGAATAGAACATTTTTGTGGTTCACACTGGAGGTCATGGGAGAGTCCAAAGGAAATATTGGAAGCCAGAATTCTAGTCTTTCAAACTACTTGTCCCCAAAACCTTTGCATCACTGCTTTATGGAGTATTGCTTTAATGGGAAAAGAACAATATTAAGAAGAACTATTTTATATGTGATTAACAAGGCTTAAAAACACTTCTGAAGATGGCCCTATTAGATATAGAAATAGCCAACTTTCAGATTTATCTTATCACCTTGCTGTCAAACCTGAGAAATATCACTGAAAGGTTGTGTTCACTTGTTTTGCTCCAGAACGAAATTATTGCCTATTTCTTTTTTCCCCCTGAATTTCTGCTATGGAATGCTCAAGTTTTCCTTTCAGTTCTTAGTACAGTCTGTCATAAAATGAGATCTCTTAGAATTTAAAACTCCTAATATAATCTCTTTCTTCTCTTGAGCTAACACCCATTATAAGTATAAATTAGGGCCAAGTAATTCCACTTTAATGACAAAGAGTATAAAATGAAAAAGCATGCACAATACAAAACTCATCAGCCCTCCGGATAATCTAAAACTTGTCACAAGGAAGAAAATGCCCAGATACTGTGCTTTCAAATAGCTAGATAAGAATGTGTATACATTTGATCTAATTCTTCAGGCGATTTAGACAATCATTTGTCTGGTTTAGTCTAACACCAAAGAGATCAGAGCTGGCAAATGTTCAGTGCATATCTGAAGAGTTCATTGGCATGTTCAACCCAGTCTGCCTGAGACTTTGAGTTAACCATGATATTATCAGGCTCTGGTCTAGATTTTTTCCTTTCTTGCAATACAAATTCTATTTACCTTCTTTATTAAGCATGAGAGAACGTTGGATGTATAATACATAACTAAAGGTTTTACTTTTGTGAATGTATCTGGCAATACTAGGGTACAAACAACCCCTCAACAGCAGTGACTCAGTGTAACAGATTTTATTTCTTACTCGTATTACATGTTGCCTTTATGGTGATTAGACTTCAGCTTTGCATGTCTTCTTTATTTTAGGATCCAGAGTGAAGGAGCAGTCCCTTCTACGAAAAGAGATCTGGTGGAGTCACTCATTGGTTCTTAAAACTTTTGCTCAGGAGTGGCACACAAAACCCCTGTTCACATTTCATTAGTCTAAGTAAATCACATGAACAAGTCTGATGTCAGGAGGCATGAGAATATAATCCTCGTACAGGAAGAAACAGCAAGTAACTGGGAATAATAATACAACTAAAATATATAACGTGTCTTAGGGTATAATGTGAAAATGTAAGAAAGGGAAGAGGGGAGCCTGGGTGGCTCAGTCGGTTAAGCGTCCGACTTTGGCTCAGGTCATGATTTCCTGGTCTCTGGTTTGAGCCCCACACTGGGCTCTGTGCTGACAGCTCAGAGCCTGGAGCCTGCTTCAGATTATGTGTCTTCCCTCTCTCTACCCCTCCCCTCCCTCCTGCTCTCTCTCTCAAAAATAAATAAATATTAAAATTTAAAAAAGAGAGAGAGAGGGAAGAACTGCTGTAGAATTCTAACTGGAGATAACTCAGGTCCCCTGTTCCCAGTACAACAATGGCATGGATTTTTGTTTTGTTTTGTTTTTTGTTTGTTTGTTTGTTTTTGTTTTTTCAGAATAGTTCTATTTTATATAATTGCAAAAATGAATATCACATTTTCCCCAATGATAAAATAACATTCTTATAAAAAATTAAAAACATACAAGATGGCATAAATAAGGAAGAAATCAAAACTCATTTAGTAAACACCTAGATAAAACCTAGCAAAAAGAAAATATATTTTCATACAAAAACTTACATATAAATATTCATCATAGGTTTGTACATTGTAGCTTAAAATTGGAAACACTCAAATGCCGACTGGTAACTAGAAAATTTATGGTATATTCATTTAGTGGAATACTACTCCATAGTGAAAAGGATACATGCAAGAGCGTGAGTCAATCTCAAAAACCTTATGCTGACTGAAAGAAGCCAGATATGAAAGAATACATGTTGTGTGATATCACTATGTGAAACCTTAGCAAAGGCAAATCTAAGGTGGCAGAAAGTATATCAGTAGCAACCTAGGGCATGAAGTATAAACTTTCTGGGGTAATAGAATTATTATGGTGATGGTTACTTAGATGTATACATTTGTTAAAATTCCTTAAGAAGTACATGAGATGAGATTTTATTACATGCAAACTATCATTTTAATAAAGTTGATTTTTGAATTATTAAAAAGTCTCAGAGATTCTTACTGATACTTGGTTATCTTGTTATTAGCCTATTGGACTTTAAAATTAGTTATATAATTATTTAGTTGATTTTCTTGGGTGTTCTAGATGAGCAATCATATCACACGTTTTTAACTTAATCACATGGACTGACAATTCCAAGGCAATGTTTAATAAGCAGAAATGGATTCTTGACAGTTCTTTTAACTGATAAAAATTTTTACCAGTGAGGAAGCTTGCACTTAGAATCAAACAACTATTCTTTTTATTTAAGGAAATATTCTTTTTCTTCTCCCAGGATGAATTTTGATCAGAAATAAATGCTGAATTTTTCCTAACACTATTTCAGTACATAGGTTTTCTTATTTTTTTAAGTTTGTTTGTTTGTTTGTTTCTTTGTTTAGAGAGCGAGAGAGAGCAGGGGAGGGGCAGAGAGTGGAGGAGACACAGAATCTGAAGGAGGCTCCAGAATCTGAGCTGTTAGCACAGAGCCTGACGCAGGGCTCAAACTCACAAACCCAGCGAGATCATGACCTGAGCTGAAGTCAGACGTTCAACCGACTGAGCCACCCAGGCGCCCCTATTTCTGCCTCTGTTTCTTGAAGGTAGCTGAGATTTGCCTTAAAACAAAGCAAGATTAAAAAAACACAAAAAAAAAAACAACCAAAATAACCTCTCTGGGATTGGTAACCATTGGGGACATACTTTCTTGAGAAATTATTCAATATATCCCATAATGAGGACAGTAATGATAGTGATAATGAGGATTATAATGGTAAGATTTTCCTAGGACAATTTTGTTAACATATATTTTTAAATTTTTATTTTTTTTCTGTTACAGGAGCTTCTATTTTATTTTATTTTTTATTTTATTTTATTTTATTTTATTTTATTTTATTTTATTTTATTTTATTTTATTTTTTAAATTTACATCCAAATTAGTTAGTGTAGTGTAACAGTGATTTCAGGAGTAGATTCCTTAGTGCCCTTTACCCATTTAGCCCATACCCCCTCTCACAACCCCTCCAGTAACCCTCTGTTCTCCGTATTTATGAGTCTCTTCTGTTTTGTCCCTCTCCCTGTTTTTATATTATTTTTGTTTCCCTTCCCTTATGTTCATCTGTTTTGTATCTTAAAGTCCTCATGTGAGTGAAGTCATACAACATGTCTTTCTCTGACGAATTTTCCTTAGCATAATACCCTCTAGTTCCATCCATGTAGTTGCAAATGGCAAGATTTCATTCTTTTTGATTGCTGAGTAATACTCCATCGTGTGTGTGTGTGTGTGTGTGTGTGTGTGTGTGTGTGTGTGTGTGTTTATCCATTCATCCATCGATGGACATTTGGGCTCTTTCCATACTTTGGCTATTGTTGATAGTGCTGCTAGAAACATTGGGGTGCATGTGTCCCTTTGAAACAGCATACCTATATCCCTTGGGTAAATACCTAGTAGTGCAATTGCTGGGTCATAGGGTAGCTCTATTTTTAATTTTTTGAGGAACCTCCATACTGTTTTCCAGAGTGGATGCACCAGTTTGCATTACCACCAGCAGTGCAAAAGAGATCCTCTTTCTCCACATCATCACCAACATCCATTGTTGCCTGAGTTGTTAATGTTAGCCATTCTGACAGGTGTGAGGGGGTGTCTCATTGTGGTTTTGATTTGTATTTCCCTGACGATGAGAGATATTGAGCATTTATTCATGTGTCGGTTGACCATCTGGATGTCTTCTTTGGAGAAGTGTCTATTCATGTCTTTTGCCCATTTCTTCACTGGATGATTTGTTTTTTAGGTGTTGAGTTTGATCAGTTCTTTATAGATTTTGGATACTAACCCTTTATCTGATATGTCATTTGCAAATATCTTCTCCCATTCTGTTGATTGTCTTTTAGTTTTGCTGATTGTTTCCTTCGCTGTGCAGAAGCTTTTTATTTTGATGAGGTCCCAATAGTTCATTTTTGCTTTTGTTTCCCTTGCCTCTGGAGACGTGTTGACTAAGAAGTTGCTGCAGCTGTTAACGTATTTTTTTTAGGAAACTTTCCATTTTATTCCAGTTTTGATATTCATTAACAAAAAAAATTCTTTTATACCTAAAAATAAATCCAAAATTTAATATTTTCATTTGTATCCCCTAATCTCCATATTGTAAATTTTGTTATTTGTATGTCATTTTGTTCCTTTTTAAATCTGTTAGTTTTTAAAATTTTTTCTTATTGAGGTACAATTCATATCATATAAAATTAATCATTTTGAAGTGTACAATTCAGTGCTGTTTATTCACAATGCTGTTTAACCACCACCTCTTTCTAGTTCTGAAATATTTACGTCACACCAAAATAAAATCTCATACCCATTAAGCAGTGACTCCTTATTTCCCCTTTCCAAAGCCTCTCCATCATTTATCTGCCAACATATTTTCTACAGCAGCTGTGATATTTTGCATTCCCACTAGGAATATATGATGATTTCAGTTTCTCCACATACTTTCTGACACTTACCATTTTCTGTTTGTTAAAAACATTTGCAGTCATCCTAGTGGGTGTGAAGTGTCATCTTATTGTGGTTTTGGTTCTCATTTTCATAATGATTAATGATGTTGAGGTACTTTTCATTTATTGTTAAGTTGGAAGAGTTCTTTGTATATTCTGCATACTTGACCCTTTTAGAGAAATAATTTTCAAATATTTTCTTTCATTCTATAGGCTTTCTTTCCAATTTCTTTCCAAATTTCTTTCCAATTTCTTTGATAATTTCATTGATGCTCAAAAGTTCTTAAGTTTGAAGAAGTCCAATATCTCTATTTTTTATTACTGTTGCTTATGCTTTCAGTGTCATATCTAAGAAAGTATTGCTAAATTCAAGATGATGATTTACCCATTTTCTTCTTAGAATTTTATATTTTGAGCTTTTACATTTATATCATTGATCCATTTTGAGTTAATTTTTTATATGCTACAAGTTAAGGGTCCAACTTCATTCTTATGCATGTGGATATCAAGTAGTTCCAGTACTAGTTGTTGAAGAAACTATTTTTACCTTACTAAATGGTCTTGGCACCATTGTTAAAAAATCAATTAGCCATAGATGTATGAGTATATTTCTGGACTCTCAATTCTAGTTCATTGATCTATACATGTCTGTGCTTGTGACAGTACAATACTGTTTTGATTACTGTCACTTTGTAGTAAGTTTTAAAATCTGAAAATGTGAGTCTTTTGCTTTGTTCTTCCTTTTTCAAGATTGTTTTGGCTATTAGGATCCTCTTACACTTTCATATGAATTTGAGGATTAGTGTTTTGATTTCTGCAAAAAAATGCTATTGGAGTTTTAATAGTGATTACGTCGAATCTAGAGATAGATTTGAGTAGTAGTGCCATTTTAATAACATTAAAGTTTTTAGTCTATAAATATAGGATGTCTTTTCATTCGTTTAGGCCTTCTTTAATTTTCTTGAGTGATGGTTTTGTTTTGTTTTGTTTTCAGTATACAAATCTTTCACCTCCTTGGTTAAACTTATTCCTAGGTATTTTCTTCTTTTGGATGATATAAATGGAATTGTTTTCTTAATTTCCTTTTTCGATTTTTTTATTTCTGCTGTATAGAAGAAACACACCTTACTTTTGTGTATTAATTTTGTGTGCTGCAACCCTGCTGAATTTATTTATTACCTCTAGTATAACTTCTTCTTGAAATTTTAGTAGCATCCATCAATGAAACCATTGGACCTAGTGCTCCTTGTTTAGAAGGTTATTAATTATTGATTCAATTTATTTTTTTAACCTATTTCTCTTTGTGTAGGTTTTAGTAGATTATGTCTTTCAAGGAATTTATCTATTTCATCTAAGTTATCAAAGTTGTAATATCCTTTTATTATCCTTTTAATGTTCATGGGATCAGTAGTTATGACCCCTCTTTCATTTCTGATGTTAGTAATTTGTTTCTTGTCTCTTTTTTCCTGATTAGTATAGCTAGAGGTTTATCAATTTTATTGATTTCAGAACGAGCTTTTGATTTCATTGATTTTATCTACTGCTTTGATTGATTTCTGTTCTAATTTTTGTTACTTCTTTTCTTCTGCTTATTTTATATTTAATTTACTCTTTTATCTCTGGTTTCCTAAGGTAGAAGCTCAGAGTATTAATTTTATATTTTTGTTCTTTTCATATATATGTATTCAGTGATATAAATTTTCCTCTAAGCACTGCTTTTGCTGCATCCCACAAATTTTGAGTTGTATTTTTATTTTTATATAATTCAAAATATTTTTAAATTTTTCTTGAGTCTTTTTATTTGACCCAGGTGTCGTTTAGAAGTGTGTTGTTTAACCTAAAAATGTTTTGGAATTTTCCAATTTTCTGTTATTTATTTCTACTTCAATTCTATTACGTATTAAACCATACTTTGAATTCAATTCTTTTAAACTTGTTCAGATATGTTTTATGGCCCAGGACATGGGACCATCTTGGTAAATGTTCCATGTGAGCTTGAGAAGACAGTGTATTCAGCTGTTGTTGGGCATAGTAGTCTACACCTGTCAATTATATCTGGTTGATTGATGGTGTTATTCAATTCAACTGTATCCTTAACAACTTTCTGTCTGCTGGGCATGTCAATTACTGATAGAGGTATTGAAGGCTCCAACGATAATAGAATTATAGTTGTATCAGTTTTTGGCTGACATATTTTCATGCTCTATTGTTAGGCACATACACTTTTTAAAAAAATTTTTTTTCCAATTTATGAAGTTTATTGTCAAATTGGTTTCCATACAACACCCAGTGCTCATCCCAAAAGGTGCCCTCCTCAATACCCATCACCCACCCTTCCCTCCCTCCCACCCCCCATCAACCAGGCACATATACTTTTAATATTGTTATATCTTTTTGGAGATTGATCCCTTTATCACTTTGGGATACCCATCTTAATCTCTCAAATTATTCCTTGCTCTGAAAGATGCTCAACGTCGCTCCTTATCAGGGAAATACAAATCAAAACCACACTCAGGTATCACCTCACGCCAGTCAGAGTGGCCAAAATGAACAAATCAGGAGACTATAGATGCTGGAGAGGATGTGGAGAAACGGGAACCCTCTTGCACTGTTGGTGGGAATGCAAATTGGTGCAGCCACTCTGGAAAACAGTGTGGAGGTTCCTCAGAAAATTAAAAATAGACCTAACCTATGACCCAGCAATAGCACTGCTAGGAATTTACCCAAGGGATACAGGGGTACTGATGCATAGGGGCACTTGTACCCCAATGTTTATAGCAGCACTCTCAACAATAGCCAAATTATGGAAAGAGCCTAAATGTCCATCAACAGATGAATGGATAAAGAAATTGTGGTTTATATACACAATGGAGTACTACAGGGCAATGAGAAAGAATGAAATATGGCTCTTTGTAGCAACGTGGATGGAACTGGAGAGTGTGATGCTAAGTGAAATAAGCCATACAGAGAAAGACAGATACCATATGTTTTCACTCTTATGTGGATCCTGAGAAACTTAACAGAAACCCATGGGGGAGGGGAAGAAAAAAAAAAGAGATTAGAGTGGGAGAGAGCCAAAGCATAAGAGACTCTTAAAAACTGAGAACAAACTGAGGGTTGATGGGGGGTGGGAGGGAGGGGAGGGTGGGTGATGGGTATTGAGGAGGGCACCTTTTGGGATGAGCACTGGGTGTTGTATGGAAACCAATTTGACAATAAATTTCATATATTAAAAAAAAAAAAAGAAAAAAAAAGAAATTTGCTCTGTCTGAAATGAATATAGGCATTCTGGTTTTCTTTACGTTAATGTTAGCATGATATATATTTCTACATCCATTTACTTTTAATCTTTCTATACCTTTATACTGAGAGTGGATTTCTTGTAGACAACATATAGTCTTATTTTTGTAACCATGCTGATAGTTTCTGCTGAACCCTGCAGGTGGGCAAGGGTGAGAAAAAATTTCTCAAAACTTTCTTATCATTAATAAGTTGCTTTTTTTGTGTGTCAGTATTCACTTAATTGTTGTAAACCTTTGACTATTTTTCAGAGTCCTGACAACATTGATTAAGACAGTCTTTGCTTGCTTTTGCAAAGTTTGTGTAGAGGGATGAAACATTGGAACTATCTACTCTGCTATTTTTGTGGACATCTGTCAGATATTTTAATGTTTTATTTGGCTTTCCAGTGAACCAACTTCTCTTAAATTAATTCTTATATTTTTCTCTAATTTATTAATTTATAATTTTATACTTAATAACTTAATTCTTGTTTTATTTTATTATTTTTTCTCTATAATTTAGACTTGAATGTTTAATGAATTAATTTTTTTCTTTAAAACAAAGTTGCTCAATGCTGTGAATTTTATATGAGCCTAAAGTTAGCTGGATATCTTAGGTTATTAAACAGAATAGCCTCATTATTATTTTTCTTAAAACAGTCTGTAATAGTAGTTTTTATTCTCCATTTAATCTAAGAATTATTCTTTAAAGTATTATCATAAAATTTCTGAGAGATTTGTTTTATTACCAGGATCTTTTGTTGTTTATTTCTATGTACTGCATTGCACCTGGCTCTATTTTTTTTTAAATATTTCAGTGCCATAAATATAAAGATTCGTGAGTACCTTATATTTGCTGTAGATTGCACTGTTTATCAAAATAAAATGCGAGTTTAAATCCCAGTGGTTTTTGTTTTCATTTCTAATTTGTCTGTCATTAATGTTGTTAGTCCTTTTATTTTGTTTGTCTTTGCCTGGTATATCTCATCTTTTTACTTTCAAAAGTTATGTCTTTAGGGATGTCTCTAGCAAACATAAATTAGTTGACTTCTTTTTTAAACTTAACCTGATAATGTTTGTCTTTTTTTTAAGTATAATTTATTATCAAATTGGCTTACATACAGCACCCAGTGCTCATCCCAACAAGTACCCTCCTCAATGCCCATCACCCACTTTCCACACTCCCCTACCTCCCATCAACCCTCAGTTTGTTTTCTATATTTAAGAGTTTCTTGTGGTTTGCCTCCCTCCCTCTTTGTTTTTAACTATTTTTTCCCCATCCCTTCCCCCATGGTATTCTGTTAAGTTTCTCAAGATCCACATATGAGTGAAAACATATGATATCTGTCTTTCTCTGACTGACTTATTCACTCAGCATAATACCCTCCAGTTCCATCCACATTGCTGCAAAAGGCATGATTTTATTCTTTCTCATTGATAAGTAGTATTCTACTGTATATATAAATCACGTCTTCTTTATCCATTCATCAGTTGATGGACATTTAGGCTCTTTCCATAATTTGGCTATTGTTGAAAGTGCTGCTATAAACATAGGGTTACATGTGCCCCTATGAGTCAGCACTCCTGTATCCCTTGGGTAAATTCCTAGCAGTGCTATTCCTGGGTCATAGGGTAGTTCTGTTTTTAATTTTTTGAGGTACCTCCACATTGTTTTCCACAGGAGCTTCACAAGTTTGCATTCCCACCAACAGTGCAAGAGGGTTCCCATTTCTCCACATCCTCACCAGCATCTATAGTTTCCTTATTTGTTCATTTTAGCCACTCTGACCAGCGTGAGGTGGGATCTCAGTGTGGCTTTGATTTGTATTTCCCTGATGATGAGTGACATTGAGCATCTTTTCATGTGTCTGTCGGCCATCTGGATGTCTTCTTTGGAAAAGTGTCTATTCATGTCTTCTGCTCATTTCTTCACTGGATTATGTGTTTTTCGCGTATGGAGTTTGGTGAGTTCTTTATAGATTCTGTATACTAGTCCTTTATTCGATATGTCATTTGCAAATATCTTTTCCCATTCCGTCGGTTGCCTTTTAGTTTTGTTGATTATTTCCTTTGCAGTGCAGAAGCTTTTTATCTTGATGAGGTCCCAATAGTTCATTTTTGCTTTTAATTTCCTTGTCTTTGGAGATGTGTCAAGTAAGAACTTGCTGTGGCTGAGGTCAAAGAGATTGTTGCCTGCTTTCTCCTCTAGGGTTTTGATGGTTTCCTGTCTCACATTTAGGTCTTTCATCAATTTTGAGTTTATTTTTGTGGATGGTGTAAGAAAGTGGTCTAGTTTCATTCTTCTGCATGTTGCTGTCCAGTTCTCCCAGCACCATTTGTTAAAGAGACTATCTTTTTTCCATTGGCTACTCTTTCCTGCTTTGTCAAAGATTAGTTGGCCATACATTTGTGGGCCCAATTCTGCGTTCTCTATTCTATTCCATTGGTCTCTGTGTCTGTTTTTGTGCCAATACCATACTGTCTTGATGATTACAGCTTTGTAGTGGAGGCTAAAGTCTGGGATTGTGATGCCTCCCACTTTGGTTTTCTTCTTCAGTATTACTTTGTCTATTCGGGGTCTTTTGTGGTTCTATACACAGTTTAGGATTGTTTGTTCTAGCTTTGAGAAGAATGCTGGTGCAATTTTGATTGGGATTGCATTGAATGTGTAGATTGCTTTGGGTAGTATTGACATTTTAGCAATATTTATTCTTCCAATCCATGAACATGGAATGTTTTTCCATTTCTTTGTGTCTTCTTCAATTTCCTTCATAAGCTTTCTATAGTTTTCAGCATACAGATCATTTACATCTTTGGATAGGTTTATTCCTAGGTATTTTATGGTTTTTAGTACAATTATAAATGGGATCAGTTTCTTTATTTCTCTTTCTCTTGCTTCATTATTGGTGTATAAAAATGTAACTGATTTCTGTACGTTGATTTTGTACTCTGTGACGTTGCTGAATTCATGTATAAGTTCTAGCAGTCTTTTGTTGGAGTCTTTCGGGTTTTCCAAGTAGAGTGTCATGTCATCTGAGGAAAGTGAAAGTTTGACTTCTTCTTTGCCAATTTTGATGCTTTTTATTTCATTTTGTTGTCTTATTGCTGATGCTAGGACTTCCAACACTATGTTAAACAACAGCGGTGAGAGTGGACATCCCTGTCGTGTTCCTGATCTCAGGGGGAAAGCTCTCAGTTTTTCCCCATTGAGGATGGTGTTAGCTGTGGGCTTTTCATAAGTTGCTTTTATGATGTTTAAGTATGTTCATTCTATCCCAAGTTTCTTGAGGGTTTTTATTAAGAAACTATGCCATATTTTGTCAAATACATTTTCTGCATCTATTGACAGGATCGTATGGTTCTTATTCTTTCTTTTATTAATGTGATGTATCACATTGATTTATTTGTGAATATTGAACCAGCCCTGCAACCCAGGCATGAATCCCACTTGATCATGATGAATAATTCTTTTTATATGTTGTTCAATTCGATTTGCTAGTATCTTGTTGAGAATTTTTGCATCCATGTTCATCAGGGATATTGGCCTGTAGTTGTCGTTTTTTGTGGGGGTCTCTGTCTGGTTTGGGAATAAAGTAATGCTGGCTTCATAGAATGATTACAGAAGTTTTCCTTCCATTTCTATTTTTTGGAACAGCTTGAGAAGGATAGGTATTAACTCTGCTTTAAATATATGGTAGAATTCCCCAGGGAAGCATCTGGTCCAGGACTCTTATTTGTTGGGAGATTTTTGATAACTGATTCAATTTCTTTACTAGTTATGGCTTTGTTCAAATTTTCTATTTCTTCCCATTTGAGTTTTGGTAATGTGTGGGTGCTTAGGAATTTTTCCATTTCTTCCAGGTTGTCCAGTTTGTTGGCGTATAATTTTTCATAGTATTCTCTGAAAATTGCTTATATTTCTGAAGGATTGGTTGTAATAAATCCATTTTCATTCATGATTTTATCAATTTGGGTCCTCTGTCTTTTCTTTTTGAGAAACCTGGATAGAGGTTTATCAATTTTATTTTTTCAAAAAAACGACTCTTAGTTCATTGATCTGTTCTAGTGGGGGTTTTTTTTTTGGTTTTTTTCTTTTTTTGTTTGTTTGTTTTGTTTTTTTACTCTATAGTGTTTATTTCTGCTCTGATCTTTATTATTTCTCTTCTTCTTCTGAGTTTGGGGTTTCTTTGCTGTTCTGCTTCTAGTTCCTTTAGGTGTGCTGTTAGATTTTGTATTTGGGATTTTTCTTGTTTTTTGAGGTAGGGCTGGATTGCAATGTATTTTCCTCTTAGGAATGCCTTTGCTGCATCCCAAAGGGTTTGGATTGTTGTGTTTTCCTTTTCATTTGTTTCTATATATTTTTTTAATTTCTTCTTTAATTGCCTGATTGACCCATTTGTTCTTTAGTAGGATGTTCTTTAACCTTCATGCATTTGGAGGTTTTCCAAATTTTTCCTGTGGTTGATTTCAAGTTTCATAGCATTGTGGTCTAAAAGTATGCGTGGTATGATCTCAATTCTTTTATACTTATTGAGGGCTGTTTTGTGACCCAGTATGTGATCTATCTTGGAGAATGTTCCATGTGCACTCGAGAAGAATGTATATTCTGCTGCTTTAGGATGAAAAGTTCTAAACATATGTGTCAAGTCCATCTGTTCCAGTGTTTCATTCAGGGCCATTGTTTCTTTATATATTTTCTGTCTAGGTGATCTGTACATTGTTGTAAGTAGAGTATTAAAGTCCCCTGCAATTACCACATTTTTACCAATAAGACTGCTTATGTTTGTGAATGTTTTATATATTTGGGTGCTCTCGAATTCAGTGCATAGACATTTATAATTCTTAGCTCTACTTGATGGATAGACCCCATAATTATTATATAATGCCTTCTTCATCTCTTGTTGCAGACTTTAAAATTTAGTTTGTCTGATATAAGTATGGCTACTCCAGCTTTCTTTTGACTTCCAGTAGCATGTTATGTGGTTCTCTATCCCCTCACTTTCAATCTGAAGGTGTCCTCAAGTCTAAAATGGGTCTCTTGTAGACAGCAAATAGATGGAGTCTTGGCTTTTTTATCCATTCTGACACCCTATGTCTTTTTGTTGGAGCATTTAGTTCACTTACATTCAGTGTTGTTGTTGAAAGATATGGGTTTAGAGTCATTGTGTTATCTGTAGGTTTAATGCTTGTAGTGATATTTCTTGTCCTTTGTGGTCCTTGCAACATTTCACTCACAGAGTCTCTCTTAGGATCTCTAGTAGGGCTGGTTTAGTGGTGATGAATTCCTTCAGTTTTTGTTTGTTTGGGAAAACCTTTATCTTTATCTCTCCTTCTATTCTGAATGACAGGCTTGCTGGATAAAGGATTCTTGACTGCATATTTTTCCTGTTCATCACATTGAAAATTTCCTGCCACTCGTTTCTGGACTGCCAAGTTTCAGTAGATAGGTCTGCTACTACCCTTATGTGTCTACCCTAGTATGTTAAGGCCCATTTATCCCTAGCTGCTTTCAGAATTCTCTCTTTATCTTTGTATTTTGTCAGTTTCACCATGATATGTCGTGCAGAAGATCGATTCGGTTACGTCTGAAGGGAGTTCTCTGTGCTTCCTGGATTTCAATGTTTGTTTCCTTCTCCAGATTGGAGAAGTTCTCAGCTATGATTTGTTCAAGTACACCTTCAGCCCCTTTCTTTCTTCTTCTGGAATTCCTATGACATGGATATTGTTCCATTTCATTGAATCAATTCTCTAATTCTCCCCTCATGATCCAGAATTTTTTTTATCTCTTTTTCTCAGTTTCTTCTTTTTACATAATTTTGTCTTCTGTTTTATCTATTCTCCCCTCTGCCCCTTCAATCCTTGATGTGACCTTCTCTATTTTATTTTGCACCTCATTTATAGCATTTTTAAATTCATCATTACTATTTTTATAGTTTCTTGGTCTCTGCAGCAATAGATTTTCTGCTGTCTTCTATGCTTTTTTCAAGCCCAGCGATTAATCTTATGACTATTATTCTAAATTCTTGTTCACTTATATTGTTTAAATATGTTTTGATCAATTCCTTAGCTGTCATTTCTTCCTGGAATTTCTTTTGAGGACAATTCCTCTGTTTTGTCATTTTGGTTAGTTTTCTGTCCCTCATGTGTTTTAAAAGCTTGTTATGTGCTCTTCACCTGCAAGCACTACTATATTAAAGAGGGGTCATACACTGTCCAGGGCATGTCCCTTCAGAAGACATTTTTTTGGAGAGTGTTACTTGCTCTCTGTTGTTGTGCCTTTGGTTATCTCCCTTCTCCTAGTGATGTTTTGAACCCTCCACCAGGTGTGCTTTGATTATTCCTTGAAGTAGCCCTGGAAAGGAAAACAAACAAACAAACAAACAAACATAAAACAAAACAAAAGCATGCAAACACACAAACAAACAAAAAACGCAGAAACAAAAAACCAGAAACACCAGCTACAAGTAAACAACAGGGTAGAGGAGGTGCTGATAGAAGAGGCCTTATCCCATACAAAGAGAGAAATGATGGGGGGGGGGCAGGAAAAGAAAGAATAAAAACTGACCAGAGAAACTATACAGTTTAATCCAGAGAGAGAGAAAGGAAAATAAAGAAGGAGGCGGGGAAAAAGAAAAAGAAAAGAAAGTTATCCAGACAGAGAAACCATATGGCTTAATCCAGAGAGAAAGAAAGGAAAATTAAGAAGGAGGCAAGGAAAAAGAAAAGAAGATAAAGTTGTCCAGACAGAGAAACTATGCTTATGGCTTAATCCAGAGAGAGAGTGAAAGGAGAATAAAGAAGGAGGTATGGACCATGTATCAAGAGAATGGATTAAATATGTGTGCTTAAACAAACCAACAACTAGAGTAACCAGACTAGAGGAGGGAAGAGACAAGAAGGAGAAAAGGAAAGAAGAATGTATCTATATAATAAAAATTGTTGGAGAGTTAAACCAGGCAATGGAACAATGCTGATCTGGAGGAGGGACCGTCTGGTTAATCAATGTCTATCCCTCTCCAGTAGATAGCAGTTACCAGATGAAGATGTGCATGGTTTGGTGTAGACAGTCCCGCCTCCACTGTGGGCCCTGCTGTCTGATCCCTGAGACCCCACCTTGGTGGTGGTGGGGAGAGAAATGGTAACCCCTAGTCTCTTCTCCATGGAGCCAGTGCCCAAACCACTCTGTTTGAGCCATCCTCACTGTGCTGTGGGTGCAAATGAGGCAGTTTGTTCCACTCAGCCGATTCCCATGCCCTGGAGCTTGGCTGGGATTTAAACTCTTGCTCTGTATGCACTGGTACTGGGGAAGTGCTGCTCCACGCTGCCCAGTATGTGGTCCCTGGCTGGCAGATGCATGCAGGCTTTGTCCTGTCCCACAGCACTCCAGGGAGGGGATCACTTTCTCCCACTGCAGACTGCACCTCTGACCTATCCACTGAGCCCAGGGCTGGCTCCCCTCCTCCCCAGGTTCATGATCCAGGCAGCTGGCTCCAGTCCAGAGAAATCCCTCAGTTAGAGATTGGATCTTTCCCCTTCAGGGTCAGTGTTTTTTTCTCTTGTCCAGATACAGTCCTATGCTTCGCCAGCTGCTCATTCTCTTCCCTTTGTCTCTCCACAGAAGGGTTCCCTCCCCTCCATTTGTTTTATCTCTCCCAGTTCGCAATTACACACATATGACCTGTCAGTTTGTCCCAGTGGGTCCCTGGAAGCACGACTGTCTCTTTTCCTCCTGGACTCTGGGATTCAAAGGCCTTTGGTTTCAACACTTCTTTGTTTGAGAGAAGAGGGAAGTTCGATCCCCCTACTTCTCTGCCATGTTGGCCCCTCCTCCTTCCAATGTTTGTCTTTTAATTGAGAAAACTAATTCATCCACTTTTTTGTGTGTTAACTGGTATTTAATCATATTCCTATCATGTTTTGTTTTTTGTGTGTGTATCCTGATAAATATGCTCTATATTTCTTTTGTTTTCTTTTGCATTATCACATTTTAGTCACATTTTTTGCTGATATTTTAGAATTTGTTCATATTATTTTTAGTCTATTATATTTTTAAAACTTTTCCCATTATTTTGGTGCCAACTTTAAGAATGAAATAATCTGTGAGATCCTCCTCCTATCCCTAAATGAAACAATTAGGTAATCACATGGTCCCCTTCATCTTCCATATTTTGTTCAATCTGTATTATTGGTTACAGATATTCTAATGTTTACATTATGAATATTGTCTTTCAAGAACTTATTCTTGACATTTATATTAAGCTTCATGAGCATATTGCCAATAATAATTATTTAGGATAAACTAAGTTTTACTGGGTTTATTTCTCACATTTCCCCCCCCATCACTCTCTTCTGGATGTGTTCCAATTAGGTTTCTATTTTTTCATTTTTATTTTTTTGAAATGTGAGGTCAACATAATATTCTGGACCTCTGGGAATGTAAATGCATACCTTTGATAAATCTCTACAGTGTTTGAACAATGTTTAAATGTAAATGCCTTTAGCCTGGCCGTGCTTTCTAGCTTATCACAGTTTCCATGTGCTCCCTTCTGTCTACTTGATCTACCTACCTGCCCTGCCACTTTTGTTTATAAATTCTATATAAACTTTCTTAGACCACATGCAATTTTAAATATTCAAGTGTTTAAAATATGATTCCAGGCTCTTACACTCTTTTCTTTCCTGAACTTAGGCTTTGGAAGATCAGGTGTGGGAACTCTTGCAGGAAGCAGACAAGACAGCTGAAGAGAACAAGGATCAGAGTCAAGTCTATGATGCCATGGCCAACACCTTGGGTGAAGCATGGACAGCGCTTGTCTCTATGCTTGAAAAAAGAAGGGAGCTCCTCAGGTTGACCTCTGAATTTTTTGAAAATGCCTTGGAGGTTTGTGTTTTAAAAAACTACTTTCTTCACTTCAGAGCTAATGGATAGCACTTCTGAAAATGTTCTATTTCCACAAACAGACGTTGCAATCACTTTAAAAAATGGCAGAATGACTAAGTTATATATAATGCATTTAATTTTTGATTGCCAAAGAATAAAGTTGTTAATATTTTAAATGTAGTCCTTCAGAAAAAACTTTTAACTATAACTATAAAATTAAGTAAAATATTAAGTAAAAATGGAAACTCTTATTCATAAGTCAGTATAATTAGTAAATCAAACAATTATCCCTGATTACAGGATTATTGGGAAATGTTGGTATAACGTGTTCTTGACTAAAAGATGGAGGATAGAATTTCTTTGGCTATTTACCAAAAGGCAATTGCAGAATATTCTATGGAACATTTGACTTGTAAGCATAGTATTTTATAGAATGCTTTCTTAAGGCATATAGTTGAATTCCATAATTTGAACTTATTAAAAATTTAAGTAAAAGAAAAAGTCCTGGACCTAAGAAGGTCATTTCTTCCTGTGACTTTTCTTGAATTCTGAGATTTTTTTGCAGTTCCCAATTTCAAAATGTGAGACTCAAAGAACATTATCAAAAGAACTGTTGTATTTGGTGTAAGACAGTTATTGGAAATTTCACTTTTAACTTCTCTGTCAAGTGGCAGTACATTCATTTTGATGTGAGAGCACTGCTTCATTACGATAAAGCACTAGCTTTGAAAAATATGACACTTCTGAACTCAAAATTCGGGTCTTAAATCCAAAATAATGAAGGAAGAAAGATTAGTAAGAGAACATAAAAATTGGGGTAGGCAATCTCATGCATCATGAACTTGTTTAAAAGTAAAAACAAGGAGCAAAAACCTTATTGTAACTTTTAAGGTTTGTTTCCTACAGTTTGAATACAGAAGTCCAACTACAATTCATTTTATAGATCATCTTGAGAAAAAGTTTCACACATAGTTTTCTTTCCTGAACAGAAACCAGGTGAAATGCACCTCCAGGGGTCAAATTGTAGATACATCGGATTCATTCTATCTAAGTAAGTGGGGTATAGATGTCAACTGCCCTTGAAATTCACCTCATTTGAGCCCAGGAAATGATCTTCCTTCAAACATTAGGCCCAATATTTGTTTCTCACAAGGTAGTAGCATTAATGCTAGCTGATTTTCTCTGTGATGAGAATTATTTCCAGATATTGCATGAAGTAAATGGAAATACTAAGTCAACTCATAATTCAGCCCAGTACTCTGATTTCTACTGAAAAGATACTGTTTCTTGTATTATCCTGCTTCCACTTTTGTGGGTCACTTCATACTAAGCTGAATGCAGACTCTTACATAATCTTTCCTGCCCCTTCTGTATGCTAAAACTATTGTCATTACTTATTTAAAAAAAACAAAGATGAGAATAAGGTCTTTGCAAAGTGTCCCACCATTGCCACTTCTATCCCATGCACGATGCAAAAAGAAAAGTGGGCAAAAGAAAATACCATCAGGTAAAAAAAAGTTAACAGAACTTTAGAGAAAACTTTTTTGAGTAAAGCATTGTTTGTTTATTTATTTATTGTAATTTCAAATAACAGTTGAAATATAGGTATAAATTATACAGTGACTCCAAAACTTTTTAGTGTTCTAGAGAGAAAAACCAAATCACCTTCTAGAGTTGGGTTTGTTTGTTTATTTGTTTGTTTGTTTGTTTTGAAGCTTCTCTTCAAAGAATACCCTCAAGGGGCACGTGGATAGCTCAGTCAGTTAAGTGTCCCTCTTGATTTCAATTCATTATGAAATGAGCTCATGGGTCATGAGAAGGATCACAGAGCCTGCTTGAGATTCTCTCTCTCCCTCTCTCTCTGCCCCTCCCCTGCTCTCTCTCTCTCAAAATAAATAAATAAATAAACAAACATTTTTTTAAAAACCCAAAGAATACCCTTAACATAAGCTATTATAAATAGAATGGATTAGAGATGTAAATGATGTGTGGATAGGATCCTCTTATTGAATTATGATGCATAAAGTTCCATAAGAAATGGAATGACTTCTTATTGCATGGTTGATATTTATTACAGGACTGTTTCAGACGCACAGACTTAACCATTAGACAGGTTATTCTCTTATCAAACACCAAGCTAACTTTCAGAACATTGTCCATAAGTGGCAGTGGCTGGTATCACTAGATTGTTCTAACATGATGGCGTAGGCCTTCTCCACATTTCCAAAGAGGGCATCCTCATTAGTCTGTCTCCATCATTCCATGCATTTATAACTGGATTTTATGTGGTTATTATAATAATCAAAATACAGCACATCTCGTTAACTGGATAGTTACATAAAAATATTAAAAATCATTAAATTCATAGATGATAATTTGCAGAAAACTTGAAAAAGAAGCATGTGATAAGCTTTTATGTCTTTTTTAAAAAATGTTTTATTTATTTTTTAGACAGAGAGAGACAGTGCATGAGTGGGGTTGGGACAGAAAGAGAGAGGGAGACACAAAATCCAAAGCAGGCTCCAGGCTCCAAGCTGTCAGCACAGAGCCTGACACAGGGCTCGAACTCACAAACTGTGAGATCATGACCTGAACTGAAGTCAGTTGCTTAACCAGCTGAGCCACCCAGCTTTTATATCTTTCTCACTGATACTTTACCTTTATGAATCAGTTCAATACCTAATCCACAGGTAAACAAGTTGATTGAAATATTCTTATAAACTATCATAATTACCTTTAAATCTGAGTGTTAAAACTATTATCTAGCTAGACTACCACTATGTCTACTACCATGGATATACTGTACTGGTAGAACCAAAGATGTTTTACCCTTTTCTAAAATTTGTTTCTAAGATTATTCCTCTGAGAATATTAATATCACTTCAGATACCTCCCCTTCATATTTCCTCCAAGGAGAAACAGAAAGACTGGTCATATTTGTCACCATTTAGGATGTCAAATTGCTTCTTGTTTTTTGAAACAGTAGAGAAGTTTTCCATTTTGCATTCTTGCTGTATCTAATTTCATTTTTATTTATATAAAGAATACATAAGATCATTGATAAAAATGCAAACAAAATTACAAAGTATAGGTTTAGGAGGTAAAATGCATTCCCCCATCCTAAATCTCATTCCTTCTTATAAAGGCAATCCTTTGGTTTATATCTCTTCAAATCATTTTTTGCACAAAAATATATATTTTTATTTTGTATAAGAAATGGGATTAGACATTGATTCTCAGTCTTTTTGAAATGGTATTAGACTTGTGTTATTTTGAAAGTTACATTTTTTTGGTTCTAAGTCTAATCACAGAGGAAAACATTATATTTCAACTTTCTTAAATTATATTTACTTATAATTACATAGGCTACTGGTTTATCAAACTTTCATTGTTTTGTTTTTGTTGTTGTTAGCAAGCTTTCTGGTTATTCTTTGATGAACTGCTTTACATGTTGAAAAATGGCTGCTTAGACACAATAATTTTAGTTGAAAATTCCAATAGACATTTATCGGTAAACTAGTTAGATTATTTCAGCATATATGACATATTTGCAAGTATGAAAGGAATACAAAGGAAGGAGAAGAAAATTTTTACTTTGGCACTTTGTAAAGTGGCAACATGCAAACACACAGCCTCATACAAACACCCTAAGCCAGCACACACTCACACAAACACACACATTTTTACAATCAACTAGGCCATGATTAGTGAAAAACTTGTACAAATAACTCAAAGTGGCACATTAATTTTTATTTTTTCAAATGTCTTTCCATTGTATTTCTGTTGTAGTTTGCTATTAAAATAGACCAAGCTGAAGATTTCCTCCGGAACACCCAGGAGTTTGAGAGTGCCGAGTCCTTAAAATCCCTTCTGCAGCTTCATGAAAATCATACCAAAGGCAAGAAATATGTTTATTCCTCACCTAACCTTTTAGAGGTTTTACAATGTATTCACATGAGAATGCTCACGCGTGACACCGTATTTTAAATTTGTCTGTTTATACCTCAAACTGTTCCAAGAGAGGTTAAATAAAGCTTTATTTTTGGTCATCTGTTTCAGAAAAGACATAGTTGTAAATGATTCTAAGGGAATGTTAGAGGAATAGCCTCCAAAGATTTGGTTATTCAACCTGCCACATTTTATCTCCTGAGATCAGAGGCCATTTCTACCTTGTTCAGCCTTGTATCCTCAGCATCTAGCACAGTGCTGGCACATGGTGGATCCTCATGAAATATTTCTTGATTGAATAAATGGTTGAATTCAGTGAATGTTCCTTCTCAGGGTCAGGAAATGAAGAGCAGTCTTCAAATAATAGCTTTGGATAAGGAAAATTCCGTTTTCACTATTACACTTATTTTTTAAAAAGAGAGTAGAGGAAGTCTACAGTTTGGTTGGGGCATGTATACATTTATTGGTAAGTAACCTCTGTGCTTCCTGTGGGTCCCTGTTATACCACCCAGCACACTGTGTAATAACAATTTATTTCCATAGTTGTCTCCATCACCAGATTGTGAGACTCTGGAGGGTAGGTATTAGTACATCTCTGAGTCTCTACGATGTAGAATAGCATCCAACCCAAAGTATGTTTATTGAGTGTCATTTGTATTTAATTCCAGTGTAAGACACAACACAATGATACAAACCTGAGGAATAAACAAGGCACTACATTAAGGAAGAGACAGTTGGTTCTAAGCTCTGAAAGATCACAACTAAGCCCTCCACTTTTCCAGTGGTCTTCTTACAATGAACATAATACCTGAGAATATTCCTCACAGTAGCAATCGTATTATTCCTTGTTCTTAAGTGTTTTATATATATTTTAAATGTGGCTGACATATAGGTTCATTAGGGTCCATTATACTATTTTCTTTACTTTTGTATATATTTGAAAGTGCCCACTGAATGAGTTTAGGAAACACCATCCTGCTGTGGAACATTTGGAATATTTTAAAATCTTTTAGGAAGAAATATCACTCATGATCTCGATGCCAAGACTGTAACTTTGATACTTCTTAGAAATTACCCATTTGGAAAGATTATTTAGCAAGTTATAAAGTCACTTAAGCTATGTACATCTCTATTTATCCATCTTGAATTTATTATATATACTTAAGAATGGCAAACTGTACAGGTATTTGTATAAAATCTACTTTAATATTAACTTGCTTAGATATAATGACAATCAAAATAAATAATAAAAAGCTATTAAATATCTACTTGCCTCATGTCACAAGGCATTATGTCAGAAATGGAGATTTTATGTATGCAAAAATGCAGTCTTTAAAATTAATACACCATAGGGATTTTGTATTTCTTGAAGCTCATGATATTCTATCTAGTTTACCCTTGAGGAGAAATACATTACTTTGTATGATCAACTGGTGGAATAAATAGCTAGGAAAGCATGAACAATAAATAGTTAAGATGGAAGAAACCAACAGAGGAAGAACCAAAGGAACTGACAGAGGAAACTGAGGGAAGAATTGATCCACTTTAATGGGTAGCAGTAACAGACTGATTGTAGTGTAGGTACAGTTTACAAGTTATCTTTGGCCAGAGACTCCATTCCTGGTGGTACTATAGTAGTAGTTACACTATTTTGACAGATGTTGAAACAGAAAACCAGAAAAAGATTGCAAATGGAAATTTTGGATTATTATATGCATTCTGTAGGAACCAGAACAGGTTGGCATGATCCACTATCAGTGTGCAATACCCTAGCACTTAGAGCTATACTTCTCTCTCTCATTGGAAAAGTCTAGTGTGTAGGAGCTAGTTATGGAAGGGAAGAAAATAAATACTATGTGGAAACCCTGCCACTTATCCTTATTTCCTGTGTGTGTGTGTGTGTGTGTGTGTGTGTGTGTGTGTGTGTGTAACTTTTCACAGTATCATAACAAACTCTTCAATGCAAAGGAAATACATATACATATAAATGGAGAAGCAAAAAGTAAATAAATAAATGGAGAAGCAGTCATACTGATTATCACATAGGCTATACAAATTAAAATTCTTCAGTTTGATACACAAGGCCCTCTATAACCTGTCTTCACCTCATTTGCAAGTTCTTTTTTTTTCACTTCTATAAAAGAACCTGTTCTAGACAGATAATTCTTTTTATGCCCCTGCCTCTCCCATATTATTCATGTTTGCTTCCATTTCTTTAAGAGATTTACTCTCATGTTCTCCCTGCTTCTTCCTGCTCTATTTGAATGATCCCATCCTCTTTTTGGTTCAAGTTGTTCTTGCTGTTTGTTGCTTTGCATAGTTAACTCCTGATCAAATTGCCCATTGCACATAATCACACCTTGCTTGCTCTGAGCAGATAGTACCATCTAATACTTTATTTGACAGCTCTAGGTCATGTGACACAAATTACTTCACATTCTTTCTTTTTCATGTCAAAATCTCTCTCTCCAATATCTTCACTTATATCATTCTCTCTTCCAGATCTCCCCCCCGCAAAAAAAATTGTCAAGTTAAAAGAGACAACTGGCCCAACTACCACAGCCTAATTATTGCCACACAGTTAACTGTGGAATGTTAGAATGCTAAAGTAGAGTGCCATGGCTCTAAAGTAGAGAGCCTGACACGGGGCTTGAATCCACAAACTGCAAGATCATGACCTGAGCCAAAGTCAGACACTTAACTGACTGAGCCAACCAGGTGCCCCATCAAAGTCTTTTTTTATATCTCTAGAGGACCACTGATCTCTAGCACGTATATCTCTCTTAATTCTTCCCCCTCTTTTAATACTTTGATCTCATTCAAGCATTCTACAAAAACTGTTGAACATTTCTCCTATGCCAGTCACTATGCTAAGTGCTAGGAATGTTATCCTGGTCACTGTCCCCATATTGCATCGGAGCCTGGTGGCAAAGGGAGACAATAAATCAACTAACCAAACACATAAGTATAAAACTACGGTTGTGTTAAGAGCTATGAATGAGAGGAATATTGTATCATGAGAACAATTAATAGGAGGATTTGATTCAGTCTGGTTTATTCATTGAAGAATTGGCAGTTGAATAAGGCCCAAAGTATGAATAGAATAAAGGTAGAGAAGGAAGGGTTTGAGGAGAATGGTGTTCCTGGCAGAGGACACAGTGAAAAGTTCTGGGGCAGAAGGGAATGTAGCATTTGTAATGTATGTAAAAAGAGAGGGATGAAGAGTAGAAAGATTAAGAAAATCTGAAAGGGAAGATAGGGACCAGACCATGCCAGACTTAAATTATGTCAAGGAATCTGTCCTTAATTCTAAGGCTATGGGAAGCCATTGTTAGGTAGGTGTGTGTGTGTGTGTGTGTGTGTGTGTGCGCACACACACACACATGTATGCATGTGTGTGACATACTGTGTTTAGAAAAAAATCTCTCTGGCTAACTAAGGAGAATAGATGAATGGATTGGAGAAAGATGCCATTCAGAGGTGGCTGCACAAGTCCAGGCAACAAATAATGTTTTCTGTAGTGAGGACAAAGAGAAGTAGACACTGTAGGAGACAGAGGGTGAAATTGACAGGTCTTGATAATGAGGGAGAGGAATGTGTCATGGATGACTCCTGGGTCATAGAATTTAAACCTCATTAGCAGCCCATTCACTTCAGAACATAGAACATGTCAAGGAGAGCAGGCACCTTAACAGTATCACGCCACTAAAACCTGACTGAAACAGTGCCCAAATCCCACGATCTCTCCCTTCCTGTACTGTATTACACTATCACTGAACTGCAGCATCCTATAATTTGGCAGTTAGTGCTACAGAAATTGTTAGGTTATGGTATCTGGCTAGTTGTATCACAGGCATTTTATGTTTACACATTTGAATTCCTTACAGTATAATTTATTGTTAATATAAAGGTTACATACATTTGAAATTCTACCAGGAGTCTGAATATTACTATAGAAGAGCTTGCTCATATCACTATTCTTTCTTCTTTCTAATTTTCTTCTAGAACTCTTAGAACGATCTCTAGCCCTTTTAAACAAAAGTCAACAACTCACTGACTTCATAGAAAAATTCAAGTGTGATGGACCTAATGTGAATTCTGAGTTGATCCACGGAGCTCATAACAGCTGTCTGAAGATTGACAGCCTTCTTGAGCTTCTACAAGATAGGAGACGGCAACTAGACAAGGGTCTGAAGCAACAGCAGCAAGAACTGGGTCAGGTTCTGAAGATATGTCAGTGGGACCAGCAAGAAAATCAGGTAACTCAAAGGGGAGTTAATGATATCCTGACCTCAGCTAATGAAGTTTGGCTATTATGTGGATTAGATCTTTCCTGGGATGGTTCTTCAGTTGCCATGATCAAATTCCTTGGTCTTTGGTCCAAACTAATAGGTTGTTTTCTCACACGAGTTAAATGAAAAACAAAGGTTTGTATTTCCTGTCATCATAATATTGATTTTATAAATGGGAGAGTACTTATGGGTAGTTTTGAAAATGACTATGTTCTATTGTTGGATTCTCTTTCTCACATCCTTCTAGGTTACTACTTTTAGACACATTTCTTTGAATTCCAAATATAAATTGTAGCTTTCTTGAAAGTTAGAGAGGCAGGATGCTGCTGAACTGTATTACATTGCTGCTAATGTCAGTGAAAAAGTCTGTCAGCCCCAAATAGTGTTCTTAGAAGACTGGTCTGGTGCCAACGAAGGACTATGACCTTGGCCTGTAGCTAGATGTTCAGTGGTTAGAAAGCGTTGGGGCAAGAGGTTCATGAGTTTGCATGTTTTTTAGAGCTCATTACCCCAACTGCAGGCTCAACTCTGATCAGTTGTCAATATTCTTGCCACACATTCCATCTGTCCCAATTACTTGAGGCTAAGCATGGATAGAACTCTCTTTGCAAACCCCCAACTCAAATAGATGGGATATTTATCGCATTATTTCTAATTGTCCCCATCCCATGCTTAAATCTGTACCAATTAATTGGAAGGAATTTTCAGGGGGAAATATGTGAAAGGAGGTCTCCTGGTCTGGATGTATGGGGAAGGGGTCCCTTCACATGTTATATATTGCTGCTCTGATCCCAATTAGATAGACAGACCTATGGCTGGGAGCATAGATGAGGCCAGGAAAAACTGGTTCTTATTTCAAACTGGAGAAATGAAGACTTAAATGATGATCACCCCTTCAACTAACACTTATTCTACTAACACCTACTCTGTGCCAGGTGCTATGCTACTGGGAATAACAACACACAAGACAAAGTCCTTTCCCTCTGGGAATTTCCCCTCTAATGCAGTTTCTCAACCTCAGCACTATTGACAGTTGGTGCTGGGTAACTTTGGAAGACTGTACTATGCACTCTAGGATGTTGAACAGCATTCCTGATCTCTACCCACTAGATGCCCGCAGAATATCCTCATTGTGACGACAAAAAATGTCTCCAGACATTGCCAAATATCCCTTGGGGGGCAAAATTGCCCCCAGATGAGAACCATGGTTCTAGTGTGATTAGAAAGATACACCATAAGCAAATGAAAATGATGTGTTATAAAGAAAATAAAATAGAGCAGTAAATTTATCTTGGGTTGGTCTACTTTTAATCAGAGAAAGCCTCTCTGAGGAGGTGGCATAGAGCAGAGACCCAAATGCAGAGGCCTCCATTCATACATTCTGCTGGAATTTTATTTCCCCCCCCTCAAGTCACCATACACTTTCCAACTCATCTCCACTTTTAGCCCTTTGGCATAGACTACTGCCAGCTGCTGTCTTGTTTCTGCTGTGTTTGTTTTGCCTGTCAGCCCTCATCCATTCCCCAGTTTACTTCTTTGCTCACCCACCTTCATATCCTCATTATCCAATGCAATGGTCTTTTTACTGGTGATTCTGTCACAACAAAGGAAAATTAATGCTCAGGACAAGAATTAACTTAAAATTGTTTATCAGACAAATGTTTCCAGAGTTCCCAACTTCCCTGTCATAAATGAGTCTATTATAACACACTCTTTCTCCTTGTCCCTCTTTTCTCTTCCCTAATCCTGACCTGACACCATCTTCCCAGATCTCCTGTCCCCTTAAAGAACCCTTCCTCTTATATCTTTGCATTGAGTTTATAACCCAAAGCCCTACCTCTAGGACTTACAAATTTCAAAACGAACATTTTAACTCAGACACATACTTAAGAGGAATATTGTCATCCCTGGAAATCAGAAATATTTTTTTTCAAAATGACTTTATTTTATTTATTTATTTAGAGAGAGTGTGTGCACAAGTCGGGAAGGGGCAGAGAGAGAGGGAGAGAGAGAGAATCCTAAGTAGGCTCGATGCTGTCAGCTCAGAGCCTGAGGTGGGGCTATATCCCACAAATCATGAGATCATGACCTGAGCTGATATCAAGAATTGGAGGCTTAACTGACTGAGCCACCCAGGTACCCCCAAAAGATGTTTTGATAATAACTAAAGTAAGGTATTGCAGAAGGTTTCTGACATGGTGAGTTCTCTAACTTTTGGCGTCTCATCATTTTTAGGAGGAGTATATGCTTTTATTGATGAGGTGCTTTTTAAAAGTAGACTTTAGGGGTGCCTGGGTGGCTTACTTGGTTAAGCATCCGAATCTTGGTTTAGGCTCAGATCATGATCTCCTGGTTTGTGAGTTGGGGCCCTGCATCTGTCTCTATGCTGACAATGCAGAGCCTGCTTGGAATTCTCTCCCTCTTTCTCTGCCTCACCCCACCTCTCTCTTTCTCAATCTCTCTCTCAATAAATAAGCTAAAAAAATAAAAGTAGACTTTATTTAAAAAAATTATTTTAACATTTTATTTTTGAGACAGAGAGAGACAGCGCATGAGAGGGGGAGGGGCAGAGAGAAAAGGAGACACAGAATCCTAAGCAGGGTCCAAGCTCTGAGCTGTCAGCACAGAGCCCGATATGGGGCTGGAACCCACGAGCAGTGAGATCATGACCTGAGCTGAAATCAGATGCTTAACCAACTGAGCCACAAGATTCCTCCAAAATAAACTCTTTTTTAGAGCAGGTTTTAGATTCACAGTAAAACTGAGTGGGAAAATACAGAGTACCCCCTGTTCCCGCACATGTACAATCTCTCCCAGTATCAACATCCTGCACCAGAGTGGTATATTTATTATAATCAGTGAATATACATTGATATGTCATTATCACCCAAAATCCATAGTTTATGTTATGGTTCACTCTTGGTACAATATGTTCTGTGGGTTGGTTAAATGTATAATGACATGTATCCATCATGGTAGCATATAGAATAATTTCACTGCCCTACGAATCCTTTGTGTTCTGCCTATTCATTCCACCTTCACCCTAGTCCTTGGCAACCACAGATCTTTCTACTGTCTCCATAGCTTCGCCTTTTCCAGAATGTCATATAGTTGGAATCAGTATGTAGCCTTTTCAGATTGACTGTTTACACTTCGTAATAATACATTTAAGATTCCTCCATGGCTCAATAGCTCATTTCTTTTTAGTGCTGGATAACATTCCATTGTCTGGATATGCCATGGTTTATTTATCCATTCACCTACTGAAGGACATCTTGGTTGCTTCCAAGGTTTGGTGATTATGAATAAAGCTGCTATAAGGATTCATGTATGGACTTTTGCACGGACATAAGTTTTAATTCATTTGGGTAAATACCAAAGAATCCAGCTGGTGGCTCATACATAGTAAGAGTATGTTTATAAGAAACTGCCAAACCATATTCCAAACTGACTATACCATATTGCATTCCTACCAGCAATGAAAATTCCTGTGTCTTCACCTCCTGACCAGCATTATCAGTGTTATCAGTGTCTCGCACTTTGGCCATTCTGATAGGTGTGTAGTGGTATTTTATTGTTTTAATGAATTTCATCTTTAAAGTGGGAAAAATAACTATTAATTCACAGAATTGTTGTAAGGGTTAAATGAAATAACATATGTAAAACACGTAGCACATGGCACAAGAACAGACACTCAGATCAATGGAACAGAATAGAGAACCCAGAAATGGACCCACAAACGTATGGCCAACAATCTTTACAAAGCAGGAAAGGATATCCAATTGAATAGACAGTCTCTTCAGCAAGTGGTGCTGGGAAAACTGGACAGCTACATGCAGAAAAATGAACCTGGACCACTTTCTAACACCATACACAAAAATAAGCTCAAAATGGATGAACGACCTAAATGTAAGACAGGAAGCTATCAAAATCCCCAAGGAGAAAGCAGGCAAAAAGCTCTTTGATCTTGGCTGCAGCAACTTCTTACTTAACACTATCTCTGGAGGCAAGGGAAACAAAATAAAAAATGAATTTTTGGGACCTCATCAAAATAAAAAGCTTCTGCACAGTGAAAGAAACAATCAGCAAAACTAAAAGGCAACTGACAGAATGGGAGAAGATATTTGCAAATGGCATATCAGATAAAGGATTAGTATCCAAAATCTATAAAGAACTTATCAAACTCAACACCCAAAAAACAAATAATCCAGGGAAGAAATGGGCAAAAGACATGAATACACACTTCTCCAAAGAAGACATCCAGATGGCCAACCAATGCATGAAAAAATGCTCAACACCACTCATCACCAGGGAAGTACAAATCAAAACCACAATGAGATACCACCTCACACCTGTCAGAATGGCTAACATTAACAACTCAGGAAGCAACAGATGTTGGCAAGGATGTAGAGAAAGGGGAACCCTTTGGCACTGCTGGTGGTAATGCAAACTGGTGCAGCCACTCTGGAAAATGGTATGGTGGTTCCTCAAAAAACTAATATTAGAACTACCCTATGACCCAGCAATTGCCCTACTAGGTGTTTATCCAAGGGATACGGGTGTACTGTTTTGAAGGGACATATGTACCCCAATGTTTATAGAAGCACTATCAACAATAGCCAAAGTATGGAGAGAGCCCAAATGTCCATCAATGGATGAATTGATAAAGAAGATGTGGTATATATATGTACAATGGAGTATTACTCAGCAGTCAAAAAGAATGAAATCTTGCCATTTGCAACTACGTGGATGGAACTGGAGGGTATTATGCTAAGCAAAATTAGTCAGAGAAAGACAAATATCATATGACTTCACTCATATGAGGACTTTAAGAGACAAAACAGATGAACATAAGGGAAGGGAAACAAAAATAATATAAAAACAGGGAGGGGGACAAAACAGAAGAGACTCTTAAATATGGAGAACAAACAGAGGGTTACTGGAGGGGTTGTGGGAGGGAGGATGGGTTAAATGGGTAAGGAGCATTAAGGAATCTACTCCTGAAATCATTGTTGCACTATATGCTAACTAATTTGGATGTAAAAGAAAAGAAAAGAAGAGAATAAAAAAAGCCCATGTAGCACAAAGTCTAGCATTTTAAGAGGCATTTAATAAATATGAGTTTAAGAGGCACTTAAATAAATCTGATTAAAATTTACAGTCTATGAATTCTTTCACATCTGGTCCACAATCTTTCCCCTGGGTTTGTCATTACTGTTGGTATATACGTCGAGGTCTCTCAATACTGTTTAATTTTTGGAGGCTGCTCTAGGTAAGTGAAAGCTTTAAGAATGTATATTTGTGGTTAAGAGAACTAGCCTTTCAATTAGACTCCATTCCTAACAGTCTTCAACCAAACTCAATTTTAAAATAATAATATGGATAAATGTTATTTTTAATAAAATTGGCCAATAATTAAGACAGTCATTTTCTTAAGTATAAAATTTAGGCTCTTATTTTTAATTTTCTTAATATTTATTTATTTTTGAGAGAGAGAGAGGGAGAGCGAGCATGAGTCAGGGAAGGGCAGAGAGAGAGGGAGACAGTGAATCCCAAGCAGTTTCCATGCTGTGAGTGCAGAGCCTGATGTGGGGCTCAAACTCATAAATCGTGAGATCATGACCTGAGCCAAAGTCAGATGCTTAACCAACTGAGCCACCCAGGCACCCATAGGTTTATCAGTCTTAAAACATCCCATGTTATATTTTCTCTTGTTAACACCAGTGACAACAGCTGGAGTAATTAATAAAGTAACTGGTGCTTCTTTGGGCTCGCTTGCTTGTAAGAGCACAGATCCTGGGTCCAGACTTTTAACTGAAAGCAGTTAAAGTCCTGGCTCTACCACTTACTAGCTGAGTAACTGAGAAAGTATTTAGCCTTCCTCAGACTCAGTTTCCTGTCAAATGTAGATATAATAGTATCTACTTCAAAGTGTTGTTAGGATCATCAAAAGAGTTATATGCCAAGTGCTTAGAAGAGGGACTGCCACATAGTAATTGCTATATTGGTGTCAGCATTGTTTTGTCATCTTGTCTGAAAAAGATAGACATATTGCATATTTCTATACTCCTACCCACCTCCACCACCATGCTTAAGTAAAGACTATGCTTTTTTAAAATTTTTTTTAATATTTACTTTTTTGTTTTTGAGAGAGAGACAGAGACAGAGTGTGAGTGGGGGGAGAAACAGAGGGAGAGGGAGACACAGAATCCAAAGCAGGCTCCAGGCTCTGAGCTGTCAGCCCAGAGCCTGACATGGGGCTCGAACCCATAAACCGTGAGTTCATGACCTGAGAAGAAGTTGGACACTCAACCGACTGAGCCACCCTGATGCCCCTTAAGCAAGACTATTCTTGCATTAAAAGCTAGTTTCATTATTTGTCTTGAGTTCAAAAGGTGTCATCAAATAAAACTCACTTTTATAATTTCAACAGCCATTCTTGCTCAATGGGCATTCAATTAGTAGTAAAACAAAAAGATAGTTGTATTGTTTTCTGCTTATGATTTAATAATCAAATTTAAAATTGTAGATGAGATCACTATCCACACAGATAATTTCTATTAGCATTTGGCATACTACGACCTTCCAGACCTTTATAAAAGCATGAGGCACAATCACAGGCACACACACATTTATTAAAGAAACACCTAACCAAACAAATAAAAACTAATGGAATTAACCTATACATGCTGTATTATTACCTCATTTTTATTTATTTATTTTTCAATATATGAAATTTTATTACCTCATTTTTAAATTAAATTGAACAAGTCATAGGTATATTCTTGTGTCAAAAGTACAATAAATAATTTTATTTTTTAATTTTTTTTAACGTTTATTTATTTTTGAGACAGAGAGAGACAGAGCATGAATGGGGGAAGGGCAGAGAGAGAGGGAGACACAGAATCGGAAACAGGCTCCAGGCTCTGAGCCATCAGCCCAGAGCCTGACGCGGGGCTCAAACTCATGGACCGCGAGATCGTGACCTGAGCTGAAGTCGGACGCTTAACTGACTGAGCCACCCAGGCGCCCCAATAAATAATTTTAATATAGTATTTCACTATTTGAATGTAGCATAATTTTTTTCATTGAAGTAGAGTTGACATATAGTATTATATTAGTCTCAGCTGTATAACAGTGTTTTGACAATTCTATATGTTATTCAATGCTCATGCTTACCAGGATAAGTGTAGTTACCGTCTATCATGATATTACACAATTTAAATTTTCTTTTTTTAATTAAAATTTTCTTTCTAATATACATTTAGTTTTGGGAGAGAGATGGAGCAGAATCAGGGAAGGGGCAGAGGGAGAGGGAAACAGAATCCGTAGCAGGCTCCAGGCTCTGGAGCCATCAGCACAGAGCCTTACACGGGGCTTGAACCTACGAACCATGAGATCATGACCTGAGCTGAAGTCAGGCGCTCAACCAACTGAGCCACACAGGTGCCCCAAGCTATTACACAATTTAAAGCAAAATCATATTGATGAGGAAGTAGAGTCTCTCTAGTTTCTCAATATTATAAGCAATAATTAATACTTTGTGTGTTTATAATTATGTGAACAAGGAAGTATTTTAAAATCCAGGTAGATACAAGCATAATTATATTACCGAAGTTTTTAAGTTTTTTGTTCTCTTTTAAAGTTTTGTTGATGCAATGGTGAATGAACAGTGGCAGCAGCAGCAACACCGAGTTGGGTGTGTCTCTGTTAGATAGTAATTGGGCTCTATAATTATCATGTTCCTGGATAATCTACCTGATAATCCTAGAACATTGTTGAACCATGAGTTTATACAGAGGCACATGCTTCATTGGAAGATAAAGATTTTTTTGTCAGGTCTGTACTTATTTTAAGGGAACATAAGAGCTGTTAAATCTTACATTAATAAAATTCCAGCTTTGTCAATCATTTTAACTACTTAAGAAAAAGGAAGATTAAGGGGGGAATTAGAGCAAAGATTACTGATGAATAATAATGTAGATGTCTGAATATCTGATGCGTCTTCTCTCATAAGGGCCATTTAAAAGGTACATTTCGTGCTTCTCTGTTTCTAAGTGCTTATGGCCTAATGCTGTGAACTATGTAGTTCAGCTAACTCTCCTTTGGAAAAGAAATTAGCCGACCAGAAGGGTGGTGATATATATAGGGTTTGTATCAGTCACAAGAAAATAGCAAATGAAAACCACATACTTTTCCATCTTAATTGGGATGTGATGGTCTGATAAACATAATCATAGCATGTTCTCTCGTTATCATTGTTTTTCAGATATAAAAATGTGCACTTGTTTTGCACTTAAAGATGAGCGGCTGGCTGACCTTTCTTCCTAACTCCAGCAGCATTTTATTTTGCAGATAATCTGCTTCATTAATGAAAATCAGAAGCAGCTTGGAATATTTCGTGCATAATTAATTATCTTGGCAAGAAGATTTATGAATGTAATTTTTCTCAATTGCTCCAATCAGGCATAAGTGAGACAAACAAATAAATTAAAACTAAGTTATTCATGATCTCTTTGTATAAGACAGTGTCAAGGACATCTAAAAGAATTAAGTAAGACATAAGGGCATATAATCTCTTTTTACTACCCAGATCGCATATACTTATAAGATACAATTCTTTGCAGGAGGAAAAACCGGTAACAGAATTCACATTTGGAAGGTTTTATAATTTCAGTACCATGTATATCATAATCATGTAGCCATACGTAATCATATTCTTCATCAATAGGCAATTAAAATGGCATCAAAGATGGCACATATAAGCACAGCCTCAGGGCATCAGCCTTGTACCTGGTGGGAAGCTATAAAGCTTTTGTGTGGGTGTGAGCATATACACTTACACACATACAAGTGTATTCTCCTTTATATGATCCTATGTTGTAAACAGGACTTAGAGCTTGAACGGTTGACCAGATTAAATTAACATGAGGTAACATAAAAGTGCCTAGGTTAGTGTGTTTTTTAAAAAAGTCTCTGTTTGAATGCAGCTTTCTAACACTGGCTGGCATAAAATCAAAATAAGGATTGAATTATCTTGGAGATACTGATATCTAATAGCTCAGCCCAGTAACAGACATACATGACTTTCTAGCCACTCATAGATTAAAATTTATCAGAGTTTTATTTAAAAAAAAATTTTTTTTAGTGTGTGTTTATTTCTGAGACAGAGAGACAGAGAGTAAGTGAGGGAGACAGAGAGAGAGGGAGACACAGAATCTGAAGCAAGGTCCAGGCTCTGAGCTGTCAGCACAGAGCCCAATGTGGGGCTGGAACTCAAAAACCATGAGACTGTGACCTGAGCCAAAGTCAGACGCTTAACCAACTAAGCCACCCAGGCGCCCCCATCAGAGTTTTATTTTAACACATAGACTAGCTCTAGAATTTACTCTAAGACATGCCAGCAGTAAATGCAAAGTATCTTACAGTACAGGAGAAGCATATGATTTTACAGCAATAGCAACCCCTCCTAATAAGAATGCATGCTAACCGGTATTGCTTTCAAAGACACTGCATGTCAAAGGCCATGACAGAGGGACTCTGGTGCAGATAGCATGGATATCAATTCTAGCTTTGACATTTACTAGTTACTTCTACACTTCAGTTTCCTTTTCTGAAAATGAGGATAATAATAGTATTTATACATTTTTATAGATTTTCTATAAAAAATGACATTATATATGTAAAAATGTTTAGAGCACAGCTTAACATAAGGTAAGTGCTCAATAAATGTTCAGATGTTCACCATATCATTATATATATTGGTGGTCACTTTCTCAGCTTTACTGGATAATGTCTGCACATAAAATCTTACATGTTGGCCAGATCCCACACCAGTTCTCTAAATTACTAGGTAATCTTAGCTTTCCAAAATACTATGATATGGAGGGAAGATAAATGCCACTTCACGGCTTGGTAGTGAGTATAGTTTCTTCAGAAAGGCAACTTTATTTGTAAGTTTAAAATTAATTTTTTCAGGGTGCCTGGGTGGCTCAGTCGGTCCAACTTTGGCTCAGGTCATGATCTAACAGCTCATGAGTTCAAGCCCCGCATTGGTCTCTATGCTGACAGGTCAGAGCCTGGAGCCTGCTTTGGATTCTGTGTCTCCCTCTGTCTCTGCCCCTTTTCTGTTCATTCTCTCTCTCTCTCTCTCTCTCTCTCTCTCAAAAATAAATAAACATTAAAAAAATTTTTTTTAATTAAAATTTTTTTCTAACTTTTTTACCCTTTAGCTATTTTTTTTAGCTCATTTATACTTCTTATGGTTGATTATGTAATCATTAAGCTTTGTCATTTCTAAATACTGTTCAACTGGCTTAACAACATTTTAATTAGGAACAATTATTTAAGCCCCTAAATAGTCACTAAGAGGATTGGGGGACACACACTGTGACTAAATGGCACTCTCTGCAGTGGTAGGACCGGTGATAAAGCTGTTTGATATGGGTGCTCAGTGGGAAAGGCTCCACATTGATCCCTGACCCTCAGACCCTTCCATTGTGTGACAGAGTTCGCTGCTGCTACTTGAGCTGTCTGCTCAGCCCCATGGCTGCCTGTGATCTCCTTCTACCACCCCAATCTCTTTTTCTTCCCTGCCTCTGGTGCTGAAGATTGTTGGCTTTTCTTTTCTCTCAGCACTGCTACCACCCCAAGCTGGCCAAGAAGTAGGACTCATTCTTTCCTCTTCCCTCATTCTCATGGTCCCCAAAGACAAGTAAAGGGTATGATTAATTTTAATGATTTTTATAGGAAGATTTATAAGCAAATAAGATAAATAGCACATTTTGAAAGAATGACAACATCTCTTAAAATTGAGCAGTTATCCTGTCAATATGAGAGTTTCTGACTTTCAGTTCTTCCAACAACCAAAATGTAGGCCAAAGCTTCAGTGTCAAATCTATTTGTCTGTGTGGCTTAGAAATGGGGATGGTAATGTGAGAATATCAAACTTTGGTCCCACTCCTAAGTAGCCCTATCATGTCTGTTCTTTGTCTCTCTGTCTCTGTCTCTCTATCTCTGTCTCTGTATGTCTCTCTATGTCTCTGTCTCTCTCTCTCTCTTTCTCACACACACACAGGGAATATAATTAACTCCAGGTCACTTATGGTAGAACCCTAAGTTATATTGGGAAAACTGTGCCTTAGATATTTTTGGCAGTAATGCACGTTGCTGGGACACTAGGCTAGTCTCTGTTTCCTTTCTTGAAATAAAGACTTTCTTCTACTACTGGGAGGGTTTGCCCCAATGAATCAGAGGTAATGCTAGAAATAAAATTTAGGCCCAGAGGTGTCCACTGTACTGATTTTATCCACTGGACTAAATGGCTTTCTGTCATTAAGTAGTTGAAAGTAAAGAGCCTACATAAACACAAACAAGAGTTGAGGCCAGTCTTGGGAAGGGAAGGGAGGAAGTCCTTAGTGCCATTTTTCTTCTGTATAGATGTGAGAAGAAAAATGTTACGTCAACACAAATCAGAATAATTAAATACATAAAATTGTGACTCCAGACAGGCAGATAGATTATGTCCAAAGCTGTTTATAAAGTAACAAATTTGCTTCATGACAAACAACACCTTTTAGCTTTCCTACTACCCATAGTAGAGGATACTGAGATTCCATAATTTGTTGAGGAGATACTAATACCTTCCAGTTGACTTCAGTAATTCATGGAGGGCTTCCAGATTCCACAAAAGAAACGTTGTGAACTTTATCCTCCCAGAATCTCTGGAGATGAAGGCCAAATAATCATAAACCAATAGTTAGTCCCAGAATGCATCTAAAAAGAAACCCAATCCATGTTTTTGGGAGTAATTCTTCTTTCTTCCCCTGTTCCCAAGTCCTCAGGTACAAAAATTAGCAACATAGCTTTAGTGCCTCTTTCCCTAGTATACATTATCACCCAAAGGAGCAAATGGATATTTGAAGTTTGGTTATTGCCTAGTTAGATACAGAGCACATTTGACCATATTGCATAGTACAAAATAATGACTACTGGTTTCCCTACTGTAAAAAAGAAAAAAAAAAACCTTATGGGAGATAAAATAGTTGTTATAATACTAGCATGCCTTCAAAAACAAAGTAGATATTAAAACTGTCACCTGTGACCATCCACTATGATTGAAAACAGCTTTATATATGTGTGCATTTTTGATAATTGGAAGAGAGATTATCAAAAATTCCTTGGTTAAAGAAGATAAATAACTGATGCCTTTTCCTCTCCTTTATCAGTTTTTGTCTCTAGTAGTAACCGGTTATTTGTCAAGAATTGTTCTGCACATGGAAAAGAAAATGAAAGTAATTTGAAGAGATTTTCATCTTCCCTTAAGCATTTCTATTAAGGTGGTTTGAATTGCTTATTGCTAGCTCGCTTCCTCCAGCATAGTTTTAAACAAAGATCAAAAAATAAGATCTGATCTCGGATTGTAGAACAAATTGCAGAAAAAAAGACTGGTAGTTTTTGGCGGTCTGATGCATCGCTTTGGGCTGCAGCAGCAGTTCACCTTCGTGTCACCTGAGTGTTTTATTCTTGACTGTCAGCATTTTCTATCACTTGTGCTCCCATGTTTTACTCCTGTCTTTGGAATTCTGTTTGCCCTTGCTGTCGCCTCTACTCACAGCTGGCCTCTTCCTCTCAAGCACTGTTCCTGATGGGCCTGACCCACACATCTGTCATCTCTAATGCAATATTTCCATTGATTCCCCGTGGTGGTATATAGAACCTATTTCCATGTTAGAATTAGATTCTATAACTATGGTGTTGTGTTTTGGTTTTTTATCTTAAGAATGTTCATAAACATAGCCTATAAGAACCATTTCTTTTCTCTGGAATCCTTTGGTTCTGCAGTGAGAAGAAAAACATTAGACAAGAAAGTATGAATTCTGATCATGACATTTCTGCCTCTACCTGTGGAACTTTCCTCTTACTGGTTGTGTGAAGTTGTTTAACCTTGTAACACACCTCCTGGGTGTGTTTCCTCATCTGCTGAAAAGCAAATCTCTCCATAGAGGAGGGATGTAAAGATTGGATGAGGTAATTTGTAACCTGGCTAGAGTAGTCCCTGCCCCCTTTCTTCAAAGGTTGGGTTCATATCTTTTACTTTCATTTTCACTTCCCAACAGGGTGTTGAGGTGGGGATGGGTTGTCCAACAAGCTAGCCCTTCTTTGCCCAGTTAGTGCTCTCTTCCCGCCTTTCCCCTCAACTCTCCTTCATGCATCTTCAGTTGCTACGTTTGAGTCTCAAAAAATGCTTGAGTCTCGTCTAATCAAATAAAGAAAAAAAGTGCAGAGAAGCCCCTTTGATTGCCTCTCCTTCCTTAAAGCTGTCATTACATCCCTCCTTTACTGAAGCAATAAGCTTCTTTGGAAGTGTCATTAACTCTACCTCCTTAGCCTCCACTCAGTGGTCCGTAAATGCTTACCAACTGAGATATCATTTCAATGTTCTCCTGTCTCTACTCTTTTAAATTGCCTTTAATTAAAACTCAGTCCTGGAGCACTTGGGTGGCTTAGTCAGTTAAGCGTCCGACTTCAGGTTAGGTCATGATCTTACAGTATGTGTGTTTGAGTCCCGTGTTGGGCTCTGTGCTGACAGCTCAGGGCCTGGAGCCTGCTTTCGATTCTGTGTCTCCCTCTCTCTCTTCCCCTCCCCTGCTCATGCTTTATCTTTCTCTCAAAAATAAATAAACATTAAAAAAACTCAGTCCTTAGATCTACAATTAACCAACATGGATAGTCTGAATATCCTTGAATAGTGGAACCATTCAGTAAAGATACAATTCAAGTCACATATGTGATTTCAGATTTTCTAGTAGCCACATTAAAAACGTAAGGAGTCACATAAAAAGTGAAAAGCAATTATACATGTTGTTTAAGCTAACAAATCTAAAGTAGTAATTCAATATTTAACCAATTCTAAACTTCTTAGCAAGGTATTTTTATTATTTTGTATACAAAGTCTATGAAATTTGCTGTGTATTTTATACTCAGAGCACATCTCAGTTTGGGCTTGGCACAATCCAAGTACTCAATAGCCATTTGTGGTTAGTGGCTACCATATAGGACGGTGCAGGTCTACATACAGCATTTGAGTGCATTTTCCTGGCACTCATCCCTAACTTCCAAGGCAGCTCTTGGTTCTCATTGAACATCCCTGATCGCTCCTTCTTTGAATCTGCTGACTTCCCTTCTCTTTCTATTTCCCTTCACTCCCTGATAGGTGTTCCCCTTCCCTCCCCAAAAAAGATCTCTACTCCTTCTCTATGTTAGTTTTACCTCCACTGGGCACTGAGTACCTAGAATGTCATATAAAACTGGTAGGATGATCATGAACACATTACTGAGATTAAGCTGGAAGGTAGGAACTGAGAAGACAGAGGAAAAATGTTGCCATTTCTCCCTTAATCCATCACTGCCCAGAACTGATTTCCACTGCATACTCTGAACAGTTTATTTCTTCCTTCCTATCTATATCCCCTGAACTCTTGGCTCATGTTTTCATCCTCTTGCAAGGACCATGTTCTACAGAATGTTCTGATGCATCATTTACTGTACTTCTCACTCAGGCTTTTGGACAGCAGCTGATATAATTTAAACGCTTATAAAAAGTGCTCTTGGAATATCTATGCAGCTGTCTGCACTAGCTACTTGTGAGATGCAATGACTGATTTATTAGGTGGCAGAGTATTATGGTTGACATACTCTCAGTAATTTAGGTGTCCTGATTTTACATCAGAAGGACTCTGAGAGCCTATTCCGTGTGCATCCCACAGCACCGCACAGTAAATCTGATCTAAGAGGCTGCTCATGTGTGTGATGCCTCATGATGAGATGTAACACCCCTACGATGAACTACTTCTGAGTTTTATACCAACTTGTTTTTATGTTTCTTCCCAGGGTGCATTTGGTAGTAAAAATGTGTAGATCTAGAGAGTCAGCATGCTTTATCAGGAAGGTATGTGATCAGAATGCACAGAATACCAACTTAGATCTTAAACTGCATTCGCCTATAGGGAATAGTATTGCCATACAGGAATAGTATCCTTTGGGTGTTGAAATAGTATTTGCCAAATCTAGGGGATGAGGTCAGTAGATACCTTTTAAAAATCAAAACAACTCACTCCTTCCTTTCATCACTGATGGCATGTGCTAGATGACAAGACTTTGACTCACAAAATTGAGTAGGATTATCTGAGAGTTCAGGGTTCTCACCTGTTTTTAGAGATTAGCAAACACCTGTTTGTACCTATTTTTTATTCACTCAGATTCTATATTAACTTTCCCTATTAAAGCATTCTTGAAATTTCTGAGTTCCTCCCACGTTGGCTAAGAATAAATAAAATTCACTTCCAGTATTTAATAAGATAAATGCTCTCTTTAAGTTAGTTATATTCATGATCCATTTTTCTTTGATGAAGCCTTTAAATCATTCCTCTAGTTGTGTATTTATATGGGCTTACTGCATCTTTTGTGAGAAATTATTTTAATAAAAATTAATGAATAAATTTTTAAAAATTTAATGTTTATTTTTGAGGGAGAGAGAGAGAGAGCGAGCAAGCGAGCACACATGCAAGTAGGGAAGGGGCAGAGAGAGAAAGGGAGACACAGAATGTGAAGCAGGCTCCAGGCTCTGAGCTTTTGGCACCGAGCCCGATGCGGGGCTCAAACTCACGGACCGCGAGATCATGACCTGAGTGGAAGCCAGATGCTCAACTGACTGAGCCACGTAGGTGCCCCATTAATGAATAAATTGTATAGCTCTCAATAAAATACTCTCTGTGGGTTCTAATATGCATACTGTACATATCATCTAGTTCTAATTGGGTTAATAGAAATACAGATTATCTTCAAATAATTGTAAATACACTAATACAATATTTAGATATGGAGGTTATCTAATGTGCACATTATGCACAGCTTACCAAATATTCTGAAAAAAATGAGGTGCACTTCACATGAAAATTGCTGTAGGGTTACTATTATTTTTTAATTGCATGGTTGTTATCTTAAAATGCCAGTTAGCAAGGATTTCCAGTTAGCGGAAAGCTGGAGAAACCCTCTTGCCCCCAGTTGTACTGCTTATTCCATGCTGAAAAATGCTAAGTGTTGGTATAAACCATTTTATCTCATAACCAGCTTTGTGATAGCAGCCCTGTATTGATAATGGAATGTTCTATTCTAGTAACTCCTAACTTGATTTTTGTGTAGTATGTGTGTGTGCGTGTGTGTGCGTGTGTGTGTGTAGGGGGTATATTTATTATGTGGAGAGCTTCAGGACTAACCTAGCTTTCTCTTTGACCACCTGGTTCATGCATTTCTCCATGTTATAGGAGTTCAGAGAAATCCTGAGGCTGTTGCGGACAAGAAAACCTAGTCTGTAAAAAGGCATAGTATAATGTTTGAGCACTGCCCACCATTCTGAATGGGGTGCCAGGATTCATTTTTCAGGTTTGAAATAATTCTCCCTAATAACCAGGGCTATAAGACTTTAGGTGATCTAAGATGGCAGCAGGGCACAGTGGAAAGAGAATGAACTTTGGATTAATGTAGGTTTGCAGGCAAATCCTGGTTCTGCCTCTTACTGTATGGCCCTGGATAAGCTGCTTCACATCTCCTCACCACTACAGTGATGATATCGTACTTGTTAGAGAGTTGTGGAGAGAAATAGAAATGAGGCCCAAAAAGCAAGTAGCAAACTGTCTAGCATGTTGTGTGTGGGCTCTTAGGGATCAGTAGCTGTGATGTGATCATGAAGATAATACTGGGTAGGATTTGAGAGTGAAATCCTCTTTGATTTAACTGGAATAAGGAATCTGCATCTAGGGTCTCCATATCAGCAGTCCTATGTCCACTTATGTCACCATTTAAAAATGTGCAGCTTCTTTCAAGTCTTTTGCTATTTGTTGTTTCAACCCTGTGTAAAGCATGTATTATAAATCCAGTCTAAATGAATGTGAGTCATGCCCTTAGCTATTTACTATATCAACAGAATTTTAAAAACTTCTCCATTTTCTGAATACAGATTTTCAGCAATTGCAACAAACTAAGGATTTTTGCATTGTCTTTTTAGAGTGGCAATATAATTCTACATATGCTGTTTAATAGCTTCATGTGGGTTTATGTAATAACTATACTCACATTCATATTCTTATCCAGAAAAGATTTATATCCTAAAAGAATGCATGATTTATAGACTGCAGGAACCTATTTTGTTGTTAGCAGATTTTTGAATTATTTTCTTTATTCCGTGTAATCTACTGAACTGATATTTCATTTTCATGCTTTTCAGGAATTGCCCTATTTTTTTCTCTTATGTAGAGATTGAAGTGAAGAAAAAATAAAAACCCAATCATATGAATTTAACATGTGAAATGAGCTTATGTAAAAAGAGACTGAAATAGCTTAAGTTTTGAAAAATTAAGAAAATACTTCTGACTTTCTACTTGCCTTTTCTAATCACTTGAAATTTGGTTTCTCTTTGTTGCTTCTTACCTAGGTTACTTGTTGGTTTCAGAAAACCATAAAAGATTTACAGGAACAAAGTCTGGGCTCATCACTTTCAGATAATGAGGAACTAATCTGTAAGCATGAGGAATTAATAATAAAAGCAAAGGTAAGAGACACACTAAAAAATAATTTAAAAATGCATGGACTTCTTTTGAATACACTTCTGTAGGTAATATAGAGAAATACCAAAACTCTCCCTGAGTAATCACTATTTACACAGAAAAGATTCTGATAGCATTAGCTAATACCACTGCCTACTGACTGGGCTTCTAGAATAATAACCAACAAAACAGCCTCTACAACAATAATAACTATCTTCTTTTGAATAGTTAGTATGTATCAGACACTGTATTCAAGAGATGCGTTATATAAATGATCACAAACCCGTAAGGGGTAGGTATTGTTTTAGAGATCAAAACAAACAAAAAACAGAGGCTTGGAGATGCAAAGTAACTTGACCAATGTAATGTATCTTGTCAGTGGCAGAGCTGAAATTTGATTCCAGGTTTTGTCTAGCTCCAAGGACCAAACTCTTAAACTACATTCTTCTAGCTTTCTAAAAAAATCTTTTTCCTACACTGAAGTCTCATTATGCTATCACTTTTATGATTTCCGGGTATAGTTTCTTGCTGTTCCCACTCATATTTCCCCATTTCCTTGACTTGTTTCACATTTCTTCTTTTTGTAAAAAGTAATCACTACAAGTCAACCACTTGTAGGTATGTGGAATGTGCAAGATGGAATCATGAAATACTGAAAGCAAGATGAGCAGAGTGGCCGGCTGTGTAGAGGGGCTCCTCTCTCCCCCTGACGTCTTGTTATTTGGAAATTGATTCATTTGTATGTGTGGGGTCTATAAATACTTTCCAAAGTTCTTTACAGGTGCCCCATTTTAATCTGTAAGGAAACAAAAGTTCATTTGTAGTAGATTGAGTGGGAACAGTGAAAACTTTAATCAGTATCAAGACTTAGAGAACTTTCTATTATTAATATCTTGGGTGGTTGATAGCTATAGATTACAGCAAGTCTTGAAACTCTGGAAAACAATGGGCGAGCACTACTAGATAAGGGTTGAAACTAAGGAAGACAAACCAAATAAATATTTACATGTTTGGAAGGGTGGGATTGGCAGCAGGCATGGGGAGGGGGGACAGGCAGGGGAAGCAGTAGACTGCATTTATCTGGACTGAAGTCTCAGAGAGATCATGATGCTTTTGTTTGTTTATTTATGGCTTCTCTCTGAACACTGCAGTATACATAGGTATCCCATGTGTTTGGTTTGAATATTTGCCTGATCGACAAAAGATTCAATTACAGAAGACTGTTACGGGGGATGATTTTTTAAAGGTCTTTAAAGTTTTTCCACAATTGGTTTATCTGTTTAGGAAATTATTATTATTTTTTGTTGTTGTTAAGGCTAAACAGCAGTTTATTCTCTGGGTGTCAAACTCTTAAGTGTTTTTCAGTGAAAATTCTATCAAAATCCCTAAATGCTAAGCCGAAGAGATGACCTGAATTGCACAGAATTGTCGCCTCCTTTAAAACAAACAAAAGTGGTTTATTCACAAAATTTAGACATACTTGGAGTTATATTCCCTGTAATACATGGTTCCTCACAGCCCTGAGGAAAATCTCACAGTCTGGAGAAAGTATTTGTTGACCTATAACCTCAGTTCTTACAGGACTTTGACAAGTTCTTTCATATAGATAGTAATGTTCTACTTCTATCTTTCACAACTTTAATTGGCTCCTATTTCTTTATCCCTTCTTAATGCCTGACCTTCTAGCTCATGGGTGCTTTTACTGAACTTCTTCTGTTATTCAGCCCTGTTGCCAAGTTCTTCACTTCAGCGATTCCATTTTTCATGCCGTTGCCTCACACTGATTCATCTTTGTAATTGTTTTGTCCTGCTTCATTTATCTAATGTTCTTCTTTATATCTTAAGATATACTTTATTCATATATTAAATGTTTGATCTGCCCAGCGCCTTAATTCTACTTCCTCTGATTCAGGTATTTCAGTGTGTTGTGTGTGCTCATCAGATGTTATTTTTCTCTAGTTAATATTCCCTTGGGATATCAGCAATTTTTGACTGGTAAGGCATGGAAGGCTAGTGGTCTAACCTAGTGGTCTAACTGGTAAGGCAGTGAAAGCTAGTGGTCTAACTTGACCCCTTCTAGATGAGTTGGGGAGGGGGGGAAGGGGCTGGGTGCCCTTGAGTGCAGAGAGCTTCTGTTGTTTCAATTAGGGTTCAACCATTCCTGGTTTTCCCCTCTACCCCAGACACATACAAAGAAGGGGACCCCTTGAAGGACCTCCCACTGATTGGACTTTCAATCCTGCTTTGTTTCAAGACCCATTTCCCGGGGTTAAGTTCTATCCCTTTCACTTAGTGAGAATTAGAGAGGGCTCACTAAGAAACAGATCAGTTTGATTATCTCTCATATAGTAACCATCTACCTGGTCAGATTCCAGTGTCATCTTGATGTTATTTCTTCCCTCTTGTATTGAGGGAACTGGACTGGAGCCACTATTTTCTGTCCCAAAAATGGTACCTTGACAAGCACTGACCAAGTAGGTGCAGAAAGAAAGCGTCAAACCCAGAAAGTTGTCCCCTGGTATATCTCCTGCCAGGGTGTCTAACTTTATTCTATTCTAAGACATATGCTCCTGACACTGGGACCCAACCACCTTTTGGTTCCTCAAGGAAAGTTTTCATATCTGTAAACTTTCTTCTCACTTTGTTGGCCTTTAGAAAAAGGACCAACTACAGAATATGTAGGGCCCATCGTAAAGTGAAAATGTAGAGGCCTTTCTTAATAAATTGCTGAGATTTCAATACAGCAACAGCAGAGCATTAAACCAAGCATGGGGCTCTTCTAAACTCAGGGCCCTGTGTAATTAGTCTTATTTACGGTGTTAAGTGTTCTGCAAGGACCTACCAACATTTGCCGGTTAGATACTTTCCTTAGCTACCTTGGACTGACTGACCCTCTTCTTACCTGGATGAACAAGTTTTCTAAAAAATAGATTATAATGTTATAATGGGTTATGTCCACATTTTAAAAATGGCTCAAATCTCTGCTGTCACTTACTGTGTAACTTTGGGGGCATTTGATGTCTTTTAGCCTTACCTTCCTCACCTATAATGAGGAGGTGTGAAAACTCAATTAGAAAATATTTGTGGGAAGGGGAAGAAGAAAAAAAAAAGGTAAGGAGGGAACCAAAGCATAAGAGACTCTTAAAAACTGAGAACAAACTGAGAGTTGATGGGGGATAGGAGGGAGGGAAGGGTGGGTGATGGGTATTGAAGAAGGCACCTGTTGGGATAAACACTGGGTGTTGTATGGAAACCAATTTGACAATAAATTTCATATTAAAAAAAATATTTGTGAAAGTACCCACATTTTAGTAGTGGCTCAAAAATGTTTTTCTTTCCCCATGAATGGTGTAAATGTTCAAATAGTTTTCATGTGTCCTTTTTCAACCATCTCATTCCTTGTTCTTAGGGAAGGATTCCAATTTTATATAACCTTAAGCAGGAACCGGCATATTATATTTTGGAGTTTTGTTTGGGTATGGGTATGAGGAAAGGAAGGGGGAATGTTTCTTTCAAAGGAGGTTTAATGTATAAATAAGGCCTCAAGCTGGGGATTTATTAGTGAAACTCATAAATAATCTGGTAACACAGGGAAAGTATGTGTTTCTGCTCCCCACAGCTAAATTGAACAGCAGGAAGCTGTTCTGTATTGCTTGTTAGTCTACACAGTAAGTTCTTTCTAAATAAATTTTGAAAATGCCTCTATCATTTCTTACTGGAATATATTCAAATAGGAATTTGGAAAACTTCCTATCTCTTAATAAATATGATACCTTATTCAGAATGTGTTGAAATAATTGAACAAAAGGAATTTTTTTTTTTAATTTTTTTTTTCAATGTTTATTTATTTTTGGGACAGAGAGAGACAGAGCATGAACGGGGGAGGGGCAGAGAGAGAGGGAGACACAGAATCAGAAACAGGCTCCAGGCTCTGAACCATCAGCCCAGAGCCTGACGCGGGGCTTGAACTCACGGACCGCGAGATCGTGACCTGGCTGAAGTCGGATGCTTAACCGACTGCGCCACCCAGGCGCCCCAACAAAAGGAATTTTTATTATAATCTTTGACTATGAGTAAATTGTATTAAATCATTATACTTTGTTTACCAAATAAGAAAGATATTTTCCTTTTACATATGTCGCAGATAAAGAAATAGCAGATATTGATGATTATAAACCACCTTTTGGTTAAGAGCCTTACATACTCCTAGATTTTCTCATATATGAATTTGATTCCCCAAGGCTTGAATTCAAACTTTGGAGCTCACAGTTGTTTTTAGGATGTGTTAACATAGTATATAAATAAATACTTCCATATTATCTCTTTTGAGGAGGTATAATCATTCCTTCTCCTATACATCAGAAATAATGTTCATATAAGAACTGCCTTCAGGAATGAACTTGAACTTCTATTGGGAGGAAAACTTTTCCAATTTGTGTGCAGTGATTGGTGCCTACAAATTAATTGATGATAGATTAACAGGAGTAAAGACAAGGTTTATTTTCATATATGCATGGGAGATCACAGTAATGGAAAATTTGTGGAATAGCCAGAAGTTCAGGTTTATGTATATCAATTTAACAAAAAGAGGGTGGGGGCTGAGGGCCCCAGTGGAAGGGTATGGAAGGTTCTGTTGGGCTTTTTGATGTAAATGAAATGGGCAGTTTGTATTCTTCCTGGCTGGAAGTTTCCCAGTGGGAGAGTTTATGGCAGCTGAATTTATACTTCCTGGTACTAAGAGTCAGTCTTCTTTCAATTAGGAAATTCTCTGGGAAGAGAGTCAATGGTAGTGATATTTTCAGGAGACTTTGCTTAAGTTTAGGTAATATTTCTTTCTGTGACTGCAGATTGTTTAGATGTTTTCAGTTTAAAGTAATTCTCATACCACTGTGGTAGGCTATTAATCCTCTTCTGTTTCTTCAAAGCTTGGTTTAGTTCAGACCCTTTGTAGTTCATGCATACTAGAAACACCTGGGCTTTGAAAAACTACTGAGATCTGAACCTCATGCTGAGAGATTCTAGGTAGTTTGGGTCATCAAATTAATTTTGTCAATCTTAAAATGGCTATTTTTTTATGAAAAAAGCAATCCAGATTTCTCCTTCTAAAAAAACTGGGAGATATGGTAATATCAGGCTCACCTTTTCATATAGACATAACAACACTTGGCTGGAGCCCTGTAATACTATTTCCTTTAGAGAAGGCATATGCACTCCAGTTTGCCAGTCTCTACCATTCCTCATTACTACCTCCCCTCCACCTTTGTTTTACCTCATTCACATTATGTGCCCAGCCCCTGTAAGCATTTGGGTTAGAGACATGATGGGCAATGAGTACCATCCAAGTATAGTAGTGAAACTGATATGCATTTTTGAAGATTACCTTGGAAACTGTGAATAATCAGAATGAGAGGGAGTGATACTGAAGACAGGAAAGTCACTTAGAAAGTGTTTCAATTTTGATGAGAACAACTTTAGGTGGAGTGTAATGTCTTTTGATATTGAGGATATCATGCCTTGCTTTTTTTAAAAAAAAAATATATTTATTTATTTTGAGAGAGAGAGAGAGAACACAAGTGGGGAAGGGGGTGGAGAGAGAAAGACAATCCCTAACAGGCTCCATGCTGTAAATGCAGAACCTGATGTGGGCCTTAATCCCACAAACTGTGAGATCATGACCTGAGCTGAAACCCAGAGTCTGATGCTTAACTGACTGAGCCATTCGGGCACTCCAATCCCCATCTTGAAGGCTTAAAGGAGACTTATAGCCTTGTTGTTCAACATGTGGCCCACAGACAGCAGCAGCATCTGGAAGTCTTAGAAATACAGAATCTCAGACTCTAACCACTAAACCTTCTGGGTCAGAATCTGCATTTTAACAAATTTCCCCAGAGGATTTGAATTGACACTAAAGTTTAAGAGGCACTGACTTAGAGGTTTTCCCATTTATTTCCTGTATGTCCATATTCTCCTTAATTTTCCAGATGACTAGATGTTGTTTATGCAGTCCTTGGCTAACAATGATCTTTGGTATTCTGACATGTATAGAAATATCATCTTCAATGTTTTCATATAGTAGAATTCACATTCCTCAGTTCAAGATTAAAACCATCTTCCATGATTCATCATCTAATCCGATTTTCCAAGTCATTGAAAATATTTTCCAGTTGTTGCTGAGTGATTTCATAAATTGGATTTGTGATCTTAGCCTCAAGTTCCTTCAAAAAGTATTATTTGGAGATCTTAAAAAATACCAGTCCTTAAGTCCCACATAAACTGTATTTAGAGGAAAAAAGCCAAGTTTAAAGTTACAAAATATTTATAACTATAAGATAAGAAAGTAAAGCAGAATCTCTTGCAAGCTTATTTGAATAATTTAAATGCATAATCATCATCAGTAGAGCCACTACAATAATACTATGTTTATTGTTTTATTTTTCTGAGTACATAATACATTTTCATTTTAGAAAAATTAGAAAATACATAAAACTAAAGAAATGTGAAACCACACTGTGTGGATGTGGATGGGAATGGGAAGGAAATAGAAAATATACATAAAATTGAATATCCCCAAACTGGGTATGTGAGTATAATACACTATATGTTTTTATATACAAAATTGTGTATGTATGCACTGTGAGTTTTCCAATTAGCATTATAGTCATAAGCATTTCTCCATTGAAATGCATATTTTATTTTATTTTTTTTTCAATATATGAAATTTATTGTCAAATTGGTTTCCATACAACACCCAGTGCTCATCCCAAAAGGTGTGAAATGCATATTTTAAATATTTTTTAATGATTACATGTTATTAAACCATATACCTATATCATACATCATTTTCTTCTCATTGTGGCACGTATTAACCTGTATAAAGAAGCTGACTATTCTATTTGAACTTTCATTACATCCCCAAATTCTTTCACTGAAGGTCTGTGAGAAAATGGTAAAACCACTATAAAACATACTGCTGCAGCGAGTCAGCTTACATCATCTCCGGTGATTATAAGGAAAATGTATAAAATGAAGCAGAGTTTGTTTCTTTTATAATGTTTTATGTAATGGAAAAAATAAAGTGGGGTCTGGATCTGAAATGTCTCAAGGCAGAAATTAAGTGAGTCCCCAAACAGTAAAGGCACCTGCATTAGTGCATTTCAATTCCTCTGTCTTCATTTTAGTGAATAATTTGTTTTACTTGTCTGATTTTTTAATGAACTTCCCAATTAAAAGCAGATGTCACTTTTTACAGAACATAAATTAGAAACATTTTCATTACTAACAGGCAAAATAAGTATAAATAGTACTGCATTTGCCTGTAAGCATTGGGAAAATCTACAATATGATGGGCTTTTTCACGTTGGTAAACTTACTGGAGCCTTAACTTGTGGGTTAATTTAAAGCTTAGTGAACCATATGCTTTCATTTCTAGGGGAAATTTGATTTAGAAAGTCCCTCAGAAATGTTTATGCCCATCTAAGAAAGAGGTGAGTTAAGGAAGGAAATAAAGAACATTGTATTCCATGATCACCAGGTTTAAAACTACCTGCTGTCATTTTGTTTACAGAATCTTCACCAGCTCGTTAAGTTTAAAGGCTTAGAAAAAGTTTCCTCTCCCTCTTTTTTTACTTATGACTTTTACAATAATTCTTTATATGTTTTCTTCCAACCCCTCCTTTCCCCCTCCTCCTTTCCCTCCTCCTACCCCCCACTACCATCCACCTTCCTCCTCCCTGTCCTCTTCCTCCTTCTTCTCCTTCTCTTCCTTTCCTCCTCCACCTTCTTCCTCATTTAGCCCTTAAATAAAATTTCCACAAAACATGGATTTGTATAGTTAAACTATTATTACAACTCAAGGTAATACTGCTATCATAATCATAATAGCGAAAATGAGTCGATTTAAAGCAGACACCAGAGAAGCATTTTCTTATGGCTTAACACACTCACCCCTTAAATCCCTACAACCTTTCTATTCCACTTCAGCATCCACTTGGAGACTTTCAATACTGAGGCCTTAGATCTCTGTGATGTTCATCATTCCAAAGGCCTTCACCTCAGCTTCCCAGTCCTGTGGCCGCACTTGGTTCCAGAGCATCATCTGACCCTGCTCTCCCCACACTCCCTTTCCTTTTGCCTTTTCCTGGCTTCCCTCCTCATAGTCTTCAGCCTGGGCCACCAGCGCTACTTGTGAGTAAACTCAATCACTCATTTTCTCTGTTTCTACTTCTGAAAGAAAATGAAACATTTGCAGGATTTTCCGATTAGATCTATTTAAAAGGAAATGGCCTATTATCAGTTAGCCTCATGAATCCCTTTATTTATTTATTTATTTTTAAATTTTTTTTTTTTTTTTTTGAGAGAGAGAGAGACAGAGAGAGTGCGTGCACACAAGTGGGGAAGGGCAGAGAGAGAGAGAGAGGGAGACACAGAATCCGAAGCAGGCTCCAGGCTCTGAGCTGAGCTGAAGTCAGACACTTAACTGACTGAGCCACCCAGGAGCCCCATGAATTCCTTTATTTATCATCTGTTAACTCCCTGCTCTGTTCTCCATAATAACCAGTACAAACTTTTATCCTCTTTTAAAGCTCCCGGACAGGCTTTGCTTAACCTCAGAGTCACTCAGCCACAAAAGGTAAAATTGCTTGACTCTTTTCTTCTCTGCCCTTGTTGTCTGAAATTTCCACCTCTTTTCCAAATCCCCTCGTTTCCAAATCTAAGCCTCTGTCCACTGTTCTAGGTCCTACCTTTTCCATCTTTTCAGTTTGAGTCTCTCTTCTTAATATCTCATTTTTCAGTCACCCATTCCCATCTTCTCTCAATTACATTTTAGTGTCACAAAATCAAAAACAAAACACTGCTGCTCAACCCTTAAGATACTATTCCACTTTTTCCTTGGCTACTGTTATGGCTTGAATTGTCTTTCCCAACATTCCTATGTTGAAGTCATAACACCCAGCATGTCAGAATATGATCTCTTTTGGAAACAGGGTGATGGCAGAAGCAATTAGTGAAGATGAGGTCATTAGGGTGGATCCTAGATCTATATAGCTTTTTAAAAGGGGACATTTGAACCCAGAGGCAGACATGCACAGAGGAAAGATGATGTTAAGAGACACAGGGAGAAGATGGCCCTTGACAAATCCAGGAGAGAGGCTGGGAACAGGTGCTTCCCTCACTGTTCTCAGGAGGAACTGACCCTTCTTTTTTTTTTTTTAATTTTTTAAAACTGTTTGTTTATTTTTAAGAGAGAGAGACAGAGCTTGAGCGGGGGTGGGGCAGAGAGGAAGGGAGACACAGAATCTGAAGCAGGCTCAAGGCTCTGAGCCATCAGCACAGAGCCCGACAAGGGGCTCGAACTCATAACTGCGAGATCATGACCTGAGCCGAAGTCAGACACTTAACCGACTGAACCACCCAGGTGCCCCAGGAACTGACCCTTCTTATCATTTCCATGCCTTCCACATTTGTTCTCACCTTTAGTCTTGATTTAGTCTGTGCTCTCAGCATTCAAGTTTTTCCCCTCATTTTCTTCTTCTTTTTCAAAGTTAATTGCAAGTGATAGTGTTGGAGTTGACATGGGAAGAGTGAAGGTAAAAAAAAATAGGCATAGCCTGAGGTCAGCTTGGTTACCAAAGAGGAAGAGGAGGAGAATGAACACAGGGTGTGCTTCAAAAATGAAACCAGGGGCAAGTGTTAAACGCCTTAGTCAGAAAAGCTAAGCGGAGACAGAAGCTGTAAACAGACTTTGTTATGTAATTCAAGACTGGGCCCCACAGAAGTTAGCCCAGAAGCAAAACAAAGAGAGTAGCATTCACATTTAGGGTGTCTAGACAATATTTTGAGGTCAGCACATGGGGCAGAGAGGGTCTATCTAAAGCTCTGTCTCCATTCCAGCCTAGACGGTGAGCCCTATGCAAATCTTAGCCCGATGACCTTGGGACACAGTGTCAATCCAGACTCCTTCTCTGGGAAGCTCTTGGATACTCCCAGCACTTGCCTTTCCCTTCTATTATTTTTTTAAGTTTATTTTTATTTATTGTGAGAGAGAGCAAGTGGGGGAGGGGCAGAGAGAGAGGGAGAAAGACAATCCCAAGCAGGCTCATTGCTCTCAGCTCAGAGCCGCATGTGGGGCTTGAACCCACGAACTGTGAGATCATGACCTGAGCCGAAGTCAGACATTTAACCACCTGAGCCACCCAGGCACCCCTCCCTTCTTTTTCTCACAGAGCATTGCTTATTGTTTAATTAAAGCAACTTTTCCATCCTTGCTGGCATTTCAGTTGTTCACATGTCTGGTATCTCCACATGTTTAATTTCTCCACGGCTATGAATTTCTCTAAAACAAGGCCATGACATATTCATTTATGGATTTCCTGAAGCATCCAGTAGAGGAGTCTGGGACACCTAGCATTTGTTGGGTCAGTAGATGACTCTATTAGAAACAAAGCTGGCGGCAACATGTTACCCCATGTTGGCCCTTGCCAGACTTCTAAATTGCTGTGGTTTGTAAGTGACTTTCAGTTTGGCTGGGAGGTCATGAGTCATTCTCTCTGCTACATAATTATGGATTAAACATAATTTGATAGGAAGACTTGATTCTAAAGCAACAGAGAAATAATGGTCAAAACTTTGTGAAAGATGGATGCAGTGTTAGAAGGAAAGAAATCTGATCTACACTAATGTGTGAACGTCTGCTACCTTCTTAACAATCCATGACTTTTGTTTTTCTTCTTCTTAAAATTTTCCACCACCCCATCCCATCTCTAATTTTTTTTTTTAATTTTTTTAAAAAAATTTTTTTTTTCAACGTTTATTTATTTTTGGGACAGAGAGAGACAGAGCATGAACGGGGGAGGGGCAGAGAGAGAGGGAGACACAGAATCGGAAACAGGCTCCAGGCTCTGAGCCATCAGCCCAGAGCCTGATGCGGGGCTCGAACTCACGGACCGCGAGATCGTGACCTGGCTGAAGTCGGACGCTTAACCGACTGCGCCACCCAGGCGCCCCCCATCTCTAATTTTTTAAAGTAAATGTTTATTAATCTAAACACAAGAGTGGAATTTCAGGCAATGTTGAAAAGTGAGGTGATTTGCAGAATGGCCAAACCCAACGCTGCCTCTAACTTCTACTTGCTATTTTTTTAAAAAAATTTTAAAACATTTATTCATTTTTGAGAGACAGAGTGCTAGTTGAGGAGGGCAGAGAGAGAGGGAGACACAGAACCCAAAGCAGGCTCCAGACCCTGAGCTGTTAGCACAGAGCCTGACAAGGGGCTCAAACTCACAAACCATGAGACTGTGACCTGAGCCAAATTCAGAGGCTTAACTGACTGAGCCACCCAGGCACCCCTAAGTTCTACCTACTCTTAAAAGTAAAGTGTTTCTTTGTCATATTTTTTCCCCCTTTTTTTCTTGGAAGTTTGTCCCTCTTAATTCCCTTGACTTATTTTGCTCATCCCCCACCCTTGTCTCTTCTGGCAACCACCAGTTTGTTTTCTATATTTCGAGTTTGTTTCTGTGTTCTGTTCTTGTTTGTTCATTTAATCATTTGTTTTGTCTTTGAGATGCCACATGTAAGTGAAATCATGTGGCATTTGTCTTTCTTTGTCTGACTTATTTCACTTAGCATGACACCCTTTGGTCCCAAATGCCACGTTATCTTCTGAAGCTGAAAAATAGCATGTCCTATGACGGTAATAGGGCATTACAGGCACAGAAAGGGTGTGCAGGGTGAATTCTTTGTAAACCTGGTGTTTGTAATACAGAGATCCCCTGCATTGTGAATCTGGAGATTTGAATCATTTTTTCCTTTTTCAGCTTGTTGAGATATAATTGACACATATAATTGTAGGATATTTAAAGTGTACATCTTGATGATTTGATATATGTATACACTGTGAAAAGATTGCTCCCATAACAATGAACACATCCATCACCTCACATATTTATCTTTTCATGTGTATGAAAACAGTTAAGTTGCACCCTCTTAGGGAATTGCAATTATACAACAGTGTTATCCACTATAATCACCCTGTTATACATTAGATCTTCAGACCTTACTCATAACTGAAAGTTTGCCACCTCTTTTACCAACCTTTCCCTATTTTCCCAGCCCCCAGCCCCTGGCATCCACTTTTCTACTCTTTTTCTGAATTTGACTTTCTTTCTTTCTTTTTTTTAAGATTCAATATGTAAGTGATAAAGATACTTAAAGATTCTCATTCATGTGTACAGTAAGTCCCTGAGAAAGATTTAAAGAAACTACTCACAAGGGGGCTCATAGGGAGTATTCAGATAGGGTTAGGCACCTCTCCTTTTGTATGAACTGTCATGCTAACATGATCACAGCATCTGATGTCACTGTATGTATAGTACAGATGTTCTACCCAGACACTCACATCTTGAAAAATACTGTCACTTCTTGCCTAGCAGTAACCAGCACTTTCAAACACTGAATGTTCAAGGACACATGTTACGGGCTTCAAACCATTTCTGTAAGATGTTCCTGCAATCTGGGATTGCTGTGCAGCATTACCTTACACACCAGTTGGCTTGTGCAGTCATTTTGCTTCTCTGCATTCCAGGAACAAGAAGAACCACTGGCTGTATATATTACACACATGTCTGCACATTTGTAAATATATCTGGAAAATACTGGGTATTTGGTTTCTTCTTGCTTCTTCTTCTTCTTCTTTAGATTTGTGATCTTATTTTTCTTATAGGCAACTTTAAGCCTCTTTTCTTCATAGCCCTTTTGAATAGGCTGTTCTCACTGAAGAGGCTTGGAGCTTATTTGGGAAGAATCCATGAGAGCATTTGCTAATGGGATAGGAGTGTGTGAGTGTGTGTGTGTGTATGTAAGAGTGCATGAATGTGTATGTGAATGTGTGGGTGAGAGTGTGTGAGTGTGCATATATGAGTGTGTGTGTGTGTGTGGGGGGGGGGTGCCTGTGCAGGCAAAGGTCGGTGGTGAGTACTGAGGAGCCTAAGCACAGCCTTTCCAGAGAGACAGGGTCAACAGGGTCTCATGAACAGAATTCCCACTCAAATCTCTTCCACCTGGTTCCCTCACCTTAAAGGCAATTCAATCCTTGCAGCTACTTAGATCAAAAGAGTCTTCACTTCCTAGAGGAAATCACCTGGGCTGTATCTTCTAAATAGATCCTATCATTTCTCACCATCTCCACCACTGTCCTGGGGACTGAGCCACTTGCATGTTTGCCAAGCTCATTGCAGTAGCCTCCTCACGAATCGCTGTGCTTGCATCTGCACCCGTGTCTCTGTACCCCTCCCCCTCCATGTATTCTTAATGATAGCCCTGTGGTTTTATTTATTTTTTAATTTAATTTTTCTTTTAGCTTTTCATGACTACTTGTTATTTACCATCAATTTTAAATGCATTTTTTATTATTTTATTTTTTTCAACATGATAAATGTACTTTTTAATCCTCACCCCCTATTTCCCCTATCCCCCTCCCCACCTCCCTTCTGGTAACCATCAGTTTGTTCTCTGTAGTTAGAAGTCTGTTTCTTGACCTGCCTCTCTCTCCCTTTTTTCCTTTGCTCATTTGCTTCCTAAATTTCACATGAGTGAGACCATATGGTGTTTTTCTTTTTCTGACTTATTTCACTTAGCATTATGTTATCTAGTTCAATCCATATTGTTGCAAATGGCAAGACATCATTATACTTGATGAATAATATTTCATTGTGTATATATACTGCATCTTCTTTATCCAATAATCTATCGATGGACACTTGCGCTGCTTCCCTAGTTTGACTATTGTAAATAATGCTGCAATAAACATAGGGGTGCATATACCCCTTTGAATTAGTGTTTTTGTATTTTTTGGGTGGTGAGATTCCTGGATTGTAAGGTAGTTATATTTTTAATTTTTTGAGGAACTTGTATACTGTTTTCCACAATGGCTGTACTAATTTGCATTCCCACGAACAATGTGAGAGGATTCCTTTTCTCCACACCCTTGCCAAAATTTTTTGTTTCTTGTGGTTTTGATTTTAGCCATTCTGACAAGTGTGAGGTGATATTTTATTGTAGTTTTGATTTGCATTTCCATGATGATGAGTGACATTGAGTATCTTTTCATGTGTCTGTTGGCTCTCTGTATGTCTTCTTTGGAGAAATGTCTGTTCAGGTCTTCTGCACATATTTAAACTGGGTTGTTGTTTTTGGGTTTTGAGTTGTATCAGTTCTTTATATACTTTGAATACTAACTCTTTATTGGATATGTCATTTGCAAATATCTTTTCCCATTCTGTACATTGCCTTTTGGTTTCATTAATTGTTTCCTTTGCTGAGCAAAAGCTTTTTATTTTGATATAGTCTCAATAGTTTGTTTTTGCTTATATTTCCCTTGCCACAGGAGACGTATCTAGAGAAATGTTGCTGTAGCTAATGTCAGAGAGATTACTTTCTGTGCTTTCTTCAAGGATTTTTATGGTTTACAGTCTCATATTTAGGTCTTTAATCCATTTTGTGTTTATTTTTGTGTACAGTGAAAGAAAGTGGTCCAATTTCATTCTTTTACATGTGGCTGTCCAGTTTTCCCAGCACCATTTGTTGAAGAGATTGTCTTGTTCCCATTGTATATTCATTCTTCCTTTGTCAAAGATTAGTTGACCATATAACTGTGGGTTTACTTCTGGGTTTTCTGTCCTATTCTATTGACCTATGTGTCTATTTATGTGCCAGTACCATACAGTTTTAATTACTATAGCTTTGTAATATAACTTGAAGTCTGGAATTGTGTTTTCTTTCTTTTTGTTTTGTTTTTCTTTCTTAAGATTGTTTTGGCTATTTGAGATCTTTTGTGGTTTCATACAAATTTTATGATAGTTTGTTCTAGTTCTGTGAAAAATGCTGGTGGTATTTTGATAGGGATTGCATTAAACATGTAGATTACTTTGGGTAGTATAGACATTTTAACAGTATTTGTTCTTCCAATCCATGAGCATGAAATGTCTTTCCATTTCTTTGTGTCATCTTGAATTTCTTACATCAGTGTTTTATAGTTTTCAGAGTAGAAGTCTTTTATCTCTCTGGTTAAGTTTATTCCTAGATATCTTATTATTTTTGGTGCAACTGTAAATGGGATTGTTTTCTTAATTGCACTTTCTGCTGCTTCATTATTAGTGTACAGGAATTCAATGGATTTCTGTACATTAATTTTGTATCCTGTGACTTTACTGAATTCTTTTATCAGTTCTAGTAGTTTTCTGATGGAGTCTCTAGGGTTTTCTATATAAATTATCATGTAATTTGCAAATCATAAGAGTTTTATTTCTTCCTTACCTATTTGGATGCGTTTTGTTTATTTATATTGTCTAATTCCTGTGACTAAGACTTCCAATACTATGTTGAATAAAAATGATGACATTTTTCATGATATTCATGACATTTGTCTTGTTCCTGACCTTAGGGGAAGCTCAGTTTTTCACCATTGGATAAGATGTTGGCTGTGGGTTTTTTCTATACCTATATTATGTTGAGATATGTTCCCTCCAGACCTGCTTTGTTAAGGGTGTTTATCATGAATGATAAACATGAACGATGTAGTTTGTCAAATGCTGTTTCTCCATCTGTTGAAATGATCATATGGTTTCTATCCTTTCTCTTATTGATGTAACATATCATGTTGATTATTATGCAAACATTAAGCCACGCTTGCATCCCAGGAATAAATCCCACTTGATTGTGGTGTATGATTTTTAATATATTGTTGGATTTGATTTGCTAATATTTTGTTGAGGATTTCTGCATCTATATTCATGAGAGATACTGGCCTGTAGTCTCTTTTCTTATGGTATCTTTATCTGATTTTGGTATCAAGGTGATACTGGCCTCATTGAATGAACTTGGAATTTTCCTTCCTTTTGTATTTTTTGTAATAGTTTGAGAAGAATGGATATTAACTCTTCTTTAAATGTTTGGTAAAGTTTGCCTGTGAAGCTTCCTGGTCCTGGACTTTTGGTTTGGGGGAGTTTTCTGATTACTGATTCAATTTCATTGCTGGTGATCCATCTATTCAAATTTTCTATGTCTTCCTGCTTTAGTTTTGGTAGGTTATATGTTTCTAGGAATTTAGCCATTTCTTCTAAGTTGTCCAATTTGTTGGCATATAGCTTTTCATAATACTATGTTACAATTGTATTTCTATGATGTTGCTTATTATTTCTCCTCTTTCATTAGTAATTTTGTTTATTTGGGTTCTCTCTCCCTCCATTTTTATAGTGAGTCTTGCTAGAGGTTTATCAGACTTTTTTTTAATGTTTTTTTTTTTTTGAGAAAGAGAAAAAGAGAGAGAGAGAGAGGGAAACAAAGAGAGGGAAGGAGGGTGGGAAGAAGGGAGGGAAAGTGAGAGAGAGGAACAGAGGATCCAAAGTGGGCTCTGCACTAACAGCAGTGAACCCAAAGCAAGACTCGAACTTGTAAACCGTGAGATCATGACTTGAGTTGAAGTCGAATGCTCAACTGACTGAGCCACATAGGCACCCCGTGGTTCAGCAGTTTTGTTGATCTTTTCAAAGAACCTGGTTTCATTGCTCTATTCTATTGTTTTTTTTAAATTTCTATATCATTTATTTCTGCTCTTATCTTTATTATTAGACTTTAGTGGTTTTTTTGTTGTTGTTTTTTGTTTTTTTCTGGGTTTGTGTTTTATTCTTCTTTTTCTAGCTCCTTTAGGTGTATGGTTAGGTATTTTCATTGAGATTTTTCTTGCTTCTTGAGGGAAACCTGTGTTGCTATTTACTTAGAACCACTTATGCTGTATCCCAAAGATTTTGTACTGTGTTTCATTTTCATGTGTTACCATGTAGTTTTTCATTTCTTCTTTGATTTCTTGGTTGACCCATTCATTGTTTAAGAGCACATTATTTAACCTCCATGTATTTGTGGTATTTCCAGATTTTTTCTTGTGGTTGATTTCTAGTTTCATGGTGTTGTGGTCAGAAAAGATGCATGATGCATTGTATGACTGATTTTTTTAAAATGTGTTGAGACTTGTCTTGGGGCCTTATTCATGATCTATTCTAGAAAATGTCCCATGTGTACTGGAAAAGAATATGTATTCTCTTGTTTTAGGATGGAATGTTCTGAATATGTCTGTTAAGTCCATCTGGTCCAATGTGTCATTCAAAGTCACTTGTTGATTTTCTGTGTGGATAATATGTTCATCAATGTACGTGGGGTGTTAAAGTCTCTTATTATTATTGTATTACTATCGATTAGTTCCTTTATGTTTGTTATTAACCATTTTATGTATTTGGGTGCTTACATGTTGGGTGCATAATATTTGCAATTGCTATATCCTCTTGTTGCATTGTCACCTTTCTTATTATATGGTGTCCTTCTATGTCTCTTGTTACAGTCTATTTTAAGGTCTATTTTGTCTTATATAAGCTGCTATCCCAGCTTTCTTTTGGCATCAATTTTTATGGTAAATGTGTCTCCAGCCCAACACTTTCAATTAACAGGTGTCTTTCAGTCTGAAATGAATGTCTTGTAGGCATAATATATATGGGTCTTGTTTTTTATCCACTCTGTTGACCTATGTCTTTTGATTGGAGCATTTAGTCCATTTACATTCAAAGTAATTATTGATAGGTGTGTGTTCATTGCCATTTTGTTACTTCCCCCCCACCAATAGATTTTCGCTGATCCTTTCTTCTCTTGCTCTCTTTCATGGTTTATTGGCTTTCTTAAGTGGTATACTTGGATCCCTTTCTCTTTATTCTTTGCATATCTGCTACGGTTTTTGATATGTGGTTATCATTAGGTTTGTATATAACATCTTCTACATCTAGCAGTCTTTACTAAGTTAATAGTTGCTTAAGTTTGAATCCATTCTTTATTCCTCTCCCTTCCACATTTTAGGTATATAGTATTGTATTTTACACACTTTTATTTTATGAGTCTCTTGACTGATTTTTACAGAAGTACTTGGCTTTACTGCTTTTTTTTAATATATATACTCTTACTTATGATCTTCCTTTCCACTCATGGAGTCCCCTTTAATATTTCTTATAGAGCTGGTTTAGTGGTCATAAACTCCTTTAGTTTTTATTTGTCTGAGAAACTCTTTATCTCTCCTTATGAATGATTCCCTTGCTGGATAGAATATTCTTGGCTGCAGATTTTTCCCTTTCAGCATTTGAATATATCATGTCACTGCCTTCTGGCCTGCAAAGTTTCTGCTGAAAAATCTGCTGGTAGCTTAATGGGGATTTCCCTTGTATGTAACTGTCTCCTTTTCTCTTACTTTTTTAAAAATTTTTTCTTCATCACTACATTTTTCCATTTTAATTACTTCGTGTCTGGGTGTGGACCTACTTGGGTTGAACTTTTTTTGGGATCTCTGTGCCTCCTAATCTGGATGTCTATTTCCTTCGCCAGATTAAGAAAGTTTTCAGCTATTATTTCTTCAAATAAATATTCTACCCCCTTATCTCTTTCCTTATTTTCTGAGATCCCTATAATGGATGTTATTATACTTGATGGAGTCACTGTGTGCCCTATGACTATTTGCAATCTGCATAATTTTCTTTCCTTTCCTTTGTTCAGCTTGGTTACTTTCCATTACTCTGTATTCCAGGTCATTAATTCTTTCCTCTGCTTCATCTAGCCTGCTATTTATTACATCAAGTGTATTTGTTTAAACTTTTTTTTAAGTAATTTTTTTGTTAAGTTTATTTATTTATTTATTTATTTAGAGAGTGCATGAGCAGGGGAGGGGCAGAGAGAGGGAGAGAGAGAGAATCCCAACCAGGCTCTATACCATCAGCACAGAGCCCAATGCAAAGCTTGAACTCACAAACTGTGAGATCATTACCTGAACTGAAACCAAGAGGAAGACTCTTAACCAACTGAGCCACCCAGGAACCCCTCCATCAACTGTATTTTTAATTTCATTTTGTGTTCCTGATCTCTTTTTGGTCCTTTTATATCTCTATGTTAAAGGTCTCACTGATGTCCTCCACTCTTTTCTCCAGTTCAGTGGGTATCTTTATGATCATTACTTTATTTATTTTTTTAATATGAAATTTATTGTCAAATTGGTTTCCATACAACACCCAGGGCTCATCCCAACAGGTGTCCTCCTCAATGCCCATCACCCACTTTCTCCTCCCTCCCACCCCCCAGCAACCATCAGTTTGTTCTTAGTTTTTACAAGTCTCTTATGGTTTGCCTCCTCTCTCTGTAACATTTTTCCCCCTTCCCCTCCCCCATGGTCTTCTGTTAAGTTTCTCAGGATCCACATAAAAGTGAAAACATATGGTATCTGTCTTTCTCTGTATGACTTATTTCACTTGGCATAACACTCTCCAGTTCCAACCACATTGTACAAAAGGCCATATTTCATTCTTTCTCATGGCCATGTAGTACTCCATTGTGTATATAAATCACAATTTCTTTATCCATTCATCAGTTGATGGACATTTAGGCTCTTTCCATAATTGGGCTATTGTTGAAAGTGCTGCTATAAACATTGGGGTACAAGTGTCCCTATGCATCAGCACTCCTGTATCCCTTGGGTAAATTCCTAGCAGTGCTATTGCTGGGTCATAGGGTAGATCTATTTTTAATTTTTTGAGGAAACTCCACACTGTTTTCCAGAGTGGCTGCACCAGTTTGCATTCCCACCAACAGTGCAAGAGGGTTCCCGTTTCTCCACATGCTCTCCAGCATCTATAGTCTTCTGATTTGTTCATTTTAGCCACTCTGACTAGCATGAGGTGATATCTCAGTGTGGTTTTGATTTGTATTTCCCTAATGAGGAGTGACGTTGAGCATCCTTTCATGTGCCTGTTGGCCATCCGGATGTCTTCTTTGGAGAAGTGTCTATTTATGTCTGCTGCCCATTTCTTCACTGGATTATTTGTTTTTTGGGTGTGGAGTTTGGTGAGTTCTTTATAGATTTTGGATACTAGCCCTTTGTCTGATATGTCATTTGCAAGTATCTTTTCCCATTCCATCAGTTGCCTTTTAGTTTTGTTGATTGTTTCCTTTGCAGTGCAGAAGCTTTTTATCTTGATGAGGTCCCAATAGTTCATTTTTGCTTTTAAATCTCTTGCCTTTGGAGATGTGTCAAGTAAGAAATTGCTACAGCTGAGGTCAGAGAGGTTTTTTTCCTGCTTTCTCCTCTAGGGTTTTGATGGTTTCCTGTCTCACATTCAGGTCCTTCATCCATTTTGAGTTTATTTTTGTGAATGGTGTAAGAAAGTGGTCTAGTTTCATTCTTCTGCATGTTGCTGTCCAGTTCTCCCAGCACCATTTGTTAAAGAGACTGTATTTTTTCCATTGGATATTCTTTCCTGCTTTGTCAAAGATTAGTTGGCCATACTTTTGTGGGTCCAATTCTGTAGTCTCTATTCTATTCCATTGGTCTATGTGTCTGTTTTTGTGCCAATACCATACTGTCTTGATGCTTACAGCTTTGTAGTGGAAGCTAAAGTCTGGGATTGTGATGCCTCCCGCTTTGGTCTTCTTCTTCAATATTACTTTGGCTATTCGGGGTCTTTTGTGGTTCCATACAAATTGTAGGATTGCTTGTTCTAGCTTCGAGAAGAAAGCTGGTGCAATTTTGATTGGGATTGCATTGAATGTGTAGATTGCTTTGGGTAGCATTGACATTTTAACAATATTTATTCTTCCAATCCATGAACATGGAATGTTTTTCCATTTCTTTATATCTTCTTCAATTTCCTTCATAAGCTTTCTATAGTTTTCAGCATACAGATCTTTTGTATATTTGGTTAGGTTTGTTTGTAGGTATTTTATGATTCTTGGTGCAATTGTGAATTATGATTCTTGGTGCAATTCTTAGTGTATAAGAATGAAACTGATTTCTGTACATTAATTTTGTATCCTGTGACTTTGCTGAATTCATTTATCAGTTCTAGCAGACTTTTGGTGGAGTCTGTTGGGTTTTCCATGTATACTATCATGTCATTTGCAAAAAGTGAAAGCTTGACTTCATCTTTGCCAATTTTGATGCCTTTGATTTCCTTTTGTTGTCTGATTGCTGATGCTAGAACTTCCAACACTATGTTAAACAACAGCGGTGAGAGTGGACATCCCTGTCGTGTTCCTGATCTCAGGGGGAAAGCTCTCAGTTTTTCCCATTGAGGATGATGTTAGCTGTGGGCTTTTCATAAATGGCTTTTATGATGTTTAAGTATGTTCCTTCTATCCTCACTTTCTCGAGGGTTTTTGTTAAGAAAGGATGCTGAATTTTGTCAAGTGCTTTTTCTGCATCAATTGACAGGATCATATGGTTCTTTATGATCATTACTTTAAGTTATCTTTCAGGCATATTACTTATATCTATTTTGCGTCGGTCTCTTGCTGTGACTTGTTCCTTTTCTTTCATTTGGGAGATGTTTCTCTGTTTCCTCATTTTGTCTGACTTTGTGTGTCTGTTTCTGCATTTTAGGAAAGTAAGTTACTTCTGTTGCACTTGATGACAATAGCCTTATGAAGAAGAGGTCCTACAGTGCCCTGCAGTACAGTGTCCCCTGTTCCCCAGATGCTGGCACTTTAGAGAGTGTCTCCTATATATGTTGCATGTGCTCTGCTGTTGGGTCTTGGCCTCTTTTCTTCAGTTCAGTTGTCTACATCAGCTGTCTTTGCCTATTATTGGCAGCAAGATGTGCAGTGGTTGCTTGCCAAACAAGAACTACCCTTTCTGCTGTCCAGACTGAGGTCTCATAAAACATGTGGGTCAGGGGCACCTGAGTGTGTCATTCAGTTGAATGTCTGACTTTGGCTCAGGTCATGATCTCATAGTTTGTGGATTTGGGCCCTACATTGGGCTCTCTGCTGCCAGTGCAGAGCCTGCTTTGGATCCTCTATTTCCCTCTCTCTGCCCCCTCCTGTTTTTTCTCTCTTTCTCTCTCTCTCAAAAATAAATAAACATTAAAAAGAAAACATGTGGGTCAGGAGATATGGTGTTGGTAGGGTTGGTGCTGGTCTTCTAAGGGAGGAACCTGCAGTGCTGGGACTCAGGGGAACATGGCTGGGAAGGGCAGATCTGCTGAAGCCTGAGGTGCAGGGATGGGGAGGACAACTTGGTGCAAGAAAGTTAGGTAAGTAGTGTGGGTGCATGCTGGTTCCTGCCAGCAGCCTTTGTTTATGCTGGAGGGTGGGTTGGGGAGTGAAATGTCACCTGCCAGCTCTACTTGTCTTTATTCTACAACTTCATCACTTTATAACAAACTAGATAATGTACTGATTTTTTATGTTTATTGGTTATAAACAGAATAAAATAGTGGTGCACCACCGCTATCACTAACATTGGAGTTCCCCTGCCAGCCCATTACTGATTTCCCTGGCTTAGATGAAGTATTTAGGGGAAGGCCTTACATGGAACAGGCCTGCCAAATAAATGTTTGTTGATTAAATCAATAATCAATAATTGATTAATCAATAAATGTTGATTAAATGAACAAATGAGTACTTCATAATTTTTGTTGCTGTTATAAATTGGATCTTTATTAGAAGATCTGTATCTTCTAACTGAATATAAAATTAACTATTGTTGGTATATAGGAATGTTACTAATTTTCTTATATTGATCTTATATACAGCAACTTTAATGAACTCTTATTGATTTAAATTATTTTTCTAGATTCTCTTGGTTTTGGTATGTAGAAAATCATAATCTACAAATAATGTCAATAATCTTTCTTTCTCTCTTTCTCTCCTTCTTTCTTCCTTTCTCTCTTTCTTTCTTTCTTTCATTGGATAAGACCTTCAGTAAAATGGAGACTAGCAGCAGTGATAGAGGACATTTTTGTTTTATTCCTGACTTTAAATAGAAGGCTTCAAATGCTTTACCATTAAGTATAGGGTTTCTTAAGTTTTTAGTTTTTTTTTTTTTTAATTTTGGTTTGGTTTTTACATCTATCTTTTGTTACATTTCTTATTTTCTTTTTAAAATCATGGATAGACACTGAATTTTATTGATGCCTCTTTTTGTATTTATTGAGATTATCATATGGTTTTTCTCTTTTGTTTATTTGGCGAATTGCATTTCTTTGTTTTTCAATGTATTTAATTTACTTTTTGGCCAATATATTTCCATTGTTAAAAAAATATTAAAGGAACATAGAAAAACCTGTAATAAAATATTTCTCTTCTCACCTACCCAATTCCCTTCCATCATGCCAAAAGTAACCATTGTTATTAGTTTTTTATTATATGTCTAATTTCTTTATGTTATCTAAACAAATACAACTATATATTCATATTTTGTCCCTTTGTTACCTCATTAGTGGCCTACTACACTCATTGTTCTGCATCTTGTTTTTATTACTTGGTTACTTTTCTATATTAGTATATAGATGTTGTTCTGATGCTTTTGCTATAGAGTATTCCATTTATAGATGTATTTATTTAAAATAACCCTCATTGATTGACCTTCCGATTGCTTTCAAAGTTTGAGTTTTTTATTTTTTTTTAGTTTAATAAAACTAAACAGTTTACTTTAGTAAGTCGTTTTCTTTTTCCTTAACTTTTTATTATTAACTATATTAACTCTTCTTCCTTAACTTTTAATTTTGAAACTCCACACAGCAAATTTAAAAGAATAGTACAGAATGAATACCTATATAGACTTTACCAATTTAAAAATTTTGTTACATTTCCTTTATCTCTTAGTATGTATTTGCATATATATACTTTTTCTTATATCATTTCAAAATAAGTTGTGAACATGATGCATTTTCACCCTCAGCATTTCAACAGATATCCTAATGATAAGGATGCTTTCTTCTATTGCTGTAATCCAATTATACGCCCAGTGAATTTCACATTGACACGATATTTTCTGCTCTGTTGTTCATTTACAAATGTCTTCAAATTGTCCCAAATTGAGGATAATGCATTGCATTTGATTGTCATGTGTGTTTCTTAGTAAAACTCTTCTGGTTTGGCTTGTGTAATTTCTTCTCCTGTCTATTTCTGTTTCTATGGTGTGGGCTTTTCATTGTCCAGCCATTGCACAAGTGCAGGCTCATCCCTCCATTTTTGTCCTTAATTCTTTCCAATTCTCATTCACCACACTGCTCTTTAGTGAGTGGCGTTTTGCTTTCAAAGATTCTCTCTGAAGAGTGTTATTCACAAATCTATGTCTTTGGTCCTGAGCACTCTTATCTGGTACTGACCAGCTTTCTTTTGGACGTTTGCCCAAGAACTCACTCTTCACTCTCCACCATACCTCCACTCCTCTTTTGTCTAGGTAACCCCCACCCTTTGTTTTAAGTCTTAGCTCAGATATCACTTCCTATGAGAAACACTTATTAATTTTCCAGATTAGATAGTTCTATCTCCTTATGAGCCAGGATCATAAGGAGCCTATATGCTCTTGCTCAGGCTGTCTCTCTGCTTGAATCAGCCCCTTGCCTTCTTGCCAGTCCCACACTACACTCACTAGTTGAAGGTCTCACCCATAATTCAGATTGTATAAATCTGTTTCTGAAATTCCCAAATCAGATTCCCAAATCAGAATTTATTTTTTCTTCTACTGAACACTGTTTTATTTTCCATTTGAACTTACAATGATCTATTTATATTAGTTAGGTGTTCTTAAGATTTGTTAAATAATGCTTTTTAGATTGGACCGTATTTGGTATAGGAGAGTTATAGAAGGTCAAACCCAGTATCCCATGCTGCTGATTCACAGATTATTGAGTATGGAATCAGAATCCTGTGTCTATACATAGTGATTAGCTGAAAAACAGAACCTATATGAAGGGAGACAAATTGAAGAAATTCTAGCCTTGACTAGATTTTGTTAAAAGACAAGTTATTTCTTCTAAACCATTAGAGGTAAGGGGTTTTCCTGTAATAAAGATATAGTATATATGTATTATAAATATGCTTATAAGAAGTTTGAAGGAAAGTTAAAGATAACCATATAAATGTATAGAAGGGGCGCCTGGGTGGCGCAGTCGGTTAAGCGTCCAACTTCAGCCAGGTCACGATCTCGCGGTCCGTGAGTTCCAGCCCCGCGTCGGGCTATGGGCTGATGGCTCAGAGCCTGGAGCCTGTTTCCGATTCTGTGTCTCCCTCTCTCTCTGCACCTCCCCCGTTCATGCTCTGTCTCCTTCTGTCCCAAAAATAAATAAACGTTGAAAAAAAAATGTATAGAAAAGTTTGGGAAACAAAAACTGGATGAGTTTTGTACCTTCACAGTTTTGTTTTTTGTTTTTGTTTTTTACTTTCTGTTTCCCTTTTAAATAAATTGCTCCTTTGCCTAACACACTGTGAAGAAAGTACAAAGTAGAAAGAAATGCTTTGATTTCTTCCTTATGAATTAAGACTAATGATTTAGTCTTAGGGCTGTTTTAAATTCATGATGGATTGGCATATTAATCATTTAAGGAGTGTAAGGTCAAAGATTTTATTTGTCATTGTATCTTCTGCAGTCTTACACAATACTCACTGAATGAATAAAGTAATTTGTAAAACAGAGGTTAAATTTTAGATTTGGGAGTCATCAATACAAAACATAATTTCACAAAGTTAAATTAGCTCAAAGTTGCAAGGTTAAAACACTTGTATTATATAATCATTCTTTCTCATTTACTGGTATGATTACCTAGTCATTAACTATTTTGGAATATTCTAGTCCAGTTCCAAAACTTCACAGATTATAAGTATTTTTTGTTTGTTCCTGATTTCAAATGAAATGCTTTAGATTTTTTTAATGTTTATTTATTTTTGAGAGACAGAGAGAGAGTGTAAGCGGGGGAAGGGCAGAGAGAGGGAGACACAGAATCTGCAGCAGGCAGCAGGCTCTGAGCTGTCAGCACAGAGCCCAACCTGGGGCTCAAACTCATGAACCGAGAGATGATGACCTGAGCCAAAGTCAGATGCTTAACTGACTGAGCCACCCAGGAGCCCCTAAAATGCTTTAGATTTTTTAAAATATGCATTTTTCCACCCTACCAACAATGATTCAGTATATCAATGGGGTGGGTGTGAGAATATAGGTTTTAAAACTTTTTCTAGGAGATATTGATAGCCAGATTTAAGAGCCATTGTTCTAGTCTATAGCAGATGTTCATTGTGGATGTAATATATATGGATTTCCTTCCCCCCACTTCCCAATGTAATCTATTTCATTTAGGAAAATTTTCACAAGAGATGAACATCTAAACCTAATAATTGAATCTATGTTGAGATCCTAAAAGGTATCTCCAACAGATGCTCTAGAAAATGAAACAATAAGTCCTCTGAAAACATTAATATAAACTGGAGTCACCTAGTCAGCTAGTGGCCCAATCTGATTGTAGGCAAATTGTGTTAGATGCCAATAGTTTGGCCAGCTAGACTTTATTAATTTTATTAAAAAACTGAAACACCAATACCCCCCAAATCTGGATATACTCCTTACTTATTCAACTCAAAGAAACTCTGATTAAGAGGAGCAAAAAATGTAAGAAAAACAACAAGGACAAGAGAGTAAGAAAAAATAATGATTCTTGCAAAACACAAATCTTCAAAAAATGTCTCCCCAACTTTCCATGGAATTAAATTTTCATCCCAAAACTATGTTGAACTAAGGAAGAAAAACTAAATGTATTGTTGCTCCAATCATTCTTTCAAAGATTTGCTCACAGTGTAATTTGTTAAGATTTTATTTGATTTTAAAAATTTATTCTGCCGCATATTCATTTGCTTCAGTATTAACAACAAGCTCTGAGCAATTAAACAAAAAGCTCCCCTTAATAGCCATGCATTGAACAGAATAAGGGAGACAAGAACCTTCCAAGCCATGGTTTTTCCTGTGACTTTTGGAACATTTGAATGGACAGAGAAAAAAGAAAACAGCCATTACTCAAAAACTATTTTGGTGATATATGTCGTTTCTACTATAGACTGTCAGTCCTAATCCCGCTAGGGTTAATTATGGGAAATACAGCTAAAATACCCAAATTTTGGTAGGAATTTGAAGCACAGCCATTTCATCATTGAATTTACATATAATTCACTAGAGAAGCAGAAGCATATGTGAAGTGATAGAGGCCTGTCATTGTACTGCAGGAAAGTAAGGCTCGGTGAAGCAAAATGCCCTGCTTGAGACCACTTACTAAGTTTGGAATAAAAAATGTATTTCTAGCTCCAGTTCTTTGCTCTTCCCCATGAGCTCTGCCTGGTTCAATAGCAATGATTGTCTGCCTCATGGCTGGGAGGTGAAACACCATACTTCTTTTATCTTTAGGTGACACAAAATTGCTGTTCTTCCTGTTTGCAAACAATGCCTTTGCTGAAATGCATCACAATGAGGGCCAGGTTCAAATGGCCTGTGGACACTGAACTCTGCACTCATCCAACAGTGGGATGGGACCCAGCTCTCATATGATCCTTGCTTTCGCATAGGTCAGTGTAGAAATCCTGGGAACAGAGCATGAGAGGAAACTGTGGCCCAGTGTGCAATCCGACTTGGCATAATCAGAGTTTCAGCTTTTCAGGGGCTCATTGCCGCTCTTCAAAAGCATCAACATTTCCTCTAAAAAGAAACTCCTGCTCAAAACAGATTCTCGAATATTCTCTGATTAAAATTGCCAGGTTTATTTTGTTTGTACCAGCTGTTAATGCAATCATGTACAATTCTATGCTCTTGTGTCAATGAGTTAATTCTCCTTGGTGCCGAACCAAATGGGACTGTAGACTTAAAGAATGAACAAGAAATGGGCTGTGTCTAATGAGATGCCCTAGGAAATAACCATGCTATGAGAACTATACATGAGCTCCACACATGCTTCGGCCAGATGTGATTTTGGCCAGTCATCTCCACAGCTGGTATTTTCTTAGTAGTTTATAAATATGTCCTCTCTTCTTTCTTGTCCCCCACTTAAAAATTACATTCTGAAGTTTCAAGTTTATAATGAAAATAATATACCACATGGTGTTGGGTCATTAAACCCCTTCATCTACCCTGAAGTTTTCATGTGAATAAAAGTTTACTAAACATATTGTGATTATATTGTTTCTTTTCAAATGGAATAGCTAATCTTCCTACTTTTTGAATTTACTTGCTGGATAATTTTTATGCCAATCCATAACTTCATTTGAAGAGCTAACCTGGGAGTATAGAAAAAAAAGAAGAAATCATTTTCACCTTCTTGTCTATCAGCACTAATCCTCTTAAAAGTACCCTTTCAATCATCGGATTCAACAGAAGCTCAATTTCCTCAGCGGATGGAACACTGAAAGGTACAGTTTGAAAGGGTTACCACTGAGAGTGAAAAAAGGAAAATAATGGAGTGACCTGAGGAGACACCCTGAGCCCAGGATCACACAGTGCCACACATCTTTACTAGGTCAGACATATGCACATATCTCTGTCAAGATTGAAAAGCCAAGGAAATGGTAGTCTTTGGCTTTCAGCTGGTAGGGACACGTACTGGAAATATTTTATTGTAAAGTGACTGAAAGTCAGATGTTTAACACTTAGCAGGCAGGCAGCAACAGCTAGAGAAAATGGACCATGGTTTTCTCCACTGGGTTCCTCCAGCCTTGACAACAGTGACAACTAAGTTTTTTTTTAAATAGTGTGATGGATTCAGATGATTCTGGAACATTTTATGTTAAAAATAAAATAGTGGAAGCATCCCCTAAGAAAAATGGCTGGGTAAATTCATCATCAGAATGTTACAGAAATACATCAGAAAATGCCTATGGATTGCCCAAAGAAAACAGAACCAATTTTCTGAGAAGATTGAATAGAAATATTGAATGGACCCAACTTCATTTAATACCCACAGAGTTCATGTGAAAATGCAATTAAGAAGACTGGAGATGGAGAATAAGAAAAGATACAAGGCCAAAATGGTCCTTTAACAGTTTCCTTGGAAGGTCATAGCCTACTTTTTATAAATATGATGTAAAGCACAAAGCTAAAGTGGTTTTTCCAAGATTTGGCTCTACTCCAGATGTCTTTCTTTAATGTTGTTTGCAACATTTATGCTAAAGGCAGATTTATGAACACTGTTAGAGAACAGGTATTTCCCTTCCTCGAGAAGTGTTTTATTATTTTGGTCCATTGGCTAAGCAAAATTAAGCTTGAGTTTGGGCTGTGAATTTTCAGTTCTATATGTAACAGCATTGTATTTATTTAGAAAGAATGAAGCTTCTGATTCCAAATCAGAAAATCTCAGGGTCTTAGAAGATTTTTTGTAATTTCCAAGACCTTATCCGGGTTTCATGGAACTTTCACCTGTGTAATTCTAAGCCAATAGATTTAATCCTTTTATGCTGTAAAAAAAAAAAAAAAAAAAAAAAAACCAAAAGACAAAAACAAAAAGCAAAAAAACCCAAAAAACCAAAAAAAAAAAAAAAACAACCACTTTCTATCGCCTCTCCTCTCTGAAGCGCTAAGGTCAGTATACTGATGGAGAAACAGATTCTAGAGTCAAACTACTTCATTTTGAATTCTGGCTCTTTCACTTACTGGTGTTGAGAATTCAGGACAGTTCTTAATCCTTCCAAACTTCAATCACTCCATCTGTAAAATGAGGATGGTAACAGTTTGCACCTTCCAGGGTTATGGTGAAGATTAGGTGACATAATACATGAAAAGCATTTAGCACAGTGCTTAAACAGAAAGAAAAATCAATACTATCTTGCAGACAGTTAAGACACCTACACCTTAGGGCTTGGTGTTGTCTAGGTTGAACACATAATTGCCATATCCGTTTCTCTATGTCCTAACTCCCGTTCCATTTCCTTCCCCCTAGCTTTGTAGGCCTTCCCGAGGTTCTTCATAATTGTTAAGTGGTCTTCCTCTAATGAGCAAGAAGATTATGGTCAATGATAACTTTTTGAATAACCTGCTTTATTCTGTTTTAACACCTGAAGCATTTCTTCACTTGAGTCTTTGAGGATTAATACCCCACGGATCTTAACAGACAGAAAATGAGAGAATGGGTACAAGAGACAGAAAATGGACTAGTTGGGTCTGGAGGGATAGAGACAAAACAAAAGAGTAAAGAAACAGACTTGTGAAAGCAGGTGAACTCATAGGTGATTCAGCTGCTTTTAGCCATAAGAACAGAATTTCCCAACATTATTCCAGCTGGAGCATTGGTCCCCTGAGATGATGAGTAAACACATGGTTTCATGGTCAAAACAGGTTGTCCAAAATATTTCACACTGCGTTTCCATCTCGGAGTCTCAATGCACATCAACGTATTGAGGATTCTGAGAAGTCCTGCAGTAAAGAAACCCACTTTGTTTTGTTTATCCCATAATACTGATCGATACATAACGCTGATCAATAACATTTGGAGAGTCCTTCCACTATCATTATTTTAGAGCTGAGAAACAGAAATTCTCATAAAGAACAAATTTTGGGGTGCTAGTGAACCATGGTAAAACTGATGGAATGAAAAGAGGGACTAACAGTGAGTGTTTATTACATGTGCCAGAAATTGTGCTAACTGCTTTAAAAACATTTGCTCTTTCCTGATAAGGTTAAGGTAATGATTTTTAAGTGGGAAGGATATTTACAGTGCTTTATGAAAGAATGTCTTGGAACATATTAGCTATCTTTAAGTGGGGACAGACTAGCTCTTTAAAAAATGAAGGATCTTAAGAAATCACATAGCCCATATTCATACCTAAGAATATTGATTTTGCACTCACTGAGAAATCTGGAGTGTCAAAAGTTCATAAACAACTGGAAAAAAAACCCACAATGAATCACCAAAGTAGTAACTGGTAAAAGTTTATTGTGCACACACCAAAAAGACAATATGCAAACCAGAGCACTCACCCCAAAACATGGAACAAGGCTCAGGGGTATATTATTATAAAGCAGCCTAAATAGTGAGGAAACGGTGACTTCTTACTCTTCACAATTATTGGTTATAATATCAGAATTTCCTTAAATGATGGGGAATTGGTCAGTGGTTACCTCATAGCAACCTTGGGAAAGGTTCAAGTTTTGCTTATAATTTCCAGAGACATAAACAAGAAATGACCCAGGTCAAGTCAGCCTTGCAAAATAAGCTAAATTAAGCTTTGTTTGTATGACTAAACTGGTTATGTCTGCTCAGGCCATTTTTAAGGCTGGTCTTCATTTGTTTTTTATTTTAACAACCCCCTCCCTCTTTGGTCATTCTCTTAGAAGGCTGAGAGTATGATCAACCACTATAGCATTATATTTGGTTACCACCATTGATGTGGTCAGGCTGAAGAATCACACGTTAGCTGTTTCCATTAGTTGAGTCATCAGGATGTGTTTATAGGACCAGCATACATTTCATACATTTGATGATGTAAGTATATATGAAAATTATGTAAAATAGCAGTTTATATATTGTTGAGGGAAAGAACTACACTTTATTCTTTCTTCATATTCCCCAAGCCATCTATCCTAGCATGGTACCAGGTACATAGTATTTAGTGTGTCTTGTGAAATGAATGAATGGAAATGGTAGCGGTAAATTGCACTAAAAATTATACTTATTTTACATAGTATAATGTAACAAATGTAACTTAATAATAGGACATTTGCCTTAGGGAACAAGCCAGGATGGAGGTAGAATGTAATTTTTGAAATTTGGCGCTAAATTTCTGGTGCTTTAACAAACAACCTATGCTGTTTTTAGCCACAGTCTTAGCTGAGATGGGTGCCGAAAATTCACTCACAAGACATCCATGTTAGAGATATTTTATGAAGTTGAATCTGGCTTCATCTTTTGCAAGAAATTTGAGTTTCCCTTTAAATAAATAAAGTGTTAATATGTTCAGTTAACTCCAACTTTTATTTTCTTCTCTACTTACTGTTTTTCATCCTTGTGTAACAGAAAGTAAAAAACTACCTCCTTTCTTTTCCTGAAATGTTTATATAGCACTAAGAATGAAGTATTGAGAGGTGAGACTCAGGTCAGGAAGGAGGGAATACTGCACAATACCAACTATTAATTTTGTGGAGAATAACAGATCTTAATTTTAGTTCTAAGTGTAGGCGCAATACAAACACAACAGCCATAAAATATAAGATTTCTCTTCCTGTCTTGTACATATTTGCCCACATTGGCAGTGAGACCAAATTGTGGGAAGTAGACTTTTTATATTTAATTAAATGAAAACAGATCAAAGTGAGTTAGAGATTAAAAAACGCTATTGACTATACTTTGGGTATGTTTTCAGACAGCGTTAATGGAAGAAGTAGCCTGTATTTGGGGCAACTGGATATTCTATCGATCACACATCCCAACCTGCCTCTTCCTAGCCTCTTTCTTCTTTATCTACCTTTCTTTTTTACCTACATCTTGGTACTGAAACCTGGAATGTAGCATTTACTCCTTCATAATTTGAAAATACAGTGACAGATGGTTACTGATACATTCAACCCATCTAAATGTTCTCTGAGTCTTAGCACAGTTGCAAAGGGGAGGATGTGTAAAATAAACTGGAGTGATCTCTTGTAGGAATGGAATTCTGCTGTTGAGAAGCTAAAGAGTGATGCGCTTGGGATTCTGCTGTCCAAGGACTATGTGGAGAAGGAACATCTACAGCTCTCTAACCAGAAACTGGATCAGCTTCAAGGAGAATTTGGTCGGCTCATGGTGGAAAGGAAAACTTGGTTAAAAAAGGCAAATGTTTTTTTTAACAGTGCCAACAAGGTCAGTGGGAAGTTACGTTGGTAATTTTAGGTAATCAGGACAGACCAGTAAGAGACTCATGATTTCAGTAGGCTGGCGAACATCACAGAGGTCTGGATTCCACATAGAGTTTCAAAATTAATAGCAGCAAAAGTGAACTTTTAAAAATATATTCCTTTATGATGAGTACTGGATGTTATATGTAAGTAATGAATCACTAAATTCTACTCCTGAATCCAATGTTACACTGCATGTTAACTAATTAGAATTTAAATAAAAATTTGGAAAGAATATATTCCTATCATGGCCATTATTTGGTTCTCAAAACTAGGAAGCTCTATGCTTTGACATGCTAAAAAAAATCCCCATGAGGGTTTCATCTTAGAGCCATCATTGAACTGCTTGAGGGGACACTTGTGCCAACACTGCCATATTTCTCATGGAGTAAGGGAATTATCATAAAATGTATCAAGATTAAAATAACACCTTGAAATTTTCACCAAAAAAAATATTTCCCCTTTAAAACTTTTTTTTTCATTTATCAGGGAAAGGTACATGAATATTGTAAGCCTTCTGCATACAAGCCATAAGGCTAGAAGCAGAGTCTCAACCTGACTGCCCTGCCTTGGTCTTGCCTTTTAAAGTCTGCCAAGGGGAAATCTTGCTTTGGACCATCTCCAGGTCTTCTTGAGTTGGAGACTGTGCTCTGTTTCTCCTGGTTGATTCTTTTAATATTGACTGTAGCAGATGGTTCTTAGTGAGTGGTAATGTCTACATGTTCACATGACTTGTGTATCTGAAGCTGGCGATATTATTTGAAAATTTTTGTACCTTTTCCAATCTAATATACACCTTCAAACTGCCTTCTTGGAATTGTTTAATACCTTAAATTTTACTGATGTTTTTGAAACTGGACAATGTGACAGGAAATGAATGGGTAACCCCCAGAAGGTGGGTATATTGTGATTTAAAGTCATGATATCAACAATCTGAATACAATGTCCTGGTATATATCAAAATAGTTATTTAATTTTGAACGTCCATACTAATAGGAAACTTGCAGAGTAGAATTTCAAAATAGAGGTGCTAGAATTACAGTAAAAAAAGTGTTAAAGAAAAATTTGACAAATATGATAAACATCTGTTTGGGATTTCTTTGTTTTAACAGAAGAAACAGTCATAGCATATTACTGGAACTGTTGAACTAAGTAAATGGTAGGTGCTAGTTAAGTTTCTCTTGAACAGTCCTGTTTTTGAGTAAGAGATTTCTTTTTTTTTTTTAATTTAAATCCAAGTTAGTTAACATACAGTGTAATAATGATTTCAGGAATAGAATTTAGTGATTCATCACTTACATATAACACTCAGTGCTCATCCCAGCAAGTGCCCTCCTTAATGCTCATCACCCATTTAGCCTATCCGTCCCGCCACCTCCCTCCCTCCATCAACCCTTAGTTTGTTCTCTGTATTTAAGAGTCTCTTATGGTTTGTCTCCCTCTCTGTTTTTATCTTATTCTTGCTTCCCTTCCCCTATGTTCGTCTGTTTTGTTTCTTAAATTCCACATATGAGTGCAATCATATAACATTTCTCTTTCTCTGGCTGACGTATTTCGCTTAGCATAATACACTCTAGATCCATCATGTTGCAAATGGCAAGATTTCATTCTTTTTGATCACTGAGTAGTATTGAATAAGAGACTTTCTAACTTACATTGCACTCTCATTCTACAAAATGAGTGGGTCATCTGTCAATCAAGTAATGTCATTTTTAAGGAAGACAGTTATAGAAGATGTTGCTAGAATAAAACAATGCTTCTAGAACAAACCATATAGTTTCAGCCCTGCAAAATGTAGTTTCTCTCCCTTCAATTTGTACCCCCCTGCTCTTGCTTTCTCTGCTCTCATTATGTGGTAACTTTCCAGGGAGACTTTCTCCTGACATTGCTTCTGGGCCTTGAGGGGGAAAGGAATGACATTTATTGCAATAACAACAACAACAACAACAATAATAATAATAATAATAATAGAACAGAGTGGTTACTTTCTCAAATTCACATAGTAATTCAAGTTAAATCATAAGAAACTATATTTCTTAACCCTCGAGACTTGACTTTTTTTTTTTTTTTTTGAAAGAGAGAGAGAGGGAGAAAGAGAATGAGTGGGGGAGGGGCAGACAGAGAAGGATAGAATCCCAAGCAGCTTCTGTGCCACCAGAGCACGGCTCAAACTCACAAAGACACTTAACTGACTGAGCCACCTAGGCCCCCTCCCCCCAAAACTTGACTTCTAAATTAAAAAAAAAAACTTAAAAAAAATGTTTGTTTATTTTTGACAGAGAGTTGGGGGGGGGGGAGAAAGAGAGACAGAGTGCAAATGGGGGAGGAGCAGAGAGAGAGAGGGAGGCACAGAATCTGAAATAGGATCCAAGCTCTGAGCCATCAGCACAGACAGAGCCCGACATAGGGCTGGAATCCATCAACTGGGAGATCATGACCTGAGCCCACCAACTGGGAGATCATGACCTGAGTTGAAGTCTGACACCTTAATGACTAAACCACCCAGGTGCCCCTAATTTTTTTTAATGTTTGTTTATTTTTGAGACAGAGACACAGAGTGTGAGCAGGGGAGGGGCAGAGAGAGGCAGACAGAATCCCAAGCAGGCTCCAGGCTCTGAGCTGTCAGACCTACAGGGGGGTTGAACTCATGAACTGTCATGAGATCACAACATGTCTGAGTCAGATGCTTGCCTGACTGAGCCACCCAGGTGACCCAAATCTTGACTTCTACATCCCCTATTTCATCATTGGAAAGCCATGGCATTCAAATTATAACAAGTTCAGTTGGGATTTGTTCATACTCTACTTATTCGTATTATATCATTCTCTATAGTCAAGTGGCACTTAGAAAGGTATAGAATTTGTTGGGGCGCCTGGGTGGCGCAGTCGGTTAAGCGTCCGACTTCAGCCAGGTCACGATCTCGCGGTCCGTGAGTTCGAGCCCCGCGTCGGGCTCTGGGCTGAAGGCTCAGAGCCTGGAGCCTGTTTCCGATTCTGTGTCTCTCTCTCTCTTTGCCCCTCCCCCATTCATGCTCTGTCTCTCTCTGTCCCAAAAATAAATAAACGTTGAAAAAAAAATTAAAAAAAAAAAAAAAGAAAGGTATAGAATTTGTTCTCCCTTTTCAAAGCATCAAGGGAATAATTTCTGACTCCAAATTTAAGAATCAATGTGAAAGGTGATTACTTCAGCAAAAAATAGAAGATGGAGTGTGGAAAGTGGATATTTAATCATGATTTTTGAAATGAAATATTTGCCCTATTATTAAGAAGCAATACATGATTAAATAATGTAGTGGGTAAATCTGTTTAAATTAAAGAGGGAAGATCCTTAAGACTTGTAAATGGCATTTTTATTTTTTATTTATTTTGTGGAATCTCCAAATTTTACAAAATTCGCACCATTTTACCTAACTTTTGGCATAACACTTATAAATAACCCAGTTAAAATAAAGAGCTGGATTTGAAACATTAATATAATTTAAAATCCCTTAAGATTGTGTTTTCTAGGCTGAAAATTCTGTTTATACCAGCAAACGGATATTTTCAATTTGTATCATCAATTTATCTCTGAAGCACTGACTTTTCCTTTTGAAAATTCACTTTACCATACCTTGGGTGCATCAGATTTTTCTAGTTGTGAGCATCCTTAACCCTAGATGAAGTCATGTTGTCAAGAACTATGAGGCATGTGAAATTTTACCCAAACTTCAAGCTAACTTGCTAACTTGTCACAGTTTTGTGGATGCTCACAAAAGACACATGACTTCTGTGTCAGTTTTGAAAGACTTTATTACAAAAACAATGATCGAAATGTCCACATGCCATATCAGTTTCCCAAGTCCCAGTCTCCTGGGCGGGGGTGATGCAGATGGGCCCAGATGGATGACCGCATCTGCGGCAGGTGGTTTCCAAGAAAGGAACCCTAAGCTTGGGGAATCTTTTTTTTTTATAGCAAACAAAAGCCAACCTGCTATTTGTCTCAGAAGGAGACATTTCCTCCACCTTGAAGGTTGGTTGCTGGCTGCAAACCCAACAGTGAGAAAGGGCTCCAATGAAGAGGGGTCACTGTGGGCCGTTCATGGCACACCGATAATGATGGGTGGAAGCACTAGCCACTCTCCCAACACATGCAACACTGTGAAAGAAAGAGGAAGTTAGCGCTTCCAAAAGATATTGACTTTGAAAATCAATTCCATTCTTGATAAGTAGAATTATTTTTTCAGCAAACAACCTCTTATTCCAAATTTGTTAAAGCTAGGTCAATATTCTCCTTCAATATCTGTGCCAAATACCAGCGTGAGAAAATATGCTAGTGTCACAGGTAATATAAATGACAGGATGTGACAGTTTGCGTATTTGTTCAATAAAAAGTGAAATGTGTGATTTTTAAAATACAACTTTCACTTTTTTAAAAGTTTGTTAAGTTAAAAAGGTGGTCATAATATAATCTACAAAATGGACTGTTGTTAATGCTTTCCATATCATATATATTTCTTTTTTAATCTGGATTTTTATCATATGTTGCTGGAATTTTTGTTGCAAGCATCTGGAAATTCCTCTTTTTCCCTTGCTTACCTTTTCATTTTAATTTATTCTTCTCTCTCCCTACCAATTTTAGATAGGGATATTCTTATTTACTAGACAAAAAGTCATAATAATTTCTTTTATTGAAGTCTCCAAATGAGTAGTGTGGTTAATAATTCTTTAGAGAATTCTTTATTTAGAGATTCTTTAGAGATACATTTGCTTAGTAAAGTTTTACTATACAATTACCGTGTATCAGGTACTGTTCTAAATGCTGGGGTTACAGCAAAGAACAAAACATACAAAAAAATCTAGAGTATGTTTCCAATTTGCAAAATTCAATAAAATATAATTATTGCCTAATTATCTACATTGACTAGACAACCACATTGCCTTTGCCTTTGCGTTGTGGCTGTAGGAGTGAAATTGAGGGGTTGATGATTACCCAAGGCTCAAGAGTCTGTTTCATGCCCAGAGTGCCTATAGCCTTTGGCTTGAGTGTGGTAGTTTGTACCTGGAGTGAGCGATAGGTGGCAATGTTAGCACACAGGACCTTAGCATATTGCTACTGACGCTTTTCCTAAACTAGACACTGGATTCAAGTGGAGATTGAGCCAAGTAATTTAAGAACCCTAGATGCTTCCTTTCTGTTTTAGAGTTATCTACTGTGTTGGTGAATTTATTGCCAAATCACTTAGCAACAAATACAAGTAAGGGTTGATTATCAATATTGGATGATAGCTGATTGGAAAAGAATTTCTCTAATTACTAGATGTTGCTAAAAGTAGGACATGGCATGAAATATGAACATAGCACCTATTATAGTGACTCATCTTGATCCCCCCAAAATTTTCATCTTTTCATGATTATAGATTATCTTATTTATTTCTAACAAGTTCACAACCAAGGAGTTGGTTAAGATATGTCAATCATCCAAATTGTATTTATCATTGTTTAGGGAATGTGGTTAGAATCAAACAGAGATAAATATATATGTTTCAAGAGCAGAACAATACGAACCTGTATTTAGATGACAACAATGATTGAACCTAAATCTGTAAAACATGGCTGATTGGCCATAAAGTTTCATTTCCCATGCTTCCTATTCATAGGCACATGATTTCATTGGGGGAAAGCAAGCGGTGAAGACTGAGGCCAGATTTACATGGTGTGCTTCTTGGGTGATTAGCCTAAAAGCAAAGGTGAAGCAAAAGCTGGGGCAGCTAAAGCAACACCCCAAAAGCAGTTTGAAATGTAGCGATTGTCATAGCTTCTACTGCTTCTGCCATCACTGCTGAAAGTTTTATATCTTCTAAAAAGTTAATGTTGCCTTTTCAAGATATTTATAGCCATGCAAAACAGTAATGCCTACAGCAACATAATTGTTTCAGATAAAAACAAAATAATTAAGGATGACGTTTGGTACAGTTTTTTCACTTATATATACACTATTCTCCCATTTTCAAAATAGATACATTTTAGCCCAGATGTGGGAAGCAATTAAATAAAATGACTCAGTTGTTGCACAGATTGAAGAGTGAAGAAATCTGTCCAAATAGAGAACCTAAAAAATATTATCCAGAAGGAATTTGTTAAGGTGATGTAAATGAATTAAAGAAACTAAGCTAATTGTATTGGAAATTAAGGAAAACGTACTTGCTTTCAGTTTCATAATTCTTAGGCAGCCGGTTTCAGATTTCTCTTTTCCAGAACAACTTCCCTTTCTCTTACAAAGAACTAAAGCATCTTTAAAAACAAAAACAAAAAAACCCAAAAAAACAAAAACCCCCAAAAAACCTCCCTCCATGCTTCTACATTTCCCTTCGCCTAATGTGTTGTATAGCTACTGTTTTCATATGTCATATGTGTACTTTAGCTAAAGCAGTTAAAGATACTTGCTTTAAGATCCTTGCCTTCAAGACCCTTTCAGTCTGGTCTGGAGGAGAGGCAAGGGAACAGAAGTGCTGTATGCTTTGGGAAAAGCCCAAAGTTTTGGAGTGAGCCTAGAGCATTAGGGAACACAGAGGAGAGTCTCAGGGAAAAAGTGTCAAGTAAGACTTCTCCACAGGAGGTGAGCACTGAGCTAAATCTGAAAGACTAGGACAAGGAGCGATTGGAGGAGGACTGGGTGGTACAGAGTTGTGCCATGCATGGGGAATCTAAGGTAATTCACTTTGCCACGAGTGTAGGGTATAAGACCAGAATGATGAGAGAAAAGTAGTAGAAGCAGACAGGGGGTCAGGAAGGGTCTTGAATAGCATGCTAAGAAATTTCTATCTTATGCTGAACATATCTGTAACTATGAACAGATATTAAGGACTTCAAAAAATCGTGATGAGGCAAACCTCCTGATATAGATGCAAATGATGTCTTAATTTACTCTCCTCCTGTATTCTCTCTGAGAGACTGGTGTAGAAACTTTTGGTTTTAGAACTTAAGGAGAGGCTATTTAAACCATGCAAATATTTGATAAATATGGCTAAACATAAAATTATATATATATGTTTATATATGTATATATAAACATATATATAAAATAGAAAGGTTATCAAAACAAGAAATGCATTTACCATCTTACATTTTCCTGAGAACCCACAACTCAGCCCCTATTTAATTAGTCTTGTAATAAAGACACTCAGTTTTTTTTTAATATAATTTATTGTCAAATTGGCTTACATACAGCACCCAGAAGACACTCAGTATTATCATTCACTCATTAGTATCCTTCACAATAAAGCTATCATGTGACTTCTAAGTGAGTCATGAGTGTTATTTATTGGTTTCCCTTCCATGTACAATTTTAAACTGCTGCACATCTCCATTGGTATTAAATATATTCTTCCTTGTATTGTAGGCATTTCTGGTAGATTTACTTTCCTTTGCTGAATTAAAATTCCTTGAGGGTAAAACACACGTCTGTTTTACTTTGTGTTTACCAGAACGGAACATCTAGAACAGCACCTTTCAGGCAGTGAATGCTCAATAATTATTTGAATGATAGAAAGTAGTGAAATAATAGAAACTATGGAGTTTCAAGGCCAACTACGTTCCATTTTCATAAGAGATTATACTGATCCAAGGTCATTGGAATGAAGAGAGCTTAATTACTTTAATATACAAGGAACACAAATTTTGAGCTCAATCTCTGTGTCATAGCTGAGAAGGAAGGTAATGCTGGGTGAAGAGGTTTGTAATCACCCATGCCACCTGCTCCAAGAAGTCTCCAGGCAGCATTAATTGCCTATTTTTCATTATTCCTGTAGTATTTCTCTGTGCTCCTTAGAGAGAGGGGGTGTCTTAGTCATCTTTGCACGCCACCTAGAATTCAACAAACTTTGTTGAATCAATGAATGAATGACTGGACATGTGACAGGTCAATTACACTTTGAGCCTGAGTTTTCACTTCTCTAAAAGAGGTCTAACGATCCTCAGGGAATACCATTCAGTAATAAAAGTTCCTGCAACTGCTGATACATGTTCAAAATCTTTCCATGATAGAGTTGGAGTATAAATAAATAAATGGAATTGCAGAGTATTAAGTGAAAATTTTAAAATGTTAGGATGATACTTTTCTAAAATAATATAGCAGACTTTGGAGCCAGGCTGCTGAGGTATGAATATGGTCTTAGACATTTATTAGTTCTATGACCTTAGGCAGTTCCTTAACTTCTCTGTGTGTCTAGCTTTTTTTATCTGAAAAATGGAAATAATAATTTTATGTACCTCACAGAGTCACTGAGCTTCTAAATGAGTTAATACCTGACTGGTGCATAGAACAGCCAAGCACTCACTGAGTTCTAGCGATTATTTTGTCATTTTATATGCATTTAATACTGCACTAGCCACTCTAACATGACTTAAATGCTTTTGTTCCATTTTCCTGTTCCCAGCATGTACCAGAGTACATGCTTCATAAAGTCCAATAAATATTTGTTGAATAATGAAAAAAAAAATGCTTTGCAGATTGTAAATAGATGCTTTTCCATGTAAATATTCCCAAGATTATCCTAAAACTATTTAGGTCAATAGATTAAAAGAAACCAGAAAGTATAAACAGTGACTAGCTGGCTAGGATTCTACTTATGTGTCTGGTTTATCCATTTCGAAGATGGACTTACCTCAGAAAGAGTAAGAGTTTATTAATACATAAACTTCCTCCATTCCTTGTTGATAAAATGCATCAGATGCATGCCATTTTCTTTCTTTTTAATTTTTATTTTAGAGAGAGAAAGCACGCAGGAGAGAGGGGCAAAGAAAGAGAGAGAGAAAAACAGAGAGGGAAAGAGAGAGAATCTTAAGCAGGTTCCATGCTCAGTGCAGAGCCCTAAAGGGGGCTTGAGTTCACAGCCCTGAGATCATGACCTGAGCTGAAATCAAGATTAGAATGCTCAATTGACTGAGCCACCCAGGTGCCCCATACATGCATTTTCAACCCCAAACTCCTTTTCCAATGTTTTGTTTTGTTTTGTTTTTTGTTTGTTTGGGTTTTTTGTTTTGTTTTGTCTTGTTTGTTTGTGTGTTTATTTAGCTTTTCAGATTGTGAGGCCAAACCAGTTTTAGGTTCCCATGATTTTACACACCTCTCATTAACATCACTTGTAATGTGGAGTGAGTTCTGGGGCCCAGCAGCAACAACCTTGGAGTGGCAAGAAATAAGCTGGAGCACCGGTAGGGAGCAGCAAACACTGGGAGCTGAAAATCCCATCACCCTTTTGCCCTGCTTTTCTAGCATTTGGAAGCCTGGGCAGATTTGGGCAGGACCTGAATCAAGTATCAGCTTGCCAAACTGGGAGCCATGGGAAGTTATCTCAGGTAGTATTTAGGAAAGGAAACTGAAGCTTTTGGTTTTGATGAAAACTGAACCCAGAGGAAATCTCTGCAGACAGTGGGATTCAGTGCTCTAATGAGAAGCTGAATATTGTGTCCTTGGTAATTATAAAGGTTCCAACCAAACTCATTCTCCAGCCTTGGAGCTCACGAAAGGAAAATTTCAAGGTTCTGTAGCATTTGGGCTTTTTGTTTTTAATGTTGATTCTCTTCAAATAAGTTAGTCAAGAAGCAAACAATACTACTTATTAAACATCTTTGTGAAACAGCATGAAATATTTATGCTGGATGACTAACTCATGGTTCTTGCTTAATTTATTAATCCCATAGATATTTTAAAAAGAGTACAATGTGCCATGTCCTGATACCATCTCTATTTGATTTGGTCCAGCCTGCTTTGGATCCTGTACTTAATAATGGAAAAAAAAGAAAGATCTTGATGAGCGTCGTAAAGAAAAAACACCAAGCAACTCCTTAGTCTTTTCCAAACCAAGGCAAAAAGAGCTGGTTGGTCTCCTTATCCTTTTAAGAACCGTGTGGTTATACAAAATAGTCAAGAAGAGCTAGAACCAAGAGGGAGAAAATATTATCCTTGTGTTTATATCCTTGTTTTTGCCTCTAGTCATAAAACCTGTATTTGACCAGGTGTGAAGAAAGAGGGGGATGGGGAGAGTAAACTAAAGGGGAAATATTAATTCCAAACGAGTTTCTATGGGCATTATAGTGTCATTGCCAGAAATAACCTGTTCTATAACATGTGTGAGACAAAGAGATTCTTTCTGGGCTAGATCCAGTATATCAGGTTCCTTATGGATATGGTAAATAGAAAAGCATTAAGTCCTATTCTGGGGATAGATTAAGTGAGAGCAATGATAGTTAGATCTTTTCTGGAATTGGTATGTGGATTCCTCATTAAATGCTGCATGGGGATAAGAGAAATGAGTTTTACATGTGACTCTGACAATCACAGGAAGTATAACTTTTTTTAAAAAGGAACCCCCCTTTAAATCAATACATTTAATATGTCTTTGTGTTTAGAACATTCCCATTAGGTCTAGGTTAGGATTAAGGGTAAAGAATAAGCTCTCATAGTATCCAGCTCATCTTATTTACAAATGTATTTGTTGAGCTGATGAAGGAATGAAATCACTCGCCTCCTTTCTACTGCCATAGTTCTATCAAGTGTGATACATAGAGCAGTGTATAAGTAAATGTTTTCCTAACGCTTGGATATTTTTGAAAAAAACTCTGACGAAAATTTTGCTATTTTGATTCTAAGTTATGGGTTATCTCAATATACCGCTTTTTCCTTCTACTGACTGTTTAGACCTTCAGTTTATTCCCATGTTATTAAGCTATAATACTTTTATAATAACATTCAGGAGTGGGGTGGAGTCACCTCAGACATGCATTTAATGTACATGTGGCTTTAGAATCTAACTCCTGTGAAGAGAAGACCACTTCTTCTGACCATATCACTGCCCAAGGATATGAGAGTAGCAGCTGTTCACAGCGGCCACAAGAGGAAAGACCCAGTGGGATGAATGACAGGCAGCAGGTGGCCACGCTCTTCCCAGTGACTTTTCAAAGATGTGTCTGATCGAGATGTAATCACGAGCAAATATTTTCCAAGTACTTAACTACCATCATGCCCTTTCATATTTTTTTCTTTAATTATTAAAACAATAACAAACATGATATGTATTAAGGTTATACCGGCTTAATACTAAAACAGAGTGGAGTTAAACTTGTAGAGAAGAAAAAGCACTTTGGAATTCTCTATCCTCTCCCCCATTCCCACTAGGAATTTTGGGAATTATCTTAAGGGAAGAAAGAAGTGAATACCCTGACATCTACATATATATGTTTTCTCTTTATTTCTTCCTTTAGCTCAGTGGCTCTCAATGCTAAATGTGAATATGTATTACAGTAGCACTGGTTCACATATACTAAACTTTAAGCATGATTTAGGGCAATTCATGATAATTTTGACTACACTGGATTTTTGTTTTAGGCACTGACTTTGAAACTTACTTACTTTCTTTCTTTCTTTCTTTCTTTCTTTCTTTCTTTCTTTCTTTCTTTCTTCCTTCCTTCCTTCCTTCCTTCCTTCCTTCCTTTCTTTCTTTCTTCCTTTCTTTCTTTTTGAGAGAGACAGAACGTGAGCAGGGGGAGGGGCAGAGAGAGAGGGAGACACAGAATCTGAAACAGGCTCCAGGCTCTGAGCTGTCAGCACAGAGCCTGACGCAGGGCTCGAACTCACAAACCGTGAGATCGTGACCTGAGCCAAAGAGCCACCCAGGCACCCCCTGACTTTAAAACTTTTAAAACTTTAGAACCTTTGAGTAACATGAGACTCCACTTCACTTAAAATAAGTAATAAAAATTTTAAATATAAAACAAAATTCCAGAAACAGTGTTTACTGCAAGCGGCATTTCAATGTGTTATGGAAAGATTGAGAAAGTAATTCAAATAATCTTTTCTAACATCAGCATCTTGACACATTTGGCTCTGTTGCCCACTACAGAATAAAAGGGGGAGTTCAGATAAGGAGAGTCTTCAGGTTCAAAGTTTCTTTAATAAAGCTATCTTTCTTTTACAGTTCTATATGGCATAAGAGAAATCACTTAACTTTTCTCTGTATCTTTTCATACCTATATTTACAAAAAGTAGGTTTTAAAATCTCTTTTAAAACCACCTAAGATGAACAGCCTTCTTGGAAATGCCCCTCCTGTCTTAAGCCTCCCCTGAATCTTTGCTACATGACTCCATGGGCCAGGGTTTAAGAGCAGGGGCCTCAGGGAGACAAATTGAGTACAAAGACCAAATCTGCCACTTAATAGAAACATCACTTTGTGCAACTCATTTAATCTCTCTGGGACTCAGTTTCTTCAGTCACACAATGGAGATCATTTCTCACTTCCATCTAGGGCTATTCAGGACAATGTGTCTGAAACCCAGCAGACATTCAAAAATATTTGTTGGCTGAATGAAACACATAGTATAAAAGGAGCAGAAGTCGGTTCTCATTAAACTGTAGTTATTATTATTACTTTCCTATCATCTAAATAATAGGAATGATTTTGTTTTAATCATTTTAAGTGATCAGAAAGAACAGATTCCGGGGACATGAAGAAATTGACGAGAGTATAGACTATCAAGATATAAGTAATGCAACAGTATTTGAGATATTTCATTTGTAAATTCGAATTTTATCCAGTTCCAGTTCTGGCATTAAAACTCACTCCCTTAGATGGCAGCCAGGTGTAAGTGCTTGCATGCTTTTACACAGCTCCATGGTGGTAGCCTCTACATTTGGCTTAAACTGTGTGCCTTCAACATCAACTCAACCTTGCTCCTCTGGTCTCTCTTCAGGTCTCAGTGGTTACCAGACTCATGAAGCCATCTGCTTTCATTTCTTATGAGTCTTCTTTGGAGTCTTCCTACTCCACCTGGTGGGCCCCTATCAAGCTCACTGGTTTCCAACTGACAGTCCAGGAAGGCTAGATTTCAAGGCCCCTGCTGACTGTGGCACTATCAGTGTTCCTGGGATAAGAGTGTTCTCCAGACTGATATGGAGCATTCCATAAGGTTGCTTCTTCTAGTAGTGCCAAAGGGCAACATGTCAAGAGCCCCCTTGCCATTCAGCTTTTCTTCAGCTTACCTAATTCATCTCCTGCTCTCCAAGCCCAAGGCCAGAGACAGGTTATCAGGACACATATGGAGACCATTGCACTCTACTCTGTCTTTCTGTTTTTCTCATGTTACCATGGTCCTCTTTTACTACCTTCATATCATATACTCCTCCCCCTTAATGCCAACTAAACCTTAATGGACAAAAGGAAAGCTCCTCTCTACTTTATGGTAACTCCAGAAACTTAATCCCCCATGGCTGGTTTTTGATCTGCTAATAAAAGAAGAAAATATAGGAATTTAAAAAGCTTCTCTTAAGACAATATCTTGATTTGCAAGGTGATGTTTTTTTTCTGCATAATCCTATTTTGCATGTCAGAAGCTAAATATTATCTTGGTCTTAATCTTTGCACAGCTTCAGAACCAAATTATAATCTCCTTTGTAGACAGATGGATGTCCTGGATGAAGTAGGTGGAAGGTCTTACACTGGGAAAAACAAGGGATAAAAACATACTAGTCATTTCTTGAATATTGCCCTATAATGTTTCAGGTTCAAAGTGAAATTTACTGGGAAATTGTCTTTTAAGAACATAAGGGATGTTCAGGTTGTGAAAGTCTGCATAACGTTTTTAAAATATCTCATCCATTATTGGTATACATTACAGAATGTGCAAAAAATAAACCTGGCTCTCTGAATTCTGTACAGTTATAACTGTGTTGTATAGATACATTCTCAATGTAAACTATTGTGGTAACTTTATGGTGTTGATATTTATCTATGCCGAGCTAAGCTGTGATCAGTTTCCCTAAATGGAGACTTAGAACTACACAGCTGTTTTCTCAGACCAAGATTGTTGTTTTTGGTTATGATCAAACAAATAAATTGAATAGGCTGGTTTAATCTCTAGTATTTCATGTACACATTGATGTAGATTTTAAACTAGAAAAGCAGAAAATGAAAGTATGTTTTCGTTGGCAGGCATTTGATGTACTTGGAAGAGTTGAAGCTTACCTTAAGCTCCTTAAATCAGAGGGTTTAAGTCTGCCTGTCTTGGCAGCAAGGCATGAGGAATTACACAGAGAAATTAAAGACTGCACAGCTGATGCTTTGCAAGAGGGACAAGCCTTAATCAGCCAAGTAGACTCCTATAGGTAAGTCTATTTCTTCCTCCGTGTAACAAGCTTTTCCACAGTTTCCACAACCTGTTAAAAAATAAGTTACACAATTTTTTTTTCTGCTTCTGATGTTTTGCTGCATTATGACATGGCTTAACAGGATCTATTGAATTTTGGTCAACAGTGATTCTGAACATAGGAATACTCATCTACAAGTGAGACCATATTCTGAGACTGAGGACCCAAAGATGCTAATGCTTTTTTTCTATGAGTTTCTGAGGTGGGGAGAAAGAACGGACAAAGGAAAAAACAGAGCTTAATTCTCAATGCTTTTGCTAGCCTAGCACCTCTGTGGGGTCTTTTCTCATTTTTAATTCTTGAAAGTTGAGTCTACCCTGTCCCTTTTTTCCTTTCTGGAAAACAAACAAACAAACAAACAAAAAACCACAAGAGTACCAGAATCCCCTTTCACTTATGACCTTCGTGGCTCACCAAGCAAAATCCCAAATAAAAGGTGACATTATTAATAATAACAATAGCTCACTTTTTGAAAACCTGAGAGCCCATCATGTGCCAGGCACCGTGCCAAGAAGTTTAGAAACATTGTGGCGTTAATCCTCACAGCAGCTCTACAAGACACACAGAGTAGTCCCCCCTTTACCCATAGGGGAGTACGTCCCTCAGTGGGTGCCTGAAACCACAGATAGTGCCCAACCCTATATATATTATGTTTTTTTCCGATACATACATACCTATGATAAAAGTTAATTTATAAATTAGGCATAGTAAAGGATTAACAATGATCACTAATAATAAAATAGAACAATTATAACAATGTACTATAATAAAAGTTATATGAATGTGATTCCTCACTCTTTCTCAAAATATCTTATTGTACTGTATTCACCCTTCTTCTTGTGAGGATGTGAGATGATAAATGCCTACAAGGTGAGATGAAATGAGGTGAATTACATAGGCATTGTGACATAGTATTCAGGCTGCTATTAAACTTCTGATGATATGTCAGAAGGAGGATTGTGTTCTGGACCATGGTTGACCATGGGTAACTAAAACTACAGAACAAATCTGCAGATAAGGAAGGGACCTTGCACTATTAATGGTCTCCTTTTTATGAGTAACTGAGACACAGAGAGGTTAAATAACTTGCAGAAGGTCACACAGGCAGTTAATGACAGAGTCAGAATTTGAATCTAGGAGCATGGGCCCTAGACTCCACATTTTTAAAAAAAATTACATCCAAGTTAGTTAGCATATAGTACAACAGTGATTTCGGTAGTAGATGCCTTAATGCCCCTTACCCATTTAGCCCATCTCCCCTCCCACAACCCCTCCAGTAACCCTCTGTTTGTTCTCCATATTTAAGAGTCTCTTATGTTTTGTCCCCCTCCCTGTTTTTATATTATTTTTGCTTCCCTTCTCCTGTGTTCATCTGTTCTGTGTCTTAAAGTCCTCATATGAGTGAAGTCATATGATATTTGTCTTTCTCTGACTAATTTCACTTAACATAATACCCTCTAGTTCCATCCACATAATTGCAAATGGCAAGATTTCATTCTTTTTGATTGCCGAGTAATACTCCATTGTATATATATATGCCACATCCTCTTTATCCATTCATCCATTGATGGACATTTGGGCTCTTTGCATACTTTGGCTATTGTCTATAGTTATGCTATAAATATTGGGGTGCATGTGCCCCTTCGAACCAGCACCCCTGTATCCCTAGACTCCACATTCCTAACCAGTGTGCTAGGGCAGGTTGTTTTTATGAATGCCTTTGGTGAGTGTATCAGTGTGAGTTTAGATCTGGGAGGAAATGAGGAGAGATAAGGACCTTGAGAAACAGAAATAGGATGCTGTGGGAACGTATGAGAAAGAATAGGGATTGGAAGACAAAGGGAGATGCTGGGGCAGATGATGGAACACGTATCACTCAGGAAGAAATAAAGGCAGGGCTTACATTTTGACAGAGCGAGACAAAAAGATTTGTGCAAATGAGATAAACCCAGTTGTTTATCTTTCGTATCCACAATCTTCCTAAAAAACAGACATTAAAATTGAAGAATAATTAAATAGGTCAGAAGTGGTAAAATTACCTTATTTCTATTTAAATCTTCATTCTGCTCTATTTTAGATGTGTTTAAAAGTGTTGATTTGGTGAGTTTGGGTTTAGGGAATTTTCTTTTCAGAAGACAGTCTGAATCTGGATGGAGGTATTTAGTCAGAGCTTGTGATGGTTACTATGGAACCATGCAAAGCCAAGATCAGAAATAATCCACAATCTTCCAACAGGAGCCAAACAGCTGAGGCTATCAGAAAGGCAGATGGTTCTCCCCTTTTAAAAACTAACAACTGTAGCTACTAAGTTTCTTTACTTTAACTCCAACCCATACATCTGGTAATGGTGTGTGTGCTCTGTTTCAGGAGCCCCAGCACCCCCATGTCTGGCCCCAAATTGTGGGCACAAGAGCTCCTTTCTCTACTGTTTAAAGGTCCAGTCTCCCAGAATGTATATGCATCTTGGACCATGCAGAAGATATTCTATGAGGTGCCTGGACTCAGGGTACCAGGGTACATGTTGGACGCTGATCTGAGTCATGTGATGATAGGATTAAGTATTGAGTTCTCCAGTTAGAACTGGGGAATGGTCCCATTTCAGTTTACAAGTGAGTCTCAAAGCACAGACACTGTTTCTCTGTTTAAGCTACTCTTTACTTGTGATACTGCCTTGGCCAGTTTCCTTTCATGCATGGGTAGATCAGGAGGCAGCTAAACACCCTTCCCTAGATCTTTGGAGGTCTGTATCTGGTACACTGCCCCAGAAATTCTAGGTGCTTTGGCCTCCCAAAGTGTGAGCTTTGTTTCCTCAACTCAGCAAGACCCCTGGGCTGTCTTTGGGTTCTACCTCCCTGAGCTTTGGTCTGGAAATTGCCTCTCAGGTAGTAAGCTGATGTAATCATGAGGCATATCTTACTCATTTCCCTTCTCTCGGGGATCATCGTCTTGTGCTACCTGTTGTTAAATGTCTGAGAACTCTTGTTTCATATAGTTTGCCTATTCTAGTTGTTTAAGGGGGGAGGGTAACTCTAGTCCCTGCTGCTGGCCAGAAACTGAAGTTCCCTTTTAGTTTTGATGCTTAGCTCCTAGAGTTAGAAAGCTGGTCACAATTTAGTACTCTTAAACTTTATCCTGTTTGCTCTAATTAGTAATGTTTTATCTTCAATACATAAATATAAAAGGGAAAGTGCTTGTATTTTATACTGTATTCTGTTTTCAGGGTTTTAGTGATGCTTTTGGCCATGCACTTTGTCATGGTGGACATGTTCATTTATTTAGTTAGTCTCATTCTTTCTGCCTTCTTTGTTTTTTCCACTCTTAATTCATATATATATATATATATATATATATATATATATATATATTGTTTTTTTGAAGGTGAAGGTGAATAGTTCTTTTCTTCAAGCTTCAGACTGAGTCTTAATATAAGAAGCAATAGCTAGGGACCATTTCAAGAAACTTGAATTTAAATGGTTAGGTAACTGGGTTTTAAAAAAAAATTATTAGCAGTATGGTTTCTGTCTAAATCCTAGACAGATGAGCTTTCATAGTAGTTCCAAAGTTTCCTTGGTTCCTAAGATTTCACAATAGTTTACAAATCCATCCTATTTTCCACTTTGCAGGAAGAACTGAAGCTAAAGTGAAATTGTTACTTGGCAAAGGACATTTTTGATTCAGAAGGTAGATGTAGAATAGAAATCCATTAAAAACTGAATTGAAATGCATTAGAGTCTTGGTAGCAAACTAAACCCCACATAGCTACTGACCTCAGTCCTGTGCATGACATTTGAGACTTGCTTCCTTTCCTCATCTAATGATTCATCTGTTCAACGATGTGGGTCACCAATCATAGGAAAGAAGCAGAACCTAAAAATAAGATTTCAAGTTGCAGCCACTTGAAAGTGAAGGTGGAGTTTAGAAAACTGGCCGTGAAAATAAACATACTACAAATTTCAAGAGAGGAAAGTACATGTCACTGTGGGCTTCCTAGACTTCTGATAGATCTAAATAGTCTAAGATTATTCCTAGACTTCTGAATGCCAGCACACTGCTAGGACATAAAACACTAAGGCCCCCACTATCACACATTTAAAAACTCAGATGGGTAAGAAACTTTAGCATCAAGGGGGTTTTGCTTTATGCATTCTTAGGGTCAAAATGATGTCATGACTTTTATTTATTTATTTTTTTAAATTAATGTTTTTATTTATTTTTGAGACAGAGAGAGAGAGAGAGAGAGAGAGAGAGAGAGTGAGTCTGAGTGGGGGAGGGGGAGAGAGAGGGAGACACAGAATCCAAAGCAAACTCCAGGCTCCAAGCTGTTAGCACAGAGCCGGATGTGGGAATCAAATTCACAAACCCTGAGATCATGACCTGAACCAAAGCTGACTGAGCCACCCAGGCACCCCGTGATGCCATGACTTTTAAACTTAACTTCTCTGAACCTATTCCCTCATCTGTAAAATGGAGATGTACACTTCTTAGAGGATTTGTTTTTGTTTTTTGTTTTAATCAAATGAAACAGCACTACTCTTAGCAATTGGTTTACCTTTTTTTAATCTTCTCTACAAAGAGTTTTAAGAGAAAATACTAAGAGTCACATGGTTGTTGCAAACAATTCCATAGAGTCAGCTGTACCAAATCATACTCATTTTCATGAACTGGGGAAGGTTATATTTGAAATAGGTCAGATACACATTTATCTTAAGGTAATAAAAGACAAAATATAGTGTTGGGGCAGGCAGATAGGAATTTCAGAGACCCTTAGATCTAATTTTTTTTCCTGTTAGTCAATAAAATATGACTTCAGAAGTTCACATATCTCGGAGATGATGCTTCCCAGTAAATTTGAGACCCTTATTTTCTTGTAACTATTACCTTATGAGGAACAGATCCACACTGTTTTTCTATCCTGAAATCAAAACCCTTTGAAGTTGGAGCAGCCTCACAAAATAAATAATGGTTGTTTACATGTTTCCTTACCTTTCTATTTTCTCCCTGTATTTGGGTGATAACTGTGAATCATTGCTAAATAGTTTATTATCTTTTCAGAGTTTAATATCTGCCATATAACCTAAATATACTTTAATTTTAAAGACATTTTAGCAAATTCATTTTCACTTAGTTATGATACAAGTTACTGCATCTGATAATGGTCACACTTAGACTTAAAGGAAGTTGAAGCTTGGCTACAGGAAGGAAGCCTGGCTTCCAGCACCTCTCACCTCTTCCTAAGCTTTGCTTGACACAGTCTTTGAGCGGGCAAGTCTAAAGATAGACCAAAGGAGGCCTGCTACCAAGTAGAATTCTGCATTGATTAAGCCATAGAAAGCTGTGGTGATTGGAAATACTGGGTTGGAGACCTGGTATGAAGGTGAAATTTTCTATAATTGGACAAAAACAAGGAATCTCTTTTTTCTCTGTGTAGCTACCAATTCGAAGCTAAAAACCATATAAGACCATCTTGTGCAATATCCATTTGCCTTTTCATGTTTACTAAAATTCACTTAAAATTAACTAAAATTAACTTAAACTTGCTTCCATATTGACTCAATTTCTATCTTTGCATAAAAGACTGTATCTACCAGTTTTCATTCTACCTTGTTACAGTGAATTTAAGCATTAAACCTCATCCTGACTGAATAGGTTGCTGTGGTATAACCGTAAGTGCTGTCTGTTTTGATCTAATACTCATTGCTTATTTAATATTAATCTTAATATTTTTGTATTTTACAAAGAAATAAAAATAGGAGTTCATTGGGATTTTGCATTCTCTTTTCACAATTTTCATTATGTTGGCTACCACTACTTCTCTTGGTTCATGTTATGAATGGTGATGAATTTTAGACCAGACATGATTCATTCATTTATTCATTTATTTATTCCAAAAATATTATTGAGCATCTTTTATAAATCAGGTGCTCCCATGCATCTAATGTAGTAGGTGGAATGTCTTCCCTCATGCTGTTTATATTCTAGTGGGAATAAATAGCCAACCAACAGCTAAATCAAAAAATGAGATGTTCTTATACACCAATGAGTACTCTGAAAAAAATGTAAAAGTGAAATGGCATAGAGAGTCACTGTGGGCAGGGGACCATGGTAGACACTGTAGTCAGGGACAGAATCTTCAAGAAGAAGGAGCTACCATGCTGGGAGATGAATGGACCTAGCAGAGCAACACAGAGACGTAACAGAAGGGTGTGTAGAGTGTGACTGGAAGAGATGGAGACGGGAGAGAAGGGCATGAAATAGCATCAGAGTAGGTAGGAGTTAGACTGTATTCAAACACTCATTGGCAACAATGGCAAGCATTTGTGTGCTTTATATACATTAAAAGTTTTAGTCCCTAAAACCACCATGTGATATAGGTACTGTTATTATCATGGTCTCTATTTTGCAAAGGAGGAAGCTAGGGCACAGAGAGATTCAATAACTTTCCCTATTACCAGTCACACGGTAGTAAGAGGTAAAGTGAGTACTAGAATGCAGGTCTGAACCACTATGTCAGTTTACTAGCTCTCTGTCTACTCCTTTCACTGAACTTTAATCAATAACAAAAAGCCTGATCACGTGGATTCTTTTTTTATTCTAGCATGCTTAAAATGTGACAATGTACTCCACCTATCTGCTAGCTTCAACTGAAGTCTGCCCTTCCCTGCAAAGTTTTTTCTTTCAGTTTATTTAAAAAGTTGTTCAGTGTACATATAGGCATCACATTGACATGCCAGCACCAAGCTTCAAGGGTAGTCAAAGATATATAAACCTGGCCCTGAATCTCAAGAATGTTACTAGAGGCTAGTCAGGGAATAACACATCCAGGGAGTGTGCATGAGGCATGAGGAAACCATGGGGACAGTGGGTGTTGGGGCCACCTCTTCAGAGAAGGGAGACACAATCCCTAGCTTCTAGGATCAGGATAGGTCAAGGGAAGGACTTGAGAAGGCCACTGTTGAATTTGATAATCTGACATGGATGAAGGCTCTGCATCTAGCCAAGATGAACAGAATCAGTATCTACCATACAATACTTTTTGAATTCCTTTGTATTAGTCAGCTCTACCTCCTGGCTTCACTTTTCATTCTGTGGTGCTCTGAATCATTCTTTAGTTGATGGATTTGTAACAGTGTTGTCTCCCCTCCTAGCTCATGACATCATTTTCAGATCAGCCTTCAAGGTCAATCATGTAGGAAACCTTTTTTATGTTCCTTAGTATTTACAAACTAGGTGGCTTGATTTGAAATGTTATGGTGCTGTGATGATATTAAAAGAAAGATTTTATCATAGTAAAAATATTTTAAAAGATCCTAAGTGGAAAACAAACAAAAACAATCCCCACCCTCCAACAAAACAAAACAAAACAAAACAAAACAAAGAAACAAAAACAGAAGTTTCCTTTTCCTGGTAGAGTTATCTATGGTTGTATTTACTGGAATTCTACCAAACATTTAAGGACTTAAAATAACTTAAAAGAAAACTAAAACAAGTTTGATAATGCATTTAGATGGTAAATGTCAAATACTGAAATTTAGGATATTACAAAGTTGAGTTCTTTTTTTTTATTTTTTTAATTTTTTTTTCAACGTTTATTTATTTTTGGGACAGAGAGAGACAGAGCATGAACGGGGGAGGGGCAGAGAGAGAGGGAGACACAGAATCGGAAACAGGCTCCAGGCTCTTAGCCACCAGCCCAGAGCCTGACGCGGGGCTTGAACTCACGGACCGCGAGATCGTGACCTGGCTGAAGTCGGACGCCTAACCGACTGCGCCACCCAGGCGCCCCATACAAAGTTGAGTTCTTAAGGTAATTGTTAACTCAGCCACTTTCCAAATATTTTCAAGTGTGTATTAAATTGTTCCTTTTAGGGGTTGAGTAAATGTTGTAACTGTAAGCTGGGCCTGGTAACATTGTCAATGCTTTTATAATTCTGAAACTGTTAGTATGGAAGACATCCTAAGTTCACACTTTCCCTTGCATCTGGAAGTAATTAGGTTCTTGTCAAATATCTAGGAGTCATTCATTACAGTATGAATTTGTTCATGTATGCTGTTGATGGTGTGATGTGGAAGTAGCAAGAATGCCAGAGGAAGAAGGCCTGGGGTTATGGAGTCCACAGAGAAACTCCGACTAAAGAGGCAGAAATATGTGTGATGGATGACTGAAAAGAAGTCCTCTCATATTAGAGAGAGAGAAAAACAACAACAACACAGGAAAGAGTAAGGGAGAAAAGTGAGTGGGCCTATTTATGAATAAAATGCCCATCATGGTGCTGTTTAGAATAGTGCAAACCTGAAAAACAACCTAAATATTTCCAGAAAATCAGGAAATGTTCAAATAGTTTGAGGGCAGGCACATCATGGAATATTCTGAGCCAATATGGAAAGTGTGTTTTTGAGGATTATTTGAAGACAGAGAGTATCCTTACCATATAATGTTAAGTGGGCGAAGCAGGTGTGTAGAGAGCACCATTCTAACTTCGAAGGGAGAAAAGGGCTGCAAAGAGAAACACTTTTTTAGAAAGAAACACATTAAAATGTAATTTCATATTTTCCAAATTGTCTTAAATGAGAATATTGGTCTCTTTAGTTCTTGCCATGCCCTTTTTATCTGAGGATTTGTGTCATCAATTATGGAAAATTTTCAGCAATTATCTCTTTAAATATTGATTTGTTGTTATTCTCTCTTTTCTCTTCTCCTTTAACTCTTGGCAGAGAATGCTGGGGCCTCTGGGTCTGTCTTCCAGGACTCTGACCTATCCTCTTTGCATCTTACTCTCATTGACTCCCTCACATTGATCTCTTTTGTTGATTTTTTTCTCCAGTTTTCATAACCATATTGATTTTGTTTCTGGGATTTCTAACTCATTTTTTATATCTACTTTTGTTTTAGTTCTGACTGTTTTTGTTTCAGAGTTTCTTATTCTTTTATTATGGGTGTTGGTTTTTTCTTTGTCTTTCTAATGATCTCAGTTATGTTGAAGTCATCTTCAGATTGCGCTACTTGCTTTGTTTCAGATTGAGTACACTTCTTTCTTGATTGTTGAATGTCTTTTCTTAAGATTTATACTCCTCATGTGTCTTGACATTTTAGATTGTACTCTCACCTGGAGGAGAAGGGTTATTTTCCCTGCTTTCTTCTCTCCTCTCTGCTCTTCCCTCCTTACCAGCTTTGAAGTAACTTCCACCTGCATTCAGTGTCTCCAGTCTAGCCTGTGCTGTTTGATCAGGGCCACCCGCAGAGATGCTGTGATTTCTAGAGACGCAGCAGAAGGTGGGGTGGGCTTCCTGACTCCCCTGATGTGTCTGATTCTTGGCCTCAGTACCAGTTGGCTATAGCGTTTTTCAACCTTCTTTTGCAAGGAGAGAGAACACCATCCCTTTTGATTTCAGGTAGAATCCTAGCTATGGTGCCCTTCACACAGGACATATTTTGCTGTGTCCTCCTAGGACTGGAGCTTGTGGCTATCTCTGCAAGCATCTGGACCAGAACCCAGGAGACCTGTACTTTAAGCCTCACTTATCTACATTTTGGTGGTGAGGGATTGGCAACGTGTATAACTTGAGTCAGAAAAAAAATTTGTAAAGACATACATTTCATTTCTACAGTATGAATAGCACTTTTTTCAAAGTAGGGATAAAAACCAGAGAGTAGGCATTATTTCCTCCAAAATAAAGATCATAAACATGAAAGGGCACTGTTTGGGTCCCTGCAGCAAGCTATGGATAAGGAAAATATTTTTCCCCATTTTCAGAGTATAATTTGTTCATAGACAAAAAAGAAAAACTATGATCAGCTGATTCCTTCGGATGAGAGAGTAAGCTGTCAAGTACTTACCATCTGGTTCAGCTCCTAATCCAGATGGGCTGCCAATAGTAATTTATGAAAGGTTTGAAAGCAACTTGCTGTCCTCCAGAAAGAACCATGAGAACACATTAACACTGGGAATTGCTCCCTTCCCCCAGCCCCAATTTGAGACAGATGCAGAGATGGGGCAACTGCTTCCGAACAACAAATAGAACTGTCTATTTTTGAGCCAGGAGTCAATATGTCTCTGCTCTTTAGAAAAAAAAAAGTCAGTCATGTTCCTATGTTCCTTCCCCCCTTCCCTGTCTTCTACTGACTCAGTGAATAAGGGAGTAAGGCAGCCATGATGGAGTTTCTGACAAATGTCTGCAGAAGCCCTCACAGTCTGTCATTTCTGAGTATCTGTGATGTTTGGAAAAGTCAAAGTCAACATCAGGAATAATCTGGTATACCTCGTGTTCATGCTACAGACAGGCACCATCTAATGCATTCTTGATAGAGGAAGCCCAAAGATCAATCATTAGATACAAAGCAAATTATAGAGCCACAGGTTGTTAGACCCAGAAGTCCACGGTTGGCCCCTATCCACCCAGTCAGGCAGCACCTAAGTAGTGTGGCTTCAGAATCAGAATGAAATGACAGGGCACTTTGTCCAAGTTTCTATTATCTGCCCTCAGTTCTTGCCCTGTCATTTAGTTAATATTACTGTCAAGTAATAAGACTCATTCCTGAGTGACTGATGGAATTCTAGTAATTTATTTTCAGTTCACGTAAGAATTGCTGGCAGAGAGTGAGGTCATATTTTTCCTTTGATCAAACCATCTGCTTTTCAGGCTCTGAGGAAATTGCCAATATGCATGCTATACATGTTTTAAAATGTTCTGGAATGTTCAAAAGAAAAGTCTGGAATCAGTATTTAAAATTTCTAACTGAGACTGATGGAATCAGAGCTGGTTGTAACCCACACATTAGGCTTTCAGCAAGAAAGAATGGAGAGGGAGTGGTTACTAGGGTTGGAGTTCTGACAGATATATGCCCATTGGGAATCCAGGAAAGGGAAGAGATTAATGCTTGATCAGACAAATGATCTAGCTGACATAGGGAAAGGAAAACCAGAGCTGGCTAGAGTAATTCAGAACTCCTCATACTGAGGAAGGGGTCCATGCCACAAGTAAAAGTGGAGTGCACACTGGACAGGCAATAACAGCAGACCTAGGAGATTCAGTGGGCCCCTCTAAGGCTTTAAATAGGGAAGATGTATCAGTCAACCTCATGATAAACGCTAAACGTCAAAGAAGAATTTAGTCAGTCTTTGGATAGCCCAAAACTACTGTAAATGAGCAAAGACCAAAGTCATCATTGTTTGAAACCTAGTGGGGACTAGTGACATTTTATACAGTAACTATCTGTGCATATGTTTTTCTTAGTCTGTCTTCTCTTCCCTTAAATTTTGATTAAAGTGTATTTTATTTCATTTGGAAATATACATTGATCTACTAACAAGGCTCTGTGCTTAGCACTGCAGGAGATATTTGATATATGAGTGAAAAGAATGTTGTCTTTTCCCTTAAAGAATTTATAGTGTAATAGATATATACAGTAAGACACATATTACCACAAAATGAGACCTAATCTGGATCATTAAAAAATCGAAAATGAATGGTCCTTCCAAAGACAAAGAGAGATTGTATTTTCTTGGTTATGAAATATCTAAATTAAAACTGTAAGTTGCTAAAGAGCAATATTTTTACAAAAGGAACGCTTAACCTGGTTTTGTTTCCTCATTTCTGTCCTCTGTGCTAGGGGTCCCTTTAAAACGTGAACTTGGACAAGTGCCCCTCTAGTGATCACTTCGCAAACTACAAGCAGACGTTGCCTTAGAGAAGTCTGCCAATTTCAAAAGAACATGCCATGCCAGCCAGGCTAATCCTGTTTCCCTTAACAGTCAACTCCAGAGAAAGTGAAATTTTAGAGGACGAATACCCTCCCACCCTCTGTCATGTGTCAAGACTCTGAGGTCATGTGTGGACTCTGAGGTCAAATAAAAGGCTCAAACCCCAGCTTTGCCACTTAATAATGGTGATCTGGAGAAGTTACTGAGCCTTCCCGTTTCTCAGTTTGCTCATCTGCAAAGTGGAGATATCAATTATATCCAGATCATAAGGTAGCTATGAAAATTAGAAAAGAGACTACTTCAAAGATTAAAAATGCTGCCTTGTCACAAACATTAAAAATGCTGCCTTCAAACATTAAAAAAGTGCTCAGTTACACATTTACTTTCACAAACTGTTGTTCTCTGTACCTTCTTTCCACATTGCTGCTGGTTTTTCACTTGTCTTTTTTATTTATCTTTCTCATTCCAGATTTGCATATTCTACAGAGAATATGCAACTTATATAGGACAACTTATATTGGAACTTATATAGGACAATTGGGCTTTTAAGTGCTTTTTTAGTATAGAATGTCCCAAAGTCTAAAGTCAAACTATAGTTGGTATTACCAGTATACTGCTTTTATTTACAAAATTTGTGGACTTTAAGTATCACTGGAATTATTTCTGTGAAACTCTCCTGATTTCTTGATTATACTTTTCACCATCCCTGAGTTGTTAAAATGCAAAACTAATTGTTTTAAGTGTAACATCTGTGGAATATTACGTGTGAGGAATAAGATTTCTCACAGTGGTTTCATTTTCTTCCCCCAATTAAACTTCGCTGGGGCTTCAGTGGAACCCCCAGGACATACATGAATCCCACGCACATCTGACAAGATTCTCAAGCTGCCCGATGAACCCTCACCCCTTTGGCAGCTTTATTGTCATTCCTGTGAAGTTACTTTACCTCTCAGTCATTTGGGATCTTGCCCTCATTTCATTACTAATTAAATTTGTTTTTACAGAGTCATAAATTAATTACTTGAGGTAAAAATTACTGAAATCTATACCTTGCTCCAAGATCTTTTTTAACTCTGGGTAATTAAATTTAAGAGGTATCATGTTCATCTTTGTTAGTATTTGAAGGAAATGACTGACACAAAGTTAAAGACTTAAAAATTTCTTACATAGTAGGAGAGGCTCTGTCTTAGGTGTAGGTTGAAAATTAAGAGGTGCTCACTCCATCAGCAGTGTTTGTTCATTGTCTTGCATTGCTGGTAGGCCTAAATTGGACGTGGTTAGGAAACTTGCTAATTTATCTTTAGATTAGAGCAAATGGGATCCAACTCTAAGGTCGTGTATTGTTTTAAGGGCATGTGCATTTTATGAGATCTCGTGTCACTTTTCTCTTTCTCCTGAAACCAGTACACAGGTGAAAAATGACAAATATGAGGCTTAGTCTCTTTTTTATGAACAAGTACACTAGATTCCTAATTGTTGGTGGTAACTTGGTTTTCATTTAATGAATACAGCCTTGAGCATTTGTAATCATTGAGAACAAGGAACTTTGTGTTACATAAATATTTTACCCTATTGGATTAGTAAATGGCTTGTTAATTGGTTGATCCACATTTCTATTCGAAGAGCATCTTTAGATAAATGAAGCTTTTAAATAATACCCCCAGGAAAACTCTTGGCAAACATACTGTGTTTTTTGCCATAGGGTTCTCAAAATATTTTAGAGAAATATTAAAAAGTAAACCTTTAGAAAATACTAGACCTGGTTGCAAAAACCCATAACTCATCTTTTCCCTCAGGACCAACTGATTTAAACAAAGGAACATACTTTGGTTTTACTTAACTTCTGTTATCCTAAAGCCTGAAGCTTGATAACTTTTATCAACTCATCCCTATCTTGAAAGAGCAGATCCACTTTCAAATGTTCCCTGCTCCTGGGGCTTCTGTATCAAGGTGGAGTGAACTAACAGCTGACTGGTTCCATTCAGCTCTCAGATAACCGGAGTCCATGAGATGATGGGATGCATTCAGAGACGAGTGGACCATCTGACCAAACAGTGTTCAGCGCACAAGGAATTTGCTGTTAAGAAACAGCAATTAACTGCCTCAGTGGAGGGCCACCTGAAGAAGGTAGTTTCTTAAATGTGTCCTCCTTTAGCTACTAATTAGATGCAACTCCTTACCTGCTGTTACTAGATGGTATGGCAACCGCAGCATGGGGTGCATGGCGGGCAGATAGTGGTGGGTCTTCTTTGGCTTCTCTTAGGTTCCTCATTGGGTTTTATAATTGAACAGCATAGAGTTGTACTTCACTATTGCTCATCAACCATTCCTGTCCCAGGTTGCTAAAACTTGACATGTAATCCTACCTGCCATGCCAGCCCTGAACACAGGTACACAAAGGCAGTTTTTGCCTTATGCAGAACTGAAATGTGTGCATGTTGAGATTGTGTGTCCTTGTTTTACATGGTTCAGTTCCAATATGCACAAATTTCAGGTAACATGGTATTGTACAACACAAGGACAGCAGATAAATACCAAAAATGATGTCTCAGAGATTTCCAGAACAAATTGTTGTTATCATACTTTATTGAACTAGACCAGTACAAAGGGCATGGCCATTCTGAATAAAAGCATAGATGTGAAAATCCTGTTCTCAGAGTGGAGGCAATGGCTTAGTACAGGAAAACTTTATTTCCTGTTTTCAAAGAGGAAGAAAACCAGGCAACTACTATTTGACTAAATTAAAAAATTACTTATCTGTAGCTGGGACATACAGCAAAAACTAGTAATATCTCAATGACATTAATGTTAATGAACCTTGGTACCCACACTGGGTCTCAGATTTTCAATGATGTCTTCATCCGATACAGTGGACTCCTGTGCCTGACTCAAACAAGTAGAATTAGTAGGCCTCACAGGAGAGGGCATTAATTAACTGTGTCTCTGTCTAAATTGCCTTCCCACCTGTTATTGATCAAGCAACTTGGGAATTTGAGCCTTGTTCTGATGCCTGGGTCCAGAGAGATTCCAAATATGGCAGCAGCTGTGGTGCCACATTCTCTAGAGCTTGAGACTCAAGCTAATTTGGTGGTGGTGGGCAACACAGTAGGAACTCAGACAACTGTTGCTCTTTGTCTTTCTGCCAACTCAGAGCCAATTTGACAATGGAAAGCATGGACTCTAGTTAGAACCAGGAGATGAAGAACGCAACTTGGATGGAATAGAACCCTTTAAAGCCTACTTTTCATTGATTCATGTGTACTGGAAATCAAGTCATAGTCCCCCACGTTCATCAGTTAAATGGCCTAAGCATGTCCCTGTGTTTTACTGTCACGTATACAGGGTTTGGTGCTATCCCAGTGTCCCTAAATATAGCAACCCATAGGATACCCAGGCCTTGGACCTTTACTTCAAGATGTGCCTATAAACTGGGCCCCATTCAACTTACAGTAGATGATTGTGAGTTAATTAATCAGATAAATTCATCTCTGCTGATGTGTTAGCAAGTGCATTATCCTTTCTAGGAAATATAGATAATAAATTCTTAGAAGATATGGATGATTATTTATCATTGCTGTTAATAAAATACATGTCTGTTAATAAATGTATGTCTATATGCCCTCTGTTGGTGTGTCAATAGTATTATGTCATATGAAGAGCAACATTATTAATTTAAACACAAAATTCTAAAATATTTAAAACTGTTTTTAGATGAAAATTGGTATACCCACTTAAAATACAATGGGAATGTGGGGTAGAATTTATGTTTTCTATACATATGCAAACATGCATGTAAATATATATTACTAACACTGCAATATATTCTTTATTGGTAAAGGTGGAAACGTCAATTCAGAAAATCAGTCCAGTACTTTCCAATGCAATGGATGTCGGTTCCAGTCTTTCTGAATCAGGGAAGATTTTGAGTAAATATTTGGAACTAGATATTCAAGCTAAGGTAAATTAAATAGGAATTATTATTGTGGTTATGATTTTATAAATATGATTTCTTTTCTTTATATTCAGTGGTTATAGAACTTAATGCTAACTCTTTTGAGGGTTATAATTCTGAATATTGTGGCAAATAATGGCTTAAAACTTCTATTGTGTGCATCTAAATTACTTATACTTCAATGTGCATTTATTAGGGTGTTGAGCTCACTGAAACTTTGTAACCTGGTATTAAACACTCATTTGGCCCCTTTTCCTTGCCTGGGAGATGTTAGCAACTCCTTTTGGGAGGCCAGAGGAGGCAAGGGAGAGTGCTTCTCTAAGACTATTTGTGATTTTCTGCTAGAGTAAGTTACAAAAGAAAATTACCAGAAGCAACATGCATTAATGCAAGATTCCAGAAAGCAAATAAAAACACAGTCTTGTTTGCAAACCCAATGTTCAGGGACAGAAAATACCCTCCTCTTCTTAACATCTTCTCTAGCTCCCCCTTACCCCTTTCACATGACACTTAGGTCAAATATTCTAGCTAGTGGCTCTCATCTGCCCTGAGTCCCAGTCTGCCCCAATGGGTGTTTAGGAAGGTGAGTCTAGCGCCTCTCCTGGCTCACCCAAGTCAGTAGGCAATGGCCGTGTTACTCCATTGGTTCTAAGCCAAAGGACCTTCATCATGTTCGGGAAGTCACAGACAAGCCGATTTTTTTTAATGGAGTATTTTTTACTCATTATTTAAAATGTTTAAAATAAAACGTATGTCTGAATTCAATTTCATTATTTTATTTTCAAAATTTTAGAAGGAACAAGGAAATTACGTGGGGAGAAACTCCCCTGCTTCCTCCTACCCAGAGTGCTATCTGGACGCAACAGTTGGAAATGAAAATTAGCTTCATTCAATGGAGTACTTGGGAAGCATATTAAATACAAGCAGGGAAGCAATTCCTCCTTGCTGTAATGACAGTGAAGCTTTTTCTTTGGTTTTTGCTTGATTCCTAGCTTAGTCTCATGTAAAATTTTACATGGTTCTTTCTGGGTCAATTGTATATGTAATGTCTACAATACCTGTTTATCCATTTTATCAGTGAGATTTTACTGCCAGAAATTGCACCCAAAACAAAACACAGAAGAGTAACCCTTTAGGCTGTTTAGATTTCATATGTAACATTTCCACTACACTTGTTTAAAAACCCTTCTAGATCGAGATTTAAATAAGACTGCATAATCGACATGCCATTATTTTATAAATTAAAAAAGGAGTAAACAATTTCTCTTAACTTGCCATCTCTTGTATAACAAAATTAGTTTAAGTATTTGCTAGAGCTATTGTTAAATTCATAAAGCCATTCTCGTGTATAATTATTATATAAATTATTTAAAACATATCTGCCATTTGGTTTTGTAACTTTTCATACTAACCTTTCTTCTATTTGTGACACAGAAAATAAATGCTCTAAATAAGAAGTGGAGCTGACAGAGTGAGAGAATGGTTTGAAATGGTTTTCATTTTAAGATGACTTTTTCTTTTTTTTTTTTTAATTTTGAAAGTTGTGCCTTTCATTGAGGAGAGCTGGTCTGAGTCCAATTAATAATTGTAATAGATGGTGTACAGCAGGTAATGAAATGTGAATGTTCATGATTCCCCTGTCAGCTTCTGACCCCCTGTGCTTGGCTTCCATAGGAGACAGCACAAGAATTAGAAGCAGCTACAAAACTTATGACAGAGAAAAATGAATTTGAACCTGACGAAGTGGCATTGCTTTCTTCTAAAGCTAAATGGCTAGAGGAAGAATTAAAAATACTTGGGCGAAGCATCAGCTCCAGGTCACAAGTCCTGCAAACTTATGTGGCATTTCTAAAGTCATCAGAGGAGGTACGGTGCCTATATGCTGACCTTCTTCAGCAAGGTGGCCTCTGCCCATCTTCCTGCTTTCTCTGGGGATGGAAGCCCTGGTGGGTGGGTCCATGTCCTCCAGTCCCATGCATGTACTCACTTACAAGCTCTTTATTCTCCAAGGCACCATACAAGGACTCAAAGAGTAAGTTGTTTTACTAAAAAATAATGCAAGTGTGTAGGTGTAGATATGTTCACAAATAAGCAAAGTGGTTGTATTGGAACACTTTCTACTGTGGCCTACAAACATTTACAATATCCTAAACATAGAACAAAATTATTTAAAAATAAGTTGCCTTCTACCATGGATCTTTTTGAATACTCGAGCAATTAGTGTGATTCATTTAAAATACATATACAGAATCAGAAATTACGGGCGTTTGGGTCCACTCTCAGATCTGTCTTGTTTGATGCCTTTTAACGAGTTTTCTCTGAGAGCTTCCTCTGAGGCACTATTTTGATAGGGTTGTACCAGAGACTCTGTAAAATCCTGTCTAGTAGACCAAGATTCCCTCTCTCAAAGGTCTCAGTCTCTGGAAGATGACATCAGTAATGGAAAAGTGCTAGGGTCCCACCTCATTTAACTCTGGTGGCAGTGCACACAGGTGCACACAGACCCTGCTGCTTTCAGGGAGGTGGGTACTGGCCTAGCAGGAGGTAGAGCCAACCGAAGTTAGGGAGCATGCTCGATTTCAATTTCCCCACTGACACCCTTGCCTCCTACGGCCACCGTCCTGTCTAAGCACATTTCCTCCATCAGTTCTCATTTTGCAATGTTCTCAATTCTCACCACTCTGGAGAAAGGCCATGCCCGGTCCCTGCAAATCTCAGGTAATACCTTTTCCACCTCTCTCCTCCTCCTTTTGTCATTTCTTAGCCCTGAACCCTCATGGTTTGGGGCAAAGGTATTACAGTTGACAGGATTATCCAGTTGATGAACATATTTGCTTGAAACTTGAAATGGTGGAGAAAGTACAAAGAAGGGCTGTTTTCTGTGTCTTCATTGCCAAAATGCACCTGCTTGGCTTCTAGTTCAGCATCTATTTCCATGGCCACCCTGGCCTTCATAACCAGGAGTCTCTCTAGGGCTGGAACCTTAGCTTTGTAAGAAACATGTTCTCAGAAGGACCTCATGCCCTTTCATTCTCCCTGCCTTCACCAAATCTGTTCTCCACCCTGGTGGAGCCTTCTGTCCTTCTCATCTTGGCAGTGCTCCTCAGTCTGCCACCCTCCTACCCCCTCAGGGTGGCCTTCTCTCCTCACCAGCTCCTGCTTACTCATTTCCAGCCTGCTCCCCATGCTGTCAACTCCCTGCCTTCTACCCTGACCTACGCTGCCAATTCCCAATTCTAGATCAGCACAACACTCTATTTACTCAGCTTCCACTTCCAAGCTTTCAGACACTCCTGTGGAAAATCATACTGTTGTGCTGATTGGTACCATTACAATTTGTGGGTCTCTGCTTGGGTCCCCCATATACTCCCTAGTTGGTGCCCATTCAGTAGCAATTCTCAAACATCTTACTCCAGTTTCCATCCCTAAATCTCAGCCAATGCCTATTCCTCATATGTGACTGAAAAAAACAAGACCACCGAGCCTAACTGTCTTGACCTCCTTGGACTTCCAAACCTATTGACATGTTCACTCATCCTCCATTTGCCAATAACATGAAGTCTCTATTTGTGCCTAACACAAATCAGTCATCAGTCTCTCCCTGTACACACCTACATCCTTCAGAGTCTAGCTTCAGCTAGACCCATCCTCTAATTATTCAAATCTGCTTTTTCTGTTGCTTCCTTCTCTTTGGTCTGTATCCATGCTCAATGGTCTTGCCCTCACCAAGGCTATCACTCTGTACTTTTCCTTCTCTTCACACCTGCACTTCTAGAATGGGAAGATGACACTTCTTGTCTCTGCCTGCTCCCCAAACCTCACCCCACTGCCTCTAGTCTTCCCTGTTCTGTCCTGGCAACTTACCAGTTGATAAATGACATGGTGTATTTTCAGTCTTCACCCCGCTTGATCTTTCTGCCACATTTATTTAAATAACTCACTCTCACCTCCCATGACTTTTTAAAAGACAGATTTGTTGAAGTATAATTTACATAGGGTAAAATTCACCTACTTTAGAGTGTAATGATTTTGAGTATATTTACAGAGTTGTGCAAAGCATCACTGCACTCCAGTGTTGGTATATATATATTTCCATCACCACAAATAGAGCCCTGGTGCATATTTTTAGTCAATCCTGGCTTCCAGCCCTCATCCTCAAGCAACCACTGATCTGCTTTCTGTCTCTATAGATTAACTTTATTTGGATAATTCATATAAGTGACATCATCTTGTCTACTTCTTTATCTGTTCCTTCTCCTTCTTCCTCATTTGGTTTTCTGTTCCTGAAGTGTGGTGGATCATGGAGCTCTTACCTGTGCTCTCTCTTTTGGACATTCTATATACTTTCCCTGCAAAACTTGCATCCCCACCTATGGTTTCAATTCACCAATAACAAAAAACAGTTTCTCAGCCCCAGCTGTCTGAGCCCCAGATCAATGCTTTCAACTTCTAATCATACTAATGACCTGTGTTTCCTATAGGCTCCTGAACACAACCAGTTGTCTCCTTTTCAAATATGTTTTTCTTCTGTATTTTGGCATAAATAATCCTGTCATTTTTCAAAAGTCCAAGGTAGAAACTTCACAGTCTTTTCTGAGCCCTCTCTCTCTCGAGGAGCACATATTTTGTACAAGGCCCCATGCTTTTCATTCCTGACTTCATTTAATCCTTATAACATTTCTATGTTTAGTTACTATTATGCCTACTTTAAAAATGGGGGAAACTGAGACTCTGAGAAGTTAGGTATCCAAGATCAAACAGCTAGTAAACATGGAAGCTGAAGTTCAACCCCCAGTCTCCTCCCTTTTGTTTTTTTTTCCTATATCAAAGGCCATGCTATCCCTTGTTTATGTATAGGGGCAACCTAAAAGATTTCTGAATCCCCCTCCCCTCTACTTGTGCCTCCTCTTTCTTGGTTCAAGCCCCCATCATCTCTTGCTCAGCTTAAAGAAATTGTCTTCTATCTGTTCTCTCTGCCTCCTTTAATTCTCTCCTGCACTCCTTTCAGAAAACGGTCATTCTAAAGCAAATCTGATTGGATTACCTCCTGGCATTCAGATACTACGAAAAATTTAATTTGTGAAACAAAGTATAAATACCTTTACCAAAAATGGATGAAGTATTAAAGTTTATCACTTATCCAAAACATAAACTAGTACTGATTCAAGGGAATTCCTGTACTTGCTTGCATTCAAGGCTTTTTTGAGAAGTTGGAAAAAGAGGATGAATTAAAGTTTATGTTTTTACAGTTGTACATTACAGACAGCTCATCAAATTGACACTGATAGAAGTACTGATAGTTGTCATGCTGATTCTGAATCATTGTGATAGCTATCGGTTGTTTCACACTAATGAGAATCTGTCACATCGTGTTGGTTACAGCAGAAACCAAGCTGAAACCTGCTGGCCAGTTTTATCCTGCCACAGTGATCCCTCTAGCTTCTTTCTTAACCGATCAGCTTATGCAACCTGAACTTCACTCACACTAAGAGCTTTTATCATGCTCTGAACCAGTCGGTGTTTTCACACCTGTGCTTTTGCACATGTTATTCCTTCCATCTGGGATCCCCTTCTACTCCCTCTCACCCTGGACAATTCTGAAAGACACAGATCAAATGCCACTTCCTTTGGGAAGTTCTTCCCTATTTACTCTGTGTAGAGTTGGTGGTCCCTCTGTGTACACTTGTTTTTGTGTTATGATAATTTGCTTATGGTTCTCTTTCTCCCAGAACTATCTTTGGGAACCCAAGGAAATAAATGCTTAATTCTTACTAGGGAATCTTAAAAGACTCCATGGAGGAGGTAGCATTTTAACTAGCTCATGAAGCATAGGTAGGAGCAGAAAATTAAGGAAAGATCATTCTTGGCTAAGGAAAGAAGCATCAGCAAAACAGAAGCATGAATAAATGGAATTGGGAAATGAGAATAGAACTGTTTCTGAGCACATTTGCAGGCTCACCTATTAAGTTCATTTAGATGAAGGATGATGTTAATGCCTTTAAAATATAGTGACTAACCATTGCCTGAAATTTCTCACCCTGTTTAGATTGCTCTTTCAGTCTCATCCTATTGGCTATTAAATATTAATTTAATGCATAAAAGCTTGTTTCAAAAAATTTTCTACTATTTCTACATTATCCAGTTACCTGTTAATCCATAGTTCTGCAGGTGTATTTGGTTTTATATAAGATCTGATCAAAGACAGTGATTTAAAAGAATCTAGTATTGCTAGCATTGGTTACCAAATGAGGAAATAAAATTTTAGGCAGGTGAAGTAATATACCTTAGTAAGATTAGCTCCTGAGGCAGCTTAATATTAATACTTGCACAGAAAATTAGTAATTGTACTTTTTATTCTGGTTTATCACTGATTAGAAATTGTGATTAATAATCACAAATAATTTTTCACAGGCTTATATTTCTTTCTTTCTTTCTGATTTGTATTCCCTGGTTGTATGTGTGTATGTGTGTCGTATGTCTTTCTTCTGAATTATAAAACTCAGCTTTAAATGGAGCCACCCTGGTCTTTGACATAAATTGTCCCCAATTGCAAAACATGCACATATATAATACATAAATATGGTTTTGGCTATGGTAAGTAGGTCTTACAGGTAACAAACTTGTCAGCTTAATTTGCTACTGAGGGGTACTCCTGTCTGTCAACAACCTAAATAGATTTGCATGTCTTTTCAGTTAATTGACAATATTGAATAACTATTTAAAAAATTCTGAAATGTTCGGGGCGCCTGGGTGGCTCAGTCAGTTAAGCGTCCGACTTCGGCTCAGGTCATGATCTCGCGGTCCATGAGTTCAAGCCCTGCATCGGGCTCTGTGCTGACAGCTCAGAGTCTGGAGCCTGTTTCAGATTCTGTGTCTCCCTCTTTCTCTGACCCTCCCCTGTTCATGCTCTGTCTCTCTCTGTCTCAAAAATAGGGGCGCCTGGGTGGCGCAGTCGGTTAAGCGTCCGACTTCAGCCAGGTCACGATCTCGCGGTCCGTGAGTTCGAGCCCCGCGTCAGGCTCTGGGCTGATGGCTCAGAGCCTGGAGCCTGTTTCCAATACTGTGTCTCCCTCTCTCTCTGCCCCTCCCCCGTTCATGCTCTGTCTCTCTCTGTCCCAAAAATAAATAAACGTTGAAAAAAAAATTTTTTTTAAATAAAAAAAAATAAATAATAAATAAACGTTAAAAATAAATAAATAAAATAAAAAATTCTGAAATGTCATTTCCATTTGATTTTTAAATAGGCTTTTATTAGAATCTACTGTTATTTTTCTTTAAAAATGTTTTTAAGAAGTGCCTGAGTACCTCAGTTTCTTGAGCATTGGACTCTTGATTTCAGCTCAAGTCATGATCTTATGGTTTATGAGTTCAAGCTCTGCATCGGGCTCTGCACTGACAGCACGGAGACTGCTTGGGATTCTCTCTCTCTCTCTGTCTCTCTCTCTCTCTCTCTGCCCCTCCCCCGATCATGTGTGTGTTGGGGGTGGTGCACGTGCACACATGTGTGCATACTCTGTCAAAATAAATAAATAAACTTTAAAAAATGTTTTTAAGTGTTTTTAATTTTCATTTGTATTCTCATTTTTTTAAGCTAGAGGAGCAGTGTCAGAGCCTAAAGGAGTTTTACCAAACTGAAATCCCACGGAAGGAAGAGGATGATGCTGAATCCAAGCGTCAGTTTGACTCAGCTGAAAAGCAGTGGCAGCTATTTTTAAACAGGAGCTTTTTAACTCAAGACCTAGGGCTTGAGTTCCTTAATTTAATAAATATGGTAAGAATGATATTAAATGTGTCACACCTTCTGCAAGGATTACTATCAAAGTCAAAATCATAAATTCAAGTTCAACTGCCTGCTAATCAACCTTGCTGGTTTAGGAAGTTTTTTTGTTTGTTTGTTTGTTTTAGCTTTATTTAACCTAGAACAGTCCTAAAGCCCAGCATTTACATGCTTATTTGGTCTTAGACTTTCTATTAATTTATAGTGAAGGCTATGTTTTCAGTAAGGATGGATTTATTTTTATTTATTTTTATTTATTTTTTAATTTAATTTTTTTTTTAATTTACATCCAAGTTAGTTAGCATCTAGTGCAACAGTGATTTCAGGAGTAGATTCCTTATTGCCCCTTACCTATTTAGCCCACCCCCCCTGCCACAGCCCCTCCAATAACCCTCTGTTTGTTCTCCATATTTAAGGGTCTCTTGTGTTTCGTCCCCCTCCCTGTTTTTATATTATTTTTGCTTCCTTCTCCTTATGTTCATCTGTTTTGTATCTTAAAGTCCTCATATGAGTGAAGTCATATGATATTTGTCTTTCTCTGACTAATTTCGCTTAGCATAATACCCTCTAGTTCCATCCACACAGATATAATGAAGGCTATTTTAACTACTAAGAAGAAAGAGTGACTGTCATCCAAATACAACATTGCCACTATTACACAGAGACCTCAGTAGAGGTTCGTGCAAAAGTTCTGTGTTATTTTGAGAATATGTAACAAGGTCTTTACAAAATTTCCAGGAGCTTAAGACAATATCTAGGATGAATCATCATTTGAAAAATTTCATACCATAGCAGGTCTTTCCATAGTGAAGCTCCATTATATTTAGAAATGTACTCTAGGGGCGCCTGGGTGGCACAGTCGGTTAAGCGTCTGACTTCAGCCAGGTCACGATCTCGCGGTCCGTGAGTTCGAGCCCCGCGTCGGGCTCTGGGCTGATGGCTCAGAGCCTGGAGCCTGCTTCCAATTCTGTGTCTCCCTCTCTCTCTGCCCCTCCCCCGTTCATGCTCTGTCTCTCTCTGTCCCAAAAAATAAATAAACGTTGGAAAAAAAAATTAAAAAAAAAAAAAAGAAATGTACTCTAAATTTTAGTTAAGTTGTATTTGTAAAATACCCTAGAATCTTTATATCAACCTGTGGCTGATAAAGTTCTCTACAGAGTTTTAAAAAATAGCTACTCCAACTCTCCTTTAATGCCTCAAGTATCTTCCTAATGAAACTGCTCATTTCATTGTTACAAAATCCCAGCTACTAGACACCTTTTTTTTTTTTTTTTTTTTTTTTTTTTAATGTTAAGCCAAATCTGTCTTTGTATCTGTTTCTGACCCTCTGTAGCTACACAGGGGAAAAAAATTCACATTTAATTCTTCTTACACAGGTAAGTCCTTCAAACATTGAAAACAGTTGCTATGTCTAATCTGAGTTTTTTAGGCAGCTAACCACATATAAATCCTTTCCATCGTTTGTGAGACAGTTTCACTTCTCTCTGCATCCTAATTATCCCTCCCAGAATTTTCTATGGTTTGCCAAAATCATTCATGAAATGTAACCAAAAAGTGAGGTACAACATCAACACAAAGTACAACAAAGTGGACATCATTTTTTACCAAGGAGTCCTAAGACTATGCTAGCATTTTTAGCAATAATTTCACTTTGCTGATTCATATTAGGCTTGTGATCAAATACAACTCCCATTACATTTTCATTGCAATTCCTGTCAAGCTAGATCACTCCCATCTTATATTGGTCAAGCATTTATCTTTCATATACAAATGTGGGCCTTTATATTTATTTATTACTATTTAATTTCATTTTACCTATGATTCCATCTTATTAAAGTAAACTTGACCCTGCTATCTACTACATTAGCCATCTTTTCTAAGTTTAAGTCTATATATTTGATAAGTAGGCCTTCTATGACTGCAAGTAGAGCTTTAATAAAAGTGTCTATGGGGCAAGTTGACGTCCCAACCCATTCAGCAATTGCTTGATTAGACAGTTTTTTTTAAACAATCACAGACACTTCCAATAGTACTTTATTTCAACCATTAATTCGCAACTTTTTTCCTAAGTCTGTAGTGAGAGAGACAGCTCAAAGAAAGGTCTGCCTACAAAGTATCCTATCCATTACATAAGTATAATTTGACATAAATCAGGTTGACTCCTTGTGATCAGGGAATTCTTCCCAAAGTGCTTACAAGCTTCTTGATCGATGATGAACTTACTGCACTAATTATCAATGTAGGGCTTACCAATCTGTAAATTATGTAGTCCATCCTTTTCCCCCTGAAAACCAGGGCATTCTCCTTTCTCTAACTTTCTGGCACTTTTCTTATTTTCTGTGGATTTGCAAAGATAACTGACATCTGCAATTTTCCCAGTGCTCTGAAATGTGATCAATCTCAGTCTGGAGACTGAATTCATCTGGAAGAATTAGGTTCTGTAACTCTTCTCATCACTCTGAGCAACTCTTTATCTTCTCTAGCTCAACCTTCGTGGTTTGAAGACCATTCTTATTAAGTCTATGTGGGGAAAAAAAGTATTTATAGTGCTGATTTATCTAATACTATTCTTAAGCATCAGAGAAAACTTGCTAAGCAATTCGCCCATGTTCTTAATGTTGTACGGGTGCTTTACTGTAAAAACAAATTAAGTGATTTTTCATTTGGAACATTTAGAACATGTATTATCTATTGATCTGTCACCTTTCACATTTTTACTTTGTTCGTTATATAGTCTTTAGTCTCTTAATTGTGTACTTCTCTAATTTACACCCAGAAGGAATTCAAATATTTGCAAATTGCATTTTTGTCTATCCTTTTTATTATGACTTCATTTCAGAAATTTACTTTTCAGTTATGAAATTTCCAGTTGTATCTTTTTTTAATTAGATTTCAATTACCAATGCAATTATCTCTCCTGTCCTCTCTACATCTGTCCTGTACTCTCTTGATCATATTAATCATGGGTATTTCAAAGTGTTTGTCAGCTAACTCCAACATCTGAGCCTGGAGTTGTTTCTGTTGTCTACTTTTTTCTCTTCGTTTCCAGTCATGTAGCCCTGTGTTGGCAGGACTGGTGAATATTCATCAAATATCAGACATTATGTATAAAAACATATGCTTTACCTCAAGATCCTTAAAAACTGTCATATAATAAAATTCTTCCTTACTGGTAAGAATTAAGATCCACATAATAGTTAACTTTATTGGTTCAGTAACATTCTGTGATAGGAAATCATTGGTAAAGCAAGTAAAACACAGTTTTAATTTCTTCATATTTTTTGGACCATCAGGATTTCAAACAAACATTATTGTTGAAATGTGGTAACCAGTTTGTGGTTGCTAAAGAGGAAGAAGGCCTGCTGGCATTTTCCACTGAATGTTCTGCTCTTGATTGGGTTCCTGTGGCTCATCTTTTCAAGGTTGACACCGAAAATTTTTCAGTTCATCTAAAAAATCATCAAGATCAGAGAAATTGATTTATGTGAGAACTCTGGGCAGACATGTTAATGAAAGTGCTAATTTACTAATATATAGCAGTGAATATCAAGGATGCTATCTAGGATACTGCCTTCCTGTTATCAACGTGTCTGGAAAACAAGACACACCATTCATTGTGCCTGAATCCAAATGGAAAATGGGTAATTTAGTACCCTATTAGATATGATTATGGCAATTTTTTCCATGCCCCTAAACAGAAGTAGAATGAGTAGCATGTTTACTAACTAGACCTTGGGCAAATTATTTAATCTTGGTGAGTGGTTAAAATACTCAAGTCTGCCAAGTACATAATCACTCTTCTTGAATCCTGCTAGCTAGATAGCACAAATACTACTGTACACTCCCTTTTCCAGGCCTCACTAGAATCATACCCTGCTGATTATAGTCGACATTGATATGCTGCAATTTCCAAGTTTACATTAAATTATATATTATATTTTATTAATAGTTTCTTAATAATATGTGAAAGATACCCTAACTTTATTTATAGCATCTTTTAAAAAAATATTGTTCAGGATGGGTTCTGCTGAAGTTGTCTGATATCTTTCATGATATATTATCATCTTGTTAACCATAGTTACAACATATATCATTTTATTTCTGAATCCCCAAATTCATAGGAGAGATTTTATTTAGAACTTGCAATTATATTCTTTTGTAATTAATTGGCACTTTATAATGTCTAAATTAATATAAAAATATAAATGTGAAATATTAATGTCATTTAAAATAATTTAGAAATAAGATGGTCTGTTAAAATACTCCAGCACACATTCATGACACTGTCTTCTGACTACAATCTAAAAGATCCCTTGACTTCTAGATCCCTAGCTGTAATTGTGATTAGAGTAAAACCTTGGATTATGAGTAACTTGTTCTGCAAGTGTTCCACAAGATGAGCAAACATTTCTAATACATTTTAACTTGATAAACAAATGATGTCTTGGAGTACAAGTAGGACGTGATGCCGAATGTCGCACAATCACAACTGAGCCAATGGTTCTTGAAGTTGGCTTTGATATACAAGTGCTTTGGATTATAAGCGTGTTTCCAGAATGAATTACACTTGCAAACCAAGATTTTACTGTATAGAAATCTATGCACATTTGCTCCTGAGAAATTCAAGGATTTATTGAGAAAGGCTAGCCATCAAAGTAAAAAACCATTGTTTTGTCAACTAAATATTCTTCTGCATTTTTTTTTTAATGTTTGCACTCACAAAAAAGTACATGGTCTTACTCTTTACTTCTTTTATTCTTCTGACTGCAACTGAATTTCCCCTGTTTAAAACCATTGTTTATAGGCTTTCAAATCAGGCAGCCAGAACATGTAGAAATTGGACATGTAGAAATGAAGAGGACTCTGAATTTAGATGTTGTGATTCTGATTAATAGTTTCTTAATAATATGTGAAAGATACCCTAACTTTATTTATAGCAGGGATTTAAAAAATATTGTTTAGGATGGGTTCTGCTGTGTATTATAGGTGCATAATAGAGATAAAAATACAGAGATATATAGATGTACATTTCAGTTCTTACAAAAGGGAGTAGCTTTAAGAACTGTTCACAAAGAAAATTTGAAATAACTGTAGTATATACAATGGGATAGTTGAAAGAGAAAAGCAGACCCCTCATATTTCCTGGTGCTGAGACTTTGACATATTCTAATGAGTTATTTAACATTATTTACAATGTTAAAATAAAAGATGGAATATACTTCAAAACTTATGCATTAAAATAATCTTAACTTCAACATTTCTGGATCCTGACACTCATTTAATCACCCCTTAAGCCCCAGGAAATAACCAGACTCTGGCCAGGGGTGGAGAGGGTGGGGAGTCAAACACTACTGGATTTTAAAGTACTCAGGACCTGGTGTCCGAGCTTAGACCAGAGGTTCTGAGAGCCCCGCTGTGCCTTTACACAAGCATTCCAGATTTGTCTTGATCTCAGAACCATGCTGTGTGGTGGCCATGATCAAGTGTTTGTCTCCTAAAAGAGTGTATACAAAAATGTTGTGTCTCTTGGGGAAGAAAAGCCATTATATGGGTTATTAATTTAACAGGCAAAAAAGAATGAAATACTAAATGTGAAAAATGAAGTGCACTTTATGGAGAACACTATGGAAAGCCAGAAGGCAGAAAGAGAAGAACTCAGCCACCTTCGGATGACATGGCAACTTAAAGCCACAGCAAGCAAACCTGTGAAACAGCAGTGGGGAGCATTCAAAGAACAACTTAGAAAGGTACAGGAACATGCATGGATATCATTAAGTCTTAAAAAGGAATGAAATTCTGATGTACACTGCAACATAGAAGAGACTGTAAAACATGATGCTAAGTGAAATAAGGCAGTCACAAAAGGGTAAATGTTGTATGATCCCACCTACAGGAGGTACCCAGAGTCGTCAAATTCGTAAAGAGAGAAAGCAGAATAGAGGTTACCAGGGGCTGAGGGAAGGAGGGAATGGAAGTTCCTGGTAAATGGGTATGGGGTTTCTGTTTGGGATGGCAAGAAGTTCTGGAGATGGTGGCGATGGATGCACAGCAATGTGAATGTCCTGATGCCACAAAACTGCACAATTGGCAAGTGTTTAAAATGGTAAATTTTGTTATGTGTATTTTACCACAAAACAAAACAAAACAAAGTAAAGGAAACCCAGGGCCTGTGCTTTTGTTCCTTGGTAGTTTAGGACCACAGAATCACTTGAGGTAGTGAGTGTTTTCATGAGGACTGAAAAGTTTGATGATGCACCAGTCATCACTGGATTGCCAATGGTGTCCAAGAACATAAACACATAACTATCTAATATATATTTCAGACCACTTACAACTTAAAACTTCTTCAGGAAGCACTTATGCCTGTGTCTGCACTTGACCTTGGAGGGAGCCTCCAGACCATTTTAGGTCTACAGAAAAAATGGAGTGAAATGAAGCCTCACCTCCAGGTGAAGAAACAGATTGATGGACTTGGGTGAATGGGAAAAAAAATCAAAAACTGTTCAGTTGAGATTTACCTAATTAATTTTAACAGACTGGTGAATTGTTATTTTTTAAACAAAAGCATGGTTTGTCTAAAGCTCCACTTTTTTTTTTAAATGTTTGTTTATTTATTTTGAGAGAGAGAATGAAAGTGCATGTGCCCACACTAGAGCAGAGGAGGAGCAAAGAGAGAGAAGGAGAGAGAGAATTCCAAGCATGCCCTGTACTGTCAGCGCAGAGCCTGATATGGGGCTCCATCTCGTGAACCATGAGGTCATGACCTGAGCTGATATCAAGAGTCGGACTCTCAACCAACTGAGCCATCCAGGCACCCCTAAAATTACACTTTAAAAACACATTTTTCTTACTGTTTTTCTGCACTATTCTGTATTTGATGATACACAAATATTCAGGCTACAAAATGCCTGATATATTATCTTAGATTATTTGAATTTACATTAAGCTATCACATATATTCATTCTAATTATTTCCCTATAGACATGTTTTAGATTAAGACATCTCAGAACAAGGGTGAGCAAGCTCTGACACAGAGGCTCTGCTCCCCTTTGTCCTTGAAATCACCACTATGATGTCACCATCCCCATTCACTGGCACCCCAGATTCCTACCACTCTCCCAGGAATCTTGCTGTGCTCTCCCATTCTCCCTCTCAGAGAGCCCTCAGAAGATGAGAGATAAAACCATGAGTCATGTTCCCAGGCCCAGACTGCCCATGCATTCCATACCCTCCACCTCCTGCTGCTCCTAAACCTGATACAGCTGTCAAAAATATTTGCCAGTCATGCTGTCCTCTTGCCTGACTTCTTGTTCTTCACTGCAAAGTTAAGATATCTGCATTGCTGTTGGTTGCTACTTCAAAAATGTTGGCTTTAAAGAATGCCAAATCAGAAGACTGAAGATTCCTTTAGGGAAGATCTATTTCAGATTCTTTTTTTTTTTTTTAATTTTTTTTAACGTTTATTTATTTTTGAGAGACAGAGAGAGAGCATGAGTGGGGAAGGGGCAGCGAGAGAGGGAGACACAGACTCCAAAGCAGGCTCCAGGCTATGAGCTGTTAGCACAGAGTCTGACACGAGGCTTGAACTCATGAACCATGAGATCATGACTTGTGCCAAAGTCAGACACTTAACCAACTGAGCCACCCAAGCACCCCTATTTCAGATTCTTTAAAGGTAAAACTGATATAGCATAAAACTACCTCCTACACACGCGCACACACACACACACACACACACACACACACACCATTGTAGCCCATGGTGAAGTCTTTTCTATAAATTCTTAGAAAATTCAATTAGCTTACATGTTAGCTACTTTGATATACCTTGTGTTATATGCCTACTGGCATTTTGTGTATGTATGCATGCACGTGGCCCTGCACATGCATGCATGAGTAAATTCTTCTAAGTCAGGGGCCATTCCCAAGCTTCATTACTTCTGTCACTGTGGTATGCATATATTTGATGCCCCTATGCTTGATTTCAATTTGAAGACCTTTATTAGGCTACTCTTCTGCAAAGTATTTCCTTAGCCTAAATGATTTCCACTACTTTTCTCCTTGATATAAGCTCCATCCCTGACATTATAGTGGCTTCCTCTTTGAGTTGTCCAGCATTTGCAAGTTCTATCCCAAAATCTGGATTCCTACAAGGGGTATCTGAGTGGTCCTAGGGAAAAGGAAGCTGCTTTATCCCTCTCTACATGTGGTGTCTATTTGTGGATTCTGGGATGACTGTTTTTAAAGTAGCATATCTACCACATTGCTCAGCTGGTAGTTCATTCTGATCATTCTGTTATCATGGAGGACAAATAATTCCCCCAATGTATTTTTAGACTTGTCTTCTCTTTATGTTTTTATCATACTAATTCTAGTTTACATTAAATATCAGAGATGATCATGGCTTCATAAAATATCTAAAATGCATTCATTTAGGGGCGCCTGGGTGGTGCAGTCGGTTAAGCGTCCGACTTCACCCAGGTCACAATCTTGCGGTCCGTGAGTTCGAGCCCCGCGTCAGGCTCTGGGCTGATGGCTCAGAGCCTGGAGCCTGTTTCCGATTCTGTGTCTCCCTCTCTCTCTGCCCCTCCCCCATTCATGCTCAGTCTCTCTCTGTCCCAGAAATAAATAAACGTTGGAAAAAAAAATTTTTAAATGCATTCATTTAACAGATAACTGGAGTATTTGGTGTGCCACAGAAATATGTGACTTTCTATTTCACCACCTAGCTTTGAAACAAGTTTTTTGCATTTATAGCAAATTTTTTTTTAATTTCTAAGAAGATGGGAATAGAATAATGTATCCTTAGCATCAAACACAAAGCCTGGATTAGCAAGGATGGGGTGGGGCTGACAATAAATAATAGTTAGCAAATGAGAGAATAGTGATTGAGACCTTCCCATAGTCAGTTATAAAGGAAAACGCTGTCTAAAAGCTGGATATCTTTTATTTCTTTCAACTTCTTTAGCAACTGAACGTTGAAGTTCAATACATTGTAAAAGAATCAGAAGAGTTAACTGGCAAAGGAGCCCCTGTTAAAGAGAAGTCTCAACAACTGAAGGAGCTTATTCACCTCCATCAAAAACAGCAAGAGAGAATCCAAGATTATGAAGATATCCTGTACAAGGTAGTCCAATTCCATCAAGTTAAGGAAAAGGTAGGACTTGTCATGGATATCTGGAAGACCCTCAGCTCTATTTTTTTTTATTATTTATTTATTTATTTATTTGAGAGAAAGAAAGAGAGAGAGAGCAAGTGAGCAGTGGAACAGGCAGAGAGAGAATCTCAAGCAGGTTCTATGCCCAGCGTGGAGCCCAAGGTGGGGTTCGATCTCATGACTGTCATATCATGACCTGAACCAAAATCAAGAGTCATATGCTTAACCAGGTGCCCCAAGACCCTCAGTTTTAAATTATGAAATTAGAAGGGCACCTGAGTGGCTCAGTCAGTTAAGCAGTGAACTCTTGATTTCAGCTTAGGTCATGATCTCATGGTTCACGAGATCAAGTTCCACATCAGGCTCACACTGACAGTGCATGGAGCCTACTTCTGATTCTCTGTTTTCCTCTCTCTCTGACTCTCCCTGGTTCGCACTTGCTCTCAAAATAAAGAAATAAACTTTAAGCTATTAAATTAGAAATAAATTATTGTGTAATAAAGGCCAAGTTGCTTTTTCTGGTATCAGAAGTTTTCCACAATCTGGCCTTTAACTTTTTCTCACTAGCTTCTATCCTCCCTTACATTCCAGCCAAACTGAGCTTTTGTTTGTTCCTTAAAGATGATGCACACCTTCCTCACTCCAAGCCTTGACTCTCAGGCTGCTATTATCTGACAGGTCCTTTTTGCTCTTCTCTACTATTTAAACTCTATCCTTGCTTCCAAAAAGCCTACCTTACTTGGAGTGATTTGTTTCTTTTCTAAATTCCCAGAACTTTCATAGTTTATCTCACACATCTGTCATTTTTAGTATCTTGATTCTTAATTACTTTTTCCCTTCAAGTGTAAGCTCTCTGAGGAAAGAAAATAAATTCATGTGTTTTTTGGGTTTTTTTTTTTTTTGTATCTTAAGTACCTGACATTAAGGAGTGCTTAGTACAGGTTCAAGTTATTAGCTTCTACTTTCTTTTAAATGTTTACTTATTTATTTTTGAGAGAGAGAGAGAGAGAGAGAGAGAGCAGGGAGCAGCAGAGACAAAGGGAGAGAGAGAATCCCAAGCAGGCTCTGCATTGTCAGTGTAGAGCCTGATGAGGGGCTCAAACTCACAAACTGTGAGATCTTGACCTGAGCCCAAATCAAGAGTCAGATGCTTAGCCAAATAAGCCACCCAGGCATCACGTTATTAGTTTCTATTAACAGAAAATGGAGATGTGTTGATATCCCTTTAAAATAGCCTCTGAGGGGCGCCTGGGTGGAGCAATCGGTTAAGCGTCCGACTTCAGCCAGGTCACGATCTCGCGGTCCGTGGGTTCGAGCCCCGCGTCGGGCTCTGGGCTGATGGCTCAGAGCCTGGAGCCTGTTTCCGATTCTGTGTCTCCCTCTCTCTCTGCCCCTCCCCCGTTCATGCTCTGTCTCTCTCTGTCCCATAAATAAATAAACGTTGAAAAAAAAATTAAAAAAAAAATAAAAATAAAAAATAAAATAGCCTCTGAATTTACTTGGATCACAAGCCTAGATCTTGCAAAGGTTTTAGGCTATAACCTTCTTTAACAGAATTGGTAGTATTAGTTCCTCAATTTTACCCTCTTGGTTTGAAGCCCTGTAACATTTATTTGTCTATAACACTAGTAATTATAGATGAGCTTGGCAACATTTTGACCAGGTAGTAAAATCGGTTATAGGAAGTAGGCTTTTTGTTTAAAAAAAAAATCTGTCTTCCTGAAAATATGAAACCCATGTTAATTGTTAACATCCTAAATTTCAGCTGGGTCATCTCATCAAATCAAGAGAAATGGAGTTTTTAGAACAGCCAAAGGAGCTGGAGGATGGCCACGAAGCCCAGGTTCAGCTCTGTCGCTCTCAGGAGAAGCAGGCACATATTGAGCAGCTCCATAAACTGGCCCTTTCCCTGGGAGTGGACATCATCTCTTCAGTACAGCGACCTGTAAGCAGCTTAGAACACCATCATTCATATCTAACTAAAGCTGAGAGTTGGGTTTAATATCAATGAAACCAGGCAGATTGCCTAGTACATGTTAAGTTAAAAAATACATTAAGCCACTGGGATAGTTATTTGTGGTGAATGTCTACCACCTATAACAAAAGAAAAAATATTTAAGGAGAAAATCTGCTTATACAAGTCTTGTTTTATATACCTATTCTCATGCTAATTAAAAATAGAATTATAGAGTTGTGTTGTCTAATATGGCAGTCAATTTTTCACCTTTGAAATGTGCCTAATGCAATGAAAGAACTGAACTTCTAATTTTATTTATTTTTAATTAATTTAAAAATTTTAAACTGACAGTGTAATTATGGGAAAACTTTTATGTATGTTGGGAACAGCTTGGGTATGTGAATCTACATTTTAAGTTATCAACTATGAAATTGGAATACAGATCAAGTATTTCTGACAGAAGTTTAGCAACAATTAACTAGATTTCAAAGACAGTATAAAAACTGTATTAATATTTTCTACATTTGGTTACATATTAAAATGATGATATTTGGACATATTTGGTAGAACAATCCACATTATGAAGATGAATTTCACCTGTTTCTTTCTTACTTTTTAATATGACTACTACAAAATTTTAAATTATTCATGTGGCTCAGATTATATTTTGATTGGACCAATGCTGCTTTAACATTTCAGATCTGGAAGGTATTCTAGACATAAGCCAGCCCACAACACTCATTTTATAAAAGAAGCATCTGAGGCCCAGAGAAGCTGCTTAAGCCATGAAAACTCAGAATGGAGGAGTCTCCTGGCTTTGCAGAAGGCTTGGGCACCAGTCATTGGACATGTTTTATGCCAGTGGACTGACATTAACAAAGGAGTCTAAAAGAGAAGAGAATATTTCCAGATCAAATTTTTCTAAATAATATATTGGACTCCGATTTAAAAAAAATCCCTTTCTAAATTCCTTAGTTTAGTGAGAAAAGATTGTTTTTTCTATCCAATATGTATAACATTAATAAATCATAATGGTCAATCTTATTTCAAAGTTCATTTAAGATATCCATTAAACTATATGGAATGCAAAGAACATAATTTTTTTTAAGCTAAAAGACAGAAATACAAAATAGAATCAGTTTTTACCAAGAAGGAACTTTCTTTTTAAAGAGTTTTATTTTATTAGTAAAGATATTACAAAAAAAAAAAAAAGTAAGACATCTCACTTTGCACAAATAATATAAATTGTTCTCTAACTCTTGTCTGCCTTGGCCTCAGCAGCCCTCTGTGCTGAGCAGAGATTGGTGCACTTCCATAATGAATCTGAGGTTAAGTTCAAGTTGACAGGAAAATTATAGTGCAGAAGCTGAAGGTTTCCGATGCATATTTTATGCTTTTGAAGTAAAAATTATACCTTATAATAAACGACATCTTTGAAGACTTGGGTGTGATGAGCAAATCTTCAAAACTTAAGTTTCAAGACTGGAAATGCAATGGTTTGCCTTCCCTGACATGTTGGTGTCTGGCTTCTTTCTGAAATCATTACAGCATATTCAGATATGCTTGAGGTAAAGTAAACCAGGAACCTAGTTTTTAATGTCCTCTATGAGTTTCATAAAGCAGGTAAATAGCACATCCGTCTCATTGCTGTTTTGCCCGTTCCCTTTGTCACTTGCACTTCCGTTCCATTTTCAGAACTGCTCTAACATTTCTGCCAAGAACCTGCAGCAGCAGCTGGACGTCCTTGAGGGGGATGGTGTGAACTTGCGTTCCAAAGCCGAGGAGTATGAACGGACCCTGATCCGCTGCTTGGAGTACTGCACCACAAGGGACAATATAAATGAGGTGGGGTGGTGGGAGTGAGCAGCGATATTGCCAGAAGTTGCTCTGAACCTAACGCATGTGGCTCAAGTGTTTGCACCCATGCACACACAATCAGGCGACCATTTATTCAATGTTGACCTTTAATCTACCAAGCAATAGTCTCAGGGCTCTGAAAGTTTGAGTAAATTTCAAGCACCCAAGTCAGTATGTTGTCAATGAATAGAAAAACCTAGAATGTACCATTATGGCCTTTTGTTTGTTTCCTTATCCCCACCCAAGGCTGTACAGCAGTTGCTTGCTTGAGTGGATACAGGCTGTCTCCAGGCAGCCAGCTCCAACCTGCTGAGATTCTATTTAAGCACCATTGACTCATAGTGAAGGGGGTGCCAAGGGCCAGGGGAGCAGGCTCTTTGCCTCAGAGGCTACAAAGTATTATCACCAAAATCAAGTGGCTGGTTTCATGTTTACTCAAATGAAGTAGCTTACTGGCAAAACAACTTCTAGAGAAAAAAAGAGTAACATGAAAGTCATCCTCTGCATCCATGCTCCCCCTCACGAACACATAATTCTACCTCCTCTTCCTCAATTCTACCCAAACCCAACCCCCAAATTTGTAGTGAGTCACAGTCACCTTCCCCTAGTTAAACTTCCATTTAAATAAACCTACCCTGGGGGAAAAACACAGATCAGGATGGCAAGGGTCCTGATTTTTTTTAATTTACATCCAAATTAGTTAACATATAGTGTAACAGTGATTTCAGGAGTAGATTCCTTAATGTCCCTTACCCATTTAGCCCATCCCCCCTCCCACAACCCCTCCAGTAACCCTCAGTTTGTTCTCCATATTTATGAGTCTCTTATGTTTTGTCCCCCTCCCTGTTGTTACATTATTTTTGCTTCTCTTCACTTATGTTCATCTGTTCTGTGTCTTAAAGTCCTCATATGAGTGAGTCATATATTTGTCTTTCTCTGACTGACTAATTTTGCTTAGCATAATACCCTCTAGTTCCATCCACATAGTTGCAAATGGCAAGATTTCATTCTTTTTGATCGCCAAGTAATATTCCATTGTGTGTGTGTGTGTGTGTGTGTGTGTGTGTGTGTGTGTGTGTGTATATATATATATATATATATATATATATATATACCACATCTTCTTTATCCATTCATCCTTTGATGGATATTTGGGCTCTTTCCATACTTTGGCTATTGTTGACAGTGCTGCTATAAACATGGGGGTGCATGTGCCCCTTTGAAACAGCATACCTGTATTCCTTGGATAAATGCCTAGTAGTGCAATTGCTGAGTCATAGGGTAGTTCTATTTTTATTTTTGTGAGGAACCTCCATACTGTTTTCCAAAGTGTCTGCACCAGCTTGCATTACCACCAGCAGTACAAAAGAGATCCTCTTTCTCCACATCATCGCCAACATCTGTTGTTGCCTGAATTGTTAATGTTAGCCATTCTGACAGTGTGAGGTCGTATCTCATTGTGGTTTTGATTTGTATTTCCCTGATGATGAGTGATGTTGAGCATTTTTTCATGTGTCGGTTGGCCATCTCAATGTCTTCTTTGGAGAAGTGTCTGTTCATGTCTTTTTCCCATTTCTTCATTGGATTGTTTGTTTTTTCGGTGTTGAGTTTGAGAAGCTCTTTATAGATTTTGGATACTAACCCTTTGTCTGATATATCATTTGCAAATATCCTCTCCTATTCCGTCAGTTACCTTTTAGTTTTGCTGATTGTTTCCTTCACTGTGCAGAAGCTTTTTATTTTGATGAGGTCCCAATAGTTCATTTTTGCTTTTGTTTCCCTTGCCTCCAGAGGTGGTGTTGAGTAAGAAGTTGCTGCAGCCAAGATCAAAGAGGTTTTTGTCTGCTTTCTCCTTGAGGATTTTGATGGCTTCCTGTCTTACGTTTAGGTCTTTCACCCATTTTGAGTTTATTTTTGTGTATGGTGTAAGAAAGTGGTCCAGGTTCATTCTTCTGCATATTGCTGTCCAGTTTTCCCACCACCACTTGCTGAAGAGACTGTGTTTATTCCATTGGATATTCTTTCCTGCTTTGTCAAAGATTAGTTGGCCGTATGTTTGTGGGTCCATTTCTGGGTTCTCTATTCTGTTCCATTGATCTGAGTGTCTGTTTTTGTGCCAAGGGGTCCTGATTTTTGACTGAGAACTGACAGCAGAAGACAAGGTACTATATAATTCCAGACTTATCTCCATTTAGAGTAAAATGTTTCTGAGTCCATTAGTTGTAAGTCCATTACAAAAGTAGGTACAGGAAAAGGAAGCAGTAAAGCTTCTCTAACATTCTGTTAGCCTCAATTTACACATTTTCTCCAAAGTTATCTTCTTTCTTCCCATCGTCCTCCTCCTTCTCCCCCAACCTGTCCCCTGCCCCTTTCCCCTCCTCTTCCTCCTCCTCCTTCTTCTTCTTTGGTAAACTTTTGTTTTGCCAAAAATCTCTCTCCTTGCAGGGATGTTCAGGGGAGACTAGACTGACTGAAGCCACAAGTGGAGGAGGCTAAGTCTTATTCCTAGCTCCCTATGGCTGTTTCCATCTTCCTGAAGTGCTGTGGCATTTATGGAGCTCGGTCCCCCTGTTCAGGCCCTTCCCACAGTGGTTCTATTTACAGGCTGCCTCGTGATGTGCCTCTGCTGGGAGCCAGCTAGCCAGGATGACAGATGTACCTTGTAGTCACAGTAGGGACACCCCAGGATTGTCTGTACCGTAACAGGAATGAGCAACCAGATACATGTGGGTTTGCTTTAGGAATCAGATAACACTTTAACATGATCTTAAACATTAAGAGAACTAGTCTTCCCATTTGCTTCTACTTCGTATCCAACTAATCTTTGATGTAAGTTACAATTTCACATTTAAAAGATCTTTGAAAATCTTTGATCTATTTCTTCTTTCCTTCTTATAGAAATGTAGTAGGCATGTCACAGTTTAGCATCCACATCCTGGAATTTCCTACCATAAGCCTAATGGGAAAATAAGCAGAAGGAATATTTTCAGTACAGTTTAGTAAAATAAATGTATGTATGCTCTAGTTTTATTGTGAAGATCAAAGTGCAGATGGGTGATTCCAAGTGGTGAAAATATTTATACACTTAGAAATTTTTTTAATGCTTTATTTATTTATTTTTGAGAGAGAGGGAGAAAGAGCACAAATGGGGGAGGGGCAGAGAGAGAGAGAGAGAGAGAGAGAGAGAGAATCTGAAGCAGGCTCCAGGTTCCCTGCTATCAGCGCAGAGCCCAACAAAGGTCTCAAAGTCAGAACTACAAGATCATGACCTGAGCTGAAGTCGGACGCTCAACTGCCTGAGCCACCCAGGCGCCCCTAGACATTTTTATTATATTATAGTTATTAATATTTGGTGTAGGTACTTGAAACATTATATAAAATTAAAAGCAATAGTTTACACTACTTTTTGGTATAAAAAAATGAAGTCAGACACCCCACTAGGGAACTAAACCAAACATTACATTTGATTTTTTAAGTTGATTGGAAAACACATTGTTTTGCTTCTAATGTGCTTAAAGTGCTTCTTGGAAGTTCACAGATGCTGAGTTGAAATAGATTTTGAAAGATCTCTACTTTGACATCTTCATTTTTAAGATGAGAAAACTGAGGTGTGTAAGATTTTCACTTGAGCAGTGTGCTACCAAACTGCAGAGTTTCTGTTCATGTTGTGTTAAGGAGTCAGCTTTGGGCCAAAAGCTCATTTATTGGGCATTGGCATTTATTGGGCACCGACACACTGTCACTTGCTAATCTCAGAGTTCATTACTCGTTCCTGTTTTAGCCCATTCAACTACTGCATGGTCTAATGTTCCACGGATCCTTTTTCTGTGTTTTCCTCTTCTAGCCTTATTTTACGACCTATCTGTTACAAGCTGTTTATATGCTGATGCTAATAGCACAGTTCCTTTGATGATGCCCTAACTAACTTGCATGGTTATAACTGCACTAAAGGCCCTCAGAAGAGGACTCAGTACCTCAAGGCAAAATGAAATGGGCTGTTCTAAATATGATTTTTTAAAATTTTTTTTTTCAACGTTTATTTATTTTTGGGACAGAGAGAGACAGAGCATGAATGGGGGAGGGGCAGAGAGAGAGGGAGACACAGAATCGGAAACAGGCTCCAGGCTCTGAGCCATCAGCCCAGAGCCTGACGCGGGGCTCGAACTCACGGACCGCGAGATCGTGACCTGGCTGAGGTCGGACGCTTGACCGACTGCGCCACCCAGGCGCCCCTTTAAATGTGATATGATATTCTGTAAAGATAAAGAACCATGGTTTTGCGCCTTGATTATCTTTGGGTAAAATATTCTCATTGTCTAATTTCATACACTATGTAAGACATAGGAAATTATAAAATCTCATTTTGTCCACATCTACCTTCACAGCCTTCAGACTGCCAGATTTTGGGGAGTTTTTTTTTCATTCATTTTACCCAAAGATACATTTGTATGCATGAATGTTGAATTTCACTATATATTTTCTTGCCTGGCAACATAAATAAGCTGTTAATACACAAGGCATTTACAGACACTCTCTGTGGTAATATGTGACGGAACACTATTAGTTACTCATTCATTTACACATCTTCATTTAGAAATGTAATACGTTAATATTGAGCATGTTTTCTACCTGCAACTTGACCAAAAAAATTACTTTTACATTTATATAATGTTCATGGAAATTTGTAACTGGAGTCTATTTATGGGTCACAAATAACTACCTTGCTGAAAAAAATAGCAATGACAGAATTGGGTTGGTGTCCATTCTTCCAAAATAAGTTTTGCAAACAGAAGCTTTCATATAATTTTATTTTTTTAGCCAGAAATTTTTATACTGCAGCAACATCAGGAAGGTAGCAGAAAAAGACTTAGTGCACATATAGTATATTCCATATGTCAGAGTCTCATGTTCCACTTACACACATTTTTATGTCAATTTGGGTGAGTCGGTCATCTGAGTTCCAGGGATAGAAGGCAGATTAGGAGCAGTAAATTAGAATCGAGGGAGAGACACGTATCCAACTAATAAAATCAGACTTCCTGACATTGTATAGCACTTTGCTATTGATTGACAAAATGACCATGGAGAGTCACCCACTGGCAGGACAAGAAGCAGAAAAAGAATGCATGGATGCGGAAAATATGCAATGGGGCAGCATTGTGGTATAGTAAAGGTATTCCAGATTGATAGCCCTCACTAGTGATTTTAAGAAAAAACTAAACTATCATCATTCAACACATATCACCAACGTGGCTACTATGTACCTGACCACAAGACTACAACAGTCCTCAGGAAACATGGGGTCCAGAGTGAATTAAAGCCCATGGGACTTCAAGTCACAATGAGTCGTGACCAGGCCACACTGTGGGTCCATTCAGAGGGTATGTATAAGAGAATAGGAAAGATTATAATTTGTTCTGAAAATGCCCATCCCATAGGCATAAAATGTGTTAGAAGTTTGGTGTTTAACATCTGCAAAGTGACTCTTTTTCCTGAAGAATATAGAGAGTTGAAGTTTAAAATCATAGTTTTTGGGCGCCTGGGTGGCTCGGTCGATTAAGCATCTGACTTCAGCTCAGGTCATGATCTTGCAGTTCGTGGGTTCAAGTCCCTCATCGGGTGAGCTTGAGCCCCACTTTGGGTGAACATGAGTGTTGCTTCTCTCTCTTTCTCTCTCATTCTCTGCCCTTTGCTCACTTGCGCCCCCCCAAAAATAAATAAAATAAAATAAAATAAAATAAAATAAAATAAAATAAAATCATAGTTTTCATGTGCAGAAAATAAAACAAATATATTATGAAGACAGTGAACTTGCAGAGTTTGTAAAATACCCATTACTGAGACATGCTGCCGCGTCCAGTGTCAAATGGAGCACCCATCTTCTCTGTCCAAGCTGCCCCACTTCTGCTGCTACAGTCCTGGCCCTGAGCACAGCAGGCAATGGTGCAGTTGCCAAGCAGAAGGAGGCCAAGGGAGCCTTGTCCCCAAATCTCACCAGGACTTAGGCTTAATATTCTACCCATAATAATTGTAGCAAATCATTCAGGTTGAATTATGAAACTTTGGGTCCTTTCATTTCAAATGCAAGTATCCCTGGGCCATAATAACTGTGAAGCCTCTGTTACTCAAAATGAACACCAGAAAGTTTTTTTCTAAAATGGGCGAAAGGATGGGCAAGAAATGAAGCTCATGAAGTGGACCTTAAGAGAAATGGACTGTTGATTTTGTATTTTTGATTCTGGCCAAACCTGTGCCATAGGTCCAATGAAAGGCTTTTGTCTTTAAGGTGTTTCCTTAGTTTTAAAATATCCCATTTCCCTCACATAAATTGGACTTGCCAGCTCCAGACTCGCAATAATACATTCTTCTGCCAAAGCAGCCTTGACCAGCTTCGTCAAGACTAAGAATAGCAAGCCAGCCTGGTTGTCATCAGCCCCTTTTGCTTCTGCTTCTTCTCAAGGAAGCTTTGTTCATTCCTAACCCTGAGAGAGGCTTACTGCTCCCTGGGAAATCTGGTGACGATGTTCATTCTGCTAGTTTCAAAAGAACTACAATTAAAAAATTTTTTTTAAATGTTCATTTACGGGGCGCCTGGGTGGCGCAGTCGGTTAAGCGTCCGACTTCAGCCAGGTCACGATCTCGCGGTCCGTGAGTTCGAGCCCCGCGTCAGGCTCTGGGCTGATGGCTCAGAGCCTGGAGCCTGTTTCCGATTCTGTGTCTCCCTCTCTCTCTGCCCCTCCCCCATTCATGCTCTGTCTCTCTCTGTCCCAAAAATAAATAAACACTGAAAAAAAAAAATAAATAAATGTTCATTTATTTTTGAGAGAGAGAGAGAGAGAGAACACACACACACACACACACACACACACACACACACACACAGATAGAGTGCAAGTGGGGGGAGGGGCAGAGAGAGGGGGAGACACAGAATCTGAAACACACTCCGGGCTCTGAACTGTCAGCACAGAGCCTGATGCAGGGCTCGAACCCACAAGCCGTGAGATCATGACCTGAGCTGAAGTCGGACACTTAACCGACTGAGCCACCCAGGTGCCCCCAAAAGAACCACAATTTCAAAGTCTTAATACTTTTTTTCCTAATTATACCTCTATTAACTTAGTCTGCATATTCCATAACAAATATGGAGGAGCTGAACAAGTAGATAGATTGGAAAATCACATTATTCATTAGAAAAAGAAAATGCTCCTAGTGTTTTAAAGACTTTTAGGAAAAGTTGTTAATGTGGATTATAACAACATTAAAAATTTTCTAATAGGGTAAACTCTCCCGTCCAGCTTTGGGTGTTCTTTCCTGCTTATGTCCTCCTGTTGAGCAGTTGTCTTGGCCATTTTCACCATTCCCCATTGTTGACAAGCTAACTAAAGTTAGAAACAGCTGCGGGAACAATGATCCCATAGCCAAGCGACCATGGCACTCAGTTTCTTTAAAAATATGACAAGTTATATGGGGATTAGATGGGAAGTTAAGTTTTCATGTTGGAACATTTAGGTAAGAAATTTAGGCATGATTAGATTTTTCTGAAAATCTAGTTGCTAAAGGCAGTTTGTTCATGTTGCCTTCCATTTGTATCTGCAATAGTCTGAAATTTGATCTGGGAAAGGTACAAGATTTAAACTGCATTTCTGGTGGGACCAAAAGGAAAAAGTGCCAGCAACTTTGTCAAAGGAGCTCATGTGTCAGAAAGAAGTTGAGTCCGTTTCACATACCCATAGTGCCATGAGCATTCTTTGGTCTTATAAATCATCTTCAGTGGAAGTGCATACATTCTGAAGAAACAGAAATAAAATTGTGCTCATCATTTACCAGTCTTAAATTTTTTGATCCAAAGTAGATTTAAAATTTCATGGTTTAGAATTACAGTGCTAAGGCTCAGCCTTTCTCCATTCATCACATAGTTTTCAAATAGATGTTGATCTTTCCCATTTAAACAAGCCGATGTAATCCAATGATTATCAGATTGATGACAGAACCCCTCTTCCTTTCTCTCGACTGAAGTGTATAATATATATCATGTTCCAATAAGAGAAAAAAAGAATATAACATTTTATTTTCCAATGGATACGTGTTAGTGACAGGACATATATTTTCCCTTTCTTTCTTCTTTTCTTATGTTTATTTTTATTAAAGATAAAAATTATGTTTTAAATTGTGGTAAAATACACGTAACATAAAATTTACTACCTTAGCCATTTTAAGGGTACAGGTTAATGATATTAAGTATATTCACACTGTTACACTACCATTACCACTCTCCATTTCCAGAACTTTTTCATCATCTCAAGTAGAAGTTCTGTACCCATTAAATAATAACTCTTTATTGAGACCATCTTTTTTAATACAAGAATCTGTGGTTTCCTCAGATAGTTGCTGATTGTGACTTTGGGGAAAAAAGTTCCTGCCAAAGCTCTATGTGAATAATGCAGGATGTAGTCCCTTTGTATTTTAATCCCATTTGTTTTTCCCCCCACTAAAATAAAACATGTGCAGATTAAAACACTGAATGTCAAAGAAGTTAAATATTTATTGGTTATTTCATAAGTATAGCAACAGAAATATGATCTTCTCAAATATTTTCCTGAGTTCTAATAGAGAAATAGTTTTCAAATTTTGGAACTATAGTTCTTTCCACCTCTTCAGAATGTTACTGATTTATCAGTTTCAATGTTTAATATGGTCTCTGTGCTTGGCTTAATTGGTAGCTTAAAACTCATCTTCAACAATTTCATTTACCATATAAAATAAACAACGCCGATTAGGTATAGGTGTGTCAGGTGCAAAAATTGCATCAGCATAATAATTTCCATGCATGCAAGTCTGCCAGGGCCTTTCTAGATAATCATCTCCAAGAAATGGTAAAGATAAAGTCAAGGTTCTGTTTTTATAATATGCAGAATTTGAAGTAAGCATTTTGAGAAAGGAAATATTTTTTTAGGGCAGATATATTTTTTTTTATGCATTACAAGTCTAGAATCTGCATGTACACAGCTCTTATTCCCTTCCAAATAATTTATTTGCTGCCATTGAAAAGAATTTTAATATGCTTCTGACTTTTCTTATCATTGCTCAGATTTATCAACCATGACATTGTTCATTTTTTGCTGTTAAATGCTTCCATATAATCTAAGAAGGTTTATGTTTTCTCTGTACTTCCCCTTGCTGATAATATGAAGAACCTGTCAATATGTTTATCTTTCTTGAATATGGAGAAGGGTACAGAAAGTGGTGTGTTTAATGGAATGGGCTGCTAGAACTTTGGTCACTGGTAAAGGTGACCTGTGTGTTCTCCAGGCTGTCATGATGCATGCCCTAGTCTCAGTTCATAGCCCTATGCTTGGTTTATACACAGGTTAGCATTGCCATCAGTGGTGACACTGTCACTTTACTTTGGATTGGAAGGACATCTGAAGTTAGTGGCCTATACCTAATAAGGAAATCTCTTCTGGAAACTGCTCATGAAAAATAACTTTTTTAAACTGGATTTGGACAAATAAAGTACTTTTCCTACTAAATCTCATATTGGGTCTCCTCTTACATCTCACTATTGTCCTCAGTGGTTTGTATATCAACTCTTCATTGACCTCTTCAACAGGAGCATCTCGTTGGAGCCTCATAAATTCATACGTGATGGCCATAAGGGTGCCTTGGGGCACCTGGGTGTCTCAGTCGGTTAAGTGTCTGACTTCGGCTCAGGTCATGATCTCACTGTTGGGGAGTTCAAGCCTCGCACCAGGCTCTGTGCTAACAGTTCAGAGCCTGGAGTCTGTTTCAGATTCTGTGCCTCGCCCTCTCTCTCTGCCACTCCCCTGCTTGTGCTCTGTCTCAAAAATAAACAAATAAACATTAAAAAAAAAAAAAGAGCCTCTGGAGGTAAAAGGATCTGGGGCAAATGCTAGAGCACTGAGAATGGAATGAATGGGGGCACTTGATGTCAAATCAATACAAATAAGAAAATTTGAGTTGTTGAAAATCTATCGTGTGTTAACAATTGTCATGTTTGGAGGCCAAAGGATATTCTATACTTATAAATCTAATTATAAATTACAAATCAAGAAGTACAAAGAACAATTTATGCTTACTTATATTTTGGGGATATGTTTAATTTCACATATACCAGACTTGTTTCCTATTGCAAAATCACTGAATACATTTTGAAGATTATCAATATCTTGAAGTGTTTAGACTTTTTATTTTTTACAAGTCAATATTAGTGTCCTAATTTTAAGGAAATCACCTCTTTCTTTTTACTGAACTACAGCTCAAAGAGTCATTCAAAGATATAAAAAAGAAATTCAACAATTTGAAGTTTAATTACACTAAGAAAAATGAAAAAGCTCGGAATCTGAAGGCTCTTAAATATCAAATTCAACAAGTTGATGTGTATGCTGAAAAAATACAGGTAAAGAGAAAGTGTGGGTGGTGCATTTGTGTGTGCGTGTGTGTGTGTGTGTGTGTGTGTGCATGTGCATGAACTACTACAGTTACTGCAAAACATTTTGCATTTTAATTCTAGATGCTTAACCTTTGGGCCTTTTTGTAGCATTGGGACTGAGAAGGTAGTTTTCTGCTTTTGTGACAATTGGGTTCCCATGTAAATTGTTTAAGTTAATTATCTCTTGAGGCAGCTCTGGAATGGATTGTACCAAACTTACCCAGCCTCTCTGCTTCCATTCTTCCCCACAGCGCACACACACACACACACACACACACACACACACACGTGCACACGCACGTGCACACACACGCATGTCTACACCTTTTGTACACCCCTTTTCCTTTCTTGCACCTGCCAATGTCAGGAACCTCCTCCACTGCTCCTAGAACCCCTGGCTAGATTATTTGAATACCTTTCCCAGGAAACAGTGAGCTTATTGAAGACAATAAAATATTTTATTTTATGATCATTGTCTTTTTTAATCATAGTATCATTCTCGAAATCTGGAATAGAACCTAGTACATAGTGAATTTTCTATATGATATTAATACTGGATCAATAAAATATGTGGAAGAAAACCCATTCTTTCCAAAATACATTAGTGATAATTATTGTTTTAATATTATATAATGGAGAAAGCTGCAAAAATTTGTCCAAGTTTTTCTCTTATTATATAATCACTATCTAGCCTCATAAATAAAAACTGAGTGTTATTTTAAAAGCTGGGTTTTTTTTTTTTTGCACAGGCTTTGAAAATGAAAATGGGAAAGGTTGAGAATAAAACTTCTTATTCTCTCTTAAATTATCCAAATAATAAAGTGAATGTCCTTTTGGAAACCATGAAAGATTTGCAAAAACATGTGGATGAGTTTGAAAAAGTTGTGACAGATTACAAGATGAATTTGGACCTGACTGAACATCTCCAGGAAATGATAGAAGAGGTATCTTCTTGTTGTTGTAATGATATCCATATGTAATGTTGTTTTATAAAATTACTCTGCTACTTTAAAACAATGCTGCTTTAGATGTTATTGTCATGAAATCTATACATCTCCTCCTTTTCATGATTATTTTCTTAGGATAATTTCTTAAAGTAGAATTGCTAGACCAAAGGGAATGAAAGTTACAAGGTTTTGATTGTATTGTCCAAATGTTCTTTGGAAACATTTTACTAATTTTCTCTTACCAGCAACATATAAGAGTTTCCCATTTCCACATGACCCCATCAACTCAAGGTGTTTAACCATCATGGAATTATGTTCACTGCTTTTTAAAATACTCAAAATGACTTACTTATTTCACAGAATTTGAAAATGTTTAGAAAGAAATGTGATACTGGGATTTTTCAGGTAAAAAGATTGTTATTGGCGTTATTTTTGCTTTTGTCAAGAGGATAAATGGTAGAGTGCTCATACACTGTACAAAATTTGGCAAGTTAAAATTATTATTTGCACACTTCATATTGAAGAAATTCTGCACTTGAGGTTCTTTGAAGCCCATTATTCTGTGAGACAAAATGTGTCTCTCTTTACCACTTATGCAGCAGTGTTTAGATGTAACACCATGCTAAGGAGAATGAGGATGATCATTCTTCTCTATCTGATGTATAGGTTTGCTGTAGCTCTCTGGCACGTATTTAAAGGCAGCTCTTAACAGAGTCATGTGCTTCTAATTCTTGCTCATCATAATTGCTCTGGCCTTGGTCAGACACATTCCTTCCATCACAGTTATTTAGTATTTTTTGTGAGAAACTGTCTCAGTTCTCCACTGTATTTTGAAAATATTACATGAGTATCTTCTATTAAAAAAAAAGTCAAATGCTATTCTTTAGATGATACTTCCTTAATTGATAAACTAGATCTCATTCTTAAAAGAGAATTTATTTATTAGAGTGTTAGTCAGGCAATACTTTATCCATGTATTGTTAATTATTTCAGTCAATTAGACTAGATTTTGTATGTTTGGGCTTTTTTCTTTTCTTTTAGCTGAGATTTGAATTATTTTTAGTGCTATACACTTTTTTTACTGCATGTTCTTGTAAGTGTATAATGTTCTTAGGAATTCTATTTTAGGTAAATCTAAGAAGGCAGGGAAATCAAATGAACTTCTATACCTTTATTTTCTTAACTGACTCTAATACCCTAGTGCAAAAACATATGATCATATTTTGATATTTTCTTTATTATAACTTAGAAAGTTCAAACTAATGTGATTATAAACTTTGAGGGATTTGAAATTTGATACTTCAGTGGTCAAAATGAAGAACTTTAGAAGGATGGTGTCTCCTTAATCTATACTTTATCCCATTTTAATTTAGTGTCACTTTTGGTATGAAGACGCAAGTGCCACAGTTGTAAGAGTTGGAAAATACTCTACAGAGTGCAAGACAAAGGAAGCTGTGGAAATTCTCCACCAGCAGTTCAATAAGTATATCATGCCCTCAGTGCCTCAGCAAGAAGAAAGGATTCAGGAGATCAGTGACCTAGCCCAGCGCTTATATGGTGAGGTCTTTTTAAAAATATCCAGCAATTTGCCATTGAACAAATCTATAGCCACCTAATCCAGCAGAAAGCAGAACATGGCAGGCCTTCAGGGTCCTCACTGTAGCAACTACTTGGGGGAAGAGACTCAAGATAAGAGCCCATCTCTATAAAAGTAAGCAGGAGGGAAAATAGGAAGTAACTTCTGCCTGCAGGAGAGGAGGCCTTTGGATTTTCACTATCTTGTGTAAACCCTCCTTCTCTGTGTTCTTTTCTCCCCTATTCCTGTCGCTCATCCCCAGGGTAATAAAACCAGAACAATGCTCTGCTTATTCCAGTGTATTTTATCCACTGTATTCTATTCAGTTTCCAAACACACTAACTACTCACAAAGACCAAGACAAGTTAAATCCCCCTCCCATTATTCATCATCCTGCATCCTGCTTTGTCTGCATTCCTGGCCCTTATCACCAACTGACAAATTGTATAGTTATTTGTCTATTGCCTGGCTTTTACACCAGACTGTAAGCTCCATGAGAGAAGGGATTTTGCCTGTTAGTTTACTGCTTTGTGGTATGTACTAAGTACTTCACAAATATTTGGTGAATAAATGAATCATTGAGTAAATACCTTGTATAAATAAATGAATGTCATGAATCTTCATCTGCTCAGTATGAAAGCTATGCAGTTTTGAAAATTTTCATCAAGTAAGATGCTTTAGGAATATTATTTTAACTCTTACAGGCTACCCAAACATCACTGGACCCAGAATTTTAATGCAAATAAATTTATCTAAAAAAAAATTTGAGTACCTATTATCTATGAAGAGGTGCGATTGATTTAAAGACAAATAAAACTTAGTTTCTTCATTTGAGAATCCACAACCTAGGCCTAGAAGTCATGTTATGGTTAATGCAGTAAGAAAGGTATGAAAAGTGAGTATTGGTTTGCTAGGGTTAACATCACAAGATACCATAGACTGGGCAGCTGAAACAACAGAAATTCATTTCCTCACAGTTCTGGAAGCTGGAAGTCCAAGATCACAAGGTTGAGGTGCTGACAGGATTGGTGTTGCCTGTGGCTTCTTTCCTTGGCTGGCGGCCGGCTGAGTTCTTGCTGCCTTTTCATACAGGCATTCCCCTGTGCACAGGCTCGCATTGGTGTCTCTCCCTCATCTTTTGTGGGAGGGATCCAGTCGTATAGGATTAGGGCCCGTCCTAATGGCCTCATTTTTACTTAATCACCTCTTGAAAGACCTTATCTCCAAATGTGGTAACATTCTGAGATACTGGTGGTTGAGGCTTCAATTTACGAATTCTGGAGGAGACACAGTTCAGCTCATAACAACGTGAAATACAGCTTAGTCTAAGCCATGGAGTCTGTAATCCTGGTTTCAAATCCCTGCTCCTGCAATGATTGTCTGGGTAACCTGAGACTCTTTGAGTCTCAGTTTCATCATTTGTAAAATGTGATAGAACCTAGAGAATCCAAGGAGAATTACATTAATGCGTATAAAGTGCTTAGCCATAACCTGTTAACAACAGGGATGAGCCTTAAAGACATAATGCTAAGTGAAAGAAGCCAAACACAAAAAGACAAATATTACATGATTCCACTTACAGCAGGGACCCAGAGTAGTCGGATTTAAGAGATAGAAAGTAGAGTAGTGGTTACCAGGAGTTCGGGGCAGAGAGAAATGGAAGCTGTTTTTTAATAGGTACAGAGTTTCAGTTTGGGAAGATGAAAAAGTTGTGGAGACGGATAGCGGTGATGGCTGCACAACAATGAGAATGTATTCAATGCCACTGTACTGCACACTTAAAAATGGTTGAAATGGTAAATGAATGAATGAATGAATAAATAGGTAAATAAGTAAATAAATAAATAAATAAATAAATAAATAAATAAATAAATTACAACGTTTAGCCATAGTCAAACAATGAACACTCACTACATGGTAGCTATTTTTTTTTTTTCTTCAACGTTTTTATTTATTTTTGGGACAGAGAGAGACAGAGCATGAACGGGGGAGGGGCAGAGAGAGAGGGAGACACAGAATCGGAAACAGGCTCCAGGCTCTGAGCCATCAGCCCAGAGCCCGACGCGGGGCTCGAACTCACGGACCGTGAGATCGTGACCTGGCTGAAGTCGGACGCTTAACCGACTGCGCCACCCAGGCGCCCCCATGGTAGCTATTTTTATTGTTATTCAGGTAGAGAGAAAAAAAATCTAGGAGGGCAAAGATTAAGAACATTTCAGAGATATTGCTATTTGAAGTAGATCTTGGAGAGTACATAGGGTTTTGACAGCAGAGAGTGGGGGAAGGGTATTCTTGGTATAGGAAAGAATACTCTGGCTATGGGGATTCGCAGGGGGAGAGTTGCTGGTTCAGTTTGACCAGAACTAAGTGTGTGAGGGAACTAGGGTGGCATACGCTTGGGAGAAGCACCTTGAAATTATATTATGGAGGGCTTTGAATCCATGAATAAAGAATGATTGAATGTTCAAAAACAGGAGAAAATGGATTAGAGTGGAGCTTTAAGAATATTAACAAAGCAACATAGTTTAGGCTACATGAAAGTGACGTGGTACAGCAGATTTGTAAACATTTTCCTAGGGTACCTGTTTTTCATGCCTTCATTCATTTATTTATCTATTCAACAAGTATTTATTAAGCACTTACTATCTACCAGCCTTTACACCAGACACTGGGGAAATGAATTAACACCCTAGCAGAGTTTGTTTGTTTGTTTGTTTGTTTGTTTGTTTTCTGCTAAGGATTTGACCTCAAAAAATAGTTGTTTTGTTTTGTTTTGTTTTGTCTTTTGTCTTTTGTCCCTTCTTCTCACCAGGTTTTGAAGAAGGGCAGAAATATGCTGAGAAAATAGTGGCAAAACACAAAGAGGTTCTTGAATCTATCACTGAATTATGCGTCTCTCTCACAGAGCTTGAAGAAAAGCTGAAGGTAATTTCTTCTTCCCAGAGTATGTATTTTCAAGTGATATAAATAAAAATGTGTTGATAAGTGTCTTCTGGTCCAAAGATGTTCTAATGGAAATTCTCAAGGGACATAATGTGCACATTTGTTTCACAGCTTTCTAACATAATTATCTGGGTGTTTCCGATAATTAATTCTGTTTCTTTTCCATCACTGCAGAGAAAAATATTGCTGGGAATGAGGGCTAAACACAATTAAGGTGTCTCATTTACATTTTCATGGATCACATCCTAAAGGATAAATGTATGCCATTAAAATCAAAGTAAAGTCTGTATTAAGTAGCCTTATACTTTCATTCCCAGATAATAAATGTAAGGATTCTTTTTCCTTCCAAATTGTGGCCCCGGAGAAAATAAAACTAAATCTTCACGTATTAGATTCATTGAACATTTAGCTTCATGGAAGTATTGAACTAATCATTAGCATCTTTCATGAAGTAATAAGCTGATGGAATAAAAAATAGAAAATATGTTGATGTCTAATCCCTAGGCAAAAATCCAGTTATGAGAGAGAAATGCATATATTGTTTTGTCTGTATTTTATGAAAACTAGCTTCATTAGTACTATTTTAACAACTGGCTGAAAGAACTAGTTACTTAAGATGTAGAGAATGACAAGGTAATTAAGAGCACAAGCCATAGAGTAAAATACAGCTGCCTCAGAATACCAATTCTCCAAATAACTGGATTTGTGATTTGGGGCAAGTTACTTCATCTGTTTGAGTCTCAGTTTCTTGATCTATAAAATGGAGGAAATAGGGGATCCTAATCACAGAGTAACCCTGAGGATTCAATGTGAAGACACCCATGGTTATTGTGATTATTGTTGATATTGAGACATAATGGTGCTCTTGCAGTTCAGAGCAGAATTCTATTTCTAGCAACCTTTTTTTTTTCTGTATGAATTTCCACATCATAAATTTGAGTACTCAGTCCATTCAGAATAGTTTGCTTATCTTTTAACTGAGTGGGTGACCAATCAAGTTATCTTTTTCTTTAAGAAACAGATTTTCAACTTTTTTTCTTTTTTTTTTTTTTTACCATTTAATTAACACTGCAATGAACATCTTCTTGCAAAAAGATTTTTTTTTCTCTTGTATTGTTACCTACACATGAGCTCTCCAGGGCAGATTTAGGTAAATGAGTACAAAATTGTTAATGTTCCTAATATACATATGTTAAATTAAATTCCACAAATATTTTAGAATTTTAATGCCATCAATAATGTATGAATTTGCTATGGGTCTTATATTATCTTTTTAAACAATGATCATTTCCTCCCCACCTCCATCCAACCCTCCGAGGATCTGTTTCTTCTCTTGACTTCCAGGACACAGCTTGAAAACTGCTACTTCCCCTGACTCTTTGCTCTTTACTATCTACAACATCCCTCCCATTTCTGTTGTACTTCTTCAAGTGAGGGCCACTTAATAAAATTTACTCTCTCAAAGTGATATTCCTTTCTGCTTTCACCTTCATGGCCGTTCTTTCTGAAAGCTCTACCCACTCCCTCTCCTCACTTCCTCATTTCCCATTCTTCTTACACCCCTGTAATCAGGATTGCACCCTCTTTTTCTTATTCCCAACCCATCACTTGGATTCCCTTTTGCACTAGTCAGGAGCATCCTGATTATACACTCCAGCTGGATTACCCTTCCTAATGCTAATGTCATTTTTACACTCAAAACACTTGACTACAAATTCTTCATTGCTTACTATATAAAGTTTAAACTCAAGGCCTTCCGGTATTCCAAGGCTGTCTTTCCAAATCAGTGTGCTTCTATACTCATCGTAGGCTCCTGTCTCACTGGTCTGCTACCCCACATTTCTGAGTTTTCTCCTCCTAAACCTTCCTGTACATGACCTTCTCTCTCTGCTTATCTAAATTTTACTATCTCTCAAAGCCAAACCTAAATGCTGCCTCCTCCACAGTTCCTTCGTGGTCTGGGTCCCTGCCTCTCTGATTCCCCCATTCTTTCCTACTGTGATCATCACATATAACTACCATTAGTACCCCAAACCATTTACTCCATTACACCTGAAGAAACCCTATGACTCTGTTCAGCTTAGGGTCCCATACATTTAACACTATTCTTTGCCTGAAGCTTGTTCTCCAGAAAGAGTTGTGTGGCATTTGTAGTAAAAACTCAAAGGATTGACACAAAGAAGAAGAATCATTCAATACATAGCTCAAAAAGATATGATTTGGGTGGATATAAAAGTGAGGAAGAGCCTCTCTGGCAAGAGACAGGGGCATCAGCAAGGCTCTTACCAGTTACAGCCTGAACAAAAGCTTGTCAAAGAATTCTTACTAACAGTTTACATATGTTTGCATGAAAGCATAAACATCTAGTTTTTATGTTTTTAAGGTTGGTGCTATGGCTCTTTTGTAGGGGTTATTAAAAATAGGCCCAGAAATCCCTATCAAGGGTAAAATAGTGATAATAATCCTTTCTATTTGGATAGCAATTTGAGATTTACAAAGTCTTTTCATATATATTACTTCAGTGATTTGCAAATAATCTTGTGATGGTAGTAAAGCAAATGTTGTTTTCCTTGTTTTAGAGGTGAAGTTCAAAGAATGTAAAAGTGCTTTGCCTGGGGCCTTACCATCAGTAGTGGAGGTTCTGGAATTATACAATTCAAACTCTAGTATTCTTTCCACAACAACCACCATTTTGGAATTAGATGTCAAGTGTGTACCAAAGCAGAGTAACTTAACCAATAGCACAAACCAGCTTAAGTTTTAGAGTTAGACTAAAAGTTGAGTCTCCCCAGTAAGCATCTCCCCAAATTCTCTGAGTCCATATAGCACGTTGAGCACATTGAGGAACATGCTGTTTCTTTAAGGCCCATCTGACCATGGGCCTGATCATGTTTCAGGTGGAATAGGGAATGTTCTGGTGCAGTATAATTAATCATCCTAAATGTGGTGTACCTGAGGCTCCTTTTATCTTTCCAAAGTCTTCTCAGCCCCCACAGGGGTTCCCCGGCAGCTTGCAAACACCTATACTTCCATGACTAAAACAGCCCTATGAGCTACAGGAGCAAAGTATCATCATCCACATGAAGCATCCTTTGTTCTCAATTGTTTTTTCTTTAATGTACTCAGTGATATCTCCTTCCTCTCTTCCTGAGTCTCCCAAATATTTGCTTATGTAAAATCTCTGGATTTCCTCTTTGCTCTCCACCAGAACCTTCAGACATTTCTTCCTCCTCACCACTCCCCCAGACTTTCCTAATGGCTTAGACTGCCATGCACAATGTTTTTTTTTCCTCTGGAGAACGCTCCCTGTAGGTGCATCCTATTAGAGCAATGACTTTGTTCCTGCTGGGCTTTTGAACCACCAGTTTTTACTGGCAATGAACTTGATCAAAGGAGTGAGGTAGGAGGGGAGCTGGAAACTTAACAAGATAATTTTGTAAGTCACATCCTGGGCTGGGCATAGTCACTCTCCTGTAGAATACATTTGCTGAAAGGTTGCAAGTGGCCTATGTTTTCTTCCAAGTGGTTGTTGTGTAGCACTGTGCCTCCAACTTTCCTGGCCCAGACTCTGACTAACCATCTCTTTGTACAGCAGGGAGACATTTTAAAAATGAATCTGAATTTGGAAGATCTCCATGATGACTTTGTTGACCTGCTAAAAGAACCAGCAAGAAATAAGCAGACATTATTCAATGAAGAAAGAAATAAGGTAATGAAACCATGTAGTCTCAGTTTTGCATTTTGAGATTAGAATCCCTTTTCATTGAAAAAAAAAAAGTGAATTAAAGCCTTCTTATCTATCTGAATCAAATCTTTCAATGTGATTGCCCTCATCCTGTACCTCCTTTCTACCCTTTACTTAGTACTTCTCCCACCTATGTTATTTCCCTCTGAGCACTTCCTATTGAATACTGGGACCATAGTAGTTCACAGTGGTATTGGGATAGCTGTTTAGTCACCATACTGTCACTCCAAACCACTCTTTTTTTAAGTTTATTTATTTATTTTGAGAGAGAGAACACTCGTGTGAGTGTGAGTGGGGGAGGGGAAGACAGAGAGGGAGAGAAAGAGAATCCCAAGCAGGCTCCACACTGTCAGCATGGAGCCTGATGCAGGATTCAAACCCATGAACTGTGAGATCATGACCTGAGCCAAAATCAAGAGTCGGACTCTTAACAGACTGAGCCACCCAAAAGCCCCCCCAAACCACTTCTGTCACACCACCAAGCTATGATTTTGTTGTTTTACATTACCCACTAGAAAACCATAATACCTGAAATTAACTTTTTTAAAACTGCATGTATGTATGTATGTATGTATGTATGTATTTTGGGGGACGGGAGGGCAGAGAGAGAAGGAGACAAAGGATCTGAAGTGGGCTCTGTGCTAACAGCAGAGAGCCCGATGCGGGGGTGGAACTCACTGTGAGATCATGACCTGAGCTGAAGTCAGATGCTTAACCAACTGAGCCACCCGGGTGCCCAAAATTAGCTTGTATCTTGTTCCCACAGAAGTTACCTCTAAGATGATATTTCCATGTACATATACTAAAACATAGAACCCAACTGAAATATAAATACTAAAGTACAAAAATGTTTAAATTACTTTAAAATTTATGTATTACAGATAAATTGAGCATGTAGCAAAAACTGCAAACATTCACAAAATGCAAATATTTTATGATTTCAAAAGCATTATTTAAATCACATCATTATGCAATTTTTGGTATAAGTTGCTCACTCTATTCATAGCTGCTGGACTATAATTAGCTCTTGTCTTTTTGCTTTGCCAGTTTTGCTTCCAATGTTCCTCTCTCTCCCAAGGAACTGAAGGAACAAACAGAGTCAACATTATTCTCAACTGTCCCCAAATTAATAAAGTATACTTCTTGTGATATGAGAGTTTAAAATAAATATCTCCCCACTTGTAGTTATCTCATGGAAAAAGATTTATCTTTTCTTAAAGTCATTACCATGCTTAGATCTTCTATATAGGTCGTGTTCCATAGGTTCAATCTTTGTCAAGGTCTAGTGCAATTATACAACCTCCAGGCAGCAAGTGTCATTACGCAAACTGACTTTGTTGTTGGATGGCCTTGAAGCACTTAAACCCTGATTCCACCCTGAGGCAAAGGAAAGCTGCCAAACCTTGGTTACTTTGTTAAACCTTAGTCTTATGTCTAATGATCTTTAGTTATTGTGATTGGTCTAAATCAGGTCTTCTCAATCTCAGCGCTGTTGCCATTTTGGCCCAGAGAATTCTTTGCTGTGGAGAGCTGTCCTGTGCATTACAGGATATATAGCAACATTCCTGGCCTCTATCAACTAGATGCCAGTGGCACGCCTCCCCCACCCACCCAGTTGTCACAACTAAAAAATGTCCATGGACATTGCCAAATGTTCCCTGGGGAGCAAAATCACCCTCAATTGAGACCAAGTGGTTGAAATAAAAAAAGAATAACACTAAATGCATCAATGTTCATTCTTTCTTCCTTCCTTTCTTTCCTTTTATTCTCAAGTTAGTTAACATACAGTGTAGTCTTGGCTTTAGTAGAATCCAGTGATTTATCACTTACATATGACACCCAGTGCTCATTCCAACAAGTGCCCTCCTTAATGCCCAGCGCCCATTTAGCCACTTCCCCCCACCCATCTCCCCTCCAGCAACCCTCAGTGTGTTCTCTGTATTTATAGTTTGCCTCCCTTTCTGTTTTTTATCTTATTTTTCCTTCTCTTCCTCTATGATCATCTATTAAGTTTCTCAAATTCCACACATGAGCAAATTCATATGATACCTGTCTTTCTCTGACTTATTCCACTTAGCAAAATATCCTCCAGTTGCAAAATATCCTCCAATGGCAAAGTTTCATTCTTTTTCATTGCCAAGTAACATTCCATTGTGTGTGTGTATGTATGTAATATATACATACCACATTTTCTTAATCCATTCATCAGTTAATGGACATTTGGGCTTTTCCATAATTTGGCTATTGTTGAAAGTGCTGCTATAAACATTGGGGTGCATGTACACATGCCCCTTCAAAACAGCATTTTTGTATCCTTGTGATAACTTCCTAGTAGTACAATTGCTGTGTTTTAAGGTACTTCTATTTATAATTTTTTGAGGAGCCTCCACACTATTTTCCAGACTGGCTGCACCAGCTTGCATTCCCACCAACAGTGCAATAGGGTTCCCCTTTCTCCACATCCTTACCAACATCTGTTGTTTCCTGAGTTAATTTTAGCCGCTCTGACCAGTGTGAGGTGGTATCTCATTGTGGTTTTGATTTGTATTTCCCTGATGGTGAGCAATGTTGAGCATCTTTTCATGTGTCTGTTGGCCATCTGGCTGTCTTCTTTGGAAAAGTGTCTAATCATGTCTTCTGCCCATTTCTACTGGATTATTCGTTTTGGGTGTTGAGTTTGGTAAGTTCTTTATAGATTTTGGACAACCCTTTATTGGATATGTCATTTGCAAATATCTTCTCCCATTCCACCAGTTGCCTGTTGGTTTTGTTGATTGTTTCCTTTGCTGTGCCATAGCTTATTACCTTGATGAGGTCCCAACAGTTCATTTTTTGCTTTTATTTCTCTTGCCTTTAGAGATATGTCAAGTAAGAAGTTTCTGCAACCCAGGTCAAAGAGGTTGCTGCCTATTTTCTCCTATAGGATCTTGATGGTTTCCTGTCTCACATTTAGGTCTTTCATCCATTTTGAATTTATTTTTGTTCATCACATCTTTTTTTTATTAACAAAAAAATTTAATGTTTATTTTTGAGAGAGCCAGACACAGTACAAGTAGAGGAAAAGCAGAGAGAGAGGGAGATACAGAATTTGAAACAGGCTCTCGGCTCTAAGCTGTCAGCACAGAGCCCAAAGTAGGGCTTGAACTCACAAATCACAAGATCATGACCTGAGCCGAAGTCAGACACTTAACTGACTGAGCCACCCCGGCACCACTGTGCATCTCATCTTCTTAACTAAGTTTCTAAGAGATACTAAATTCCTCTTATCTTTTAAATTCTGCACATTTGTCTGCACTGCCAACCAACCCACATTTATTAAGACTTAAAGTGAAGGTTATTGCTACCAAAGCAAGCAATTTATTGCTTTACTTTTAATTCATTTATTTTATTGCTTTTATTTATTTTTCTTAGAAGAAAAATTAAATGAACAGATGGTTTTAAATAAAAAAATCAAGATTTATTTTCATTGAGAAATTGATTTTATTTTAATATAAGTTATGGGGCGCCTGGGTGGCGCAGTCGGTTAAGTGTCCGACTTCAGCCAGGTCACGATCTCGCGGTCCGTGAGTTCGAGCCCCGCGTCGGGCTCTGGGCTGATGGCTCAGAGCCTGGAGCCTGTTTCCGATTCTGTGTCTCCCTCTCTCTCTGCCCCTCCCCCGTTCATGCTCTGTCTCTCTCTGTCCCCCAAAAAATAAATAAACGTTGAAAAAAAAAAAGGTGATAGATCATCTGTTATTTAGTATAAAAGTGAAGGAACAAAACAGGGATATCCACACTCACCACTGTTATTTAACAAGTACTGGAAGTCCTAGCCTCAGCAATCATACAACAAAAAGAAATGAAAGGTATTCAAATCAGCAAGGAAGAAGTAAAACTTTCACTATTTCCAGATGACATGATACTCTCTATAGCAAACCCAAAAGAGCCTACCAAAAAATTACTAGAATTCATAATGAATTCAGTAAAGTTGTAGGATACAAAATCAACACACAAAAATCTGCTGCATTTCTATACACCAATAATGAAGCAGCAGAAATAGAAATTAAGGAATCAATCCCATTTACAATTTCACCAAAAACAATTTGGTTAGGAATAAACCTTACTAAAGAGGTAAAAGACCTATACTCTCAAAACTATAAAACACTGATGAAAGAAATGGAAAATGATACAAAGAAATGGAAAGATATTCTGTGCTCATAGATTGGAAGAATAAATATTGTTAAAGTTTTACAATAGCCAAATAGTCAAAGCAACTTTGCAAAAGAAAAGCAAAGCTGGAGGCATCACAATTCCAGACTTCAAGTTATATTACCGAAGTGTAGTGGTCCAAAACAGTACATTACTGGCACAAAAAAAGACACACAGGTCAATAGTACAGCATTGAGGACCCAGAAATGAACCCACAAGTATATAGTCAATTAGTCTTCAATAAAGCAGGAAAGAATATCCAGTGAGAAAAAATACAGTCTCTTCAACAAATGGTGTTGGTAAAACTGGAGAGCAACATGTAGAAGAATGAAACTAGACCACTTTCTTACACCATACACAAAAATAAATTTGAAATGTAATCCATGAAGACATAAACATCCTAGAGGAGAATATGCAGTAACCTCTTTGACATCGGCTATAGCAACTTCTTTCTAGACATGTCTCCTGAGGCAAGTAAAAAAAGCAAAAATAAACTATTGGGACTTCATCAAAATAAAAAACTTCTACACAGTGAGGGGAACAATCAACAAAACTAAAAGACAGCCAACAGAATGGGAGAAGCTATTTGCAAATGACATACCTGTTGAAGGGTTTGTATCCAAAATCTGTAAAGAACTTACCAAACTCAACACCCCCAAAAACAAATAATCCAGTTAAGAATTGGGCAGAAGACATGACAAGACATTTTCAAAAGGCATACAAATGGCCAGCAGACACATGAAAAGATGCTCAACATCACCAGTCATCAGGGAAATACAAATCAAAACTATAATGACATACCACCTCACACCTGTCAGAATGGCTAAACACAACAGAAGATACCTGTGTTAGTGAAGATGTGGAGAAAGAGGAACCCTCTTACACTATTGGTGGGAATACAAACTGGTGCAGCAACTCTGGAAACAGTATGGAGCTTCCTCAGAAAGTCAAAAATAGAACTACCCTACAATCCAGCAATTGTACTACTAAGTATTTACTCAAACTATACAAAAATACTAATTCAAAGGGATACATACACCTCAATGTGTATAGCAGCATTATCTACAATAGCCAAATTATTAAAACAGCCCAAATGTCCATCAACTGATGAGTGGATAAAGAAGATGTGGTGTGTCCATATATATATATATATATATATATATATATATATATATATATATACATAGACACACACACAATGGAATATTATTCAGCCATAAAAAATAATGAAATCATACCATTTGCAAGGACATGGATGGAACAAGAGGGTATTATACTAAGTGAAATAAGTTAGTCAGAGAAAGACAGACACCATATGATTTTACTCATGTGGAATTTAAGGAACAAAACAAATGAGCAAAGGAAAAAAAGAGAGAGAGAGAGGCAAACCAAGAAACTGACTCTTAACTACAGAGAACAAACAAACTAATGATTACCAGAGGGGAGGGGAATGGGTTAAATAGGTAATGGGGATTAAGGAGAGCATTTGTTGTGATGAGGACCAGGTATTGTATGGAACTGTTGAATCACTATATTTTATACTTAAAACTAATATTACATTATATGTTAACTAACTGGAATTTAAATAAAAACTTAAAAAAGTAAAGAGAACAATTCTACCAGACTATTACAAGAATATACTCATCACAGGATTTTCTCTTGGTGATAATAAAGTGCTTCTCATTTTTCTAACCCCAAAATGCAGCAGGTGGAATTAGGCAATTTAGCAAATGCAGTGCCCATTGCACTGCTAACAGATTAGAGATAGTGTCTTCCCTCCAAGGTGAGTACCAAAGCCAAATCCATAGTAATATTTGAAAACTCCTAAGATTAAACAGATACCCAGAATATTAAGAGACTCCCCCAAAACCACAGAACTATTCAGTAGAGGATGCAGGCTTACAATGCCCACATTTAGAGTTATAGAATTCAAGTGCTATAAGGGATTTAACAATCATCTGATCAAATCTCATTTTATAGTTGAGGAAACTGAGACTAAAAGAGATAAAATATTTTGCCCTCCAAGAATCATAGAGGGTAGTGTCGGCATTGGGCAGGCAGTGCCATTCTCCTGAATTTCAGACACGTTAACTTTTTCTGTAAGACCGAAAGTGAGCTCTAAGGAACGGCTCTGTGTAAATAAGCTGCTTTGTAATGACACTGCAGATTCTCCTGCCAACCTGTTCCCTCGCTCTTCCCCTTCATCTGTTTACATGATGATTAATAAAGCAATAGCATGGAAGTACTTTTTTTTGGTATTAATAAGGACTTTTAATTCTATGAGATAGATCTGTAAGTTAAGGGTTTTCCTGGGCCACAAAGGAAATCATAGCCAGGAAATGATGTTGCCAGTTTAAGACTCAGGTATATTAGTTAATTCTCATAGGTTAAAGATACTGCCAACAAAAGCAGGGAATTTGGGAGCCTACTCTGAACCGAGCTCATTTAAACTACATATTTAAATAGAATCATTCATTTTTGCAGGGAAGTGAAAGAATTCAATCCTGTATGACTCAGAGTCAGGGACACACGGGCAGTGAAGGCATCAATCCCCACTGCACAATGGTGTTCTGTGGTTGCACCCCAAGAAGATCAAGTAATATAAAACAAATTTATGTTTTCAAAGTTCCCCTCAATATACATACATTATCTCAGAGTCTAGTTTGGAGATAACATATCATAGAAATGACAATTTAAAAATTTAAGAACCAGTTACTTAACTTTCCCCACAGTCTTAGAACCAGACTAATATGGGAGAACAGTTGCTCAGATGGACGAGATCATAAGACCCACAGGTTATTGGATACTGTCTCACCTCACGGAGAAAGTTGTCTGGATTCACCTGCTTGAATAAAGTACATAACTGCAAAAAAGAAAAAAAAATGGCACATAGTGTTAATGCTTGCTTAATTACAGGTGGCAACATCAAAAATATCTATTGTAAGTACTTTTTATCATTTGCTTTATAATTTATTATTTTTATAAATTCAAGTTTAGTTGACACACAATGTTATATTAGTTTCAGGTATGTAACATAGTTATTTGACAGGTCTATACCTTATGCTATGCTCACCACAGCTGTAGCTACCATCGGTCACCACACAGTGCTATTACGACACCGTTGGTCATATTCCCTATGCTGTACCTTTTATCCTCATGACTTAGCTGGAAGTGTGTACTTCTCATTCCCTTTCACCCATTTTGTCCATCCCCCTCTGGCAACCATTAGTTTGTTCTCAGTATCTGAGTCTGTTTCTGCTTATAGTTTGTTTATTCATTTGTTTTATTTTTCAGATTCCACATACAAGTAAAATCCTGTGGTATTTTTCTTTTTCTGACTTATTTCACTTAGCATAAATACCCTGTAGGTCTGTCCAAATGTCCCAATGGCAAGATCTCATTTTTTATGACTGAGTAATATTCCATTGTGTGTATATATGTGTGTATGTGTATATCTATATCTATCTATATCTGTATCTGTATCTGTATCTGTATCTGTATCTGTATCTATATCATCACATCTTCTTTATCCATTCATCTATTCATATCCTGCCTTTTGTAAATAATATTTTAGGGGCACCTGGGTGGCTCAGGTGGTTAAGCATCCAACTCTTGATCAGCTCAGGTCATGATCTCATGGTTTGGAAGTTTAAGCCTTGCATCAGGCTCCACACTGAAAATGCCAGCCTGCTGGGGATGAGATATTCTCTCTCTCTCTCTCTCTCTCTCTCTCCCCCTCTCCTTCTCCCCTTCTTTCCCTCTCTTCACTACCCACATGCTCTATCTCCCAAAATAAATAAATAAACATTTTTTTGTTGAAGTTTTTTTTTTTTTCATATTTTGTGAGAGAGAGACAGAGCACAAGCAGGGGAGGGGCAGAGAGAGAGGGAGACAGAATCTGAAGCAGGCTCCAGGCTCTGAGCTGTCAGCACAGAGCACGACGTGAGGCCTGAACTCACGAGCAGTGAGATCATGACCTGAGCTGAAGTCGGAAGCCCAACCGACTGAGCCACCCAGGTGCCCCCAATAAATAAACATTTTAAAAAAATAATGGTGTTTCAATAAACATAGGGATGTATAATCTTTTCAAACTAGTGTTTTTATTTTCTTTGGGTAAATACCCAGTAGTGGAATTATTGGATCATATGGTATTTCTATTTTTAATTTTTTGAGGAAATTCCATACTGTTTTCCATAGTAACTTTACCAGTTTATATTCCCACCAACAGTGCATGAGGGTTCCTTTTTCTCCACATCCTCATCAAAACCTATTATATTTTGTCTTTTTTATTCCAGCCATTCTGAAAGGTGTAAGGTGATATCTCACTGTTGTTTTAATTTGCTTTCATCATGGAAGTACTTTTATACCAAACAATCAGTGGAGTACTCTTATCAAACTGGGTGAGGACAGCCCTGTGCCCTCTACTAATCCTGATCACCTGTAGGCGGCAAAGGCGTTCTTAAGACATTTGCTTTGGAAAAAAATGGGAAAGGGACAAAGTTTTCTTCACCATCTTTCTGTTCTCATCTCTTTTATTTTGTCTACCCCAAGTGTGCAATGCTACCAACTCACCCCTTGGCTGCCCAAAGCCCCTTCCAAAAGCCTTCCCCAGAAATGTCTTTCATAGAGAAGTCCTGTGTTCAAGATCATTCTTTCTCTACTTCCTACTTACCTTCATTAAATCTTATTTATACCAGGATAAGAGTATTGTGGGACTATTTGGAAAGATAAAGTCTTCTGATGTTCCCTTAAATTTACCATATAGATGGCTCCCCATTGTGTGTACTTTGAGAATTTGTGCTACACACTTACTTCAAGGGATGTAGAATATTATTATATTCTCTATTCCAAACACTCACTTTGTTTGCCTACATGGCAATGGTTGTAAATCCAAGTGGTTATGGCTATCAGTGGAAATGAAAGTTTAGAAATCGTGACAGATATAAGAACTGAGGCCACACATTTAGGATTAATTAAAAGTTAATTGATCATTAGACATGAAAGTGGGTGAGATCTTTCAGGGGAAAAGTATAAAGAGAAGATTAGAGAACTTAAGACAAGATCACATACTATCCATATAATTAGAAGGTTGGGGAAGAAAAAGGAATCAACAAAAAGACAAACAGCAGCCAAGGATATAAGAGAAACAAGTTGAGAGTGAGTAGTGTTGTGGTGAATTAGATCAGCTTCCCAGCCATTCTGCCAGAACTTATTAAATTGATGCAAATATGCTCTGTCTGGAAATACCCCTTTCTGGAAACACACACACACACACACACACACACACACACACACACACTTTTTCCCTCTACTAATAGCAAAAATGATTTCATGGTGGGGAAATGTTAAAAAAAATAGTATATGTGAATGTTTGAAAGACATTTTCGTAAAGGAAACTGGTAGACCCAGAAAACTGTAACTCAGTGAGATTTAAATAGGTGAAGGGGAAAAAAATAAAAATAAAATAAATAAATAAATAAATAGGTGAAGGGGATTAGCAGCACACTTAATTGTGGTGAGCACTGAGTAATATATAGAATTGTTGAATCACTTATTGTACACCTGAAACTAATAGAACACTATATGTTAATTATACTTGAGTTTTAGAAATTAATTAATAAAAGAAGTTTTGTAAAATTCCATAGTGACTTAAAAATGAAAAGCTTATTTGCCTTTGAGAATAAAGGCAAAAATGCCAAGAGCCTACATGGATTGACTCAGAAAAACTTATATTAAATTCACCTTATTTTGCTTTTGCTTTGTGAGATGACTATTTAATGGATAATTCTAGATTAGTGTCATAAGCAAATTTATTCTGACTTCAAAAAGTCATTTGATAAACATATTTATGATCTCTTTCTTAAGGTAAGTGTAAGTACGTGAACTGAATAAGAGTTTGATTAGATTATAATTGTTCCAAGAATGTTAGGTAGTTCAACAGTGTCAACCTGGAAGATAGTTTGCCTTGCCTTGGGGAGACATCTGACTTTGTTCTAAACTCTGCAGTGTTCAACATTTTTATCAATGGCATTAATAGAAGAGGTAGAAAATTTTGGCTGATTAAAAACTCAGTATGAATTGGGGCACCTGGGTGGCTCAGTCGGTTAAATGTCCAACTTCGGCTCAGGTCATGATCTCATGGCTCATGAGTTAGAGCCCCGCATTGGCTCTGTGCTGACAGCTCAGAGCCTGGAGTCTGCTTCAGATTCTGTGTCTCCTTCTCTCTCTGCTCCTCCTCCACTCATGCTCTGTCTCTCTCTCTGTCTCTCTCTGTCTCTCTCTCAAAAATAAATAAATATTTAAAAAAATTTTAAAAACTCAGTATGAATAGCCACATATGGTTCTTATAAAAACACAAAAAGAACTAACATAATCATTTTAATAAAAATATATCACATAGATCAAGGAGATGTTGGTTCCATTGATTAGTTCCCATCTGGAAAGTAAATAAATCCTGGAAATAAACATATTTAGGGGAAACAGTATAAGTTGAAATGCTTCTGGAAAAGATTTCAGAACATTCTCTCTTATTGTCAGTAGAAATTATCTGTTAGTGTTATTTGCTGTGCAAAGTATTTTTCTACCTTAGGAATTGTAGGGAGTAAAAAAATAATATTCTTGGATTCCCTTCTGAGTTTGACACCACTGAAAGAGAGTCACGGGAGTCAGGAATCAATAGCTAGTAAAAGCAGGATTAGAGAATATGGCTTGGACTTTTCTAGTGGGTTTCCTAAAACTTTATCTCTGATTTAGATAGACTTGCCTACCTAAACACTTGGGTACACAGCTAGACAACCAGAGGCTTTCTGTACAGGGGCTTTTCATAGTTTAAATCTAACATGAATGCACACATTTGGTAGAAGACAGATCCACAGGAGAGGCTTCAAAAAGTCAGAGCTGAGCATGGTCAGTCTAAACCTGCAGTTAAGTAAGTCATTTCCTCCCCAAGCAGGAGGGAAGAGTGAGAAGATTAGCTTGGACTTTTATTCAAGTTTTTCTCCTAAGCCTGTTGCAAATTTTCAGACAATTCTTAAACATTACTCTTCTCTAGAGAGACACACATTACCCAAAGAAGGCATTAAGAAGTTGCGTGGCCATGGATGACCCTCAAATCAACAAATGCCTAGTAGGAGTAGGGCTTCCCAGAAGGTGACCTTGATGATAAAAGTTCTAGAGGCAAGGCAGAAGAAGACTGGAGGTTTTAGTAGAAGAAAGAGATTGACAGACTGTGAGACCAATTTTCCAAATAGTCAAAGAGCAGTTAAAAGAAGAGAGAAATTGGACATCTTTGTTGCTCCAGGAGGCCGGTTCAGATCCGTTGGTGGATACTGAGTGAAGGCATATCTTTGCTAAATATAGGAAGAGATTCTTAACACAAGTAAAGCATAAACTTCTATTCAAAGAAAAAACTCTTTCAGGAAAAGTGTTCAAACATAGGCTACCAGAATGTCATAGAGAAGTTGCCTATACTGAACAGGAAGTTGGACCAAAGTCCCTATGAAAAGGAAAATAAATGCAGAGCTAAGCTGATGTAGGAAAATCAAAAGAAGGAGGGGCATTTCCTACTGGATATGTGTTTATTTAGTTTTTGGGTTTTTTTAATGAGAAGGACTTTAAAAAACTTCTGGCTTTGGGGCGCCTAGGTGGCTTAGTTGGGTAAGCATCTGACTCTTGCTTTCAGCTCAGATCATGATATCACTGTTCGTGAATTTGAGCCCTGCATTGCACTCTGTGCTGACTACAGGAAGCCTGCTTGGGATTCTCTCTCTCTCCTACTCTCTGCCCCTCCCTTGCTCATGCTCTCTCTCTCTCTCTCTCTCTCAAAATCAATAAAGAAACTTAAAAAAATAATAAAAATAAAAATTCTGGCTTTTAGGCCCAGAGTTTAAACTTCTACTAAACGGCTGAAGGAAACCACTTTCTCCAAACCTATGCTTATAGTTTCTCTGAGGATAAGTCATGTCTCTGGGGTAGTCGAAGGAACACTGTTTTTACTTCTAATCTTCAACCTGAAAACACATTTATGTCTCAAAAATTATTTATAAAGTGAATGAGCTAAAATGAAGAACACAAAGTCAAGGCAAGACATAACTTTCTTATGTGCAAGCAGTGGCAATGGAAAAATCTCAATAATTTTTAAGAAAAAATGCACCCAAAAAGAGGAAAGGCAAGGAAGAAGTAGATATAAAACAACAGGCTGAGATAGATGAGATCCCCTTCAGCGTCAATGCTCTTTTGAGTTTGTGCCAGAAAGGATGGATATTTGAGCCTCTTTTTTAAAGCAGACATGGACATGGATTAGTGGGGAGAAATACTAGATCAGTGTAAGCAGGAGGTGATGTACTGCTGTTCACAGTCTCCTAGCATGACCTGCCCTCCACATGGCATGGAAAGATAAGTGGCAGGCACTCCTCTTTTGTATCTTGTGTTCTCTTGTGAAGGACTGTAACCTGTGATTGTTCCATTAATATCTACCTCCCCCACTGGGCTATTATCTCCCTGAGGGCAGAGACTGTATTTACTTTTACTCATTTCATCTCACCAATGCCTAACATGGCACCTAGTATGAAATAAGTGCTCAGTAGATATTTTGCAACAGGAGAATAAAAATAAGGCGCTTAAGAAAATAAAACCAGTCATTAAAAGTGACTTTATATGGCCTAGAATTGTCAAATTCATACTGACAGAAAGTAGAAGTGGTTGGGGGGATGGGAGAATGGATAGTTCAGTGTTTAATGGGTAAAGAGTTTCAGTTTGGGAAGATGAAAAAGTTCTGGAGCTGGATGATGGATGGTTGCACCAATGTGAATGTACTTAATACCATTGAACCGTGCACTTAGAAGTGGTTAAAATGGTAAATTTCATGTTATATATTTTACCATAATAATAATAATAATAGTAATAGTAATAATAATAATAATAATAATAATAATAATAAAGGATGGCTTTCCTAAGGAAAAAAAGAGGGGTTATTCTTAGGAGGGTCTGAGGGATCACCTAACAAGGGAGCCTCTGATGTTTAGGAGCTACGTGTTCACATGGAATGTAGACAAAACAAAGCAGAATTTGCCGGTGGAAGAAGGTTCCTCAGATCATGATTTGAAAGACATTCATCTGATTCAACCCCTTCATTAGAGATGAAAACTAGGGCCTTCTCTCCTCTCTTTCATAAGGTCTATCACATTTCATTCAGAGACTAGAGGTCAGTTTACCCATTTCTTAGTCATGGGATGGGACTGTGCCCAGTTTAAACAGACAGATGGTTTCAAGTTCAGTAATGCTTGTGTCAGGGCCCCGAGCTCTAATTCACTGTAGCTTTTCTTAGGTTGTCTGTCTGAAGTTGAGTTTGTGACTTGGAAAAAAACTCAATGACTAACTCAAAGCTTTGGCTTTTCTGTGTTGAAGGAGAAGGCGCAGGTAGAAGATATTTTGACTGTCAATGGAACAGGAGAGGGTCAGCTCCCACAGCACCTGACGCAGCTGCTCTCTGACAAAGAGGATGCTGTCCAAGGCCATCTCCTGCCTCCAGACATGCTTTCGGGAGAAGAATATGAGTGTGTCTCACCTGATGACATCTCCTTGCCTCCACTCCCGGAAAGCCCTGATTCCCCCCTTGCCCCTGCTGACATGGAAGTGGAGGGGCAGTCTAGCCCTCCCCGCAGCCTTCCCATGAGCAACTACAGGATGCAGACAGGGGCCAGCTGTCCAGGGGAGGCCCAGGAATCTGGCATCCCACCACCTGCTGCTTTTGCTGATGCTTACAATGATAAGAGAGAAACATTTTCAAGTCATTTTGAGAGGCCCTCTCCCCAGTTCAAAGCTGAAGTCCCATTAACCTCCCAAGGAATTTTGGAAAAAAGTACTGCCTTCTGCAAAATCAGTGCTAAACATCCAGAGAGCATGCTGAGTGAAGTGCATGAGAGAGCTTTACAACAGCACCCTCAGGCTCAGGGAAGTTTGCTAGAAACATGGGAGAAAGTGCATGCTGATAACAATGTCACTAAAACCCAAGACAGGCTGCATGCTTCCCAGGATGCATTCTCAGGCCTTGGGTTTCGATCAGGCTCCAGCCAGGTCTATCAGAGGCAAACAGTCCCCCAAGAGGAGATTAAATGTACATCAGCAAAGAACACCATGGTCAGCCTCGCTGGCCAGGCACCTAATTTCTCCAGGCTTCAGTCTAATGTAACTGTCATGGAAGGTTCTCCAGTGACTTTGGAAGTTGAAGTGACAGGATTTCCAGAGCCTACACTGACATGGTGGGTAGCTTACAATGACAAGTCATAAACAAACACATTGAATGACTGAGCAAATCATTCTGTGTGCACTAACTGAAAGGTTTAGGGACAGCTGATTAATATTCTGCAACACTGCAAATCTGCATGATTCAGCCTCACATCGGCCCCCAACTCTGACTGTAGTCCCAGCATGGCTAAAATCCCCTAGAAAGAAAAGTAACCACACAAAATAATAGTTGACTAACTCCAAAAGCACTGCAACTTAGCTGTGTTCTTTTTTGTTTGTTTTTGTTTTCTGGTATTAGTTTAACATTCCACATTTCTGAAGACTATGGGTTGAAATTCTTTCCCCTTGTTTATGTCTACAAAAGCATGACATTTTCTTAGTCTAACATCCCATATTCGATTCAAAAACATACGAATGTGGGTTTTTCTCTTTTCCTTCATTTGCCTATTTCATCTTTTCCCTCTTCCCAACGGAGTCACACACCACTTTTGTGATATTTGTTTGTTTCACTAAGATTTCTTTCCATAAATTTCTTCAGTGTGAGAGATGGAATAAAAATATTTCTTTCATAGTTGCTCCCGGTGACAGGTAATAAACCCATTTTTGAAAGGTGGTGTAATAACTGAGCTGTAAACAATAGGATTTCCCTCTGGAGACATCATTATTTTTTAGCGTGTTTGTTTTAATAGAGAGTAAACTGCAGAATACAGGGTTTGAATCACTGTTGTTTTAAAAAGTAGTTCTCACTTTCTCAACACGTGGGTTACTTCTAAACATTTAGAAATTTTTTTATCTTTGAAAAACAAAATTAATTTTTGTTCTTAAGTAGATTTATCTGAGGACAAAGTTACAAATAGGTGAGACTGAATTCATACTCATCAACTAAGATAAGTAAGGTAACATTTACTTATCATAATATTTCGGTAGACATTAACAGTTCCGATGACTGTGTGTGCCCATTGACGATACTTGAAGTGTGAGGTGGTTATCTGAAGAATCTATGGGAAAACTTTGGTTCCTCAGATCATTAAAAGAAACTGCACTTATGCTACACTGCAGCTGTTTGTGCTTCTGTTTTATTTTGTTGTTTTTACAATTGCATGTTTTTGACAGATGAGGAATTTCATATTTATGAATTTGAAAGATATTTAATTCATTATTAAATATCAGTTCACCCCAAAGAAAATGTCGTCTGCAGTGTTTCTTGGTTTTGTCCACACAACAAATAACTTAGTTAGTATTTCTTGAAGAACTATTGCAATATTGTGAAAAGATACCTTGCTTTTGGATTTACAATTAAGTTTTGCTCAATTAACAACTGGCAAAGTCTTGGAATCATACATGCTTAGGACACTCATAAAAATGCAAAGTTATCACTTAGGCAATGGGAACAGAAAATGACTCAGGTTTGCCACCACTTCTTAGGCGAAGGAACATGGGTGTAAATAAATAGAAAAGAATCTAGAATATACAAAATAAATTATTTGCTTTCTAAAAAGAGGCAGCTGCTTGTGTTCATAGGAAACTTTTCAAAACATGTCATTAACAGTAATAATCCAATTACATAAATGCCTTTCATAATTAGAAATCATTTTCTTCTAATGAAATTAATTCATAGAAATTAAATGAGTTCATTTCACCAGGAAATGCTATATAAGTGCCTTTCTCTAAAACAGCATATTGATACTCTGACATGGATCTTGTGGGGTCCACGAATACGATGGGATGGATGAGTCTTGCTCCAACATAGATTCCCAGAAGTCACAGGCTGCTGTTCCATAGCAGCTAAAAGAATGACACAGGCCAAAGAGAGGTGTGCCATTTCACACTCTAGGTGATTGTTGCTATAAGCAAATGGTGGCCCTGTGTGGCCAGATGGTCTGGGGTTTTTCAAAGAGTAGTTGGATATCTGGATTTTTATATGCAATATTCCAATTGTTAAATGTTGTTGAAAAATTCAATTTTTTAAAAACATGGTCTGACTCAATCACACACTTCTCTGGCCACAAGTCGCCAACCTCTGCTTGAAGGATGAACAGCCCCATTGGAATTTGTGGCAGCTGCAAAGTTCCTGCTAATACTAGAGACTATTGCCAGTGGTAATAGGTTTGTTTGCAATGGTTTTTAGATCTTGGAAATGATGTGAATATACAGTGATCCTAACTTTAAAAACTGACTCTCTACTTCAGGTACAAGAAGGGCCAGAAATTGTCTGCAGATGGGCACTTACAGGTTTTACACAAGGAGACAAGACATTCGGTGTTCATTCCGAAGGCATGCGAGGCAGACGCAGGCCTCTATGTGGCTCGGGCCCAAAACTCTAATGGCATTCTCTCTTCCAATGTCATCCTCCACGTGACAGGTAACCACAGGCCGCCAATCACAAGAATAAACTGGATAACGCTGTGTGTCGTCTATATTAGTGTGTCCCTAATGTACTGGGTACTCACACAGTAACTGTGGGGTTAGCACTCCTGGATGTCATTTTCATGAGCCTAAAGAACAATGCTATGGTTGTTTATTTTCCTGTATCTCCCACAGAACATCCTCCATGAAGTGTACCCCCATTCTGGTCATGTTGTTTGTTCAGCTAATCCCACTGCTCAGTGAAATAATCACATTTTCTTTAGTGTTTTAGTATATTTGAAGACGTTGGTAAATTATTAGCAGTGGATAAGCATACATTTTTGTATTCTAGAGAGATGTGTTCAAGACAAAAGCACAGTAAAATACACTATATTTATTCCCTCCCAGTTTAAGAGCATGTATATTAAGGTTCATTTCAGTAGAAAGATGTGAGTTAAATTTCAAATTCAATTGTTTGATAATTTTTTTAAGTTTATTTATTTTTAAAGAGAGAGAGAGGGAGAGCAGGGAGGGGCAGAGAGAGAGGTGGAGAAAGAGAGAGAATCCCAAGCAAGCTCCATACTGTCAGTGCAGAGCTGGACACAGGGCTTGAACTCACAAACCATGACATGATGACCTGAACTGAAACCAAGAGTCAGACACTTAACTGACTGAGCCACCAAGACACCCCCAATAACTTGTTTTTAATTGTGGTCATAAACATCTCTTTGTAGAATAACAGTAGAAATATTGAAGTTGTGGTTTTCATTATTGCATAAGGTGTCCTTTCATTTTGTTTTATGTCTTTATCTCATTTATTGAAATACATTCTATATAGTTTCAACCTAGCCTTCCTTCCTAAGTCTGGGGAGGCCATCATAAATAATCATTCCTCATGCTGATCTCATGGGTTTCATGGTGGAGAATAGATGTGCTGTTAACTTCAAATGAAGTTTCAAACTTCCATCAGCTGTACATGTCATAGAGCAAAATGGAGCACAGGCTGCAGATGGACCAACATAATTCCTGTCATGCCACTGTCACCTTTTAGGTAGCCATGTATATACACCAGCAACCTGCTCTTCCTGCTTCTAATCTTGATTCTTCAACTGAGTATTTTTGCAGCTTGTGGTATAGACATCTCAATGCCTCAGTTTCCCATTTGGAAAATGGGTTCATCATCTACCTCTTGGGCAATTGAGCATTTTTGTTTCATGTCTTGTAAACATTTGGAAATGCAAAGCATTCTATGAAGGCTAAACGTAATTATATTGGTTGATGTAATTTATCATCACACTGCCTCCTGCCCACTCTTCTCTTTCAGATGCTATTTCTTTAGGATATTAAAGGAATAATATTAGTCTGTGATTTCCAAGCTTTCCCGTGTGGGATGTTGATGGTTTATGAATTGGAAGTCAAATTCCTTTCTAATTTTGTAAGACTATATCTTATTCAAAGACTTGAAATTAACCATAGTAGGATGCATTTAGTATGATAAAAGGGAAAAAGAAGAATAATAAGACAATAAGACAACATAAGGTGAATTCTATCCTTCTAATTATCACTGTAATACTGAAGAATGCTCTATACATTTCTGAAATATATCATTCAGAAAAGAGGGTCTTTTTCTGGTTCCTTTTAAAAATAAACATGAATGAGAGAGGCATTTGTTTTTAAATTTTAAACATAGTCTTGTCATGGTAGGGTAAAATCATTGGTTGAAAGAATAATTTACTACATATTTTAATGAAGAGAAGGAATTAATTATGTTGCTGCAAGACTGTCTACAATAATAATATTTAAATGTAATATATTCAAGTTAATATTAAAAAGTTACTGAAGGTTATCTGAAGACATGAAATGTGTGGTTGTGTAAAGCTGACATATTTTTCCTATGTATTCAATTTAATTAAAAAATTAAATCACTTAATTTTCTTCCAAATTTTGACAGAAATCTGTTAAAAGCTTATATATAGCATCCTAGGGAATCTTTGGTCCAGTTTCACATATTTTTCATTCTTGCCTAACTGCTGCTCCCATGTTGAAGCTAAATAGTAAAATCTATTCATGTCCAAAGAGGGCGGTCAGGACCAGGTAACAAATTCTTCTCCCACTCTATGTCTCTTTCCTGTTAATTCAGTAAGATCTCCCTTCCCACTTTGTCATCTTGATGAAATTTGTGGCTTAAGGTTATTAGGGCATGGAAATAGCTGATTTGCTTTACCTGTTGCATGCCACTTAAAGGCTAATCCTTTGAGGATTGTATATCCATGATGTATGGCTAAATAAGGCATAAAAACCTCTGATTACATTTGATGTATATATACCAAATATAACATGTATTTGATATATATTTCAAATGTATGTATATACATACACATATATGTACACACACATAGGGCCCAAATACTGGGAAAAAGCATTATACTGATATTCAAGATATATAGGTCAAGATATATAGTTCAGCTAGCTATCTATATATCAGTCTATCTGTCCAACCATTCATCTATCCAACCATCCATCCATCCATCCATACATCCAAGTATTCACCTATCTACCTACCTACCTATTACCTACCTACCTATCTACCTACCTACCTACCTACCTACCTATTCTTTTGCACTATTGATTGACTATCTAGTAATTCCAGCAGCAGTGAACAATAATTAACTATTCAATTATTCTTCCAGCTATATTTTAATTTCAAAGACTTACATGTGATTTTGTTTTTGCCTGGATTTCTGTCTTGATAAAAGAATTCTCCCTATGCAAGTGTGAACTAAACTTATTGATTAAAAATGAAAAACCTGGAAAATTCAAGTGATGTTTCTATTTAAAAATATATACATTTATGGGGCGCCTGGGTGGCGCAGTCGGTTGGGCGTCCGACTTCAGCCAGGTCATGATCTCGCGGTCCGTGAGTTCGAGCCCCGCGTCAGGCTCTGGGCTGATGGCTCAGAGCCTGGAGCCTGTTTCCGATTCTGTGTCTCCCTCTCTCTCTGCCCCTCCCCCGTTCATGCTCTGTCTCTCTCTGTCCCAGAAATAAATAAACGTTGAAAAAATATATATATATATATATATACATTTATACCCATTTACTTTAAAGAAAATTCTGGACAGTTAGTAATACCAAAACACTTTTCAACAAGAAAATATAAATGGCAAGGAAGATTAAAAGGAACATATACTTGACACCTTGAAGGAATGCAGAACAAAATGAATTTGAGTTTCCTATGAGGCATGATAACCGAGCTTTCCAGTTCTGATTTTCTAATAAAAAGTGTATAAACATTTGGTGGTAAAATTTTTTTCATACTCAATTCAAAGAGAAATTTATGCAGAATCCTTACATTCAGATCTCTACACATTCTAAAATTTCTAAAATCTTTGGAAAAAGAAGCAGTAAACAATTAGTTATTCAATAATGCTAACCATCACTTATAATCAAGATGCAGCCTTAAAATAGATGACTGCAAGAACCTTCTAACTACTTCACTCAAGTTTTAATTTCTTCAAGTGGTGCACAAGGCCTTTTAGTACCTGGCCTCCCCTCCCAACCTCTATTCCATCGCTTCTGATCCCCCCACACGGTGACATTTTACTTTAGGTTTTTAACCTATCATGTTCTTTCTTCTCTCTGTCCTTTATTCCCAGAACTCCTTCCTATATGCTAACCTATCTTCATGTGGCTTAACTACTGCATATCCTTCTTGGTCCATTTGAGATACAACTTCCCCCAGGAAGCCTTCTGACCCATCAAGTCCAGTGTAGATGTTCCTGCTATGTGTGCTGTCAGAACCTGAGCTGCCCATGTCATGTCCCTTGATACATAATACTGAAATTGCATGTTTGAGCATCCGTCTCCTCTGTGACAGCCCTGTTCATCACTATATTCCCAGCACCTAAGACATAGTCATATTCAATAAATATTTCTTGAATTATTAGAGGCCAACAAAAATACACTCAGCTTGTTTTTTTCTTTTTCTGGAGAGAGGGGGTGGAGGAATGTGAAAAGAGAAAGATATATTTGTTACTTGATTATTACTTTTTATTATGTCCATTGACCAATCAGAATCAGGTTCTAGTCATGAAGTATGTAGGCATACTACAATGACTATGTCCAAAATGCCAAAACCTCAATTTATGTACTTCTTCCAACACCCCACAAATTATCAGTATCTTATTGTAGTAATCAATAGTCTCAGTAATCTGGCTGTATACAGATTTTACTTAAAACCAACATTTCATTCATATGTGTAAACTTTAAAAGAACCAAATTCAAGGATTTCGATTAATTGATTTCCAAATGAACAAAGGCAAAAATATTGTACCTTGTTCCACTTGTTTTTGTTTTATTTGTGACTATTCCCTACTAGAAATTGCCATCTGAAGTTTTTGACATTCCTGTTGTATGTACTTTGTTTTAAGTCTGTCCATGAAACAGTTATTTGAAACAAAATAAAATATATGCTCCTAGTATGCTCTGATATTGTGCATGTCAATGCAAATGCCAAAGCATAACACACTGTTTTCCATTAGCAGAATCTTGAGCTGTATTAGCCAAAAGATTTGCATTCACTAAATGAAACAGTGTCCTCCTTAAAGCAACAACAATTCATTTTCTCTGCTCTCATTACATGAGATGAGATTTGAATGTTATCAGCTGTGTATGAATTCAACCTTAAAATGGAAAGCACAAAGCTGCTAATTTGGCCTTTACCCATGAATCCCCACACCACTGTTCCTTGTGTTGGTGAGTGTTTATATAACATCATCAGCTACCCAAGCATCAGGGGTGGAAGTTGGATGCATGACATTCCTCCAGATGAACAAATCTTTGATTCTGGAGTTTGGCCAGATCTTTCTTCTGTTCAATGGCAATTTCATTTGTATAAGCCAGGACCTGGCAAATCCAATTCTTTGTATCCTCCTTTTTATAATATAAAATTAACACCTATTCTCCTTAAGGAACAAGGGAGTAGGAAGAGCTGTATGGACAAGAATGTTTGTGTACATATAGTTCCAATTAGCACAGTAAAGACTGGCTGAAACTGAAACATATTTTAACCAGAGGAGTAGCTGGAAAACCTTTATCCAACCTGATCTTTCTTTAAATCAGAAGAATAATAGTTATATACTTTGATGTTTTCAATCTGTATTCAGATGGCTCCCTGCTATGGCTTTTTTCCATTTAGGACCCACTTAAATATCAATACTTGTGAAATAACAGCTCCAGAGCTAGCTAATGAAATAAACTTTTCCCTTTGACATTCAACAACTGTTCTTTTCCAAGAACCTTATTGATCCAACAACTACAAAATGGTATTTTTATCTCATGTTAGCATTAAAAATCATATAATGAAATCTCCTGAAGATAAAAATTCAAAGGATGAAATATATAAAGAAGTATAACTTATTCATGGTGAATAGTCTCCAACCCATATTATTCTCATGATGCCAGAGAACCTTTCTTTGTAATAAGTATTATGCAAACCCACATGCAAACAAGCTGTTGGCAAACAGGGCCACTGTAAATGCAGACAAAGTAGGAAACCAGTTACCTGGCAGGATCAGAAAGGCTAAAATTCCCATCTGCTCCAAAGTGTCTTCCCTAGCCACAATTGCCATGCTGACTCTCAGAGGCCTGCCTTTGATTAAAATGAATGCAGCTCTAGAAGATGCCTCTTAAAATGAGTATTTATCATTTCTATTACTCTTAAAGGAGTAAAAGAATTTCTCATCATATCCTGGTCTGGGTTATCAGATTAAATACAATTGTTTCCCCTACCAAAAAAATAAATTCTTCTGAGGAACTGGGATATGTGGGAGCCTGAATGAGTTGTATGTTACGTTCTACTAAGTGTTGGGAAATGTAGGACAGGAAGGGAAAAATAGCCAAACATCAGGGTGAGGAAACTGAATGTCAGCTGGGGGTTTCATCCTCACTCTCAATGTGAATTTCCTATAGATTCAGGAAATGTATGTGGGGAGACCCCTAGGGGAGATGTGGCCACAATAAAATGTGTCTGCATGACATTTTTTGTTACCCAATTAGAGGAATGTACTGAGTTGAATAGCATCAGGGTTACCCTAAATCCAGTGACTGGTGTTCTTATAAGAAGACCATAACAGACATGGAGATAAAGGAGGCACACAGGAAAGGGCCATGTGATAAAAGCAGAGATTGGTGGTATTGTCAGCCTCTTCAAGTTCTGGAACACCAGAGATTGCAACCGCAAGGAACAAGAAATAATAAACTATTCTTCCCTAGAGACTTTGCAGAGAACATGGTCCTACTGAAGCCTTGATTTTGGACTTCTAGCCCTCAGAACTGAGAAAGAATAAATTTCTGTTGTTTTAAGCTACCCAGTGGTTTTTTGTCATAGCAGCCTCAGGAAGCAATACCAGGACCATGCTCTAGAAAAGTCTATTCAAGTCTTTCTCTGGTGAAAAAATTCCCAGAGACACTCATTAATAGACACCAACCAGCCTTTCAAACCAGCACTCCCAGGTGTTCTAGAAGGCCTCAGTTCTCTTCTTAATTTGGGGGATCACCTTGACACATTTTAATCAGTGAACAACTATATTCATCCTCTATGTGAACATTGCCCACCATGTGCACCATAGCACTAGGGGTTCTAAAGGAAGCAAGAGTCCTTCAAGACAAGTCCTAATGAATTTACTACTTGCTTGAACAAGTAGTTGCAAGAACAAGAACAAGAAAAATTGGCTACTTGTTGGAACACCTATTTGCAAGAACAAGAAAAAGAAAAAACAAGGTAGTATGTAATCAAAGTGAGGAAAAAATGGCCTCCAGGTAGGGGAGAAGACAAAAGGAAGCTGTGGTTAGAAATGTGAGCCAGTATACGAAAGTGTAGTGTGACACAGTGTAAAGAAGAGAGAAGTTCAATAAATGGGACTACTCACACCTAAGTATTAGGATATATACGATCTAAAATAGCACTGTCAATCAATTAGATCCAATTGACATTTATAAAATAGTGTATTCACCAATAGCAGAATACACATTCTTCTTAAGCTCACATGGAACATTCACCAAGATACCACATTCTTGGCCGTAAAACACACCTCACTTAAATTTAAAAGAATAGTAATCGTACAAAACATGTTCTTAGACCATAACGGGATTAAACTAGAAATCAGAAAGATAGCTAGAAAATCTCCAAATATTTGGAAATTAAACATACTTCTAAAAACACATGGGTCAAAAATAAATCTTAAGGGAAATGTTTAAATATTTTGGAGTACATAAAAATGCATCAATATAAGGGAGGCAAACCATAGAGACTCTTAAACATAGAGAACAAACTAAGGATTGCTGGAGTGGTGGCGGGATGGGCTAAGTGGGTGATGGGCATTAAGATGGGCTTGTTAGGATGACACTGGGTGTTATATATAAGTGATGAATCAATAAATTCTACTCCTGAAATCATTATTTCACTATACGTTAATTAACTTGGATTTAAATAAAATTAAAAAATTTTAAAAATGCATCGTACTGATCCTTGGATATTAAAAACCTATTAAGGGAATACTGTAAGAAACTGCCCACAAATTTGATAACTGAGATGAAATGGATCAATTCCTTGAAATATTTAAACTACCAAAGCTCACAGAAGCAGAAAGAGACAACGTGAATCACACCTATATCTATTTAAGATATTAAAACAATAGTTACTAGGCTTCCAAAAAAATAAAGTACTATGCCCAGATGGTTTCACTGGTAAATCTACAAAATATTTAAGGAAGAAATAATACCAATTCACCAAAATCTCTTTAAGAAATAGAAGTAGGGAGAACAGTTATAACTCATTCTATGAGATCTGAATTACCCTAATACAAAAACGGATAAAGATATTAAAGGAAAACTATAGCCAATATCTCTCATGAATATAGACATAAACATTCTCAACACAATACTAATAAATCAAATACAACAATGAATAAATCATATTTCTTACACAAGTGCAATTTGGTTCATGTATGCAAGGCTGGTCCAGTATTCAAAAATCAATCAATATAATCTGCCACATATACAGGCAAAAGAAGAAAAATTACATGCTTATGTCTGTCAGTTGATTCAGGAAAAACATTTGAGAAAATCCAACATGTGTTCATGATAATTTAAAAAAAACTCTCAGAAAACTAGACAGAAGAAACCTCCTCAACTTGATAAATATCTACAAAAATCCTATAACTAACATCATGCTTAATGGTAAGAGACTAGACATTTTGCCCCTAAAATTGGGAAGAAGGTAAGAGTGTCTTCTCACAACTCTTATTCAATGTTGTACTGGAATTCCTAGCCAGTGAATAAGATAAGAAAAGGAAATAAAAGTTTTACAAGTTGGAAAAGAAGAAATAAAACTATATGTGCAGGTATCATGATTTTCTAGGTAGAAAATCCCAGTGAATCTACCAAAAATTCTTGGAATCAATAAGTAAACAGAGCAAGTTTATCAGAAGCAGAAGGTCTGCAACAACTGCATCCAGGAGAAAGACAAGGAGTTAGCAATTAATGAATCACAGTGAATCAGGCATCTTCAGAGGCAGGGGCAAGGGCAGGCAACATGAATTTGTCCCTTTTCCACAAACTTGTTACAGACAACATGGATACTTGTCATCTACTTGCAACACTTCACATTTGATTGTTCTTACAGCTTTCTATGATATTTAGGAGATTTCAAAAGAGATATATTATTTGAAGGAGATGATGCTCACCAGGGCAAGGGGATACTTGATATGGAACATAAATCAAATGTGATCATTTGCTGGCCATTGTCATTATCAACAGACCAAGAGAGAAAAATTAGAAAGACATTGTAGTTATAACATTGTAAGGCTGAGCTTTCTCGAACAATAACAATTTTAATACTAGAAGAAAAGGAGTCCTTTTGGCCTCTGACATCAAATCCCAGAGTGGATGATTTATCAGCTAGTACTCTGCTGCTCTACAAGAACGAATGTATCTTTCATGGATTAGTACTTTCCTAACAGCAAGGATGTGCTCATGCTACTAGTATACTTCTAAGATTTTTTGATAGAAACCAGAACTAAAATATGTCAGACATTGTATCACACTTTTAAAAATAATCAGTTCCATAAAGTATCTTGGTCTATTAATTAATTAAAGGATAGAATACAAATGGCCACTTTGGCACTTACATTGAACTAGAAATTTCAATGAAACTAATCATTTTGTATTTTCTTCTTTTTTAAATTTTTTTAATGGTTTTTTTTTTTTTTTTTTTTTGAGAGAGAGAGTGTAAGCTGGGGAGGGGCAGAGAGAGAGAAGGAGGCACAGAAATGGAAGCAGGCTCCAGGCTCTGAGCTGTCAGCACAGAGCCCAACGCAGGGCTCAAACTCACGGGACTGCAAAATCATAACCTGAGCTTAAGTTGGACGCTTAACCGACTGAGCCACCCAGATGCCCCTCATTTTGTATTTTCAAATAGTAACTATAAGTGCTTTCTCTTTTCTGTGTTCTCGAAGGTGAATTTTGGTTATCTACATCATTTGTCCAAAATAGAATTCTATTATAATTTATGACATAAAAGAAAACTAACTCATGTACCACAAAAGGCAAGTATTAAACTTGTATTTTATCAAAAGCTTTATAAAGATAATCATATAAACAGCGAAGTACTGTTAAGATCCCATCCAGGATTTAGAAATGGATATTCAAGCAGAGTACTCATTGTAGTTTTTGTTTAAACCTATGGCAGCATAGTATATATTTGAACAAATAGTAATTCACATTTACAATTCAAAATGGATCATGAAGAATGTACATATGCAAGCCATGATCACAGTCTAAGGTACAGGGGCTTGTTTTCTTGACACGAGTCCCATTCTGTGCTCTGACTCTAATCCATCATAGGTAAAAATTCAGCCAGAGGGATGATGCTATCTCACAGGGAACCTTAGAATTAAGGAAAATCTATGGTTTCTTTAAATGTGAAAAATTATGCTTGGTTGTCTTAATCATTGTTACATAGCACAGCATATCACATGTCATTAGTATCACTGTGAATTAATAAAAACCATTTTAAGTGTTTTGGATCTTGGCGTTACAAGTGGGGTGTGTGTGTGTGTACGTGTATCTGTTTCTTAGTATGAGTTCTTATCTATATGATTTAGGTAATATATAAGATGCCCAGGTGACATATGACGTAATGAGGTTAGAAAGACACTTTATGTTGATGGTAACAGTGCTATGAGCAACTGATGACTAAGAGTTCATGAAGAAACAGGCTTTTCTTATTTTAGTGTGGTATAATACAGACATGTATTTATATGCATCCTCCAAGATAAAATACTCAGCCCAACTCCAGTGTTAAAAATGTGCAATTAAAAGCCAGTATATTTCAAACAGAATTCCTAGATAACAGATGGAAGTGGGAAAATACTATTCAAATCTATATACACATATATCAACTTCAAATATAAATCCATTTAAATTCCTCATAGGTAGAAATCCTAAAAGAGTTATTTCAATATAGAACTTGGAGGTTGACTCTATTTAAATGTGATATCGTAAGTCATGCTCAAGAAGCTGCTGTGTTTTTTTTTAATCCATTGGCTATTGTATTTGAATTTTCCATATGAAGTACTGAACGTGGTCCTTAAAGGCAGATTTCTCTAGCTCATTTCTTAAAGTTATTAAAGTATATATGATTACTTCAAGAACAAATGTTTTGTGTGTTCATTTCTTTTTTACTGTTAATGGTTTATGCATGCAGATAATGAAATGTATATTATGTCTACTAAGTACCTAGAAGCAATAGAATTTACCTACCTGTTTCTTTGCTCTACTGGGAGCTCTTTAAAATGTAATTCAACATTAAATCTCTGTAATACATTTAATCTGATTATTTCATTCCGTCTTGCAGATAGGGGATGTTTATCTTGTATAAATATTGACTCACAAATGCTCTTAATAAATGCAGTTGCTCAATTCAAGTGGAAAAATCATCATGATGTTTATTATTTGATAGGGAATATACTCCTATTTAACATCCTGTTGTAGTATAGTGATCTGTTTTATAACAGGTCAGTAATAAAAGCAAGTGAAGATAGTTTTCTCTAGTCAAATTTACTGATTTCTCACAAGAAACCACTCTGAGAGTTGTAGAGTCCTGTTTGAAAATGAATTCACATTTAGGCATCACATGTTCAGTCACATAGTTTTGAAGATGTGTGGGATTTAGGCAATGCTACCAAGAACTAGGCAAAATAGCTACCAGAAGAATAGTAAACTTCTATGTTCCAAATTCTTAGTGCTGCCCTACTAAGTCGTGTAGGGCCATAGCAGGTTAAGCATATTATAATGGCTATCATGCTTGTCTGTTTGGAAATATGTCAAAGGTTTATTCAGAATGGAAAAATATTCTATTTAAAACTCTTTTTGGGAGAAGCGCCTAAGTGGCTCAGCCCCTAAAGCATCCGACCTCACCTCAGGTCATGATCTTCAGGTCTGTGAGTTCGAGCCCTGCAGGCACTGTGCTAACAGCTGAGAGCCTGGAGCCTGCTTCAGATTCTGTGTCTCCCTCTCTTTCTGCCCCTCTCCTGCTAGCACCCTGTCTCTCTGTCTCTCTCAAAAATAAATAAACATTAAAAAAAAGAATTTAAATCTCCTTTAGGGAAAAAAAATCAGAAACCACTTGCAGTTACACTCAAGAATTATATGCCCCACCAATGAGCATATCCTTTCTCTATGAAAAAAGAACTAGCTACTGAATTCATTTCTCCTATACTTTCTTGCCATGTCATTGATTTTAATGAGAAATGTTTAGGAGAAATGAAATAATAGTGAATCTGTTTTGCCTGGCACTAAGTCACTAATTGTATGCTCCATAGATAATTTAACCCAATAGTTGTATTGAATATTTCTCAGGTTCATGGAACTGTGGGGCTGAAATTCGCTGAAATGCAATTCCATGTCAGACACAAACAGGAAATATTATCTAAGGCAATAAACAGGTGCTATGGTAAAGACAAGATGACAAACAATAGCTATCACAATATTATGCAATAACAAATGGGATGAAGGATGGGAACTATTTCTGTGCTGAAAGGGAAATGCAAACCCAGTTCCCATTGTGTTTAATGTTCTTCCCTGGGGTGTTGGGCTCTCTCTCTCTTTTTTTTTAAGGGTTCTTCTTTGTTCTCATTTGGAGGAGACACACACATATACATACATGTCCGTATATACCTGGAAACTTATATATGAATGCATCTAATTATATCTATATTCATAATAGTTGTCCTCTGAAAGTCTCACAAAGACTCGGTGCAGAAAGTCATCCCAGGCATCCTCATCAGTATCCATATAACCATTCCACCAGTGACCCTGAGAATATTTGGGCTAGCTTCAGGGAAGTTTCCTCCAGGTTGGTATGCAGACACTGTGGTGAAAACCTCTAAGATTTAGCCTGTGTGAGCCGATCTGCAGAATTTCAGATTGTTAGAAAAGAGGAACATTTCTCCATTGTGTATCCACACTTGACAGCCCCCACTTTTAAACCTGATTTCTTTAAGTGAAGGGTTGGTATAAAGTAGGAGAAAAATATTTTTCCCAAGTTCTGTGGAACTATACGTCCTAAACATTAAGTTGCTATAAGTCAATTGCTTGCTTTTATCTGGTGTCTTGTAAACTCTTGCTACAGAGGACCAGCAACATCAACATCTTCTAGGAACTTCTGAAAATGAAGAACCTCAGATTCTACCCTAGACCTACTGAATCAGGACCTGCATTTTAGAAAGATTCTCTAGTCATTTTTATGCATATTCAAGTTTGAGAAACATTGTTTTAGAAAATGCTTTGAGTTTTAAAGAGTTCAAGCCTTGAATGCAATAATTTCCTGCCGGTTACATCTGTGCTCCAAATTCATAAGATGCAAAATGGAAGAATTCAACACTGGTTTCCATAGAAACATTGACATGGATTGACAGATTTCTAGAGTAGAAACAGTAAAAGAAATTAGAATGATATAAACCACTCTGAGAGTTGTAGAGTCCTGTTTGAAAATGAATTCAGATTTAGGCATCACATGTTCAGTCAGATAACTTTGATGATGTGTGGGATTTAGGCAATGCCACCAAGAAATCTGCAAAACCAGAAGGTACCAGAAGAATAGCAATGTTCTAGTTCCAAACCCACAGGTTCTGCCCCACTAAACATCTTAGGGTCATAGCAGGTCCAGCATATTATAATGGCTATAATGCTTATCTGTCTGACAATATGCCAAAGGTTTATTCAGAATGGGAAAAAATATTCTCTTTATTTAGAACTACTTTGGGGGGAAAGCAGAAACCACTTACAGTTTCTGATTTCTGCAGTGTAACTTGCAGTTACACTCAGAATTACATGCCCCACCAATGAGCATAAATAGCCAACAAGTCCATGCCAACATTAAATACTCTTTGGAAAGTTTAACAGCCTGAGTTCCCAGTGTATACTATTTCAAGTGACCTAAAAACTTGAGTCATGGTGTGCTCACTTAAATATTGTAATTAATCTAATTTTTAGAAGATTATTAACATCTACTGCTGCCATTTCTGTGAGTAGAATTTACCAAGGAAAACTTGCTATTCATGTTATTAGCATTGAAGTATATTTTTGACTCCATACACAATACAAATTTTATATTTCTATTTTAGTAACATTGGCACGCAAATTTAAAATGAATACCATTGTTATTTAAGTTATGTGACATTGACTATGCACATTATCAGACATAAACAAATTATAACCAACGTTCACTTTCATTTCATTTTCTTGATGACAGATATGACTTTACATGTCTAATCTGGAATTGCCATTTGGAGATAAGGTAGATGAGATAAAACTCAGCCCCTCTATTAATGCTGCTCTGAGAAACCTACAGGCATCTGAATCTTTTATAAATTGGATAAACGTTGGCTTTTCTGTTGAGGTTGTCATGTGCATTTTACAAGTTAATTGAAATCCTTAAATAATGCTTATCAAAGTAGTGAACACTGATTTTATAAAATACATAATGTATTTCAGCCTGCTTTAATCATCTTGCATTCATATAGAAATGAGCATTTGTTTTAAAAATATGGGCTATCCCCTATTACTCTTGTTAAATGTTACTCCTTTAAAGAGCTAAAGATCTAAAATCTAATCCTAGCTCTGTTATAGAAGAACTCTCAGGACTTAGGCAACTAAGTTCTCTGACCCTCATGTTCCTTGCCTGTGAAGAATGGTATGAATTACACCATCTCTAAAAGTGCATCTGGCTCTCACTGATCTCTAAGGGGTGTTAAACACACAACAGCATTCTTGATTTTCTCATTCGAATGGGCAGATGATATTACCAAGGACTTGGTATAGGGGGGTCAAATATCAAGAGGCCAGCTCAATTTTAGGATAAAATTTAAAGAAAATTTCTTGGGAAGCAATGGGCAGAGAAGAACTTTCTTTGGTGGGAATAGTACACTCCTTGTCAGTCATAAAATGTTCTCTTTATTCATCAGAGAAGAAAAAATGTATGTAGGAGTCCAAATAGAGTGGGCTAAAAACCTGGTATACCCAAACACAGGCTCTAATTCAGCCTCCAAAAGTCCCAAAGTCAAAGCCCTTTAATGCAGAAATGCTGTTGGCAGGGTATGACTCATTTGAATGAGAAAATAACTGAGAATATCACACAGAGTAATTGATGAACAATGTATCTCTATATTAGAAAAGAGAAAGTTGGGGTGCCTGGGTGGCTCAGTCAGTTAAGCATCAGATTCTTGATTTCAGCTCAGGTCATGATCTCATGATTGTGAGATGGAGCCCAGAGTCAGGCTCCTCGCTGGGCATGGAGCCTACTTAAGATTCTCTCTCTCCCTCTGCCCCTCCCCCAGTGCATACATGCACATTCTCTCTGAAAGAAAGAGTTGGCATCGATCTTGTCATTCTATGACTTTGTGACATTCTATGACACCTTAAATATTCTCTTGTGTGGAATGAGTATAAATGTGCATAGTGGCATAATAGAACCTAAAATTTCATTTCAACATGTTTATCGTGAGGGATCTTGAAAGCATTTCATACATGGATGACATCATATGACTGTAGTGCTCTAAACAGGGTTATCAACACATCTATTCACTCAATACTTGCTTTAGTGAAAAGCTTGGTAGTAATTTCAGGCAAAAACATTTTTTTTTTAATTTTAGAGAGAGAGAGAGAGCATGAGTGGGGGAGAGGGGGCAGAGGAAGAAAGAGAGAAAACCTAAGTAGGCTCTGCACCCAGGGCACACGTGGACCTCAATCCCACGACCCTGGGATCATGACCTGAGCCGAAACCAAGAGTAGGATGCTTAACCAACTGAGCCACCCAGGGGCCCCCACATTTTAATCTTCATTATATTGAAATGAAGTCACCTTTCTATTGTGATCTCTTTCAAAATAAGCTTTTACATATTCTAATGTTTTCTTCTGAATGGTTCATATAAATTCATGTTTTCTCCAAAATATATTGTTTAATTTCACTTTGATCAACTTCAGCTCTCATTCTCAGGAAAAACCAACTGTGTTTAAGTCACTTTTTTAAAGTTTATTTATTGTGAGAGAGATAGAGAGCACAAGCAGGGGAGGGGCAGAGAGAGAGAGACAGAGACAGAGAGAATTCCAAGCAGGCTCCATGCTGTCAGCATGGAATCTCACACAGGGTTCTATCCCACGAACCATGAGATCACGACCTGAACCAAAATCAAGAGTAGGATACTTAACTGACTGAACCACCCAGGCAGCCCTAAGATATGTTTTTAAATGGTATCTTCTTATTGCATCTAAACTAATTGCATATAGAACACATCATGATTTTCTTCTAAATTGAACTTAAGCCTGGATATGTTTTAGTGCCCAACATATTCAAATATCATTTTCCTTGTTTTTAAAACATTTAAAGGAAGAGATTGTTTAATTAAGAACACATATCTGAAAACAAAATATTATCTTGGGAAATTATAAATTCTGGTTATCAGGGTGAAGATAATCCTGGAAGAGAAATTATCTGAGCCTTATCTGAGGGACTACACCCCTTCCCTTGTCCTAATCACACCACGTGTGCACGCATGCACACGTACACACACACACACACACACACACACACACCTGTTCTCCACCAGTGTGACCAAACCAAGGAAAATGAGAAGCAGGAACATAGTTACACAAGTCACGGCCAAAGAAGAAGATTAAAAATAGTATCTTAAGCTTTCAGAACCACCAATTTTCAAAGTGAGCCAGAGGGCAGGCAGCAGCTATAGTTTCAAAGAAAAGTAATGACCTCTTTCTAATCAGCTACCCTGTGATAGAACATAAACTGCAGTAAGTCATGACTTAGGATCCTGTTATGTATCAGATAAACAAGGGAAAGTATCACTGATGTGCTTTATTTGGTAAATATGCTTACTGGTATGCTTAATGAACACATGCAATAAGTATATTCCACTTATGCCCTTTAATGTAATAGAATGCTTTACAAATTTTTCAGCTTGTATGTACATTGACCAGAAAATGTTCTATGTGGAAACTGCATTGTGCTTGAGTTTTGATAACTTTTCGTAGGATATCTATACACTTACTGAAGTTAGTTAAAAATATAGAAAATGTGGTCTTCATGGTGTATTCCTCCAAGGCAGAGTTTCTCAACACTGACACTACTGACATTTGAAAGCAGATTAATCTTTGTAGTGGGTGGCTGTCCTGTGCATCACAGGATATTTAGCAGCATTTCTGGCTTCCAGCCACTAGACACCGTTAGCATGCCCACCCCCGGATGTGACAATCAAAAATGTCTCCAGATATTGCCAAATATCCCCGGCATAAAATCATCTCCAGTTGGAAACCACTGTTCTAAAGATACAAGATAGCATGGACTTGGTCGGGCTCAAATGCTGGTGCTCTCTTCATCAAAATTTAGAAAATAAAATCCAGCAATTAATGTGGACTTCACAGAACAATGTTACTATCGGTTTATTATTTAACCTTATCCTTTATCAATTTTTTCTTAAGTGGATTGCTACTATCCTGAATAGATTGCTAAATTATTTTGTTGAAAAAACTTGTTATGAGATCTAAAACTTCTGGCATATCATCTCTCTATATAATGATAATGATATTGCTTAATCAAATGTATCAAACAGAAGCCCACAGAATTCATTGGATTGGAGTCTACATTCTCCTGGCATTTGATAGGAAAAAGAGATGTAAGGGATACCATTTTTTGGCAAAGAGGCTAGATTCCTTTGTAATCAAAGGTTACATGCTTGGTCCTAAATGTCATCAATACCAGTTCGGTTGAAATCTGTGCTTATAGTATACTTACTCTTCAGAAATGTGGCTTTTTACTCTGGAAATCCTTCCTGATCCCCCAGCGAGCATGGAAATTGGTAGCTTAAGAAAATTTGTCCCTCAAGTCCTTCTCTCCCCCTTATATGTGAGGAAAGTAGAATATAACAAGATGACTATATTCTTAACATAAAGTCATCTTAATGGGTTTGGCTTGACTTTTGTTTTTGTTTTTGTTTTTCTGGTTCAGGAAACTATACATGGTTGCTATATGTTAGAGGATAGTAAGATTACAGTAAAGAGAAGATTGTTTATAAATCCTTCTGAAAGTAAACTCATTTTAAATATTGCACACGTGTGCTTTATATCAGAAATGTCAAATATCTTTTTATTTTTTAGAACTAGACAAAATTCCAGCATTCCTAGAAAGTGTTGAACCTGCCCACCTCCAGGAGGGAGATATGATTCCACACTACAGTACCTGGAATACTGGCTTATCATTTGTGACAAATGCACTATGCTAATATAAGATGTTAATAATAAAGGAAATTGTATGTGTAGGAAGGGAATACATGGGAACTCTCACTTTCTTTTCAATATTTCTGTGAACCTAAAACTTCCCTAAAAATTAGTCTATTAATTTTTTAATGGCTCTGAAAAGAAAACCACTAATTTTTGAAGTGATAAAAATGTGAAGTCTAATAAAATTATGGCTCTTAAACATACATGGAGTGGTTTTTTTAAGTATCACTTAGATTTTTCAGTTGTGACACTGTTTCTCAAAATGTTAACAATGAAGAAATCTATTTTAAAGGAAAAATGTATTACAGGTCCCAAGAATTGTTTACATTGTTTTTAATACTTTATTATTTAAATTTGTGCAAATATTAAACTAAATATAAGTCCTTTATGTTTCCAAAACTAGGAAACAAAAAAATGCAAACCAAAGATGCAAACCAAAACCAATAAAATTATATCTATCAGCATCCATTAATGTGACAGATGATATGTTGCTGAAACTAATTGCTGCTTAAAATGTGAGTATGGTTTTATAGCAAGCTGCCAGCAAAGCTGAATTTCCATTCAAAGGGTTGTTCCATGAGTGTGGACTTAGAAGGATAAGTTTGAATTCATTATTATTAGGCTCAGATGGCCCAATGTACTTATCCTCATAAGATGATGGAGGTTCAGTGAATGTGGGCCTTTCCAAGAGCACCCTGCCTGCCTTCTTTCAGATGATGCTGGAAGGGAAGAGGAGAGCCAATCCTTGCCTTGGTAAGTCCTGTTTAAGCACTCTATTTATGAATAAGATGTTCATGACTTACTAAAATAGTCTTTCTTTTCTTCCATTCTACTCTTGCATGTCATTTCTCTTAAATGGCTTTTTTCTCTTATTGTACAATATATATTGTATTATCATATATTGAATATTATAGCAATAATCTTCATTGTAGAAAACTCAGATTGTATAGAAAAGCAAAAAAAAAAGTATCAAATTAACCCATAATCTACCACTCAGAGACAAATACTATCAACATTATATTATTTGTATTTCCAGGTTTTGTGTTGTGAACACACACACGTATGTAGCTACCTGTAAACATATGGAACATCAGTGCCTTCCAGCCAGAGAGCACCAGGAGCATATCCATGGTTAAACATGTTGGAGTATTGCTTGTTGCAACAAAGGGAACTACAGGCACATCAGTAATAAGGGGACAGACATGACTTATAATTGGACTTTGGCTTTGTGTTATGTGACTTTGGGGAACGTTTAAGGCCTTCTTATGGATTGGAGGTGGAAGTAAGTCTATGTTTCAGTATCTTAATGAATTTCATCTGTAGGGCAGGAAGATTGATTTAGTCACATGAGCCAGGGTAGGGGATTGGGGATTGCTGGGTCATTTTTGTGGCTTGGACAGTGTTCACATTTGTGTTCAGACAAGATGATGGAATAGTTTTGTCCTTGTCTCGATCCATCATGGTTCCATGATTCCATGGTTCCACGTGAAGTTGTTTATGTTCAACAGAAAGACACAAGATCTAGCTCTGAGTGCCTGGCAGTTTCTGGATGTCAGGGTCTGCTTTAGTTTCTCAAAGCTTAGAGTCTTTTTAAGCCTATATAAGGCCTTATACCTGTTACTCTACTAATCTCTAACGAGTGTAGTTTCTACAGGGTGAATGATACTGTTTTCCTCCTCCTCTGGGCCTCTACAAGCATCCCCAGCCCACACCACAATCTATTACCACACGAGCAGGTGGTGTTTCTTCACTCTAAAGATGAAAGAATTTGCTAAGGGCAGCACTTTACTGCTAATGCTTTCGCTTTTTAAATGGGAGGGTAAACATTTAACACTTAGATCCAAAATGAGGGCCAAAAGCTGGGCTCTCATTTGCTACTGGAATGCTGTAATTGGCAGCTGGAAATGCCCATCTTCTCCAAAATGCTGCACTCTCATTTCCTCCAACCAAGCTTCAGGGCTTCAGAGAAAATCTGCCACTAAATAATCATCAATATTTTTCTCTGGTAAAGCTTCCAGAAATATTTCATTGAGCACTGTATAAATTTGTGAAGGTGGCTATAATGAAGTACCATAGACTGGGTGGCTTAAACCGCAGAGATTTATTTTCTCACAGGCTTGGAGGCTATAAATTCAAGATCAAGGTGTCAGCTGGGTTGGTTTCTTCTGAGGCTTTACTCCTTCACTTATAGATCACCATCTTGTTCCCATGTCTTCACATGGTCATTCCTCTGTGTATGTCTGTATCCCAATCTCTTCTTATAAAGATACCAGTCACATAGGATTAGGGCCGACCCTAATGACCTCATCTTGACTTCATTACCTTTTTAAAGTCTCTATCTCCAAATACAGTTACATTCTGAAGTACTAGGGGTTAGGATTTCAGCCATATGAACTGTGGGAGGGGAACACAAATCAGCCTAGAACAAGCACTTACTGTGTGTTAATCATTGTTATAGGCAGTACTGCACCTGACAATGAGCTGGGCAGAGTCAAAACTGGGGCCAAATAGTCAGAAGTGGAGGAAAATAGATTCAGTGAGTATCTTTGGTGTGGAATTTGATCAGAGGAGGCCAAGAACAGTTAAGAACTAAATCCAATAGTACAAGTGAGAAATCAGGACCAGAGGGTGGCTGTGGCAATAGAATTACAAAGATTCAGGATATATTTAGGTGGCAGAGTTAAAACAATCTATTGACATCTCAGGAGCAGACATGAGGAAGAGGGAAGAATTAGGAACAACTCCCGGTGCTCTGATTTGGCTGATTGGATAGATTGTGACATTGTTAGCCCTGATAGAAAAATCAAGAAGAGGAATAGATTTATAAGCAGTCCAATCTGGGTATTTTGAGTTTAAGTTTCTCTTGGAGATACTGAACAGATAGTGAAAAGTGAATCTGGAGCTCATGAGAAATGAAAGATCCAGAGATACTGTTTTGAAGGTATCAAGATGTAGTTGAAGCCTGGAAAGTAGATGAGCTAACACAAGGAAAGCACAAAGAGTAAGAAGAAGCAGAACCTAAGAAAAACCAACATTTAAGGAGAGGCAGAAAGAATAATTGCTCATGAATGAGCCAGGAGTATAGAAAGAAAGTATCTCCAGAAAGGATATCATGGGATTCAAGTTTTAAGAAAGCTCTTTGAAGAGGAAGTGTAAAGTTATGGGGGGGGGGGCACTTGAGTGGCTCAGTTGATTAAATGTCCAACTCTTGATTTTGGCTCAGGTCATGACCTCACAGTTCATGGGTTCAAGCCCCATGTTGGGGGGAGCCTTCTTGGGATCCTCTCTCTCTCACTCTCTCCTCTCTCTACCCCTTCACCACTCACACACTTTGTCTCTCTCTCTCTCTCTCTCTCTCTCTCAAAATAAATAATTAACTTTTTTAAAAAAGTGGGTGCAGTGGTGAAAGTGCTGGAATGCAGAAAAATCTTAGTGTTGTTTACAGATAAAATGTTTTATTAAAGAATCTGAAGCCAAAGGAAGACATGGTCTGAGAAGTAGTTCAAGTTCATTGCTATGAACTCACTGACTTTTCAATCACTCAACATAGTTTTCCTTCTAGTATATTTGAAGTTCTCTATTCTCTAGTACATCCTAGGCATTATAAAAAAATACTTTATTTTTAAAAGGCCCATTGCAACCTACTGGGGGATTCATCGGGAATTAATAATGATGACAACCAAAAATGCTGCAAAACAGTTTTTAAAAATGCCCATTAGGCTTAGAAATAAGAAAGGCATTAGAAAACAACGTGAGTAGCATGAGAAGAGAAAAGAAGCCAAATGAGGGAATGAAATGAGTAGGAAATGAAGAAATAAATAGAGCAATAAGCTCAGCTCTAAATTAAATGAGAAAACATATATGGTGTGTCAACTATGGCGGCTGGCACATAATAGGGACAGAACTTCAATTAATGCAGATTGCCATCATAGTCGGAATGGTTATTGGAAGAAAAGAGACTGGCACCCAGAGGGCAATGCTGAGTCATGAGAAACTTGTGCCTTTTATTATTTTGGGTTTTTAAGACAAAATAGATTATGATTTAAGAGGAAAGAGACAGAAGCTTCTAGAAAGGGGAGGTTGAATGTATAAATGGAATAGTGCAAGTCTGGGCAGGGACAAGAAGAGAAGGACCCAGACTATTGGCCTAGCCTTGAAGAGGAATAGACCCATTTCCTGTGAGACTGAGGAAAAAAGATTAAGTGTACATATGGTTACAGAACTCATGTTTAAGTTTTGCCCATGATAATGGTGATTATAGGAGATGTAGCTTCAACTAGTCTGTTGATGTTAGAACAAAAACCACTCTCCAGGGAAGAGACGTGGAGAGAACAAGATACAAAGCATACTTGGAGAGGGAGAGAAGTGAATGTCATCCAAGGCCTGCAGGCCAGGAACTGCATGACTAAGGTGTAGAAAAGGCCGTCCAAATCACATCAACAAAGCTTCCCCATTCAGTATTTACTGCTTACTGTACTATGAAAAAGCAAAAAAAAAAAAAAAAAAAAAAAAGCTAGTTAACTATTATGTTATGTTTTGAAAGCACGTAAAATTACAAAATAAAATGAAAACTTTAATAATGTAATTGTTTACAGCAGTATGGAGATTCCAGAGGGCCCGGGGAAGGGAAGGTCAGATTCAAGAGAAGCAGACACAGAACATACAGCAAAAAAAGATTTTCCCAAAAAGCTCATTTTCTGCCTTGTCTTATTTATGTTGGTGACAGTTGCAACTGCTTTTGTCAGTGTTTGCTTTTTTTTTCTGTTTATAAAAGTAATACATGCCCATTATACCCAAATAGCATCACTAGCACTTCAGTATATTAGGCCTCTTTCCCCCTGCATGTGTTTGGTTTCCCTTGTCTAGATTCGTTTAGCCTGTGATCACGTTGAGCCACAGAATAGCAGCTTAAGGGGATGTCTTTCATGGAGAAAGTTTTTTTGTTTGTTATTTGTTTCTTATTAACTACACTTTTATGTTTTCATTTAATTTTTTTGAGTTTATTTTGACACACACACACACACACACAGAAGGGCAGAGAGAGAGAAAGGGAGAGAATCCTAAGCAGGCTCCACACTGTCATTGTGGAGTCCAGTGTGGGGCTCAAACTCATGAACTGTGAAATCATGACCTGAGCCTAAATCAAGAATTGGACACTTAACCGACTGAGCCACCCAGGCACCCCAGTTTTCATTTAATTTTTAAATTTCACAGCTGGTTTTGGATACATTTCTGTAATATTATTGTCTTTTTAAATGAAAGTAATATGTGCTTATGGTGAAAAATCAAACGCTTCGATCAGGAAAAAGGTGAAAATTAAAAGGTTTTCATCCTTGCCTTAAAATAAGTAGGTCCAACTCTCTAAAGGAAATCACTCTTAACAGTTTTTCTGTATCATTCCAGAAGTTCACTATGAATTTTCATGAGCATCTTTTGTCTAGTATAGCACTGTACCAGGAGTCAGTGATTTAAAAGTCAACTAAACAGATTTTGTTGCTTAAAAAATTTATGGAATTTACAACCCAGTGGGAGAATCAGACAATAATCCAGAAAATAGCAAAACCCAAATAAGATGAGTGAAACAGATTGCTGTGATCTGGAATAATATGCATTGTATATCATTCTCCAACTTGCTTTTCACCTACTGTCATGGCCATCTTTCTCGGGCAATATGTGGGTCTAACTCATCTTTAATTACTGGATAATAGTCATGCTATTACCATGGTTATACCATAAATCAGACATTCCTTGTTGACTGACATTCAGATTATTTCCAAAATTTTTCCACTTCAGACAATGCTAAAAAACATTTTTTACCTATACCTCTGTGTTTTGAGGCATTTGACCTCATTTGCATGCAAATATTCCCTCAATCTTTGGAATTTGACTAGCGTAGATTATGCCATACAAAATTATTTACTTGGTGCAGTGTTTAGTCTTTTTCTTAAGGCATCTCAGTTTCCAGTGTTCCTTAAGATAATTTCTCCAAACTGTGAGACTCCACAAATATTTTCCTATAAGCTGTTATTATATTTTATTATGTTCTTTTTACTTTTAGATATTTAATCCCTTTGAGATTTATTTTACATGATGTGAGGTGCTTTCTTCTAAATAAATATCCAGTTATGTCAACATCATTATAACAAAACCATCATAGATTAATTCCTCAGATTTTCTTAGATCTATTTCTGGACACTGTATTTAATAATTTACTTTTATATGACTGTGTCAATACCTTGCAGTTTGATTGCTGTAGTTTTATAGTATGTTGTAATTTCTGGTAAGGCAAGTTCCCTTTTGCCATTATTCTTGTTTTTCAAGAGTTGCCAAGTGGTCAATCATATCAGTATAAATACTCCCCACTGGCAGACGTATAAGTTGTTTTCAGTGTATATTTTCTATTACAAATTCCTAGAACAAGTGTTTTTTCATCATGTGATATAATTCTATGTAAGACAAGTAGAGAACAAAAGCCACACATTAATGTATTTCTGATCTGCTATAGACTCACTTATTAGTAAGTAACACTTTCTTACACAGCTATATTATACACATATTATTCAAATTCACATTTCCCCCAAATTAACAGCCATAACTCTAACAGTGTGAATATATTACAATGTGTCAAACTCACAAATGTTAAACCTCTCAATGTCAAGAACCTACGATGTAAACAATTGGCACCCTACTGGACTTATTCTATGGACACGCACAGCTTTCAGACCTTCAGATTTTTGAAGATCAAATACTTAAATTGACTAATCCCTTGAATTTCTTTCTCTAGTGATAATTTCTGCTCAGACCTACTGCCAAATATTATCTGCTAAAGTCTTTAAACAAAAGTCTTAGAAACAGAGGTATGAGGCAGTCAACTCGACTAGGCTAGCTCTAACACTGACATATGACATAGCTTCATCTTCAAAGCCAGTTTGTGTCATGAACTCCTGAAAAACAATGTGGAGCAAGTGCCTTTAGCCTTCTCATAGAGCAGCAGGTTCTGACACTGGGAGAGATATATTTGCATTTCATGTTGACCTTCCCCAGGGTGTTGGCTTGCCTCTTACACACTTACAAAGAGAAGATCCACTCAATGTCTCTAAGGACTATTCTAAATTCATATTCTACAATCCAAAAGCATAATTATCAAACTGGAAATGGATTCATTTACAAATATAAGTTACTCAGTAAGTGTAAAGTAATGATTATTGTTAATGCCAGTGGAAAAAATGTGGAAACCTTTACAACAGGGAATGTAATCTTTATTAAAAACTCTTAATGTTAATAACTTGTCAGTCAACCACACAGAACACCAGGACCCTAGCCAGAATACTCTTGGCTTACAGTTTCAATTCATATCAAAGGAATACCTGAGACAGGTGATAGTTATCCAAGATCTTTAAGATGTTATAAATTCCACCCATAAATCAGGGGCTGGAGCCCCACCCCCATTCTTACTTTTTAAAACTTGTACTATATTTCCTTAGCCTCTCATTCAGTTGCATGTAGTTAATTGACTTTTAGTCTTATGCCCTGGAATTTTTGTTAAAAACTTTCACCCAAAATATCAACATATAAATTAGGTCACTACATCTGCTCTAGATATATTTTTAAACACTTATGTTCTGTATATCATTCAGTGCCCCCTCCTTAATTTTTTAAAAATTTTTTAAATGTTTATTTATTTTTGAGAGAGAGAGATACAGAATGTGAGTGGGGGAGGGATAGATGAAGAGAGGGAAACACAGAATCCAAACAGGCTCCAGGCTCTGAGCTGTCAGAACAGAGCCCCATGTGGGGCTTGAACCCACAAACTGTGAGATCATGACCTGAGCTGAAGTCAGACACTTTACTGACTGAGCCACCCACGTGCCCCAGTGCCCCATCTTTTAAAGTTGTACATGACATATTTTTAAAATTTAGTGTTAGAAAAATTACACTTCCTCAAGAAATTGGTATGCTTCCTTCTCTATATAGGGAATTGTGCTTCTCTTTTTAATTAACTTCCAGGAAATTCAGCTTTATACCTGAAGTTCAACTATAACAAATATTGTGGCCATCTTGGTTTGTGAACTTGTGCCATTCTTTGACATGGTTTTAGCTTTCTACTTTTTTTGTATTTTCTCTGAAAGATATTTTTTATTTCCATTTCTTTTTTATCTATTTTATGTGCTTTTGCTGAAATGCTTCAATACTTTCGTGGAATGAAATAAAAACACCAACCCAAGGTACCCTCTCCGTGAAAAGTTCTGCTTTTGTGGCACCTGTAGAGCCCTCCTCCATCTCTGCCAGTGTCTCTAGCAATTGTTTTGACCCTTACCTTTCATTGTGTCTTCTTGCATTGTTACATACCTCTCTCGTCTTTCCAACTAATATTTAAGTGAAGAATATTCCATTTTCTGTATCCTCTATAGTTCTTGGTGCATGGAAGACACTCAAAAATTATTTTATAAGGAAATAAAAGAGGGACAGAAGAAGGGAAGGAAGGAGAGTAGGGGAAAGGAATGGAAGTCTGAACTTAATATTAAAAATATGAGCTGCCTGGAGGGAAGAAGGGATAAGGAAGAAGTCTATTGGAAATTGAAGCAGCTATCTAGCAACGAAGATAAATGCTTAGGTTGATTTACCTTAAGAAGGATAGAAGCTTTTATTATTGTCTCTACACAAGGTCAAGTCATAGTCAGGACAGGAAGCACATGCAACTCAATAGCATAACTGAGGAGGGTTTAATGAAGGACTATTACAAGGTGTGTGCAGGTTCATGAACACTAATCAGGGGTTGGCAAAGAGCTTTGCAAATAGCAACAGAACAAAGCCAAAATTAGAAACTTTGGAAAGGAGAAATTATTGGGAACCAAAGAAAGTACCGGTAGGAAAGGGGTCCCTGACAGGAGCATGGCCACAGCAAATAAAGGCCATGGCCAAAGTACAGCCAGGCAAGGAGAGAGTCTGGGGAATTAATACCCCAAACTCTCTCCTGTCAGCATTTCCCATTGGCTGGACCTTGTCAGAAGCCTAGAGTTCAGCCTCTTAGGGGCATGAAGGATGAAAGAAGGTAGGTAACATATGGAAGGGCAACCAGAGAATCCAGTGCCCTACACTTGGCTTTCACAGTAAGGGCTTATTTCAAAAGGATTCTGTATTTATAATGAAGGGTGGAAATGGAGTGGGACTATTTGGCTAAGAATTTGAAATAGATGGGTAAAACACAGAAGTAAGGTCTAAATCTCTTCAGTAGACACACGAAATCTTCAAAGTTCCATATGAACCCAAATTATCATTTAACGCTCAAAGGGTCTTTCTAATGTTTCAAAAGTTACTTTGCTTTTTGATACAGTAAAGCTGCCTTGACTTTTAGGTTTTTGTCTCACACAGGCTCTTCTACTTTTGGAAGATCCACCCTTTAACATGTCAAGCATATTAATATATACCTGTCATGGGGCACCTAGATGGCTCAGTTGGTTAAGCATCTGACTCTTGATTTTGGCTCAGGTCATGATCTCATGGTTCATGAGATGGGGCTCTGTGATGACAATGTGGAACCTACTTGGGATTCTCTCCTTCTCTCTCTCTGCCTCTCCCCCACCTGCTTTCTCTGTCTCTCCCAAAATAAACAAATAAACTTAAAAATTTTTTTAAATATACCCATCATAAATGTAGTTGACTAGCTGACATGTCTTCTTTTGCAGACATTTGATAAGCATCTATTATTTTTCACCTCTGCAGATTCCTTTTTGTATTTCAGGGCAAAGCATTTTTCAGGCCCCAAACACATTGACCCTGAAAAAAGCCCTTAATTTTTAGGTTCTGTGTCTGAAGCAGTTACTGTTTAAAATGAGCCAGGCTGCCTCCTTTCAGTGGATGTAAAGCTTATTATTTGACAACAATATCACCTCCAGTGAGCATCTGCTGGTGGTTGGATCTGATCTAGTTTGTGGTCTCCAGTCCCACGCCTCCAGAAATCCAGCTTATTTCTTCTTTAAGGTTGTGGTAGTTTAATTCTATGCATAAATGTCATGTCACCTTCTGAGATCCTTCAGGGAAGGATGTATGTGTTTCTATGAGTTCACTGTCGGACTTTTCAAAGATTTCTTAGAATATTCAGCCAGGTAGTTAAATAATTGATCAAATCATATTACTAAGCACAGAAATGATTATATTTGGGTCCCAGTTGGCAGTAGCAAAAAGCAAAATGCTCACTGTCAGATTCTCACTATCCTGGGCACAGTCATGTTCATTTTATCACCTAAGCTTCCCAATAACACTTTGAAGTGGATATTATAATCCCCAATTTCCAACTGACAAATCTGACACTCAGGGATTCAAGTGAGTTGCCCAAACCCACGTAGGGTAAGAGTGAATTTCCATGTGTCTCTGGAGTCAGTGCTGTTAAGAAATGCGAAGATCTTTCTGATTTTGGCAGAAGTATCCTATGTGTTTAAAATAATCTTTTCGAATTTTATGTGGCGTTAAATGTGTTGGGGACTATTCGTACACCTATCAATAACTAGAAATCAATCAAGTTGATCTTACTACTAAACGAACTAGTAAAAGTGGGATGAAGAGAATCTTCTCTTGAATTTCAACCAGTACTTTCTTGCTTCTTATATCCCCAGTGTAACTTTGTCTGCTTCTATAACTCAAGGAACACAGGTGATAATACATTAAAATGGTTTTTCTGGGTGACCAGTTCTTCCCTGTACACTTCCTAAATTTGCTCTACTCCTTTCTTGTGTATTAAAAGCTCAGTGATGAGCTTATATTCAGTTTTGAAATACTTCATGAGTATAGATAAATCTATAGACTATATAGTTATATTATTAGATACTATTGTCCTTACTAAAATGCAAACTCCTTGAGGGCAAAGATTCTTGTCTGCTGTGTGCATTGCTATAATCCCTGTGCTTGAACAGTATTTAACAGAGTAAGAGCTCACACAAAAGTTTTTAATGAATTATAAATACATTAATTTTACTCTTTTCTCTCAGAAAGGACTCTTACATTAGCTTTGAAAACTGTACCCATTTCTCTATCCCCAGTAAGTCCTTCCTTTGGTAAATGTGTAGATGGAGTGACTGCCTGAGTTTATGCATATCCTAGTCTAGGTCTCAGTCAAAGTTACTGAGAATTTATTTGAATTTATTAGACCACAATCCCCAAGAGGGCAGGAACCACAACTATCTTCTTGGTCACGGGTATCTAGCCATCATCCAGCAAAATGCCTGACACAAAATCACCATTCAGTAGATATTGTTGAGTGAATGACTGATGACAGAATCCAGAATTATAATTTAGCATAGCATTCAGCACTGAGCATACACTTAATAAAAATTTATTGAATTGCCTTGACTGATGTTCAAAAAGAATCACACCATGCATTCCAAAACTAAGTAGGCGTTATATTTGAAGTATCAGCTGTTTTGGATTATCTATGGGACTCTGCTCCACTGTTAGGGTGGTAAATTAAGATCTTACTGCATCAGCAAACTCCTCAAATCTGAGTAGTATTTGGTTTCCACTGGGCTAGCTTACTATATTCCAACTATGGCATACTTAATTTTAAAACTAATGCTTACCATGATATCATGTGCTGTCCACTACTGTTCACTAATCCAAAATAATATAGCTTCTTTCTAGACTAGTATGTTAGTTATTTACTTACTAGTCCTTTCCTTATTTCTTCCTTCCTTCTTTCCTTCCTCTTTCCTATCTTCCTTTCTTTCTTAACTACGAATGTCACATAAGGATGTAAATATCAAAAGGCAAGGATCTTGACAATACTGCAAAGTCTAGAAATGTTCAGGAACAGTGAATAGACAAAAAACTTTGGAGGCAGACACTGGACCTTATGTTTATAATATATGGCCCATTTTCCCAGCTCTTGAGCTCCCTGAATTGCACCAGCTTGCACCAGATGACGCAAGCTTCAAGATTCTACCCATTCGTTCCCTCTAGTTCCCAGAAGAAATAAAGGGCTTTGACTTTGGTTCCAACAAACATAACAAGACATTAACATGCTTCACATTAGATCAAATGAACCTAAAAAATATACATACACGCACACCACACACACATGTGCACAAGCACATTTTAGATAGCCAATTGGTGAACACCCCAAATCAGAGAGGTCACACATTTCTAGTCTTACTTTGCTTTATGACTGGCAGCTTGCCTGTAACATGAGTCTCTTCTTGAGAATATTTTTTAAGACATACGACATGAAACTAGTTGTTTCTGAATAAGTCAATCAAACAGGATTATTGAAGGTAGAGTCAATAGAGGGAAAAATGATGCCACCAATACAGATATCACCTCTGAAGTAAAGGAGATGATTTTTAAGTAAATACATGGTGTCATCTTATGTATATAATTGTACTACACTAGTTTTCCAGTATAGTTTAGCACTGTTCAATGTTAATAAATTAATCATGACATAAATAGTTATAAAGTATGAAATATGCAAGAAGTTGAAAAGTCTGATGCATGGCCATGTTCTTCCACAACCCAGAACATTTTTACTAAAAACACAAATAAACTGAGCTTAAATTTTAAAATTTTTGTCTATTTTATTAAACAAAGTCTTTCTCCATTACCAACAAGACAATTTTCTTCCCTCTTAGTGAAGTTTTACAAATCTCTTGGCTGAACCATTATAAAGATCTTTTGGTATGCTCTTTTCTATTTGAAATATCTCTTGCTTGAAATTAAATTCAGTCCTAAAATAGCAACTATATCATTTCCTAACCACTTCCCATTAGTAACAGCAAACTCCAGAGATAAGTAAAGCAGCCTTCATGTGTCTGGAAAAAAGAACCCTATGGATGATTTAAACAGAAGAGTTCGCTACTTGTTAAGAAACAGTGCATGCACATTTGTAAATATTAATGCCAGAAAGATATGAAATCTGAAAAAAAAAGTGAAATCATTATACTGCATAGACTAAATCTAAGCAGAGTTCAGATTTTGTCATTCCACATTATGTCTTGCAGGGCTGTATAAACACTTAGCTCATTAACGTTGACTTAATTCTTCCTAAAGTACAAGTGGATTCTGGAGAATGTAGGTAGTGTAAATGAGCTCTCTCAATGCTAAAGTTTAGAGGCACTCATTCTTCAAAGAAGGTGAAGTCTAATGCATGAGATAGATTCCCTCATCTGCTGTCTTGATTGACAGGTACATTTGGTTGGTTGTGTGGGGGAAGGGAAGAGGAGCGGGGCCTGACTCACAAGAGCAGGCCCGTCAGGTAAAAGGTTATTTTATATAACTGCCCACAAATGCCTGCTATTGCCACAAAGTCTCAAATCAGTGTTTGCAGATGTTAACAAATGCTCTTCTCTCAGCCTCAATAGTTATTCTTTAAATACACTTCTATTTCCTTGGTAAAGCCTCTTTTGAGATGCTAAATTTAGCACTGCCAATCAGAAGAACAGGTGGTCCGTGACACCACCAAATAGGTCCCTCTCCCATCATGCTTTCCTAAGACAGCCAATCACCCAGGGGCCTGCCCTAGGGATGTGGGGCTGTCAGCAGATCTGGTAAATAAAAGGGCAGAGCCCAGCCCTGGCTCTTGAGCAGTCGTGCATTCCCAGCCTCGCCTCGGGTGTAGGGATTGCATAGAAAAACAAAACTGCACAGTCTTGACTGTGTAGTTTTGTTTTTAAGTTTAGAGGCTCACCGATTCATGTCGGAGATGGTCAAGAAAACCAACTCTAGATAGGACGTCGTTTCAGAAGCAACCTTGGGCTTAGTCCCACCCTTTTTGGGCACTCTTGAGAAATCAGGTGAGCAGCATCTTTACTTTTTTTTCTTCTTTTTTTTTTTAACAGTAGAGTCCCTTCCTTCTTGACTTCTAGTTCCCAATTCGAATTTTTGTTCTAATGTATGAGACGTTCCGACGCAGAAGTGTTTGTCTACTTGTCGCTGTTACCGATCTGTTATTTGAATTATTTGAATTTGAATTTCAATTATTTGAATCCATTTTCTTTAAAAAGTTCAACGCTGTAGCATATCAGCACAGTCGATAATTCAAATTGTTTAGATCCACCTACTACTCTAAAAGTGTTAAAGTTGAGGTCAGAAATGGTGATAGAAATGTTTGTTTCTGTTATAGACTCTTTGTCTGTTGAGAGTGTTCAAGGTTATATTACTCAGTGATAAAGTGAGACACACCAAGAATAGCTCTGATAAAATGCATGTGGCATCAGCTACACCCTGATGACTTTTTAAGGGAATCAACTGCTGAGGTATCAGTTGCCGGACAGTGACAAAACACTTGCCTGCTGTCAGTCAACACTGGAGAGTTTATTTTGGGATCATGACATTTTAGATGCATACCTTCAGCCCCAATTACACAAAGGCCTTTCAAGAGCAAGTGCTAAAACAACAAAAGTTACCTATCCAATAGGAATAAAAGGCCAATTTAGATAATTGTAATATATTTAGAAATTTGGGGGGAAAGCTATATCATAGTTTTAGAAAAGACTCAGGATCTCATTATGCATTTTAATTTAGTTCGTAAGCAAGTTATATGATATGAGCTAAATGTTGGTGTTGAGGGTAAGAAATAGTATTTTAAAGACTTAATATCTAAATACATTTTGACTTCCCATCTTCCTGGATTTAGATTACTAATTATAAATGCCTGTAAATACATTGGTATATAATACATAAATGGTGTCAAAGAATACAGCTATTTTTAGAAGATGCACTAGGTTGTAAACAGAGGAAGTTAGACACAAAAAGTTATTTGTCCTCAATGTAATATGCCATATGGAGTTCTTGGCAAAAGATTCACAAAAACTTCGGGATATTATTTGAATTTTCCAAGTGTAAATTTTATTGGCTCAGAATTCTGGTTTCATTTTCTTTTAACTAAAGAATAAAAAGTTACAGTAAGGTACAGAATTTTCTAGAAAAATTATTTTTCCATAAAGTTGTAGTGAACAGGGAATTTTGTGAAAATCAGGAATGAAGTAACTGACAATTGAATATAAGGTATTTACACATCAGAGAATTCTTCACAATCTCTCTGGAACTGATGGACAAAATACTTTCTCCCACTAAAAGAGGACCTAGCTGCAAATTTCATATTCATTTCTTTGGTTTTGAATATTCGTGTTAAGAAAGCATGGGGCTTTTAACTTCGTTTACACTTCACATCAGCATTCCATTTTTCAGGTTTGTACCTTGTTCCTTATTAAGTACTCAAGTCAGTATTTTTCTTTCAGATCTGTATAAAAGTTGGCCTGCTCACATGAGTTTAAATGTTCCTATGCAGTTCAGCAGTAGCAACATTTATTGAGCAGTTACAATGTGAAGAAATATTAGAAATAGACTGCACTATATGCTGTCTGTGAAAGGTTTGCATAGTTAACAAGACTTTCCAGAACTTTCCAAGTAAGGAAAGAATTGCAAAGTTCAAATTTTTAGTGTTGGTGACTATTTTAAGTAGCCACCAAGATTTCCTGAAGTAATACTGCCTGAAACTATGTCAACTTTATAAATGGAGATATAGTGAGTAAAAGATATTGGGAGGAAGGAATTTTTTTTAATTATTGTCTCTCAACCATTGAACTGATGCACAGATTCATTCTATTCTTTCCACACATCTTTTATTGTTCTTCTCTACCCCCACAAATTCCAACTTTCCCTCTTTCTCACACCTTGGTGTCCCACGTTTGGTAAGACTGAATTTCCCTCTTTGACCACTAGAGGACACTCCTTGCTCTGCTCACCTGAATTTTTTTCCATTTCTCTTTAGACTTCTTACTCTGTTAGCTTCAGGTCAATTCAGACAGGGGCCCATGTTCAAATTCAAGCCACAAAGGAGAAGGCCTACCCATCACTCTAGGCCCACAGACGACCTAACGAGCAATCTCTTTGAAAATGTGTGTCTCTGCCATTACAAAGTAGCTCCAGAGTGGCCCTTAGCTGTGACATTCTAACTTATTTTCTGTTCCTTTTCAGAGTGCCTAAAAAGATGACCACTCAAGCACCGACGTTTAAGCAGCCGTTACAAAGCGTTGTGGTACTGGAGGGTAGTACCGCAACCTTTGAGGCTCACATTAGTGGTAAGCTCACGCCTTCACACTTTCCTTTTGTCCATCTTCTCCCCAGTACCTTAACTTGGCTGTATGACCTGACACCAAGTTTAAGCCATGTTTCCACTTTGTAAAATTGGTCCAATTGTATGGAGGGCCATTATAAGGGTATACCGTTCACAGAGTACAGACAAAATCTGACAATATAATGGCTTACAAATGTTTTATTCATATTTATAATTCCACAGAGCAAAATAATTAGCATTGGATTAAAATTGCTGTCAGAATCCAGCAGCTAAGTACAACCAAATTTGGTCATTCTATATTTGGGTTCAGCTGCAGAGCCAGACTGAAAGCCAAGAACTGAAGCCCGGTAGGGGGCCAGCCATGGAGCTGTGGGGCAAGTAGCCTGGGGCTGACTGCTCTGTGCCAGACAATGGGAAATAACAATACATTGGACTTTATAAGAAGCAGAAAACTTTCAGTGTTGCGCTAACTCCTAATTATTTTATTCTTGTATATTCAATCTTTATTAAGTGATTCTAGTGAATTAAAAGGTTTTCCAATCTTTTGGAAATGACAACAAAAAATAGTATATGCCACCCTGGTCTATATATTAAAGAGAAATAAACATTGACTTTAGAATTTTATTTAAAAGAAAGTTCTTCTGGTTTTTCCCCCCTTTTTCTTCTTCATAACTCATATTAGAGGTGGTTCCAAAAAATGCATGATTTCTGGGACTTACTGTCTTCTGGAAAAAAATGAGGGTAATCTACAAACTACATTGTAAATAATTTCAAGATTATTTAATCAATATTGTCTGCAGTATCATAACTGGTCCTATAAAATTATATGGATTGATTAAAAATCAAGCTTGATGCACCTCCATGGTGCACTATCCCTCTTTTTATATTTTTTTGCTTATAATAAAGATATAAAATAAGATTTCCTTTTCCTTTCTTTTTCCTTTCATTTTTTCTATTTTATGTAGCAATCTTCTTCCTAACTGGATAAGACCTTTACACTGCACAAATATCCTATAGTCATTCTTCATTTTCCATTGTGTATGCATATAGAGACCAACTCCATTCTTCTCATCACGCATGATAAACTCTGACTTTACAATAATACATTTATTTACCTTGTAATACTCAGTAACTTTTGAACTGAGCTGAACACAATTGGCTTCAGTGGGAATTTTGCCTGTTTATGAAGTTAGTGGGATCTTGCTTCCCCATAGCCTCTTATTCCTTCACACTCCGTGCTAATAAATTCTCAGGAAAACAGCACTGAAGATACTTGATATTCATGAATTAGGCAAATAAACTATTCCCTTGGTTGTGGTGGGAGATGGGTTCACGTAAGGACAATGAAACAAATGTTCTCTTGATTTTCTCCACCTCACAGTTTAATATAAAATAAAATAAACCATGCTCTGAATTTGCCTCATGCCTTCTGAATGTACAGAATGTTACTATCCTTAAAATATCAAACCACGTACACGTGGTTCTTAGCTCCACGATTTGTGACAATTGAAGAGAATTTGCCTTCTCTACCTGCAACTCCAAGTATACATGTTGTTCTGTAAGACTAGTTTTGGCTTTGTGTCATTTATATGAGAACCCGCCTCTCTCTGCACTTTGGCGTTTTTTGCTGATTACACATTTGAAAGGCAGGAGAGTTCCAGGAGACAGTGTCCCTGCAACCACAGAGGGTGGACATGGACGGGCTTGACCTCTTGTGCTTGCTAGGCAGTGCTTTCGGACCCTTTGCTGCTTTTGCTCTTTGATTTTGAAGAGGACAACAGTCACTTTTTATTTCAAAGTTTCCTTGGCTCTGCACTTCTATAAATCCCTTTCATGATTTTAATGCCATCCATTAAATTGCATCAGGGAGAACCTGGGACTGGGGGGCAGGAGCTGGAGATTCTAATCGTCCATGTGCCACTGCTGGCCGAGGGACCTTGGAAAAATCACTGAGCCTCTTTTGGTCTTAGTCTCCTTCCCTATTAAATGAAGGTATTGACCTCTACGTGAACCCACAGACCTCCTCGTTGTCTGCAAGTTGACCCTTTCATCGTATGGCTGTCAGGTTTTCCTCATCATTAAATGGCCTTACACTCTGGGGAGCTCATACCATTAGGACAAGATAGTGAACACAGCAGCACAGAGCAGAGGACATTGCAGAGTCCCATTCCAACATAAAGATGAATTATATTTGTGCTCCAGGTTTCCCAGTTCCTGAGGTGAGCTGGTTTAGGGATGGCCAGGCAATTTCCACTTCCACTCTGCCCGGCGTGCAGATCTCCTTTAGCGATGGCCGCGCTAGACTGACGATCCCCGCCGTGACTAAAGCCAACAGTGGAAGATACTCCCTGAGAGCCACCAATGGATCTGGACAAGCGACTAGTACTGCTGAGCTTCTCGTGACAGGTAGGCTGGAGGGGACGCATCTGTCCTCTGCTCTGCCCCCAGGGCCTCTCCAGCACACAGGAAAGGAGGTCCAGGAAGAGCTACTGAGGGACAAGTAGATGTGGCTAAAATCTAGAGAGGGGCCCAGGAGGCTCAATTGATAGCAAGGTTGTTTGCCATGTAAAATTCAATTTTCCTCTCAAAAGACAGCACAAAAGTGGCTGAGAACATTTCCTCTATACACGTTAAACACTCAAGAATATATTAAGGAAATATTAAAAACCATGTTTCTGAGCAAGCGGAAAAGCTTAAAGCCTTGTTTATAAGCCTACTAAGGAAACAGGTACATCACCAAGAATTTACGCTTTAACAAGCTCCTAGATGATACTGAGGCAAGTCTTCACAGACCACCCATTTAAGAAAACTGCTCTCGACTATAAAGTTCAATAATGCTTCACTTACTTTCCATTTCTAATAATAGTACACGGTAGACATTACAAAGAAAAAGGCAAATGCATGACGCAGTTACCTCGGAAAAGTTACTACTATTCTTCTTGGCTTCTGTCATTTTCCTTCATCATTTACTTCCTGGTAAGACATTAATACATGAAACATCGTCTTACTTTACACGCTAGAAACAGTACCTGCATAACCAGCTACGGAACGTTATATATGATTATCCAATAAACTATACTGCCGGCATGTTCAAGTATAGGACTGTTACTGATCTAAACACAAGGTGTATCAAGAACATCGCGTGTGAACTTTAACATTTATCCGGAAAATTCAGAAATGGAAAATTCACAGGGTGACAGGTTGTTTATTACTCAAATACATGTCAAAATTAATCCCATTCTCTCTTCACATTCCTAAAAATTTCTTTCGGTGTAATTAACCAAATAATCCCCTTTCTGTAGCCTAACTAACATTAAATCATGTCACTATTTAGATTAACATTTTAAATGCAAGTAAATATTTGGGTTATTTGAATACTAATCAATTTGGAGATAATTTAGGATTTTTAACATTAAATTAAAATTTAATGATTCTATAAGTCACGGGTACACTTATCACAGCCATTGGGATTCATTTTAATGCAACTTATTGAAATATACAGAAATTATTTTAACATGTTAATATAGTGCTAGATGTGAGGTTGAGAAGATGTGTCCAAAATATTCTCTAAAAATGTTATAATGACATCTAGGCTTTTTAAAAAAAAAAATTGTGGTGGCCTAGAACTGCCAAACTAAACAAAGCGAATACAATAAAATATGGTTGTGGGATTGCCTTCTGCCATCTTCTGGCTCCTTTTTCGCTGTCATATGCATGAGCTGGGCTCAAGGACAGTCAAGGTTCTTTGGTTCAGAGAGTCATCGCCTCATTTTGGAAACGGAGCTGTGATCGTTTAAAAATAACCTATTGGGAGCACCCTGGCTTGCAGTGCTGATTTTCCTCCCTTCCCCCTGCAGCAGAGACAGCACCACCCAACTTTGTTCAACGACTGCAGAGCATGACCGTGAGACAAGGAAGCCAAGTGCGACTCCAAGTGAGAGTGACCGGAATCCCTACACCTGTGGTGAAGTTCTACCGGGACGGAGCCGAAATCCAGAGCTCCCTTGATTTTCAAATTTCACAAGAAGGCGACCTCTACAGCTTACTGATTGCAGAAGCATACCCCGAAGACTCCGGGACCTATTCAGTAAATGCCACCAATAGCGTTGGAAGAGCTACTTCCACTGCCGAATTACTGGTTCAAGGTGCGTGCTGGAGACTGAGTAACAGGGAGGAGAGAGTGCTGATCTAGGAGGAAGTGGAGCCAGAGGCCGTCCTGGCTCCCCTCGAAGGCTTTGGGGATCCTGCAAGCAGAAAATCAGGCTTTTCAACACGGGTGAAAAGTCTCTGAGATTCCAAGCAGGAGCTCATAATCATTGAAGCAATCTGTGTTTACTAAGCCCATTAGAAGCTAGAAAGTCTCTCAGCTGAGTCATCTGTGTTTTCAAATTGTTGGCCAATAATGGATGTGAAAAAATATGGTTCTAAGTAAATTCTTACCTAATAATGAACATATTGTATTTTAAAACCTGATGTATATTAACGCAAAATCCAAAACCTTATGCATTTTTCTCCATCAAGATACCTAGAAAATGTTACTGACTTCATAGACAGAATTAACATAATCTCTTTAGAAATGGGTCGCCCTGCTAAACACCTGTCTTTCCCTTCTGACAGGTGAAGAAGTAGTACCCGCTAAAAAGACAAAGACAATTGTTTCGACTGCTCAGATTTCAGAAACAAGACAGACCCGAATTGAAAAGGTACTTTTCTATATATCGGTTTTCAAACCGATTTCAGATTGTGGCTTCACCAACTATTCCTCCTCAACGTGGGCTTTGTTTTCTTCTTTTACAGAAGATTGAAGCCCACTTTGATGCCAGATCAATTGCAACAGTTGAGATGGTCATAGATGGTGCCGCTGGGCAACAGCTGCCACATAAAACACCTCCCAGGATCCCTCCTAAGCCAAAGTCAAGGTCTCCCACACCACCCTCCATTGCCGCCAAAGCACAGCTGGCTCGACAGCAGTCCCCATCACCCATCAGACACTCTCCTTCCCCGGTCAGACATGTGCGGGCACCAACCCCGTCTCCTGTCAGGTAAAGCCTTTCAAAGGAGAGCAAGTCACTATGCATTTTTGAATTAGGTTTCATCCAGCAAGAAGAGAAATAGAAGGAAACAATAAAAAACGTAGCACGTGATAAAGGAGGTAAGCCGAAAGGTGCTGAATACGATTTTCACAAATCCTCACTATCCACAGGTAAATTGGAAGACTTTATAAACCCCATTTCTGAATTCCTATTTGTATTCCATTTAACAAATATCTGCATTAGGGGCCAAGAGAAAGCAGCAAAATAAAAAGAGCACAGAATTTAGGGTTGGAAGCCCGATGTTCAATCAACCTGACATAGTCACTACTATATATTAACCACTTTCTCTCAATCAGACATTTAGTTGGCATTCCATACATATTATCTCATTAAATAGTCGTAGCAACCTCTACGAATTATCATTCCTAATTTTATAGTTAGGCAAGTTGAGTGGAGCCAAAGAAATTAAATAATTTGCTTAAGGTCTTCGTCATACCATTTATAAATTAAAGAAAATCACGACAAGAAAGATCTCAAGGTGTGTTGTGAAGATCCAGTGAGATAATTAAAGGTTCCTTGTAAATAGAAAATAATTATACAAATGTTCTTATGCTCTGGTAATAAGTAAAGTCTTCTAAATATTGTGCATATGTTTATGTCATTTTATGTGGAAAATAAAATGGGTTTCTATGCTTAGTTAATATGGAGATATTTTAGAAAGTGAGCATGTATCATCAGGGCTCAGAAATTATATAATCAAGTGTAAATTATCCATAACAAATTTGAAACTTTGGAACTTGGCTTAACCTGCTGAAGTTTTTAATATGATGATCAGAAAAATGTACACAGTTTGGAGTGAATTAGAAGAGTGTTCTTAGCCAATTTATATGATTTAAATTTTTTTTTCATATTTATTTACTTATTTTGAGAGAGAGCATGAGCAGGGGAGGGGCAGAGAGAGAGAGAGAGAGAGAGAGAGAATCCCAAGCAGGCTCCATGCTGTCAGCACAGAGCTCGAATTCACCAACCGTGAGATCATGACCTGAGCCAAAACTGAGTCGGGCACTTAACCAACTGAGCCACCTAGACACCCCTATGACTTTTTTTAATGTAGAGAAAACTCCCCTGCCAAGAAAAATTTTAAAAGGAAAATAGCCAGATAGCTGACCTAAAAATTTTCAAACTTATTTGAGTTACTGAAATCAAAACAGTATGGTATTGGTAGGTGAATAGAAAACATATTAGGGAAGCAAAACAAAAGATCTAGAAATAGATTCAAGTATCTGGAAATTCCATTTTTAATCAAACTGACTTTTCAGGTCAGTGGGGGAAAGGGTATTTTACTTGATAAAGAGTGCTGGCCTGGGGTGCCTGGGTGGCGCAGTCGGTTAAGCGTCCGACTTCAGCTCAGGTCACGATCTCATGGTCCGTGAGTTCGAGCCCCGCGTCGGGCTCTGGGCTGATGGCTTAGAGCCTGGAGCCTGCTTCGGATTCTGTGTCTCCCTCTCTCTCTGACCCTCCCCCGTTCATCTGTCTGTCTGTTCTGTTCATCTCCCCCGCTCTGTCTGTCTCTGTCTCAAAAATAAATAAACGTTAAAAAAAAAATTAAAAAAAAAAAAAAGAGTGCTGGCCTGATTAGCCATCCATTTGGAAGAAAACAAATATTAATCTCTACCTCAAACCATGTACAAAATAAATCTCAGCCTGACTAAAAAGCTAAATTAAAAAATAAAAACTAAAAAAAATGAGATAATTTGGGGAAACATTTGTAGGGGAGAGCTTTTAAAAATAGATTTAGAGATTCAATTACACAAAAATAAAAATGTATGTATGGCAAAAGTAAGGTCATTGCTAAGCCAAGCAGTGCATTTGCGAAAATATTTTAGAAGTGCCTCTTCCTCAAGATATTTCATTGCCTCTGCCAAAAAAAGTATTGTATCAAATATACTATAGCTACAATATGAATGGTACAAGCCGGAAACAGTGCATAACTTAAACAACTGTATATGTTGATGCTCGATAAGACCCCATATAGAAGCAAAATGCAAGCAGTAGATCTAAGGGGGGCATGTTTGCAATACTTACGACAAATGACTAAGTACCAAATGCATTAAAAAGCTTCCACAAATTATTTTTTTAAGTTTATTTATTTTGAGAGAAAGTGTGAGTGGGGGAGGGCAGAGAAAGAAGGAGAGAATCCCCAGCAGGCTCCACACTGACAGTGCGGACTCGACGCCGGGCTGGAACCCATGAACAGTGAGGTCATGACCTCAGCCAAAGTTGGATACTTAACTGATTGAGCCACCCAGGCACCCTCCCCACAAATTAATTTTTAAAGGAAATAAATAAGCAACACAAATGGGAAAAAATGAACAGAAGGCAAGCATTTCACACAGGAGACAATGTACATGTCCAACAAATATCTGAAAAATGCTAGATATTTTCCAAATTTTATTATATTGGCCACTTTGAAAATTAATGGTTCTGACAAACACTAATATGAAGCCTTGAACAAAAAGCTGAGTTTTAAAAACATGTCTGGCTATCAAATAAATAAAGTGTTCTGTCTCAGGCGAGCTCTGAGTTTGCACACCATGAAATCACAAGACAGGCCAAATGTGAATATCTGGGGGAGATAACAACCTCACTATATTTTTAATCCAAGCCTAAGGGTCATTGAAAATTACAGAGCTTTCCTGATTCCATGGAGCGTTTTGACTGTTTTAGCAGTTCTGGCAGTTCATTAATAATAATCCCCATTACTTGGTCCCTGAAATTTGCTTTCAAATAAGAAATAAAAATAGCAATTTGTGGAGCAAATAATGGTTATCCAAGATAGACTCCTTCCTAAAATGCCTAATGGTTTAATCTTGATTTTTGTCGTAGAGTATGGCAAACATATTTTGTTGAATAAGGTACACGTATCTAGCTGTGACCAGGTGATGACTTTTTATTGTAAGAGCAAAAATAAGCACTTTCCTATAATGACACAAATTACATTGATTTTCCACAGTTATGGGCTTACCTGCAGCCTGCTGCTAATCACTCAAGTCTTGCTAATCATGTCTTTAACTCTTTTTGAAATAAGCCCACTTTATGGTGAACAGCAAGAGTAAGGCACAGGTTGAAACTTGGAAGTACAGGTCACTTTGCTTTTCATCAGTTGGTGTAGACCCTACATTATTCTAAACTGGTCTTTGTTATATTTCTAAGGCAGTCACTTTTAAAATAGGGACATGTCCCCCTGGGTTTCCCTTTAGTTGATTACAACTTCATTTATAAAATGTAAATTGATTTTCACCAAGAAAAACCCTTCTTCAAGAAAATGACTAAACATTTCCTCATGAAACTGTTTAATATTTTAGTGTACTATTAAGTTACTCTGTAATTTAGAGCAGATATCAGCTGTATCTTCAACCTTAATTAGAATAGTCATTTCATTTAATGCCAGAGAGCGTTTATAAACATTTTTCTATGGGTAGTAGTTATAATTCAATGATAAGGCAATGCTGCCACCTAGAGGGAAAAATTAAGAATTGATCAAGAATTAAATTATGAAACCTATCTTAAAATAATTGGTCAACCCCTAGAATTACTGCTGAAGACCAGGGACTGTCTTTTTTGGCCGTAAATGCCAGGACTTACACCTAGATTCTTCAAATGATGCTATTGCACTTTGGATATACACACACAAAAAAAACAATGAAAACTATTTTGGAAGAAGCACTTTATCAATTTAATAATAATAATAATAATAATAAAAACGCTGTGGGATCCTTGGATTTCAAAATAGCCAGTTACCACAGTAGCTACATGGATGTTAAAAGAAGTCCAGAGTCCGACAAAATGAGCCTGAAGGTAAACACAGAGAAAATTAAAAGCAGTTCACAACACGTTTTGACCAGAATGGCAGTTTTCAAAGTGCATTGCACAGCCTACACCCTAAAAAGCTCTGTAAAGCCGAGTACCAAGAATGCTTCCTCCTGGCCTGGAGCTTCACAGAGTCTGTGGGCATGTGAAAGCCATGAGAAATCAACAAGACAGGAAAAAAGGTGCAACGTATTTAGCCTAGAATTAATTGCACAAGCATTTTGATTACAGACACCTTTCTTTGTTCAACACCTGTCTGACATGCCCTCACTCACCAGAATTCAGAGTGCAAAGAAATTGAGAGCTATGATTACCATATTCACCATGTCCTTTCTCTGGCTGTCTTTCAAGATCTCCTGCTGCTGTGACTTTTTTTAAATGGTGAGAAGGTGGGGCAGGGCACAGAATTCTTTAGCTTAGAATTCAGTCTGATTCTCTTACAGAGTTACAGAAGATAAGATTAAGGCTTACTGAGATTTAAAACACATTACTTTCAATCAAGTACATTGTTAGCCTCTGAATCAGTTATTGAGGCACAGGTTTTTAAACTCTGCCTTAAACACTTCCAGATTTTCCTTCCATTATTCAAATCTGATGACCCGAGGAGGAGTTCTCCGTCTTGGCATTCTTGACCTCTGCCCTTGGGTTTTCAGGTCCGTGTCTCCGGCTGGGAGGATCTCCACGTCTCCCATCCGATCTGTTAAGTCTCCATTACTCATGCGGAAGACTCCAACACCCAGCATGGCCACAGGCCCCGAAGTGCCTCCCCCTTGGAAGCAAGAGGGCTATGTGGCTTCGTCCGAGGCTGAGATGAGAGAAACCACGGTGACGAGTGCCACCCAGATCAGAACAGAAGAGAGATGGGAAGGGAGATACGGGATCCAGGAGCAAGTGACCATCAGCGGAGGAGCGGGAGCTGCTGCCGGCGTGTCGGCCAGTGCTGCGTTTGCGGCCGGGGCTGTGGCTACTGGTGCTGCAGAGGTACTGTCAGAGCTGTCCTGTTTCCTTTCACGGCTGCTTTCTCCAGCCACAACCTTGCCACGAAGCCCCGTCTCTGGAGGTTGGAGGGGAAATGCGTATGCACGTGGGAACATAACAGAAACTGAAGACCAAATCTGGCTCGTGCTTTGTGAAATCATTTTTAATGGGGATGAAGGCTCTAATCTGTCAGGTTTTTATAAAATACGGGGTTTAACGGTACACGCCCTATATCTTGGCAATGACAAATGCTTGTCCCGTGAATGCTTTACTAGAGCAGCTCATTTCCATTGCACTCTTGTATTTGCTGCTGGGCGTGTCATTTTAAAAAGGGACTTGGTCATTTCCAATCCAGGTGAAACAAGAAACTGACAAAAGTGCAGCTGTTGCGACTGTCGTTGCTGCTGTTGATATGGCCAGAGTGAGAGAACCAGTCATCAGCGCTGTAGAGCAGACTGCTCAGAGGACAACCACGACTGCCACACACATCCAACCTGCTCAAGAACAGGTATGCATGTGGCCAGCCAGAATGAGCTTTGCATGCAGCGATCCCATGGCAAACCAGTGCTCCAGTCATTTTGAGGACGCCCTGAGCCCAATGTGGTCTGGGTTTCTAGGACACTCTGAGCAACGGATGGCCTAAGATACCCAGGGTGTTCAAGAGAGAAGTTACCTGACATACCTGGTCCGTGTCTGGCAGGAAAACACACAGGAGTTAGCCATCAGAGAGTTAGTACAGGAGGCCAGAGAAGGAATTCAAAGTATCAAAGTGGTCCTGGGTCAAGACAGGCAAAGCGTGGCCCAAAAAGTCAGCCGAACAAAGAGGTGTGCGCATTCATTTCTCTAGTTCTAGACCGGTCAATCCAGAGTTCAGTTGCAGAGCCAGGCACAGAAACCACTACTGCAGGGCAAACATTACCTTTCTCTAAGCCTCCCCAAGAGACCTTTGCTTTTACTTACCTCAAATGTGACATGTGATTCATGGCTGAAAAGTGTTATAAATCAAGGATAATTTCCCACCTCCTATTTGAATAGATTTTTTTTTATATAGTTTAAAATCACTCTAGCTTTCCTCCTTATCCTCTCTTGTGTGACGTTTATGTCTTTATCCTGATTTATTATTGTAAGCTTTTATATAAGGTGCATGAAACTATTTCCTTCCTTTCTCTTCTGAAACTCAGATTAAAAAGGAGGCAGAGAAGAAGACTGCTGTAACTAAGGTAGTAGTGGCTGCCGATAAAGCCAAGGAGCAAGAATTAAAATCAAGAACCAGAGAAGTAATTACGACAAAACAAGAGCAGGTGCACGTAACTCACGAACAGGTGAAAATACATTTTTTTTTTAAAAAAACAATTGGTAAGGCTTTCGGCCAGTGGAACCAGCTGGGTGGTTTGAGAAGATGACTTTCTTTTTTTTTTTTTTTCCTTTAAAGCTTATTTATTCATTTATTTTGAGAAAGAGAGAGACAGCATGAGTAGGGAGGGGCAGAGAGAGAGAGAGAGAGAGAAAGAAAGAAAGAACCCCAAGCAGGTTCCACATTGTCAGCACAGAGCCCTATACAGGGCTGGAACTCACAAACTGTGAGCTCATGACCCAAGCTGAAATCAAGAGTCAGACACTTAATCAGCTGAGCCACCTGGGCACCTTGTGAAGATGAACTTTCATGTCTCCTTTAAACCCTGAGATCCTGAACGTCAGGGATAATGTCTGAGAATGGCAAAGAGGCAAAAGGGGAAAACTGCTTCCCCGCTCCCACACACATACCTTAGGCATCCAGATCCAAACAGCCTCCTTTGGAAGGTTAAGGATTTGGAAAACATCTTGCCCGAGATATGTGTAAAACTTTCTCCCTGTAATGTCTCAGTTTTAGAAAAGTAAGTCTTGATATATTCCAAACCATCATAATTAAGAAAGTTTTCAAAGCAAAAATAACATATGAATGCAGATTATAAAGTATTGTCCATACTTGATTTCTCATATATAAAATAAAAGGGTCGGACAAATTCTAAGGCCTTTCATTCTAATATCCTATTCTTTAAGATCAACCTTTCGATAACAGAAGTGGCATAGAATAGTATTGCCATATATCCATTAGTAAAAATTGAAAGTCTTTTCAAAGAAGACAATTCTCCAATTCAGATAATGGTGTTGAAATCAACCTTTTTTCCCCTGAGCAGCATAAATTATGGTTGAGGCAGAGAAGGAGTGTGGTCCTACTAAGGCAAATGAGATAATTTATTTAGTGATCAGTCCAGAAAAAGAAGATTTTACTCCTTTCTTCAAATTTCTATTTTGTTCTATTTAATAAACATTATGTCACTTCCATTCAAGATCAGGAGAAAATAAGTGTTTGTTCTGATCATTGATTTCAGATAAGAAAAGAAACTGAAAAAGCGTTTGTACCAAAAGTAGTAATTTCTACAACCAAAGCCAAAGAACAAGAAACTAGAGTAACTGGACAAATTACTACAAAGCAAGAACAAAAACAAGTAACTCAAGAAACAGTAAGTCCAGTTTTGTCATTACATTGTAATTCATGGACAAATAATGCATTCTAGCCAGCTGCCTGTGCCCTATGACCAGAAACTCTAAATGGAGGAGTCCTGTGTGTGTATTTCTTTTTGTTGTTTCTCTGTCTAGTACGGAAACTCTTTCATGATGGAAAGTCTGTTTTCATTGCAGTTTTTCACTCAATTGATCCATTTTGGGGAGATTGTCTATTAGAACAGTTTGGGGGTACATCTATGACATTTCTAGGGCATAACTATTTACTTATTTGAAATGTTTATTTTTTAGAGAGAGAGAGAGAGAGAGAGAGAGAGAGAGAGTTCAAATGGGGAGGGACAGAGAGAGAAGGAGACAGAGGATCTAAAGCAGGCTCCGTGCTGACAGCAGCAAACCTGATGCGGATGCGGGGTTCAAATTCACAAACCATGAGATCATGACTTGAGCCAAAGTCTGATGCTTAACCAACCAAGTCACCCAGGCATCCCTCTGGTGCATATTTAAGCGTAAGGTAGATATCACCCCAATCAAGTTATCCCCAGTACAGTTTTTTAATGCATAGCCTGAGCCCTCAGTCGCTTAGGTTGTAAGACATGTTGTACACACACACACACACCAGCCATGAACACTCCCATGTAAATATCAAGGGAGAGTGAGGAAATGTTGGACATCAGGGTTGACTGGTACTTCTTCAAGAAAATGCTTTAAAGCGTTTGCTGCTTTTGTGCCATACAGCCACGTGAGAACAGACTGTGTCACTAAAGTCCGCTTCTCTTCCACATGTGACATCAAACCTTAACGTGTCAGGAAAGAAGCATCTATTTTTAATTCTTTCATGTTCAGGAGGGTGCCTGCACTCACCTATCTTGATCTCAAGTTCTTTGCTGATCCCAGAGCTACTTTTTACAAAGGTCTAGCTGAGAACATTATACACTTTGGAGGCTGGCCAGAGGCTGTTGAATGAATTTCCATCCCCTTATAGTGAGTGAGAGACTTTGAATGCCCAAGAACTCTACTTGGCATAATCAAGAGCATAGAAATGCCTGTTGCCATTGCGATGCCACTTACTGGCAAGTTCAGCCTGACCATAGTTTTCCAGCCATTTGCCCGTGGCCACTCATTGGGTGTCCTAGAGTGTCAACATGTCTCAGGGATGAGAACTTTTCAGTTTCTAGGACAATCTGCTAAGGAGCAGGTGGGCAGAAAAGAAGCCTAGAGACTATTTTTCAGGAAAACAAAAGTCTGTGTTTTAAACCATTAAGTGTTGGCCCTTAAAATGGAAATGTGATTCTTTCTCAGCACTAAACATTTTGTATTCTTCTGATGTTGCGAGGGTATCTTGCCATTTCTTTTGTGCCTGTTGAAACTCAAACCCTTATTTTACTCTGAAAATCAGATAAAACAGAAAGCTGTGACAGCTGCCGCATCCATGGTGGTAGTTGCCACTGCAGAGTCCACAAAACTAGAAACAATCCTGGGAGCTCAAGAAGAAGTTGCCACACAGCATGATCAAATGCACATGACTCATGAAAAGGTGATGACTTCCTGCTGGTGTGAAATTCACTCTTCATCACTTCATGTGCAGGCTGCCTCCATTGTCATCATGGGTCTTAATCATCACTTTTTCACCCCATCTGTTTATAGCTCAAATAGAAAACTCCCTCAGAATCTGTCACAAACCCTTTGCCACCTCTCCAGCTTTCACTGCCACTTTTCATTCCTAACTTTCAAACTTTCTTGGGATTGTTACTAACATGATATGATATGATAGTTCACTTTAATATCTTCCTATTGCCGTAGATTCCAGTTTTCAAGTCAATTGATAAAATGTAAAAGTATGTGTTGCTTTTGACTCTAATGGAATTTCCCGTGGATTATAGTAAGACAAATGTGGGAAAGAGAAATGCATCCTTTATTCTTTTGTTGCTGATCACAAGTTTTTCTTTTAGACTGCACTCATTTTGATATTGTTATGTAATAAAACAGTAAGGAAGATCAAAGTAACTCACATTATGTGTTTAAGCATGATGAAAATGTCTGGGAACAGGGAGACATTTGCTTCCTTTCTCAGTTTTGACTTCAGGTTCTTTTATTAGAGGCTGTATGAAATTTAATGACCATTTTCTCACCTTTCTTTTTATCATATGACCAGATAATGAAAGAAACTAGGAAAACAGTGGTGCCTAAAGTCATAGTTGCCACACCCAAAATCAAAGAACAAGATGTAGTTTCAAGAACTAGAGAAGGCATCACTACCAAAAGAGAGCAAGTTCAAATAACTCAGGAAAAGGTGAATACAGATATTTGAGATGGGAAAAGTTTATCTTTAAACTAATTTCTAGTAAACCATTAACTACGATGTTCTATGAATTGGTAGACTGTATTTTCCTTTCTGAATCCCAGACTAAAAGCAAAATGGTAGATGTGTGACTGCTTACCATTAATTTTATCTGTACATTTGATTTTCATCCATCTGTAACATTGATAACTCATTTTATTCCACCATTATTCTTTGCATGAAAGTTAGCATTTTTAGCCTGATTCTTAAAAAGCAATATATAGAATCAAATGGAGATATTTTTGTGGGTTTTTTTTATTTAACATTTCTAAGTTTTGTGACTCCCAGTCCATATATGCAAACATTGTCAAGTAACTTCTTTTGTGTAGTTAACCCCGAATAACTTCATCTTGCATCCCCACTAGGAGGGGGGGAAGGGTCATACCATGTGTGTGTCTAAAGCCCTGTGCAATTGACACTTTGATTTTACTGTAATAATCAGATGAGAAAGGAAGCTGAGAAAACTGCCTTATCTACAATAGCAGTTGCTACTGGTAAAGCCCAAGAACAAGAAACAATACTGAGAACTAGAGAAGGAGTGGCCAGTAGACAAGAACAAATCCAAGTTACTCATGGAAAGGTGACGCTTGCTATTCCAAGTGTGAAGTCCCCTCTTTGATAATACATTAATACCCAATCTCAAGAATTTCTTCTGTATGAGACACTATTAACCGAATTCATTGTTTAGATGATTAAACAATTGGAAACTAAAAAACCAAATTATTATTGTTAATATTACTACATATTCCTCTCCCACTGATCTCCTCACTATTATTTTCCATGTTTTTTATTATTAACATCTATAAGTTCTCTGGAAGTTGATTAAAATTGCATGCAGGCTGATTTTAAGATATCCTGTGAATATTAAAGAAAAAAGTATGAGTAAGTGATGAATCTTACTTACTGTCATGAATATGTGTGGCTTGAGGGGTCGTGAATTCAATATATTACTTCGTAAAGTATGGACTTATTTCAGGAAATCACCCATCAGTTTTTTTCAGGTGAAAGGTTATCTTTTTTCTTTCTGTAAATACCAGATGAGAAAATTATAAAGCCCGCCATACTACTGCTGATGCTAACAAGATGCAGTATCAAGTCTAGAGAAGGAATCCTCCAACTAGAATGCACATTAGCCATGAAAAACTTTATTTGTAGCATTTATTTGTAGTTATGAATCTCCATGAATTAACCAACTTCCTATGATTCTGTCATTTACCCCAAATAAGCTATTTACCTAATTTTATTCCTTGTTGTCAATATAGTATTTGGAAATGAGCAACTCAATTTCTTTAGTGTCATGGCTGAGTCCTGTCTATATTTCTCTCAGTGTTGTTTTCTGTCTCTACATTTTTGGGTTTTCTCCTAAGGCATGATTGAAGGTCAACTTTCCAAACACTTAACCAAGTAGGATATTGACTGGCATATCAGCCTTTCAGAAATCTCATTGCTAACGGAGATTCTAATACGTAACATACTTCATGAGAGATTGTATTTAAATTTTTGTTTGTTCTGAATCACATAAATTTGACTGTCTTATTTTTGTTGTTAAAAACTAGCTAAGAATGGAAGCTGAGAAAATATCTCTACCCAAAGTAGTAGTTACCACTGCAAAATCTACTGAACCAGCCACACTGCCAAGGACTAGAGAAGGATTTGCTATTAAGCAAGAACAAATCCATCTTTTTCATGAGGAGATGAAAACTGATGCTGTGGAGGTGAAAAGCATTGCTTCATCCCATTTTATCACCAGCACCCATAACTTTTCATCCAGCATGAGTCGTTGTGTTCCTAGTGTTTCATTTAATCGCTGAAGTGGTCAATAAACATTAGAGCTGATTAGACCCTGTCCAGTTCCTCCAGTGCAACAGTTAGCATTTCTAGATGTGAAGAGCCAGATTAAGTAACACTCTTCTTTGCTTTGCCTAAATTAGTTCTCAGTGTTTAACTGGTCTGAATTGGGGTCTCCTACTCCAATTCTTCTTCCTGCTGATCTAGGTTCCAAAAATATGAGAGAGATTAGAGTCCACTAAGAAGTAAAAGTGGTACCAGCGTAGAGGACAAGTAAATTGAACCAAAGTAAACACGCCTATGGTTGTCTATGAAACAATAGCTGTATATGGACTTGATATGCATTAACTCAGGGAAAAATACATAGATGCTCCCCCAATTTGAAATATCCTACCCATAATCAAGATTCTTTTTTTTTTTTTTTTTTTGCATAAGTTTTAAATTCAGAACAAGATTTGCGTATTTGTACATTTTGGTCGGCAAATGATCATTTCTTTGAGCCTGAGTTTTCTCATTGTTAAAATAAAACTCAAACTCAACCTGATTACCTCATAGACTGGTTGAAAGATTCAAATGAGATATAATATAAACATCACTTTACAAAGTGATCTATCTTAAATGTGTGTACACACACATATGTAGAATGGCATATCAGACTTTATATACATTAAAAATGTATATATACTTAAGATACCACTTTATAGAATTATTACATTTACATTATATCTCATTTGAATCTTTAGTCTACATTAAATATACATAGATGTTAAATATATTTCTGTTATCTGTCAGAGACAGATAACATTTTGAAGCATCTATAAAATTAAAATCAACTAATGGCCTATGTTTTAAAAAAGAAGGCCAGATGAAAACACACCTAAGCCTCACGTATATTTTACAGCTTCTTCTAAGATGCAATGGTGAAGTGAAAATGGCGTTTGCAAAGGCAGATTAGGGTGTTTGTGGCTTACTGGAAGGAGGCACTGAATGAAGCCCTTGATTGCTAAAGGCCCAATTTCATCTCAGAAAAAAAAAAAAAACAAACAAACCCTCATTTCTATCTTAAATGATTGAGAGAACAATTTTAACAGATACACAGGTAGCATCCTTGAAGAACATTTCAGCTGTGATCTGGATTCTTTTCATGGCAGCAGAAAAGAAAAATGGACATTAATAAACTATTCCAGCATTACTTTTAAAGAGCAGTGATGGACACAGCGATGTGATTTTTAGGATTTGCTATTTCCAAGCATTGCACAGACTCCTAATTTGTAAGGCATATCAGCTAGTTTTCTTTCTTTAAAAGAGAAACACCTCTGCAGACTGTTTTCATTTATGTTAATCAGATTCATGGAGATGAGAAAACAACATTTCTGGTTTTTTCTGCACTTATCTCCCAGTCATAACCAAAGCAAATTGAACTTTACTGAAAAAGGTGGTTCTCTTGAATCCAAATATGATTAACACTTTCATTTTAATCACAGTCTCTTCACTTGTGTTTTTTAAGAAAGATATTTCCTAATAGATTAAAAATTCTTATCCCTAGGGAATCATAAGAAAATTAATATGCTCCCTATGTTCCACGAGCTTTCATATTATCTCAGATTTGCACGCAATCATACAACTCTGTAGCAACTGATTTTTCTGGATGGGTCTATGATGGTTTTGAGTGTATTTTTATCATTACTGTCTTTGCAACAACACTAGACTAAATGATTGACAGGCTAATAAAAATAATCAATGAAGATAACCATCCCCCAAATTCTGATTTCCCAAGTGCTAATTAACTGCCTCAGACAAAATCCTAGAAAAACTCAAAATCTCCTTACTATTTTGTATCCATACTGTGTTGTCCCATGTGGTGTCTGTGTGATTTAATGTCTTGTCTAATTAAACAGGTGTATATACAGTGTATCTAACTAGATGTCCATTACATTATAATAATCAATGAAATAAGTTCCTAAATGCATCTGCGAGTTACATTTCTGGAGACATTAACAGCCATATAACACAGGTGCCATCTGCCTACCACACCTTTAAGCATTCGTCTGTTCCTAATGACTATCCTTGGAGAACATGTCCCAGCTTGACTTGGTGTTACTGTGTATTAATTCCGGAAACCTTGTCTCCAGGTGGACGTTGGGAAAAAGGCGGAAGCTGTAGCAACGGTTGTTGCTGCAGTGGACCAGGCCCGTGTCAGAGAGCCCAGGGAGCCTGAGCGTCCTAAAGAATCGTACGCTCAGCAGACCACTTTGGAGTATGGCTATAAGGAGCACATTTCCGCCACAAAGGTTGCTGAGCGTCCCCAGCGTCCAGCCTCGGAACCCCACGTTGTCCCTAAAGCAGTCAAGCCTAGAGTGATCCAAGCTCCTTCTGAGACTCATATCACAACTACTGATCAAATGGGAATGCACATTTCATCACAGGTGAGTCTGTACCCCTAGATTTTTACCCTATTTATGGGAAAGCAAGCTTAACTGCTGTGGTCGTCTGGTGGACAGTGGTGTCACTGAGTCTCATTTCAATGCAGATCAAGAAAACTACAGATCTAACAACTGAAAGATTAGTCCATGTGGATAAACGCCCCCGCACAGCAAGCCCTCACTTTACTGTTTCAAAAATTTCTGTTCCTAAGATGGAACACGGATATGAGGTAAGAAGTTAAAGAGCATGCCAAAGAAATGTCTGGCTCAGAGGTGCCGTACGTACCTAATGTGCGATGTACAGTATCCTTGGTGGAGGCCAGTGTGGGCCTCTTGCTGGTGATGTCTGTTTGCGTTCATAAGAGACTCTCAAGCCCCTGGAGTTTGGCTTCTGAAACTTGCCGAGCAGGGTGAGCACACAGTAGCCGAGGTGGTTATCCCATACCTCTGAGAAGACACAAATCTGTACAGGCTTCTCTCGGTTTCACATTTTGTAAAAGATGGCGCATTGTACAGTTTCATTTTCCTTATGCTGTGAAACATTTCACGGTAACTTAGCTGTGAATGTGTATCAATATAAAAATCAGACATTGAGAAATCCTATATTCAATATAACAGTCACTGAGAAATCATATGTCCACATACATAACATAACAGGATGGAGAGAGGTAGGATTGTGTGGTAGTGGGGGTGGATTGTGGAATCAATCACACAGTCTGGGATTCGTGTCCTAGCTCTGCTCCTATTAGCTCTGTCATCAGGGGCAAGTTAATGCATGCAAAAATGGTAGCAAGTTGACAGCACATAATAACCCTTAATATTAGTCTCTGTTCCTCTTATGCACATCTAAGACATAGAATGCAAATCTTATGTGCCTTCACAGCATTTTAAAGTCCGGTTAATACCTATATTTGGAATAGCCCCAAATCACTATTGAAATCAGATGACCATAGACAGTGACAGAATTAAAAAGAGTGAGATAGCCTTTCAAATATTTTTGTAATGTCTCTGTTTTTACCTTCCACACAGATCTGAAGCTGAAACTTTACAATTTTAAACTATTGTCAAGTAGTTCTTAGGAATTTACCAAATATTTTAATAATTTCCTGATTCTGAATTTCCCACTGTAGTATTTTCAGGATGGTTAAGTGAAAATTCGTCACTGAACTTTAGAAGCTCCATTGTCCCTTTATGATAAGAGAATAAAATAAGGAGCTCTAAATACAACTCTCTAAGAAAAATAGTTTCCATTTTTTTACTGTTTATTTTATTTTTGAGAGAGAGAGACAGATTATGAGGGGGGTGGGGGAGGGGCAGAGAGAGAGAGGGAGACACAGAATCTGAAGCAGGATCCAAGCTCTGAGCTGTCAGCACAGAGCCCAATATGGGGCTCGAACTCACTAACCGCGAGATCATGACCTGAGCCGAAGTCGGATGCTTAACCAACTGAGCCACCCAGGCGCCCCAAGAAAAATATTTTCAAATGTATTTTATAAACTGGCAGGAATGACAATGAGCTTTGTAACCAGTCATCCCTAACTGACTTTCCATTAACCGTAAAAGTGAGAATGAGAGCATTGAAAGACAGACCATATAGAACATAGACTCCTACCCACCACAGAATGAGTGATAGTAGCCACGTACTTCTGAACCATGATGCAGATTGTTCCCTTTCCATTTAGGCATCGATAGCCGGTAGCGCTATCGCCACATTACAGAAAGAGTTGTCAGCCACGTCTTCTGCTCAGAAGATCACCAAGTCGGTGAAGGCACCCACTGTGAAGCCTGCCGAGGCGAGAGTGAGAGCAGAACCCACCCCCTCTCCGCAGTTCCCTTTCGCCGACACGCCAGACACTTACAAGAGTCAAGCTGGCGTTGAAGTGAAAAAGGAGGTAGGGGTGAGCATCACTGGTGGCGCAGTCCATGAAGAGCGCTTCAAAGTACTGCATGAGCGTGAAGCCAAGGTCAGTCACTGGATCGCACACTATCTCTTGACCCATTCCTCTTGAGCAGGGTTGGGCGCACGGCCAGTTTGTACTACAGTAGTACTCAGCCAGGCATCCTACCTTTCCTTTACTGTGCTCCAACTTAATTTTATTGAGTCTGGTGTGGGTCAGAGTTCTTTTTCCTCAAATTATTTTTATAATTTTGCATGGGTTAAGAGTTGATGAAATTGCCCCTTATGCCATGGGCATTTTTGTAACATCCTTTGTAAAATTTGTAGGTAACAGAGACAGCAAGAGTACCTGCACCTGTTGAAATCCCTGTTACTCCACCAACTTTGGTCTCGGTGAGTGATGAAATTGATTGTGTTGGACCATACACATATCTGGTCAGATATTTTCATGTATGAAAAGATCAGTTTCTTCAACTGGAAAACGGCATTAGTGAGTTCACAAATGCTAATTTTAAGATGGCACACTATTTGGCAAGAAAAGGGGGAATTCTGTGGGACAACGATTGGTCACATAGTCTATAGGCTTATTGAGCTTCTATTGGGTCTAAGGGATTACTGGGAGCGTTATGGAGATGTGAAGACTAATCCAGACCTCTTTGAATTTTTAGCCTTACTATTAAGGAAAATGTACATAAATAGGCAAAATCTAGATGGTGATAAGCACCCCAACAGAGGAAGAATAGAGTACTTCCAGTTGGAGATAGCATGGAAAGCTTGGTGGAGGGGCAGCATTTGCCACTGAGCCTTTACATCCCGTTGGGATTTAAATATGTGAGAATGACAGAGGGTACGGAGTTGTCCCATTAAATGGTGTTAATATAGTTCTGCCTTATGAACTTGGAAACACCTTACATGTATTTCAAGTTAGGAAATAACTTTTCAGGGGAGTCTCTTTACTAATATTTCTACAGTCTTGACCTTTGAAAACATTAGGGCCATTAGAATGTGCAAACCTTGACACTTGTTATAACTTATAGAGATTATTAATGAATATGTACATGTTATCAGTATTTCCTTTTTCTTCTCTCCTCAGGGCTTAAAAAATGTGACTGTTATAGAAGGTGAATCCGTCACCTTGGAGTGCCACATCTCTGGATACCCATCCCCAAAAGTGACATGGTACAGGGAAGACTACCAAATAGAAAGTTCCATTGATTTCCAGATAACCTTCCAGAGTGGAATCGCTCGTCTTATGATCCGAGAAGCCTTTGCGGAAGACAGCGGGCGATTTACTTGCAGCGCTGTGAATGAGGCTGGGACCGTCAGCACATCCTGCTATCTAGCTGTGCAAGGTTTGTGGCCACACTCCCACCACCCGTCTGTACCTGCCATTTTACTCTCAGCCGACACTTCTTTCCACAATACGGTTTCTGCACACCCTATAATGGTGTCCTCTGTGGGAACTGGAGATAGATTAAGGGGTCACCTTAACTGTCATGCTAGCCAGAGGTCACCAACAAAACAGACTAAATGCCCGACTTAAATTAGAGACTTCTGTCTTCTTCCAGCATCAGAAGAGTTTGAAAAGGAAACAACTACCGTGGCTGAGAAATTTACCACGGAAGAGAAACGGTAAAAACATTCTTCTGCTTTTGTTCTAGGATGGTTTTGATTTGGTATTGGCAAATTACAGCCCAGACGCTAATTTTAAGGGAATTCTCTTTCCAGCTTGGTAGAGTCAAGAGATGTGGTAATGACTGATACCAGCATCACAGAGGAACAAGTAGCCCCCGGAGAACCCGCCGCTCCTTTCTTTATTACAAAACCAGTGGTCCAGAAACTGGTGGAAGGTGGGAGTGTTGTGTTTGAATGTCAGGTTGGCGGCAATCCAAAGCCCCACGTCTACTGGAAAAAATCTGGTGTCCCTCTCACCACGGGATACAGGTATGTTGATGACTGACTGATAGAGTTCTCTGTGATTTGTATGATATGTATAAGGAAGCCTAGAGAGAGGTGGGATATACCTACCCTACCATCCCCCAAATGTAGGCTCTTTTATTATGGAAACTTTAGGGTATGTTTTCAGCTATTTTTACATTTTTGCACAGTCTCACCGAGGAACAAAGCTGTGTGACAAAAGTGGATAGAAGATAAATTTCTTTATACTCTAGTTTGATTCATGTATAGCGCCAGTGAAATAGAGAAAATGTGGATTTTTACACACATACACATGTTCTTCTAGAAAGCGTGTAAGACAGCGTTCAGCAGAAATGCATAATAATTAAAGTCACTAAAAGAGAAAAGAACAAGGGTCATGTAATGAAGAAGAAAGTTATACATAAAAATCTGTGCTAATAAATTTGTTATAATTGAATGTAAAATTTAGCTTTGAATTTTCTGCAGCTTGAGACAAATCATCTAAAAATGTACCTCTTATGTCTTAATAAGAAGAAATATAGTATACCAGAGGCTTAAAATTGAAATATTTAAAGGAATGTATTGTTTTGATCATTCATTTGATCTTCACATGAAACAAGGAGCAAAATACTGAACAAAGAGAAATACCCAAGTGTTTAAATGACCTCATCATTTGCTCACATAAACACTGAAGCCCTTTCCATGTGGTTGATTCTAGTGGTATTATATTCTATCATTTATTTCAAAGAATGTATGAGCCTTATTCAAAATGAAAAGTTTAAGTTGTTTGTCCCTCACTACTCATGTCCGTGCACTTTCCTCCATTTTCAGCAATCTTAAATTCTATATGGAGCTTGGTCTCATGTTTAAGATCATTGAATTTTATACCATAGATCCACATGAGGGTTTGTTTATTCACATAGGGTTATTTGTGAGTGAATTTTATGTATGTTCATTTCCATAAAGATACAAAGTGAGTTACAACAAACAAACTGGAGAGTGCAGACTGGTTATTTCAATGACTTTTGCCGATGATGCTGGAGAATACACTATTGTTATTCGTAATAAGCATGGCGAGACTTCTGCCTCTGCCTCTCTACTGGAAGAAGGTAAATGCAGCCCTTAGTACTTCCTATGTGCCTGATAGGAATGGAAATGCAGGGAAGTAACACTGTTGTGTGTTTATCAAAGACCTATTAAAATATCCCAGTTCTGATTCTGGCTCTGTCCCCATCGCTACCCTCTCTTGGCCTCAGCTATACAGAAAATGTCTTAGACCACGTGGCCTCAAAAGCCATGCTGGTGCTAAACATCAGGGTTCTGGCATGAAGTTTCTATCTGGTGCCTTCATTTCTAGGCGTATCATGCCTTCGAAGATGCAAAGACTCCACATCTCACTGCCTTCCAGATCCAGACAGATAATATCAGTGAGTGGTAGGAAGATAGTGGCAAACTGGAGAGCATATGCCCCGCCTCAAGGGGGCAGTCGTTCCCTGCCTCCACTGTGTTGTGACCAGGCACATCCCTGCCAGGCTCAATGTTCCTAGAGTTTCTGGTATTTTAAAGAAAACTTGGAAATCAAGATTTTTCAGGATTCATAAGTAATTGGACAAAAAGCATAATGGCATTCAGGCCAAACTGAATGTATCTGTGGGTCACATTTACTTTCGCTTAATTGTTCACATTTACAGCGGACCATCCCATGTTTTGTCTCATTTGACCTGCCCAATACCCCTTAGAGAAAGTTAGGATATTATCCTAATTTAGCAGATAGAGCACTCAAGACCCAGGAAGATAGATGAATTGCCAAAAGCCACATGGCAAATTAGGAAGACCCCCAGGATAGTTCCTAAAGAACTGACTGGTAACATAAAATTCTTTCTACAACAGTACCGGCTGCTTTGACTTGTCAAGGCAAGTTTGTTTTTGAATTTCAATCTAACAGATATTGAGCACCTTGAGAGTAAACTTTAGAAAATCTGGCTTTTGATTATCAACTTTCTCTAGTGTAGGGCTTGCCTGAATGAAGTGGCATGAAGGCTTTTTCATAAGAACATTAAAAATTAACTTATGTTCTTAAAACAAATGAGCAAAGGGGAGAAAGAGAAAGAGAGGGAAAGAGAGACAAACCAAGAAACAGACTCTTAACTGTGTGGAACACGCTGCTGGTTACTGAAGGGGAGGTGGCTGGGGGGATGGGTGGAATAGGTGATGGGGATTAAGGAGGGCACTTGTCTTGACAATCACTGGGTGTCAGATGGAATTGTTGAATCACCTTAGTATACACCTGAAAGTAATATCACACTGTATGTTAACTATACTGGAATTTAAGTCAAAACTTTAAAACAACTTCTGTTTTTAACTCCTAGCTGATTATGAGTCACTGATGAAGTCCCAGCAAGAAATGCTTTACCAAACACAAATGACTGCATTTGTGCAAGAACCTAAAGTTGGAGAAATAGCACCTGGATTTTTATACTCTGATTATGAAAAAGAGTATGAAAAAGAACAGGCCTTAATTAGGAAAAAAATGGCCAAAGATACTGTAATGGTCAGAACTTTTGTAGAAGAACAGGTGAGTATAAGAATAATGACCAAGCAAATCATCTCATAAATTACACTTTCCTTCCAAGGTGCCCCTCTTTTTGTTTGATATTTTCATTGAGGTGATGGGGTAATGATTGGGCTATAGTTATTAGCTCCAAGTTCACTGCCAATGAGTTTCCTTAACCTTCATGACCTGCTGCATAATGTGGCTTTAGAAATAAGGATTCTATATATGCAGGAAAAGATAAATATTAGAATGACCAGGTCCACTGCTGACCAAATCCCTTCATCTGTAGAATGAGCATCCCAAAGTAACCTGTGCCTTTAGAATATCATTGACCCAAGATGCCACAGCATGAACTGACAGAGATGATGGTAATGCAGATTAGAAAACAAAACAGGGACTCCTATAATTCTCACTGAAAAACAAAAACAAACAAAAATCTTCCTAGGTTTTCCCCCCAAAACTTGGATCCTTATCTCTGAAACTAATACTCTTTTTTTAAAAAAGTTAATTTATTTATTTTAAAAGACAGCATGTGCATGAGCAGGGAAGGGGCACAGAGAGAGGGAGAGAGAGAGAGAATCCCAAGCAGGCTCCACACTGTCAGCACAGCGTCCCACATGGGGCTCAATCTCATGAACTGCGAGATCATGACCTGAGCCAAAATTAAGAGTTGGATGATTAACCAACTAAGCCACCAAGGTGCCCCTAAAACTAATAGTCTTAAAGCATTTCTGTCTGTCAAGATTTATATATTTTTAACAAACTGTCATCTTTTTTTACTACATAGGAATTCCATATTTCTTCCTTTGAAGAGAGGCTCATCAAAGAAATTGAATACAGAATAATAAAGACTACATTAGAAGAACTTCTTGAAGAAGATGGAGAAGAAAAGATGGCAGTTGACATTTCTGAATCTGAAGCTATTGAAGCAGGATTTGATTTAAGAATCAAGAATTATAGAATTCTTGAGGGAATGGGTGTTACTTTTCATTGCAAGATGTCTGGCTATCCATTACCCAAGGTAAAAAAAAATAAACATCATGCCTCCACACTACAATAAAGATATACATCATCTACAATAACTATTTTATCTAATTTTTTTCAAATATGCATATTATTTGCAGATTGCATGGTACAAAGATGGCAAGCGCATCAAACATGGAGAGAGATACCAAATGGACTTTCTGCAAGATGGCAGAGCTAGTCTGCGAATACCTGTTGTTCTTCCAGAAGATGAAGGCATCTACACCGCATTTGCCAGCAATATTAAGGGAAATGCAATTTGCTCAGGGAAATTGTATGTGGAACCTGCTGCACCTCTCAGTGCTCCGACTTACATACCTACGCCAGAATCAGTGAGCAGAATAAGGTAAGACTCAGAACAATTTGGGTTGATTAATGTTTAAATTGTTTAAAACACCAAATATCCCAATAGCAAATTGCTGTCGTGTGGGGGCCAAAAAAGTGGAGATAACACCAAAACTTGCCATTCGCAATTCAGATGATGCCAAGAGTTTTTACTTCTTGCCCCTGTGCAAGGTGAGCAAAGCATTGTCATTAGCGTGGCATGCTATTCATTTGCTGGTGCTAGAACCAATATGATGAAAACTATAAAGGTTTACTTAATACCTAATTTTACGTATGTTATCTCTAATTTATACAACAACCCTGCAATGTAGGTATTCTTATTACTATTTTAGAAGTGGGGGCACTTAATCTTTGTGAGCCTATAAAAATTGTCTTAGTTCACCAGCCCTGATTGTGCCAGCACTTGAAATTCAATCCAAGCCAGTCTGGCTGCAATGGGCAAATAAGTTTTTGGTTTTTTTCCAATATAATTTCTATGTTTTCCCTTCCCTTGGATAAAAAATTATATTTCTCTTATTCTATAAATTTATTCATTGGGTTATTTAACTGACCAACATTTATTGAGATGTTTTAGTAGTTGAATCAGAAGGGTTTGGTGACTAATTCAGGTGATGATGGAAAGACTGTATTAAGAATTATTCCAAGATTTTAAGGCTGAGTACTTGACTGTGTTGAATAATACTGACTGGGATTGAGGATATATGGAAAACATAGATTTGGGGGCAACAATAATGTATTCTGTTTTGGATCCCAGTGAGTTTGAAGTGCCTTCTAATAATATATGAAGTATATTCTAAAATAACATTAAGAAGGGGGTTTGTTTATTTTGCTTTGTTTTCTCTGTGCCTCATGAAAATATTCTGTTTTGTTTTTCAGATCCATCTCTCCACGTTCAGTGAGTAGATCTCCTATACGCATGTCTCCTGCACGCATGTCCCCTGCAAGGATGTCACCTGCACGGATGTCCCCTGCAAGAATGTCCCCTGGACGTCGGCTGGAGGAAACAGATGAGTCACAACTTGAGAGACTGTATAAGCCAGTCTTTGTGTTAAAGCCTGCTTCTTTCAAATGTTTAGAAGGACAAACTGCCAGATTTGACTTAAAGGTTGTCGGTAGACCTATGCCAGAGACCTTCTGGTTTCATGATGGTAAGTATGATAATTTTTTACTTACAAATCATGAAACACAAAAATAAGCTTATATGTATGTACAGCACTTTTTAAAAAGAACTATTTTAATCTATGTTTTCTTTTTTACTTATTTTTTTACAGGCCAGCAAATTGTCAATGATTATACCCATAAAGTAGTCATTAAAGAAGATGGTACCCAATCACTGATTATTGTCCCTGCATCCCCCAGTGATTCTGGGGAATGGACTGTGGTTGCCCAAAACAGGGCAGGCAAATCTTCGATTTCAGTGATTTTAACTGTGGAAGGTATTAGCCCTTAATAAAGAAACTACCTTATTACTTGGGCTATAAACAGGTATTTCAGCCCTACTCACCCTGAATCACAAACTTTCTCTTCCAGCTGTGGAACATCAGGTAAAACCAATGTTTGTGGAAAAACTAAAAAATGTCAATATAAAGGAAGGTTCTCGACTTGAAATGAAAGTCAGAGCTACGGGTAATCCCAACCCTGACATTGTATGGCTGAAAAACAGTGACATCATTGTACCTCATAAATATCCAAGAATCATGTGAGTTTGCTTGAAAATAATAAAACTAAGCTCATTATCAAATCCAAATAACTAAAGAAGCAGTAACTACTTCTGTATTGATTTTTCTTCCCTTTTTATAGAATTGAAGGCATAAAGGGAGAAGCTGCCCTTAGAATTGATTCCACTGTCAGCCAAGATTCTGCCTGGTATACTGCAACTGCTATCAATAAGGCTGGCAGAGATACTACGAGATGCAAAGTAAACGTTGAAGTTGAGTTTGCAGAGCCTGAACCAGAGAGAAAATTAATCATCCCACGAGGGACATATAGAGCAAAAGAGATTGCAGCCCCAGAACTGGAGCCCCTCCATATGCGATATGGTCAAGAGCAATGGGAAGAGGGTGACCTCTATGATAAAGAGAAACAACAGAAACCATTTTTCAAGAAAAAACTCACTTCCTTAAGACTCAAGCGCTTTGGGCCCGCCCACTTTGAGTGTAGGCTAACACCAATTGGTGACCCAACAATGGTGGTGGAATGGCTCCATGATGGGAAGCCACTTGAAGCAGCCAACAGGCTCCGTATGATCAATGAGTTTGGGTATTGCAGCCTTGATTACGGGGTTGCATATTCCAGAGACAGTGGTATCATTACTTGTAGAGCTACTAACAAATATGGAACAGATCACACATCTGCTACACTTATTGTTAAAGATGAAAAAAGTCTTGTGGAAGAGTCTCAATTGCCTGAGGGGAGGAAAGGCTTACAAAGAATTGAAGAGTTAGAGAGGATGGCTCATGAAGGTGCTCTTACAGGTGTAACAACAGATCAAAAAGAGAAGCAAAAGCCAGACATTGTTTTGTTCCCAGAGCCAGTAAGAGTACTTGAAGGGGAGACTGCTAGATTCCGTTGCCGAGTGACTGGTTACCCTCAACCCAAAGTCAACTGGTACCTCAATGGACAACTCATTCGCAAAAGCAAAAGGTTCAGAGTTCGTTATGATGGCATTCATTATTTGGACATCGTGGACTGCAAATCATACGATACAGGGGAAGTCAAGGTTACTGCAGAAAATCCTGAAGGTGTGATAGAGCATAAAGTGAAACTTGAGATCCAACAGAGGGAAGATTTTAGGTCTGTCCTCAGACGAGCCCCTGAACCAAAGCCCGAGTTTCATGTACATGAACCTGGAAAACTTCAGTTTGAAGTACAAAAAGTAGATAGACCTGTTGACACCACTGAAACCAAGGAAGTTGTGAAGTTGAAAAGGGCTGAAAGAATTACCCATGAAAAGGTACCTGAAGAGTCAGAAGAGCTGCGCAGTAAATTCAAGCGCAGAACTGAGGAGGGATATTATGAAGCAATTACTGCTGTGGAGCTCAAGTCTCGTAAGAAGGATGAATCCTATGAAGAACTCCTAAGGAAGACAAAAGATGAACTTCTCCACTGGACCAAAGAATTAACTGAAGAGGAAAAGAAAGCCCTTGCTGAAGAAGGCAAAATCACTATCCCAACTTTTAAACCTGATAAAATTGAACTAAGTCCTAGTATGGAAGCTCCTAAAATCTTTGAAAGAATCCAAAGCCAAACAGTGGGCCAAGGATCTGATGCACACTTCCGGGTCAGAGTGGTGGGAAAACCAGATCCTGAATGTGAATGGTACAAAAATGGTGTGAAGATCGAACGCTCTGACCGAATCTACTGGTACTGGCCCGAAGACAATGTTTGTGAACTGGTCATAAGAGACGTGACTGCTGAGGATTCTGCCAGCATCATGGTGAAAGCCATCAACATAGCTGGAGAAACCTCAAGCCATGCATTCTTACTTGTCCAAGGTAATTTCGATGTCTTTGGTTTGATGGATCTGTCTCTATTTATCCATGAATATCCATTGGTGTATTTCTTTTTATTTTATTTTCCCTTTATTCAAATTGTGAATTTAATTTAATATAATGTCTTTTTCCCCCCTTTTCTTGTAGCCAAGCAATCAATCATTTTCACACAGGAATTACAAGATGTTGTTGCTAAGGAAAAAGACACCATGGCAACCTTTGAATGTGAAACTTCAGAGCCATTTGTCAAAGTGAAATGGTATAAAGATGGTGTGGAGGTTCACACAGGAGATAAATATAGGATGCACTCTGACAGAAAGGTTCACTTCCTGTCCATACTGACGATTGACACATCTGATGCTGAAGACTATAGCTGTGTACTTGTGGAAGATGAAAATGTAAAAACAACAGCGAAACTTATCGTCGAAGGTAGTAAATAATTTCGCCATTTACTTAAGTTCTAAAGTCACCCTTAGTATGTGATTAAATTAGCTTTGCAATTTTCCTTTTATAAAAAGAACTATGTGGGAGTTGAATATAACCTCCATAGCAAGATTCCTGAATGTATACCACTAATTGAGATTATTGACAATTTGGATTTTTATTTTTTTTCAAAATTTTTATTTCAAAATTATTGGATGGCATGACATGACATTCTTCTCTCACGTTAACGACAATTTGGATTTTTAAAAATCAAGGTTATTTTGATGCCTTATTTTTAAATTTTTACATTGAAATAAAATTCTGTTTTAAAAAAAATTTTAAGTAAAATAACTTTTTTTATTGAAAATATATTCCTCAGTTCATCAGCCGGTACACATTAAGAATATTCCTGATAGCATGGGGGGATTTGAGAGACTTACAAGGAATTTTTTCTACCCTAAGTCTAGATGTGTAACTCTCAAGAAAAATTAACTTCTCTTTATCTTATGCCTCAGGTGCAGTTGTTGAGTTTGTGAAGGAACTTCAGGATATAGAAGTTCCAGAATCGTTTTCAGGAGAGTTAGAGTGCATTATATCCCCAGAAAATATAGAAGGCAAATGGTATCATAATGGTGTGGAGCTGAAGTCCAATGGTAAATACACAATTACATCTCGTCGTGGACGTCAGAACCTCACAGTTAAGGATGTGACCAAAGAGGACCAGGGAGAATACACCTTTGTTGTCGATGGGAAAAAGACAACCTGTAAACTAAAGATGAAACGTAAGTCTGCCTGTTCTTTTTGGCCTGAAGGGAATATCATTATGGCTTATTGATAAGAAATGATCATAACTTTCACTTTTCTCCCCATATTTCACAGCCCGTCCCATTGCTATTCTACAAGGACTTAGTGATCAAAAAGTCTGTGAAGGTGACATTGTTCAGCTTGAAGTTAAGGTCTCCTTAGAGAATGTGGAAGGTGTCTGGATGAAAGATGGCCAAGAAGTACAGCCCAGTGACAGGGTTCACATTGTGATAGACAAACAGTCACATATGCTGCTTATTGAAGACATGACTAAGGAGGATGCTGGAAATTACTCCTTCACCATTCCATCCCTTGGACTATCAACCAGTGGGCGTGTCTCTGTCTACAGTGAGTGCAACTTACATATTTTTATGTGTATATTTTTAAGTGAGGTAGAAAACTTTAATTAGGCATTTAAAACAAAATTCACATTAATAAATTGTGTGTGTGTGTGTGTGTGTGTGTGTGTGTGTGTGTGTCTGTGTGGTTTTGCAGGTGTTGAAGTGATAACACCTCTGAAGGATGTTAATGTGATTGAGGGTACCAAGGCTGTGCTCGAATGCAAGGTATCAGTCCCTGATGTGACTTCTGTTAAATGGTACTTAAATGACGAACAAATCAAGCCTGATGATCGTGTACAAGCCATCGTCAAAGGCACTAAGCAGCGACTAGTGATTAACCGGACCCACGCCTCAGATGAAGGACCTTACAAGCTGATGGTTGGCAGAGTCGAAACTAGCTGTGATCTTTCTGTGGAAAGTAAGGATTCTTTCATTTAACTTATTATTGTTTTAAGCATTCTATTTTCCCAGTGTAATATTAACCAATTTTTATTTTCTTTTTCCCCAGAAATTAAAATTATCAGAGGTCTTCGTGACCTTACCTGTACAGAAACCCAAAATGTGGTCTTAGAAGTTGAGCTATCCCACTCAGGAATTGATGTTTTGTGGAATTTTAAGGACAAAGAAATCACACCCAGTTCCAAATATAAAATTGAAGCTCATGGAAAAATATATAAGCTGACAGTTCTAAATATGATGAAAGATGATGAAGGAAAATATACATTTTTTGCTGGAGAAAATATGACATCTGGAAAACTTACTGTGGCAGGTTGGTACATTTGTCATTCAGTCTGAGTTCTTATGTGGGGTACTTATTTCAATTTAAGAAATTGTGGCCCATTTTCTTCCAAATTCCCATCAGGTTCCTTCTTCCATGCCTCTGCTTATGCTGTTCTCAAAGTCAGGAGTCCCCTCAACACTTTCCCCACCATGTGCTTCTAGGGAGACCTACCTCAAATGCCATCTTTTTGTGAAGCCTTCCTTAATTTTCCCATTTGTGTAAGATCTTACTCCAACAACCTCAGGATTATTTTGTGTGTGTCTCTTCCATGGCCTTTATCACATACTTTTCTCATTGCCCATTTCTTCTTCTCACACCAGAGTATAAACTCTTCCAATCTGGAATTTTGCTTCTTTCCCATCTGTGTTCTCTAACATATTGCACGTGATAGATGATCAATAAACGTTTGTTGAACTGAGCTTTATTTAAACTTTCCTACTCTAAAGGTGTATTTCTTTTTTTTAATCATTCTTATTTCTTCAACTTTTGTTTCTTTTGTTCCCTTCATACTTGTTTTATGAACCCAGTGAAAATTTTAAAATATAACTCAATGTATCTATATATCTCTTTCTTGTGACATGAAGTAGACCATTCTCATTCAGCAGAAATCCCTAGTTTCAAAATGGAGAACCAAAAGCATAAATCAATTGCTAAGAAAAAACTAGAAGTCCTCATTAATTTGCTTGGTTTATTACAATTTAATTACTGAGGAGTTGAGATATGACATCGAGATTAAATTGTGTAGTCCATATGGGAATTGTGTGTCCCACTTCATATGAGTTACCTAGATTATACTTTATTACATTATAATATTTCTGCAGATATTTGACTATGAAAAACACTCCTGAAACAAAATTTTGGATCCTGCACTCTGACATGTGTAATATAAATTGCATGTTTTTAAATGTGTGCCAACAAGAAAGAACTATGAGCCCTTATATTATTTCACTCAACATTTTTTAAGGCTCTACCATAGGCAAGGACTGCTAGAAGCACAGGACACAAAAACAAATGAGGCATGATATTTTTTCTTGAGGAATTCACAATTTTTAGAGAGGGACAGATACATCAGCAACTAACTTGCTGAAGGAGTAATTTTTTTCTGCCAGTGAATGATGGCCATGGAGACAAAGGGGGAAGCTTCATAAAAGAGATGACAGTTGTTAAAATAGTGATTTTTTAGTACATAAGAATCTCTTATCTTATAGAAACATTGATGACTGTACATTTTGTTTAGCACATCTTTTCCCAATCAAATATTAGACACATTTGCAGGAAACAATCCTTAGAAGACTAGGTAGAATGCTTTTGAAGAAGGAATTGAGTTAGAGGCCATCCATGTGGTATGGTTCTTAGAATTCAGTATTAATTTACCGGTTGCTTTCCCTTTGCAAAACCTTCCTGATTCCAGTATTTTCCTTATCAGTCATGCAAACTTAGAATAGGGGTTTCTGTGATATCTTCTCAATATGGGCAACGATAATTCTATTAGTTAATTATATTCAAAATCATGTTTTAAAATTTGATATTTTATATTTAATTGTGCAAAGATTTCCTTTTTGTATAAATATTTTTTTAAAGGACTCACACTTGTACTTCTCTTGTTCCAAAGGGGGGGCCATCTCCAAGCCACTCACCGATCAGACTGTGGCTGAATCACAGGAAGCTGTGTTTGAATGTGAAGTTGCCAACCCAGATGCTGAAGGAGAATGGCTGAAGGATGGCAAACACCTACCGCTGAGTAACAACATCAGAAGTGAATCTGATGACCACAAAAGGAGACTGATCATTGCTGCCACCAAATTAGATGACATGGGAGAATATACCTACAAGGTGGCCACCTCTAAAACATCTGCCAAACTCAAAGTTGAAGGTTGGTGATATAATAACAGATTTATCCATTCCACATTGTATTATGTTCTTGATGGTTCTCGTTTTAAAAGTCAATGGTATAATTATTTTGGATGTCATGAATCATGATTTCATAAAATTATTATAAACTCTCCAAACTTTCTAAGCCATATACCACAGGGCGCAAAATTGCTTATAAGATGTGTTTCTGTGCAGAAGCCATTTCTTAGGTTCCAGCTTGGAGGAACAGCTTAATGAGATGCTCTCATTCTCCACCCTTCTTTTGTTCTTCTCCAGTCTATTAAGCTATTAGTATACAGCTGTGCAAACTTCATCTCATTCAAGTGTAGAAAAATCATTGCACAGTGTACATTTTAAACTGGATTCCAGGTTTGCGTAAATAATGTCAAGGTATCTTTTAAAATAGAGGTGCTGCATAAACCACAAAAGTTTTGATAACCGTTCTTTTGCAAGATGACCAGGTAATGATCTCATTCCAGGAATTCTTTTACTTGATGATACCATCTTTATTTCCTAAATCAATCATAAATTTGTCTCCAGCTGTCAAAATTAAGAAGACTCTGAAGAACCTCACGGTGACAGAGACACAGGATGCCGTTTTCACTGTGGAACTCACACACCCTAACGTAAAGGGTGTCCAATGGATCAAAAATGGGGTTGTGCTACGATCCAATGACAAGTATGACATCTCAGTCAAAGGAACAGTTTACACTCTGAGGATTAAAAACTGTGCTGTTGTGGATGAATCCGTGTATGGCTTCAAGCTTGGAAAGCTAGGAGCCAGTGCCAGACTGCACGTTGAGAGTAAGTTGATTCAGAAACACTTTACAAGTAGCCGGTTAATGGTTACCGCTAAGTTAACCCATATCCCTGAATTGTTTCAACTTTCCTCATTAGCTGTCAAGATCATTAAAAAGCCAAAAGATGTGACCGCCTTGGAAAATGCCACCGTTGCCTTCGAAGTTAGTGTTTCCCATGACACGGTTCCAGTAAAATGGTTCCACAAGAATGTGGAGATTAAGCCAAGTGACAAACACAGACTGGTCTCAGAAAGGAAGGTCCACAAACTGATGCTGCAGCATATTTCCCCCTCGGATGCTGGGGAATATACAGCTGTGGTGGGGCAATTGGAATGCAAAGCTAAACTTTTCGTGGAGAGTAAGTATGAGACAGCCCCCTATGGCGTCTCCCTAGATGATCCGCATGTGTTCATTTTTTGGTTGGTTGGTTTCATCCACTTTTTAAAAAAATAATATATACTAACTGAAATACTCTTTGGTTTTCCCAAGCATTGCATATTACAAAAACCATGAAAAACATTGAGGTACCTGAGACGAAAAATGCCTCCTTTGAGTGTGAGGTGTCCCACTTCAATGTCCCTTCCATGTGGCTGAAGAATGGCGTGGAGATTGAGATGAGTGAGAAGTTCAAGATAGTCGTGCAAGGGAAACTCCACCAGCTGATCATCATGAACACCAGCACAGAGGACTCTGCAGAATACACATTTGTCTGTGGCAATGACCAAGTCAGCGCCACCCTGAAAGTGACCCGTAAGTACACAGACAAAAAAGCTGTATAAAATATTCGGGAAACTCCTGGTTATTCCGTATTCTACACCTTTCCTTCCTAACCAGTTAACCCACTCAAAAATCCTTGATTGACACGTCTACTATGTGTTCACACTGCGTTAGGCACTAGTATCTCTACCTGTTTAAAATTTTCTGATTAGAGTAGCCTGGAGAGGCTACCTACAAAGATGCTCTAGTGTCTATCACTAGCTCTTTCTGCTTGGCCTTGTCCTGTTGTAGAGGGGTACCTGGAAGGTCTCACAGCTCATATCCCTGAACTACAATCACCTGAGCAGACATACTAAACACGTCCCTAGTTTTCACTCTGTGCTTGTTGTAACTCACATCATGCTGACACAAAGTCTCCTTCGGTGTATTTTCTTCCCCTTTGCAGCAATCATGATTACATCCATGCTGAAAGACATCAATGCTGAAGAAAAAGACACCATTACCTTTGAGGTAACCGTGAACTATGAAGGCATCTCATACAAATGGTTAAAGAATGGTGTGGAAATCAAATCAACTGACAGGTGCCAGATGAGAACCAAAAAGCTCACGCACTCACTGAACATCAGGAACGTGCACTTTGGGGATGCAGCTGAGTACACCTTTGTGGCTGGAAAAGCTACATCAACAGCCACCCTTTATGTGGAAGGTATGGTTTCACAAACGTCCTATCCATAAAAATAAATGTGAATACACTATGCGAAATGTTAATCAGTGCACTAATTAGTGAATGGAAAAATAAAATGTGGGTATCCATGTCACGAAATATTGTTAGCAGTAAAAAGCCAGTGCTGGTACATGCTACAACATGGATGAATCTTAAAAACTTTACGCTAAATGAAAGAAGCCAGTCCCAAAGGACCATATATTGTGTGATTCCATTTATAGGAAATGTCAGAATACACAAATCTGTAGAGACACAGATTTGTCTCTAAATCTGAGGGCAGACAGTAGAAGGTGTCTGGAGGGTGATGGCTGAGGGGTGCATGGTTTCTTTCTGGGGCAATGGGAATATTCGAACATTGATCATGGTAATGGTTGCATGACTCTGACTATACTGAAGGCCACTGAATCGAACACTTTAAACAGGTGAATTGTATACTAAGTTATGTCACAAGGCTGTTAGAAAGGTTAATTTTTTTGCATGCTGTTTCCCAGCTCGTCATATAGAATTTAGGAAACACATTAAGGACATCAAGGTTCTCGAGAAGAAGCGAGCCATGTTTGAATGTGAAGTTTCTGAACCTGACATCACTGTCCAGTGGATGAAAGATGGCCAAGAACTGCAGATTGTGGATAGGTCAGTTGTTTTGTTTTGCCGCGTTCAAGGAATGCGCAGTTTGCTTTGAGTCACTGTGCATTGAACTTCAATTTCCATTTCATCTACAGAATAAAGATACAGAAGGAGAAATATGTCCACCGCCTCCTGATCCCATCCACCCGCATGTCTGATGCCGGGCAATACGCAGTGGTGGCAGGAGGCAACATATCCACTGCTAACCTCTTTGTAGAGGGCAGAGATGTTCGCATCCGGAGTATTAAAAAGTCGGTTCAGGTATTGTCTACATGCTGAATTTTGGGAGACATCATCAGGAGCCCGTAATCCATAGTTTGGTATTCTAATTTTTTAACTTTAGAATTTTCTAAGCACAGTCTTCTAAAGAATGAAAACAGCTGATCCCTGCTGGCTTAGACTCTTGATCTGACATCAATTTAGTCACAGTTTTCCCTCACTTAGGGAAATGGTGTGTCCTTAGCAGCTGTCTAGATACTTTAATTAAAGCAGCTGTGGAAACTTCACTGTCTAACAAATGGCCACCTGCCAAGCCGCACAAACCAGAATAGAACTAAAATTTAAGTTGCGGTGTTTACACAGCAGCTAGAACTCAGGGAATTTAGAACAAGGTGGCATTTCCTCAGAAGCCTTCTGTTATGGAGAGGTAGGTATGTAGGGACTTGGCTGGAAACACTTCCTCTGAGGTCCAAGAGGAAGACCGGTGCGGGCAAAGCTGGATTCCTAGCAAACATGCTGAGCCAGACACCTCTGCTCTCTACCACATGTGCAGAATTTATTCTCATGAGGGCCAGTCTTCTCAAATGATGTAATGGAGATAGCATGGTAAGAGAAGTGTCATTAGAGTTCAGATTTATCATATTGCTCGTCTAAGGAGAACCGGGCCACTCAGTCCACCTGAATAAATCTTCTGTCCTTTATTGTCTGATTCTGAACCTTGATTTCCTCACTCTTAAAAACGAGGATAATAGCTTCCACCTACCCCAGTAGATTCTTGTTCCTACCCCATGAAATCAAATTGAGTACTAACTTAGAAGAGCTTTGTTGAAAATAAAAAGCCCATGGGCATAAAGTGTCATTATTTCTGTTATTATCAGTTAAGAAGCAAACATTTAAGGACTCAAACATGGTCTCTTTGGGGGCAGCATCCCTCCTCAGTGCAGGTATAAGCATGATTTCTACAGAAGAAGTTAGGGCACCAATTGTCCAAGGATATGCAGGACAAATCAGAATGTGACACAACCAGTCAGCTTTTTATATCGTAATGGATAAGTTTGGCACACTCTTGAAATAAGCAGTTTTAGAAACAGGTCAAAACTGAAAGGAAACCAGGGCTTCAATTCTCTTTTTCTGTTGTTCCATCAAAAGGTTATTGAGAAACAACGTGCTGTGGTTGAGTTTGAGGTCAACGAAGATGATGTGGATGCCCACTGGTATAAAGACGGCATTGAAATCAACTTCCAAATTCAAGAACGATACCAGTATGTGGTGGAGAGAAGAATCCACAGGATGTTTATCTCCGAGACCAGGCACAGCGATGCTGGCGAATACACCTTTGTGGCAGGAAGGAACAGGAGTTCTGTGACACTCTATGTCAATGGTATGTGGAGATATTGATGTGTTTTGTGAATCCAGCTAGAGTAATCCTCTTCTTTAACTTCCCAAAGTGCTGATAGTTTCTTGGAAATCTCTAGGGAAGCCATGGTCCTTGTATGCTTGCAACTACATTTATTTTCACATCATTCCCTGGTAAAGGGACAGCAGCTATTAAAAAGACTTAAAGATGTCATTTCTTGAAAGTGCCTAGTGGCTGGATCTTCATTGAGTTGGTCAACACTACTTAATAGCCACTGTATGTCAATTATAATATACCCCCAATGGGTTTCTAGATACAGAATTCAGCTGGTGAAGTTTTCTGCCCTTGGCCCCAAGTGCTTAAGTACCAGTAGACTTACCAAGCCATAGGGTCATTTCCTTTGAGAAAACCTAAAGGTCCTCTTTGAGGCCCCAGAGGGCCTAGACAGCCACAGGCAATGTTCAACTAGGTTTTCTCTGCCCCAAGCCCTAGGATCATAGGCTTTTACTTTTAGGGGAAATTCCACATGCTACCAAAGGCTCAGAGGGGTGCCATTAAACCATTTTCTTTCTTCATTACAAACCTTAGAGCTGAATTTGAAGCTGACCTGGAAATGAGACTAACCTAAATAGAGAAAATGGACCATTCATCCCTATTTTAATTTTGAGTCATATCTGTCTGCACAAATACCCCTGAGGCAGATGAAGGAACTCTAGGAAAATCTCAAGTTAATAAAAATGAACCATATTGCCAACATTCCCTCAGTCCCTAGGAGACCAAGTGATCATGATATCCAGTTCTTATTATCTCTGTATTAGTGGTGGATAGACTGAGGCACAGAGAAGTAAAGGTCAGAAACCAGCCTCACAGGAGTCCTTTCTCCCCATTTCTGTGTTCAGTAAACTAGCTAGTTCCCCTCACTCATCACAACACAGACAAGATGCTTTACTTAGGATAGCATGAAAGTGAGTTTTTTTCAATCTACCTAATTGCCTCTAACTAGATCTGGAATAACATGTATTCTTACCTTCGTAGTTACTGATTGTGCTTCATTGGCACCTATATATAAAGAAATGACTATGACACATACACAAATACTTGGAAAACAAACCAGTATGAAATGAACCACATCACCACATGGTTTGTCCAAATGATGTAAAATTAGGTAGCACGTGGCAGTTGTTCTCACAATTTTTTTAGTTTTAAGAGAGAGAAAGAGACAGAGAAAGAGAGAGAGTGAGAGAGAGAGAGAGAGAGAGAGAGAGAGAGAATGAGTGGGGGAGGGGCAGAGAGAGAGAGGAACAGAGGATCCAAAGCAGACTGTGCTGACAGCGCAGAGCCTGACATGGGGCTCGAACTCGCCAACCTCAAGATCACGACCTGAGCTAAAGTCAGACGCTTAACTGACTGAGCCACCCAGGCACCCCTGTTCTAGCATTTTTTAGGGTACTTTGCATCACTGCACCCCCACCCAGACCCCAACATGCAAAGGGGCGATCACCTTATGTTGACAAGTTCAACACTCGCAGCAACACCCCGTCACCAAGCCTCAAATAGAAGTAATTTTCTAAAGTTGTTCTCTCTCCTCGAGGACAAAATTCCAAATGTTTTCTTCCTTCCCAGCACAAAGAACATTCCAATATTCTGAGGCAAGTAAAGTTATCATAATTCCAAAGTTTTGTTTCTGGGCACTGGCCACAAATGAACACAGACTTTCACGTGCTCTCCTGTGTTGTCATGTTTTTTCACAAGCTGTTTGTTTTCATTTACTCCCAGCTCCAGAACCGCCCCAAATTCTGCAGGAGCTCCAGCCTGTCACTGTGCAGTCTGGCAAGCCTGCCCGCTTCTGTGCTGTGATATCCGGCAGACCACAGCCCAAAATTTCCTGGTACAAGGAAGAGCAGCTGCTTTCCACTGGCTTCAAGTGCAAATTCCTTCACGACGGGCAAGAGTACACGCTCTTGCTAATTGAAGCCTTCCCAGAGGACGCGGCTGTTTATACCTGTGAAGCCAAGAATGACTATGGAGTAGCCACGACGTCCGCTTCCCTCTCCGTGGAAGGTAGAAAGGCCTCGCTAGCCTCAGCTTAAAATAAAACCTAAGAAACCCGCTTTTTGTGTGTTGTCCCACTGCATTTATGAATACAATTTGGAGCTCATACAAGTGGATTGCTGCTCAGCTTTCAGAAAGTGCCCTGATGCCACATGAATTAAGATAAATCACGTGCTCCATTCTTCTTTGAGGTCTGCAGGTGATTTAATCCTGACGCATCTTGTGGTCCCTTTCTTTAGTTCCGGAAGTCGTGTCTCCAGATCAGGAAATGCCAGTTTATCCTCCTGCTATCATTACCCCACTTCAGGACACCGTCACTTCTGAGGGACAGCCAGCCCGTTTTCAGTGCAGAGTTTCTGGAACAGGTAGGTTCATGAGCAAAGGTATCGTTGCTAATACTTACACAGAATGATCTGAGGAGAGCTTTCTCACATTTTCCTCCATCACAGACACCTCCCAGGCATAATTTGACTCTTAATGGGAATCTTGCAAAAGACTTACTTGAATTACTGAACTAAGGAATAGACCATGTTTACCACTACTGAGCTGTAGCATCAAAAGTAAGGGCATTATAATCCGAGAGGTTAGATTTGAATTGTGGCTCCCCTGTGTGACCTTAGGCAAATATATTATTTCTCTGGCTCTCTTTTCCTCATGAGTAAAGTAAGAATAGTATTGCCTTTGATCTTAGAACATACCTTTCACAAGGGCAGGGATTCTGTCTTAGCACCTAAAACCTGGTGCCTAAAAAGGCAGTGGCTACTAGAAGGTAAGACCCTTGGCAGTGAGGGTGAATCCTTGTCCTAGGATAGCTTCATACATAGTGGATAGTCAATATGTACTTGTTAACTGGACAAAAGAATGATTATCAAATGACTAATACCAATGAGGATCGTGTTAGATAACACACACCAGCGCGTAGCACAGTGTTCGTCATATAGTAACCCTCAGTTGGTTAGCTATATGCTCTTTAATTGGGGCATGCTTCCCAAACACCCACAGCCCTGTCTCACAGCCTCAGGAGTCTGATGTTGGTAGAATGAGGCAAAACATTTGCAGCTCTTTCAAGCCAATTATGATTGTAAATTTATCTCAGGTAGGGAAAAAGTAAATCAACTTCATCCCAAATGAAAGTCACTCTCATATTCTTGGCCCTTATATATGCCCACCAAAGGGAAATTCTTAGAGCTTAGCTTCATAGCACTCCTAGTTAAGTGTGGGTTTATTTTTATGCTTCTTCCATTGGTTTATGACCCAATCTCTGCATTGCCATGAGCCATTTTTGTAAACAAGTCAGTATTTCAATTGGCCTTCTAAAACCTGATGATTTCCTCCTCTGAGGTGAAGATGCTGATCTAGAAACCAAATGGACCTGTTTGATTTTTATGAGTATAATGAAAAGATAATTAATGATGTAGGTAAAACATCTATAGGCCTGGCTGGCAAGTGACTGGTGCTCAATACATTAATTTTATTATAGATATAGAGGGGAATTATATAAACATAAAAGTCTGGTAGTGGGCAACCAACATGGGGAAATACCATAGACTTTGTGAGTTTGAGAAACACTAAATATTAAGAAATAAGATCTGATTTGATAATATCCTACTAACACAGTAAAGAAAAGGCATTTTAATATCAAATTCATTAAAGCCACACTAAATAATTTGTCCTTCCATTGAATTTTTAGAGGAAAATCTTCAAATCGATATACATATATATGGGTCGTTTAAAGCAGTAGTCTTTATATAGTACTCTTCAGTTTATAAATAATATTATAGTTTTGCCTTTAAGGTATTACAAAAATATGTTTTAAGCCTTTCATAAGACTCCAACTGGGGGACGCCTGGGTGGCTCAGTTGGTTGGGCATCCCATTCTTGGTTTCTGTTCAGGTCATGATTCCGGGGTTGTGGGATCAAGCTCGCATCAGGCTCCATGCTAAGGGTGGAGCCTGCTTAAGATTCTCTCTCTCTCCCTCTGCCTTTCTCCCCTGCTCACACACACATGTTCTCTCCCTCTCTAAAATAGTAATAATAATAATAATAATAATAATAATAATAATATAATAATAATAATTTTTTAAAAAGGACTCCAATTGGGGTAGAAAGAGAAAAATATCTTTTTTATATGACTGACATCTTTAAATGTTTAAATGGACGTTATAAATTTATGGATTACTAACTCTTTATGTGTGGTACTATTTATACACATATAGAGATTTGAGCACCCTCTTGCAAATGTATTTTCTATATGGCAAAATTTAAGTTCTTTAAGTAAAATGCCCTTTTAAAAGCTTACCAAATCATAAAGGTTGATGCCCTTGGGACTAGATATATTTACACAACTTTCTCTTAGCAAGTATTACCCTAGGAAAGTAAATTCAGCCCTGCCTTCTACAAATGTGAAAAAAAATTATCAGTCTTCAGAAACCTCAGTCACATGTTTTTGGAACTCAATACTTACTGAAGCATGGAACTTGGCCCTCAGCAATCTAGTGGTGCTTTTACGAGAACGTGTTGCCTACTGAAGGTCTCTGGTGCCACCTACTGGTGGAAAAGCAATTTGTAAAAGCAGATTTTTAAAACGTAATAAAGCTACATTTTTACCAATGTTTATTCTACAGATAATCAGTATCATTCAAAGGCTTACTGAGCAACAGCTAGATAAATAAAATGATAAGTAGTCTGGCAATGATGGATTCCTGTTGTTCATTTAAGTAACTCTTCAGTTTTATTCGACTGCTATTGAAACGTTACACTAGCTGCTAGGGATGCCAGACCTGGCTTTCATAGAATTAAGTGTAGGTGAGGAGACACACGTGCACAACTAGATCCCAAGGTTTTAAGTGCCATAACAGCCCATGTACTCAGCGCTGACTGTTTGTAACATGAACAGAGATGCACAGACTGGGCATTGGAAAATCAACAGGATCCTTGAACACAGCGGTGTTCTAGGCAGAGAACGACATTTACAAAGTCATAAAAGCTTGCAAGGGTACTTCATGTGCTGAAAACGACAAGTGGCTTAAGTATGGTTGGAAAGTGATGTGATAAGTGGATGAGAAGGCCAGGAAAGAAGGCAAGGGCCAGGTACTAAAGGTTTGGTATTCTATGCTTAGGATTTTAGATTTTTACCTTGTTTATACTAAGGAGCAACGGAAGGATTTTTAAGCCCCTCAGTAACATGATTTACTTTTTTAGAGACACTACTGTGGTAGTGAAAAGAGGAATGGTCAGATGTGGGAGGTGAGACCAGGTGAGGACCAAGGGAGAGGCCATCCTAACAGGCTTGGAAGGTGCTGACAAGGCCCTCAATTAGGGGAATCGGGAGAAAAAAGGGTGTATATTGAATTCAAGAGGTGGAATGAACAGAATTTAGGGACCAAATACAATGGAGTAATAGAATGGGGAGCAGGGGCAGTGGAGAGGCCTCACGGAAGCCAAAAGAGGCCAGTGACCGACACAGAAAGGGGCAGCCCAGTCAGAAGCACCAAATCTATTACCAAGAGAGGTCTCACCTGTTAGCTTATTTATTGTTGACAATACATGCCTATCCTAGGGCTTCAATCAGTTTACCTCTTTCAGTAGTAATATGCAGAGAACCTTGCAAAGTGGTGAACCAAACTCTTCATCTTCCATTTCTGTTGAGGTTTAATAGACAAACTAAATAGTTATAGAATGATCGCTAAATTCCATGTGATGGTGTTGTCTCTTACATCACCTGGCCCTGACTTTTGGTAAATTATTAAAGGCACTGCTGATCCCTTGTGAGGTTAAACATTCTTTCTATAATGACTGACTTGTGACAGTGGTTTATAAAGCTCCTTCCATGTGTAAACCATTTAATTCACACAACAATTTATTGCAAAGAATAGCTCATGCACTGGGTGTTGTATGGGAACCAATTTGACAATAAATTTCATATATTAAAAAAAATAGCTCATGAATTACTATGCATCTTATTTTACAAATGAGAAGACTGGTCCAGAGAGATTAAATGACAGGTGTAAGGTCACACAGCTGGTAAATTGTGGTATCAGCGTTCCATTTTCTACCTTACCTTGCTACCTAAGGAAGTGAAGAGATTTAAAAGGAGAACCTGTAGTTTAAAAATACTACCGGGGCGCCTGGGTGGCGCAGTCGGTTAGGCGTCCGACTTCAGCCAGGTCACGATCTCGCGGTCCGTAAGTTCGAGCCCCGCATCAGGCTCTGGGCTGATGGCTCAGAGCCTGGAGCCTGTTTCCGATTCTGTGTCTCCCTCTCTCTCTGCCCCTCCCCCGTTCATGCTCTGTCTCTCTCTGTCCCAAAAATGAATAAACGTTGAAAAAAAAAATAAATAAATAAAAAAAAGAAAAATACTACCACCATGGGCAGGATGGAGGGAAACCTTCACAAGCCAATATTTGTGCCAAAATGCAAACAAATGCTAGCTGATGCACGACAAGAGAATCCTCCATAGATGATAATTACATAAGGGAGTGGTATAGTGATCATACTCAGCTTGGGTTGTGGCTTTTAAAACAAATAACTAAATTTAAATCCACTCTTGACTTACAGGGTTACTGTTTCAATGGAAGTATATTTTTTAAAGTGCACATTACCTTAAACCATAACAATATAATGTTATTTTATCTTTGCTTTGGGGTTATTTTCTATCATTTTAACATGATTCAACTCCTTATATGAAAAGAACTGGTTTTATTATTATATACTATTACTGTCTTTGAAAAAAGCCAAATATATCTAAGATGCCCAAATTCCATTACTCTCAGTTTTAAAAATTATTTTTTGCTTTGCTCAGACCTTTCAATGCTTGCTCATTGGTAATGACAGTATAGAATTTTTTCCTTCAGACTACAGGGTGTCTGTTTTATACTTTTGGGAATGTTGATTCTCTCAGCTCTCTTTTTGATTGATCTTTCTGCCCACCAGAAGTGCAGATTTTCCTCTCCCTGTCCTCATAAGCAACCACAATCTTAGATAAAACCCATCCTGATGACTCTACCTTAAGACTGTCTTTTTCTCAAGGTCACTATGTCAAAACCTTGACCCTGTTTCCACAGCACGGACTGCAAATGGTTAAAAAGAATATAATTAAAATTATAAAAGTTCAAATATTACAACCAGTCTATAAGCTGGATTTTTCTGGAATCATGTTTTTCTTAAAGATGAAAAGGAAACCTAAAAGAGCAGATGTGGCAAGCCCAAAAGGGAAATCTAACGTTATTAAGATAAATATGAAATGTAGTCAACAATGTAATCAATACTGTGTTTGCAGGTAAAATCATCCACCACTTTTTGTGATTTTAAATATCTTTTTTTTCTTTTGTGATGCAGATCTAAAAGTGTCTTGGTACGCCAAAGACAAGAAAATCAAGCCATCTCGGTTCTTTAGAATGACTCAATTTGAAGACACTTACCAACTGGAAATTGCCGAAGCTTTTCCAGAAGATGAAGGAACTTACACTTTTGTTGCTAATAATGCTGTTGGTCAAGTATCAAGCACAGCCAACTTGAGACTGGCAGGTACAGTAAACAACTTTAAGAACCACATTTAAATATGGATCTAATCTTACAATGCCAGTAACAATCACTAAAGATTCCATGTAAACCATCATTGGCCCTACCATTCTCTTTTAATGCAACTAATTGTTTCCATGTTATATATGACATTCTTACTTTTCTTTTATCCCATCTCATGATGAATCACAAACCATCATTTTCTATTTTGCCCTGCTTTGTCTTTATACTGTTTTGTAATGTACTGCTCTCCTCGCCAGCTTTCATGCTTTCTGATCAGCATGTATCAGAATGGAGAGAAATATGCTAAAGAAATACTTAGGTAGATTTGTTTTCTCATTTAGCTAAGATGAAAATTTTTAAAAAAATGTTTTTTAATGCCAGCGTTACTATCCCCTCATTGTCTTGACACAATTCTGAGTTCACAGAAGCTACAGAGGATGATTTCGGGTCTGGACACCATCTAGATGCATTCGCCATCATTCCAAGAATGCCTTCAGGTTAAGGGGCCCAGTCCAAAGATGGTTTAGCATTTCTGACATTTGGGGCTTTTAAACTGCAATCAGAAACACTTCCCTGGCAGTGGGGAGCACTTTGATTCAAAACAAGATAACAACAATATTTTTATACAGTCAGACTATTTTTGCTGAGCTAATTTAGTCTATGTATTCTTAACTATATACAAATACATAAGGATTGAAGGCAACTTTGATTTTTCCCTTAATTTTAAATACAATAATAATCAGATATTTTCTTAATAATCAATTTAAAGTGGTTTACAAAATAGAAAATCTGATTTTATAACCAGAGGGGAAAAAAAATAAAAACAGAAAACAAGAATACCTAAACTAAATTGTGTACTTCACTACTGCCTTCGCAAACAATACGGTGAAGTTTCTTAGACTATTTATGTCTCCATTTGTTTGTCTGGAAAATGGAAGTGAACATGTGTGACTTGGAACCAATAATGTCATACGTTGACAAGGCATTAAGATTGGTCTGGATTCTAGTCCACCATTACAATTTACGACAGATCTGTAGACAACTCCAAATGAGTTCTGGTTTCAATGCAGGGTAAGACATTAAAGGTTGGCATGCTTCTTTTCAGGATTTAGCAAATTTGGAGAAGTTACATCAAACTCCCAATGGCATGTTGCTTCGTCAGTTTCATTTAAGAAGGACTCCCTTGGCCAAAAGCCCATCTTCATCCAGCCTCTATCAAGCCTCAGGGTGCACAGCGGGGAGACAGTCAGATTTCATGCAAGGGTTTTTGGCATTCCCAAGCCAGAAATCCAGTGGTTTCATAACCAGCAGCCAATTCTACCAACAAAAGATGTAGTTTTCCATTTTGAGGAGTCCACAGGCATGGCTTTAATGCTTATAGTTGATGCTTACTCAGAGCATGCTGGGCAGTACTCTTGCAAAGCCGCCAATAGTGCTGGGGAAGCCTCTTGTGCAGCTACACTCACAGTGACTCCAAAAGGTAAAGCTTATGTTGCTTTAAAGACTTGGATTTGCTTCATACCTCCTACTCCCACTGTTACTAATGAGAGTCTCTACTGTTTGTCTCATTGCATAGTGTGGTCAGTCGATAATTTACTAATAAAATAACACCCAACAAGTCCTCCTTAGTTCTCAATTATGGGTTAACCTATGCAATTAAAATCTCACTGAAGTGTATATTCTGCGTAGTACGCTAGTATTTTTTAAGGCATCAGCTTTGCTTGATGTTTTTACTTTTCTAAACAACATCTCGTGGTTGGATCATTAATGATCCATTTGCTGTATATTGTTTATAAAATATGCAGAAGAAGAAGGACAAATGGTATCCCAGGAGAGGGAAAAGAGAGAGAGAAAGAGAGGGAGAGACTATGTAACTCTGGTTACTGCAGTGACAACAGAAGGAAGGACGCAGAGACGCTATGGCATCGCACGAGCCTTCATCATCCATTCATCACTGGGTCACTGGGAATGAACTTTCTTTTGTATGATCTGACATCCTAGAGCATACTCCATTTGGCATGCTGCTTCCAAGTGACAATGATGTCTTCCATCTTCATCTTCCATGCCATTTTATGTTACTAACCTAACCAAGTGACAAAGCTTAGATCTTAATATTCTTTTCTTTTTCTTGTCACTTGATTATACAGTGCAAGCCCTAGCTAGGCAGAGTTCTGGGAAAGATGTAAGAGAGTCCACCAAGTCCCAGGCAGTGGCAGATTCCTCTTTCACAAAGCAGGAGAGCAAACTATCCCAAAACGAAATTAAGTCATTTCAAGGATCATCATATGAATATGAATCACAGGTTTTTGAAAGTGTATCTCAAAGTTCCATCCACACAGCTGCATCGGTTCAAAATGTAGAGTTGCGCCACACTGCGTCCCTTTCACAAATTGCAGAAAGCACTGAGTTATCTGGGAACTATGCTGAAGAGGCAGTGGGTGAGGCACCAAAGATTCTCCTGCAGCTTCAGGACCTCTCTGTAAGGTGCGGCGACACTGCTGAATTCCTCTGCGTCTTACAAGATGAATCCTCTGTTGATGTAACCTGGACTCATGAAGGCATAAAGATCGAGGACTCTGAAAGAGTGAAGCAGTCACAACGTGGAAATATTCAGTTTCTTATCATATGTAACGTTCAGCTGGTAGACCAAGGACTGTACAGCTGCAGTGTCCACAATGAGTATGGAGAGAAGACAACGTCAGCAGTACTAAGCATAGAAGGTGCTTATTTGGCTTTTAGCTCTGACTTGCTTCATTTCATCCCCATCGCTTTATGCAGCTTTTCTGCTGTGCAAATTGAATCAATGAATATATTAATTAGAATATCTCTAACTTAGCACTCTATTCGTAAAAGACTCACGAAAGTCAGCCAAGTTATTGGCCAGACTTGTGATGAACATTTTTAACTTTCCAGTCTAGATTCAAGGAAGTGTAACTTTCAAATCTCATTTCGGAAGGTTATGGTTTATTTCATGTGCAATGCTTTTCCTAGTATTTCCCAAATATGCCCCCTTCGAGGTACCCTGAAGAAGGTCAAGCTGTTACAGTTAATCAATTATTGATTATTTATTATTGTGCCTGATACTGCGCCAAGCTTAAATTTAATTATTTTAATATTAGGAGGCTCAAAAGTTCTCATCTGCCTTTTGTTTGCAGATCTGGAAGTTCTAGATGTTTATAAGGAGCAATAGAAAATTGTGCACTGATAATGATAGGGCTCTGTCTGGACCAAAATTAGGAGTCTATAGCTATTTCTTAATAGGTGCTGCTGATTCAAAGTCTCAGATCTTCCTGGAATTCTAGAATTATCTCATGGCAAGATTATTATTTTTGTTGTTATCATGCTTGATTTGCCACCATGTCTGGAAGGGAATGAATAAATTTGTCTCGGAAAAGATAAGTTCTTCCTTTTATCCATGGACCTCCTCTTAGATACTAATGAAAAGGAAAGTTATTCTTCAGGTGCTAGAATCCCATGCTGTATGTCTGTAAGCAAAGAGTCTTTATTGAGTCCCGTGAAAGGTAACTGATGGAAGAAGTTCTAGCATCTCCAGGGGTCGGTGGAGACCTGTGGCCTCAAGGTCTTTTCTGATCTCTCCATCCATTTTTGAAATATTAGAGACGAGCAGGGGATAGTACAGTGCTATATGACAGCCATCTTGGCTCTGAATTTTGACAGAGTCCCATATATCATTTAATATATCTGTAATCCTCATTCGCCCAAAGGAGTCTTTTTTATCTCTTAATCTGACATTTTGTTCTGTAGCTCTTTCTGGTAACATTTTCATAGGCTTCAAAGGGAATAGCTCCAGAACTGAGATCTAGTTATGCAAATTAGATGGAAAATTCCACCATCCAAAGAGTTGACCCTCAATTTCACCATAGCTGCTGGCTAGTGCAATAATCACACATAGTGATTATTTATCTGGAGGTGACGTGGTGACAACCATGACGGTTTCTGCAGCCATATAATTGAGAGTTGGCTGTGTTGTGGAGGTAGGAACAATGTAGGTCTTTCAACTCGTTTCCTAAGGAATGTAGGGCCATGGTACATGCTCGATCAGCACATGGCCAGAGTGGATTTAAGCTGGACATTTTTGCCACAGGATTTCTAGTTCACTCAGTTCTAATGGATTATATCATTAAAGTGTTCTTGGAGCGTGAGCATTTTTCTCTTGGGAAGTCCAGACTGCCTCACTGGTACTTAAGAAAGTGAAAAGATAAGCCACTTTTAAGTGTTTGAAGAATGAAGGATCAGGCACAGTTATCTAATTATCGCACATAAGACCAGTCTTTACATGTTCCTCTTTTACTTTGGCCTTGTAACTCTACGTAGGCAGAGTAGTTATCCGCAAAGATCAAGTAGGAAGGTAAACCCTGTAAGTCTGTTTGAGTAGTTCTTCTGTACGTAAAAGTATAGATATATCATATGTTAGTTTGGGAACTAACATGCTGCTTTCCTTCTCATCCTAATGACACATCACCTTCTCTAAATTCAGCGTGTGTTTTACTCTTACAAACACAGCTAATTTATTACTTTTCCTAACTTTATTCTCACCTAGCAAACGAATCGCAAACCAGAACAGTTACAAAAATTGCCCTTGGTTCAGACACTAAAAGTTTTAAAACACACAAAGAGTCACAAAATAAAACAACCCATGAAGTAAAGAGAGAATCGTCAAGGAAAACAGCAAGTTTGTCATTCACTTCATGCCAAAGCCCACAAGGAACGGAGGAGCCATGGAGTCCCGCGTTCCCACACAGTTCCACACGGATGGACAGAAGAACAAGAGGGAACCAAGGCACCCACCTTTCCCAGGAAGCTGCCCCAGAGATGATTGTGTCTAAAGCCTGCGCCTTTTCCCTATATAATAAAAGCTATTTTGACTTGAGGACTCTGTTTTGCTCCTTAATATGTAACCAGACTTTGTGTAGTCTCAAGTTTTAAAGGTGGTCCAAATGAAAGGCATATTTACTAGCAGGAAACGCTTAATTCTGCAGGAAAACCTGAGAATAGCCCTCGGCAAAAGGCGGCAAGTTAGAAAATGCATGTTCCTTCTAAATGTGATTCCTTCTCTTAGCAAGTGTTCCATCGATAGGACATTTTTATTTTTAAAAAAGAGAATATTCCTTTAGTTGATGGATTGCTTTTTGGAATGCATGTAAAGGCATGGGGAGTTATGAAACTAAAAGTGGAAATTTCATAGAGAACCTAAAATAAAAATGTTTTAAAATCTTTCTGCCAACATTGTCATGTACTTTATCAGCTCATTGATTTGTCTGGCATGGATTTTTTGGGTGCACTTGGGGGACATAGTTTTCTGTTACTAGAATGAAGAGGAAATTATAATTATATGAATATATGAATTGAGGCAGAAAGTATATCAGGTTAATCATTAAAATCTCTTTATATGTTTTCCCATTTTAGCCCCAGAATCAATTTTGCACGGGAGGATTGAAGAGGAGATTGAGGTGGAGATGAAAGGTATTGTTATATTGGATGTGAGATTTAAGTAGAAATTCTGAAGGATTAATAGAATCCTTGACCTGCCTACTTTCTCTTAGTAATATTGAGAAAAATGACATAGATGTACAAATATATCTCTTAGAGTATATATTACTATGTCGCATGCCTGGTTTAGTATGCTGATGGTTACATGCATTTCACAGTAATTTGTTTGACAGTGATTTAAAGTCTTATATTTAAAATTTATCAGCCATTTTCAACTTCATGTTTGCAGCCATTTTCATAAGTGTGTATCAGAAAAAGTTGTCATCTTAATGCATGAAATCAATTAGTGGAAGTTTGTTTTCAAAATCGCAGCGAGTTAAATTGAACAATAGGCAATCACCTAGCTGTCAGTCTCAGAATGCAATGTCATGAATGAATTATGATGATTGAAATGCTACTTCATTTAGGATGTGTGAAAATGTTACATTCTCATTCTGGTTTACACTTCATGCACATACATCATTTTAACATTGATCTGTCTCTTACACTGGCTTGCAGATAGCTGCCTTACGTGATCATTATTGCCTGCTTTTCTCTGCGTAACGTTGTGACTTTATGGCTGTATTAGTTCGAATAAACGCCTTCTCATTTTATTTTAGCTAATTACTTATGGTTAAAGTTCTTGCAGATTTTTTTAAATAGTTAATGCTCAAAAAGATAATAATTTAATCCAACAATCAAAAGGATCAGAAAGGGCGTTTATTCCACTCTCTGCAAGTCAGGTAAGATTTTCCTCTTAGCCACCAAAAGAACAAAGATTTCCCGCTCTCAAAACAAACATGCACAGGAACATGTTATTTTGAAATGCATTTTTGCTTGTTCAAGAAGAAATTTCAACAGTTTGAAGAAAAGACCAGACAACGAACGATTTTCGTGTCAGAATCTTTTAAACAGAGCATGGTGTTGCGTTTATTCGAACAAATATGGTGAGTGAATTTTTTTTATGGATTTGTGAGAATCTGTAGCATGCATTTTATTTTATTTCCTATTTTGCAATTTCATTTATTTTCAACTTTTTCAAATACTATGGAAAATAGTAAAATGCTTTATAATTTAATTTTTCTTTCAGAATTGTCCTCTGAGGGAGAATCTGAACATTCAGAAAGAGATGCACGTGACGCCTTTTCAGATTCTGAAGACTTCGACCACAGCTCCATGGCTGCTAAACGATATGCAAGTAGAATATCATCTACAAGCTCCTGGCCCGAATATTTCAAGCCTTCTTTTACCCAAAAACTTACATTTCAATATGTTTTAGAGGGCAAACCTGTTGTTTTCACGTGTAAATTAATTGCCTGGCCAACTCCAGAAATGACTTGGTTTCATAACAACCGACCTATCCCAACAGGTCTTCGACGGGTTATAAAAACTGAGAGTGATTTACATCATCATTCTTCCAGCTTAGAGGTTAAAAGTGTCCAGCACAGAGATTCTGGAAGTTATAGATTATTGGCAGTTAATAGTGAAGGGTCCGCTGAATCAACGGCATCATTGCTTGTTATGCAAAAAGGGCAAGATGAGAAATGTTTAGAATTTCTGAAAAGGGCAGAACAGACACATGAGAATATGGAGGCTTTAGCTGAAAGGAGAGAAGACAGGATAAAGGTAGGCCTGAGGTTTACGGGCTCTCCCTTTAACAAAAAACAAGATGTAGAACAAATGGGATTGATGCGAACTATACACTTTAAGACAGTAAGTCCGGGCAAGAAAACTGACTTTCTGTGTGATGAAGAATATTTAGAAAGTAAACCTGACCTAAGGGAATGGCTTAATGTAGGTGAAAGCTTCCTGGATGAGGAGACCAAAACGAAGTTGCAACGTTTACGGGAGGCTAGAAAAATCTTAACGGAGAAAAAGAAATTATCTCTTTCAGAAATGTCATCGGAAATCAGCTCGAGAACTCTGAGAAGTGAAGCTAGCGATAAAGACACTCTGCTGTCTAGAGAGGAGATGGAAAGCAGGTCTGTATCTGATCTAGCCGAAGGTAGGGACAAGGTAGATCCTTCAAGCGAGGATATTGTCCCAAATCCACATGTCCTTTCTAATCAAATGGATCAAAATGTAGCATCTGGAGAACCTCCCACAAGCTTTCAAACTACTGTTGATGAAGAAATTCTCCAGGCTGAAATAAGAATGAGCCAAGAGGCATTTCTAAGAGAAAATCTACAGAAAGACCATTTATATGGTCAGATTCTAGTAAGTGAGGAGACCCGAGCAAGAAAACCACTTGAAGAAATTATGACCAAAACTGAAATTGGAGAGTCATCTAGATATATCACTGTTGTAAATAAGAACGAGGAAATCTATGAGACTCCTGAAAAGGTGCCCCAAGTTATTATGCCACATGCCAGTGAATCTGTTGGTCCAGTTATAAATATTGAAGAAAATGAAGAACGAGATAGTGTGAGAATAAGAAAGGATGATTTGAGAGATTTACAGCACTCTATTTCCACAAAAGTTGCTGAATTCAAACCTGAACAAGAAGAAGAAAATGCACGATTTTATGAAAGTCCTTTCCAAAAGCATCCACAACGTTGCCCACCTTCATTTCTTCAAGAAATTGAATCTCAAGAAGTTTATGAAGGGGACAGTTGTAAATTTGTGTGTCACTTTCAAGGATATCCTCCACCCATAGTGACGTGGTACAGCAATGATATACCAATCCCTCGGAACCGAGGCTATATCTCTCAGACCTCGGAAAACTATTCAATATTAACTTTCTCTTCTGTTCTTCCTCAAAACGAAGGTTCTGTTACCTGTGTGCTGTTTAACCAATATGGAACAGTAAAAACAACTGGAACACTTAAAGTGAAAGCAAAACAAGGGCACGGTGTCGAAGCACATAGAGTCCCTGTGTTTCATGAGTACACGGATGAGGAAGAGGAGCTGGCATTGGTGTTTGACCAAACAAAAGGCATTCATCCATCTTTGAGACAAAAGGGCCAAACAAATCTCCATATGTTACACGCTAACCCCCCACGTCCTCCCTCTGCAGATGTAGAATTGCTTTCCTTCCCTGTAGAAATTCAGATAACAGCAGCTACTCCCACCCCAGAACAGGATAAAGAGTCCAGAGAACCGTTTCACCCCGAGGAGCTGGGAGCTAAAGCAAGACCTCAAGATGAAGCTTCTCGGTCACCAAAACACAAATTTATATTTTCATCTGATATTACTAACGAGCCACCAAAAATGTTACAGGGAATGCCGAAGCACATCAGATGTGGAGAGGGGGGTTCCATAATACTTGAATGTTTGTTATCTGGTGAGCCTAAGCCAGTTGTAACATGGTTTCAAAATGGAGTCATGTTAAAGCAGAACCACAAGTTTCAGTTTGAAGAAGTTCATTTTAGCCACAGATTATATATTAATGACCTCAATTCTCAAGATTCTGGAAAATATAAGTGTGTTGCTGAAAACAATTCAGGAACAGCTGAGAGTGTTTCAGATCTGACAGTGGAACCTGACACTCACAGGGAATATAGTCGATTAGGAAATATTGGTGGAATTTATGCAAAATATTCCAAAAATCAACAAATTCAGGGAGAATCTGTGAGGGCGCGTTTTTGTGATTACCCACCTGGTCCTTTTACTCCCCAATCCAATATAAAAGAATATTCTGTAAGGGAATGTTTTCAAAGCTTTGAGACAACTGAACAGATAGACCAGAAAGCCCAGGTTCATTGCACATATTCCAGAGAAAAACTACCTAGATTTATGCACGGTGCTTCTAGAGCCACAAAAATTAACAAGCCTGTTAGAGCCAAACTCGTACAATATCAGGGTGAGGGGAAAGAGGGACATATAAGTGAAAAATCAAAGCGGTACCAAGTAGAGGGTACTGTTTATCCATTTGTCGAGGATATCAGTGAAGTTAAAAAAATTAGAAAAGAGGTAAAAAATGATTTTGGAAAACTTGAAGCAGAAAGGGAAGATGTGCAAGAATGTGCCCTACGTGACTATTTACCAAATATCTACTCTGAGAGAACTTCTGATAGTTATGATACAAAAGATCCATCTATCATTGTGTATGAAGAACCCCTGGGTGAAGAGAGGTATTACCCAGGAAAAAAAGTGAAGCATAGAATCATTGCATTTGAAAAGTTACAACGTGTAGAAAAAGGGGTTCTAGAAAAAAGACTTACCAGGAAATTTGTCAATCCTCCTCAAAGGAAGCTTGGTGACAGGGATTTTCCACTGAAGCCAAGAGACTCAAGATCAAGTAACCTAAGTCAGGCAGAGACAATGTCTCCAAACACTGAACCAGATTCCTCTGACATTGTGATGAATTTAAAGCTGCTTTCTTCTCAAACTCTTAAGGAATTTGAAGTACAAGAGAAGGAACAACCAAAAGAAACAGGTCTTCTAGATCAGTCTACAATTTCTGAAAGGACTGAACATGAAGTACCTATTACATTTGACTTAAAGCAATTCCACTCTCAAATAGAAAATGCAAATATAAAATTCCAAGCATTAGATGGCAGTCAACCAGAAGCATACTTTAAAATCCAACGTCCTGCTTCTGAAATAACTGGTGCTGAGAACATTGTATTTGATCTAAAACAAATGTATTCTCATATAGGAGATCCAGCAAAGGAGTTTCAAGGGCAAGAAACTAGGCAGCAGGAAACACCTTACCAAGAAGAAATTGCTGGCACTGAAACATTGCAATCCGAAACACAAAATACCTCTAAAAGTGTGCAAGATAACATATTCACCAATCCAGAAATTTCTTCCAGTCAGGGGTTTTCAAATAGGACTGTGATGGAGAAAAGTCATTTGGATGAAAATACCTTTTATTTGGAAAAACATACACAGGAACACAATTTAGAAATTTCACATACTGATATTTCTCTTAAATCATTTTCTGAAGAAACCCACAGTGAATCATGGGCCCCACCTCAAACCTCATCTACTGATGTTGGAGAAATGGATATTTCTGAGAAAAAAAGTTCTCTAGAAAATGGAGATAGAAGTTTCATTTCACATTTGAAAAAAGCAGCAAGTGAGGAAAAGCTTTTAGAGGTTCATGAAGTGGAAGAAGAGCATACTTTGGAGCCAGAGTTGGCCCCATTTCAAAAGCAGGGTGGAGAGACACAGGGATACGTCACTGGAATTTTGGGAGACCACGAAGGTGGTGATGATCATGAGGCAGCCACATGCCACAGAAAAGTCTCCTTGAGCTTTCCATTCTTGACGACTGAGGAACAGCAGAATCCAAAAGAACAAACTAGTGAAAAAAGCGATGCCTTTGGAAAAGAAAAATGCTATGAAGAAGTTCAAGTTCAGAATGAAACTTGTTTCTCCGCTACTGAAGAAGGAAAGATAGAAACTTGTTTGTCTGAAAATCTACCTAAATTGGATGAAGCACATACAGCAGAAGTAATGGACTCTCAGACCTCCCTAACACAATACTTACTTGCTGCTGGAAAGCACCAAGTTCCTGAAATGAAAGACACCACATGCAAGGCAAAGCATGTTCAGAGTGAATCAATCACATCAATGGAGGTTGAAGAAGTAACTTTCAGCACTGTGTATGAATATTACAACCAACAACAGGAAACATTAGGTCGCCCATTTTCTCCTGAATCTGATATTTCGATTGATGTGGGAAGTACAAGCAGTGAAGAGATCCCTGAGTTAGATCAGTTTTATACCCCACCATCCTCTGTTGAACATTTTGAAACTCCAAAGTCTCCTGATTTATATTTTACTCCTTCAGATACAACTAAACAATCCTCAACAAATTCAGGAGGTGAGACTATTGCAAGAACCACACCTTTAGAGGAAGCTGCCGAAAGGTACTCAACACCTTCCGAAGGCGAGGTAGCAGAGAGATATTCCACACCCCCAGGGGAGACACTAGAGAGATATTCCACACCCCCAGGGGAGACACTAGAGAGATATTCCACACCCCCAGGAGAGGCATTAGAGAGATATTCTACACCCCCAGGAGAGACACTAGAGAGATATTCTACACCTTTAGGAGGAGAAACGGTTGAAAAATATTCTATTCCTACTGGAGGACCAAACCCCACTGGAAACTTTAAAAGATACTCATCAAAAACAGAAAGGGAGGACAGTACACCAAATGAACATTTTCATACACCTACAGAAGAGAGAAGTTCAGCTTATGAGCTATGGCGTTCTGATTCATTTGGCACACCCAATGAAGCCATTGAACCAAAAGACAATGAAATGCCCCCATCTTTTATTGAGCCTCTGACCAAAAGGAAGATATATGAGAACACAACATTAGGCTTCATTGTGGAAGTTGAGGGCATTCCAGTTCCTGGTGTGAAATGGTATCGAAATAAATCTTTGCTCGAGCCAGATGAAAGAATCAAAATAGAAAGGGTGGGTAATGTGTGTTCTTTGGAAATTTCTAACATTCAAAAAGGAGAGGCAGGAGAGTACATGTGCCATGCAGTAAACATCATAGGGGAAGCAAAGAGCTTTGCCAGTGTAGACATAGTACCCCAAAGAGAAACAGCGGTGGCTCTCCCACCTCCAGTAACACATCAGCATGTCATGGAGTTTGATTTGGAAAACACTACATCGTCCAGAACACCTTCTCCTCAAGAAATTGTCCTGGAAGTGGAATTAAGTGAAAAGGATGTTAAGGAATTTGAGAAGCAAGTGAAAATAGTCACAGTTCCTGAATTTACTCCTGATCATAAAAGCATGATTGTGAGTCTGGATGTTCTACCTTTGAATTTAGCAGATCCGAGTATGGCTTCAAGGGAAGAAGAAGACAAAGATTTAAAAATTGATTTAGAAGTATTTGAAATGCCTCCTCGCTTTATAATGCCTATTTGTGATTTTAAAATTCCAGAAAATTCAGACGCTGTGTTCAAATGTTCAGTCATAGGCATCCCTAGTCCCGAAGTTAAATGGTATAAAGAATATATGTGTATTGAGCCAGATAACATCAAATACGTGATCAGTGAGGAGAAGGGAAGTCACACACTTAAAATTCGAAATGTCTGTCCATCTGACAGTGCAACATACAGGTGCAGAGCTATCAATCGAGTAGGAGAGGCTATCTGCCGGGGATTCCTCACCATGGGAGATTCTGAAATGTTTGCTATGACGACAAAGAAAAGTAAAGTGACTTTAAGCAGTATGAAGGAAGAATTAGTCCTAAAGAGCAAATATTCAGACAGCTTTTTTGAATTTCAGGTGGTGGAAGGGCCTCCCAGATTTATCAAAGGTATTTCTGACTGTTATGCACCTGTAGGTACCGCAGCTTATTTCCAGTGTTTAGTTCGTGGCTCTCCAAGACCCACGGTTTACTGGTACAAAGATGGGAGATTGGTGCAAGGTACAAGGTTCAGCGCTGAGGAAAGTGGCATAGGGTTCCACAACCTATTCATAACAAGCTTAGTAAAAGATGATGAAGGTGAGTACAGGTGTGTGGCTACAAACAAGTCAGGAATGGCGGAGACCTGTGCGGCCCTCACCCTAACTTAGTTTCCTGTGCAATGTTTCGGTGCCTCAGTAAGTAGTGAATCGATTCGAGTGCTCCAGATTTCCCAAATTAGATCGATCCAATAACTTTCCAAATAGGTCTACTCGATTTGAATTCAATACGTGGAAAACGCCTGGGAAAACAGTTTCTCTCTGGAGAAATCTTGTGTTTGTAACACATGTAAATAGTCTGTCATCTAAGCTGTGGAACCATCACTGTGTCAACTCTGTTGTGAATCATCAAACGCAATTAAATATCTCTGTGGCCACCTAACTGTTTGTACTTCTGCTTTACCCTCGTTCCTCCTCCACAAAAGAGTTTCAGTAGAATGCATTCTCTTTTAGCAGATAAGCTATTTAAGTAAAGTAAAATGTAAGATGGAAGACCGTGTCACATGACCACGCGGACAAATCGGTAAGGTAAATTTCCTCTCCGCTCTGAGTGTAAGTCAGTTTTGAAATTATAACCTCTTTGCATCCAAATCCATGCATACTGACTTGGACTTAGAATAGACAAAACAAACAACAGAAACAATTCACCCAGTTGATGACTAACTCTATAATCTGTTTTACCTTGCGATCTTAATATATTTGTTTGGCTCTTTTACAAATATTTTCAGTATTAATGTCCCCCTTCTTAAATATTTTAATTCTTGCTGGTTTTGCAGGGACCAATGGTGCTTTCTTTTTTGGGTGGAGTTCATCTAGACATTTGCAAAATATGCAAAGAAAAATCTTTCCACTTTTGGGAATACCCTATTTTCTCAATTTTTAAAATGGCATCAAGTGTGAAATACAGCATTCGATATTGGCCTGGAGTGGGGGGGGGGGTGGGGGCAGGGGTGGGAACTACTATATTACATTTATACACAGATTTTAAACCATAGACCAATTTCAGACTCTTTAAAATTAGAAAAAAGAAGGGGGGACATTTTTAGTAGTGAGCAATATGGTAATTTGTATTTCAGATTATATGCAAATAAGATATTCAGCTTTCCTGTCATTGTTACTGAATTTCATTTTTAAAACTAGAAATTCATAAGTATTCAAATTTAAGATGTATATATGTTCCTAAAGTGAATTTGTTTTCAAAACTATAATTCTAATAAATTCACAGAATCCTTAAAAATGTGTCTATGTTATCACTGTGAACCTGAATCTTCTTATGGAAAGATGTAATAAATACTAAAAAATTGAGTTTTCTTAACTGAAAATGAGGAGTTGGACCAAAAGACCTCAGAGGTGATTGTTCAACTCTGTGATTCTGTGTTGTTCCAATGGTAACTTTTCTTAATATAGTTTAGGATAAATTTTAGTTTTGCAACAAATGGTGAGAAAAACAACAGAATATAATACTGAAGTTGTGAATCTTTCCTCCATCTAATTCTAAATTACTCACTGTTACCTAACAGCTGTATTTGTCCCTGCAGTGAGCAACTTTTATGTACCATGATCATATTAAACATATTGCTTTTAATTCTAAAAAATTTAACACTTCATTTAAATTTAATATTCAAAAGAATTCATATGTTCAGGCTTTATACCCCTCCCCTACTTACCCCCCCCCAAAAAAAAAAACATTTGTTTTACCTGTTTTGAGTCACCATAACTCATCCAGATATACTATTGTGGAACAATCATTTCTGTTTCAACCAGTGAGCACACAATATCTGTGGTAATAAGTATGGGTATAATGTAATATATCACATCATCAATCCCTTTAGGGACTTAGGGATTTATTCTACTCCTAGTTACAAATGGACGTTTCAATAAATTAGAAATTCAGGTCATGAGAAACATGACAATAGCTGGCACAGTTGTGGGGCAGTTCAAAACCTGTTTCAGGAAAGAAGGAAGGGAAGGGAAGGGAAAGGGAAGGGAAGGAAAGGGAAGGAAAGGAAAGAACATTTTGTCAAATTGACAGGAAGGAAGAATTTGATTTTGCTCATTACAATTTTTAGTCTCAAATGCGTTGAACTTGAGGATATTCAGAATAATAACAATGACTGAATAAAGAAAAATAAGTCGGCTTACTTATTGTTGTAGATAATTAAATAGAATTTTTTTCTGAGTCAATGGCATATAACTTAAAAGCCTGGAATATTAATTTCCCTGATGCTGGATGAAGAATTCATTGTATTATGTATACTAGAGTTTAGACATAATTATTAGCTGCTACTACGACATGTATTTTTATACCTTTCATGTTTGAGCACATTTGAATTTTATTTATTGTATTTTTTATGGTCAAAACACCATATTAGAAGTAAGGGAAAACAACTGAAAATATTTCAACATATTAGTGAATTGGGGTAATTTAACTATATTCACACTCATTCCCTTTCCAGGTATTTTGGGAGTTCAAGTGAAGGGAAAGTGGACATCAGTTATATGTTACAAATTAAATGTAAAGTTAAGTGGTGACCATTAGTGTAGGAAATTAATCAATGGTTTTCTGGCTTACTAATTGAAAAAATAAATAACCAAGTATGTGGTGTACATGCTGTAGATAATGTTTGCCAGTACATTTAAAGCCAACAGACACTAGAGTCGTGACTTCTAATGCTTCCACACCAGAACAGAAAGGAATTAAGGCCTGGCTATTCCATGTGATGCAAAGGGAGTGAATTAATAAAATAATAATACTTCTTTGGGGGAAAGTAATAAAACAATTAACAACAGAGCTGTTCTACATTCCTAACAGATTTAATGAAAAGCTGAATTCCTTGTTATCAAATTAAGCCCTTCATCCTGTCATCCATGATCCTGTTTAAAGAATATCCGTTGTTCACTCTTTTGTTTTTCTGTTCCATAATGGTGTGTAGGTATTTCTCACACAATAAAGTACAATCCAGTTTTTAATGTTGGAGTTGTTTTCTTTCATTTCTCCTTCTCCCATTTTCTTGACAACAAAAGCCTTATTATAAAAGCTTTGTTAAAATAATATGGCCACTTACACGGCAAAAGAAGGCCTGAATTTCTAGTAACTGAAAGAGGTGGTTCTCTTACAAATTCAAATTAAGTATTTTCTGTAGCCTCTTATTTTTAAGAATAGCTTCAGTTTATAAGCAGTAACTGAAACATAGATGTTTTATTTTGGAAATCATTGGTCTTCAATTTGAAGATAGATATCATTCTGAACTCAAGAAAATTCTTAAATGTAAATAACTATCCTGGATCTTTTTAGAAATTGATTTAAATAATCCTGGATTCTTTTATTATAAATATAGAGGCAACAGGTTTTCAAACCTTATATCACAAAGAGGAACTCATAAAACAGCTTTAAAATTTGTAAACTCTAACCCAAGTGACGTGGATTGAAAGTTGCATTAGTACAGTATCCATAATTATATAATATGATATAATGAGCTAAGGTTAAAAAAATTAGGAATGTGCTTTTTGTTAAATCTCAAGATGCGCTAGCGATTCCAGGAATAAAGCAGAAGAAGGCCACCAGCTGGTACATAATTCTTTGACTTCTATATTTTTGTTGTTGTTAAGTAAAACTGATAATAAAATAATAATAATTTTTCCCCATACAGAGTTTTCTAGTTTTCTTCTGTCTGCTGAGGAAGAAGGATTCCAAACCAATAGCTCTGGCCTTCAATTATCTAATAGAAAGGAAACACTTGAACTTTTGTCTGAACCTCCAGTTCATTCAACGAAATTTGATTCCCAAAAGGAAGGCCATGTTCCAGTTTTCATCAAAGAAGTGTCAAATGTTGAAATAAGCATAGGGGATGTGGCTAAACTGTCTGTTACTGTCACTGGCATTCCCAAGCCTAAAATTCAGTGGTTCTTCAATGGAATGATGTTAATCCCTTCTGCTGACTACAAATTTGTTTTCGATGGTAATGATCATAGTCTGATCATTCTGTTCACCAAATTTGAGGATGAGGGAGAGTATACATGCATTGCCAGTAATGAATACGGACAGACAGTATGCAGTGCCTATCTAAAAATAAGTTCCAAAGGAGAGGGGCACAAAGAGACAGAACCAGAACCAGTGGAAGAAATTCTGGACAAGTTTGAAGGTCCCTGTCCTCCTTACTTTGTTAAGGAGTTCAAACCAATTCACTGTGCTCAGGGGCTCCCTGCCATCTTTGAGTACACAGTACTTGGAGAGCCTGCACCCACTGTCTTGTGGTTCAAAGAAAACAAACAGCTTTACACCAGTGTTTATTACACCATCATTCATAATCCTGATGGTTCCGGGACACTCATTGTCAATGACGCTCAGAGGGAAGATAGTGGCCTCTATGTCTGTAAAGCAGAGAATAGGTGGGGTGAGTCCACCTGTGCTGCAGAGCTTCTCGTGCTTCTGGAAGACCCAGACGTGACTGATGCTCCCAGTAAAGCAAAGCCCATGCCAGAGGCTACTAAAGATTTTCCACCGATGTCGTTAAAGGATCCTGCCATTGAGGCATTTGACTCCGAGCAGGAAATTGCAGCTTTTGTGAAGGATACTGTTTTGAAAGCTGCTTTAATTGCAGAAGAAAACCAGCAGCTTTCTTATGAGCGTGTGATTAAAACCAAAGAACTGAGTAGCCAAGTTACTTTAGTGGCTGAACAACTGCAATCCACAGTCACGTTGGAGCAGAATATGCCTAATGCAGAGAGCACCAGGGAACTTCTTTCCATCGATGGCACTCTTCATGTTCAGTCTATCAAGGAACCGTCTCCCAGTTTACAGCTGCAGATTGTCCAGGCCCAGAAAACCCTCCCCAAAGAAGATATTCTAGTGCCTCAAGAGCCAGAGTCACAGGGGGTCCTATCAGATACTGAAAAAGTCTTCCCAAGTGCTCTCTCCATAGAGGAAATTAGTTCATTACCAGTGGAGCCTCTGAAAACGTTATTAGCTGAACCTGAAGGGAGTTATCCACAATCTTCAATCGAAGAAGCTCCAGTCCATTCATATCCAACCTCTGTGGCTGAGGAAGTACTTTTACCAAAAGAAAAGACAGTATCTGCAATGGATACTGAGCAAAGAGTGATTCTGCAAAAGCAGGAGGAACAAAGTGCTCTCATCCTGAGTCAGAGCTTAGCTGAGGGCAGCATGGAAAGTTTCAAGGGTCTTGACATCACAATCTCTGAGGTCAACTGTGAGCCCCAGATCCCTTCAGAACACACATGCTCAGAAGGTGAAATTTTGATGGAAAGTACAGATCAACTGGAAAGTGCAGTGCAAGATTTTGCAGCCAGGACTGAGGAAGGCAAGTCCTTAAGGTTTCCGCTAGCATGTGAGGAAAAGCAGGTACTGCTCAAAGAGCACTCTGACAACCTGGCAGCGCCCCTGAATCAAACCAGTGAGTGTAAAAAAGAGCCCATGGTGATAAATGGTGTGCAAGAGGTGCAGGTAAGTGACACTCTTTCTAAGGAAAGTTTGCTTTCTGGAATTCCAGAAGAAGAACGATTAAACCTCAAAATTCAGATCCGCAGGGCTTTGCAAGCAGCAGTGGCCAGTGAGCAACCGAGTCTTTTCTCTGAATGGTTAAGAAACATTGAAAGGGTGGAGATCAAGGCTATAAACTTCACCCAAGAGCCCAAACGCATTATGTGCACCTACCTTATTACCTCGGTGAAGTCGCTAACAGAAGAATTAACCATTGCTATTGAAGGCATTGATCCTCAAATGGCTAACTTGAGAACGGAACTTAAGGATGCTTTGTGCTCTATTATATGTGAGGAAATAAACATCTTAACAGCTGAGGATCCCAGAATCCAGAAAGGAGGCAAAACAGGCTTGCAAGGAGAAATGGGTCCTTTTTCAGTTTCACAGAAGGTCGAAACAATCAGAGAACCCGAAGTCGAATCTAAATATCTCGTCTCTGTGGAAGAGGTCAGCTGTTTCCATGTGGAAAGTCAGATCAAAGTTGAAGATACCACACCTGTCCCTGATGAGGTTGCTTCAGCTGCTATCCCTGATGAGACACCAGACCCATCAGAGGAAAAAGGAAAGTCCCCCGGAAGTGGTACCAGGGAGGTTGACATCGAAGAGGTACAGGAAAATGAGGGCAGCTTAGTCCAAGAACATGGTCCTGTCATACACACGCCCTTGGTGGACACTACTATGGAGGAAGGTGACCCTGTCAACCTCACGTCATCCATAACAAATGCCAAAGAGGTGAATTGGTATTATGAGGGCAAACTGGTGCGTTCAGATGAAAAGTTCAAGTGTTTACAAGATCAAAATACATACATGCTAGTAATCGACAAAGTAAATACAGAAGAACATCAAGGAACATATACCTGTGAGGCCTTGAATGAACATGGACACACAGCAACTTCAGCAAAACTCACTGTGGTCAAAAGAGGTTGGATTTTTAAGGATGAAGTGGGTCGCGCTCTAACAATCACTGAATCATAATGTTTTAGTTTTCATCACTGAGTTTTCACTTACCTGCCTCTGCCAGGATGCAATTTGTGTAGAGTAAGAATGACATCACAGACATAATCATGGTTATTAATTCTTCTCCTTTTTCCTGACTGCCTTACAGGGTAGTACATCATCTCTACGTTGCTATTTATTTTTAAAATAAAACGTATTTTCATATGTTTCATAATACCAACAGCTTTTTTTTATATTTACTTCAAAATACTTTAATAATATGCAATAAAAGCTGTCAGTGAACACCTAGCTTCTCTGAAATTGCCAGTCTAATCTCTAAACTCAAAATAACCATGATTAATTGTCCATTTGTGTTTCGTATTTTTACTTCTTTTTTGATGCTGTTTTCACTTCATCACTGTATTTAGTATATCACATTATGAAATGCTATTCACAGTGTACCTAGCCAGCATGGTATATTTAGAGTACATCATGTTGTTATGCATGTAAGCCTATAGCATCACCTTTTAATCATTTTTTTCACAATTCACTGCAGAGTAATGATTGAAGATGTTAAAAGCTACCTATTGTCTTCTTTTACCTTCAATGATTGTTCTCACGTTCCAGTCACTTGTCTTAAACTGCTGCAATCCATCTCATCAATTTCAACTGTTTTCCTTCATTAACAGCAACAGAAGTTAGAAGAAAGCCGGTGTGCCTGTTAAGGAGGCATGCTAATGGACTCTGCTTCCCTTTGCAGCCGCCCCAGTGATCAGGAGAAGAATCGAGCCCCTGGAGGTAGCTCTGGGCCACCTGGCCAAATTCACCTGTGAGATCCACACTGCCCCCAATGTCCGCTTCCAGTGGTTTAAAGCTGGCCGAGAAATTTATGAAAGTGACAAGTGTTCTATCCGATCTTCAAATTACGTCTCCAGCCTGGAAATCCTGAGAACCCAGGTTGTTGACTGTGGCGAGTACACCTGCAAAGCTTCCAACGAGTACGGCAGTGTCAGCTGTACGGCCACCCTAACTGTGACAGGTAAATGACATACATCGAGGTGCTTGTCCCATTTCATACCATTGCCTGTTTTGTTCTTTATACAGGTGCAGGATGTCCTACCAACTGGAGAGACCAATAGCCAAGTTATAATACGGTGGCTAGGTACTGCAGAGTCTATAGGGGGACAAGAAATCATTATTTAGAGTCATATTTCTAAGAGCAACTAAAGAAAAAATAAAAATACATTATTTTGAAAACAACATCAAGGAATCAAGTGACCAGTGGCACCTGAAAGCTTGGCTTAGGGTGTTGTTTTGTTCATTCTATTTTTAAAAATGACTAGCTTTGTGGAAATGCCTTGGATAACTCCTCATGGCCTGGCGTGGCACTTAATATGAAAAATTTCAGGACACTTTGGTGCTACTAAAAAATAAAGTCCCAATGTATTTAATCATTTGGAACCAGTTAACCAGTTAAGAGCAGAATTACAAACTGAAAAAAGCCAAATCATAAGATGATAGTTAAATCCTAATAAAAATACAGGACTACAAACTAGGATTCTCACCCTAGGCTTTATTATTAATTTAAAAATAAGGGCAACTATATAAATATTCTGTTCTCAGTTTCCTAATTGACCAACAGCATAACTTTTGAGTAGTTAATGCTCATTGAGTGTTTGAATTCCCTCATTAGTGAAAGAAAAAGAAAGAAAGAAAGAAAGAAAGAAAGAAAGAAAGATTAAAGAAGAAAGAAAGAAAATGTATAGCATTTTCCTTTTCTTTGTCTCTGTCTTTCTCTTTTGCTTTCTCCTTCCAAGGGAAAGTATGACTATAAACTATGGCTTAGAGGAGTGCCTGGGTGACTTAGTTGGTTAAGCATCTGACTCTTGGTTTTGGCTCAGTTCATGATCTCAAGGTTCATGAACTCGAGCCCCATGTTGGGCTCTGTGCTGACAGCACGGAGCTGCTTGGGATTCTCTTCCTCTCTCTCTGCCTCTCCCCTGCTTGCTCTCTATCTCTGCCTTAAAATAAACAAATGAACATTAAAACAAAACAAAAAAAAAAGAACTATGGCTTAGGGTCTAGGTAGCAATTACCTGTGTTTTTGAGAGAAGCTATGCATTAAATATCTGGGAGGGACAGTCCCAGGTCTTTTCCAACAGAAGCATGAAGGGGAAAGGCAAAAACAGCACCTCTCTTTGACTTGGAAAAGTCAGGGTTCCCTGTAGCTTCCTCACCTCTGCAACTCTTTTACATATCAGAAAATCTGAAACCCAGATCCCTGATAACCCATCTATTTGTTTCACTTTGTGATCAAAGAGTCTCCATGCAACCACTACATGGCAGTATTCTTAAGGACACTTTTGAAAACCTCTTCTCCCAAATTAGGCCAGTTCAGTAACAGGACTAATACCTGAACTTTCAAATAACAAGAGCAAAAGAAGGAAGAGATTTTTTTTTTAATTGGAAAGGCTTCCTTCAAAGTGCAGAATGAAAATGGGAAATTACTGGTGTAAATATTTTTACAAGTTTGAAATGATTTAGGGGATGAATTCAAAGTTGGGCCATTTAAGGAGTTGCTGATGGTTGACATGAAGGTTAGAGAGACTTCACAACACTAACTTGATCTTCTTATCACTTAATGAATGTCCCTACTCTTCAGAAGAGTCAGGTGCATTTTCTTTATCTTCTTACACAGTCTTCTAATTTACAGAATTAAAGTAACAGCTGAATTACCTATCAAATAATTCAGACAACTAATCAACTACTAAAGTGGACAAATCTTTTAACTGTATTAAGTTGATGTTGCTGCTAGATAAAGCAACATTTGTTCTTTCCTTTAATAGAGACATAAGGTGTTGTCTCGCTCCTCTATAAAGAACTCACTCATCCCTTTCCTTGGACAGATCTTTTCATCTTATTATCCTATCTTAAACAATGTCTCATGTCTATCTAAATATAGAACTCATCTCCTCCCTTTCTTAGAATATATAGTTACAACAAGACCTTCCGTGGAGACAAAATGTAACCTTGAAAAAATTTCTTTTGCAGAGGCATATCCACCAAGCTTTTACTCCAGACCTAAGTCCATTACAACTTTTGTGGGTAAGACAGCCAAGTTCCTCTGCACAGTGTTAGGGACCCCCGTGATTGAAACCATTTGGCAGAAAGACGGCGCTGCACTATCGCCTTCCCCTAACCGCAAGATTTCAGATGCAGAAAACAAACACATTTTAGAACTCTCAAATCTTACAGTTCAAGATAGAGGAGTTTATTCTTGTAAAGCTTCTAACAAGTTTGGAGCTGACATCTGCCAAGCTGAGTTAATCATAATCGACAAGCCGCGTTTCATTAAAGAATTGGAGCCTGTGCAATCAGCTGTCAATAAGAAGATCCGCCTTGAGTGCCAAGTAGACGAAGACAGAAAAGTTACAGTAACATGGAACAAAGATGGGCAAAAACTTCCCCCTGGGAAAGATTATAAGATCTATTTTGAAGATAAAATAGCATCGCTTGAGATCCCTCTGGCCAAACTAAAAGATTCAGGAACCTATGTCTGTACAGCTTCCAACGAGGCTGGGAGCAGCTCCTCTTCAGCCACAGTGACTATCAGAGGTAAGAAATGCGTGAATGTTATCTTTCGCTTCCTTCTCTTTAAGGATGCCGCTGTAGAAAATCTTTGGCAAACAATGCAGCCCCTACATTTTATTATTAAAATAATTTCATCCAAGAAATTGTTTTGGTTTGGGGAAATCCTGGCATTATTTGATTTTATGTTTTCAATCTTCTTTGGAAATCACTTTGTTCTTTTAAAGCTATCTGCCATTAACAAAGCTTGCTTAAAATTTCTTCTAAGAACGTCGAGTGTCTAGGTGACCCTTGACTGTCTTCTTTTATAAAATTGTATTTTGTGTAAGTCGAGTTTGCTTGTTTTGTGTTTGTTTGTTTGTTGTTTGGGAAAGTGTCTTATAATCATGGAAACAGGGAGAGCTATTGAGTGCACCATAACCTTTACAGAACTTTCATCGAGATATTTTATGTGTGTTGTGTCTTTTGGTTGTAATATGTCTACTTTTCTTTTGTGGAGTTTATGCTTCAGATCTCTTTCCTTTTTCTTTTTTGTTAACTTCCTGTAGAGCCACCATCCTTTGTGAAGAAGGTGGATCCCTCTTATTTAATGCTCCCGGGTGAATCAGCACGCCTCCATTGCAAGCTGAAAGGCTCACCTGTGATCCAGGTTACTTGGTTTAAAAATAACAAAGAACTTAATGAGAGTAACACTATTCGAATGTCTTTTGTCAATTCTGAGGCTGTGCTTGATATTACGGATGTGAAAGTTGAAGACAGTGGCAATTACTCTTGTGAAGCGGTGAATGATGTTGGCAGTGACAGCTGCAGTGCCGAAATAGTTATCAAAGGTTTGTTTACTCAGAGTCCTTTGTGTTTCTGAGACAAGATTTTCTTTTTAATTGCTGGTAACCCGTTACTTATACGATGCTTTCGTGCTTTTGTAGAGCCTCCTTCTTTCATCAAAACTCTTGAGCCTGCAGATATAGTGAGAGGAACGAATGCCCTTCTTCAGTGTGAAGTCTCAGGCACTGGACCATTTGAAATTAGCTGGTTCAAAGATAAGAAGCAAATTCGGAGTAGTAAAAAGTACAGGTTGTTTTCTCAGAAGTCTCTTGTGTTCCTGGAGATATTTTCTTTCAATAGTGCAGACGTGGGTGACTATGAATGTGTTGTTGCCAATGAAGTTGGGAAGTGTGGCTGCGTTGCAACACATTTGTTAAAAGGTCAGTGCTTGAACATAATGATGTCTCTTTAATAAATTGTCAAGGTAGCTCTCCTAACCCATGGAAGGAAAGCTGGTGCCTTCTCTTCTCCTAATCTTTGAAAATATGTTTCACCTTTGGTTTAACCTGGGACCTTGGGGACAAAGCCAGTGACCTTCATCCAGTCTTTATTCTGAGATCACTGTAAACATTTAATCTCTGATAACAAAAGTGGATTATGGAATAATCTATAATCATTTTGTTAGCTGGTAACCATGTGTCTTCTATGCTTCTTTTTCTTGGATGGAGTTGTCATTCTTCTTAAATTTCAATATATTCTTCTAATTGGCCAACACCATGGGATAGCAATATTGGAAAGATAAATGTAATCTAGATTAAAACACTTAGATGTATATGGTGTTGAAAGTGCTTGGGAATTGATAAGTTTTGTCTGTTCTCTTTCTTTAACTAGAACCACCAACCTTTGTAAAGAAAGTAGATGATTTTACTGCACTAGCAGGTCAAACTGTTACCTTACAAGCTGCCGTGAGAGGGTCAGAACCCATTTCTGTTGCATGGATGAAAGGACAGGAGATCATTAAAGAAGATGGAAAAATCAAAATGAGCTTTTCTAATGGTGTTGCGGTCCTGATAATCCCTGATGTTCAGATTAGTTTGGGTGGCAAATACACATGCCTGGCTGAAAATGAAGCCGGAAGCCAAACATCTGTTGGGGAATTAATAGTCAAAGGTTCGTGTAGGAACATTTTTACTTAGAATCAATATTTCCATTTAAAGCGAAACCTTAATGCACTTTTCGGCATGCTAACCGTTTAATACCATTGTAGAACCTGCCAAAATCGTTGAGAGAGCAGAACTGATCCAGGTGACGGCAGGAGACCCAGCCACACTGGAGTACACGGTCACAGGCACCCCAGAACTCAAGCCCAAATGGTACAAAGATGGGAGACCTTTGGTTGCTAGTAAAAAGTATCGAATAAGTTTTAAAAACAATGTGGCCCAACTCAAATTTTATTCAGCTGAACTGCATGACAGTGGCCAATACACATTTGAGATTTCCAACGAAGTGGGCAGCAGCTCCTGTGAAACAACATTCACTGTGTTAGGTTAGTATCTTCAGAAACCTGTGCCACGAGTTCCCTTGAAACCCAACAAATGAGCAAAAATGAAACCACCGAGCCCTTTTCCACGCTCATCTTTCTTTTCTTCTTGTGCCATGAACAGATAGAGACATCGCTCCATTTTTTACCAAACCCCTGCGCAACATGGATAGCGTTGTTAGCAGTACCTGCAGGCTGGACTGCAAAATCGCTGGCTCCCTCCCAATGAGGGTGTCCTGGTTTAAGGATGGTAGAGAAATAGCTTCTTCTGACAAGTACAGAATCGCGTTTGTGGAAGGCACGGCCTCTCTGGAGATCAGCAGAGTAGACATGAACGATGCAGGCAATTTCACCTGTCGAGCCACAAATTCCGTGGGAAGCAAAGACAGCAGTGCAGCCCTGATTGTGCAAGGTTGGCTGGACACTTTGCATTTCATTCTAATGTAGACTATGTTCCAATTAAGACTTCTTCCCTTAGATCATGCCTCTTAACTCTTAGAAATTCTTTCTTCTACCCCTTCTTTAGAACCACCCAGTTTTGTAATTAAACCTGCATCAAAGGATGTTCTGCCTGGCTCAGCAGTCTGCCTGAAGAGCACCTTCCAAGGGTCCACTCCTCTGAAAATCAGATGGTTTAAGGGTGACAAAGAGCTTGTTTCTGGTGGGAGCTGCTATATTACCAAAGAAGCTTTAGAAAGTTCCCTGGAACTCTATGCAGTAAAAACCTCCGATTCGGGCACATATACCTGTAAAGTCAGCAACGTCGCCGGAAGCGTGGAGTGCAGTGCAAACTTATTTGTAAAAGGTCTGCATTGTTTTCTTGACATCTTTGTGCTACCATCGTTCTAGGTTCTTTCCTCTTCCTCATGTTTCTTCATAACTTCCTTCCTTCCACAGAACCGGCCATGTTTGTTGAAAAGTTAGAGCCATCACAGTTGTTAAAGAAGGGAGATGCCACCCAGCTGGCCTGCAAAGTAACTGGTACCCCTCCGATTAAAATAACATGGTTTGCAAACGATAGAGAAATTAAGGAGAGCAGCAAACACAAAATGTCTTTTGTGGAGTCCACTGCGGTCCTAAGACTTACAGACGTTGCCATCGAAGACAGCGGTGAATATATGTGTGAGGCTCAAAATGAGGCTGGCAGTGACCACTGTGGTAGCATTTTAATAGTCAAAGGTTTGTGTCCACCTTGCCCCTTGGTTTACCAAAGTTGTGGCCCGTAGCATAGATTCCTCCCTCATTAACTCAAAATAATTCCTCTTCTGTAGAGTCACCTTACTTTACCAAGGAATTTAAGCCAATTGAGGTGTTGAAGGAATACGATGTCATGTTGCTCGCCGAAGTGGCAGGCACACCTCCCTTTGAGATCACTTGGTTCAAAGACAACACAATGCTGCGAAGTGGTAGGAAGTATAAAACCTTGGTTCAGGACCGGCTGGTTAGCCTGCAGATCCTCAAGTTTGTAGCTGCAGATGCTGGTGAATACCAGTGTCGGGTGACCAATGAGGTGGGCAGCAGCACCTGCAGTGCCCGGGTGACTTTAAGAGGTTAGTGTCAGTTCAAATGATGCACTGGCTCTTCTGCAGAATCAACTCTTCTTTAAAAAAAAAAATCTAGTTTTGGTGTAAAGCTGACATTGATTGAGAATTATTCTTCTATTAGAACCTCCAACCTTTGTAAAGAAGATCGAGAGTACCAGCTCCCTTCGAGGAGGCACGGCTGCCTTCCAGGCCACTCTGAAGGGCTCCTTGCCAATCACGGTGACTTGGTTAAAAGACAACGATGAAATCACCGAAGACAATAATATAAGAATGACCTTTGAGAACAATGTGGCTAGTCTGTACCTCAGTGGCATTGAAGTCAAGCATGATGGGAAATATGTCTGTCAGGCCAAAAATGATGCAGGAATACAAAGATGTTCTGCATTGCTCTCAGTTAAAGGTCAGTTCAGAAAGTTTGCCATGGGTTTTAGGAACTAATGCAGATGCAAGCCTTTTAGCAGAGTGATTCACAACCTACACCTATCCCTTTGTTTTCTACAGAACCTGCAACAATCACTGAGGAGGCTGTGTCTATAGATGTCACCCAAGGAGACCCAGCCACTTTGCAGGTTAAATTTTCAGGGACCAAGGAGATTACAGCCAGATGGTTTAAAGATGGCCAAGAGCTGACCCTGGGCCAAAAATACAAAATCAGCGTCAGTGACACAGTCTCTGTACTGAAGATTATTTCTACAGAAAAGAGAGATAGTGGAGAATACACTTTTGAGGTCCAGAATGATGTTGGCAGAAGCAGCTGCAAAGCTAGCATTAATGTATTAGGTTGGTATTGAAACGGGGTATCCTGTGCTCCTCCACATCTTACAGTTTCAGAGAAAATGCAGATTGCTGGGTTGACCTAACTTTTCTTGTTGTTTTCTGCTTTTTCATTGCATAGATCTTATCATACCTCCCTCATTCACCAAAAAGCTGAAGAAAATGGACAGCATTAAAGGGTCTTTCATTGACCTAGAGTGTATAGTGGCTGGGTCCCATCCCATAAGCATCCAATGGTTCAAAGACGACCAAGAAATATCAGCTAGTGAGAAATACAAATTCTCTTTTCATGACAACACTGCCTTCTTGGAAATCAGTCAGCTGGAAGGTTCAGACAGTGGGACATATACTTGTTCTGCCACTAATAAGGCAGGACACAACCAGTGCAGTGGCCATCTTACAGTCAAAGGTTGGCATTTTTTATCTCCACTTATCAAGAACTTCTTGCTCTCTCATTTCTTAATTCTCACCCTTATTGCTCCATTCCAAAATAAACCTGCCTTTCTCTTTTTACTCCTTTTTCTTTCATCCCAGAACCCCCTTACTTCATGGAAAAGCCACAGTCACAAGATGTCAACCCCAATGCAAGGGTTCAGTTAAAGGCTCTTGTGGGTGGTACTGCACCCATGACGATAAAGTGGTTTAAAGATAACAAAGAGTTGCACTCAGGAGCGGCTCGCTCAGTCTGGAAGGATGACACCTCCACCATTCTGGAGCTCTTTTCAGCCAAAGCTGCTGACTCTGGGACCTACATTTGTCAACTTAGCAATGATGTTGGCACAGCAACCAGTAAAGCCACTCTCTTTGTGAAAGGTCTGATCTCTGCATACACCTCTCTTGCTTGTCTAGCTTTTCCTGGAGGGAGGGAAGAGGCTTAAGAAAGCGATTTTGGCCTTTGTTTTACAAAAATGTTCAACATCACACTCTTTTCCCCATCTTTAGAACCTCCTCAATTCATTAAGAAGCCCAGCCCTGTATTAGTGCTGAGAAATGGACAGTCTACAACATTTGAATGCCAAATAACAGGCACTCCTGAAATCAGAGTTGCTTGGTATCTGGACGGGAATGAAATAACGGCCATTAAGAAACATGGCATTTCCTTCATCGATGGTTTAGCCACTTTCCAAATTTCTGGTGCCAGGGTGGAAAACAGCGGGACTTACGTCTGTGAAGCCCGTAATGATGCAGGCACGGCAAGCTGCAGCATTGAATTAAAAGTGAAAGGTTTGTGACCGGATCTCCTTTCCATTTGGGCTGTGCTGCCGGCCAGGCCCTGGGTCTTCCCTTGAGTAAGCCAGTCTCTGTCTTCCCTTTGAATCCTTAGAACCTCCCACCTTTATCAGGGAGCTGAAGCCTGTGGAAGTAGTGAAAGACAGCGATGTGGAGCTGGAATGTGAAGTGATGGGAACCGCTCCATTTGAAGTCACGTGGCTGAAGAATAACAAGGAAATCCGAAGCAGCAAAAAGTACACCCTAAGTGGCAGAGTATCTGTGTTTAACCTCCATATCACCAAATGTGACCCTTCAGACACTGGTGAATACCAGTGCATTGTATCCAATGAAGGCGGCAGCTGCTCTTGCAGTACTAGAGTCTCCCTCAAAGGTCAGTCATGCCCACGAGAAGCAGGCTACCATGCAGAAATTTGGTAATGCTCTTTAATTTTATGATTACGAGGAGAAGTTCAAATATCCCTCTTCTTTTCGCACTGTCTGATTCCATCACAGAACCACCGTCGTTCACTAAGAAGATAGAGAATGTCACTACTGTTTTGAAAACTTCTGCCACCTTTCAGAGTACCGTGGCGGGCGCTCCTCCCATCTCCATAACCTGGCTAAAGGATGATCACATTCTCAATGAAGATGATAACGTTCATATCTCATTTGTGAACAATGTGGCCACACTTCAGATCCGGGCTGTGGACAATGGGCACAGCGGAAGATACACGTGTCAAGCCAAGAATGAGTCAGGAATTGAGAGGTGTTATGCTTTCCTTTTAGTGCAAGGTTTGTAAGCCTTTCTCTTGAGAACTTAGTCTGTGGGGACAATTTCACAAGCACGCCTTAGTTCTCGTAGAATTATCAATGCAACTAATTTGCATTTTTAATTCTCACTGCAGAACCTGCTCAAATCCTAGAGAAAGCTAAATCTGTTGACGTTACTGAGAAAGACCCAGTCACGCTGGAGTGTGTTGTGGCTGGAACACCAGAACTCAAAGTGAAGTGGCTCAAAGATGGAAAACAAATTGTGCCCAGTAGATACTTTTCGATGAGTTTTGAAAATAACGTGGCCAGTTTTAGGATTCAGTCGGTAATGAAGCAAGACAGTGGTCAGTATACTTTCAAGGTGGAAAACGACTTTGGAAGCAGCAGCTGTGACGCCTACCTGAGAGTGCTAGGTTTGTATTTTGGCACTAGTTGGCTTCTCTTCCTTATTTCTACTATTTAATACCCTTTGTAAACAAATGGCAACATACTGATGGATGTGTTTTGCTGTTTGCGTTGGATAGATGAAAATATTCCTCCATCATTCACCAAAAAATTAACCAAAATGGATAAGGTTCTGGGCTCTTCTATACGTATGGAGTGCAAGGTTTCTGGCTCACTTCCTATTAGTGCTCAGTGGTTTAAGGATGGAAAAGAAATATCTACAAGTGCAAAATACAGACTTGTCTGTCATGAAAACACTGTGTCACTGGAAGTCAATAATCTGGAATTAGAAGATACTGCAAATTACACATGCAGGGTCTCAAATGTAGCAGGAGACGATGCGTGCAGTGGCATCTTAACTGTTAAAGGTTAGAACTTCTCTTCCTCTTCTTGATTCTTCTTTGTGATTGCTTTTTAAATGTACCACTCTTACTTTGTATTCTTTATAGCTAAAAGTCTTAATAATTCTGTTTCTTTAGCTACATATTTATTGAGTTCAAGAAATATACGGTCGTCACCTCTTTTCAGAAATGTTTTCTTATATGTCTATAAGACTGTCAAAATAGTTTACAAGGGATCTAATTAAATATATTTCTGTTAACATCTATAGAACCACCAAGCTTCCTAGTGAAACCTGAGCGACAACAAGCAATACCTGATTCTACAGTAGAATTTAAAGCAGTACTGAAAGGAACACCACCATTTAAAATAAAGTGGTTTAAAGATGATGTGGAACTTGCCTCTGGACCTACATGTTTCATTGGCTTGGAAGGGTCAACTACCTTCTTAAATCTCTATTCGGTCGATGCTTCCAAGACTGGACAATATACTTGCCAAGTTACCAATGATGTTGGTAGCGACTCTTGTACTACAATGTTGCTTGTGACAGGTGTGCAAGTTTGATTGTTTTATGTGTCTGACCTCTGGCTCCTTTCTGTACAATGCATCTTCCCAATCAAGAAAGTACACCTCTCTCTAACAGTGCACTGTATTATGCCGGGCATTGTTCATCTTTTCCTCTTTCCTACATATTACCTAATGTGGCTTTTGTTATTTATATCAATTTTCCCATAATCTCCTCTTTCTTTCACTCTCTAGAACCACCAAAGTTTGTAAAGAAATTAGACGCATCCAAGATAGTGAAAGCAGGTGACTCGGCACGACTTGAATGCAAGATAACCGGATCCCCAGAAATCAGAGTTGTGTGGTACAGAAATGAACATGAACTCCAAGCCAGTGATAAATACAGAATGACTTTCATTGACTCAGTGGCTGTCATACAGATGAACAATCTCAGTACTGAGGACGGTGGGGATTTCATTTGTGAGGCTCAGAATCCTGCTGGCAGCACAAGCTGTAGTACCAAGGTTATCGTAAAAGGTAGAAATCTCTTTCTTCTGTTCCTCGTTACCTAAAAACCACCTTCTTCTCCCCTGCTGTAGCAGAACTCTTTTTTTCTTTCACTGTCATTTTAGCTTCCATTTAAGATCATAGACTCTTTTCCCAAACTAATATTACTTCCCTTTTCAGATGTTATTTCTTCTTAAGATTTGCTTACACGTAGCCAATCATTCTGGGATATTTTTCATGTTATTCCAGTGGCATAATTCTGATCACCTCAACACATTAGCCAAGCAATTCAAATTTGATGTTTCACAAACATACCAAAAAAAAAAAAGTAGGCATTTTAAAATTAATTTTTGCCTTCAATAACCTTATGAATGGATCATCATCCTCATGATAATCTTTATCATTAATAACAAATCATATTTAGTGGCTCCTGGGTGGCTCAGTTGGTTAAGTGTCCCACTTCAGCTCAGGTCATGATCTCACCATCTGTGATTTCGAGCCCCGCGTCAGGCTCTGTGCTGACAACTCATAGCCTGGAGCCTGCTTCGAATTCTGTGTCTCCCTCTCTCTCTGCCCATCACCCACTCACACTCTGTCTCTCTCTGCCTCTCAAAAATGAATAAACATTAAAAAAAATTTTAAATAAAAATAACGAGCAATATTTTACTCCATATATATATGGTAAAAGCAATATGGGTTTAACCCTACATTTAAAAGAGGAAAATTATATATTTTTCTCTCTCTCTAGAATTGGTTCTTATTTTTTTTTTAAATTATATCACTATACTCTTAGTACTAGTTTTCTGCAGCCATTTTCCAATATTTTTATCACAAAGTCCAAGTCTGTCATGGTGTGAGGCAATTATTTCAATAACATTTGTTGACATGGAAGATTAGATCACATGGTGATCTATGTGATCTAAGCCATGGTGGCTTCTAGGTATCTTAGTTATAGAGCATATACAAACAATTTCAGCCCTGAAGTCAGGATTCCATACCTCATGCAAATCATCTTAATTAAGGTACTTGGGTTTGGTTTTTGTTTTACAACTTTTGCATCAATCCTTATAGTCCAAGATAAATTAGTAAGGTTAGGTAGATAGAAGTTGAGCTGTTTTGGAAAGACATCTAGGGGGTCTAGTCTGAGCTCTCTCCCAAGGAAGCGGAGTGATTTTACAAAGGCTAACGTTGCCCATTACAGTATCTTGACTCTTTCTTCCAACTTAAAAACAAAGAAATAAATATATTCTATGGAATTAAATAGCCCAATTCATTAGAAATTCTTGTTTTTTACAGAACCACCTGTTTTTAGCAGCTTCCCGCCTGTAGTAGAAACCCTTAAAAATACTGAAGTTAGTCTTGAGTGTGAACTTTCGGGAACACCGCCATTTGAGGTGATATGGTACAAAGACAAGCGGCAACTGCGAAGTAGCAAGAAATACAAGATTGCCTCCAAAAATTTCCATGCAAGTATTCACGTTCTCAATGTTGAAACCTCGGACATTGGTGAATACCACTGCAAGGCACGGAATGAAGTGGGAAGTGATACTTGCATTTGTATTGTCAAATTGAAAGGTAAGTGTATTTCCTGCACATGGTGGAAATGGCAGGAATGTGCCCAACACTTATTTCCTCTCTCTTCCATTATCTGGACGATGTTCTCAACAGTCTCCACCCATCTTTCCCTGTTCAGAACCACCAAGATTTGTCTCCAAACTGAACAGCCTCACCGTTGTGGCTGGCGAGCCTGCTGAGTTACAAGCATCCATAGAAGGAGCCCAGCCTATTTCTGTCCAGTGGCTTAAAGAGAAAGAAGTGATCAGAGAAAGTGAAAACATCAGAATTACATTTGTAGAAAATGTTGCAACTCTGCAGTTTGCAAAAGCAGAACCAGCTAATGCTGGGAAGTATATCTGCCAAATCAAGAATGATGGTGGAATGAGGGAAAACATGGCCACGCTGACTGTTTTAGGTTGGTACAATACAGTATGATGGTCCCCTGGTAGAAGGTGGGGCGAAACACTGAGAAGACTTACTGAGAGTCACTGGTAGAATCTCTTGTTCTGAATTTCTTCTAGAATGATACTAATACTTTCTTATTTGAAAGGTTTAAGAGAAAGGACCTAATCGACCTTCTTCTTTTTCTTCTTCTTTTTTTTCCCCTAATCTTTTAAACACTCTTTCCTATTTCTGTGATCCTGACAAAAATTAGCTATCTGTTTGATTGTTTACCTACTACTTTTCTTGATGGATTAGCAGATGCAATCATGACTCTCTTTTGCTTAAGCATGAAAACTGTTGGGAGCCAGCATATGCAACAAAGATATTTTGGTTCCAAAGTACTGGTTGTTAAAGCTCACAAGAACTCCCAAGATCAAAGTTTGATAGGAAAGACTTCCACTTGCATCTTTGAACAATTTAGCAATTGTTTGGATGACAACTTTGAAAAAAAAAAACTGGCTCTAGAACCTTAAAAAAAAATAAAGCAGGAATATCAATTCATAATAACATGAATCCTTTGCTCTAAAGAGGGTCAAATGCAAATCAATACACATTGTCTAATGTACACATTAGACAAAACAATTATCTGAATTGTTTTGGAAATCAACTAGTGCACAAGCACATTTCTTAATAATTCCCATAATTTCATGATAGCACGTAATTGTGGAATCACATTTTGAGGTCTAGAGAGAGAGCCTAACATAACCACACCACTGGAAGAAACAATGTGAGGGAATTTAAGAGTAGAGGCATGGTTAAGGTAATGGAACTTGACAGATGGCTGTCACGTTTTATTTCAGAGCCTGCAGTCATTGTTGAGAAGGCAGGACCAATGACGGTGACCGTGGGAGAAACGTGCACTCTGGAGTGTAAGGTGGCTGGCACTCCCGAACTCTCAGTTGAATGGTACAAGGATGGAAAGCTGTTGACCAGCAGCCAAAAACACAAATTTAGCTTCTACAACAAAATTTCTTCCTTAAAGATTCTCTCTGTTGAAAGGCAAGACGCAGGCACATACACTTTCCAGGTGCAAAATAATGTTGGAAAAAGCAGCTGTACGGCTGTGGTTGATGTTTCAGGTTAGTTCTGATCCGTTCCCCATGTTGCATGTGTGAATTCCTTTCACCGGTTTCCTTCTCTCAAGTCTCTTCTGCTCTTTTAAATCCTGATGAGTCTCTTGCCTTTCTTCACACAGACCGAATGGTCCCTCCCTCTTTCACACGAAGACTGAGAGATACTGCTGGGGTGCTGGGTACTTCGTGCATCTTGGAGTGCAAAGTAGCTGGCTCATCACCTATCTCTGTTGCCTGGTTTCATGAGAGAACTAAGATTGTCAGTGGAGCAAAGTACCAAACCACATTTTCAGATAATGTCTGCACGCTGCAGCTGAATTCTCTGGATTCCTCAGATATGGGCAATTACACATGCGTGGCTGCGAATGCCGCTGGGTCTGATGAGTGTCGTGCCATGTTGGCCGTACAAGGTCAGTGTTATAGATGCAAACCGTTTCTTACAGATTCTTCTCTGGGTGCACATCCAGGCACGCATCTGACACACATTCAAAAGTGCTCTTTGTCTTTGATTCAAAGTTGCAGCTTAGAAGCTTATAGGCTCTTTTCACTGTCCTCCATGTCTATGTAGAACCACCGTCTTTTGTGAAGGAACCTGAACCTGTGGAGATACTACCAGGCAAAAACGTCACCTTCACAAGCGTTATTAGAGGATCCCCTCCGTTCAAGGTGGGCTGGTTCAGAGGTGCCAGGGAACTGGTGAGAGGAGACCAGTGCAACATCTATTTTGAAGACACTGTGGCAGAACTGGAATTATTTAATGTGGACATCTCTCAGAGTGGGGAGTATACTTGTGTGGTTTCTAACAGTGCTGGCCAAACATCCTGCACTACTCGCCTCTTTGTAAAAGGTTTGCTCAAGTGCATTTCTCTTCCTACTCTTTATACATTGACATCTTTGTGCTTTTACTGTGTTTGATTGCTATGCTTTGTCACTCACCAGAACCAGCTACATTTGTGAAGAGGTT